>NW_026643102.1:0-2400000 GCF_028828005.1 Penicillium manginii | reverse complement strand
TGGCCGGTGGAATGAACCCTATGATGAACATGGGCATGCAGGGTGAGTATCAACCCTATTCTGGAATCTTCGAAAGCTTGACAAATACTGACCTCTCCAGGCCAAGGTTTCCAAGGAGCCAACCCGGCAGCCTTCAACCAAGGATTCTTCAATAACCAGGGAGGTAGCGGCGGAGGCGGCAATGACGCTTCATGGAACCCGCACGGTGCAAAGCGCAGTCGACAGGAATAGAGATCCTGGCCACGAGTTGCCTGAGACACCCCCCGATCAACCCTAATTCCCCGACCCCGTCTACGAAAGCTGGCTACGAAACCTCCACTGGCTCACTTAACCACGCACGAACGATTATTTCTGCCCGCCATTTCTATTTTTGCTACTCTTCATTACCATCTTCTCCAACCCAGATCTTCTTTTTTAACGGTGTTAACTTTCAAAATCCACATGGCTTCGAGGATTTTACAGGCAAACAAACATCCCATCCCAACTTCCAAGTTTTCTATGGCTTGACTTCGTCAGCGGGTATTTTATTTCTTCTTATTCTTTCTCTTCTTCTTTTGGTGTATTAGATGCAATTCAACGGTGTTGCTATTCTTGATCTGTACTTATATTTTGTGGCGAAAAATTTGGGTCTGCCTTTGTTCTTGGATGACATGCACTCGGAGATGATCTATATCGTACTAGTAAAACTAGGTCTCAACGATCTGCGATCTCCCAGCTGTAGTAGAATGGAACTAGTAGTGGTATTAGTAGTAGTAGTAGTAGTAGTAGTAGTAGTAGCAAGTTGGTTCATGGACTACGAAATTCCTATGAAAATTCCTGCCCAATCCAAGGTCGAATGAAAATCGATTGCGTCGGGCTTTCAAACTCAGTCAAGCACGACCATATCATGTCTCCGAGTCCATAAGCAGATCCATCCAGTCAGCCTCGCCCAACTAATAACTCCGAGTCTACTCCGAACAGCCAGCACAGCCTCCACAGCTTTCTCTCAAAAAGCTCATCGCTGCCAATGTACCTATCTCCCACGCATCATGCATCTTTACTCCCAAAAAGCAGTGTAGTACAGAGGCAGCCTCAAGGCTCACTGCAAGGCACCCAAGGCACTCAAAACGATTTGACATTTTACGTTCGGGTGTAAGCATTTAATTAAGGGCGCGGGGGGCCTGAAGCGCAGAGAACTTGGAAATGCAATGTGGAAGAAACAGTAAGATTCGTAAAAGATCAAAGAGTGAAAAAGACAAAGGGGTGTCTTTTGCGTTTCGATGGATGAGGGAAATACACACGCTTTCCAACGAGATCGGTATGTAGTATGTATGTATGTAATGTATGCGCCCTTCCTTCCATGGATATCGTAACAAGTCACTCGTGTCATCATGGCCGCCCAAATGGTCAAAGGTCAAAACTGTAAAAATAGGACTCAAGAAAAGACAAATCCCAGTCGCGATCCAAGGAAAAAAGCATGCCCCATCTAATGTAGTGTACAAGCGCCAGTAAGGTACACTTTTTTAGACCGCCAGCCCAGTAGATCAAGATTAGGTGGGTTTGGTGGGGCCTGAGAAGGGAAGTTCTTTCGGGGAATTTGTTGGTGAGAAAGAAAAAGAGATGTTAGGAAGAACTGCAAAGAGAAAAAAAAAAGAAGAAATAAAGTCAAAACATTATCACGCGGAAGAAAATCGTGAGAACAAAAACACCTGGGGTATCGAAAAGCAATTTAGGTAGAGATGAAAGGGAATGATAAAAATAAAGGCGAGCGGCAAAGTATGAGGAGAAGCAAAAGAAAAGGCGAAGAGGGGTAAGAAAGAAAGAAAGAAAGAAAGAAAGAAATGAACCAGGGAGCAATCAATCCCTCAATTGAGGACGAATTTCATGATCGGCAGCTCGACCGAGTACCGTGATCATGAACACGACATATCGAGCGAAGTAATACAGGAGACGAGCCTTTTCCAAGACCTCCGGATCATAAGTATCATCCGAAGCAGAAAGATCAGGTACCAAGCCGCCGGTCAGTTGCGAGATCCTATCGAACGAGGCCTGGGTGTCCAAATCGAAAGTGAATTCCATTTCTGGTAGATCCGATGGGACAATGACCTGGTCGTCGTAGAGAGACATGTCAATGGACGAGGATGCAACAGAGGAGTGGAGGGGGACAAGTTTGGTATCTGGCTTGCTATCCTCGTCCTTGTCTTTGTCCCCGTCGTCATGGGCTTTGTTGGCGGGTCCTTCGAGGGCTCTTCTCGCTTCGAATCTCTTCTTCGTTGTGTCGCGCAAGCTCAGTAGACTGACAACTATCTGCACTTTGTTGCGAAGAGTTGACCCGGGGCTGTTGGAGGTGGCGACAGAGAGTCTCAATTTCACCGGACGGCCACTAGAAAGGTCGGTGGTCATCCTTGGGGGTGTCTTCGTAACCCTTGTGTTGCAGGCGCATCTACATTGAGAGAGTCTTGGTGGAGGAGGAATATCTCTCCACGGGGATACTTCAAAGCCTAGAAGTGAGTATTAGCGGTGGCTGGGCTTGTGAAGGGACTACATGATACTTACTGCTGTAAAGCCAGGGATTCGGGCTCGTCGGCAGATTATTGAGAGGCTTCGTTGGTAATCCAATGGGTAAGAGTTTCGTCCATGGAAAAGCGCTAACCAGGGGGCTGGTTGGGGATAAGATGCTTCCCAGAGACGACGGGGAGCCTATGGAAAGCTCTTCTTCACTGAGAGTGGGTGAGTCTATGTGCCTCATGTGTCTCACAGTCCAGATACTGCCCGGATTATTTACATCATTACCTTGGGGAAGGGATCCTTGGAAGCTCCTGGGGGCGGCTGCCCTGCTTGAGAATCCGGGGTTCTGCTGTCCTTGGTTGAACTGAGTGGAAGGAAATGATTGCATATCTTGCCTAGGTAAAAAGGTCTCAGATGTCCAGTACGGGGACGGGGAGAAGATTGTGTCGAGCGGAGAGACAACTCCGATTTCCAATGACGAGTGGGATTGTTGAGAATCTTGAGATCCCGTGGGTACCGCGGAGGAACCGAATGACCGCCCATTCAAGCATCCGCGACAATGATATCTTGATCTGCCCGTGAGACGACATTCACTCAGATCGCCTTCAGCGAAGAGTCGAAAGCAACCAGCACACTGAATACCTCGGGTGCTTCTGCTCGATAACTCTCTCTGCCTCAACCTTCTTTCTCGAAATATTTCGTTCCTCTGTGTAGGTTGGGGGTAAGGGCTTCTAACTCGAGGAAGCGGGCTACCTCGGGGAAGTTGACCCCCCCATGTGGGCAATAGAACGAGAAGAATTGGAGTTCAATCTGTTCCCTTCTCCTAGTTGGGGGTCTGAATGCAATCGATTCATTCTCACTCGCGGTGGACGAAGTTGGTCTCGAGCCATGGTGGAGGAAGGAGAACGTTCTCTGGGAACACTACCAGGGACAGTGAGCCCCTGGGGCAGTACAGATGGTGGAGGATCCACTGCAGTGACCGAACCCATTTGAGGTGCTTGACCATGGTCGGCACTACCGTTTCGAGAAACAGCACGCTCGGATTGTGGTGCGCCAATCTTGTGGTGAGAGATGATACAAGTATAGAACTCTTCCCAACCGTTGGTGAGTAGTCTGCAGCAAGGGCACTGAATGGGACAAGGAAACTCCGATGTGTCGAAGCTTTCTGGGTTGATTCCTGGATGAGCACGGATGTGGGCTTTCATCTTGTCCTTGCGGTGCTGTGTCACGGTACAGCCGTCCTTGGGGCAGGAATGTTTGAATTGAGGGAAATGCTGGTCCTTAACGTGCCTTGTCAAGACCCCTTTGTTCATAAACCTCGGGGACGTGACGCCGCAAATCAAGCACCCGCCGTCATTCACGATGCTCTCGGTTCCTGGAGACGGATAGTTCTTCAAGAGTTCCTCAAGAACGTCTATCGCCTTTTTTGTTCGCAAGATATGTGCCGAAGTACATTCTTGTTTATTGAGGTGAACATTGATAAAATCCATAATATCATCCCGGGCCTCGACCAGACTTTTAGAGCCGGCAGTACCACGGTGAGTATTGATGGTAGGCACGCCGACGACCCCATTTCTCCTCTCGGGGCGAGTTTGTTCGGTCTTTAACTGAGAGGCAGCGTTCTCATTGGGGCTTTTGGGCAAAATATCACCCTCCGGTAGATTGAAAGGCTCATTGGATGTGAAGTCGCCAAAAAAGAGGAGGTCCTCCGCACAAGCAGTGGTGGCATGGGAAGGAAAATCTTGGGAGGGGAACGGGTCTGGCTCTCGAAAGCTTGTGTCACTCGTCGTCCCCCCGTATGAGATGCTGGGTTGTTGTGACGAGGAAGGTAGAGATTCCTGAAGCAAACTGGGTTAGCTACCATTTCAGAGCATCCGGGGTCAAAACCAGGTACTGAGAAAAGGAGCCAGTTAACTGACAGTACTCACCAGTGCAGCTGAAGGCACCGACGCGGTATCACTCATGTAATACCCGTTATAGTCATCGGGATGCAATGTTGCCATCGAGTCTGATAAGTCCAGGCCACGGGAGAAATTGTTTGATTCAGTCCCACAAAAGTCATTCCCGTTGGCATGAAAGGAAGAATTGAAGGGAAAGGACATCGTGGTAAGCAATGTCTATCTGTTCGGAAGAGAAACCAAGCAGAGGGAGGCGGGGGGGAAGAAAAAAAGAGAGAGAGAGAGGAGAATCAGGAAGAAAGTAGATTAAACTTATACAGGCAGTAGCCCGATGAGACCCCTGGAGCTCGTTGGGCTCATCAAAGTCTCTAGGTCCT
Source organism: Penicillium manginii (assembly GCF_028828005.1). NCBI lineage: Eukaryota > Fungi > Ascomycota > Eurotiomycetes > Eurotiales > Aspergillaceae > Penicillium > Penicillium manginii. The sequence continues at coordinate 2,395,238 of NW_026643102.1, read as the reverse complement.
AGCCCGGGCGACGGATGCTCCAGGAGCGGATGGAGAGGAGGGGGAGATGCAGCACGATCAGAGCACTGACGACAGTGGGTCCGATGGCTTTCTTAGTGCGTAGAAATTGGATATCAAGATTTCAGAGGAATTAAAATAAAAAGTAAGATTAGGAAATGCGCGGGCCACTCTAGATATAATAGTCGAGGGGGGTACTAATCCCTTCGCAGCTCATGAAGAGCGAAGCGGAGTGAGGCAGGGATATTGGTTGCCTTGGCGGGGAAATTTGCGGCTCAATTCGGTATTAGTACCTAGGTGTTACAGTATGAACTATGTAATTTAGTATCGATGTTCTGGCGGCATCTAATAGGCTTCAAGTATTCCGTACAGCACATTGCAATTGTATCCCTCATTGCTGTACAGTACAGTCAAAGTACATAAGACAGGCCTCTCAAGAGACTCAAAAACAAGCGGAGCGCAGCACAGCCTCATTGGAATGAAACCGACCGATGAAGCACATATGCACAATGATGCATATTGAGAAGGGAATTCAACACACACAGCCCCCATTCCACTTTCCCACTTCCGCAGAGTGATGAGGTGATGAGAGGGGGAAATAACTCCGCCCGCTGAGAGCTTGGACAAAGAACTTGAACAGAAGACCCACCTTTGTATTCTATTCCGAATGATTACATACCCGCCCCATTCTAGCGCATTGAAATCTGCAGCCATTGGATCTAGTTGATTGTCTTGTGGTATGTTGCTCTATGGCCTTGTTCCCTGTCCCCTTTCCCCCTTTTTTTGGCTGCATTTGTTTATGTTTATTGTGCTTGATACATGAAAATGGTATCGAAAGTGGAGTTCCCATGGTTTCCTTCCGGGGCCGCTCTCGTCCCACGGTTCCACCATTGTCAACACACCCACAGTTAGTAACCTTATCTTGAGCCCGGGGTTCCCCAGCCTTGAATACCTAGGTAGTACCAGCCCATCGGTAGCAATATACTACTACCACGCGCGCCACGCTTTTACAACAAAGACTCCATCTCCTCCCTCTTCTCTTCTCTCACCGTAAGATAGGGCATCAAAAAAAGAGGGGTCCCTCCAATCGGGGCGCTTTCGCCTGATCATGGGATCCCTACGGACAACAAGGAAAGGCTCGGCAAGTGCCGGGTACATACCGCGAATACCCTCTGCCTTGTCGTACCGAGTACATAGAAATACATTGCGGATCATGGTGTTCGTCTGGGAGAACACGAACCTCCCGAGTCTCGGTAGTGCAAGAGGAACGCAAGGACCCCCGTTCCCGAGTATGAAAGAGTGAGGCGAATGGTACCCCGTAGTGCAAAGAGCCGTCAATGACTGCGGATTCCACGTGAAACTACCGCGATGCTCTTGAAACGTTCACCGAAGATCCCGCGCTGTCTCTTGACCACGAGTTCGTCGTTTAGACTCGTCCATACAGAAGACAGAGTACTTTTGAAGCTGGTATTGACAGGGAAGTCACTTGATCTCTTTTTGTCGGACCCCCTCTCCCTGTCAACCCGATACTTGCACTAGTATTAATAACAAGGATACATTTGGTTATACCTCTAGGTACGCCATACCGACTAGGACTAGGACTAGGACAAGGATCGCCCCGAACTTGAAGCGGTGACATCACCCTTCTACAAACGACTACTAGCCCGATCTCAGTCTGTGGGATTTGCACTAAGAAGATCGTGGGGATTTTCTCCCTCCGATTCTGTCAAACAAATACATAGAATCCGCAGCCTCGTGTTGGTCAGTACAGGGTCGCGTAAACATTCCTTCCCGGTTTGGGGGACAAGATGTCGAACTGAAAGATTGGCTTGCGGTCGGGGAATGCGCGACGGGCCTCGGGGAACACTCACAGTACTTCCAGTGATCAAATGTCCCTGTCGGGCACTTTGTAGTGGGGCGGCACGATGTCGGGTGGTTGGTTGATGAGTGAGGCGTGAGGGGCGCAAGCAGACCTAGTAAAGATGGAACTAGAGGAAAGAAAAGTGGAAGGGGGAAAGGGGAATTGGGGGAAAAGCGCCCAATTCTCTAGATTGACCTCCTATTGTTGGATCCACACCGCATCATCGCGAGAAAAGAGACGGAAATGATTTTTTTTTACAAAAAAAAATCATAAAAAAAAAAAAAACCTTTTCGCCCTTCTGACAATCTCATCGGCCGAACCGGGATAAGTATTGGTTTGAGACAAACTGCAATTACGGAGTACGATTGAGACCTACAGGATAAAATAACCATCGCTCTTTTGAGTGGAGAGAGAGATTCTAGGTATAATTAACTTCTGCCACGCCAGTGTCTCTTCAACGGGGCCGAGCTGGGCTGCACTGATAACCGCCAATAGGAACTGCTCAATTCGCGAAGGCTTTGAACAAAATTTTCCCTTACGGATCATCTGGTCCCATGGTCATTGCTGACACGGACCCGGATTTCCCTGATCGCCCTAATCACTCTCCCGGATGATACGGACTGGCATTGCGAGGGAAAGACAAGACCTTGTTTGGTGGCTGTTACAAACAGCCAAGATCAAGCCAAGAGTGCTTTTCGTCCTCGGCCACGCATACGGGCGATCTTTCTGCGTGCATCAGTGCTCATCTTGAGTAATTTGTACGACTTCGTACTCGCCCGTGCGCCCTGGATGCCGATGATGGCTGGCAGTCGTCAGCCCTACCAAGCAAGACGCGTGTTTACAAAGCATGCAAGTAATTCAAATCGCCGGCCGTCGTACTCTGTAGATCTTTGTCCATCCTGGAACGGAACAGTCGTGACCCACTCGTCGGCCCGCCAAAGTAAAGATGCAATGCGTGAAACTCTCCTGTATACACAGGGACCGGAACTCCCAAGGTTCCGGGGAAGTTGAGATCGTGACTAGTGAATCCGCGTACCGACAAGATGAAGACCTCTAAGTCCCGTAGTGTACTCTCTTATAATTATGTACGTATTTGTATCTGTCTCATGACTCCTTTTTTTCCCCCACAGTTCCCTGTGGGAGAGTTTAAGATTTACAATTATTGAGATAGAAAGAAAGGTAAGAAAAATGAATGCTAGAATTGCAGATAAAATCACAAAGCGCGCCAGTGTAGGCTTCTATCTCTATATCATAATGTTTGATGACGGTTTTTCCCAAAGTGGATCGCAATAAGAACAGGGGGGAAAGAAAAAAAAGAGTAAGAAGAAACAGAAATAGAAAGAGGGGAAAGGGAAAAAAAAGGAAAGCAGAAAATCAAACAAAAATCAGTTGAAAACTCTGCAGGGAAAAGCAAAAAGGCGGAGGGTGAGAAGCAAAAAAAAAAGGAAAAGAAAAGAGAAAAAAAATAAGCAAAAAATAGCAAAAAATGGCAGAGTAAAGGAAAAGCAAAAAAAAAAAAAACTTCAAAAACACGAATCGAAGTGACAGACCCTTTCATCAATCGACGGCTCCACCTGGTGGGGCCCGGGCAAGAAGGGCGAGGGACCACCCGACTTCAACAAGTGAGCCTTGCCCATATACCCAGTGCCAAAGTGAGAAATCATCGAGTCCCCTGGCTCCAACTTCAACTTAATCGCTAGTAACGCCCATCAATCCCATATCCATACACCCATCGATCCCGTGTCTGTAATATGTCCCAGTAATATCATGTCATGTCATGCGCCTTCACAGTTGTATAGTATACCGCCAATCTATCAAGTACAATCTTCGCCCCCTCGTGTTGTGTGGAGTAGAGTGGGAACAATTAACGTCCACTACTAGTAATGCTGGCCGGTGTCCAGTGATCTGCACGCGAAGGGCTTCCCAGGTACATTTCAAGCATGGGTGATTTGCCCGTTTTTCTTTTGGCAGTCGGTCGGCGATGGAGGTGGTGTTCGGGGATGTCATGGTAATGGTGGAGCCGCCATAAGGAGGGTTCTGGGGGGGCCCACGCGCCGATGCCGGACCTTTGCCACACTTTATTAGCAGTGCTTTTGTAGGGAAATGGGTAAGGGACGGGAAGAGAAGGGGGGGGCTAGGGGTGTGATTGAGCTGAGGTCAAGATCGGAGGATTTATGGTTGCAGTGGTGCGTCTGGGGTATAACTGGGGTGGCGCAAGTTTGGCAATCGCTTGAGTACTTACATGGAACTCATGTTTGGAGATCTGGGGGGGGAATAGGATGGTAATCGTCTGTACAGGACTGCAATGGTCCTCGGTAGGTCTAGAAGGCTCGTGGCAGCGAGTAGGAATCGAGTAGAGCGTGTGGTATAATGGTACAATGGAAATGAAGAGAGATTTGTATTCACACAAGTGTGTAACGTGTTTGAGAACTGTAGATGCTGTTTGGAGAGAGACGGAGGATGAGCAGTTTAAAAGCATTTCAGTATTTGTCTCTGACATCCAATTCCATCAGCATCGCCGCCTATTTTCTCTCAACCCGGGCTTTTTGCACCCTTCGTTCGCCAGGGTTCAACCTCACTCATCATGAGGGTATGGGCTTGAGGGGGGGGCACATCAACCCAGTGGACATAAAGTGGAGTCTCGCAAATCAATGGGTAGCTTCCAGAAGGTTTCAGGGCAGACAGTTGCCTCTGCGAGACTAGGCTGAATTTGAACGAGATTCAATGACATAGGGACAAGAAGGGTTTAATTTTATTATTTTTAAAATGATTTTAATGGTTTTATTATTTTTCTTGCATTTAATTTCCATTATTTTCGTCGAGATTGTGTCAAATTTCTTTTTTTTTCCCCACTCGATTTATGACGATAAGCCCATAGGCCAATGCAGCCACGCGCCGAGGGAAGTGGGCAATTAGAGCCCAGGACCTACTGTTCACCTATTATGGAGTACGGTGGTGCGAACCCACTATGTGGCACGGAGGGTTGGAGGGTTGGGGTTGCCAATCACCATTACCCTTGCCACAACCCGGGGGTGTCAACCCCAAACCCAATTCTGAGGGTTCGATCGGCCGCATGCGTGACCGCAGGAACGAAGCAGGGAAAGTCGGTGTAAAATCGTAAAATCTACGCGCATCAGGAAGGGGAGGATTGTGGCGTCAATCTCAGATAGAATATCTGCATTGAGGATTCGTTGGTGGCTGCTAGACTGCTGGTATTCCTCGGTGGGAGCCTGGCAGCCTAGAAGATCTTCGCCCCGGTCCTGGTGAAAACCGTTGGCTGTGGCGGTGAACTGGATGACATGAATCATTCAACTCACTACAGAGCATTAATCGGAACTACACCCATAGCCTGGGTATTCAACTCTCTTTTCTAAGCCTCGCATCCTGGGTTTTGTCAGAAAGTGGAAGGGTCTTCTATACCCATCCGCACGAACCCTCTCCCGGGGCGGAATATCCATTCCCTGCGTTAATACGGTGGCAGATTTACGTCGCAAGTGTGGCGACGCAATTCTATGTAGTAATAATGTACGGAGTCAGAATTCTGAAACGAAAGGCTGCAGCTCGAAGCCCCTAGTGCTTGTCTCATGGCCAGAGGACCGAGTACAAGTACATACACCTCAAGGCGGACCCAGGAGAAAGGGTCACATAACCCGCCGCTGTGGTGCCGACGCGGTGCAAGGAATGCGAGAACGGTGGTCCAGACTTTTCTTCGCGGCGGGATCTGCAGTCGAGAACAATTCTACAGGACATTCCACATATGCGTGAAACTGCGTGGAACTGCAGGATAACTCAGTGGGGGAATTGACTGGCCACAGCGCATGCCCTACCTGGCCAGGAGAGGGGTATGATAACAAGAAAGTAAGCCACCGAAAAAAAAATCAATAAAAAAATAATAAATAATAAAAGCTAATCGACAAAAGAAATATGAGTGCCAAGTGGAAAATAGAAAGAAAAATTCTAGAAGGAAGAAAAAGGAAAAAAGAAAAAAGGAAAAAAAGAAAAGACAGACAATCGACCCTGGGTGGACGCCATCATAACGAAAAAGATCGACAGACTAACGCCCAGACCCTCGTGCCCCATCCTGTCAGCTGGGAAAAGAAAAGAAGAAAAAAAAGGAAATAGTTGGGATGGGCCACAAAAAGGGACCTTCAAAGTGAAACGGTTCAAAGTAGAGAAGGCAAATATTTCATGCGAACTATTTCTTCAAGTAGATATGTCATATTACTATATCATGATATCGTGGGCAGTGCTAAAATGATACCTTAAGGTACTAAGGTACCTAGGTAAACATGAACTCCATAGTCAACCTTGGACTCCACTTGCACAGCCACCTAGGCAGACCAGCCACAGGAGGCTGATGTGTGGCTCATGCGAGAGTGCGGGGTCTGGAATGGTGCAAAAGAAGAGATAATTCAATAGTTCTTTCTTTCATTTCCTTTCATTTCCTTTTCCCTGTTTCTTTGTTCAAATCCACTCCCTCGCAGCCACTAACAAAAACAGCGCAACGCCGCGTCGCCCATCAGTCAACCTCGGAGGTATCTACATATGTCCGTATACGAGTATCCTATTTTTATTTTTTTATTTTTACAGAGCATACCAAATTGCTTTTTACTAGTACCCCGACCCCTATGACTGGGATCGCCTGCCAATTCGAGATCGAGTCCGAGTACTCCGTACTCCACGGCTCACTGGCACTGGCAGTGGCACAACGGTCACGGTCCCGGGGTCTAAGCTTGGAAGGAGGCGCGTCTATACTTCCATAGATGTACAGAGCCAAAGAGAAAATCGGCCCAAAAGGTCAAAAATAGCCCCAAACCCGAGGCCCCCACCGCTCGGTCGTTTTTTCTCCTTCCTCAAACCGAACTTTCTTCCGATGACATCTAGTCAATCGTTTCGACGGGATGGGATAGCATGGAAGGTGACGCAAACGTGTTCTTCCACCGATATGCATGCCGGCGCCAGACCGGACAGATAGGCAGGGAGATACCAATCCCGAGGTCCACTTCGACGATCGGCACGCCAATGTATTGTACAGTAGTCAGCTAGTCATGGTGTCTGTTGTGTCTTACTAGCCTAAGCCCAATCTCCCATCCCCCTCCCCAAATTACTCCGTACAGCAGGAGAGAGAAAAATTCGACGCACTGCGGCCCTGTGTAGATGACGCCGTTGGCTAGGACGGAGTACTGGTACCACTAACCAACGAGTTAATACTCCGTGCTTTGTATCATGTACATGCGTACACACTCGCGGTCGGGCAAATAGCCCAACTCAGGTCCGACGCACGACGCAGATGCAGGCACAAAGTCACACAGGTGGTTGCAGGAGGGGTTTCCTTTCTCCTGCCGACTGGACTGGGTGGCAAACCATCCCCACGTCGAGATTCCAGATCGACTCTGGGGAATCTGCCGTTTGAGGCTTTTATTTCTTCTCTTCTCTCCACTCTCCACTCTCTTCTTCCGACAGGCTTGGCGATGTTGTTGGTCGGACACATTTTTCCCAGATAGTCCAGTCGCGCAGGTTCCTCTGCAAAAATGGCCTTTGGTCACCTTCCCATTTTCATTTCACTGTTATCTCCCCGCTGAAGTAATAATAATAATTAAAATAATATGAGTATTATTGTTTGTAGCAGGAGCCTTTCCAAGTTTTTCATTTCACTTCATTTTTCTAAGATTGCGTCTCCACCAGAATCGTGGTGATCTCCGATTAGTTTGTGCCCCAGATATTAAACTTCCTATAGTACCGGCTTGCCGCACCGACGCAGCTCGTTGCTGCTAACTTTTTGGTCGAAATTTCGGGGTTTACCCTGGGATGATTGGTGGTATTGAATCTGGATTACTGATGGTGAACAGTAACCAGTACAGAGTAAATACTCGGTACGTACAACAAGATGAAACAGAGTGAAACCGAGGAAAGCAAAAGTTTGAAAGAGACAATCTGTCCCCTGTCCTCCTGTCTTCTCTGCTAAGTAAAGGCGGCGAGACAGCGATGGCTTGAGCCTCCAATCATTATGTCAAGTCCGATCTGTCCGACTGTTTGACCCTTTGCCCGCCCTTCCATAACGTAATCTCCTAGTAGATACCGATAGCCCCGTCATCCTACCAGTAGCACGGAGTAATTAGAAACAAATCAAGTTGATCATTTGCACTTGATCACACGCCCGACCCTGAGACGACACACCGCGCAAAGGTCGGTGTAGGTCGTAGGTAGCTAGTGGCAGTGCCGAAGCCAACTCAAGCTTGTGGAGGGGTCTGAGGACCACGACTAGACTTTCAATGATCTAGATTAATCGGAGTGCCAGGGGACCCTTTCACCTTAGTCCTTGCTGTCACACTGAGGATCACTCCACTTGAGGGGTGTATGATCTCATTGCAAGCGTGACCGCTGTAGTAATTGACTCGCGGAGTTGACTAGCTAGAGCTAAGCCTCTTGAGCGTTAGAGCTGTCCAGCCCAGGTCTCTACGTCGATGGGTCTAGACTTTGAGTTCTAAGATATGAAGATGAAGCTGGCAAGGGTTGATCATGAATTCATTCGGTCTAGACCATTAGGCTTGTCTGGCGGCGCACCCTGTGAGCCTAAATATGCTACAGCTCCTCCAAACGACTCCGTAGAGCGGTCGAGATCGTTCTACTGAGGCCGGGGTAGGGCACTGCTTGCTGGTCGCGGAAATCGCGGGGGACAATTGTCCAAAGCAAGCGGTTGGAATCGGTCATCTACACTCGGTCTAGAACAATCCTGCAGGCCAAAGGCACACAGAGGCTCACTCGCCTAATATAGAAACAAGAAGGAAGATTAAATGAACTCGAAATTTTTGATTTTTGTTTCATTCGGGGAATCTATGCACAGGCGAGAGATGTGCCAGGGCATCAGAAGACCCTTCACGTGTCGTCTCATGCAGCCCAAGTCCATTCCAACCCCCGGGTGAGGGGATTTAAAAAAAGCGGCTGTAAACCCTTAACTGGAAAAACACCAAGCAACCACGCACACACCGAACCGAGCACCAAAACTAAACGTCGCTTAGATGTGGGTGTCGTAGGCGATGGGCACGACGGTCTCGGGGATGTTGTCGGTGAAGCTGACGGTGTGAGCCTCACGGGGAGCGACGGCCTGACGCTTCAGGTGAACGTGGATACCCTTCTCCTTGGCCTCCTTCTTCTTGAGGGCGTTCTCCTTGACGCGGTTGATGAACTCCTCGCGGGAGCGGGAGTGCTGGACGTGCTCAATGCGGACGTTGATGCGCTTCTCGAGGTAGCGGTTGTCGACACGCTTGTACAGGAGGACACCGACGGAGGACTTGGTCACGTTGTAGACGACACCGGTCTTGCCGTGGTAGACCTTGTGGGGCATACTATAATTTCAAAATGTCAATTTCCATGTGTCTTCAATATCGCAATGGCGAGCTGGATGTGTGATATGCCTCGTCGGAGAGAGGATAGTGGGGGTGTGCGATGGATGGGGGAAAATTTCGGTGGTACTGACCCCTTCTGGACGGCACCGTTGACCTTGAGGTCGACAATATCACCAACACTAAGAAAATTCGTTAGAATCCATGTTCCATCTTTAATCGTTTCAAATCGGGGAGTCTTGTTTGACGCTCGTACCGGAAGGTCTTCAGGTAGGTGGAGAGACGGATCATACCGTGCTCCTTGAAGTTACGGCTGAAGGCATACTGTCGGTCCAGGTGGTTAGCGATTCATATTCCCAACTTCAATATGGCGGGCCCAATGTCGGCGTTGGTGTTGAGGGGATGGAGAATTCGATAATTTCGACGGGGATAGATCGCAAACGTACCCGAGTGCCGGCGCGCAGACCGTACGAGTGAGGCATGACGGCGGTGTTGTCGTTGGTGCTTGTTGAGGATAATCGACACGGACAGCCTTCATCAAAAGATGTTCTTGGGCGGCGGAGACACACACTCGCCCGGCTGGCGAATGTGTGTCACATGACATAGGGTAGGGCAAGCCCCGTGACCCGCAACTCCCCAAAGCGGGTTAGCCTCGCTTAGGTTTCCGGGCAATGTGGATGAAGCAATTCGGCCCTCACCACTTTGATTCTGATCGATATCCCGCCGCCAACCTAGACATCCAGCAGCCATGGCCCCGTGAGTATCGACGAAGTCATTAGACATGGTCGCATCGTTCTAACCGTTGTTTTCTGTATAGTCGTGTCTACTCCAAGACCTACAAGGTCCCCCGTCGTCGTAAGTCAACCTCTGCGCAAAAAAACTCCCCAATCGCAAAAAAAATTACATTGAAGATCGCAAGACTAATTCTATCGCAGCCTTCGAGTCGGCCCGTCTGTTAGTACTCTCCGGCCACTGATCAGAAGCGTGCTTCTGGTCATGTCGTGTGTTCCAATACTAATCCCATAACTAGTGATGCTGAACTCAAGACCGTCGGAGAGTACGGTCTCCGCAACAAGCGTGAGGTCTGGCGTGTCCAGCTGACCCTCTCTAAGATCCGTCGTGCTGCTCGGTATGTGGAATATACATTCGGATTGCCATTGGGTCATCCGAAGACCCTCAGCCTAGTGAACATGTACTAACCTCTCTCTTCCGTTTAGTGAGCTGCTCACTCTCGATGAGAAGGACCCCAAGCGTCTGTTCGAGGGTAACGCCCTGATCCGCCGTCTTGTGCGTATCGGTGTCCTTGACGAGGGCCGCATGAAGCTCGATTACGTCCTGGCCCTGAAGACCGAGGATTTCCTTGAGCGCCGTCTCCAGACCTGCGTCTACAAGCTTGGCCTCGCCAAGTCCATCCACCACGCCCGTGTCCTGATCAAGCAGCGTCACATCCGTGTTGGCAAGCAGATCGTCAACGTTCCCTCCTTCATGGTCCGCCTGGACTCCCAGAAGCACATCGACTTCTCTCTCACCTCTCCCTTCGGTGGTGGCCGCCCCGGCCGTGTTCGCCGCAAGAAGGCCGCCGCCGCTGCCGGTGGTGATGCTGAGGAGGAGGAGGATGAGGAGTAAATTCTCTCACTCTAAAAAAGAAGACACGGGAGTACGGTCGGGTTTCGCTTTAGGCAGATCAACACTCTGGAATGTTCATGACGACTGCCGCATAGCCGCTTATGTATGCTTATGCAACTTGAATGAATCAAAAAACAGCCAGGCGGCTTCAATTCGAGACCCGAATCCTTTTGAAACAAATTGTTTTGCCCATGCACCACGAATTAGTTACGCCCTTTCATTATGTACAGTAGAAATAGTATACCCTCAACGCCTTTTCCCAATCTCCGATTCCCGTCATGTAGTCGTTGATAGCCGGAGGAACTTGTCGGTGCTGAGCCTCATCCCTACACCCCCACCATCTCCTTGAGTGTCTCTTCTGCCCCTCTGTACCACCGTCCCATCTCTTCCAGGCCATCACTCTCCCCTTGTTGCTTCTTCCGCTGCGCTTCCTGCGCTTGGGCAATAGCCTCTGCTTTCCGTCGCTCCAGCACGCTACATTCCCTCTCGATAGCTTCCGCTTCTCGAGTCTTGCGCGGCAACGTACTTTGGACAGCGGCGATCTGCCGATTCAATGCCGCCAACTTCGCCTCTCGTTCAGCCAACAGCGATAAAGTCGCTGGCAGCGGAAGATTTTGTGAAGACCGAGGGTCCGAAGTATCCATACCGGCGACCTGCTTCGCCTTGAGACCCGCAATTGTGGACTCAAGATTCTCGATGGACTCGGGAAGGGTCGAAAGCTGCGTCAATTGGACTTCGACGTTCTTATAGCCTATTGAGTACAACGTGCAACGCGGTTAGTTGAAAATAGCTCGTCGTGTACATTTTTTTTCTTTCTATTTGCGTTGGGATTGTCTTACGGGTGGCTAGGTCGCGGCCGATCTTCTCCATCTCTTCGATCATCAGACGTGCCTCTTCTTTTCGGGACTTGAGTTCTGCTTTCACGTCCGCCAATTGTGTTTCCAGCTCCACGTTCTCATTGTGTCCGACGACGAGGGGCGGGTCCCCAACGATTGCACGGAGAAACTTTTCCTTGGTGACCTGTTCGAGGTAGGAGAATCGAAGTTTGGAGAAGAGTTCCTGTGTTTTATCGAGAAATGATCAGTGACTGCACTGTTTGGGGAGAAGGGAGCTGGCGTAGCGGGTACCTTGTAGTGTGTTAGATCGGCTTCGAGAACTGCTGGTGTCGGATCATTCAAGTTGGACAAGGAGACGTCGGAGCCTCGTTTCGAAGGAGAGGCGATCAAGTCGCCAACATCGGAGATAGGCTCGCTAATGCGAATGATCGCAAGTTGTTGCTTTAAATCTCCTTGGTCTTGCGCGAGCTGCTGTAGCTCTGCAAAAGTGTCCGAGCCATTCGACATTTTCGGATATCGTTTTCGAGAAGTCTGGGTTATTGACAAGACAAGACGCAAGACTGTTGTTTGTTGGGAAATATTTGCGTACCATATGGGAGGACCGCGTCAAGCATCAACAATGTCTTCCCGCAGGGTCGGGGCAGTCCCGCGGGCTATCGCGACAGCTGATAACAAGGCGGCGGGGCTGGAACGAGACGGCAGAATCCTGGCAGGTGCCATCTTTTGAACAAAGCAGCCTCCACCACTTCGCCACACGGCTAGGCGTTTGTTTCTTTGTTGACTTCTTGCATTATGATGGTATGCTGGTAGCTGTCAGACGAATCTCTCTGGTTGCTATTTATCCGTTCTTTTTGCTGGTTTGATCTGTCACCACCCCGCACCCAATCATTATGGACGACGACTATGTCGCGCAGCTCATGGCAAAGGAGGCCGCAGAGAGCTCCAAGAAGTACTCACTGGAGGGTCTTGGGGCTTATAACTCGCAAAAGTATGCTCTATCTTACCCCCAACTCCAGTTGCTATTCAAAGAAACTGACATTTTTCAGACGATCTGTCAATGCGCCCAAAGCCAATACTCGGTTCCTCCGACATCTGATCAAAGAGACGGATAATCATAACACGGCCTTGAAACGGAAGGAGGAGAGAGATGCGCGGGAGCGAATGCGCCAGATGAAGGACCAGGGCACACGCGAGTCGAGTTCTCAGAGGCTATCACCAGCTCCTAGAGTTCATGAACGAGAACGCCACTCTAGCACGAGAGCCTCGGACCGATCCCACCGGGACGATCGTCGACATGACAGTCGACGCGATGATAAACGCAGTGACCAGAGCCGTTCCCACCGGAGAAGCCACCGGCATCGCAGTCGTTCGCCATCCTCGGACCGGGACCGCAGACATCGGCGAAGACACGACCGCAGCCGATCGAGAGATACCCATAGAGATAGAGAGCGCAAGAGTCGACGGAGAGACGACGATCGCGATAGATCTAGGGGAAGAGATCGAGAAGCAGAGGAACGACACAGTCACAGGTCAACGACTTACCAAAAGCGAACACACTCAAAGTCTCGCAGTCGTTCCCCACGTCGAGATCGAAGCGCTGAGCGTCACCGCAGCCGACGTCATTATAAATCCCCCTCCGGGCCCTCCGGGGCCCGATCATCAACATCAGACAGGAAAGAAGGACGACGGCCGCGGAGTGACAATAACACACGATCTTCCCACGAGTCAAAATACGCAGCTTCTCCCGATCCAGTCGACAAAATTATCAATAAACCCGAGCCTTCGATCCAGCGACGTGATAGGGAAGAATCAGACCCTCTTGAAGATATGTTCGGTCCTCTTCCGCCTCATACAAACGGGGAATCTGCTGCACCGGTTCGTTCGCGTGGTCGGGGCGCCTACAAAGCTAGCTCAAGCAATATCGACTCCCATTTCGCCGCAGACTACGATCCTACAGTTGATATCCAGCCCGATGATGACCAGCCATCGTCAAACCAGCCAACTAGACGCCCCGTTGCGGGCCTTATGACGGGGGAAGATGATTGGGACGCGGCACTTGAGGCCTTGCGTGACCGCGCAAAATGGAAACAGAAAGGAGAGGAGAGACTACGGGAGGCCGGTCTGAATGAAACGATTATTGAGCGGTGGAAAGAGAATACAGCCTCCACTGGAACGGGCGGGGAGAAGAGGCCGGAAGATGTACGATGGTCGAAGAAGGGGGAAGGCCGTGAATGGGATCGAGGCAAAGTCGTCGACGACCAGGGACACACAGATGTCCATGCCTTGTGGTAGTTCTTTCCGGTCGATGTGAAGAAGGTGTTGGTCAACGAATCGTGTAAGGTCGAGCTGACTCTCGGCCACTGGTGGCAACAAGGCTATTGTTATTATTATCGTGGGGCTCTTTTAGAGGCGTTCAAGGGGTTTATATACCAGGGCATTTGTGACAACAAGAATTTTAGCACAATTATCAATAACCATCTCGTATTTGTCCCTACATGTATTTTCTCAACTCGGGTGCAATGCATCTACTTCGCTATACTACGTGCTAGAATGTATGATCACGTGATATAGATCCATTCCGCGGCTTTGTCAGAAAGTGCGGAATTGGCCCCTCCGCGGTAGGTACCCAAGTACCCTATGGTGGGAGCTTCCTCTTTACTGACGACATCGCAGACATTATTGGTTTCTAATGCTTAGGCAGCAGGTCATCAGCATTCAATTTCCGATTGATTAGATTTTTGTCTTTGACTAATTACACAGTCTTATCTACTCCGACCTACAACGATAATTTAGAATATATACTTTAGCCGCCGCTATCCAGAACGTTTGCCACAAACCACCAATATAACTCCGAGTTTGAGACCAACTTTCAAGGTTGACGTGACCTGTGAATTCCTCTGACCTCCAGCTCTTGAACTTGAAGCCCCTTCAAAATGGCGGATCCCTTCAGCTTCTCCTACCCCTCCCCACTGGAAGGCTATGAAAACCTAGAGCCACTATCCAAGTGAGTCTACTACCTAGCCTAGGTACCTACCTAGTCAGGTACATCCATGGATGATAATCCCACAAGCCAAAGACCACTAACCACCCGGCATTTTTAGCGAACGCAACGAAGACGGAAAATCCCTCAAGAACCCCCAACATGGAAAGCTGAGCAAAGCCTACGAGGAATTCCCCGACCCTCTCAGCAAAGATATTCGTGGTGGTTTCGACATTCACATCTACTATTTCCAGGTGAGCATCACTCGACTGCGCCGTATCGTGGGCACGAGGGACTTGAATACAACAACCGGCCATTCCCGAGGTCAGAAATACCATACTGACACGAAGACTCCATCAGAATAACCCCAACCAAGCAACCTTCGCAAAAGCTCTCCATGAACGAATTCGTCGTGAATGTCAGTGCCCCCCCCCCCCCCTCCCGACCCACCCCCGCAATTATCTGCCATGACAAAGGGCCCGATGCAGCACAGTAGGGTACGTGTATGTGATTAGTACTAAGGAAACAAACAGTCCCCGAGCTCCGAATCTATACCTTCTGGGACAAACCCATTGGACCACACCCAGTCGCCATGTTCGAAGTCAATCTTTTCACGCCCGCGCAGTTCGGTGCTTTCGTTCCCTGGTTGGTGATCAATCGGGGCCCACTGAGTGCGCTTTTGCACCCCAATACGCTGGAGGAAGGGGCTGCGGAGGAGGAGAGGAACCACACGCAGCGGGCGACTTGGCTGGGAGAGCGGATCCCGTTGGATTTATCTCTGTTTAAGCTTTTGAGGGCGAAAGAGATCGAGGAAGAGGAGAAGCAGGGGAAATTGTGAGGCGAAAGTTGATCGATAAATATTGAAGATTTTCGGTATTGGCCATCGTGCTATTTCCCCCCCCTTTAAGTGCGTATTCTTGGAGTTAAGCTTGAAGTGCTGAGGTGTTTGTTTTGGCGCTATGGTTGGCTTGTAGTTGTTGATTTCAATGGCTGACTTGTAAGTGGAGTATGATTGGTCAGGCTCTTTCACATTGAAGCTGTGTCCCAGATGATACTATTAATTACTGCGTATAACCTTTTGCATATATTCGAACATAATACATAGTCTAGGGTTACTTCCAGCCCTTGTTGTATTTGTGATGATCGTGGCAGATGACCCCCGCTAGGGCCATCTATGATGTCCAAGTCTCCTTCAGCCCTATCATCCGATCAGATGCAGAATTAATGCAGTTTGCCCGTGCAATGCCTATTGGACACTATTCACTTGCCATTCCGAGATGGGCATATGCTCCTAGTTCTCTCTGTCGCCCGCATGGGAAATTCGTGCGGGATGGCAGTGGCATTCCAGGGTATCCCTTAATAGGCTGCCACGCGTGAGGTCTTGAATATTTTCCTTCGCACACACTCAGACTCTAGAATCACAGCTGCCTTTTTGGACGAGCTCAAAGAGACTCGATGAGCCTGATGAGACTCATGTTGTTAGCTGAACAGAGAAAGCCTGGAGGGAGAGACGTGACGCTACCGAGAATCGCCCCTGCCGCGCCTCTCCCTTCTTTGCAAAGGTATTCTATTCCCTCTGCGATTTTTCCCAAGTTTCTTCGGAATTAAGAGAGTACCGGACTCTTCACATGGTCGAGCTCGCACTCGCTATTTGGCGACGACTGGTGGGTGGAGAGGCGCGTGCCGCCTGGGCGTGACACCAAAGGCTCCCATGCTAACACATACGATTCTAGATAAAGAGTCGAGAACTCGTTAAAACCCAGTATTTGACTTGAGATCAATGCTGCGATCCAATTTCCTGATTTACACAATGCATCTGATTACGCGGCTGGCGCTTGTGGCGCCGCTGGCAGCTCTGCCTTTCGTTCCGTCCGTTTATGCCGCAACTATCCCGCAGTATGTATACGACTACGGTAAGTACTTCGAAACAGCAGTACAAGGGGGTTTACACCGCTAGTACTGATTTTTTGCAGCACCTGTAATCTGGTTACATAGCCAGGATCCATACAGGCCTAGCGATCTACAACAACAACTAGACCATACCACCCCGCAGGTGAACTGGACGACTATCGCGAGCGCGCCGTTGCCGCTGACGCTGGATAATCTCGACCAACTCAATGATCTGGGAAACACGAGTGTTTACCTGACCTCGCACGAGGGTATTGACGCGAGTCCGGAACCGGCTTGGTTTCGAGGGATCACCCCGGATAAGCAGGGCCGTCTGACGGATGGGTCTGGGAGTGTGATCGTCATGGTAGACCACGGCAGTGGCAACGTCGATGCGTTCTACTTTTACTTCTATGCGTACGTCATTTATACAATGTGCCATGCAATGGGATGACAAGAGGGAAAGGAACCCCCACTGACTGGAATCGCAGATACAACAAGGGCGACAAGGTGCTTGGCTTGGAATTCGGCGATCATATGGGTGATTGGTAAGTGCGAGTGGCCCTGCTCAGCCACCACAAAGATTAGAGTATAGAACAAGCATATCTGATGCCCAACCGAAACAGGGAACACAATATGATCCGCTTCTCCAACGGCGCCCCACAGGCTATATGGTACAGCCAGCACGCCAGTGGCCAGGCGTTCACCTACAAGGCAGTGGAGAAAAAGGGAATCCGGCCATACTCGTACTCTGGAAATGGCACGCACGCTAACTATGTTATTGCCGGGTATATGGTTCTTTCTGCAAGCCCACCCTGAAGCATACTAACTCATTGTTATAGAAAACACGACCATACAATCCCCGGCGTCAATCTCCCGAATGGGTTCCTTGTGGACTACGCAGACCGCGGTCTTGAGTGGGACCCTGTTTTCAATGCATACTCTTATACGTATAACACGACGACTCGCATCTTTGAAGCAGCGAGTCCTGGCGCCCCATTGGGGCTGGTGAACTTCAACGGGAAATGGGGAGACGACCAGCCGCCTGGGGAACCGTCAATCTTTGGCGAGGCGAAATACATGGCTGGGCCGAATGGGCCGAAGTTCAAGGGTCTGGATCGGAAGCATGTGTGTCCGAAGACTCCTTGTATTGTTCTTCCGTTTAAGATCTGGGTGGGGAAGGAGTGAGGGAATACAGCGTAGATGATCCTACAATGGTTGATGGCTATTATCATTATACCTAGAGGGGACATTTTAAGAGTTAAGAATACACTATGGTCCCATCTCGTCTCCGTATCAATACGAAATACAAATCCAAGCTCGGGCCTGAGATTAGACATAAGCTATCTAAGGTGTCCCGAGGTCCAAGTAATCGGTTCCAATGGAACGAACTTGAACTAGCTAGGCCAACACCCCCACATCCAGCCCGAGCCCGAGAAGAAGAAGAAAAAAAAACAAAGGCAAAAAAAGCACCCAGTCCCAAGCCAAGGCACGAACACTAATTGCAAGCTCTGCAAATTTCACCAAACTAGCACTCGCTAACCACGAGCAGTCTCAATTCCCTCGTCCCTGCCCCACCGACTCCACAGTTGGAACGTGCGTTTCCACGCGAGGAGGCGTTTGCGAGAACGAAAAGATGTCCTGTCGTATTTTGTCTACAGAGGGATAAACAACTTGAGGTGTACCGTACGGAGTACTAGTACATACAGACTAGTTTACCCAGGGCAGTGGGCGAGTCGCGTCCCAGACTGGATGGTTCCGCGGGTGCGGCGCCCCACGTTGGTGCAATATGCGAGGGATCGCGCGTGGAAGATCTATGCGAGGTTATCGGGTATATACTCCGTTCCGTGGATGCTAGATGTGATTTTGCGTTAGCTACCTAGGTAGTAGGTAGTAGCTGTTAGCTAGACGTTGGTGAGCTTATGTAGTGAGCTGAGTTCTCTTGAGATGAATGCCATCCGGCGATTCGCCCTGGCGATGTCCCATACTCTCTATCTCAGGCTGCTCTACTCGTACCATATTTCACAACTTCCACCAATTTGAAGTCAACACGATTGGCAAATTGTTAAATCGAGGATGGACTATTCTCCATGTCACAAATTGGTGTTTTAGATGTTGTCAACCTCAGCTGCCCACTAGACTTTTCGCCCCGCCCCAATTTTAGGCCTGGTAAGCTCGGTGAGCCTGACCATAGGTAAGAAATGACTGCTAGTGCTGCTAGCCCCATCGGATATGCTCCGACTCGGCCGTGGTTCGTTCAAGAATTATCCTTACTGGATGAGGAGACAGTACCTCACGGAAGGAGAGAGGTGATATCTGATCCGCCTTCCTCGCAGACCCTGTCACAGACCCTGCCACATGGCCCCAAAGCCCCGAAGGGAAACTACCCGGAGTTAGGAAAAAATGAAAAAAAAGAGCCAGAAGGAAAAGAAGAGCGCCGATCGCAGTGGAGTAAACGGCCCCTGGCGTCCGTTGTGCACGAGCCAGTTTGGGAGAGGGCAGGGTAGACTCATGCAAGTACGGAGTACCCGATGGCAGTGCCGAAGGTGGCAAAGTATGAAGAATGCAGGAGTAGATCATCAGGAATAAATGGAGTACATAGGATGGGATGTGTATTGAATCAAGAGTAGGAGAAAGGCAAAGACAAAGGCAAAGGCAAAGAAAGGCCAAGGTATCCCGCGTGGAACGAACCGGCAGTCCTCCACTCACACCAAGTGGGGCATTTCTTGGGCCTCGACGCGCTCTCTCGTTTTACGTTTTACGGAGTACGGGTTTTTACCCCTGAATTTCTCAGCTCGAACCATGACCTGTCATCTCGTGCGCGAGATACATCATCTTCCTCGTGGGCCAATCCTTTCTACGTACACACGAGGGGGAAAGTATAAGGCAAACTGTGCTCCAATGGCGATAGCAATGGCAATATGGTCATGACAATAGCAATAGCAATAGTAATGGCAAGCTGGCAAGAGGACTGTACTTGATTCGTAGTAGATTCATGTTATGACCATAACCATAACCATGTATGACCATGACCGCCTCCGCATCGACTGGGATCATCTTTGTACTTCGTACCTCTCCTCCTCTTCTTCTTCTCCACGCCACTCCTTTCCCTTCTCTCTTTTCCCCTCTTTTCTCTCCATGCGCCGCTAGAGTCGGACGCTGTGAGCAGGCCCTTTCTCAATCTTCTGAAAAAAAAAAAAGAACAAAAGCCAAATACCCACCATACAGAAGACCCCAAACCCGGCTGCCCGGATTTCAATTCTGCCCTTCCCCTATCCCCCCCCCCGTCCTCCAGTAGCGACGCCCTGCGACAACCTCACACTGGCTGGGAGCTCTGTGTCGCCATCTATCCCTCACTTTCACTTTTTGATTTTCCCACTCATTTCTTTTGATTTGATTCGATTCAAAACAATCCGATTAGGCCTGATCTGATCCCTCACACCCGACTATATCCATATCCAACTGTGAGGCCCGATACCGACGGATTGAATCTCGTACGGTATACTCTCAGACCTGGATTTATTTCAAGAATTGCATTCTTGAACCCTTGACCTAGTCAATCACTTTCCAAATTCCATTTGATATCGAATCTTCGATAACAAAAGTAATTGTGTAAGTGGTGATGATATTCCCCTCCCAAGATACCCCATCTTCTCCCCTCCATGCGCGATCCCTGCATCAGAGAGGAACTATTCAGGCAATGTTAGAATTACTGACTAATCAGGATCAAACCTACAGGAAAATACCTCGTTTTGTATAGCTCGTATCAATCCCAGCATTAAAAACAACCATGTCGACGCCCACTTCCTCGCGCGCGCCTTCCGATGCGGTGCCGTCGGAAAACGGCCAATCCCTCAATGCCCGCCGCACTTCACTCGGCTTCCTTCGTCGTTCCAAATCTACCGAACCCCTCAGCGAACGCAAAGCCTCCGGTAGTCGCAAGAAGAAGTCTCAAGCTATGGAGGAAGAGATGCGCCGCCAGCGTGATTCTTACGCCCCCAAGATCGCCCCACGCCTGCCTGATCTTCCCCCTCCACCTCAACTCGAAACTTTTGGTGGTGAGGAACGTGACACTCTTGGTGCGCCTCCTCCTGTGCCTCGCCCGCAGTCTGGATTCGCTGCTCCTTCGGTCACTTCGCCCACCGAGTCTGTCGATCCGTATGCGCGCACCGAGAGCATGACCCACCGTGGGCGCTATAGCTATGCCAGCAGTGCCGTGAGCGCTACAAACAACCCCCGCCGTGTCCGTCGCCGCAAGGACCCAACATCATACAAGTGAGTAAATCCGGACGAATGAACGAGAAATTTGGTGAGGTAGTAGACCTTGGGACTAACATCAGTATAGTGTTCTGGTCATTGGTGCCCGCAACTCCGGAAAGACCTCTTTCCTCAACTTTCTCCGCAAGGCATTGACCATGCCCCCACACAAGCATCCGTCCCGCAGCCCCGAAGAGCTGGAGGAGCTGGAGAGCCAGACCTCCGCCTACGAAGGATTCACTTCCCAGTACCTGGAGACCGAGATTGACGGAGAACGGGTCGGACTGACCCTGTGGGATTCCAACGGAATTGAGCGCAACATTGCGGATCTGCAGCTGCGCGCCGTCACCGGATTCCTCGAGAGCAAATTCGAGGAGACTCTCGCCGAGGAGATGAAGGTCGTGCGTTCGCCCGGTGCGCGCGACACCCACATCCACTGCACTTTCTTGCTGCTGGACCCTGTTCGTCTGGATGAAAACATAGCCGCTGCTGAGCGCGCCGCCAACGGCACCGCCAAGGCTACTGATAGCCCCGTCCTGGGAGTTTTGGACCAGAACCTTGACCTGCAGGTCCTGCGCACCATCCTGGGAAAGACCACTGTTGTGCCGGTCATCAGTAAGGCGGATACCATCACCTCCGTCCACATGGAATACCTTCGCAAGGCGGTCTGGAACAGCCTGAAGAAGGCCAACATTGACCCGCTGGAGATTCTCAATTTGGAAGACATGGAGGAGGATTATACCTCGTCGGAGAGCGCAGATGAGGAGTCCATTGCCGAGGAGCAGGAGAAGACCGAAGGCGAGGGAGAGCCGACCGAGACCGAGACCGACAGCGCCATCGACGCCGAGACTCAGGAACAAGCAGCCGCCGTGCCCGCTCCCAAGTCACCCTCCGTGCGCAGTGTCAGCACGCGTGCTTCGCAGCAGATCATCAACCCGCACGTCCCCTTCTCGATCCTGTCGCCAGACCCACACTCGCTTTCCTCTGGCGAACTGCCGCTCGGTCGGCGCTTCCCCTGGGGATTTGCGGGCCCTTACGACGCGGAGCACTGCGACTTTGTTCGCCTGAAGGACTCTGTCTTCAGCGAGTGGCGGTCTGAGCTACGCGAGGCGAGCCGCGTGGTGTGGTATGAGCGCTGGAGAACCAACCGACTCAACCGCAATGGCGGCCAGTCTGCACCGCGGGCATCCAAGTCGTATGGAGGTCGCACGGGACCATCGAACCCTTATGATGGTCGCCGTACCCGATAGATAACAATCGTACTCGCTGATTTCGGCGTGTATTGACTCGACTCACTCGCTCGACTCACTCGACTCTATTCGATTCGCTTCGCTTCTGTTCGCATAGCTTGCTCTTTCGCACATACCCACTTTCACCAGCTTCTTTCCTCGATGAGGACTCCTTTTTTGTGTTTTTTTTTTCTCCTTTACTCTTACTGATACTACTACCTCTTTTTCTCTTCTTCTTCCTCTTCTCCTTCCAAAGGGCATATCCTGTATTTTACTCGAGTTCAAGGATCATTGTTTGGAGCCCATACCATACCATTAAAAGTACCCTAAGGTAACTGTAATAATCATAATAACTGTAATAATCATATTGTAAGACTGTAATACTTGGCGTGTCGCCCTACGAGCGCCTGCATAGAGTTGGACCCGCCGCGGCCAATCAAACTTCTCTTCAGCTCAACTTTTTGGGGGCCGGCGCATCGAGTCCTTCAGCTCGGGGGAATACGAGAGGGGGACAAGAGAGTGTAAGAAAGAGCCTCGATCGGCTTCTTTGTCCTTGTTCCTTTTCTTTTCATCTCACCTCCCTTTTCTTTTCCATTACCTTTGTTCCAGACTGTGACTCCGACTCTGCCATTACCTTTTTCTCCCCACCGCGGCACATGTCTCGATAGCATCGGCACACAAACTTTCTCCCCCCCCGCAGTCGCACGAGTCTTCTAGGTCGCACGCTGATAGCCGAGCTCAGTCCTGAACTCCTGACTTGATCCGACCCCCTTCCTCTCGAAAAGGTGAATTGGCTGCAATTTGACTTCGATATACTTCAAATCAACAAATCTCCTGATCCGGCCGAACCCCACCATCTGGACCCTGGATCACAATGTCTCTCCAGGTGAACGACCCACGGTCGCGCACTCGATCCAAGTCCCCTGGGCGTGAACGTTCAAGATCACGGTCGCGCGACAGTCGAGTCCCTTCTCCCTCGCCCTCTGGCCGTCCACGCGATCGCGATCGTGATCGTGACCTTGACCGTGACCGCTCGCCGGCCATCGAGGTTCGCGGTCCCAAGTCTACCACCAATTACGCCTCGGAGGACGACGCCGAGATCGAGCGTCAATACAAATTGCTCAAGGACGGCCGTCTCCGCAATGATGACTCGCGGGATGTAGTTTCGCGTGCTCCTCGTAGCCCTGCCCCCTACGATGTGCGTCGTTCAGACGACGAGGACAGTGACCGCAGACGTCGTGAAGGCACATCGTCGCGTCGTCGTCGCGACCCTCACCAGGATCGCTACGAGCATTCAGACAAGGAAGATGATCTGAAGCTGATCCAGCCGCGCGAGTACGACTCTCGCTCGCAGCGACGTCCCTCGCCGCCGCGTAGTCGACATGACGACTCGGACTCGGATGATGGACTCGCCTATGGCAACAATCCTGGCTCGCACCCAAGTTATGCCCGTCCCAGCCGGTACCAATACGCGCAGCCAGCAGCCAACTACCCGCCTCCTCAGCCTCAGCAGAAACCCCAACCCTCTGACTGGGCTCCTATCCCAGAGTGTGAGCGCCCAGGATTCGTTCCGCCAACCTCGCTACCTCCCGTCTCATCCGAAATGCCAGGCGCCTTCCCGCCGAGCTCGAGCTATGTTGAGAGTCCCGCGACGAGCGCACCGTCTTCCCCATGCCGCAGTATGCGGGTGCTCCGTCGACGCAGCCGCTCCCATATTCCTCGGGCGGAGGCTATTCGCAGTCGCATTATCGCACTGCCTCGGCGAGTGATGTCTCGGTATCGCAGGCCGGGTATGCCCAGCCAGGTCAATTCCAGTATGCGCAGGTTGACCCCAATGTGCGCTATACTTCCAAGACTACGCCGACGAAACCTTATACTGCCTCGGCGCAGGAACAGTTTGGCCGACAGCCTGAGCAGTATAACAGATTGCCGGACCAGCATCGTAGACTGCCGGATCAGTATAGCAACAAAGTGCCAGAACAGCCTGCCTGGCGATATAGTCATGACCCTCAGTTCGGCGATAGACAGCAGTCCCACGCATCTTCGCAATCGCAATCGCACTCGCATTCGCACTCTCGCTCTCAGTCGCAGTTGCAATCGCAGCCACCGACGCAATTGTCGGCTCCGCTCCAGCACCAGCAGCAGGTTGTGGAGATCACCCCCGGTGGTGGACGCGGCCGTCCCCACAGTCTATCTGTGTCGTCAGCGAACAATCTGGCCGTCGCCGTGCCTGGAGGCCATATCGGCCACCCACCTGCCAGTCCATTGCTGGAGCCGTATCATGGCACCTATCAATCGATGTCGCCTATGCCATCACCCATCATGATGCCATTGCGTGACGACGAAATATCAGACCTAGAGCCTCTGGACGGCGGCAGCTCACTTTCCGAATCTGGAAAGCGTAAGAAGAAATCCTCATCCTCCCGCGAGAAGGAGAAGGAAAGAGAAAAAGACAGCCGGCACCGCAGCAGCAAGGAGAAGATGCGAGAGAAGGAGCGTGACCGCGACTACGACCGCGACTACGACCGCGACGACCGCAAAGAAGACAGAAGACGCACAACCAGACCATCCGCCCACGACCGCCACGACTCAACCTCCTCCTTCCGCGGCGGCGATAACGACAGCGTAGTCCTAATATCCCCAACAACCGGCCGCAAGCGCGTCTCCTTCTACGACGCCACATCCGACGCCTTAACAATGCAATCAGCGCTCAACCACACGCGCAACATCGACAACAAAGCCATCCTCTCCGTCCTCCCCCGCCTAACATCCGACGAAATCCTCACCCTCCGCGCCGAGTATAAGAACAAAGTAAAAATGCACGGCAAAGGCATCAACCTCGCCAAACACCTCCGCCTCAAACTCGGCACCTCTTCCTTCGGCAAAGTAGCCTACGCCACCGCCCTCGGCCGCTGGGAATCAGAAGCCTACTGGGCAAACTGCTACTACCAAGCCGGCACCTCGCGGCGCGAACTCCTCATCGAGTCGCTAATCGGGCGGTCCAACGCCGCCATCCGCGAGATCAAAAATTGCTTCCGTGACAGTCGTTACGAGAATAGTCTCGAGCGGTGCATGCGGGCCGAGCTGCGCGCGGATAAATTCCGGGTCGCGGTTTTGCTGGCGCTTGAGGAGAGGAGGCAGGAGGAGCGCGATCCGATTGATTCCAGGCTTGTGAGGGAGGATTTGACGGATCTGCATCGTGCGCTGGTTAGTCGGGAGGGGGGCGAGACGGCTATGATTCATATCATTGTGAAGCGGAGTGATGCGCATCTGCGTGAAGTACTGCGCGCTTATGAGAGTGTTTATGGGCATAATTTTGCCAGGGCTATGATTGCCAAATCGAAGAATTTGGTGGTAAGTTTTCGTCTGCGTCTAGTTTATGCTTTGCTACCCCTCCTCTTCGCCTTCCCCTCTCTTGCTCTGGTATTATTTATGGGCCTTGCTAATAACAACAGGGTGAAACACTAGCCCATATTCTAAACGGCGCGATAAACCGGCCCATGCGCGACGCGCTACTGCTGCACCAAGCTCTCCGTGAATCCAGGACGAAAGGTGAACGGTCTGAATTGCTCATTTCTCGACTTGTCCGCCTGCACTGGGAGCCTAGGCACCTTGAGCTGGTTAAGACTGAGTATCGGAGGAGATATAATGAGCGTCTGGAGGAGGCGATTGCGGAGGAGATTATGTCTTCGACGACTGGGGCCGAGTGGGGGGGAGTTTTGTATTGAGTTGGCTAGGAGCTCTAGTTGATTTAGATTCAACATTACCAGTGGGGTTGGCTTTTCTTCTTGTGATTTGGTTTGGATGTGGTAATGCGGTAATGTATAAAGTGCAGTACACAAAGGACTACCTAGGTACATAATGGACTTATGTAGTATTTATCTTTTCGTGTGCAATATCTACCTAGGTGGCCTCCATCCCAGCACCAGCATCAGCAATACCCCACGCCCCACCTGCTACGAGTGGAGCTGGACCACCTATAAATTTAAATCCACCACCTGGACCAACGCCCCCACCAGGCAGTCCCCAAGGCGGAAACCAAGGCCATGTTGCAGCCCAGTAAGCCGGAGGAACAATGCCTGGAGCAGCAACCATAGAAGGATATTCGTGCGCATTCCGTTTATCAACCGCCGGCAATTGAGACGTGAGCCTAGTAGCGTTCTCACTGAGATCAAGCTCCCCGTTCTTATCCGGCGCAGCCCCCGTATACATAATTCTGCGCAACCACGGCCCACTAAGTCTAGGAATGCCCGGCGGCATATTACCCGGCAAAAGGGCGACTTGGATAACCCGCCAAGGTTCAGTCAAGTTGTGTAATTGGCCCAGTTGATCGTGCCATCGCAGATTGACCTGAAGGGCTCAAGTGGGGAGCACCATCATCCGATCCACGGAGTGGAAGGCGCAGTAGTCCCAAAAGGGAACGCGGAGGTCATTGGCGCGTTCACGGATTTGGATTATATCTTGTTCACTTAATAGGGCCATGTCGGAGCCTGTGTCGTCTAGGACTTTGATTCCTTTCCCGGCTGAGCCCGCCGCGAGCTGGAGGTCCCTCGCTCCTGGGCATCGGAAAACATATGACATCTAGACAGGCTTCAGTATTCTGAAATCTTTATACCTAGGTGCCTACTAGGTCCACGGGTATAAAACGACTTTAGGTATTTATACCACATGGTGACCCCACCTTAATAATCTTTTCGAATCAAGAGGTTCCGGCTTGTAGAGTTGCTTCCCATTCGACCAAAATGTAACCTTATCCGTGTGCCAGACCAAGACCCTCTTCCTGTATGCGGTGAGGAGAAAATGCACATTGCTAAGAGCATTCTGCGGGTCGCCTTCTTTCTCCAAATAGGCTTTTATTATCTCGAGGGTCTTCACCCGAGCAGCTGTATTGACATCGAGACCTGGCTCCTTATGTCAATGACACGCGTTCAAGTTAGAATATAAACCACTGGCATGAAAATGATTGAAGCTGCTAGTGGAGTCATCGCTGGGTGAACCAACCGAATTTATCTGCCCGTCTTTTATTTTCTTCCACGACGTTTAGGTTTCCAATTTCTTCGTCCACCATTGTGGTATGATGCCGTCATTAATCCGATCGTTACATCTTTGAATGACGGCTTCAATATTGCTGGCGAAAAGAAAGTTATCTCAATTAGTACGCTTTCGATGAGATGGGCTGGTGGGGATCTGCGCACTTATCGTCGATATAGTCCTCTGGATCCCAGTCTTTAGGACAGTCTTCATATTTTGTAATGGGATTTGCACCTCGGTTCCATCGGACAAATGGGGGGAACATTTTGTAGTCCGATATCTACACCATCAGGGAGCTCTGACATTATGGTGGTAAATGGCGAAGAATACTAGTAATAGCGGGCCTATAGAACGGAATTCAACCTCGAAAGTTCACACCGGCACTTCTTGGGTTGTTCGGAGACAAAAAAACTACTAGTACTAGGAGTATTTATATGCCCTAGTATATAATTGCAACTCGAAGTGAACTTGAATCGAGGGTCAAACAAAGAAGGAACAGAACTGTCTATTGGAGCTTAGAGTCAGGCTTTTGGTATTATATACAACTTGAAAGAAACCGAAGACAAGATTTCGAAATGGTTCCAAGGTTATAATGAATGAAAGGAGGAAGTATGAGGTTTGCTAAAGTGCATTCTACATTCAAAGAGGGAGGGTCTGTGCGTTTTTTGGGCCATATTTTCAGCCTTGAGATATTTCGAAAATAGGGATACCGAGGATTTTCAAGGATGACACTGAGTATGCAAAAGAAAGACCAGTCTGTCAGTACGGATGGGCTCGTCTCTTCCAAAGCGGCTTGTTGAACTTTAAAATTCATGCATAATGAGAGAATATCATCCCTTTGCTCGAGGCGGACATTAAATGACTCATTCGGTAGCGAGCCGAGCTCATGGCTAGCTCGTGCTACTCATCTGCATAAATACATGCAAGAGGTGATCGGGTTCTGCATGATGCACTAGTTCAAACTTCTCTCTAGGAAGTGGTGGAGTACCTACGTTGGTTTGGTACATATGTAGGCTGTATTAGGCAAGGGGGGTTATTCTGCATATTTGAGACAAAGCCGTGGGGGTCAGTTTCTTTGACATGGTTATGGTAGCCGGTGGGCTCTATCTTGAATTTCAGATAGACCATTCTCGCTCCTAGGACGAACCTATTCCCCCATTACTTGTCCCCGCCGTGATCTATGGGCTGTGTTCCGTAGGTGAGGATATCTCGCACCTTTCGGGGTTTCCACAATCACACCTGGGCAGGCAGTGCATAAAAGGCAGATTGTGAGCAAAAACACCGTGACTGAGAGGGAAGCTAGATATGTCACTTATTGGCTCTTGGGAACCTTGGAATAGATAGGCAACTTGGATATAAAATACATTATCAGGAGTTAGGGCAGCATCCTTTTCCATGGGGTTTCCTAGGGGTCGACATATGAGAGTTTGGAAATAGAGAGCTATTGGTGTTTTAATTGCGCCATTTTCTAATACAGCAGCTGAAAAGGACTAGTTTTCGAGGATTTTGACCAAACATCAAATACCACTCGCCACTGGGGGCTCTTACAAATGTTGATGAGGAAGACAAGACTTGTTCCGCAATTCTTAAACTATTAGAATCTGGCAGATATACCCGGAATGAAGCAACCGAAGAACTGCCTCGAACAGTACATGCCCAGGTGGTGAGGATATGATAAGGATAGTAAACACTAGGCACCACCCGTGGACCTTCACTCTTACTAGTATTTGGAATTTATGGTGACATCGTTTCGAAGGTTGGAGAACTGTATTAAAAGCCAGGATATTGAGCGTGCAACCCCTGCGTTATGGTAGTAAGACTACCACTAGTAGTAGTAGTAAATGCAGGTCATTCAAGTGGCGCTCGGAAGAAACCGCTACATTCGACATTGCTGGTAGATAGTGCCATGATTTGTGGGTTATGCGTGGTCCTGTAATCAAAATTAAAATAAGTCGATTATTGTAAAGTAGGAGTGTTGCTAGTATTTAGTATACTCTGTGCTTCAATGGTGGATGTTACATCGCCCTTCAGCCACACCCGCTTCTCTCTCTACTCTCTCCGCTCCTCTTTCACCAAATTGTTCAGCTCGCGGGGAGCAAACTCCATCCGGACTTAGACCCGTGATGAGGAGATTGCAATATGACGACCTCACGGCTTCCTCTACCCCCGAGCAGCGCTCTTCACCGTATCTCACGAGACCCGCAAGGACCCCCAGGCACCCCGCCAATAAGAAATGGATCGGCACCCCGGAGTCCAACCACGTCCTTTGTACTCCGTCCCTCCAGAACAACCTGCAGTCCAATGAGATGAACGTGGGCCACGCGACTCTCGTCACACTGCAGATGCGGTGTCCTGGTGAATCGAGGATGTACGGAGTACTTGGTACTCCCTACAATTAACAGGGAAATCAAATCCACGATCCCTCCCGCCATCTCGAAAGCTGACGCGTAAGGAGAGAGCCCCCCTGCAAGGTCTGCAAGGGGACTGACTGTGATTTGAACACTCTTGAAGCCATGAAGATCCAGACTTGATCCACTTCTGCAGGTCCCCGCGTTCGTTGTTCGTTCAAGTTTCCGACTCGATTCGTTCGCCATGAAGTCGTGCTGGGCCACGATCACCCCCCTTCCCCACAGATTGTCGGGCATCACTCCGTAGGGCTGATTTGCTGGCACGAAACCCTACTTCCAATGGTTTGGTCGAGTGCCGAAGTGTCGCATGATGGCATCACGCCTCGCACCTTCCCCAGTGGATGCCATGCATGAAGAGTAAGGTCACTCTCTCCGCATCGCCTCCAAATTTCCACCAACAACCAACATCTAATATCCAACACCCAGCATCCAACATCCCTGTTGGACCACACTCGTTTTCTCCACATCTTTATTTGCGCCATCCCGTGTGCTCAGTCACCCGGGCGCTCACCAAGCCTCAGTCCCTCCGCCTCTTTCCTCGTCGGCGTGTTGATTCCGCATAGACCGCTGCTTGTTTCCATACAACTGAGCGTTGTGAAGTAGCCGAGATTTCGGATTTTGGATTTCGGACCCAATATCTTCGAGCTTTCTCCAGACTCCCAGGTAAAGCCCCATTTTCCACAGATTGATTCTGTCCTCGAACCTATCACGATCTCCTATTTGCACCCCCCCTGCATCCGCTATTCCTCCCTTGCCATATGGCCGAAATGAGTGCATGAGATCGATTTCTGTACTTGGGCACTGACACTGATCAGCCGACTCACACGCTCGGAATTTGTTACCACATGCACGTCTACTGCATTTTGGAATCATGCTCCCCATAGCGCTAAACCTCTTTCCATCGTGACCGTGGGGTGAAGTGAACATTCTGGCATGCGGGACCGTGTCGGTTTGGTCAGTTTGGCCAGCTTGGCTGGCGTTGCCCCCTAGTCTGGTAGAGTGGACCTCAACTATAAAAATGTCCCTGGCATTCCGGTAAACAAACGTCGATCCTTTCCCTGCACTGCTCTGTCAGAATCGACAATATCTGCAGCTCTGGGCCCGCGGTTGCTTTTTCCTTCCTTAACCTACCGTCGACACTAATCCCTACACTAATAAAGGACTCGCTCCTTGGTTGATCGTTTCGATCCCGTCCAATCCTTTGTCGCCAAACTCACTGTCATCATGCAGCTGTTACGCCTCGTTCTTCTAGTTGCTTCTTTTGCTGGCTCTATCGGAGCTGTCTCTACGTTTTCACCTGCTCGACCCCCATCTCTACCACTTGCTGTCAAGTCACCATACCTGAGTACCTGGCAGAACGCCGGTAGTGATGGCGGAAATGGTGGATACCTCGCTGGTCAGTGGCCTACTTTTTGGCAGTATGTTCCTCTGGCTCGCTTTTCTCTCACTTTTCTCCGATGCGGTTTTTCTAACAAAGTCTCGAATAGGAACCAAATTACCGGTTGGGCTGGTCTAATCCGAGTCGATGGCCAGACCTACACCTGGATGGGGTTGCCCGGCACGAACACTGTCAATCAGACTGGTTTCGAGTACACTTCTACCAAGAGCATCTTTACGATGAATGTTGCGGACAAACTGGAGATGAACATTACATTCCTTTCGCCTATTACTCCAGCTGACTACCGACGCCAATCCCTTGTTTTTTCTTACTTGAATGTTGAGGTTGCCTCTTTGGATGGAAATGAGCATGAGGTGCAGGTCTACGCGGATATCTCAGCCGGTAAGTCGACCACAACTTTCCCTTTATCTTATATCCGTGGCACGTCTGATTAATTTAACACAGAGTGGGTATCTGGTGACCGTAATGCAATTGCCCAATGGGATTACGGCACCACCGACGAGGTTGCTTACCATAAGGTCTACCGTCAGACTCAGCTGGCATTTTCCCAGAACAACGAGCAGGCCGAGTGGGGCTATTGGTATTGGGCAACTGATGTTGATAACGACATGACGCACCAGTCTGGAGTAGATGTCGATGTTCGTGGTCAGTTCTCGAACAAAGGTGTTCTTTCCAACACCGCGGACACCAATTACCGCGCCATTTCGGACAAATGGCCTGTCTTTGCCTTTTCATACGACCTTGGCAACGTTGGCTCCAAACCCGTCGACACTCTTTTCTCTCTCGGTCTTACCCAAGACGAGGCAATTCAATACGAGGGGTCTTCCTCGTATAGCTCGATTCCGTCCCTCTGGAAGAGCTACTTTGATACCGAGCTGGAAGCTCTGTCTTTCTTTCACCATGACTTCGTGGCATCCAACTATCTTTCCAGCTCATTTGACAGCCAGGTGGCCAAGGATTCGATTGCCGTCGCTGGTCAAGACTATCTCACGGTTACCTCGCTCTCGGCCCGCCAGGCGTTTGGTGCAACCCAACTGTGTGGCACGGAAGAAAAGATGTACTTGTTCATGAAGGAGATTTCGTCTGATGGAAATATGAACACGGTCGACGTTGTCTTCCCTGCCTACCCTATCTTCCTCTACTCCAACCCAGAGCTGTTGAAACTGGTTCTCGAGCCCCTGTACGAGAACCAGGAGGCTGGGAAGTACCCCAACACCTACGCCATGCACGATATGGGATCCAACTACCCCAATGCTACCGGCCACCCCGATGGAAAGGATGAAGCCATGCCGCTGGAGGAATGTGGAAATATGATCATCATGACCTTGGCATACGCTAAGGAGGCCAAGGATACCGATTATCTGAATGAGCACTACGATATTCTCAAGAAGTGGACCAGCTACCTAGTCGAAGATGCTCTGTACCCGGCAAATCAAATCTCGACCGATGACTTTGCGGGATCTCTGGCGTGAGTATAAGATTAACCCCGTTCCTGAATAACGGGCTGACCAGTGCAATTAGTAACCAAACCAACCTGGCCCTGAAGGGTATGATCGGAATCCAGGCCATGGCTGTGATTGCAAATGAGACTGGCCACACATCTGACGCAGCCGATTATTCCGCAATCGCCCATGATTACATTACCAAATGGCAGGAGCTTGGTATCAACAAGAACGCCAGTCCTCCACACACCACGCTCTCATATGGTGATTCTGACAGTCACGGTTAGTCGCATTATTCCAAACCTCACCCCCACGGTTAGCCCTTACTCACACATTGATTCAGGTCTTCTTTACAATCTCTTTGCCGATGCTCAGCTTGGTCTCAATCTGGTTCCGCAGTCCGTCTACCAGATGCAGAGCGACTTTTACCCAACTATTGCGAACACATACGGTGTTCCTCTTGACACGCGTCACACTTTGACCAAGGGTAAGCTCGCGAGCACATGAATAGTTAAATCAAATACTGACTCTAAGACAGGTGACTGGGAATGCTTCGTTGCAGCAATTGCTTCGCCCAGCACCAGAAAGATGCTCATCGGCCACCTGGCTACCTGGCTCAACGAAACACCCACCAACCGTCCCCTGACTGACCTCTACGAGACGGTTACCGGAAAGTGAGTTTTCCAGACGCGAATATTCTCTGAAACACTGCTAACAACTTCAGTTACCCCTCCTCGCCGATCTTCGTCGCCCGTCCCGTCATCGGCGGATCTTTTGCGCCGCTCCTCGTCAAGAGCTCGTGAAGATAGTCGAACTTCTGATTCACCTCCCCTAATTCTTTCCATTCCTGTGATTTACTGAACAAGTTCTATTTTTCCCTTGACAAAAAATCCGATCACTACTTCCCTAGGACTAGTTCCCCTAGAGCAACTTGTACTTCGATTTAGTCCTCCGCGACGCGATATAAGATCGCCCACCCGCTCAAACTACTAGAGGTCTACGCGCTTCGTATATAAAATAATCAACTACTCGATTCTTAGTTGTAAAACTGTTCATTTGCGACAATCATGTGTAGGCTCTTGTTGGGTGTCCCCCAGGTACTGCGATCTATAAAGGCAATGGACCCACTTCCCCAGCAGAAAAGTGGGGACCACAAACAGATTAAGGTACACTTAAGAGGTGGAAGGCACGATTCACTTTCAAGTACAGAAGGCAAGAACAACCAACAACAGCAAAACAGAAAAGAGGAAAACAAAAAGACTGCCGAGTTCTGGAATCGATCTTCTGACCTGGACAAAAAACAAAAACGGCAAAAAGGTGGTTCAAGGCAGCTACCAGCGTTTCATTAATCAACCTAACCACTCTTCCCCCCAAACGGGTAGGGCCAGGACCCCTAGACCATTCGAAGCTACGATGCCTGGATGAACTACTTTTCCAATTGCAACTGATGTCTTGTTCAGTATCCTCATACAGTTGGACACGGTCGCTACAAACCATGCCCCTTCATTCTCCAGCCACATACATTATATACCAAATAACAGAGCTCAAATCCATCCGTGCCGTAGATTAAGAGGATTGAGGGAGACTTAATGCACTGGGTCAAGCAAATAGCTTCAACTAAGAGAGTACATCATGCAGAGAACTATTGGGTCCGTTGCCATTATGAAATAGGACTCGGATTAATTCAAACTACTTGAAATGGCGTGGATAGGCTGCATGTCGAATTTATTGTTCATTCCAACGTACGCTACAAGCGCTTTGACGATCTGAGAGGCAAACAATGGGATTCTCTTCTATCCAATCAAGGCTTTTATGAGTAACAACTCCGAAGATAATCATTGTTGGTTAATTTCAATTGGAACACATCCTGTTGGCTGCGGCAAGCAATTTTGCCATGGGCCAAATTGAGCACTGACCGAGCAGATTCAAACCTGCCCATGTTTCTGTCTCCGGTCATATATAGATTCAACTCTACTGAGAACTCTCATCCCAGCCATCAAAAGAACGAATCAGATCTGCGAGAATGTTAGCAATGCCGCTTGTCAGGCCAAAAAAACCACCCCTCTCAACAACGTACCATAATACAACATGATGCCCTCCAGATGGACGTCCAGATGGATGCGCTCGTCAACAGTGTGAATATTGAACGTGCCACCCGCGCGCGACGGGCTCCAGCGATAGATATTCTCCGAGAGAGACCAGTAGAAACGCGTATCGGTGTTTCCAGTCATGATATCACCAGCTACCACGACAGTCGGGGCGGATTGGGGCTTGGGCTCCGACTTAGCGAGAGGGTTGGGGTGGGACTCGAAGACGCTGCGCGCGACACCGGCAAAGCGAGCCCAGACCTTCGAGGTTATGGGATCGGTGGGAGAGATCGGGGCCGGCTTGAGAGGAACACTGAGTGGCGACAGGGTTAGAGTGCGATCCTCTGGCTTCTCGTTGGGAACAGGCTCTTCTCCGGGGAAGTCGACGTAGACGGTGACATTGTGGCTCTCGGCGATGGGGCCGATGATGCGAAGGGCACGTTCGCGTAGTTGATCGGGGGTCATGTGCAGAGCGACGCGGTAGTTGACGACGGCCGAGATCTTCTCGGGGAGAGCATTGGTCTTGACACCGCCGTTGAAGAGGTCGGCTGCCTGTGAGGTTTGCAGAGTGTAACGGACTGCGGGGCCACGAGCGGCGGCCACGGCTTCTCCCAGAGCTGCCGGGTCTCCCTCCTCCAACTTCTCAGCCAACCATGACTCGACTTGTTGAGGGGAGTACCGTGCCTGACACTCAAGCATGCCATATGATGGGTGGGAGGGTTCCAACCAGGGAGAGAAAAGCTCCTGGCGCTCAAGTTGGTAGATGATCTCGGACATGATGCCAACGCCAGTGTGAGCTGGTGGAACGGAGCTGTGGCCACCAGGAACCGCCAGATCGAGGATCAGGTCAAGACTACCCTTCTCACCAACTCCGGGCAGAGCGTAGATGACATCGTCGTTGGATGCAGACTCGCCGCCCAGGCTCTGCAGTCCCATGCCACCCTCGTCCAGGACGAACTCGAAGCTATCCTTGCCATACTTCTCCTCCAGTACTGGGGCAATCGAGCCAGCACCCAAGAATCCGTGGGACTCTTCATCGAAACCGAATGCAAACAAGACGGTACGCTGCGGCTGCCAGTTCTGCGAGAGCAGATCTTCCGCTGACGACAACAGGCCAATCAACACGTTCTTGCAATCGCTCGCGCCGCGGCCCCAAATCCATTCTCCGTCGAAATGACCCTCAAATGGCGGGTACGTCCAGTCCGATGGATCGGCAATTGGCACCACGTCCTGATGGGCCATGAAGAGAACAGGCTTACGAGTGGTGTCAGCGCCTTTGAAGGTGAAGACGAGACCGAGTCGGTTAATATGCTCGACCTCAGCGTGCTTGTGCCTGCATTGTTAGTTAGCAATGGTCCTCTGGTTTGCGGTCTTCTTTGCCAATACGGAAAAGCCTACACTAGAGGGAACATCTGCTCCAGCAACTTTTGGAACTTCACAACTGGCTCAAATGCCTCATCATATGGGTCCGTCGCATAGTCTCCAACAGTGGTGGGCACCTGCACCGCCCTTGAGAGACGCTGCGCCTGGCGGGCACGGAATGCCTCATCTTCCAAAAATATCAGCGATGAGTGCAGACCATCGTGCGGGGCAGCGACTCTCGATGCCTGTGGGCAGGTTTCCCGTCCGGAAGGTTCAACGAGCTCATTGCGAAAGCCGCCTTTATCGGAGAAGAGGATCTGTTGTGTGGGGATGTTTAGTCCAATGGCGGAGGGCACTGCCAATCCGAGGAGAGCGAGACCTTTCATGATTTAGGGATTCAATTGAGATATACTCAGGTACTCCTACAAACACGAGAGATCTTGAGGTTCAGTTAGACTGTACCCGGAGACCAACTTTCGTTTATATGGAGCCCTAAACAATTGCGACATCCCACGGCTATCTTATCTTCCCCTCAGTTACGTTCGGCTGGCGGCCGCTACCGCGCTTTTAACCATTTCAGGCAGGCTTTGAGCTCGCGTTTGCCGATGAGTCGGCAATGCATGATACTCTGCAATGATGGAGCTCTAAGGGTCTCCGAAATAGATGTATACACTTTCTGTTATACATGATCAAGGGGATTGGGATTCTGACAATTCTGGAAGAAGGGTTAACCCGGCCAAGAGTTGCGTTCTTGGTTCCGGCGGTGGATGGGTGGAACCCAGGGAAGAAGCTAAGAAGATAACGTGGAACCCTGGATGGATCAGGGACACGCCGGTGCTTTTTCTCGCAGAAAAGTACTCAAAGGGTACGAAGTACAGCCTCGCGATCCTTCCACGCCGTACCACCAACTCATTCCCGACGGTAATTCGCTGTCAACCCTTCACGAAAATTTTCTGCCACTCCTTTCCTTCAATGGCTTCTGCCGAGGCTGATCTGTCGATCTTCAAGGGAGCACACAGGGGGGGGGATACCCAACCCAAAAAATGTAGCGGGGATGTAGCTATTCCGAATCGAACCAAGTGGCAAACCAAGCTCCTCCGTTTCGCCATTGGCTTGAGACGGCTCTGTCAATTGAACGCCTCAAAGGGAAAATAAATGCCCAGCAAGGCGCCCACTCCGGGGATGACGATCGGGACGATCTCGAGGTTCCGACCAATCACGGCGCAATGGAGAGTTCAATAGAACACTCGGTTAGTGTTTCAGAAGCTGATCAGAGTGCACCAAGATGTCATCGTCTCCATTTCGAGGCTCCATAAAATTATTACGGGTCTCCGGGTGTTCCTGAGAGGGCGAACAGTTTTTTGGGACCGTCGCACTGAGACGAGGGTATAAGTGAGACAGGGCTTGCTGTTCTCCGGGGCCTTTCTCCTTTAAGTTACTTTTCGACATTTGTGTTTGTGTTTTGCGTTTGCGACACTATCCTTCGTTTCATCGCCGCATTCCGCATACTCAACACCCTACCCTCTCTTCGGCTACACTCTCTTTCCATTCCCTTCCTGGACTCTTTTCTTTCCTTGTGACACATATCGCAATATGCATTCCCAATACCTCTCTGCGCTCGCGCTCGCTTTGCCGGTCGTTGCGGGCTATACTTCGACTCTAGGCTGCTACTCCAAGGTTTCTTCTCTGACAAACCAGGCCGGGTTCCAATTCATGGACTATGGCTGGTGCACAGATAAATGCTCTGAGGGCGGATACCGTATTGCCGCCCTGAGTGGCGGCAAGAGTTGCGCTTGCTCTGATAAGCTCCCCGCCGAATCCGCAAAGGTCGATGATGATAAGTGCAATATCGATTGCCAAGGCTGGCCTGAGGATAAATGTGAGCCAAGCCCCAATCGCGGCGTTACAGCCCGAGCCTCTTTCAATGGCATATTCTATAACAGCGGCTAATATGTTCTTAACACAGGCGGAGGTGACGGATTCTATACTGTTCTCAGCACGGGCGATTACTCCAGCTCGAACTCGGACTCGAACTCGGATTCCGACTCGCCTTCAACAGACACCATCATCATGGCTGCTACAACCTCTACCAACTCTTCTCCCACCACCGCTGGCGGCGGAATCGTTGTCGCACCTACAAATATCAACGAGTCCAACGTACCCACCAACATCCTGACCGCACCGGCATCTATGGTTTCCAAGGCCAGCGCTAGCGCCTCGGCCATTGCCACCGCAAATGCAAAGGTCACATCTGCCCCTGGCATCACCGCCGCAAGCGCGAGCTCTACACCCTCTTCCACCAATGCCGCCGCCACTCTCCGCGCTGGTCCCATAGCCGGCGCTTTCGTTGCTGGCCTTGGTCTGCTTCTGTAAGAAGCGGATTCCAAGCACTGCTCGAGTCTTTGTTTCTCGCGCTGTTGTACTTATACCGTTGCTCTTTGTATAATGTATTTCCTACTGCATACACAAAACGACATCCGGTTCCGGTGAGGACTGGCGGGTTTCTCTATCATTCGGTCTCGCAGGTCGAGGCCGGTTGGTGTTTCGAAGGGGCCTGGGACTGGCGCGCGGGATTTCGCGATATACCTTGGTATTCACACATTCGTTAATGGATCTGGTGATCCGATCTTTACAAGCTGAAGTTACTAGTAGTACTAGTAGCCTAGCCTAGCATACCACCGAATGGACTTCACTATCCTCGGAAATAATCTTCCTTGTAATCTAGTAGCTTGAGTATGTCCAAATTGATCCAAGTTTCGTCTGCGACAGTCACGAATTGAGCTTTGCGAGGAGTTCCTCAATTGCGCCGACAGTCATTTCTTTTACAGAAAACGCAAATCCCTACGCTGAACCTCATTCAATGCAAAAAAAGACCATCAGTACTCCGTAGAGTGACATGTCAACTGGGAAACGTCAGGTAAGCGCTAGTCAGCCAATTTAAATGAGTGGTGGGACGGCTTGACGTCAGATTCCCCATAGTATTCCCCCCGGAAAAGCAAGTCGGGGAGAACACCGATCATTACTCGAAGCGTCAACTGCTCGCTTTGACGAGGGGAAGCGGGCACAAACGTCAAGCAAGATTCAATATTATAGCAACACAGACCATCATATCTCCCGGGCCTAAATTAACTAATTATCGCGCGGCAGAGAACGTTCTGATTCGCGGAGCTGAGCAGAGCAGAGCAGAGCACCATGGCATTCGCTCGCAGATTAGCCATCCTCCCCGGAGGCCTAGGTAGGAGAACCACAAATCACCCGACAGCGATGATTCGGATGACGAGGCAGGGTTAACCCCGATTTGCGACAGGCGGACTGGGCTCGAGTATTGGCAAGAAACTGCGCGAGCAAGGCGCCCAAGTCGCGATCCTTTACGCGCCCTTTGAAGCGAAGCGACGGGACGAGTTGCTCGAGGCTGGGTACGGTGGTACCGACATGGACGATATCCGCACCTATGAGTGCGACATCACGTCTGCGGACTCGGTGCAGTCAGCATTCGACTCGCTCGAGAAGGAGATTGTTGGTCCGGCTTCGTCGTCGCTGGCCGACCGGGTTTTCCCAAGTATCTTGATCAATACGGCTGGGTATGTCTCGCTCAGCGATATGGAGATCACGCCGCCTGAGGAAACCATGAAGCATCTCACGACGAATGTCTTTGGTCCCATGCTCTGCTCGCAGGCCTTTGCGAGGTTGTACTTTGCTGCGTCAAAGGTTGCGGAGTCGTCGGCTGGTTTGCCTCCGCCGGGGAGGATCGTGAGTATCTCTTCGCAGGCTGCGCATGCGGCTTTGCACCGGCATGGTGCTTATTGCGCTTCTAAGGCTGCTCTTGGTGGGTTGACTCGCAGTATGGCGTCGGAGTGGGCGGGTCGGGGGATCACGTCTAATACAGTTTCTCCGACTGTTGCGTGGACCGCGCTGGGGCAGAAGGCTTGGGGTGAGAAAACGGTTAGGGAGGCTTTTTTGAAGAGTATCCCCACTGGCAAGTTTGCGCTTCCGGAGGAGGTGGCTGATGCTGTTCTGTTCCTTTGTCAGGTAAGTCTGCGTCAATGTGTGTTGGTTGTATATGATACTTACTCGTTGAATAGGACTCCAGTGGGATGATCAATGGTGCGGACATTCGAGTTGATGGCGGCTTCACTATTCGGTAGAATCATGTCAGTCATTGTATGTTGATAACTAGATATACAAAGTTAATCTCTTATGGATTGTTTGTAAAAGGGCATGCTGGTTTGTGTTGTATTGTGCTGTGTCTTGAAGGAAGTAGCAAATTCAAGCGTGATCAGCAGTCTTCCTCTTCCCTCTTCTCTCCATCTCCATCTTCATCTCCATCCACATTCCCATCGATCATTTCATTACCATGGTGTTCTACTTAATATATTAGCAAGCCAGTACCACAGGCTATTAGTATTCCTATCTCAAACATTCCCGATACTCGTCCCTGTCGAATGTCTTCTTAAAGTATTATATGGACTGACCGAGGTTGAAGATCAAGTTGAGCATTGTATGGCCGTACAGAATTCACAACCTCAATTATCATCCGGAAATATGTTTCCTTTCCAGGCTGAATTGACGGAGGAATACTTCGTCGTATTTAACTTGAAGCTCTGGAGACGGGGCATTATTTCTATGCCATAGACCGTGTACTACGTTTTGGGTTGCATTTCACACTCAGTCTGTTTTATTCATTTTCTATTATTATTGGGTATGTACTTTTCATCAATGAAACCATTCCTTAGTTTGAGGCATCTCTGGTCAACTTTCGTGCAGTATAACCGGGTGTTGTCCAGACATCATACTCCACTCATTCCATTTCTCATATTTTTCTTCACTTGCAAGGTCTTCCACTGCACCAACTAGATGATATCCGAAACATCAACATCCTCCTCCCGCTGCACCTTCGTCCCAGACTGCGGATCTTCAAAAACCTTCCTCTCCCTAGCAAAAGACGACAATCCCGACCTATCAACATCAAAGTCCCGATGGAACACCCGACCCCCCCGAATCCTTCATCTCCCGATGATGCCGCGAACCCCCACCGACATCATAATCGGAGTGTTCATCATACGCCCCAGAACCGGGATCATACACCTCTGTGGCGAATGAGCCTCTGTCCACATCATCGTCTACAGATCTGCCGAGCTTCGTGGCGCCATATGCATTACCCGTATCAATTGCCGCAGACCCAGCGGCGTCTTCCTCGTCTAGGTCTGTGATCCGTCGGACTCCGCCTGCAGATGTTCCCCCGGAACCTGGGAGTGCGAGCTCTTCTTGGCCTGTTTGATCGTAGCGTCGTTCTTCGAGTACGGCGGGTTGGCCGAGGTCTTGCCAGGCTGTGCGGACGATGGTTGTGCCGTCGTGGTCGGTGTGGGAGAATGTTGAGGAGCGGTGGCCGCTGGTGGTTGTGTCACCGCTGTTGCTCGTGGTGGAATTATAGTAGTAGGAAGTACGTGAGTAGGATTCTGACATTATGGGCGAAAGATAGAGTGGGTAAATTGAACACTAGATGTTGCCAGTTCAAGTTCAAGTTCAAGTTGATATGGTGCGTGAGTCGTGGAATGAAACGTACTTCGTTGATTCGTGAAAATTCATATAACCC
The DNA here is from genome assembly GCF_028828005.1 of Penicillium manginii. Lineage (NCBI taxonomy): Eukaryota > Fungi > Ascomycota > Eurotiomycetes > Eurotiales > Aspergillaceae > Penicillium > Penicillium manginii. The sequence goes on along the minus strand of NW_026643102.1, from coordinate 2,353,900 downwards.
CTCTCTTCATACACAGTATTATTGAACAGCATTATCTCGAATGTTGATATAGTCTATATTGTGGCAAGAGACGAGGCAAATTGACATCATGGAGTCTGGCGGCGATCCTCTCGGGTCAACGCGGACGAATATCAGATCCTGGCGAGACCCCTGAAGGTCCAGGTGGGCACCAATTAAAGAGCTCGCAGGATGAGAAATCAGAAGCTCAAGATAAAGCATGTGCCCGGGAACCCAGAAAACGATCAATCGAGGCCATTCAAGTGGGGTAAATGCGAAGAAGGTTTACATGTACTTCTGGAAACACTTGTCCTTGAATTGCCACCCAGCAAGCCACAAGTCACGCAAATTAACGGTAGGCCTGAGTTATCTGATGTCTAAGCGACTCTAGAGCTTCTGCGAAGGTTCTCGGGAGCTTGTGGAAGAACAAAGGTACATTATCAAATATTTGCGTCATTGGTGAGTAAGCTTGGTCAAGACAAACCCTATGGTGGCAGATTTCGTTAACAGATCTTATCTAGCTTTAGAGCCGGGCTTACCTTTGATCATGCGTAGCGGGATATTTCTTCAATGTCGAGTTAGCTTCTTGCACATGGCTGTTTTCATCACTTGGAGCTCGAACAAATAACGGAGACTGCCAAATGATGTTCCGATTCCCTCACCCAGCTTGTTTTCAAGCAAGCAAAGAAATGAAACCCCAAAGTCTTCATTTTCAAATCGGACTGTTTCAGGATCATTTTTCAAACAATCGATTTTTCGTCCAACCATGACAAATCAAAAGCCTAACTCAATTCGAGCGGCGGTTGTGAAGGATTTCAACAAGGGGTACGAGGTCCGTGACGTTGACGTTCCAACCGATTTAGGTTCAAACAACATTATCATCAGAATCGCCGCCGCTGGATACTGCCATACAGACCTCCAAATGATACAAGGTGTATATGAGTCAGACGGAGCGAAGCCTAGTTTGATCGGGTCTCACGAACCAGCCAAAACAGTCTCAAGGAAGGGTCAAATGCGCGACAATACAACATTTCGGCGATCGCGTGGGATCTATCAATACCTACAACCTTGGAGTTTCTGTAGTTTGTGATCTTTCAAGATTCCAAGTTTATTACCTGCATTCTGGAGAGCCTTAAAAGTATTACTGTAAGCATTCGATTTACTAGAATTTAGCTTTCTTCCTATGTAGGCGTGATGCAAGAGAAGTAGGTATTAGCTCAGATCATTAGATGAAATGTTATTGCGCACTCCGAAAGCTTAGAGCCACGGTACTGGTGGGAAAGAAGCTGTGCCCTTGAGTAGTATATGAGTAAAAAATGTATGACCTTGACTCCAGCCCAAAATTCTACACAATATATCCCGGAAAATGCTTTTGTGAAGAACCCCTTACTCATCGCTGAGGTCATCTGAGTCGCTGGTTAGATCACCATCAACATCCATCTTCTTCATGGCGGCGTCGCCATTGCGCCCTTTTTTCTCAGCAGCGAGCCACGCTTCCCGCTTCTTAATTTCACGTTCTTCCTTCCTTGCTTGACGCGCGACCTTGTCACGTTGTGCGGCCTCTTGCTTCTCATGCAATTCATTGATGTAATCCTGCAGGGTCGCCAGGTCCGAGCGCAATTGCACAACCTCATCCGCAGTAGCGTGCCGAGCAGTATCATTCACCGCTGCCTTCTTCTTGAGCATGGCCACTTCGGTTTCCAGCTCTGTGACGTGGTTGTCTCGGGAGGATGCGTCCTCAGTAGGCTCTGAGATGGTAGATGTCACGGGCACAACACGAGTGACGTCAGATCCGCCTGAGGTGCGAAGTGCGGCCAATTCAGCAAGACCATCGTCGATCATTGAGTCGGGGAAGCTTGCATGTGTGAGGGCTTGGGAGAAAAGAGTCGATTTAAGGTTGCGGGGTTGAGAGGGAGCAGTGATGTGGGTGTTGAAAACGTAGTCGGCTGGGACAGCGCCTGGGGCATACGACGGATCGGAGGAGGCATTATCATGACGGGGCTTGACGATGGTGTGAGCGGTTCTTTTCAGTTCCTTCGAAGCCGGCTGAAGGCCGGTTGGTGGCAACGCGACTAAGTTTGTAACGGGGTGCGTGTAGTCGCCGACAGTTGTCGCAAACTTGCGGCGCGCAATGTTCCATGACAAAACTTTTCCACTTTCATGCGCCGAGAGCAGAATCGTACCATCATAAGATAGGGATCAGGCACGGGTCGAGCCTGAGTCGGCCGAAGGTGGAAGCCATCGGTCTTCCGAGGTCACTTGTGCTGGAGTGGATTGAAGCGAGGCATCGTGGATGGTGTGCTGCGCTGTGTTGCCACGGTAGAAATCTATTGACTGCACGCTTCCATCTTCGTATCCAACGTAGCCAGCCCGGTCGACGGGATCCAGCGCCACACATGTCGCAGAAGATGGGAGGAGAAATGTCCGCAGAACCCGACCTGTATGATAGTCCCATGCGATTGCTGTATTATCCTTCGCCGTTGAGACCGCAATGTTGTGTCGGCCATTGCTGTGTCCAATCGCGAGAGCGGTAATGGCGGCGCGATGGTTAGAAAAAGTGCGGATGGGGGCATTGGAGGGCTGGCGTGTTTGGCTTGAGGTGGGCTTCGAAAATGAGAGAATTCCGGGCAAGGACCAGACATGCACAGCAGCATCAGGCGAGCCGGAGAGGATGAAGTTCGAGGTGGGATCGACAACGATTGAGGTGACGGGCTGAAGATGAGAGGCGGTAGTGGATACTTGGCGTCCGGTACAGGTCTAGAAATTCGCAAGTTAATTTCAGCGCGGATTAATATGACAGATCATGCCGTCAACAAGATAAGGGCTGAACTAGTTTCATACCTCCCACACGATCAGCCGGCCACCTTCTGTGCCAAGGATCAGAACATCGCCATACTTGGCACCAGCAACAGCAATGCTGCGGATGCGCTCTGGGAAAGGAACAAGGGCCTCTTGGTTTCCCTTCTCTCGACTATAAACGTGAATGACGGCCTTGTCAGCCTGTGCGGCGAAAATGTGCGTAGGGCTCACGGCCAGGCCATTGGGATGAGTTGAGCTCTTCTTGAAAGTGGATCGAATTTGAGGAGAAGGCTGGAATTCCTGCAGGCAAATGCCGACATCTCTCAGGGTGGCGGCCGAAGATTTAGCAGAGAGCAGCGTCGATGCGACGAATGATTCGGAAAGCATTGAGAATGAGGGGGCCCTGAAGAGGGGTCGTGCATGAAATATGGGGAGGCTAAGTTTCCGAATGCCTTCCCAGCCGTCAACTTTTTTTTTCCGGTCGTTGGATTGCGATAAGCTCAGCGATAAGCCGATGTCTTTGCCATGTTTGTCATGTTTGTCATGTTTGGACCTTCTGTTCCCGCCAACCGGGAAATATCCAAGATGCGCGCCATCCACCCCGGGCTGGATGTGATCAGTATGAAACTCTACTTGTCCGATCAAACACGATCACAGTCCTGTGGCCTTAATCTTACAAAGTTCCAACTGAAAAAAACTCACATCTATCAGTCTACGCGGGTCAGAAAGTTGGACCTGTCAATGATCTATGATCCACTATCTAAACAATTCGCCGACTAAACACCAAGTATGCAACGATATGAAACAGCCGATCACGAATCTGCCAGGAACACGTCACTTCCGTGGTCAAATCCTGCTCTACAATACGTGGATTTGATTCCAAATTTTCTCTCTACACAATGGCAACGGTCACTGGCCAGGAATCCAACGCCATGGCGAAGCATTTTATACTCCAGTTTCAGACCACATCCAGGCATGAGCCGGACAATGCAAGGGATGAACCCTCTCCTCTTCACCAGGGGTGACGGCGAGACACAACATCCAATGATGACCCGCTCGCATACACCCTGTTGACGATCCTGTTGCCCTTTTGCAGGGTCTGATTCGCCACGGCCACCCTTTTCCTTTCTGTCCATCCCAATTGTCTCATTCCTAAGCTCCACTCTCCCGCTGGTCCATGACGAGATTTGGCGACGGGGGAGGGTCCATCCACGTTGACGGACGCCTGCAGGACCCAGATCTGGAATTCGGGTCCAATCAAACCTCGTCGCCCTGCTCTGATCTCACTCTGAACAGGAATGCAAGGATGGGGCGAGCTCATTCTCACTATTATTGTCCTGGCCCGTGCCTGCTGTGAGTTAAGTTGGTTGAGTGCCGGAGGGGAAGCCTGAAGGGGGCTCATTTTCAGCATGCCCGGGTTTCTTTGAGGCAGGGTGGTGATTCCTGTCAAGGGATACTGTAGTCCCTGGTGACCCTTATCCACCGGAAACTACCTGGCTAGCAACACAGTTTGTATAAGGACATATCGAGCCCCTGCATTGGCTGACGGTTTTGTTTTGACCGGTAATCTCTCACCTCACTCGACCCATCGCATTCTCATCCAGGTAGCGCTTGTGTGACCAGTCATTTTGCTTTTTTCGCTTCTATCTAGTTGCGAACAGGACTGCTTCATATCAAGGCCGCGCCATGGCCACCATGGACGGTGGCACCGCCAAAATGCCTGCGAATCCATGCTTCCCGGCTCCTATCAAAACTCACATCAGAAACCAGGACTCCTATTCGTCTTCATTAAGTCACGATGCTATGGCTCTTGGCGAGCCCATCCCGTCGCCACGCCGATGGTCGCCTACATATCAACCCCGAAGGAGGAGTAGGCAATTTCCGAGTTTATCATTTGTGCCGGCCCCCGCCATACCACGATCAGAATATGAAGTTTCACCATCGCTGCCACGTTTCTCCATGGATCGCGGACAAACCACAATGTCTCCGTTCCGTTCAGTGCGAAGAATGAAAGAACCATTTCAGCTCATGCTACCTAAATCACCGGCATCGGTAACCTCCCCAGTATCAACATCATGCGACGGTGCGCCGCCATTTGCACCCAAGACAGCTCGGCAATCGAAGCCGCCGGCCGGCCATTCATTGCGAACGTGGAGATCTGACCAAAACTTGATATCAACAAGTATGTCTGCTTTTGGACTGCTCCCAAGTCCTCCCATATCGGATTCGAGACCTGCAAGTACGGGACCTGAATCTTACTTCGCCTGCAAGGAAGTTTCGAACGCGGACGGAGAGAATGGCCCCTATGAGTTAGAAGCGCCGACTCCAGAGAAGCCAACTGAAAAGCCAACAGAGAAACCAACGGAAATTTCTCAGGAGGAAATCAAGGAGAAAACTCCAGAAGAGGTTGGAAAACAACTGGAAGACGTTCAGAACCCGCCACATACTGTCTATCGTTCTTGGCAGACAAGTCCGGTCGATCCACGACTGGCAGACGTAACAAGCGTGCAAGAAGCCCATTCGAATTTTATACGGCAGTGCGAGACTGATGAAATGGCGTCACCATCAGATGGACCTAGAGCTCCACCGGTTCCTTTCACATCGCCTGCATCTGACCTCAATGCTGAGTCTGTCTCAGACAGGTCACCGAGACCACAACGCCCGAGAACTGGAACTGTCTCGAGCGAAGCAAGTTGGGTACCCAACAATTTCTCGTATTGCAAGACATGGCTCCAAGGTGTACCTTTGGAATCTCCGAATGGTATTCAAAATGAAAATCCTCGGGTGTCGAACAGGAGAAAATTCCAGATCATTGAGAAGGATCCACCTATGCCCTCATTAGACGCCATTCCCGGGGCTAAAGCTCTTGATGAACCTGTGGTAAGTTTCTGATATTTTCTTTCTCTTTTACATTTCATCTTGCTAATCGAATTCCCAGCGCTTTGCCGTTGCTAGCAAACCCCGATTAGTAGATATTGCGCGACAGTCATCACCATCTGTTGCGCGTTCCCCTCATTGGATCCATCCCCTGTACCACCTCCTGTACCGGCGCACGCAGTCCCAATGACCCCTGATCAGATCCAAGAGGAAGTTTCAGCATTCAGCCCTGATACGCCTCAAGACAATCCCCTCGCTATGTCTGATAGCGGTTATGGCACTCGAGAGTCCGGTTATTCCCTGGACAGTTACCCAGACAGCAAGGATGATGATACGTATACTGATCCTGGATCATTAACATCAGACAGTGTCACATCAACTATTGTTTGTGAACGTCCGGACTCCGCGCAGGGAGAGCGCGAAACATCACCCCAGCCTGAAATACGATCAGGCAGTGTCAGCCCTCAGGCCTCACCACTACCACCTGCTCACCCTTCCCCAGACCGATCTATCAAGTCTGACAAGGAAGACGTGGAGAAACAAGGTTCATGGCGCCATGAGTGGACAATAGACGACCACGAATGGACCCTTGGAGAACTCGAACACTCTGTTAAGGACTTCCCCCGGCACATGCTACGTCTCACATCACCAGTCATAGTATTTCTCCGAAAGAACGACGAAAAGGCCCTTCTGCGGCCATTCCGCACTATTTTCCCAGATGCCACAGAGAATCTATTAGATTGCCTGTGCGCTGCTGTCATTGCTCGCAACTATCTCCTTTCTCTCGCCGCGACTCATCGCCGCAGACCTTCATTATCTGTCCGAAACGACATATATGCCGTGGATGCCATTCCCACAAAAGCATATAGCACTCTGGGCATCCAACTGCCGACTGGTTCTCCCAGTCATCGCAAAGATCGGTTCATTGGCTCCCGCAGCAGTGATCTTCGTCAACAAGTTGAGAAAACGGTTGACAGCCTGCTATTTGCTATCTGTGGACGATCCGATAGCACACTCAAATCTGCAGTCGAAGTCCTGGCGCAGGTCCTCGAAACCAAGGCCACATAATCCCTCCTTTACCTATTTCCTTCCACCGTTTTGACAAACTCCATTCCCTTCCTTGATCTCTTCTCCTTTTTGACTCACTCCTGTCATGGCCATTCGGCCTGCTTCCCTCACTCCTTCAATTTCTAGTAATGATTCCCACTTGGTTGATTTGACATTTTTCATTGACTCATTGTTTGGTGTTTATTTGGTCTGATTAGGTGTTTCTTGAATACCCTGGCATTGCGGCTCACTCTTTTGGGAAAGGTTTTTTTATTCCCTCTTATCTTTTACTTTTTCGTTTGTTCGTTTCATGCAAGGCAACCTGTACAATTAGAATCAGTAGCATACTAGTGCATAATCATAATAGCAACCAGCTATCCACTTTCCAGCATCACTTTTTTTCTCCAAAATTGCCACCACCCTTCTGAAAAAAAAAAACCTGTTTCTATCCTCCCTCCTCGTCTCTTTTTTAAACTATTATTTAAAGTGTAGGGAAACCTTGTCGGATCGCCTCACCGAAAACCGCGGAACCAAAGTCCCCCGGATCACGCCTGCTGAGTCATCCAGCTTTCCCGCGGGATTCGACCTGGCCTATCCTATCTTTCTCTGCGCATTGCGTGAACCTTCCTCCTCAAGCTCAACAACCCCCCCTCTTCCCCTCACACAATGTCAGCACCAACACGGAGTCTGCGACGGATTGCTGCCGTACGATCGGCCGTCACTCCATCCTACACACTCACCTCATATCGCTCCTATGCCACCACCGATTCCTCCTCCGCCACCAACCTACCAGCGGGAAGCACCCGCCGGCAAGCGACCTCCTTCAAGGACAAGCTGAATGCAGGCCCATCGTTCGCCGATTTCGTCTCAGGTCCCAAGGAAGAACCCCTCGACCCCGCGGAAGCCTATGCCCTCAAGAAAGCCATGGCCGGACCGGCCGGCCGCAAGAAGGAAATCACCCGACTGCCCGAGTGGCTGAAGACCCCGATCCCGGATTCGAAGAACTACCAGCGCTTGAAGAAGGATTTGCGCGGATTGAACCTGCACACCGTCTGTGAGGAGGCCCGGTGTCCCAATATCTCCGACTGCTGGGGTGGCGGTGACAAAGCTGCTGCGACGGCGACTATCATGCTGATGGGCGACACATGTACGCGCGGATGCCGCTTCTGCAGCGTGAAGACGAACCGCGCCCCGGCCCCGCTGGACCCGCACGAGCCGGAGAATACCTCTGAGGCTATCTCGCGCTGGGGCCTGGGGTACGTCGTTCTGACCAGTGTTGACCGGGACGACCTGGCGGACGGCGGTGCCCGCCACTTCGCCGAGACGGTCATCAAGATCAAGCAGAAGGCGCCCAATATCCTGGTCGAGTGTCTGACCGGTGACCACCGCGGAGACGTGGAGATGACCAAGATTATCGCCCGGTCTGGACTGGACGTTTATGCACACAATGTCGAGACTGTCGAGGCTTTGACGCCGTATGTGCGTGATCGTCGCGCGACTTTCCAGCAGTCTCTTCGCGTGCTCAAGGCTGCTAAGGAGGCGCGTCCTGATCTTATCACTAAGACTTCGCTCATGCTGGGTCTTGGCGAGACGGATGAGCAGCTCTGGGATGCTCTTCGTCAACTCCGTTCTGTTGATGTTGATGTCGTTACTTTCGGTCAATACATGCGCCCTACTAAGCGCCACATGGCTGTTGAGGAATACGTTACTCCGGACCGATTCGAGGCTTGGCGCCAGCGGGCCCTTGATATGGGTTTCTTGTACTGTGCTTCCGGCCCGCTGGTTCGCAGCAGTTATAAGGCCGGTGAGGCCTTTATTGAGAATGTTCTCAAGAAGCGTCGTGGTGGAGCTACGACTACCGAAGGCACGGTTGACAAGACTGTTGTCGCTGACCAGGCGGCGCAATAAGATTTTCCTTTGTCTGGAATAAAGAAAATATAATACGCATGGGAAATAAACCACAAATGTCTTGGTCTACTTGTTACTTTTTCTGTCTGCCTTCTTTCTCGTGGTTTATTCGGTTTGGCGCCGATTGCATTCTAGGTTTGGGCTGGGTTGGTGTTATCTTTCTTGTTCATCTTTTTTTTTTCTGTTCAATCTTTCAACACGACAGTGTATGTACCATCAACGGTTTCTGCTGTATATTCGAGGAATTCTACTTCCTTGTTACTTCCAAAAAAAGAATACAAGTTCTTCAATATAGCAGTAGCAGTTCTTCCAAGGTGACCCTAGGGTATCATCGTATAAGCTGTAACCATGTGGTTGTCTAGGTTGCTTGCGTCTTGATCTGCGAGTAGGTATCTGAACATTCTCACATTGGGTAAAATCCACCAATCACATTGTCTACGTTCCAGCTATGGGCTCTATGCAAAATGCATGATACAACTTCCTCACCTACGCCCCATCCCCACCTCACCCCACCCCCGTACCCCAAAAGCAGACTGCCATCCACTGCGAAAGCAAAAATTGAAAAACAGATGCTAGATTGGACTATGTAATGCATCCACTGCCAACTCCTGCTCCTGCTCCTGCTCCTGCTCTACCGTTGGTGTCTCGTGCCGATGAAATCACAAATAACTCCAGAGAAAAAAAAGAAATGCATGTCGACATGCCCTCGCCAGGTGTTGTCATGTCGGCTTAGAGGTATCGATCAAATGGATATTGTGGCCCGGTGACGGGCCTAATGGGTTAATGTTGTGCGTGCATGCGCACTATCGTGTTGGATCGCAACAAGATAATTGGAAATGTGAGGGTCTCCGTGCTGTTGGGCAGTTACTGCAGCTTGGAAAGCTCGTTGACGTCTTCGCTGTCCAGGCCGAGCAGGTAGAGGATATCAACGAGGCTCTCGCCGTTGGCGCGGGTTGGTGCTTCGAGCTGGACCTTGGGCTTGGCGCGCCAGGCAACACCAAGGCCAGCGGCATGAAGCATGAGCAGATCGTTTGCGCCGTCGCCGACAGTAATTGTCTGGGCGATGGGGATGTTGTTCTCCGCCGCGATCGACATGAGGAGAGTGCGCTTCTGGGCGGCGTCGATGATGGGCTTGGATTCGACCAATTTTCCGGTCAGGGTTTGGGTGGCCGGGTCGATCTCAAGCTGTATGGGTTTAGCAGGCGCGGGTGGGATAAGTGAGAAATTAGAACTGGGGACTTACGTGGTTAGCAACTGCGTAGTCAAGTCCAAGTTCCCCCGCAAGCCACTCGGCAAGAGGTTGGAACCCTCCGCTGAGAACAGCCATCTTGTACCCGAGGGCCTTGAGGGCACGGCAGAGCTCACGGGCGCCCTTTGAAATCGTTATGACGGACTTGAGCTTCTCGAAAACATCGGCCGGGACACCCTTGAGAAGGCCGACGCGCTCTTTCAAGGAGGCGGAGAAATCCAGTTCGCCGTTCATTGCGCGTTCGGTAATTTCCTACAAGAAGCTGATGAGTATTTTTTTTGGTTATTGCGCAAGTTTCAGATACCGAGGAAACCTACCGAAACCTCCTTCTCTACCCCGATGAACTTGGCAATCTCGTCGATCACCTCGTTCTCGATCAGGGTGCTGTCCATGTCGAAGACCGCAAGGCGCTTATGCCGGCGGAAGACGCTCTCTTCTTGAAGAACAACCTCGACATTCCACTCGCGCTCAAAGCGCCAGATACTCTCATGCTTGCGCAAGTCCTCGAAGGAGAGATACGCTGGGTCAGGCGGGGGAGAGAATGTGACTTCCACCACGCGCGGGTGCTGTTCCCGATCTAAGCACCGGTGCGATGTATTTGTGCGCTGGTACGGAGTCGGGAGAGTATCCAAGATCTGCAGGAAATTGGTCAAACACAGCTGCGAGACATAAGGACCATACAGGTGATCGAGAGGCTCGGGTTCAGGTGCGAATGGCTCTCGGGGAATCTTCTCCAGATCGTCTGTTGGGGCCGAACCTTCCGGGACGCGCGGGGAAGGCAGCTTGTCGCCGGCGACAAGGTGAGGGGAGACATCGGGGTGAATGTGAGGGTGGACGGGATTGGCGGATTTATAGAAGATGGTTGCGACGATGCGCGGGGTTCCGTGGGGAAGTTGGGTCTGTTGGTGATTGAAGATACTGTGGATGACACCGCTGTCATGAACACGCTCGGGATCAGGCTTGATGGGATTTGTGAGAGTGGACAGGCTTTCATCAAGCTGAGCGCCGAGGACCTCACCAATGTTGGCGCTGACCGGGACGGGCGGCTTATATTGTTGGTGGTCCTGGAGGAACGAGCTGCTGCGCATTTGGCCCAGCGAGGGCCGCTGGGGGGTCTGGTTAGAGTCGGCCATGGAGGGGTAACTTAAAAAAAAAAGTACAACGGAGACAGCTGAAGAGGAAGAATAGACGGTTCCTGATCAATCACAAACAAAGCAAATTAAGCAAAGCAAATGCAAATGCCCCTCCAAGAAAAAAAATGACGATCAGCACGTGGCCCCGCCAATCATAAATCCACAGAGTTTAAGAGTTTGGGGGTTATGATCCAGAAATCACCTACATATGACATCAAACCAGCCCGGATGGTCTAGTGGGTAAGCGCAGTTCCCATCCCAAGTCATGTGAATGATCACTAACAAACTATTCAGTATGATTCGCCCTTCGGGATTCACATTCAGGTTTCTGAAATGTCCCTTCCATGCAAAACATGGTATCTCCTCAATGGGCGAGGTCCCGCGTTCGACTCGCGGTTCGGGCCTTGACAATCTGGGTAAAACCAGCATACAAGACATCTTTTTTTTTCTTGCTTAAACCTCCAAATTATTCGAGTGATTGGTGGGATTCAACATAGTGGGGACTAAAAGTGGGGTGACGGAGCCTCTAATATCCCATACAAAGGTAGAAGCGAAGCGGGTCCGGTGGCTCTGGATAGTTGTTTTATCCGGGTCATGTTTGTGTGAAAGTTGATTTTTGGACAGAAGATTGACAGCCACCTTGTGCTTTGATATGTGGACTTGATCGGACATCTTTTTGAGGTTCACCAAAGGGGCGAGCTGATCCAAGGTAGTAGTGTTGTTACTGTTGTGGTCAAATCCACCGGAGCTTTGAGCTTCCGCGAGTTGGAGGGAAATTACTTAAACTCCAAGTTGGCGATCAACTTGGAAGATTCATAAAACTGTAAGCCCTGGAGAGAGCCGAGCTCCTTCCCCCACTAGTTATAAGTTGGTTGGAACTTGAACTTCAAGTTGAAGTTGTAGAGCCATGGTCACGGTGCCAGTGGTTACCTATATATATATATCTAGTTACTACTCTAGGTAGGTATTAGTAGTCCGATTCGGATTCGTATGCTCGATATTCCGAATCTCGAGCAGAAAATACCTAGGTATGATCTACGTATGAGGATATTAAAGTCTTTCAAGCCTATATCATTTCCTCCCTTTAAACAACTACAATAGAAAGAAGGGAAAGGTACATAAAATCGGTTGTTAATTAGTTACTACTTGCTTGAACTAAGTTGTGCCAAGGACGAATATTCTGCTAGGCGGTGAAAGTGATCACATCAACGACGAGCCTGGCAGATCTCTCCGCTTGCCACTCCACCATGACATACTTCATGAATCACACAATGCTATCCATAGGGAAGCTTCCTTGATCGGGTAACTTTCAAGTTGGAATCTTCTGGATATTACCCCACTAACATCATGGATTAGGAACTTTAGACCATGAAATTCCCAAGATTTCCCCAGATGCATTGGTCAGCAGCGGGGTTTGAAATATGGAGACCGGGATGTTGAGACAAATCCACCCGGAGGCATTTGAATTTGACCGAAGCCGAGGAATTTATCAGCCCTAGACCTTGAGCAGGTTAGCTTCAACTCGACCCTGGATGGTGCCTTGGGGGAGGGAGACCCTTTAGCAGGCCAGCAGGGGCCAGCAAATTGCGAAATTCGGTGGTAGGGGGACCCACGGGGACCAACAATGCAGGAATTGCGTGATCCCCCAGAGGATGACAAACCCCGAATTTTTCAGCAACCCCCCCCGATTCAGCAGGCGGTATTTTGCAATGTCGTGATTGCCATTGCGGCAGAATGAACAGTAATGGCGGGTTCGGATGGGATGCCAGGCACGAACATCCGAAATGATGTCGTGATTGCTCCTGTCTGCCCTTATATTCCTATCCCTTGTCTTCTCTGTCTTCTCATACTCTTTCTGGCCACCATCAGTGTACAGCCTGATCCTCCATTACCTCATACTACTTAACTTTCCATACTTGCTTTTGCACACACCTTCTCTCTCTACTCTCTCCCTCTCTATCTCTCGCCATTTAGTACATACTTCCCGCCACAATGCCGGCCAAGATGCCCCTCGGTTACCCCTCTGACCTCGAGGGTATTGACTCAAGAGACAACTGTACCGAGTCTGGATATGTTAGCGGTGGCTCATCTGAAGAATATATCCCCGAGATTGTCTTCACGAAGCCCCATCTTCAATTTCTTAATCGCCAGCTCCAGTTCCTCGAGCCTCAAGGTATATATCCTTACCTCTCCCAACCCCTCCTTTATACATCAATCTGACTCATTTCATCAAGATATCTTGAGATGGTGCATCACATCACTCCCTCACCTCTTCCAGACCACTGCCTTCGGTCTGACAGGTCTGGTCACCCTTGATATGCTGTCCAAGTTGGAGGTACCCCGCCCCCAGATGGTCGACCTCATCTTTCTCGACACTTTGTACCACTTCAAGGAGACCCATGACCTCGTGGACCGTATCCGCAAGCGTTATCCCAACAACAACGTTCATGTCTACAAGCCTGCCGGAGCCGAGACTACTTCCGAATTCGAGACCAAGTATGGTTCTCGTCTTTGGGAAACTGACGACCAGCTCTATGACTGGGTTGCCAAGGTCGAGCCCGCTCAACGTGCCTACCGTGAGATGAATGTCCACGCTGTCCTGACTGGCCGCCGTCGCAGCCAAGGTGGCAAGCGTGGTGACCTTGATGTCATCGAAGTTGACGAGGCCGGCCTTATCAAGATCAACCCCATGGCCAACTGGTCCTTCGACCAAGTCAAGCAGTACGTGAAGGAGAACGATGTTCCCTACAATGCCTTGCTTGACCGTGGCTACAAGAGCATTGGAGATTGGCACTCCACCCAGCCCGTTGCCGACAATGAGGACGAGCGCTCCGGTCGCTGGAAGGGCCAGCAGAAGACTGAGTGCGGTATCCACAACCCCCGCTCCAAGTACGCCCAGTATCTGATGGAGATGGAAATGAAGCGTCAAGAGGAAGCTCTCACTCAGGCTCTGCAGAATCAGCTTACTGCTACCCAGTGATTTCTTCAATCTTGTCTTTCCAGTCTCATTGCATACACCCGGCGTTTAATTTGTGGATGATACCTCTTTGTTCTTTCAGCGGCCCAGCCTTATATGATGATTTCCTTTATGTCCCTGGGATTTTACTCCCACTCCAAAAGTACAGTGAAATTACACTGTCTATTCGCATGCCAACTCCTGATTCCTTTTGGGTTCTCCTTTTGGAGTTGAGCTCCGTTCTCGGGCACCCTAGTGGGGCCCAACTATAATGACCCTTGCATGATACATAGAATCAAATAGCATAACAAGATGCCTTTATTAAACCAGTCCTTCCATTTGAAACATGTAAATCATTAAATCATCAATTGTAGCGCTCAATTTTGTTTAACCATTGGATTTTTGATCTCAGTCAGTGGTTACTACAACTGCAGCGGGTTGCTCAGGTGCGTCAGCCGTGCTCCGATCCAGGAGCCGATCACGTGTGGTATCAACCCTAAAGGAAGAGCGTTTCAATCCGATTGAAACATTTGAAAGTCATCAGTACAGCCTTTCCAAACGAGTTCGACATCAATTACATTAAAAATTGCAGAGAAAACATATTTTACCAAAGTGAAATTCCCTACCCAAATTTACTATCTAGCGACAACTATTTCCTTGCCTAATCAAGTCGCCTGACGTGATCCGTCGATCCGCGATCATCCGAGTCTGCCTCGTTCAATTTTCAAAACTTTGAGCACGCCCCGTATGCTGGTCGGAGTAATCCCGGAATAATAATATTGGCTTATGTAGCTGTGAAATCAAGGCTGTGAGGATCTGATGGAGATTCTGATGACGTGCTAGTGGGAAATGTTTTCTTTCAGCGATCTCACAACGAATATTATTTTTTCAATTCGACAGGGTGCCTGATTACCGTAACTACTACTCATTTAAGTATTGTAGGCGTTAAGTCAGTTTCTCATTCAAAATATCAGTTCCGCATTTCTAGTTATTGAATTCGTAGAGCAACGATCTACCTCTCCACTCGAAGAAACTATTTTGAAGCCAATTTATCATGTTTCTTTTTAGCCTAATATACCTTGTCATTGTTGGGCTTGCTCCAGTATCTTTCGCCAAACTATGGCCTTACCAAGCCTTCGTTACCGAGCGAACATTTCACCCACCCGTCCTAGAGGTCATCAAGACAGGGACGAGCTTGGCA
Source organism: Penicillium manginii (assembly GCF_028828005.1). Classification (NCBI taxonomy): domain Eukaryota; kingdom Fungi; phylum Ascomycota; class Eurotiomycetes; order Eurotiales; family Aspergillaceae; genus Penicillium; species Penicillium manginii. The sequence goes on along the minus strand of NW_026643102.1, from coordinate 2,338,733 downwards.
AAGGACTAATTGTCTTCACCCCTTTCTATCGAAAATTCAACCGATATTAATGCCAAAGAACTAGCTGGGGCCATGATAATGACAGACGAGGGTGAACTAGTGTGGTACGTGGAGACTGCCGCACCGCAAACAAACCTCTTTGCCCAGCAGCTCGACGGAAAACCAGTTCTTACTCGGTGGCACGGCAAAGGAAGCAAGAACGGACATGGATATGGCTCCGTCATCATTCTTGACGACAAATATACACCAATCAATGAGATATGTCCCAAGCCTAACTTTGTCACCAGTGATGACGAGGAACCCGAATGCTACGCCGATCTCCACGAGTCATTTATTACGGACCTTGGGACAATTCTTGTAACGGCTGTCAACACGACACAGGCTGATCTTACATCCGTGGGTGGACTGGTCGATGGCTGGATCTTGGATAATTGGATTTTCGAGATCGATATTAAGACCAATGAAATTGTCTTCAGCTGGAGTGCTCTCGAAGCCGGAATTCCTTTGAATCTATCAAAAGTATCGATCGCATCTAACGTTATGGGAAACGGAACTGCAAGGTCTTCTGCTGGGATTGGTTTCACATGAATTCTATACAGCGAATCGGCGATAAATACCTTCTCAATAGCCGGCACTGCTGGTCCACTTTTCTCATTGACAGTGATGGTAATATCGAGTGGTATTTGGACGGAAGCGATGGTGACAATTTTACTCTCCCCTCCCCAGATATCTTTGTAAGACCAAGCGCGGTGACTTGGAGAAAATACTGTGAACTAACTCTTGCCCCCAAACAGAATGGCAGCACCATGCACGCATTCAGAATATCACTGAATCATCCATTCAGCTTCATTATTTTGACAACAATAACGCCAAATGGAAAATGGAAAGACAGAATCTTCTGGCCTTCAGTTGAAGTTAGATATCCGGAACAAGAGCGTGCAAATTCTTCATCGTCTGCATGATCCAGAAGATGAGATATGCACCAAGTCTCAAGGCTCTTTTTGGTGAGCAGAGAATGTAAATTATCTTGTCGGCTATGGTAGTATCGTAAAAATTAAAGAGTACGGCGAGGACAATCTTGTTCAATCCTACCGATCCTACCGCCAGAATTGGCATGCAACTCCTGTTTAAAAACTCAAGACCGCGGAATATTCGACGAACTCAAGGGAGACCTCTTGGTTTGGCCCTGGAGATTGCCGCGAAGCTGGGCTGCATTCAGCTCGAATCCAAGTTCTATGAGTCAAGCCCAAAGCTCCGAATGAGCCTCGCTGTTCCACATGATGTGACCGCAAGGAGGGAGGGCTGGAAAGGCGAAGCATCGGCCCAACTTCGACGCGCCTTTCCCGGGGTAGAGCTATCAAAAGCAAGTCCCATAGGATTCGTGGTGTTCCAAAGAGAGAAAAAGAGGTGATCAACGAGATTATCGACTTCATGAATAATTTTAAAGTAGGCAAAGTCTGCGTGGATGGCCCATTGATGCCAAGAATGTCAAATGGTCTAATGGATATTGAGACTACTAATGAGGTCCAGGTATTGTTAAGAACTCTCCCTCCATGGTTCGTATGAGCTTGATTGATTGACTTTGAGTAGCAACTTCGCCGTCTGCAAACGATCGAGTCCTTCTGGGCCGCGGTTCAAAAGATAATGGGGGTGCCCGTATCGCCGGAGATGTCAAAATTTTCGTACAGAGAGAGAATTGAAGCTTGTCTTTTAATAATGGAAGATATGGAGGATGTTGATAACTGGGAAGATCTGCCCGGGCAAATTACAGCACTGATTCGCGATCAGCCAGGCCTTAGATTTGACGGAGAGCCCATAAGATCTCGCGAGGATCTGGAGCTGGCGTACCGACTCCCCCGCAACTTTGTTCAAGAATCGACTGACAATCCAGAAATGCTGGAGCTTAGCAAGCTCGCTATTTTGGTGCTTCTAGCATATAGAAAAATGATATGTCGGGATCGCAGGGAACAGGTAATTGATGTGATTATTCTTCGCGCCATTCCTTACGATGTTCTTTCACGGAAATGTGGGTCGTGTGATCAAATTTTCCTAGATCATCCGTTTCCATACTGGTCCAAGAACAGTCCTAATTTTTACGTATCATGGCAAGTCCACGGTGGCTGTGGGCACGTTGATTGTGAAGGTAGCTACCCGAGATTGAAACCACTCCGGAGGGGGATCAAATGGTCAGAAGCCGTTGTGAAACGACTCAAAAGAATAGCTAACGATCACCAAAAGCCTCCTAAACAGATTGATTGGCTGCTTCGTCATGACCAAGAGCGAGGTGATCTCCCACAGGAAGTCAAATTCAAATGCCACCATTGCCCTCAAACGAAAATCGTTCTAGCAAAATTGACCATCCACCCCTGGCAAGGCTCGTGGTCCCGGAAATCCAATGTTGGGGGCCTAAAGATCGCACTGGGCAGGGATGCGGGAAGAAAGGTCCTTGGGACCCTGTGGAAAAATTTCAAAAGACCAAAACTATCCGTCAGGCTAACCTTAGCCGGACATTCATTGAGTTTCGGCAAAGAGGCTGTGATCTAAGACACTACCCTCGGGAAGGCAGTGTCGTTTTCTCAGAGAAAGACAATGATTTTCGAATTGCTGAGCTTAAAGAGCTCAAGACTGCGTGATGGGAGAAAAGAGAGTACGAAGCATAATGAGCCTACCTCATGATCCAGACTGATATCTGAGATATCTGCGATAGTAGAAGATCCGCCCCGAGCCATCACTGTCTGCCAGCCAGATTGAGATGTGATAGAATAATAAATGGGCCCCAACATATTAAACCGAGAGGCTTCTTAGCAGTTCATTGTAGCTTTTCAACTTCGGCACTAGCGTTCGGGCGAAGAAAGCCGACATGTAGTATCCAAATTTTATAGTTGTTCTATCCCAAGTCGCTCTGATAGTTTATAAAGAAGTACTAGTATTCGAGAAAATGAGATACTGGTAGTAACCAACTTGAAAGAAGTGTCACCTGGGCCAGGTGTTAGGCTTAATTCCCACCACTGGCACTAGTACTCTAGGCCCACTTGAAGACAAGCGCCTAGGTGGCTCACAGCCTTGAAACTAAATTGAAGAAAAACCCTCAGAACATGAGGCCTGTGCCTCGTATGTTATCTCACAGATATAAACAACAAAGGGTGGGACTGACCCCGGGCCTCGAGTTCTTGGGTCACCTACTAGGTACTACTACCTAGGTGATATTGGAACTCTCTAGTGGTGAGGATACCAGATCATTCCATTCAATCTGAAAACTCCGAACCCGCTATGTGCAGAAGCGTACTTTGCGAGATCAATATCCGCATGTGTAGTCTCCTTAAATCCTAACTTCACATAAAACCCATGGGATGGTGCCTCCGCGCCGAGAGCGAAAGGGATATTTTCCGCCTTTGCGCGATCAAAGCCAAGCTGAACTAACTTCGCTCCAACTCCGTGTCTCTGAACCCGCGGCTCCACACAGATATAAATCAAGTCTATCTTAAGTATTAGAATGTTGCAACCTCTCATGAGCTTGTTGAATTCCCAAGACCTACGAAAAAAGTCCATGTTTTCGGTCGCCTTCGCAATTTCCGCCGATGCAATCATAACCTCAACAAACAAGGAAGGATTCATTCCCTCTGGAGTCTCTTGGTCGGGATTTGCACCGAGTTCATATTCTGGTAACTTCTGTGCCGGTCGCTTGCGAGCTAGGACAAAGTAACCGATAATTTCGTTCGAGTCGGTGTCGACCGCCTTGAAACACTCTGTGTTAGGGTCTTTGAATACGGAAGTTACAGCATCAGTGTACATTTTCATTTGAATAGTTTCATTCGGCCAATCTTCGAATAAAAGCCGGTTGATGCTGAGACGGAGCTTCGAGGCGTGGACGAATTTGGCGAGGAAGGGGAGATCGGCCTCCTCAACTGGCAGAATGGAGTAGTTTGGCGCAGCCATGATTGATGTTGAAATTAATTGAAGCTCTTAGATCCCTCAGATACTTTTTTTTTCAAATAGGGAATCCATACAGAACATAAGAAGCTTAAATAGTGATGAGGCATTCCTCAAAATATTGCAGGCTGAAATACCAGGCAGCCGATTTTTGGCCGATTCTAACGGTAATAGGCCCTCATCACTTTAGCTGCTTTCTATAGATGATGAGAAATTTAGGCCTGTAACAGGCTGCAGCTTGAATAATCAATCTCGCGAAAACAGATGCTCAACTAGTGTTGATCAACACCACAATCAACATGAAGCAGAATAAGTATAGAAAATCCGGGGAAGCTTAGTCACAGTGTAATGTGGGAAACCACGTGACTGCAAACAAATATAGAAGGCACGACCACTACAAAAGTATAACAACAAACAAAAAAGGGAAGAAGGGAAAAAGAAAATACAGATCAAGCGCCGTGTGCTGGAATCGACCTTTTGACCTGGACAAAAAACAAAAACGGCAAAAAGGTGGTTCAAGGCAGCTACCAGCGTTTTATCAATCAACCTAACCACTCTTCCCCCCCAACGGGTAGGGCCAAGAACCCTAGACCATTCGGAGCTACGATGCCAGGATGGACTCTTTCCCCAATTGTAGCCGATGTATTGCCCAGTATTGGTTGACCAGAGCTTTCTCATTCTCTCTTCTCTACAGCATCAATGGCGCCGACTTGAAGCTACCAAGCAGGAACTTGAACACCGGGTCGATTGCAGCCATGGAGCGCCGTAGAAAGTACAGTGGCACCATCTAGCGCCAGCATGCTAGTAATTTATCATCGTGATTATTTCCATTGATGCGCTCCTCTCAATTTCTTCACTACAGAGCATAAATAAACTCAGGATTCTCCTTGTCTGTAAAATCGCGCCAACTTGAAATATTTTGTAAGTAAATGAATGAGACGTATTTGGAGGACTAGGAAAACTCACCCTTGGTTTTGTAACCTAATATATCCAGCACTCGCTCTAATTCCTGCCTTTCGACGATTTTCTCGACGACACCACCAGTTGATGAAGAGTAGATCGCAGATACACAGAATAAAGCAGGCCATAATGGTTATCTCGGCCGGGACATATCGCGGTGCATCCTTGGGACTGAACGTTTGCGGCCCAATGATATTTCCTGCGCAATATCCAATGAGATACAGTGCGGCGACTGTTGTTTTCTTGGTGTAGCCTGCAATGTTGCTAGAGATGAGGGACAGTACTGTAGCGCCGGTAGCAGGAATCGCTTGTGTCAAATAGTAACCAATCAATCGTCCGATGTTGTAACCGTCACCCGAGGTAGGCAAAGCAATAATCAAGATAATGCCTATCAATGCTACTGCCATCGGTATACATGCCACGAGTGTCCGATTATGGTAGCGATCGCCTGCCCAGCCATTTGACAAACAGGCTATTATCACAACAGCACCTCCGGGTATACCGTAGAGGAGACTTTGCTGCGAAGTATACCCGAAACTCACGATGAGTTGGCTGAAAAAGTTCGTAAGACCGCCATTGGGAATATCCGATAAAACACCGTACACAAACAAGGCCCAATTTAGTGGATCTAGCAATGCTTCGCGGAATTGGTACCACTTGAAGTGTCGGTTGCCAATACCTTGCTCGTTATCACGGACGCGCTGGATCGCAAGTAGGCGGTCCCTCTCGTTCAGCCAACGGCAATTGAGTTGGGAGTCAGGAATAACCACGAAAAATAAAATGCCTATACAAACCTTCAAAGCCATAGAGAATCTCAGCATTTTGAACTAAAATTTTTCATTTGTTGGCTTACCGTGAAACAGCCCGTGGCAATGAAAATGACTTTCCAACCAGCAATGGCAGCGTCGATTTCTGAGAGACGTCGAGAGATTCCGTATGCTACCAGGCCGCCAATTATCTGACCACATCCGTTTGCACTTATCCAGATTCCTGCCCTCAAATTGTGTTCGTGAACAGTATACCACTGTGAAGAGAGCAAAGCAAAGGCTGGCATACTAGCCGCTTCAAAAACACCAAGAAGAAATCTGATCGCCACAGCGCCTTGGAAGTTGGACACGGTCGCAAACAGAGTCAATATTATCCCCCAGGTCGTAACACAGAAGGCTGAATATTTGGCTAGCGGTAGAAGCTGTAGGAGCCGGCTCGTCGGGTACTATAATAAATGTGGCCCGGGGTTAGAGAAATTCGAAATGACCACCCCAGGTGCTAAGAACTGTGCCGAACTTACCTCCCAGGCTAGCCAGCCAATATAGAAAATTGATCCCAGCCATTGGTATTCGTCTCCCTTTAAATTTATATCTTCTTTGAGTCCCATGATGCTTGCATAGGAAAGAGTCGTTTTGTCCAAGTAGTTGAGACCGAACACGCAGAACCTAGAGGGATTGATTTAGCAATTAAAATGCAGTAGAAGCCGCTATGAAAACTCACAGTACGGGCATAAGATGCCAGTCTATCGTGCGAAGCAATCTTCGATTTGTAGCATCGTCCAAGACCAACGGTGGGCCATCGTAGCTTGCCAGCGCCTTCATTGCTTCGTCGTCGTCTTGGGTGTATTTCATCACATCATCGCTGGCAATCATTGTTCCGGCTTCAAGTTCTACCGCAGCTATACCTTCATCTATAGGTGAATTTATCTTGCTTGCTTGGAGCTCAATATGGTTGTAACCAGGAGCTTCCGTTTGCTTCCCTTCTCCATCCATTCTTGGGCTCATGTCGACGGCGTTGGCTATGACCAAATCACGCCTCGATAGTGGTCGATCTGCTGACAATTATACCGACGTTAATGCATGGATCATTACCCCACGGGGTATCCATGCAGGGAGCCCCGCCGGGGTGGTCGAGACTTGCTTTTCGGGACCGGCGATAACCCGACGGTCTTATGGCCGAGCATGTCCGATCGCTCATCAACTGCGAAATACCATAATGGATGAGCTCTTACCCGAACCTTCCCCGCACGACCATTGTTAAATTTAAACTCGCCCGTATATTCCTGAGCCTTTCTCGTGCCATCTCCTGGTCACTGAAACTGAAGGTATACCATGGGTACGGCAATCGGATTAGGTGGGCTCAACCCACCCCCTCCATCAGACAGCACTGTGCGGGTCCGTATGATAGACACGAAATCTTTCATGTCATTGCATGCTTTTTCCTTTGTCAAGCCGGTAATGCCTGGACACGAGCGAATGAGCGTAACAACGGTGGCCTTTTTGATCGAGAATGAACGACTGGGAAAGAAAGCGATGTTTGATCTCGGAACACGAAAAGACTACTGGAACTCCCCGCCATTCACGCTCACGAGAATCGAGGCCGCAATTCCAGGTGTGAAGATTGAGAAGGACGTGACCGAGATTTTGCAGGAACAAGGCATGAAGCTGAGCGAGATCGGTATGAAACTTAATCTGGATTCCATCGCAATCAGGATCTAACTTTCACAGATGATATTATCTGGTCTCACAGTCACTGGGACCATATGGGCAGCCCACATTTATTTCCTTCATCGACGAACTTGTCCTATGGCAAAGGAACCGGACCATTCCCTACATACCCCGAGAACCCAAACTCAAATCTCAATGCCGATGATTTCAAGGGCAGAAAATGTGTTGAGATTGACTGCACAGACTTACACATCGGACCATTCCCAGCCACCGATTTCTATGGAGATGGATCCCTATATCTGCTAGACACCCCCGGCCACTGGCCAGGGCATATATGTGCTTTGGCTCGCACTACACCAGACACTTTTGTCTTCCTTGGTGGAGACATTTGCCATTTTGCAGGCGATTTTAGGCCTAGCGAGGAAATCCCGCTACCGGTCTCTATTCCCGCAGATGCTCTTCTCAACAGTCAAAAATACCCGATGCCATGTCCTTGCGAGTTCTTCTCAGCTCATCATCCTCAGCTTCGGGAAATTGGGCCATCAGTTGATACAAAATCCACGCCATTTTACCAACTCTCGACACACGCGCATTCAACATACAAAGACCCAGCCACTGCTGCGATTACGACCTACGGAATGCAAAAATATTTCGACGCTGATCCCAATGTCATGGTCTTTCTAGCTCATGACACATCTTTACTGGATCATTTACCCACTTTCAATGAAAGTCCCGACGAAGATCTCAATGATTGGAAGGAGTCGGGATTTAAACAGAAGTGTCACTGGGGGTGGATGGGTGAGCTCCCGCGATATGATAAAGATGGAAATGTGATTGGGCCAGGGAATCGGGAAAAGCCGATTGTTGATGGCCTTTGGGTGGATGGTGCTCTGGTAGAAGGCTTCATGAAATAGATGATAGATCAAATATAATAGAGCCCATAAAGAGGTTCCTATGTTAGCTACTATTTTGCTGCATCTCCTCGTACAAGAAAAATGGGAAGTCGGCATTTGCAAGTCCTTCACCCCCCAGGGGCAAGAAGATCGTACCCCATGCCAAAACTCCATAGTTCTTCGTCTTGAAAGCCCCAGTTGTTGTAAGGAGAAACGTCTGGCGTTAGTTGAATATTATATTCAGGGCTTCTATTAAATTGAATGCCGGTCTCAACTGGATGATTCCCAAGAGCGTAAGCTGGTATTTCAGGAAAGTCCCTTTGCTCATCACTCGGTCTATCTGACCATGAATTAACCGGGTATTTTGCTCGTGGGGTCTGATCCGTCATTCCTTTTCTGGATTTTGGGTTTGTCTGTTTAAGCATTCGCTCGAATCCATTTGCCATGCTGAAAACCATATGGCCGGCGCCAGCCTTGCAGTCTCGCAGTAACTTGATTATGCCTTCGATCAAAGGTCTTGTTCGCCGAACCGGGTCTATTGTTATGCCGATTATCTGCCAGCGACGTGACATTTTCATCAGGAAGACGACGGCAAAGGCGATCATGGAATGCATATAGAGTGGCATTCCTACAATTCCCTCGCGATACCCTGGCTCCTCGATAAAATGCTCGAGAAGCAGATGAGCCGCCTCAATTGCCCGAAGCGTTAGGGGCCGAAGGCTTGTAGGGAGATCATGAAGGGTCTCCAGTGGACGTCCTCTTAGAACCAATGAGTGCAATACCAGCTCGCTGAAATAGTAGTGCAGGTCAATGCCGCCTCCTAGCGAATTGATCATCCTCAAATGACCCCAGCGGTCTTTCCACACGCGTGAATCTTCAGTGAACCTAAAATGGTTCAACACAGATGCATCGTCACTACCCATTGTTCTTTTAGGCTCAAGACCAAAATTCTGGAAAGCTTTACTCATGATCACTAGTCCAGTAACCTGAGCGATGAGTGCCTGATCTGATGGCGTGCACCATGGCGAGTTAAGAAGGACTTCGAAGTCTTTGATCGGCCTTAGCTCAGCCATCACCGGTGGTCGACCATAGGCAATGCTTGATTGGTGATCCAGAACAAAGAGGAGGTACCACAATCTAGCTTTCTCGAGATTTTCCTTGCAAGTATCTTCAGTGGCATTGGGGTTATAAAAGGCTTCGTAAAACGCGTGGTGAAGATTCAACTCGGTCGCCATGCGAATACATAAGCCACTCAATTTCCAGCTTAAATCAGGTTGCCAAAGAGCTGCAATGCATAGCCCACGAATGTCATCAAGGGTATGAAAACGATCGAATATTGCAGAGGTGACAAGTCCAAGGAATCGACTGTGGCATCTTTCATGTAAATATTCGTGCCCGGAGATGTGAAGAGCGCTGACCAGCATGATGGCAGTGAACAATATGGTGGATGACGTTCGAATCGTTTCAAGTGTTGCATCTTGGGGGGATCGTAGCCGAGAAAAGGTGTGGTGACAATAGTGTCTTGAAACTGTATTCGCAAGTGCATTAGAATTTGGATGATGGAAAATCTCAACGGAGTGTGACCAACAGTTCCAGCATTTCGTCCGCCTCTTCATATGTCAAGATCATTTCTGAGATCAAATCTGAGTCCATTCTTCTCATTCCACCTTTGCGCCTTTGTTTCGAGCTTCTCAGCTGGCTGGAAAGACCATCAAGCCTTGTTGCTTCGATCAGACTTCCTATCCCGATGGTCGGTCCGGGTGAGATATCTCTCTCCTGCGGATCTCCATTGCTGAGCCCTGGCTCCGGTGAATTCTGCCTTGTCGGTCGTGACGATTGCGATGGCTCCACGATATCCGGTGGCGCATACAGGTCGAGCGCGGGCAAATTCAATTTTTCTAGCACATCTTCGAGTGCTCTTTCAAGCTTGATCAAATTGACATTGTATGGCTGTGGTCGCGTCTCGATATTTTCGGCACTCATCCATACTTTCTTCTCGCTGACGCACTTGAGTCGAAGACGAAGGCAGCGTGAACAGCTGCCCATACCTCTATCTGCAGAATCACATTTTACCTTGAGCTTGCGGCAGGTAGAACAGGCTGTTCCTTTCTTAGACTGTTGTATTTCTGCTCCATCTTCCGCTCCTCTTTTCTGTCTTTTCTTTGCAGGAGATGACTCCTCGGCCACATGAGCGGAGTCGGTCAAGTCGCGATTCATGCCGTAAACGAGTTTCAGTCGGTTAGAGTGGGGAGCGGAGAGGACAGAAAACTAAAAATGACATGAGGAGAAGGCTCCCCCGGATAGAATAAAGTTGAATGACGCTCTAGGGCCCACTAGCTCCTCCTTTCGAGGATAGTTGTGGTACATCCATTCCGAGTCCATCTAGTTAGTCCATCGTGGTCAGAAAACTCCCTTTTCCCACCAAAACAGAGAAAAAGGAGAAACCGGTCAAGCTGCATATCAACAAACCATTTGAGAAAAATCCAATCAATTTCCCTCTGCGACCTTTCTCGACAATTCGTCTCCATCTCGCACCCAGTTCATTTCATAGGGGCTGCCCCGCTTCCCCGCTCCATTGCCGACGGGGATGATCGGGGTTATGCCGACGGGGATGTGTACATGCTGTATCACCTAGGAAGTTTTCGAGTTGATCAAATCGATTAAATTAGTATTTGAAATGTAGCTATCGGGGTAAAAATCCTCATTACAGCCCTACACTGGTCACTCCCTTAGTGATAACACGTTCACGATGACAACATTTCGACCTCGCATCGCTATCACTCTCGGCGACCCAGCCGGTGTCGGACCCGAATTGGCAGCGAAGCTTCTCGCAGACCCTCAAAATAGCGCGAGGGCCGACCTCCTTGTTCTTGCAGATATATCCGAAGTTGAAGCCGCGGCCTCTGTCGCAAACGTTACAATCCCAGGAAGTATACAGATTCTGCATGATGGAACAGCCCCGACCACGCCGATCGAACGAGGGAAGATATCAAAGGCGGCAGGTGAGCGCACCTTGCACCAGCTCAAGCGAGCGACAGCTCTTGTGAACGAGGGCGAAGCAGATGCTATTGTATTCACGCCGTTGAACAAGACATCACTTCATATGGCCGGGATGCACGAGGAAGATGAACTGCGGTGGTTTGCCATGCTATTGAACCACAAAGGAACTACCAGCGAAGTCAATATTATCCCTGGCCTGTGGACTGCGCGGGTAACAAGCCATGTCGCGATGAAAGATGTATCTGCGAGGATCTCGAAAACGTCAGTCTGTGACTCGATCGAGCTTTTGCATAATTTGCTGTACGTACTCACACTCAGAACTGCTGTTCACAAACTAAACTTTAGTACATAGCTCCGACTCTGGTATCACAAGTCCTCGCCTGGGAGTATGCGCGTTGAATCCGCATAATGGCGAGAATGGGCTATTTGGTCGTGAAGAGATTGATGCCATTCGGCCGGGTGTAGAGCTCGCTTTATCGAAGGGGATAGACGTCAAGGGACCGTTTCCTAGCGATACCATCTTTGTCGCCCGAGCAAACTATGACGGTATTGTGACAATGTATCATGATCAAGGCCAGATAGCTCTCAAAGTCATTGGGTTTGATGGTGGTGTGACTGTTCAAGGGGGGCTACCGGTGGTGATAGCCACCCCAGCACATGGCACGGCGTTTGATATTGCGGGAAAAAATGTTGCCAGCGTGAGGAGTAGCCAGAACGCCTTAGACATTGCGATTGCAGTTGCTGGCAAAAAGGCTGCTCTGCGAGCTACTCAATAGAATTTGCTAGAAAGTATTTGATTAAGAAGCTTATTAATACCGTTAAAGCTGTATATCCCTGCTATTTCATCACAACAGATCCTTGACCGATACTTTCTAGCCTTGAGCTATGTATAGCTCCCCGAGCTTGAGAACCTTGGAAGGCTTAGTTAGTGTGACCAAAATTATATAATTTACTCGTCCCTAATTCAGATCTGAAGGGAGGTGTTTCATGCTCGTTTAAAATGAAAATTGGGCATAGTTGCGGTTCAAACAGATTAGAGATATCTATACTGCTTACTGCACAATGTAGTATGTAAGTGGAAGTTTCCTCGAGGGATCTGTAATAAGGCGGGAATCTCCGTTTGAGGCCTATAAGTAAAATTAGTCTCGGCCACCTGAATTCCTTCTCTCTCATCACAACTTGAACCTTTTGATATTTCTTTTTCTTTTTACCTTTTCATTTGACGTCCAACTAAAATCATCAATCAGAACGTGAAGGGATGTGTTTCTCCTCGAGCTCGTCTATCATCCATCACTCCTCTATGGACAGGCCTGCTCTGCCTCAACACCAGGTACGCGATTTTGATGAATAAGATAACACGCACTATCATTCTTCTTGGGCTAACACTGGCTATTCACAGGGACCTGGAGGACTTCTTCCACCGTACCCTCTCCGAAGTTATTATTTTGGAACGACTCCCCTCGGGTCTGAGGAAAATCCTCCCACTCCTGTTCTAAACCTACCAAGCCCCTCTCTTCACACTGGGGTCAATCAACAGCCAAGTAACGTCTCATCGGATAACCCCCCTGAGCTCTTTGACAACCAGCTCGGACGAGTTATCCTCGCACCAAACCGACGAATTCTCTCTCTCTGACAACGAAGACGAAGACGAAAGCGAAAGCGAAGAGAAAACTCCAGATATCTCCCCCGAAAGAGAAACAGCCCAAAGTAAGACCTCTTGCGAGTTTGCCGGGACCTGCCAGATGGGTAAAGAGCCCCATACCCATTACAGAAAAATCATCTCGCATTTCTTCGGCAGAAATAAGTCTGCCACCAAGGTCTTTCCCGACTATGTCTGGGTCCACTACTGCCGCAAACACTACCAGCGAGCAAGATACCGCGCAGGCCAGTGGCCTTTCACTCAGTGTGACCTTCTGATCGAGTCCCTTTCTCGGATGGAGGACTGGGGCGGTGTTCAAAGCTTCGAGGTCATTCTTCGTCGACGAGAGCAAGAGCGTCGGTCCAACGCTAATACCGATGGAGACGCCTCTGTATCAGCAGATAGCTCGCCTTCTTTGTCTGGCTCTGGCTCGGCTGCGAAATTACCGCCGATTGGGCGTAAGAATCCGAGAGCTGTGACTGCCCCCGTTCCTGACTGGCTTCTTGAGCGTATCGGATCTGGCCTGACCTTTGGTGATATTCGAGAGATCATTCGCCAAATTCGTCGACATATGGAAGATCTTCAGCGGGATAACGAAGGAGGGGGAGAAGGGTCCACTGGAGACACTCAATCCGATAAAGCTTCGAAGTCAAAGAAAGGCAAAGCTCGACGTGGAACTTCCAACTCGGGTTCCAAGCGCGCGCCTAGCCCGATCCGATTTCCGGATATTGAGATCCTTCCGAAATTCAAGTCGTGGGCTCTTGAAAAACATAATGTCTCGCGTGCGAAGATGAAGAACGACAAAGAGAAGAATGATCCTTCGACCTCGGGTGAGAAGTGTTCGGATCGGACTTCTGCCGCTGGTAGTAGCCCCCCGCCTCAAGGAAAGCGAGGCACAGCCAAGACTACTCCCACTGCTCGTCAGCCCGTGGATCGTGTCAATGAGCGTGGTGGAGTAAGGAAGCCCCGGTCTAAGGCCAAGGGCTATATTGTAGGTACCCCCGATACTTACCAATCGCCACTGAATGGTAAAGGCAAAGGCAAAGGGCCATAGCGCAAAGGATGATCCAGAAGTGCTGTTCAATTACCTTGTCTATTTGTGGAGTACAAGGTAGAGCGTTGTGGAGTACAGGAGCTCCGGAAGGCGTGAAGAGTAAAGAATACCGTTAGCGTGGTATTTTGGGGAAGAGATGAGAGAAAGAGCGATCAAAAAAGAAAACCCTAAAGAAAAAAAAAACAAAAAACATGAGAATCGTTTGAAATTTGCTAGATTGTGAAAATATCAGTTAAATGTACTGTTCAAATTATCAACATAGTTAAAGCAGAACTTGGAATCTAAGCTGCTCAACAGTACCCATAGTGTCTGACTTGAAACCTTCCAAGAAGTACCTAAGTAGATCCCTCTGATCTTAATCATGCATGCTTCGCAGGACTAACAGTAATAATAATAATTGAATACAAGTAGATTCAAGCTGAAAATATTTTCCGATATCAAAGACAAGAACTCCACTATGTGCAAAAGCAGCAGAAACAACCCACACGCTCGCTAGAGAAAGAAAGATACCAAATGCAATGGGATCCAACGTACAAAACACGCCACCTCGTATCATATCGCCGGATTTAACAAAAAAGGAAAGGCATTGACAGAAATTAAGAGGTGATTATGGTGGGATTTGTTCGTGATCGTCAAGAGAGACAGAAATATAAATGACTACTAGCTAGCCACTGCAAGCTGAGCCACCAGGTCCGAGGCCACATCAAGGAACGGGTATGGACTGGTCACCTCTTTCTCCTTGTTCATGTAGCGCTTGCTGATGGGGTGCCAGTCGGTTTCACCATGGGGGCGGATAACGTTTTGATAGCCGTCGCACTTAAAGTCGACCATGTAGTTATTCTCCTCGAGTTGGTACAGTTGGATATCGACGAATACCCAGACACCATGGGAGATACTTGGGAGTCCCTTGCTTTGCGTTGCTGACGAGGGTGCGGAGGGTGCGCTGTTTTCCGGGGTGAGGGATCGGGAATTGTCGTCTGTAGGTGCGGAAATGCCGGAGATATGGAAGCGACGGCGTAGCTCTTCGAGGTCGCTGCGACTATTATAGACACTGGTGGTTGCGCCGGGGGGCCTTGACGCCTTCCTTCAAGAGTCTGGCACGGATGAACCAAGGGTCCTTGGGGATGTAGTAGTCCGAAGGAAGGTCAGGGTATTTGCTTTGCAAGGGTTTGGGCTTGTCGGGAGAGGGTGTTGCGTCAGGTCCAATGTTGGTGCCTATGGAATGTTAGTATGTAAAGACAGATTGCAAGAAGAGGATGGATGGAACTAACCCGATTCAACAGGTTGGATATCCCAGACTCCGCCCTGGGCAGCAATTGCCCGGTACAAATACAACATAGCCTCGTAAGGCTGGTTTCGAGAACGAATGCCGAATTGCCACTTGCGAGATCTTTTCGGTTGCTGTGTGATTGGGTGGCCGATTGGTGGCTCAAGTCGTAGCTTTTCCAAGTCAACGATACTACGTGAGTGGGGCTTCAACGACCGGGCTGTGGCAGCTTGCTCCTCTGCGGAAAACTCTCTTGGCTCACCGCCAGCTTGTTCGTCTTGTCGACGCTCCAGGAGCACTCTGTCCCGTTCTTTTTGTTCTTGATCACGTTGTTCCATGAGTTGGTCGTGGACATAAGGCAAACTGGTGGGCAAAATTCGAACGTGACTGAGACGGGGCTGATCGAAGTCTTCCGCATCGGCTGCTTGCTGGGCTTCTTCGGCAAGAATACGTCGTGCAACACTCGGAGTGCGAGCAACGGCCGGTTGTGTTTGTGATTGAGCTTGTGGTTTGGGGGGAGGAGCGCGGTCTGCCGGTGATGCGGCAGGTGATTTCTGTACAGGCATATTTTGGGCCATCAAATTATCCTCGGTCGGAGAATTAGTCTGCATCATCTCGTTCTCAACGACAATTGAGAAGGCATCTTTGATAGCGCTGGGTTCTGGGTGCCGCAATGCCTCTTCGATATCTTCCTTGCCATATCCCATGCTTCTCTCGAGCTTTGTCACAGCGATCCGGTGAATCTTATGTTGAACTGGAAGCGGCTTGCCTGGGGCTAGCTTGCGAGAATCAATTGCCTTATTGGGGTCCACGCCAGTCGCGATGAATTCTTCAGGAGGTGGTTCCAGATATTTCGGGATACCCTTGGTGAACCAAGGGTCTCGTCGAATCTCTTCGATTGTGATTCGATGCACTGGGTGAACTTGGAGCATTGATCGGATGAGGCGAGCTGCTCCGGGAGAGACGTAGCTGGGCACGTGGAAATTGCCGGCCGCGATCTTCTTGAAGAGAGCAGGGATATAGTCGTCGTCAAAGGGCAATCGGCCCACCAGTAGGACGTAGAGAATAACACCACAACTCCAAACGTCCACCTCAGGACCTGCGTAAAGCTTGCCGGAAATAACTTCCGGGGCGGCATAGTTGGGGCTACCACAGCTGGTCTTCAAGAAGTTGCCATCCGTCATAATATTACTCAATCCGAAATCGGCGATCTTAACGTTCTTCTGGCTGTCGATCAGCAGGTTTTCGGGCTTCAGGTCACGATGAACGATTTTGTGTCGGTGGCAGTATTCGACGGCGCAGATGATTTGCTGGAAGAATTTCCGGGCCTCGTCGTCATTACATTTCCCCTTCCTCACAAGGTAGTCGAATAATTCTCGTTCGGCGTATTCCAGTACCATCACAATATCAGTCTTGGTCGCAATCACAGTGTATCTAGAGGCGGGGTGTGGTAGTTAGTCATTTCGGTTCGCACGGAAGGAGGGGCAAAGCTGCAGATCGACGAGATGGGATTGAAATTGGATTTGCATACAGTTTAATGATGTGAGGGTGTCGCAGTAATTGAAGGTATTGGATCTCTCTCTCCACACGCCCGACCATGTCGCGTGAGAGGAGCTTGCGGCGAGAGATAATCTTCAAGGCGACCTGGCGGCCACTCGGTTGGTGAATGGCCAGCTTCACCTTACCGAACGACCCCTCGCCGAGGATCTTCACCGTCTGGTACTGGTCGAGGCGCTGCATGTCCCTTGTAGTAGCGGGGGATTGTGTCGCAGCATTAGCATCGGGCCGGCCGGTGGGCCGTGACGGTGGCATGGCCATGGCGGAGGGGTTTTGGCCAGCGGATTTGGTCGCACGTTGGTCTCGTTCTCGTTCACGTTCACGGGGGCGATCGCGGTCGGTAGGGGGAAGAGGAATCGAAAGATCCTCCAAGTCGAAAGCGGCGGCCATGATGGATGGACAACGTGACGTGATTGATTTTCTGGGTCGTTCCAGCGGTCTGGGCGGCTGATTGTGCCGTGGTTCTCGTTCTATTTTTTTCTGCCCTCAACGCATCGCCAATCAGTCGGTCTCGAACCTCCCCCACAATAGCAAGGTGGAGATAGGAACAGCTGTTGCACAGGTGCCAGGTGTCGAGCGGGGCGTATCGAATTACTATCTTCGAATGGAGGAAATCAGGGGATACCAATGGAGTTGGAAAGATTTGGCAAAAATTCTGGATGGTTGAGAATGGAAAGTGGGAAGTTGGAAGTTGGAAGTTGGAAGTGGAAGTGGGAGGGGGAGGGGAGGAGTCAGAGTAGTCAGAGTCACGATAGTCTGGGGGGGGGGAAGGGAGATCCCCCCCAAAACGAACACCGGTCACGATTATGGTCTCACATTTACATTATTTTACTAGTTAGTTACTACTAGCGACTGCCAATGACCAGAATAACTAATTTACCTGTTCATCATCTGTATAATTATACTATGACGGCTTGCCGAGAGACAGTCGGCTCCATAGATCCATCTCGGTTAATACTACTACTCTACGTAGTATACTCCATAGGGAAAGAAATGGCGTCGAGCTGCTTCCAGCTCTCCCCACACTCCTAATCACCGTCTACACTAATTACTCTCAATCAAAATATCATTATAAATGTCGACTTTTATTTCTATGCAACTTTGTACAATGATCAATGGCCCGCCATGTACACCGACGAAGCAAAACCCAGAACAACCCTGCCTAAAACTCCGAGCCATTTGGAGATAATCATATGATGGTATGGAACAATGAAATCAGGCCTTCAGCATATCCAACATACCCTTAGTTTGGTATGCATGCTGAGCCATCTCAACCTCGTCGCGCACCCGCAGATGCAATCGCTCAATGAGCTTGTCAATCTGCGCTGACTGACCCAGGTTCCCCGAGTAGATATCCAGCAGGTTCATGGCAATCTCTACGCTGAGATCGACCAGGCGGGGTTCACGGATATGCTTGTGAACCCATTGCAGAACAGGCTTCAGACTCACTTCATCGCGGTCCCGAAGCGAGGCGCGCAGGGCGGAGCGGTGGCGGAGGTTGGTGAGAATTGTAAGTTGGGCGGTCTTGTCGGTCGAAGAAAGGACTTGGTCCAGCGCAATGGCATATCGGCCCTTGCGGAGGTCATTCTCCCATGGTTGTTCCTTCTTCCGTCGCTTGCGATCCTGGCCTTCAATCACAATGTCCACTCCTTCGCCAATGAAGTCCCGTCCACGTAGTCGCTTCTCCCATCCAGAGCCACGCTGCTTAGTCTTCTTAGCGACCTGACGGTCGTGCTCTTCCAATTTGCCCTCGAGCAGGGCGTCCATCTCCTTGCGGCGCTCGCGCTCCTTGACCTTCTGCTGGCCGGACAACCGGGTCTTCACAGACAGAAGACCAGATTGCATACCGACAGCAATATGCTTGTCCTCGTACGCCACACCGGAAGTGATAACACTCAGAGACAGAATAGGGGAGGGATATTTGGAGCCGGAGACCGTGTTCCATCCTGTAGTCTCGAAAACCTTCATGTGTCCATCCAGCGCACCACTGATCAAGCGCTCGCCGTTCGAGGCCAGCGCAAGCGATGTGACCGTCTTTTGGTGGTTCTGAATCATGTGCAGCGGCTTTCCAGCAACGATATCCAGTACAGCAATCTTGTTGTCGGCAGCGGCCAGAACCTGTGTGCCTGCCGGCATGGGCAGAACGTCTTCAATGGGAGCACCCATCTTGAACGTCATGGCAGCACGTCCTTCCACACGGGGATCCCAGATTCGGACGGTACGGTCGTATGAACCAGAGACAAGTAGGCCTGAAGAAGCCATAGAACCAGGCATAAAGGCACCGCTGCGGGCGTAATCAGTGTGGCCGACGAAAGTGCGAACGCTGGTCTCTGCGGGCAAGTCCCACAGGCGGACTGTGCGATCGTCACTGGCAGTGAAGACGGATGTTGGGTCACTCGGCGAAAACTTGCTCACCCAGACGGGCTGCTTGTGGTCCTTCCATGTCTTCAGAATCGCACGGGAGTTGACGTCGAAAACCTGTACGGAACCGGTGTCATCACCAGTGACGAGAACACGACCATCCGGGCGAACGTCCGTGCCGCGAACGGTATCATCGAAGCGAGTGATAGAGCGCAGTAGTTTGCGAGTGCGAATGGAATAGATCTGGACTCGGGCGCCAGTCGTGACGGTAAAGATGTCCGGGGGTTGTGTCAGGGAGGGAAATGCGGCGGCAGATGCAGGGGCTGAAGGTTGTGTGATCAGATTGACCGGTCCATTGGCGGGCGAAGGGATCAGAAGAGGATTCTTGAAGGTGCGCCAGTATTGCTGCTCGGGCGTGAGGCGGGTGGAGGGCAGCGAGGCGAGCTTCACCTGCTGCAGGGGCAGGACGGGCGCCGCCATAATTAATGATCGTAGGTGAATGCGCCGAGCGGTGCTGTGTGTGATCGATGGATTGAGGGGTATAAACCTGAAATCCCCGTGGCTCGCAGAGGCAGAAACAGAGGCGTCTCGAGAAAGTTGGAGGATCTTTTTTCTGCCGATCAAAAAAGTTAGGGCCTTCCATATTAGGTTAGCGTGGATAGCTCCAGGTGCCTGAGGCAGTACATGTCTTATTGGTGCCTGATATATAAGGCGGCAGTTGTAAGTACAAGGTTCTCAGGTATCAAATTCAAGATGAAGATTTATGAGATAATTCTATGGAATAGAGACGGGAATATGTATAGAGCTAGATATAGCTCAGAAATGACATGCATTATCGAGAGAGAAATGCCAAATCAACCAATAAAATCTAATTGTCCAATCTGCCACTCGTCCAGTAAATCGAATCCTAGGAAATCATCATAAAGTAACGGATTACTCTCATACTGCTCTGCATGTGTATGCAACGAATCATTTGCATCGTCCATCCTATTATCTTGTACTTGACCGACACTGCTGGGTGGAACCAAGTACAGATTTTTCTTGGCAAGAATATCCTCAAATAATGGCAGGGCTCGTTTCAGGGCTGGTATTTCTTTCCCCTGCGTGAGAACAAGCATTGTCTGGCTAATTGAGATCTGGGCCATAGAACGGACGAGATCTGTCTCGGTTGGATCGAGGGCAGATTCGATGTGTAAAGCAAGCAGCGCAATTATTGTGGTTATACTAACGAGTCCATTATTAGCTCTCCATTCTTCGCACTCTGTATACCTGGAACTTGGAAATTGGAAAACGAGAAGAATAAAAAAAAGGCACATACAAAGATATGGGAAAGTCCTGAAGGGTACCACTTGCCAGAACCCTCTTGGTAATTGTGTCCAACTCCAGAATGGCGGACTGAAGCCGCTGTTTGGCCCACTCGCTCCAGTCCGCATGTTGGGTCTGCTGCCAGCAGCGTCGTATCAAGCGGCACAAGACACACTCAAATCTGTAGCTCACAGCTTGCATAGTCAGGTAATACACGTCAGCTCCGATATTCCCATCCACATGCATCTTGACAGCGAGAGACTTGCGCCATGCGTCGAGCGGGTGCAGCATTTGGCGAGGATCCTGCTGTGGCTTGTTTGTGATACTGGACAAACACTGACCGACTGGAAACTCGGAAAAGTCAGTCATTCTTGTGGTATGGGTGGCAAATCGATAATACAAAGATGAAAGACGTGATGAAAATGATCGAATAGAACCAAAACTCACATATCCGAGACAGCTCGCATTGAACAACCGGCAAGGCCCTTTGTTGAGGCGTCACCGGTGATAGCAAGTCGGATGAAACTTCCGAAATATCCTCAACATCCCAGTCATCCTCCGTTCTCACTCTGATCGTAGAAGTATTTGCGAGTAGTCGCGAGCGTCTGGTATTGACGGACACATGAAAGATATCTAGAGACTACAGCTACAGTAAGCATAATGCAGGAAGAACAGAATTTGGCGACGAGAAGACATACGTAGAGTGCCCACCAGATCCTTCTGTATAACTTGACTGTACTAAACTTGTCTTCTCGAGTACACCTGTGAATATTCCATAGGCAGTTAATACCCGCAGTACTCGTCGCAGGCCCCATGGACCAGGAGTGAAAAACGTACGTGTTGCGTATATCAAGCTTAGTGGCAAGACGAACCGCATTGTGGAACCAGTAGCCAAAGTCTTGGTCAGTAGGGTGGTCAAGAATTACCATACACAATATAATTGATCCCTGTAGCATCAACAATGGGTCCTCTTCGGCGGAAAAGTTGTAGAGCAGTTTGGCCTTGGAGTAGAACAATTCTTGTGCGGCCGAGCGGCTTGTAAAACCGCAGGCGGATAAAACATCTGCTGGAGCATGGACACTGGCCGGTGCCAAAACGGCGTAGAGAAGAAATAACGAGCAGTCGCCGGATTGATAGCCGCGAATAAAATCAAATCTGTTGATCACGGGAGCAAAAGGGTAGACTTTGTCAAAGTATGTTCTAACGAGGGAGTCACTATAGTTTTTTGCTAGTAAGTAAGGCAAATTCGAAAAGCTGATTAGGATGGAGCATTCTAGAATTGGTCTCACAGTTGGCGCGAAAGTGGTAAATCAAAAACGCCCTTCTTGACAAGAAATTCGTTGTCAATGTCGTCCAATTTAGGTAGCTTGGCCCATAAACAGTTCCGAGGACTAAAACTGTCTTTCGGGCTAGGACGGTAGGGAGTGCTGGGAACAGTATGATGTCGACTAGATTCCGTAGTTTTTTCCCCGGCCTCGTTCAAGATATTGAGATAAAACAGATCTAGCTCAGTCTGGCGTGGGCCTTGGACATCCAGAGGATCATGAGTCAAAAGTTGGGCCGGCTGTTGGAATGATTAGATTGATTAGATCGATTGAGACAATTAGTTTGGACACTACCGATCATCCAGAACATACCTGCACATGACCAGGTATCGGTGAAATATGGTTTAATTTCCTTGGAGCCCATGTGAATAAGCATATGCCAAAAATGATAATGGACCATCCTATCAGCAATTAACTCACCTAACCCGACCCTTACGGACTGGTAGCACACAGTCCTTGGCACACTGCCTGCTAGTACAGCTACTGCAGGGGAGGCCAATCTCAGCGGCATCACATTTAGTCTTGCGTGCACGACAGGGCACACATGCTTTATTGGCCTTGAGAGCACGCCTTCCGGCTTCTCCGGACCGTGGCTCGGCCCCAGAAGGATTCATCAGGGGCGGAGAAGTTGCGTCCGTTGCAGCCTGTGAATTCCGCGGACGGGGTGATGGCTTTATTTTAAGTCTTTCGACGCACGGTGATTTACTCCGTAAGTTCCGGTCCGATCGGAGACTCGCACAATCTTTGAATTTAGCCATCGAGGTCCACCATTAACAATCCCAGGTCCTCGGTCGCTTCGTACATGTATGTACTAGTACTAACTATGCTAAATCACAATCCCACTACTCAGTGGTAATAATTATCCTGTGCAAATATATTCAATTTTTGCCATCCACCTGGGCGTGTTGAGTTAGGGGTATCATAGATCTCTCACTAAATATTTATTGCGATCTAAACAGTCTGTTCAACCTTCCTTTCCGGTTCATTTGGTTCACCTACAATCATGGTGCCTTGGCGACGATTCATCGTTTCCAACATGTTTGCTGCTTCGAGAGAATACTTGCACTTGCTGCGTATCTGCGAACCATATCGGTGGAAAAGAAACGGGAAAGGTACACACACAAGAACGAGGAATGCAGGAACGGAGCTCGCCCATTGATTCCCGAGCTTCTCGTACATCTGGGTGGTAAACAAGGGAAAGACAGTGCCAAATAAGGACCGAACCACTGAGTTGGCCGCCATAACAGAAGCAGCATAGACGGTATCTGCATGTAAGTAAGCATGTGCGTTGATCCAGAATTTCACGAATCAATTTGTAAAACTTACATGAGTCGACCAGATAGCTCATCAGCGAGATGAAGACCATGACAAGGCCACACGAGAAGAAGACGGCACCGATGACGGGGACAATCCAGTGCACTGATGGGTACGTCGTCCACGCAAACAAGAACAATCCGATTGGAACCACGAAAGAGCCTGCCATGGCTATACCCAGCCTGGCTTCGGGTTCGACTGTGCCTCCTCTTCCCTCTATCTCCTCGCACAGACGCACGTAGCGTTTGTTGTCTATGCCAGCCACCAGCGTCGCAAGACAGACACCAATGGCAACGCCGACAAAGGGAAGTCCGGCGACACCCTGACTCCAGCCTCGGGTATATTGAAAGACGATCGGAAATCCGGCAAAGAACATGTAAAGCGTGCCATAGATGATAGCGACGTACAGCGATGTCAGCAAGACAAGAGGTTCCCGGAACAATAGGATCCAGGGCCGCGTGAGAGCGATCGAAAGCTCCTGCGAGAAAGTCATGGGCAGCTTTCCCACATTGATACGAGACACATATATTCTTCCTGTCATCCGAGAGAGAGCTTGCGCTCGACATCGTAGAATGAACGGTGCGTATGTTTCGGGGGTGATCAGCATCGTGATAATCGAGACCGTGCCTGCCATGATGGCGATTAAACCGAGAGGCCAACGCCAACCTTGTTTCTCAGCAAGAAAGCCACCAGCAATAGGCCCTGAAGTTAAAATCCATTTAGCAAGGAATGAAAAAATGTAAGAAGCACATCTTCGACGACTTACCAAGTGCCGGTCCCAGGAAAGGAGCCATGACAAACAACCCCATCGCCACTCCACGCTGCGTCTTGTTGAACATGTCAGCAATAACTCCCCCAGAATTGGTCATTGCCGACGACCCAAACGCGCTGGCAAAGAAGCGAAGAACCAACAAGGCCGTGATATTGGGCGAGCAGGCCGCTGCCACGCAGAACGCTGTGTAAACCACGAACGAAATGACATATATTGACTTGCGGCCGTACATCTCTGACAAAGGCGCCCATAACAGCGGTCCTATGGCAAACCCTAACACGAAGAGCGATAGGCCGAGCGTAGCCACCTCCTCAGACACGTTAAAGCGCTGCTCGATGCCTCCGATGCCGCTCACAAACACCGAGCTAGAAAACGTAACCACAAAGGTGGATAGAGCCTGGAAAATTGAAATGGACCATTTTCGTTTATCGGAATAATTCATGGCGTCTTGGTGGTCGTTGTCCAGGTAATCGACAATGTACGGGTCGTCCTCTGTACCTTTTCCAGGGTAATTCTGGTTGCAGACATTGTCGTCGAGATGCCCCGGTGAGTGGAAGAAATTATCTCTGATCCAGGGCATACGTTGAGAGGACGCCTGTAGGTTCTTGATTCCAAGTTGCTGGGGGATCTTAGGCTCAGAGTCGACAGTCATGTTGGGAATGGTAAGAAGAACAGGGAAGGCAGTATGAAGGTTCAAGATGTGGACAGAGTAGATCAAATAAGTTCACGCTCAAACTGTCTTTTCGTAGTAGGATTAAAAACCATACCTGTAGTTTTTGGTTATATAGTTTATCCCGGACATTTGCAATCGGAGTTTCAGCATGTGGATATTGCCGAGAACAAAAGCCCGCGGCATTATCTACGGAACTATGAACAGAGTTGGGCAACATATAGAATTCGTCAAAAACCCACATAGATTAGAATGAGAGTTCCATTGATAATCAGCATTGGAGCCACTACCTCTGAGTAGACTATTAATCACAATGTGTCATTCAAGTTTATGGATACGTAGGAGTGCCTGAAAAAGGTAACGTCGTCGCTCATAGATAGCCCACCTACGGGTGTGGTGGTGCGCCGGGGAGGTTAGATTTGGAATCCAGATATTATCTTCTTTTGAATATTTACTCTTCCTTTCTTCGCCTATATTCTGGCTATATTAGCACCCTGTCGGCGGCTTGGCAATATTCCGGAATCTCTTGACTATGTATGTACGATAAGGCGGCGAGCCAGCGAGGGCCCACATGGAGATGCTACAGAAAGGGCGAAAAGCGAGCATGCCATGTCAAAGCTTGAATGGCCTGGACGCCAAGGTGACCTTCGCATGATGTCGGAGTGAGACCCCACTGTAATATTTGGGGCATCGAAGCACTACCTTAATCGCTTGGATGATTTCCAAGTGTGAGCCTTGTCTCGAAGATACCTAAATATGTATATGGTCATACCATCGGTCCAGATCCAGATATTTCCCAAGCTTGCTTGTGATCTGTAACATACAGGCTTCCATATTGTTGTGGATGGGGTGTGCCTTTTAATAGATTTCGGCCCCAGACGCCCGGCAGAATCGGCCTCGGTCGGGGCAGTGAAGTAGAGTAAGGTAATACACAGTACCTACAGGCAACCGCCAATTGTCTGACGTGGGGAGGTAGGGGATGGTAGTGGAGGTGGCACCGTTTCGATCTGTCTCACCTCTTCAGGCAATTATTTGAAGATGATATTCAGTGGAGGTGAGGGCGAGAATCGGTTTCATCAAGAAGGCTCGGGGATGCAAAGTGGCGGTCGAGGAGTGTTTGGGTCCTATGTTTGGTTGTTATGGCAATGCGGGGCACAGCTGTATACAGCGTACTTCTGAACAGAGCACTGCAAGTGCTTTGCTGCATCCTGGTGGAGTGACAGCTAAAGACTCCGCTGAAACAACGAAACCGGATTCACCGCACTATTGGCTTGCTGGATCTGGGAACCATTCGCCAATGATTGCCCGCCCTGCGCCAGGAATGTATCGATCGGTGGATCGAGGTGGCTGGGGTACTGATGGGAGCTGACGCTGCCGATCCACCTCATTCTCAATACCTAGTCGGGGTTGGGTAGTCTGTAGAATGAAATGGAGTCTGGTTAATCTATTTCGTCGGCCACTGACGAGCTCTTGGTAGAAATGGGTGTAAGACTCAGCGAAAAGAAGCAAACCCAGCATCATAGTAGGATAGAAGGAGGGGGAAGGAGGAGATGATCGTCAGCTTGGACCTTGTTTATCGATGACGCTGATCAATTTGTATCGTTACAAGGTCACGTATTGTCACATCGCCCAGTCCAGGCGCCAAATTCAGGGGGAACAGCCAATCATAGACCGGATATCTTCCGCATCCCCAGCCACCACCAATACCGCGTTACCACATCTAATCATTCCACAAGGCGGGCGCTCTTTATCTTTTCTTTTTTCTTTCCCCTCCCCTGCACTCTCTCTTCTAAGATCTCTCTTGAGGCAACATTCGATGCGACCATCTTCTTACTGCTTGAACTATCGCTTGTACCGTATCAAGCGTTAGAAGGGAGCTACTATGTCGAAACTCTCCAAGGTCAATCATGCCGCCGGCATCTTCGCCGATATGTCGGTCGATGGACCCCCCATTGGTACTCTCGTCGCCATTATCGACCGAGCAAAGAACCTGCCCAATCGCAAAACCATGGGCAAACAAAATCCCTATTGTGCCGCACGACTTGGTAAAGAAGCGAAGAAGACCCCAACAGATCTACGGGGCGGACAAACACCACGATGGTAAGCTTATCACTACCATCCTATCGTAGCGGGGACCTTACCTTTACCATCGCTCTTGAACAAAGCTAATCTCGCCTACCGCAGGGACCACGAATTGCGTTTCACTGTACATGAGTCTCCTGACTACTATAAACTGAAGGTGTCTGTCTTCAACGACGATAAAAAGACCGACTTGATCGGAGAGACATGGGTGGACCTGCAGAACTTGATTATCCCCGGCGGAAGCCAGAATGACCACTGGCATTCATTACAATGCCGAGGCAAATACTCAGGTGATATTCGAATCGAAATGACCTACTACGATACTCGGCAACAAGATGAGGCTGTGATTGAACGACGGAAAGAAGCCGCGGATAGAATCCAAGGCAAAGCCCCTACAACCACAAGCTCCGGCCTCTCTGGTCCTCGACAATTGAACCAAGTCAAGCGACGCCCATTGCCAACAGATCCCTCTGGAGTTGCTCCTCCCCGCCCTTTGCCAGTAGAAAAACCACAGTCGGCTCCTCCATTGCAACAGCCAGTACCGTCACGACCAGCCATGCGTGAGCACGCCCACAGCATGTCACAAGTCGAAAATCCAGCCTTACACCCTGCTCCTCTACGACACCCCGAGCCTGCTTACGACTCCCCATCTTACGAACCACAACACCAACAACCTACTATGCAGCCCCGAGGGGGTTACGAGGCCCACGATAATTATCAGCGAGAATGGGATACCCCTGCTCCCGCTCTTCCCCCGGCCGGAACAATGCGACGGAATACACAGGAAATGCCATACGCAGAATCGGCCTATGATTTACGACCATTACAACCACGCAGTCAATCTGACTTTGATCAACCTCCCCCCCCGCGACTATCGCTCCACAAGTGAGCCGCCCTTTGAGAGTGACATGCGCGGACGGTCAATGTATAACGAGCCAGTACATCCCCACGACGCGTATAGCATGGTATCACCTCAATATTCCGCAAACCCTATGACATTTGGACATGTCTCCACTTTCACGCCACGCCATCAGGCTCATGTCGACGAGCCCATGCCATCTGATCATTCTCGACCCGGTTCTTCTGCCGGTCCGGGGACGACCTCCGATACCAATCTCACCACAGCAGGGCCCTACAGCCTGTGCGTCATCGGGATGATTACCATCCGGAGTATGCAACCATGCAGCCTCGTGTCGAAGACGAAGACGAAGACGGACCTCCCCCGCCGCCGCCTGTTCATCGGTCCCGTATGGCCCAGCCTGTCCCACCTCCTCAGCAACCAGTTAGCCAATCTGTATCACCCTACAAGCCCTATACACCCGGACACTCCCCCAATGCTTCGCCTATGCCGGCTAGTCTCGTTGCTGGATATGAAAGTGAGGACGCTATTGAGCGACATGTGATTGAAAATCGCGTCCGCAGGCCAAGCACTCACGTCGATAATGATATGATGATCGCCCAGCAACCATCACCGGCATCTAGTCGTTCGAATACACGGGCTCCCTCCCCCTATGATGCGCCGGTTTATCCCCTCAGAACATCTCCAAAACCACTGGACGACCGAGCCAGTATCTCGAGCCGGGAATATCCCAATACGGAGACTCGTATGGTGACCCGGAAGTCGGTGAGCCCAAGACCTTCATCCTCTGATTCGCGCGGGGGCCCCTCTATTCCATTTTCCCCCGATTCCTATAACAACTTCAATCCCAATGCCGCACGCTCGGCCACTGCCCGCGATCCAGTACCGGCATATGACTCGCCCTCCCAAGCTCGAGATGCCGCGCTACGAGCAGAGATCGAGCCTACTCGAGACCTAAGCCAACCCATCATCGGTGATGACGGTCGTGAGATTGATCCATCAGATCACTTGCCAACCGACACATGGGCACCTGAGCCAGAGCGAAAGAACCGGAAACCGGAGGTCATCATTCGGTTCAAGCACAGCCCCAGAGACCGACCGACGTCTCGAGGAAACGATACCCCATCCCGCACCGCAGGCCCACCCCGTGTAGGATTCCGCACGGAGACAACTACCTACGGTGCCGATCGCCCGGGCAAGAGATACACCCCCACCCACGTACACAGCTCCGACTCCATAGATCGAACGCCCCCGCGAGTCGATCGTGGTCAGGATGGCTATGCGAACAGCTACGCCCACGGTCGGGGCTACAGTACCCCGACCTCAGTTGACCGACCACGCTCTTCTCACCGCGGCTCCGTGTCCCCATCGCCGAGCTCTCGTTCTCCTCTGTACGATTATAACGCTGGCCCTCCGATACCGTCCAAGGTACCAATTTCCGGTGCTCCTTCCTACCCTGTGACGTCTAGTAACCCCAGTAGCGGTAACCCCGGGATGGACGCACTTAGCCGGGAACTGAAGACTATTGACATTGGCTCTGTCGCGTGCAGTCCGAGTCGTGCAGTTCGGAAATATGCCCCACCGCGTGCCTCAGCATCGATCGGCTATGCCAGTTGAAAAGTTTCCACAATATCCTTCAAATGATTTGATTCTCATTGCATATTATGACTGATGTATTGTTATGTTTCTGCTTTGCTTTGCTTTGTTTTATTTTGTTTCTTTGGGCGGTTGATTGTTTTATATCCCGGGTCTTGGCGACCATCATTTCAGACTGTGTATTCGACTCTTTACTTGGATATCCGGCACATGTGGCGTTGGGTTCTCTCTTTCTTTTGGCATTTCCGTCTCCTGTCTGTATACACTGGAATGATCCAAGGAGGTCTTGGAGAAGGATTGATACTTTTAAATTCAAGCACATTTTATTACTCTAAATCACTAATGATGTACGTAGTCGTTAGTTCCCCCATTGCTCGAATTAATTCCTGCTGGCTACGTAAATAGTTAGCATCGACTATAATTGGTTCTCGTTAGATCTGGGCATGCAACGCTATAGTTGTGAAGCAGCCAATCCCGCGGCCAAAAGATATCGCTTATCAGCTTCCCCGCCATTCAAAAGGCTAAAGAACTCGGCCCCTCCGCAAGGCAACACACTCCTCCAGCTCTTCACAGGTGCTATACAAGTACCAATAACACCGTCACCATGGCCGGTCTCACCCCAGAGCAGGTGACCTTATTCCAGGAAAACGGCTACCTCGTCCTACCAGACTATCTCAGCCCAACCGAGATAACATCCCTCCTCACCGAAACAAACACCCTCCTCGACACCTTCTCCCTCGACACGCACCCCCTCACGCAATTCACAACAGGCGACGATGACGAAACCGCCCACGTCGGCGACGACTACTTCCTCACATCCGGCGACAAGATCCGCTACTTCTTCGAACCAGACGCCTTCACCACCGAACCAGACCCTCTAACCGGCCGACCCGCCCTAATCAAACCAAAGAACCTAGCCGTCAACAAAATCGGCCACTCCCTCCACACCCTCTCGCCGCCCTTCAAAGCAATCTCCCTCAACAAGCGCAACGCCGACGTCGCCAAATCGCTCGGCTTCACGGACCCGCGCGTCCTGCAGAGCATGGTCATTCTCAAACAGCCCTCCATCGGCGGCGCGGTGCCCGCGCACCGGGACTCGGAATTCTTGTACACGGATCCGCCGTCCGCGGTGGGGTGGTGGTATGCGCTTCAGGATGCGCGGCCGGGCAATGCGACGCTGGGGATGTGGAAGGGATCGCATAAGGGTACGAAGGGGGGGGCCATATTGCGCGCCGATTTGTGAGGAAGGATGGTGGGGGCACGGAGTTTATTGAGAATACGGGGCCGAGACTGCCGAGGGGTATGGAGGCGGAGAAGGCTTCTGAGCCCTGTGATGGGGATCTGGAGATTTTGGATATCAAGGCTGGCTCTTTGGTGCTGATTCATGGGAATGTGCTGCATAAGAGTGAGAAGAATACGAGTCTGAATAGTCGGTTTGCGTATACTTTTCATGTTATTGAGGGGGCGGAGGGGTGGGGTTATGATCGGAGGAATTGGTTGCAGCCGCCTGAGGGGGGGTTTTCGAGGTTGATTCAGTGATGGGTGGTGTTTTTGGGGGGGGGGGGTAATGCGGAGGACGAGGTATTGGACTATTCCAGTTCAATGAGGCACCTGGATATGGAAAGATACGACTTCAACCTGAATTGGGATTCCTCCTATATAAATATATCCATTTTCGAGTATGTGCCTTGTAGGTAGCACGTAGGTAGTAGTATGCTTTCTATTGTATACTAGTAGCTAAAAGGATTTCAAGGTATTGATGGCGGCTAGTTATGCTATACTAGGGATCTGCGGGTATCTCTTGGCGCCACAACCGGATACGACCTGCTCCATTTGGTCTGATGTCCGACTCCTAACCCCAACAACTTTGGGACTTCTGAGTCCTTTGAGCAGTGACGTGCGAGTATCAGGCTGCTATAATGGATCTTGACCACTTAATAATTGTCTGCTGCCATGCCATCTATATTGGAGGGCCTCTGTCTGGGAGCTCGGAGGACGAATGGTCAGTCCATGCGAATTCATTAATAACATAGCTTGATGGGCTATAATTGATAATTGTTCGTCGCTCTCAGGATAATAGAGCCATTCCAGAGAGCTGAGACCCCAACCTTCGTAAGCCATGCCAAAGCTGGGCTCAATGCTTTGATGGAGGATGATCGGGGATTGTTGGTATTTTCTGGGTATGTGATGTCCTATCCGAATGTACTTGGGGCCTTGGTTGGCGTCACGGTGTCAATGTCATTCCAGGCTCGCCTTCCTAACACGTACTGATCTTTCCAGAGGGCCAACGAAAAAAGCGAGAACGGAACTCGGTGAAGGGCAGTCTTATCTCGTATGGCTACCCCCGTAGAGAAATTCCAATCCGATTCTATTCATGATCCAGGTACTGACTTCATTCTTACAGAATCTCTGCAGAGACAATCAGTATTTCGGATATTCTATCGATGTGTCCAAAATTACAGTTGAACCCCATGCAACAGATTCGTATCAGAATATCCTATTTTCTCTCATTCATTTCCGTCTCTATGTGGGAACTTGGCCTCGGCAGGTCACTCTTGTTACGCATGAGTTTAAGAGAAAAAGGTTTATGGATTTCCACCTTCCAACCGTTGGCCTACTCCCTCTTCCCGTCGATAGCGAAGAGAAACTGGAGCCCAATAATGTTGCTTTAATTGGCATCAATCCTCCGGAAGAAATTACCCCTCTCGACTTACTAGTACGAGGAGAGATGTCAAAAGGAATTGGCCTCTGGAAAGAAGACTTCTACGGAGTTGGTGAAGAGCTAGCAGGGAAGCGCAGTAATCGGGGCTGGTTCCAGGAAAGGAGGAAGATATTTTTCTCAACAAAGGGCTAGATCCGGTCGTTGAAAACCTCCTTCGTTGGGATGGTGGGACGGGCAATGAGCTATTCCCAATGATTAAGGAACTACCTTGGTTCTACGGAAATATCAAGCAGTGACAATGAATGTGTAGATACCAATGAAATGTCATTAATAATCCTTCTCCTTGATTGGACCAAAGGACTAACATCACAACTCCCCTTCAAACGCCAATGCATAGAGAATCCTCGTATCGAGTCATAAAGTAGCACCGATAGCTTAATCTGCCAGTCGGTAGCTGACTAGAGTGCCTACTCGGTGGTTGTTCGTGCTAAAGCTCCGCAACTGCACCTTTTCGGCATTCTTGATCTCCTTGGCATCACTGTCACCCCATTCCACGGGTACCTCCGAATCCGCATCGGCGTAGACAAGAACATTGAAGGTGCAGTCTCCATCTAGGACCGGGAGGAAGGTGACCGAAGCGGTGATTTGACGGAAGATTGCTTGAATTTCTTCTTGGATCTCCTTCTCCGTTTTCTCGGCTGGCTCTGCAGGCTGGGCTCCCGCATCTCTAGATAGCAAACAGAATTAGTCAAGTCATGAGCGAGCGATTAACATAGGATGAGTATATCTTACCCCGGAACCGAGTTTTCTTTATCTGTTGTTTTCCGGGAGCTCGAGCTCTTCGAGCTTTTGAAGATTTCAACCTGAAAGGCAAATTAGTCGGTCAAGAACAGCGATATTCAAATTGCTGATTCGACATACATCAAACTGCCATCGCTCCACGTGCTCGCCGGTTTCCTTATCAGTGATGACGACGACGAGCTTGGAGATCTTTCCACCCGACATCCACTTGTTCAATTGTGACATGATCTTCTTGATGTACGCCTTCACCTGGTCATCGGCGGACACTTCGGTAGAGTATTAGTTCCGGTCGTTCGGGGAAGGAATTCGGGGGTCAAGCTTTCGAAGGTACGAACCGAGCATGTTGAGGCCATATTTCTTGACGCTAGGGTATGTCAGTTTCTCTTTCCATTGGCACAGAGAAGAGGGGTGGAACTTGCGTTGTGAAATCTTCTGGGGGGTAGACTCCTCGCTGGAAGCTTTTGGTGGTTGTGAGCTTCAATCAATAGATGAATACCTTTGGAGAACTCACAGAATCGAGTTGATTGAGTATTCGAACTGTATCTGTATTAGTAAAGTATTTCATGGAGAGGAAAGGGAGAGCTGCAACTCACGAATTCAGACACAAGCTTGGCCGATCCTGTGGTACTGTTGTGTTAGCTCTGAAGGCGCCGCAGAATAACTGGAAGTCATTCACAAACCTCTAATGGACAGCTTGTGAACCTTTGATTTGTCTTTCGTCTCAGGCATGGTGATATCGGATGAGGGGTACAGCAATGGAAGAGCAATGGGAAAGATTGAAGGTGGGTTTGTTTATGTTCGATAGTCGCCGCAGCGATCGATCGGAGTTTCGCAGACCGCCCGCACGCCCGTTTTTTTGTCTCCGCAACTCGCCTGACTTGAGCTTGCATTAACGCGACACTCGTGGAATTGCACTCACTGCTAATTCACACAGGCGATCTTTCGCTTTCCATGCTACTGCACGAATCCCGATGCGAGGATGTCTGCAGTTAGCCCGATGGCTGAGCGCAGCGCCGAGATGTCCGGCGGCGGGCCTCAAGTCGTCGGCTGGCTTTCCACTCCGGTCTATTAATTCCCTACGATCTTTCACGACATCTGCAACGTGGCACGCCCGATCGAAGGCTGCTCCGAGCGCCCCGGATTCTGACCTTGAACGCCGCATCGCTGATATCCCCATTGACCGATTCCGCAACTTTTGCATCGTTGCACACGTCGATCATGGCAAAAGCACACTCTCCGACCGCTTGCTCGAGATTACGGGGACTATCCAGCCTGGAATGAACAAACAAGTGCTGGATAAATTGGATGTTGAACGCGAACGGGGTATCACTGTCAAGGCACAGACGTGTACCATGATCTACAACCACAAGGGCGAAGACTATTTATTGCACCTGGTAGATACGCCTGGGCATGTGGACTTCCGTGCTGAGGTATCGCGTAGTTACGCCAGCTGTGGAGGAGCGATCCTTCTAGTTGATGCTAGCCAGGGTGTTCAGGCGCAAACAGTTGCCAACTTCTACCTGGCATTTGCGCAGGGCTTGGAGTTGATCCCCGTTATCAACAAGGTCGACCTTCCGTCGGCAGATCCGGAGCGGGCTTTGGATCAAATGAAGAGCACATTTGAACTGGATACGGAAAATGCAGTGAGGGTGTCGGCCAAGACCGGACTCAATGTTGCGGCCATCCTACCAACTGTCGTTGAGAAGATTCCAGCGTATGTCTCCTTGCCTTGAAGATGCAGCTTAACCTTGAGACCATCTTTACTAAAATCTCATCTAGGCCTATCGGCGACTCCAAGAAACCCCTTCGAATGCTGCTTGTTGACTCCTGGTACGATTCTTACAAGGGCGTGATTCTCCTGGTTCGCGTTTTCGATGGCGAGGTGCGTGCAGGTCAGCAACTCGTGTCGTTCGTGACAGGCCTCAAGTACTACGTCGGCGAGGTTGGAATTATGTACCCCACTGAGACCGCTCAATCGGTTCTCCGGGCAGGGCAGGTTGGATATATTTACTTCAACCCCGGCATGAAGCGAAGTCAGGAGGCCAAGATCGGTGACACCTTTACAAGAGTCGGGTATGAGAAGACTGTCGAGCCTTTGCCCGGTTTTGAGGAGCCGAAGTCAATGGTCTTTGTTGCAGTTTATCCTATGAACCAGGATCTCTTCGAGCATCTCGAAGACAGCGTTAACCAGCTCATCTTGAATGACCGTAGTATTACGGTTCAAAAGGAATCTTCCGAAGCGCTGGGTGCGGGGTTCCGCATGGGATTTCTGGGCACCCTTCACTGCTCAGTATTTGAGGATCGACTCCGACAAGAGCATGGGGCGAGCATCCTCATCACTCCACCATCCGTGCCAGTCAAGGTTATATGGAAGGATGGTACCGAGGAAATTATCACCAACCCAGCCAAGTTCCCCGACGATGATAGCGTGCGTCTAAAGCTTGCCGAGGTCCAAGAGCCATATGTGCTGGCTACTTTGACATTCCCTGATGAATATCTGGGCAAGGTCATTGAGCTTTGCGAGGCCAATCGAGGCGAACAAGTAAGCATCGAATACTTTACCGCGAGCCAGGTCATTATGAAATATGAGCTGCCCTTGGCGCATTTGGTCGATGACTTCTTTGGGAAATTGAAGGGCAATACCAAAGGATATGCCAGTCTCGACTACGAAGAATCTGCTTGGAGGGCTGGAAATATCGTCAAGCTCCAGCTATTGGTCAACAAGGTTCCCGTTGATGCCGTATCCCGGCTCATGCACATGAGTCAAGTGGCCCGGCAAGGCAGGATATGGGTGACCAAGTTCAAGCAACACGTCGACCGACAGCTGTTCGAAATTGTCATTCAAGCCGCTGTGGGCAAGAAGATCATTGCGCGTGAGACTATCAAGCCCTATCGCAAGGACGTTCTGGCAAAGCTTCACGCCAGTGATGTGAGTCGTCGTCGGAAGCTATTGGACAAGCAGAAGGAAGGTCGTAAAAGGCTCCGAGCCGTTGGAAATGTGGTCATCGAGCATAAAGCATTCCAGGCTTTCTTATCTAAATGATTGTGTATAACATATAATATACTACTACCTAGGTACCAAAATACCACATGTACAACATTGAAAATATCCAAGTTCCTAATCCAATGTGGTCGTCACCCTCGTCACCTACCTTTGTATGGAGTATAGTCGGGCGGTCGGTGATAGCAGAAAAAAAAGTTCGTGGGACCGCCCCGCCATACGCTGCTTCTCTCCAATTCCTCTCCCAGCCCCATTCACATTTCCTCCTCTATCTTCGTTCTGGTATGATTCGCTCATTTCTCTTCCGCCTATCCTCGGTGACTTGAAGCTCATATTCTCTAGTGCTACCCGCGTTACGAAGTTGTGGCTGAGAGCCGCCCGTGCCGATCGCATCGCTTTGAGTCACCCTGCCATGTCCCACCGTTGACAACGGCGCGATGCAGCCTTCAGAGGGTGCACAGATTGATCTGGGCAAGGCCCAGGTCATTGACCGTGTCCCCAAAGTGATCAAGGAGCTGAAATTCGGCGTATTGTACGGGATTCCCATTCCTATTCTGAAAGCCGAGCTAGACTGCTTTGGCTAGCGCGGAAACGATCACTAACAAACGGTGTCTCTCCAGGACGAATGATGATATTGTCGGCCAAGCCGTTGTCGAAGTCTCCGACAGAAAGTTTTTCGACCTCGACCGTGACCGCGCGGTCGTTGCCCATGGCCCTCTCGATGCGCGCATGGGTATTTCAAATAAGACCTCAACCTGCCAAACATGCGGATATCACCTCAAGGAGTGTAATGGTCACTTTGGCCATGTAAGACTAGTCCTACCGGCATTTCACGTTGGTTATTTCAAGCGTGTTATTGGTGTGCTCCAGGAAATTTGCAAGGAATGCTCTCGCATTTTGCTACCCGAGGCGGAACGGCGCTCCTTCTTGCGCGAGATGCGCCGACCCGGTCTGGACAACCTACGAAGAACACAAATTGCGAAGCGAATCAACGAGCGATGCCGAAAGACTCGAGAGTGTGAACATTGTAACGCGATCAACGGTGTCGTGAAGAAGGTCGGCTCGAGTGCGTTGAAAATTACTCACGACAAGTTCCGCGCTTTCAACGCATCAACCTCTGTGAAGAAGCAGCCCCCGCTGAGCAAGCAAGTTTTTGACGACTCCTTTTCTGAAGCACGAAACGTGAACGCTGAGGTCGAGAAGCATTTCAAGAAGGCACAAGATGATCTGAATGCGCTCCGCGTTCTCAAATTGTTCAAGAAAATCTCTGACAGTGACTGTGAGCTGATCGGTCTTGACCCGAAAGAAGCACGACCGGAAATGTTCCTGTGGCAGTTTATCCCAGCCCCTCCCGTTTGCATTCGTCCCTCCGTCGGACAAGATGCTGCCTCGACTGAAGATGATTTGACTGCCAAACTCGGTGATATCGTCCAGAGCAATATCAACCTCAAAAATGCCCTCCTGAAGGGTGCGCCAGTGCAGACCATCATGGAATGTTGGGACTATATGCAACTCCAAATCGCAGTCTACATTAACAGCGATGTGCCTGGTCTCAACAAGGCGGATCTCGGAAAACCTATTCGCGGTTTCGTTCAACGGCTTAAGGGTAAACAAGGTCGATTCCGTGGTAACTTGTCTGGAAAACGTGTCGATTTCTCCGGCCGTACCGTCATTTCGCCCGACCCTAATCTTCGCGTCGACGAGGTCGCCGTTCCGGAATTGGTGGCGAAGAACATGACTTACCCTGAGGTGGTCACTCGATACAACATCGAAAAGTTACGAGAACGAGTGCGTAATGGGTCTACCAAGTGGCCCGGTGCCAATTATTTGTACAAAAAAGGATCCACTTTCAGAACCATGCTGAAGTATGGTAGCCTCAAACATATGGCTAGCGAACTGCAAGAGGGTGATAAGGTGGAGCGTCATATTGAAGACGGTGATATCGTTCTCTTCAATCGACAACCATCGCTGCACAAGCTCAGTATTCTTTCTCATTTTGCTAAAGTCCGACCGCATCGAACTTTCCGACTCAACGAGTGTGTTTGTAACCCTTACAATGCCGATTTTGATGGTGATGAAATGAACTTGCACGTCCCACAGACAGAGGAAGCCAGGGCAGAGGCTATGGAGTTGATGGGTGTGAAGAACAACTTGGCCACGCCCAAAAACGGCGAGCCTATCATTTCTGCTATCCAGGATTTCATCAGTGCTGCTTTCATTCTCAGTAGCAAGGACAACTTCTACGACCGTGGCTCGTTCACGCAGATCTGTCTTTACATGCTGGGCCCACAGACCCGTTTTGACTTGCCTCCGCCATCGGTTCTGAAGCCTCAGGCACTTTGGACGGGTAAGCAGGTCTTCAACATAATGATGCGTCCCAATACCGATGACCCTGTTCTCGTCAACCTCGATGCTGCATGCCGTCAGTTCAAACAACCCAAAGACGGCCGACCAAAGGACCTAGATCCTCATGATGCTTGGCTGGTCATTCGCAATTCTGAGATGATGTGCGGTGTCATGGACAAGTCCACCATCGGTTCCGGAAAAAAGGACAATGTTTTCTACATTATGCTTCGTGATTTCGGCCCTCCTGCGGCTGCCGAGGGCATGAATCGTTTGTCTAAACTGTCTGCACGATGGTTCACTAACATGGGATTTTCTATTGGCATCACCGATGTTTATCCTAGTGACCGACTGGTTCAGTCGAAGAATGACTTGGTGGAAACTGCTTATGCCGCTTGTGACGATGTCATTGCCAAGTACAAAGCCGGTACTCTGGAGAAGTATCCTGGTTGTGACGAGTTGCAAACTATGGAGAACCAGCTGTCCGGTATCCTGAGTAAGGTCCGTCAACAGGCTGGTGACGAGTGTATCGAACAGCTCAGCAAATACAATTCCCCCTTGATCATGGCCACCTCCGGATCTAAGGGTTCGAGTATCAACGTCTCACAGATGGTTGCCCTTGTGGGTCAACAAATTATCGGTGGACAGCGTGTACTGGATGGTTTCCAGGACCGAACTCTACCTCATTTCCCCAAAAACGCTCGCCAGCCCCCCCTCAAAGGGATTCGTTCGAAACAGTTTCTTCTCGGGTCTCGAGCCCACAGAATTCATTTTCCACGCTATGTCTGGTCGTGAAGGTCTGGTCGATACCGCTGTCAAGACTGCCGAAACCGGTTACATGTCTCGTCGGTTGATGAAGTCCCTCGAAGATCTCTCGTCGCAGTATGACGACACTGTCCGAAACTCATCCTCTGCCATCGTCCAGTTCCAGTACGGTGATGATAAGTTGGACCCGGTGGATATGGAGGGTAAAGCCAAGCCTGTCCACTTCGATCGCACTTTCATCCATTCCGAGTCCACAACTTACGATAACGACGAGCGAAGCTTGCTGCCTAACGAAATCATGGAAGTTTGTGAGCAGATGCTCTCGCAGGAACGAGCTAAGCTTATCCGCAAGGACTTGATGGGCAATCAGCTGGGCTATATGGATCGCAGTGACAATGGAATTGATCAATTCGAGAGTGCTCGCGACTTCCTTGATTCTATCCAACAATATGTCCAAACCAAGGCTGACAGACTCATTTCTCGTGGCGGTGACTTTGATCCATCAGACGCGAGGAGTCGGAAGGGCTTGGACCACACTGGCAAGCTGACTCGGACTACCCTAAAGGCCTTCATCACGGCCTGTTTGCTGAAGTACAAGAGGGCGCAAGTCGAGCCTGGTCATGCCGTCGGTGCCGTGGGTGCTCAATCTATCGGTGAGCCCGGTACGCAGATGACTTTGAAAACTTTCCATTTCGCTGGTGTCGCCGGTATGAGTATCACTCAGGGTGTGCCCCGTATTAAGGAAATCATCAACGCTTCCAAGGAGATCAGTACCCCTGTTGTGGCTTGTGAGCTGGTCACCAAGGACAGTATCGCTGCAGCTCGTATTGTCAAGGGCCGAATTGAGAAGACATATCTACGAGATATCATTCACTCTGTTACTGAGAATTGGAACGGGAACGAGGCTTACGTCAAGGCCAGGATCAATTTCAAAACAATCAATGATCTGCAGCTTGAGCTTCGTATGCCCCAGATCGTTGCTGCGATCAAGAACCACAAGCGGTTCAAGGGCGATGACCTCAAGTTCAGTACCACCGGGCGCTCTATCAAGGTCACCATTGATCTGGATCCGGCTAGCAAAAACAACTTGTCAAAGACTGAGATCGCAGCTACCAGTGCTGACCCCTTCTTGCGTCTAAAGCATCTCAAGCGTCTTCTGCCCTCTATTCAGATCCTTGGGCATCCACGCGCCTACCGTGCTATCATCCGAACCGATGAGACCTCCACTACCAACACCCTTCTGGTTGAAGGCTACGGTCTACGAGAGTGCATGACTACAGTGGGTGTTGACGGTCTCCGAACCACAACCAACAACATCATGGAGGCCCGCCAGGTCCTTGGTATCGAAGCTGCTCGAAGTACGATCGTTACTGAGATCAGTGAGGTCATGAAGGACATGGACATCGATCCTCGTCACATGCAACTTCTGGCTGATGTCATGACTTACAAGGGTGAGGTACTGGGTATTACTCGTTTCGGTCTGGCGAAGATGCGTGACTCCGTTCTTCAACTCGCCTCGTTCGAGAAGACTGCAGATCACCTGTTTGACGCCGGTGGTGCCGGCCGTACCGATCTGATTGAGGGTGTCTCCGAGTGTATCATTATGGGCAAGACAATGGGACTGGGTACCGGTGCAATGGAGGTTGTCCGCAAGCTTAACTTCTACGAGGGACAAATCGGTCCGCGCAAGACCGTTTTCGAAGACGCCTGGTCCGAACTGGGCGAGGTGCTCCCGAAGAAGCCCGTGAGGAGGGTTCGGTAGTGACAATTGAAACGCCGTCTTGCTACGCTTGGGCTCACTTCCTCAGCATTTTCCTCGGCGTTGGTTTCCTGTGTTTCTCGGCGTGCATGAACTTGAATGTTAGGCACGAATTTGTACATGTATTTCTTTTTCCCTAACGACATCTCTTAGTGTTCGTTTTCACATCCAAGCGATAGCTGCGGTTTAAATGGATGGATCTACTTAAATCACAGTGATACTAGACTCTGCGACATTTTTCGCTAGCTCTAGTCTTCCGAATCACAAACGGCGATTTCTCATTTCAGCTTCCTACCTCTGCATACCGTAATAGTACTAGTAGTATTAGCTCGGGTCTGTCACGATCTCTAGTCCTCAGCTGGGTAATTTTACTATCATCCATGGATATCCCGCTTGAGGTCTAATGACTCCGATATGGAGGCCACGCTACCAGGCTATTACCTAGGCTTACAATTGTGCGCCCACGTAGCCACTGGCAAGTGAGTATAAGGGAAAACCGTGCCTGCTAGTGGTACTGGGGTATAAATAGCAAGGTCCATAGCTGCGTAGCTTTAAGACTAGAAGTTAGAATCCTCAAAAATGCGATCAACCCTGGAGTGGGGTTCTATTAACATTGGAAGGTGGAATCTGCCTAAGCAGGAAAAAAAAATTCAGAAACGGACAAGGTGATGCATACACTTGAATAGTACAAACCCCAAAGTGGTTTTGAACTTTGCCAACAGAGTTACAAGAGTAAAGAGCAAAAAAAGAGGCCCGAATCCGGGATTGAACCGGAGACCTCGCACAATTTAGTTTCCCAAAGCGCGAATCATACCACTAGACCATCCGGGCGGATGAATATTCTCCTTAGCCACAGTTAAAATCTGATTTTGCCTGTTTTAGTCGATCAAGTAAAATATCAAGGCCGAACCAAGTAGGGGCTCTCATTCTAATAACATTCAGATAAATTGGGTAATTAAATATTTCTTAACTAAGCCATTAGAGTGTGCCTAAGTGTTATAATGGTTGCATGCCTGTTTCTATCCTGATCTCGATCAACTCGCATGAACTTCTCGATTGGCTTGCTTTGAAGTCCTCGTCCTCCTCTCCTTCTCTCCAAGCTTATCACTTTTGCCGATATGTTATTTGAACACTACCTCCCAGTATTAGAGGATTAATGAGTGATTGAAATATAGTTCTGCACCAGATGAAACGGGGTTTCTGTAATGGACTGAGATTGTTACTTTTGTTTTATTGGCGCCTTACGCTCAATGGCACCCATTCTAGCACCACCTGTATCTAGCTCCTGCAAACTTTTCTTTTCTTCTCTCCTTGATCTGGTTACTTTCTTTAAATGCTACCATATACTACCTGATCTTCAAATCTTGTCCTAGGAGTGCCTGTGCGCCCTCACATTGTCACATGATTCAATCGAGCGAGATGGATCCATGTTCGATCCGAGCTTGATATCCAGACTCTTTGTTCTTTAAAACAGTCTTTAGTTCCTCGGTATCTCGAAGGATCTCTAGTATTATCATTTTTACGAACATCCAGTCGACAATTTTTTTTTTTACACTTTTGTCTGGTCAACCGGTCACTAGCCGGATCCTTAGTACCCTTGCACGCATACCCAGGTGGAAAATACTTTCTTAGCATCGGGACTATAGTCATAATACTGTTTTCAATCGGGTATCAGATTGATAAAGGACCTCAGGTCCTATCGGGTACCGATCCGCAGTACTCGGGCCGGTGCCTCTCCTAGCAGACAATATTAATAAACGTGGCAAGGTTCTGAGGGGACTGACCTCCAGGCATGGCATCGAGTCGAACGGTATTATATCCATGGATCAAGATAATGTGGGGCGAGGCTCATATTCGAGGTCCCTTCGAGAACGATACCACCTTCCAAGGTTCCTCTATAAAGCAGGTATTTAGCCCTCTGTTCTTCGAAGGGTCTTCAAGAATCAGCATTTGAATATCAATGTAGATAGTCTATATATTTTGATAGTCAAACTTGAGAGGTTCCTCCACGACATGCATTACAATTCAACTTTTAACCCTGGAAGTTATATTGAATATCCTCTTCCGCAATGCCTACTGCCATTCCTCTTCAAGGCCCTCTTTCCGACCTCGGGATATATATTTTGAAATGATACAAACTGGGCATCCGTGGCATGATTCACGCAACTACTAGTAGTTAATCTCTCTATTCCAAGGGTGTCTAAGTTTACATTTCTGAAGTATCTTCTCTATCTGTCTCTTGCATAGCTCACTGTTTAAAACCTTGGCTTAGACCTTTTTTATCCTTTTATCGATCCCTGTTTTTGTGTAGAGCTGTGGAGGCTTAAATTGAGGCTGCTGATATCATCCGCCCGGGTGGTCTAGTGGTATGATTCGCGCTTAGGGTTCACCCAAAGCAAGCTTGCGCGAGGTCCCCGGTTCGATCCCGGGCTCGGGCCCATGTCTTTTTGTTCTTTTTTTTTGCTTGATATCTTATCATTCCAGGCTTATGTAGACAGAACTCAAGCTATAAATATATCATCTGCCCGGGTGGTCTAGTGGTATGATTCGCGCTTAGGGTTCACCCAAAGCAAGCTTGCGCGAGGTCCCCGGTTCGATCCCGGGCTCGGGCCCAGTCTTTTTACTCTTTTTTTTTCATGTTTTTCTAAACATGAATTTTAAACCTTTCACCCGGCCTCTGTCTACATAAAATCGACGAACATCCAGTGCTCTTCTAGGAGAACCTCGGAAGATGATTATTTCTTACCTGACAATTTGTCTTAATGTACTATTTTATGCCATTTATATTTACAGATCTGTTCTCACCCCAGCTAACAAACAAGTGCCTTGATACATCCTCTCCAACGTAGTCCTCATTATCTCCACATCAGGCGACTCCGCTGACCAAGCTCTCAATGTCCGAATAGATAACCGTACCAGGGCGGTCCAGTTGTGGGGTGGAATAAGACACCACCCACCGGCATTGGCATATTGTAATCGACTGAGGACAGCTGCAATGATCTGAATGGAGGCACCAAAGGTACATCTCATGACATTCCAGATCCACTCATGGCGAAAATGATACCACAGGTTAGGGATAAGAATGGTATAGCTCTCGAGGGCTTCTTGCGAATGATCAAAGATAATTCGGGCGCGCCGGGTGTTGTTTTGAATATATCCCGGAAGGGAGTTATAGTGGACTGCAAGGTAGATGATAGGGCGGTAGATCTTCTCCAGACAAAGGAGGTAGCGGCCGTAGACGAGCGATTCCAGGTCTTCATTATCGGGGCTTGAGGGAGGGAGGGCATTC
Source organism: Penicillium manginii (assembly GCF_028828005.1). Lineage (NCBI taxonomy): Eukaryota > Fungi > Ascomycota > Eurotiomycetes > Eurotiales > Aspergillaceae > Penicillium > Penicillium manginii. The sequence continues at coordinate 2,295,094 of NW_026643102.1, read as the reverse complement.
CGTGACAATTGATACCTAGTAAATCTGGTCAGCAAATCAACGCATAAGGACCACGAAGTAGAAAGTGAGGTAGTATTTACCAAGAATAAACAACATGAACGGCCTCGGTAGTTTTCTCGACGACGCCATCCATGTTATTGACCCACTCTTGCTCGCCGGAGCGCCACATGTCTATCAGCATATCATTTACAGTGCGGCGATTGCAAATCGATCCAATGTAAAATCTCCACCCCTTTTCCTCTTCTGTGCCGCTAATATCTGATTGCGGCGATGCGTCATTGCCTTCATCCATTGCATCCTCTGGTGAAGTCGACGTCGAGTTTGACGCACTCGTCCGTGGAAATGTTGGGAATTGCGCTGAATATCCGAGACTTTTGAGCCCGCTGCTCCACAGTGGAAGCTCGCTCTGCATTTCACTGTTACCGATTAGACAATTGAATCCACTTGGAAGAAAGTGTAGGAGCATACTGCTCTGCCTGCATACAGGACCAGTATAGGCGAGATTCGAGACTATTATAGTTGACATCGGCTACCCATTGCCCTCTACGCATGGTTCGCAAGCGGACTTCTAGCCTGCAGGAAGCTTGCTGATAGCAAAACCAGGCCTGCAAGGGTCGCATGAGATGTCTGTGGTAAGATCCCGCGAGAAGAAAGCATTGTATGTCAGTCGGTGATGTGTGTAGTGAACCAAGCCGTTGTTTCGCAGCATGGAAGTAAGCTTCGGCAAGTTCGATACTAGCATCTGACCGAGGTGGCGTGGGGATGCGATCAAGATCGACCGGGAGTTCACTCAAGGGAATGAATGTTGATGTGCAGCATGCCAGAGCACAGGCTATGAGCTATTGAATATTAGGAAGAGCACTTAGCATTCATGCTTGGCTAGTACTAGTAGATGTATCGACGGATAGGTAGAGAATGACCTCGAACTCACCACTTGGCAGGACGGGCCGTCCCACCCTAGGCCTTGTATTGTTACTTCGCGAGCATAACGCTCCAGTCTTTCGACATCAATAATGGGATTTCGCCGATGGAGCAGTCGTATGTATTTTCGACAAAGATGTTGTATATCGTCTAAGAAAGAACCAACACCTAATGTTCGGGGAGGCGGGATGGGGGGCTCGGATTGCTTCTCTAATGAATCGAGCAAAAAGGAACGAATATTCTTTTCAGCCTCGGTGATGACCTTGCTGTATACCGGCCAGCGGAGCATGTATTCCGCGGAGTTAGCCGCGTACAAGGCCAGGGGATCGTGGTCCCCGGATCGATCTTCAATGGCGGCTCCCCGGTTGCTGTGACCAGGAGAAGCATCTGTCAGGGGACTCGCATTTTGCACATTCAACCCAAAGAACGAGCCCCTGCCTGATCCACCATCCTGCTTGATATCCTCCAGCAATGAGGTAATATGGCCTAGCCGCTGCAGGATCTCATGATTGGAGGACTCGAAGTTGGTCCTACAACACGAGGATGTTAGCAAGGGTGTAGAAAGCCTTGCCTTAAAGCTTAAATTCAGTAGATAGATTGACTCACTGTGTTACATGCGGCGAGCTCTCGGGGAAGATACACTCGACTCCCTGTATCGCACAGTAGCTACAGATGGGTCTTACATTGTCGCACCGGGTCTTGCGCAAGCGACAGGTTTGACAAGCTGTCGGAGCGCGTGTCCGACTCTCGCGCTTCCTGGAGAACTTTGGATCTAGGTCCATGGCTTTGTGACAGCGGTTTCCCATGCGGATACGTTCGAAGCAGCTCGGGGAGCATCGGGGAGAACGAGGAGAGATGGTGGACTCAAGTGCGGGTCGTGGATTACCAGGGAGAGTTTAAGGAAAGAGCCCTTGGGCTATACTCCGGGGAGACTAGCGAGAAGACACCGAGCTAGAAAGGGTGAACAAAGAACCTGCGAACTTAATCCTTGGAAGACCAATTCGTGGATGGATTGGCGGTTGTGGCGTGTCCAGTTGAAGTTAAAGGCAATCCCGAGACAAAGAAAAGAGCACAAGTAAGGATGGGGGTTATGGCTCCTTTTTTGCAGGGCCCATTTCTAGGATAGGGCCTCGAATTTGCTGATTGGGAAACTCTTTTCTTGCTTCACTCGGGTCCTTGGCAGGGTTCGTGGTGGTTCCCTCCAGAGTGGGAGGGGAGGTTGGAGCTGCAGGGCTGCGCCTTTCCACCCCCAAGACCTACCGCAGCCAATTGAGGCGCGGGGCTGTTTTTGCGTCACCTGCAGCACTTTCGCGGTGTCATTGGACAAATAGGAGCGATGGATCTGGCGGATGGCCGGGATGGAATGTCTTGGGTCAGAAAACCTGAGTTGTTTCATGGATATCGTCACTCGAGACCAGATCCCAGGATGCCCCGGATAGAGATCCAATAAATTTAGGGAAAAGGGGGTGTAATATACTGGACACTGGACGCCCCCACAAGAGACATACAGCTGAGGGTCATTGCTCGTATAGGCAAAGGATAGCAAGGCGCGCCTGCTTCCGCTCTTTGACGGATCTAATTTAAGTTCACTGGAACCAAACTACTACCAAATGCGGTTTTTTTGTTTTTTTTGTTGGTTTTTTTTTCGAAGTGTAAAAAGCGCCCAGCTCTACTCCGTAATGTTCGCTTGCTTCGCTTGCATGGCAAGATTAACTCGCATTTCAGGTATCGTGCTTTTTTCGGTCACGATCGAGAGGGCTAGGTATAGCTTGGTCCATTTTTGACAAACTAGCCATCTTGTGGTGAATTGCTAAGCCTTAAGCTGGTTCAAATCCTGTTTAAATGTGGAGGCACTCGATGAGGCAGGCTTCCTGGCCATTTTGACAATCTGACACGAGTTCAAATTTTCGCCTAGCTTCGCACACCTCACGTTTGAAGTATAGATCGATCAAGTGACGGCGGAATAGGAGATGGCAAAACAGAACCAGTAGTCAATGGTCTCTCACTAGTGCCATTTTATATTCAAAGAATAGCAAGCCGAGCCAGAAATACCCATACCCGGAAGATTCACCACGGCGTTCTGAATAAAATTTCCAAGAATGTCCGATTGTTTGCAACGTCCCGGGGTTACTTACGCCCCACGAGATCCTCTCGTTCCTAAGCGGGCCCTTCCGAGTAGCGCCGATTGATACCGATCAGGTCAAATAGACCTCGGTTGGTGTTCCTGTCAGATTTTCAACCGCGCGGAGAAAGATAGGACCCTGTCGCAAACCTAGAGTCTCTGTTCACTTGCGGGTAAGGTCGTGGCGTTTTCAGTTGTCAGCACACCTGATTTCTCGCAGATGCAATCAGTCCCTTAGATGAATCAGGACTATACTCATCATGCGCATGCCATTTGGCAACCGATCAGTTGAGAGCGGAGATTAAAAAGCTAGTAGGCTGCATGCGTGGGTTTGACTCAGGAGACTGTGAAAACTTGGCAAGCCCGGATTATTACAAGCCGTCGGCGTATTTTATATAGTTAAAATTATATTTCCGTATTTGGGTATTAATAACAGAGACTCGGAGAGAAGAACGACTACCCTGGACCAAGCGCTGCAGGATATTTCGCTAATTAAATGCAAAACCACTCCTTGAAGGCTGTATATACTCATGGCACCGCATGCTCCAAAGCAGACCGTGCAAGGCGAAAGAAAGGCACAACTCCTCTACTGGCGAAGGGTGCTCATTTCTTGTGGTTGGGTGTCTTTGTGGGTATCCGACGACATTTCGTATGAAGGCGCATACAGGTTTTGTTGACCGTAGTCGTGGTTGACGGGCATATATCCCGGTTGTGACTGAGGCACTGAGTGGTCGACATGCGACGATATCCCACCATCAGCCGCAGCGGCAGCAGCTTCCTTCCTAGCGGTGTTTCTTCGCACTAGATAGATGAGGTACAAGACACCGATCAACAGGGGACAGCGAGGCCGACACCAACACCAATACCAGCCTTGGCACCTGGTGAGAGCCTTGCACTGGAGCTTGAGTCCGACACCTTACTGGTTGAGGTGCTTGTGTTTGTGCCTGTGCGAGAGGTGGTTGAGGACGAGGACGTGGTTGTGGTTGCGAAGTCGGCTTCTTTCCAGCGAATAGAGATACCCTTGGCGTTTACATCATATGAACCGTCGTAGGAAGTGACGATATCTCCTTCGGTGTAGGTGTATTCGGAATCGGTGTCGGTGTTTGACGAGGAGCACTGGTTGATAGTGTACCAGTAGTTGTCATTTCCTGTTTGCGCATTATAGCCTCTGCACGCCCAAAAGTTAGACAAAGGAGAATTTATTCCGGTCAAGGGATATCTACATAGTGGGGACAACATGTTGTAGCGGTGACTACTTCGTTATCAATTGCGAGACTTGTTTGACCAGCAGCAATGTAGCCATGCGGACAGGTTCCAGGTGAAAAATAAGACGAGCCGGTTGCATAGTCGGATGGCATGCAGTTTTTCCAAACCGATGGACCGAGACTCAGATACCACTCGACATTGGCATCTGCTGCGGTAACTTCCGGCGAAGTCGCCAAATTGGAGCTTTCATAGAACCACCAGCCATAACTTTCTGTAGTACAAGAGGGCGCCGGCGTAAAAGTTTTAGTTAATGCGCCTACCGACATTTTGGTAACCACACACAACCTTTCGGAGAGCAACTTCCAGCACGATTGAGATGAAGCACAACAGGCGAAACAACAAACCACCGTCAGCCGCTTCGAGGAGCGAATGGTCTATCCTTCCATTAAAAAAAAGGGCTGTAAAATTATATTTAGCAATGCTCAACACTAAATCACTTGTTGGAAGGAATTGTGCTTATCCCGTGGGGTCCAAAACCTTCACGAGGCTGATAGTGGGGGCATAATAGTATTGAGCGTATCGAATAGAGGAAGGAGACGCCTAACCTAGGAGGCGTAAAAATAGGACCTCAAAACTGTTTCGTTGCTGCGCCATGTGGAATGATCGCATGTTTAGTGTCACGGATATAGCGCGGTGGGTTGTGTGGGCTAAAGCATATCGGGCCCAATCGAGTGATATAGCATGTGTCTACTTCATGATATCATGCATGGGCTGTTCGAGATGACCAAACTGACTATATAAAAGGGAAAAAAAAGGACAGGAAGAATTCAACCACGAAATTGAATCAAATGTTGGTTGAATAAACAAAACAGCAAAAAACAAAGGCCCGAGCCCGGGATCGAACCGGGGACCTCGCGCAGTCAATGCTTTGGGTGAACCCTAAGCGCGAATCATACCACTAGACCACCCGGGCAATTGATGGAAGAGAGCTCCAGTTATGACTACATGATCCTGCCCCATGGATAAGGGCATAAAATGAAAAAGAATGGGCCCGAGCCCGGGATCGAACCGGGGACCTCGCGCAAGCTTGCTTTGGGTGAACCCTAAGCGCGAATCATACCACTAGACCACCCGGGCGGATGATATAAGCGGCCTCAATTTCTGCCTACATGATTGGAAAACTGCTTGACACATGGAATATGGAATATCACAACTTGACTCACTACAGTCTGTGCTCAAGTGTAGCAACATGCTATTATATCTAAGGCTACCCACTACCTGCGGTCTTTGATCTTGTAGCGTTCTATTATGAGACGAAAATTTAGATAAAGATCTTGGTTCACGAAGTACTCTAAGGCACTGAATCTCCGTCACAGAAGATGGAATGGAGGATAAGTAGGATAACTAATGTACATTTTTCCAGTTTCCCCAGAAAAGGATGCGCCATAACAATGTGATCTCAGTGTATACCCAACCAAACCAGTTGAAATTGCGCCTGGAACTCTTGGAAATCTGGCAAACAGCTGAACCCACAGAAACAAAATAGACACAGACGAAAAAAAACCCCCACAGCAGCGAAAATAACCATAGAACGAGAGCGCCCACACACCACCGGTATATGCCCCGGGACTACCAAGGGGACATCCGAATGCAGAGAATATGCTTTGTAGAGATATCGAGCTCGAAGTCGAAACTCCAAGAGAAAGGGAAAAAATAATGCTCCTGGCTGGAATACCAGACACTTGACCACTTGCGTGGCTGTGAATGGGTTGATGACACGCAAAAACGCCGATCAAATGTTCACAGAATATTTTCCTTGCGTTTCTAGTTGCATCACGTCATAGGGGTGGATGAAATAAAACAAAAATCGAATGATCGAGGAAGGAAGGGCTGTATTGCGCGACGAAGGAGCGCGGAGAGCAGCGTACTGGGGAAGGGAGACATTGATAAGGTTGAAGGTTTAGCGAGCGTGTGATCTCTCCCTAGGCATCATGGCGGAATGTGCAATTGTCGCCCTTTCTGCACAAGCCGTCTGCGAAGAATTTGCAGGGGACTGTACCGGCCTTGTACGGCTGGGGGCCACTAGCCCTAGTCCGCTTCTGTCGGCTGAACTCCTCGTGCTGACTAGTCTCGCGTATGCGTTTACGTTCGGGGTCTTCGTAGCCTTGGCCATGTGAGTCGGACTGATTCTGGCCGCCGAATTGCGAGCCGAACATGGCGCCCATATTTGGTGCCATTCCAGGCTGTGCCTGGGGAAAACCTCCCGATCCCTGCTGCATTTGCTGCATGACATTGAAAATCTTCAGGAAATCTATCTCCGGTGTCGCTTGTGGCTGGGTTACGGGGATCTGAGGCGGCGGGGCTGCGGATGGCTGGTTTTGTTGCTGTCGGAACATGTTGATAGTGCGCTCGAGATCTATCGCAGAAGCTTGCTGAGTTGGGGGTTGGGACTGAGGGGGGAGGGGTGGATTGTTGCTGGTTCCCATTGCCGATGAGTTTGAGAAGGTTTGAAATGTCGAAGCCACCAGCCGCGGGCGCGGCAGGCTGGGCTTGGGGTGCAGGCGTAGCGGCCGTGGGGTTAATATGTGCAAACCAGCGCTCCCCTCGAGCCTATTTACAATAACCATTAGCCATTTACTGGATACGGTTGGATGAGTCGAGATTGTATCATACCTTGACATGGTCGGGCACTTCTCCGAAGACAACCAATTCGGGGGCGGCATCATCATTAGAGTTGGTTTCGGAAGCGGGAGGCTCCTTGGGGGATGGAGGGATGTCGGCGGGAGAGGTGTAGAAAGCCATGAGAGTGGTTGCTTCTCGTTGATCCTGAGCCTCCTTCTCTGGACTTTCAGGTAATGCTTCACCGCCGCGTTTGATGAAATTGGCGGTCTTGAGGTCACCCAAATCGATATCAATCGCTATTCGAGTTAGCATGAGTCCTAAAGAGATCAAGGTAGCAGACTCACCAGTAAGACTTGTGTAATCGTGAAGGCTTATCTCACGAATGCCACCCAAGTCATCCTCCTCTAGCTCCTCCAAATCTTTGTGGAGTTTGAGCACGCTTCCTTCGCCCTTGACATCACCAACACCACGCAGAGAATTGTCGCCTGGTCCAAGCTCTTCGTCAGGGTCGTGAGTAAACAATCGGACTTCGGTGAGAGAATCATCAGGCTTCCATGTGACTCGCAGTTTCCGCCTGGTTTCTTTCCTGAGCCGCTTCTCACGTTCCTCTTCGGTTTCTGGGGGCCTTTCTTCCACCGGCTTGGCCACGGGCGCCTGCTTGGGTTTGCTGAGATCCGCCATGATGTCATTCAAAGAGAATGCAGGCTTGGGAGGAGGGGCTGCTGGTTTCTCTTTCTTTTCCGCGCTTGATCTGTAAAGATAGTTAGCATTTTGGCACACACCAATTGGCTGGGTAGATGAAGTATGCCTATGCCCATGGGGTGGCAGGGAGTATGAATTCAAAGGAAACAGGAGAGTACGTACATAGACTTTGCGGCCGCGGCCGCGGCCGCAGCTCGTTCGGCATTTGTAGTTCCAGGCCTCTTCGATGCAGAGCTCAAGGTTCCGAAAAGACTACTGAGCTTGGGAGCAGCAACAGCTGGTCGCGGACGAGTAGCTGCTGGTGTTGCAACTTTACCATTAGGGCCGGCCTTGTTAGATCCATTAGACCCTTGCGCAGACTTGCTGGCATCTTTGAGGTGAGAAGTCACTACCATTTTCTTTGTGGCAGGATGAACGGTATTTTCGCCTTCCCGCGCTCGCTTAGAGCCTCCAATTTCAGAGGGCGAGTCCCCGGGAAGTCCTTTGCTTGTCGAGTCTTCTTTGCTCGACTTTGCATTAGTCTGTTTGCGCTTGGTAGATGCAGACGCATTGTCCAAGATCCTCTGGGCCAAAGCTTTGCTGGAAGAGCCACCTCTTTTGACAAATTTTGGAAGGGTTTTGGTAAAATTGGTTTTTTGCAACAACTCTTCGTCAACACTAACAAAACGCTCCAGTAACTAGAGTAAGTTAGCATGAATTCTTCGCGGGTTGAGCAAGGAAACAACTTGCCTTGAGCATATTGACAGTCAAAGAACCTTCGAAATCAGCAGCTAGGAATCGATCCGCGAGGAAGGAATGAATAACGGCCAGCGCTATAGGATGTTCCCCAAGCCTACGTAAGAAATCAAACATTAGTAATCTGGGAGATCGAGAAAGAATGAAAATGCTCGTGCAGGAAATGAAGCAGAAGGGGCGGGCAGCATGAATGGCCTCCAGATTGCAAAATCTTAGAATGTGCGCAAACTTTGAGTATCCTTGAAGAGACTTATGCTTGGTTCCTGAAAAAGAAAGCTTTCCATGACTGATTCAGAATGCTCATTATTGGGCTTCTTGGGGCACGGGATATTGTTCGACACCATATCTCCAGCTCCAGCGAGACGCATTGCCATGGTACCCAAAATGAGGACGCTCTTTAATTGCAGCCATATAATTTCAAACTTTGACTTGGTCCATCTCCACAGTAAACAAATTACGTGGGTGATAAGCTCATTTTTCTTGGAACTTCTAGGTGTATGGAGAGCGCGTGCCAGAAACAAGGTGCAAACGAAGGAGACAAGAGCAACAAGGGAAATGAAAGGAATCAAGTGAATCTGAAGAATTGGTGGAGGGAGGTCATACTTCTCGACGATCATGGGGTGACCAATATCCAAGGCAGTCTTCACAATAGTATCCATTAGTTGGCGTTGAAGCGCCACATCTTTCTTGAGACGCGCAGCTTTGTCATTGTCACCCTGGTTTTCAGCCGACTTCATTGCTTGGACCTGGTCTCTCCAGGCATCACGAATAGACCTGATAGTCTTGGTGAAAGCCACAAGGGCACTCTTTATTTTATCCGTTGATGGCCGTTTGTTCCGTGGAGACCAAACGGCTTGCATTGTATCGTATCTTGCCCCGTTTACAGTATCATTCGGCCGCACTGGCGGGATAGGGGACGGCTCATCGGGAGGTTCAATCTCCAAATCCGACTCGTAGTCTGACGAGTCACTTTCAGATCCTGACTGTGTCTTCTTCGGTTTCGCAGAGGCTTTCTTGGACTTCGGCTTGCTCTTGGTCGAAGACTTTTGGAGGTCGCTCTCTAGGGTTGGAGGGTAGATGGCGAGTGTCGGATCCCCCCCGAGGTGCTATTTTACTCCACATGTTAGTATTGACACGGAGCGACAGGAAACGAAGAGATATTTACCAAGTTGTGGCATTCCCGCACTTTGTTGAACGCCTTGAGGTTGAACTGAGAAATTATTTTGGTAATAATCAAACATTCTGTTATCTTGTGGAAATTCTGACGGGACTCCTGTCGGGACTCCATAAAGAAAGTTGTTGGACATGTGCTGCTGATGTTGGTTGGCAGTCTGGGCGCCGGGATTAAGAAATTGGGGGTTGATTGTTTGGTGAGAGACACTGGGCTCGGCGGAGGGTGGGAAGTCGTTGGTCAGGTCAATCGTGGGGAGGTCGGCATGGTAGGAGGTGGAGAGAGGAAACTGTGGGATTGAGGGACGAGGCGCAATGTTCTGAAATTCAGTTTGTCGCTGGTTCTGCGCCGGGCGCTCGGGAAAAGAGTTTTGAGCGGGGAGTTGCTGCTGGTGGAAATAGCTCTGAGGGTAAGAGTACGATGGAAATGCTGAGCTCTCGGAAGGTGTCAGAGATCGCGAGTCAAAAGACAATTGACCCTGTTGGAATGGAGGGATTTGTTGCTGTGTTTGGAATTGCGACGAAACCGCATACCCCCCAGAGGGTTGTTGGAGGGGATTTGGTTGCCATGACTGAGGAAGAGAGGAGTATATGTTATGATTGGCGTCGGTTTGAGGAGGTAGAGGACTTCGTTGCTGGGATTGATGTGGATTCTGGTGTTGCTGCTGCTGTTGCTGTCGTGCATGTGCCTGTGCCTGTGCCTGTGCCTGTGCCTGTGCTTGTGCTTGTGCTTGTGCCTGATTTTGAGTCTGAGAGAAGATTGGATGATCCCAGTTGATACCAGTTGGATCTTGCTGTGAGGGAACATCTTGTTGCTGAGCTTGAGCTTGAGCTTGACCTTGCAACTGCGGGTCAGGGTACATTGTATCTAAATGATGATTCCAATACCCCTGGGGTAAACCTTGATCTTGAGCAGCATGAGGCCCCCCCCGATAGCGGGTGCTGGGCAGATGACTGCTCCATATTATGGGACAACCTCTCGCGAGTTCACGACAGCGAGTTGTGTCGCGCTCGGTTTCCCGTTTTCCCGTTTATTTGCTACTGTCGATCCCCCGAATATCACGTGTTCTTCGACTTGCCGATGAGCAGGTGATTTACCGCTTGCCTTTTTGGGCCGGAAGAGCGGGTTCCGGTTGGTCAGGCGGTCAAAACTGGCAGGGATTGTGATTGGCTGAAAGGGTTCAACAGAAGAAAAGAGTAAGATGATGAACCACTTTGGGGGAGGATATAACGACAGACAAAACAAAAATCGAAGTACGGAAAGGGGCAGAGTTGAGAATTGAGTTGGCAGAGTTTGGCCCGTACCTGGTCTGATGTTTGTTGGTGGCAATGTGTGTTCACCCCCAGTTACCTTGGCATTCACCTAAGGTCACCCACCCTAGGTCACCTTAAGTCACCACCCTCAGGGAAATTCAGAACAAAAATGACGGAATGTCTTCTGCAGCAGCGAATACACTGGGGACGTGGATCCCTTTAAAACACCAGTGCTCACCAGTGCTCACCAAAGTTCTCTCTTTTCCTGCTTGGTACCAATGTATCTGATCCCGCTTCACAGTGTCTCAAGTCTCCGTAGAGCTGACACTTTCCTTCTCTCTGGCCTGTATCTTCCTTTTAAGATTGTGCCTCAAGCAGCCCTTAAAGAAGAGAGGAAATAAACTCTTATATCAAGAGCCACTATAGCAATATAGCCATTCACTTTACGAAGAGAGAAGGGAAAGAGGTAACGGGAAAGGGGGCCAGGGGGGGGGGAGGGGAGATGGGAGGTGACGCGGAGAGTTGAGGTTTGAGGTCGGGAAGGACTCTGAGAAGGCTGCAGAGGCGACGTGTTTTGGCGACGGTCAGGAGAATTACAGAGACTCTGGCCTGTGATTGGGGGTTATGACATATTAAATTACCATACATGGGTATCATTATGTATTGGATTCATACAACTAGTACCAACCTGGAGTGTCTGCCATGTGATCATTGTGTTTGCCTTGTTTACACCGATCAGCGCAACCAACAGGGCATCCCACCGTGGCCGGAGCCGGACTCGGACTCGCGATCCTCCCCTATCGCTGATTCCATGTTGTGAGCTGTCTTGTCTCTGCCAATTCTGCTCTCTGATATGGCGCATCCAATGTCCCTCCGAGACCGACAGGTCGGTAGGTGATAATACCCCCTTCCCCTCCCCTCTTGACATAACCATGACCATAACATCACACAACATACAACATAACATATACCCCGGCCTTGCCGCAACTGGATGGCTGACCGATTTGTATAGCTTCCATTCAAAAGCTCCTGAACCTCAACCACGATCCGCGCCCTACAGATGATGCTTCTCATGACCCATCAGGACAGGCTGGTCTGGTCTCCACACCTATCCTGAACGAAGATGGTGATCCTATCTGGAAGGTCCTTGTCTTTGATGGCATGGGTCGAGATGTTATCAGCAGCGTGTTGCGGGTCAATGACCTTCGAACTTGGGGAATCACCATCCACCTGTATGCTTCATTCGGATCTCTTCCGCGACTTGTTCCCCTTGATAGCTTGTGCTAACCATGTACTCTCGCCAGAAACATCAACTCTCAACGATACCCAATCCCAGACGTCCCCGTGGTCTATCTGGTCGAACCCAACGAAGCTAATACCCAAGCTATCACTCGTGATCTCTCGAGTGGCCTCTATTCTCCCGCCTATGTCAACTTCCTCTCCTCTGTTCCCCGTCCACTTCTCGAGGACTTCGCCTCCCAGATAGCTACCTCCGGCGCATCAGAGAACATCGCTCAAGTCTTTGACCAATACCTCAACTTCATTGTCGCAGAGCCGGATCTCTTCACCCTCGGACTTGGTAATGACGTCTACTACACACTTAACAGCGGTAAATCAAGTGATGCGGACCTGGATGCTGTGATCGATAAGGTAGTGAGCGGTCTGTTCAGCGTGAGCGTCACAATGGGTATGTCACCTCTTCTCTGATGTTGCTCCTTTCCGGCAAATCAAACTAATCAAAAAACCAGGTTCGATCCCAATTATTCGATCCCCGAAGGGTGGTCCGGCTGAGATGATCGCCACTAAACTTGATCGCAAACTCCGAGATCACATCCTCAACTCCAAGGATAACCTCTTCTCCGGCAACCAGAGAGCTCTTCCGGGCGTCCCTTCGAGCCGGCCAGTCCTGATTGTCATGGATCGAAATGTCGACTTGGTTCCCATGCTATCGCACTCTTGGACATATCAATCCCTCGTACAGGACGTCCTTCAAATGCGCTTAAATCGAATCACCCTCGACGATGAGCTACAGTCCGGCAAAGTCTCAAAGAAATCCTACGATATTAATAGCAACGATTTCTTTTGGCAACGGAATGCGGGCGCACCTTTTCCCCAAGTGGCCGAAAATATTGATGCCGAACTCACACGGTACAAAGAAGATGCAAACGATATCACGAGAAAGACTGGTGCCTCCTCGATTGAAGATCTTCAAAATGATACCGGCGCTTCCGCGCAGCACCTCAAGGCCGCTATTACACTGCTTCCTGAATTGCGAGAGCGTAAGGCCACTCTCGATATGCACATGAACATCGCCACGGCTCTGCTGAAGGGAATCAAAGACCGACAGCTGGACGGCTTCTTCGAATTGGAGGAAAATATCACAAAACAATCCAAGTCACAGCTTCTCGAGCTGATTAATGATCCCGCCAAGGGAAACAACCCGGAGGACAAGTTGCGTCTCTTTGTTATTTGGTTCATCAGCACCGAGACTGAGCTGAGTCGCGCCGAGATCAGCGAATTCGAGGAAGCCCTGACTAAGGCCGGTGTCACGGATGTGACGCCAATCGCATATGTTCGACAGGTTCGCGAGCTAACTCGCATGACCATGATGACCACCGCTGCACCCGAACAACAATCCAACGACCTCTTCCGCGGCTTCTCGTCCCTCTCCAATCGCCTCACAGACCGCATCACCTCCAGCGGCCTGGGCGCTAACTTCGACACTCTTCTTTCCGGCGTTAAGAACTTCCTCCCCGCCAACAAGGACCTTACCGTGACCAAAATCACAGAGTCCATTATGGACCCCACCGCTGCTTCTAGCTCGGCCATCGCCAAGACCGAGAACTACCTCTACTTCGACCCGCGGAGTGCCAACGCACGTGGCGCCATGCCCCCGGGCTCTGCATCCCGAGGTCAGCAAATGCCTGGTGGAGTCCAAGGCCCCGGAACTGGTGCTACCTTCGGCCAACGCCGCCAGGCTTTCAATGAAGCGATCGTGTTCACGGTCGGTGGTGGAAGCATGGATGAATATGGTAATTTGCAGGACTGGGTGGCTCGGACAAGTGGGCCACAGGCGGACGGTGCGACGGCGGCTAGCCGCAGCGCCGCGGCTGGTGTTCGCCGTCGTGTTGTTTACGGAAGTACGGACTTGATGAATGCTAGTGAATTCTTGTCTGATTCTTTGATGCCGCTGGGCAGAGAGTGCTAGATTGGATGGATACCCTTATTTACTTACTATCTCCGGTCTGCAGATATTGACCGGCAGCAACAAAATATCAGCGCTGTAAAACATAGTTATAATTCAAGTATCGCATCTGATACACGGCTACAGCAATAATAGCTGGGTTTGAATGGTTTTCTCCCAAAGTAGACTAATTCTAGAAGCGGGTCGCTGTCCAGTGCTTTTCACTTTACCTCATGGCTTTTATATCGACAGCATGTTATATAAAATCCTCTGACTTCTTTGAAATCTAATTCTATCTCCGAAGGTTCGTCTCGGAATACAAATTGATAGCATATGCCTGATGGTGGTGGCAATATCTAAAGGCACTGCCTCGCCACACGCCTCCTCCAACCAACACAACGGAAATCATTGGGGTGTTTAACTATCGCAATTTCACAGTGAGGAACTTTAATCATTTCTAAATCGAATAAGCGCTCAAGAGCAAGTTATGAGATATGGTATTATGTAGGTGGTAGTTCATTGGTTAACCAATGTTCGTTCAACGGCATTGCGCCTCCTGGGGCAACGGTCTCGAACGCATATCCCCAGAAAACGCAGCCAATGAACTTATTTGATCGCTATAATGGTCCTTTTCTATCTCGTCTATTCGAGTCACGGATATCGCCTCAATTCTAACGAATTCTTCTCCCCACCAAGATGATGTCAATTCAAAGTCATGCAATGATTTCCAACGCCACAATGCTGTATAAGAATCCAGCATCGACATGCCAATCTCTACAGACCCAAGACCACAAATTCTTTCAAGACAGAAACCTCTCTTTTGACCAAACAAGCTTGGATCACAACTCCAATCAAGATGACTGATAGCTATGGCAATTCCACCTACGACAAGGATTACGATGACGACTACGACACAACCGGAGCCACATATGATACAATCGGAACATCACTAAGGACAAACGGAACAACCTTCGATACAACCGGCTACGGACACTATGGAACGACCGGCTTTGGGACGACGGGATCTGGCACCGATGCTATAGGCAATACATACGGTACAACATACGACACTGGCTACGGCACAACGACCTATGACCCCAGCAGCGGTGCCTACGATCAACATCTTGACTATCGCACGGATAACTCCCGACGACACCACCGTGAGCGTCTCGATCCGAGTGGCGTCTACCGACACCGTGACGTCGATCGTCGCGACGACGGACCTACCCGTGTCCATCGGGAGTACGATAACCCTAATACCGGCACCAGCTATCACCGCGACTATGAGCGGTAGATTTTGAAGGCCTGGCGGTGCCGGGAAATTATCAATTATGCCTTGCGTGATTTGTCGAGGTATATGTATGAAGACATGACGTTACGAGCTTCTTTTTGTACAGAAAATGTCCGGGTCCGAGCGATGTTCGATCCAACAGAAGAAAAAAAAGTTGAAAAAATCTGTCAAATCGTCTAAAAATATTTGATTTTGATGAGTTCGACTCTTGTTTCTTAGCGTGCAGGAAAATATTATTATCATACAATGTACCAGACATTTCGCGGGCGGAGTCCAGCGGTTGTAGTTCTTTGCAATCTCTAGGGCTTTTGCCCAGGTTGTAGAAGGCGTAATTGTAACCTTGAAAACTTAGAATAATACTGTTGGGAAATTACCACTTGGATAATGAGAGGATGAGACCGAGTATAGCGGATATAATTTCATTATTATAATAGTCCAACGACCATTTAAACGCCCGATGCTATGCAAAGACCATCGAAAGAGTTTTGACAATGGGACGCCCATCAAGAGCCAGCGACAGGGCAGGAACAAAAGTGGGAGAGAAAATGAGCGGCTAAATGACAAGACGCCATGCCATGCATCTGTGCAAAAGAAAAAAAGAAAAGGAAAAGGTAAATGAGGGACGGGTAAATACCGCTTGAGAACCCCAATTCAAGCGCTCGCTTGGGGGTTTCCCGTGTAGACTCCTTCGAAGTCCAAACCAGCTAGCATCCCGTTCACGCGGTCGATTTCACGACTCAGATCCTCGACGTTGACGGCAAGACTGCTCACCTCGTCGAATTTACGGCGACGGTTGGCATCGGCGATCATTTCGGATACGAAGAATTTCTGTTCTTCCAGGACGATTAATCTATCACGGAGTGATTTTTCTTCTGCTTCGAGCGCTGATACGGCGCTGCTTGTGTCGCTTGCGAGACTGCTGGTGCTTCCGCTGGCGGCGACACGATTGTTATATTTAATGGATGCAAGGGCGGAATCCTGGGGCTTAGCACCAGGTGCCGGTGAGCCGTTTACTGGCGTGTTTGTTGACGATGTGGCGGGGCTATGCATGCGTCCCCCGTTTGGTGGTGTGTGTTTCAAGATCTTGGGGAGGGCTTTCAGAGGTAACATATGAAGGTGGAGGAAATTGCTGGCTTGTTGATAAATTGCCTTTTGCAGGCGTTGCTGGGTGGGGGAGTTGGTGGGTAGGTCGCGGATTCGTCGTGCCGCAACGTCATATTTTGCGAAAGAGTCCATAAGTCGCTTGCGTACTTTGGAAGCATCTGCTATTTGAGCTGACGAGGGTGGGCGTCTTGGATCTCTTAAATATTGTTAGCAGGGTATCAGTCAAAATGGTGTTTTAGACATACTGGAGTGCGGAGAGGAGTTTCTGGAATTTAGGCATGTGCAAGCGGATTCCCCTCTCGAATTGGATCAAATTGTCGTAAGACCTGACCTCCAGGGGCTTTTGTGTGATATCAGCCTCAAAGTCGCGCCGGTCAAACAAAGTCGACTTGCAATCCTTGCAAAGTCTTACGTCGATGTTGAGCAAATTGTTAGCGGCCACTTTCTCTGAAGATTTCGACACTATCGAGAATGTTAGATATAGTTGGCCCCGGACGTGAAGTTGTGGAAACTTACTAGGTGCAATGCTCAGCCCAACCTCACTAGAGCAACCAGTTCCAGCGTCACCGCAAACAACTCGCCCACAAGTTCTGCAATGGTGCCTCCGAAAGGAATAGCCCGAAAAGTCCTGCTGGCAGAAAGGACATCGCGACACACTAGCATCATCTTGCCAGCTTACAACAGTCTGCTCCAGGCTCTTTCGCTGGTCGCTTTGCCATCCAATTGAAAAAAGCTTTGTTGCGCTGGGTTGGACTTGGTCGGGTGGTAGACTCGCCAATAATTGTGTGAGCCGAGTTAATCGTTTTTCGAGGCGCGAAACTTCGAGGAGATCCTTATCAACCGTTTGCTGCCGGATAGACTTGAATAAAGCCGTTTTATCTCTCAGTGTTCCTAAGACTTGTATGAGCTTGGTAGTCAGGCCTAGTGTTTCGGGGAAACAAACCATTGTGATCGTTGTAACCTTCCCTAGACTTATAGCATGTCTCGCAGACACGAGCCCAAATACCTCTTATAGGTTCGTGGTGTGCCGCCCGCGAAAGCTTCATCTGGTACATTGTATGTTCTTCGCAAAAGAGCTTTCCACATTTCCGACAATTCACGCATCCATTGGTGGCATTCAGTCGTTGGCCGCACGAGGGCTCCAAACACACGTCGTACATGCAAGGGGCTTGCCAGTGTTCCTTCGTAATGAGGTCTTCGGGGTCAAGTAATTTCGGGGCTTCGGGGGTCGGTATATGAGAGGCCAGTGGACGGCTCGAGACCGAGGAGGCTTGGTTCTCATTCGATTCGAATACATCCAGACCTTTGAGTTTTTGGTTCAACACGGCCAGTGGCTGGAATCTCTTTGCTTTTTCCATTTGGATCTTAAACCAGTCTTTGACCTCATCTTGTGTGCCATCTTCCAAGTTCTGGTGAAGGTCGTCGAGATGTCTGTGGATATGTTAATGGAGGGGTCGAAGGAAATATAGGGGGGAGGCGGATGCTGCTATTGTACCTATTAAGTTGAAGAAGAGTTACCTAGTAGCAGTCAGTATATGGGATTTCAATGGGTAAAGCTTTATGCGCCAATACGCTGGGAAGTAAACGTACCATCTCTTCGCTGCAGATCGGACATGATAGCTGCGCTCCGGGAGCGGCGGGCGGCGCGGGTATCGAAGTGTTGCCAGTCTCTAGAGATATGCGAGAGGTGAGGTCTTGAGTCGTCGAGGAGAACTGCGAAACGGAAGCCTGCGAGCTTAGAGAGACGCTGCTAGCAGCTGGTGAGAGTACCCTCTTCGGCTGCGGGGACGGGGACGGGGCTGAGAGCGCACTCGGAGTGCCCAAGACACGGCCTCCACCCAGCGTCCGGCGGGACATGATTACGGGAACATGAGAAGCAGGCGAGAGGTAAATGTTTCAGCCCTAGGGTTGAAAGAAGGTCCCCCAGAGAAACAGTTATAGTCGGAGTTGAAGTTGGAGTTGTTGACTTGGAGCCGCGGTGATGATGCGGTGGAGCCTTGCATCCTTGTGGCCTGAGGCACTAGTGGCTTGGCAGGAAGTATGAAGTCAACTTGAATCCATGGATGTACTACTATCAACTACTGGTATAAGAGATATCTAGGGTAATTGTACAGGTATACATAACGCCCATGTATCACCGGCTGGTTATTCCCATACTTTAATAATATTATCTCATATATATGCTGTAATGTCTCTCGTCAATTGATACCCATAATGTCGACATCATTAGGTGGTACAACTCGCCATATTCAGAAACTCTCTACAATCTCGAAGAAAATCTCCATAAGTATGAAAAGAAAAAAAGAAAAGAAAAATCGAGCAAACTGCTCTAGGGGAGGAAGGTAGGGAAGCAAAAAGATATCTCAGGTAATGTTTGTAGGAATAGCCGAACGGGGGGGTCGAACCCCCAACCTTGAGATTAAGAGTCTCACGCTCTACCGATTGAGCTAGCCCGGCAGGGCTTGTTGAAGATGAGAGCTATCTATGGCTACATGAAGCAAGCCGAAGTCCAATCCACCTAAACCAGCACCTCTTCCTCGGCTCCCAGAGCCGCCCAACGATACTACTACCACAATGATTGTGCACCGTGCCCCGGGAATTCAGTTTCGTGGCCAAAACATATGACTTATTCCAGCTTATACTAGTAATTCATGTGATTAAGGGATTGCCATGTTCTTCAATTTAACTCGTCCCGAATTTACGGATAGGGCGCCTCGAAGGATTCCTTGGCTGTGGAATTACGGGGATCTTTTTGATCGAGACAGGGATTCGCAGAATTATATATATAATAATGTCATGCACATCGAACTTAATAACTGCCGGCATTTGAACTATCTTTAAGATGTGCCTACTAGTAGTAGTACTAACTTAAGTACTTCGTACTTATGTCAATACTCGTGTTCCGCGGAGTTGCACCATGACATTTTCCTAAATTCTTGGGAAAGGAAAGTACTACCTACCTCTACCTAACCGACCCCACATTAAATTTCTACAATATTGGACCCTCGCTAACGATAGTAGGTACTAGTAGTTAGTATTCAACAGGGTTGGCCATGGGAACACCCACTATCGAACCCTATTTGTCACAGTGACAGTGACACTGACATTCATTTCAAACCTTGGAATACTCCGCGGGGCTAAATTGGAAAATTTGAAGATCGGAGCCAAAGTATATTCCGGGAACTCATAATCAATAACTCAATTATCTCATTCAAGTTGGCATGGATTTCTTTTCAGCAAAAAAAATAAATATTATATAGTTATTATCATTCCACGCCTCCCGGATCTCTATGAAGTATCATCCTCCGAAACAAAGAACGTCTTTTGCACATTCACGCCGCTAAAAAACGTCCCATTGTTTGGTTTGGGATTGAGATCTTCCTGACTACTAGTCCGGCTGCTACCCTGATTCGAAGTGTGGATCGTGGTGATCACAGCATGTGAATCCTCTGGGTCTAGGTCCGGGCGCCAATAATGGGGTCCGGAGGGATCCGACCGCACAGCGTTCACGCTTGAGAGTGGGAGGCTGTTACCGGTACGCTTGCTCCGAGTTCCTGCGGAGCTGGGGTCGCGAAACCAGCGGAATAGGGGGCGAAGGGTGACGAGGCTGCCGGCTGCGATGCCTAGGCTGGCTTCGACGTTGGACCAGATGGAAATGTTGGACGTCGCGTCTGGAGTGGGAAGTGTTGTTAGTATAAGGCTCTCGTATCTTGACTTGCGAATGAAGCTTCCCGGATGAGGATGACCTGGAGATTTGAATGGAATACCTACATAAGAAGTCCGGGTCCTTGTAGTCGTGCAGATAGGGAATTCGAATGATGACAGCAGCACTTGCGACACAACCCATGCCCAAGATACTAGCCAGCGCGGCCTTTGTGCGTACATTCATTTGCAAGTTCCACACCAGGAAGACTGGCAATATGCCGAGAGTAAAGTCACAGCATGTGGCAGTTACGCTGTAAACGTAGGCAATGGCGATAACGCTGTCAAGGTCCATACAAGTGCCGTTGGTAGTGCCTCGGGCTCGTTCCCAGAAAAAGGAAACGGGGTGACATTGCAAAGTCAACATGAACCAGAAGATGAGGCCAATGATTGTGGTCACAGCAATAACACCCCAAAGAATCGAACGGTGCAGACGGGAAACAGTAAGACGGAGAAGGGCGACGGCGATTGAACACTTGCAGACAGCGCATACCCAAACATAACTTGTTTGACCAAGCCACCACCACTGGTATCATTAGCTTTCATTCTTGCATGTGCCAGCTTAGGCTGGATCGGGCTGAACATACAAACATAGCGGTCTCCATTGTGCCTCGTCCTTTCGGGGGAGGGCCAAGGTCATCGGATCGTTGACCGATTCCGTAAAGAGCACCTGTGATGCCACAGAGTGCAAAGAGAATGTTCAAGAGCTATCGCATCGCAAAGTGTCAGTACAAAGAGACAGGTTCATGCATCTGATGTGAGGTAGAATTACCATAGCAAAGACCATCAGCGCATCATCCCAACCAAAGGCCTTGACGATCCTCAGCCGGACAAAACATCTCAGGCAAACTGCAATGAAGGAGAAGCCCAAGAAGACAGTCGTGACAATGAAGATCGATAAACTGCGACCTTCCAAGGGAAGCATTGTGGTGGCCGAGATCAAAGACTGTATCAATCGCGATTCATCGTCTACTCAGAATAGAAAAACAGAGAGGCCTCAGAATTCCCTCCCAAGAATGCCAATCAAGAATTGTGTATAAGGAGAGGAGAAGGAGAAGAGAGGCGGCGAAGAATCAAACCCACCAGCCAAGCATTGCCATCCAGTGGCCATTAGTGGCGAGAAGGGGGTTTGGCCGCCGTCCAAGCGGGTCGATACGGCGTTGTTGCTCTTCTCCGTGCCTAGTCTCGGGGGCTAGAGACGCAAGAAACATTTTTCTGAGCCTCGCGGCTGCCATGATTAAACTGATCAACAAGACCCAAAACATTTGCGACCCGCATCGGCAATCTCAAGGTGAACCCACGGGATGGGTTGTGGGGTCGAACTTAGATGGCCCTGGACTATGAGAATTTGGTTGGTGAATTGGGGAAAATGGATCCAATAGAAAAAAGCTACAAGGTCGCAATGTAGCTGTCATCGAAACCCCTTCAACTCCAGACTTCTCAATGGGGCTGTCGGTTGTAGCGTGGACTGAGCCACATTTAGCCTGTCGTCCCATGGATACAATGTGGAGGTACAAAATCAAATAGAACAAACCAACCCGAAAAGAAGGTTGCGCGAAGAAGGCAACCTAGCAGCGAAAACCTTGACCTTGCATAAGACAAATGAGCATTGAGTGGATTTTCATTTGCGCATCGATTGTTTGGTACAGACACGAAACGTTCCTATTTCTTGTGGCGTAGCCATGTGGCCTGCCGAAGCCAAAGTCTGCCAGTGGCTGCCAGTATCTTGGTTCTAGTCCTTCCACAAGTCCATTATTCCTTGCTATGTCCATTTGGCTTGTGCACTACCACCCGCTCAGGCCCCCCACCCACACAATCCGCAAGTTTCATCGCTGGGAACATCGGCGACATCACTCAAACAAGTTCGGCTGGCAAAGGGCTTCCATGGGTTCTACCAACGAGCGTGTGCGAATCTTGGACATAGAGTGGAGCCTTGGTCTTGGCCTCCCCATGCAGAGCCTAAGCTAGTCTGTTCGACCGCTTGAAGTCGTGTCAAAAGGGGGAGACCGTTGCCACCCTAGGACGAACAGGGCGTTAAGTCGATATTCTCGGTGGATCCGAGATCCCCGTGCCCCCCTTGGCAGCTGATGATTTCTTTCTTATCCCCTTCGGTTGCAAAGGCGTACCGGCAATAGTTTGGTGGAAGGGGGATCTCGGTTAGCTGAGGACACTGGTAATTACTGGCGAGATCCGAGGTACACACATGTTAATTAAATATGCCAATGGTGAGATAGGTGAAAGGTACTAGTAGTACCGTTGTCGATACAATCAACAGGCGGAATCAATCGATCGAGCACGTCCACTTTGGGCGTGTATCTCGATATTGAAATCGAGATGGATCCTCTTGTATGATTTGACCCGGCACATTCTGAGACCTGATTCATGACAATCGGCAAGTGATGGGTACCCTGATCAGCCGATCACTCTAGATTCCCTACATACATAGAAGCCCCCGCCAGCAAGAAGTTGGCTGGATCTGCAGTCGGAGATTACCTGACAATTCTGGCGTCTCCACCGTTAAGACGAGTGGGGAGGTGGATCATTAGGGTTATGCAGAGATGTCACCTTGCGCGTTACGAGGCCTGCTAGCATTTTCAAGCAAGCGCAACAAAGACATTGTTTTACAACATACCTGTATCCTCAGGAGAATGAAACTCGAGTAGCCACTAGTAGCAATCAGAAAACCAGAAAGTCGCAGCAATTGTATCTGAAATTGGCTGAAAATTCCTGCTATAACTCATCTTCTGTCGCAGTCTCTTCTTATCCTGCTCCGGGGAGAACATTAAAGCTCGAGGCCTCCATATCCTCTATTCTATAGTGGATCTCTGTTTAATTAAAAGTTCGATCGCCATTCTCATTTCGCGACCTATATTTGGAGTTACGTTCGGTCTCTACCGGTGTTCCAAATGGTGAAAAGCCATCGCACCTTACCGTAGAACCGACGTTAGCCATGTGGTTCCCATTGACCCTGTTCCGGGGATTTTCTGTTCGTCGATACGACTCAATCGCTAGTTGCTCGTATTTAAAGACGAGAGTTGAAGCTAGTGAAACGGCACCGAATGATCTTGGTTTTACTGTCCCCGCTAGATGAAACATGAAGCTGCAGAAGTGACACCTGCAAGGGTCGTCCAACCATGTACTGGGTACGGAGCACTCCGTATCTGGCTCCACATCCGGTGGGCGCGCAAGTTCAAGTTGCTATCCGAGGAAAATATCGGCCCGATTCCGAGAAACGGATGAACATATGTATACTAGTAGTAGTACTAGTATACTCCGTAGCTGTAGCACGCTTGCGAAATTAAGCTTGATCCCGTGATGCTTGGCTTTTTTAGTGCCCAGCTATACATATTGCCCAGGTGACTGCCACTTCTCCTCTACAGATACAGAAAAAGGATTGCCTTTCTTCCTTTTTCAAAAAGAAAAACCTCGGTCTTCAGATTTCGCTACAACGGACAGGAATCACTCCGCGGAGAAAGAATCGATATGTACATTGTATAATTTGCATCGCTCATACTTTCAATGGCTAATAGACAGATCATTTGCACTTGGTGAGGTCGTCGAAGTTGTTCAGAATAGTGACAACGCTCTTCAGAGCTGCAATCTCAGGAGACAAGGGGCTGTTGAGTTGGTCCTTGACACCCTTGAGCTGCTCCGCGCTGAACTGCTCTTGCTCGGCACTGAGCTCGTAGGGAGCGACACCGATCTTGCCATAGAAGTCTTTGCGGTATGGTACGGAGTTCATGGCAAGGCCAAATGCCTTCTTAGCGAGGAAGCCGTGGTGGGGCTTGAGGACGTCATTATAGGCAGAGGTGAAGGAGGTGTTGAGCTCCTCGGCAGGGTCATCAAGGTTGCGGCGGATGGCGGTGGCGGTGAGGTCAAGGGCACTGTTGATAACGCACTATATCAGCCACCATTCTGAGGAGCATTGAAACAAGGGTTGAGGGTAGAGGGGCAACGGAAGCGGCGATCTCACAGCTTGAGCCAGAAAAGACCCTGGGCGGCCTTCTTGGACTTGTCGTTCTTGACAAGGTCTTGCAAGGTCTGGGACTCGGCGGGAGCCTCGTTGAAGCGCTTCTCGACTTTCTGTTTAAATTGTCAACATTTGGCCCAACAATATCCAATGACGGAGGCGGAGATGGGGGTTGAGGGCGGAGATGAGGGGGGACATACAGCAATGTTGTTGGTCATGTCATCCTTGACACTGTTCAATGCAAGGCCACCAATGCGCTCTGCAGGATCAAACGGATTAGGTCTCACGATAGACATGCAAGGAAGAAGAAGGTACCTACCAAACAGAGTGACCAGGGATTTGGCAGCTCGGATGAACTCCTCTGTGTTGATGTTGCCATTGGCATCGACAGTGACATTCTCAAAGGACTTGCCCTGGATAGATTCAAGCCAAGAAGCAGACATGATGATTGTGTGGTGTGTAAGAATAGTAGAATTGGAGATAACGTGGGGATGAAGAGAGTAGTACAAGGAGTACCTGAGTTCAATCTTAAGGTAGAAAGAAGGAAACAACAGCTGTCCCGCTGTCACTCACCGCTGCCGCGCAAGCCACCGAGGGGTAACCTTTTGGTAGCAAACAGTGCAAACACGGTGTCGATCATGCCATATCCCACGTGACCTTATCGTCTGTTTTCAGGAGGTTCGCACTGTTTGCATTGTTTAGCATCTTCGCCAAACATGACATCACCTTCTGCATGTTGCATCACGATCTTCGATCGATCGCGCTATGCTTTTTTCCTCCCCCCCGAAGTGGTGCCTGAATGATCTTCCCCCGCATCTTTCTCTCTCTTTCTTGATGTCCCACCCCCTGGTTCAATGCTCATTCCCCGGGTGGGCAATCCTCCTGCGCTATGAGCAGTTCCGATCAAGCCAACGGCTCCGCACAGGCAGAAGCAGAAGCTCCCCACAGTCCTCCCCATGAGGGTTACCAAGGCCTGCCAATAGGGTCTTACACGGATCAGAAACTGGTGGGTTAGACCTCGCGAACCACACCATCGGTATCCACTCAGAACTAATAATTCTCTTGCTATCAACAGCGCCATGCCTCCGCTAATCACTTGCATATGACAAGCCGCCGTTTTTTCATCGGTCCGATTCCAGAGGGTTGGATCCATGGTCACCGCAAATCCTGGTACAAATCGAGACTCCGCTTCAAGAACTATACCTCACAGACCCTGTCCTTTTCGGTGGACCCAATTTCATCTCATTATACCCAAAGATCCCTGGGAACTGATCACCCGACGGGTCAAGCGGAGCCCTCGTCGGCTCCTGCCGGGGCGAGGGAGGAGGAAGAGGTTGCTCTTACCTTCACACACACCAATATTGATCCCACGGACGAGGACGAAAGCGAAGAACAACTGCAGGAGCCGGACGAGGAACCACCAGGAGAACTCCGCACATTGACTCACCCCGAGCTAGAGTCGGGAGAAATAACTAGTAGCACGGACAATGACGATGACTACACATCCGAACATCAGGAGCAAGATGAAGAAGACTCGGATCGGACACCACGGCCAAATGTCAGGTCGATTGCTAGTACATCACATGGGGTTTACGACAGTGGAGACGCTTCAACATCGTTCGTTACGGCCAGGGAAGACGCCTCTAGCTTTGCAACCTCTAACGCGTCTACGTCGACTATCCATGTAGCTCACTCGCAGCCTAGCCAGCGACCGGTGTCATCAAATTCACGAAACTTGAGCGTTGCCGGTCCGAGTCAGCAGAGTACAATGGTATCGACCGCTTCTGCGGGAGCCAGTGAAGCAGACTCGACAACACACCTGATAAAGGCTAGGCCTAAGCCCCAGAAAAGGTTCAAAAGCGAGCGTTCTGGAATCTCCCGTTTCACACTGGAGCGTCAAGAGCCCCAAAATGAAGACGATGCCCTACATGAAGATGTTCCACAAAATGGACATATGCCGCGACGATTTACCCGAAAAATGGCCAAATATAACATCAACGACAATGTCATGGACAAGCAAGAAAGATTACGATCTCGAATTTCTAAGACAGGAGGGACAATTGTTGCAAATCGACCCCGCCGTCGCAAGGTACAGGATGGCGAGATCATCAAAGCCGAGAGAATGCTGGTTCTTGTCGAAGAAACACCAAAAGAGAAGCTACCAAGTGATTACACGGAGAACGACAGCCTTCGAATGGAAACACGGACTTTGGATAAGTGGCGTGAGTTCTTGGTAGTCTGCAGAAAGGGCTCCACTGAGCACGCGCCATTTTCACTGCAAATGTATCGGACACGCGTCATCCCCGATATGTCGAAGCCGAACAGCAAGACCGCCCCCTACTATGAGGTGCGGTTGAACCGTAAAAACACCAGCGTCAACCTTTACTCAACCTTGGACAAGACCATCGTGGTCTGGTATCCCCGGAAGCGTGGAACTAAGATCTATATTATACGCCCTAAATCGACTGCACATGCTGCAGAGTGGTACACATTCATTCGGCAGGTTCTTGGTTGGCGACGTCCGACCAAACTTCCCATCAATGTCCCCGATCTAGGGGTATCTCTTATTTTTAAAAATCCCTTTGAACAATTGGAGGCTCGAATAGGGATGAAAAATGACGATAGCAGACATACTACTATCCTCAGCCGATCTGCGGGTGATGAGCGGTTTGCCGCAGCATGCATTATTCGAGGTTGCATGGAAATGCTTGAAGGTCGCCCAGAATGGGCCGAAGTGCTGCATGCTTGGTCCAAGACAGAGAAGATGGGACTTGCCTGGAAGCGATATGATCGTTTGGAATGGATCTTCGGTGTAAATGAAGAGAACATGTATGGATCAATTGCAATGCAGTCGTCCCACGACCTTGAGCTACGCCCCCGACACCATTATTCGACGGCAATCAAGCAGTCGGGAGAGAAGGAGCAAGAGCCTCCACCAATCGAGGGTTTCTTGATTCGACTAACATCTCAGAAAGGCATGCACCAAAGGATGAACAAAATGTTCTTCAAGAGGTTGTATTTCTTTACTCAAGATCATTACTTGCTATTCTGCAGGCCAGCAAAGGCATTTCCTCCAACGCCGCCAAAGTTCGCTCCCACTTGTATGGATGAGGAGTCGGATATTCCAACTTCTCGCCAAATTTTGAACGAGATGCCGATGTCTTGGGATATCAACCCATACCCTATCGAAGATGGTGAGATCTCTTGGCTCGCCAGCGGAAACGACGAGTATGTTCAACGACATGACGAGGAAGCATACGCCCAGCAACAGAGAAACGTCCACAACATGAGCCAGGCTGATGGATATATTGATTTATGCCGAGTGACAGGTGTGCGCGTTGTGCAGCGTGGCAGTAGTCCTGCTGATCCAAATATTGGCGAAGGGCCGGCCGTGGATTTCCAACCCGAACCCGCTGATTCTCGACAAGAAGATGGTACTACCAGGGAGTTTGACGATGGGAAAACCTTTGAAATGACGCTAGAAAATGGTCTCGTTATCCGCTTGCAGGCCTATGATTCTTTTACACGCGACGAATGGATCAATCGACTTGACGCTTTGGTCAAATACTGGAAAATTCGCCACGCCGACGACGCAGCCGAGCTTCAGGCCGTACGACAGCGGAATCTCAAGCTTTTGGAGATTGACGAGGAGATGGAATCAGTTGTGGGCCAATTCGCAAAGAAATGGGAAGTGAAAAAGGCCGAGGCATCGCCACATTTGCACAATATGTGTGCTTTGTCGGGTTGTCGAACGATCAAGGTTTGTATTTGCATGAACAGCCTGCCTTTGAATATCCGCTAAATTTCTAAATTAGATGTCCGGACAACTTTATCGCAAACCTCGCCGGCATACAACTTTTACAAAATGCCATGTCCTCCTCACCGCGGGCAAGCTGCTCGTCTTCCGCAGTACGCTGCGGAAAGGGAACGGTGTCGTGGTTCCACATATCCATCAACAGCATGAAACAACGATCGACCTGGCAGACTGTTACATCTATTCTGGACTTGTCACGGAGAACGATCTGTTGTATGCCAACCAAACTTTTGACAATAATAACCCGGGCGTGCACGCCCTGCCACGTGCATATCTTTCATCGGATGTCTTTACCAGCCGGGATGAGGACACCGCAATAACATTTGTTCTCTGGCAGCCCATCAAGAAAAGCCTGTTTCGAGCCCAGGAAACAGGCGCCCAGGGCAAAGCCAAGCGCTCTCTGAGACATGTGACGACCCTGGGAAAACACGGTCGAACGATCGTTTTCAAGGCACGTAGTCGTGTTGAGAAAGACCAGTGGGTTCTGAGCATTTCATCTGAGATCGATCGACTGCAGGAAGAGAAGCCGGAAGATATCCGGATTGTCTCTTAATGAACTCTTTCACATACTATTCATTACCTTCCTCACTTTCGTTTTGTTTATAACACTTTTTCCCAGCAGGAACACGCATAGCATTTCGGGTCTTTGGTTTTGATACTCAGTCACACTTTTGATATTATACATCTATGACTACTTGTACAGCATGATCATAATAATACAATGGTTTCCCACAAGATAACTCCGTATATTTACATGGCGCCCAGCGCCATCACAGAAAACATGCAACGCGGAGTCGTGCCTCCATACCTCCCCGGCAATCCATTAATCCAATCTTGGACTTTCCATATTCACAGCCTCCTTCACGACTCTGTCCCGCGTAGCCTGCCTATAATTATTTTCATCTGAGACGCCGTCTAGCTTTCCAGCTTCCCAATCCGTCCAATTCAACCACCTCATTCGTGGGCCCAGGATCGCAAATACCCGACCGGTCAAAAGACTGATACTGACCGGTCCGTAGGTATTACTATCCAGCGTTCGGTCTGGATCCGACGCATCCCCCTCCAGCCAAACATGATTGAACGGAACAATTTGAGACTCTTTCATACATGGTTTGCGGGTGATGACACGGTCACCAGGAAGACCGACGACACGTTTTATAGCGATGTGTGAGGAATTGGCGGGAGACCTGTCCATACAATGAGATTAGCGAATGTTTCCAATTTGAATATCCTTGAACTTGAGGCATCCAAGCCTCTCTGACAGACATGATACATACCGGAAAGTAACGACCATCCCCCTCTCCAACCGTCTTGTTTGCTCCCACGGCCAAACCCGCGACGGCATCATGCTGACCAGCACCATATCACTTTTCGTGTGGTTTTCGGGATATTCTTCGTTGAGGTAGGGTGTCATTGACGGTCCCCGAACCCACATAACCTGCATAACGTGTTCCGAGAAGAAAAGGCTGATCGGGACGAGGGGCGCCAGGATCCGGAGCCCGCGACATGTGCGCTGGACTGGTCTGGGGAGCGCGGCATAGCGTTGTCGGAGATTGGAGAAGAAAGTGCTGAAGGGTCGATTCGGGGTGAGTTTTGGGCCCTGAATGCTTGGCTCTGGCGTTAAGGGGGCGCCGGGTGTCTGCTGGCCTGGTACTATCCCACCGGGGACAGACTTCTTCTTTTGCGCGAGGTTTTTGGCGGCGTTTGGGGATAGGATGCGGAAGTTGGGTTGGTTGACCATTTTGAGTTGGTGTCGGGGGTGGGGAGGAGGGTGGGTTCGTGTGGAAGTTAGGTGATAGTAATTGGATGCAAGTTAGATGAGATCAAAAGCTCCCAAGGTTGTCATCATGGCTTTCTGAGGAATGTGCTACAAAGCGGCGTGTCGCGAGATTTGATTGTTGGTGAGGTTCAAGTTGCCGGCGGAAATCATGAGCTCCGGTGTTTGCATTGTTTGTCTTATACAATCGAGCATGGCTTTATTCTAGTGACTTCAAAAAATGCTTTGGGTTTTATTTTAATGAATTATTCGGATAAATTAAGTGACGTCGATAAGATCAACAATATAATATCTTGAAAACTACTAGTACTACTGCCAGTGGCTGGCTGAAAAATACTAGTAGTGCCCAGATGGTCAATATATAGTAGTACTAGTATCAAATTGAAACCTGAATAATTCATGTCACAGATCGAAATCATACGTGCAAATGAAAACCAAACATATTGAACATTCCAAGGTTGTTTTTATCTGCAAAATGCGGCAAACACCGTGACTCTGACTCCCTCCATTTATCCAATAAGTCAACGTGACAAGAACCATCACAAAATAGCTCCAAAGGAAGTACCCAAGAGACCAGAATGATATCAGTCCGATTTTCAAGAGCGTGCAAAGAAAATCATTAAGTCAATTGCCAATCGAACAGGGTCGTTAAATGCCATTTGGAGCATCGGCGCCAGCACTCGAGTCAGCGATGCGAAGGTCTTCGGGGGTCGCAGGGAGGAATTGGCTAAAAGATGTCAGCGCGATATGCGCCTGATAAAAGACAGAGAGTACCAACGTTAACATCTGCGCATACACAACCATATCGCGAGGCTCGAAGTTACAGAAGATAACTCGGCGCAGAGCATTGGGTACTCCAGCATTTGATTCCAAGAATTGGCGGACTTCCTGTGTTACAGCGCGCGCCGCAAGGTCAATGGGGTAACCGTATACCCCGGTGCTAATGGCCGGGAACGCAATAGTCTTCAGACCATGCTGCATCGCGAGTTCCATGCTGGTTCGATAGCAAGATCGGAGCAAAGTCTCGGAATGATTAGAATCCTGGTTTCGGTAGATTGGTCCGACAGTGTGTATGATATTTTTACAAGGCAGGTCGTATGCTTTGGTGATTTTCGCATCGCCTGTATCACATCCGTCGAGTTCGGAGCACTCTTCCACGAGCTGCGGTCCTGCAGCTGCGTGAATTGCCCCGTCGACACCTCCACCACCGAGGAGAGAGTTGTTTGCTGCGTTGACGATGCAATCGATGTCCAATTTGGTGATGTCGTTGAGAATCAGTGCGATGCTGTCATTTAGATGTTGCGACGGAGGGAAAGCCGATCCGATTGACTCTGTTGGAAGCAGTCTCCTGGTGCGATAAAGCTGTGATACTGTTGGTATACTGGCCAGATCTACCAAGCGAGAGCGAGCGGCCATGATGGGTACTTCAACGAGCAAAGGTTTGAGGGCTGCCTTGCCTCAATGATATCAGATGTATGGCTTATGGTTGCCCCATTTCTGCCTCAGGCCGAAGCTCCTTACCACAAATATTTGGTAATAGCCACGTGACATTTGGTGCCCGCAGAAGAAGGCGACGAGGCAGAAAAAAAGGCAACGATGCAGGAAACAATTTTGAGTTTGGGTATACTTCAGCGGAGCAATTGAAGTCTCGGAGAAATGAAATGACGATGTTCAAGGCATGTTTGAGACCAAGACAGTGCTGCAGGGGGGAAGACGAGTGATTTCAGACTAACCAATGATCATAGCGTTGAAAATACGCAAGCTATACCCATCGACCCCATTGACCACCTGTTTGGGACTAATGGGTCTTCATGGCATCATTCGATGCATCAGAATGCGCCTCTGGAGCCAACACAACCAAGATTCCAAATAACTATTGTAGGGGCCGAATGCCTAAGTTTAGAGTCGACACTGGTCAAACGTCGCATCTAGACCTACCTGCATTGTACATCTCGCGATACTTCCGACCTTGACCAACGCACCAGTCAGATTACCTAGTTTGGCGCTATACCTACACCCGATTCAGTTTTCAAGAAAAGCCTAAAGCTTACTCCGTCGAGAGGTCGCATCGTGCCATTCGTGCAGAAGGGAGAGAGGGTCTACTCCGTACTCTACGTACGGTCCATGCCCGAGACATGCTCCAGCCTCCTGGCTCCTGGACCTTTGAGTCTTGGCTCTTCACTACGCCGTCGCCCCCGCGATCATGGCGGCCCAGATTGAGATATCATATTGCGAATGGACTCGATCGCACGGCACCCCATACAGAAACGTGCATTGCATATGCACTCTGCACGCGACCCGAAGGGAAACACGTCGTCTTCGTCAAGGTTCCTCGACTGTATTCCCCATCGACTCCGCCCGATCAAGCAGAGGCGGCCAATAGGCCTTTGCTTCAGAAGTACGAGGGGCCTTCCATTGGATCTTGTGCCGCCCATCAGCCCCGTCAGTAAGCATCGGGATTTGGTGGCCACATCCATTGCCCCCTCTTTTTCGATGTACTCATGGGTGATGCCGAGTACAGAGTACAGTAGTGGTATTCTCACGGACAGGACCAGGGACTCCGGCTGGAGATGGGTAAAGGCGGTTTTTGCTTTCGCTAGGGGGGCTTTGTTAAGGTCTGGCCAACACCTCGGTGACACATGAATCCAGACATATCCCCGGGGTGAAAGCAATATACTGATCGCCACCTTCCTCTTCCTTCACTGTTGGGGGAGCCGGGAGTAGGGAGAGAAGGGGGATCTGTTCCTTAGCTCGAGTTCAGCTTGGAAGATGTGCATAATGGGTAATCATCGACAGTAGAGGTGGACTCATCGAACCGGGCCAAAAGTACGGAATGCTGTTGTCGGAAGCGAGCTTTGTCCACGGTGCCCCGGGGAGGAGTCGTGGGAAAAAAAATACACTGGGACAGGCCCTTTTGTGCCCCGTGCTGGTTCAATTGATGGCGTGTACTTTTGTATTAATGTTCGTAGTATGGAGTATCATTCGTAAATCGGAGTAATGGATGATACATCTTTTGACCACCTATGATAGCCCTGGAATATGTCCGAATAGGAAATGGTAACGGCGCCCACACCTCGGATCTTGCCTCTTTTCGTATCTTTCGATACCCGTCGATGGGGAAGGGAAGCCCTTAGGGGAAGGGGAAGGACAAGGCCAAGGGGCGAGGGGAGGAGAGGGGGCATGGGGCTTTCACCAGCGAAGGGCTCCACATTCTCCATCTTTCCGTTGTCGCTTCTTATTCGCAAGCACCTAAAATCAATCACGATGCGTTTTTCTTCCATTCGTTTCCTCTCTATCTTTCTTGCTCTCGTTCGGAAATCTCATTACGGGGATCAATGAACCAACAAACAGGACTTGGTTTCCGCAATCTTGTGGAGCCCGGGTTCGCCCCTCTTCTCCGGTGGCTGGTACGGTGGTTGGATCCCCTGTAGTTTTTCAAGTTGGTGTTAGTGTGGAGCCAGGTCCTGGTCAACCGTTAAGCTGTCATGAAGGAACTGACAGTTCCGAGTACCGTGGATCAGCGGGGCCCAGCCCATGTGTTCCGATAGTCGCGGTGGTTGATTTGATTGCAAGGTTGCCGATCCTTCGGCTGTTGTGCTTTCGTCGATCGCACGGATCTGTCTCATTTCGCACTCCTCACTAGCTTGAATGGTCTCCTTCCTGTTGAAGCGAGCCACACTGGCGTCGCCACTGACAGGAGACACAAGCTTGAGAGGTGTCCCTTTCTTTTGCCCTGTCAAGGTTCCCCTCAAGGGATTTCATGATTGGAGGGAATGTAGGTCTAAGACCAATTGGGTAGCGAGATCTTTACCCCTTGTTCATCTATGGATTTCTTTTCTCCCTCTGGCGGGGTCTGGTTGGCTTCCTCTCTCGTGGAGTCAACGCTCGTGCATGGAACCGGATGAAAAATGAGCAAACTAAACATTAAGTGGGGAACGGCTTGTCACCCGAGGCTATTGGTAGTGTTCGTGCTACCATTTTTAGCCCTTTCGAACAGGTTTACCGCAAGGAAAGACCACCTACTCCGTATAAATTTTTTTTTCCAACCCGTTGATTGGAGAAATGACTGGAATTTTCTTACCCGCCTTTCCTCTCAATACGGAGACAGCAATCATTTGTCCGGTGACAAATCTTCCCCCCTGATTTTGAAATTGTGGCATTTCCGAGGTGCAGGTAGCTCAGCTGTCACAAAACTCAGTTTCGGGCTTGGGGCGAACGGCAGGGCATGAAAGCGGTCTAGACTGGTTGCTAATGCAAAGGCCGATGCACCAGCGGCTGTCACACAAGCAAATGAGAACCTGCACCTGCAGCCTGCATATAGGCATTCTTAACATCACGGTAAAGAGACACACAGAAGGAATAATGAGGATTCTGTAAAGTTAAGACATAGGTCTAGCTTAGGCCTCTTGATGGTGTCGCGTATCATTTATCGATCTGTTTGATTCATACCCCGGACCGCTATTCCCTAGTTCGAGTGATCATCTGGGGGGTATACTCAGGGAAAGCGGATTTGGAATACATACCAGTTGAGCAGCCAATATCTAAAAACCAGGGAAAACAAAACATTTCTGGGCTATAAGCTGCATCTTGATTGGCTGCAGAAAGTCATTTATAGGTACCTTTATGCAGCCATATCTTATTTATTGGCATTGCATAGCGATATACTATGTACAATCGCCAATTCAATTCCAACGTATCCTTTCCCCACATGTTAATGTGCACTATAACTGCAAGAGTCATTCAATCTTGCAGTCTGCGAAACACAGCCAATCATCTGAATCATTCCTTACCACCCCTGGAAACACAGGTACGCGCTGGTACGCATTGAAAACCTAGTACTACACTACAAACGTCACATTGTCATGTCGATCACACGGAATCCCTCCCTGTTCAGTTTACACCTAGGATTAACACGCGCAATGCATCAGATGCTCCCCAAAAGAAGAAACTAAACAACAAAGCTCATCGGAGACACTTCCGATGCAGGAGAACCTAACGGGATATTCAGAATCCACGGGAATTCTATCCATGCGTCTGCTCGGTGATCCTTCGGCCGGGATAATGCATAGACAGAAAGCCACTGGCGGCGATCCCTTCCGCCTGTCATATTCGGGATTTGAAGCTGGGGGTTGGCCTAGACTGCGCACTAGGGGTAGATGAGACAGAAACAACCTCCCTCTTTAGGACAGACCGATAAACTTTCAAGCAACAATCGAGAGCTCACCTTGAATCAACCTTTGCGGTCATTTTTAGCCTTCTCCTCTGTTTGATCAATTTGGGTAGAGCCCCGGTCGTTCTAGTTCGAGGCTCGAGCGAGATAGATCGGTGTCTATGAGCCACAAGGCTCGTTTTTTGATCCTTTCGGGATTGGCGCCGCCGCCCTTTTTGCTCGTGTTGTACTTATGTTCATATGTAAGTATGTATGGGACTTTGCTCTGGTAAGTACTTGGTATCGGAATAATAAGGGTTTCGCGCCGTTTTGGCCATGTCACGTCTTGCGTTTTACCAAAAGCCCACCTTGACAGATACGTACTTCGTACATGTAGCTTATCGTAGATCCCCGAAATCAAGTTTAGCAATAGGCCCGACACCAAAAGAAGGACGTGCATAGAAATGCGAATGGAGTATTCATTCGCAATTCCTCGCCACCGCTATACCAAATCCACTCCGACTCCATTTAGACACGGCATACTAGTGCCAGGACTTTGGAAGAATTGCCGTCGCTACCGGTGAGTGTTCTGTTCGGCACAGACCAGATAGAAACCACACGGAGGCGTGGACTGTCGAAAGAATGCCCTTGATTCATGGGTCTCCATGGTGACTCCGAGCCGTTAGATGTTGGTATTCTTGGCGAACAACGGCCCAGAGAAACCTGGAGCAATAGTCGCATCCACCTGACTCCACTGCAGCGGATCTCAATTTGAGATTTCTGCACATCGCGTGGCTTAACGACGAGGGACAGAGAGGATATCGCCTCGGCTTCCGGCTATTTTATCTCCGGAGGTGTTGATCGATCTGGGAGATTGGCATAGTAGCGTTGAATTGGGAGTCGGTCATTCCATTAGCTTCGTCGGTATTGTACTTTGTATGAATTAGTACGCACTAGATAGATGCCATGTAAGTTGCAACGGTTAGTCCATCGATAAAGTGGATCTAGCACGTTGGCTATGCAATTCCCTAGAACGTCCATCGTCTCAATTTTAGCCTGAGATATACTAGTTCAGGGGGTCCCAGTGAATGAATCGACCTTGATCCAAGCAGTGGGTTGTTGGATTTCGGCCCCGAGAACTCGGGGCCTACTCTGTTCGAGATTGTCTAATGTATAGCGCGTCCCGAGACGGAGGTCTTATATTAGCAAAGCGGAGGACCTCGGAGAGTTACTTTGATTGCCAGGCCAGGGTGGGAATTCTCCGGTCGGGATTTGCACCGCAACTCAATCCACACATCCTGCAGCGTGGGTGGGTCGACAAAAACCAAAGCAGACACACCCTCTCCTTCTCTCTCTTCCACTTTGGACCCATTCCTAGCCCAGCGTACAATATGGAGAAGGAGGGAAGGCAGGGAAGGCATAGAGGAAGAGGGGCCAGGCCGGTATTGAACTAAGGCGCGATTGGGACCCAGAATCGAAATTAAAGAAACAAACGGCCTCTTGCGAATCTCGGCAGCGAGAACGCGCCAATCTTGTTAGGATCGCCCTGAAGGCGCGTATCTTCGTACATCGTGCACTACTTACCTTAAAGGATTGCATGCCCCATGGCCCCATCTCCTGATTTGTCCTACTACTCCCTTATCCGGTCATGACCGGGAGACACTAGTCCCTCTAGGAGGCGATGAAAGTCTCAAGTCCTCATTTTGACCTTTTCCTCCCCGCCGATCGAGGCGGTCTATCTGGTGGATCTGGGAACGGTCCGACCTGACTATCGTGGGCCGTTTTTTTCTTCTTGATTTTCCTTTTTTCTTTTTCTTTTTCTTATAATGAATTTTTTGTTTGGGTGACTGTTATTGTTTTGTTTGATTTTAGCGCTTGCCCGCACCCGCCTCGGGCCATAGGGATTTTCCTCATCGTCTCATTAGGCTGTGAGAACCATTCTGTCGGAACGGCTATATGGTGCCACGCATGACTCGGACTAGCAGAGAAGTAATCCGTTGTTTCGGCAATGCTGCTGTGTTAGGACTGGAATGATATCGCACATATACGTATGTGTGTCCTCCGTAAACAGTGACTAGTTTCTTCCACGAGGAAGGGGGGGGGGTGTGCTCGAGAATGGGCCTAATGAAACTTTCAACTTCCCGTGTGCACTTGGACTTCAGATTGGAACGTGCAGAAGCTGCCGTTGAATCACATCTAGCGCAGGTGACTCTCTCCCTCAGTCAAACTTAGTTCAGTATGGGGAGGTAACCTGCAACGGTGACTCTATGACTTGCCACTCCAAGCCACAATGGAATTGTGTTGTCGCCTTGTTTTCCTAGAAAGTTCTGGCGCAGGCCCTTTTTTTCTCTTTTTCTTTTCTTCTTCCAAGCAGGGCACAGAGCGCAGGGCATGGTGGAGCCTATGATGCTGGCCTTGCCCCAATAGCGCACGCCCTATTCACGTGCATCTTAAAAGTTGCCGGGAATTATATCATACAAGGACCAGTGACGATACCTACATACTAGTACTAGAGTCGGACCGTTGACAATAGTTCCATCTCCATGCGTCCGAGCTAGTAACACGTAAAACGGGACAACATCCCCTGGTCACGATGTACCCAGATCTGACACATGGCGCGACCCCGATGAGGAGTTCGGGGGAGGGGAGGGGGGGAGGGGGGAGAGTGGTCCCTCTCACCCTGGTCGGCCCATATCATGATGGTCTGGATTTTAGCCTTTTTAAAAAGATTGTGTGTTAAACAGGCCAAAAAAAAAACAGGCCCATACATCCCGCTTGCGAGATTCCAGACATGATTCATGTCGCTCGCCCGTTTCTGTCTTGATGCATGCTTGTCCCCTTGCTAGTTGTTACTGACCCTGGCCTGTCAGACAGCAACCTTGCAAGATTGCCTGCCTACTAGCAAGGACAGAAGAGTTCTCATTTTTTTGATCATGTTATTTCAAATCCTAGTGGCAAGACAAACCCGAGCAAAGAGGAAGAAAACAAAAGCGGGAACATATTGAAATTGGCCCATAGAGAAGCACTCAAATTAAGAAAGGATGGGAAGAAAAAAGCAAAGAAAATGGCATGCCTACCTACTCCGTACTCCGTAGTTACCAAGTCCAGCCCAGCTGTCAACTAATACTATTTCCCTGAGCCTGGAGATCGGGCAGATTACCCCGATGAAATCCCCACTACTCGGAGAGTTCCAGCGCCCCCCTTTTTCCCTTCCAACGGACACGTCTCTATGGAGCGTCCACACTGCACACCACGAGGTCGAAAATTGGGGCACGATCCTCAACTAGGGGGGCCGCGGACGGGCGGGACAAATGGGAAAATAACGAAAAAGCCACCGCAAAAAAAGAGGCCAGAAAAAAAATAGAATTCCTTTTTTTTTGGTTTCCCCATCATCATCCCTGTCAGTCCTTTGCGGTGGCGTCTCGGTCCGCTCCCAGGACGGAGATTTGACTGTGTATGGGCGTGAACCGTGCATTGGGTTTCATTTTTTTAACCCTTTGTTCGTGGTCCCCAGTGGCCCGTTGCGAATGGTGGAGAATTTCTTATTGATGCTATTGCGTCGAGTTGCATCAAGGCTCCGGAGCGTACTCCGTAGTGGAAATGCCGAGCCATAACCTTGTCCACTTCGTTACTTGACTAGTGAACTTGAACCGATATTGCTAAAGCTAAGCAGAGTAGTACATATTTGTACGGAGTATGTACGGAGTACTGCGTAGGTAACTATGTACGGGAGTAGTAAGTGAATAAATTCGGATTAATCTCACTGGTGATGGATGCTAATCTCGACGCGGCTGAATTCCCACGCGGGCGGTGCAGAGCCCTTTTTTCTCCTGCTCTAGAAATTAAATTTTTGGAGCTCTTTGCCCGCCCCTTCTCCTTGCCTTATTGCGATTGACATGGCTAGACGGTCTTGGGGCGTTTTTTTTTTTTAGCTTGCTAAGATTATCGTTCTGGGTGGAGTCGATTTTCCAAGGTTCTGATTGTTCGAACGCCCTCCCGGGATCCATTCCCCTCCTTTTTGAGTTCTGTCATAATAGATCCCAATTGCTGGATAGATCATCACTGCGAGAGAGAGTGTCGTATCCTAGTATGTTCATTCATACGCGCTGCCCTGGCAGAATGCAATAAAAGGGATGCGGATTCCACGGACATCGGCCGCAACGACGATCGTTTGATAAGCTTGCTTATGGAGCAAAAAAGAGATTTACCTCTGACATGAACAGCTAGCTACAGTAGCTAGCTTGTCGAGAGGGTGGATTTCGGAAGCTTTCCGGTTGTTTTCTCCGAAGTCATGGGCAAGAGAGAGTGAAGAAGAGACAGCAAGATGGAGTCGACACTTAGTTGCCCATAGCTGGATTGCGCAAACAGCCGAACAAAATGACTGAAATTGGGATCGGATCTTAATCTCTTGCCAACTTGAGGAACGGCGCTGTCGCTCATTGTACCATTGCGGTTAGGATTATCTGATCATCCTCTTAGCGATCGGAGGGTGGTCCACACAGTAGCCAGGAGGCGAGGCCGTAGCACGCTTGCTCGCGCCGTTTTGACCCTGCTTGGTCAGGATCGAGTCATCAAGTGGCGGAGAGTTTTGACAATGAAAGCGGACCCAAAACGGTCCTAACGGTGCTCTCCATCACGCACTTGTCGATCATTCTTTACCAGAGAGTAACGAGGCCCATTATTCTTCGTTTCCCACTCACTTTGTGGGAGGAACTGGAGAATGGAGACATGGAGACTAGTTTTGTTTTTGTTTTGATTTTGTTTTGGGAAAATTCCTACTTTCTCTTGGCTTTCTGGGAGGGTTTCCAGCTTGTCGGGTTGCTTGTTGCGGACTGAAGGATCAGAAGGTATTTTGAAGGAGCTGTGGATCTGAAGAGTTCTGCAACACCGACGACGATTGGTGCATCGTCATGAACCTGCTGCAG
Source organism: Penicillium manginii (assembly GCF_028828005.1). Lineage (NCBI taxonomy): Eukaryota > Fungi > Ascomycota > Eurotiomycetes > Eurotiales > Aspergillaceae > Penicillium > Penicillium manginii. Next base: position 2,255,446 of record NW_026643102.1, on the reverse strand, counting down.
ACCGACCATCAAGATTCACATCTTTCAGCTCTGTTACAACAAAAATACTGCGCCGAGCTTGGGGCTCCTCGTGCAAGCTGGTAAGGATCATATCGCATCGGCATCATATCGCATCGACAGTTTTCCCCAGGCGGCCCATTCTTACCTGTTCGGTTGGATCCGCAGCAGCTTGTCCTCACATGACGGGGAGTTCTTAGCCTTATCTCCTCTCTAATGGCCCTTTTGTTTGCATGAGTTCCCGCTTCATGGTGGACCTGGACCTGGAATGGGTGGAGAGGGTTCCGCCATCACAGTCGTCGCAGTTTTGCGTCTCTCCGACGCACAGTTGCCTGATTCTGGCAACCAACCTGGGACGTCGAGAGCAGCTTGGGTACTCTCGTACCCCGTACTGGTTTTTTGTTTTTGTTTTTGTTTCTGTTGCTTGCATTTGCATTGGTGTTGCAAGTAAAATTGCCAATGCGCCCAATCGCGGCGGTTCTAATCTGATCCCGTACGAAATCCAGCTTCAGCGGCTGCGACCGGGCTGCCGGCCAGCTATTCCGATGGTTCAGATCGAAATCCCGGTACTACAGGGGAAATCGAATGTGCTGCGTCTATCAACTTCATATACTAGATGTGCTCGATACTTACTGGTGGGATGGTTGACTCCCTTTACCCCCCCCTCCCTCATGCGCTGTCCAGGACGGAGGTCCTACGGAGTCTTTTGCCCACCCCCTCCCTCCCTCTTAGAAACTCCCCTGTTTGACGAATCGTGCATCAGAGTGGGGAAACACACCTGCAGACGGCAAGTTTTGGGTGCATCAGAGTTCGGTCACAGGCGAAGTGACCTACCGTGCATACACTAAATCTCAGGTGTGCACGGAACGCATCGTAGAGTGGCTGAAATCGAGCGAGCTGGGTGGTGCATTGGGCTCGCAATGCAGCGACCGGACATGTAGATCAATGCCACGCATTTGCAGGATCTCGGACCCGTCAACAAATCTTTGTCCGAGGGCGTTTTTTCTTCCGTATACTCCGTAGTCGGATCCGGGTGCGGTTTGTGCAACGGGCGACTCGATTCGATCTGGGGGGGGAGGAGAAGGGGAAAGTTAAAGGGCAGAATGGAGCAGCGCAAAGGAGGAAATTCGGCCCAGATCGAGGGCTACATCTGCATCTGCATCTCGGCGATGGGTCCTGCATGTTTTTCTTTTCCCTTTTCTTTTCAGGTCCAGTTTTCGCCCCGGGGATGTTTACATGCCGACCGCATCCTGTCCACCCTGGACTAGGGCGGACACGCCGTTTCGTACCAGTCTGGATGGGAAGAGACTGCCAAGGCGCTTTGAGATCCAGATCAACGGGAATGCGTTTGGAGATTCCGAAGATCTTGGGGCGATTACCTTTTTGTTTGGGCCCAGGGCGAGGGCGACCGTTACGCCATGCACGATGGGGGCGATGTCTGTGCGCAAAATAAATGCGGCGGAGGGGAAAGGAGAGTGGGACGAAGACAAAGGAGACGAGGCTGGGAGGTACCAGGTGCTTGGAACCGAGCTCTGTGTAAAGTTCATGTGAAGTGAGAATCCTTGAGCAAAGTTGCTGTTAGTTCATACTCCTTCAACCAGTGGAGGTTGGGGGCGGAGAATTGGCATTATGACATGCCAACGGCTTTAGGCGGGTCCCCCTTCCCCCTCCGACAAAAGGGGCCAAAGCAAAATTGGAGAGAAAAGGGTGCTGCCACCTGGGGGGGAACCGTGTACTTTGCTCAACTGTAAGTTCTGTACTCCGTAGAGTGGTAGGTATACTCCGTAAGGTAGAGTTTCCAAGGTCATTGGACCACTTTGTCCCGATCACCTTCAATCTCGATCCCTACGTCATCGAGGTATGTTCCTGACAGAGAGTCGCCCTATGTATACTAGGTAGGTATGAAAGTACCACTAGTACGAAAGTCGGGTCTGAAGAGAGCTGAGGAGCGATCTCACCAATAACGTCTCGAGTGGTCCGATCTTCGATCCAAAAGCTTACTAGAGTCGTCCCGTCCGGAGAGGGCTGAAGAAGGAAGCAAGTCCGGAGAGGGGAGGAGGTGTTTTTATTTTTATTTTTATTTTTATCTGTATTTACACGGGGCTCTATTGATTTGAGTCCATTCCGAACCCATTAATATACTGTAGATTAAATTGCGGAGGGCTAAGTTAATTTGGAAGTACCGAGATGTTGATGTGATACTTCTGGTTAAGCGCCCGGCGAGCTACCGTGGAATTCTACTAGTAGCACTAACACTAGTGGTAGTCAGTTAGAATATCATTACCTAGGTATAATATAGTAGCTGATCCTAGGCTCCAGAGGGAGTACAGAGTACAGATCCGATGCGCCTGTACGACAGGATGCTAGTTATCATTGGCGGGTGATCCAGTCTCGATTTCAAGTGGGCTGTGTGACAGTCTCCACACGCCCATTCTTCAGATCTGAGTATACCGTCTTGTCTGCCTTACACAGGCGGCTCCGATCAGGTAAGCTGGATGAATAACATCATGATGGTTATTTCTCAGGTTGGTGGGAGTACTCCAAGGTATGAGTATAATCACGGGGTGGTATTAACCCCTGTAGTAGGATACTCATTTTACTATCCTCCGGGGCATGCTACTGCCAGTGGGTAAACATATGTCTACTGGCATTAGGGCTGGCGATGTGACAACCTCGATGCGTGTGGTACGTACTGTTCCTGAGCAGTGTTGCACTTTATACATCCTAGTATACTCACTGGTATACTGTATATGCTATGTATAATTGCATACAAGGTACGGAGTACACATACAGCATATCATCACCAAGTCCCTTTCAAATTCTAGAAGCTCCACTACCCCCACTGTATCGCAGCAACTAGTGAGTCTCTCCACCGAAGATCCGCAGTTCGCTGTATGGTAATTTGCCTGGTACGGTACTGACTGTACATACTAGTTTACTAGTATAGTAATACTAGTAGTATGCGTACAATACACTCGATCCCTGCTAAATCAAAGTACGATCCATCTCGATCCACTAGATTCCGATGAAAAACGCTTTCCTTATACTTTGGGAAATTTATTATATTATTTTATTAAATTATTTGGGAATTATATTTGTATTATTCCCAAAGTATTCTGAATAAAATAATATAATAAATCCACCCTATTAAGTTCACCTCCCCTCCCCCCCGTTCATTCCAATCTAAGGCCCGAAATGAAATAGACTCGATCCCCTTTTATTCGATTCCCTGAGGTCTAATTCCCATCTGATATTCTGTGGCCCGTTATATACTTTTACCTTGACTGCCCTCGCCCACTCTGGGCATACCTTCCCAGGTAACCTGACTTGATCATCTCCCACTTTCACTTCCACTCTCCCACTCTCCCACCACATTCAAACATTCTTCTCTTCCCACTCCACGCACCAACCCCTTACGTCTGATCGATCGAATACTACTCGTCGACTCTACTTTACTCTACACTCTCCGGTACACTCCCGCTCCCACATCTCCATATCTCCATATCTCCTCCCACATTTTCCCCTCGGGATTAACTCGCACCCGCCACCCAACTTCTCCCCCCCCAAACGCCACGAGATTCGATTCTTCGGTTCTCCCACGAATTCGATTCTTTTTGCATCTCCGATCTATCCGCCACTCGCCCGGTACGAACTGGTGGAACGCTTTTTGCACTTGGTCGCACGAGAGGCCTTGATCGATTTCCGAGGTTCGACTGGGTTGAGTTCCTGTTCGAGGTCGACCCATTGATTTCATTCGGCCGGATCCTTGATTTATCTACGACCCTTTCGCCCATCGAGATCGGTTTCCAGAGATCACTTTCTTTACGATCGTTCCTCTTGTTCCACTCATTCGCGATCGGTCCAAACTTCCACTTCTTCCCCTCTTCCATCCCCCTCCCCCCATCGGACGTTGATGAAGTTGGGACTTCTATTGTGACAAGTCTTTCTCCCGGTTGTTCATTCAGAACGTGATGGGGTCTTTGGAAGCCGCATCTAGGCACAGGTGTGTTGTTATTCATCTTGCTGCATGTTTGCCTTGCGCGCGCGCGCAACCGAGCACACAGCTCCCCCATCCCCTTTGGAAGGCGCCATTCAAGAATCAAGTACTGACCAATTTTTCTTTTCCCTCAGAGACCCTTTGCCTGCCATCGGCTTCCTCGGTAAGGACGGTTCAGGGTATTCGTATTCTAAGCACGCTGCTTCGCCGACCCCTCTACTCAGCCCGAACAACATGTACTCCGGACAACCGCTACCGTACGCCTATGCGCCGCACGCGACCAACACACCTTCACAATCCGGCTATGTCTCGCCATCAGAGTCACGCCGGACTCTCGAAGATGAAAAGGATAAAGCCACTCCGCGACAATCCCTCCCATCCATCCACGAGGCCCTGGGTAACGACCCTTCCCTTCCATACCCCGCCCCTACCTCTGCTCCTCAATCACAACCCGGACACACCGCACCACCTTCACATTTAATCGGGCGCCCCGGCGCAGAAGGTCCAGCAGGACCACCGAACCCATTCTCCGCCAATGGACCACCCGCCGCATCGGTGATGCGGGAACCGGGCTATCCTCATCAATCGCAGCTCCAGGCCGACGCCTCGCGCAACAGCCTCACCTCAATCAATACACAAGAGTCACGCAACGCGTCCCTCAACTCCCTCAGCACGGGCAAGTCTCCCACGCAAAGCGCCAAAACTGGCATCACCTCGGTTTCCGGCTCTCAGAACTCCTCCCATTACGATTATAGCGCGCCTCCTTCTGCTGGCAGTGTCGCCTCCCCTAACGGCTACAACCATTTCCCACCAAACTACAACTTTCCTCCCTCTCAACCGGCTGGTCCGTCATACCCCCAAGCTCCTTACGACAGTCGATACATGGCTGCGCCACGCGTGGATGAAGTCAAGGGCGGATTTGTGGCTCGTCCGATACCGGGCCAGCCTCACAGCGACTCGGTAAAGCGACATCTGGATGTCTATGATGTGGAGACGTCACTTAACGAGGTATGAATTTTCTCTTGCAACCCCCCCCCCCCTCTGGACTTGGTACCCTCGCAACTGTTTGGTCCCCGAAATCGGGAGTTTTAACCAATAGTTTCTCTATTTTGAGAACCCGGATGAACGGGTCTGCGATCAACGGTTGGGAGATTGGCATATGGCGATCCGCGGACCATGGGGGGCTGTTCTGGCGGCTAAGCTTGGAAGGAAGTGGGCTGACGTTTTTACCCAATTCGAATAGATCGCCGAGATGAGCACACGAACATTGGATTTTTCACGACATTACGCTGCACGGGCACACCAAACACAACGGTCTGGACCGGTCTTGGGGTCTCTCCCATCGCTGAACGAGGTGGAGGACATGCTCCATATGCAGCGTCGGAACCAAGATGCGTTGATCCGGATACGGACGGCGGTCGTGAACCAGGAAGCGGCATTGGCGGAGCAAATGGCCCAAAGAAAGGCCTACAAGCCCGAGGACGAGCACATGGCTCTGTACCAGGAAGACTACAAGGGCACGGGTGGGTTCGCCGGGGCAGATGCGAAGAAACGGCGTGGAGTAAGTGATCCAATCTTCATTTCCCTCTTTTACCATTACCCCTTTCAGCTCTTGCTTCTCTCCCCTGAATACCCGTTTATCCCCCTGCACACTGGGTTGAACACCGTGGTTGACGCGGTGTCGGACCCCCTCCACCCCCACTCTTTCGCCCTGCCACTCCCCTCACTCCGAGCTGTCAATGGCTAACCATTCCACTTTTTTTTGCAGAAGGCGGCCCCTCCTGGTCGTTGCCACAGCTGTAACCGAGCCGAAACACCAGAATGGCGTCGGGGTCCAGATGGTGCCCGAACGCTGTGTAACGCATGTGGCCTACACTACGCCAAGCTTACTCGCAAGATGGGCGCCAACAAAGCGGCGACCCTGGGTTCCAACCTGAAGCCCAAGAGTGTGCTTGACTCCGCATCCCCTACCAGTCATTAAGCTTCTTTTTCTCATGTGGCGTTGGAAAAAAGGCGGGAAATAGAAACGGGGAGGCAAAAAGGAGTTCAGTGGATCGATCCTTGTGTTGTTTTTTTTGGAAAATTTTGGAATCTTTTCTTTTTTGGTTGTTTAATTCTCACCCTACATCTCCCCCACCCTCTTCGCTTGTTCCCTCCTGTTGGTTTCCTTTTTAGGAGATTCGTGTGTTGTGTGATTCGTCTCTTCCTGGCTTGGTATACGCTTATACGCCTCTCTTCCTGGAATATTCCCCCATGAGCATCATTCTATCATCTTTGATTTTTTTTCCCGTCCTTGTTACTGCGTGTGTGGAACTTCCTAATTGGTGTGCCCTTATATAATACCCTCGCAGCGTTGGGAGCCCAGCTTCAAAGCATAGATTACCCTCCTTTTTTGACATTTCCCTCACTTGTTTTGCCTTTGTTCCTCTTGGCGAAAACGATTCGAGGCTTTTTTGTTTTTTTGTTTTCTTCATCTTTTGTTTGCCCCCATCCCCTCAAGACAGTTTGAACGCCCCCCCCCTGTTCCTGGTTTATACCCTGCATTCTCGCGTCCCCGAGCTCCCCATCGCCCTATGCATGCGGTGCGGTGTGTGTCTGAGTATGTCCTTTCTTACTTACCCTTGTTCTCTGATGTGTGTACGATCTTGGTTTCTCTAGCATCTCCACGGTCTATATGGATGAAAGTTTTATTTGCTTTGATTGATGGCTTGTCTTGGCGTGGCTTGCTATAGCATATTTCCCTTTATTATTATTATTTTTTTGACGACGATTTGCGGGTGGCAATTTGGAAGAAATTTTGATGGCAAGATACAGTGTAATCTCTTTTTTCTTTCTCTCTGCAAGATCTCATCTATTCCAATCAACTCCCCCCTAAAAATTCAATAAAGTTGCAAATTATGATGACATGCCAAGATTCGGATTCTTCTAGAGGCGAGACGAGTAGAGTAGAGTAGAGTAAAGTATAGAGTTGCCACGAGTGGGTGGGAATCTCTCGGTCTCCCGCAGCCGATGAAGTCACGGCCGAACCCGTTCCATGGTTATCTTATGATTTTGCCCTTGTTACTTCATCTTCTGGTGCCTTCGCGAAGATGCAGCCTAAGGCTGGGCATCTATCGGGGCCAAAAAAATAAGAGGCAAAAAGCAAACAGAGATTTTCAATTAGTATTGGTTTGGTACGGATCAATCGGGCGAATTGGGTACAGTAGGGCATTGCATTGTATGTCGTGGCAAAAAGAGGTAAACAGCAAATCCTGTACTCCGCGAAAACCGAGACCGAACTTGAGCTGAATGAACGTGGCAGAGTTTTTCTCTAGTCTAACGAACGAACGCCTTCGCATTCGGATCTGGTCTGATCTGGTCTGATCTGGTTTAGGCCAGTCAGATCCGATCTGATCTCACAAAAACAGAGCAAGCTGCAGGTGCGAGACTCGGCAAATATGCGGTGCGGCTGCCGACAGGCGCCCAGATCGGCCGACGTGCAGGCTTACGATTATGTCTAATTTCAAGTTGTCTGCGTGACTTGGAGTAGTGGCTTCATTTTCATTTTCATCTCCGTCTCCATTTCTCGCGGGAACGGGAGGGGAAGGGAAAGGAGGGGAGAGCGGATCCCACGATCGATCGGGTGGGATGGAGATACGAACGTAGATACTAGGTAGCAGGGTAACAAGAAAGAGCGGTATACCCCAAACACCCCGAACTCGGTGAATTCCAAATCTCTTTGAATTTCACATCCCGGAGTAGGTTAGGTACTCCGTACTAACTACTCCTTCAAGGGCCCCCCCCCCGGAGGAGCCGAGCTTGGAGGATGGAAAGAAATGCCAGACCGCTTCGTCACTGCGGGGGACTGGGCGCGTCGCGCGTCTCAAGATTTGTCATTGATCTGAGTTTGAGAGTTCAAGTTCTCCGAGAGAATGACAGGCCCCCGTTCGTCCAAAGGAGTTCGGGGGCCGATCGAAGGCCCCATCCCCTGTTCGGAGGGATCGACTTCCTATAGTGGGGGGGGGGAGGGGAGGGAGTATCAGCTGCAGCTTCGATTTTGCGATTCATCCTTCCGAGATTTGGTCCGGATCGATGTTTGTTTGTATGCAGGTGTTCAAGTTGTTGATCTCGTCGCTGAAGGTAAGGTAAGTACTAGATCGATCGTCTTGGTCAGGCTAGGAAATAGTCATAGTAATAGTGATTTGGAAGAAACCCCGGACCTAACGATGGAGGCGTCGCTGATTGACCAGTTCTGTCCCGATCGATTGGATTGAGCATCCTGGGCTGAAGTTAGAGAGACCGGGGTTTGAATTCGAGGGATTTGAATTTGGCGGATTTCCCAACGCTCCGGGCCAAGGCTGAGACTAGCAGGGATAGATGGGATGGCAGCGATCGCATTGCAGCATTTGAAATCGTCGTTCCCCACTTCGTGATCGGGGCCCATGAATAACCCAATCGGGGTTGTGGTCGCGTTGACATCCCTGTGGAGATCGGTGAATCACTTGGAATGGGATACATACAGTACAGATTACTTTACACTGAAGTGCGTATGCGTTATGGACTGACCATACATCGTCTATACACTTTTCTCCGTATGGAGCTATCCGTCTTGCTTATTCGCTTGCTCGAAAATAAAAGAAAGAAAAAATGTCTCTTGGCGCCTTTAGGAAGACCAATAAGGTATTCTCCACCGCGACTATCTGCTGCACATCCACCGAGGAACCAAACTACTGCACTGCAGTGACATGCATTGACTTGCCATGTTCTCCGTTGCCACGCCGCCTGAGCCGAACCCATTGTACAGATAGAATTAAGAATGTTCAACAGAAGGCTGCAAATGGAGATAACAGACGAACCTTACCAAAGAACCCAATTCGCCGCTTCCGAGATCCGGTGCCGGCCGAGATGGCGAGTCAGTTGGTGGTGGTTCGCGGTACCCCGTCAATCCTTTGTTGATTTTGAATACGGGTGTTGCATGTGCTTTGATAGTATTCCCGGCGTGGTGGATTATTGAAAGAATCGAACACTCGGCGTACTCCGTTCATCGTGGAGATCGATCCACAAGTCTGGTGGCGAGTATTGTGCTCCGTACCTCGACTGCCGTCCCCATAGCAGATCTATTTTCTACTCACAGTGCAGTGGCTTGTTCGCTCGTTCTCGTTTTGATCTACGATGCTAGCGTCTAATATGACGGCTTGCTGGGGCTCCATTGCCGATACAAGTTCCGGCTTTGTATCCCCTACGGTAGTTTGGCGATTTGTCTAGGAGTACATGGTTCATATTCACGACTACCATGACGCATAATTTTTGAGACGTTTTGTATTATGGGGTTTTGATTTAATCTGATTTCTCTCTGACATTTACTTTGACTCCTAAGACAACCATCTGGCGCACCATCCCTGCAAGAATAGATCGGCCCTGGCCTGTGCCGTGCGGCACACAAGCCTTGCGATCGGTACCCAATGCAAACCCTATCTTGGAACTAGAGGGGTCAATTCGCGCCCTTGCGATCGATCTCATCTTTAATATTTGTACTCGAGTCAGCTCTTCAAGTTTGAGTTTGACACGTATGCAACTACTACATATTGTATATTGTAGGTATATTAAATATCAAATATTGAACTTCATGGACCCGAGGAACTGGATCAAGGACCTCATTGCCGGGGGTGGCTTGGAGCGAGAGCGAGATGTCCTGAAATGTCGGTCTGTGAGTGGAATTCACGATCCACTCCTTTTTTTGGCCTCTAGCACAGCTAGGTCGCCCCTCTTCCCTTCTGCCGAAATTTCACCTGGCTCATGGTAAAGATTAATGAAATTGCAGGGCCTGTCCACAGGCAGATCCATATCTTACCGGGCGCCGGGGCCTCCCGCACCAAACCAACCTGGGCCCGCGATGATGGCAGCAGTGGAGCCCGGCTTGTTCTTCTCGTGTTCTTCTCGTGTTCTCTGCCTTTTATTCCCTGTTCTTGCTTTGTATTTGGTGGCTTCTACTATTTTTAATTTAATGTTTATTTTCTCTCTTCTCCGCCCCCCCTAGTTTTTTTCTTTTGCTTCTTTCACCCAAACGCTACGGTGAGATCGGATCTCGGGATCCCCTTTGCTGGCCACGATATGGAGTACATACATACATGCGCTAGGTAGGTATGTATTACCGATCCGGGGATCCTTCTGTCTTTGTCAATATCAATTACCTAGGTACCCAAGTCTTTTCGGATAGATCCGGGCTATAGATTTGGGACACTACATGTCCTCCGCGTACAGTGTATGTGTATGTCATACATGTAAGGAGAATCGCTGTACAGAGTGCATACAGATACACAGCCCGTAGCACCAACTTCGGCTGAAAGACTAAGTTCTGAAGAATCATTCTGCAAGCCGATCATGATCAGCGCAGTACGCGGGGCAGGCACAACCACTAGGCTTATCCCTTTGAAGAGTGCTGACTCGCCGATGAGAATGCTTTGACTAGCGGCGGCTGAGGACCGTGGGTCGTGCGTCCCAAAACGAACAAAGAAAGCCAGTTCAACCATGGAATCTCACGCGGGCCAAAGTCTATCGGGGAAATGTGAGCGGGGCTTTGTGGAGATGAATCGAACTACGATACCGACAATCTGGTACGCTATTGATTTTGATTTTTTGGAGGGGCGAGGATAGGGGGGTATTAGGGACATTGAATACGGAGTACGAAATAAGATGATTGTACATCATATGGATGAGATCGTAGGCGTAAACTACTGAATTTTAGGTCTGTGGTACTTACGGTACGGAGTACTAATCACATTACTTACCAATCTGCTTTACAGGATCATCCAGCATTGAAAACGTGGCCTTTGTATCGTCGTTCTCGGTCCTGGATGGTAGATCGTGACAAACTAGCGCCTGCAAAATCTCCATCCCAACCCGCGAAGCATGGTCTGATCTCAAATTTAATCTCAGTGGTCCACCGTTACGCGAGGGGGTTTCCAAAGATCTAGCGCCTGCATCGACGCCATCTTGCCCACTATTGCCCCGTCTACCGAGTAGGTATGTACGGAGTACCGACTTTAGATCGTAGCTCGTGACATGCGTGCATCTGGGCTACGCTACTGTACGATCGAATCCCTTTCCACCACATCGCACCGGATGTCGTACTGCAGGCAATCGTGGCTGATTGGCATCGCGACCGGGATCCGATCTCCCATGCTGCATGCACGCGTAGGCGATCGTTGCTTCACCTAGGGGGGTTTTCCCTGGGCTGACGTGGGATCTTACTACCGAATAGATCGGCCGCCCACAGGTCAGCATGTATCGCCAAGCGGTGACTTTTTATTTTTGCGTTTTTTTGCGTTTTTTTGCTTTGTTTTCGGCTCTTTCCTTTTTTCTTTTCTTTTCTAGGTGCCTTAATTCCGGGCCGTCGATATGCTTTTTTTCTTTTATTTGGTGGGTACTTGTATTTCCCTTGTACGGAGTACAGGTATGTATGGATGTATTCAGATAACCTTGGTTACATGCAGATACAAAGACCTGTACATACAGAAAGACAAACAAAGAGAGCAAGGCTGCCTAGCGAGATCTTGACCCACTGCTTCGGGTAGGAGTTGCTTAGGAAATATCTCGTAGACGTGGCTTCGGGCCACGTCGCTAGTTGATTGAATCCGATCAGGAGGATCCCTACGGAGTACGGAGTACAAAGAGCAAGACCCAGATCTAGCAACGATGGCACCCACTCATCCACCCACTCCTCCCTTTAGAATCTGCGGTAAATGGTAAGGAAATCAATAGTCGCTCTCCACACAATCCCGCCAAGCCAGTCCGATTAAATCGGAGTATCCACTCTATAAGCGCCCCCCCTTCGTCTTAAAGCGCTGGAATTAAGATCCGGACAACAGCCACGCTGTGAGTACATAGAGAGGGTTGGCCCAATTGGCCCACTCGTTCTTCGCGGCCAGATTAGGGTACGCCGATGAGTCAGAAAATTCAATAATGGATGGGGCTTGGGTAAGACATGTCTGTAGATGAGAGGTACGTTGAAGCTATGGTGAACTGGTGGAGGAGGGCAAGTCGTGCGCGAACCCCACACAAGATCGCGATCGGCTTCTTGTTTTCCGATCAGCATTTCCCTGGACGTCCCGTCCCGGTAAATAACACTACTATTACGCTTAGTTGAATAGTCACCGGGGACGTTTCTAGATCCGGGTATTTGGCGGTAGATGATGATGATTTTCTATGGGGGTTTCCCGGTGTACTCCGTCTGCCTGCGTTGAGGTTTGGAACCTTAACCTTTTGTTCTTGTTTTTCGGACCTAGCTTTCTCTTGATCGAAATTAATTGCTGTATTTGGCACACCTTGACTAATCTAATGACGACATGGAGAGAACCTAAATTAATTGACTGACTAAGCTGGGATATCCTCGGAGCCGCCGGATCCGACCTTATGAACCTCGGATGCCATTCATCTATTGTGAAACCCGCCGGTGGCGCTGAGACCGTTGAGACATTAATTTAGAAGCGTTCGAGGAGTCGAGATCGAGATGACCACATGGTCTATCGCCCCACTTTCGGAAGATTCGGGTAAGGCCTCGACCTCGAATTCAACCTGGAGAGTGGCTCAAATCTACAACTGGCTTGTCGTGACGTAGTATGTGTAGATAAATTTGGATATTGACATGTGAAATTAGAGTCACGTGTGAGGTACTGTGGTTTACTAAGACAAGATTGGCAAAGTCCTATGTCTGTCTGAGTTGTTGTGGGGTGAAAGTATACTGTTACTTTCACTGGCAGTTTGGTTAAATGATAGTTGCTGTAGTTGTACCTAAGATACGGCTAGTTGGCATGTACTAGTAGTTGTTGATATGAGACAACTGCTGAGACTTGTAAATTGTTAGATACAAAGCGAAAGTTAATTATTGACCATTATCGAATCAACTCTAGTAAAGGAAGTGTAGCATCTGTCAGCACGATACCCTCAAAAGTCTACCACATCAGTAAGTCTCGCCCAAACGATCATTCATCTCCACCTTCCAAATCTCAAGAGGATCCAAGGTCTCCACTCCCGATGAAATGATAGCCCGGGTTATCATCTCGTAGTCATTTTCCTCCCAGCACACCTCCCGGAAAGCGCAATGAGCCCTGAAGGTACACTGTAGACAGTCACAGTTTGGTTCATACCAGGTAACCAGACGCCAACAGTCGTGAAACCACCTCAAGTCCCGCCCAAGGATTTCACTTCTACGGAAGCGGTAGATGGCATCCTCAGCGAGACCCAGGTAATGCTTGAATACCTTGTCTGCCTTATTATCCATTTGGTCTGCGGTTTCATCCCACAAACCATTGGGATCAAGGGTAAGTCTTCCAAAATGTGTAGCGACGATATCGAGAACCCCGCGATGATCAGCCAGTCTCAGTGAGTCAGTCCCAACAACACCTTCAATAATAAATCTGAGTATCCGCATTTTTGGGCGGAAGCAAAGCCCCGTTGCCGTGTCGTCTATGCCTACTTGATTCAATGTGTATAGAAGATGGAGCGTTTTCAAGAAAAGGTCGTTCATTGACTCAACGAGATCTTGATTGTCGCCAGGCCTCTCGGAACTTGTCGCGGGGCGATTCTTCGAAGTCGCTGCTACCTCTCTTCGTAGCTCCTTATACTGGTGAATTAAGGCATCTCGTTTTGAAGCAAAAATCTTGGACTTTTCTTCCCACGTAGCATCAGCAGCTCGGCTTCGTCCATCCATGTTGACTCTGGGTATTTGATGCTGAATTGAAAATGGATTGGCTTAATGAGTATTGGTAGGAATTGCCAGGAAAATTAATTTTTATTATATCAAAGCCTTTATTTCGTATGGGCGATACCGTGGCAATGGAACATAGGTGGATTGTCTTTGTCTTCCATTTATTACTCTTTGAGTGAACAAACAATATTTGAACAAAGCTATTTAATAGATACGAAAGTCTTTGAAGATACCAAGTGAACTGAAATTCCTTTGATAGATGTTGAAGTGGACCCTGATTTTTGGAAAACGATGTGATGTTTGTTCTCATCGCAGTGCTGTCGAGCTTTATTGAATTTATTCTATACACTACGAGCGGATATGTGGATCGATTTCAAAGGTTCTGAATCATTGAACAACAAACTTGAATTAATTCAACAAGCTGGCCTGTAAGAGCCAAGACCGACCAGGTAATAATGCGGATCTCGGGGCCGTCTTCACTCATATTTGCCCCTAGGCCCGCTCAAATACCTAGGTAAACACCAGCTATACCCTTTCGGATACCTTACACCCCGAATTTCCAGCCAGGCTGTAGAGGTATATATTTCATAAGCTCAAGGCACTGATAGTACTTACATGTTTGATCGTACCACTCAAAATGCTGCCAAGTGGAATGAAGCCAGTGATGCCTCTTCTGGTCTTCCCGTGCCTCATCCTCCTGATCTGTAATTTCTCGCCACTTCTTTGTTTGTGCTTTGGCCTCCTCGTTCATGTGATAAGTATACTTATCAGAGGTATTGTAGCCCTCAACGGTTAGCCTGCCTACCTGCACTGCAAGAATTTTTCCAAGATTTCGGTCCATTGGTCGATACCTAGATGGTCATCTCTAATCGATTCGTCAATTACCCACTTTATTAGCTTGACTTTGCCCATGAAGCAATCTCCGGTTGTCTGTTCACGTATATCAGCTTTTAATAGAGTATCAAGATATTTAGTTTTTTCTCTGAAAAAATTCGCGAGGTCTTCATAGTTCGTTTCCGGGTCCTTGGTTAGTCGCTTCTGCTTGTCTCTAAGTGCTGTGACCATATTCTCTCAAGAAATCATGAAGTTCGGAGAATAGACTAAAGAGCTAGGCGTGGTAGTCATTTTTGCTGTAAGTTCCAGGGTTGGCTAAAGTAGTACAGTATTGCTGAATGAATCACTATTAGCGTTCGATTGTAGTTCTATTAAATTTCACGATGTACCTAGGTACCTGTCAGTGTCATTCCACGCAGTTTATTTATATGCAGCTCAAGCAAATGTCTCGAGGTCGACGTTAGCCAGTTTTAAACTTGCTTGGAACAAAGGTTTATTATCTGAACTATAATCAAAGGGCTGAAAGTGCTCTTTCATGAAAAAGAAAGACTATTGTCTTCTCTAATTTATCAGAGCAATCGCACGATAATTACGAACAAGTCAAGAGTCGCGAAAATTGGCTGATTAAGGACAGTAACTTCTACCATATTTATTAATAAGAATAAATGGGAGCGCGCGAGCACAGAGTCCAATGGATATGATTCAATTTAAGATAAGGAGATTATAGTTACAAATATCATATACCTGAAAATAGATTTCGCCAACGCTGCCACATCAAAGCCAAGGCACTCTTCGAAATCGCCTCCGATGCATTGGCTGAAGGACGGCGCTTAACACACTGGAGGCAATAGCAATCCTTAAGGATCACAGAGAGACATGACCATATGAGACGAAGTTGTTCTCGTCTGAAATATTCGATATCTCCATTTCCTGGCGAATTTTCATCCCACTCTTTATCGGCCTTCATTGCCCGCTTATCCCATCTCAGTGCAAATTTGTCCTCTTCACCATATCCGTCATCAAAGGTGAGTCGGCCAATTGCTGTAGTGATCATATTTAATACTTCTCCACGAATAACTGCATCTTCGGTTGCTATTGGGATCGCGCCCAATATTTGACGGATCTTCACTGCAAAACACCTGGTTTTGGTTAATTCACTGAAATCATATTCCAAAGTTTGATTGAGCTGACTTTGGAGCAATTCGAGAAAATTTTGCTTGCGCTCCCAATTGGTTTGTCGGCTTTTGCGAAACCTGTACCATATCTTGTTGTAATTTTCAAGCTCTTCAACCCAGTCTTTGCGATTTCGCTTAAATTGGTCGTAGCTAAACGGCATTTCTACTAATATATGAGAATTTAGAATTTAGGAATCTATAGAAGAATAGTGAGATGATGTGGAAATGATGTTAAATAGTAAGAACTTGAAAATTCGGTCCTTTGTTCTTCTTTAGGGTCTTACGGCTGTGTCAACTGCAACCCAGCATGCTCTGTACTATAGGAGAGGCTTACTTTAACTTGAAAGAATTAGCCACCTCTAACTTCAAGTTCTTATTCATATTTCGGTTAACAAAGAGTCAATGCCATTAATCTTAATCAAAATCATGCTTGTGTATCCGAAGTTTCCTATATAAGATGTATCTAACCAGTACTCATCTTTGTGATTAATGTTCCCGGATTGGACCAAATTTTTTAGAACCCGATTTGGCAAATTTCAAGCCCTTGTCTTTAAAACCGAACTAGTTATTGATGGGACAAAGAGAGCATTCAAAACATTTTTCCATGAGCTTGTTTTCTGGCTTTTTGTGCCCGCTTTTATTTTCTCTTGTTAAAATTACGCCAGAATGTGGGTCCGCTAGGCATTGCTTTTTTCGCTCCGGCAATTAATCAACTCGTTGTCAACATTCTAGGGCAGCGAAAAGCCAGTCAAGCTTGCTCTTTTAATTTTGATTCCACCTAGATCAAGAAAGGGCTCTGGTGTCGCAGGATTTGGGATGAATTTACCGCCTTATTAGTGCCAGTAGCAGAACGGAATTTGAAAAAAAAAACAGGAGCTAAGATAAATCCTTACTGCTTCCTTGCATGGATTTTCTAGATTAAGCTAAGCTTCATTGGCCAATGATATGCATGAAATTATGCGTGGGATAGTACCGCCAATCATTAGTGGCCGCTCGGAATAACCTCACCTCGGGGCTGTGGATGGCAATTGTATTGGCTGGACGCGGCCCAGAATGGCGAAAAACAGGCCCACTCGTCCACCAGAACCAAACGGATCGCTCAGCAGTGCGGTCCTGTTCAGAGCACAAATCCAGTGCAAAAATTTTGCCCTTGACCTCAAAATTCGATTTTGTAAGCACCACAGGCCCAATTGCGCCCTGTCCGAGCCCTCAGCACCACCAAAGCGCCATCCATGTCCGAGGTCGTATATATTACCGTCGATTCATCGACACCAATTCGCGTAGATGCGATTTCCCAGACACCCGACTGGATCCACCCGCATTTGATTGAGAGTGTTGACCCGATCAAGGGCCGCCAATTTCGAGTGTCGGGCCTTGTTTCGAAAGGCACTCGTCTACTCGTTGATCGCCCATACTCAGTTATCCCAGTCGTGGATGAGCCGGAAACCAACGATAGTCTCCTTTGCAGCAACCCCGCTTGTAATCGTCGCGCTACTCGCCAACTGGGGCGACTCCCTTGCCCTAAAGCCTGCATTCCAGACGTTACATGGTGTAGCAATACTTGCCAAAGCACCGATCAATATCGACACGAATTTGAATGTACCTGGCTCAAAAGATATGCAGGTCCAATTAGGACCAAACGTGGTGAATATGATTTCGGTATGATGTGGTTGATTGTTCGCCTTCTAGCCACCCGGCATGCCGAGATGCGCAATTCACCTGCACCAGCGGACGGCAACATCATCACGTCAAAAACCCCACAATTGAAACGTGGATGGGCGGCAATGGACTCGTTGTGTGGGTCAGTTGATACCTGGGCTCACGACCAGGTCCGATCATGGACCTTGCTCGTGAAGAAGTATCTCAAACATAGCCCAGCACTGCCCCATGGTTTCGACGCCGAGCGAATACTTCATCTCATCTGCCAAGAAGAAGCAAATTCTTTTGGCCTTTATCCCCGAGAAACTGGTGCCCTGCAATCACCGGGCCCCCCCAGTGGATCGAGGAGAACAATTTGCCGCAGCAGTCTATCCCATGGCATCGATAGCCAATCATTCCTGCGTGCCGAATGTAAAACAAATATCCACACTCGTTCTTCCCTTCCTTTTCGCTCGCTCAGAAGTACTAAAATTTTTACAGATAGTTCACAAGCCGGATGAAATGGGCCGAATGGTCTTCGTGGCATCACGCGATATTCTTCCCGGAGAAGAATGCTGCATCTCATATTTTGACCTGACGCGGTTTACGGACCGAGATTCTCGTCGTGAACATCTTAGAAAATCTTTCAAATTTCCGTGTCAGTGTGAAAAGTGTGTATATGAGGAACTTCGAGTCACCAAAGAGGAAAGCACACTGGATGAGATGCCACCAATCAGTTAATCATGGGAATGAAGGAGTTGGGATTTTTTGGTTACCATATATTACCAGCAATTACTGCATAGCGCTATATAAGGAATTTTTCATGGATTGAATTGATTTACTAGTAAATAAAAATTGGCTATCATGGATATTCAATGGGATTTTAGGCAAAATTTCAATTACGGCTAGACCAGGGAAGAAGTGGTAAAAAGTTCCAATGCTCAAATACAAATACTAATATTAACAGCGGGAATTTATACAGAATAATGATCTATTGAATCCATGGATACTGACAATAGACTTTGAAATCAAGGCAGTAATCCATCAAAAAATCACAAGCAGTCATCAAGGGATAGTTCTCTGCGGGGAATTAGTCGTGAATCACTGTAAATTCTTCCCTGGTAGCACTGGCGACAGTCACAAAATGATGTCGCACGTGTCATCAACTCCCAAATCTGGTAAATAACACAATACCTCCGCTGGGGAGCTTCGTAAGGAGGAATACCTGACTGCAAGTTATTGTCAAATTCATTAGCCTCATTGTTAGAGTGGATAGCGTTGCCATCAGATTCCCCATATCCATCGAGGGTCAACCGCCCGATTAGTAAACTTATCATGTATAGAAGTTTGCGGATATTTGTATCAAAGCAGGTCGGTCCTCTCATAATGTCGCTGAGTTTGCGAATCGCTTGACAGATTCTATTAGCTCTAATACCAAAGCAAGCTCCGGGCCGCTTATTGGCATTCAAATGAGTAGGAAGGAGGAGCAATATAGAAAGCCATTGTGAAATAGGATTGAGCATCATCTCGATCTCATAGAATACACCCGGCTGATTATCAGGGAGCATGCTAATATTTGCTTGAAGCCAGGCCACAAAACCATCTCGTTGTTTGGGAAACGAAGCATAAAATGAACGTGCATCTTGATGTATCACTTGAATCCCGCTAATTTCACTAGGAGTAACATCAAGAGACTGGAGAGGAGAGTTGCCTACAGAGCTTTCTTTTGTAGAACTTCCCTCTTGTCCGTTAGTATGAACTGTATTGGAGCCGTTTTCATGGCTATCGGGGTCACACTGATCTGTCATTATGGAAAGGATAGAGAAGATTGAGACAAGATAGCTTATAAGAGGAAAACCTTTCAATCTCTTGTTCTGGTGAAAAGTGTGATGCTCTATTTGCTCTCGACCTGACCGCCAAAACCTCGCGCATTTTAAGAAGCCAGTCTGACCTTTCCCTAGCCTTTAAACCAGCCTGCAAAGATGATTGTTTCATTGAATTGGACTTTCAATGGATCGGTGCTTCTCGCCAATCAAACTTAAAGAGTTGATTTATTCATGCGTCATACAAATGCATTCTTAGATTTGACAAAGAAATGCTCATACAATGAAAATGTGTGTCAAAGGGTCTTCTGAATTCTGAAAAAAAGAAATTCAAAGGGGCACATCATTCTCAAACTAGGAACTTTGGTTATCCGCAGAACCTGATCCACATGAGTCGCTGCCAATTTCCAGTAACTATCGCCAGAACGCCCGGGCGACCGAGTTGATATAATCAATTCCTTCCTTGCGCCAGGTATCAGGTTCCATATGACTAGTCGTGTTGGCATCCAAAAACAGATCCAACGGCTTTTCGTTATCATAGACCCCCCCAATGAACACTCTGATTGACTACCCCAGAATTGGGATTTAGATCATGAATGAAAGAAGCCCACATACTCGTCATCATGGAACTTAGATCGATATATGACTGTGGTACCCCCGCAAATGGCTTTCCATAATGATAACCCAGGCCAGCAATATTGTGAAAGACAAACGAAACTTCTTCAAAATGGGTCGCTCCACTGAGAATCGGTACGTCAGCCGAGCGTACGTTGAATCGATAGCAGTATGCGGGTGTGGAGGCTTCTGTCCACGCTTCACATTGCCGTCGTCGGTTTGCATGCATCACAAAGTCACCCGAGAAAGCACTTGTACGTCTCCATTCGATACCATTTGAAGGAACTCGCTCGTTACCCAAAAACTCGGGAATACCTTGCGAAGGGATGTCCGGGTATAGCTCGAGAATCTTCTTTGCGACAATTGGAGGTGTTCGGAAGTTGAGCGAGCCATCTGATACGGGATTAGCAAAGGGAGATGACGAAAGGTTGGGCTTTCTGACTTGTAAGATACTCATAGAACTGCTCAGTGGTGTTTACCCCGGTCGGTCCGAAAGCGGTGCCTTCGTCTGTGTTAGTCCCAGAAATGATAGGAACTTTGACAAATTCCTGCTTGTTGAGTTGAACGCTTCCCCAATCTCGGACCAAGTCCCCGTCAACCACTGGCGAGAAATTATACTCAGATGAGCCACCTGTTCCGTTGAGAACGGAATTGAGGGTCTCAAATGGTACCTCGCGCAAGCATTGAAGTGTGTCTTCTGTGTCTGCACAATCGACCTGTGAAACGATTGCATCATAGTTTGACTGATATGTCGTATAGTTTGATGGGCTGGCTTCAATTGAACCTCCGGATTCCATGATACCGGCTCTGAATAGTTTGTCATCTCGGCCTCCATATGCTGTGAGATGATAGCCCACCGACATACCGCCAGCGGACTCGCCCCAAATGGTGACTTTGTCGGGATCTCCACCAAACGCAGCAATGTTCTCTCGAATCCAATGAAGTGCAAGTCTCTGATCCCGCAGACCGAGGTTGGTATTACCTGTACCGGAAACTTGGCTTGAACTGATAAACCCCCAGGCGGAAAGTCTATAGTTGATTGTAACAGCAATGAATGGTTTGCCTATGATTTTTTTGAGATCAGATTCACATGTTCGAAAAATTGTTCCCAGCATGATATAATGCACTTACCAATTTTGTACGAGTTTTCTACAATTGTAGACATGTTGTAACGTTGATCCGCTCCTGATCCCATGTAGAATCCACCACCATGTATCCAAACCCCAACAGGTAGCTTGGAATTTTTCTTCGTAGAAGAATCACGAATGACATTAAGTGTTAGACAAGCTTCCGACTGGGGATACCAGATAGAGTCCGTCTGGGCAATAGTTAGCAACCAAATAACAGTCAAAAAAAAGAGGGAATGCCAACCCCGTATCCGACACAAATATCAGAATAATCTTTCGCATCGTGAACTCCATCCCAACTTTCATTTAATGACTGCGGCACGGTAAAGCGTAGGTCTCCTACGGGCTGCTGAGCATATGGTATCCCTAGAAAGTAATCCTGGTCGTATGTGCTACTGTGGACCCCGGAATAGGTTCCGTTGCGGACCGTAGCAGTTGGAGACTTGGTGCTTGGTGCAGCATGGACAGTCGCCAACAAGGTGACAATACCAAGCGCCAGTTGAATCATTGTGACTAAAATGAGAGCTTCAAGGATTAATAATCCTTCATAGCTCTGCAGTAGCCTGGGACTTCCCCATCTTCATATACTCTGAAGAAAAACCGGGGAGGGAGTACATATGCGGGGAAAAACCCAGGCCCCACACCCAAGTTGTTCATGATCGGCATCCGGATAGTAAACCTGCCGACTTGAGATGGGCTCGCGTGTACAAGATCTACCGGAGCTGATTGCCGTATCAATGTTAAGCTCTCGGACTCAGATCTCGGCGGACCGAATTCCGGAAATAAGAGGGCAGTGCTTCAGGTGGGGACTGAATTTTGCTTCTTCAAGCTAGTAATGTGAGAGTTGATTGAAGTCGCGTATATTAGTACGGAAAGTTTAACGGATGATTGTCCAGATTGGTGAGCGACACCCGCAAAGACCGAGGTTTATCCGGAGAGAGCCCGGGGTTTTGATGGGACCTCGGAAGTTAACCGCAGACCCCAGTATTTATAATAGTTGGCTTGCAAATTTCCATGGTGAATTTGCGACAGAAGCTCGGAATCACAAAATGGTGAATGTACTACCTAGGTAATGCGAATGACTAGATATGTAGGACCTCGGAGCGGCAACAAGGGAATCTATGCCCGAAGCTCCACTCCTCACCACCTGGGCAATATGAAAGTATTTCTGTGAGGGGTGCTGTCTTGAAGAAATTTCATTTGGTAATTCGAAATTAGTAATGATTTTCATAAGGCCCCCGAGGTTCAAGCTGACTCCTAGGTACTAGGTACTAGTTAGGTACTGTACACTAATCATATCGTGCCTAGTAGCATATTTGAAGCTTTTATCTCGAAGTTATTAGAACTCAGGAATACTTCCTACTCCAGGGCTTATTAGAGGGTCTATTGGTTAAGTGAAACAATACTCTGGCACATTTTAATGCGGAAGATCCGCTTGAGCTGAGATCAAATCCATTAAACACAAAACTCCCATGGGAAAAAGAGTGACCGCAAGATTACTCGTAGGCCCTGTGCTGGTATTGAGCAGACTTACAGGTTATAATTACTAGTATAATAGCACTAGTAAGGGGTGAGAAACAAATTGGAAGGATCCGCTACCTACTTAGGTACTCCAGAGCTTTGATTTCATTTTCGAAACTCGACATAATGAGAGGTGGTATATATGCATGTACCTAGGTAGGTATGCCTGATAACTTATAAATTCTACTTGTGTCAGATATATACCTAGGTATTACCTCTTGAACCTTAGAAGTTGGCATTTTGGCTCAAATTTGTTATCATCCTATCCATGAGTCATCGGGGCAAGTAAGGCGCCGCATATCGTGTTTGAATAAGACTAAATCGGTCCGTGTTTGGATTTACTTCAAGATTGAGCCTTAATCTAAATGGGAATCAACATGATACTAAATTCGAGTTGGAGCTTTTGTTATCTTCAAGGCAATCTATACTATTTGATGACTAGATAGAGACTCACTATTCACATCAAAATCTCTGACTGGTCGAGGCATCTTTGAAACGGCGGAGTCTATCGATATTGGCTTTTCGAAGATAAGTTCCATTCTCGTACTTCAGCCGCTTTCGACAAGGGTCCCTATGACCACTTCATTGGCTTTCGTGGACCAAAGAAGTATCGCCGGCACGATTAAGATGAGCCAATCATAACCTAAAATATACGAGCGAGCCATCACCCCAGAATAGATGCCTAGATTGTTGCATCAGTGATTCGATATAAGGGGTTAGCCAAAATATGATGTGAACATTCCCGGTGGGTGTCCCATGGTTGAATGCTCCAATGCCCCGATAACAAGACCGATTCGATAGTTCAGGTAAACGCTCCGCCCGACGATAGAAGGCCGGTGATAAAATCTTCAAGAATCCGATATGATCAGCCTAGGACGCAACTTACCCTGCCAAGGACCCACAAAAAGACACCTCGTTCTGACTTTATCCAAGATGCTTTTGAGCCCTGCAGACGGGCGCAGATCACTTACCAAAATTAGTAGGGATCGGACGCGCCAAGGGATTCACTTGCCCACTTACATGCTCAGTCGTTCAGCTGGATCAACACGATGCACACAGAATACGAGGTTTCGTTAAACCATATCCCCCTTGCACATCATCGGAGTGACATAAAGGGCTCTGGCAGGCTCCCCGCGCAGCAATGCAGCAAAGTTTATCTTTGCTTCGTTCTCTCCTCAGCTCTTGCTGTAAACTCACAATGCAGCATACGATACTCATGCTAGTGCTAATTGCGATTTCTCTACTGCCGTTAGCTGAGGCATGGACACTGGTTTGGCGAAATTCATCGGATGCGTCATTTGTCGAGCATTCAAAGACTTCCATGCCCTGTACAGGGATCAGCAATGCTAAGGGAAAGCTGTTTGAGTATGATTCTGAAGAGGGCCCGTATGAGATTTCTTTATACGGAACCAGTGACTGCTCTGGTCCGGCGAGTGGATGGGCATCTCATATGCTCAGCAAGAATGCCTCCGCAGCAATAAATTCGTTCAAAGTCGATTCAAGTGCGACGACCACATCTTCATCACTGACCACGACGAGTTCATCTACCTCCACACAGCCCGCAACCGGTACCGCAGCAACAAGTACGTCGTCATCTGGGTCTGTGTCTGGACCTGAGACCGGACTATCTGGTGGGACAATTGCAGGAATCGTCATCGGCGTGATAGCAGGCGTTGCGATAATTGGGGGTATTTTGTTTTTCATCGGCCAACGCCGTCGGGCACCTTCGCAAAACCAAGGGCCTAATGTGGGATATGCACCCTCTGGATACGGCTCACCAGATACTTATATCTCACCATCTTCTTTTGGAAAAGATAATCTGGCCGTGAATACCAAGAAACAGCTCGATGCAGTCCCATCCACTCAAGGGTCGTCAAATGCACCTACTCGCGTGGTTGAACTTCCAGGAGATTACAACCCTGCTGAAATGAGCAACAGCAATACAAGGACTGAGCTGGAGGGTCAAATTCATTCGCCAATTTCTCCATCATAAATATTGGTATGGAGGTTCGCTGTCAGTGAGTATTTTGGATAAGGAGTGCTATGATACATGGGAAACGAAACATGGGAAACGAACTTATGTCTAAAAGAAGCGGAAATCTATTTATT
The DNA here is from genome assembly GCF_028828005.1 of Penicillium manginii. Taxonomy (NCBI): domain Eukaryota; kingdom Fungi; phylum Ascomycota; class Eurotiomycetes; order Eurotiales; family Aspergillaceae; genus Penicillium; species Penicillium manginii. The sequence continues at coordinate 2,230,925 of NW_026643102.1, read as the reverse complement.
ATTGATCAGGCTATTCGATACTAGTACTAAATGTCACACTTGAAGGAACCTACCTAGGTAGGAAATGAAAACTGTCCCAAAAATCAAAAATTCCTCCCAAACTCCACGTTTATGTACTCCTATTTCCTCAGAGATATCAAGGATGGCGTCACTCCATCCCCATTTCCTCGACAGTCGGTCGTCGACAAGAATCCGCCAGTCCAGTAACCTTCCACTCGCCATTCAATTTATGCAGTACAAACAGTTCAACACCAACATGGTCCACAACCCCATTGATCTTTGCCCGAAATGGCGCCCACACCGCAGCAAGATTGCCCGCCTCGTGGATCTTGACCTCGGGATCCCAAATGCGCTCGTCAATATCGTCTTTCAACGTCGCCATATACTCGATGAACGAACCGATTGTGCAGAATCGAAGAGCTGTAGGTGACGGAGGCGAGAGGGTCATCCCGCCGGCGCGAACACAATGCTTTTCAAAGTCGACGCGTGACTTTGCACTCAGTGCGGCAAGGAAGCCCCGAGTGACGGCGATGATGGCTTCTGTCTCTGTCTGGATTTCCGTATCCGGGACGATGTATGTTGAGGCTGGTATGGTCCAGCTCATGTCTGAAGGTGTAGTCGAGTGTTGGAGCATGACTAGCGTGCTACGGGGCTGGTATGCACTTGAGATAGGAATCTCTTGTTCTCTGGAATATTTCACTTATGCGGTTAGAAGCTTTTTCCTTTTTCAAGGCTACGCAGCCGCTCTAGGCCCGGTCTGGATCATCCAGGATACTGCTACCGTTGCAGCGGGCCCCGGTTTGCTGTGTCTTGTGTGACCTACATCTTCATCTTAGAAGGTCTACCATCTCCGTCTTAGCAGGTGCCATGATATGAGTTTGCGTAGTACAAGCGGATTGACAAACAGCCTTTCCGAGTCCAATCCTCGCCGGTATACGGAGTACAGAGGTAGGCATTGGCTGATGTGTGTTTGCGCGTGTGGATTCAACGTAAATTACAGAAGAGCTTCCAAGGTTTTCAAATGTGGCCAAGGGCTGACCCTTGTGCCAATATGTGCAAGTTAATTTCATGTCCTTATATATTTTCATGTTCAGAATGTCTGTCTATCTGCATGATGAAAGACAGAGAAGAATTTTGTCTATTTAGTTCTTTTTGCCTCGGAGTAGCTCCCAGCCGATAGAGTCGTTTTTGCCCTCTTTGGCTGTCATCTCTTCGACCGCCTTAACAAGGTCATAGGTAATCTCTTCGGAAACAACGCTGTCCTGTTTGTAGCTGGGGTGCTTGCTCACAAACTCACGGATCCATCGGGCTCCGGTCCATAGGGTTCCATCAGCACGTTTGCGGATGAGGTCAAGGTAAGTTGCTAGGAAGCAACGTGTCTCAACATCCACGTTGACACTGTTGAGATAAGATTCCACCAGGGGAATGAGACCTGGGAATCCCCCATCAGAGCAGCCATTAATGATCTCGGAGATAGTCATGAGTTCGTATTCCGACTCGACGGGGCCCAAGGGCGGGGAAGGCGGGGGAGTGTTCACCGCCGATGAGGTAGTTGAAGAAAAGGTACTGCCATTAGACGAGTGCTGGGCATGCCTGGGGGTTCGCTCAGCAAATGGATCTTTGCGGAAGTAGAACTTCTGATCAAGGACAGCATTGCGAGCATGTGCGGTCTCCATATTCTCGGTTGTGCGTGGAATAGGCAGGTAGAAATTCAGGTTGAAACTGAGAATGGCACGCGTGATGAGGACCATGAAGATGCTGAATGCGGCGTTTTCGAAATCCGTGATTTGAATCTCCATAGAGCGGAATTCTACTCGCCAACCGATGTCGTCTTTATCGGAGGGCGGAGGCTTGAACCGCATGTGCTGCCAGTTGGTGGACTGGAGGTTTTCGAAGTGGTCGCCCTTATTTAAGTCAAGCTCCTCCAAATCCTCGGAGAAGATCACTAATGGGTCTCGGATGAACAGATGGGCGAAATGAGTGGCCAACTGATCGTCCATCCCACCCTCCATTAATCGCTTCTTGATGTCTTCATCCACGACCAGCTCTGGGTCGAGATATTCCTTCCGCAGTCGAGGGTCTTGAGCAATGTAAGTAGAGTTTGAAGCGTACCGAGACTTGGGAATTCTCCAGCGATCGTTTTTGAGAGGCTGCCAGGGGTTAGCTTGTGGTATAGTTTGTTTCAATTCCAGAACAACTGACAGCTTCACCAAGTTCTTCGGGGGTTCTATCATCCACGGCATTGACGATCTGGTTCCATCGCACATCGGTATCCACGAGGAAACCTTTATATATCGGAGTTGCTGCCGTGAGAGCAAGAAGAATCGGACCCAATGGACTCAGTTGATCGTACAGCTTTCGGCCCTCCGGAATATTTTTGGCCTGGAAGGTAATTTGCAAGCAGCAGCTACCCATGCCAAATGCCATGGCATCCATATAGACGTGGTCGTCCTTAGCAGCGCCGTTGCGCACATCGTCATCCTCGGGCCATTGATGGAGGTCATAGTTAACGGTAGGGTCCTTAAATGGCGAGGGGGTATTAATATCTTTGAAGACTGGCACATTCAATTCAACCTTGCGTCCTCTACGGGTGCGAATATTCGCCGCCAGGGTTGGAAAACGAATGTGCGGGTTGGCGATTTCATCAGGAACAAATTGAGACCGCAAAGCGGGCCCGGATGGGGGGTAATAAGGCTGAATATAGTCGTCCTTTGTGCCCAGTCGGGGGAACGTCGTAAGGGTTATGGGAGATTCATTCGGCGCCATGTGCGCTTTCGCGACTTCTCGTCTGTTAAGAAAAGTGAGCAAGTGTAAACACTCATGGAATGCTGACGCCCGCAATTGACCTACCTCCATTTCATGTTGGATTCTACCTTCAGGAGGTCTTTGAAACCAATACCCCAAGGACTTCCGGGTGTAGCCTCCAGCATGAATCGACCGAATTCGGGGTGGAAGTGAGGGGGATCTTCGCCATCACTAGGGACTGTTAGAATGGCAGTCCAAACTTCCAGGGTGTATCACTATCAATCCCACTTACTGGTCCCCACTGCCGCCGTGCTCGGCACCGCCAGCTTTCCAGAGGGCCTCATCACGGGCAAGGGATTTCAGAATCTCGGCCTGGGCCAAAGATAACCGTGCTTTCTTTGCCTCATCGTCGAGCGCCACCACGAGGTATTCGACCTAGATTGTTGGAGAACGAGACCATTAGCATCTACCGTCATGAAGTGGGTGGGGAAGTAGGATCGGTTGCGCGCACCTCGTCACCCCATAGAAGAGCATCTCGTTCCTTGCCTCTGGCACGGCGCCAGTTAGCAAGTAATTGCTGCATTGGCTTGTCAGCTTTGTTTCCGACACTGGTTAGGTGATTCATCAACCCCTCATCCGACATACCTCAATACCCCACTGGCGTACTTGGCCAGCCTTTTTCTTCGCCTCCGGCCATTCCAACGCGGTTCCAAGGGCTCTGTGGATAACTGTCAGTAATTTAAACATATAATGAAATGCGAAAGAATAGAAATTTGTCTCATCAAGGAAAATTAGCACTTACAGAAGACCCATGTCGATATCGGATGGGGATCTCTCTGCCAGCAAAAGGAGGAGAGTAGGTGTGCGAGGGGAGGGATTGAAAGGCAAAGGATCGGTTGCCTATCCAAGCAGCCTTTGGAAGTTTAAGGAGGGAAATCAATGCGCATAGTCCCCGCGTTCCGGTCGGTTCTTTTTAATTCTCGACTGGGAATTTTCAGGCGCAACACTTCCCGGCGGGGCATCTCCGCGATAACGGCCGATTTCTAAGCAAATCACCTGATTTTGCATTTCAATTCCCGGTTCTATACTACCTAGGTATATAACTAGTACTCTATAGTACTTTACCAACTTTGAGGAACCTGAAGCACTTCTGTGTTTCTCTCTATACATGTAATTCTACAACCCCTGCATCCCGCGAATAAGAGATGCAGGTTTCATGAAATGCCGAGCCCAAATCACGACAGACATGCAGCACAGCAAACGGGCGCATAGCGCGCCAGGCAGGGCTGATCCTAAACATCAGGCAAAACCAAACTCACCTCAAAAGCCTTCCTAAATGTCAGGGCTGCATGTCAGATTATTACGTCCTGAGATCGGCGCTCTAAACGTTCAGAAGGGAAAAAAGAGAAATCCTACAAGGAGGCTCGTGCTACTCTCTCTCCTGACCAATGCGGGCAGTGACAAATGTAGATTACCAATCACTAAAATCATATCTTGGGGTAAGCTTGTCCGCGGGTGTGTTTGGCTGTCTTATGAGGACTGACCCGTCCGAGCCCCTAGTTGGCGTTTACTACAATCCGACATAATCATAGTAATATCAGCTTACATCTGATTACATGGCGGCCCACGAGTAGAGTATCACCAGATCAACTTGAATCACTACATCACATCCGACAATAGAGAATTGAAGAGTCCCAACGCCAAAATGGCAGTTCATGAGCAGTCTCGGTATATCATCTATGTACATAACCTGCTGCTTGACCAGCAGTCCCGGCCGCCCAAAACACAAGCGCTTCAGAAGCTCCCCGCAAAATCAGTTGCTGCGGGCGCCCTCCTTCGAGGCCCGGAGCTCATCCATCTTGGCCACGCGCTTCTTGAATTCGACGTATTGGCATTTCTCGTATGAGTGGCGCTCATCCTTTGAAAAAAAAAGAGAAAATGTCAGCGTTCGTTTAGATCAAGAGGGGCGCGTTGGACAAAAGTGTTCATTGGTCCGTTGGAAAGATCTCCATACCTCGCACTTCCAGGGAAGGTAGTATTCTGCTTGCCGGCAGCGGTTGAGAGGGATGAGAAGGTGGGCGCATGAGTCGCGGTACTGCATGGGGAGGCGAGCCTCGGACATCTCCTGGCGGGTGGCTAGAGAAGGTGGTCAGCTTCATGACACGGAGGTTTCGGGGATTCGAGATGGTTTCAATTGGCTCAGAAATCGTACCGGAGGTCTCTCCAAGGCCGACGGCGCTCTTGACCGCTTCGGCGACAGTCATTTCGGCAAGTTGTAAGAGTTGTAGAGGGTAGAGCGTGGAGGAGATCGGGCTGCACGTCGAGGTAGTCGATTTGCACCTTCGATTCGCTATCTTCCTGTGTTCCCGATGATCATGTGACCCGAGTCCTTTCGATGTGGTCACGTGAATCAAGTTCTGTCCGGGTCGGGTCTAGCGCCACTTAACGCGGTCGCTCCTCAGAAAGACGCGCCGGCGCGATTTTGCCATTCTGCCACCCTTGCTCCACCCGCAAATCGTGTCCCTACACTATCGGTCCTAATCTGCGTGCGTGCAATGTGTCGGGCTTTGAAGCATTCTTGATACTATTCCCCTGTCGATCCTGAAGGGGTTTCGGTCGCTGACTGGCCCCATAACGACCCGGAAACTTACCTGATCATTGTCGGTTAAGACATCAACCTCCACGATGGCGGCGACTATGGATATGATATACTCGGCTACCTACAGCAGTGTACGTATTGTGAAGTGACTGAGCGCTTCTTACTCATACTGTATATGGGGATTCAATTTGCTCTCGCCACAGCTCAACTTTGCTAATTCATTGCCGATAGGTCCCGGTGTACGAGCTCAAGATCGACGGTGACAGTGTGATGAGACGAAGGGGAGATGATTGGATCAACGCAACACATATTCTGAAGGCGGCCGGTTTTGACAAGCCTGCGAGAACTCGGATTCTGGAACGAGAAGTCCAAAAGGGAGTTCATGAGAAGGTGCAGGGTGGCTATGGAAAATATCAGGGTATGATCACCCCGTGAACGGGAAGAACTGGTGGACCTGGGTTTACTCATCCAATTTGTGTCGCAGGAACATGGATCCCTCTACCTGAAGGTCGCCAACTTGCAGAGCGTAACAATATCTTCGTGAAAATTGCCCCCATCTTCGACTACGTGGCGGGAGATCGCAGCCCGCCCCCAGCCCCGAAACACTCTTCAGCTCCATCAAAGCCGAGGGCACCACGCAAATCCACCAATCGATCAGCAGCAACCGAAATATTCAATGTGGTTCAACCCAATCGCAGCATGGGCCCACCAACCTTGCCCCAGGAACAGCAGCAATATGAGATAAACAACCAATTCGATGACAACGAGTCTATTGAGCAAGCGAGTATGGAAACTTCATCCATGATTGCGGATGAAGATATGCTGCAGATGTCTCAGCATGGAGGACGGAAGCGCAAGCGCGGAATGAACGAGGCAACAGTGATGTCCATCAGTGAGCAAGAGCATATCATCTATGGTGATCAGCTCCTCGACTATTTTATGACCGTGGGAGATGCTCCTCAGGCTACACGAATTCACCCTCCAAAGCCCCCCCGATAACTTTCAAGTGGATCGTGCCATTGATGATTCTGGAAATACGGCTCTGCACTGGGCTTGCTCAATGGGTGATTTAGATATTGTGCAAGATCTACTTCGGCGAGGCGCCGATATCAAGGCATTGTCAATTCACGAAGAGACGCCTCTTGTTCGGGCTGTCTTGTTCACAAATAACTATGAAAAGCGCACATTCCCGGCTCTGCTGGACTTCTTGCTTGACACAATTTCGTTCCGTGATTGGTTCGGTGCAACACTTTTCCACCATATTGCCGAAACGACCCGGAGCAAAGGCAAGTGGAAGAGCTCCAGATACTATTGTGAAGTCCTATTGGACAAACTGTGCAAAACTTGTTCACAGGACGAGATCGATCTGCTGCTATCATGCCAGGATGACAACGGCGATACAGCGGCCCTTGTAGCCTCCCGCAATGGTGCCTTCCGTCTCGTGAATATGCTTCTCACACACTGCCCTCGAGCTGGTGACTTGATGAATAAGAAGGGAGAAACGACCAATAGCATCACCCAACGCTCTCGCCATAATGAACATGATATTCCTCCGGCCCCGTCATCAGTGACAATGATGAATGATCAATTGGATGGCCCCGGAGCGGACCTCTTGAACTCGGACCATAATACCATAGTGCCTCCTGTGGATTCTGGCGTCACGTCTGAGCTGCTCACGAAGATAAGCACAATCATGTCGGAGGCAAATAAGAAGCTTGCTGTGACCTACGGCAATTCCAAAATTAATCAACAAGACTCAAATGACATTGCGAATCCCGAGGCGCTTTTTGACCAGCTCGAGTCCGATCGTCAGAAGATACAGAGGCAACTGGCCGCGATGACCGCAAAGGAGGCCGAGTATGAACCCAGCAACCACCAACTTGGAAGATATGAGAAATTGCGGGCTAGCTACGAGTCATTACTTGAACAGACACAGCATGCCCGTCTGATACAACAATTGCACACCAGCGCTCCTCCCGACATGCTGCAGTCAGACCCCTCCACGCTGACTTCGGAGGAGCTTTTGGCTCGTTATCGACTCGCACGCGAGTTGTGCGCCGCGCAGAAGACGCGTCGAGGCACGGTCAAAGATCTGGCCCAGCAAACAGCGGATGCAGGTGTAAGTACCAAATTCGACGTGCACCGTAAGCTGGTGGCCCTCGCCACTGGACTCAAGGAGGAGGAGTTAGACCCCATGGCGGCTGAGCTAGCGGAGACACTTGAGTTTGATCGGATGAATGGCAAGGGAGTATCCCCCGAGCCCGAACACCGTCGATTGCCCTCTCAGAACGAATCAGCCACTCTTCCTCCAGGAGCTGGTGTGGCTGTAGATGCGTGAATGACCGTGTCTGCTATTCTCTCCGATTTCTCGACTCGTCGGCTTCTTCCGTCTTGTATCCATAACGACTTTCATTGCGCAGTCTGTTCTCCTTCTGGCAAGCCTTCCTCTCTTGGTCAGGTTGTATTTGACCAGCAGATACCCCATTCTCCTTTTTATTTCATTTCAATTTTCTACTCGGCTAGATAATTTCTCTTGTTTCCCTTCTTGCTTCGTTCTCTCTCTCTCTCTCTCGTGGTTGGGTGGTCTGATAAGGCTCTGAATGGCTTTCGGGACTGGGCGTACCGTCGCATGGCCCCAAGTGAGGGACTTCTTGTACAGGAATTATTGTATGTGTACATAGGGCAAAGAAACCTATTGTTTTCTCCACACCAAGACATTGTGTCTCGTACGGGGGGTAACCAATTGTTTAATTAGGCTGACACGTTGGGATCGGCGTGAGTGTAGATCATAATCACGCTAGTCCCAATGGTTGCTGTGATGGGCGGTTTGCATTTGCCCGAACCACGATCCGCCCCACGTCGGTTGTCGTGCACAGGCTGGGTCGGGAGGAAGGGTAGAGGTGTAGAAGGAGAGTCCGGGCAAGGATGACATGCGTTATGGACAGCCTCGGAAGACCCCCACCAACAATAAGAGATCCCATCTGTATGGAGCAAAGAATATAGCAGGACAGGGTACAATACGGCTTGGCGGCGGCACCAGGGGCGCTGTGAGACGAGGGAGGCAACGCCCCAAAAGGCCGCAGCCAATCGATGAGCAGGCGATGTGACGGGGGGGTCTAGCCTCGTCACTCAGCACTGGCTGGAAGCGCCTGTCATTGGCGGTTGGTTCGGACCAATCGATTCACTTCAGCTGGCGCGATTCGCGTCTGTGGGATGGGTGATGGCTGAATTGGCGTCATTGATTCATTGATTAGATGAATTATTGATCAATTGAGTATGTGTAGACAAAGACAAAGGCGAAGATGAAGACAAAGGGTATGAATGTGGAGTATTTCCAGCAGCACTCGAACCAACCAAATCACCTGTCTTTCTCACGCTAATCCTAATCGGGGCTGTTTTTCTGCCTGTGTGCCTCGTTGCCTGACCGCCTTGATTATTTGATGCCTTAGTGCCTTAAGCAACCCGACTTCCTCTCTTTCGCCCATTCCCCACACTCAACCTTCTCTTCTTCTTCTCCTCATCCTTCCTCTATAATCTTCGTCTTCGCTTCTTTCTTTTCTTCCCTGCATTCTTTCATTCTCTGCAGCTCCTTGGGAAAACCTTACAAAAAATTACCCCAAAAAAATTACACCTGCAAATAGTTCATTCCGATTCGTTCCGCCCCTGAAGAGTTAACTCGCGTCTGGCCGAGTCTCGACGATTTCGATTTCCCTTCCACCTTCGATTTCGATCTTCCTTTAACTTGACACCCAGTCGTTGACAACATATCCTCCATCAAGGCGCTCGCTCGATACCCTCTCCTCACTCAGCTATTCCGTCCTGACTGGTTGCTGGTCGTGTTGTCGCCGCTCCGAATTCCCTGCACTACCCGCGTCGACGTCGTCTCTTTCCTCTATTCGGCTAGGATTTGCAGCGCATTTCCCTCCATTCCGATTATTTTATCATTTTATTTTTCACTTCTCGGTCTCACGGAAGACCTCGCATCGGTATTTCATCTAATTATCTTCGGTGCTTCTCGTCTTCGACGCTCGTCTTCGGTTTATTGATCGTCGTCGGGAAGGAAGAAAAAAAATTAAAAAAAAGCCCCGCAAAAGGAACGATCAGTTTTCTGTACAGCTGGATAATAGCGGCATATTGCATTACCGGTCTGCATCAATCAGCCTCTCATTCACCACTCCTGCATACTTTCGCTTGTGGTACGTACCCAGCCTCTCATCTGCCCACTTGTGTGAGAGATCCGACTAACTGGTGCCTACAATCAGAAATCGCGACTTTCACCTCCACGATCTCTTCTATTCCTCTCTCTCTCACCCCCACTTCGTTACTTCCTCTCTTTTTTCAGCCTCACGCATCTCCGAATTCACGATCGGCTCGATCAGTTCCGGAATCCTCTGTTTGTCATAGACAGCATAATCACCTAATCACCTCACAACCGGCTCGAAGCTTTGTGGTTGATCCCAAACGCTTCATATTTCCCGTGACGGACTACTCATCTGAAATCTCCTGAGATTTTGCACATATTCCCCATTCGCCTTCACCTCGACGACCTTGAGTATGGACGCTGGCGGTCTTGCTCAGATGACTTACAACAACAACTTCAATAATGGCCCCTCCCTCGGCGTGCCAGGATCGGGTTTTGCTTCCCGGGGCAAGGGCTCTCACATTAAGCGCTTGAGTGTCCCCCCCTCAGGTTGCTACAATCGACGAATCCCAGCCCTCGGTGTCCACTCCGCGCACAAGTCGCTCGCACCTCCTCGCTGGTCTACGCACCGCTCCCCGTTCTGCGACTATTCCTTATCAACATCAGCAACGCAACGGGATGGACGAATCTCGATCCCACGGTTACAATAACCGAAGCTCAGACCGTGTACCTCAAACTGCCACTGGGGCTGGATTCCCGCAAAACGCTTATGCCAACGGCCAGAGAATGAGCGGTCATACCGGGCATGGAGGAAACACTAGACAGCGAGAGCGTCCGATGTATACCCTGCCGGAGCAGGTGCTTGCGCCTCCTACGATCGAAATACCCACCGACAATGGCATGGATGAAAATATGTACGCGGAATGGATGTCGACCAATCTCTTTCTAGCAGCTCAGCAGCAGCGTTTGCAGCAGCAGTTGATTAGTGTCACTGCCGCAGCTCAGCAGTTCCAGGGCCTCAGCCTGGGGCAAATGCCTTTCCAGCAACAGGCTGCCCCTTCGCTTGCTATGCCTGGTGCGGGATTCTATCAGCAACAGCTGCAGCAGGGCGTCCAGCCTATGGTGCAGGCTGTACCCGGACAGCCAGGCTTGTTCTTGGTCTATAATCCTTTGACTGGCCAGCAAAGCTATATCATGGACAACAGTGGCGAGGAGACCGGCTCGCCGTATTCGGACAACTACTCTGTTGGCCAGCATCAGCAGGTTCCCCAGTTCCGTGCCGAGATCTCCCCACCTGCGGAATCCCTTCCTTCGCAAATGTACTTCCCGCAGCCCATATCTCCGCCTAGTGGCACACCTTCCCCGCCTACAGAGTCGAATGCGTTCCGTCGCAATCACCGCAAGAATCCTCCCTCCAACCCTGTTGTGAAGACGAGCATTGATACAACTAAGGCCAATATCGGACCTGGACCTCGATCAGCTGTGCTGCCGCCCACTCCTGCTACTGGGACTTTCGGACCTGGTCAAGCTCGAGCTGGTGAGCACCCCATCCGCCAGCCCCGTGGACCTCCTTCGCTCGAAGACCTTGTGGCCAAGCCAACTTCCAAGCACGAAGGAAGCAAGAACTTCGCAACCCGGCAACGCCGTCGTGCCGTTCACAATCTCGTTCGTGCTGGAATTGAGCGCCGGGGTGACTCCCGTAGCAACGGCTATAACAGCAGTGGAGGCACCAACACTCCTGCGAGTGAGAACGAGTTCACATTCTCTGACGGCGATGACGCGACCGTTCGCAGTGGCAGTCTTTCTAGCAAGCCTAGTCTCGGCAGTCTGCGCGCCGCCGCCAGCGGTGCTATCGGATCCGAGCGCAAAGAGAAGACTGGTCGCGAGCGCAAATCTCCCGACAGTCCCTTCCAAAGCGAAACACCCACTAGCGAAGACGGCTATTTCGGATCAAAGCTTGCGGAAATGCGCGCGGAAAACGTCTCCCTTCCCAGTACGGCGGCTTCGTCACCCTCTGTGGCAGCTGTCGTTGCCGGCCAGGGCTCCGCCACTCAGGCACCTGAGCGCCGCAAGACGCCAATGCTTGTGCTGTCTAGCGCGGAAAAGCGCAAGACACCCATGTAATGCCGACAAATCATGTGACAGCGACGTATGACCATTTCCTTCTTACTTCGGGTGGGCCTTTTTCTTCTATTTCTTTTGATGCCTCAGCCCTGGGTCCATGTATTGTCCATGGGCAGACAGACCCATCCACTCCTTTTTCTTTCCCTCTATCCTTATGGCTCTGGCATTATGCGCCAGCTTTTCACGTTTTGAGTTTGACGAAAGACCTGGATCAGTCTGCAATGATTTATTTTTCTTTTCTCCTCTCTCTTCCTTTGATCCCCCATGGTTTCTTTTACCTTATATTCCATGCCCTGTTTCTGTCTCGTCAATCTCATCCACCCTCCTTGTGGGGTTGAGGCGACATATTCTTCATTTCTCGTGTCGAGCATCGCGAGCTCCGAGATGGAGTGGAAGTGGCGCCATGTGCCCACCTTCCTTTTCTTCGTTCTTTCGGGTTTCTGCCGTACATCTGGTCATGTACTTCCAGCACCCCCCCTAGTCCAATGCAATGCATATCTGCAAACGAGCTTTACTCCGTCGTAGTTTTGATTGTAGTAGCGTATTTATGTCCTGCGTAATGTATACCATGAACGATTATGTGCCACCTGCCAGGGCGACAGCGTCCAAAAATCCCTAGTGCTCTGAGGTTCCTAGTAGATACGAGTAGGATACCGAGTAGTATAATACCCAAGTGTTTATACTATCCCTCCCCAGGTATATACTACTACCTACTAGTAGGTAGATAGTGATTGTAGCTATCTACACAACTAGTACTACAATGAATTATAGTCCGTCCCAATTTATATGCGTGAAAACACCTGAACAATTGAAGCAGACCCAGATGTCCACACTCGGACCTGGTCAAAACCACCCCAACACCGGAAAATAGGAACAAAGACAAGCATCGCATCAGTCCCACAGTCGTCCCACGTGGTCAGACAAGATAGACGCTCCTGCGGGAATGAGATACACCCATCGATCGAATCGAGCCATAGATCTGTCACCGTGCTGTAGGTAGCTTTTGGGCATGAGATCAGATCAATTGGTTGGACGGCAGATTGCCACAATGCAAGATTGCTCCCAGTGGGACATGTTCAACTTTTCCCAGGACTTTGGGCTGGGAGGGGGTTGTATGGTGAGGTCAGAGACCCGTTGGCTCAGCTCACCCTTTCCCCCGGCTTGGATGCTATGTAGTGGCCTAGATAGGAAGGACTCTCTACCTGGTATTGCGACCCCTGGCTAGGTGCTTTTCGACGGGACTGGATAGATTGGTTCATGGGACGAGTTTCTTTTTTTATTTGTTCATTTTCCTGTTAGATCTTTGAAAGCTAGGGGATTTTTTGGACCGGGAATTTGAGGGTATTGGTTCTTTTTTTAAAAAAATATACGATGTATATCTAGTTTCTCCGACTTTGAAATGTTATTCGAAGAGGATTGCAGTGCTCTCGATGGCACAATAGGAGAGAACAGTGTTTCGTATAAGCTCAAGTCATTACTACGATTTAATCGCTCAACGGCAGATTTTGTATCTGATTCTAAGGTGTTATACTGCAAGGCTTAGACAATACAGTTCTTGAGTTTGCACTACTTTTTGGCCATACGAGAGCCATTATTGAAAACACCGTTGCTGATAATACTACTTATTGAATGTCCGTACTGTTTCTTCCAGTTCCGAGGGTTCACTCTAGCACTACTAGTAGTAGCATGAGTACCATATCTTCATCAATGTATTAGTAGTCGCCGACCAAAATCATTCCAAGGTTGGAAAATATACTAGCACCTGGGCAATGATCAAGTCAAGTTCTCTTTAGAACCTTGGAATCAACGAGCTCCGCAGCATTAGTAATGAGATTTGAAGAAAGCAGCTATGTGAGATGTCGCTTTCTAGTTGTTCTGAGTCGGCCCAATGATGTTAGCTCTAGAGGATTCTCAAAGTAATGGTCACCCTCCCTGTGTGGATTCAATTGATGACTGGCGTTCTATCGCGACCATTCTTCGCAAATGGCTCAAAAATATCTGACACATCGGTTCGACTCTCGATCTAGATCAGATCGGTGGGTCACCGACCCAAGCCCGAGGTATCCGTGGTTTTCGCGGCAGGAGACTATGAACCTTGATCTATAGAGAAAGTATCGACTGTAACCCAACATACCTTCCTGAACTCAGTTTGGAAATAAGTTTCTTCGAGATTGCCCAAAGAAAAGCAAGAGATATGATGCAATTTGAGCACATTGATTCCAGATTGAGGTCCTCAAGACCCGCCGACAGCTGTGAGACATGCGTGCCACGATGACGATGCCGGGAGTTGGTACTAGATAGAGACTAGATGTTGTTAATATTGGTCTCTGTGGATATTGATGTTAGACGGTCATCCTCGGTAGGCCAATGCTAGGGGCTGTGTGACTGCGAAAGGTAAAGGTGTGACTGTTGATGGTGTGGTCACACTGCCGTAGAACGGGGAGAGTGGGACCTGCATTGCATTATCCACGGAGAGTAGTCATTTCACCTAACAACAGAGGAAAATAGCATATGATTCATAAATGCAACATGTTACGCCAGATCTGATTCGATCTTAGTCGACAGCTCGGTCCATAGTGCGGCCCAGCGGAAACAAGGATAGATGATATCCAGAATCAGAGCATAGAACCTTCTTCAATGAATTTTTTTTTCTGCACTTCCTTCTGGACTTTAAGTATGCAGGTCCAGAACTGCAGGTCCAAGAAAGCAGAAGCTTGATGCTAACTTTGTCAATTGGTCGACTTTCTCCGTCCGGATTCGAATTGCCCTTGCGGGAGAAGGGTGGCACAATGATACTGCCGGGAGGTCTCCTGCAGACTAAGATCACCAGAGAGACAATATAAGGCATCAATTATCTGGGCAGGAAGTAGGACTCCAATTCTGAGGAACATGAGGCAAACAAATTTGTTCCCCGGGTAGTGCGACCTAGACGATCATTGCCGACGCTGCGGGTAGAACCTGCAGCCTCGCCTAGCAGGCAAGAGAAATATGAAGCAACTATAGTGGTTTTTCTCGACAGATGAACACTTTAAATTTTTTTTTAGGTTCCTTCCGACGGTGTGATAGACTCGCTGTAGTAGCCTGGATCTGATACAGCGCAGCAAGTATATGCACGGAGAAAATGACGGGTATTCCGGTACATCAACATCCCCTGAGAGTCATGTATCTTACACCAATTAGTCTTTTTATCCGAATAAGTCAGCAAATGGAATAAATAAAGCATTTTTAAACCTTCCAGGAAATAGGGTAGTCATATTGACAATCGACGTGCTGGCTGTATGAACTGGGTGAGAAACAACAAAATTTTCCTCTGCTTCCACAACATCCTTCCCTTACATCGTTTCCATTGCAATATACATTCACATTACTTCCGCCACGGGCAGGAATTTAGTACAGACTTGTGATTTGTGGTACCTCATACCTCTCCTCGTGGAACCAGGATCGACTGAATTAGGGCTGGTTTCTTTCTCAATGAGTTTGGACACTCCCCCTTCCTCCTGACCCGCACTCGAATTCGGATACCTAACTAAATTAAAATTAGATTTCTATTTTAGCTTTGCACTTACACACCACTGGCACTATGCTGATCCGGAAAGCTTCGAATAAGCTATAATCCTGACCGTCGATCCGTGATCCGTGTGGCAAACCCAGTAAGACGGGTCTCCATCTCGGTGCATACCCACTCCACCCTAGAGAAGGGGTGGCCGAGGTCATCGATCTAGCTAGCCAATCCGATTATTGAAGACTACTTCGGAACTTGCTTCTCAGCTTCATGACCGCATTATTGCGGGTGATTTATCATCGTGGCGAGTCAAAAATCTAAAACTAGGACCCTGATGCATCTGGCTGGCCCACACCGGCTTGAATTCCCTCCATCTTATTGCCTCCTACCCCCCCCCTCGATGCCAGGGTTCGAAGAGCAAATCAAAGGCTTTGCCAACTGCTAAAGTGGGTTTAAGTGGCCCGTGTCTTTCCCATCTTGGCAGGCGTTTTGTAGCCTGCCTCTATCCGTGTAAATAGAGAGGCACCCGCAGCTAGCGCTCACCATCTTCCATAATAGCCAAACTCGAGAACATCACTGGACCTGCTATATCACTTCTCCCTATCCCAAGCTTAGCTTTTGAGATCATTAATAATGCACTTGTGACATAACTCTCATTCCTAACGAGCCTCCTCCCGATTTTCTTCTCCTTGCCGCCAAAGCTGTCGTTGAACCGCGGTCTCTAGTTTCTCCAACATCTTTGATTTGCTACTAGCTTTCTTCACTAAACAAAGATAATCCAGTGAGTCCAATCTTAGAGATCATGTGGATACCGCATGGGGAGAGCTCTTGGGCAATGCGATCTCACATAGCTGACATCAGTTGCTAGGAGAAACAGCCTACCACCCAGACTGCACACTAGTGATTTTCTGAGCAACAGCATTGGCCGAAGCCATGAACTAGCCAGTTGCCTTGTAGCAAACTAAGAAGATCAGACGATTGCAGAGAGAAAAATAAAATAACATATAACGTGAATAGCGCCACAAAATGGCTGGAGGTTACTTCGACCTCCCGGTCACCCGCCGCTCAGGCGCCTCTGATATAACAGAAGTAACTCACAAAGCATCATCTGGGTCACATACATCATCGTTGCCTCGATTCAATGAGGCACAGCGAAGCTCAAAGGCGTATCAAGAGCGGGGATCGAGTGATGTTGGGGCACAGGGCAGGCAATGGAATGTAAGCATTCTGAAAAACACCAATCGCGACAAGTCCACATTTGACAAGATCAAGCTCCAGCAGCCCACTGGATCCGCGGGCGTGTCCCGAATGGACCACAGGGGCTTTATGTTGCTTCAAAAACCCCTCCCCACCGCCAGCATTCCACACCTCCTGGGAAAAATTTCCCTCGATTCCCAGCGGGGGTTTTCAGTGGAGGATAGGAGCTCTACCGCGTCAGCAGATGTCACTGACCTGACGATCAACTACAGTACCAGTTTGCCGCTAGCCGAAGTGGACAATGAGACTAATTTTAATCCGAATGACAAGGGCAGACGACAACTTTTGTCCTGGAAAGGACCCAGCGACCTGTATCCCTTCCGAATTGTCCACAAAATTCTCCGAAGCCAAGTCCTAGGTCAAGCCTAGTGTCATCAGTCCCATCGACTCCGACTGAGGTGGTGTTTGTTGAAGATGGAGATGAAATTCCTATGATCAGCTTCTCCGAGAAACAACAACTCTTCGACGAATTAACCGAGAATGACAGGGCCATCTTAGTAGATGGACAATCTATACCGCAACCTTTCAACGTCCACACCCTCGTGCGACAAATGTCACGTCCAGACTTTTCCTTTTTGACTCGCCTCCGTGCTCCCTCGCCCAGCGCGCTCTCTGGTCAGGACACTCCATCTGAGGACCGCTCCTCTGAGGATCGTGACTCCGAGACCTTCAATGAGCGGCCGGCGAAATACCGCCGAGGTATCCTCTCTTCCATACTTAAACTTTACGACCATCAGAACACCGGCAACCAAAATTTCGATCACCATGGGCGGGGCCGGTATGGTCACTCCCGTCAAGGGAGTACCTCCGAATGGAGTGGCCGGGGCATGTCCCCGGACCCTCTATGGAGACCCCACCGGCCCCAAAAATGGTACGAGAAGCCCGGCAATGAGTCAAGTCTTTCTATCAACTCGCAGTCCAAGAATACATCCCCCCTAAGCTTGCTGAAGCGTTCACGAAGCAGTGGGGCGGTATCTGGCAGTTCGGCGAGCGGGACTCGACGTTGGATGAAGCCTGCCCTGGAAGACGAAATTCGTATCACGGTTCATATAGCTGAGCTTCTATCTCGACAGAAGTACCTGATTCGGCTATGTCGGGCACTGATGAAATATGGTGCACCCACGCATCGCCTGGAAGAATATATGCGAATGACTGCTCGCGTTCTGGAGATTGATGGTCAATTCTTGTACATCCCGGGATGCATGATCATATCCTTTGATGACGCCGCAACCCACACGACAGAGGTCAAGGTGGTTCGGTCTAGTCAGGGAATTGATCTGGGAAAGTTGGCCGATGTACACGAGACCTACAAGGAGGTGATCCATGACGTGATTGGAGTTGAAGAGGCCATTAGCCGCCTAGAAGAAACCATGAAGCGGCCGAGCAAGTTTCATATTCTCTTCCTAATTTTTGCTCATGGCTGCGCGAGTGCGTCCGTGGGCCCATTCGCGTTCAACGCCCGGCCTATCGATATACCCATCGCATTTTTGCTTGGCTGCCTGCTCGGCGTTCTACAGCTCATTCTCTCGCCAAAATCAAGTTTGTACTCGAATGTATTCGAGATATCGGCCGCGGTACTGACCTCCTTCCTGGCGCGGGCTTTTGGGAGTATAAGATTCCAAGGTGAACCACTTTTCTGCTTCTCTGCCTTGGCGCAGTCAGCTATTGCCTTGATTTTACCAGGGTACACGGTGCTCTGCGCAAGTCTGGAGCTCCAATCACGGAGTATTGTTGCTGGCTCTGTCCGCATGGTCTATGCCATCATATACTCTCTTTTCCTTGGGTTTGGAATCACCATCGGCACTGCCGTCTATGGACTTCTAGACCCTCAGGCTACAACAGCTTATACCTGTCCGGCCAGCCCAATTACCAACGAATATCTTCAACGCTTCCCATTTGTCCTGATATTTACCGTCTGCCTTGCTCTCGTCAATCACGCGAAGTGGAAACAGATCCCCATGATGATGGTCATCTCGCTGGCAGGCTATGTGGTCAGCTATTTCAGCTCCAAGCGTTTTTCCTCCAACACCCAGGTATCCAATGCCCTGGGTGCCTTTTGTCATAGGCGTGATTGGAAACCTTCATAGCAGATTACGCCATGGACTTGCTGCGGCATCCATGTTGCCTGCGATATTTGTTCTCGTGCCCTCCGGTCTCGCTGCCAGCGGGTCTCTCATTTCAGGTATCACTTCCGCGGAGGAAATGACTCGCTCCCCTTACGCAGTTGTCGCCAATGGCACGCAGGGCTTTGTTGATGCTGCGAAGAACCTTTCAGCTTCTGAACAGAGAAGCCAAAGCTACGGTGTTGTCTTTGATATCGGCTACGGGATGGTTCAGGTAGCCATCGGTACTACTGTAGGCCTCTTCTTGGCTGCACTTGTGGTTTACCCCTTGGGTAAAAAGCGCAGCGGCCTCTTCAGCTTTTAAGTTGGAACCTACGCTGTCTTAAGCTTTTTTCTGCCTTGATTTTCAAATTCAGTTCTTTTAGCGTCTTTTGGCCTATTGAACCCCTTGGACATTTCGCATCCCGGAATATGATTGGACTTGCACATCATCGTGTTGGCCATGAATTTCCGATCGCCGCCCTATTCCTCCAGCAACCGAGGCGGGGGCTTGTTTGCTGTTTTCTCTCTCTCTTTTTCTTTACCCTTCATCTATTTCGTTGCTATAACGCAACGACTTTCCGTGGTGCAGTTTTCACGTCATGGAGCCTGGAGCATGAGGAGTTACTGTGGAGAGCGGCTTGTTGTCATACCCTTATTTTCCTACTGTCTCTCGCTTATCTTTCAGAAAAAAAACTCGCTCTTCGTCCCTCATCGACAAAGTCTATATCGACTCGCCAAACTCGGACTTTTATCCGGATATACATAGAAGATACGATTTCTACGAGTCACGACCAAAATCATCGAGGCCCCCTTTTTTGCGTTCACTGTCTCTTCCTCTTTTGATATCTAGCTTGGTCTCTTGGTTTATTTTGTTTGTCCTTTTCTCTTTCTCTAAAAGAGGCCTCACTCTTTTATCTCTATCTCCAGCAGCAAGCAATGAGTGCTGGCGTGTTTGGGGTTTGTTATTGCTGATCGCTAGTTCTATCCCTTTATTTCTGCATTGGGGCAACAGTTCATGATATTATTGCTTTTTTGGCTTCGAAGGTTTGCTTTTGATCTTGCTCTTTGTGCTCGCGCTACTTGTTCACTCTCATGTATCCATCAAACCATACTCGGGAGTGAGATATTTTTTATGCCAGCTTTTTCTTGAATTGCGTCAGATACCTACTATTACTACTAGTACTATATGTTTAGTTGTGCACTCGTCCATAATGTGATTACGACTCACCACTCTGAACAACTTGAATTAATTCTACACATACTACCTACCCAGGGTAAAATGTACTCTCCTAGTAGAAGCTTGCCGAATTACAACTCCCCACCAAGATCCCCCTCCTCTGATCTCCCCCTCATCCAAGCCGCATAAGGCGCAAAAAAAGCGAGTCCCGAAGCCCACCCCTCTCGCAAAACGCCAGCAGAGCCCGATACCGCCCCTCCGCCGACGAAGAAGTAGCACAAACAACCTTGGCTAAATCAACCGGACAAAGATAAGGCGGTTGTCTCGCGTCTTCACAGACAGACGCACTACCCTGCATCGAACAAGCATAATAAACGCAATGCGCGATGCCAAAACAGTGTCCTAGTTCGTGGCTCGCCGTGCGACATATTCTTCCGAGCCAGAGGGCCGACTGTTCTTCGCGACGAGAGCGGCCAAAGGGGCGTCAGGGATCGATATTTTGATATCGCGCGCTTCATTGGGCTGGTGGGCGGGTCTAGCGGGGTTGATTGGATCTGCGCGCTGCGTGTGGTGGTGTTGGGTCGAGGTCTTTTGGGCTCGTGGGCGAGGTGAGAAGTCATGTATGCTTCGCAGTGAGATGCTGGCCATGAATGTTGGCGGTCGATATTGTGGGTGTCGTCGAGAGTGGGGTTGTATCGGGCTGTTGATACGGCGGCGACGCGTAGACTGCCGTATGCGCGGCCGCAGGTGAATATGTCAGTTTCGTCTTCGTAAAGGTCGATGTTTGTCAGGAAGAGGAGTGCGTATGCGTCTGAGGGGAGAAGGTCCCTGGCTGAAGTGAGGAGGTCGGGGATATATAGCTGGGCTTTATAGATATTATCTGGTGCAGGGCGGGCTCGGATGCCGTGGCACGTATCGCCGATTAGGAGGCCGATTTTCTCGGGAATTTCGCCAGTCTTGCGTTTCGATGGATCAAGTTCCCAGGATACGAAACATAGATCCGAAGGTGATAGTATCTTGACCTCCAGGCCGCGATAGAAGGCTGCGAGGTAATCTCGGATATCATTTGGTTGGGGGTGCTTGGTATCATTTCTTCGTTTGAAGTTGTGAGAATGTAGCGGTGTGCTCCATTCACGCATGAACTCGACTTCAGGATCGATTTCTGGACTCTGCACGACATAGATTGTTCTTCTGCTGGCGATGATTGGATTACGGTGTTTCCCATCTTTCCACTCTTGAAAGCTCTGGGTATATGCATCAGGATCTGAGGCAAGATGGTCACCTGGTAACATCAAAGGAGCGGGAAATGTCTCCGGGTCATCTTTTAAGAAATCTTGGTCTTGCTTTTGTTCATTTGGGCTTGATGCTTTGATAGCTCTCGCGCGTTCTCGGTGAGTTCGGGGTCGAAATGGTGCCTTGGACGCGTTGGGGGAAACAGAGAAGCAGACTGATGCGTGGTCACAACTTGGCAACAAAACCGTCATCTTGTATGTGGATATTCCGAGCCTTTGCTTCTTCCATTTTCTGTGAGGTTGAATGAGAGTAAGATGTCAGCCGTTGTTGAGCCGCCTCTTTTGCGGGGCAACGCGTTTAGGGTTAGCGTGAAACAACTGCAGGGGCACGGTGTTGTGCTCGAGTCAGTGTACATAAACAAGTAACTATGGTATAGTAGTATCTGCAACCAATTGGAGATTAAATTGATTATCCACGGTAGCCAGGAGAGACAGAAAATTGGGTAATTACAGGAAGCCAAGCTATAACTCCAGTTAAAACCAAGGAGATTGTGTTCAATCAATGGCCGATCGACCATACTCAATTCAAAGCTAACTACTATGCAAAGCCGCAAAAGCAGGCTCCCTTCAGTGGAAAAAAAACGTCCCATATTGAATCCCATCGCGCGGTATATTAGACATCACCCAACACCCGGAACTCCAGCGCTTGCAGAAACGATTGCAGTGCACAACATCATAGTTGAGTTCAGTCCAGTCCAGTTCAGTCCTTGCCCGAACCCGAACCCGAACCCGAGCCCGACACTCATTGCGCCATTGCTCGCACAGCCGAGTGGCTCATCAACAAATCAGTCCATGCATAGCCATGCAATGAACCCAGAAAAGCAAAGATAGCAATAGAAGCAAAACAGAAAAGAAAGAAGTCGCTGAATAAGATTGAATCGGAAGAGAGAGAAAAAAAGAACTTCCCGCTTGCTTCAAACACCCCGGAAACATGCCAGTGTCTCCGTCACTTTCTGCTCAAGAAGTAGTAATAAGCCGGATGGGGATACTATCGCCTTTCAACCCGGCTAAGAGCTCCAAGTATAAGGCCCAGATCTTGCCTCGGGCGTGGTTGTGACGGGGCCACGCGCGAAGAAGATTGGGTCTCGATATCCTCGCCTTCGATCGCGAGATGCTTTTGCATGTTTTGCGCATCGCGTTCTTCGAGACGTTGGGCGCAGATGCGTAGGACCTGTGATGAGAATGTATCTGCCGTAGATCGGTATAATTCGATATCGTGGAGTCCTGCTGCAAGTGCGTCGAGTGTCGGGGCGAGTCCTGTGGTGATTCGAGAGAGGCGGGCTGAAATATCTGCAGGAGAGATGGAGGAGGGTCGGGGTTTTGATGAGGTGGAGGATTCTTCTTCTGTGGAGGATTCGGGGGGGATTGAGAAATTTGTAGAGGGCTTGTTGGGAGGGGTCGAGGATAGATATATCGATTTCTTCGCGGGGATTCTTCTGTGGCCGGTTTTTGGACCTAGGGGACTTCGTTGGTGGATTTGATTCGGTGTCGATGCGTGGGATTGGCGGTTGTTTGAGAAGAGCATTCAGCGCATGTCTCTCTTTTTGTAGCCTGTTCGATAGAATTAGCTAGTGTCCTCATTTGAACCCTCATGAAAATACTCACTTGAGTATTTGTTCCTCCAGCTCCTTAATCTTTTCTGTGTTCTGTATGTTCCTCGGATTCGGCTTCTTGACCACAACCGAGGCTGGATGCAATTCTTCCCGACTGAACCAATCTGAAAGATTCGAGTTGGAGGAGAACTCTTTCTGTAAATCCTCTTGTATAACACGAGCTAGAAGGAAAAGTTAGTCTATCCAATTTTTAGGTCTCCATAGTAGACAAACTTACCAGCAAGATGCGCACTCTGGTCCTCCTGATGAAAGCTTGACGGCTTATCACCCAAAGCACGCGTCGCACACCATATCAAAAGCTGTCGCATCCTGCGCGGCTCCGAAAGACCTTCGTCCGCAATGTGTTTATAAAAGTCGGCCGTGCGAACCTCTCGATGCGGTAAAGCTGGCGCCAAAAAATGTGTCAGTATTCTCTCTCCTCGACCATCACCGGAAGGCCAATATCACCTACCATTAGAGGCACCCGAATCGATCAAAGAACTAGCTCTCCGTCCACGCATCTCCGAACTAATTCGTCGCCGCCCTTTGCCCGATTTCTTCCCCCTCAGTTCCTTATTGCGCTGTATGACTGGCGTATCCGCTACCGGCAAGGCAACCTTAGTAGGCTCGGGCGATCTGAACCCATTCGTATCCGCAGTTTTCGACTTAGACGGACGACCGGGTTTCTTCTTCTTCTGCTCAGGCTGCTCCCGGTGATCCGGTTCAGAAGACATCGCGCCTTTCACCGGCCGCCTGGTCGGAAGTTCCGTTGATTTCCTCTTCGCTGTCGCAGCTGTCGCACTCTCCCCCGCGCGCTTCTTCGGCGGCCGTCCCCTCCTCGGCGTAGATTGCACAGGTGTATTTTCAAGATCGGACGCGGGGTTCTCGGGGACTAATTCCATCGTGGAAGTGGGTTTCGACTTCTTGGATGGTACGCGGGCGAATTGAAATCCCTCATCATCTTCGTAACCTGTCGCAATTGACGGAGAGTTAGTCATCGGGGCTCTGGCTCCTTGCTCAACTCAAATACAAACAAACGTCGCTCAAACAGGGCAAACTTACCCGCTTTACGCTTACTCTCGTTCGCGATTTCTTCCAGGCCCTGCTGATTCGCGCTATTGCGCGTGCTTCGCCGCGGCGCTCGAGTCTTGCCGGACGCGGACGCACGCGATTGCGCTTGGGAAGCGGCCATTCCAATCGTGGCCAGCGGTTCGCGGCGCTCTATTCTTGTTGACGGGGGTGCTAGGACCGCGGTGGTCATGCCAGGAGGTGGTGAAGACGAATTGCTACAAGGGTGAGATGAATGGCGCGGGAATCCAGTGGGTTTGATGGTGGGATCAGCACCGCGTGTCGAGATGCGCGTTGCTTCGCTGAACGGTTCTTGTCTCTCGCAGAGAGTGGTGCGCTCGTTGTGCCTCTTTCTCGCGTTGTTGATTCGCCGTTGGGGCCGTTGCTAGGCTTGGTTTCGAGGGGTCTGGGTGTTGTGATCGGATTGGATGAAAGCCAAGAGTAATGAGAGTGAGAGTACCCTAGGGTGCATTTGCGAGCAGAGGTTCAGGTCACGCCCGCAAAGTCTCAATCTCAAGGTGGCTGCGGGCGGCAAGGGAAGCGCAGATGGGATGGTGGGTTGGAGGGATTCGGGCACGCGGTTGTTTTGGTCGCGCGTGGGCCGCTAGTCTCTTTTCGGCAGCCCCTCTACAGTCTTTATGCAACTTCATCACTTCTACTACACAACATCCAGCGCGAAGATCAACAGATTCTATAGACGCTTACAGCCTTGAAAATTTTGATTCTTTGATTCACTCGTGGGCTATGGTAAATGTCTCTTCAACTTTCACCTGATATCCCCGTGGACCCTTGCTAGCGGGGTTGAAACACTCCGCACTGCTATTTCGTTTCGAGGTAACGACTAAACTTCCTTGAGCCGACGACACACTAATGATACCATTTCTTCCATTGTGGTCGATATCTGGGCGCCACCATTGAGGGTGTTCTGGATTCTCTGCTCTAATGGCCCTCCGACTCGAGAGCTGATACTGCGGTCCACTTCATGCGTCTTTCTTGCGTGGGTAGCTAGACGTTGTATCTAGACACCAACGGGAAAGAGGACGAAGTGTGATAAGACTTCCAGCAACGATTCCGAGGGTCACTTCCATCATAGACCAGATGGGGGTTTGATATGTTGTGTCTGAAATCTGGTAGCATGTTCGTGTTTTGTTCTTCGAGGGATAAACTGCATACAAATGAAATCTAGATCTTGGTAGTAATGAAGAATTGGAAGGCGGATCAGCACAGCAACACTTGCACTAGTAAATTGTCAGTGTCCCGATGCTTATTCCAATATGTTTGAGGATGGAACTTACATCGCGCCCATGCCAAGAATCACCACCAAGGCCAGAACCTTGGAAGATTTTCGTCCATTTTACATCGTTATAAACCTGAACCTGTTATGCCTAAGCAAGACGTTAGCGCACCTATTAGGGGTAAGCTCCGGCTATCTAAAAAGTAACTCTTTTTCGCTTATTTTCATCCTGAAAAAGCCGCCAAAGCATTACTCTTTGAGCTTTGTGGTCCAATCAAAGTGAGCAGAGCATCGTAGTTGATGCGTGGGTTCTCTTCAAAATGTTACCTGGTATAACCTCTCACGATCTGAGCTTCTTTGGTAGGCTAGATCGGGCAAGAGTCTCTTATGTAGGACCTCTTCAAGTTTTAGGCGATCTTGCAATTGTAGTTTTTGAAAATAGCCAGGAGCCGTAGTAGTTAACAAACGCTGATTGGACATTGAGCGGTTAATGAGTATAAGCCCAGGCTGACATCGACTCACTGAACCTAAGCTTGAGCGCCCTCGTAAAAGCGGCGACAGTCGAGAAAGGAAAGCACCCATGGGGCAGACTTTATCTGGTCTGTATAACTGCATACTATATACTACCATGTTAATCAGTACTCTATTTATATGAAGTTCATTGTTCAGTAACTTAGATGCTGGATTTCCATATTCATTTTAAGCCCAGAAGGGGCCTTGCGCATATGATGTTGAAATAAACGCTTATGTGCAGAACCCTCAAACAAAACGCCAATATTGCACATCACACAGAAACAACAGAAATAAACGAGTCAAAGATCTTAATATGTTCAATGAAGAAGGCTGGTAGAAGGTTGAGCCTAGCCCCTTGATGCAAAGAGAGATGTTGGGGGGTGGGTGGAGGGAGGGAGGAGGAGGAGGGAGAGAGAAGTGAGAGGTGAGAGGAGAAAAATAAAAGCAGATCATTGGATCGCAGCATGAATCGGGGCAGGCTCACTGGGGGCAGACATACTACCCTCAATGCGCCGCTTGGCCTCTTCCATCTCTTCGACAGTGATGTTCTCTGCGTCCTTGGGCATATCTGGTTCAAATTGAGGAATATCAGGGCTGTGCCCGACCGACATACCGACTCGAATCTAAATTGGCGTGCGTCAGTTATTTGCATCACAAATGGGGGACTCTGAGGGTGGGAAATGCATCTTACCAGCGTCTCCAAGGAGCCCTTGGAGTTATCCGCCAAATCTTTGTCGAAATTGATCACTCCCTCCTCGAACAAAACGAGAAGAGTAGAGCCGCCGAACTTGAAGTAACCAAGCTCCTCTGCACGGGAAACCTTCTCGCCAGCCTTGCGTGTAATGACCGTACTACCGACCATCATCGCACCGACGCAGATAACCATCACGCGGCCGTGGGCAACGGAGTCAATAGGAACAAGAACACGAACATTTTCGCCATACACATCGAGCGCAGAGCGGATGGCCATTGGGTTGACTGTGTAATACTCACCCTCGATAGTTTTCGGCTCACCCATCACTCCGTCAACGGGGATGTGGAAGCGGTGATAGTCCTGCGGCGCGAGACGGAATACACCCACCGCGCCGTTGTGGTATCGGGCCGCATCTTCAGGGTAGGCATTTCCAAGTAATCTTTCGACGGAGAATTCCCGACCCTTCACCCAAAGGCTGGTGGCCTCATCCATGCGATCAAAGACCACAGAGCGACAGTCGGCGGGTGATACAACAATCTTGGGCTCATCTGGGGCGGAGCAGGGACGAGCGTCGGGTTTCAATGCGCGGTAGAAGAATTCGTTGAAGTTGCGGAACTTTTCAAGAGGTTGCAGAACCTCGGACATATCCAATTGATGGAAATTGATAAAGTCCTTGATCTGGGAGACCGAGGCTGGGTCGTCGTACTTTCGGCCCTGCTTGACACTAAGGGAACGCAGAACGCGACGGACTAAGGAGATGCCACGATTAGACTCTCGCACGGTACTTGCTGCGCTAGGTGTTTGGGTAACTTACTTCTCTTCTTCTCCATATCCTTGCTCTTGAGACCCTTGTATAGCAGTCGGATTCCAAGTCGGACGTAAACACTCATACGCTCCTCGTTAATCTGGCCGGTAATACGATCTTGAACCAAAATGTTGGCAGAATTGGCACCAAGGCGATAACCACCATAGGAGATCTTCGTGATGACCTTAGAGTACCATTTGCGCTGGGCCTGACTGGAAGTCACGAACCCACCCATGACGAGATTGTCGACCTGGCGCCAGTCACGACTGGCACATGTTGCAATATGGGTGATAATGTCCGCATCAGATCGTTTTGAAAGACGAGGCTGGTGGCAAAGTGGGCACTCGCGGATCTCCACGACATGCTCCTCGCCTCTCTCATCAGCTAGATCGCCTGGGCGAAGGTCTTCCTCGTTCGAACTGGGCTGCTCATCACTATTCAAAGTAGGGACGGCTATTCCATGGGGGTTAGCGGTTGACGAAATGGCGGCGTTCGATTCCGAAGCGAGGTCATCGCTGCTAGATTGCTCCTCACTTTCTTGGCTTCCGACTGATGAAGGTCCCATGCGGGGTCTCTGGGACAGCAGGGGGAGAGACGGAATTCTTTTTCTGCAGGGCGCGCAGGGTGTCTTCGAGGCATATCACTGCTTGGTCGAAGGTGAGATCAGCGGTCTCGCTGGATTCGTTTTCAGCGCTGAAGCGGTCGAAAAAGCTGTCGATTGTTGATTCTTTCAGGGTGGAACCCAATGTGTCAAGCATTGTAGTCATTTCGACCTTATCAATACGACCGCTGTCATCGGCGTCGTATTGTTTGAGCATAAGCAACCAGAACTGCTGGCGCAAAGCACTATAGGGTAGATACTTTGCTTTGACATGCAGTTCGGGCGAGTGCTTATCTTCCCACCTTTCTCGATTTTTAAGTGTCAGGGGAATCGTGTACGCCCTCAGGCCCTCCTCATCCGGTATGGGAAGCGGGTCTGCTATTGTCTCGCTCGAAGCAGTTGGGATCTGTAGGGTAGTGCTGCTGCTGTCCACGCCGGAAGACTCGTCTGGGGCAGATGTAGGTGCTTTGTTGGCCAAGTCACCAACGGTCAGTGTGATAGAAGCCGAGGAGCTGCGGGTCTTGAATGCAGGCCTGCTCATCTTGGAAAGATTCGATGAAGATGGCGAAGGGCTGACGGCAAAGCGAGGACTATACTTTGCCGCCGGGCTAGGCTCATCCAACTCTACAAAATGGTACAGACCTGTCTCGGGGTCGGTTTCAGGACCAGACTGGATGAGGGATTGCAATGGGAAGCTTGCCGAAGCGACAAAGTCGTTACCCGAGAACTTGTCCCGATCCATTACCGTGAAGCTGATAAGGTAGTTCTTCTCGTGGCGCATAACTTGGAAGACCATTTTCTCGTGGTAAACTGGGTTTAGGTTGTGGCGCACGACGGGGGTTCGAAGTGTTTTCCTGCCGAGAGAGGTGACCACGAAGGGGTCCATGTCAAATGAGGTTCGTGTCACTAGACGAAGCAGCAAATCAGTATTCTGGAGGACTCTCGTCTGTAAAAGCTGCCACGGAGTGCCGATCTTGCTTACCGTTTTTCTCGGGGGGAAGATCAGTGACCCTGACAATCTCCATAAACACGATACCCTGAACGCCGGTCCCTGAGCCCGAGAATTGATATGCACGGGCGGCCAAGGATTTGCGACGCAAACGAGCCAGTCGCAACCGCCTCCGCCGCTTCTCGACAATCTCCGGCTTGGTTTGATTTTCGTCGGTTTCATCGGAGGTCTCCTCGTCCTGGTCCTCCAAGTCCAGTTCGTCCAGCTCGGCGGCGGGGATCTGGTCCAATGGGTCATCCTCCTCACCAATGCACGCCAGGTTTCTAAACTTGCGATATGTGTCCGTGGGCGAGGCTCCAGGGAGGGCAGGATCCGAGAGAGAGAACTGGAGCAGGATCTCGCCTGACACCGTGCTATCCTTCTTCTTCTTCTTTCGGGTGGAGCGACTGGAGACTCGTTTCGATTTGAGATTGTACCATTTGGGCTATGATTCCAAAGAGTGTCAGCCATTGCACCCCGCGGAGTACTTCCAATGTCCAATTGGCATAATTGCCTGCAACTCACCTCTTGGCTAACCTTGCCATCTTGAAAGATGTCCTCCAACGCGATGTCGAACTCGCCCATGTAGTCCTTGCCAAATCGATCGTGATCCCAGCAAATACATTCCAACAGTGGCACGCCCAGCACGGGCATTTCGAATGACACGTTCCATTCCGGGTTCAAGGTCTTGGATATCGTTGGGGTGGACTGTTTAGCGTCTCCTAATGTCACCACCAAATACTGTGCGGGGGAAGAATGTTGTCAGCGATATCGCGCGGGTTGGATTGGCAGAGGCCGGACAGAGCCGGACACAGCGACAAGGGGAACTCGGAGTGTCCAGTGCGTACTTACAGGATCACTTGTGCCACCTCGATCCTTGGGAGCCAGATTTCGACCCTAGCAGCAACAATGGCGTCAGAACAGCGGTCGCGGTGTAGGAGTGAGGGGCAAATTGCCATTGACCTCCCAGTTTGCCTTTGGGGGCGAAACGAAACATACCTTGATGACGGTGACCTTGAGCAATAGAGGCTTGGATTCATTAGATCTCAAGGGACTGGTACTCCTGCTTTGTCCCGGGGTCGAGCTCGCACTTCTGGCGGAGAGGTGCGAGCTGAGGCGCTGCGGGAGTGGCAGGCGGACCATGGCGGATGATGACAGCAAAGCAGAACGGGGAGAAAAGCAGAGAACTTGTAAAGAATGGGGAAACGAAAGGGAAAAGAAAAAAAGGAGGTAAGAGCACTGGGGATTATTCCAGATTGGGGAGATCAGGGTGGCTCCCCCTGAAGTTTACCACGTCGTCGGTGAGAGTGGCTTGGAATTAGTGTTGTTTTTTCCCCTCGTTCTCTCCGACAAGAGACCAACAGAAACCCCAGGCTTATTTTTTTTGATCGGGGGAGACGATCTGCTCGGGTCGATCGCAGGGAATCCAAAAGCCAAGACTTGGTGTGTCCACAAGGAACCAACAGTTGAACTGGAGACTCTGGGGAATGGAGTAGTAAACGAGTACAAGTACCAGATATGGTGAGTGAAGGAAAAGGATCTGCTAATAGGAATTGCAAATAGAATTGCAAATGGAATCGACAGGGTCCGGAGTGGAAAGACACGGTGGACCCCTAAAGCGTTGAGAAAGGAAAGGTCCGGGAGCAAAAGAAAGTCGTGGGGCGAGACATTTACATCTTAAGAGGTATGAGATATTTCTGGATAAATCGTCCCCACTATGAGGAAATATGGATGCCTACTGTCTGCCTTGTTTTACTCTACTCTGTACTCTTCAACTCTTGGTAGATACCTTACTCTCATAGTGAACTACTACTGTACAAATGTATAGCATCCCCCCACGATACCCCGCAATATCCCTTGCGACCAAGTCCAACATGATACAATCTCATACTTGCAGTGCAGTGCATTGCTGGATCGAGACACGGACTAATCCGGATGCAATAACATTAACTTGATTGGCGAAGCGAGCCACTGACACGCATACCTAAACCTAGACCTAGACCGACCCCCAGCTTTAACTAGTCCTGCCGACGGTCCACTCGTCCCCAAACTTCGTCGGCGTTGGCCTTGCCTTTAGTCTCCGGGATTCTACGGTGAATAAATACACTAAAAATTCCCGCCATCGCCGCAAATAACCAGTACACTTTGCCTCGGCCTCCGAGCGCTTCGTTCAAAACGGGGAAGAACTGTGCAACCACAAAGGTGGCAATCCAGTTTGCCCCCAGCGCCCAACTCTGCGCTGCCCCAACCGCCTCAGGGCCGACCAGTTCGGATGCCAGGATGAAGGGCACGGGGCCCAACCCGACAGCAAAGGAAGCAACAAACAAGAGAGCCGCAATGGCCGCCGCAATCTGGACATTGAAATAGATCCCCAGTGCCAAGAGAATAGAACTGCAACCCATACCCGCAATGCTGAGCAGCAGGCAGGTTTTCCGTCCGATCCGATCGGGTAAAGGTGAGCACGCGAGCGTCATGATTAGATTGATAGCGGAGATCAGGATCGTCAGCAGTGCCGCTGTACCGGGCAAGATACTTTGCAAGAGCGAAACACTGTACATGACAATGCTGTTCACACCGGTGAATTGCTGGGCAACCATGATGCCAACCACCGCGATGATAGCCGGTCGATAGTACGGATCTCGAACTGCCTCCATCATCGTGACCGCCGGCTTTTGTTCATCTTCGCTCGCCGGAGCTGGGGCGAGGAGAGATTCCTCCTCGCCGGACGTAGGAGTAGCAGCATTGCTCGCCGTGGTGCTCGTAGCCCGCCAACTAGCCATCTCCGCTTCAATATCCGCATTCCGGCCACGAATGCGCTGCAAGACCTTGCGCGCCTGGCCCATCTGCTGATGCTCGGCAAGCCATTTGGGGCTCTCGGGTATCATAAACAGACCCAGGAGCTCCAGGGTCCCGATCAGGCCAGCCACGGCAAGGATCAGCCGCCAAAGGCTGTCGTGGCTCCAAAAATAGCCTAGTGTTTGAGTAAGCAAGATCCCGACGTTGGTCATCACCTGTGTAAAAGCTCCAAAGAATCCCCGCGACTGGGGAGGTGCAATCTCTGAAACGTAGATGGGGCCGACCACGATTGCTGCGCCTGACCCAATTCCAGACAGGAATCGACCCAGTGCCAGGAGCGGAATGGCGGGGGCGAAGGTCTCAGCCACGGGGCCCAGGATGAAGAAAATTGTTGTCGCTTGGAGTGCTATCCGACGTCCATATTTTGTGGACACGGGGCCAGCTAGCAGGGCTCCCACGAAGCCTCCAATGGTGTAGATAGAGGAGACCAGGCCGAACTGAGATGGGTTCATTGGAAGGCATTGCGGTAGGCCATGGAAGGTCACATCGGAAGCACTGATTGACTTCTTTTCGCAGGTGACAACAGCTTGAGGGGCATTCAGTTCGGCCTAATGGCAAAGCATGTTAGTAAACAGCTTCCAGTGCTTTTCTCGGTAGGGTGGGGAAGTGCCTTGTATACATACCAAGTGATAACCAAATTGAAGCGGACCCAAGGTAGCGATGAACACCAGCAGAATTAGATAGGGGGTGACCTGCGACGGAGTCGACTGGCCAGTCATCTTTAGGAGTATGAGAGGTTCATGGAGGGAAAGAGGGGGATGATGTTGTAGGCTGTGAGCTGTCGAAGGAAGAAGAGAGGTTCCACGAAGGATGACGTGCATCGGCGAGGGCGGCCTCCGATAAGCGCCAAGCCAATCTTGAGAAGAACTGCCTGAAGGTAGCACCTAACATCATCAGAGCAACTGCTCCAGCAGTAACTCGATTCCACCTATCTCCAAAGGCAATCGTATCACTTATTTACCCGACTTACTGCCTTCCTGATGGAGTAATCTTCTCCTCACTTTTCCCCCCCATCCCGCTCTCACCAATCATCAATGAGTCTGACCAACCCACCATCTTCCGGTTCGCTCTCCAGAAGGACTGCCACTGTTGGCCCGGGTCCCCTCAAACGCACCGTCGATGGTAATTATATCACTGGCTTCTCTTTGTCTTTGATTTCCACCTGGACCTAGAAGTGATCTTGATCTTTGCCCAACCCGCCTCATCATGTTTGGAAAGGGGTTTCCGTTCCACAATTCCGCTGGTGGCTTCCATTCGCGTGGTAATTTCTTCTTCCCTTGAAATAGCTGGTGCTATTCAAATCCTGTCTCTTTTTGCTCTTTTTCTCTCTGTTACGGTATTATTTTGGACCTTGGGGGGGGGACTGACATGCATTTCATTTCCGCTGGTGACTGGTGTATGGTATCCTATATACGCTTCGTTGGACTGTCTTCGATTGAACGCTTAGATCCGTTGATTTGTCTTGGCTGTTATTCTCTCTCCAATTTCATCCCGTGGCGAGTTCCAAAA
Organism: Penicillium manginii; assembly: GCF_028828005.1. NCBI lineage: Eukaryota > Fungi > Ascomycota > Eurotiomycetes > Eurotiales > Aspergillaceae > Penicillium > Penicillium manginii. The sequence continues at coordinate 2,198,123 of NW_026643102.1, read as the reverse complement.
CAATGTGGCTAACCTTTCGTCCGATTAGACACTTATGACGCCCGTCCATCAGGAGCTTCTGGGTACACCAGCAAAGTCCGGGTGCGAGACCGATATCATATTGTGGGTTTCATTAGCAGCGGAACCTACGGCCGTGTTTACAAAGCTCTCGGCAAGAATGGCCAGAAAGGCGAATTTGCGATCAAAAAGTAAGTCCAGATGAATATCTGCATCCACCCACTGTAAAAGGCTAACCCTGCCCTTTCAGGTTCAAGCCAGACAAAGAAGGAGAGACGATCCAATATACAGGTCTGTCGCAGTCCGCCATTCGAGAAATGGCCCTGTGCACCGAGCTCTCTCACGCCAATGTCATCCAACTGGAAGAAATCATTTTAGAGGACAAATGCATTTTCATGGTCTTTGAATACACAGAGCACGACCTCCTCCAGATCATCCACCACCACACCCAGCCGCAGAGACACCCAATTGGTGCCCGGATGGTCCGGTCAATCCTCTTCCAGCTCCTCAACGGACTACTATACTTACACACAAATTGGGTCCTACACCGAGATCTCAAACCAGCCAACATCCTCGTCACATCCAGCGGCGCCATCCGCGTCGGCGACCTAGGCCTAGCCCGCCTCTTCTACAAACCTCTCAACTCCCTCTTCTCCGGTGACAAAGTCGTCGTAACAATCTGGTACCGCGCCCCAGAACTCCTCCTCGGAAGCCGCCACTACACCCCGGCAGTCGACATGTGGGCCGTGGGCTGCATCTTCGCCGAACTCCTCTCCCTCCGCCCAATCTTCAAAGGCGAAGAAGCCAAAATGGACAGCAAGAAGACCGTCCCCTTCCAGCGCAACCAAATGATGAAGATCGTTGAAATCCTCGGCCTCCCCCGCAAAGAGTCCTGGCCCGGTCTCACCTCCATGCCAGAATATACCCAGCTGCAGTCGATGGTCCTGCACCGACAACCGCCGCACTACCACCGCGGCCCGAATCTCGAGGGCTGGTACCAGAATTGCCTCAAGAATGGCGGATACTCGTCCAGTTCGAGTGTTGGGACGCCGGGGACTGATGGCTTCAATTTGCTTTCGCGGATGCTGGAGTATGATCCCACGAAGCGGATTACGGCCGAGGAAGCGCTGCAGCATCCGTATTTCACGAATGGTGGCCCTGTTAGTGGCGATTGCTTTGATGGTATCGAGAGCAAATACCCGCACCGCCGCGTCACGCAGGACGATAACGATATTCGCTCCGGTAGTCTTCCGGGGACGAAGCGAAGTGGTCTGCCTGATGATTCGTTGCTGCGAGCCTCGAAACGACTTAGGGAGTGATGATTTCGAGGGTTTGCGGTGGTTGCATATGGCTAGGCGCATCGTGGGATTGTTGTTGGCTGGTCCGAGTCGTTGATGGGTGCTGTTATAATAAGGTTGTTTGCCATTTATACTTATGTTCATGTCCGGCGCTGGTTTTATATTTCATGCTCTTTTTGATACCTTTTGGATATACATACTACTATGATTGATCATTGCAGCTCTCGGCAAACGAATTCTGAACCTTGAAAGTTTTCTGTACGCCGTATGATTCAAAATCTCAAATTTAGTATATACTCAGTACCCTGAATTCCAACTATGGAAGGTTGTTGGTACTATTCATGGATCTTGGAAGGAATTCGGGGTTGTATACCCTAAGTAGCAGAATAGTAGCTTCCCTGAGGGGCGGTAGAAACACTGTTTAGATTGCCGCTACCTAGGTATAGAGCGCCATCCATCCCATCCCATCCATCCGTCCCATCCCATCCTAAAAAAAAAACACAACCCCAGTTGAAAATCATACATGAAAAAATTAATAGCAAACGTAATCAATACCCTAACAAACCCGTTAGTATAAACATGCACAAGAAATACCATCCAGCCTTCAAGCAAACTTACCATTCTGCTCACGCCGACTATCACCAGCATCATCCCCTTCCCCACCGGCATTACCACCCATAGCTTCCGCCTGACCCGCAGCATCCTGAATCCCCTGTTCATCACCACGCAGTTTCTCAAAATACCCCTTGATATCCTCCGCACTAACAGCCTGGCCGCTCTCGGCAAACGGCTTCAGGAAATCCTTCACCTTGTCACGGAGGTGGTTGTAGATCATCGCACCCTCGATAGCGCGCACGCGGTCGACGTTGCTGAGCGCTGCTTCGCCGCGTTCGAGAAGACTGCCCGTGCCGGTGCTTGCTGCTGCGTTGGCTTCGCCGTCGTCCGAGAGCGGGGGTTCGTATGTGTCTTCTTCTTCGCGGAGTTGGGGGTAGGGCGCGAGGTGGGGGTAACATTCTGCGCAGCGGCAGATGTGGTCGTGGAAATCTTGTTGGAGGAAGAGGGAGAAGGAGGTTGTTGGTGCTGAGGGGGGGGAGGGAGGTGTGCTTTGGTTTTGGGGGTGAAGTGGGTTCTTCTTCGATTGTGGTGAGGTGTGGTTGTTTGATTTTGATATCTGAGGCGAGAGGTTGGTGGGTTGTATCTTCATCTTCATCTCTCGCTTCTAGTTTGCTGGAGGATTCTTGCTCGATAGTGACGGGCTCAGATGGGTTTGTCTTGGGCTCCTCTTTTACTTCCTCTTTGGCTTTCTTTGCTGTTGGCTCTTCTTGGATGTCAATGTCATCTTCTGCCTTGCGCTTCTTCGGGTTATCGATTTGCTCTTTTTGTTCGGATGGTGGTTCACTCTGCTCCTCAATCTTAGGGTCTTTAGTCTCATCTACAGCGGCCGATTTCTTCTCTAAACCACCATTCTGAAAAACAGGTGGAAGGAAACCCGGTGTTCCGGCATACTTCTTCAGCCACGGGGCCGAATCGAGACACTTGAAGCAAATAAGTTGCCAAAAATCGTCTTCGGCGGGGAATCCGGGCGGGAGGGGTGTTTCGTCTTCTTCTTCGAGCGCTCTTTCATCGGTAGTAGCATCGCCTCCTTCAATCGGCTCTGTCTTTGCAACTCCGTTGACTCCGTTGGCCTTGTGCCAATCTCTCGGCAGTCCGATCAGACACTCGGGGTGCCACCAGTCCTCGCCACAACCCCCAGTCTCAACCGTCCCAAGACCCAAACATTGGAACATAGTCCCTTTTTCCTGGTGAGGATCATATTTCTCTCCACAGCCACAGAATCGGTTTCGGAAATTATGGTTGTATTTGTTGTTCGGGGAGGCTTCTTGGGAGTGAACGCCTTTACGACCGGTCTTCGGGTCTTCGCGCAGTGTGCAGGGAGATGTAGTCGGCATGCGAGTCGTACCGCAATCGCAAACGAAGCCGCGCTTATTGAAAAGTTCGACGAGAGTATGTTCGCCGTGGCAGGCGATAGAGCACGAATAACAGACCGCGGCGGGAGTATACGGGTCATCGGAGTTGTCGGGAACGGGGTTACAGGTCAGACAAGCGAAGAGGCTCTGGCGCAATGGTCCGAGGTCATGGGTACATGAGTCGAAGGACTATTTATCGATCAGTGTCAGCTCGGTGGTGATAAGTATGGTATGTATGCATGTCTTGGTGATCTCACATAGGGCAGAATTTCTCGGGCGTCAGCTTCGAGCTGAATTTGAGAATCAATGAACCTGAAGAGCATTAGCATTTGGTTGCGATTATCGATGTCGGTTGTTAGGGTGCGCTCACTCTCTGGCTGTCTGCGAGGTTTGCGAGCCGAAGCTTTCGCGCCGGCTTTCGGCTGTCTTCAGCTGGTTGGTGGCTGGGTGTGCGGAGTCCATTGTGCTTTTCGCGAAATCCCAATGTAGAGGTTTGATCGTTCCAAGTCAAAACAATGTCGAGTGGCGAGCCTGGGAAAGCGGCGATTCCCCAGATGTTGCGGCGAGCCCGAACGCGATGCGCGAAGTGTTTGCCTGGTTTGCTTCCTTACCGATCGTCGGCAAATGCAGCATTGACCGTGTGAATCCTATGGAGTTGTATGCAAGGAGGCAGCCAAAAGTGTGTCTGTGCAATTTCTTGCATTTACTCCGTATTTTTGCCTCTTGTCTCAGAAATTCAATCCAGATTCATATCTCGCATTGGACTAGCAAGTTCAACTGCGACCCCCCAGGAAGTATACCACAACACGTGACCAGCCCAATTGGGTTAAATTGAAACGCGTCGCGTGTCTCGACGCGTTTGAACGACTTTCCACTTTACTTTGCAGCTCTCTCTGCTCTCTGCACGCTCTTCCCGCCCCTTCCTTCTTTTACTTCTCCACCACCTGGGGTCTTCGAGAAAATTACGATCCCCTTCCATCCATTACAATATCACGATTTCTTTCCATCACAATCACTCCTTAATATCCCCAGTTGAATTAATCACATAATATGGAGTCAGTGTTCATCCGTCTAGCACAATAAAAATTCTTTTTTGCGCCCGACTAACATTCAAACAGTCCCCTTCGTGCCAGCGACTCGGCCGCAAACCGCGGTCCGAGATCGAACAATCGCAAGCGTGAGAGAGAAGAAGATATTTCATCTCCTGCCCCATTGCCGCCATCCAGCCGTGAGTCAACCCCCCTATCTCCTGAAATCGCGGGGTCATGGAAATTGACTAGATCAACAGCGACCGCACTGGGTTCATCCCCTCCCCCCATGCCATTCGACGAAGATGATGATGAAGATGAAGGCGCCGAGCTCATTCCTGATATTGATGATGTGGACGAGCTGGCTGAAGACGAGGATGGAATTGATTTGTTCGGCGACAACTTCGAGCGGGATTATCGTGATGGTGAAGAAGAACATTATGCCAATGAGGCATACATAGACGACGACGGAGACCACGATGAACTCGATGCCGGCACTCGTCGCCAACTAGATGCTCGGTTGAACAAGAGAGATCAGGAGCTTGCCAGGCGGCGCCGCATGCCCGCTGCTTTCCTGCAGGACGACGATGACCTGGAGATGGACCTTTCACGCCAGCCCCGTCGCCGTCGCCACCACTATGATGAAGAACGAGAGGACATTGATATGGCCGATGAGGGTATGGAAGAACTGTCTCTTGAGGAGCTGGCAGATGTCAAGGCTGCCAACATCACCGACTGGGTCACCCAGCCTCAGGTCCTTCGCTCTATTTACCGCGAGTTCAAGGCTTTCTTGACAGAGTTCATCGATCCTAGCGGTCAATCAGTCTACGGAAACCGAATTAAGACCCTTGGTGAGATCAATTCCGCCTCGCTCGAGGTATCTTACGCCCATCTGAGCGAGACCAAGGCCGCTCTCTCATACTTCCTTGCCAACGAACCTACCGAAGTTCTCAAGGTCTTCGATCAGGTGGCACTCGACGTGACTCTCTTCCACTACCCCCAATACCACGATATCCACAACGAGATCCACGTCCGCATCACTGACGTCCCCATCATCTATACTCTCCGTCAGCTGCGTCAGTCGCATCTCAACTGTCTGGTTCGCGTCAGCGGTGTCGTCACCCGCCGTACTGGTGTGTTCCCTCAGCTGAAGTACGTGATGTTCCTCTGCTCGAAGTGTGGTGTTACTCTGGGTCCCTTCCAGCAAGAAGCTAGCGCAGAAGTCAAGATCTCTTTCTGTCAAAACTGTCAGTCTCGCGGTCCATTCACTGTCAACACCGAGAAGACCGTGTACCGCAACTACCAGAAATTGACTCTGCAAGAGTCCCCAGGCTCGGTTCCTGCCGGTCGTCTGCCTCGCCAGCGTGAAGTTGTTCTCTTGGCTGATCTTATCGATATGGCGAAGCCCGGTGATGAGATAGAAATCACTGGTATTTACCGCAACAGCTACGACGCCTCACTGAACAACAAGAACGGATTCCCCGTATTCGCCACTATTATCGAAGCCAACCATGTCGTCAAATCTCATGACCAACTTGCTGGTTTCAACATGACTGAAGAGGATGAGCGCGAGATCCGCAACCTGTCGCGCGATCCCGATATTGTGGACAAGGTTATTCGCTCTATGGCTCCTAGTATCTACGGACACAGTGATGTCAAGACCGCTGTGGCCCTTTCCCTCTTTGGTGGTGTAAGCAAACAAGCACAAGGCAAGATGAATATCCGTGGTGATATCAACGTCTTGTTGCTTGGTGACCCCGGTACTGCCAAGTCGCAAGTCCTCAAGTTTGTTGAGAAGACTGCCCACCGAGCCGTCTTTGCCACAGGTCAGGGTGCCAGTGCTGTCGGTTTGACTGCCAGTGTTCGCCGCGACCCCTTGACAAGCGAGTGGACCCTGGAAGGTGGTGCCCTGGTGCTGGCTGACCGCGGTACTTGTCTGATTGACGAGTTCGACAAGATGAACGATCAGGATCGTACCTCCATCCACGAAGCTATGGAGCAGCAGACCATCTCTATCTCGAAGGCTGGTATCGTCACAACTCTGCAGGCTCGCTGCTCCGTTGTCGCCGCTGCCAATCCCAACGGCGGTCGCTACAACAGCACCAAGCCCTTCGCACAGAACGTCGACCTGACCGAGCCTATCCTGTCCCGTTTCGATATCCTGTGCGTGGTTCGCGATCTGGTCGAGCCCACCGAAGACGAGCGCCTCGCCAACTTCGTCATTGAATCTCACCACCGCGCCAACCCAGCCCGACCTCTGCGAAACGACACTGGCGACCTCGTCGATGCGGATAACAACCGCATCGATACCGAGGGCTACCGTATTGACAGAGACGGCCGCCGTCTCCCTCTGACCCAAGAAGAAACCGCCAAACGCACAGCTGAGCAGAAGCGCTCCGACGACGAAAAAGAAGGCGAGATCCCCCAAGAACTGTTGCGAAAGTATATCCTCTACGCTCGCGAGCGATGCCACCCCAAACTGTACCAAATCGACCAAGACAAGATCGCCCGTCTCTTCGCGGATATGCGCCGCGAGTCCCTGGCTACGGGCGCCTACCCCATCACAGTAAGTCAACCACCCTACTCCATACACCCATAAGCCTCGTGGGTTGCACGCAGCCATATACTAATTACCCCTTTCCACAGGTCCGTCACTTGGAAGCCATCATGCGTATCGCAGAAGCCTTCTGCAAAATGCGTCTGTCGGAGTACTGCTCCTCGATAGATATTGACCGCGCCATCGCCGTGACGGTAGACTCCTTCGTCGGCAGCCAGAAGGTCAGCTGCAAGAAGGCGCTGTCCCGTGCATTTGCCAAGTATGTCCCGACCCACCTGCGATTCTTTCAAGCCGATCCATGCTAACGTTTTCGTCCTAGGTACACGCTTGCGAGACCCAAGCCGCAGTCCAAGCGCCGTGCGGGTATCCCCGCCTCGCGGGGTACCTCGGCTGCGCAGTAATGCATTCGTGTCGTTGGTTCTGTGATTTGAGTTTCTTTCCAAGTAAAATACCATCTTGTTTGCATGTTGAGTGTGGCGTTTGGGTGGGGCCTGGCTGGTTAGGCCATGATTTAATGAATGAATATGATTTCTTATATTTTACCACCTGGGCAGAGTAAGGAAGCTTCATGTTTGGTTCGTAGTAGTAGGTACTATGTAGTAGCTTTGTCTCCCGCCACCGAATCTTCACCTTTGGTACCTAACTACGACTGGTACTGGTAGCTACAAAGTACTATATTGGTATGCCTTTGCTGGCTTGGTAAACATGTTTTGGCACCGGCAGCCTGAACACTTTAGTTACGACACGGTTACGACACAGGGTAAATAATCTGCTATTTCAACATCGACGCTGGCAGCTTCAAGTTCATCCATAAACCTTGGAAGGAAACTTGAATATTTCGCGGGATACAGCTACAAGACCAAAACTTGAATGCAAAGGCAAACGTCGAATTCAACGAATAAAGGCGAAAAAGGTGGCTTAGAAAATACAAAAAAAGGGCATGCTAACGAGGATGGCGATGGAAAACGAAGCTGCACAGCAGAGCAATCGCATTCCATGCCCTCGAAAATAAATTGAAAATTGGAAGAAAGGTCAAAGAAATTAGAATCAAATCGATCAATCAATCAACCGGCTCCACTGAGAGCAACGCCATGTTGGGCGCCAGAACGCTGACGGCGCCCCAAATGTTGGGTATTACAGAAAAATAACAAATTCATCTTTCCCGGGACAGGAAATGTGGATATCACCAGGGCTCCTCGCATCGCGTCACATCGCGTCGCGATGACAGGAGGCCTGTATGCGGAGGTGCAAGGCGGATGGAATGGGATGGGATGGGGTATGATGGTACCATGCAGGTCTATCCTTCTTTCCATTCCTTTCTTTGCCACGAAACGCAACTCAACTCAGCTCAGCTCAACTCATCAACTCGCCTGTCAGTCTTATCCTCCTAAAAAGATGACTTAATCACTGGTGCGACGCTCAACTCGCGGCTTGCGCAAGCTCTTCATCCGGTTGAGAAATCCGCCACCGCCCGGGTTGAGCTTGTTCTCGTCCAAACCACGATCGTTGGTGGATTTGCGTTCCAAGCCAGTTGCCTGCTTGGGGCTACTGGAAGAGCGAAGACGACCGCCTCCACCCTCCAGGCGCGATTCCTGAATACGCGCCGCCTTCTTGTCATATTCCTCGTCGTAATCTTGGAAGTAAGGGTTCGGCTCGTTGTTGCGGGACGAAGCGGAATGGCTTGAGCCCATGGGCGCGGCTGGCGCAGGGAAGCTTGGCTCTGTGGGAGACATCATTCGACCAGTACCGCTCTTTCCCCGTAACCGCTGAGCCAGACTCTTCTTCCGTCCGAGACCGCCGCCTGGTGCAAGGCCTTGATCATTCTCGCTCTGGCGACGGGCCATTGCTGAACGACTCGCGGGCGCACCGTCGAGGAATGTGCTTGTGCCGAGACCAGCGGTCTCGGATCCGTGAATGGGATCCACGAGAGATCTGGGGTCGAAGCTCACGGTCTCAGTGCCACTGCGTTGTTGGCCAGAGGAGGCGAAATCGTTGTAGCCTTCTTCCATTCTACCGTGGAAGAGGTTCAGATCGATATTGGAGTTGTTCGGGCCCGAGCCGCCCAGTGCCATATTCGTGGAGTTTTTGGGAAATGCTTGCATGGGCGCGACACGGGAGCCTTTTCGGTTCCGGTGGGGGTTGCAGGCATCGAAAGGACCGTCGTGGTGGAACACTATGTTGAATCAGAATACTGCAAGATGAGAGAAATCGGACTGATGGAGAACTCACTTCCGGTTCCGTAAATGCTGGTCACATCCAGTTTATCGATGATGTCCAGTCGGCGATCCTTGCGAGAGGAACGGGACTTGCCATCACGTTGGCGTTCGCGCTCGCGGTGGCGGCGCTCCCTCCGGCGGCGCTCGTCGTCATCGTCGAAGACCTTGGACGCCCGCTCCATCACAGAGGACTCGGAGTTGCGGCGGGGTCTGCGAGAGCTGCTTTTGGGGGGACCTGAAGTGGCAGCCTTGGATAGGGAAGGGGGATCGGCGAAAATATCGAAAGGATCCTTCGGGTCCTTTGATCGCGACTCTTCGGGGCGCCCTGAGGGACGCTCTCTCGGAGGACGCGGGCGACTGGACGACCCGCGGGCGGCATCACGGGAGGCGCTATCGGTAGGAGGTCGAATGCCTCGTGTGGCAGGAGTGGCGGGCTTGGAGCCGAGGGAAAGGTTTTCCTACAGCTGATTAGCAATCTATCGATCGCAAGCACAAGGCATCATCGGCGAAACAGTGAACATACGAAGAGGTCGCGGGTATTGTTAGTGACGTCCGGCTTCTCGGTCGGGGAGAACATGCTGGGTCCGCTCGAAATGCCAGGAGCCGATTGCGGTGAGAGCGCTTCGGTGTCGTCGAGAAATGGGTTTGTCGATCTAGGACGCTCCGGGCGCGAGCTGGTAGAACCGGCAGATGGAGACAGGGCGCGGTTTCGAAAGGGATTGTTGGAGCCAAAATTGGCAGCTGTCGGTGAGACCTGGTCTGTCCGGCGATCGTTTCACGTTAGTTTCTCGTCAATCGGAAGGTTTCTAATCTTTCGATCAGGAGGCGACGGTGGCATTTAAATAGCAAGGCGAACAAAGAAACGCCATCAGGGGAAGCACACGAATCTCTGGGCGTTCATTCGTCGCAAATCAAAAAAAGCATTACGCACCTGTCGGTGCCAGCGACACGCCGGGCGGGTACCCGAACGCTGGAGGGGCATTCATGATGGTGAGATGAAACGGAGGACGAGTGGAGAGTGATAGTGATGCGTTTGCATCAATCAGAGAGCGGGTAGTAAACGTAAGTGGTGTCGCACGAGTCAACGGGGGTGGGTAGGTTGAGCGACGATGAAACGGAGAGTGTAGGAGCAATTAATGGCAGTGCAAAGGGACAAGAACCAGTCAAGTGCGACTCGAGAGAAGAGAGAAAGAGAGAAAAGACAAGGGGGGGGAAGAAAGAGAAGTGAGTAAGAGTGAGAAAGGGAAGTGGGAGTGGACACGGGATCGACTTGAGGGGGGAAGGCGTACGTAAAGAGGCGATCGGCCAGGACCGCCTTCTTCATGAGAGACTCGCTCTTTTCTTCTTTCTCTTGTCGACTTCTCTCCTCTCTACTTCTCTTAGCTTCACATACGGATTCCCCGGCCACACATTCATCATGCACATTACTGCGTACAGTTGGATATGCATTACGAGTCTTGATTCTTACGCTAAATGTCAGCCTGCAGAACCTCCCCAGACTTGAATTAGGGTCAGAATCCAGGGGCAAATACCCTCGATCGACAGGGCTCCACCCGCACTGGCGCCCACGGTGGCGGGCAGATTACATTTTCCCCTTAACTGAGAGGAGATGCCGAGAGACATGAGAAAGTGCCAGCCTTTCACTTACAGGGGGTCTGGTTATCCGGACAATCGTGGATGCCACAGTCCTTTCCTACTTTTTACCTACTGAGTACTTGGTCCCCAGCCGTTTGGAATGACGTCCGCATTCCCAGCATCCCCCCGGTTGATGTCATCTTCGGGTCTGCGGAATGTGGATTCACCGTCGCTGGCGCACACGCGAGTGTGGTGCTTCGCCAATTGCGCGATCTCGCACGGCCCCGGAGATCCAGTACCGCCGGAATATTATGTATTTGACAGGACGATCTGCTTCAACCGCCGCGGTCTCGTCGCCCTCTTATCTCGTCAGGTCTCACCTTGGCAGGATCCTTGATGACGACGGCCCCCAAGTGCGGAGTACGGAGTATGTACTCGACATATCCCACGTACTTGGGTTCAATAGCGTTAAATCACCTGCAGGCACCCTGATGACGTACAGAGTCCCCGAGGTGTCTGTAATTTTAGAGCGGGCCCCCCCAATGCTCATCTGCATTTCCGGTGCCTGGCCTGGGCGCTTTTGCCCATGGTACGGAGTACATGTGATCGATCGAACTCGCCATGCATTGCGGTTCGCTCGGGGAAGCAGCTGTGTTCTCAATATTTAGATAGTTTGTGTGAAGTTTGCGCCTTGGCTACTGCAGATGGTTCGCTGTCTGAATTGTAATTGTAATTGTAATCCCTCAAGGGCTCACCGCACCAGCTCGTTGTGGGTAATGGTGGGTGGGATCGACACAGGCAGCAAGTGACGGGCCCGAGCTCGGCAATGCATATCCGACGAGACACCCGTTACTACTAGCACTCACTAGTACAAATAGATTCAACTTTATCCAGGGCCCGCGGAGTAGTTCTCCGTATATGATATTTGGATCAATCGCACGGGGCACGGGATATGCAGTGTCGTTGTCGTCATTGATGCCGATATCCGATTGGGCAAATATCGATAACTCATCCAACAGTATGTGTGACTTCAAGGAACCCGAAAATTACAAGCAAAGTATCCAATTCAAACAGCACTATCAGATCATAGCGATAAAGTACTAGTAGCATCCATGGATTATATTGCAGAAAGTATCGTCATCTTCTCATCAGAATCCTCTAGATATAATCTTTGTTCCACTGATGGGGTCATTATAGTAGATGGCAGTAGAATCTCGAGTAAAGAATGTCCCATTCAACGTCAATCTTACCTCTCGAAGGAGGTCAGCCCCAAATGAAGGACAGTTTTGAGTCTCTTCAGCGAATAATTTATATTCTACACTCTGCAGGTAGCCACTCACAGAGGCAGCTGCTATAAGTCGCCGTACTGGATGCTCTCGTGGCAAGACTGCTGCTGAGACAATATGATCAAACGTCAGCCAGTGAGCGTTTGCGTCTCCGTATCGGAAGCTTTGCACAGGGGATTTCGCTTTGGAACCAGGATTGGCTATAATTATATTTTTGATATGTTGAGCCATTACGGCTTCCAGCCCAGCTATGTTATATTTGTCGGCGAGCTTCGCGAGCTCTATAGCAGCTGATATATGCTCTCCCAGGTCCTCCGAGTCTATGCCGAAATTAACGACACGAAGGTGAAGCCATTGAATCAGTCCTTCAACACTTCGGACCGTGATGACATCTTCCATTTCCCCAATATCGACGGTCAGCTGTCGAGCTTCTAAGAATTCGCCTTTGGACATTGCTGAGAATACCGGAGATTCTGCGCAAAGAAGGCTCTTCGAAATAGTGTACTCGTTGTTGCATGGTATAATTCGAATTTTCACAATGGGACCCTGATATAAGGGGAGGATACTAAATATTCGCAGTTTAGACAGACACTCACTTAAAGTATATGCCATTGGTCACTAACTCGATTATGAACTCATGAGCGCTTGCTTTGAGTGCTCTATCCATCATTGTTTCAGAACTGGGTAGTTGAAAAAAGGAAGCAGATTCTATTAATTTGAAGGCAATGGATCCTGATCGGCTCAAGGCAAACGATATGTCTAGGCTGTTGGAAGACCCGGGTCGAAAAAAGAAGGAAAAAAGGTATCTTTTCCTGAAATTTCGTGTAAATCATAGACAAGTTTGAAACAAAGCGATCAGAATTTCGATATGACGGCAGTGGGACGTAAGGAATGAGCCTCTACTTGTCATATCCGACACCCATGGCCCGCACTTCTTTTAATGGCGTGGATCCGAAGATAACCTTGGCTTGCTTAAATTACCTTACTAAGAGACACCTTTCGTCTCAAAAACTAATTTCCTATATTTTCCCCTAATATGAGAAGTTGTTCTGGTAAATATGATCACCTAGGTACGAAGGTCAATAACATCATGACCGCCAGTTTCTAATATGGCAAGCACATAATGACCTACCCCAGGTAGGCTACATATGCCCTCCTGGGTCACTGATGAAACCTATGAGTTCCACCATCGATGGCATGTTCATACCAATCAAAAGGAAAAGGTCCTACGGGGAAATGTGGTAAATTGTAACGCGAAATGTATTAGGTATCTTGAGCACCACATAATATAATTCAAAATCAAATCAGAGAAGTAACTAGCTCATAAGTGGGAAGAAATAGAGACTCGGAGAAATAAAAGGAAAAGCATATCAGAAAAGAAATTACCGCTTGAGAAATGCGGAAAAGATAGCATCAGATTGCTTGATGAAGAACCTCGAGGCCATGTGGGACGACGTGAAAAAGAAAAGCGCGCACAAGATCCCCTCAAATCCCCTTGAGGAAGAGCATGATGCATTAAAAACAAGTCGTCGAAAGAGAAAGGTGAGTAGAGAGAGGACGATAACTGTTCAGGGGTAATCAACGACTCAAAGACTCGTCGCTTCGGCTTCTTCCAGTTCAAGTTCACATAGTATGTCAACTGACCTTGCAGAGCTTTCCAGATGTATCTCCCTAAGTTCACGGAAGATGATGAGAATATCTTGGGACAGAACTCCTGAGTCCAACAGATGAGGGTTGCGATGCAAGATGTCCTTCCCTCTCAAGGCCGATACTTCGAGTGCACATAGCTCGGGCCACCACTGCAGAACGTCGGTTGGGACCTGCTCGAAGAGGCGTTTGAAGCTTCTTGCGTGCTTCGTTGCCTTGATGACAGATTCTTCGTCGATGGCGGGTTTATCCTTTTTTTTGAAGCCAGTTGATCTCTCCGAGTCGCTACCTTCAAGTTGTCTACCTCCAACACTCTTTTCGTCCGGCAGGGTGTTTTCGGGGGAATGCGGTTGCGAATATCTCGAGGCAGCGCGGAGGAAGCTTCTTTCAGACTCATTATCATGTGCCCAAAATCAGCGCGCTTTTCGTCCGACAGGGCGTATCCGGGGGATTGACGGTTGAAAATGTCCTCAGTCGTGTAGAGGAAAGTCCGGTTGTCCTGATCAGCAGTCGGGAGCTGTTGATGCTTGGACTCGTTCACAATATCTGGCCTCCCCATATTCGTTCGATTTTCGGTCTGGAACTTTTTGTGTTGCTTCAAAGGCCTCAAGTCTGCCTTATTTGTCTTCAAGCTGTTGGACATTTGACAGGGCCTCGTACTGAGCGTAAGCTTCGTCGGACGTCTGGGATGTGTCTGTGATGGCTTCGTACTTTTGGGAGATTGAGTACCTTCTCTACCAGATGAGAAACCCCGTATTGAAAGCGTCGTTAGTTTGGAGCTTCGTCACAATCTTCGAATCGTCAATGTCATAGGAACCCTTTGGAATGCCCCAAAGCACGGTGCGTATGAGGAGATATGGTGGTTTCTGAGGTACGAGGGCTAGAGAATGGGGAGATATGGTAAAGTTATGGAGTATCAGGGCTTCGGATACTGTGGCGAGGACTGTATTTTGTAAGATTGCGGCTCCCTTGCACTCCTGGACTGGATTGTTGATGAAATATGCGAAGGTAAGAATGACCACAAGAAGAGGAAGTCAACAAGGCAGAGTAGTCGAGCAACGATCAAACACCCGACTATCAGGTATCTAGGGAAATTTCATAGTGAATACAGAAACAAACACTCGCAAACAGCCGCTCTTTCCACAATGCAACTCTCCTCACCTCACGCGGACTTTCCTATAACCTCGTCTCTTAGCTGACTTCCCAATCAAATTCTTTTGCTTTTTTCTACCTCGCTATGGAGGCCTGATCAGTTGTGGAACGTCGAGCGTACTAAAGGTTACCATAAACCACTACAAAGCAAAGATTAATTTCAGCTGACGTTGTATTCTTCATTTGTAGTTTCTTTAAACTGATTCGGAATTTCTAGCATCGCGAAAACAAAGTTCACTTGTTACCCGAGTCTCTCCTAGGCTCTGAGAATCCCTGCCCCCTTCTACTTCTCCCTCGCCACTTGCACCGCTTATCTCTAGTAAACCGGCAGTGGCACAGCGTTGAGGTCATAATGCCAAGTATCAATGGAGGCTTGGTCGTACTCGCACTGCATCTTACCATTCTTCCACTTTGGCCGAAGGGGCCAGCCACAGATCTGGCGATTCTCACCCACATGCTCGCCCTGTAGGACGGTAGCATTGAGGGTTACTGGCTTCACATCTTTCTCAACCCAGTTTATGAGTACCTGAAGGTTGGTCTGAGGGAAAGGGCCATTGGGCATGAGTGGGTTGGTGGCGCAGTGAGCGGCACCAGGGACGATGTATAGCTGGTACCAGTCTTTCAGGGCGGCAGCGCCCTCCGTATAAGACAGGTCAGGGTACATGATACTGCGAACAGACTCCCAGTATCTGACGCTCGAAGCGGTGGGGATAGAATTGTCCGCCTCTCCGTGGAAATGGATGACTTTTCCACCGGCCTGCTGGAATGGCGTGAGGTCAGGCCAGTTGGTCTGCAGTGTCGAACCATATTCTTGCATTCCACTGATCATCCAATCTTTAAGAGTGTCATAGGTCACACCGTCAAGATTAGACAGCTTCGTGCCATTCTTGTCCACGAGTAAGGCGATGTGCTCAGCGCCAAGCTGATCAACCTCGAGCTCCCACTTCCCAGTATCCGAGTTATATTGAGTCGTAACGTCGTCGAAGTCGGCGGCGGTTTGATACGACAGATAGACCTGCCGACCCTTTGAATCGCGAAGACCACGAATGACCTCCTTGGCAACTTCGACGGCCTCTTTCGAGACAGTGCCGTTTTGAACTGGCGTGGCGGCTGTGGCCATTTGCCTCTTGCGTTTACCATAGCCAGAGCTGGCAGCCGAGGCTGCACAGTAATAAGGCTTACCGACCACAGTGGAGATATCAAAATGCAATTCGCAAAGGTCAGAGCGAGATACGACGCCGTCCACCAACCCATCGAGGGAATCGCAAGCAGAAATGGTTTCGTTGATAATCTTTTCCATCTCGCAAGGGGGCGGGTAATATCCGAGTGTCTGCGTGACAATATTGGAATATAGATGCTGAGTCTGCTGGAAGGACCAGCGGAAAGCAGGAGCTCCAATAGCTGCACCATCCCATTCGTCTCCATATCGCTGAATCTGACTCCATCCCTCTCGGCCTCCTTCGGAGCAGCCCTGATAATATGAGTACAGCTTTGAAGCATCTTTCATGTTGAAGAAGTTGCGAGTGAACTGCTTGCCGATCTTGCTGAGTTCCCAGTGAGCTTTGTATGCAAACATATACAGTGTTTCGTAGTCGAGTGTGCCATTGCTGATCAGCATCGCGGCATCTGCCTGCGTCGTGAAGCTTCCAAATCCACCATCAGTGGCACCTGCAACCGCACCATACATAATACCTCCCGGAAGGGATTGTTCGCCGGAATTGATGGCATAACCTCCACCTCCGGTCGACAGGTATCGATTCTCGAATTTGGCAGGGTCTGGCAGCCAGTACTTGACGAGAACTTGGTCTCCGCGCCCATTGTGGGAATATGCTAGCGTCACATTGCAGTATGAAAAGCTGGCCGCAGGGAAGAATGTTCCGTCTGTGGGATTGGATGCGTTCGAAACAATGTTCGTCGTAACGGAGGATGGGTCAAGTGTAATGCCTTGAATAAAGTCGGACTCGGGGAGTTTGGACTGGACGTAGTCAACAATGCAGACGTCTTTCAAGGAGGTTGCTACTACAGTAGTGATACTGCATGCAAGTGTTGCTAGACTCAATGCCCGAGGGCTCCAAGAAATTGATCTCATGACGATTAGGATACCTCGAACTTCTCCTGCTCAGTTTCACTTGTCCGTCCTCGGGCAGTCCAGGGGGTATTTATGCTTTTCTGAAATTTCATTTCAAACTTGAAGCACCTCCCCAAACCCCGCTCTTTTCATAGATACGTATCCCTGGACGCAGGAAATTACCTCGCAGGAGGCATGTGCCATGCTGTTGGCCATTTCTCTGAGAATACTGGGGCAAAAGACTACCCCGGAAGAATGGAGATCCACACGAGCGTGGGGAAGCTACCCCAGAGTACTCCGTAATGAGGGCTTGAAGGGTTCTGTGGTAGAGGGTGGGAGTCTGGCGGGCTCGGAGTTAAGCCTCTCCTGCTGCAAACTTCCCAATCCATCACTCACCCCCTAAATGAGATGCGGAATTCGACTCGGACGGAGGAAACTTCCATATTCGTTATTGCGAGATATTCCAAAGGGGCATGAACTGCACGGTCCTCAAGGGGAATTTGTGGGGCAGACGAGTGAGAAAGAGGCGGAGGAAACGTTGGGGTCCGGTGATAATTGGTGCTGTTAATGACTTTTCCGACACGCTAGACTAGCTTGTTTGCGCCTCAAATGCGGAGATTGCAATGCAGCTGCATAACCTGCAAAGTCGACAGCCCCGTCGACTTGATCACTAGAATCGAAGTATAATGAGCCGACACTCTTGGCTATTGCAGAGGTTTTACTAGGGAAAACTGCTAGGCGTCCACAACCTCAACCAATGAGACCTGGGCGATCATGCTACCTCATCACCTTCCTCCATTGCATGCAAGGCACCAGTAACGCAACTCTTGATTCACTTCCAAGGTTCATCAAAAAAAGATTTTCATTTCCGTTATAGTGCTCAGCAAGTGTCACTTTGCTTACCGAGTAGCATATTCAGGATAAGGAATAGGAAAAATTACTTGTTGACTATCTGTGTGCAAGCCCACTGGCATTTTCCAAGATTTATCTACTAGTAGGAACTTGAAAACTAGTATACATTATATCATAATACCACCATGTTTATTCCCAAGATCAAACTCATGATCCAACCAAGTCCACCCGAGATCTTGGTGGCCGCAGCAGGAGCTGCAGGTATACTAGAGCTCGGGCTCGCGCCCGTAGATGAAGATGAGGACGAGGATGCGAGAGAGGTGGGATTGGCAGTTGATGTCTGCATGGAGGGCTCCGTTGCAGTCTCCGCAGCAATGGAGGATTGCGACGAAGCTTCATTAGATGATGTCAGGACAGTCACCGGGATGGTGGCTACGATCGAGCCGAATGATTCAGTCAGAGTCACTGCCACACCAGCAGCAGTAGAATGCAATGTTGTAGATGCGGCGGTCTCATCGGGAGTGGTAGTCTCGGTGGCAGATACAATTGTGGTCGTAGTCTGGGGCGCGGGCTCCACTGTCGTGGTAGTCATTGGTACCAGACCTCCAGTGAGAGGCGAAACGGCATATGGAGGATCAAACAGTCCGAAGTTTTGACACGCGCCGCAAGGTGACGCCCATGATTTGACCTTCTTTGGTGCTGCGAGAATCGGGTCGCAAGGGCCACCAGGCACTTTTGTTGCGATGACAGATGCTGGCTCTGTCTGTGGACAGTCGGTGCGGAGATCATTGAGCGTAAGTTGATGAGTCGCTGAGATGTTCGGCACGATGGTCGAGACCTCATCAAGGTCAAGTGGGAAGATCACGCTGGTGCCAGAGGGGCCGACGATGTCACCAGCGGTGTTTGTACCGTAAATTTTGTCCACGATCATGTACACCGATGGTGAAGTACTATTGTTAAAACGACGAGTTAATAAGATTCGAGAATGGATCATATATCAGAAAGGCCTTACAAGGTATAATCGAGGTGCTCATCGAAGTGTGTTGTCGGGTAGTCGTATGGCTGATCCGTTGGCCAGTAGAACAAATTGACCGTGCCAGCAGAGCTGTGAGGACGAAAAGTTAGAATTGCACACTTATATGAGCTATATGGGGTTTTATATGCAGATCGCTTACACTTTGCATGATGTTGGACACGGATTAGGAGGAGGTGATGTTGTGATAGAAGAATACTCATAGGTCAAGGTTGTGGAATAGGTTGTTGTGCTTGTAAGTTTCCAGGATATCGTCGACACGTCGGAGACAATCACTGTGCTATTTTCAGGTGACGGGGGACAAGTGGTAGTCGTATGTGCGACCGTGGTCTCAGTATACCAAACGGTAGTTGAGGGCGAAATTGAAGTTTGCTTCGACTCCCAGGTATAGGCATGGGTCTTCGGGTCGCCGGACCAGAAGCTAGGACTGTGAATTTCATCACTGTGCTCGTCCCGGTTCAATTTCACACCTGATCCTGGAATAGCGCTGACAGAGTCTATTCCAGTACTCAGAAGCCCAAGCAAAGACCAGAATTTGAATGATTGCATGGCTCTGGTTTTCTAGCAGCGCGTTCAACTATATCAATAAGGAACTGCTGCCGAGATCGGGCAGATTCAAGGCTTGGTGACGAGGGAACGAAAAGAGGAACCGAGAACAAATACTAGAGTAACTTCCGTCTTGCTCGAAGTTTTGAACAATCGCTCCTAAGGAACAAGATTAAGATGCTCAGGAAACTAATCACATAACATGACGTGTTCAGCATAAGTAGCACCCTGTTGTCAACGAGTCATTACCTTCGATGTGGTCATAATAGCTGAGTGTTGTCATGATAACTGAGCTAGACGGAAGTTTTTCTCAGAAAGGCAATGACATTCAACGTCTTAGCCAGGAACAGTAAGGTCCGAGAGGAACGTGGTCGGTTCGATCTGCATCAATCCCGGTCGCGGTCCCTGATTAGACCAAAAGCATGCAGTGGAGCAGGTTTTGGGACGGCTGTCAGCCGGTTTTTGTTTATGTTTTGTCCGTGCGAGAACGAGAGCGAATATGCTCCCACCGGCATTTGTGACCTGGCGAGCGATCACATCAAGTCAATTGCTATTAAATTTGTCCCAAAAATACCCACAAGGGACCTGCAGGATCATGGTGGATAGTTGTTCTGTTTCCCCGCGAAAAGGCACATGAGGCCGGCTCAATCTTCATTCACTAGCCACATACTGACTGCCTGCTAAATCGAAACTACTTTTTTGAACGTGCAATTCCGCGGCTTGCCAGCATGTACTCGGCCATTTTGGTCCTTCTGCTGGCTTTGATAATGTCTTGGGAGCCGCAACGCTGGGCATCATCACTTTCCGCACGCTCCTCGTCTCCTATCGTTGTTTCGCCCAGTCAATACTTGTAACTATTCACCCAAATCTCTCTACTGATTGTTTTGCTCACTAATTTATGTCTAGTGATGGTAATGATGGTCCATGGAGTAGCTTCTTTCTTCGAGTAGGTACCCCGGAGCAATATGTTAGAGTTTTAGTATCAACGGCCTCTCCGGAGTCTATGGTGGTGTTATCTGAATATGGCTGTTCCGACTCAGTTTTCGCCAATGCACCATCAAATTGCGCATCATCAAGAGGTGATTTGTTTACGTCCAACAAATCTTCCAGTTGGAATGAGCTTGGCATCTTCAATATCAACAACAACGGCGTTGGTCTGGAGGCCAATCTGGGATACTCCCAAAGATCCGAATTTGCGACGGATGATATAGGCCTCAGTTTGAATGGACCAAAGCTCGAGAACCAGACCCTTGCCGGAATTGCAACTCCTGAGCCCTTCTACCTGTAATAATCTCATTGAATTCTCATATTGAAAGATGAATTGCTAACGGTACCCTTTTGCAGGGGAATATTGGGTCTCAATCCTCAACAAGTCAACCTCAGTACCTTGGGAAATTCTTCATCACCTTCATTCTTCACAACTCTCAAAGACCAAAGCATGATTCCAAGTTTGAGTTGGAGCTATACCGCTGGCGCTAAATATCGTGAGAATGCTTCCGAGTCCCGGGCCTATGAAAACTCTTGGCTGATCTATTGAATTCATTTTTATCAGGTCTGAAGCAGGTTTATGGCCAACTCATTTTCTCTGGCTACGATCAATCGCGATTTACCTCAAACTCTGTTTCATTTACCATGGCGGACGACATCACACGCGATCTCGTCGTTTACCTACAGTCAATCAGCTACAGCGGATCAACCTCTTCGATATTACTATCCAATCCGATTGACATTTTTATTGACTCGACCGACCCAAATCTGTGGCTGCCCGACAGCGTCTGTAATGAATTTGAGAAAGCGTTTGGCTTAACTATGGATAATGACTCCGGTTTGTATCTGGTGAATGACACTCAGAATACCGAATTGCTCAACTCAGAGGCTGAAGTGACTTTTCGGCTATCTGATGTGGGAACTGGGGGAGATGCCGTCGTAATCACTCTACCATATGAAGCATTCGCTCTGACCGCGAAGCCTCCTCTGGTCGATAACAGCAGCTACTACTTCCCATTGAAGCGGGCGGCCAACTCGACTCAATACACCCTGGGTCGAGTATTCCTGCAAGAAGCGTGAGTTGAAATTTCAAGTTCCCATCGTAGAGCACATTTTCTAAGTTCATATTTAGGTATCTATCGACCGATTATGAGCGCGGCGTTTTCAATGTATCCGCTTGCTCCTGGGAAGAAGATTCCCAAGAGGATATTGTTGAAATTATGTCCAAAGATGCTGGTTCTTCCGAATGCTCAGGAAGCGGATGCTCTTCTGGTGGGAGCAGCTCCGGAAGCTCTTCAAGCCTGAGTCGGGGGAAAGTTGCCGGTATTGCAGTTGGTGCAGTAGTTGGATTCTTCCTTCTTTTGGGCATATTACTCTTCTACATTCGTCGGCACCGACAGAAATCCAGAAATAAGGCGATCGATCCCAGGCCGAACGTATCTGTTCTGACTGGGCCCGTACATAACGGTGGTCCTCCCGAGTCTTCCTTGCATGATGAACACGATTCTCTCCCACAGTCAGCATTCTGGTCTCCAGACACGCTGAATGACAGCAGTGGTCTAACTGCGAGTCGAAATAATGGAAGCAGTGGCGGTAGTGGGTGCCATGAGAACAGCTCAGGTGAAAATGAGCTAGATGGCCACAATACTCAGATCAAGCCGGTCTACCATGAGCTGCCTGGGTCCAAAGTACCGAATGTTTATTAGTACAGGGTGATCATATCCAAGTGGTTTCGTAAGCTGAGGGCAAAGAAGATAGAAAACATGCAGAGGATACGCATAACGAGTGCCAAATATGGCCTGGCTCTTTCCAGGGTCCTTTGATTTACATTCTATCCTTTTTCATCACGTTGCCCTCATCTCTTTCAGTAGTAATCATGGGGGCAGATTCAATATCGATAATGACCGGGGTCAAAATATTGAAAATCGAAAGCCCTGGGTCCCAGAGCCATCAAGTTCTTTATCCTTTCAATATTTTTCAACAGGAGTCATGAGGAATAAGTTGACTTAATTGAAGTTGTTATTTGACTACAAAGATCCTCTATTTTCTTCTGTTTTTGCCTATATCTATCAGTCAAAGAAACTGCTTAGGGAACATGGCCTATACCAGAGATACAATAAGGCACGAGGAGGTTACAATGTTGATGAACCAGTAAGCGATAGGGGTTAGAACTGTTCATGTTGTCAAATGAGAATTTTTGAGACTTCTTGCCTATGTTTACCTGTCTTTTGTATATATTTTGTATATTGATGTCTCTTTTTGGGGGATCTTTTGGCTGGTATTTAGGCGATGGAGCCTTATAAATGAGTATGCCTCAGGTATCTACAGAACGACCTATAACTAAATATCAGCCTCTCTCTTCTGTCTCTACCGTCAACACCTTTCATCATCCTTTAATCCGCCGTCCACTGTAGCAGTCCTCTATCCCCTAGTATTTAGACTGGTATGCCTCGGGCTTGTCAGAATGCCTTTGCGTGCTTACATGGCTTTTAATTTGTATTCTTACAAGCATGCGATTGTATCAATGTCATCATCTTTTCATGCATCATCTCCTCCCTCATCCTCATCAACTATAATACGCCAGGCTATGATAGTATTGTCATCTGACCCTGATACAACAACTTGACCATCAGCCGAGGGGTATATCGTTGTTACCCAGTCGTGATGTCCGCTGAAAGTATGGATACATCTCGGGTTTTCAGCGTCTTCAAGATCCCATATCTTGACAGTTTTATCCCTTGAAGCCGATGCCACATAAACCTTTTCGGGATTGGGAAACAACAGCTACCGACAGGACCCAGTCCTTATGCCCCGTTAGCGTTGAGAGACATCCGACAGAGCCGGTAGAGTCT
Source organism: Penicillium manginii (assembly GCF_028828005.1). NCBI lineage: Eukaryota > Fungi > Ascomycota > Eurotiomycetes > Eurotiales > Aspergillaceae > Penicillium > Penicillium manginii. Next base: position 2,175,062 of record NW_026643102.1, on the reverse strand, counting down.
GAATCCCATATTTTGATCGTTTGATCCATTGAACAGGAGACGACAGTCTCATCATTCGGGGGAAATGCAAGCGAGTAGACACGCTTGCTATGTCCTTTGAGTATATAGTGACAGGTGTTCTCTGCGACATCCCAGATCCTTATAGTTTTATCATCGGAGCCTGATGCAAGTCCGGATTCGGGATCATCTGTAAAAAAGGCAACACAATAAATTGGCCCATTATGCCCTTCGAGTGACCTGAGAAAGGTGTAGGTGTCATTGGTAAGACTCCATACCATGATTGAACTTTTCATAGCTGATGCCAAATATGTAGCATTAGACGAGAAGGCAACCGAATAGCCTTCACAAGAGAGTTGTAGAGTTTGCAGACAGTTGCCGGTTTTGACATCCCAGATCTTCACGGTTTCGTCATTCGATACTGAGGCCACTTTGTCGCTAAACGGCGAGAAAGCGACCGAATTAACCGCATAGCCATGGCCTTCTAGAACCCTGAGACATTTGCCGTCAACGGGATCCCAAATTCTGATAGTTGTATCATCAGAGCCCGATGCCATGTAGTGGCCATTGGAGGAAATCACAACAGATTTCACAGCCTGAAAGTGGCCCTCGAACTTTTGAATGAAGGCAGGATCCAGTGCCATCTGGTTCAATCTCAGCTTGGCGAGTTAGGAGGTTATGTAGCTTTCAGAAAGTTTCGATGCTGCAACTCGATAATATGTACTATGTGTAGCACCTGGGCACATTTAGTGACAGACTAAACATGTGTCAGGGAAGCTGCCAGTCAAGACAAGGCGCGAGTATTCAATTTAATAATATCATTTTACTACATATCATGGCATGGACAGTTGTTCTGATATTCCTATCGTTTTCGTAATATTATAAGCCAGTCAAATACGTCATATGACGCACCGGCACTCCTATAGATGCGCATAAATACCTGAAAGTTGAAGGCCCTTGTGACATCACCATCTAGACGCCATCCAAAGGATTCTGCGGCACCTGGGCAAGAGGCGTGTCTGTGGATCTCTCTTTCAGATATTCAAATCCGAAATAACTTGTAAGTAGAGAGTGGGAAGCCCACAGACCACCTGGGCAGAACAACATTGAACTGTGAAAGGACTTCAGATAATACACATGAATCCGACTGGAAGTTTACTACATTTTACCGTCAGGAAAGCTTCAACTTGAATTTACATGCCCAGGTGGTACCTAGGTATATAACTATGTATTACTAGTACAGATGCAGGTTTGGGGGCATCCGAGTCTTTCAAAGATACCCAGTGAAAGATGAGAATCGCACGCTGGCTGTCTGCGTAAGCAGACGGGTCGATCGCAGAGAAAAAAAACCAGCACACCCGCAGGGTGCATGAATTAAGCAAAGCGCAGTATTGTGCAGGCAGATAGGCTTGTCCAGTACTAAAATAATTGGACTTATATCCTAGAAAGCCAAATAGTAGTGATCGTAGGGGTGGTTCATGAGGAAGAATGATTGGATGATTGTCGAACTAGAACTGCGCGCTACATATCTTTTCCATCAGAAGGGACACCTTGTTGCTGAGGTGCCACGTCACGGGATCCCTACTGTTGAAGAGCGAGAATCCCCATTACATTAGGTAGTATAGAATACTTATTGCCAATAATATAAGATAACTTAGTAAGTTTAAGTCGTAACTTTTGAAGATGGTAGGTAGTATATTTGAAAATTGAACCCATGAATCTATGGATAGTACGGATATCGGTTGGCATTGCCCATTGATCTTGAACGAAGTACATGCGCGATAGTGAAATAGTATTGCTCACAATACCCAGAAAATCCTTTTCAACTGCCCAGGCGATTAATTGATTTGCCTGGCGCATAGTTCAAGTAACCAAGGTTGAATTCGTCACGGTAACTTCTGGAGTTTGAAGTGTGGAATCCATTTCAGGCTTCTCGATTTGGCCAGTCAATTTTCTCTCTGTTTCAGAAACAACAAGATTAAGAACAGAGCGGACTTGAGAAGAGAGCATGCTATCTGAGAGAGGTTCGCCGTTGAGAATCTGACTTGCACCTTGTGTCACACTTTTCGCGGCATTGGTGACAACCTGGTTAAGGATAGCGCGTACACTGGCTGGCGTAACTCCTTCGGGTGCTCGGATTTTGATTGTCTGATTCTGACCGGTAACCGCAGAATACAGAAGCTGGTAGGTAGGATGATATTCCAAAAGTTCTGCCTTCACCTTCTCCCGAGCACGTTTGGCGAGTGAGATTGTTCTCCAATTCACCTGGCAAGTAACGACCCATCTCGGTCCAGTACCCGCAGTTTCAACAGTTTGAGCGACATAAAAGTTCTCTTTCATCTGCTTTCGATGTTCAATGTCGAATGCCGCAGTGCTGGTTCTCGTCACTCGGACGGCTCCATGCCATGCCTGGTCATCACACTGTGGTCCATAATTGCGCTTACCCAACGGGATAGAATAGTAAGCGTGAGAGCCGGAAATCGTACACCCATCACCTGGAATCTCGAACTCTGCTACCTTGACAGCAACAGCCTCGACTTCACTAGATTCCGGGATGCCAGGGGCATCCGCGAAGATTGAGTCGCATATTGTCTGGGACACGTCCAACGTGCCAGTGCCATCCTTGTTGGTCGTCTTCAGTTCCGTGGGGATATTGTTTTCCGCCAAGAATTTTCCCATGTCTCTATACATTTCAGGAGTTGCGGTGCCGTCGATTGTGAGACCTGGGTTTGTCCACAATCCGGACAGAATCGCACTGTCCTGGGATCCCCGAATGGGCATTTTTGGTGCTTTTTCTCCCTCCTGTGCAGCCCTCTCAAGCTTCCTGGTTGCGTACTTGAATGTTTGGGCCAAGTCACCCCCACAATCACAGTCCTCCGCGGTGATTCCACCATTCTCCACCATAACAAAACCCTCAGTGGTCACTGTGCTTGGTAAATTACCCTGAGCGACAGTACCAACAGTGCTTAGGACCTTTCCAACTAGACCAGAGTTGGACAAGAGCCAATTTGCTGCACTGCCAACTCCATTAACAATGGAACTAAACCAAGCCATGTTGATGAAAGAAGCGAAATTGGTCGAAAAATGGATTTGGAAAGTTTGTAATCTGGAGAGAGAGAGAGAGAGAAAGACATTATTTACAGCTTCTACGCATGATTTATTGATTCTAGCTTTTAGGTACGAGAATGTTCTAGAGCACACTTTTGTTATCATGAGATCGAGCTGTCATTCACTTTCATCTACATGATACTCATCCTGGTTATCATACCTAGGTATAAAGTCCAGGTTATTGTATATGATTCATACACTTCAAATCCATGGATGTTGATCTTCTCTCGGTTCTATGATGCTACCAAATGAACTTAAGAGATCCCGATGAACTAAATCTTGCTCCAAATTCAATTATTTCTGGCCCATGGGTCCACGAGTAATGGAACTGCAACATTCTGGCCGGGTCGGATCAGACATTGGATATTGCGATTTTATCTGGTATCTCGTGAATCGAAATATTATGCACAGGGCCTAAAGTATTAAGATTTGGAGAAGACTCAAGGTAGACTACTTCAAAAAGCAAACGGAATCAACAGGAAGCACTGGATCCCAAGCCGCTGTGGAGGTTCGGGCTGCTCTGACAGGACCTAATACCTTTTGTTGCTCATGGTATTGTAGGTCTCACAATGGATTGAATAGTTCATAATTCTTTGCATCTATATGACTCTGAGTGGCCACCAATCTGCTCTTCAAGCTTAAGATTCTGCTTAAGACAAAGGTCGTGCTGCCAGCATTCCTCATCATAGTCGGATTGAACTTGAAAAACATCACCTGCCAGAGATGAGGGTCGTGTCCGGTGTAGTTGTAGTCTCACAGCTGCCCAACAGGCACACTTGAAATTTGCTTCGTGACTCTTCTCGTCATTGTGGAACTTTTGAAACACATTCTTGACACTTGTTGTAGAGCCGTATTTTGAAATCGTGGCATTTTCGTCAACCAGGCTTTTCCCTTCGCAATTGAAATATTCTGGTTTAAGAACTGGCTCTATGTTATTTAGTACCAGAAAAGCCTTAAGTTTATCTGAGAATCCGAGCTTTCGGAGGAAACAGACACTCTCGATTGATGCACGCGCAGAATCCCAGATTTCATCCAGCTCATGTGGCTTATTGGCGTCCAGAAAACAAGAAACCTATACAAATTAGATGGCATCCCTCGTAAATATTGACAAAGACCTTCTCCTTACCTCCTCAAATAGCCTAGCAAAATCATCAGCCTCACTATATACTCTTTTGATGTTGTATTCTCCGGTTAGGTGCCGCTCATTGAGATCTTGGGCTGCCTCGTGGATATTGCGATCGGGTGCTTTCTTGAGCCCGGGACTCCTTTCCAGCTCATTGACAAACTGGATAAACCCATTAAAATCGCAAATGCCGCTCTTTCTGCATCCAGCTGCGATCATCTGGGCTTTTCCACCGTGGACCTTCGCATCGGCCAGATGAGCATAATAGTAGAACATGCGTTCGTAACCGCCGTAGAGGCCGAAAGCGTCGACGGATGATAAAACATAGAAGATCAGCGCAATTGATGTGAGCTTGAACAGCATAGTAGTGATATGAGGAGCCTGAAAGCTGGTTTTGTGTTAGGTATATTGTATCATTTTGCGGCAGTTCGATCGGTCGAGGGGTGGGTGCATGGCTTTTGTTATGGTACATAAGAAAGTGCTCATATTATGAGCTATGCTTTGCAGTGAACAAAACTCTTCCAAGGTTGCATAAGACGTGGAAATTGGAAATAGCTATTTTGCCTCATCAATGTTAAGAGAAGTTGGAATATCAAAACCCAAGGTTGATTGTTGAGTAAGTCCCAAGATCCACATACAGCTAGTACCATGGCTGCGCCCGCCGGCGTGGACCGTTCGGCCCGCATGTTGTTCGGCTCGCAAGTTCCAGTCACTTTGAGCCTGAAACCGAACGCAATTTGCACGAAGTTGAATGTAAATTCTTGCAAATTGAAATTCGGTCAACCATTGAACCAGAGGGAGTATATTGTCTCAAGCCATGGACACCGACAAGAGCTGAGAACATCACGTCATAGACCGAAGCCAACTTGAACGTGTCATGGATTGCAGCAAAATATTTTATCACAGGACAAAAGTACTGGAAACAAGTAACACCTAAACTGAAAATTAATTAATCTACCTTACAGATAAATGATCATGATATCATTGCGTGGCGCTATTGGATATCGCATGTAGGTACTCCGTACTAGTTCTCCAGGCTCCTTCCCTCCCCATATTAATAAATCATCTCTACAATAAAAAGACAGAAGGCCACGATCGCGCTCGATAAATATCTTGAAACTCCAGGGTATAGCTAAACTCGCCTCAAAAATGAGCAGTCAACCTTATGTACCTGATCAAGACCCGAACCATCCTCGATGGCTTCTAGATCTTGAAAACTGGACGGTCTTTCCGTACGAAGATGTTAAAGACCTAATTGAACGCGAAGGATACGGCATTGTTTCATACACATGGGGTAAATGGGCAGATTTTGATGTACCAGTTGAGAATGCACCCGAATACCATGCCAATGGAGAGATAACAGAACTGCCTTGGAAGATTCCCACAGTGGAAGGGCTTAGGTTATCCCACGTGTGCAAAGTCTTGCAAAAATGCCTGAGAACGCGATTTATCTGGTGGGACTGGATGTGTGTTCCTCAGGGACAGCGGAACAAGGTTATCACATTGCCAGAAAGCCTCAACCGAGTGAAAGGCCAAGAGGTTGCAAAGCAATTGTAAGTCCCCCTCTATCAGGAAGGTTATAGGCCCGTACTAATCGGATCATGATCTCAAGGAAAATCTATCAGAAAGCCACCGAGGGCTTTGTTTGGTTACATTGCACGACATGGAGCGATGGTGATTCGCTTAGATTACAAACATTCTTGAGGGCAGGCTTCGCGCATGAGACTTTCGAGGACACTCTGAATGATATCCATATATACCTTCAGTATATCCAGGAGTCAGAGCCGTGGCTTACCTCTGGATGGACACTACAAGAAGGAGTGTTGCTACAACAGTCAATCCTGAGGGATTACCACGGCGAAGGTCTTCCTAGAGATTTCATATTCCCAGCGCAGACTTATAGCGGAAGTCAAAAACTCTTAAATTATTCGCCTGAAAACTCTCACCAGAGCTACGTTATGGTGGACCAACTGTCACTTCCCGCTACAGGCCTTGCGGATGATATCGCTAGCGCGTTCTTCAGGTATAGCGAAGGCTGGACTTCCTCTCGGGACATGCCCCAAGGAGTGTCTGAAAAAGTGAAACAAGCGATCGATTATCTCGGTCCGAGCGATGAACGTTCTCGAGGGAAGTATGTGTATACGTCTGAACTTTTAACCGACTTGATACGCTCTGGGCTAGTTTGCTACTGGCCGGGACAGCCGACGGCACTCTATCTACTGTCAGGCGTAGCGAGCAGGAGGTTTGGAATGGAAGAAGACAAATGCTGGGCTCTTCTAGGTGCGCTGGATCTCACTCTGGAAGACAATAAGGACCCCGTGTACAACTACGACCCCGATACAACCCCTCAGCAGCAAGAAAAGCATCTACGAGAGGTGAAGAATGATTTTTTCAAGCCTTTGCTGAAGGTGTATCAGTGGGAACTCTTTCTTGTACCCAAGGTTGAGGACCCCAATTATCCACATTTGTCATGGCCTGAAAGGGTCGTCCACGGTGGAGTCTTGCCCCTGAGCCTTTTCTTCGCCAGTGACATCTACGAAGATTTACCGAGGCTGGAATATAGTGCTACGACAGATGAGATTATCTGCAGCTCAAGTTCATCGGGATGCACAGCAAACTCCGAGTCCGGGCTGTCTGAAGATAGAAAATATGTTCAGCTGAAGGAAGATGTGTTTATCAGGCGGTACAGGCAAAGGAAATTGGATCCTAGTGAGCCTCGTAGCCCTCGTGGCTTTATAGAGGTGGACAAAATCAAATGTGAGAGGACAGGAAGACCCAAAATATACCTCCCAGTGATGAAAATCCCGGTTCCTGATGCCTCACACCTGGATCTTGGAGGAAAGTGGGAAAAGGTGAAGGAGGGCAAGCGATGTGTTGAGTTCGAACTTGCTCATGGGGGTGCAGCTTCTGGATATTTTGAAGGCATAGTGGATATCTGGGGACCTTCAAGTGCGTTCGAGAAGATCAAGTACGAGAAGCTCAAGTTTGGGATCAAATCGCAGCCTTCCATAAAGGAAACTGGGTGGTGTGTGATGTCATAGGCCAACTATTGACTTGGCTCTTGACCACTTGGACATTTTGACGAAGTCATTGAATAAAAAAAGGGGGTTTGTACCGAAATCGCAATAAAACTTAGTAATGCAGGCATGTTATGCTATGAGGAAATGTCAAACAATTGAGAACTTTGGCTCGAATTCTACTAGTATGCTTCCAAAAATAATTTCGACACTATTTTGGTACGCAAAAACGAACCACCCCCCGAGGTGAATAAATAAGGTGCTATTAAACGTGTCTGCAGTCAAGTGTGAGAAAACGGAAAGGGAAAAAAAAATCCAAAAAAATAAACCGACAGCTGGCGGATTTGAACCGCCGCCTCCGAAGAGAATTGATTTCTAGTCAATCGCCTTAGACCACTCGGCCAAACTGCCTTGATTGATGTAATTGTAATGTTATGACACTATAGCATAAACTTGGTAAAAAGGAGGAAATAAGACTATGTATACTCCGTACGTACAATGACATTGCAACCAGACACAGGTTGGAAATTAGTAGCCTTTCAATTTGAATTTGAATTCCAAGCTTACCTTTCTGGATTGTCTATCAATTTTATGCGTAGTAGTGTAATATAGCGTAGTGTACTAACTAAATAGTAACTAGGAGTACAATTGAGTGCAAGGGCCCGCCCTTTCCGCCTGCGCCTGCGGCTGCCGAGAGCTTCACTCTTTCATTCAACGAGCTTCAACCTTACCAACATGAACATGGAGCCGGAACCTGACCAGCCTGTGCGCCCTCCTCCCACCCTGACGAACCCTCGGTTTACTCTGGAACTCGAGTTTGTTTCCTCCCTCGCCAATCCCTATTACTTGTCCCACCTTGCAGTCAGCTATCCGAGTCTCCTTGGAATCTCGCGCGCCGATGATGACGACGAATCCTCCTCTGCCCCCGATGCACAGGCATTCACCGCATACCTCGCATACCTCTACTCATACTGGAAGACCTCGGAATATTCGCAGTTCTTGACTCACCCTGGTCCAACCCTGCGCGCACTCCGTTTGCTCCAGGAGGACAGGTTCCGCCGTGAGATCATCTTACCTCAGGTCATTGAAGGACTTGCCGGTCTGGGTGTGCCCAATGACCCCGCTGCAGCTGAGGCTATCGACGGTGATGCTACAGGCCAAAATGCTGAGCCGCAAGAGGACCAAAATGGTACCAAGACCTGATCGTGTGTGCGACATCAAGGACTTGCTTATTTCTACAACCACCGGACCCCTCCCCAGCCAAAATACGGGAAAGAAGGACCTACAGTGCCATATCAGCCACGCGTGAGGAACAAGGGCTACTGCCAACTTACTCGGCATTTCACAACACAATCACAACCATGATAACTATGCGATAGAGGGGAGCGTGCTTCATGTGCGACCGAGGTATCAGGCCGATCGGGCCCGGAAAGGGATTGTCGATCAAACACACAGGAACGAGACTGGTTCAAGTCCAGGAACCCCATGTTAAAAGCCGACTCGATGCGCCCGCAGGTTCCTTGAAGGTATTTGCGGGGTTCCAAAGGACCAAGCGTCCTGTTGGGAAATGTGAGAGAAAGAAGAGCTGATGGCCGCATTCAGCGAGGTGGTCCCCTCCGAGGCAATTAATCGTTGGAGCCCCATCTTCAAGAGAAATCCAATTACCCAATATTCCCTAAAATTTCCAGCCTGACCGGGTCCCTTCTTACTATGTAGAGCTTAGTGTAGAAAATGTTAAAAACCAAGTACTATTGGTGACCTGTCATCGTCATTGTCATCGTGCCCGCTCGGAGCTCCCCCAACCTTCTTTTTTCTCTCTGCTTCTTTTGACTTTGGTTCCAACAAAATCACCCTCCTACCATCGCCGGATCCCCCGGCTTTTAATTCTCAGGTGGTTCAGTCCACCCCTCCTCGCCTGTTCCTAGCATTTAATTGCCCTGGGGTTACTTCCAGTGCGGCGGAGTTGAAAGCCCCACCCTTTTCCCCTGGTGGTGATCGACGACCTGATCAGACAGCCCCGTTCTCGTCCACCGTGGCCCCGAACGTTTTCCATTGATCGCTCTCCCCTCTTTGTGGCCATATTTGGGCTCTAATCCAATCCTTTGCGCAACCATTCGAATACACCTCCCATCCCTCCACCTCCGTTCGATCCACCCTCCCCGCGCCTCCGCGGACTCTTGCCCCCGGGGAGGCATCCATACCGTTCCCCATGGCCTCCGTTCGCCAGGCCTGTCGACCAAGACATCAGGTCCTAACGCTGAAATGCTATCCGCAATACCAAAAGGGTGTGGTCGAAGTCAAGCCGAACCCGAGCGAGCTCTCATATCTGCTGTATTACCTGAGCACGCGTCGCAGCAAGCTGACCAAGGTCGGGGCTTTTCTCACGAAACGAGTCTCCAAAGACGTCTGGAGACGCAGATTAGGGTGAGTGAAAGGATCTTCATGGGGATATTGAGCGGTCTCGCGCACATGCACGATGTAAGGAACTGACAGCCAATGGCAAATAGGAATGTTCAAGTCGCGCTTCACATCCTCACTGCGCTCATTGAAAAATGCCCGCGCGACCTGCCCATCTACGCGCGCTTCGTCTTAACCGTTATCGAAACCGTATTGCGATCGAACGATATTTCCATGGTCGAGGACTCCGTTGCGACATTCGAGACCTTCTGTCAGCATCAAGATATCGCAATTATCGCCGCGGAACAGACTCTTGCCCAACAATATCGTGAAGTCGTGAAGGCATACGCCAGTTTCGCTGATCCAGCCTCCTCAACGTACTCCCCGACTAAGGTTAGCCTTCCGGTTGCGATTCGGTGGAGAAATGCCGGTCTGCGCGCGATCAAAGGTGTCGTCAGCTCGGAGAGCCTTGCCGCCGATGGAGGGACATCTTTGCAGCTCATTTTACCTGTGATCTTGGAAAATCTCTACTCGGAAAACGAAGATGTCTTGATACAGCTGAAGCAGATGTATCTTGATTCCGAGAAGATTGAAAATGATGGTACTCGACCACCCCGCCGAATGAGTGTTACAACGGTTCATACGGTGGACACAGTTGAAGGTGATCCTACATCCGCCGCACAGTCAACCGCCGACGCCGATAAAAAGGCAGAGATGGATGCGCGGCTGCTGGCACTCCGCTGCCTGGAGAAAATAATCATATCTGGAAGCAACCGCGGCCAGATTCGCCTTGCGGCATCCGTCACTCTACAATTCATTGCCGGCAAACGATTTCCACAGGCTACTCGGGGTGAATCCAGCACTGGGAAGAACGGCGGGAACTGGGCCACTTCTCTTATTGAGTTGATTGCAAACTGGTGCCCGGTTCAGGTGCGATTTGTCATTTTGGTGGCTGCAATGGACATCCTTCACGATATGAAGCCAACGGAGGATGCCTTGTATTCGTCTTTCACCATTCTCTCTGTGGTGGACTGGCTACTCAAATCATCAGTTAACATGATTGGATTGAGTGTTATGGATGTCCTTTTTGGCCTGATTCACTACATTACCGCTGTTCTATCACCTGCCAATCAAACTAGCGGTGTAAGCCAAGAAAAGAACGAGGAATATCAGGGCGACGCGGGCGTGTCCATCTCTCCCCAAAAGGAGAAGCCTTCTCACCTTGTTAGAGCACTGTATTGGTGATCTGGCAACTCACATATATTACGGGGACCAGGTCGCGGATATGATACGCGCAATTCTGAAGCGCTTCAAGCCCTCCGCAAATATCGATAGTGCTGCGCAGTCTTCTTTAGCTACGGTTCACGAAACAGGTGTATCTCCCACCACCGACACAGCTCAAACAGGAGATATTACTGGAGAGAAGACCCAGGCAGAGAGTTTCTCTCATTCTGCCGCCAAGGTAACTGCGCTACGTGCCATCAAGGCCATTCTAGTGGTTTCTACTCTGAGAACACCAAGCACGTCAAGTGCCTCCGATTCCAGGAATCAGGCGGGCATCCACATTTGGGAAGGGACACAAGGCCTTCTACGGGACTCCGATCATCAAGTTCGCCGTGCGTATGCGGATGCTTTTCTAACTTGGCTCTCGCTTGAGACGAACGAGCGCGATCTCAAGGTACGAGTGGATATCCCGAAGTACATTAAGCCGACATCAAAACGCGAGACCGAGCAGCCGGACAAGTTGAATCGGCGTAGCACCTCAGCTCCGGGTAACCAACGAGAGAAGGTGGCCCTCGCTGCACAGTCAACATTCCTTCGTTTGCTGCACCTAGCTATCTATGATGCTGCTCTCGAAAAGCCGACCATCGAGTCTGACATCCTTATCCTTCATCTCCTCCTGACAAGCCTTGTTGAGAATCTTGGAGTGAATGCGGTACAATATGGGCTCCCCATGGTACTAAAACTACAGGAGGACCTGTTCACTTCCGTGGACCTGGGCAGCTTCGCAGCCCGTGTCAATGTCGGTAGCCTGGTTCTTGGGTATCTCTCGGCAGTGTCAGAGAAGTTCAATCTCGAATCCACTCATGCCGGAGTCGAGATTCGCAACGAGATCGAGAAGAGGCAAAGCAAGAGTCAATATTTCTCTAAGATTAAATTGCCCCCGACTACTCTAGATGGTATCGCCGTGGATGATCAAGTGCCTATCCACGACGAGTCAGCGCCATCGGTCACGCTGACGCCTTTCCGAAACGTCGATGATCTTGTTAATGGGATTGACGAAGCATACCGTCAATCAATCTCCTCCCCGCCACAGAGTCCCCCGACCTCCCCTCCCGCAAGGGGCTTCAGCTTCCCGGTCCTCAACCATGCCTCAGTTGCAGCGCAAACTCAGCCAGACAGCGGTCTCCCGCCACCCGTCAAGGAGCAAATGCTCTCATCTTGGTCCCGTGAATCCTGTCTTGCTGCCGTGGAAAAGGAAAGCATCAAGACTCTATCTATCAGCGGCTCGCGCGGAGGTACCATGGCTCGTGCCAGTCAGGGCAATGGCGTCGCAAATGGCTCTCCTGCAGGCTCAGCTTCGAATAAACACCGTCGCACGAGCGTCCCCGAAATATCGCTTACTTCGGAGCCTAGCTCCACTAGAGGGTCTCCCGTTCGTGTCACTGAGCTGCGTCGAGTGTTATCGGTGAATCACGACTCTCAGCCCCGAAAACTCAGCCCACTGCGTGGTCAGCTCGATGCCTCGAATGAGAGTGTCATTTCCTCTGGTAGCGAGAGCATGGTTAGTGCCTCATTCTCCGTTTCCGAGGTAGATGGCGAAGGATTCCAACAAGATGGAGACCAAACTCCCGAAGAAGAGGGTGTAGAAACACCACGAGCATCGGCGTCAGAAATTGCTCTCTCGGGAGACAAGCACATACGAGATAATAATGGTCCCACTCTCAGCCGGGTGAACTCCGATGAAGATATCCCGCCGGTTCCCCCCATCCCCTCGACTCTGCATATCCCCGGTGGCTTTCCGAATGACTCGCAACGGTCACTGATCTCAATCGATCGACCATCCACTGCCCCCGATGTCTCGCGCCAGTCCTCGGTCCAGAGTAAGTCGGGACCAAACTCTCGAAACGCAAACCTGACCCGCAACAAAAGTCGATCCAACAACAACCTAGCCGCCGGCATCTCAGAAGTATTCCGCGGTGCCGAGACCAACGGCACCGATTCCCTCGACCATGCCCAGAAAGACCATCTGAGACGCATTCTGGACGGCTATCTCTCGCCAGATGGCAGCATACTGGCAAACGGAGATCGCCCAGCAACCGCGGCCCCTGCCTCCAAGTCCCTGGTGGGCGGTGGCTATAGCAGCAGGCGGCACGTCAGTGGTGGTGGCATCGGACGACCCCCCCTACTAAAATACCTTTGTTTCTTTTCTTTTCCTCTCTTGCAAGCCCGTCCCCTTGTACAGTCGAACCCGGCGTTCAATTCGCCGAATACCTTGCACGCTCCGCATTTCGTTTCCTCTCGCCCTGTTTTGTACATGTTTATAATTTTTCATTCTGGCTCTTGTAATGCGAGGAATTACCCACTTGGACTCGTCTCTGGATCGAGCAGTCTCATGTCTTTGCCCACTGCCTGCTTTTCTTTTCCCTTCTTTCTTCGTTCACTTATTCATCCCAGCCCGCTACCTGGTCTTCTACCATCTACGTCTTATTTCCTTTATCTCTCTCTTCGTGCATATCCTTTATTCTTGATAACCCGTCTCTTTATTTGCTGCTGGTTTCTGCTTAATGCGGGTTCTGTATCTAGCTACATTGTCGGTAGACTTAAAATAGACGATGCTGAAGTCTCTATGGATGCAGGCGTAGGTAAGAAGGATCAATTGCCAGTTTGAATAGATATATCTAGGAAACCGAAGCCCTAGAGGTATAGCTACTGTGCCATACATTGTACAGATATCCGAAAATGTGGAACTCGCCATCGAGTCCACTCCCAGTTCCCAGCAAAATAAACAATACAAAAACGAGATATCGCTAAAATTAATCAGTTGGATGCCATGATGGATAAAGAAAGAGGGCCACCCCAATCAAAAGCCCGGCTGCATCTGAGCCAACAAGCCCGGGGCCTTCGAACCCGTCTCATCACCAGAACTCTCCATCTCAGGCTGTTCATCCTGCACCCGCAACTCCGAACCCTGCACCCGACCAAAATACTCCTTGAAAGTCCTCTCCAGAATCTTATCAGTCAACTGCATATGCTGACCAGGCACAGACTTAAAATCCAGTCTCCCCTGCTCATCCAAACCCTTCAGCCCAAGCCAATCCTCCTTATAAAGCGCGCGCTCCTGCAACGGCACCACAGCCCCACTGGTAAGATTCACCTCAGCGAACAGCGCACTCTCCTTCGGCACGGCAACAGTGTCCTCATCGAACATGTACATCGCGAACCGATTCAGACTCCCCAGCCTCTTCTTATACGACGTATTCTTGAACTCGCGCTCATTATTGATATCCGCGAGAAAATTGCTGTGCTCGAGGTAGTTCTGCATATCCTCCGGGTCGCGGAAATACTGCGCGGGGACAAGGTGGCTCTGGACGAAATCCGTCCACTGGCCTGAGCGGAGGAGGACTTCGGCGCCGTTGCATATCCAATCGCCCGTTTTGCAGTCTTGGAATTCCGAGATCCCGTTGTGCTGGCTGCCGAATGTGACGAGGTTGTGGACGGGTGGGCTGTTGCAGCGCTCGATGTAGCCGCGGAGGAACTGGCCTCCTTGCGAGAAGCCGAGGGCGTTGATGGCTGGGGCGGATTTGAGGATTGGTTCCGAGGATAGTTGGGCGCAGACGGTTTCGAGTTGCTCGGTTAGATTGCCGAAGAAGGTTGCTTGTCGGTCACCGCTTCCTGTGTCGGATAGCCGGATTATGTGGACGTATGTGTCTGGGTTTGTGGTTTTTGCTAGGTCTGCGACGGATTGGAGGCCGTCGCGTTCGAAGTCGTCGCCTAGGCCGTGCCAGATTACGAGGGGGAGTTGGAGGGTTGTGTCTGTAGGTACTGCGGCGCTGATGGCGCCTGTGGCTAGCGAAGCTATGATTGGGATTAGTCGTAGCATGGTGGTGATGTCAAGTGAGGTGATGGATGGATGGATTTTAGTGGAGGTGGAGGTTGGGAGAAGCTTGGAACTTGAATGGTCGATGTCGTCAGGTGGAGCCCCGTTGGAACTTATCTGGGGGGGCCGATCGGCACGTGCCAGGGCTAACCTTGGGTTGAGCGGAGATCCAAACTATGCGGATGAACTAGCACTAGCAGGACTGCTAGTAGTTTTCTATTTTCAATTGATACAAAAGGACGACAGACTAACACTAGTATGGCTATAAGTCATGCTCATATATTGGCATTTTATTGGGCATTGTTGACGTATCTATATTTATCATGGTCGATAGAGGACTGGTCCATCAGATATTGAATGTCGTGTTGGAGATCCTTTGCGGCCACAAAAATAGGTACTTCTCACAGCACTATCTAGAACATGCTAATTCCAGCATCTGTGTTCATACGGAAAAGTTGGCCAAATACTCTCACTCCTTTAGGTTCGGGAGGACCTTCAAAATCAGTATCGTGGGATGGATGGTTTGTAATTGGAGTGTCCATAAGACGAGGCTCCGGTCGCCAGCTTGAGGCATTCTGAGTCGAGTGTATCCGAGCCTCATTTAGAGGGAACGCGATCAAGGTCGACACGAGACTTGGTGATCTGGAAATATCGTGCTGATTAGTATTCAAGTAGCTATCCTGATCTCTTTGCTCCGTGAGCACTTGGTCGTCGATGGCGAAATGTCTTGGTAGATTCGGATTGGTTGGTCTGGGAGGGGTGAGAGTCTGCCTGATTCGCTGAGTTGATTTTGTATGTTGGCTGTTGATATTGTGAAATTGTCGATCTCGGCTAGTGACCCCGGATGGAGTTGTGAATTCCATATCATCTTGTAGTATGATTGTTTCTGGAATTGTCGAGGGGGCCCTTGAGGCATTGGCAGGGCAATCGAAGCCGGAGCGAAGACTACTGAGTCCTTGCCATACGGTTTTTGGTTTGACCTGTTGATGATAATGGGAAGAAGAATGGGGCACTGCGGGAATACTCTGGCCGAGAATAATGGACTGCGATGATCGATGGCTTGGCGTTATTTCAGGACTGATATTGGACTGTTGGTGCAGATCGGTCGGCTGGCAATCAATTTGTATCTGGATCTGGTCTGATGCAAATGCATCTCGTTCAGAAGAAAACTGTCGAGCATTCCTACGGGAACGAAAGAGGGCTTGGATCAGTCTTCCGTCGGCAGTGGACAGACGCTGGCGGTCAACGTCGTTTAGTTTACGGCGTTTGCCAAACCGTTCGAATTCCTCGACCGGGGTGAATTTGATGTTAAGTGGGCGGGACAAAGACACAGCAGCCCAGTCGGGAATTTGCAGAAACCGGTGCTTGGAGGGGTTGTGAAGAGGAGTGTTGAGCGGTGGACTGGAGCTGGTTGGAATGTTAGTATATGCGAGTGGAGAGCCAAGAGGGCAAGGCAGGGTAAGACAAGGTAAAGCAAAACAGCACAATAGTGTCAAAAAGATAGCTCCGATATCATGACTGACTTGTCTTGCTTTTCCTCGACCACTTGGATGCCCTCGTCTATTATGAGCTCGTCCCTCAGATTAAGAAAGCCCGGGAAGGAAATAGGCTGGCGAGACTCTCGGTCATTGGCACGTTGGCGGGACTTGGCAAAGTTTTGTCTCTGAGTTTGAGAGAGGATTCCCTTGCGATCGGAATGGCGACGTAATTGGCCCCCAGTCCAGTTCATATTGAAGTGTGTGCATGTGCATGGAGGTGAAGTGTATGTAGAGTGTGGAGTGACTACCCTTCTGGGATTAGTGTGAAAGTGCCCACTCTATGCCAAGCCAAGCCATGCTGACATAACCCTCACACACAAAACCGGCGCCTCACTTTTCACTTTTTACAACTTTCTCCTTCATCCAATCGTCCTAATGATGGACATGAATATGGAACATCTCGCCGACCACTGACCTCCAGCAATCACCGACTCTAGCTGCCCCACCTGGTAAGCACACCCCCCTGTCTCATTTGAATCCCGTCATACGCACAACCCTCCCCCTCAAGGTTGAGCTTCGAGCTCAAGTCAAGCTTAAGCTCAACCTGGATGATGAACAAACCTACCAAAGCATAGTTCAACTGAAGATCTTCGGATTGCTGAACGACAACCTTTATCCATCTTTCTTTTCTGACTCTCTCCACTTGTTTCTGGAAAACTCTTCAAACATTTGATGAAGGATCATTGGCTAACAGATAAATGATCCAGACGCCCAATCTCCGAGTGTTTCTGCATTGCTGCCCAACGTGGGTCTCGCCCCGGCCCGCCTTCATGGCGTCATTCCAGACGTAGTTCTAGTTTTAGTAAATACGAATGCAAATCAAAATGAGTGCGAATGCCAGTCTGGTTCTCAATCACCTGTACGGAGTAACTGTACCCTGTAAGTACCGTGTAGTGTATTCCGTACGGAGGAGTACATCACCACATCACCACATCACCTGCTGCACCTGACTGCAACCTCTCTTCCGTATCACCCCGACGTGGACGACTCTCCACCACACAATCCCCATCAGCACACGAAGAGTACATGCCGATCGTTTCAAATGGCCATCATCCTGCAGCGTCAGCCCTGGCATCGAACCAATCATCATCATACAAGTGCAACGCCAAGTCCACTAGACGCGGGTCTCGTCTCACCGCTACAAACACCCTCTCCTCTGATCCACTCGGATGCCGCCAACACAAACTCCAGCATGCAGATGCCATCACCCTCGACTAAATACTGGCTCCTCGCTGGTGCCAGCAGGGCAGGTCACCGCTGCACTATGCAAATTTGGCACACGCTTTGATAGGCCCCACTCGCTCCTGAACTCTCCTGAACCCGCCCGCGTGGGCTCCGGCCGCTTGTAAAAAGGCTGCTGATCCCCCCCCCGAACCTCTCGTCTTCTTCTTTTCTCTCTCCCAACTCAGGATACCCCTTTCTCTCTTGCGATCATCTACAACAAGACGACCTTAGTCCTGCTACCAATCTGCACTATACACATATACCCCTATTCGCCACTCAGTCCCTGGACCCTCGGACAACTATCTTGCCTTTTAACCAATCCTTTTGCCCTGGTTTATCTTGCCCGAAGGACTACTCTCTGCCACTTCTTCCGGAACTGGACTTTGCTTTGCTTTTTTCCAGACTTCTTTTGAGTCTGCATTCATACGAAACACATCAGGTAGTCCCCGTCACCTTTTCATTATATTTTCCTATGCGCATTGTCTTTTGTTCTTTTTGTTCTTCCGCTTGCTCTTCCCACGGATCTATACAACTGGACCTGTACCTATCGACAATTGTCAATCTATATCCCTGGAATTCGACAACCTCAATTTATTCCCATGGACCCCTGGAACCTAAAGCTAGATCCGTTGATCTAGCTGGATGCTGCTACTGCTGCTGCCAACTCTTGGCAACTCCAAAGAATAATGTCTTCTTTGCCATGGATGCTCGTTAGCGACCCGCTGACCGAGCTGGACTCATGAGTGTTGTTTAATGATTGCACACTCACTCGATACTCCTCCCACTGGACATTCTCCCTGGATTGATTTCTCTCTTGACTCTGGCCTAGCCTGACCTGACTTAACCTGACCCATGGATCCCGAATCCTCACTTCAATCCTGAAGTTGAGTGGATGGACTGCTTGCTTCTTGCTACTACTCCCTGGATTTCCTGCTACTGCTTCTACTGGACCCCACTATCCTGGATATCTTACCATCTGAGCCTAAGGAACTATAATTATCTACCTATGGAATTCTTGATCACCAGCCGTGAACCACAACCAAGCCAATGGAACTTACCCTGGACCTCGTTGAGACCGTTCGGTCTCTCTCGAGATACGAATTTGAAGCGTCCGCTTCTGGACATCCTGGCCCACTGACTTAAAATGGATCCGACTTGTCACAATGGCTTCTGGCCGAATTAAGAAATAATGCTTTCTTAAAACTCTGGACAATATCCTGGATCATCTTGCTTCGACCATACTGTAGCTTTGACAATACGTGAACTGGACTCAACCCTTCCCTACTACTGGCAACAGACTCACCTAATTTCAAAATGGACCCCACACGCGCTGCGTTTACCCTGAATCTCCAAAGGACTCTTGACGACCTCCCTCATCTGGATTATTGTTTCTTCCACAATATTTTGGTGCGTCCAAATTTAACGCCTGCGCACTGCTGGCTTTCGCTAATGACTGGCAGGTTTTCGAACTCTGGACCCCGGAGCTAGCTCTTTAATTGCTTTTTGTGTTTTTTCTTTTGTTTATTGTTGTCCAAACGTGTAAGATTACTGACTTGATGATGCTTCTATAGTGCTTTACACAACACACATTTCACAATGTCTCCCAGGACTAGCAACGAGCCCGAGAGGCTCTCTCTTTCACAACCCAGACATGCCTCCATGGTTTCAGGAATGTCAAATATGGCCCCAAGAACACTCCAGGATGATGAATTGTCGAGCCATGACACTTCGTCTTTGTGCTCAATTACCCATGGAAACCACCAGGACATTAAAGACTGGAACATGAACACATCAGACTCCCTCGACCAGGCCATGTCTTCCAAGGATTCCCCTCACATGCAAATGCTTGCTTTCCAAATGCCTTCCCAACTCATGACCCCCACGGTCGGACCACATGATGTGATGTACACAGGCGTGGACTTCCCAGCAGTCACAGACCTGCATGATCATAATGAGCTACCGCGGGATATTTATTCCTTTGTGGATCTTTCTTCCATGGATAATGATGTCTATGTACAGTCGAGCACACCGGATGATGCTCTCTCTGTTGCACACAGTTCCCACACTGAGGATGGCCATTTCATTTCTAGCCACGAGCCATGGAATACTATGATGCCTGATGGCTACCCCGGAACTAGCCTTGATCAACTGTCATCCAGCATTTTCCAGACTGTCCCTGTCTCTCCGCCTCTGACGGAAGCTAGTCATGATCTTTCTGTTACTTCTTCTTGCTCCCATCCTGGATTTCCTTCATATCTTGCACCTGATGAGACTCTCCTTGGAGACTACACTACATCGCCAATGGCCCACGGAATCAACCCTGCCGAGCCTCTGTTCCCTACCCCTCCTCTCAGCGAAAAGGACCCCAACAGGTAGGTCAATCAAAGTGTCATGCGATAGACAACACTTAAAAAGAAGAAAAAAGTATCTAACCCCCTTCCTAACAGGACTATGAGACCCTCCAAGCCTGCACGCCGAGGTGCGCTCCCAAATGGCTCCCAATCCCAGGTCAAGCAGGAAGCGGATCTTTTCCCACCCCTCCGAGAGCCAACCCGACAGAGATCCAAGGAAGGTTCCGAGTCTCGTAGCCCGCGAGAGCATCCCTACTATTCCATGCCCACCCAAAGTGACGGAAAGTACTACTGCCCCTTCGCCGCTGAAGAGAAGCCATGCAACCACCCCGCCACAACGCAAAAATGCGCTTACCAGCAAGTTCCCTTATCCTGCCTTTTGGCACATCATAGCTATGAAAGTATCGCTAACAGGCCGCCTCTAGCAAATATCTGGATTCCCACCTGAAGCCCTACCGCTGCAAGGTCCCTTCATGCCTGGATACCCAATTGCGCTTTTCTTCCAACGCGTGCTTGTTTCGCCATGAGCGCGAAGCCCACGGATTACATGGCCATGGAGACAACCCTCACCTCTGCCTATGGGAGGGATGCGAACGATCCTCCCCTGGAAATGGATTTCCCCGTAGATGGAACCTGTTCGACCACATGCGTCGTGTGCACGACTACCAGTCCTCTGAGCGTCTTAGCTCCCCAGAGACCTCCCCCACTGCCGCCCCGGCCAAGAAGAAGGAAGCTGCCAGCCGCAAGAGACGTGGAGTCACCGGCCCTACCCCAGCACCCACTATGAAGCGCACCCGCTCCGTCCACTCCCACGGGCCGACCAAGGCCAACCAAGCCACTGCCCAGTATGGACAGCGCCTGCAGGCTGCCGAACGGAACTTCTACCAGTGCCACGCACGTCTCCTTGAACATGTTGGAAAGATGACCCCGCAAGACATGTCCACCCACGACCAGGTCAATGCCACCCTCAATGAGCTTTTCACCCTTGGACTCAGCTACCGCCAACTCGACGCGAGCCAGGTTTCTCAGATGCAGCACGGACTGCCCTTGCCCGCGTGAAGAGAGATCGAGAATCCTGTGAATCCTTTTCGAACATTCGAAAAAGATGACACAGTGAAGGATTTTCTCAGGACCCCGCGAGGACCATTTTAAACTTACCCACCGTGGAATCAATGGACGCGCTGACTGCCGTGATATTTCAACACCTGGATGGCCAAGCCACTCTCATTGTCACCGTCAAGGGCTTGATTAGCAATTGCAAGTTTACTTGCAAGTTCTTTTCGCCCAAGAGATACCACCACACTCCCTTCCTTCTCCCCTCCGGTTCAACCCCACATAGACCAACCAGGCCAAGGAAGGCGACCATGCATCACGGTTATTCTTATCCCCCAAAGGATCCACAAAGGCAGCGCTACACATGCAATGGAGCCGGGCACTTCATAGCATGACATGCAGGATTTCAAGGAATCTCTGAAATTGCCCTTAAAACTTCTGGCTAAACCCTGGAAATGGAGACTCGGAGTACTTGCTGCAGGGCAGTATAGTGCCTCTGGGGAGGTCAGATTTTGAAGATCAGGTGCATCAGTCACCGATCTCATTGATGTATCTCATTTATGAAATATGGAATATCGACAGTAGAAAAGGAGGATTGGATGGAGTTTGGATTTATAGAGTGCTTTGTTTTTTGTTTTGCTTTTTGTTCTGCTTGTTTGTTTTGCACTGCGTTCCATCACCCCTTCAAAATACCAAAAGATATTATGAAAATAAAAGAAAAATTACTTGAAATTGTTTCGTGCACTTCAAACACTGGACCTGAAAGGACTAGATTCCTTGCGAATGTGTCTTGTAGTTGTTCAGTGTCAACACTTCGCTCCTTGTACATGATTTCTGGGTCATCGGGCGGGGGTGGTTCCGACGGTTCGGGTTCAGGCCAATCTTCAGGCTCGGGTTCAGGCTCGGGTGCAGCCTCGGGTGCAGCCTCGGCATCCAAGTTCACAGTCGAGTGTCGAGATTTGTATTTCTTTTTCTTCTTGCTTGGCTTTTTGGCTTCCGGGGGACTTCGATCTTCCACCAGACGGGATGAAGGGGGTGTGTAGTCTTTGAAATAAGCGAATTCACATAATCGAGCAAAGGTGTCAACATCGACGACCTCTGACCAGTCAACACGGCTCGTTTTGGCCTCGAGCATTTCACCGTTCATAAGAGCGTTGAGAATTGGGGAAAGCTCCGCTAGAGCAGAAGAATGAACGACAATTTCCTTCTTTTCAGCACCCACTATGAAAGTGCACAAACGCGAGAGAAGGTATCTTTGTATTGTCAGACTCTGATCATAACAAGAGAACAGTGGAATCCCTACCTCCCAAAGGAGCTCTCCATTCTGAGTTTGAATTATGGCGATGGCGAGACTGGAGTGAACTAGGGCGTAGGAACCCTGGAAAAGAGGCCATTGTGGATATTAAAAGACTTGAATGATGGTCTTGTGAGGTTTACTCATTGGAAACACCTCATGTGCATCTAGGGAGTACATATATACATAGAAGCAGTGATGACTATGTGTTCTACCTCTATTGGTTATTCCTGGAACACTCATGCAGACAGAGAGTGATAGAATCGACGAAATTGCATTAGCGTCGCTTGTAGAGCTGCAGTCGGTAACTGCAGCTTCTTCTTGTTTGCCACAAAAAAGATGCATGAGTACATGCAGTAGTAAGAAAATGGCAGAAACTTGAAGTTGTGTACGAGTATGAGCGCCAGTAATCAGTGCTCATCAGCCGCTTCGATATCAGAGTGTTTCTCTAAATATCTCCAATCATTGGACACATCTCGGGGTTCCCTCTTGCTCATATAGTTGCATTACTACAAAAATCTCCAATTGTTACCATCAAAGGTCATTAGTAAAAGGTAATTTGGGTGGCATTTCCATTCCAAGCTTTTGAGAGATCCCGTACTGTGTGTTTTTGTGATTGACTACGTTCTATGGTGTATTTAATCTCTAGGGTACAGTGTCGATCCAATAGGATCGTATAGGATCGAGACAACCGTACAGACCCACATAAAAATGGAGACAACAAACAGAGTAGAGGTGGAAGGCACAATTCACTTTGAAAGTACAGAAGGCAACCACAACCAACAAGAATCCCAAGAAAAGAAAGGAGAGAAAAGAATGCCAAGTGCTGGAATCGATCTTCTGACCTGGACAAAAAAACAAAAACGGCAGAAAGGTGGTTCAAGGCAGCTGCCAGCGTTTCATTAATCAACCTAACCACTCTTCCCCCCAAACGGGCAGAGCCAAAATCCCTAGACCATTCAGAGCTACGATGTCAGGATAGACTCTTTTCCCAATTTAACCGATGAATTGTCCAGTATTCTACAGATTTGTATACAGCTGCTACATCGTTTCCTTTCCAAGGTTGGACCTCCATTCAGTTACTATGCCCAGGTGTAGATGAGAAAAAGACAACAGTCCCATCTGTTACAACGTTTGAGATCATGATGGAGTAATACTTTATATGACTACAGATTTATATCATAAGCTCATTAATCATATCTCAATAGCTCTTATCAACAGGATGTGCAACCTTGGAATGTGGCATTTTTCCTTCGCCAACATTCGAAGATGCGTCCAGGTCTCCATCTATGCTTCTCCATCCTCACCTCCAATACTACTATTCAAAAACCGCACAAATGCATCCCCAACTTGATCGGCTGCCAAACCACCCTGCTTTTCACCATGACCGTGACTAAGATACCTCCGATTCAAACTAATCCACTGCCTCCGCAGGCGCTGTAGCTTCGGCGCCGCGAGAACTCCACCCGCACCGGCCAATTCATCCGTCGTCCCGCTCGTGGCGACGTGTACGGGTATAAGAATGGGGATTGAAGCTTCGGGAACATCGATCGCAATGCCGTGCGGGTTTTCAGTCTTGGCAAGAGCTTCCTCGGCGGAGGGGTTGGATTGGGTGAAGGCACGGATTGCGTTGACGATAGCCGTCGTGCGTTTCTCCATCGCGTAGAGGGCGCCTGGGTCTGTGACTGCGGCTTGGGTTGTGGCTTGGTGCGCGACGATTCTAGGCCGGATGGAGGATCCGCGGGTGAAGGTTCGCGCTGTGGTCGTTGTGCTGGCGGCGGAGGAGAGGTTGGTTGAGGCGAGGGAGTCGATGAGGTTGGAGACGGGTGTTACGACGGGGACCTCGGCGGAGGGGAGGACTACGCCGGTAAGGGCGTGGAAGATATCGGCTACCGGGGGGGTCGGCATCTTCCCAGGGGACTGTGAAGAGGGGTTTGTCCCAGCGGCTGTGTGTGCTTGGTTCTTCGTAGCGGAAGATGAGGTTGTCGAGGAGTTCGGGTGCATAGGCTTGCTCGGTGTCTGATGATTGGGCCGGGGCAGTATTGTCGCTTGATGGATCCGGTTGCGCTGTTGACGAAGTATCCTTTTGCTGGGCTGCATCCCGATCCAGGCGAGCCTTGTTGTTCGCGACACACTGGTCAACGGGAGTACCAACGTGCACCTAGACGTACTTCAGTTAGCCATTGTATACCCTCTCGACTTATATAGAACCTGGTGTCTTACCACACAGCACGAAGTCCCCGCCGCCTTACTCTCACACCAAAGCTGATACCGCCACCCTTTGATGTAGTTCATGCCGTCCAGGATCACAATGCTGTCCTTGGCCACCACACGCTTCGCACGCGCATATGCGACACCGCGAGCCTCCTTCTCCGTTCTAGCATGATCGTAGACAGTACGGGGGTACGAACTGTTATCGTGCGACGAAACGACGTGGATCTTGTACCGGAATTTTAGGGATGCGGGCGACTCTGCGTCAGTGGCCGCGAAGATCTCATCTTGCGCTTTCTCGAGTAGGGACGCAAGTTGATTTGCGCGATAGCTGAGACCGGAGCAGGGATAGCCGGTGAGAATAACGAGCTGCAAGTGTGTCAATTTAAGGTTCAACTGTCACAGGTGGGCGTTCTTACTGGCATGGTGGGCTGTTGCGGAGTTGTAGCGGCGAACTTTTTTTTCCGCGGGGTTGAGGCTAGGCATGTGACCCACTTAGATAGTATGATTACCCTATGGGTAAAGAATATCGTTGCCACAATCTTATTGTATTATATACAGCATTTTAAGTCTATTGCTATTTTCGTGTGTTCAGTTTGATAATTTACTAAGTGCTCGCTTGGGTTTGTTATGGTAGATCGCTTTATGGCGTTGGTTTGCCCTCTATACCCTCATTGGCACTTTTTGACTAATCTCCAGTTCCATGACAGACGTTTCTTTGTCTCTGCGGATACCTTTGTTTTCTAAGTATAAATACTAGTTGGTGTCGAAACATTTAACGTGCTTAGGTACTATATTTAATTACATGCTCTTGGGCACGCATTTTGGCAATTATTTAAATACTACTGTGTTGATCTAAATAGTAACTACTAAATAGGTACTATCTTCAAGGCCCCTTCCTCCCCTTCCAATGTTTACACCCCACCTGGGCGGGCTTCAAGCTCGACGACACCTTCCATTTATAGTAGTACCTAGTAATAATACTAATAGTAGGCAAACTCCAAGGTTCTCCGCCTTTTCGCTTGTCATCCTTCAAACTTTCACACCCATATCGAAGAACTGCAACACGCTTTCGACCAGATACATTCAAGAGAGAAGTAAATTGATACTATGGCTTGACGGCCGAGTATGTGGGAGACATCTTCGTGTTAAGTTCACTGAACAACGCGCCACTTCCGGCGATGGCCGCGGATTTCTTTCTCCCAGTCCTGGCACTGTATGATAGATGGTGCCACGCCATATATACACCCGCACTGATAATGCTTCAGACTTCGGAATCTAGGGATATGGGCCCATCGAGCAGGAATTTCGAGATTGGATTACAGTGGATTACTGGAGATATTACAGCTTGAAGGGCCACAGGAACTCGATCCAATCCACACCCTGCCTCAAAAGCTTGACACTCCAGGGCTATAAAGGTCAGATTGTGCATATCAAGCTTTGAAGTCGTGAGATCCCAGTCTTGTCGGCAAAATTTCCAACCTTGGAATCTTGTCAAATGATGACAGAGAAATTTTGCAGTCTTACAAGCGACATCTTTATGTCGAAAACCCTATACCGTGGGTTGAAGTACGTGGTCAGTCGAGGGCCGGGACCAGGGAGAAATGTGCCTTGGGGGCGTCTTATTGCGGTAATCTCTGCGAAGAGACCGCGGATTGGATCGCTGTACTCGAAGACGAGAAGGAATACATCAGTTGCATCACACAGGGTAGACATGGTTCTTGTATTTAGGAGCGGAGGGACTTTACTTCTTGTGTCCTTCCTCCTGATGATGACTCTGATGGGAACGATTCCGATGAGGATGGCGCTGACAAAACGCCACTCAGAAATCCACGGACTACCCCCAAGCGCAGGAATCCCCCCCAAGCCCATCCTCAAGCCAAGCCTGAGGGAATAAAGCGTGCAGGGAAGCTACATACCTGGGTACCTAGGTATTGTGGTGGAGAACTGGTGCCAGTGTCACGTTGTCCCAAGGATGTCGATGGCTATACATGAAGACCAGCTGCCTAATACTGGGCAAGCGCAAAAAGCGCAGTAGTAGCTTTGGCACGAGGTTCCAAGGCTCTATTATCAGATATGAGTGATCAGCGAAGTACTAATTGTACCGTGCACAATTAGCATAAGAAGACTACTTTTGAAATTTCATCTCAAGCATTCCGCACCGTGTCAGTTGATCGGAACTATGCCTAGATGTCTATATACTTTATGCAATGCGAGGGTATCAAATCTAATTTCAAATCAAGCGCTTTTCGGGGCTTCAGCCAATCGCTCAGGCGACCAGCGAAGCTCATATCCAAAAACTGTCCTGCGAAGCTTCTCATCCTGTATGTCGTAGTCAGCATGCGATCGCGTACATATCGTACCTGGAAGAGATCAATTCACTTACACCAGGATCATCTTCAAAGAGGACTTCACCCATCAATTTCTCAAAAATCTTAGTTACAATGAACCCGCCCGCTTCCGCCAGGGGAAAGAACTTCTCAGTCTGAGACAACAGCCAAGGCTGATATGGCGTGAAAATGACCAGCGCGACAGCCTCGGCGGTCTTCTTGAGCGTCATTTGCATAGTCTTGACCAGATTGCCGTGCTCGGGATAACTGTAAATGACATCGGCCATGATAAGCACGTCGAAGCCCGTGGCTCTCGAGCCATCAGCCAAAGGAGGGATGCATTCAAGGAGGGGTTCCACCGGTTTGCCCCATTGGTAACCGTCGACATGTAGCGGATTCCGGTTGTCGGGGCCCTTGGGGATCTGGTCGACTGCTAGATCCGCATTGTGTTGCATATTCTGTACCAGGTCGAGATCCGGGTAGTCGGTCAAAACGACGGTGTTGGCGCCCTGGATGGCGCTGACGATACTGGGGACGCCTGCTGCGGCGCCGATCTCAAGGATGTCTTTGCCTCGGATGAGGTCTTCGGTTCGTTCTTCGATGTAGTGTGCGCTGGTACGGCCGGCGTTCCAGAGGAGGTTTCCCTGAGAGAAAAGATCACAGTTAGGTTAATTGATCGGTCATCAGGGTAATTGGGCCAATTGGCCTACGTAAAGTGGGTGGCTGCCCACGAGTCGCACGCGAACTGTCTTGCCGGACAACATAGTGTGCTCGGCGAAGGTGGGTTCTGGCTCATCGGGATAGAACCCTTCTGGGTCCTGGAACATGTCCCCAGTGGAGAAGTCTTCCTCGGCCATAATGGTGGTGATGGGAGTAGTAGTGGTGGTGGTGGCTAGTGATAGTCCAATTACCCCTCCAAAAGGTCGACTCTAAATTGATCGGATCAAAAATTATTAGCTGATTATCGCCTTATCAGTGGGGTATATTGGCCTGATATATCAGGCAGACAGGATTTCATATTCGTGATTCGCGCGATGAACCTCCGGATCACTGACCTTGAATGATTACCTGAGGATAGCTGGCTGTTCACTGGGGAAGCCAGAGCTGTACGGAGTACTCCGCTCATACTGTACATACGGTCCTGTGTGGATCGTCCAGTTGCATAGACTTTATTGTATTGAGAGCTGAAAAGTGATGGCCAATCACGTGGACAGTTGTATACTACGTGCACTAAATCAATGGCCGATTATGGTAGAATGCAACCTTGGAGGAAAATGTCAATCGAGAAGTGGAATCTGAGTTGTAGAATATAGAATACAAAAATGAAATATCATAGTTATGACCTATCCTATATTTATCTAGATTGTCTTTGTTTTTGTCTATGAGACACTCGACTCGACTCGACATGCCGAGGCGTACTCCGATACGGTAATTACAGTAATTTGCCACATTGACACACAAATTGATGTGGAGAGGCGTGGAGATACCCTCGTATTACACGGGTAATTATCGGGATCGGCGAACTCCTCTCTTCTTTTCCTTTTTCGACCCATCACGTCTTTTCTTTTCTTTTCCTACCTTTGTCTCTCCTCCTTCCCCCCCAAATTCCTTCACCACTCCCCTATTTGCGCTCCTCCCCAGGCTCACTCTCTAGTCTGGCTTTATTTGAGCGCTCGGATTCCTTTATACCGAGTCCCTTGCCATCCCCTCATCCGTGGGGCCCTGACGCTTCGATCTCTCTACAGTGGCTTCGATTCGGTCATCGCGGATCCCTCGATCCTGCATACCTTTGTTCACTCCCACGCGTCAATATATCCCCAACCACTTCAAAGGGATTTCCTGAACTCTCGCGCTTGTTTCTGCTTCTGCTTCGGTATCCGCATCTGCATTTGCATCGCAAGATGGACCCTCTTCGATCAGCCCATACCCCTCAGGCCCCCGCTCAGCCTGCGACTTTCATCTCTCCAACCTCAACTCTCGCTCCTTCTTCCACTCTCAACTCTACCATCTCACACCCTGCGAACCCATTCAATCCTCATCCCTCTAATTCGACTACCCAGCCCTTCGCAGCAGCCTCCCACCCCATCTCCGCCTGCGCTGCCGAGTCCACCATGTCTCAGACACAACCCTTCGCCCAGGCCCTCGGCAACACCTCGCACCCGGCTGGGATACCACTCGCGCCTCAGGGACATAATTCCGAATCACAGCCACGATCGGACGTGCCACCCGCCACTCAACCCGCGGATGTCCTTCCGCAGGCAGGAGGCAACGGGCTAGGAGGTCCGACGGCGACAGCACCATTCCTGCAGGACTTCAGTCTCGTTGCGGAGGCGGCGAAGCGCGCGCAGATGTCCATCGTCATGCGAGATCTCGAGAGTGTAACCCTATGAGTATGAGATCTTATCAGTCAGCACATGTGATTCGGTGCCTCGGTGCCTGCAGAGCGGGCCAGATCTGATCCCAGGCTGAACATGACGACACAGCGTGATTGGCTTGGCATGCGCAGTTACTAACGAGTTGGACTGGATCCAATAGAATTTGGCTTGGGACCTTCGAGGGATGGTCTCTTTTGGCGTTTCATACGGTGATCGTCTAGGTTGGTGGGGTGGGCGGGCACAGATTCCCTCGGCGAATGGCCGCGGCCACGATTATGCCGAGGAGGGCTTGCTTCTTGAAGTCGACCACCCACCACCCACCCACCACCCACCCACCTACAAGTACCCCGACTTTTGGCGTTCTCTTTGAGGGAGTTTTGGACTAGTATTTCCTCTTTTGGTTTTTGATTTAGAGCCCTACTTTATACCACCTATATACGCGAAAGACATTGAATCTCAATTCTACTTTATCTACCCCTTTCATTCCCATTTCGTATGCAGTAGCCGATGCGATAACATTGGTAATCTATGCGCATTTTCTCTTCGCGGACACTGGTTTCTTTTCTGACACAGTATCCGGTCCGACAATCGGCTTAAACAACGAGTCGAGTCTCAATTGTCCCTTCTCCTTCTGCTCCACCTGGACCCTTTCACGAGCTAAAACAGGCGGAAGACCATGCACTCGACGCCGCACATCCCGTAGTATTTCAACTTCGCGCTCCCGCTGCTCCCGCACCGTGGGAATCGACCAAGAGGCGATGTCACCGATTTATGCGCCAATTTATACTCGATCCTGTTAGGCGTAGTTGGTAGCAATTCGCGTCGAGTTTGCGCACATGCTATGCACTCAATTGGTTAGTGATAGTGATGCCGATAGTCACTACGAGTCCTTTCTCAGTCCGAAGCCTAAGGTGGCTCCCTTTTTTCTTTCAGAAAATCGCCAGACGCACCTGATGTCCAATAATCAACCAGTAATACTCCGTGCCAACAGGCGCGCCACTCCCTTCGGCGCATTACGCGCGCGTAACTTCTTAGTCTAGTAATCGATTCTCCAGCGATCGGGCCCTTCTTTTGTTTCTTTCCATGTTCCCGGTTCGTAGGTTCATGTGTGCGAACTTCCGACTGCGATCCCGCTATAAAGTGTTCCTTTATGGGTCTTCACTGCGTTGTATCTAGGTCCACCACTGGCGTATTGTGCAGATAGCGCCACTATATTATCTGTGACTCCTTCTTCTAGTGGGTCTTCTTGTTCGTCGAGTAGAGTCGGGTAGATTGAGTGTATGCTGCCGGGACTGTCATCGTCGTTTGGCGTGGGAGGGTCACTTATTGGTGGGGTTGAAGTCGGAGCTGCCATCTTTTGGTAGAGGTTTCAAAATTGAAGGTAATGGGATATGATAGAAAAATTATTTGAATTGATAGATCAATTGCTACTAGCAATGGCTGATTGGTGATGTCATCTTGATGACACTAATTGTGTTAATATTCTGGGAAATTGGGAACTTAGAGCTCGAATTTGAACGCTTAAGAAAGAAGCCACTTAAATATCATGAGTTACTGCTAGATATAGCAACTTGACAGATGAATATTGAGCAGTAAATGTTGGAAGCGGTGTTTTAAAGTGACCACCGGCAGAAATCTCATGTCTGAAGACACGAGCCACCATGTTATTTTTGGTTTGTTGGGCATAAATAATTGTAAAGGTAACTTAAACATCATGATACTTTCTAAAAACGCTTGATTATTTCCCACAACACCCTCCAAGAGTTTATCCATTGCAACGGGCTTTCTGTATTAAGAGCAGAGAACGGGTTATAGAATCACAACCAGGGGTTGAGCTTCCTGAGTACATACCTCCCGCTTCATTGAAGCCCCGAAGTAAGTTCGACAGTGATTCTCTCACCCTATCCACCATGGACGTCCTGCCTCCACCAGACTACCCCCGGTCCAGCCGAGCGATTATTCTCGAATTCCAACTCGAACACCAAGTTGAACTTGAACTTTAAGTCACATTCACCCTGCTCACCAAGCCGCGTGACACTACAGCGCGGGAGCCTCACCTACTTCCCGCCAGGGCGGCTACCATCTGACTATTTTCCGCGCTTAAGGCCCTCCGTTGCAGGTAATTAGTTCAAGGGGTCACTCCGAGTCGTTTACTTGGCTCACCTCCTAACACCTTGCGACCAATTTGGGGCCCCTCCTAATGCTAAACTGTCTCCCATCTATTTTGACAGCTCCTCCTCTTTCAAACTTACTAGCAAGTTATTCGAAGGTCCTCTTCGGATGAATAGTCCAGGCCGCCGTTTCTTGAATAGTGGTAATCTTTGACCACATGATGATTTGATGAAGATAAATGCCTGTTATGGTTCCCTTTCACTATTCCAGACCCCTTTTTAGACTATTTATTAGATCGGTTTCAAGGAGATGAAGCCTTGGCTGAACTATCAAATGTTCAAGTTGTTGTTCAGATTGGCCCCCACTCGAGGGTGAGATGAGTTAGGGCTTTTCTCGGCACCTATAAATACGACACCCCAACTGACACTCCACTTCCACTTCTCCTCCTCCTTCAAGTCTTCCAATATATACTAATTAAACCATATTGCTATCCAGACTCGCATAATACCTTGCCATATTCAATTCGCCATGGCCACCCTCGAATTTGACCCTGACTGCGCAGTCAAAGAAATCGCTTTCACAAGAAAGAACTATCGTGACGTGTACCCTGCCGTCGACCCTACTCGCCCGGAGTTATCTCAGGAGGGCAAAGTGATTTTTATCACTGGAGCTAGTCGCGGAATAGGACAGTTGGTGAGTAAACCTTCCAAAAAAAACTTCATCACGCTGATATGTGAACAGGGCTTCGCCGTATCCTTTGCCCGTGCCAATGCCGCCGCCCTAGTTCTCCTCGGCCGATCGAGCGAGGGTCTGACCGAGACAGAGAGACTGGTCAATGAGATAAATCCCTCGACGAAAGTTTTGTCAATTCCGGTTGACGTCACTGACGAGGCAGGCATGAACAAAGCTTTCGAGACAGCGGTGGAGAAGCTAGGCGTGCCACAGGTGCTCATCAACAATGCGGGGCAACTCGTAAAACTCGACACAATCGTCAACACTGACGTGGAATCCTGGTGGAAAACCCAGGTGAGTTATACCAGCCTAACTGGTAGAGCTAAAAATCCCGACGTAATTTGCACACGGCTGACCCGGAGGGACGCAGGAAATAAACGTCAAAGGAACATTCATCGCAACGAAAGCCTTTCTCAAGCACGTAGGAGAGGTTCCATCAGCACCTACAACGATCATCAATGTGATTTCGACGGCATCTCAGGGCGTTCCGCCTGGAATGAGCTCATATTCTCCATCGAAACTGGCCGTGTCCAAATTCACGCAGTTTTTAGCCATGGAGCATCCCACCATCACTTCCGTCAATCTGGACCCGGGTGTGGTGGCAACTAATATGGCGCACAGTGTGCCTTGGCTCGCGCCTTTTATTGGAGACACTCCGGAGCTCTCTGGAGGCACGGCCGTTTGGTTGGCTACTGGTGATAGGTCGTTTTTGTCGGGGAAGTATTTCAATGTTTGTTGGAATGTTGAAGAGCTTGAGAGCCGCAAGGAGGAAATTAAGAGTGGGAGGCTTCTTACTTTTACCCTTAATGGGAAATTCGGGGGGGCCGGATGTTACCGTGGAGGGAAAGTAATCATGCCTAATATGTCATTGGATTGACTGTGTCAAGTTTTTAGCACCAGCTTAGCTTTCGAAAGTCCATAATTTGACATCTTATCCCGAATCACTATCCTAAAGATTTCAAGAGCTCCTTCGGTATCTCCCTCCGAGGGTCAGACCGTACGGTCTTTGAATACTAATCAATTGCTACATATGCGGAATTTGGGAACCAGAAGCTTTTATAGATTTCAGGCTGTATTTGAAATGAGTGGCGAATTCCCCGACAGGTTTTTGATGGGTTTTGTGGGTGTCCCTAACGAGCGCAGGAGATTGGTAGCCAAATTCCACGGATAGTAAGGCATGTATGGAACTGCGCACTAACTACTGGTAGTTCTTCGTCGAAAATTCCCACAAGTACACAATTCGGCGTAGCAAGGGACTGTATGTTTGATCTCGCTAGCGTCACTGGATGAAGATCACCAGAGTCTTGTACTTGATCTAGCAAGCAGGAAGAGACTCCGTGTATTTACATGCAGAGCTAGGGCCAGAGGAGCTCTCAGGGGGCTGTTGAACATTTTTAGATCAGTTTTCCGAAACAATTAGAGAAAGTGTGTCGAGATCTTCACTTACCTCTTCACCAGAGTCATTACCCTCGTACTCCTGGCAAATTGTGTCGACTTCGGTTGCGCACACATTGCTTCGGATAGTCGCGGTATCGCCATAGTTGCTGTTGATGCCAGCTAGAACACTGCCTTTGACAGCAGTAACCCCGGAAATGGTTACATGACGCTCATACATTTCGTCGCAGTTTCCACAGGAGCGATAGAGTTTTCCAAAGTTGTATGCGGTGAACCCCTGGATGTTCACGGTGCCAGGGCCATTGTGTTGAATGACCTTGTCCTCGGCGCCCTGCGCACCACCTCCGATGACATTGAAAGGGCCGGACCCTGTCTTCAAGGACAATGCGTCTATGAAGAGATTCATGTTAGTTGATTTTTTTTTTTCATTCATCTCTTGGGAATATAGTACCTTCGCACACGGCCTCCCACCAAACATTCTCGATCGTGCAGGCGCCCATACAGTGCACTCCTTCCAGTTGATCGGAGCCGATGATGACATTCTTCAGAGTTCCTCCATTCTGGATCCAGAAGACAGCGTCTTTGTCACCACCCTCTCCCTCAGTACACTCAACCCCGCGGCCGTATGTCTTCATACCGCCATCGAATGTCATATTTCCACTGATGACCTTGGGTTCATCCAGGGTCACACTTCCTTTGGATGAGGGAATTGGAAAAGTAAAGCGCTTTTCTAGATGGGAATGAGAGGAGCCATGAAGGGCCAGGGCGGTGGAAACCAGAGACAGAAAAATCGCCTTGTTGTACATGATGGAGGGAATCAATATTTTGTAGTGGAAGATTTTGAAGAATAGAAGAAGCTGGCTGAGCCATATACAGACCCTTCTTCTGTCTTCATTTTATACCCTTCGGCTGGATTAATATACGGCTTGATATCATGATGAGACAGTCAGGAGAAAATCATCATCTTGGCAGTTATACTCCTTTTCCATAAACAGTTTCAGGGCCGGTACCTGCTTCCATAGCGGGATCTATCGACTATTCTCTATTTCAACCTTTAATTATCTATTTAGCACATGAGTTATTGTTCCATTAAATCCTTCATGGGGTATCTTTTTGTCTACATCACCCGCCCATCTTGTAACTAAAAATTCACATGTCTTCAATCAAAGGTTCGCTCGACGAGTTACTCCCAAACTACAAGCTAGCCTCTCAAGACAGTCAATAACAGGGATTCCTTGGCTATGATGATCTTTACTCGCAAGAAGCTGTCAGAGGTATCATCAGGGCTAGTACTTCCCTGCGATTGGTAGATCGATCAATCCACAACAGGGAGGCTGTGCAAGTATGAAACGATTCTACGCTTGGCATACGGCCATTGTCTAAAACACCAGCATCATTCCTGGAAACTCAATTCTTCCTGGTACAAAGAGACTTTTTGCTGCTATGTACCAGACTGGTGGGAAATATTTTGATCGACATCCGATGGATTTATGAGCCGTTGTCTGATTCAAGTTTGTTTAGCCGATATAACTCCGACGATATTTCCGAGTTGTGCGAAAGAAGAGCTACTACCAATGACAGTTCTTCTCGCAGATATTTGGATTTTACACTATGAATTTAGCGGAAATCAGTCTAATTAATGACCGGCAAAGATAGAAAAACACTATAGATGCATTCTCAGCACCAGTCGGTATGGATCATTTGCTGTGAATGTACACTAATGTAAGGCAGCGAGTAGAAATTTGATAATTTATCAAACAAGAACTTCCGAAACGGAAAAGAAAATCAATTAAACTAAGCCCCTTGCTTCAAAGAAATATCATAATACCTCTAGGGTGTTTGATGCCAAGCACTATCTCTTAAAACCACCTAGGCAGGTGAAACCACGGCGCTTCCCGACTGGCGCTAAGAATCATGAAGCTATGAGTATTTATTTTGAATTAAATCTTCATGTCAGTCTTCAGAATTCTTTGTTCACTGTAGGTGCTCAATACATTATGTTCCTCTCCAATTGAACCTTTGAAAAGTTAGCATCGTACCAGGTGTGCCGATCAGATACCCAATTAGGAAAAATGGCCGGCATTCGTAAAGTGTGCACAAAAGCAGGGCGACCGTCCGGAATTCAAGCCTTTCAAGTTACAAACCACTTTTTGGTTATACTAAATCCGTTAGCGACAAGAACAAGTTGGCGGGGCTACATATTGTCTTCCTCGGCTGGAATTCGTGGATTTGGGCGATCATCCTACTCATATCACCCACTTCTTTAGGCGTTTTTGTTGCATTTGAAGTCCACCATTCAATTACTCTCCAGAGTTACATACAATGGCGATATTAAAGACAGTATTGGGGCACTACTAAGCGGACACCCCATTTGGCTATCTGAATACCCTATCTGTCTATTTAGAAAAGATGCTGGATGTGTGTTACCACGAACTACAATAGATGGCCAGAATTCTACTTTCTCACCTTCGCTAGGTATCTACCACTGCTAACATCTCATCTGCTGATGTGGGTTTGGGAACGCACCGAAGATCTGGCAGTAATTTCACCCTTGGCTTTAAAAACATCCATCTCTCTTCCTCTCAGAATATCAGACTCACGTTCCTATTAGCTGCAGCAGTCTTGAAAATTCTTAAAACACCATGGTTGAAACACATACAGTCTAGATCTGATTTTCTGCGTCCACAATCTTCGGGCCGTATGTTCAACGCTATTCACTCTCTTCTAAATATCCGAGAACTTCCAGACTTTTTTTTGGCTCCCATCTGTCATTTCTGTTTATCGTATCCCAGTCCGTTGAACTGGGCATACAGCCTTGGGACTTTCCCCGGATTTCCCCACTCTCTCCCCACTCCTCCCCGCCTACGTCCCCCCCACGCAATGACGGAATGTGACCGGTTAAAGTGCGGCACGAGACGATCGTCCTACCAATCATCGCTCCAAAGGCTGCGAAGAAAACATACTATCCTATAAATGGCATATTAGGCGGTCGAGTTGGTGATCGCTGGGCGTCGGTTTCGAGCAAGGATTCGCTTACATTGCCGCCTCTGGCTTCCCCTCATTGTGTTTCTGCAAGTGAGGTGTCAAGAAGGTCAAACTTGATTTAGCCGGACTCGCAGTGATTGTCCTTGTATGATAGTGTCCTGCATTTGGGTCAGTATAAACATGGCTGCACCCCTACTCCGGTGGCCTGATTTATGTTTGCGTCTTGTTTTGCTTACAATCCACGGATACCTTGCGCCCGGGCGGATTCTCTGAATATATTCTTTGTTTCCATTGAATACACACCACACATAATACCAGTATTATTGTTCTCTGATAATGACAAAGGCAGCGGGGAAAAAGAGTCGGCCTTACTTCGGACTGACCGGAGGATGGCTGACTTTTTGGGTGACGGTATGTCTTTGACATCCAATCCTCCTTCGCAATCAATCAAGCACTGATGAACGGACCTTCCAGGTTGCCTGCGCAACAGATATGACCCTCTTCGGTTACGATCAAGGCGTTTTTAGCGGCGTGGTCATCACACAAGACTTCCTCGAAATTCATGACCTCGTCGGGCCGACCAAAACGAAAACCTTGTCCACTGTAACAGCAATCTACGATGTCGGTTGTTTTCTTGGGGCTATTCTAGCTTTCACAATGGGTGAAGTTCTAGGTCGAAAGAAGACTGTTTTGGCGGGAACCACTATCATGGCTGTTGGGGCCGTTCTACAAGCGACATCTTTCAGCTTGGCGCAAATGTTTGTGGGGCGCATCATATCAGGGTGAGTTGTGTTTCAAAATATCTCGAACGAGATTGATTATTCATCTCACAACCTGGCTCTCAGAATTGGAAATGGCGTCAACACTGCGACAGCCCCTGTGTGGCAAACCGGTAATTTCTTTGAACGATTGAGCTTCGCCAAGAGACTAACAACCTATTCTCGCAGAAACTTCGCAACTCAAATGGCGTGGAAAGCTAGTAATCCTCGAAATGATGATGAATATTGCCGGCTACGCCTTTGTGAATTGGGTTAACTATGGCTTATCTTTTGCAGGCGGTGCCATTGCCTGGAGACTCCCACTTGCATTGCAATTTTTGTTCCTCTTTATTTTGTGGTCCACCACCCCTTGGCTTCCAGAGTCACCTCGGTATGTGGGTTTTACTAAGGAATTTGCAAAAAGCTAATTTTGAAACACCGCTAGATGGCTTTTGGCGCATGGCAAGGAGGATGAGGCTGTGGAGGTGATCAGTTGCTTGGAGGCCAAATCACTAAACGATCCTTTTGTCATTGCACAGCGCAATGAAATCAACTTCACCATCGAATACGAACGTGACAATTCGGTTCGATGGCGGGATCTGTTAAAGAAGAAACCAAGTGACACAAACACACTTCGTCGCCTTCTCCTTGGCGCCGGCAGTCAATTTATGCAGCAATTTGGGGGCATCAACATCATGTCTTACTATCTGCCGACTGTGCTCAAAGGCTCCGTGGGATTTTCGGACGAGATGGCACGCTTGCTAACCGCTTGTAACGCCATCTCATACTTCTTCTTTTCGGGACTCGCTGTCCTTTTAGTTGAACGAATGGGAC
This sequence comes from Penicillium manginii, assembly GCF_028828005.1. Taxonomy (NCBI): domain Eukaryota; kingdom Fungi; phylum Ascomycota; class Eurotiomycetes; order Eurotiales; family Aspergillaceae; genus Penicillium; species Penicillium manginii. The sequence continues at coordinate 2,137,127 of NW_026643102.1, read as the reverse complement.
GCCGAGGGTTGATGCTCCTTTCAACATTCAGTCAATTTGTGTGTTTTCTAGCAATCACCATTTTGCTTCGTTATACAGACATGTACCCGGACAATGACTCATATGGATCTGCTTCGGTTGCTTTTATATTCCTATTCCACGCGAGCTTTGGTGTTGGAATGCTGGGCGTTCCTTGGCTGTATCCGACAGAAATCAACTCTCTGCCCATGAGAACCAAGGGCGCAGCAATCGCCACCGGAACTGACTGGTAAGAGAATGAAACTCTCAATGATTCTCAGGAGGTTTCTCACCAAAATCACAGGCTCACTAATTTCATAATTGTGGAAATAACCCCCATAGGGATTCAAAATATTGGCTGGAGATTTTGGATTGTGTGGACAGTGACCAACTTTCTGTTCTTGCCCATCATATACTTTCTTTATCCAGAAACAGGTCTTTCAACCTACCCTTTGATTTATTTGCTCGAATATGACACTGACATTTTACAGCCAATCGGAGTCTTGAAGACATTGATGCTTATTATCGGACAAAACCGTCTCTCATTGTGGTTGGGGATCGTGAGGCAGTTTGCAGAGGTCGGCCACAGAGATACGTTGATCATGAAGAGGCTGAAATCAAGCGAACTGCTGCAGTTAAGGACATTGATCAACCGGTGCTTACCGACCATGTGGAATGGAGCACTGGAACTGGCAGGGACGGCGAGGAATCTCTCTAGAAGGGTTCAAGTTTCAGTGTGAATGCTACGAGTTGATATTTTTAAACCTTGAAAACAGTAGCAACGAACGGAAATCATCATATTGAAGGTGAACGAGCGAAGAAAGACCTCAATCACATAATTCCAGAGCTTTTTTCCTTTCTCCATCACTGCTTCATTTCACGGTGACCATGACCAATTCCCTTCCGGAGACTCTCCATCTCCCGCGAGACAGCCATCAATGAACTTCTGTGGAAGACAAGCTAGCCGTGGGTCCCTTGCCTGAAGAGCTTCACTAGCCTTTCTAATGTGACTATTGCTAAACATGTCCCATAATCCGTGTTCCAGGGCGTTTTCCATGAGTGGTAGGGGATAGTAAGGATCATCCTCGGAAAATGCCTCAACAAGATGGGTGATAAGTGATTCGGGATGGTTTATGCCTGTATCTTGGTACCAAATGTGGCAAAGGTTGAAATCAAAGACCCACAAGCGTGTTGCATGTCGTTCAGATTTGACAGCTAGAAGATGCTCGATATCTGTATACATTGGCATAGCTACCACTTGATCAGAACTCGGTTTGAGAGTTGAAAGAACATTATGTTTGTATCTGCTGTCTGTTTCACTGCCGAGAACAAATTCGATATCGTAGGCATCCACGTTAGCCAACCGATGAATGACAGCCAGTGCTTCACCTATGGCCGTAGCTAGATTGCCTATAGGGTATTTGAGTTCAATCATCTGGTCCAAATGGAGATTGAAGTTTCGAAGTGTGAGGTTCGGGGAAGGGGTTGTTTTCATATGGCGACGACACAAATATTTGCGAGCTAAGCAGTCCCGATTCGTGGGGTTGGCAGCGGCAAATTGACGATATTCGGCTGCACATTGATTATTTATCAGTGCTTCGCGCGCGATTGTTGGAAGAGGAGGAGTTCGTTCTGAAGCCAGAGTCATGGCGGGCAGTGTGATAGAATCGTGGACAGTCGGGAAAAAGCTCATATTACGTTCCCACCATGTGTTGTTCGTTTTGGGGATGTAATTAAAGGGTTTGGGAACACCGCAGTGAATGGCATTATTTTGAGGGTTCTCAAAAGCTTCCTTTACGCGTAAGTGTGCTTTCAAGTCGTCCCAGAGCGCGTCTTCGTACGAAACTTTGGCGAATTTCAGGACGTTTCCTTATCCAGGCATTTCGAATACCACCCCGCATTGTCCAAATTCAATGACGCGATATTCGACAAATGGTAAAGACTGCTGGGTCTGTTGGAAGTGAGCAAAAGGGGAGGCCGTATTCGAACAGGGTTCAGGAGTGAGAACCCGGTACAAGATGGTGTCGGGCGAGGAGCACTCATGAAGATCTAAGTCGTTGATGACGGATTCATTGTGGTGTTGGTCACGGATCGTAGATAGCCGATTCATCAGGTTGATATTTGCACGAAGCGCGGATGTCGCAGAGATAGGCAAGTCTTCACTAGAGTGTTGGATGGCACGCCGTAAATCATCCATCGTGAAGGGGTCCGATTACAGGATGAGAGAAGGGAATAATGTGGTGGAAGATGAAGGAAGAAGGTTGGAACACCTAACGATGGAGAAGAAGGTAAAAATCGGTTTTCAAATAGGAAAGTACGGATGGCTCAAGTATGGGTGGGCCGATTCCGCATTTGGAAAGTAACATGATCGATTGACATAATCAAATCATACCTGTTTTCCCTATACTTCGAGCTCTTAAATATGAATTTGATTTGATTCCGAGTCTCTTGATCTAGATTGCTTATTTGGATTGTAATGGCGGTCCGTGAGTCATGTAGACATTTATAGAAGCGCGAGCTAATAGTGTTTGGGCTCAAGTACTAGTACGCCCATAAGGGGTGAGTATCACGATTATATAGCTAGTAAATTCACAAATGAGATGGGAAAATAGACAGGCAGAAGAATATGGCTTATTCTAATCAACCATTGTAACAGGTTTTTATGATAGCTATTTGCTCTACATCGACCATTAAAAGCTTGTGTAGATTGACTTGAATGGGTTTAAGCAAATCAGAAGAATAGATGATACGAGGATGTACTAATACAACCTTGGAAGTGGGACCATTCTCCAGTTTCATTATGATACTCTCTGCCCTATCACATACTATTGCCTCCATATTCTCGTCAACCTACGGCGTAAGCTCATTCGCATCCTGCAGAATTAGTGGAGGAACAAACAATATTTTGCAATTAAAGACATCCATCTTCCATTACGGGAGCGGCGCAATTAGAGTATTACTTTTCATATGGTAGCCTATCCATTCTTCCTGCGTTGCCATAAGGGCATATGCTTGAAAAGCGGAAGTTGTAGCCATGCCTTATTTACAAAATGACAATGTGAAATACTCAAATGGAGGAAATAAAGGCCGTATTTTATACTATCATATTACATATCGAATTTGGCAAATCTGTCTCTTAGTTGACAGTAAAATACCAAGCGCTTGAGAATTCAGGGGCATGTTTATCCACTCATGGATCGGTAAATCGCCGGCAATACTCTCGGATTCTCGTATTGAGTGTCTGGACCCACTCTTGAATTTTTAAAGTTGTCGCCAGACCAAATGCTATAGACCCACACAGCTCGGGAAGCTTCCGTCGGCACTCGATATTGACGAAACGTATACACAGCCAATTTCTCTACTTCCCCATCTTTAAGAATTATGAAGACTCTCACGTTCTTTAGCTGCTGGAATGATTGCCATTAAGACACTTTGCAGAACATGGTGTATGAAATCCTAGTACTTCCCGAGGATAAATCAATTCGTTTCCGCCCGGGCATGATACCTTATAGTCTCTAGAATAAAAGTAATCATGGAGCCTAAAACTATCGCTAGGTATCCACAGGCACCGAGCTACCTAGTATCAATGCGTGTCCTGTTTCACCTGTTTCACCTTTTTCTCTTCTCTTGATTATTGGGCCACTTGACCGCTTTTGCATTTTATTTTTGTTCGCCTTCAAGTTCCACTCTCGAACCCTAGCAACAGAGACTTGGAAGACGGGGGTATAAATATCTTCGCTAAACCCTCATTTCCAAAAAGGAGCAGTTACTATATTTCAAAATCCCTCAGTTATGGCAAACAACGATACTATCAGTGACAATGGAATCTACGAATACAAGCCAAATCAAAGCGCAACCATAGTAATGGCTGCCCTGTTTGGAGTCAGTGCCATCTATCATCTCATAGTGATGATAAAGAAAAGGACATGGTTCTATATTCCATTGATAACTGGTGCCATAAGTACGTATACCCCAACTTGCACCTGGTTTACTATTAACAAATCTCAGTGATGACTGTTGGATACATCGCTCGCTACATCTCGGCAAAGTCACCACTTGAACTTGGACCTTATATTATACAATCGCTCTTTATCATCTTACCGCCCTCTCTATACGCCGCAACAATCTATATGATCTATGGTCGGATAGTCAATTTTGTCCACTCGCCTGACGCAAGCATGATTCGACCTGATCGTGTTACAAAAATATTTGTTTTCGGAGATGTTATATCATTCTTCATGCAAGCTGGCGGTGGTGGTATGATGGCTCAACCTGACATGGCCAATCTCGGTCAGAAAATCATGCTCGTCGGGTTGTTTTGTCAACTCCTATTTTTCAGTTTGTTTTTAGCTATTTCCTTGGTGTTTTGGAAGCGAATGCAATCTTCTGCTAAGCTATACACTACTCCAGCATATGGAAAGCACACCTGGAAGTCTTTGATGAAGCTCTTATTCGGAGCTGCTGTCATTATCATTTTGAGATGCGTCTATCGCATCGTTGAATTTTCACAAGGAAACAGCGGCTATCTTGCAAGTCATGAAATTTACATGTACATTTTCGACGCTGTGCCAATGTGTATTGTGCAATTGATGTTTCACTTTGTTCATGCGGGTAATGTCTTCCCTTCGGGGCTTGGAGAATCAATGCAACAGGATAATGGGAGTTGGGTAGCCCTCAACGAAAGGATATAGCTGTTCGAGTAATAGAAATTCTAGTTTTTCATTTCAGTTTGGATCTATCTCAGTAAATTCTATACCCGATATAATGGTTAATTACCAGATTCCGCCGATCTACGATTTAAAAAAAGCCGAAAGTGAGGCCTCATATAAGTTCCTACATTTGAGTTGGATGATATAGATCCCCATCTCAAAACTGTGCGCTTGCGTGTGCAGGAAAGTAGAACTTAGAACTTACCACTCTTGCATCTTAAGCTTGACACTCTTTCCAATCCTCCAGTTAGCATAATTCATCGTTACCAACTTCATGATATTGATAATGATTCTACAAAACTGAGATACCGGTTTCTGTAAGGTTTCCATTAGTGGGCGCCATGGTTACTTAGACAATGAAGATAAGATGGTACTTCCTCTTGTGAAAGACCATTGGGTTTCATGATTCTAAATTCGATACGCCACGTAGGGGGCTATACAAACATCACCATGCGTTGGTGTGTGACTAGGTCCCCAGGTAAAACTCCCAAAACTCTTAGCGGACTACCAGAAATTCGGAATTCTAGAATATGGACGACGGAAGGGAGTCAGATCGCACTTTGATCGGATCCATGGATGGCATTGCTTCTCGATATTGAATTTGTGAGTAGTCCAGCGTAACGATGGATTGGTAGTAGGAAAGGCACTCATATTGAGTACCGAGGTCGGTAGATAGAATCGATAGTTTATGCCGTTGTTTATCCACTATCTACAAAATATCCCCTCAACTTTCTAACCCTGAAAATACAAAATCAGAATTTTGGCGTGGCCCCACAAGGAATAGTGGCTTATAAGGACCCACCAAGAATCTATAAATTGATTGGCTTCCAAGGTTCAAGTTCGCATTCTCGTATTCCCGCATTCTCGCGTTCCCGTATCTTCGCGTTTCCGATCTTCTCAACTCTAATCCGCATTTGGCAGGCCGGGACTAAAATTTTATTAGTCTGTCCTTGGTAGCAGTGCCCAGGGGCGAAAATCTGCTATATGATTATGGACTTAAGATTTAATACAAAAGTTTTCCAATCCCTAAGTTTCTGTCATTACAAGATCGATCTTTCGCAACATTCGCATACTTAGTCGATTTTCATTCATTACGGTTCCCAATCTAATTTAAGCCGCGATCGACCATGAGCGACCCAAGTGGGCAATACTATGAGTTTCAACTCTACAGATACACTCCTTCAATCGTTGGTGCTGTTATCTTTGTTGCTTTGTTTACCTTAACGACTGCCTATCATCTCTACCAGCTTATAAGAAGCCGGTCTTGGTACTTTACTGCGTTCGTTCTGGGTGGAATCTGTGAGATTAAAATCACCTCCTTGACATCTCGATTCTTGGGTTCTAATCGTATAAAAACAGTTCAGATAATCGGCTATATTGCGCGCGCCGTGGCACATTCGAATCCGAAAAGCATACCTATCTATTCGATCCAAACTCTCCTCATTCTATTGGCACCTCCACTTTACGCCGTATCTATTTACATGGTCCTGGGGAGGCTCATCGCGCATCTTGGTGCAGAAAGTTACAGTATAGTGCCCTTGCGGTGGCTAACAATTATTTTTGTTACGGGCGATGTAATTGCATTCGTGATGCAGGCAGCAGGTATGTGGCATATGGTTTCTCTACCTAGGTAACTTCAAAGTATCACTAACAGTTTTCTTCTAGGCGGAGGAATCATGGCAAGCGGCACATTAAGTGCAATGACGACAGGCGAAAATGTCACGATCGGCGGTCTCTGTGTGCAACTTCTCTTCTTTACCGTCTTCGTGATCACATCTGTCGTCTTTCACATTCGGATTCGCTCAAAACAAGCGCAGCAAATTATCGGAGTTCAACGGGATCATCGCGGGAGACCTGTTCGTAGCTGGGAAAATGTCCTTTGGGGGCTATACTTTGCCAGTATCTTGATTCTGGTGAGGTCTGTCTTCCGTCTTGTGGAATACGCACAGGGAAATGATGGCTATTTGATTAGTCATGAGGCATTCATGTATGTTTTTGACGCCACTTTAATGCTTTTTGCGATGGTCGCGATGAACGTGTTTCACCCGTGCACGGTTTTAACTCCATCCTCGAAAAACGGCCGTCACCAATTGGGGGATCAAATGCAAGAAGCACAAATGGGTCCTGTTTGATCAGTGGATCATTAAGCGAACCTCCAATATACTAAGCTTTATGACAGTTTATACTACTACTTCATCTTTAGTTTCAAGTTCGTAAATTGACCCCATGAGTACCTAGCTAGATATCATGTCAATTACTTCAATAAATCCTACTAGTAAGAAAACCATAAGTAGATTACACTGACCAGGCTCTCAGGAAATGATTCTTCAAGTTTTGACCAGATATATGATCCGAATCAAACTTTGGATGGTACCCGGTTTAGATAATAAAGAAACCCCCCTGGGAAGAAAAATCGATTCCATTCATGATCCGATTCGCCGTTTATTATAAGAAGAAGTGAATCCTTGGAATAGATTAACGATAAATTACGCTCAAACTCTATCACCTGGGCATTAACCGATAAACAGCGTGAAGGCTGACCATTTTGAGAACACTACCAAGAGACACTCAAACCTTGGAATGAGGCTGCTTAACAACAAGCATGGGCCATTTCATCAGTGCGACAATCCCATCATTCCCGCTTTGATTGATTATAGTAGCAATCTTTCTGATCTCTGAATCAAAAGTAGCACCAAAAAGCCATATCTTGTCAAGTAGGGCAAGGGTTAGGTAAAGATGTGCGAGAATAGCCAATGATAGTCCTTGAACTGAATCAAAGGGAATCGTCGAGTCTAATGATGAAATGAATCCACTTTCAACAAGAGTTGGCCATGATGCTATTGCTGTGTCCTCGATCTCAGACTGAATTTCGAGCTCTGGGGAAGATTGCGCTCCAGTTCGATATAAGGAAAGGACGTATAAGATGCGCATGAACATCGTTTCCACAACATCAATAGCGGCATCTTGATCTTGGCAGTATGTTGGTTTCATCGCACCTGAGCCGGAATCAGGGGTGGCGGAGAAACGTGAATTGTCATCATCAAAATGCGGTGTGATGGTCGCTTTCAGCGTGCTTGAGAATGCTCGGAGATCACATATAGCTTGTACGGCATTTGATGAAAATACGGAGAATCTCGCCGATATAGCACCTTGAGATAAGTCCATTGGAGGACTCGGGGTCAACTCCGCTATAAAGTGTTTCCAGTCATCATTAGCTTTATTGAAGACCAATAATGACCTCAGTCGGCTTCTTCGGAGATGCATCCAATATTGTTTCCCGATTGAGAACGAGACTCGTACTAGATTGAGCCATTGAGATCGAGGCCATTCGGGGGTTTTTTGAGCGCCATGCGAGCTATCGATCGGCACAAAAGGGCACCAAGTGTCCTCAGGAGCCAGATCCCCCACCTGAAGAGACACAAATGCAAATGAATTGATTAAAAATGACCCAGTCAACAAATTTTCGGAGTTTGATTCTTGATGCGATTGAATTTCTTGCTGAAATCCCTCTAACCCTTTTTGATGGTGACTGATGACCACCTGGGTCAATGAGCCGTTATCCTCATTGAGACTGGGATTTTTCGAGTGGGCTGTCAGCATGTCGAGTCCGGCCAACGCTAGAAGCAAATGCATCAGATACTCTGCTCCAGAGGCTATATCAGGAATGACACGCTCCCACACTAAAGCTTTATCAGGACCGAGAGTAATCCGTCTTGAGGTATGCAAAATATAATGCTGCAGGAGTTTGAGATCTTGCAAATTCAAGCTGCCCTTCACTCCGTGCGGTTGAGCAGTTTCGACAAAGGAAGCATTGAAATCCAGAGGCCGGATTTGTAGCCCCTGGGAGCTTTGCGGGCAGGAGCTCGAAGATCGAGCATAAGGAGCCGCCCCCCTCCGAGTTGATGCGCGTGTAGTGATTGGATCAGGGAACACACATTCATCAAGTCGGACAGAGCATGCCCCACACACTGGTCGCGCTTCATCACACTGGCAGGATTAGCCACAATACCTGCCAAACATCATGTGATCCTCGGTACCTTAACGTGACGATTCTTGCAGGCGTAGCAGCCACCTCGCGATTTTGTGTGACTTATGCGTTGCTTTTGTTGAAATTTTGGTTTCGAAGTTAAGTCTGACGCAGGACCTTGAGAATGATCTGACGCCATCTTCAATATGGCTTCGAGAAAGCAAAGAGAATGATAATCGAGAAAGTCCCTATGGTGTTATTTCATGACATTTGGTGAAGGAAGTTGACCGCATTCCAGAGAAAATTCCCATCCCCTGTTGGGTGGTAGGCCTCAGGCACCATCCAGGCAGCCATTCCGCCTTCCGAGCCTCACTCCGCACGCGGGACAACCACCTGGATAGTTCATCGGTTGCGGATTGATCTGAGTCTCCCGGGGAGGATGTTACCATCTACTAGTATGATATCCGACCTGCACTGTCAGTAATACCGAGGTATAGTACTACTAGTATTTTCAAGTTCTTATCTATTTACACCAACGTGGGATTTCTAGTACCTAGGTATGTACTGTCACCAGCGTTTTCTACCTAGGCAGCATACAGCTTCCTGCTCCATGTATTGATCACCGCCATCAATAGTTTAGCATAGCAGGGTCTGTATCTCGAGTCGGCATTCTTGCGCCCTTGCGCCCTTGCTGCGCTACAAGTCTCTCGGCACCGCTCCCTCTTCTCCTCGCCATGTTGCCTAGCTTCACACACATAGTCAGGCTATCGAAGAACCTCCGTTTGTAGTACTCTTTGTCCCCTGGGTCTGTTTTAGACGACCAGCCAGCATACTTTCAGCCACGTTCTTCGTACTTCTGGATGCAGCCTATCTGCTTAGGATCCGGTGGCTGCGAATTGAAGGCATGGCTAAGCTTCTGCTGAAGACTTGCGAGCGGATATAAAAAAGCGCTTCATCCGCTGTGAGGACATTACAGACCACCGAACTATGGAAGGTGTGCTAAATGAACTGCAGTGCATCACCTTCAGTTCGCATGACCTGTAATCACTGTACATTGGCGCCGGTGCCCTTTTCAAAGAAGTCCACTAGGTAACCTGGAGAAGATGTGCTTTGATTGCCCTTCTCCCCATGTCCCCAGTCGGTTTTAGTGACATTGATGAAGCCTTTCTTCTTAAGGTAGCTGCAAATGGTATGCCACCCATCGTATTTACCCCAGCGAGGGTGGCTATATCCATACAGATATCAAGGTCCGATTCAGGCCACCGTTAACCAGAGAAAAACTGTAGGGCTATGCCCCCGAAGACAAGAGCCTTGGCCTCCCTCAGAGAGTCTCAGAAGCCACCGACATCATTGAAGAAACGCCCGTATAGCTCATTGAAAGAGCTGGCTGCAGTCGGAATCTCCGACTTCCGCGGGATGGGGCGATCGATGGTAACCACCGATACGGTTCCCAGCACAGTTCTCAATGTGCCGTCCCGTATCATCGGTCTCGGGCTCGGTGAGATTCGCGCAGGTCAGGCGGCCTGAGATGGTAGTGATTTGTGCCTCCGTCAGACGCTGTTTGCTGGTGAGGGTCATGACGCGGGGAATGTCAAGGTTTGGGGGTTGGCATAGTGGGTCGGTGGATAGCTTCGAAGGCGGCTTCTAGGAGTCATCCAGGTTGATAGATGAAGAAGATGTAGAAAGGTATGTGTATTGTGTGCGAGGCCCAGTACAATCACCTGATCATTGCCGCTCTCTTTCTGTTTATGTATGTATACTCCACTGCCATGCATACTCGCACGACGATCGACATACGCCCTCGGGTGCCAGATCTAGATGTCTCCCACCGTATCCCACGCATCCTCCCATCTCTTCAATTGCTCCGGCTTGTTGCGTGAAATTCAACACGTCTGATACCTCTGACTCCGCTTGGCATATATTGATTAGTGGCTGATAAAGAATTGTTAGACTGCGGGAGGAACATAGGAGCTGTCGGATGATTCATGGTTGGATCTGGCAGTGGATCGGCAATCGGTGTAGTCTCTTGCGATTGATTGGGATGCGATCGAAGTGATTGATGTCACCTGTGGATACTGTATACCCTCAGACGGTGTGGCCTGACCGCCTACCCTAAGCACACAGTACCTATGGGACCCACCGGTACGATTCTACAAGTAGCAACATCTGTGGGATCAGTCTCCTCATACGAAAAGCACTATCCACTAGGAATACTAGCAGTATTTTCCTGCTTCTTATCTCATTCACTCCGAGTTATGTGTGCCTTTCATGACACTATCACTACTGCGGTATACCATATTCCCTCCTCCCGAGGCTCTCTCTCTTTCATTTTCCAAGGTCTCGCTTTTTCGTGTCTGGTTTCGAAATCAACTCACCTTCGTGCATGACCAAAAGTGATTGTCCCTGCTATCAGCAAATGTGCATCAGCAGTCCTCCACTAGCTGTGCTACAAGTCATAAGATCCAATGGAAACGAACCTCCCTTTGAAACTAAAAAAGTAGAGAGCAGTCTCAAGCAATAATACAATCTTCCAACCACAAAGCAATACACGCCCAACACCCATTTCAAGCCGTAGCTTCAAGATCAACATTAACAAAGCTCGAGTGATCAATCAATTGCGGACTCAAGTCCAGAGGTTTGATAGACTGACCAGGCAGCATACCTGCTTCTGCCACCAAAGGCGCCCGCAATACTTTGCATGTGCTGTTGCAAACCCGACACCCCTCGAAAATACTGAGGCTCCGACACCCTACCTTCGCCATCGTAGATAGCCACCGCGACGACCTTGCGCCCGATGATATCCGAGTATTCATTCGCCTTGTGGACCGCGTCCCGCATGGCTTCTTTCCAGGTGTCGGGGTCCGACCAAGTGCGGAGAGAGGTTGCTGAGAACACTGTCACGGGTGCATCGGCGACTGTGTTACCTGCTTCGTCTTTTGGCGAGAGTTGCTTGAAGACGTCGCTGATCTCGTTGGATGTTTCTGTTACTTTTTCGATGACGTCTTCTCGGTCTTCGCCTTCGTTGAAGACGTAGAAGTTGAGGATGCCTCGTTCGGGTTGGCGTCGAACTCTTGCGTTGCCTGCGAGTGTTATCTTAAGTGGGTTCATGATTGAAGAGGGGTGGTTCGTTTGAAGGTTTGTTGGAGAGGAATGGGTTTGCTGTGTCTTTCTTTGTCCTCGCTCTCAAATAGTTTAATATTTTATATTTGGCGGGGGTGACTCCTCAGGCGGACTTGGTTGACTGGCAGGTGAAAGAAACTTGAGCCCAGACCACGGAATTGTTTGCTCCAGGGCTCTTCAAAGTTTCATTGGAGATGTAGAATACCCAGGTACTAGTACTACTAGCACCATTCCAACATGAAGATCTAGGTAAGTGTAAATTGAGGAGACTCCTCTGCAATTGTCACCGTTCCCACACCGGGATTATTTCGATCAATGAGATCCATCATGCCAAATGGATCCTAAGGGAGAAGTAGTATGAGACTACGGAGTACCGCGGTAGTACTTCATGACAAGACAGGCAAGAGAGTGCCCACAGCCCTGGAGTAGACTAGAAGCCTCCCCTATCTCAATCTTACCATGATTCCCACCCAATGTGCTTTCAATAATGCGATATCTCCCAAATATATTCGCAATAATGAGCTACAACCCCGAATTCTAGCGGTGTATGTAATACTAGTATGTATCGCGTATCACGTCACCTGACTCGTCAACTAATAGCCTCATGTGGGCGAGCAGCAAGGCGTCATCAAACGGCTCATCTCATCTCATCTCACCTCAGCCCGACCTGCAGGAAATAATTTCCCCCATCACTCCAGATCGGAATCAGAATTAGAATCAGACCGGTAGCAACTTGAAAGATCCCCGAGTCTAACGGGATGTGGAGAGAGTGGAGTCGCAAAAGCGAGCGTTGATCTGCAATGCTCATGCAGTGATGCAAGGAGCACATACAGTACAGTACATATGTACATAGTGGGGAGGGGGGAGAAAATAGTTACCAACAGCGACCTGGAGCAGCACCTTGAATAGCGTGACTGACTCAGGTGGCGTAGATAAATGACACTGGCAGTGTGTCTCTTAAATTTGCGACCGTTGCAGCGCTACGACCGATCCAAGGTCAAGGCAGAAGGCAATGTCCTCGATATGTATGGATAGGTTTCCGGGACAGGCTGAGATCAACTATTTTTAGCTACAGGACTAATACCGAAAATGTCGAGTTGGCTGACGCACGACGATCCACCCGGGTCATTCGTTGAGGCTTGGGCGACGCCCGTTGCCGGTGTGGCGTTGGGAACAGCCAATTACGCCTGCAGTTACGCGGAAGGCGTCGTCAAGGGCAGACTTTATGCTTATTGCGATAGATCGGATGTTGAATCTATGTACGGAGTACTACTAGTAGTAATTATGTTCATGCTTTGTGGTGGATTTGATTTGATTTGATTTGATTTGATTTTTCCCAAACGCCAAGCTATGCGCGACAATCCCAGTATTAAAGAAGTCCATGTAATAGAACCAGAAACCAGAAAACAGAGATAAAAACAAAAACGCGGGTCAGGTAAATACAAATGCCGACGCAGTGAGGCGTATGAACGTGCCGTGGATATATGACAAAGGAGGGAATGGAATGATTAAGTCACAGCAAAATAAGAAAAATAGGCACCCAGGCCTAAAACCAACCCTTGAAAACCAAAAACCAAACTCCATATGCGGGATGTGTATATATTGGATCGATCGTCGCTGCAGCGGGGAGATCGGCAACGTCAGTTACATACCAAGTCGCAATAATTTTTTTTTCGGTGAGCGTTGCGTTGCGACTGAAAAGACCAGACTCGTCGAGTCGAGAGTAGAGTAGAGTAGAACCGTTCTGGATCTCTCTTTCTCTCTCTCTCCCTTTCCAAGATTTTTGGGCGGGGGGGGTTGCTTTTCTTTCGTTTCAAATTGAATGTCGCAAGGTCCTCGTCCGGGACCCCACCAGACCCAGACCCCGTAATTAAATGAAAGTGGTCTGACTGCGACTAGCATACTGGGTAGACGAGCCGATCAAATTCGGCGAAGAGATGCTAGCATTCTTGCCGTAGGAGCCCTTGCTCGACAAGAAGGATAATTTGCGCGAGAGACGGCGGCTCAGACTGCGCTGCGGCGGCGCAGGACGAGGGTCAACGGACATAATGGACACAGGGCGCGACCGCGGGGGTCGAGGGTGTGCTTGAGTACCCGTTGCGGGCCGCTGGTCCGGATTGAAGTTGGCGTCGAAGCGCAGGGTTGAGCGGCGCTTGATTTTGTTGGCGGTTGAACGGGCGGGGTCGAGGTTTAGGGAGAAGTCCTCTTTGATGTCGTCGAGGGCGTAGGAGACTCGGCGGAGCATGCCGGGCTTTTCCATTATGGAGGGTTCGCGCTGTTCAAAGCCGTAGACTTCTACTGGGGTGCTGGGACCGTCGTCGATGTCGATTGGGGTAGCGTAGAATCGCGGGTACTTTACAGCCATGGGAGTGCGGCGCGGTTGTTGAGTGGGGAGAGAGACCGTAGAGGCTTGTTGAGAGGAGTAGGGAAGATGAGGGTCGGAGGATGAGACACTGGAGGAGTAGGAGTAGGAGGAGTTGGAGGACAGCATAGTGATGGTGGCAGCCCTAGGGGAGGAGTGGTATGTAAGAAGGAAGAACCAGAATAGAGGAACAGCTGTGCAGACAGAAAAGAATATGAGCAAAAAGCGCCGAGCAGAGTAAGAAAGAGTCGACATTCCCAAAAGGACCAAGTGGATCAAGACATCGTAGTTAGTCTCAAGCTACCAGGCGCCGGCCCGTGTAACACGATGTAATGTGTTTCAGATGGGTATTATTCATTATTATTATTATTACTCCGTACTATTTACGAATATTACTACAGAGTCCGGAGTACTGCATTGCAATATGATAGTCTGTCTCATGGCTTGCGACTATCACTATTACTACCTAGTGATCTACTAGTATATCCCTAGATTGCTATCAGATCTTCCTTTTCTACCTCAACCTCAGATACTACCATACCAGGGTCCAAGTGAATACTCTACCTACTACTCGGTAACCAACACTATACTCCGGACACCACTTTATCAGATGTCTTAAATCTGACACAGAGTACGCGCGATTCAATCCATCCATGGCGTGGTTTGGTTGTAATTCTACTTCCCTAGCTCCATCCACCCACCCACCACGCACTCCATCCCCGTTTTTTTTTTCCCATCTCTTCTCTCCCGTTCCTTTCACTTCACTCAGCTCCGAACAAAACCGTGGGCCTCCCCCCCCGAAAAGAAAGGAAGCGCATCCACCGGTTCCCACCTGCGATCTTCTGCCGTCGACCGCTGATTGGCCCGATTCCGACCTCAGGGGGGGAAATAGGATCGCGCGATATTTTCCACCCAACTAGCGTCGGACAATGCGGCCTCCGCTCGCCGCAGCCACAGCAAATTTGAGCTCAGGGTCGAAGTGGGTGGGGTGGAAGTTCGTGCGTGGGAGATTGAACGGCCCTGATGGTGTTATTGCTCGTATGGACGGGGTACGGATGTCGGATCACGGGTAAGATCACCAGGGGGCAGTTTAGTCTGCGGTGGCTAGGGTTTCTTGGCTTTTTTAATGCCGATGTCTTGGGATTGCATTCCTTCGAGCGCTGGAGTTCCAAGTTGTGCCAGTGCCAGTGTTTAGGGTGGGGATGGGGCCGAGCGCCTGACAAACCACAGCCTTGCTTTGATGCACACACACCAAGGAGGTGGTGGAGTGCGTGTTACGGGTATTACAGGTGGAGATCCCCGCGGTGGAGGAATGGGAACGAAAGCGAAAAGGAAATGAACATGAATCGTTGCTCGTTGGCGCTCGTTTCTAAACTACAATGCTGGATGGTGATAATGCTGGCGCTGTGGGGGCTAATGCTAATGCTGGGATGATGGAATGCCCTGTAAGAATTGGAAATCTTGATCATGATCATGATCTCACATCACAAAGCGCAGGTTTGTATCTGCCGGATCTGTCAGCCCGATGTCCCGTCCGTTGCACGGCAGTTCAACTTACCAAGGGGATGGCTGCAGCTCAGCTGCGGCTTTTGCGTATATTTGCCCTCTAGCTCCGCTCGGATCGTATTAAGCAGCTGCAGATAGTTCTGCTGTGGCCACTGCTTTAGCGATTTAATGAACGCCCAACTCAAGGCTCCTCGCGCCTGGCCGTCTTGGAAGGTATCCGCCCTGTCATTGGTCAGTCAATCGTCCATCATGTACGATTACTAAATATATCTTTAGTCAACAGGATTACTATGACTTACGATGTTTGCGTATCCTTGGACCCGGAGAACATCACCACGTCCGCCGGTGAGGTCTTGGTTTGAAGAGTGCGCTCGCGGGCCTGTCCTCCATTCGCGGCCTTTTTGAAGAAGTTAATCGCTGTCGACGCAACACTCGACAGATCGCCCTGTCCGTAGGAACCGATGGCACTGAATAGATCCTGGGCAGCTTCCTTGGCCAAGTTGGGCTCCTTCAGGATGCCCTGGGTCGAGTAAACATATGGCAGGTCGAGAGCAGTACCGGAATGGCATGAGTCGAAGATCGCCGTCAGACGAACACCAGGACGCAGCGGTCGCACCATGATGGCGTGCATATCATCGTCAACAATGTGCCCCGTGGTGCGGTAGTCAAGTGGGTAGATCACGTCATCGAAGCCATCGTCCTCATCGCCGTCCAAGTCGGGAGTGCGGCCGCCGTGACCGGAGAAGTGGACGAAGAGAGAGTCGTGGGGCTGGGCGTCGCGAACGAGCCACTGCATGGCCCGCAGGATATTGGCCTTGGTCGGAAGACTCATCGGATTCTTCTGGTCGTCGGTGAGGATGACCATATCCTCTCGGCGGTAGCCAAAGCGCTCGTGCAGGAAAGTCGACATGTTGGTGACATCGTTGATGCAGCCCTTGAGCGCGTTTGGCTGCCCGAAGTAGTTAATGCCGATCAGTAGCGCCCGGCGGCGACCGGTACATGCGGAGTACTGGAATTGGTAGTTGGATGGTGCCCCGTGACCGAAATGCTGCAGAGCCTGCGGCGGCGGAGGCGGCAAGTTCGGCGAATTTGCGCGGGGCGCACCTGGGAGGAGCTAATTAGACT
Organism: Penicillium manginii; assembly: GCF_028828005.1. Lineage (NCBI taxonomy): Eukaryota > Fungi > Ascomycota > Eurotiomycetes > Eurotiales > Aspergillaceae > Penicillium > Penicillium manginii. The sequence continues at coordinate 2,120,341 of NW_026643102.1, read as the reverse complement.
AGAGTTCTTCTAGGCGGGGGAGATGAACCCGGAGACGAAAGGGAGTGGTCTTTACCAGGTTGGTGGACAGCAAGGTTTGGCTGCGATGGGTAGGACTGGTGTCCGTAGGGCCGAGGAGGCTGTGGTGAGGGAGCATGGCCATACGGTTGCGGAGAGGGAGCGTGACCATAAGACCGAGGGGGGCTGTGGTGAGGGACTGTGTCCATAGGGCTGAGGGGACGGGGTGTGATGAGCGTATGGCCCTGGAGGATAGGCCCCTGGGACAGGGGAGGCGGGTTAGAGTAAGAATGAGGCCGCTGATGTCCTTGGTATGGACCACCACCGTAGGGCTGAGGCGGGGGATGCGGGGACCATTGCGAAGGAGGAGGCTGTTGATATCCCCAGGGCGGCGGAGGGCCTGGGGGAGGGCCTGGAGGAGGTGGACCTTGACCTTGATACCACATTGGAGAGATTGAAGCGACCGGATTAAAAAGATATGAAGTTCTTTCGCGAGGGAAGAATCGAAGAAGAGAATGAATTTTCTCGAAGCCTGGGGGGGCTGGCTGAGGTGGGTCAGTGCAGATCGGATGAAGGGCAAGGCGTCCAGTGGTGGGCGAGGGAATTAGGAGAAGACGAAAGAAGAGAAGAAAAGAGAAGAAAATGGTAAGTGTCAAAAGTGATTTGTTATTGCATCCAAGCTAATTCCAAAGTCCGAGTCAATAAACTTGAATGGAAAGCCGCGACGCCCTGGAGGCGAACCGTGGAAATTGACCGAGGACGCCGGTAGGGCTGCAGGCAACACTGTTAAAGGCCACGTGAGGGCGGAGTCGGAGTCGGAGTCCACTAGAAACAGTTAGTACTAGTACTCCGTTAGTAGCAGTATTATTAGTAGTAGCAGTATTTAGTGAACTCCATTCGGGTTAGTCTTGTCTTGTCTTGTCTTATCCAAGGCAGAGAACTCGAGTCATTGTGTCATTGTAGCAGCGTGAGTGTATCACGTCAGCCGAGGCCATCGCCGAGATCGGGGAAGGGAATGGGAATAAGGGAATGGGAAAGAGAGAGAAAGAGGGGAAGGGGATGATAAACGCATGCATCATGCATGGTACATCTGATGCTGAATAAGGAAGAGAAACGAGGGACTCTTCAGCTTCTGCAGCGGCGATCGGCGGGGGCAGAGCCTCAATGTTCTCCGTGACGCTTTACCAGGAAGACTCCTAGACTAGCCGTCGTCATCCGATGAGGCTCAACAATTTCGACTTGAGTGAATTTTTGATAGGGGAAATTTCAGATCTGTGGAAACCCGGAATTTGGGGCCGATCGAAATTGAAATGTCAAAGCGAAGGTCGGGGGTGTGGATGGCATAGCCAGTCAGGCTTCAAGGAAGGCCTGGAAGGAGGCCCAACAGAAGCCAAAGAGCCTCATTTTGTTTTTGCCTTCGAGTTTATACGAGGGGATCCACTGATGGTATCGATGGCGTGACCGAATCCAAATCGAGGAGATGGTTATCGTATACGAAAGCATTGTGCGAACGCAAGGGGGCTGTGAAGGAGATGAGGCTCTGGGGGGGGACAAAAGCAGTCCGTACAAGCAGGGAGTTACGGTGTGATGCGGCTCTACCTTCGTACACTTTCTGGACTCCTCTTCGACTCCTCTTCTACACTCCCCCCCTCCATTAAAGTCGCCCTCAACTCCCTCCAATTTTATTTCCATTCCCTACAATTCTATTTTCCCCTCCCTTCTCCAATTCCCCTATTCTCTTCCTTTATACTTACTCCGCCTCCCTCCCCATTATGCGCTGTTAACTGCGCCTCCTTCTCTCCCGCCATGCCGCCACAGCGGCTGGATAACCTCCCTTTTGATGTGTTCTACCAGATCGCAACCTCGCTGGACGACCGTGATTGTATTCATCTCAGTCGTACCAATCGTATCATCTATGATTCCATGCAAAGCGAGCTCATCGCGAGAAAAACCGTCGAGGTAAGCCAGCCGAGCTAAGCCTCACTCTATCCCCTCTTTACCCTTCCCCCACTTTAAGGGGGCCAAAACGACGCATGGCTTGGCCAATAACTAACTATGATCGGCAGAATGTCCTACGATATAGCAAGGAAGGCTCCATAGCCTTGCAGGCTCAGGCCGGTTATCGCAAGGCTGTCTCCCATCGCTTTGACATCAACGAGGCGGTCGCCACGGCCACCCCTTACTCCGTTTCTGTCTTGGCCTATGCCTCCGATTTTCTTTATCAACAAGGCGTACTTTGCTATCGGGTCGGGCAGGAAATTCGTCTGCTGGACGTTCATCGGGCAGCCCAGCGTGAACGTGTCCTCAATCTCCACGATGTTCTTCGTCGCTTGGAATCCAGCCCAATGGACAGGGATGCTGCCGAACGGGTCAAACTGATCCACTATCATGACGGTATTGTCATCTTACGTGTGATCAACGATAATGCTTTGGGTGATAGCTTACTGGCCATTGACATGGAACGCCATCCCGGCCATACTAGACGAAGACGCTTACTTCTGCAGGCGGTTGTGCCCTCTAATGTTCCCATCTTTGTGCGAAATAGTCGCTCGTATATGTGGTATGGATGTTTTACAGCCTCTGCTGCTAACTCCGACGGTGTCTGGTCGGTCTGGGGTGTGGATCTTGTTACACTGGAGAAGATCGATGTTCCATTGGACCGTGTAGTCGACGGCGATCTAGGCCAGACGCTATGCTTCGAGATGTATAAGGAACATCTATATGCCGTCTCTACACAAGTCGCGTCAAATGATGACGAGCGCTTCTCTTCTTTCTACCATTGGTTCTGTCATGCTCCCCGGCAGGAGAGTCAACAGTGGAATGACCGTATCTGGCGCCGTGAACACCGCGAAGGTCCCATCAATGAGATGTGGACAGACTTGTCGATCCGTACCGATGAGGAAACTGGTAATCCAGTGATCATCGAATGTCGCCGGGAATGGCGTCATGGCAAGAGCGAGAATCACCGAACAACCTATATCCAGCCTCTTCCGACGCCAACAGAAGCAGCCGAAGCAGAATTAAGACGTTCACCATGGGTGACTGACAACGAGGACGAAGATCAGAACAATAACGAGGTCCAGAATGATAATGTTAAAAATACCTCAGATCATGACACACATGGCCAATCCTTTGATGAGCGGCCTGAAAAGCGGCTACGCCGCAACTATCATGCCGAATACGAGCATGACCAAAACAGCAGACAAGAATTTATTGCCGCGCGCACCAAATACCGCAGCTACCACTTATCTGCGGCAACATTTATAGATCTAGTCAACGATCCTGCCCCGGAGGCAGACGGGCTCCGATCTCGCGACCGGATTCGCCTACGAACAGTCTCACGCAAACGCAAGTGTCCCATCGACGAAGAAGAAACCGGCCTGTTATTCAAGCACACCCAGACCGAAGCCGACGGTCGCCCAGTCGAGGGATCAGAAGAACGTTTCTCCTGCCGGGGCGTTCACCTCTGGCCTGCAGAAGACTCACCGAGTGAACTCACCCACCTGCTTTGCCCCGACACTCGCGCCGGATCCGTACATGCTATTTCCGACGAGCGTTCTCTTCTATACTCCATCTCTTCCCCGGGGTCTGCCGCTTGGTAACCAAGCTTTGATTCTGATCAGCTTTGATCCCAAGATCCGATTCCCTAATCTTCCTTCCCTCCGCTCGTTGAAAACGCCGATTACGGGGGATATTTTCCCTGTCGATATTCCTGGCCCTGGGCCTGCGTCTAGTGGCTCACTTATACGCGAGGCCAGACCTCTTTATCAGGCCATTGGTCGTGGATATTGGCTGCGATGAGCGTAGAACGAGCATTGCATAGTAAACTGGTAACTTACGACTACTCAGCTAGTCTAGTCTAGTCTAGTCGAGCCTAACTACAACCACCCAAATCAATACATACACGTACTCCGAAGATATTTTCCTGTTTCCATTTCTCGCAATTCTTTCCCCCGTCCCTGTATGTGTATGTAGGCATAGTCCGAGTCGAGACAACCCGCAAATCAAACCCCGCCAAGTCACGCGTGAAAAGGTACACCTTGGCGCATCCAACTCGTTGCTCCGACAATTAGGCCGCACTGCAACTGAACGAATCGAATCAAATCGAATCTCCGAATTTCAATCCGGGCGATCATCGGACTAGCAACCACAGCCTCGGTCATATTCAAATATGATATGACACAGTACATATGTACCGTCCACATAGGTACGCACCAGCCCAAAAAATTCCAATTCTAACTAGAGCGAAATAATCCCCGCGAGCCTGAGACCGAAACGGCCGTCAGCAGCCATCCGGCCATGTCACGGATTGACCCCGGTCTGGGCAACTGCCATGCAGAGGGCCGGTGGAGCGAGCCTGGCCCCCCCTGCATAAGATGAAACTCGGGACTCGGACACTAGTGTCAAATTTGAGCTTAAGCTTAAATCTATTTGATCTACGCGGAGTTTTTGCTTTACACTTTTTACCAGTGGATTGTAATTTAAATGTATTGCGACTTCCTTCCTATCTATCAATAGTACCTACTAAGTACTGACTACTAGTAGGGTTGGAAACTCGCACAGCCTGGCACCAGGGGAACCACTTCCGTCGTAAAATTTATGTATTATTCTAGATAGCTTCTAGGAACCGGCCAACTCAACCTCTATCTAATCTACACGACAAAGTCGTGATCTAGGTTCTATCCGTCGAGTCGGCTCAGCCGTGTATGAACAAATATAACCAAAAAAAAAGGAAACCCGTAACTCCGCCCCTCTTTTGTTCGGAAGAAGGTTTCAAAAAAAAAGAAACAAAAAGGATCACCGCCCGGGGAATCGAAAATCAAGTGTCGCAATCACAATCGTGTCGTGTCGGCGTCAGGTACGTCCGGTATTAGAGTAAGGGATCGACCGTTCCGTTTGGGCGTTAGCATCGCATCGCATCGCATCGCATCGCATCGCATCGCCTATGCCTTCATGTACATCCCAGCCATAGTATCGATAATCAAATCGCGCTTGACAGGATGTTCGTCTTCGAAAAGATTCCTAACATGAACATTCTCCTTCAACGCGTCAGCGAGAAGACCGCGCTTTTCCTTATTCGCGAACTCGTCTTCCAACGCCGAGAGGACACCCGTGCCGCTGCTGGAATTCGCGTTCAGGATGCTGGTTAGGTTCAGTTTGCCGTTTGAGCCGACGAGGCCGTGGATGGTGTTTTTCACCGTGTCGAGGAGGGGCACGCTGGCCATTAGCGGGAGTTCCGACATCACTTTCGTGTAGTAGGGGACTCGGGTGCCGTTCCAGGTTACGGTGCGCGTGACAGTCTTTAGGGAAAGACTGCCATTTGAGAGGAGGGAGGCGCCTTGGTCCTTGAGGAGCTCTTTTAGGTGCGAGATTGCGGTTTTGAGGTCCAGTTGGGCTTTCACGGGGAATGTGTTGGCGCCTGGGTAGAGGGTTACGTCTTTCAGGGTCGCGTTGCCGAGGTTCAGGTCGCCGCTGTAGATGTCGAGGACCAGGGTGCCGATGTCGAGGGTTAGAACTGATGGGTTGGGGAGCGAGGCGTTACCGATGAGGTTTGTGCCGTCGGCTTGGGGAGGGATGACCAGTTGGCTGTCCGACAGTGCGAACTCCTTGAAGGAGTCGAGGGCTATGCGAAGGTTAGTGATTGGCCGATTGAAATGAGTAAAGTGGTTGAGTGGTTTTTATAGACTTACTCGGCGAAGTCACGTCTTTGTCCATGGTGACCTTCGACTTTAGGACTCCCAGATAGGAATTAGTCGTGCCCTTGAGAGACAGGGTTGATTCCTTGTTGAACACGACGGAGTGAACGTAGTCAACCCAGGTGTCCTGGTCGATAAGTGGACGGTGCATATTCTCGACACCCAAGGTGGTGTTTCCCTTGATGGTCATGCCTGGAATCGTGACATTGGACCATGGCCTATCGGCGCCATTATCGCGCACGAAGAGATTCAAGTTAATGGGCTCAATGCGGACCGGCAGGGCGATTTTCAAATTCAACGCCGATTGCAGAGTCAACTGGATTGAGTCCGGCTGTGGGTTCAAGACGGATGCCTTGACCAGCACGAGGTCTGACTTGTTGACAACAAGTTGAGAGATAGCGGGGATCGCGACGAGGAAGCTGGGAATGGATGGTCAGTAAACGCGATCACAGAGGGAAGAAAGGTGCAATTGACGCGTTTAATAGGGTAGAATCTTAATCCCGCGTATAACCCAAGTGTATAACTTACAAGACTGGCAGGAAAATGGCGAGGAAAATCACATTTCCAATGAGATAACAGCACCAGAATCGCTTCCAATGGCGTGATAGACGCTCTCTGCGCGTCCGCGTCGTGGCCAGCGACAAGCCACCGGCAGACTCGACCTGCTCAAGTTTGGCGGTATCATCTAGACCCGCGGGGGGCATGGGTCCTCGATGAACACCGAGGGAGTATTTGGCGTCATCGGAGCTCAAATAAGCTGGCCGATCACCTTCAGTCTTGCCCATGATGGAATTGAGAAGGGAGGGAAGACGGGGGAGGAGGATGTCGAAAGTAAACGCAACCAACACGAATTGAAGGAAATACCACCCAGCGCAACAGCGGAGAAGGAAGACCAGAAGACGATGTGGACCGGGACCTCCCGCGACTATATTAGTATTTTCTCGGGGAGGATGGGGTCAAGTCTTTTTTGCATCCGGGGGAAATTGGCAGTCCGCGGGGTGTGACCCTTTGGATCTCGCTTGTATGGAGTAACCCGTAGTGCTACCGAATGACCGGGCAAGCGAAATAAGCCCAATCCATGTTCCCTTCCATGACGAGCTCCGAAAATATCGGGGAAACAGAACCAAAAAACAAAAGCCCCTGGCGGAGTGGGACGGTGGGGTTCGTTCGGAGCAACGTTGCTCTTCTTGGCCAAGATCCACGAGCTGGACTGGAGTTAGTGGCGCACGAGCAGAGCAGGGATCAGCGCAGGAGATGGCGATCTCTTACGAACCGCGGCTGACATGAGAAGAAATAGGGGCAGTTCACATGGGTCGGTGATCAATGTTGGTCACAAATCCGAGAAAGTTTCCTGGTGGTTTAGAAGTGGAGGAAGGTGGATGATGCGCAGTGGATTTGCGGGGTGGAATGAAGTCTTGCTGGATTTAATCAGCTTTTCTTCCCCGGACTGACGTTGTCTTTGTTGGAAGTTTGATCATTTTGATTATTTGGAACATCCTCTGTTCTTCTCCCTTATATTCATACATCCATACCTAGATATCACCATGTCCTCCTCTTCCACCCCCCCCCATCCCCTTTGGATGAGAAGCCCGATGTCTCCCATGACCACGATGTCCCCGTCGCCAGCAGCTCAGGACGTCTACACGCCCTAGAGCAACTAGAAATTCTCCCTCAAATGCTTCAAGAGGGCATCCTCTTTGCCGGATCAGGCGCAGCTCTGCTCCTCCAAGCAGCCCTCCCCGCCATCCGCGAAGTCGAAAACGACAACAGCAGCCCCAAAACACTAGCGACAGAGCTCCTCGACGCTCTCCAAGCCCATCTAGGCTACATCTCCACATTCGTCTTCGGCACACGCGACGAGCGCAAAATCCTCCTAGACCTCTTCCAGCGCGAAGAAGCGCCCGGTCTCGGCGGCGGGCGCAACAATCGCTTCGCCCACCACCCCACGCTGCAAAAATGGATGGCAGCAACCCTCTACGCCACCGCGACCGACTTCTATCAGCGCGTCTACGGTAGAGTTGACTACCAGACTGCCCAGCGCGCCTACAGCGAGTTCGGCCTGCTGATGAACTGCATGGGCGTGCCTACGGGCACCTGGCCCGAGACCCGCCAGGCGTTCTGGTCGTACTGGGATGATCAGGTCGGCAAGTTGACCGTCTCCACCGATGCGGCGCAATTCGCAAAGGACCTGCGCGAGTCGACCGATATGCCCAAGTGGGTGCAGAATATGAAGCCGTTTCTGCGCGCCGTCACGATCGAGATGCTCCCGCCGAACCTGCGGGATTCTTATGGGCTCAAGTCGACTACTAGTACTCGTACGCTCTATCGGACCTGGATGGGGTTCTCCGTGGCGGTTTACCCGGCTATGCCGAATAAATGGCGTGGGTATCCGCTGCGCTATTATCAGGATAAGCTGCGTGGGAAGTTGAATGTTGTTTGAGATGTTGTGCTGAGGAGAGGGAGTTTATTTGGTGGATTTGGGATACTTCTAGTTCAAGTCGCGATTGATCTACTATAATGTCTTTTTTTGTATATACCCATGCTATGCTATGAGATACGCTCTGTGCCTTGACTCGGATACGTGGATGAGGGTTTTTTTCTTTTGTTATAAGGAAATTGCATATATTTATCCCTCGTTGAATTCGTTTACCATCATGATATGTACTAGTAATCAAAGAAAATCATCGACTGCCAGCCGCTACTAGTAATGGAAGTTGTTTCTCATGCCCAGATGCTCTATAGTGTTCCAAGCACTCCGCCCAGCAGCTTCGACACATCCTCCACAAGCTAGATTCAAGAAGAATATTCGTCAGTATGGACTTCAGACACGAAGATCAGCATTACTAGAGGTACCCACCGGAGTAGCATCGCCGATCAGAGTCGTTGTGTTATCAACAAACTCCTTTGTGAGAAGGGAGTGGGCGTTGGTCAGAATATCCTGCAGGACATCGATATTGCTGGATGAAAGCAGCTTGGCAGCACCGCTAACAATAACCTCGAGGTTGTTGATGGTATCCTTGCTCAGCAGCTCTTGCACACCATCTAGAATGCCTGGCAACTCTGAGAGAAGACCAGTGGAGGCGGGTGCGCGAGGAGCAACAGGGTTGGGCTCTGGAGCCGCGAAAGCCAGTGGAGCAGCGGCGAGAGGAAGGAGAAAGGTAGTGAGACGCATGATGAAGGGTGATTGTGAAGTTGCGCAAGAAAGGAAGAGGAGAAGAGAATGGATTTGATGATATACAATGATAAAAGATTAAAAGAAAAAAGAAGCAAGTCTACTAGCTCCTGCACCCTGTCCTCCCCCGCCGCCCATATAAGCGAGTTGGAGCATCAGAAGCACTACACGAGGGAAGACTTTGAACTAAGACAAGCCACCCCGCGGCATCTAGACCTTGGAAACTCTCCAGCTACTACAACGCTCGGGACGAGATCAGATTCGTGAGAACGTTAGCGATCCAGCAAAGGCCGACCAAAATGGCGGAATCCACCCATTGACTGGCTGAAAAATCCAAATAAAGCCCCGAGGCTCCGCCCAATGTGATGGGCCACATCACAGGATTGGAGTGGACGATGCACGATCGCGGAACCCAATGTCTCGCCGAGGTCGATCATTGCTAGTAATGTAAGTTTCCGTGGTGAGCTCTTCCATGTGAGAGTGAGATTAAGAGGAGAGGATAGACGAGGCGAGAAAACGGTATGTGATGCCTCCTCTCTATGACCTACCTAATCCCGGCGGAGAGAAATCCTGGAAGGCGAGAGGCGATCCCCGCATCCCACGGTCTCACCCCAGATAGCAACGAAAGGGGACAAGATCGGCTCTCCAGAACCACTTTCCCTGGTGAAGTGGAGAAGGTAAGTGGCGTTGGGCGCCCTGAGTGGTTCGTGAGGGACCCCCTCGGACCGGCCAGCCCCATGTGACACCGGAGCTCGGGTCGTCTTGAGTAGCGATCTTCGTACTGAGTGCAGATTTGGTCAATGGTAGTATTAGGGTGGAGCTGAGAATTCTTGATACTATCACGATCATGATCAGGATCCCGCATTTAATCTATTCGGTTGAACAATTGAATCGCATGAGATTCGGTGAATGAGTATACTCCGTTAAGCAGAGGATGGGGTAAGACTTCGTACTCTATACGCCTCGAGTAGACTCAAACCGAGGCTGAAAAATGAGGGGAAGTGGAGCGCCACAGACGCAGGGCCCGTGGAACAGGAACAGGCACTTTTGAGGCTAGAGAGGATGAAATTTCCATAGCTACGAAGTATCCAAGTCTTGATGTCATGTCTCATTGCATTGTCTATCTGCAACTACCTCAACTATCTCATTTTCCAGCTGTACTGAAATTGAAACTAAAACTGAAACTGCCCGGAAATCAAGTCCGTAGCATAGAGTCCTTATCATCAAGCAGGAAAATTGAGAACTAAAAGCCTCAAATGTGAATTCGTGCTGGCCCCACCGCGCTACTGCACTGCACTGCACCGCACTACTTTGCAGCTACAGTGCTAGGGCCAAGCCGAGAACACCCAGCGCCCCGACCACCGCCGTAATTGCAGTAGGCTGCGCCGCCAGCCCTTTCGAAGTCGAAGTCGATCCCGTCGCCGCCGCCGTGCCCGTCCCGGTCTGCGAGCCTGTCGCTGTCCCCGTGGCCGTAGGTGTGGGTGTCTGCGTAAGAACGCCCGCCTTGACCTGCGATCGCACGACGGACATGTAACTTTTCACGTCGGACGGTAGACTGCTGTACCAGGCTGGAGTCGTGCCCGCGCTGAACTCGCTAGCCAGCGAGCGGCGGGATTCTTGATCGATTAATTCCCAGAGGACGGTCATTGGGACCGCTGAGATGATTTCGCCGATAAGCGATTTCGGGGTGGGGAGATGTTGGCGAAATTTGCGCCGCTGGTTGCGTTTGCGGTGAGGTGCTCGCTGGAAGGAAAGGTAATAAGCAAATTTTCAATAATTGATGTAGTGGTGGGATTTGGGGTCGCACAGTTGACTCGATAAAGAAGCAACATTGTAGCCGCTCTCTGTTGTGGCATCTCGTCGTTGGGGTTCGGCGCCCCAGGCTGTTGCTGCGAGGCAGAGAAGCGCTGTCGTGAATTTCATTGTGGTGGATACTATCTTCAAATTGGAAGATGTAGTGTATCTTGAGTTTTGAGAAGGAAGAATTTGAAGAATTTGCAGTAGACAGACTACTATTCTGGTGCCAGTGGGTAGACACTGGGGTCAGCAGCATATAACTTCAATGCTTGACCCCTCTTGGCCGTCGATCTCCAATGCTGGCCGGTTTCCTTGGTGCAGCTCGCTTCGAAGAAACCACTGTCCAGTGGTATTCGGGCATCTGATCTTGGGTGAGACCGATTGGACCGTTGCTGACGACGTCTAGACCTCCCAGAGAGTGGCGGACCTCGGAGCTGGGCCGGATCAGATGCTCAGGCGGGGAAGTAACAGTGCCAGTACAAGGAAGTAGAAGGTGCACGTCACCCGCGGAAGTTTGACTTTGATTTTCTGTTCGACCTGATATCAATTGGTGTTCTTTTGGGACGGTGCAAGTTGTCATTTCGATTTCTTTCATGCTAGCTTGTTGATCTGCTGTAGATCCAGATAGACCCCGATTAGATTTCAGGCGAGAAAGAAAGTTTATGACGATCTTGCAACTACTTTTAAGTTCACGAGAAAGGCCCCCATTATGCTGGAAAGCTCAATGACAGACAGCTTTTATCGCACATCAGTCTAACCTCATCTCTAGATCCCATAAACATTTCTCCTTGTTCCATTCCTTCCTTGTTTCCGTTACTCTTCATTCCGTATGAAAGCGACACCATCCACGTTGTTTCGCAGATGATCTTTATCATCAAGGAGTTTCATTTGGCAATGTCAAAGCTGGTGTTGATCTGTCTCATAGACTATGGGTCGATCATATTGTATTTGCGACCTGATTTCGCAGTAGGGCCCCAGGGCCTAATTTCATATCCCATAAATCTAGAATGGCGCAAAATAGGAGGTTGATTTGAAAGTTCCAAAAAGGAGTCTCCGGATCGCCGATTAATGTCCGGTACCTAAGTAAAAAAATATGTGTTCTTTGTCGAAGCAGTCTGAGGAGACGAGTATGGCATCCATCCTCGATAGACTCGTGAGAAGCTAGTTTTTAACTCGATGCATACCCTAGGTTATCATGGCTCGGAAGTCTGCGTATCATTCGGGATGGAGGTAAAATATCGTGCATCCATGGATTTAAGGGTAGATGATATCTGTGAGATCACTGGGGTGTAAGATGGTCACCCAGCGACCGCAGGCACAGGTAATTTGAGCTGACCATACCATAGGTAAGCAACCTTGCACTGAACGAGTCTATTATAATTGAAATGAAGCCAATAAATTCTATAGTGTCGATCGAAAACGTCGCCTCCTCGGGTGTTAGATCTTTTTCATATCTGAATACGGCAAAAGCCGAGATCCAAGCGGAAATATTGATACAACTTGTTGAGCTCCTCTGGCTGGATGAATGACGTGCTGAAGACTTGGAGTGGGTAAATATAACCATCCTCTGGCCTATTGTCGGATGGATTCAATGCAGTCTGAGTCGTTCTTGCCATATTTGAAAGGTGCAGTGGACGGTATGTAGTTGAAAAAGGGAGTGAGGCTGGACGTCATCTGTACCTTAAGGCAGGGAATTGAAGGTATCCAGCCAGGTAAAGAGCCGAAAAGATCAAGTAGTCGGTCAGCAAAAATATAAAAGCAAAAATAAAAACATACAACAGTAGGGATTCGCATGTGGTCACCCACCATACTACTAACCTGCCGGCGTGTGGCTTAAGTACGGCTGAGCGGACGGGAAGCCCTGTTCTCCACACCCTATGGTCGTATGTGCTTGAGACAGTCTGGGAGAAAACTAAGAGCTGCTGTAATTGAAAATCAGAGAAAGAAAACGAGCGTGAATTGATGTATACAGACCTTCGAACATGGTCACCTACCATACTACTACACTGCCGGTATGTGGCTAAAACACAGACAATAGGTCGGTGGGTGCCCCCCCGGGTGAGAATGGGGTGAGCGTCGCTTTAGCGTCGCGCGACTCGGGGGATTAGGGTGAGTGTGTTATATTTGGGGTGAGAATGGGGTGACAACAGGGTGAGTACGGGTCAGTACGAGTGAGTACGAGTGATCTACATTTGGCCCCTTCCAGCTGAGCTGGCTTTCAGTAATATTGGGCCAAAGCCTCCCCCCTAAAACCCTCGGTCGCTTAGCATCTGTTTAGGAATATAATAAAGCGATCGTAGGCCTAGCGCACACAGCGAGCCTTTCTAGACAGAAATTCTAAGGACACGTTTCGAATTCTCTCTGGAAAGCTCTTTTAGGGTTGCAAGTTTCTGTACGTATCGCTGAATATAGACAAGGTGAGCTTGAAAGAGGGATTGTTGATTGCCTTTTTGCTGAATTTGCCTTACTAAAGAGTAATATATAGTGAAAGATGGGAATGCGCGCTGGCAGTCTGTCAAAAAGACGGGTCGATTGCAAGAGGACCAAAATCACCACACTCACAGAATACAGGAGAGTCGTAGACAAAGCGAGACACTAGAGAGGAACGATAGAACGAATAACTGAACCTTTCATGAGCAGTATATCGACACCGCAACCTCAGCAGCCTCAGTAGAACATTTCATGAGGGGGAACATGCCTGATTGTTCTTGATATTATGAAACGAGCGCTACTTAACTTCACGAAACAAAACGATGGCCTTGTTGCTAAGGCTTCAGCCACATGACTCCAGGATACTGATGTTGAGAGCGGAGATCCCCATTACAATAGTTAACAACCTATTTAATAGCCAATCAATGAACCGACGAGCTATCTCACTTGAGAAGGTCGGTGACCATATGCGAATTCCTGCTGTTGTCCTGTATGTTCGTATTCACGTACTCATTTTTACTCGTCGAGAAAATTGCCCTTGCCGCCCTACTATTTAGCCAATTCACCCCCCCTAACCTTTAGTAAGGAAGGCAATATTGATTCTATTTGAGCTCTATAAGTCGTAATGTGAGACTTAATCTTGGTAAATCGCTACCCAGGGAAGGGGTTCACGATACTATATCGAGAATGGATACGTAGGTGACCCGGTGTCACGGAGGGATGGGTTGGAAGAGTAATCTCCCTAGCATCAGTCTTAGCTGTCGCACCAGAGTAGTCACCTTTCACATCTGCAATTTTGAGGGAGTTTGCATATTCAATACGGCTATCTACGACTTCCTTTCCTAGGCCGGATTCTGAAGCGTCGATTTCCTTCGAGGTCGTCATATTGTCGAGATGAAAACATTGGCTTCCGGCTTCCGGATAAAACGCATAATGCTCAGTTGAAAGCCTCGGCATTGAGCTTGAAAGTAGCCAAGCCTCCCTGTCATGCCAAGAGAGCTAGTAAGGCTACACCGAGCGCATATACCCCAGGTTTCCGTTACTAGAATCGCCCCGGATTTCCCCCTGGACCGAATCACGGGGTACAGGAGGCCATGCCGGATCTAGGACCCATAGGCAAGAAGAAGGATTCGAGCCAAGTAAGTCACGTATTCCACTATGGGAATAGTGTCGGCTCTATGACCCTGGCGGACTAAGAAACTACCGCCAGCATGAGCATAAACGGTCTTGTCAATGTCCGGAACTGGTTCAGAGGGGACAGCTACGTGACTATGTATTATCGCTCGAGATGCTCCATTCTGTTTTCTCTAGGGGACAAAGAAAACATGAGTGAAACGCGCCTATTTTCGATGTTTCTGGAGTTTATCAATCATTTTTGGACTACCAAGAGGAAGATAAAAGAAGAAGATAATCAAGCGATCCACGGAAATTAGCAAAAATACTGCGAGTACTGAATAGAGCAAGCAATCATTCTGGCCAAAAAATAACACCAGTCATAAGAAGATTATCCGATTCTTGTATGCATCCCAACGGCTAAAAGCTTTAGTATAGGGAGAGAATATCATGAGTGGTCGATATTGGATTTGGATCTTGAGCGTATTGCAAGTCCTACCAATTTACGATCCTAGGTGTCAATACTTGTCAGCTCTGAAAAACTCATATATGCTTTTTTTCCTTTTTGAAGAGCAAAATCCAAGTCATAAGCTCACCTGAAAATCCCCCAAAATGGCTGCGATATCCTCATTTAAACCCAGACACACGCTTTTATTAACTCCATATCTAGGATCACCGATCCAACTGTAAAAGCCATCTTCACCGGTAACTGTCAACGGGCGAATGGCGATAATGGCGAGGCCACTCCTCGCGACCTGGAATCCCTGCAAAATTTGACCATGAAGATCCAATGTCACTTGTTTTCCAGGGATTCTGTAGCCGAATTGTGTATCTGTGATATTTGATCCGTGGATCAAATCGAAACCGCATATATATGTCCGTCTATCCTCAACGAGAACAGAAACCGCAATCTTCAAAATCGGATAAGAGACCCGAATTGCATGTGTTTTTGTAAAACACCCTTGCTGTCCACATCTACCACAATGAAGCGCACCAAATTTGGATTTAGGCAGAGATATGATATGGGAATAATCATCAAATTGCAGATATTCCCTTTTTCGCACCATGCAATGTGGTTTAATTCTTTCCCAGCGAAAACTCCCATCGGGAGCTTCAACTTCTAGTGGTGAGCTGCTGTCCGTCAAAGGACAGTTTGGATCTTCAAACATCATATATCGATCTCGTAAATTCTCATTCACAAGCCATTGTCTTTTCCAGTCATTCAATATAAGCGGCAATTCAAACTTTGATGATTGAGTATACCGATATAAGAGTCTCCAGTCTTGAAAGTTCTCCGCTTCTAGATAACTGAAATAGCCTTGTTTTCCATCTAGAGAAAATCTTGTTCTCCAAAATTGTGGGCTTTCGAATAAAGTAACCATGGCTTTAGATGAAAGTCTGAGACTAAAGAAATCAGGGGTTGGTATGTATTGAGCGATGTTGAATCGAATTTCCAGCGGAAGGATCTGGAAACAATCTTGAGACTCCTTTTGGGAATCGACTTTCCCGCAGTGTCTTCTCAAGCTTGGAATGCAAGCTTGGCTTCTACGCGGACGGAGAAGCCTTTCCATTTGTATATTCTTCAACGATTTGATTCCTGATATGCGGTTTCTCGCCTTGCATCCTGGAAGTATGTGTCAAACGGGTAAAAGTCAAAATGCTGAGAGAGTTGGTGAGATCTTCTTACTTTCTCTGTAATTTGGCGTAGGTATCTCTTGTAGTACTTCAATCAATTTACCAAAGTTGGGTGGCCTTTTAAAATGCTTTAGTAGCCTTTTCCAGCAGAAATCATGAACGAAAAGCTCGCTCTCTGCATTACTGGGGTTAATTAAGATAACCTGTCTGAATAATATCATCAAACATACCGAAGATGACCGTGGACTCTTGTGGTCCAAATATTTGGACTGGTACCATCAGCTGTGATTTCAATGTCTGTGATAATATATACTGACTATTCTTCAAATCATCTATTGGATTTTGCCGTGCACACAATGCACAGCATTGCGGGGGAACCTGCATTTTGATTGATATTTGAGGGACGCGAAAGACACAAGCCTCGTCTTCGATAAAAAATAAAAGAAGGAAGAAATTTTCAGATAGTTGGACGGGGTGTATTTTGGATTTCGACATGTCGAAGCTGCGGACAAAGCGTAATTATTATGCCAACGGCCAGGTATGCCCATCAGCGTTGCATCATCAGCTCCCACGTCATGAGATGAATCAGCCATATCTACTCTACGCGACTCTTCGAACTAAACAAGCCTACTTTCTAGGTCGACGCCACTAGCCCGACTTGAAAGATATTGCCGTCGGGCGTAAACATAAATAAATATTTTGATACATCCTAAACTCTCCCTACATCACTTATCTAATTTTCTAATTCATATCGAAAGTACGAAAGGTTCCCAAATTAGATTGAAAAGCCTAGTTTAGGAAATTCTAAAAGCTGTTCAGAAAGTAATTGCAACAATTATTGCAAATTCAATTCTCGTAAGTACTGAAATCTAATAGATCTTGGTGATCTTATGAACTCCATGTGACAGCCTGAGGCCGTTCCTAATCCTGAAGCCAGAGGCTGCAATTACAAATGCCGCAGGTTGCCTGTATCTGAATAACTTCATTTGTTTCGATTGCATCAAAATACCTACTTTCTTTAGTATCCTGGAACGTTAATAATAGAATGACACTATGATTGTAGATTTAATATCGACAGAGAACAAGCTTATTGTAAAAGAAACCTAATGTCAGGTGGAAAACTGCATATATGCAACTATTTGAAGTCCAAGCAACAAGTGAAATCAAATTCAAGTATCTCTATTTTTGTTCCAAGCGTTAGATATGAGAGTGTATAATTAATCTTACAAACTCATTTGATCAGGAATCAGCTTCCTTATTGGTGGCCAAGTGGTTCCTCCCCATGTTGATGCCTCTAAAAATAAACAATAAAGGCCTTCGTCTAACTTTTGGTTGTTGATTAATAGAAAAGTCCGATTCCTTCACTAAAAAAAAAAAAGAAAAGCTATAAATTCCATCAATACAAGCCTGGAAACTCCAGATGAAAATTATCGATATATGATCAGCGTGAGACCTCAATACAGACAGGCCCGATAATATAGGGTTTCTATTTGTGCTTTCAAGAACAATTTTATCTCTTCGCTTTTTCCGAGCCCGATATGTGTTGAAAGAAAGAATCTACCAATGATTCGGAAGAGAAAGCTAATCCAAAGGTTATGTTCAAATTTCCTTCTATTTTCAGATCAAATTAATTAATTAGACATTACCTATGACTTTGTAGTTCTGTTGATGAAAATTAATATGATTTGACTTTACAATATCTTTCTCGAGGATAACGATTTATTGTGATTTAACGAGTCTAGTAACGGCCTCCATATTGTCAATGTATAGGAATGACCAAAAAATCTATAATATCTCATAGCGTTTCAAAAATTTAGTAGAGAAATCATGTTGAGGAAATTTTGAAAGATCTGAATATGTTTTTAAAAACGAAAGTAAAAAGAATTCCTCTAGTATATTGGATACTTTATACTAGAGGCTATATCCACACTGAAAGGAGAAAAGAAGATGATAGATGAAACTATCTGGACAAACAGCGACCTAAATGGGCGCTATGGAGGACTGAACCCTAAATCCTAGCTCATCATAATGATATGAATAACAATAATAAAAAAAGCTACTTCGCGCGCTTCACAATGCATTTTCAATTTCCTCTTTCATCTCTGTAAGTATGGCCTCAACTTGATTTGCGTCTCTGTCAATATTCAAGGCTGCCAAATTGTTCCCGAATTCCTCGAGATCATCAGAACCGTTTTCAAGAAGATAGATATTGGCAAATTTGCCAACTCCAACAATCGCGTATAATCCGCAACCCAACGGCTCTTGAGTTTGTCGATAGCTTAGCAAAAAGTTCCTGAGCTGAACTTTGGCCCCTTCCCATACTCCTGGGGGAGCAAACCCCGATATATTGTTCGGGCTCTTTTTGCACTCTACCACAAGCACCTTTCGGCGTACTGCGTTTTGCAGAGTTGCTAGGGTAACATTTGCTCTGGAGAGCGAATGTTGGTGAGAGTATTCTTCTCTTTCATGTAGATAGTTTTGTTGGTAGGGGAAACTTATCTGCAAGATCCTTTGCCACAAGGAATCGACGACTACTTCCCTTGTGTTGCGCTGTCCTATGCTCAAGACATAGGATGCCACTCCTGGGTCGGCACGATACTATATGCTTTATAAGCAAGCTAGTTCAATCGATTTGGGCTAGTTTAGGCACTTACCGCCATTGTCAGAAAAGATGTGATGATAGAAGATAGGTGATCGATGAGTATCGTTTGTCGGATGTGAGATTGAGGTAGACGGATGTTAGCGAACTTGATACTCTCCCAGTCAGCTTTCTTGAGCGTAGGGAGAGAAAAAATTGTTTCGGGTTGAGAGGATAGACCCAGAAAGATAGTAGTATTGATCGATGTATACTCGGTCGCTACTCAGTGATTGAGAAAAATGTATTGAAAAGAGAGGAATGATGAAGATGGAGAAAGAAGGTAAGTGATAATAGAAGATCTGGAGGAAGAAGCTCACTGTCGGTTAACCATGTAGATAGTGAAGAATAACTAACACGGAAGGTCTGGGGCTTCAAGAATTACGAGTCATATGTACTCACACTGATGATCACTTTTCTAGATATGATCCGCTGTTTAGTGATTCTCTCGGACGACCTTGGAGGAAGACGGAACTGACTCAGGAAAAGTGATACTCTTAAATGGAGGGGGAAATTCTACATGTATTTTGAACCAAAAATCAATGAATCTCAAAATGAAGTAATTCTCAAGTAGTATATCAATGCCATGAAACCATATTGGCGTATAACTTGTCTTAAATGAATGTATAATATTCACCACGACTATGACTAGTAACAGCTGTTTGTTCCAGTGCGACCCCACTTCTGCTATTTCACATACAACTCTCAATTATCATTCCAAGTTTCTCGGAACGAAGACAAGAAAATAAAGATATAATGATGGTAGTTTCCCCGAACCAAGTTCTCAAGGGCAGATAAAATGCAATTCCTCAGGAGCAAGTCGACAGGTTGTTCCGTCTGGACCAACTCAGCATGCTTCAAGTTAGAAGTCTTTTCAAGACGTATACTTGGGAGGATTCTTACGGCAGATTTGTTCTAGAAGGAAGGCGGACAAAGTACATATGGCGGTACCTGGTGCCTGAGATCCTCCGTGTTTCTTGGCATCATCTATGAGTCTCTGGAGTCCCGCTCCACTAAATTTTCCCACCGCTATATGAACGGTTTCATCTTGAGCCATAGATATAGGAATTGTAGCTAAGAAGAATAGCAGGAGGCCTGTAATAGAGAAGAGTTGGTATGCTTGTTAGTGCTTTATTATTTATCAGATAGCCTTCTAAGATAATATTTCCGTTTCATATAGACTGGAGGACTTTTGCCCGATAGCCAGATAGTGAGCAATTTTACATAAACTTTTCTGTAAGTAGATTAATCGGGCAGAACATAGACAACTGAGACTTTGGGCTATAACTAGCCTATTTCAACAGATTACCCGCGGGTGAGTGCCAGGTCTAGTAATACGGTACGTGCCTGCCTCTCGTCCAGCTTACTTTTCATTTCTTCTGGGAGCATCTTCGGTCGAATAGCTAGGTAAAAAAGAATTCAGGAATAGTAGACTGGACTCGCGCCCTTGGACTTTGATTATGTAGCATTACGCATCGCAGTGGTTATTCTCACCCCTCTCACCCTGTTCTCACCCCTCTCACCCTGTTCTCACCCCTCTCACCCTGTTCTCACCCCTCTCACCCTGTTCTCACCCATATCACCCACACTCACTTTAACACAGAATTTGACGCTAATTTAAGGTCCAGGGCTCTTCAGTTATTGACTGCGTTTAGTATGTAGCTTAAGTATGGCTGAGCGGACGGGAAGCCCTGTTCTCCACACCCTATGGTCGTATGTACTTGAGAGAGCTGGGAAGGGGGCCATATGAGATGCATTAAGGATAGTGATTATAAAGGGCCGCCATAGCGTCGCGCGACTCGGACAATTGTGAATGTGCAATTTACAGGGTGAGAACGGGTGGGAAGCACCCTTTGTCGTGAGACCGCTGCACTGGTCCTTTTCAGCGGAGCAGGTGTTGTATATCTTTGGGCACATGATTCGCAGTTCGAATCGAAAATATCTGCGACCGTGTATTGTGTTAATGTCTGGATCGGAGCGCACCTAATCCGGCACCATCTATGGGTATCTAGCTTTCATTTCTTCTTCTTCACCTCTCCTCAGGCTTATTGCTTTCGTGGAATGCTACCGAACGCTGCCTCTATATGGGATCCCTCTCAACAGATCTCCCCTACTAAGTTTTTCTCCTTTTTTTTTCTTTTTTTTTTTTGAAATATCAGTCATCTCCTTCTGAGACGATGATTTATTCAAATGTGTTATAACGCCAATTATTCAAAGTTGACTATATAGCAGGAGAAGTTTTGGAATGCACCTCCATCCAATCTTTCAGTATTGAAAGGACCCTTTCATTCCCACGTCTCTCTGCTTCCTTTGATGTATTACCATTTAACTAAGGATCTGTACCGCGTTTAAGTAAGAATTGAGCAACCTCCTTTGAAATTTCTTTGTAGAGATGTCCTAGGTCAGTATAAGACTCTGTGTTCAAATTGTGGATCCGGCGGAGATAAGCCGAGCCGACGGCAGACTAAGCTTTGACTAAGCTTTGGTCCCTGGCGGGACCGCCACTACGGCCAACGGGAGCTGTCCAACGGAATCCCCCAAATCACCCACATGGTGAATGATGTTCAACCAAAAGTTCGGCCAAGGCTTGCTTCATCAGGCTTGTCCTTTATGGCGTCGCACAGAGTCACCCGACAGTTATGATTGGCGGAACTACCGATAGAGTTGCATCCATCCACGCTGCCCAAGCAGGCCATGTGCTTTGGATAAGCGTGGAGACTGATTCGTTCCTTGGAAGTGCAAGTCTGCTCGCCCGCCATCCACCTTCACGTTCTCGGGCTATTAAGGTAGCCCGCTGCCTGCCGGATGGTTTTATAGGAGAACGTGGGACAGAAAAGAAACGACCCGACATCCCTGAGAAACCTCCAAACAGCGACACAGAGGGACCTCCGTCGCCATGATCTTTGCCAGTCAATTCAAGCTCGCAGCCTCAGTGGCAGCTATCGCCCAGCTAGCGTTTGCAGCGACCAACGTCACCACCACCATTAATTCGCAGATCCGTCTCGCGTACCATGGCGACAACGGCATGATGGTATCGTGGAATACATTCCACAAGCTCGGCAAGCCTACAGTTCACTTTGGCCTCTCGGCCAGCAACCTCAACGAGACGGCCTCATCGAAGATTTCGGTTACCTACCCGACCTCGCTGACTTTTAACAACCATGTCCTTCTCACAGGCCTATCTCCTGACACCACCTACTTCTACCTGCCCGCCCATTTGGCCGACTCCCACTCGTCAGTGCCCTACAACTTCACCACCAGCAGGGTGGCCGGCGACAAGACCCCCTTCTCTATCGCGGTCGTTGTCGACCTCGGGACCATGGGCACCCGGGGCCTGACTACTAGCGCTGGCACGGGTGTCAAACCCCAGAACATCCTAAAGCCCGGAGAGACCAACACCATCGAGTCACTGACCAAATACCGGGACGATTTCGACTTTATTTGGCACCCTGGTGACATTGCGTATGCGGACTACTGGCTTAAAGAGGAAATTCAGGGTTTCCTGCCAAACACCACCATTGAAGAAGGCCACACGGTTTACGAGGCCATCCTCAATGACTACTACGACCAGATGATGGCAGTTACCGCCACCAAGCCCTACATGGTGGGCCCTGGCAACCACGAAGCTACGTGCGATAACGGCGGCACCACCGACAAGGTCCATAACATTACTTATACAGCTGACATCTGCGTCGTGGGTCAGACCAACTTCACCGGCTACAAGAACCACTTCCGCATGCCGAGTGACATCTCGGGTGGCACCGGAAACTTCTGGTATTCGTTTGACAGCGGCATGGTGCACTTTATTCAGCTCGACACTGAGACCGACCTCGGTCACGGCCTGATCGGTAACGACGAAGTTGGGGGGTCTGAAGGCATGAACGCTGACCCCGTCAATGCCACAATGGATGCGCAGACTAAGTGGCTCGAAGCCGACCTGGCCGCCGTCAACCGCGCCAAAACTCCCTGGGTCATTGTCGCCGGCCACCGCCCGTGGTATATCAGCCATGCTAACGCGTCAGGCACCATCTGTTGGTCCTGTAAGGACGTTTTTGAGCCGCTGTTCCTCAAACACAGCGTTGATCTGGTACTCTCCGGCCACTCCCACGTCTACGAGCGTCAGGCTCCCATTAACAACAACGTCTACGACACTGCCGAGCTCAATAACCCTACGGCTCCTTGGTATATCACCAATGGTGCCGCCGGTCACTACGATGGCCTCGATGCCCTTGATACCGCCCGCAAGAACTACAGCCGCTTCGGTCTTGACACTTCGAATGCTACTTACGGCTGGTCTAAGCTGACTTTCCACAACTGCACCCACATGTCCCATGATTTTATCGCCAGCAACAACGGCAGTGTTCTCGACACTGCCACTCTTTTCAAGAACCGTAACTGCAGCACTGGCAAGGTTACCAAAACCAACTCGAGCACTGCTATCGTTTAGGCTGGTGCTGCCATCGCTCTACGAGTCTCCAGCTGCGTGTGGGGTCCTCTTGCTACCTTTTTCGCTATTACAGGTGCGTCTCTGTAAATTAGTTGCTTTAGGCTCGTCTTACAGCGATTTACGAAATCGCCTTGACCATACACACTCAAAAATTGTGTCTCGGCCCTACCACCAAGGATGGCCTTAACGCAGATCATTTATTAAACGACCCCCGTCTCCTTTGATGTGATCAAAAGTCAGAACGCATGATAGCGTCGCGCTAGTACACTATATCTTTCAGTAAAACTATAGCTAGACTGTGCAGGTTCTCAACCGTCACCCAGTTAATAAATTATGCGATTGGTCGGACCAAATCTATATAAGCGGTGTCCGTATTAATTGTAACATCATCACAGAACAGAGCCTCACTCACTCTTTATGCGGTTGGAGGAATCTAAATGACTATTATGGGCAAACCCTCGGATACGAAAAAGAAATACATTCGTCCAAACTACCCAGTCTAGCAAAGGGGTGTCGGCGTGGCGTGGCCTGCCTGATAAATTGCTGAATATCTAGGAACACTGTTTCAGCGCCACCCAAGACCCTAAGCTAGGTAATAGTTATGCCGTGCTAGTATCCTTTGCCTAGTGGGAATTGCCCCTAACCGGCCCCTTATCCGCGAAGGGTCCGTAAAATAGTAATTTTTGTAAGAGGCTTGTTAGGGTCTGGTCTGCCTGCAGCGCAATGGTTTTCCTTTCCTGCTCGCACCTTGACACCAGATACGGGTACTGCCGGTTCTTCACCACGCGAGAATCATGCAGATAAGGAAGTAATTACTGAGCCGGAAGTTGGAACTCCGTCACCGTGGTCCTTTGCGTGCCGGCACCTGCATGTGGGATGGGATCGGGGGCCATGAAGTTCAACCTGGGCTGGGCCCCTTGTGATGTTGAACCAGCATCGAGGTCCCCGTTCCATCATTTTTGATGTCCCATCTGTCCCCAATATGCACCAAGTCCGATCGATTTTTGAGGGACTACCAGCACTTACTGTCTCAACGACGATGGAGTTACAGATCAAAAGTCTGGCGGCCGTGGACTTAAGCAGTGCGACCGCCGAAGGCTGGGGCAAGTGCGTGAAATCTCTCCTGGCTTCAGGTGTTGATCCTACAGGCCTTTACCAGGGCGAGGTTGCCCTTCCTTCTCTGCGAAACGACGCGGCCGCTGATACCAGACGGTCGCCAGACTTCTACTTTGAATCCTCTGAAATGCCTGCCCTTCGACGAGCAATTTCCATTCATCGCTCCTGTCAAGGCTCCTCAGCTCTGCATGTCACCCTGACCGAGACTATTGTCGCGCCAAAGATCCAAGGGTTGTTCATCTCGGATGGCCCGCCAGTGGTTAGTCGATGCAAGTAAACCCTGGCAACCTTGCACGACCCATGGCCATTTCTGTGCAAAGGCTGGAGAAACCTCCCAGCACTGCGGGTCCCACGGCTGTCCCCATATAGCAACACCACCCTTTCCATCGGTCACTTGCTGAAAGCCTCTCATATCGCGACAAAGTTGGACTGCATCGTATGTTTTCGGATCTTGACTGAGAAGATTATTACGCAGCTCGGGTACGGGTAAGAGATCAATCCATGGATGGTGTGGAATCGTCAGTTGAAAAATAGTTGGCTGCAGGCTGGGAGGCAAAGAGTCGATAAATTTCGAGTCGACGCCCGTGGAAGCCAAGGGGGATCGGGCTTGCCGGGCCATCAGTCGCGTCGTAAAGCCAAGGATCTTTGCATTCGCCACTAGTGAGCGTGTCATATTGAACTGTATCAAGCTCAGGAGATTCTCCGTGCGAGGGGAGCATCTGAGAGACTCTCTATGCATCCAAGTGGAAAAATGAAGCATGAACTGTTCGGTCCGTTCCGAGTCGGGCTCGCAAGCCGTGAATGAGCTGATGTCCATAGACTTAGGTGGACGCGTGGCGAGGATATGACCAGCAGAGTACTGCCATGAGCTATCTTGTCCTTCCAACAGCCCTTGGGAAGCCAAGCGTGCCTTTGCTCCAGCTTTTGGATCTTGTAAACTAATCTCGCGATGCCAGTACCCAGCTTTTTTACGCTGGCCTAAACCCATGATCCGCGATGCTGAAAGTCAGCCAATGCATTGAGCTGTAATCATCGTGAGGGAACTGACGACTAATTCGTTGGTTAATCCGATCTTGAAGTTTCTTTCTCTCCTTCTTATCAGCCTTGCCGGACCAATCTTCTCCTGGTCTGGCCACTGGATTCTGAGACAAGCCTGTTAAGCTGATTTCGTGGGTGTTCATTATTGATGCTCTGCTATGCAGTCGTCACAAAATTCTGCAGTGATGCGGTTCTGAACGTGCGGAGAATGAGTCTAGGAAATATTTATCTGGTTTGTGGCAACTGCAGGCTATTAATGTGCCCGCGCCACTTCAGACTATTGAAAAGCTTTACGGAACGATTATCCACCGCCTTGGCCCCCACCTACGATTCCTTCGACAATACATGTCATTTAAATATCCTTCAGCGTCTGTCTGGTGGAGTTCCCGCAGGAGGTATTTACCATACGTACACATGCGAATCGTGCCCCCAATTCTATAGACAAAGAATTACGACCGCGATTTTATTAAATGATAGGTCAGCATACAAAAGTTTAAAGATAGCTACCATAAGCCGGTTTATAGCGTAATGACAATCTACTGAGCGGAGACACCTGCTTCTGCCTGTCAAAGCCATCTTGAATACTCTTCAGCCAATGACCAACAACCAATGGATCGGGTTTGGCTTTGAAAAGGCCACTCGCTAACGCCTTGGGCACAAATCTTCCCCAAACAGCATCACCGATGCTCTCATTCGGAGGGAAGGCAATGCCATATGAGGAGACTAGAGATTGAGTTAATTCAAATAGGATGGCAATGAGTGATTTTCCGCAACTTACTGTATGCCGGACGAAACCAGTCTGTCGGAGTTTCGCAGCATGCACTGCAATCGTAGAAATAGACCGCGCAAGTTGCTTGGCGGAAGGGGTGCTGCGAGCCGCTCTAAAGCCAGAGGGAAAAGTTGATAGGCCGTATTAGCAAAGTTGGCCGACTTGGGGCTATTTAAATGCCTGGAAAAGCCATTAATAATTTATCGTGGATGGATTCAACCTGGCACTCTCGTAACTACGTTCTGTCCCTTGGAAAACCTAGGGACGCCTTCGCCCACTTCCTCTACAGTCCCTGCTGCATCCCTACCGAGGATAATCGGACAGTTGTTAAGATAGCGACCGGAATCTCTAATAGTCATATTAAAGTGATGCTTCGCCATGCCCAAGCGTTGAATACCATTGAGAGACTAAACTTACTGGATTTTCCAGTTTACAGGATTCTATTGTCAATATGAGAGGTCAATCTTTTTCATTTTGTTGTTGCTGCAGAGCTTCGAAACTGACCACTGCAACGGCATGGGCCTTAATTAGAATCCCTCCAACCCCTGGCTTGCATATTGGGGCCTTGTCTATGACAAAAGGCTTGACTCCGGCAGCCATAATCCAAGCGGCACGATTCTGAGTCATATCGCTGGAGGTAATGGTAAAAGAGTATGGTTTGAAAAGAGTCTGGTGTGGAAAGAGTCTGGTGTGAAGAAAGATAATGAATAAGATGTGCGAAGAAGCCGGGGGGGGGATAGGACATCTTGAATACTATACAAGAAACATCTGGGTATTTGAGGTATTTTTCACTTGGTCATACAAGAGTGTTTTGACGGTTTTAAAACACGGCGATAATTGCGGGTCTGCTATGGTTTGCTTACAAGGCCATCTGAGGTAAAATACTGGCTCTCTCATTTCTCGTAACTTGCAAAGCTCAAGTGAATACGTATCTTTGTATGTGGTCGTGATATGAGAGATACTATTTGGTGTTACATGAAATGTCGGACGGACGCAGCATTATTTGACAGAGAGCATAGTATCAATATCCTCTAAAGCAGAAGTGATCCAGCATTGGTACTGACATAATCACCTGTAGCATTTGTCTTTTATGAGATAAACATAGGCCCCCGCAGCATCCTCATTGTGCCAAATTTGTGCAAGGCAGTGGTGTTTTTCATTTCTTCGGACACACTAGCGGATCCCCAGAGAGGATTATCAACCGCATGAGGTTCACCCTGCTCGGTTTCAGGTCTAGCGTGAGGTTACGCACCATCCCATGCAGGCCCGTCAGATACCCAGCGATCAATGACCAGTTCGGAAACGGCTTTTGAGAGCCCGAGCCCGTGGTCAGAGTGGTCGATGATCCATAGTCCGGGTTGAGGGAGCAAGGCGCTAATTTGGTAAGCAGAAGAGAGCTGCCAAACGAACATGGCCCGCTCTGTGGATCGCCTCCAAGTCGATGGTATCCAGAGATCGAACAGGGAGATTGTCGCCGGCGGTAAATACGATGTGGTAAGCGGTCCAATAGTATTCAGTAGTTGCTCGAAATCTATTCCACGCCGTAATGGGCAAGGTCGCAGACATGCCCAGCAATAATAGCTTTGGGAAACTTGACTTGCAAGGTTTTGGTACTTTCCTAGACTCGGGAAACATTCGAAGATGCGATGTGCACCTTTGCATGCTCGGGGAGGGCCTTTTCTGCAACTCCATAGTTAATTCCAGAACAGCCGCCGATGACAAGAACCGTGAAATCTCTGATTGAAGGCATGACTGGGTGGAGATATTTGGCCATATTTGGCCATGGAGGCTAAAGAGGGGAGTAGTCTTCGATTATGGTTCAGGACGTCCAGAGAGAATGGCTGTGAAGGATTAATCAACTTACTTTCTGGGTCCTTAAATTCAAGTCGATGTAAGTGATTGGAGACGAGGACTCAAGAGAAGTCCACGTTGTCTTGGAGCAAGTAATCTTGTTTCTAGTGTTTCTAGTGGTGGGGGCTTCAGATCCACTCCGCGGCCTTACGATCGTAAAGTCCGAAGGTGCCAATTAGTCATTCCATCCCGACTTTGGGGCGGCGAAAAGATCCGCAAATACTTGTAATACCGATGCGTTTCGTAAGTTGTGCGTTTCACCCATGGAACCTTTACTCCGGTGCTTGGGAAAAGGCGAGGGCGAGGAGCATGTGTCATCGACTTTTTACATGCATCAAGGGAGGGGATATAAGTAGAGAGATATTCCCGTCCTCTCCTCGTCGGACAGTCACGAATATCATAAAGCCCTTCACCTTCGCGAGTTTTAGTCTATTCCTTCATCACTAGCAAGTGAGATTCCACAACATGGCAAAGAATGAAGCAGCCTGGATCACTGCACCTGCAGCATATCCTTTCACGGTCAAGTCTGCGCCTAAGCCCAAGCCAGGTCCAGGCCATATTGTGATCAAAAATGCGGCCGTTGCTATTGTGAGTTAAAAATTCCAAGCCTTTAGACTTTATACGATTATTTGATTAACAGCTTCCCAAGAATCCTGTTGACTGGAAGATTCAGTAAGATACCCCCGTCTCTCATCAAAGAGATATCCTCCTTAACTGTGTGATACAGGAGTCTAGGTCGCTACCTTGACAAATATCCTTTCATTTTAGGCGAGGATGCCGCTGGAATTGTCGAAGATATTGGCCCCGGTGTAACGCGATACAGGAAGGGGCAGCGAGTCATTGCGTAGGTTCCTATCGCCACGGTCTGTATTGTATTTGTAAGTTAAGTGCTGATCTAATGTCTCACTACAGTCACTGCAATAGCCTCATGACTCAAGACCCTGCCAATGCAGCATTTCAGCTATATACGGTTGTTACCGAGGCTCTCGTAGCTGAATTGCCTGATGGATTGACCTTTGAAGAGGGCTCTGTACTGCCGTTGGCGACCTCAACGGCCTGCGCAGGTCTTTATCGGAAGGATTACCTCGGACTGCCCTTGCCTGTAGTTGGAGGTGCTAAAGCGACAGGTCAAACGATCCTTATATGGGGTGGTGCATCTTCGGTTGGTGCAACTTCAATTCAGCTTGCAGTGGCCTCGGGCTTGACTGTCCTGACTACTGCATCGGCGGCTAATCACGACTTCGTCAAGTCTCTGGGTGCACACGCCGTTTTCGACTATAGGTCCTCAAATGTTGTGCAAGACATAGTCAATGCACTTGCGAATACCAAATTTGTCGGGGTCTACGATGCTATCTCGGAGGATGTCAGCTTTAAAGCGATCTCGACAATTCTGGATGGGTTGAACGTGACGGTAAATGTTGCCAGCGTCCTGCCCTATGACAAGCCAACTGAGCGATTCGCTCCAAAGTACGGTAGGTTTTATATCAACTCAATTTTCATCTTCATTTCAGAGCTGATGAGGTCATCTTTGTTACAGTGCTTGCCTACTCCATCATTCAAGACCCTCACTGCGATATTGGTGAGTGGATTTGGGGTAAATACGTCCCAGAGGCTTTGGCAAACGGAACTTTCAAGCCCAAGCCAGAGCCTGTTGTCGTTGGCAATGGACTTCAAGACATCCAGTATGGTCTCGATATACAAAAGAAGGGTGTATCCGCTAAGAAGGTGGTCATCGCTCTTTGAGCTCGAACGGTGGATTCGACCGTCTAGAATAACTGAGGACAATCGTATTTGAAACTGCATTTGGTATTTTTTGTAACGTCCTTCTTAACCCCTCGTGTGACTTTCTCTTCGATTCCCAAGTGAATGAAGAAATCGAATAAGCAAGAACAGCAATTTGATTCTCGAGGAAACCATAAGATTCTTAGCTACTGGGGTACTCAATACTCTGTCCACGTTCAATTGGGGCAAGATAGCAGGGCTCTTCCCCTGAATAGATGGAATGTACAGCCCGGTCCCGTTGTATGTCGAGCTAGCAAGGCAGGCTTCTGAGAGAGCTTCTGGAGTTGAACGAGCCTAAGCATCTAGAATTATGAATTGAAATCCTTTTGCATAAGAGAGTCATTTTATCCATCTTCTACTATACAAATACATGCGTATCATCCGAACCAAGCCACCTCCTCAATTATTCAGGTACCTACGGCGAGCCAGTTTTTCTAACTTCAATGAAAACTGTTTCGCCAAATGCAGCTTTCACTTTCTCCTGCTCGATCACCCTCAGGTACCATCCAACGGTCAAGGGGTATCTTTCTCTCATCTTCTTGTCAATAACCTGACTAAACCCCCAGTACAGAGCTGCGGCAACAGAGAGGTCGGCCAAGTCCAAAATATCCGTAGCCAAATACTGACGACCTTTAAGACGCTTCTCCAAGACCAGAAGAGAAGTCGTCAAAGTAGCAAGAGAAGCAGCCTCGAGCTTTTCGTCGTAGGCCGTCATTCCATAGCGCCAAAGAATCATATTCTGGAGAGGAGCAAAAATGCTATGGTCCGCAAATCCAATCCACTGGCGGATAATTGCGCTCTCCTCTGCGTCTACTCCGAGCAACTGTTTGCTTGCCGGGCCACTCAGCGCGATATACTGGGCAATTGCGTCCGATTCGAACAGAGTGAGTCCGCTTTTGCTCTTGAATGCTGGCACTTGGCCTAGAGGAAAATAGTTCAGGAATTCTGGTGACTTGTTGGTCTCACCCATCACAAAATCGGGAGAAATTTCGACGGTCCTTTCATTTAGAGCAGCGGCAGCTTGAATCTATCATGTGAAGTTAATTGACGGACGCTCATGTGAAAGGACACATCGCTATCGAACGCACCTTCATGACCCGAGGGTTGGGCATGTAAGTCCAAATGGTCCCAATTGACTCCATAGTGTCTGGAAGGTCAACAGTTTGCTTTGTTCTGAGATTGGGGGGGTGTAGAAACTCGGAGACTACCCGCTCCGTGGAGTATAGGCTTTTTATACTTCCAAGCGTTTCTCCCGTCAGGCAGGTCACTTGGCTGGTCGATATCTTCTATTGATTAAAGTTTCCATTGCTAATACTGCCTCCACTCAATCTCAAAAATACTGGAACGTAAGTTCCTATTTCCTATTTTCTATCGCAGGAGGCTTAGTCAAGTGGAGCCATTGTTCTTCGCCCGTTGTCAAATCCCTCAAGCGGCTTTAAGTTAAATCCGCGTAGTTCAGGCGATCCAATGACGTATCCTTTCATCAACACCTCCATAGGCTGTGCTAACACTAATTACTGTCGTGAATTTCGAAGCTAAGAAACTGCGAGCCTCGTGGTTCTGTTAGACCGATTGGCCGAGTGATTTTAAGCTCAGTGGAGCCTGTCAGTCGGCCGCATTAGCGTTCCACGGTTATTCCTTCCAGTGGCTCGCGTAATTTTCAAGCCCATCTTGTAATTTTGGGAAAATAGTATTTTGCATTACATCGAAAATTCCTGAATCATTACTTATAATAATATTTCTGATCCTGAGTGATGTTGATTGAAAGCCAGAGTGGGAAATCTTTAATTGACATCAGGCTCGAGAGTCCAATTGTGGGTCTCTAGTTTCATTACCGTGGAATTTGCAATTTCCTGTACTGAACACCAGTAATGAACCACATCATAGTCGGCCAATTCTGGTGGTGATTCTCGCGAATTAAGCCCGGCAGCGCCGAGATCCATCTCCATTTATAAGCATCCAAGACGAAGTGGGAAGAAATATAGAATGATCCCGCCGTGCGGACACAGAGGGACTGATTCTACTACTGACCATCCCTCTATTCATCCTATATCTAGTCTCAATACTTCCGAAATTCCTTCATCTTTTCTTTCCAGACACATTCCACTCACAAAACAAAATGGCACCAACCGTGGCTATCGCGGGTGTGACTGGGAAGTTTTCCCAGTGCATCATCAAAGCACTGCAACCTCACCCTGAAGTCACTATTCGAGGATACTGCCGGAGTCCCCAAAAGCTACCCAAGAGTATTATCGATTCTGATAGAATCGATATAATTACAGGCGAGTTTGATGACTACAACAGTATCAGGAACTTTGTGCGAGGTTCAGATGTAGTGATCTGTTGCTACTTTGGGGGGCCAGAGGTCATGACACAAGGGCAACAGCTTCTGATTGATGCATGTGAGGAAGAAAAGGTTCCCAGGTACATCGCCGGTGACTTTGCAGTGGACTTTACCAAGGTTCCTCCAGGAGCTTTGTTCCCAAAGGAGTCTGCCATGATTATCAGAGAGTATCTCAAGTCGAAGAATGTGGCTGGAGTACATATCCTCACTGGTGGGCTCATGGAAACATTCTGGAGCGCATTCTTCGGTATCTGGAGACCTGAGACTCGTTCCCTCTCGGTTTGGGGAAATGGTGACGAGAAATGGGAATTGACGACTTTTCCTACAGCTGCCGCCTACACTGCAGCAGTGGCTCTTGACAGAAACGCGGTTGGGTTTTTGCGATGTGAGATGAAACCACCTTTTCTGCCACACCTAATCGAGGAATGAGTAAAGCTGACATATTTAAAAGTCTGTGGCGATCGGAAGAGCTCCGAGGAAATCAAGGAGACCTTCGATCGAGTCTATGGCTGTCAGATGCGTATTGACCGGCTTGGATCCATTGAGGAGCTTTATGGGGCCGTAGAAGAGGCATTCAACAGAGATCCTAATGACTTAGCGAGATGGGTACCCGCGTATGTCTCAATTATTTTGTTGCCAATTTCTCAAAGCAAAACTAATGAGTCGAACTAGATGTTTCGCCTATTGGTGCACCAACGGGAAGGCGTATCTGGGAGACAATCTTGACAACAACAGATATCCAGCTGTGGAAGTGGTAGATCTGGAATCTTTCCTAGTTGGTCACAAGATGGAAGAACTTCATAAGGCGGATCAGTTGCTTGTTGCCTAACGAGCAATATTTGATTGAATGTTTGGTTTCACCTATTCTCTTAGTTTCGATCCTTCATGCATGACCATTCAAGATTCTTTCAAAGTCTTCAAGGCCACCGCATGCAGCTGGAAAATCGAGACAAATGAAGATCCTATACTGTAGCTAGGCTATTGCGTAGCTATTCGACTAAATATACTCTTAACAATGTCCTATCCACTGGTATCTTCTCGGCTATTTCTTACTACAAATATTCAAGACCAATGAAAAAGTAGTAATATTTGCTTTTGAAGCAGGCCACAAGCAAGATTTAATAAGTAGAAAAGAAGTGGATGGCAGTGACTCCCATTTCGAACTACAGGTTCCAGTCAAATTAAATTTCTTTCAACTGCATACTGAGAGACTGCTTCGGGAGCAGCTGACAATGCAGTAGGTTTGACTCCATACACCGATCTTTCACTCCACCTTTTCCAGCTAAACCTTCCTGGAGTTATCGCGGGAAATATATGTATAGTCACTTTGAGCTACAAATTTCATTCTGATACTTGAAACAAAGATTCTTTACTCAAATGAGAGACACCACATGCTCATTACACATCAAGCCTGTATTATCTAGAGACTGTAAGTTCGATCTTTCTTTCTGAGTTCTTTAAGTCACTTCCTTCTTAGTCAAGTCCATAGTATACTAATTGCTAACAGCCGCATATTCTGGACTATAGGTCGTCCCTTTTTCCTTTAGATAAGAAGAGAAAAATGGAGAATTTGCCACCTTGAGGCATACGGTTCCACTCACGCTAATTGCTAACAGTCGTATAAGGTTTTCATTGATGTTATCTGAAGCTGCTGTGGTTTAAATCTGAGGAAGAGTGCATGAAATCGGTGAGTGAAGATCTTTTTGAAGAAGCTGGAGTTAAGATACTTGAACACGGAAACTTTTACAGATGTGTATATTATAGGAAAGCTGTGATTGTTGTTACAATAAATGTGATTTGGTAAGTTCAACATCAGTTATACATCGAAGACACAATTACCCATGGTTCACAAGAGACAAGCGCATTATTCAAAAGGATCTTCTCATTTCAAAATGGCCTTTTCGAGGAGCTCCAGTAGATTGTACGCCAGCGAATCGAGATCCCGCAGAACGGCGACAAGCATGATCCAATAGTCTCACCCAGAGCATGGTGAATATGATATCCACGGATTTAATAACGGCTCCGTGTTTATTGGCCCACTCTGGTATCCAGTTCAACTTACTATAGAAGCAAATTTTGGTTGAGAGGGCCAGCAGGAGGTGAGTGGGAAGGGGTGGGAAGGGAAAGTCTAGCCGAAGGGCTACGCCATCCGTTTAGGGGGGTTCAAGTGGTAGGGCGGCAAGGACACTGAACCCAAGGAACAAAAAAAAAACGGGTGAACAAAAACATACAACAGATATTGTATGGCGGTGGTCACCTAGCGCCCACGAGTCTGTCCTAGGCGGCCCGCCGCCCTAGCGGGGCGCCCCTTCAGCCCTTCACCTGAAGGGCCGGAACTGACATGCAAAAGTCGCCTTTGTGAATTCCGGCAGGGAAAGATTTGACGAGGTGATAGAGTGCAGACGAGGGATAAAATGAACGGTTTTCGCTCTTCTTCACCGGGCCCTCTTCACCTCTTCACCTGGCTGCTGCTATTGATCCCTCACTCGGTCGACTCTTCGCTGCTCTCCACCATGAGGAACAAAAAGAGCGAGTATCTCTTGATCGATCTTGACAGCATCGACAACAAGGAGATTGCCCGTGCGGTACTGCCGCGAACAGAAAGAGACTACAAGGAGGCCTTGAATCTATTTGACATGTGAGGCATCCGTTCCTCAGCGGCTCTATGTCTGGCTAACGATCCAGTTTCATCGAGTTGCACCCTACATCTCAAAATCCGCCGAACCTTCAAACAAGCAAAGGGTTCTTGCTCTGGATAGCCCTGAACAAACATGGTCGCATCGAAGAGAAGCCCACTTTGGAGACGCTGCAGGGATTCCGTCGAGACTTCCAGGCGGGAATGCGGAAATTCAGAGATTTTATCTTCACTACAGAGCATTCCGCCACACTCAAAGAGGTCTGAACCGCCTTGAACCGGAAGGCATATTTTGACTAACCCTGTGGCAGTATATCAGTGGCGATCTGAGGCCTTATCTGTCCACCGCGGAGATGAAAAAGAATGCATTTTCCCCAAACGATCTGATGATAGTAATGACACAACTCTGGTGTCGAGATTCGCTTGAATATCGCGGCTACCCCCCCGGATCGATCCCGGGTCCAGCTTAGTGCTGCGATGCTACTCTATTGCTTTACCTCCGCAAGAACAGGAGAAGTTCACGAGTCGACTGCACGGCGGAGGTCGGCCAGACAGCGTGACGAAGAAGATTCGGACAAGATACTTGAGGCCCGCACTATGGCT
Organism: Penicillium manginii; assembly: GCF_028828005.1. NCBI lineage: Eukaryota > Fungi > Ascomycota > Eurotiomycetes > Eurotiales > Aspergillaceae > Penicillium > Penicillium manginii. The sequence continues at coordinate 2,085,281 of NW_026643102.1, read as the reverse complement.
GCCTGCTACAAGGTGAGTTCGAGCAACCCCGACGACCGATTGCAACCATCTCACGCAAACAGCACTTCACACTCACCATCGAGGTCGTGGATAAAGAGCCAATGCTTGTGTTGACCTATGAAAGAGAGTTTGTCAAGGGCTACCACAGGAAGAATGAGTGGCAAATTCCTATCCACGCATTTTACGAATCATACACGGAGCACATGCCTCTAATGTTGAACCTTCTCACGTTCTTCTTGCCTTTAGCGATGGCAGATAAAGCAATCGAGAATTATTCATCTGTCGGTGCGCTTCTGGATGCAGCGAGTACCTATGGAACAGGCCCCACACAGAATAATGTACTGGAGGTAATACAATTCAAGCAAGAAGCGCTTGGCACCCCCGTCTTCCGCCAATATACCGACTTGGGAGTTGCAAAAAGTGCCAGTAGAGCTCGGGGAGCGGATTCCTTTGGTAAGAGCATTGTAGCCTTGGGCTTTCGTAGCGGGTACAGCCAAAATGTTACGATTCGGGGCTGTCGAAGATGGGCACTTATGGAAGCAGGTATGTACCTTGTATCATACCGAGATTCCTGCTGAGGTACTGCTGACGTATTCAAAGACAAGAAGCATACCGAGACAGCAAGAATGAAATTTGCTGGCCAGATGAAACGAGAGACGTTTGGAAGATCATATGCCCATCCGCTGAGCGAGATTGATGGGCCTGCCAACTTTCTTGGAATTGCAAGCCGCGAAGAGCACATTAGGAACCGACGCGGCATGGGGATATACCAAAGCTTTGACGCTTGCCAATATCTACCTGCAAAGGAACAATTTGAATTCGAAAGCAGAAAAGACATCCGAGAATTGGACAGTGAGTTGTGGGATCTTGCCGACCATTTGTCAGCTCTTTCCGATGTGCAAGGCAGAAAAGAAATACAGAAGCGCCAAAGATCTGTGTACGACAGAAAGAAACAGCTTTATAGAGAAGCAGTCAAACAAATACGCGACAACAGTAAGAAAGGGTCGACTACCAGCAATACCAGGACAGAGACTCTCTTCCACTACCGCCGCCGCGTTATGCCCAATAGAGACATTCTTGCCAGACTTCTTCCGAGAAAAGTCTCGTTACGTGAGTGTGGTGGCCGCCAAGCACTGAAAGCGCTGGAATCAATATGTTCAGAGAACTCGCCAATTGTCTATCGTGATTCTCTTAGGCCCTTGGAAGGAAAATGTCGTTGTGGAGCCGATATCAATGAGTGAGTGATTAACACGTTGCTCCTGTATCAACTAGACTAACATTCATAGCTTTATACCTCATAGACAATGGCTTCATCTCTATAGGTGCAATAAGACATACCACCGTCGCCATAGTAAGCTTCAATTTGCAGAAATGTGTTTTGAGTGTGATATCTGGCTCACAGACCCCGGGGAGTGGGAGCTTCATTGTTTCGAGCATCTTGAACAACCGGATCTGCTTCTCCGTTGCGATCTGCTAATGTTTCGAAATGCTCCCATCAAAGCCGGATTTTGCCCTTTTTGTCTTGGAAACAAACATTTCACTCCCTCGAAAAGAATGACTCAATTTATTACGAGTGGCGCGGAATGGTACCAGCATATTGAATTTCATTTGGCTCATTTGACCAATTTCCGATGTCGGCATCCAGCTTGCCAGCTTCAGTTTGATACCAGAGAGCATTTGATCTATCACCTCATGGATATTCATTGCTGGACCCCAAGAAAATCTTCATCCAAGAAAAGAAAACGTGATTCAGACAGCCCATAGCCTATTAAATTCCATACTTGCTTTCACTAAAGACAACACCGATTTTCCCTTCTCGAATCCTAGTTTTACGCTCATCATAAAGACGAGCGCATCTTCATTGGCATATTGAGAGCAAGCACATCAGTCTCTGAAATATCAGCACAACTAATTGATGTCTAAAATGGTGTTTCAGGTACCCTCCCATTCGAGTGATCTAGAGATCTGCAATAGTATATACATAAGGCAGAAGAATCAACAAATCTTTACGTTTGACTCCAATCTTTCAAGTTGTGGATAAAGAGCCAATGCTTGTCTTGACATACGAAAGAGAATACGTCAAGAGCTACCACAGGAAGAATGAACGGCAAATTCCCATTCATGCCTTCTACGAATCATACACAGAGCATATGTCTCTAAAGCTGAGTCTTCTAACGTTCCTTTTGCCTCTGACAGTGGAAGATGAAGAAATTGAGGAAGATTAATCTGTCAGTGCGATTCTGCATGCAGTCAATACCAACGGGACGACAGAACAATATCTTGGAGGTCATTCGGTTCAAGCAAGAAGCACTTGATACCCCCATTTCCGCCTGTTCACGGATTTAAGGGTTGCAAAAAGGACCAGTAAAGCTTGGGGTGCGTATTCCTTTGGCAAGAGAATTGTCGCCTTGGGGTACCGTAGCGGGTACAGCCAAAATGTTACGATTCGGGGCTGTCGAAGATGGGCACTTATGGAAGCAGGTATGTACCTTGTATCATACCGAGATTCCTGCTGAGGTACTGCTGACGTATTCAAAGACAAGAAGCATACCGAGACAGCAAGAATGAAATTTGCTGGCCAGATGAAACGAGAGACGTTTGGAAGATCATATGCCCATCCTTTGAGTGAGATCGATAGGCCTGCTAACTTTCTCGGAATTGCAAGTCGTGAGGGGCATATCCAGAACCGGCGTGGTATGGGAATATATCAAAGCTTTGACGCTTGCTAATATCTACCTGCAAAGGCACAGCTTGAATTCGAAAACCGAGATGATATCCGTGAATTAGACAGTGAATTACGGGATCTTAATGACCATCTGTCAGCTATCTCGGATGCACAATAGAAAAGTGAAATACAGAAGCGCCAAAGATCTCTATATGGGGTGAAGAAGAAGCTTCTTAAAGTGGTTGTCGATCAAATTCGTGAGCACAGCAAGAAGGACTCGACGATAAGTAATATTCGGACGGAAACTCTCTTCCACTACGGCCGACGTGTCATGCCTAATAGACGTCTCTTTGCTGATATCCTCCCGAGGAAAGATTCGCTTCGTGAAACTGATGATCGTCAGGCACTCCGAGCTCTCGAATCAATCTGTTTAGAGGATTCACCGATTGCGTATCGCGAGCCCCTTAAGCCATTAGGAGGGAAATGTCACTGTGGAGCCCTAATCAAGGAGTGAGTGTTTACAGATATACTCCGTAATTAGCTTGGCTAACTGTTGTAGCTTTTTACCCCACAGACAATGGCTTCACCTTTATCGATGCAATAAATCCCACTACCGTTGCCATAGCAAGCTAGAATTTACGGAAATGTGTTTCGAATGTGACACTTGGTTCACAGACCCGGGAGAATGGGAGTTTCATTGTTCTGAGCATTTGCAGCTACCAGACACGCTTCTTCGCTGTGATCCACTTATGTTTCGCAATGCTCCTATTAAAGCAGGACTTTGTCCCTTTTGTCTTGGAAATAAGCATCTAGGTCTATCAAAAAGAATGACCCAATATGCCACAAGCCGCTCTGAATGGTATGCTCATATTCAATCTCATGTTATAGGATTGACAAGATTTGAATGCAAGCACCCCGCTTGTCAACTAAATCTCAAGAGTCAAGAGCTTCTAATTCATCATCTTATGGACGCTCATTGCTGGACCCTGGGAAAAGCATCATCCAAGAAAAGAAAGCATGATTCATGTACGTAAGTAGCTTTCAAAAGCAGCGATTTCTGTTGTGAACAGTTTCTGGGTGTCTTTATCCAAAGTTGATGAACTTATATGAAGTGCTTTCTCTATTTTTTGGTGTCTAGTAAAGCTATAGGAACGTAGCTAGTACCCCAAATGAGATTGCAGAGAAAAGGATTACCAGCCCTAACGTAGTCCTTGGAACCAAAGCCTCCTGTTTCTGTTCCAGAGAATATGAAGAATCATCTGGTGGCTCTATCTCTGATTGGCAGGTGTTTTTCATAAGAGGCCCATCGATGAGATAGCCAAGTGAAGATGTCAACCGTTCTGATCCTGGTCCAGTGAATTGAGACCTGTTGTCATACATTTCAGGCACTTGAAAGACTTCATGTTTCTGGGTTGGATGCAATCTGCTATGAAAAGGATACTGCCGTACGCAGGAAGAGCAGAGATCCATATGGGCGCAGATTTTGCACACAAAGCGAGTCCCAGTAATGGGCATATTACAGAATTTGCAGGTGGCGTTGCAAACATCAGTGGAAAAGAGGGTATTCTGAGTAAGGTGAACCTGAAATAAGATGCGTGCGTTGTTTGTGTTGTTAAGAAATAAGAAATAGCGAGCTAATTGTTGCAAAATCGGCCATGGATATTTGAGTCCGAGCCGAGGAATGATATCAGAGAGATGGAAGAGTGATCGAAGAGTAGTTGATTCTTGAATTTCATGAGGTGTTAATGTAAGACAAGGACAACGTTCATGTATTTCCTGCATCAAACCTCTGTGTCCAAGTGCCCAGTCCATGGCATGCCTGCCATAGCTGTCTGGAAGAGAAGGGTCAGCACCAATATGAAGAAGTCTTATAGCAAACTTGATATGGCCGAGGCAGATAGCTAGATGAAGAGGGGTTTCTAGGAGCCTATTTTGCTGGTTTATAGGTGAGGCAAGTTGCGGAAACCGAAAGAGAACATGGACCATATCTCTTGAAGCTGCAATGTGAAGAGGAGTGTGATCGAGTTCATCTGAGAGGAAAACATCTGCACCAGTGTGAAGCAGAATTTCAATAGCATTGGTATAGCCCGAATGAATGGCTGCTAAAAGAGGTGATCCGTATCTACCGCCCCGGGCATTGACATCGGCTTGAGCGCCGAGCAGGATTTTGACTTTCTCAGCACTTCCTCGATATGCAGCGGCCTGTAGTGCATTGCCGAATATACCACCCTGAGTATTGACATCGGCTTGAGCGCCGAGCAGGATCTTGACTGTCTCAGCACTTCCTCGATATGCAGCGGCCTGTAGTGCATTGCCGAATATACCACCCTGAGCATTGACATCGGCTTGAGCATCGAGCAGGATCTTGACTGTCTCAGCACTTCCTTGATATGCAGCGGCCTGTAGTGCATTGCCGTATTCACCGCCCTGAGCATGGACATCAGCTTGAGCATCGAGCAGGATCTTGACTTTCTCAGCACCTCCACGCAATGCAGCGGCCTGTAGAGCATTGCCGTATTCACCACCCTGGGCGTTGACATCGGCATGGGCATCGAGCAGGATCTTAACTGTCTCAGCACTTCCAGCATATGCAGTAGCAGCGGCCTGGAGGGCATTGCCGTATTGACCACCCTGGGCGTTGACATCGGCCTTGGCATCGAGCAGGATCTTGACTTTCTCAGCACTTCCTCGATATGCAGCGGCCTGTAGTGCATTGCCGAATTTACCACCCTGAGTATTGACATCGGCTTGAGCGCCGAGCAGGATTTTGACTTTCTCAGCACTTCCTCGATATGCAGCGGCCTGTAGTGCATTGCCGAATATACCACCCTGAGCATTGACATCGGCTTGAGCATCGAGCAGGATCTTGACTGTCTCAGCACTTCCTTGATATGCAGCGGCCTGTAGTGCATTGCCGTATTCACCGCCCTGAGCATGGACATCAGCTTGAGCATCGAGCAGGATCTTGACTTTCTCAGCACCTCCACGCAATGCAGCGGCCTGTAGAGCATTGCCGTATTCACCACCCTGGGCGTTGACATCGGCATGGGCATCGAGCAGGATCTTAACTGTCTCAGCACTTCCAGCATATGCAGTAGCAGCGGCCTGGAGGGCATTGCCGTATTGACCACCCTGGGCGTTGACATCGGCCTTGGCATCGAGCAGGATCTTGACTTTCTCAGCACTTCCTCGATATGCAGCGGCCTGTAGTGCATTGCCGAATTTACCACCCTGAGTATTGACATCGGCTTGAGCGTTAAGCAGGATCTTAACTGTCTCAGCACTTCCTCGATATGCAGCGGCCTGTAGTGCATTGCCGAATTTACCACCCTGAGCATTGACATCGGCTTGAGCGTTAAGCAGGATCTTAACTGTCTCAGCACTTCCATCATATGCAGCGGCCTGTAGTGCATTGCCGAATTCACCACCCTGAGCATGGACATCGGCTTGAGCATCGAGCAGGATCTTAACTGTCTCAGCACTCCCATCATATGCAGCGGCCTGTAGTGCATTGCCGAATTTACCACCCTGAGTATTCACATCGGCTTGAGCATCGAGCAGGATCTTGACTGTCTCAGCACTTCCTCGATATGCAGCGGCCTGTAGTGCATTGCCGAATATACCACCCTGAGCATTGACATCGGCTTGAGCATCGAGCAGGATCTTGACTGTCTCAGCACTTCCTCGATATGCAGCAGCAGCAGCCTGTAGTGCATTACCGTATTCACCACCCCGGGCATGGACATCGGCTTGAGCATCGAGCAGGATCTTGACTGTCTCAGCATTTCCTCCCTTTGCAGCAGCTTGAAGTGCATTGCCATGATGACCACCCTGGGCATTGACTTTTGCTCCAGCTCCGATCAGTGTTTCCACAATCGCGTTATGTCCAGTGAAGGAAGCTGCTTGTAGCGCACCGCCATCTCCTGTCTCAAGTTCCACACCCTCATTTAGAAGCCATTCGACAAACCCAGAATGTCCACAGCTGGCCGCCTCTATCAAAGGTGTTGCGCTTTTATTGTTTTTTGTTTCGTGGCTTGCTCCTCTCTCTTGAAGCATTTTGCCGACCGTCAAGTGTCCCGCTCGTGCTGCGAAATGCAACGCTGTATTTCCACTCTCGTCTTTCCTCCCTATATCCTCACCGCCTGACAACAACGATTCTATGAGATCAGTCAAGTTGGCAGCAGCAGCCATATGTAATACTGTTGTACCCATAGCTGGGCATTCCTTGTCAAGCCCGTGAAGATACTGATAGATCTGACCCCAAGGACTGATGATTTCTTTAAGAATGTCTATTTCATTCTTCAGAAAGCCAGCTCGAGCGTCACCAGCCTTTTCGGCATGAACAAACAGGTTGGTAGTTGTGTATTTTAGAAATGGGTGACGCCCATCAAGGCCATATTCTGGTCCTAAATCACTCATCTTTCTATTTGAAGACACGACAGCAAGATATACCAGACAGGATTTGTAGAGACTTGCCTGGCATTGAAAAAGAATGTTGGTCATGTTAAAAGATTTTGTGCTAGTGCTGATGCTGGTGAATAATAGGGCCAGTCCTTTTGTGCGCAAAAAATCATTGACTGACTGGTGTACTACCTGTACAGTCTTCTCATGATCACGACCTGAGACTAATTCAGCTAGTCCACCAGCAAGCGTCTTGATTCTTCGTTCCATGCGTTCATTGCTTTCGACAAAGCCCTGGACCTTCTCCCATTCCCTTGGAAAAGGAATTTTCTTGGCATCCTCAGCCGCCAATGCATATCGCATTTCTGTAACAGTCAAGGGTCGTTCGGCCAAACACACCCATTGAAAGAACAGGAATGACTGATCCCGATTCCGAGCCGCGATCACGTTATTCAGAATATAAACATAGACATCTTCCAGGCCGGCTGGAACCTCGCGCAGCCAAGAACGAATATCGTCAATCGACTCCCCTCTCGAGGATTCTCTGTTTGATCAGGGGCATTATGAGATGGGCCCATTGAAACACCCCATTGGCATCCTGGATCAATCCCTCTACCAGCACGTCTCTCATCTCTTGACTATGATCATCTCCAGCCTCCATACCAAGAAGCGTGTCCTTCATATATATAGCAATATCGTCTTGATTATGATCTTCGACATGTATCTCCATGGCCCGAGCGCTTTCCATGATAGGGTAGTGTCGACATGAGATACAGACTTGGAGGGCTAACTTCTTCTTTTTAGCGCGGTCAACAAGCCGATGGAAATATAATGCTAGCTGCTGAGCGGTTTCAGACCCGGCCTCATCCAGAGCATCCACAAATATAGTCACATGCTGTTTGTTGGCTGATGATAGAATGGAACTTGCCAACAACTCCTCCAGAATTGCTTGTGGCCATTCCCACTGGCGTTCCCCGTATCCAAACAGCCTACATCTTTGGTTATAAACCTCGCGCACCAGAGGGCGTATGGTCACGTCGAGGTCAAAAATTTGGTTCAGTAATGATCTCAGCATCCCTAGCGGTGTACGCTGCAGCTCAGTGCCTCGAGCGGTAAAGAAAAAGTTGAGTCGAATAATACCCGGGCTGCCGTCTAGTGATTCTTTGAGTCTGTCGTGCAGGAAAGCCATCAAAGTCGATTTACCTGCACCCGGCTTGCCCTTAATCCATAATAGACCACAAGACTGATTTCTCCACGACTGGTACTTGTCCAGCTCCAAAATCCATTGGCAGGTATTAGTGTGACATGGCTCGATATTGTCCCTCCGATCTAGCATCTGTCGGAATGCCAGTGACCTGAGCAGCTCTGCGTCTATGGTGAGTCAGATCATCTTTGACCAGTGCGGGGTGGAGCGAACCGTTGTCTGTCCTCTGCTGTGAGTGATCCGGTTGGTCTAGACGTAAATGTGTTAATCAGTTTATGATGGCTTTCGAAGGACTTTGATACACACCGGATGAAAGGTTGATTGTCCCATGATTATTTACAAGCTGAAACCCCGCGTTTGCGCTACCAAAAGATGTAGAGCTCATGCTGGATATTCAGTGCATATAATTGTGGTGCTATCAGTTGAGCAAAAGGTCATCCTCCTGAAAACGCAAGGTTATCCTTTGCCCCGCTCTCAGGTGACCGTCGGGCGCTGAACCTTGGCACCGACCACTTGCCCCTGACAAGTCCGGGGAGACTAGCCCACAGCGAAAAAAATACGGTAAGCGTTCATTCAAATACTGTACAAAGGCGCTAGATCTACAAAGACGTTTCTACAAGCTTCCATATAATATTAAAGACTATAACAGTGATTTCCTAGTGATGACAGGGTTACTATGAAAGCAATTCTGCCCAAATTATGAAGCGGTAAACGGAAACGGATTAGCTTATGTCAACCTGAGATGGGGTAAATTACCACTATCTCAGCGTTAGTGTGTTTTCAGCCCCTGCCCAAATTGCCATAGCATATGTATGGTAAATCGGGCCATGTCGGAAAGAACTGTATCGTAACATGCAGCATAGATTTGATAGATCACATAGATCACCGCGAACACATTTCAACAATATTGTGGGATATACACTCTTTTAGACAGAAGAATAATCAGAACCAACCATTCGACCCTCAATAGGCCAGAACCAGTACGAGCCAATACAGATATCACCAGAGTCGACAGCTTATCTCGAGGTTATTTCTTGGGAACCAAATCGTAACAGTGTAGCGATAAAGCTAATTTCGAAAACCACTGTACCATGTTATATCCCATTCCCTTGTCTATGCTTTGACAATTGCTCTTGAAATCTCCCATGTCTGGTAAAATGTGATAACATTTCATAACATCATTCAGGTCTCAACCTATGCAGATATGAGATAGATGATTAAGCCGAGCTTAAGACACACTGCCAGTGAGATAGCAGAATTTGAACCTCAGTTCAATATATGGACTAAACCTTCTCTCTTCTTAGACTGAGCCATTTGAACTGTCCGCTCTTTTGTGCCGTTGAGACACAGGCTGGAATGGCAATTCAATAATATCAACTACCTTATTCATGCGAGAGGCTACTATATTGGAAAGTTTAGATCTGATCTTGTGCTGCGCAGATACTGAAGTGGGTTAGCCTACCGTTATACAAGGGTTAAACCCGCATACCTGTTATCAGAGATCTTCCTTTGAAGTCCCAAAAGTTCTGGGGAATGACCTTCTCTGCGTTGATGCGTCCAGGTATTTTGAATATCCTTCCATGCTGACTTTTCCAATTTTCTGGTTCTGCATCGCGGGCCAGTTCAACGGTGGAAGGTATATAAATACCAAATTGCAGATTCTGAGAATCAGTTAGCTGGGGAAATGTAAGAATATCGAATCACCCACATAGATGCCTTTGTCATGGGAGAGGAGCTCGCTCATCCATTGGTGGACATACTCCAGATCCGCTGTGATGAACTGTTACTTATGTACAAATTTCGATCGGATAAGAACGTACAAGGATGCTCTATCTCCCATGCAACAAAAATATCCCGCTTTCGCTTCCCTGGTAGGCTCTTCTCCACAAGAAGACGAAGGTATGACAGCTGTGATGCGATCCCAATGCCAGTTGCAATTAGCAGTACCTGATCATACTTGTCAAGCTCCAGGTCTGTTCCATATGGACCATCTATCCAGACAAGCAGACTGCTATTAAAGTGCCTAGCTAGTCTGCGGGTGAAGGTATTTGTATTCTGAATAAGACATGTGACAGTTTCCAGTCTCCTATCATGATCAGTTTGCCACCAGGCGATCTGATAGGGATGAGTTCGAAGACCAGAAAAAAAGCTTGCTCCAGGTATCCACAAATATAGAAATGACCCTGGTCGAATCTTGAAAGGCCTATTGATGGGAACGACGATCCAAATTGCGTTGGATTTTGGTATTAACATGACTCTTCCACGTGTGCCTAATTTATAATGCCCAAGATTTCGAAAAATCAGTAAGGTCAAACGATAAAAAAAATACCACAATAAACAAAACACTGCCAGTTAGAGCATAAATCTGGGTAAGATGAGAGTTCTTCGTATGTCTCCAGACGGCAAGCAGCAATAAGAGTGATGCTGGAAAGTTTATCATAGATAGTATTCGCTGTATCCACTTCCACGCAAGTGTATTAAGAGCGCAAACAGCGATTCCCGATGCCGCCTGCAAATTATGGTTAGCGGAGTACAATTCATGAGGTCTTTACCTACCAACAAGCCATAGATCTGAAGTCTAGTCTTTGGATGCCATCCAGCTGCATGAATCGATACCCCAATATGTATCGCAGCTTGCACAAGAGCCATACATGCCACAGTGCGATAGATCTCAATATAGGAGAAGAGGGATATACCTAAAATATCTGCTATGAGGGCAGGACGGCCGCTGATAACTAATAGTATTAGGCTGACGATGGCGATATTAGCAGCGCGATTCCCAATGTCTCTTAACCCATGAGTCGCCAGAAAATCACAAAGGAATGTTCCGCTCCAATATATGAGCTGGAAAAATACCCACGCTCTCGATCTTTTGCCGAAAACCAGCGGATAAAAACAATATTTGAACAGGAAAAACCGTATTCTCCATGCGAAGCAACGAGAGAAAATGATATAGAGTCGGTACAGTGACATTAAAAGGAGAGTCCCTCCCAAGATGATGAAATAGATGTTCAGAGGATTGTGGAAAGCCATTTTTGTCTACTGAAAATATTAGGGCGGGAATGTCTATCCTAATATGGAGCTGGGTAGAGATTGAACCGTTGGCGTATCGCCAGTGTCTCGCGCGGTTAGGGAACTCAGTCTATTCTTAGATAACAAAGGCATATAAAGAGGCAGCATAAGTTCCCAGAAAGTAGCTTTTGAAGCCTACTTTTATTTTCCACGACTATGGACGAGATTCAAACCTTACGAACTCCTGACCGACGTCGAAAGACGGTATTTCGCAAAGTTCGACAACTGTGCCGTATGTTTCGACTTAGAGCAATTGTCGTTCTAGTAGATGACTCTGATCGACAATGGATTTATAAAACAGATGATCACATACCATTTCTAGATCAGGTAGGCCCCACACAAAATGGGCTTGCTTCTAGAATGTTACTAAATGATAAAAAAACAGGCGATCCAGTACCCTGCTACAAACACAAATGACGATTTTGAGAGGTTTTACCCTTTGCGTCCGCGGACTCCAGCAGCACGTCCTCAGGCGCCCCCCTTGACCCCTCCAACGTTCCGGGCGTGATAAGTGGGTCAATCGTTGGCGAGCCGCTTTCTCGGACCACTATTTGTAAATATAAGAGCTACTGTCCCACCGTCTTAGATCTAGCCAGCAACCATGCAGAATGAACTATCTTCTGAAATGACCGAACTCACACGGTTAGACCACATTATCCTACAAAATGGCGGCAAGACTGTGAATACTGAACGTCTTCCGATCTTTCTTCAAATCTCTAAAAATGAAAGATCACTATCCCTGGAGGAACTCCAGTTTGAGATAGGGCGTCTACGTCAGGAAGTGGCACTCCACCAGGAGGCTCAGAAAGTCCTTATGAAGCTCTTTAATGACACGCGAGATGTTTATCAGCTTCTTAGAGGAGCACTCATGAAAGCAGCCTCTCGATGCACCAGAGATACCAGCTTTCTAGAGCTAGCATACAACGTCCAGGATGCTGGCCTAATGATACAAGAGAGTTTGCATGGAGTATCAGAAAAGTTGACTATTTCTGAAAGTAAACATCTACAAACATTAGGAATCTCTTTGGATGATACGAAAGGAAAGGACTTCTCGGTGTTTTAATACTGTAAAGGTAGCTTTCAATCAATGTATTAAACTACTCAATCATATTGTTCATCATTTCCAAAAACTGTTGAATCCGAAGTTTAGCCTTTCGATGACCTTCACTCATCTTCTGATGTTGGTCCACATATTCCAAATTTGAGTAATGTAGCCGCTGGATTTCGAGCTGTTGAGCAGCGTTCAACTTTTGAGACCTTTGTAATTTTGTTTTAAGATCTTGGATCTCCTCTTGCAGCCGCTCAACTACTAATTTGCTTGCACAGTCATGAGCAGATTTCTTGGCGATAGCATGAATATTACCAATCTTGAGATGCTCTAGGAGTTCAAGATACATGTTGGTTGAAAGATCACTAAGCGGCTTTTTGAAAAGATAGCTCTGCGGAACGTCAAACTTCCAGTCATATCCGTCTTTTTCAACTGGCTGTAGACGAATATTTGACGGCTCAACTTGCAATCCTAATCTTTCTTCTAAATACCTCATTCAGCTACGCAAACTAAAGATACCAACAAACAGGGATCTTACTAATATGTAAGGCAAGTTGTAGTCGACAATTGTGTCGCTCCATAGCTCTTCGTCTATTTGCAGGCGTGGACATAATTATTAAGGTATTATGCAGAAAATTCCTCTATTGAGAAGCATCAAGGTGCGTACTTTATTCTTAATGTACTAGGATACTTTTGGATATGTTTAGTTGTGGATTATCACATAGTCGGTCAGTCCCTGATGATCTCGTCAGCGAGCCGCCTACGAAAAGTGGGGCTAGGTGACTCCACTCAGTCGATCACTTGTTGGTCACTGACGATCTCGTTGGCGTGTCGCCCACGAATAGTGGGGCTATGTGACCCCTCTCAGTCGGTCACATGTTGGTCACTAAAGATCTCGTTGGCGTGTCGCCCACGAATTACTTAGATACTCACAATACAATCGTAGGCTATGTATACTATTATTGGCACAATTGACTCGCTAGATTTGTACCTTATCCTCATCTCGACGATTGATCAAAATGGAGACAGCTAGATTGCTTCTGCCAGGCTTTCAGGGCCATGAGTTACAGGCTAGTGTTCTGAATCAGGTAAGATTATAATCTATTCCATACCAATTATGATTCTGATTGAGAGAAAGATCAGAGATACAGTAGTAGTAGTAGTAGTAGTATTCATTTACACTGACCCCTCGCCGTAGCGATATGCAGTATACGACAACTATATATCCGAGCATGTACATGTTGACTGATCCACTTCCTGACATGAACTTAGAGCCTCGTCACGGCCTGTCCTGGCCCATTGCCGTTCTCGTCATTAGGCTGCCCTTATGGCGCACGACTACAAAACCGCTGTGACGCCTCGGCGAAGTCCAGTACCGCCTGTACTGACTTCGTGCGCGAGACGGTGTCTGGTTTACCTTTCTCACCTTCTTTTGAGCCTCCCAGCAGACTCGACACGCTGTTGAGCGTGTCCCCGACTTTCTTTTTCAGTTCAACTCGCAGCTCCCGCAGCCGTGGGCATTCCATCAAGACGTGGGCGACTGTCTCCCGCGCGCCGCACTCGCATAAGTCGTCTTCGCGAAATCCGAACTGTTTCGCGTAGGGAGATAGCCAGTTGTGGCCCGTGCGTAGCTGCGTCAGCAGATATGCCCGGTTCCTGGGTAAATTCCCGTAGAGCTTTCTCGTGTATCGCGCCGGTAGATTCCCATCGATTTTTCGTAGGTGTGCGCCTTTGGTGCTTTCCTTCCACTCCTGGCCCCATTGGGCATAGATCTTACTGCGGATGAACGCATTCTCCCTCGATAGTAGCGGTCGAAAGGGGTGGGTTTTACCCGGTTTCGCGGCTTCCTTCGCAAGCCGATCCGCTGCGTCGTTCCCAACGTCCTCACAGTGTCCGGGAATCCACTGGAGACGCAGTCTGACCTTCGCTGTCTGAACCTCAGAGGCTGCCTGTATGATTGCATGGACGACTCGCTGGCCTGATTTGTTCCTCGCGTTTTGAATTGCTTGTAGAGCTGATCTGCTGTCACAGAGTATTGTTGCGGTCGTGTGCCTGCATTTTCCGACTGTTGGGCGTTGGTGGGCTAACTTGAACACCAGGTTCACCGCGTTGAATATGCCTATGAGTTCTGCGACATGGACCGACCACCGGTCCATTGGCCCCACCTGGATCTGTTGAGATTCTAAGATCTCATCGCCATCGTTGAGTGTGACGATGGCCGACCCCAGATGACCCTCACGCCCAGAGGCGTCTGAGTAGACGACGATGTCCGAAGTGTCTCTCGTTGACCCTGCTCTCTTTCTCGCGATTTCCCGATCGGGTTCGAGTTCGACCTCCGCAAAAGGGTCGAGACGCCACGGGGCCAATGGTCGGGCATCGATCGTTTCGAGCTCGTTGAGCCTGTCAACATCCATGGTTTTCAACGCTTCCGCCAGGGGAAAGCGTGCACATGATCCGATATTGTTCCTGCGCTTCTGGGCACGTGATAGTGCTCCCCAAATAGGATGGTCCCGTGGTAGTGTGTGTAGTCTCGCAATGGTGCGCTGTGCTCGATGGCGAAGGCGGAGATGTGTGGGAAGTATATGGGCTTCCACTTCGAGCGTTGTGGTGGCTACTGTTCGAAAGGCTGACAGAATCCGAATCAACACCGTTCTCTGTACTGTGTTCAAGTGGCGTAAATGGGTCTTGTCTCGAAGCGGGTCGTGCCAGACCGTTGATGCATAGTCCACGACCGGCATAACACACGCTTGGTAGAGCTGTCGTATTTGCTCAGGCCGCAGGTGTCGTAGTCCGTTCAAAGCGATGGTCGTCTTCGTGGCGCGTTTGATGGCCTGCTGAACGTGCTCTTTCCAGCGGAGTCCTTGGTCGAACACCACTCCCAGCAGCTTGGCTGTGGATGACGGCTTGACATTCGTTCCATCGAAGGTGATGTTTCCTCCCGGGTGTGCTCTTTTCTTTCTGGTCAGGTGGATGAGCTCAGTCTTCTCCGCCGCGAAGCAGGATCCGGTCCGTCGGGCCCACTCCTCGATGCGTGGCACATCTTCGGTCTGTATTTTGGCTAGGTTTTCCTCGGTTGAGCTGCTGACTCGCCATCGGAAGTAGTCGTCAATGAACGCCGATGCGCCTCCGTGGGAGTCGACGGGCTGGTCCACCAGATCCGCGTTGAAGAATGCAAACAGGATAGGAGAAAGCGGCGACCCTTGTGCTAGGCCTGCGTTGACCAGTGGTTCTGTGTTGGTACGGAAGTCGTCGAATCCGATGTTGGCGTGCCGGTCACTCATGAAGCTTGTAATCCACTTCCTTGCAGTCGTTGGAATCCCTCTCCCCTGCAGGGAGGCGTCTAGGCTGATTTGGTTTACTCCGTTGAAGGCACCTTTAAGGTCGAATGAGATGAGTGTTACCACCTTATGTTTGTACCACGCCTTGTCTATCGCACTGGATAGCACCAGAAGGGCTTGTTCAGTGGTTCTGCCCGGTCGGCCGCCGAACTGGCTATTCGGCAGCAGATTATATTTCTCTGCGAGGTGGGATAGCCGGCGGGCCATCACTGCTTCAAGGAGCTTGCCTAGGGTGTTCAATAACGAGATTGGTCGGTAGGCGCCGGGAACGGAGTAATCTGGCTTGCCTGGCTTCCGCAACACAATGATCTTCGCGTTGCGCCATTGCTTTGGGTGATATGTTAATTCAACACACGCCTTGAAGACGTTGGTAATGATGGTTTTCAGGTGTGTCCAAAGCTTCTTCCAGACCAGCATCGGTAAATTGTCTTCCCCTGGCGCAGTGTTTCCTTTCGCCGCCTTCAGCGATCGCTCGATCTCGACCTCGGTGATCGGGTGCCACGGGAGTTCTGACTGTGGTGCAGGTGCTGGGCTTGGGTCAGGTGTGTTCATCGCGGGGAAGAATGAGTCAAGGAAGGCCTTCGCTTTGTCCTCGTTCTGGGCGAGCTCCTCAGAGCCGACTCGTAGTACTGGGATGCAGCCCCATGTTTCTCGAGGTTTCATGTAGGTCGCCGCTTTCCAGAGCTTCCCTTCGCCCGCTTCGTCGAGGAACTGTTTCCAGTGTGAAGCTTTGGTTTTCTCGATGGTCCGGGTCCATGCTCTCCGCTTCTGTTGCATGGTCCGGTAGGCGGCTTTACTGTTGGCGTGATCTCGCCCGAGCTCCGCACAGCTCGCTTGCCAGCTCCTGCGTAGTCGGTTGACTTCGACCTGTTGGGCTTTAAGCTCCGGTGTGAACCACCGTTTGGAGTACGGCGTTGGACGGGTGTCGGGTGTAAATCGGTCCACCGCCTGCGCTGTTGCAGATGTAAGTTGCTGGACGACTCGATCGAGAGTCGGTCGGGTCCTAATATCTTTCCAAGGGCTCATCTGTTGGACGATCTCATCGCCAATCCTGGCCCAGTCCGCGCGTTCATATGCCTTCTTCGTCTTTGTCCCCGGTGTGCTTTGAGGTTGGAGGTTCCATTCTGAATAGGTGGCGCGGTGGTCGGATCCGTAGTTCTCGTGATACAGGTGGCATTTGACCAGCAGCTCTGGGTTGTCTGTGACTGTTTGGTCAATGGTTGAGTTTTGCCCTGGGTTGTTCAGGGCCCAGTAAGTCGCTGTCCCGCGAGGCAGGCAGCTGTGGAGGTTGTAGGTCTGGAGGAAGTCGATCAGGTCGCTAGCATCTTCGATAAACCTGGGTTCGATGTGGTTGCCGCCCCACATAGGGTGGTGTCGGTTAAAGTCACCGGAAATGATGATGGTGGTCGGGTGCTGCTCATTTTGTGTGGCTGCTGTGATGGAGCCTTGAATCGCAGCGAGAGCTGGTAATCCTGAGCCATCATCGCCGGTGAACAGTGGTGCTGGTGGTATATATATAGAAAAGAGAAGTATTTGGGAGTTAGCTGTCCAGATCTTGATGGCTGCAACATCTGGGTGATCGCATAGTATCTGGCGGTGTGAAGATGTAGAGATTCGTCTGTTGACGTAGACCAGACTGCGGAATCGAACTGCATCGAGTTGTGTAGTAGGTCGGTAGAGTCGCCAGGCACTGTGGTTTACGTGGGTGCGATAGGTGGTGATCGACGGTTCCTGGATCAGGAGAATATCTAGCTCTTGGCTCTGATGGTCGTTGATCAGCGCTTCCATTCTCGGTGCTGATTTCATCATGTTCAACTGTAGTACGCGAAGGTTTTTCTCTAGCATTGGACGGGAGAGAGGGTCGATGGGCTAGGGCATTGTCGATCGCCGGTAGGGTGCTCGCCGCTGCAGTCGAGGCATCGGGCTCTCACTCCCGGTGGGCATCTTTCTCGTTCGTGCTGCCCAGCACAGTGTCCGCATCGCGGCGTTTCCTTGCACGTCCATGCTAGGTGTCCGAACCGTTGACACCGGAAACATCTCTTTTTCTTGATCTCGCGTTGTTCCACGTGGGGGATATAGTGTCCGTTCACCAAAAAGCCATTGCGAAGCATGTGTTCTGCCCCCTCTGCGGAGTCGAACCAGATCCCTAGCGACGCGAATTTCCCGAGGGTCTTATCCCTCGCTTTCATCCATGCCAATTCCTCGATGTGGAAACCTTGTTCCGCCAGGCTGTTCTCACTGACGATCTTTTCCGCTGCCTGTGTGGCACCTGTCTCCAGGTCGAATTCCTCGGTGGGGGTGCGGTGGACTACCACTCCGAACCGTGGTTTGACTAGCTTCGTGTTGTTACCCAGTTTGTGCAGCCACTCAGTGTTGTTGCGGGCCGCCTCTGCCGACTCCAAGTCTTTGAAACGAATAAGATAGCCAGTCTTGGTGGTGCCGATGCCCGCCACTTGAGCGTCTTGGGTTGCAGCGTCGTTCCACAGTGCCGAGCGGATGTGGTCGTTGGCGACCTCGGTGGGGAGATATCGTCCGAAGGCGTTTCCGTCGCTGGTTTCATTATCTCTTGGATCGACAAAAGTCCGCTGGGTGCTAATTCGGATACAGTGGTCGTCTCTCTCGGGTCGTTGGTGGTTCGGCAAGGGGGTGGCATTGTCACTGCGGGCTGCAACTGCCGCCCAGGTCTTCGTCGGTAGCGCCGCTGGGGCTTTTTCAACCTGCGCTCGCAGCGCCTTCACTTCATCGTGTAGCTTTTCGTTCTGTTCCTGAAGGATGTTCTGGTTGTGCTTGATCTCCTGGAGCTCGCTCTGAGTAGCTGCTATGGTCGCGGTTTGGTAGCGGATGGTGTCCTTCAGTTCGTCGATTAGTTTCCACACTTCCCTGGTGGTGATCCGGCCGGTGCCCTCTTCAGGAGCATAGCTCTCGTTTAGTCGTCCCCTCTTTCTAGTGGCTCGCGTTGGGATGTTGGTCACCCTAGGCTGGAAATCCTCGACCGAGAAATTGGTGGTTTCCTGGGTGTTTGTGGGCGTGATCTCGGGCCCTCCCGCGGGTGGGTCCGCCATCGGTCCGGGGTTAGTTCCCGTTCGGCACACAACACAACAACGTTTTATATCGCAGTACTATCGACCGCAACGCAGTTCCAATGATCTCTCGTAGTACAGTAGTAGTAGTAGTAGTAGTAGTAGTAGTAGTATTCATTTACACTGACCCCTCGCCGAGTTGTTTTACCCAACTAGACCAAAAACGAATCCGTTCTCAGCCTAGTGGGTGAGGTTTATAATCAACTCTCCCCCGTAAACCTTAGACACAAGGCTGGGGACGTGCACTTGAAGCTCTGCTGCTGCCTGGCTGTGTGGCCCAATCATAGGGCTTCTGCTGTTGGCTCTGGATGCTTAAGGACGCAATCTGTGAGAATCGAACCTGTGCGCTCAAAGGTCGCGCAATCCGGGCTCATAACCAGTTGTTTTACCCAACTAGACCAAAAACGAATCCGTTCTCAGCCTAGTGGGTGAGGTTTATAATCAACTCGCCGAAGCGATATGCAGTATACGACAACTATATATCCGAGCATGTACACGTAGGGTGATCCACTTCCTGACATGAACTTAGAGCCTCGTCACGGCCTGTCCTGGCCCATTGCCGTTCTCGTCATTAGGCTGCCCTCATGGCGCGGCTATAGTAGAATTGCGGATGAGACGGATAACAAGTATCCGATTTTGGCTGCATCTCTGTTAGGAACCGCGAGAAAGCGGGCAAAGTAGAAGCTAAGAATTTAGACAGTGACTGTGTGGCAGATGCACTTTTCCGACTTCGTTTAATTGAGCGTTGGCTTGACTTATTCTCGACCTGGAACGGTGACAGTTTATTGTGAAAACGGCGGTGAAGATCGTCAATGGTGAGTATGGGATTGGCGGGGAGAGTAGGTTTTTGTACTGGGGGATTCGGTAGCGGTATAGATGTGGCGGGACGTCGGAGGACGGAAGCATAGGTTTTCTGTTGGTTTTGGTGTGAGGAAGTGACGGAGGGTATCGTTTGATGGGGCTGCGGAGCGTGGGAGGTTGGAGGTAGTTGAGGTTCTGGGGTGGTGGTGATGGTGTATGGAGGTTGAGTGTAGGGGTCGTTCTCTACAGTAGTGGGCATATTCGAAGAAGCATGATGGAGGGGAGTTGATCTAGGCGGCGGGCGTGCGTTGGTTGAGGAGGTAAGTGTATCGGCAGTTTCGGAATGTTGTTTCAAGTCATTGTAGATGGCCTGCCATAAGCAGTCTCTCGAGTGTGGGAGCTGTGTCTCTTGGAAAGGTACACATTGAAAGCTGTCTAGGCGTTTGAACTTTTGACAAGCGAAGCAGCAGGCCAGACCACCGAAGCTTGCATGTGGTTGGTAGTGAAAGCCGTTTTGAGCCAGTTGAAGCGGAGTGACACCATTGAGCACTTGTCCTTGGAATGACAGAGCTCTGGCCGTGGTGGTGGAGTAGGTGGTCGAGATAAAGAATTTCTCCTGGACGGTACGTTGTGGGGCAGGTAGCTCGGGCGGAGTGGGGGGAGTCGCGGATTTGGAGATAGAGGACGGTCGGCGGAGAGGTGGGAAAGGCTTCCTGCCTGCCCTGGGATCTGGAGGCTGAGGATTCATCCTTTGGAGCGTCCTTCTGGTACAGTAGATCGTCGCTTCCCGAGCCTTACAGAGCATTCAACCAACAATATACAGTCACCATTTACAGTAGTAGTCGACAGCATCCTCCTCGTAGTACAGTATTTCCGGAAATCGGTGTCACCCCCCGCACTCTTCCATTGTTCCCCAGACCCTAGATGCCAAGATACACTAAGCTACTTTCGGACAAGCTATATCAGCCTCATTTGTTCTTAGATCGTACCGTAAATTACCGGATTATCGTATTGGCGGGAAAATTGTTTATTACCTGTAAGGCGAGAAGTTGCAGCCTGAGGCCTCACGTCAACTTCCCCAATCCCCACACTGAGTGGTGCAACGAACCATGGCTCCCAACCTAGCAAGGTTTAGCGCCCGGCAGTCACCTGAGAGCGGGGCAAAAGACAAGGTGACTTTCAGGAGGTGGAACTTTCGCTCGGCTTGGAGCAGCCCCATTTTACGCACTGAATATTCAGAATGAGCCCGATGTCTTTTGGTAGTGCGAACACGGGTCTCCAACTTGGAAATAACCATGGGACAATCGGGACAATCAACTTTTCATCCGGTATGTGTCAACAGTCCTCGAAAAGCCGTAATAAGGTGACTAACACTTTGGCCCAGACCGACCGGAAACCCCAGTACAGAAGACAGACAACGGTTCGCTCCACATTGTACCAGTCAAAGACAATTTGACTAACCACAGACGCAGAGCTGCTCAGGTCACTAGCATTTCCACAGATGCTAGATCGGAGGGATAATATCGAGCCATGCCACACGAATACCTGCCAATGGATATTAGAGCTGGACGAGTATCAGTCCTGGAGGAATCAGCCCTGTGGTCTACTGTGGGTTAAAGGAAAGCCGGGCGCGGGAAAATCGACCTTGATGGCCTTCCTACATGACAAATTCAAAGAATCACAGGACGGCAATCTTGGCATTATTCGACTGGATTTTTTCTTTACCGCCCGAGGCACGGAGATGCAACGTACACCACTCGGAATGCTTAGATCGTTATTGAACCAGATTTTCGACCGTGACGCGACCATACGCCCTCAGGTGCGCGATATCTATGAACAACGATGTAGACAGTTTGGGTATGGAGAACGTAAGTGGGAGTGGCCGCAACCGATACTTGAAGAGTTATTGGCAACTGCTATACTGGTATCAACCACGAAACAGCATATGATCATTTTTGTGGATGCTTTAGATGAGGCTGGGGCTGAGTCCGCCGAAAAGCTTGCAGCATATTTCCACCGTCTGGTTGATCGTGCTGACAAAAAGAAGCTAACCCTTCAAGTCTGCATCTCGTGTCGACACTATCCTATCGTGGAAAGTGTCCAGACAGTAGCGATACATGTCGAAGACCACAATCAAGACGACATTGCTACATATATCAAGGATATGCTTCTTGAGACAGAGTTCGGCGACGTTTCTAGTCAAGAGATGAGAGAGGGGCTGGTGGAGGAACTGACCGAGCATTCCAAGGGTGTGTTCCAATGGGCCCGTCTTATAATGCCTCTTATCAAGCAAAGGCTTATCGAAGGAGACTCAATCAGCGATATCCGTGATTGGTTGGGCGAAGTCCCAGCCGGTCTGGAAAATGTCTATGTGTATATTCTGAGCAACGTGATCACGGCTAGGAATCGAGAGCAGTCATTCCTATTCTTTCAATGGGTGTGCCTGGCCGAGCGACCCTTGACTATAGTTGAAATACGATACGCATTGGCAGCTAAGAATGCTCAACTAACGCCGTCTCGAACCGGATGGGAGAAGCTTGGCGGCTTTGTCGAAAGCAATGAACATATGAAGCGAAAAGTCAAGGCTCTTTCTGGTGGAATGGCAGAAGTAGTCTCAAGTGGGAATGACAAGGAGACTGTACAGGTGGTTCACCAGTCGGTCAATGATTTCTTGCGGGCAAAAGGACTGGCCCTTTTATACCATGGCTTCAGCGCTAGCATGGGATCCGTGGATATGGGCAATATTCTCTCTCAGTCTCAGGGAACTCTCTACCGATCGTGTCTGGTATATCTTGCCACGATCTGTTCAAACAAACAAATGAGTAACTTCCGGGGCTCAAAGAAGAAGCTTATCTGTGATCACCCATTTGTGAACTATGCGACCATCAATCTCTTTATTCATGCAGAAAAAGCCGCCGGCTCTCGAGGTGCCTTGCTGCAGAATGAAAAGGACATCCTACAACAAATGATCGGTCCTTGGGTTCGAATATACCAGTGTCTTGGTGTTCGTAGCGCAGCATGTCCACCCACAGGGACAACTCTTTTACATGTGGCAGCCTCTGCGAATCTGGTTGACGTGATAATATCCGTGTTGTCAGGTGGTGAGTATATTGAGAGAACAAACGGAGTTGGAAATACGGCACTACACTTTGCAGCGCAAGCTGGACACACGACGACTGGCAAGATATTGCAAGAAAGAGGAGCGAACCGAGAAGCGAAGAACAACGATGGAGCGACTCCTTTAATGGAGGCGGCCAGGCGCGGACATTTGGGATTTGTCGAATGGCTTCTAGATGAGGGTGTGGATATTGAGACAGGAGGTGGGGGCGCGCTACAAAAGGGTTCATTAGAAGGTCACAGTGCGATTGTAGTGCTTTTACTCGGGGCTGGAGCGAATGTCAATGCCCAGGGTGGTCAATACGGCAATGCCCTCCAGGCCGCTGCATTTAATGGAAGTGCTGAAATTGTGAAGATCCTGCTCGACGCTCATGCCGATGTCAACGCCCAGGGTGGTCAATACGGCAATGCCCTCCAGGCTGCTGCATATGGTGGAAGTGCTGAGACAGTCAAGATCCTGCTCGATGCCAAGGCCGATGTCAACGCCCAGGGTGGCCAATACGGCAATGCCCTCCAGGCCGCTGCTGCTGCATATGGTGGAAGTGCTGAGAAAGTCAAGATCCTGCTCGACGCCCATGCCGATGTCAACGCCCAGGGTGGTCAATACGGCAATGCCCTCCAGGCTGCTGCATTGCGTGGAAGTGCTGAAGTTGTCAAGATCCTGCTCGACGCTCATGCCGATGTCAACGCCCAGGGTGGTCAATACGGCAATGCCCTCCAGGCTGCTGCATATGGTGGAAGTGCTGAAATTGTCAAGATCCTGCTCAACGCCCATGCCGATGTCAACGCCCAGGGTGGTCAATACGGCAATGCCCTCCAGGCCGCTGCATTTAATGGAAGTGCTGAAATTGTCAAGATCCTGCTCAACGCCCATGCCGATGTCAACGCCCAGGGTGGTCAATACGGCAATGCCCTCCAGGCTGCTGCATATGGTGGAAGTGCTGAAATTGTCAAGATCCTGCTCAACGCCCATGCCGATGTCAACGCCCAGGGTGGTGAATACGGCAATGCCCTCCAGGCTGCTGCATATAGAGGAAGTGCTGAAGTTGTCAAGATCCTGCTCGATGCCCATGCCGATGTCAACGCCCAGGGTGGTCAATACGGCAATGCCCTCCAGGCTGCTGCATTGCGTGGAAGTGCTGAAGTTGTCAAGATCCTGCTCGACGCCCATGCCGATGTCAACGCCCAGGGTGGTCATTTCGGCAATGCCCTCCAGGCTGCTGCATATGGTGGAAGTGCTGAAATTGTCAAGATCCTGCTCAACGCCCATGCCGATGTCAACGCCCAGGGTGGTCAATACGGCAATGCCCTCCAGGCTGCTGCATATGGTGGAAGTGCTGAAATTGTCAAGATCCTGCTCAACGCCCATGCCGATGTCAACGCCCAGGGTGGTCAATACGGCAATGCCCTCCAGGCCGCTGCTGCTGCATATGGTGGAAGTGCTGAGAAAGTCAAGATCCTGCTCGACGCCCATGCCGATGTCAACGCCCAGGGTGGTCAATACGGCAATGCCCTCCAGGCTGCTGCATATAGAGGAAGTGCTGAAGTTGTCAAGATCCTGCTCGATGCCCATGCCGATGTCAACGCCCAGGGTGGTCAATACGGCAATGCCCTCCAGGCTGCTGCATATAGAGGAAGTGCTGAAGTTGTCAAGATCCTGCTCGATGCCCATGCCGATGTCAACGCCCAGGGTGGTCAATACGGCAATGCCCTCCAGGCTGCTGCATTGCGTGGAAGTGCTGAAGTTGTCAAGATCCTGCTCGATGCCAAGGCCGATGTCAACGCCCAGGGTGGTGAATACGGCAATGCCCTCCAGGCTGCTGCATATAGAGGAAGTGCTGAAGTTGTCAAGATCCTGCTCGATGCCCATGCCGATGTCAACGCCCAGGGTGGCCAATACGGCAATGCTCCCCAGGCCGCTGCATTTAATGGAAGTGCTGAAGTTGTCAAGATCCTGCTCAACGCCCATGCCGATGTCAACGCCCAGGGTGGTCAATACGGCAATGCCCTCCAGGCTGCTGCATATGGTGGAAGTGCTGAAGTTGTCAGGATCCTGCTCGATGCCCGGGCCAATGTCAACGCTCAGGGTGGCCAACATGGATCGCCTCTCTTGGCAGCTATTTACTCGGGCCATGCTGATGTTATTGACTTTCTTTTTCAAGCTGGCGCAGATCATCGCCTTGCTGATCCGCTCGATCAGACCCCTCTTCACATTGCAGCTTCAAAGGATATGGCTCACCTTCTCTTTCGATTTCCGCAAATTGCTTCATTCATCAACAAGCGCAACAAACTTCTGCAGACCCCTCTCCATCTGGCTATTTACTTTGGCCACATTCACTTCGCTATAAAACTTCTTCATCTTGGTGCCGACCCTTCTCTTCCAGACGGCTATGGTAGACATGCTATGGACTGGGCCCTCGGGCAAGGAACTTTGATGCGGGAGATACGTGAACGTTTTCCTCAGCTCTCATTGACACCTCACGAAGTTCAAGAATCAACTGTACAACAATCCCTCTTCAACCTCTCCGATGATCTTCCCAACCTCAGCCCGAACGATGCATGGTTAACTTTGCAACAATTAGCTCGGTATTTCTTATTTCTTGATGACACGGTCAACGCACGCCATCTCTTTCAAGTTCGTCTTTCTCATAATAGCTCCCTTGTCACTCATATGTTCAAGACTATCTGCAGTTTCTGCAAGAGGCCTATCACTGGACCTCGTTCTGTATGCAGAATCTGCGCGAATCTGGATATCTGTTCTTCCTGTGTACTCAAGCACCCTTTTCATCACAGAGTAAATCCAGATCAGAAGCACGGAGTCTTTGAGATGTCTGGCCTACCTGACGATGAGTCTCAACTCACTGGACCGGTGTCACGGCGATTGATTTACTTCCTCAATCAACATTCTTCTGAGCCCCTCGGGGAGAACAGGAATCAATCTGAGATGAAGCTATCGAAAGATGCCTTATCTTTACTATCACAGAAAAAGAACACTCCGGTTCCAAACAATTTGTTGAAACCGGTAGTAATATTCTCTGCGATTTTGTTCGGGCTGCTAGCTACTTTTTTAGGGTCTTGGTACTTTTAGAGCTGTTTTAGCTTAGTCCGTTCGCTTAGCGTGTCCATTTTTTACTGCACAGGCTGCAGGAAAGACACATCTATATGGCGGGCTTCCGGCTATAAACTATTATGTTTCTCGTTTGTAGCTAAGAATCTTCTGTACAACCTTTCGCCCAGAAAACGCCAGTAGCTGTTCAATAATGTAGCATTTCAATATATTTTGCAGCTAAGTGATTTAGAAATGTGTAAAGCATAATCCAGTAATGAGACGAAGGAGATAGTGACGAGGATACTGCAGATGGCGGTCATTCACGGCCAGGTGTAAAGGCATACGAGGGAATCGGGTCTCGTAGATTGGGCAGACGAGGTTGGTAGATGTTATCATCATCGAAAGCAGTGTAAGCTATCCCCTCCAAACAGTACATACTAATGAGGAGCCTATTCATGGTGCCATCATACGTTAGCTGGAAACAAAGACGCTGCCATCACGCATAGGGTAAGAGGAGTATGTGTTTGACTGGCTGAGTATGGTGATCAGCAGGATCATTGGTCTTCTGGAATTTGGAAGATCGACCCGTGCAGTCAGATTGTGGGGTTGTTAAGGTTCTAAGATTGCGGGTAAGAGCTAGGATTGCCACTTGGACACGCTGTGTGGACGCAGAAGATGACAAGTTGTCAGGTCCGCAAGATCCAGCGTTGGTGGAGTTGTTTGAATTGTTTGCATTGTGCCGGAAGGTTAGGGATGGCAAAATGAAATTTCAAAATTTCGAAATTGCTGAAATTTGGCTGCTTGAAATGAAATTTGAAATGGGCCATGAAATCTTGAAATGACGCTAGTCCAAGATAGGCAAGATATTCAAATTACTGACCAATCATATGCCTGAGTTCTCCGGCCTTACATGGCGAGAGGTGGCAGGAACTGACCATGTTGAC
Organism: Penicillium manginii; assembly: GCF_028828005.1. NCBI lineage: Eukaryota > Fungi > Ascomycota > Eurotiomycetes > Eurotiales > Aspergillaceae > Penicillium > Penicillium manginii. Next base: position 2,058,562 of record NW_026643102.1, on the reverse strand, counting down.
TTGCTCGAACTCAAGGGAATGCTGACTCATTAATGCCAAGAGAATTTGAAATGAAATTGAAATCAAGGAAAAAAGTGAAATTTCAATATTTCGAAATGGGTTGACCAATTTCGAAATTACAACATCCCTACGGAAGGTTCCAGCAAAAGTCGTATCTGCCATACACACATGAGCACATGGTACGTAACTTATATCTGTAAGTGATCGTATTCGTAAAATACCGGAAGATTACTATTTTTATATCTTTCTCAATAAGGTCTAGTGTATCTTGGCATTTAGGGTCTGGGGAACAACGAAAGAGTGCGTGGGGTGACACCGATTTCCGGAAATACTGTATCTCTGATTCCCGGACACTGTGAGGACGTTGGGAACGACGCAGCGGATCGGCTTGCGAAGGAAGCCGCGAAACCGGGTAAAACCCACCCCTTTCGACCGCTACTATCGAGGGAGAATGCGTTCATCCGCAGTAAGATCTATGCCCAATGGGGCCAGGAGTGGAAGGAAAGCACCAAAGGCGCACACCTACGAAAAATCGATGGGAATCTACCGGCGCGATACACGAGAAAGCTCTACGGGAATTTACCCAGGAACCGGGCATATCTGCTGACGCAGCTACGCACGGGCCACAACTGGCTATCTCCCTACGCGAAACAGTTCGGATTTCGCGAAGACGACTTATGCGAGTGCGGCGCGCGGGAGACAGTCGCCCACGTCTTGATGGAATGCCCACGGCTGCGGGAGCTGCGAGTTGAACTGAAAAAGAAAGTCGGGGACACGCTCAACAGCGTGTCGAGTCTGCTGGGAGGCTCAAAAGAAGGTGAGAAAGGTAAACCAGACACCGTCTCGCGCACGAAGTCAGTACAGGCGGTACTGGACTTCGCCGAGGCGTCACAGCGGTTTTGTAGTCGTGCGCCATAAGGGCAGCCTAATGACGAGAACGGCAATGGGCCAGGACAGGCCGTGACGAGGCTCTAAGTTCATGTCAGGAAGTGGATCAGTCAACATGTACATGCTCGGATATATAGTTGTCGTATACTGCATATCGCTACGGCGAGGGGTCAGTGTAAATGAATACTACTACTACTACTACTACTGTACTACGACCTAATATATCCTTCTTCCTGGGCGGAAAGTCGCCGTCAGATGATCAGAACTGGACACCGAATCTAGAAGCAGTGCGAGCCTCAATACGGTTTGCAATCGCCACGGGCCGACTGGACGCCACTTAGCCATGTCGACCAACATAAACGAACCCCTCCCCCCCGAACTAACCCCCACCCACCACCTCGTGCCAGAGACGGTAGACGCGCTTCAACTGCCGAGAATAGGATGTTGAACACTTGAAGAAGCGCCTTCAAGCCAGCCTACTAACAAAATTACTATCCCGCGAGGATCCACCACGATAATGACAGTTGAGATGACATATACAGAAAGTAACCATGTATGGGCTGCAAGGAGACACGGCATATACTAGGGACATGTATTGATAAAATAGTGATAGTTGCCCTTTCGGCTTCGCCGCCGGGCGTTAATGAATTGTGTGTGTGTGTACTACGACCTATACTCTGCGTTGCCCTTCTTCAGTTCCTGCCAGCGACTGCGGTATACGTGGGGCAGGTATGACAGCCATTCGGGCACCAACTTCAGTTCAAGTCATCAATATTGATGAAAATGATAAGTAAGTCAGATATACGTATCCATGAAATGCTTCACTCTAATTGTCACAGCACTGCTTTAGTCTCATGTGATCTCACAGGAACTACATCTGCATTTTGTCATGCTAGAGCAACTCAAACTATTTTTGTCAAGGGACCCCTACCCTCTAAAGATATGAAGTGGATGGACGTTCCTATAACGACTATGAGCCCGGGCCCATCTAAGACTGCAGAGTCACTGATAGTCTACCATAAATGGTTGAATCCGGCGGTTACAATTTTCAGCTTTGTGTCTCTCTTCTGTTTAATCTATTTTACGCTTTTGCGCTTTTGTTTTGTATCTAGTCTGTCTATATAAGGGAGAGGAGCTTTCTTCAATGTTGAGTTCATCAGCAAAATGAAGCTATCTCTCACCTTTCTCATTTGGTCAGCACTTGTTGCTTATGGCCTCTCTGATATTCAAGTTGATTCTCCTGGTATATTTTTAAGCCACACACATGTCACTTCCAGTAGTACCGCGTTTCCTCTACATTCGAGTACTACAATTCCCAGGTCCAATTATTTGCATCACTCCAGCTTTGGACCCATTTGGCCTACACCAGAAGCAGACTTCCCTATACAAGCATCGATAACCACCCCATCGCAAGCAGCCATATCGCGTGCAATCCTGTCACGAGTAACCCCATCGCGAGCATCTCCATCGCGAGCCTCTCCATCGCGAGCATCTCCATCGCGAGCATCTCCATCGCGAGCATCTCCATCACGAGCATCTCCATCGCGAGCATCTCCATCGCGAGCATCTCCATCACAAGCAACCCCATCGCAAGCAACTGTAGTGACGAGCCGCTTAACAAGCGCAAGAACAGCTGGAACTCAAACTGCAAGCGAGAATAAGCTTGAAACTAGTATAACTGCTTTATACTACCATCCACAGGCAACACAATTTAGTACTGGAGGTTCATATAAAAGCAGCAGCGGTCCGGAAATTAGCATAGGAAAGCATGGAATCTTTGTTATGATGAAATTTGTTTTATTGGTTACTCTAGCGCTCGTTGTCTAAGATATTTTTAGAATGAAATCAATTGTAGCAAATATGCGCCCGACGATCTTGCTAAATTTAGAAATTGTCATATATAAATATTAAGTCAGACCTGTAGATTCCTTAGAGAGTACACAATGGCGAACCCCCATAGATGTACGATGTTCCCTCGGGCCGAAGATCTAGATGGATCCAACGGGCTCGAGAATCCCTTGACAAAGACGGATCATCCGGAACACCTGAAAGAGAGGCCTGATTCTAGCAAGGTCTCCGAGCCCCGGCCTCAGAAACGACCTAGGCCTTGGCTTAGCCTACCAGTCAAAGACTACGTGTGCCCCAAAAAGGCACAGACACCGTTTTGCCTAAATACATCTCCCTGGATCAAATACCAGAAGTTTATGGCCGAAAACATTGCTGGAAAGACCTGTATTGCACATCAGTCCGATAGTCCCAGAAACATCGTCGCGATCAAACAATACAGATCTAGTGGCATTGATAAAACGGGAAACCTTCTTCCCACAAGTCACCCCAACCTTGTCAATCTTGTTAACTCATTCTGTGAGTCTACGGTTGTCTATTTAGTCTATGAACTTATGGAAGTGTCACTGGAGCAGCTTCACTCTGGGATGACGTTAAAAGAGGCTGATGTCGCATTTGTTTGTAAAGAGGTACGATATTTATACCCACTGTTCTACCTATTCTATTATTAAATACGAGCTTGAAGACTCTGCACGGTCTTTGGTATATTCATCGAGACCTTTCAATCTGCCATACAAGGCTTGACTGTAGTAATATTTTTCTTTCAGCAGACGGAAGAGTCAAGATTGGTGAGTGCCTGAATAGATATCTCTCTGTTTAGTATCAAAGGGCTCACCTACACAGCTGATATAGGAGCCTCTCTACTAGAGCAGCATCATGGATCTGAGCAACATGATATTAGATGTGTCGGTATTGTTGCTACTGAGATTCTCCAACCTGGAGATGCAGAGTCCAATACCAACATACTATCTGATGCGCGACAATATATTCACCAATTCATTAAAGAGACTGGGCGAAATGGAGTTACAATTCAGGCTCTGCTACAGGTAGGTCGCTATGGCCAGTTCAATCAAATCCGAATATTGCTAATAGCGCTAGCATGTCTTTCTTTCACACGCATCCGAAGTCGGAGCCCTTGTTGCACCTATCATAAAGGTCAAACCACTCACCTTCCATGATTATGAGTAGCATAGTCATAGTCTCTATCAAGAAAGCGATTGAGACCATTGCGCAAATGGAGGATTGTCCCAGGCTCAGCCCCAGTTCGGCACAGCTTTTGGCAAACCAGAATAAGTTTAGCTTTTCGAGAAGAGGTGTATAGCTTTCTGATCGGTACCACACACCATCTGTTTGATATACAGCAGAGGAACATATTATTTTGATTTGCCAGCCAGTTTGTGGTTGCACGGAAGTTAGGTAGCTCAGGCTCATCAATCGAGAATCTTACAAACCTTTTTTCGCTCAATAGGTAAAAGACTACGTTTCCTTCATCATAAACCAGTCCATGTATAAAACTTGATGGTCTGATATCTCGTTCAATGGACTCAAATGGGACCTCTCTTTCATCGGAAAATTCGTAACCAGGGTCAAGAAAGTTGGAGCCAGAATCTTCATTGGAAGCTGTAGTAATAGAGCCAGAGACCCAGGATTGCTCATCAGGGGTAGTCTCCCGTACTTCCTGAGGTGATATAATATTCTCCTGTGGCAGGGGACTTTCATCCTGTCGTGTAGGGCTCTCTTGTAGTGGGGATGTCGGTGAAGGACTATATCGCGGTGAAGGACTTTCGTATGGTGATTGATTTTGGGGTGGATAAGGAGGAGAGTGATGAGGAGAAGAGTTATGAGGAGAGGAATCGTTCTCTTGAAATGAACTTTCACTTAAAACTTCCTGGCTACCATTCAGATCACCAAAAAAAGAGAAGAAGATATCTTTTTGAATAGCAAGAGAGTTCGGATGTGCTCGCCGCACAAAACTGTTATCCATCAAGATTTCAAGAAAAAGATACTCTCTGTACTTATGATAGTCTTGTATAGATGGACGGCTGCAGCGTGACTTCTTTGGGGCTTCTGAAAGGTTGGTGTTCACTTCAGCCCTCTCATGTGGGGGTCTGTTAACACTGATATGAGGTAATGTATCTCCAACATATTGTGCAATATCTGCTCTTCTTCGAGAATCTACTATATATCGATCCGTTGGCTGAAGTTGAACAAGATACTCTGAAGTAGCAGCTGCATATGAAGATTCTGCACCCATCGATTGAATCTGTGAAATCTGATCATTGGCAAATCCTAGATAGGATGCTATCTCCGCCAATTTATACACTCTTTCGGATACAAATCCTCGTCGTTCCGCTATATTTTTCCCACGGTTCTTGTATGGTGAGAGCTTGGTCAAAGTTGGAAAATCGCGCATAACTGCTAGAAATAACTGCTGGTATCCAAGCTTTGGACATAGATCGTAGCTTCCTGCCCGGCTCACAAATTTGGAGTCCCCGACCTGGAACTTACACGTTCCTCGGCTTTGGTTAATACCAGAGAAACTTCGCATAAATTCTTCAGCCATTGAGCGCTTAGAGCATGGCAGTAATTGTTTGAGAGCAATAGCACAGGCTTCAAAGTAGAAGAAATCTCTTGTGAAAGTATGTAGGGATAGTATCCTCCCTTTTACCTGGAGTATCTTCTCTAGAATGGCTGTACGGGATTCCTGAGATGGTAGCTCGGGAAATATCTGACGCCGCCACATCATATCTGTAATCTTCTCTTCATCATGCGAAGAGATAGATGGCATCCGTGTCTCGAGCAAAGAAACAGTTTGTGGATCGAGGAAAGACCCGGAATAGCCACACATTATAGTCTGCCATTTCTCATATATGAAGCGTAGATACTGAGTTATCTCCTATATAACTCTGTCAGCGGGTACATTAAAAGTAAAGATTGTAACAAAGATACCTCTTGACATCTAATTGACAACCATCTGCCCAAATATGAGATTTTTAGAAATTTCCACAAGCCTCCGAATTCGAGTAGCCTGTCAAATTCTCGTTGGATATGTTTAAAGTCCTTTTCCAAACGATGCATCTCCCGCTGCGCAGTTTTACTGAGTCTTCCACGCCATTTGATTTCAGCATCCACATCCCTAAGCTGCTGGTACATACGGATATTTCGATAGATGTCTCCGTCACAAAATGGTTGAGCATTCGGGTGCTCTTCACAGAGAGTCGCTTGGTGTGACTGGGATAGACCCTCAGTGTAAAAGTCTGCTATCCACCAGCTGTCCAAGAGAAAGAAAAATCTCTTCGCAGCAAGGATACGATGCTTCCCATGAAGAACGGTGAGCTGAATGCCGTCTGGAAGACCCAAAACTTCATCGTCATGCAAAACATTGTCGTTCAGACTGTAAGGAAAATTCTCACTAACAAGTACCTTGATGTAATTATCGGGGTTCAGACGAGTACAGCCTTCAGACTGGAATTTTTCAACGAGAGCCTGAATATGCTCTTCTCTGATTGTCCGAGTTGTAGTTGTGAGAAGGTCTAAGTTATTTAACCTGACCTTTGCTCTTCCCAATCTGCGTGAGGTCCTCCAGTCCAGGTCAGAACTAGACATTGGCGGAGAACTTTAGAGACTGCAAATATTCAAAATCCGTAATGTTAACAATTCGTAAAATATCACGATGATAACTTTATGGGTGGAGAATATTTAGCCTCGCTAACATTTTGGAACCAAAAAGTTCCTCCCAGCTTAAATTTTTGCAGGGAGAATATTCTCACAGTGAAATATTTTTGATGGGGAATTTTAAGGAAATATATTTTTAGAGCAAAGTTAAAATTATCATCCAGAGAATATTAAACAGTCTTAAAATTCCATAGCGCGTAAGATTATCATTCTATAATATTCATGCATGAAAAAATTATACCTATGAAAATCTTTGTACAGTCAAATATTCACACCTGTAAACATAATACCCATGAAAATATTGTTGCGATTGAATATTCACTAGCTTAGGTGGGGCACTCGTGGGCGTCTCGCTTGATTGTCTCGTCGGCGTTTCGCTGGGAAAAAGGCGCGAAACAGAAGCACATTTTTGCAGAGAAACCTTTTAAATTCAACTAGTACCCTCAGGAAATGGAAGACGCAGTTAATAAAAAATGGCTCTGAAAATTCTTTCCAAAATCGCAAGAAAGGCCGGTTTAATCCGGGTGTCTATCACCGTTGTCCGCCATACCCGAGGCCACACCCGGGTTATCCACTCTATCTGGCCATCGGATGACGTAAGCTGTCTCACTGCCTCTAGTGTTTCTAGGGTTTAATTGTCTCACATATTTTCTAGTATGAAATCCTACCCACCCAAGAGGAATTTGCAGAAGAATGCAAACAACGTGATGGCTGAGATAGCTAATATACTGGGAGATACCTACTAAGATTTTCATGATGTGTGCTAGTGTAATCTTAGAATGCCAATGTATTTCTGTTTCTAGCGTACACACACACACACACAATTCATTAACGCCCGGCGGCTGAACCGAAAGGGCAACTATCACTGATCTAAATATACATGCTATGGCTAATTCTGTGCCTCCTTGAAGCCCATACAAGATTCCTTTCAGTGTACGTCATCTCAGATATCAATATCGTAGCGGGTCCTTGTGGGGTAGTGTTTAGTTAGTAGACTTGCTTGAAGGCGCTTCTCCAAGTGTTCAACATCCTATCTTCGGCAATTGAAGCGCATCTACCGTCTCTGGCACAAGGTAGTTGGTGGGGGTAGGATTAATTTGTGTTGGTCGACATGGTTAAGCGGCGTCGAGTCGGCCTGTAGCGATTGCAAACCGTATTGTAGCTCGCACTGCTTCCAGATTCGGCGTCCAGTTCTGGTCATCCAAAGGCGATTTTCCGCCCAGGAAAAAAGATATATTGCCTCGGTGAGTATGGGTACATTGCAGCATTTCCGTTCGGTGTGTGGTCCACTTCTGACATCGAAAGAGGAAGTGCTCCACGGTCTCTCTTGCTTGTCCACATGCACACTGATCCGTCTCTGCGACGTTGATTCGATAGAGGTATCCATTTAGTCTTGTCATGCCAGTCCGAAGTTGGGCCAGCACGCTCGCTTCTTTCCACGATAATCGATCGTACAGCTTCCGGGTGTGTTTCCCTGGAAGTGCTGCATCTACTCGTTTGGAATGCCTGCCTACTTTCTCCGGCAAGCATTGATTGCCTGTGACTTGGTAGCGTGCCACATTCAGGGTGGTCGACTTCATTCGGGGGACCTGTGCTTGTGGGGTAGTGTTCTCTTGTGTCGCAGCTTTGGCCTGCTCCTTCGCCAGGCCTAACAACTGATTCTTCTCATTGGTTGGGACCCAGCGGATATCTATCCAGTTTTCGTGTCTCTGTAGCCTTCGAATCAACTTATATATCTGGCAGATATATTCCTGGCCCGACTGTTGCTGAGGATTCTTCAGCGTGAGTAACGCCGCTTTGTTGCTGGTGAGCAGCGTCACCCTGCACCGTTTCAGTCCCGGTAGGGTGCTTAGGGCGTATGCCATTGCTGCCAACTCCCCAGAATATGGGTTCTGCTCGGTTCTTGCACCCATTGTGACAGAGAAGGTTTTCAGCCTCGGTTTGCGATACCGAGGTGGCTGCTTCTCAATCGCCACGCCAAATCCTACCATCTTATTCCGCGCCGAACTGCTGACCGCAATTCGCATAACTCCGCCCGCTTCAGTCTGTGTCTCCGGTACATCATGACTATCGCTCCGCACACGTTCCTCCCACGGTGCCAATGTAAATGGATTGATGGTTTCCAGTGTTTCCATCTCAATGTTCTTCAGCGCATCTGCGACCTGATACAATGGCGAGCGGTGGTATCTTCTGAATTTCTTGATCTGAGCAGTACTCCTGCGGAGGGGATTGGTGGCTGGTAGTGTATGCATGTCCGTCCACATCTTCGCAGCTCGTCTCCAGAGCCGGTGTTGTACCGTGGCTATGTGAGCCTCTGCCTCCGCTACACTGGTCGCAACTGTGAGGAATATCCCGACAATTGCTTGCGCTCCTACCCTCTGCACTCGGTTGATCGGCCCGATATTCTTATTCTTGAAAGCGTACATCCAGACATTGGAGGCGTAGTCCACCACCGGGGCCACGGTCGATGTAAATAGCTGCCGCGCTGTCGCCGGGGCTAGACCTCGAAGTCGTCGAAGCTCCATCGCTGCCTCCAGGCCTTTGGATGCTGCCCTCGCGATGTGTTCCTTGTATTTGAGTCTCGTATCCATTATCACGCCAAGAATCTTGACATGATCGCTGGGTTCAACGGTCTCTCCCTTAATGGTGAATGGCCCCGAGTCCGATTTGTGGGCCTTGGGGGTGAAGTGTATAATCGCGGTTTTCTCTGCTTCAAAAGTCGCTCCACTTCTTCCTTCCCAGTTGAGTGCTTCATTGATGATTGCTTCGATACCTTGCCGGTTACTCTGCGCAGTCGGTCCGGTCACCCACGCGGTAAAGTCATCCACGAACGCGATTGCTCCGCCCTGGCCATCGATCTGTCGCTGTACAAGGTCTGCGTTGAAGAAGAGGAAGAGGATCGGGGACAGGGGTGATCCCTGAGGTAGCCCCGCCTGTGGGAGGCTTTGGGCCTCAGATGCTTGCCCGTTGACTTGAATAGTCGCTGTCCGTTCCGAGCAGAATGCCTCGACCCAGCGGAGAAGACCCTCCGGTATGCCTCGTGCCTTCATTCTCTGGAGCAGTCGCTCTTTGCAAACCCCATTGTAGGCTCCCTTAACATCGAAACTGACCAAGCTCAAGACCCGTCGGCCACGCCATGCCGCATAAATTTGCTCTTGCAAGAGTAAGAGTGCTTGCTCCGCTGACCGTTGCAAGTACTGATTTGTATTCCTAAGCTAAGCAAGCCTGATAATACATTGTAGAGGTGGCAGCATGTCTACCTACATAGACCCTCCACCCTACGTCCCCTTCGATCCTTTTCCGCATCCTTCGCGGGGTACAGCCGGTTCCGTAAGTCAATACCAGTTTGCACCTTAAGCCTACTTCCATAGCCGCCCTAAAGACTCCATCCTCGATAGCCATCTTCAGACTCCTATTCTCTCAGTAGACCGACACGCGCGTCCGTCCTCTCGAGCCATATAGAAAGTGTCGTACTGCAGTCCGCCCACCCAGTCTTCCGTCGCTTCCATTATATGCTGCGCCCCACAGGTTGTCAACCCTGATTCGCGCTACCTTGCAAGATCTCTCTAACAAGGCCGACCGTGTCTCGCAGGAGTTCATCCACTTGTATCCTCTCTGTACCCAGAACAGCCAAGCAACACAGTGTTGCTCCTCCTACTAACCAAAGTACCTCGTCGTTCTCTGTGTGGGTTCAAGCATGCTGGGTCGTGCCGTATCGTTCGCGTTTTTGTTTTGACCATGTCGTTTCTGTGTTCTCAGACCCAGCGATATCCTCCTTTCAACAGAGCAGCCCGAGAGCACCCCAAGGGTGTCCTATCCCACGACCCTAGTGTCCACTGATTGTAGGATCGGTTTCGCAGTCGTGTGTCGGGTGGTTTTCAAAGTGTTCCCTTGTCGCCTGTGCGTGGGGTCAGGGCCCCTGACCCCTGAGCTCTCGCTCCAGCCGTAGCCCTAGCCAGCGGACAGTGCTGGCCGGTGGTGACTCTTCTTAGCTCTGCAAATAACATCCGGGCAAGGTATTCACAGGTTCCCAGCCGGCACCACGAGGAGGTGAGAGTCGTCGCCGGCTTTTCTAGCGTACAGTGATATTCGAAATCAGATTTACCTCGATATTCTCTCTTGTGATCTCACAGCACCCCGCTTTTCCATATTGGGTTAAGTTCCCTTTAATCTATGTAGCCCTGATGAGTCATGCTAAATTACCGTAATTACGTGTCTCGCATGTGCTTCTTTCTCATCGGTCTAAAAGCCGCCAGTTTCTTGGCTTTACACTGTACAGTGTCGTTGCAAAAGTTTGCAGCCCTTGGCAGAAAAAGGGGAGGTTTACCCTACTAAAGTCTCAATAGTAGCAGATAACTAGCATGTAAAGTAATAAAGGAAATACAACTAACTCAGTAGGCGGTAGCAAGGCGGTCTCTGTGCCAATCTTTGTCTTACGAACATCCACAAGCCGTATATCTAGGTGATCGATCTCCTCCAACCGTCACTGAGTCCTTTACGTCGACGCAATTCTAGCTGTGCTGTCAATGCCTCATGGGAGCCACTAGGCGTTGCTCCTTCTCTGAGGGCCCTTTCCAGCGCAAATAGATGATGACGACAAGCTTGACGTGTCCTTGGCCTGTGATCACCATAAAAATCGAATACCACTCCAGCCAAAACATCTAAGGACGCTCCTTTCGAGAACAGCCAGCGAAATTTTTCAAAGTCGCCCTGCTCGAATGCTTCACAACAGAGCCTATCGATACCCCCTTGAACATCTTGAAAAGAAGCACCATGATCGATTAACCAATTTAAAAGAGCTTTGTAATTGGGTGAGCGAGCCGCGCGCTGAATCATGTCGCCACGAGGCATGTGCTTTAAAGATGCCCCTTCCGAGAACAGCCAGCGAAGTTTTTCAAAGTCACCCTGCTTGAATGCTTCGCAACAGAGACTATCGATACCCCCTTGAACATCTTGAAAAGAAGCACCATGATCGATCAACCACTTTAAAAGTGCTTTGTAATTGGGTGAACGAGCTGCGCGCTCTATCATGTCGCCACGAGGAATGTGCTTCAGAGATGCTCCAAACTGGACCAGACCATCTATTTTTGGAATCGAACCATTCTTTCGATAAGCGTAAGATAAGATATGGCCTCGCGATATGTAATGGCAATTCTCGCACCGTACTTCCAATGTAACATTTTTAAGGGTCTGGATATTTTTCAAAATGGGTATAAGAGCCGAACAGCCGAACAAAGACCATGTCTTAAGGCAAAAAGCACGGAAATGTAAGTAATCAGGAAGGTAAAGATTCATTGCGATCAATTCCAAGACCTCCGGCGGTAGGTCATAGAAAAAGCCTTCCTCTTCTCTGTATAGTCCATATTGAGGCTTGTATATGATATATTGTAGTAGATGACGAATGCAGGTGATTTGGTCTTGGCTCAAGGTTGAAAGAAGGGAGGCGCTCGAGTATCACCGAATTCCTGGCGGCCTATTATTCCAGATCGTGGTGAGACAAAGAGGGCTACATCCAGCAATATTAGCAGGCTGGAATGTGGTGAGTTGTCATGGGGCAAGTTGGGATGATGCGAGAAAATAATAGAATCTATGGTCTTAAAGGCGGGAGAAGTGGCGCTTTGATGTGTCCGAGAAGACGGAACGAAATGGCAGAATCCTTTTACTTGTGGGAGCAGCTGGGTTGGACAGACCTTCAGCGGTCGATTACTAATATTTTCGATGGGTGGCCATGGCATAGTTGGCTAGCAGAACGCGTACCGATTAAGCCGACGATACAGGGAACATGGCGAATCAGTGTTGTCAGATATTTAATAGTTTGGAAGTGACGCCTAGGGGCGATTTATAAGCTGGATTAAGCGAGAGTAGATTTTCAAACATCGCCTGAGCGTTAGGATTCGAGATTGTTCTTCCATGTAAAATATGGAAGCCATTTCGAATAGTGGTAAATCTTGAGGTTTTTTGTCCAAGCTACTAGGAGTTGTATGTTTGGCTGTATGGTCAGTTCTCTCTTTTTCGCAGGGCGGCCTGGGCGGATGGGGGAAAGCACGTGTGAGACACTCCTGTTACAGTAATTCATCTAGGCTACATAGCTTAGGGAACATAACCCGATATGGAAAAGCGGAGCGCCGCGAGATCACAAGAGAGAATATCGAGGTAAATCTAATTTCGAATATCACTGTACTGTATCCTGTATTTTACTCAATCAACGATATATTTCGAAGCTACATACGAGGGTAGGGAAAGCAAGGTCGCTTTCCGCAAAGTTTCTCTTGAAAGTTAGCCTCCTGCGAAATTGCTAAATGATATATTAGAAGATCGACTTCATAGGATGTTAAATCCTTAAGGATGGTTTTCAAGACATCGCGCGATTCCCATGTCCATTCTCCATTCTCCCACTTTATCCATATAAATGTAGGCGGATAGCTTGCATCTTCTTTGGGGAAAATAGCCGCAACTGTATCACTAGAGGCCCCAGTGTCCCAAGCTACCAGTCCAACACCATCGATCAAAGCCTCTCGGGAAGAGACTGTAAAAGGGCCACCCAGTTGATCTTCATACCTTTCCTTGGGTCTTATGCGGGCTGTATGAAAGCCCTGGCATGTAAACCCAACGATAACTATGTGATCACTGGGCGAGCCCAAGACAAACCCTTTAGTAAGGAGAAATTTGAATTCGCGCTGGGCGTTTTGACGAGCAGAGCCTAATGGGACACTCTGCTGCCAAAATTTATAGGTTTGTCTGGGCTCTTCCTCCTCCAAATCTTCCTCCTCCAAATCTTCCTCCTCCGACCCCTCCTCTGATTCTTCTTCGGACAGCTCTCTCTCCGACGATTCTTCGTTAAACAATTCTCCCTCAGATTCGTCCTCTGATAATTCTTCCTCCGATGATTCTCCCTCCGAAAATTCTTCGTTGGACGATTCTCCCTCTGATTCATCCTCTGATGAATCTTCCTCCGATGATTCTCCCTCCGACGATTCTCCCTCTGATTCATCCTCTGATGAATCTTCCTCCGATGATTCTCCCTCCGACGATTCTCCCTCCGACGATTCTTCGTTGGACAATTTTCTCTCTGATTCTTGCTCTGATGATTCTTGCTCTGATGATCCCTCGCCGGATGACTCTCTCTCAGACTCTCCTCCTGATGCTTTCTCCAGTGATTCTTCCTCGGGCAACTCTCCTCTGAACCATTCTCCCTCCGATGATTCCTTCTTGGTCGAGTGTTCAGAAAATCTCTTATCCTGAAGCCCAGTATTAAAGAGCTGTTTAGGTGAAAGGGCTTCCCTAGCATCGTGGACAGCCTTAACAGGATTAGACTTCTTTAGTCTTTCTATATCATCTCCAGTGTGGAGGGAGTGATAGTCAAGGAACTCATTCCAAGTAATCTTCCAGATAGAAGGAAATTGATATGCATCAATTGTACTATTGATATACTTCTTGACCTCGAAAAATTTGGCAGTTTCTCCAGAGTCAAGAAGTTGCATTGATGCTTCACTGAGAAGATCTGCTGCTATAGAGAAGGCCGGAGTTATAATGAGCCCATCGTCAGGTGGTAAATTGAGTGCAGTATTCTTTGTAGATATTTGGTTGTTCAAGGTGTCTAGCTGTGTCACAAGTTGGTTTCTCTCACTCTGGTTACCCCATAGTATAGAGGCAATCAAAGGGGTTGCAGCTTGATACTCCTCTTCATAATAAGACTCCATTATGTCTGTCAACAGTAGTGGAGGTGGCAGATAATGTTTGTATCAGGCCTTAACCCTACTTTATATATACGGGTATCTAAAATAGGACTATTCAATTATTGACTTCTGTTTTCAACATTCTACACAAGGGCCCACTAAGCTACTTTAGTCGGTGATTGTAATGATTGGTTCGCAGAAATAAAAGAATAAATAACTGCCATTTTATTCAACCGGCTAGCAATCGTGTTTGTTTATATCTTGAGCAGAAAACTGTTTTTGACACAGATTGAAGTTTTTAATTCTTAGGATCTCAATATCAGTCTAGGGCGATCTTAGAGTTCTTAGTCATATATCAGAAAATGAAATCAGTGTCAATTTAGGTTAACTATAACTATTTCATACATCAAATTCTACTTTAGACCGAGTATTTGGTCGACGATATGCACCTACATATTTCTTGCCTTTACCAGTCCTTTTCTTTGGCTTAGAGCCCGATTCTGGTTGCTTACCTCTTGATTTCGAGGAGCCTGGTGTGCCATCCGCTCTTAAATCCTCTCTCCGCTTACCATCCTCCCGTTGTTTGCCCTTTGATCTGGAGGAGCCTGGTGTGCCATCCGCTCTTAAATCCTCTCGCCGCTTACCATCCTCCCGTTCTTTGCCCTTTGATCTGGAGGAGCCTGGTGTGCCATCCGCTCTTAAATCCTCTCGCCGCTTACCATCCTCCCGTTCTTTGCCCTTTGATCTGGAGGAGCCTGGTGTGCTATCTGATCTTGAATTTTCTTGTCCCTGACTCTGTGAAATTAAAGTATCATTTGTAACCTCTTTCCCTTTGAAAGAGCCTGGAGTACCCTTAGATGTGGAATGTTCCTGGGAATTGTCTTTTTCTTTGCTTTTGGATCCCGAAGAGCTAGGAGTGCTGCTTGATCTGGAATCGTCTTTATCTCTGCTCTTGGATCTCGAGGAGCCAGGAGTGCTGCCCGATCTAGAATCATTTTGATCTCTCCTTTTGGACCTTGAGGAGCCGGGAGTGCTGCCCGATCTAGAATCATCTTGATCCTTGTTTTTAGATTTTGAGGAGCTAGGAGTGCTGCTTGATCTCGAAGGGCCTGGTGTACTATCTGATAGTTTGTTGATCTTTAAAGTAGGCTTTGTTGGTTTGAATGACCAGGAAGGCTCGGAGTTCAACCCGTTTTGCTGCTGATTACTGCGGGGTCTTGGTTCTGTGTGTGGCCTTGGTGTCGGTCCTTCACTTCTTGTTGATTTCTTACTTTGCAAAGACCTTGATCCCTTTTCCTGTCTCCTTGAATGGGTGTTTAATCTAGCTGTTGCCTGGCTGGACTCTCGGCTACTTCGCTGGCTACTTCCACGATCCGGTTCAACTGATGTTCCTGTTGATTCGCCGTTCCTCGTTTGACTAAATATAGATTTTGGGGTATGGCTCCGGCTTGAGGTAGGGGTTTGATGTCTTGGTGGTTGCGGACGAGATTGTGGAGTGATAAAATCTTCATCTATCGGTGATAAATTCCTTCTATCTCTAGGTCGATTTGCTGGTGTAAATAACGGTGTCGGAGTGTCCTGCATCAAGCCTGCCTGATAGCTTTGTGAATGTGAGCGTGAGCGTGAGCATGATCGTGAGCCAGAACTTCTTGAATGATGCCTAGGTGTTTGCTGAGTATCATCATCATCGCTATCGCTATCACTTCCATTATTGCTGGAGTCTATGGGATGTCCAATTTCATGATCATGATTATTATCATGCGATTCTTCATGAAATCCCTCATCAGATTCTGCAGAACTTTGTTCAGTATCTTGTTCCCCAATATCAGCCTCAGTATGGCCTCTGTGCCTCGAATGAGCACGGCCAGAATATCTATTAGATCGTTCCTCATTTAAAGAGTTGCCTGCTGTTTCACTCCTTGCTCGGGGCGTCAGCCAATGTGCCTTCCCATCGGCATTTGTGTTCCTCCAATGTAGATTTTGCATATTCCCACCATCAGGCAATGTTGGGTATTGGCCAGTCAGAGCAAATTCGTATTCACTTTGTTGGTGTATTGCCATTCGATAGATCAGGATGTCGGCTTCTAGATCAGTCATACAATAAATATGACGAAAGTTACCACGACTCTCCCAGGAATTTCCACCGCCCTGCCAGAAGACTTGAATATAAGTCTCCGGATACCAGGCCTTGAGCATAGGGCGAAGTATTGCAGTAGGGTTGTCGTTATATTTAGCATCTACTCGCCATGCAATAAGACCAACAGAGGCAACCTGGGCTACTGACCAGTATTCATCAGTGTTGTCCATTCGCCTCTTACCACGGCAAGTGGAAGATATGTGGAGATCATTGCTTGGTAACGGACGTCTTCGTAACGGTTCAACACGAGCTATCGTTGTCCCCCCAGTTTTATATCCAACAATCACAGAGTAGCCGAATCCGTTCCCTCGCCAACCCAGAATTGTTCCATTAGAAAATATACCAGGATATAGCCTCTGGGTCTCAGCTTGCAGCTCGTTCAAGTTGACAAGCCCTCGCCAGAAGATGTTTTCTGATTCTGAATCGGCTCCCTCTCTATCACTCTGCGAGCCAGGTTCGCTGCCTTGAGTATCATCAATAGGACTGACATCCCGAGAAGAAAGATCACTAGAGTTATCAGTCTCAGAGCGTTCACTAGTTTCACTCGCATGGCTAAAGGCAGGCATATTTATTGAGTGGAAGCCCTTTTTTAGCGGCCACTTAATGGGATGCTGGTTCTTATAGTACTATGTGGGTCATTTTCCAAAAAGCGCAATTGTGCATAAGAAACTACAGAAGTCACAGTTCAAATGTAGCATTTCCAGAACCTGATATTTAAGAATCACACTTTAGTACTCTATTCCAAAATCTCTGACTACTACATATACTATGGAGAGCTTTGATAACCTCCCACCAGCATACCTACCTGTTACTCGTGAACAATTTCGGATTCACCAGCTTCGCCACTATTCAACAAGACGTCATCCTGATTCTGGTCCATATGGTGTATTTATAAACTGGACCCAGGATCCCGCCTTGTATAGTGATCCTTCCTTGGCGGATAGATATTTATCACATTGGAATGAAGCATCTCCTCTAATGGCTCAGATTCTATGGGGTTCATCTCACGAGCGCCATAATGCTAAACAAGAGCTCGAGGCCACAAACGAACTCATAAACGCCCAGATAAACTCAATTCATGGAGACCCAGACGGCTATGGATGTATCCCAGTAAATAATTGGTTTCAGGCTGGGCAGCAACTGGCCCTTGCTGTCAGGGATGCTGTTATTTTTCGCTCAACAGCAAGGTTTGAAGATGTCCGGGACTTTATATCTGAATTAATTGAGAACTTTTCGTATCCTAAGGATTGGAGAGTTCAGAGATTCACCTTTGAGCAAAAGGTAGTAAATCAACTTCCTAACTCGTCGAACTCGTATGGGGAGTGGTGGGACGACTCTGTAGCGACTTCCGAGCCAGAAAGTCATATACGCGGGCCAACTGCCCGCAGGCGCTTGCGAGTATTACCCGGGGACTCACAGCGGAGACAAAGATTGAGAAGGAGGCATCCTCGGCAGAACACAGTAATTGCACCAAGGAATAGGCAAAATCGGGTTTCTCGTCGCTCGCCACCGCGTACCGTTCCACATTTATCTACTAGGCGTCATGTGGATACAAGAAGCTCTCGCACTATAGCTCCTGACAGAACTCGAAGGCGCCATATACGAATTGCATTACAATGGCAGATGTTGAACGAAGAGACCCCAGCAATGAGAGAGCTAGCTACAATCAGATAAATAATGAAAATGTTACTCGGCCATAAATTCATACTTCACATAATAAGACCGAGAAATGATAATGTCCAGGAAAGTGACAAAGTACATAGGAACTCAAACACTGTTGACCTCATGCTTCACATCCTCATCAAGATCATCCACACTATCAGTATGATCTGGCTTCTCGAATATAACCCGCAGTTCTTCGTATGCAGATGGTGGAGGTGTATCACTCGTCTTGTCCCCAATTGTCTTTAGAAGAGACTCATACGAGCCAAGAATCTTCTGATATCCTTCGTAAAGCTCATTGTATTGCGAGAGCAGATTTGTATATCCAAGTCTTTCCTGTTGGTTTTGCCATCCTGCTTGGTGCAAAGATTTCTCGATCTGCGCGATATGCTCCAATAGTCTCTGCTCACGAGAGAAAAAGCCTTTGACCACAGCCCATGAAGTGGTTATATACTCTGTAGTAACCTAGACACTATCAGCCAAGTCATTCTGCTGAATTGTCTTAAAAAAAGACGTACTGATTGATTTTGCATGATCGCAGGAATTGTGGAAAGAAAAGATGAACATTTAGGATATTAGAAGCAGGGTCAAAGAGGGGTATTTATCTTTATTGCCAGCTCTGAAGCTTTACTGGAATAGGTAATCACAAACAGCCCCCTGGCTTTCAGCATGGCTGAATCACATATGTGACTAGTTTGATACATTGTAAAGATCCCCGTCCAATTCCCTTTCATTCTGGTTCGTGGGGTGAAACGCGCTTGAGGGATCAGCGATTGCGTAAAACAAGATTTTAGAGGGGAAATTACCCAATTTAGACTCCGGGCTTGAGCTGTCGCCTCTTTGTTTCTAAAGCTGTCCGTGTTCTCTGCCGGTCGAGATCGACTCATTTGTTGTATTCTGTAAAAATTTCAGGCCAGGAAAGACATTGTGTCTTGAAGTAGACAAGAATTTGCTCTTCAATTCCTGTGTATTTTTTGTTATGGCCAAGCGCTTGCACCGACATTGTGGGAACGCTCCAATGTGGTATAGAAAAGGTGAAAATTGATTGGGAAGCGAATCGCCCACGATAGATGGATTCTATTTATGATCTTCGCCCCTGATAAATCCGGAAACAGAGGCAGCTCTGGCACAGTCACTGTGCCATAAATTAAGCACAGTACATCCCTGATTCTCACCCAACAAAAATCTGAATCCACACTATGGAGCCTACTACCAACCTCGAACATTTTCTCCTCTGGAGCCAGGATATGAATGCTGAGTTCCCTGATCTCCAATATCCACTCGAACAGCAGGAAGACTTCTGCTGGAATGAATTCTTAGATCAGTACATTGATCCATTCCAGCTTGAGGCCGAGGCTGCTCCACCTGGCGAAGAGCCAGTCCCAACAGTGGAGAACCTGCCTGAGCTGACACGAGCTCCAACCCTTGATGAGAGTGATACATGTGAGATAAACCAATCACTTGTCGACCTACAGAATCGTGTTGATGATTTGGAAAACATGTAAGATCTCAAAGTGATTTGTTATTCTCTCATACTAAATAATTTATCAGGATCGCTCAAAAGGAGAGGTTTGTCAATAAATGAACTATTTGAATAAATGTTATTAATTATCGAAAGAACGATCAATGCCTTGGAGAGCTACGTCGAGCAGCTGCAGCCTTATCTTTTACAGCTCTCCAACTCAGTACAGGAAATGCAAATGAAGGCTACGGTCGGCTAAACGGAAGAAAGAAGAGGAGACATTGTACATTGCTTTCCAGATTGCGTTAGATAAATTATGTGAATCCTTTCGTACACCCCTCACTGATATCATTGTGGCGTAATATAACACTTACGAAAGATCCTGGTTGGCTAGTCGCCAGAATCCGTTTCGATAAGTTTCCCCGGTTTTATACTTCTGTTGTAAGGCGCAGGGTGATTAGATCACGTTATCGCTCTAGATCCACGAGCTAATGTAGGTTGGAGTGAGACATTGGCGCTTCTGTGACAAGGTGCAGGGGATGTAGATCACGTTTCACTTTAGATCCACGAGCTAATGCATGGGATGTTCGTCCAGACACGTCCTCGGACCTTCTTGGCACCAGTCCGGCCCACGAGCTAAAAGGCGTCCGACGAGCCGACGTCGATCGCGAAACCACCGAACTCCTGCGAGGCTCGCCCCCGCGAAGTTTCGATGCCGCCCACGAGACCGCCCACGGGGGGAGCCGCCCACGAGGGAGCCGCCTACGAGAAGACCACCCACGAGGGAGCCGCCCACGAGAAGGCCACCCACGAGGGAGCCGCCCACGAGAAGGCCACCCACGAGAATATACCCACGGAGGATGCCTTTGTTGTACTGCCGGTGATAGTATAGCCTAACTTTCCACTGATTTTCAGAGCAAAGATCATCACTCGCTCATCTCCGGCGGCACAGTCACTGTGTCGCCCCACTGGAGTGGGGGCTTTTTATGTATGCGAGTAATGAGTGGAACCAACACGTTGCCCCACAAGCCATCATATGTACTGTGGTGTTTTCAACACACGCCGGGTCAGTCCCCCGAACCCCGGCCATGTCGATCAGACTGTAAATTACGCGCTCGATCTGGGGGCGTGGCTTCAGAAGAGGTAATAATCAGCTCTAGGCCCGTTAGACATAAAAGACAGTACAAAGTGCTGCTGGACTCGTATTTCGTCCCCTTGTACTGCTCAACCCCTTGTACTGCTCAACCCCTTCTTATCAGCCGAACATGCCAGCTATACCGCAACATCCATCCAGTCAAGTCACTTTATCGCTGCTCCCTTCGTAAAACCTGAGTGCTAAACTTTTCTGTCCTGTCTTAGGCCCCAACAGCTACTCAAAAGCATCCTTTGAGCCACCAGCTTGAGCAGAAAGAGCTCCTCAATATGATTCGTCAGCATTACAAAAAGCGAATAGAGATCTCAACTACGTCGCTTCAATCAATTACCAAAATTCTTGGGCTTTTTGAGGAACTCGATAAAAGTTTACGACATTCAGAGTCCTTGAACCGAGAACAATGTTTGATTCTAGAAGCCCTGCTCGCACAGGGCGCTTAAGCCGGATTATTTTTAGATATTTCGTTTTTCTACTTCCAAAGTCGCTATTCTGCAATTATAGGTGCTGGTATACTTTTGCGATCACTAGAATATAAATATATTCACGGATCTTTTCGTTCTGTCTCCTCTACGGGTATTCCCAATGATGGCTTCCTGTCGACACATCGGATGGCTGCGTGCTGTTCAAGAACAAAACACTAGCACAATCAATCTCGAGCAATCGGATATACTCGATACTCTGGTCCGGGATATGCCAGAGCCTGAAGCCCAGTGTCCTCAATTTGTATTCTTCTTGGGAAAGAGGACTAAGGATGAAGCTCTGCGGAGTCTATTTCCTCGAAATAATCTTAGTCGCCGTACAGAACGTGCCCATATTAACCTTCGAGTAGATAATGAGTCATTTTACAATGAGTATCCTATACTACTCATTGACAGTGACCCGTCTGAGCAGCTTTCTACGGAGAGTAGTTACACAAACTGCCATGAAACCACACGCCATTCCATCTCTTGGCGTCCAACTCAGTATTCAAGATCTCCTCTGGATATGATCTATTCAAGACTAGTCAACTTGTTTAGCGATGTGATTTGTATCTTTGCAGATGATTTTCTGACACTAGACTCACTATCTAGTCTCCTCCAGTCCTGGGTTGAGCTAGGGAGTGCATCAACTCTTCCCTTAGATCTGCGACCTAAACTTCTTATTATTGTTTCGGAGGATGGTCCTTATAATAACCTCGTGGAAACATTTGGGAAGTCCTTGGAGTCCCTATTAGGATCCCGAATATGGTCGATATTTTCCTCACTCAAGATATTCCGGCTCGCTGGAAGACATCTTTCCACTATAGCGCGGTATCAAAGGCTCCGATTTCAAATCCGTGCACAGCTTGAAGAGATGAGAGCTATCCGCCGACATCTACGGTGTTTATTTTCCGGCTTACATATATCTGGCTTTTTTAAGCTCGCAACCGGTCATACCGTCGCTACGACATCTAGAGGCTTTGACTTTGTCTATGCTGCTCGTCTAACAAACCCTATTGCCAGCAATTATACTGACTTTCTCCAAACTTTCTTGAGACTTGCTACAAAGAATAAGGTCCCATATGGCATAACGGCATCATTTATCGCATCAAGTATTATAATGGATGCATTTCCGCCACGGATGCACTGTATGTACCTCCACGTTGCCATGACATGTTACTCATATTATACAGTGTTCGATCCCGCCTTGGTTTATAAAAGCCTCTACCAAGACCACTGCACGTCATCATTCAGCTCTGTGTATGACGAGTCTTGCACTCGATATATGAACGAGGAGGTGCGACGCAATTGTGAAGATTTATTTGAATCACTTGAGCAAGGTCTTGCAAGTTCATCGCAACTACATAAGAGAACTGCGATCAAGTATGAGCATTTCATTCGTCCCATTTGCAGTAATCAAGTGTGTATAGGCTGTTTGATACGGTATCCCGAGCGTCACCTAAGCTGCGGCCACTCCCTATGTGATACATGCGTCGCCACGTTTGGGATTGGGGTTCCAAGGACTGAAAGTCGATTTGAGATTCAGTGTATATTTAACGATGGCGGTAGGGCGGAAGTAAATCTAAGACCTCAAACTTCCGGTGTCAGATTATTGGGAATTGATGGTGGTGGCGCACGAGGTGTGACACCATTGGAGTTTATGACCGAGCTCCAAAAGCTTCTAGGGAATTGTCTTCTTCACGATCTGATTGACTTGGCTTTAGGCACAAGCTCAGGTAGGCCATGATTCGTAGCCCATGTACTTAGCAGACTAATCTGACCGTTATTTAGGAGGTCTGACCGTTCTGGCGCAATTCCATCAGAAATGGCCTGTTTCGGAAAATGCATCGACATTTGAGACACTTGCAACTAAGTGCTTCTCCGGTTCGGGGTCTTTAATTGGTCGACTGAAATCAATGGTGAACTATATAACTACTGACGCGATGTACAAGGAGAATCTTTTAGAGGGAGCCCTTCAGGAAACCTTTCAGACTTGTGAATTTTTTGGCTTTGTGCCTCATATTGTACAGGGGACTAAAGTGGCAGTGACTGCTACATCAGGTGGTAACAGTCGCACTATCCTGACAAATTACAATGGACCTGTGGCACTGAGTGGCAAAGAAGGTGTGAAGCCAATATAGAATCTTCATGCACAGCTAAACTATCTAGGATATTCGCTCGTTCGTCCTGACGATATACTTCATGAACCTCTTCTTTGGCAAGCGTTGGTGTCTCTATATATATGTCAACTTGACTAAGCTAACAATAATAGCGCCCGCGCCACAACCGCTGCACCAATGTGAGTATCTAGACTGAACTTGACTATTAACGACTCTGATTTCTTTCTTCCTTTCT
Source organism: Penicillium manginii (assembly GCF_028828005.1). Taxonomy (NCBI): domain Eukaryota; kingdom Fungi; phylum Ascomycota; class Eurotiomycetes; order Eurotiales; family Aspergillaceae; genus Penicillium; species Penicillium manginii. The sequence goes on along the minus strand of NW_026643102.1, from coordinate 2,035,251 downwards.
TTTCTTAGTTTTTTTAAGCCAATAAAAATCGGTGATCAAGAGTTCTGGGACGGTGGATTGGGCTTCCCGAACCCAATAGAACTCGCTACTTGGGAAGCGAAGCGCATTTGGTCTGAGAATACGGTTCATGACATTACCCTCTCCCTCGGCACTGGAGAAGTCCTAAAAGGTAAAAGTAAGATGAAAAGAAGCAGCCATTCAATTCTACGACTCTGGGAATCTTTTATGGATTTTCTTGATGGGCATTCCCGCTCCCGTGATATGACAAACTGTCTTAGTGAACAGCACAGAAAGGATTATTTTCGTCTTGACACTCAGCTCTCGTCACCCATTCGATTAGATGACGTGGAAAATCTACAGTCGCAAAAGGAAAGGATTCACCTCAACCCATTTTGCCAATTAACTGAAGTCGCTACAGCACTGCTTGTATCTAATTTCTTCTTCACACTTGATCAACCCTCATACTACCGAGGGGGCTTTTACTATTGCCAGGGCTCGATCCGCTGTCGTATAAACCCAAAGGACGTCTTCAATGCCCTTGGCGAGCTTTATACCTCAACCCTTCAGTTTGTTATTGAAAGCGAAGTAATTGGTGATTGTAGCATCGCCAATATCTGCGCAGCGTGCTGTCGGTATCGAAAGCAGGTCTCCTTCTTTGTGCGCCAGCCAAAGGATATAGTCAGCATTTTTCTCCAAGGAAAACAAAGTTTTCAACGAAAAATAAGTGGTTTTCCCAACTCGATACAATGGTTTGAAGTGCAGCAAGGCTTTCATTCGCCATTTGGAAAACAAAATACGCACTTTCTTACTTTCTCGTGCCCCATTTGCGATGAATCTAAAAAGCGCAAAGCTTCTGGGAATGGAATTACATCAGAGTCCTTCAAAAAGAAGAAAGGGATACTTGCTTCGTGATTTTGATCTCATAATGCGACAAATTCAATGGCTTCAGGACTTGCAAAATGTACTTCAATAGACTCCACAGAAAGAAACTTATCAAAGTTGCACCATTAGCTCTATCGGACTAGGAAGCCAAGGTGGGGAATACCCAACCATATTAGGTGCGTGATTGATATAACACGATCCCTTCCAATTGCTCCTTTTGTCTGTCAAATCTCATTTGGTGCATAAGCGGAACTGGAGAACTTAGTGATGTGTATCGGTATGAAAGGTATTAGATTCCATTACGTAAAAATTGTGGGCTTCAATTGCCGCCATTTTGACTCTAACGCCGCCTGGGTCCGCTGTCGATCGAGGTCGACCCGTTCGTTGAACTGATAGACAATTTCAGACCACGGTAGACCTTGTAACTTGAAGGTAAATTAGAGCTCCCTTCTCCATCTCAGTATATTCTTTGCTATGGCCAGATGCTTGTGATGAGTACATATTGGAAGGTTCGAATATGATGCAAAGAAGATGAAAAGTAATTCAGAGGCGAATTGCTCACGATATAGCGGTTGAATTTTTAACTTTCGCTGCTATTCAAGCAGGATTTGGCACAGTGCTGATACTGTGGCTGCGCTAAAGTTCGGGGACAACTTGTCCGGTCTTCCGCATCAAAGAAAGTCTAAAAAAGATAATCAGAGAAAGAAATTTTCTTGATGGGCATCCACAAATCTCGAATCCCTGCATTGGAGCCAGTAGGCCGATGTCAAATTTCTTGGTTTTCAATATTTTCTTTGTAACTAGATGGTGAATTTTAGGTATCTTGAACGACGCCATTAATCTAATTCAACTTGAGGCTGAAGTTGCTGTATTGGGGCGGAGAACATTCCCCAATGGACCCCTGTTTCAACGGTCAATGAAAGTGCGATGCATGGCATTGGCCAACTACTTGTCGAATTTAAAAATCACGTTGATCAATTAGATAATAGGTCAACTAAAAAGATTCAACCTTCCTTCTGGCCATTCACACAATCGCCAGGATTGAACAGAAGCAACTTTTTGTAAAAATGCGTGGTTTTGCGGTAGAAATTACTAACTATGAAGTAGAAGAATCGAAGCGCCAGAGAGCTATGTTGAGAGGCCACGGCTGTATCTTTACAAATCTCTCACTTACTCTAGAAAATACAATTCAGAGGCTTTGCGACATTTAATCAATTTTTCTTTTCACTTTCAAATTTACCGCTATTGTCTTGATCCACAAGCTAATGCGCGCCCGAGTAAGCTACATGCGTGCTCGAAGCCCAGATCTAGCTTTGGACCTTTTGAATCTGATGTTTGGCAATCGATCCGGTCCACGAGCTATAATGAATATTAACTCCTCTCTGAGTACCAAGATAAATGACTGACCAAGAAATAGCAAGGTATGTTTCTTTTTGCATGGGGCTGGTTAATGGGCTGTTCTTCGCGCTACGTAACCCGACACCCCCTCCCACTCCTCCCTCTCTCTCTTTTCATATGTTCGTTATCTTTGCCTTCCTGAAAGCCTGAGCTCTCAAACTCAACCAAATACCCTGTCGCCGGTCGCCAGCATTGGAAAACCAAGTTTCTTTGTTCGAACGCGAGAAAATGAGGCCGTTGTTTATTACGACCCACCTTGTCGAGTCACGAGCTTCGTGTTTCTTTGTTCAAAGCGAGGACTCGCTTCGTTAGACTCTCCCAAGAGAGTTCTCGTCCCACAGTTCTTTGTCCATACTAAGCGACAAAGTTTGCTCCGAAAGTCTTCTAATGACAGTGTTTGCTTGATTTGGAAAATCTTGCAATCTTCTTTGTGCCCGAACTTCCTCGATGGATATGCTTGGGATGTGCGTATAGCTGCGGGCCGGACTCAGCGTTTGCGCATAAATAGGTCTTCATCTCCAACTCATCCAACCCTCAACACACACAGTTTATCGGCCTTGAGAAATCTCCTTCGCTCTCTATCGTTACCCCTTCGAACTTCATTCTTTATCATGGCCCACTAATTCGTTGCCGTGCCGAGCTTGTCTTCTATAGGGCCTAGCGACCGCGAGAAGGCAGGTCAGTAAAACACCAGCTCACAGACGACATAGATAGTACCAAAACTAACCAATGCAAGACAGGCCAGGCAATGTTGCATAGGTCTATGGCTCTGACAAGAATGGTCTTCGCAAAATTATTACCTTACTATCTCATGCATCAGCTTGCGAGGGACCATATTGAGGAGCAAAGTGAGTCTATTCGGCAGCTTAGATGAACATACTTTTTACTTATACAATTGCTCCGTAGCGAAATATTCTCAAGGCTGTAATTTACCCACAATCCCATATCCATGGTGGGAGGAAGAGCAGTATGTTCTCGACTCGGAAAGTTGCATTTTCGACATCGAAAAATCGATTCAGGAGCAGCTCTGTGCGGATGGCTGGTTACCGGAGCGAGGCCGGGACGATAATTTAATAAGTTATTCTCTACGTCAGGTCGATGCCTTGACTCTTGTGCATCGGTATATACCTGCCTTCGAAAATTGGATCCAAGACGAAGTGGAAGATGCAGACGACGTGGGACTCATTCATGAAGACGTGGACCAATAGTTTGCTGTAATGGGCAATGTTTCTAACGCATCTTTGTCTTCTTTGTTGAGGAATTCTGGGAACAATGACAGATTTGATATACACGTATGGCTTCGTGCAAATTCCCCAAATCTTGTCGAGGCGTCGTGGAAAGCAATTTCAACTTATTCCAATTTTTTTGACGGCAGTACTCGCTGGTACATATTCTCGGCCTCTTTGAGCTTGCTCTGATCAGGTTAAAGATCAACAACTAATGACATGCATCCCATACCGTAATATCGTTTTCAGGCGGTTCCCCATGGTGTACAAAGTCCGCGTGTGGAATAAGCCCACGTTGGACCTCTAAATAATTTATGTCGCTTGCACTAGGGACAGTATATCCAACAGGAATCAGTGCTAGTTCATATAGCTGGATATAATTCACTTGTTTGGCCATGCAGGCAATGCCGAGGCAGCAGTCCTATACTACCGGGTGTATCGCATAGCTCCCTTCCTGTTGCTTAGTCTCAAGAAGAGAGAATCTGACAATAGTTTTCACATCAATTTTGACCTTGATACAGAGAGCAATAGCCTGGTGAGCTCCAAAAGGTTTCGCAAACGAAGACATCATACCGAGCCCGTGCGCTCCTCAGGATTTACAAAGAAGACATCCAAACATCAGTCACGATATGGTACCAGCGATAGTAGCGACACCGAAAGTGGATTCTCCTCGCACGCTCACAAAGATCACCGCAGCACCTTCCGCGGTGAACCAGTTACTCATCGGGAATCGGTACAACAAGAAAGGTCCGACGAAGCTCTCATCAAGAAACTTGAAAAAGAGATCAAAATGCTCAACATAGGGATATCAGCTTCTCCAGAAGACAAGCGCAGAGCGCAACCGAGAGCTCCACAACGAGGACATTTCGAGCGCACCAGGTAATAAGGAGTCACTGATTTGTGAGTTTTTTGCAACACGACTCTTTTTAGACATCTTCAACAAGTTGACTTCTTCCCCTGATACACGTTTGAGGGGGGGGTCTTTTTACAAGTTACAAGTTCTCTGTCTTTTTCTCGCTATCCAGGTATGAACAGAGCTTATGCAGCAAATAATATTCAATTGTTCTGATACTGACCTAAATATAATTTTGCGGGTCGTATTGTGTTACGCGTTTGAAGAAGAGGTGAATGGTAGATGGGCGCGAGCCTCAACATAATTCTTTCAGGTAAAAGACAGAATCTTCATTGAGACCCCAGGCATGGATTCTCAAAATGGAAGCAAGATAATTCCCAATGGCTTCCAACACGCTCATGACATTATTCCACGCGAACCAGGAATTGTGGATCTTAGGTGGCCGGAACCACTGACTGAATTGAGAATTGGATTTGGAGACCAACAAGAAGTTCGGGGGATACTTTCCTCTCCATTGGCCCGATATACCCTTTGATAGCTGGGCCAGAGCCCTAAGATACTTCCTATAGAAGATCTCAGCAAAAAAGACAATTTATTAGCTTACGGTCTTCGTAAAGCGATGCCGCACTCATTCGCTAGCGAAAATGTACTTCGGAATTAGTTTGTGATCACCAAGAATCCACCCGGCATCTTCTGTATATCTTGCCTGAAAGTGGCGCCATAGATGTGTCTGAACCCAGCAATATATTCAATCACAGGCCAGGAATCTGAGTTCTTCACACCTAATGCAAACTTTGCGGGAGTCAACGCGTGTACTGTAGCATTCCGGGGCAGCCACACCTAGCCTCACCCTTTGTCTTGTCGCAAGATTAAACTGTCACGTATGGACACGGAAAACGGCTTTGTGTGTCACATGAAATCGCAAACAAGTCTTTGCTTTTTCACTGAGCCACCGCTTGGTATGGATAGAGTGTATTATTTTGAGATATCCCTGGCAGCCACTGACTTCTGAGAAGAATACGAAATGGGCCGCTATTCAAGACAATAACTTCCTGGTTCAACATGAAGCTCGTATTAATATTTTGTGTGAAAATGACGAAGCATTGGAAGACCTAACGCCTCCACGGATATGAACCTGTAGATCTGATTGGCGAGTTGATCTGGGTTCTTCACGGATACCGACATATCCGGAAACCAGCCAACATTATACCCGTTCTAAGGTCTGACTGCATCCCCTATATCAAATCTATCCGATCAGCAAACCGAGATCAAACGCCTCAATACATTCATTGAAACATTCGGTCTAAAGACACTCAATCGCCTGATTTCATTTCTCTGTTTTATTTTACTTGGCTTTGGTGCCAAGGATCCAGGAGTGCTTTCAAAATGGCCTGAAACCGTATATTCCGTCCCCAAAAAGACGACCCGTTCGCCCCACAGTGCCTTCTCCATCGCCACTATATAAGTAAGTAAGAACACAGGACTTGTATCTTATCATATTAGGCGATATGCAAGGGATAGATGTACTTAATCTAACCAGTAATCCATTCGGCTTCTGGTGCCTATTTACGTTTGACGTAGTTGAATTATGGTTGTTGGTGGATTCAAGATGGTCTGAACGGGGGGGGCACATTGTACAACTCCGGCTGTACCCTCACAGAGCCGAATCTTACATGTGTATTGAAGCACAAAATCCCTGAATGAACTAATTACCACCCTTGCAAGATACAAAAGTAGAAATAGAATGAAGCATGTGGTTTTGTTTTAGTTTTGCTATTTCGATATACCCCCGAGTCGCTACGTGTTCGTAGGTTTTCTTCCAATACTATCTTTTCAGTATTATAAAATCGCCACTACAGTGGGCTCCTGTACATATGTCGCCTAGACGTCTATTATAAATCACTTCTGCCAAGAGAGTCCCGTTTGTCAAGGGAGATCCACTTTGCTCGGCCCTCAACATCTCCCTCGCGGACTCAGTGCAAATGCGTCTACGCCTGTTAAATTTCGGTTGCCCATTTGGCTTGCAAAGACTTCCTGGCTTTATTGTTCACCCCTGGCTCATTTTCCCGCCTGGTAGCCTCTTTTTACAAGCAATACATAGTTTCAATTTGGTCTCAACGGCAAATCTTCCGCGGCCTTGGAGTAGAGACCGTTTGGGGTTTTTGCTGGACAATCCGTTTGAGATTGGTTTAACCCGAGAAGATTAATATGAGTACTCTGGGAGATCCATGGATATTCAGCCGTTCAAAAACATGTCTATATCGTCCCTGTCATATAATCTCGCCAGACTTGTTGCGTTCTTCCCGACAACTCACACTGCCGCCCTCCACACGACTACCGGCTGCAAGAGTCCAGTACAGCCCAAGCCCAAGAAGCCTTGCTCCATTCCAACACAAACTCAAAACCTTACTACACTGGGCATATGGAAATGGCATCTGTGGGCCCTCGAGTCTCTAAGGAAGAGTTCATACTAGCGCTGGGTCTAAACCCCAATGATGCACAGCATGAACATTATTACCGAGCGATGCGAGTGAGTCTAATTGTCTCATAGATATCATTCTCCCGTTTAAAACCCCAATTCGAGACATATCTAACACATACAAGGATGAAGCTATCCTCGTCTACAACCGCATGAATGAGGATACCTCGCATCTCCTGGACAGTGTTCGCACTGACCCTTAGCCAATGAGGAAGTAGAGCCAACTGAAGAAGCTGTCTCACCGAAGAGAATGTACTATGACCCGGTGCGAGATAGGACAGCTTAGATTGAAATATTTTGAATTTCGTGGGTCTACTTAACTTATTATTCATACTTTCACGACATGGCCAATGAGTGTAGTGGTTATGCGAGAGCCAACTCGCGTACACTGTAGGGCAGTGGAATGCGATCACAGGAGGGAAATTGAGCGAAAAAGACAAGGGCTCTTGGTCTTCCAAGGCGCGATGCCCTTAACGAGATACACCAAGCTCTGGATTTTCGGTTCAGGATCGATGTTGCTCACCGGAAATTCAATACGAAGCATTCAAAGCTCATCCACCTATTCCAATAAATCTTGCAGGACGAGATAAGACTGAAAAAGACCAAAGTGTCGGACATGGAGAAAGTTTATGAATGACCTTCAGAAAGAGAACACCACTAAGTTTAATTCGTGAGAAGTAATTGACTGAAGTGAGCTCATGGAACGATGAAGGATGTTCACTCAGCGTCGATTGTCTGTTATCATTACGTACGTGCTGAAACAATGATAGCGAGATTTCTCAAAGCAAATCAATAGGGTGATAAACAGCAGTCGGCTCATTCCCATTCTCAAAGACATGCATATATATAAACGTTCTCTGCATAAATCATTATCTAGCAGAAGGCAGTTACAGGTAGTACAGAGGAGGGAAGATGAGCTGATTCTCCAAGCAAAACCGGTACTAAGTTGTTTGCCCCGAGATGGCGTCAAATACAATGCTGTATATAACCTAGTCCTGCATTATCGGGATCTGTCGTCCAATCGTTTAATACAGCTCGAATTTTCAGGCTCGCGCTACTGTCCAATCAACTTCTAGGGCTTATTCTGCTACTGTTGGCTCTGAGCTTTATAAAGGGTCTCCCTGCCCAGCCGGCTGTGTAGTCTCGACATCCTCTTTTATTCTTCTCTAGCCGACTCGTGCCGATTTTCTCCCTGAGCGTGGTGCCTCACTCACAATGACAAGCCCTTCCGATACGATCCTTATAGACGACGAGGAGGAATCGACAAGCCTCGAGCCAGGTAGCTCACGACTTCGGACTGGCGCTCGTCCTGATTATAGCTACCAGAAATTTGAGAACATGATCGACGCATTAGTCGACAAGGAGGGGGATACAACCCCATCTCGAAAACGCAGAAGAACCGAAACAGATGAAACGTCTGTCTTCGTGAGTGTTTCTCACAATTTTCATGCCCTGATTTTCCTTGGCCTAATAATCTACCAGGAGAACATTTTCAAGAAGCTTGGGAAGACAGTTCGCCATAAGATCCAACAGCTGCAGGACAGGACCCAAGTACTCCAAGATGAACTTCGCCAGGAGAGGAAGAGCCATCGGAAAACCCAAGGAGAGCTTTACCAGGAACGACAGAAGCGAAATTTTAAATGCAAGATCTGCTACGAGCAGCCAGATCGCTGGGTGACGATTTCTTGTGGGCACATGTTCTGCGAATCATGCACAGATAAACTTCAAAGGCCAAAGAAGTGTCCTATTTGCCGAGCTCCAATCACAGGATACATTGAGTGTTTACCCTTTGCAGGATAAATCATGTATATGAGATTGTGACCTAGTTCAGTGAAGGAAATTTGGGCTCAGAACTTGAATACAAAGGAGCTCCAAATCAGCGGTGACGATAATCGGCCGCTGACTGACGAAAGTATCGGTATTTGAACTTCTTCTTCTTCTCAAGTCTACATAGATATATCTAGGACTTCCTGGGCACTTAATCGACCTTGAAGAACTGCCTCTGATGCCCCTAATAGATTTCTCATAAAAACAGCAAGTCTAGTCGCTGACTCCCGCCAGCATTCTCCAGCCACGCTCAATTTGATAAACACCCTCATACTTGATAATTGCCTGTGGGATGAGCTCCCAGCAACGAGCGGCGAGGGTTGGCGAATCTATTGGCTTGGGGACTGATTCGTGTATTGAAAATGCCCTAGAAGGTTAGCGGTGCTTTTATTTCTAGCTAATTGACTCACGTATAAGATCGAACTAGTCCAGATCCATCGTACATCACTCTATAATATTGCGAGTTAAGTCTTCGTTCTGAATCCATTCAAGGGTTATGATACTAACTCATTTGCAACAACGAGCCTGGAAATTTCGGTCCGACTATTGTCAAGAATATTTTGAACAATCTGACGATCTTGCAGTAGAGGAAGAATTTCTCCGCTCTGTACGGTCAGTTTTCCTTCCTCAAGTGCCACAAGACATAAAGTTGCATTATTTCTTTGTTCGAATTAGCATGTCGTGAGTAATAAGGCAGAGAATACTCACAGTGGCTCTCCGTGACAGTTGTAGTATTGCCACATAATACAAAATCCATTGCCTAATGCTTTGAGGTCTTCCACCGAGCTGTGGGCTAGAATTAAGATTTCCTGAATAGGGGAATATATCTTTGGTTGGTGTCGCGTCGGGTCTGATCTGTAGGCCTCCTGAGCTAAATGCAAGCCAGATACTTGCGGGTTAGTATGGTAAATCCAGATATTCGAAACAGGCCTTGATAAAAAGTCACTAACATTCTCCAAGTGAGATCCTCCGAAGGTGGAAAATCTCTAATATATCGGTCAGGATATCTTGATAATGCGCCTTGGTTCCTTCAGTATCATTTATCAGGTCTATGTCAAGGTCCAAGGCGGTCATGCTGTCCAATGCTTTGCCAGATAACAGAATATCTAGGAATTCGACTTTGTCTTTTTTCACCGTCAGTATTTGCACTTTTGAGAAATTTCTTGGTTTTCATTACTTGACTTTGTCAGGGACCTGATCCGTTTGTATAGTATGTGTGATGGCCACCAAGCTGGCCGAGGTTCACGCGGTTTCCAATCAGGATCGAGTATCAGGGTCCATTTTTCTAATAATTGGTCACAGATATAAAATGGAAGCTGTTCTAACAAGCCTGCATAGATGTTGAAACAACGATCTTTAGCAGAGCCTGCTGTCTTGACCATCATGGATGCCCGACCTTGCATGTCGAAATAGGTTTCCATCAAACGGTGTGCGTACCATTTGCGAATAACCTCGGGTCCATCAATCACTCTGCGGGATCTTGACTGCTTCAAATACTGGCTGTGTACCAACAAGTATTTCCAACGAACTTGAAGCCTTGGATCATCCAGGTCTTTTCGGGGAATCACGAGGCTCACATCCTTCAGCGGTAAAAGGAAAGGCCCAAAATGCTGGTGAACTAGAGGCGTCATCTCCTCGAAGAAGGCAAGATCCGCTAGGACCGAGTTCTCCATATGGCCTCCAGGCAGATGTCCTGTTGAACAATCGTGGTTCAGTCCAACCGCCGCCAAGATCACACCAGAGAGGCATTGATTCTCAGGATAAATAAATGTCATGATGTCCAAAGAGAGGTTCGGTATACAGACTCTTACGGTCTGTCTCATCAGCAGGGCAAAAGCAAAGCTTTCTCAAAGATTTAGGATTTACCTTTAGAGTGCGTGTTTCTGTAGCCAGAGACATGATGAGAGAAGACTCAGATGATAAAGACAAAGAGAATGAACGCGCTGTGGGTGGACTGCGATTTGGGTTGGGATTGCTGAGCTTTTAAGAAACACCTCTCGCGGCTTCTTCCCCTGGGTGCTAAAGATGCCCCATTGGGATTTTTCTTTGATTTGAATATCAACTGAAAGAGCACTATGCAATTTACCATCCACATTCAAGTTTATACAATCCCTGCACGGTCTGTGCAACCGAGTTAGTCTCTTGTTTGATGGTAAGGTCATAGTTTCACCAGCCCTGTTACTCATGAGCCTTACATTGATGGCTAGGGCCTTTCCTAGGCCGTATTATTTGGTTTTACTTGATAACACTGTCATATAGTGTACATCTATCTTCTGGAAACCTGTTATTATAGAGACGTGGGTATTCGACCATACCACAACTTCAAGTGTGTAGCTTGATGTAATGCAAGGGTCAAAGTACAGGATCGTTGTAGGTGGAACCAAATCTAGTCAGTTCATCCCTAACCCCATTCATGTCCACAACCTCGGGATATTTCCACAAAAAACATATATCTAGCTCACTTTGCGATTTGAAGAGTTCCCAGCAGGTCCAGAACGATCTGTTGTCTCTTGTGGTGTGTTTCAGCATTACCCATAGAACTGTGTGGATGGGAATGAAGAAATGCTAGATTGAGAATTTCCACTTGATCTTTAGATCGATGCTTAAGATATGAAGATATTCTGATTGGTCTATGTTCAGTATTTTAGGTTTCATTGGGCTAAACCCCTATCTCATTGCCATGGTATCGTGGTATTTCAATCTTTTATATGAATTCAATAAAGTTCAATCTCAATGTGTCTCCGGAAGCACATGATAACGGTAAAAGGCTCCACAAAATCGTAATCTTATACAAGCTTCGTTTCCATTAGGAAAGCATTCCTCAAGTGGGCTTTTAATCCTGATTCGATATATTCACAAGTTCTGACTTGCTCCTCTGTGAACCAACAGTAATCACGGAAGCCATCCCCTAGTTTCCATAGGTCACTGCCAACAGGAGATTTGATATTTTCCATCCATAGTCTTCCGGGTTCTGGGGCTGGGGATATGTCGTTGTTGATAATAAGTCCAAAGTGTGCCGCCAAAAGACTGTCGTTGTTGAAGTTGATGGAAGATCGGCTGGTGAATTGATCCCCAGTCAAGGGTTCAGCTAACTGTGTTGCATGCGACCACTGATGTGATGCAATTCGCAGGATTGTATCATCAGATTCCTCCAAGGGCTGTCCGGGAAGTCCCCATTCTCCATCATGGCGCTGGAATAACAACACAAATAAGGTGTGCGTCTCGGAACTTGTAGTGAACTGCAAGACTGAGACTATCAACTTGCAGCAGTCTCTGTACCTCTTTCGTAGGGTAGTAGAAGAATCATAGAGAAAATTTTCTGTGGGGATCTCCATTTTTTGTGGGATGTTGTGGAAGAAATGTTTGGAGTAGTGTAAAGCAGCTTTATCAGGAAAGATTTCAAGAGAGGAATCGGAGTATTTATAGTTGAGTAGCTGGTTAAAATATGAAGGGGCTAAACCCAATTCATTTTCGCGATCATACTTTCTGATGCGAAGATTCAATCAAAGCAAGTTATTGAGTTACATTCGGCCTATAACCGAATCCATGTTCATATAAGATACTGGGATCTATGGGTAAAGGCATATCTAGGAGCATACTCTGTGGGTGATATCTAAGAGAACTATAGATCGAGCCACTGGGTATGGAAAGGGCCGAAAGGCTGGAAACGTCTCCTCAGCATGATATCTCGAGTATGGTATCCGATCCACAACCTAGTAAACATGATATTTGAAAATCTCAGACTACCAACCTGAGCCTTGTAGGCCTATAAGAGCTTATGTTACCAAGTCAAGCCCGGCCTCATCTGGTTGAACTCTCATACCGAGAATGTTTAAATCCTCAACTGAAGGGCCTGGATCTTTTGAACACTAATTTTCTACAGTTTTCTTATCCCGTCTTGCTCGCCTGTCTGTAAAGCAAAATCTGGCGAATCTGGCTGATTTATCCTGCATCCACTCTCAACAATTTTGATCAGAAGATCATGTACAAAGCTTTTATTTCTTTCAGGTTGTGGATGATTCCATATCCGTTCTAATAGCACAGGTGCCTGATCATGCATTGTGGTCTTATACATTTGGACCTATAGCAATAAGAGTCAAAAGGAGTTTGAATAGGACGTAATGAGACACATCTTACCCCGCCACTCAGGTACACATGCAAATCAGAATAGTGAATATTGTTGTGTCTTTGCTAACCTTCTTTCCAAAAATTCTCTTTCTCTTTCCAGAATAAGGAGTATTGAGAGGTTTTATATTAAAGTGGAAGAAGAAAAAAGACTAGGTCAGATGATTCGAAGCTCCACACCAGACATCTCCGTTAAAGACTGCATGTATACAAAATAAGACATAGTGGATGATTTTGAAAGTAACAAAGGTCGAACTAAATAAAATACGAGGCTCCATCTGCTCGTCTGTTATTGAGAGCCAGAACAGGAGTAGGCGGTCTAGGAAATAAACCAAGGGTTCTGTCAAAGGGAGGAAACTGAATAGTGTTCGATGGGATCCCTACGTCTTCTTTTAAGAATATATGTCAGAATATCTGAAAAGTTCGACTAGTAGGAAAACCTACCTGACTTTGACGGAAGCGAGTAACAAGGAGATTGCCTTTTTGGTCCTTCAGGGAGTGTGGGTAATGCCGGGAGAAGCACAGATTTTCTAGCTTCTGTATCAGTTTTACCTCTTTGAAAGCCGAAAAGACCTTCTCTAACTGGCTCGGATGTCTTGACTGTCATATGGCAATAAGGTTCCTCCGGCAGCAGATTTGCACTGTCAAACTCTTGCCAGTCCGTCTCCTCGGGTCCACCACCGATGGACCAGGTGCGAAATGATCTGACTGATTCATGTTTGCGAGGAATTCGAGCAAGCTGTATGTCTTTATTACAATTTTGACGCTCTCGCTGGCGTTGATAGAGTCGAAATGGATTGAGGAAATGAAAAAGTTGATTTCTGTTTCCATGGTTAGCTAAAAAGATATATGTATTTTCCATTAATCATACAAGCATGGTGTGAGACATGACATATTTAGTTCAGCGTTTGGCGTGAATGACAACTAACTAGATTTAAAAGTGCTGAGCAAAGCTGAGAAGAAAGGTCGGAATGTTGAGGCAACTCGATATGTAGAAAGGCCAGGTTACTTTATACAAGATTTTCCATCTTTGATTATCACATTTATATGATAATTTTCAACAGATAATCATGACCCACGAAAATTTTGTACGCTAAACTATTTATATTGCCTAATCGAAAAGAGAATGACTACATCATGGGCTCTCAATGGTTCCAAAGCATTTCCCTCACTTCCATCGTAGAAACTTATCACGCAATCATGAAGTAATTCAATGAGAAGATCTCTTGACGTATTAGGTGCATATTTTCAAAGATGCAAAGAATAAGTGACAATTAAAAGTTAATTACCTCAAATTCTATACAAAGAAGCATGAAAATGGACACTAGAGGTTTAATATATTATCAATGATCCTATATAAACCAAATGCACTAAATCTGGGGCAAGCAAGAACCTGTATGGGAAAAACTTTAGCTTGGTTTTCGACACGCAAAAAGCTAAGAGTGGTAAAGCTTAACCCTTTTTAATCTATTCAATGCATTCATTTCCTAACTAAAAGCCTCTTCGGTTCTGAACTTTTACTTGATTAGTGTCAGAATGTATTTCTCAGACTGTTTTCAAGTACAAGACTTCATCAAAGAAAGTTTAATGATCAAAGGCTCAAATTCTCAAGACCTCTTACTCAAAATGGAAGGGCCTCAAGATTCATATGCTAGTATCCCATTGTTAGTTCTGTGACAAAGCCATTCTCAAAGCTCTTGGTGGGGAGCAATGTAAGAACTGACTCCTTGGTATCCTTTCATAAGCCTCAACTACCGAGACCCCATCTCGAATCCCCATGAATAGCCTGTATTTCTTTAAGCTGATTAATTCAAATCATTGGTTGTCAATCATGGGAGAGTCTTTACCTGTAGTGTAAATGTTTCTCTTACTCTAAAGGTTATTTGACAAGCCAGTTTGAATGGATAACGACTCTGTTTCTTGTTCTAAAGAAATAGAACGAAGTATTTACGCCTTAAACCATCTCAAATAGCTTTGGATTACTCATAGCGAAGTATTCAGAAAGGACTCTCAAGTCTCCTCTCCTGCGCTCCACAGGCGGATCAGGAAACCGAAACTCGATCCCCCATTCCACAACAGAGCCTCGAGCATCTCTCCATGGCACACATGCCTCCAGAATGCACTCTCTAAACTCCTCTCTATCACTAGAGCGAAAATATACCTTTTTTTTGAGATTGTGTGCGATCTTGCCACTTGAAAGCGACTCAATGTCAATCTCCTGAACCATGGTGCATATTTCCATGGCAATGTAAATATTGCGAGCGTAGTCGGATTCAAGAGTGAATCCCCAGTCATCACCACCCGCGTATTCAATGAGATGTATCGCGAAATAGACATCCGCAAGACCGAAGATATGATTGTGGGAGTTGAATGTGGTCAGGCATTCCTCTAGGAGCCGTGGGTGGGTCGGGATAAGACCGTTTGGTTTTAGCTCGAAGACTGAAAGTATGTCAATTCCAAGCACTAGACAAAGTTATATCAAAATAGTCAATGGCTTACTGTGCTCGAAATTTGCGAGTCGGGGGAAGGACCAAGTTAGATCGATTTCGGGTGCCATTTTGAAAGTAGATTGCTTGATGGGTGGAAAATAATAAAGTTCAACCAGCCTTGGGATCATTTTCTTATATACCTTCTGCCGGCATTCCCCTTACGGTGCAATACGCCTGTTTTTCTGAATTACATAGTACGTCGTGCTGGAGACCAGATCCATATTTTTCCTAGTTTAGTGTCTGTAATTCAATCTACAGTTGGGTTCAGTATTCAGGACTAGTATCTTCATGCATTATGTACAAAAAATGATTTTAGTATCTCTAAGAGGAAAGCCTTGGATTCTCCCTTTGAGACTCTTTCCCTTCCACTATGTAGCTGTGATTTCAGATGGAGCTTGCGTGCATATATTCTCCATAAAATAGATGGTTGAAATGGTCCTTCAAATACTCTAAGCTGTGCGCATATTTGGCCAAGAAGACATGACTCATTAATTGATTTCCTTCCGGTCATACATGCTTTGTAATTCCATTAGCTATGGTGTTAGGGTACCTAAAGTTGGCGGTAATTTCTCGGTAATTTCTTCTAAAGGCTGTATAGCCATGGGGTTTGGCTGTGCAGCTAGATTCATTAAAATAGAGGGCGAAGCTAACTGGGAGAGCCCTACAGAAATTTGGGGTAGATAGCTTTGGAAGGACAAAAGCAGGTGGCGTTGAAAAGTCCTTGTGACAGATCTTATACCTAGAGAGCATGCAAAAGAACGCAGTCCAATATCTCGGTAGTTAGTGCCAGAAGATTATATTTTCAACACTTCCAAATTTTTCTGACACAGGTATCCTCTAGAGCGAAACAGATAATCAGAGACTTCAATTTCAAACCTCCTGGCTCAAATTAGAAACACGTAAAGATTCGTATGACATCAATCCATCTCTAGCCACTGTGTTACATAGCCATTCTCGAAGATCTTGAAGAGGAGCTGTGTAACGACTGACTCCTCGACATCCACTCATATAAGCCTCAATCTGCCAAACCCCATCTCGGACAGCGTAAGGGTTGGAGTCTACAGGCTTGATGCACTTCAATTCACCAGGAACAGAATCATCATAAAAGATTCCTTGGCCAGAACGTACCGGGATGCCATCTGGCAATGGAAGTGTTATTTCCTTTCCCAATAGCTGTGCAAGACAAGTTAAATCCCCATGCATAGAATTGTTGAAGGGTTGGTGTTGAAGATCTTCCACCATAGCAGCCTGAATGGACTGCCCATCTGGAGATATTTCCACATCTTTTGGTGAAATATTTCTCATAGCAATAAATATCTGATACGGTAGAAACGAAGTTGTTTCAGTTCTCCAGAATCCTATGCACTCCCGAAATAGGGCTGGTCGAAGAGGGATGAATCTTCTGGCTCCCTCTGGGGTGACAATTTGGACCACCATTTGACCTGAAAGACGTTAGAAGTAGTACCTAACGAAGAAGGCGATAGATTCATACCGGGCTTGAGATTCACGCTGTCAAGTTCAGCTATAATAGTGGACGCCGTGTGGTCACTCATCGTGTCTTGAGGCTCAGGTTTATCCATGAATATCTTGATTTGGTGTTCCATGGCATGCGATAAATGTTAAAGAGTTATGATTATAATTGAGCTCAAGGAAAGGAGATGAAGGATCCTTAAATAATTATGTGAAATATTTTCGAAAGAGAAAGAATCGTTTTGCAATTGCGCCGTTATAACCTTGTTTCAGCGATTTAGACTGTGTTGAGAATCAAACGTTTCCAGTTAATATCCTTCAAGAATAGTTTGGATGGTGAGCAAGATGGATTGTTGGTGGAGTTCTGCTCTTGCCGTGGATATGATCAAATTTCTAGAGGGCCCAAGCTCGAGACATTGGAAATCGGAGGTTTTTTTCGCTAAGGAAATGGGAATAGATACCAGTACAGTGATCTACCAATGACAGAAAAAATACAAGTCAAAGAGCCAGAATATAGCACATAATGACAATGTCAAAACACCAATTCGTAGAAAATTTAACAGAAATGGAGTAGCTATTCGCGGTAAAGCTACGACTCCATTTCTTTCGATTTCTCTGAACAGTTCAGCGACATCGACAAAAATGGTATAGTGCCACAAGTTTGCAGTGAAGGGCCTAGTCCACTTTTGTCAAGTTTCTTGAACTGCTCAGAGCAATCGACAGATGCGGACTAGCATAGCAAAAAAGAGAACTCTCAACAGAGGGGCAAATTGGTCTAGTCCTCGACCTCAAGGCTAACAATAACATCCAATACTGCAAATAGAGCCATGCGAAATGGATGGGCTTCCAGTCTCATTAAATATCAAGCCATGCAATACGCAGATTATTAGTTGTTTTTCTACGCCAAGGAACACGAGAACTCTGATTAGTTGATATGCGAGTTCATGAGGTCGCGTTTTTCCACCATTTGACAGTGGCATTCACTACCACACAAATAGAGGGTTTGCCGAGCTATGGCTGACCTGACCTGTGCAATCTGTTACTGTTCAGCGTCGGCTTCTTGAGATCGGGTGCGCATCGGAATGGACTCGTGGTCATGTGACTTTCTGCCCAACTTTCTTCTACCCCTCACCGCAGCCGTCGCCTGTAACCTTCTGTGAATCTTTTGTGTGAAGGTGAGTTTTATGGTAAACATAATTTTCGATTGCTAATATTGGATCTCTTAGCTTACGGCCCGTTGACCTCTACCTCGCCCTCCTTATCCAATCTGTCCGGATGGAACGTACGCTACTATCCCGCGATGCGGAGAAAATTCGTGTCGAAATTCGTGAGATGATACCGGAAGCCTGGTCGGAAAGCCGATCCGATGAAAGACAGGCTGATGTGATTCGCGAGGATACAAATGGCAATAAACTCTACGGAGGAGAGCAACTTGCGGCCAAAATCACTCAGTTACAAAAACAAATGCAAATTGACCAAGTAAGTCATCACAAGAACTTCTGAGGCACTTGACTAAGTTTTTCCTTCCCTTGCTCAAGGCGTGGACAGGTCGTGTATTATATTGGTTTAGGCCGACGCAGCTGGTTAATGTACAGAGGCAAGCATATCTTATACCATTATCCAAAAAAATCAATCTTGAACCAACCGGATACCTAGAGGAAGGGTATTCATATCAAGTCACAAATGCTCCGAAGTTGTATTCTGGATCTGCTATATTCATAGTTCCTGGATGAGGTCATGAGGTCGGCTATTATTATTGTGTATTATGATAACTATGAAATATTTGATCTCTCAAACAGATATCCAGTCCTCCTGGGTTGAGGGGGTGACCCTTTCACTATAATGTGCTTCACCTTCTTGGCTAAAGTTGAAGAAATCCATAGAGGGGTTCAATGAGGGCCTGCTAGTCCCTATGTAGCTTTGGGGGACATTCTGGTGCGATTCTTTGGCGGTTGGCGGTTCGCCAGTACCAGTTATGGGCTGTTCTAAGTTGATAGGAGGCACAGCTGACAGATCTGGTAACAATGGTACTCCATGCTGAGGCGTATTTAACGACGTGCTGAAGCCCCATGTTGTTACATTCGCCATGTCGAGGAGTTGTTCAATTGATGTTGCGTCGGAATCCACCATGGGCTGTTGTGGGTTTATCAATCCGATCTGTGTACTCGATGAGTTGAACCCCCAGGTGGCCACGTTTGCCATATCAAGGAGCTGGTCAATCGACGGCCCGCCGGCATTCATCATAGGCTGTTGCGGGTCCATCAGGGAATTTTGTGAAGTGTCAGAGGAAACTAGCAACGAATTCCCGCCCTGGGGCATATCCCAGGGCATGAATGTCCACGTCTCCATATTGAGAAACTGGTCATTCGACAAGTCAGCCCCGGGTCGATCAATATTATGCAAATGCGTTTGTGTCTGCTGCTGTTCCTCCTGCTGCTGTTCCTCCTGCTGCTGTTCCTCCTGCTGCTGTTCCTCCTGCTGCTGTTCCTCCTGCTGCTGTTCCTCCTGCTGCTGTTCCTCCTGCTGCTGTTCCTCCTGCTGCTGTTCCTCCTGCTGCTGCTCCTCCTGCTGCTGTTCCTCCTGCTGCTGTTCCTCCTGCTGCTGCTCCTCCTGCTGTTGTTCCTGCCGCTGCTGATGCCTCTGCTGCCGCTTCTGCTTTTTTTTCGGTTCCGATTCTTTCTCCCTCCGTAGTTGATCTCTTCGTCGTTTCTCCGTCTCTTGCCTTTGTGGTTGTGGTTGTTGTGGTTGCTGCTGCTGCTGCTGCTCTTCCCCATCGCATACCGGGAATGTTCGGACACGCTGTAGCTCCCAGCCTATCAGGTGAGTAAATGATCATTCAAAATTTTGAGGAAGGAATCTCATACAATGTTTCGATTTCGACATGACATCCTCGACTTTTTCCCAAATCTGACGAAATATCCTATCAATGCAGACCTCCAATTTCTCTCTCTCTTCCAGTTCTAATTTTTTTTTGTATTCCTGGATCTTCTTGACGAGATTGTTTCGGTCTTCCATTTCAGCAGTTTGGTTCTTTTTGTGCAATGGCAATCGCTTGATCCTTCACAAATTAGTACAACAGCGGTAATATCTACTTGACACTCACATGCTAGCATTAACTTCATCATAGTAAAACAAATTAGCAAGATGACAGTTCTCGCCTGATACATCAGCCCCAACTTGTAGACAAAGATTCTGTAACCTGTTGCCTTGATCTACCCACTCAGGTATGTACTCGGTCTCAGTTGCACTTAAAGCTGAATCGGTGAAAATCTTTTTTATAGCCTTGACGTCGGCTCCTCGTAAGTTCTTCACCCCCATACTTTCTTTGCACCGGTGGTACACCACTTGTAAGAGTCGGAAACGCACTGCGCTTAATCCCTTTTCGTCTTTGAGCTTCCGCATATATTTGTCAATTTCTTTTGGAGCATCCTGGGAAAGATCAAGCTGTGAGTAACCTGACTTGAAGAAAAGGAGCGGATCTATTTCTATGTGTGCTTCCCACTGAGCAAGCTCCTGCTTGAGATGCTGATGGTCGATAGTCGATGGAGATCTCGGTAGACGATAACTTCGTTTTTGCTTGCCAGGTATTTCGATGATTGAGCTTCTCTCCTGGATTGGTATTTCAAACCAAAGAGCTTGAAGACATCTAAGGAACTGCTTCGCTGTCAAATGGTGTTGATCCAGTGCGGTCGCGGTACGTACCTCTCCATTCAGATCAACCGTAATTTTGTCTTTTTTCTGAGCCTGTGCAGAGGAATGAGCTCCAGTAAGAGTATCAATCACAACCTTACTTTCCCGCACGCCCATAGTCAAAGTGTCTGTATGTTGATATCAAGGGGAGGGGATGACACTGCTCGCTGAACTTCGGAGCGAGGGATTGGGGCCAAACTCAGGACTGGGTCACATGGCTTTTCAGAACACGGCACGAATCTGGAGTTTGTGCCAAGCCATGACGGTTTCCAGTATGCATTCGCTATCACACCACTGGGCCCTTCCTCCAATCACGTCGATGTGATGGATATGCACCAGCGTACAGCGGCCAAGTCATGAACCATTGATTATATAGCTTTTTGTTGCCTTTTTTTGCATGCATGGTACACGGCTTGATTCGATAGATTGCTTATTTCCACCATTTCCATCCCTTCTCCGCGGACCTCTCTACACCAATCATCTGCCTGGGCCGCCCTCGGACGCAGACACCCGTAAAGCCGAGAGATACATCAGGACTCGACGAGAAGGCGACTGGATGCTGTCGAAAAAAGGTCGAGTCCGATCGGCCACCGTTCAGTTCGATTCAAAGCTCAATCAATCCTGTCCAGCCTAACTTCTGTCTTTAAAAGAATACACAATACTGTCGCAAGGATCCCTCTCCATTTTCCCACATTAGACGCTGTGTTTCCTGTCCCAGGTCGGTCTTCGATCTTCATCGTAGCCCTGAGCTCCACGCGGCATCGGCTGTGAGAGATCTGACAATTTAGGGTCAAGCGCTCAGTAATCTAGCCTGTTCTACGGATATTATTCCTTATTTCTGAGCATATGGACAGTCGTTTGCTGGTAGTGCTGGGCCCCTGAGAAATCACCACAGGGGCTGGTATCCGCATGGGTTGACCAAACAACTGGCTGCAGTGACGTTTTGTCCGGGAAAATATTTCCGCCGGAAGCCGTGATCAGCTGACACAAGTCTCCTTGATCAAGAGTCGACCACTGGTGATTGTCTCGAGCTATTACTCCTCTCCATTTCTCACTCAAGGCTAATGGAAGATAAAAGCTCCCCAGATTACAAGTCGCTCTACCTACAGGCGGAACAGCGGCGCGAAGAGGCGGAACAGCAAACTCGCCTTACCACTTTTACGGAATACATTCGACGGTGTCACGATCTATCCCGCTTATTGAGAGTTGAGACACCATCTCGCTCAACAACCGGACAAATACCTTCTCCCACAGGCAAATTCTGTCCCACCCGATTAGAACATTGGACCGACTGCCCAAAGCAACTCTCAGAAATATACAGATCCGTCTACAGCTACTTTCAGCCGGAAAGAAGGCAAGCACCGCGTCTGTTTTCATCTTTACTTGCGCTAGACGGATTAGTCCAACGTCTTGTTCGCAAACCACTGAGTAGTGAGCAGGAGCTCGAGGCCTACGAGCGGTTTGCCGTTGAAGAGCATGTCCATGACATAATTACTGAGTTGTGCAAGATTCCGGCGGCTCGAAACGAGTTCGGCCTCGATGATGGAATACAGTTCAGCAACCATACAAATACCCTGAACGAGAATCAAACAACCCAAGCGAGTGAAAGTCAAATATCAAGCATACAACACCCACGGCCTGATCAGTTCTGCATCCACCGCGTCGACGGCAACACTAACACTCTCCTCGTATCCGTCGAGTATAAGCCGCCGCATAAGCTTTCCGTTGCAACCCTCCGCATGGGCCTTCGACCGATGGACTTGTGGAAAGATCTAGTCAGGTCCAATAAAATTCCCACGGGCCAGGAAGCGAAGTTGAGATACAATGCAGAGCGGCTTGTCTGCTCCGCTATTGTCCAGGAATATCATGTGATGATTCAAGAAGGCCTTGAATATTCCTATGTTACAAATGGGATCACCCGGGTACTACTTCGTGTTCCGCGTGACAAGCCGACCACGCTTTACTATTTTTTCTGTGATCCGAACAGCGAAGTGGACCCGGAAGGCGATTTTATTTCTAATCTGTCGAAAACTTCTGTTGCAAGAGTGCTATGTCTTTGTTTAATGGCATTCCATTCACCTGTTCGTGGACAAGAATGGAGAAATCGTGCACACCCAGATATTCCCATTTGGAAGACCAGCTTTGACCACACACGTTCGCAGATTTCGAAGAAACAATTAGAGCAGATTCCCCACTCCGATAGCACAAACCCCGATTTTTCGAGTCCAGATACCAGTTCGTCCTATGAACTGCCGTCGTCCCCGCTACCGTGTCCTTCAGAGGGCCGTCGAGTGCCGACACGATCTCAAACTAGATGTGCACCTCCGGAGATCCGACCACGGTCACGCTCACCTAACTCGTCAGGTTCCGACACAAACCAAACGGCTGGCCACAAGCGGAGGATCAGTCAAGTCACGCCTTCACCGTCTACTCGGCGATCAGATAGACAGCAAGAGTCAGGGAATGAGCGCGATGATCAATCCCGACGCCGCGCTGCGGTATTCTGCACGCAGCGATGTTTACTCGGCCTACAGACCGGGAAATGCCTGGATGACTTGTGTCCAAATGTGGATCATCATCGTCGGGGCCAAAACGCCCCGACTCAGCATCCTGTCTCGGCTGAAGGCCTGATGCTTTCGCTCAAAAAACAATTAGACGAAAATATCGAGCGTTGTATTCCTCTTGGTGGTTGCGGATCCTACGGTGCCCCGTTCAAACTGACTTGCATGAAGTATGGTTACACAGTTATCGGGAAAGGTACCACTTCGGGGCTATGGGAAGAAGTTTCCCGTGAAGCGCAGGTATATCAAATCCTGCGCAGGATTCAAGGATCTGCCGTGCCGGTCTTTTTGGGAACCATTGACTTGGCAAAAATCTACTTTCTTCATGGCGCTGGACAAATCCGCCATATGCTCGTTATGGGTTGGGGCGGTGAGAGCACAGCCACAATGGAGCTGACTGCACACCTCCGCCGAGAGATTCACAGGTCGAACAAAGAAATTAAAGCCCTGGGTATAATCCATGAAGACCTCAGACAAGAAAATGTACTTTGGTGTGAAGAGCTCCGTCGTGCTTTGATTATCGACTTTCATCGTTCGACTCTGAGATGCCGACTGGCTAAGCAGCCACTGGGGCCGACAAAAAGACGACTATATCAAGTGGACTCCAGAAATGCAAAACGTCTTAGGATTTCGAAATGAGGAAATCTATCTCAACGTGTTTAATTAGCGATCTCCGTTGTGTTTGGTTTTATTCTCGAGCGTGAGTACTGATAGTTGTTTGTGGATATTTCCTTAAATTCCCGGCCCATGGCCAGTTCTACTAGTAGATCGTCTCCTTAATTTAGTAGACTAATGTACCTGCAATGATGAACGTCTGCGGCTAGGAAAATGTGCCTCGATTTCGCTCCATGGCAGCCTCTTCTCCTTCAACTCCACCAGCAGGTAGTTTTCATTGGCCGAGTATGACCGACGTTTGTCCTTTGCCTGACTGGCGCGGCATTTGGTCACCGGCTGCTTTCGTCTGCTGCTCGGCGCCACGATTTCAGGAGCACACTGTGTAGAGAGGCGAGGGGGCAAAGGTATGTTGTCGGGCACTAGTGTAAAGAAAAATGTAGGCCTTGGTCCTTCTGACTCAATTGTAAGAATGGCCCGCCCAATAATATCGCGACTTTACGTAATTCACCATCACTGGATTATAAGGAGTATCTTCAAGAGCTTTACCAGTTGAAGGGAGGTATTCAGCTGACGAAATCTAATCATGGTTCTGTATAATCGTACACTCTCTTTCACGCATCAACTATTGAAGACCACCTCTAGCCTTGTTCAACAATTGACTATAAGGTGGTCTCTCCCAGCGAAAGCAATACTGTCCTTTCTCCATTGCAATACGTCTGAATCGTGGACCGGTTGTCCAGATTGGTTCTCCATCCGAAGTTTTGCCCAGCTCGAAAGGAACATTGTAGTCGGGCACGTTTGGCATGTCCGGCCATGTAAGCCGGCTTGGTGCGTTGATATATCGTTCCAAGTCATCGTCCGATTTCCGTGTGGTGACCCAGTCATTCAAAAAATTGCGGAAATTTGATACGTCGGAGTCCAGCTCCCGATTACACGTCCATTCCGAGATATTTTGCACCATGTCCAGGGTTCGTTCCCAGTGAGGAATACTCGTGAATTGTGCATCATTTGAAATGAGCTCATAGAGTGTGAATACAACAGCAGTCACATCATCTCGACCTTCCAGCAAGCGGTTCTTTCCATGTGCTGCCCAATCGAAATCGAAGAGTAGGATTTTGTTTGTGTCCGGATCAATAAGCAGGTTGCGGGGTGCAATGTCCTGATGCATGATCCCCAATTCCAAATTAAGAAAGTCCACGAGCTGGGTAAGTTGTTGCAACCACTCAAATCGGAAAGGCACATTTGTATTGTCGAGGGTTCCACCTGGAATGTATTTCGTTGTGAATCCAATCACCCGAGACTCCACATCTTCGACCACCACGCGATCAAATGGTACTATATTGGGGTGTGATGGCAGGCTTTTAAGAAGGTTGAGTTCGTCCCAGGCCATCCGTAGTCTCTGGGGCTTGTCCAAAGGGTTAAATTTGAAGGCAACCCTGTGAGGAATCCCGAATTCGTCTTTGTATAATGAGAGATCAACTCCTGGTCCGAGTCGATCGAGCTCCTGGAGTTTAGAGTACTGAATTGTATGGCAATCGGCGAGCGTCTCAGCCATAGAAATGGGAAGATATGCAACAAAGGGAGTATCATCCTCTTCCAGATCGGTCGAAACTCCCGCAAGAAGTCCATCTTCGTCGACGGTGACAGCGCAAACTTTCGGTGACAAATGGTCCGCGAATTGTGCCAGAACTGGAATCTCCATATCCTCGTCGGGCGGAAAGAGCTTAGCGGTGCCTTTGACCTTTACCATCCTTAGCTGATCCCAATCCCAGACATTGCAATGAGTTTCCGTCAAGGGGTTTTCTCCCGGTCCAAAGTAGCTTTGGCCCTCAGAGTAGAATCTGTCTTGAGGCTTCATCGTAGAAGGTGTGCTCGACAATATAAGCGAGCAGCTGATTTTGTCGATGCGGATACGAAGGATGTTTTGTACCTTCTGGACTTTTTATGTATTGAGAAGCCGAAATCACGTGAACCGGGTGGAAACGGGTGGAAAGGGAACCCCGTCCAATTAGAAATGCTGATCGACCAAATTACTTCTATGCATGTGTAGGCTCAGCAGACAACTCCAGCGTTCAAACAGTAACGCTCATTGGCCCAAAAGCTTGGCTTTTCAGGTGCAAGTGTGATCGGTGGCCAGGGGTGACTGCCGCGCGCGAAATGATGCATGAAATGCCACAAATCCAGCAGTCACCCGTCCAATGAAAATTCTTACCGTCCATCTTTCTGAAATCTAAAATCTAGAACGCAGTAAATATTGACCCAATTAGTAAGTTTTACGAGGTGAGAGCTGGAAGTTTCAGCACAGGTCACAGCTCATTGACTAGAATTGATAACCGCGCGCGAAATTGATACTTTGGCGTCGCCGAGATCTGGAAATAGGATTGAACCGAAAGTCTGTGGTTGTTGATTGAAATTGTATTGGTCATAATCCGCATACTCCAATGATTAAATATAAGAAATGCTCAAACTCTTTAGACATTCTTAATTAATACAAATCTGCATCAACTTTTCAACTCTTTGTCAAATTGCTGGTATACACATCATACCTCTCTCTTCCAAGGCTCAACGGTCGATATGGCTACACAAATCGCAGCCAATCAAATGGGCCTTGACGTTCGCAATCGGCTAGTCACCAGCCCCCAAAACCCAGCTAGTTGTACTTGCGGTTGGTACGTCTACTACTCGAGCGTTTGTCATCATGTGTACGGAGAATTGCCATTCAGATGTGGCTCTACTGTGACAGTATCTGGTAAAAGTGGCTTCTGCAAATCCCCGGCACCGAAACATATCGTCGGGGAAGTGGAGGTCAACGCCAGGTGCAGACTATGCTAATTTCCAGTGCCAAGGTGAGTGACACTCTACCAATTCCCGGGCAACGTGCTGAAATCTGATCTTAGCAATGATTTGCCTCTTGGAAAATTTCGAATTTCATGTTCGGGGGCTATCCTGTTGTCCTTGTATTGAGTGGCATGCGTGGTGTTCGCTGAGGAGATATGGATAGTGAAGGAAAAGGATGAGTGTTTGTTGGCCAAGCGCAGGATTTATTCCCTTGGTTTACCATGGGACTCAGCCAAGGAATGATAAAGAGCAGTCTTCCAGCTTCTCGAGTAACTATCAATCATCATACCGGTTCGGTCTAATTGTTATTGCCAAACATCCGCTTAGCTACCGGATCCATATCATCATCGGGTAGAGTACTTTCCTCCATACTCACTTCCGCTTTACTCCTCCAGCGTTGTCATGCTGTCAACGTTTAAACTTATGGGGCTTACGGCGTGGGGCTGAGATGCCTACGCTTCGGTCACCACAGAATCAAGGACTGTTGGAATAAATTATGAGTGTCTTTGGTTTTGTTCTCGTGCGTAAACAGTAATATCTATTTGTTCATTTTCTTTTACGCTTCTCGGTCCGCAGCCGAGGTGAACCGGTAGACCGGTGTTTTAACTTGGTAGAATAGTGCACCTGTAATGATGAAGGTTTGCGGCCCGGAAAATATGCTGCGATTTCGTCCCATGCCAGCTTCTCTCGCTCCTTCAACTTCACTAGCAAGTAGTCCTCATTGGGCAAGTAAGGCCGACGTTCGCGCTTCGCCTGGCTGCGGCAAGATTTCGTCACTGACTGTTTCCGTTTACTGCTTGGCGCCATGGCTTCATGAGTATAATTGGTAGAGGGGTGAGTTGGCGAAGGAATGTCGTCGGGTACTAGTGTCAAGAAAAATGTAGGCTTTGATCCTTCCGACTCGATTGTAAGAATGGCCCACCGCCAGCTTAAACCAGTAGCCATTGAAACGCAGCCAGTGTTGCTGAGTAAATCGCGAGAGGTATGAAAAAATCCTAGAATAAACATAGAAAAGTGTGAGATGGTAAGGTTGGAGCGCAGAGTCGGGTTAAGGCGCCCTTCCTCCCATGTAGCAGAAAGCATATTGCCGCTTGATAGACTGACATATTCGATGATAATGTAAGGTTGGCCGAGAATATTATGGGATTCGCTAGGGTTCTCAGCGTAGAAGGATGGAACTTGATATCCTAGTGTCCGTAAAATCACCCGGCGCAGACGCTGGATGTTGCGAGAGAGGAAAGGCAGGCTGTTGAATTCGATGAACTAGGTATAATATAAGCGGGGGCTCGGCTTATGAGTAGAATAAATGAGAGTGATACGGTTTTGGCGCTCGAAAGCCCATATCCATAAAGATGGGGGATGGGGACAGTCGGGCAATTTTCTTTAAGCCAAGTATAGGTTCCAACTTCACAACAGACTTTCTCATCCGCATTTCCAGGGCAAGAATCCTCCCTAATTCGATACGGCAAAGGGAAACGAATAATCACCTGCCTCCTGACCGCTCCTGTCGAGTCGAACACATCAGCCCGAATGCAAACATTAAAGCTTCCATGTATCTAATCTTCCACATTCACAAGATGACACAAATCTCGAGACACAAGACCAAGATGCCGGGTAATAAGCGACTTAATCAGCTCTCGATTTCGGTACAGATAGGTAAAGAATCGGATCTTCTGATCTCTGTAGCCTAACTCGTGGAGAATATTAGCGTCACTGTCCTTTGCAGCATCATGTAATATCGCCTCGTAGAAGTGAACGGGGCTTCAACATGGCGACGATTTCACGGTCCTGAGCCCAGGAGATTGCAGGGTACAGCTCTCTTCATTGCCTCTGAAAAGGGCCGCGAATAAGCTCTGATTAACAAGGACGTTTCGCTCAAAGAAAGGAGTCGGCGGTATCGGGGAAACGCTTTTCCACTGGCCGCAGTTCGTACACTTCGGCCTGAGGCAGTCGCCAAGACCGCGAGTTCAGGAACCATGTATAGGTTCCAGCTTCACAACGGACTTTCTCATCCGCGTTTCCAGGGCAATAATTCTCCCCAATCCTATACGGTAGAGGAAATCGAATCATCACTTGTCTCCCGACCGCTCCTGCCGAGTCAAAGATATCAGCCCGAATGCAAACATTGAAACTTCCATGTATCCAGTCCTCCACATCCACAAGATGACACAAATCTCGAGACGCAAGACCAAGATGTCTGGTAATAAGCGACTTAATCAGCTCCCGATTTCGGTACAGGTAGGTAAAGAATCGGATCTTCTGATCTCTGTAGCCTAACTCGTGGAGAATATTAGCGTCACTGTCCTTTGCAGCATCATATGTAATATCTCCTCGTAGAAGTGAACGGGGCTTCAACATGGCGACGATTTCACGTTCATGAGCCCAGTAAATTGGAGGCTACAGCTCTCTTCATTGCCTCTGAAAAGGGCCGCGAATAAGCTCTGATCAACGAGGATGTTTCGCTCAAAGAAAGGAGTTGACGGTATCGGGGAAACGCTTTTCCACTTGCCGTGGTACCTACGCTCAGGCCTGAGGCAGATGCCAAGACCGTCAGGACCGCCAGCTTAAACCATAGACATTGAAATGCAGCCAGTGTTACTGAGTAAATCGCTTGAGGTATGAAAAATTCCTGGAAGAAACATAGGAAAGGGTGAGATGATAATTATTTGGGAACTTGAGCGTTTACCTATAAGGATTCTTTCGTATCGTCTTTCCCTAGAGTTCGATGCAAGAGCAGTTCACGTGCCTTGTGACCACTCTGCGAAACCATTTGGCCAAAATTTAATCACGTGATCAGACACGATCCGGTAGTACCAAAGGAGTGAGCAGATGACGCCTTGTGTGATACGTAGTTAGCGCCCCCACTCCTAACCTAGTGAGAAGGGAAGTGGTTCCTGATCACCACGGACCGTGCCATTTTCTGGGAGCCGCTTGGCATGAAAGTTTTGAAGAGCCTCTAATGATCAAATTGTGGAGGGGATTTACGAAAATGGCCCGACTGGTATTTCAGACTGGCTAATTTCGCTGAATCCGATCGTTTTAATCTTCATCCCCAAACGGGACCGACAGAAGGCCCCTGCGGCCAATCTATTACCCTGCCTTAGCGCCCTGGAGGTCACTAGATAACTAGTCAGCCTAAGAATATGCCCCGTCTTCACCTGGGAGGCAGAAAATGTCTTGGCCACAGCCTCATTTTCCGCCACCTGACCAACGTCCCGTTGTGTCGGCAATCGACGGGGCTCGCATTCCGCCCAGGAAACCAGTTCTGGGACAAGCACCAGCAGGCCCACAACAATGCCTGGCGATGTGGGAGGCAGTCTCTTGGCTTTGGCTACGCCCAATCATGTCGTCCAGCCTGCAAGAGGGGTTTGCATGTAAGCGCTCATGGTCCACAGCCACCAACCCGAGTTTGTTCTTGGCGAGAGCCTGGTGTTGTGGCCTAACCCTGACCTTGTGCTTTTCCAGTTTGCTTCCCTAATCTACAGCTAGATAGTCCTATATGACGATTAACACGGTTGCGCTCCTTTGACTGACGGTGATAAAAAATATTCTGCAGTTCGGTGCCTCCTTCATCTAACCTCATCTGGCAGTCTCGCAATCCCCTCTGCACCATGGCATCCCTCAAAGTCCTTAACAGCCCCCAATCCTATACGATCGCCTGGATCGCTGCTCTTCCCATCGAGCGGGCCGCCGCAGAAGCGATGCTTGACGAGGAACACGCAGCTCCAACCGGCTTCACTAGACACCAAACCGACACAAACGTTTATACATGGGGCCGCGTGGGGGAGCACAACATCGTAATTGCTGCACTGGCCTCCGGGGTCTACGGAACCACCTCTGCGGCGACCACAGCCTCTAGCCTTCTTGCCTCTCTGCCATCTATTCGCATCGGTCTCTTGGTCGGCATAGGCGGCGGTATCGCTCGACCGGATGAGAATCAAGATATTCGGCTAGGTGATGTAGTCGTGAGCCAGCCCTGTGATACCACGGGCGGCGTCTGTCAGTACGACTTAATTAAGGCCAATTCG
Organism: Penicillium manginii; assembly: GCF_028828005.1. Lineage (NCBI taxonomy): Eukaryota > Fungi > Ascomycota > Eurotiomycetes > Eurotiales > Aspergillaceae > Penicillium > Penicillium manginii. Next base: position 2,004,770 of record NW_026643102.1, on the reverse strand, counting down.
GGTGGCAAGTGTGAGCGAAAAGGATTCCTTGGACGACCCCCGACGGTTCTCCTCAATGCGCTTACCAGTATTCAAGCCCGTCATGAGCGGAAAAACTCTGATATTCCCTGTTACCTTCGAGTAATGCTGGAGCAGAACCCGAAGATGGGCAAGAGATCTAAGCAGAATCCTGGCTATACTCACCAGGGCTTCGACAATGACCGACTTTTCAAAGCTTCATATGTCCATGTCCCTGGCCTGGACTGTCAGGGATGTGACACAGCTGATGAGATTCAACGTGATCCTCGAGAGACTACCAACCCTGATATCCACTACGGGACTATTGCATCTGGTAATACACTTGTCAAAGATGCTGCTACACGCGATCGCATTGCTGCTGACCTCGGTGAGGGTTGCATCTGCTTTGAGATGGAAGCGGCCGGCCTGATGAATCACTTTCCCTGTCTTGTAATCCGAGGCATCTGTGACTATGCCGATTCTCATAAGAATGATCGATGGCAACGATATGCCTCGGCAACTGCTGCTGCATATGCTAAAGAGCTTCTGTCGTATGTGCCAGCTGTAGAAGTTCAGGAGACTAAAAGGGCAGTAGAAGTTCTTCAGCTAGGTTAGTTTTTGTTTCACTTATTAGCTAGATTAGGATTTACAAAAAAGGACTTGGCATATGTTCTGACTACGAGTAGTTCAACAACAGATTGACAACTTACAGCAGACGGCAGTCGCAACAAAGGCTATAACTGATTCTATCAGGTCTGATCTTTGTAATAATAAGATCAGGAGCTGGCTTCGTCCCCCAGATCCGTCTACAAATGCCCACTCTGCAAGGACACTTCGCCATGAAAGGACAGGCATATGGCTGCTGGAAAACCCTGTCTTCCAGTCATGGCATTTAGGGTCGCATCGACATTTATGGCTCTATGGACTTGCGGGATGTGGTAAAACAGTTCTCAGTGTCACTGTGCTTGACTATCTCATGAAAAGAAATGAGGGTCTTATCCTCTACTTCTTCTTTGACTTTAGCGACAATAGGAAGCAGACCTTAAATGATATGCTACGGTCGCTTGCTTTCCAACTTTATCATAGTGGGGCTGGCTCAGCAACCCACCTTGATGTGTTGTATCAAGCAAACAATGATGGTAGCCACCAACCTGTAACAGAGACACTCTCAGATACTGTTTTAAGAATGCTTACAGCCCAGAGGAAGGTCTTTATTGTCCTGGATGCATTAGATGAATCAAAAACACGGGATGATATTCTCCTGTGGATCAAGGAAAAAGTATCCTGGCCAGAGTTGGTTCATGTCCATTTGCTTTATACCAGTCGACCTGAATCTGAGTTTCAGCAATACATACCCCCTCTTATAGGACAGAAAAACTGTCTACGGTTCGATAAGAAGACTGTCAACTCCGATATCCGGTCTTGGGTCACAGCACAGCTTTCTCAACGGCATGAATTTACACAGAAGCCCTTGTCTCAGGAGCTTCTTGAAGGGATCCGAAGTAAAGTTGGTGATGGGGCGGATGGGATGTGAGATATAACTTCTTTGATCACTATGCGAGTAGATTGCTGACTCCTTGCTTAGGTTCAGGTGGGCCTTTTGTCAAATGGACAGCCTGGCTCGATGTCGTCACCAGGCAGCTATGGAGGAGGCTCTTGCATCTCTACCACTGAGTCTAAATGAGACATACCAGCGTATGCTATCAAGTATACCGACAGAGCTAAAAAACGACGCAATACGCCTTCTACAATTCCTAGTGCATTCCAAGAGACCTCTGAAGCTAGCCGAAGCAAAAGAAGTAATAGCGACACATATCGAAAGCGAGTCACCAAAGTTTGATATCAAACGTCGATTGTTCTGCGAGACTGATATTTTGGCTTACTGTCCTAGCTTAGTGACGTTTATTTATGCCTTTGATACAGAACTACATCTTGCTCACTTTTCTGTCAAAGAATTCCTTCTCAATGAGAATAACTTTGGGATTACTAATGCCAGCATTGCTATCACGATGACATGCTCAACTTATCTTACGGACATCAACTGTAGCAATAGCAAGATGGTGGAGGAATTTCCAATGGCGAGATACGCAGCAGAGCTTTGGTCGGACTTTGCCGCAGTGGCTCAGGCTTCTGAGGATATTGTTCGAATGACTGTTTTATTCCTAGAAAAGGAATCGACATTTCAACGGTGGACTCATTTATATCAGCCTGATAGGAGTTGGGACACTAGTCCTGGTCCTCCAAAGGGTTCTAGGCTCTACTATGCTTCCTTCATTGGGCTTATAGCTTCTGCGCAGGATCTAATTGGCAAGGGAGCAGATGTCAATAGGCAAGGCGGCTATTATGGCAATGCTCTCATCGCCGCCTCGTGGGGAGGCCATCAAGAGATTGTCAAACTCCTCTTAGACCAGAGAGCAGATTTCAATGCGCAAGAAGGTTACTTCGGCAGTGCTCTCCAGACTGCCTCAGTGAGAGGCCATCAAGAGATTGTCAAACTTCTCTTAGACCAGGGAGCAGATGTCAATAAGCAAGGCGGCTATTATGGTAATGCTCTTCAGGCTGCCTCTTTAAGAGGCTCTCAAGAGATTGTTAAACTTCTCTTAGATCAGAGAGCAGATGTTAATGTGCAAAATGGCTACTATAGCAATGCTCTCTACGCTGCCTCGTGGGAAGGCCATCAAGAGATTGTCAAACTCCTCTTGGGCCAGGGAGCAGATGTCAATAGGCAAGGCGGTGAGTATGGCAATGCTCTCCAGGCCGCCTCAGCAAGAGGCTATCAAGGAATTGTCAAACTCCTCCTAGACCAGGGAGCAGATGTCAATACGAAAGTTGGCCAGCATAACAATGCTCTTATTGCTGCCTCATGGGAAGGCCATCAAGAGATTGCCAAACTCCTCTTAGACCAGAGAGCAGACGTCAACGCGCAAGGCGGCTACCATGGCAATGCTCTCCAAGCTGCCTCAGCAAATAACCATCAAGAGATTGTCAAACTCCTCTTGGACCAGGGAGCAGATGTTAATATGCAAGATGGCTACTACAGCAATGCTCTCTACGCCGCCTCGTGGGAAGGCCATCAAGAGATTGTCAAACTCCTCTTAGGCCAGGGAGCAGATGTCAATAGGCAAGGCGGTGAGTATGGCAATGCTCTCCAGGCCGCCTCTGTAAGAGGCCATCAAGCGATTGTCAAACTTCTCTTGGACCAGGGATCAGATGTCAATATGCAAGATGGCTACTACAGCAATGCTCTCTACGCTGCTTCGTGGGAAGGCCATCAAGAGATTGTCAAACTCCTCTTAGACCAGGGAGCAGATGTCAATAGGCAAGGCGGTGAGTATGGCAATGCTCTCCTGGCCGCCTCTGTAAGAGGCCATCAAGCGATTGTCAAACTTCTCTTGGACCATGGAGCAGATGTCAATAGGCAAGACGGCCAGTATCGCAAAGCTCTCATCGACGCCTCATGGGACGGCCATCATGATATTGTCAAACTCCTTCAAAGAAGGGGTGCTATTGCGTCATCTTCAAAGCGGTCTGGCTCTCGCGTTACAAGCAATCCAGTGAAGAAATTTCGACTTATGGAATCTGAACCTTCTGATGAGACTCAATGATTCGGTCACTGACCTTCATCATCCTATTCCCTTGTCAGGCTTGTGCCTAGCTGAAGACCTTATCGCGCCACACTTCAGGAGATCTCGGTACTGCTCATTGAATTCATAAGAGCCTGCAAATGCTAATGTCTCAGCAGCAATGTCCTTTTTATTCAGATTGTGTAGAATTTATGTAAATATTGTAATGGAGGTTACACAAATACTATTAGCTACGTGGTCAGCGCCTCGGGCCTGAGGCCTCCTGGGAAGACTACGGATATATGCTTCGCGAGTAGTCCCAAATAATAAGAGATATTTTCTCCTCTTTCTGAGTCGCACATCTTTTTACGATCTTTTTACGTCCCCTGACGTTCTCTATTTTGCTTATACTAAATGCGTAGCGCTAGTAGGAGTTAGTCTTGTCTCTCTGCAATCGGCCCGTCTGGTTGCTTGACTGCCATGACGGTTTTCTGGTTTTAACATATAAAGGGAAAAATATATTGTTTATGACTAAGACGTTAATGATTATCGCTTTATTTCTATATGATCATTAAACACTGGTGAACATAATGACTATACTGACATATTAGGGTACGATGTAGTCTGGTGACACGGATGTAATCACTGTGATACTCCGATATTTCTATCTTGGGAATGTACAGAGTGTCTTATCAGTATATTTATACTGTATTGTATGTAAACCAGGGCTGATTATAGGCGGCTGAGGAGCTACGCCTGTAGGTCAGAAACTCAAAGACTGAAATGGGAAATGACCATAGTAATATATTATCAAGTGTTATTTTCACTCGGAAACCTCTCGGCCAGAGCAAAACCACTTTTGACTTACTACAAGCTTACCTAGTGAAGCAGGAATAAATACTCGGGCTTAACTAATTTCATACATTGGCCACTTCTGCAACGATCTTTAAATAGGAAAACAGCTCAGAACTAGCCTACAGAGAAATAAAGCATTTAAAATGATGTCTTTGGTGCCTACATCTAAGCCGTCCCATATTTATACGACTAAATATTGCGATCAAATCAATGACCAGCCAGCTTGACATTGAACTTGGAAGGCCTGTTTCATGGCTGAGAAGAATTGATAATCTGCTCCCTGTTCAACAGGGACTTTTCATATGGAAATACCGGAATATGGATAGGTCGGTAAGAAGGAAGGCAGTTTGGCTCGGAAAAGTCCTTATGCCGAAATGGGGACATGTGGAGGAGAAGACGAAGGGATCTATTAATTCATATTCTATCTATAGATTGATGTAGAAATTGAACGCCAGGCCGATCTGGCGCTTACGGGGTTTAGTAGTTCGGGGGAGTGGGCGGATGGTAGCGATGACACATGACCTTCGTGTCATCATTAGACTATAGCAAGGCAATGAATGTGAGAGGGGTTTACGTGATAATAAACAATACGGCAGGTTTAGCCGAGTGGCCACGTCATCCGTGCAGGGGTCTTCAGGGCGTTCAGGGGAAGGGCTGAACAGACTGAAGGGTAAAGCGGCAAGGGCACTTGCCCGACGAATCAAAAAGAAATGGGTGAACACGGACATACAACAGCAGGGATTCGCATGTGGTCACCCACCATACTACTAACCTGCCGGCGTGTGGCTTAAGTACGGCTGAGCGGACGGGAAGCCCTGTTCTCCACACCCTATGGTCGTATGTATTCGATATTCAATAGTAATGATATTCAACTATTGAAATTGACCTGCTTGGCTTGTGGCAGAAAACATCACTTCCTCCAATGTGCTCCCCAGAAATTGTTTTATCAATCCTATTCTAGAAAGACTTTGCTGAGAAATACAAGAATCTCAGCTATTTGTATGAAAGTCATGGCGAGTTCAGATCTAGAATCCACATAGTGCCATAATCAGCGTAGCAGATTCAGCCTCCCCATTAACATCCCCACAATACACCAGATCACCCCGTCCGATCCTCGCCCCCGTAACAGCAGCTTGTGACTCATCCACAGGGTCCGATTTGAAAGCATAACTCTGTATCAAAGCACCAGGACTAGGAACAAAGATTTTTTCTGAGTTCTAGCATTCGCAATGTGAAGAACCTTCATGCTACATGGCGTGGGCACTGAGGCAAGGTTGAGGCTTGCTGGGAAGGTGCTAGATGGCACAAACTGGAAACTGGTGCGGTGATAGTCACCCCTCTTCCAAGGGAGATCAAATGCTTTAAAGAATTCGTTCATCCCACTCAGAGTGATAAATTTCGGGAAGTGTAGGCCAACAATGGCAAGACCACCGCCTTCAATATAGGTTTTCACCTTCATCAGGACGTCTCGGTTTTCAGGCTCGGCAACTCCTTGGTCTGTGATGATGATTGCTTTGAAGGTTCCGTTAGAAAGCTCACGGATAGCGGCAGTGACATTCTTTACACGCTTCACGTGGGATACCTCAAGCAGGTGGTTGACGAGCGAGGCATAAGTCTCATCGAAGAAGTCAAGGTATGAAAGGGAGAGACGAAGGACCTGTGGCTTGTTATTTTAGGCCATTGTTTTGATGCAAACTACTAATCCGTGTAGTAACAATAAACTTGGAAGTTGATGTCAGGGGTAAGGTGGCAAGCTAGCGGGGTAAACAAATAGTGGCGTGCCTCTCTCCGCCGTCTGCGTACCTAGGTAGATAAAATGTTCACGCGTCCATTCACCTAGAAATTCTCGCTTTACTATAAGAACGTTGGAACCTGCCTCTGATAACATTTTATGTCCCCCAAAACCGAAAGTTAGAACTCACTTTTTACGCCTAGTTTACAGAACGTGAGTGATTTTCCACCGCTCTTTTTGATTAGTTCCTCATCACCCATAGCTATAGTTGACAGCGTCTTAACATGCATTCTACGCCGACAGGTATTGTTTCTCGGCGTTAGGCATTCACAGCAGGCTACGATAGGGTATATTATTTTGTATTCATATCAAGATGTATACGAAAACAGGGCCCATAATGCTCCACATATGACGAATATTCACTCCAGCTGCGGCAAGCGCACTGGATTCAAAAAAATCCAAATTCAGAGAATTATTCCCGAACCCCAGGCTCGGTGTCCATGTCACTGGGGTTCCTTTGTTTAAGACATCCGAGCGCGCAGCATCAATCCTCCCCAAGAACTCGATCGTCAATCTAGCGGAAATGCTTGGCGTCTCCTCTTCCTCTTCGTTCAAAGTATTCGCGACAGCCCACGATTGAAGACTGAAACTTGCTGAAGAGTCGTCAAAGGTCAGCTGCACGGTCGGGTTTGTCGTGCCGCTAACGTCGTCAAGCTTGATACCGAGTGGAATGGGACTGAAAGCCCACCACCCCTCGGTACGGGTGCAAGTCGACATATTCGCCTGTAAAGTACGAAGTGGGTTCCGCTCTAGCTCCGAGCTCCCTGTCACTCGAAAAGGAAGCCCATTTCCAGTACCCTCGGCGACAGTCAGGTTAAAATCTTGCTTTGTGTCTCTACTCGTGTAGTATGAATGACGCCTGTGACAAATCAGCCAGCCGCCAAAAATATCACTGCTTATGAGAGAGGTAGATACTTACGATAACTCAATCGACTCAAATATAAAGGGCATATCCAGAATCGGTATGTCGCTGCCAGCATCCATCTCATCGCTAAAATACCGCGTGAAGTTCGAGTATGAGGTGAATATCGAAACATCAAATGGGTTTGTGTTCCCGGGTAGCTCCTCTTCCGGCTCTGTCTCTGTGATCGCTAATATTGCTGGATACGACCACGTATACGTGATATTCTCCAACTGCTTGCAGAGTTTCAACTCCCCCTCCTCTTCGATCTCGGAATCGGTGCGGAAGTCTCGACGCTCGACTCCGGAGATGGTGAACACGGCACTACCATTGTAGTACCTATAAACTGATTCTTAGTGTGCAGTCTGCGTGGTCTGGGGATGCTAGTTGAGCGTACGAGCCAATCCATGGATAATAGAAATAATCCAAACCTGTCACGTTACGCGGCCGGTAATTCTCATCTGGATCGTAATTTATATCCGCTTTGCTCAGAACCTCGGTTGCGAAGAGCAGCAGTAGCTGCAATAGCGTTGCGGCGCGAAGCATTGCGATTGTCGGCTGTCACCAACTAATCGGACTGGAGTTTCCCACTTATCGCAGAAGTGAAATGAAAATCTAAGAGCTGGAGTCCGCATCGCGGGGGACCACGCTCCCTTTTTAATTTTTGTGACTACTCTTCTGAATACGAAGCTTTGGTCTATCTGATTCGCTAGGAGGTCAAGGAGCCTTTGTATCTAGGAGACGGCGGCTTGGCTTTCTTGGCTTTCTCTTGGAAAATCAGGGTCCGTCCGATGGGTAACTTTGCACCATTATGGCTGGTCTAAAAAGGTGTGTTCATTATTGTCGCTTGCTAGTCATTTATTTGATTTCAGATACATTGGATAAAGTTTGGCTGGTGGAGGCTGCTGCACGGACAAGTGCGCCACCTTCTCTAAACCGACCAGCATCTCCACAGTATCTAAAGACAATAATTGAACGACGCCGGTTCTCTTGGATGATAATATCCAAATTTATTACAGTCCTTAACAGCATTCTAAGCTAACATATTCTGCTTTAAACAGCAGATGGTATTCTACTGCTGGCATATCTGTCTCGGTAGAGAGATCTTTTTTTCCCGAAGAATAATGATCGCTTCTTGCAAAAATGTGCAGAAAGACCCGCAGACAGCTATTTGACTAAACATAGTTGATTTCAAACAAAGAAATATTTATAGGAAGCCCCTACACCTTTGATCAATAATAAAACTGTTCTTAAAGTTACCTAGGTACCTCCTACAGTTCACTTCTAATACTATTCGATATAGATTATAAAGAGAATGTTAACAACTTGAATAACGTCAAGTTATTCCTTGATTAAAAGTGTAAAATATGACCAGGCCGCCTCTTGTTTATTTAAGTAGTATATCTTCTGTATATAGTACCTAGGTATGTGTAGCGATCGAAGCTCTCTCGGTGCCTGAGCACGTGACACAGGCAGCCGCTCTTGTGTAGATAGTTGCGATAGGAGCTTCTCTCCTTTTTCTTTTCTTCTTCTCTCTCAGCTTAATACCTTCTTTCAATACTACTGCTATCTTTCTGAGCATCTGAGTCCTTTACAGTATGTATCCCGACTCCGAGTCAGAGGTCTTTAATAAGTACCTACTAGATATGTAACCCGATGAAATAATGCAGAAAGCCCTGAAGGAGAAAATACCTAGATACTCTTGGGACGTTAGAAAGACTGGAAAATACCACTTAGGTAATACTACTCTATTATAAATCTGATTATTTGCTCTTAGTATAGTATTTCGATAACTTCAAGTTAGGTTACCCTTCCTTATTCTTCCCAGAATATCTAAATATACCTAGTCAGAACTATCTAGGGCAGCCGTTTAATCATATCGCCTTATCCAAGTTATAGCTAAAATATACCACTTTTGACAGTATCTTGCCCGTGTGACGAACCTGGCCGCTGTTGCCTGAGTCACCTGATACGTCACATGCTTAGACATCAGTCCATGTACAATAGTTGCGATGAGAGCTCTCTCTCTCTTCTTCTCTTCTTTAGTTTTGTTACTTTTCGTCAATATTCTACGATATTTCAATATTCGAGTCCTCACAGCCCGGGTGGTTTAGATCTTCAAGTTCGAGGATCACCTGGGCAGCATTTCTATCTCAGATACCTACTAGGTAGTTCCCAGCTGAGTCCCTACTATACCTAAGTATATACCACTGCTAGTAGTATTGACCATCAAATCCCTTCAAATAAGATAGACTTACTACTAATTAGTAGTAGGTGCCAGGGGCCTATCTTATAATTTTTGGTCTACTAGCAAAAAAACCTTTACCATGCCTACTCTTTAACCTTGGAAGCCTCTCTTCCTCAAAATGAGCCTCCTACTCCTACAGAATATTGTCATATTTTCCTGTTATCAGTTTCATAATCTGGCAGATCAAAGAGAGTACCCGGCATGTTGAATAATACAAACAGAGCTCATCATCCATGGATGCTTTCGATACGTGTATGCGTTTCATCATTTAAGCGCCAGGCTGAATACTAGTATACACATGACAGATAAGTTAATTCGCCCAAAGCTTAACTATATATAGCATAGACTCTAGCAAGCCGAGATAAAAGCTCCATAATAGAAATTGAGCATCCAAATCCTGCTGTTGGCCTGGGTGGGTGTAGTAGAGTTGGTCCAATTTTGATATAGACTCTCACAGAATTGAACAAAAGCTAATAAAGCGACCGGCCTAAGTAGTATGCTCCCTATAAAAATTATACAATGCAATAAATTTATAAGAGAATCTCTTCTGATTCACTCAAAATAAGATAGTACATGATCGTCCCCTCATTATTTAAGCTAGTCGAGCTGTGTGAGGATTGCTTGAGGCTTCAGATCCCGAAAAGGTAACAATGGTACAATGTAGCGAGCGGTCTTCATTTTGAGCACTAACTTTAGCAAAAGGGGCCTATACATACCTAGGTACTCCGTACAGCCCGTGGAGATTTAATTGCCTGGGCAATCATCTCACATCCCTGTTGCATTAGGCTCTGGGCAGATCCCTTCCTAGATAGGAAAAGCGCAATCACTGGCCGGTCTCATCTGCCAGAAACCTTGGAATGAGAAGTAGTTAATTCTATATCTGGGGGAAATGACTCTTCATCATGCAAGTTATCTTCGCGTCTCTCAAGTTTACTCACTGACCAAGAAAGGCGAAGATTTGAATATTTAGTTGATTGCCGTTCGCGATCGCCGTAAGCGGGTAATTATCACCGCTGTGGCACTAACCCTCTCAGTTAAACCACTAGTACAATACAACATGGTTGGGTCACCCTAATGCAGAACTAGCTTGCTTAGCGTTCTACTGGAGCCGAGGTAGAGTCCCAGCCAACTGATGATCGGAAATACAATCTAGGGTCCTTGAAAAGTTCCCGAGCGGCCCGACCCCTGTCGACACTAGTGTCATATTTACAACCTTTTGTATATGGACACAATGGCATAATACATGTCGCCATCCGTAGATTTGTGCGACTTTCTTGTACCTTCACCCTCTGACCGCATTTATCTGTGTCTCGCTTTCTACACTACCTATATTTGTCCTGAGTTTATGGTGTTGCGGCGCCTATCAAAGCAAAGCCATGCCAACTAGCCTGCGAGGCCTCTGGTTCGGTTTCGTTATATTACCACTCCAAAAGATGGGGTAGTGGGTTGCGGATTGCTGCGGCCAAGGAGTGTACTAGCGCGTCGGACAATTGCCTTTTTGCGCAACAACCGTGTTAGGTCTGCCCCTGGTCTCCCCCAAGAACAGTCATAGCCATTGCCCCCAATTGTTTTTGTGTCTATGGATTGCTTGGAAAAAGTTTACCCAAGCCTATCCTCACGCTGATATCCGGAGGCTGAATACTGCTATCTGACATTTTATGTGAAAAGAAAAACCACCCTCATGTTCAAATCACTGTTGCTCCTTGCGATTGCCCTGAATGTCTGTCAAAGCAATGGTAAGTCTACCCTTCCAGGATATTTACTTGCAAACCCCCCCTGACTTTCACCTTTTACCAGCCTTTCAGATAACCTATCCAGAGAAGGGCGACGTTGTGAATGTTTACAATGGCTTTACCACAACTTGGTCTTATAACTCTTCCGACTCGACAGTATTCCCTCTTACGATTCAATTTATCCCAATCCACAAAATGAACGAGTCTCCGGAACATGTTTACGACGATCTCAATATCACACTGGGTGAATTGACGATAGACACCCAATTTCAGCTAGCCGAAGGCTATTATCTTCGGTTCATCTACGCTAATAACTACTGGGAAACCGGGAGCTTCCAAATCACCATGACCGGAATGTCAACAAATACCAGCGATACGTCAAGCTCCGGCAGTTCTGACCGTCACCCGACTTCAGGTCACAGCAGTACTACCCCATCGACAACAGAATCCACCGGTACAGGAACTAGCTTCCTAGTGCCAGGAACAACTCGAGCATTGGGCTCGGAGGCAACTGCAACTGCAGATACGGGCCGGGTCTCAAGCAGCAATGATAACTATGATAGAGGCCTCAGCACTGGTGCAAAAGTGGGGATTGGAATAGGCTGTGCTGTCGCCGTGATTATGGGGATAGTGGGCTTGTCAGTCCTCTATCGGGTCAAGAAAAAGGGAAACTTTCAGGTTCCTCCGGAGCCGCAAGATTCACCGGATTTTGGTTCAAAGAAGCCGAATGAAAGTGATAGTTCTCAAAATATACTATTTGAAGCGGACGGAAAACACGAGGCGACCAACATGTCCGAGCTTCCGTCGGATACCTTTACACGAAGTGAGCTACCAGGGTGATACTAGTAGTACAGCAATGAAGCGGAAGCTTTGAGTTGAAGACAAGAAGCATATTTGGTGGGACTGTGATCTCAAACTTGAGGAATGTCTAGGTAATTTTGATACACCTGCCGGTGGATATTCATACTAAGAAAACCTTGGAAAGAATGGGTAATCTGAGAGAAGAAAATTAATGAAGGAGATAGTAATGACTATGAATCAGATCAAATATACAAAAATCAAGTGTGATCTGTTCAACATCTCTCTAGAATAAGCTGAAAGTTAATGACCTGAACCTTGGAATTATCAAGGGGAATCATCTCGCTATAAACCTTGGAACACTAGTTAATGGACTTATATATAGCTAATACACAAAGTATAATGCATTAAACAATCAATCAATGCCTCCAATCTCTTGAGGACGAGTAAAATAAGTCTCCCAGGCATCCCAATCCCGCATCTTGTGGAATCCAGGCAGTACTACCCAACGCCAGGACATTTTCATCCAACCGACATCGTGTAGGGTACAGGTACACCCCTCAAGGGGCTCCTCCTCTGGCTCAGGCTCACGGCCATTTGCAATGTCCTTTTCATCAAGTACCCCTGGCTCCCATTCACCATAAGCCATGCGAACAGATCCGGTCTCATAAAAGATGATAATCGCCAACTAAAAATTAATACTGATCATGCTGCTTTCTGGCTTGGCACAGTTGGGTTATTCCAGTAGAATGGAATCGACATGAAAGAAATCGTCAATTCCGGGAAAACGAAGGAATTTTTCAAAGTTGATTTTGAAAAGGGAGCTTTCAGAATTTCTCTTCGAGTCTTCTTCATATGCCCGCCAACCCTTTTATGTAACCCTTCGGCTCCGCGAAAAATCCCTCAATGGGGTTGAAATCCGGCGGATTAGGGGGCAAGAAGAGTTACTTGACACTTGCGCCAGAACACAACTGTTTGATCCGGTCGGAGTGGAGGAAAGACGCGTTATCTATAACAAGCACGGATATTGGCTCCGGCCACCGCTCACAGTGTTGGAGAAGCTGCTCAATAAACGATTCGAAGAACGCAGCATCAATTGAACCTTTGAAAATACGAGACAAAATGACGCCATCTTGAGTATAAGCTGGTAGTATCTGGTAGCGTTAACCCCAATGAAACTTAGATACTTGGACTGGCATCACGCCGAGCGGAGACCAACCCGTGCGACTATGTCCAACCCGTTTGTCACATCCACATTTATCAACAAAAATCAGGTGATAAAAACGGAACTCGGATGGTTTATACTGATAGGAATCTGTTGGGGGTTTTGTTCTTTTTCTTCTACTGTGCTTTCCCTTTCGTCCATCCAGCCCGGGAAAGTGCACGTTTGATGCTGGATGATGAAGGAAGTACGTTGAACTCATCCCGTAGAGAAATAGCTATCTTCTCGACATAGAGGCCGGGCTTCTCTGCAATATGGTTACAAAGAGCGTCCAGCATCACTTCGGTGATGGTTGATGGCCGACCGGCAGGGACATGGGGGGCTTGCGTATGTTAGTGACAGAACGCTCATTACACTCCGCTACCTTGGCAATTTGAGATGTGGGGAGTCTCCTCCTACTACGTATTATGTGGAAAGTGTCTTCACGCTGCCAGGAATCAAGATTCCGGGCCATTTTGTGACAAGTCGGGGTGTTGTTGGCACTATGGTCTTGTCAGTCCTCGCCAGAGGTGATCCAGACCCACCAAACGGGGAGTAGGATTATTCGAGTGATTGCTTTTGTTTCTGGTTTACCTTTTTCCTATCTATATAAGATATCCACTTCATCTTACTGTAAGCAATCTTATTTCAGGTGACCATTCTGGAGGAAAGTAATGAGAAATGAATCTAAATTTATTCACTGATGTTTATTTCGAATATAATAATTAAATTAGTTCATATAATAGATAAATGCTTGTTCATTTATCAGTGCTCCTCGCACCAGCGCCGACATGACCCATCTCAGCATCATTCACATCTTTCCTCTCCTGACCAACAGGCTCTTCCTTCAGTCCACGATCTCGTCTCTCCCTAACAAGTTTCTTGCGAGTAACAAAACTCCAAAGATAAGCACCACGGACAACCTCATGTCCACCCTCCTTCAATATCCATACATTTCCCAAGAACGTAGTCAGTACCACAGCAATCCACATAAACGGTATCATAGCAATAAACGCCCACATAATACCGCCCCTTGGATCCATTTCGGCTTTACCACTTGTATTCGTAAAGACAGTCGACATTATAGTCAAACCTACCAGACCGCCGAAAGGAAGCGCAAATGAAACTAAACTGCTGATCTGGGCCGTCATAGTGGGGAAATATGCTAGCCCGTGCAACGAAGCAGGGTTCATGCGGCTTCCGATACCAAATCCGACAAGCGCCATCATACCGTAGATAACGCTTGTTTTGGCGGCGTGTACGGCGTATGCTAAGACGGTGATCCCGACAGCAGAAGTGAGACTGCCTAGGACGAGTGTTGGAAGAGTTTGGCGTGGCCAAACGTTGGATGAAAACATGGCTCCGTACGCACCAGCTGTGATGAAGCTTTTAGCTTTTTTCAAGGGGAACGATTGAAGTCAGGGAAGAGATCTACTTACCACCCAAGCCAGGAAGGAAATAAAGCAGCGAAGTTCCAGCTGTACTAGAGCTTTGCCCTTCCACAAGATCAAAGTACAGATCCATGAAATACATAACCGCAAACATGGAGACACCCATCGAGAAATTGATCAGAAAGAGTAGACAGATATCCCTTTGCCTGAAAAGCTCCCAAGGCATCATAGCCTTCTGACGCGGCAAAGCCTGCGCCATAAAAGCACCAGGAACCATAAGCCGTTCATATACAACCCATCCAATAGCAAAAACAGCACCAATAATAATAGGCGCCAGGACAGCAGCCGAGTTCCAAGAATAATTACCACCAGCCCAAGTGAAAGCAAGGATAAGCAGACCAAATCCCCAAAGGAACAGCATCTGGCCTCCAAAATCAATAGTCAGAATGCGAGCGACGAAGCGTCCTGGTGCGGTTGACAGATTCAAGCCATCGGTCTGTGGTAATGGTGACGGGCCCTTGAGGTCCTTGCGCAGGATAATACCAACCACAATCATGGCTACCACGCCGATAGGAAGATTAATGGCGAAGCACCAGCGCCACGAGGCAGTCGTTAGGTATCCGCCGATGACGGGACCGATACTGAAGCCTACGCCCGATACCATGGCGAAGATAGTCCAGTTGATGGCGAACTCAGATAAAGAGACGCCATCTGCGAGAATTATGTGGACAGATATGTTGACTCCGGCGGCGCCGACTCCTTGTATGGCACGACCGAGGAGAAGGACACTGAATTTTGAGGTTGGGGATCCGGTACAAATGGCTGAACCGATTACCATGACGAAGATAGCAGATTGAAGTGTCCAATGTCTGCCGAATAGGTCTGCAAGCTGAGCCCAGAAAAATAAAGATGCGGCGGATGTGAGATTAAAAGATGAAATGATCCAATTCAACTGGCTGATTTGATCTGCGATACAAATTTTGGTCAGTCCATATTCAGACCAAGAAGAAAGTTCCCCGGTTCGCAAGAAGGAAATAACATACTGAAATCAGTTGCAATATATGGTAATGCAGATGCAATAATTGTGGTATCCAAAGACTGAAGACAGAAAGGACCGAATAAGCCAAGAACAATCTTAAATCGGTAGATTCTCTTGCGTTTCTTTTCGGTCTTCTCCTCTGGTGACAATTCTTTCTTCTCGCCTGCTGCCTCGGTAACAGTATTTTCACCATTAATAACTGCCAACTCCTCTTGTCCCTGAGGTTGAGACTCCAACCGCTGAGCCCCTAATCTCTTCCTCTCATTGCGCTTCTTGATCTGCTTATAGATCAAAATCATGGCCCCGACAATTAGCGGCAACCCGCTTGCAAGGTAAAAGAATATTCAACTTGATAGTAAACCAAGTTTAACAGAACCAAAATATTAAACAGCGAAGTCAGCGTCATTCTTATATGCAAGGAGTAGATTCGTATAAAATATCAGGTAACAAAGTATTCCAAGGACTGTTCTCAGCCTTGACACATAAGTAGCGGGATATACCGTATCGCGGACATAATTGGTGGAAAGCGTAATATAGTGGGGTTAAGTTTCAGAAATCTTACTCAGAACAGTTTAGCCTCGAATGCGCAGTGCGGCTAAGCCTCTTTTTGACTCGCAATGCTTACCATACTGGGATGAATAAAGTTTCTCCTTTATGGTCCGGTACGAGAAAATATCCACCACCGAACGCTGAAAGAGTAGGCTTTGCGAAAAATAAGCCTCCCCCCCTCGCCAAGACTCTCTTAATTATGAAACCCCCCCCGGGGCAGGGCCGGAATATATTTAGGCACCGAGAGTATGCAAATTCTGCAAACCTCTCGGTGCGTCAGTGAAGCATTCTCTATTTTCCGAAATATCTAGGTCTAACCTACCCAGTAATCGCCGACTATCAATCAACACCCAAGAAAATCGTACCACTCTACGCAATGACTCGTCTGACATTCGCTATTGCTTCGAGCATCCTGCTAGTGCATGCTGTTCGCGGTGCTACCCTCAGCCTTTCCGGAGTACGTTCCAGGTTTAATGTGCTGAACAGCACCTACAGGCTTTTTCTTGCTTCAGGGCCGTCATGGCACCGTTGCTAACATTAGTCTTCTAGAACGAGTGTCCGAACGGCTGGAGTACGGCCCAAACCCAATTGAACAACCAAGACAAAGTCTACTGTTGCTACGGCTCGATTACCGTTAATAATAACGATGGCTACTGCTGCGTGCACGATTCCGTCATGCCATTCGACGCGGGCAACGGTGGTGATATCATCGGCGGCGACGTGATGGACAGTTGCTTTCCTTTCTGCTCTACCATGGCGAGCCACATTCAGAAGAGGGTATCCCTTTCTCAGCAGTGCATTGATAAGGTCCCCGTCACAGCATCGGATTATTCGGAGCGCGTTTCGGCCGCATCTAAATCAGCGGCCGTATCGCAGACCGCTAGCTCTCAGCCCAGTAGTAACAGCGCGTCAGCTACCGAGTTGGTTGGCGCAAGTGCCACGGCGGCATCAAGCTCAGGCTCCGGAGGCAGCAGCAGCGGTCCTACTACCAGCCCTACCAAGAACGCGGCCCCAGTTACTACCCGCGGCGCTGTGTATGTTGGTGGTATTATGGCTGCGGTAGTCATGTTGATTGTCTAATAGTACATGGTCGTCAAGGAAACGACTATACACCTATGTATTTTTTATTTAGGCGGGCAGCTTTAAGGCTCAGGTTGTATCACAGCGACGGCGAGTGCATAGCACTTTCTTGTCGACCGCTAGTTCAAGATGTTTGTATAAAGACAGGTAACACACATTTGAAGGCAATCAGCAAATAAATTCTGGTCATTCTTTAGGTGACGCAGCTCCTCTAGGCGTTAATTCTAGCCTACCCCACTTGCAACGCACGCGAGGTGGTCTCGCGATGTCTTCAGCGTCATCGTAAAGATCAGGAGCGTTCCTGAAATACACTATTGCACCCGCTTCTACTCGGTCATTATCAATATAAAGAATTTTGTCAGGACTAAGACTCTTCGCAGAATGTCTAGCGGGAGAATACGAAATCAGGGCTGACTGGAAGGAACCGTTTCCAGCGCCTTAGTGTTACGGACCCTGCGACATGAGGGGCCGCAACCTATAGATGGGCCACCGAGAGCCAACCGTTCCTAGGAAGGGAATGCAGGATCAGATCACGCGATGAACTGCCGGAATTAGCCTCTGATTCGCCGTCTCAAACAAAACTGGACAACAAGGTACGTTTACCAACTTACAGCCACTAATCGAGTGACCAGTCAGCCAACGCGTAACATGTAGGCGTCGGTTTGTCGAAACGATCCACATAACGCGCCCGCCGTCCCAAAAGTAACGCCGAGCCCAGCAGCGCCGCAGCCAAAGACTAAAGTAACGCCAGAGGAAAGATACGTAGCGATGATGGGTAAAGTAACACGTTGAACAAGGATGGCCCAAAAAATGATCTAGGTAAAAAAGCGCCCTGGGAGATACGTTCTGGCTCCTAGGAGCCAGTGGCAGCATTCCTAGGAACCCATGCTGCGGCCCTAGGATGTAGCTTCTCGGGATTGCAGTGGAGAGACAGCATTATGCGTTGCAGCTCGGGACGGTCATAACGAGGTCGTCAAGCGTATTTCCCAGGACCCTCGGGCACGAGACTACAGGGATTTCAAGGACGCCATTGAAGTAGCTGCCAAGTGTAGCATCAAACTTTTCCTTCAACGTGGACTCTTACGAGATAATCGAATGACAGTGGCAGTTTCTACATCTTGCTTTGAATTTGCCTAAGGGTGCCAGGACATTTGACTTGTTAGAGATCTTCCATTGTAACTATTAGCGAACGTGATCGATATTTTAGTTTGTGGTGCTCTTGAATCATTTTTATGTACCTCGAAGCTCTTTTAGATACCCACGATGTAGACGATCCTCCGATGTCCTCGTTCGTACGATAGACCACGGGTTCTCCCTTCTTTCAAGATATCGTATGCAGTCCTCGTTCTCCCGACAGAGCAGTTCGTACGATAGAACACGGTATCCCCTCTTTCGGAATTGGTATACTTTATCTGCCTTTCTTTTTCGAGTTTGTGTCAAATGACTGAATTACTCGTGGGTAAATAGGTGCATTGACTGAACTCTTCTAAATAGTGCATAAGAGCTACTCATGTGTATGGGCGGTTCAACGCGTCTAGGCTAGTGTGATCCATGCATCTTATATGTTTATTCTAATAGATGACTTTACTTTAAAGGTTCTGGTTATCACCTTCCGTAGTACGGTGCCTACTTTTTGAAATTTACTATTAGCAGGCATTGTTTGATGTTCAAGTACGAGCAAACAGATTCTCTAGGCAAGGAAAAAGAGCCTCGACAGTCTCTGAATAAGAGCTCAGGTAACAACAAATGCGCTTTTGCATCACACGTAGATGAAAAGCCAGCAGTACAGTACTCTACCCTTAATCCACATCCTTGGCAGTATCTTATAGCCGTAATAAAAAATGGTGTAAACATCGGCATCGTATCACGATTGTATGGGCCATGCCATGTGCTCGAAAACTATTCACCCTTTGTAAAGCAAATAGTACATCCATTGTATTGAATGACTGCAAGGCATAAAATTTTATTGACTTCAGGCTTCATTCTGTACAGTGAAAAGTCTACCCGTTGATCCCCAGATTTCTGAGATATATATCTTTCCCCCTACCTGTTAATCTGTGATATAGTGAAGAAATAGAAGGCTATCAACAACTCGATTTGTACTCTTTCTGTTTCTGACTCTGACCCCAAACGATGAGGAGGAAGATTTTATCGTCAAATTCTGCAGAAAAGAACCTATCTATTAAATTTTTATGTATTTTCTGTTCAACCTTCACATTTTAGAATTGAGTTTGACTCTCTGTTTCATTCCTAGGCCCGGAATTTCTCTCTAAGCCGAATAAGCTAATCCCTCTGCTTTGTCTCTTCGTTGAGGTGTCGATGGCTGGAATGGAAGTTCAATGATATCAACTACCCGATTTATGTGAGATGCAACTGTATTAAAAAGTCCAGCTCTGACCTTGTGATGTGCAGATACTAAGCTGGGTTAGTCTATCATTATTCAAGAGGTGTATTTGCCTACCTGTAATTAGAGATCTTCCTTTGAAATCCCAAAAATTCAGGGGAACGACCTTCTCTGCGTTGATACGCCCAGGTATTTTGTATATCCTTCCATGCTGACTTTTCCAATTTTCAGGCTCTGCATCGCGGGCTATTTTAACGGTAGAAGGTATGTAAATACCAAATTATAGAGGAGGGAGACTTAGTTAGCCGAGGAAATGATTTAGAATGTCAAATCACCCACATATATGCCTTTGTCTTGGGAGAGAAGCTCGCTCATCTATTGGTGTATATACTCTAGGTCCGCTACGATGAACTGTTATTTGTGTACATATCTAAATTAGTTAAGAACTTATAAGGATGCTCTATCTCCTATGCTGGAAGCTCCGATTCACCCGGCTTCACCGCGTCTTGTCAATGATGCCTTTGCCCTCCCAGGTTCAACTCTATTGCCATTACTACTAACCTATGACTAGTACTAGTAGTACTATCGCCGATATATACGATGTATATCCTCGTTACCTCTTTAGTATCCATTTCGTTTTGCTACGGATTATACGAGTACTTGAAGGTCACGGCTAGACATCAAAAGGCAAAATATCTTGGCTGCCAGCAGACACATTTGCGCAAGAACCGTTTTCCTTTAGGCCTGGGCCAGTTGCTGCACCTAGTAAAGGGGGATGGAAATGGGCACCTTCTGCAAAACCTCAGAGCAATGTTTCTTGAGGAAAAGCGGCGGACCTTTGAAACAAGCATTTTAGGGTCGACAATCATCCACACTGTCGAGCCAAAAAACATCCAAGCGATGATGGTCACTCAATTTGGTGACTTTGAATTGGGGAAAATGCGCCGTGGGGTGCTTTTCCCATTGATAGGAAATGGAATCTCGGCAACCGATGGCAAGACCTGGTAGGTGAAAAATGCCTGACAGCTGTTGAGATTAATTATGGTCCGGCTAATATCTCTTAGGGAACACAATAGAGCAATGCTGCGCCCTCTGTTTGTGAGGGCTCAAATGGTTGACGTTGAATTGGAGGAGAAGCATACGCAAAACTTGTTTCGGCAACTGCCAAATAATAAAGATGGTTGGACAAATCCGGTTAATATTACTCAGATGCTGTTTCAGTTTACGCTCGAGTTTTCTACCGAGCTCCTCTTCAAAACAACTGTACACTCGCAGTCTTCCTCTTCACTGCAAATTTTGAGCGCAAAACCTACCAAATCTTTCACATCGCAAGATCTGGCTAAGAACCTCGATGAAGCAACACAGCATCTACAGAAGCGCTTCAGTCTGCTAGACTTATACTGGCTGCATAATCCGAAGAGCTTTCAAAAAAAAAATATCAAGGACATCCATCGGTTCATAAATCTCTGTATCGAGGGCGATGTACAGAGAACGCGACAACAAGAAAACCGTGAGCTGGAATCCAAGCAGGACTCCGGCTTTTTGAACGCTTTATTCAAGAAGACGGAAGATCCAACCGAGCTGAGGAACCAGTTGTTAAATATTCTGATAGCCAGCCGTGACACTACAACGAGTCTTATGAGCTGGACATTCTGGCTGCTGGCGAAGCATCCAGAAATTTACAACAAACTGCGGTCGCATATCATCACACACGTCGGGTCTGATGACCAAGCCAATCAAATTACTTTTGAGAGATTGAATTCATGCAGATATCTTCAATTTGTTATGAAAGAGGTTCTTCGGCTCTACCCTCCCATTGCTATCAATAGCCGCAAAGCGACGCAAGACACAAAATTGCCTCTAGGCGGAGGATCGGATGAGCAATCGCCAATTTTCCTTAAGGAAGGGCAGGTCGTTATCTTCTACGCCCATATAACCCACACTCTGCGCGAGTTCTGGGGGCCAGACGCCAACAACTTTGACCCCGATCGCTGGGCCGATCAAAAGTCCACTTGGGCATACCTCTCTTTCAGCGGCGGACCTCGCATATGCCTTGGGCAACAATCCGCACTTGCCGAAGCGGGGTACCTCATTACTCGTATGCTTCAGAGGTTTGATCGGGCTAAGCTCGCGGATCCCCATGCCTCTGCAGCTCATAGACCTAGCACTACTGACTCGCCTGCTGACTACATGATATACTTTCACGAAGCGCCCACGGGCACGACTCTTGGGTAGTCTCTCGAATGCTGTGGATGGACCATTAAATAGAATTTATTGAATTGTGCTGGCAGTATTCGAATATAAGGTTTTTCCAGCGAATTACAAGACCTGTTGTGTTTCTGAGAGGTTGTTGAGGCTCCCTCATTTGTATGACCGACTCAGAAGACGTCTAGTTCGCAATCGATTTAAAGAAATGTTCTTCAAAACAGTGGTGTTTTTTGGGAGGACTGGCCAAGGCGGGTTTTCAATGAACGGGACCAAATTCCATTCCTTCCTACTATATTCGGTAAATTTTGCTTTTTGCAATTTTAAGTGAATGTCAATCACCACATTTAAGCTCCCCCGCTCTCAGATTCAAAGTGACTAGCAGCTACGATGCCTTTTTACAAACATTTGCCACATATTTCCCATTCTGATAATACACTCGCGAGGATCGTGATGATGTGGAGATCAAAATGCCGATCATTGGGCGGGGCTTTCCTATGACTTGAATGCTAAGCCTCCACCCTCCCCAATAACCAATAAATCCCGAAGATTCTTGTGGGGTTAGTTTGGTCTTATAATAATCCGCATTATGAAATATACCAAAAATGGTAACTCGTCATCTATTCCGCATAATAGCACTGGCAAAAGCTCTAATGACTTCCAAATGTGACAGGAAATGACATGTTGTTTAGATTTGTTATGATCTCTCATACGGGGTGGTAATACCATTGCTGGCAGTATTTTCTGGGAAGCTCACAGTATGGCTGGAAGTTTTCAACGTGAGGGATCGAAACCGAATTTCAAAAATCTGGAATTGAAGAATGGGAAATATTGCAATACTTCCCACATCACTCCCTGCTACAGGAGTGGAATTAGGAAAATCCTATGTTTCCTGTTCAGGAAAAATGAGAACAAGGGGGTTTTGACCCCACATGGAAGGTTTTTCGGGTAATCGCAAACAAGTTGCATATGGTCACACCAGTATCAAATTGCCCTATAAGAATACGTCCCATGACCCAGCATCCTGTCTCTTGAAATAATATCTAGTTCTATCAGCACTCTCAATGCATCAAACAATCCCCAGTTTCGAAACCTATGGTCCCGGGTCCTTCATGAACGAGGAGTATATGGATATTCCTACCGATTCCCGCTGTATATTGTCTCTCATTGCCAAATCTACCCCTGGCTTCACTCAGTCCCAGGATTCTCTGAGTACTATGACCTCTGAAGGAGGTTCAGACCCCATCACTCCCGGTCCGATCAAGGCCACTGCAGTTGCAGCTGCTCTACATGCCCTGTGTGGTATTGTTGCCAATGAAATACTTGAAGAAAGGGATGGAAAAGATAATAATCGCCAAGTGAGAATCAATACCGATCATACTGCTTTCTGGCTTAGCACAGTTGGGTTATTCCAGTGGAATAGAATGAACATAAAAGCAATCGTCGATGCCGGGAAAATGAAGGAATTTTTCAAAGTTGATTTTGAAAAGGGAGCTTCCGGAATATCTCTTTGAGCCTGAACCACGGTAAATTATCCCACTAAGACACTAGGAGTCTGGTATTAGCTTTACGGATCTTCTAATTCAGATCTAGTTCTCTAAGTAATTAGTTTAGATCCTGATACGCTATATGAGACGCTGAAAGATACTTATAATCTTATCAGCTAATATATTTAATACTTTAGTATAAATGAATTGGAAATAATGAATATTAGGCTAGAGTTTTGTAGAAATATTAGCTATATACTTAATAGATAGTATTAGATATAAATAAGGAAATATTTATCTAAGTATCTACTTATAAACTATAAGCTTTAGTCTTATATAATTATAACTCTTTCTATACTACTCTCTTAACTCTAAAGTAATAGTAGACTACTTTTTAGAATAAAGATTATAGAATTAGTTTATATTATTACTAGACTAGTTATAGATAATATACTTACTATACTAAGTACTAATATTATTCAGGTAAACTATAGCTAACTCTATAATCTTAATATATATTTTCTTTCTTTTATTCTGTTCTTTTTATTAAAAAATAGTACTTATCTAAAAAGTCTTTTTAGACTACTTTAAATAATAGAATCTAGATAATTAATATTAACTTTATAAAAGATAATAATTTAGTAAAGTTTCTTTACTTAATTGATAATACTGATATTTTTATCTAGGGGTACTAACTAAGTATAATAGTAAAAAATAGTTATAGTCTATCTAATCTTCTTAAACTCATAGGAAAAAGAGACAAAGGTATTGTATATATTGATCCTTCTATAACTGGCCTGGATAGCAACAGACTGGAGATATAGTATTAGGAGTATCCTATATTATAGTAAAATTGATAAGTTATACGGACAGTTAAAGTATTTTACCTGTATTCCCTATTCTGGATATAATAACTAATTTGATTAGTGCCCTTAGTGCTTTAATAGCAATCTACGATCATACCTAAAACGAAGGCTCTTACCATATTTTTGCCTTACTTACAGTGGCTACAGCTTATCCTCTAAAACCAGAAATTAGCCTTTACAATCCTGAAGTTGTCGATTAAGTCTACAAAAAGTTTCAATGGGCACCAATGGACCCTTCTATGTTTGTTTTCGAGCTTCTGCAAGTTGCAGTAGATGGCTGGAAGAGGGTATTCCCTGACATTTTTGAGGCCAGTTTCCTTTAAAGGGGATAAGGGAATTTTTGATATCTTGAAGCCTGTAGTTAGCTTGGAGGATGAGAAAACATCGCCTAGGTGGAAGACGGCGCCGGTGCCTCATTGTCACCATGATTCCACTACTATTTCATGGTTATGATCCTTAGTTGCTGCTAGTTGAATACACGCCATGGGATGACAGTGAACAGAAATCTTTTTTATCTTCCAAATCCAATCAACTATTTTTCTCGCCTATATTTTTCCTATTGCCCAATTTTACCAGTAAATTAGCTCAGACAACTGTGCTTCTCTAATGGCAATGCAGACTCGGCACGTTTTCTGTGTTCTTTTGTCTCTCCTCCAGGTTCCACTGAGTGTTGACTGCTAGTAGTTTGTCAGTGGATGACTTGAGGTGTTCATGGGTGTCACAAGATTCCTTACTTCGCATTTCTCTTTTTGGTTCTTCTTCATCACTTGGAGTTCAATCATTCCGTTGATTTATCTGGCTCACCACAGACGGAGATTCAATGCCGTATATCTTTCGGGTCTATCCCTTTCTCCGGTTTGATGCTTTCATTGATAATACGTAGTTCCAAATCACCACATGCTGTAAAACTCATTATTGCCGAGGAATGCCTGTTCAGTTGGCAGTGAATTGTCAAATGCTTGATGCCCTGTTGGCCACGGATACGGGCAATATTGGGAGACTTTACACGTGTCACTTTGGGCTTCTAATCATAAGTAACATTGAATTAGCCTATGTTCTCTGCTTTGGATGAGAAGTTAGTTTCTAATAAAGGGTATGACGATTCGGCAAAGTACTATAACATGCACGGCGCGATATAAGGGCTTGCATTGACTCAATAAACCAATGACCTTCAGTTACAACCCGTAAATTGAGGAATGTTTAGCTATAAGTTGACTAGGTAAAAGATCAGTACTTAAAGAACATCTATCTGTATTGACACGATTGTGGGTGTATTTAAATTTGATCGTAGTTCCACAGATGACGGCAATGGTCGGCGATTTCCAAGGTTACCTAGGTATAAAGTAGCGTGGTTCAAATTGATGAATCAACGGGAAATATCAAATTTTTTGTAATACTAAGTGCTGGTTATTAAAAGAGGCCACATGATGGCCGCAAATTGCAGAGAAATCATTGTCTTTAAGGTACTCTAAAGATGCAATCATCACCAGCCCTGGAGGCCTTCAAGTTCTACATCGATTGGTTGTCATTTGCTACTAAACACCCTAAAAGCCAACAAGCTGTGATCAAATTTCCTCTTCGAGTTTCAGTCGTCATTTGAATTCGTCTTCTTATGTTTAGACAACATGGCCCAAAACGCCCTTTTTTGGGCATTATTTGCCTCCTCCCCCCTACTCGCTATGAGCTAAAGCACTGCGACCCTAGTTGAAGCTAATTACATTAATACTACGGTATATGATTTCAGATAGTGAGCTTCTATGTAGATAATACCATTCTAAAACGGATATAGAACTTTTCCATTGAGGAGCAGAGTGCTCAAGGTATCTTTACTTTGTCAAGGCTACACCAAGTATAACAGTCTTTTTTTTCCCAGAGAATAAATCAACTCTCCATCCTCTCTATGAGCCTCGATGTTTGCCCAATTGGGATGGTACACCTGGCACGGTCGGTGGCTCCGTTGAATCCGCGAACTATGGAGGTGTAATTATGTACCGATCTCACGGGACCGTTGTCCGAGGCTTCGCGTGGAATGATAAGGACTCAACTGCGTCTTATTGTTGGGACGTGGCCGCTGCTGTCGTGTGGGTGCTGGATCACTGTCCCGCTTGCGGAGGTGATGCGTGCGCAATTGCAGGTACGAGCGTTAGATCCTTTTTGACATGCGTTTGTAAGAATGATCATAGACTGACCACTGTGATCAACTTGAAACGACAGGCATGGCAGCAGCGCACGGTAATGGAGATCTGACCGTCGGAGTTTCGGGTGGTTAAGAGGGTTATACTTCACATGGGGTGGTAATTTCCCAAAATCAATCTATCGAAATTCAAATACAACATGTTGCAGGTCTACCTATTAGCGTAGTATTATAGTAATGCCCTGAAACTGTCCTAGACCAGCCCATTTAATCCCATGTTGACTGTATCAAGTGTGATCAACCCGAGCCTCAATTTATACCACCTCCACTGTCCCATCAGGCGCGTCGATGGATGATCTCACTCTGTGTGACTTGGACCCCAATCATTTGGGTTCGATAAGCAGTCTCCACACTCTAGTGGGATAGGAGTGGGACCTCAAAAAAATGCATGATTATCAATGGAAGTTAGGCCCCGGTACCCCTCGGCCACTCCGCTCTCTCCGTCCCTGAAAGAGGCCAGCTTGCCTCTCCACATTTTTAACATCAGCAACTCCCTGCATACCACCGTGTACACTCTTTATTCCCCACGCCTCCATGCATTGTCCATTCGTTCATCTTCCTGATCTCCCTTGACGCGGTTCCAACCGACGCGAACCACTCCCTATTTTTACTTGACTATCTGCACAGCCCTCGGCAACCAAATAACTCCACTCCGACTCTCCTTCTCCCACTTCACCTTCACCTTCATCACAGCAACATCGCATCTCCCAACTACATCCACGCATAATCAATGACACGCAAGAACAACACCCTCTCCAGACGCCGCTCCAAACCGAGTTTGAAAGTAGCAACCGGCCATAACGGCCATGCGAACGGCGCCATGAACGGCAACATCGAAATGCGCAAGCGCGACACCCCATCCACCGAATCCTCCACCGAACGAACCTCTCGCGTGATGGCCAGTCCCCAATTTTCCCTCGATAACGAACCCCCCCGTCGTCCCTCAAACTCCCGTCATGACCACCACCAGCTTCCACAACCTCCCGCCAAGCGATCAGCGCAACTTCCTCCTCCTCTGCGTGCTCTACTTCCTACAGGGCGTTCCCATGGGCCTAGCCACCGGCTCCGTACCTTTCCTCCTCAAACCATACCTCTCCTACGGTCAAATCGGCGTTTTCTCTCTCGCCTCTTATCCATATTCCCTCAAACTCTTCTGGAGTCCTATTGTTGATGCCGTGTGGAGCCCGACATTTGGCCGGCGCAAGAGCTGGATCACACCCGTTCAGGTGATTGCTGGTCTGGCGATGATTTATTTGGGCCGCCACATTGGGGCGATGATGGAGGAGGCCGGAGCCAATGGCGGGGCCGGAGTCTGGAATTTCACATATTGGTGGTTTATGCTGGTCTTATTCTGCGCTACGCAGGATATTGCTGTCGATGGATGGGCCATTACCCTCATGTCTCCACCCAACATCTCCTACGCCTCGACCGCGCAAACCGTCGGCTTGACCGCCGGCCACTTCCTCTCGTACACTGTCTTCCTCGCTTTCAACTCCAAGGATTTCGCCAATCGCTGGTTCCGGGATGTCCCCGGCGATGAGGGACTTCTTTCATTGGGTGGATACTTGACCTTCTGGGGCTGGGCCTATCTGATTGTGACCCTCGGACTGGCATTCCTCAAGAAGGAGGACCATACACGGGAGCGCGACACCATTATGGATGTGTACAAGAGCATGTGGAGTGTGCTGAAGCTCCGAAATATCCAAACGATCATTATCATCCATCTCATTGCCAAGATCGGCTTCCAGGCCAATGACGGCGTGACCAGCCTCAAATTGCTGGACAAGGGTTTCGGCCAGGACAACATGGCATTGGTTGTCTTGATTGACTTCCCATTTGAGATCATGCTTGGCTACTATGCCGGTAAATGGTCCACTCAGTATGGTGCCATGCGGCTCTGGGGCTGGGCCTTCGTTGGCCGACTGTCCGCTGCCGTAATCGCCCAATTCACCGTGATGATTTACCCCAGCGGACCAACGGTTCCATTCTGGTATCTCATGACCGTCATCTTTGAACATGTGATTTCAACATTTATGAACACGGTCATGTTCGTCGCCATCTCGGCCTTCCACGCTCGTGTTGCAGACCCCGCGATTGGTGGAACTTACATGACCCTCCTCGCAACGTGAGTTTTCCTCCTCTTTCTCTTCGTCTGACCGCATATTAACAATTCTCCAGAGTATGCAATTTGGGCGGAACTTTCCCCCGCTTCTTCGTCCTCAAGCTGGTTGACTTCTTCACCGAAGCGACCTGTCTTCCCCCCAGCACACCCCCAGCCGCCGATTTGCTGAAGGGTGCACTTATCACCTCACCATTCTCTTGCGCCTTGGAGCCAGAGAAGAACCGCTGTGTAAACGGCGGCGGAACCTGCGAGGTCGGTCGGGACGGCTACTACATGACCAACATGTTATGCGTGCTGATTGGCACGATCACTTTTGTCATGTTCATCAAGCCGGCCGCCACCAAGCTCCAAAACCTGCCTCTCCGAGCGTGGCGGCTGATGCCCAGCACGCAGCGGGAGTAGCGGGGATATACACAATACATATCGCTCAAGCCCAAAGAAAAGGGCAATATACGAATACCAATAGATTGATCAAAATTAATCCAATTATGTCCTACCTCTCCAGGGATTTCTACAACGTAGCGCGGCAGTTCTTTGTGTTACGGATATAATTTATCTTACCCCTAGAACTTCTAATCGAGACCGATCTGACCTAGATACTACTAGTACCAGTACATAATAAATACCAAGCAACCCCTGAAGGACCCTGCAGACTCAGCTCGTGTCTGCACTGTCTCCCCACAACCCTGGAATTCGCCTATTCGCCATGTTCCTGAATCCGAAAACCACCAAGCATCCTCCGAGTCATCACCCACATCCATCCCATCTCTTGTCCTCACACCCCCCGGGTCAATCCTGGCCCCAAGATCGGATTGGAAGGTGCCCGGCCCGTCCCCTCATAGATGGCACTAGATCTCATCGCATGAAACATACCCTATGAGACCCATCAATCAGCCTCGTCTCGCCACAGTGAATTCCCGCGCCAAGCAGACCCCTCCAACTAGCTGCAGATTTTCCCGGACGCGCCCAGGGCTTGCACCCACTTACAACAGCTGAATCGTGCAGGTCGAGAGTGTCTAGAATCAGGCCTACCTCTGGCATTGTGCGGCGCTAACGACCTCCCCTTTGTCAGATCGACGTACGTTACATACTATAAAGGCTTCGCATCCGTCTTCTCCCCCGCTAGCTGGACTTGTACTTCGGCCCACGCCTTAATTTTCGTCCTACTTTCCCACCAACTAATTGATTAATTAATTACTTCCTTCGCTATGCGTCTCTCTCTACCTATTCTCGTCGCCCTGGGCGCGACCGCTTCAGCCCGCCCAGGTTCATCCTTGAAAGAGCGCGGAACAGCCGCTATCCAAGCATACACAAGCGTCAGTCCCAATATCTCGAGCCAATCCTCTTCAAACACAACAATCTCCAATCAACCCCCCCATTCATCCCATTCTAATATCCTCTTTCGATCTAGTGGCAACTCCGCCTCTTCAACGCAGCAGTACCAACCTGCGACCCGAACAGCTCAAACATCAATCTAAGCATCTACACACGCTCAGCCCGCTACGGCCGCGTCTGCGAAGCGTTTTCAGCTGCAGACACGAACGACGGATCTGTGCCGAAGAGTCTCTCTTTTAAGACGAGTCTTGATGGAGACGACGGGAAGGACTTTTGCATGTTTAGCTCGTCGAATTGTACGGCTGAGACTCTGATTGCTAGTATTACCTCCGGCTGGGAGGTTTGTTATCCTTATAATGGATTTGCGGCGTATAGTGTTGTTGATCATGGGGCGGCTTGTGTTTGATTAGTGACGATGGACTAGTAGTTAGTACTTGTATTACCTTTGTGGTTTCAGAGGGAGAGATCCCACTCGTGTTGGCTTATTAGTAGTACTATGTTTAGTAGCCACCTGGACATGCCTGTGACTGTATATGAAACAGGATATCCAGCTAATTTTTGGCTCGGATTTGATTCCTGGGGATTATTTAGATAAAAGACAATTCAATTTACCACTGGCGTCCGGGGTAATCGAAAGGAGACGTCGGACTTGGAAGTGCAATATGCCTGTGGCCTAGTGCTGTGGCCTAGTAACTATAATTTGAATTGTGCAATCACAAAAACTAACTGCCAAAGCAAAGGTACCTGGGGGAGTACCATTAAATTTAACAACACGAGCTGTACTACACAAGCAGTGAGAAATGTTAGACTTAAAGCAAAAAGTAAATCATCCACCGAAGCAGAGATAAAAGCATGCACCAGCAATTAAGGCAAATCCCGCCATCGACTTAAGCCAGGCACACTATTCAACTTTACAGTAGACGACGGCAAAACTGAGTCCGTCGCAGTTGATCAGCTACCGGTACTGCCGTCATTGCTGCTGATACTATGGTATCGCTCAATAACGAAATGAACGACCTCTTCCCCTTAGCTCTGGACATACTTCATGTACACAGTTCCGTTCATGAATGGAGGTGCACCGTCGCGGTATGGCCCACATAACAGAACGGGTATCCGGCGTCATAGCTACAAAAAACACCTGACTGTTGTGAGCGGCACGGTTTATGGCCGACCATGCCAGGTTAGACTTCACTACGATGGTAGCAGCAGACTTGGACGCAAATTTGTTACGTTGGATTTGCATGTTCGAGCCATTGTATTGCCACCAGCGTCTCCAGTATGATTCGCATTTTCTGGGGCAGTTGCATCCCGAGGGGGAGAGGTAGAGAGAGGGCGAGTTTGAGCAAAGTCTTGGGTATGAGGAGGAGGTCTAGGGAAGACATCTGGGCCTCTTCGCCTACGGAGCTTGGCTGGAATAGGAGCCTGGGTCTAAAGTTGTTCAGTCAGATCACGTATATTGAGACTTGAGGGCCGGATGAGTTTCCATCGCGAATGGGATTTTTGGCCGCTTGATTGTAGACTTTAGTTTAATTGGCGAGGATTGAAGTTTCCAATCTCCGTTCTGGTCTCGGACTTGGCGGTACCGTGTAGAGTATCCCAGTAGGCGGATGTGTGCTCAATCGTCACACTACCCCTATACAAAACCCGGTTTAGGCCCATTGAATCGGTGTATTGAAATTGAGTCTTAACTTCCGGAGCCTCTCCAGGTCTGAATTAGAGGTGCTTATAGCAATCGATGACAGACCTCTTTCTACCATGATGTTGTTAACCTTGTCTGTCCATTAGTCAATGGGGGGGACTATACTGCACAGCTTTCCATTCTGAGCAGCTTCCCATAGTGAACGGTAGAGAAAGGGCCTGATATCAGCTTCACTCAAGATAACTTCGTCCTCAGAGACCTGGTCCGGAAAAGTTGCTTCGGGTAGTAATGTCGCGAATTGAGCGCTTCTAGTCCTCATTTCATCGAACAAAGCACGAATATTCCCCATAGCCCATGGAATCGTGTGATAGCTTCACGGCAAATAGTTTGAGACTGGCGGATACATCTTCGACCGGGCTCGAAGAGCTAGTGTTCTGAGAGCTCTGGTGCGATTCGGGACTTTGTTTCGTCATGAGGGAAACGAATGGATGCTGGGGTCTGTTTAAAGAAAGACGTTAAGTGCGTAAGAGATTTGAATGGCTTTTATTTTAGTATGAGCGGATGCTTTCGCCAAGTACTCTGCAGAAGTTGTTCGATGTGAGTTGGGCGCCCTGGGATGGAGAGAAATTCATTAGTTCCCAGTGTGAAAGTCTCACTGTAGCTGTCCAAAGGCTGCAACCTTGGATCCTGGGCAGGCTTTAGCATAATCTGTCAGGGACTTTTTCAAAAGCCGGGTGCCATTGGCGACAGAGCCGAAGTCGGTTGGATTATTGTCAGTGGCGGAGTAGAGGATTGCTGTAGAAACTGAAATTTTGATCTCGGTGGTGATATCACTGGTAACCAATTTTGTTATGCCCTGGCTCATTGACTCATCAGTACTCGAAAGACGAAGGTCTGCAGCCCTTTGGCACGCTCGGTGAATGAGTTTTGGAGGGCTGCAATGGCTGAGCTGATAAACGCAGCCACCACGCAAGCCGAAAAAATGCCCATCATTCAAGTATGGATGAGGAGAAGAAAACACCCAAGCGGATGAGGGGAACTTGAAGAGGATGTGTAAAGAGAAGATGTGTAGTAAGATAGTAAGGGGAACCTTAGAAGGTGGGTGTGGGCCCCGGGGAAAGGTGGAAGAAGAGAAGCTGAACGTGAGAGGAACTTGAACTCCCGAGGTCAAGTGCCTTTGCCTGAGGCTTCGAGAGGGAAGAAACTAGTATTCATATTCTTCCGGGTAAAACAATGTACCTAGGTATCTCAAGTCACCTTAGCACAAGGGTGTGTCCTATTTTTGTTGAGAATACAGCTATTTCTTAAGCTGGTGGAAACCTGGGCATTTGGGCGGACACTGGACTCAACCAGATTTAATGACATGTCAAGGGCCTCGACCCTTTGAATATGAGGACATTGGACAAGAACTTGAAGATTAATCCTCTCGGAAGCCCGGTCACAGCCGGTCATGGATAGGAAGGGTGAAGGTAAACATCATTGATAATGGGATGTATAGAATTCAAGTTTACTATCTCCACAATGAGCTGCGTATTTATCAAATATTTGGATAATTATAAGAAATGCAAGGCCACGGTGATAGAGTTTTGTATATCTTCAAAAGAATGGTATTCAATGCTTCATCTTTTCAAGAACCAAGTGGTGATTCAGCCACATTAGCAGCCCATTCTCTGACTGGATCAAGTCATTCTATGAAACGTCACATATCTTACCTTTTCTCGCTGGGAGCTATGCTTGTTATGGATCCACTAATTATTTACTCCTTGCGGCAATTTTATGAAAACCAGGTGTAGGTAGAACCAACTCGTGACTGTTATACCGAGACCGTCGACGTTGCGCTTCAATGCGAAGATTTTTGGCCTCGCGGATCTGGACTTTTACCTGATATTCCGCACGATTTTTGGGCAGCTACTTCAGAGGAGTATACCAGTCAACTCTACAAGGTATTCCCAAGAACTATGGGAAGTACTTCGAAGGTTTCAACCATCTGGGGGAAGCTTTGAAACCGAATCCGTATTCAAAGAAGACGTCCAGGCGTGGCGTGGGCTGGAAGAGACAGAACTGCAGAGTGTTACTGACGATAATGAGGGAAACCAGATATCGCCAAACACGCAATTTATTGTCTGCTAAGCCTTCTCGATCTGATTTTTTTTTTCTAGCTTTCTGGTCCTGTTTTATTCTTCGGTCTGCTCTCAAAGATAAAATGGTATAGATGATTTGTATTGAGGAGAGAGTATGCAGCGCTGAGCTATGGATATAAAGTCAACAGAATAAGCCAAGGACAAGCACAAAGATGCCAGGTCTAATAATAAGTCAAAGCAAAGCGATATTAAAGAAGGATTATACTCTCTTCAACCCACCTTCCACCTCCCTCGCCGCAGCATCCAATATGACACGGGCATACCCCCTATGCAATCGATTCGTCCACTCAGGCAATATCTTCTGTCTTTCACCTTCTGCAGGGACAACCTCATAATCATGCGCAGCAGAAAATCTCACCTCAACAAACCTCCCCTGGCCCTTAATCTCAAACGGCTCCGAAACACTCATCTCATGCCGTCCGCCAGACATAAGCCGCCACGGATACCCCCACCGAGCAATCCTTTCAAAGAAAAGTCGCGGCCCATCAGCCATACCCCAAAAAACTAGCAATCCGTTACTCCCTCCAGGCTGCGCCGGTTCCCTCTCAACAGTAAATAACCCATGCAGAAGAGAGCGTGGGGCCCCCGTCTCCGGGTCTGCACTAAACCCATTCTCCCCCACGTCGCCGGGCGCAGATGTTCTGGACGTGAGAAGTCCAATTATAGAAGATTCAATGCGGAGGGGCTTTGAAGAGAGTACAGCTCGGGCCCAGGCTTCTTCAAGTAGGATCTTTTGATTGATATCTGTCACGAGCGCGGATTCGGGGATGAGTGCTTCGAGTGCTTCGAGGCGGATGCGCGTCGCATAAATGTCTGTATATGCGCAGCGCTGGCTTGGCTTTTGTGGCGTGCTAAGGGCGGCACTACCAGCGGCAGCTGGTGGGAGAGCGGGATATTTGTCTTCCAAGTGGTTTAGACCGAGGTGGACGCCATAGCTTGTTGCGAGGGTTGGGACGGTGATGTAGGTGAGAATGCGGAGGGCGCGTCTTGACATGGCGATGAGAAGCTGCAGAATTGATAACTGTGGGCCTGAGGAATTTAATCAGTGGGTAGGTGAACACTTGAATACTCGAATGCTTTGTGGGTGAGGGTGAGGTCGGAGGAATTTCGCACCGCTGCCCAGGTGGGCTGACGTTGCTCCGAGTTGGGGGCTATTTGGAGATGCAAAAACACTATACACTGGTTATAGCTGAACACTAACTACTAGTAGCTAAACTAGCGATATTAAGTAGCCATAATCAATGACTATAATTCGTACAGCTATACTAACTACTAGAACTCGAATTCTTTGCTACTATACACTATACTATACACTATACACTTTGTCGTATACTCCTCGAGTGGGTCCCGCATCTTTTTTCTTGAACCCCTCCACTTCCACTTCACCTCCCTTGTACAAGCTACCTCTCTCCCACATCCACATTCCTCCCAGTGAGCAAAACTTGCAGCGATCCCTTTCCCTTAGATTTTCCCTGCAATGCCAACATCCCTCGACTCCAGCTCTCCTTCCGCCCCCGCCTCACCCGCAACGACAATGACCTCCACCCAAACCGACCACCCCGCGCCAGAAGTCGACAACTCTCTAGACGACATCTTCGGCTCTTCCCCACCAGAAGGAACAACCATCGACACCAGACCATCCCACGCGCAGCTCCAACGGCCCACAGCCGACCCATCCGAGTCCCCCGCACTCCGCCGCCAACACGTCACAGCAGGCTATCGCGACGGCGTCTCCGCTTCAAAGGGCGAACACGTCCAAGAAGGTTTTGATGCAGGATACCCCGTTGGCGCACAGCTGGGCATGAGAGCCGGAACCATCCTCGGTATCCTAGAAGGTCTCACGCGCGGTCTCGAAGAGCGCAGTGGCGGCGGCGTAGTCAAGAAACCATCGCGGGGCACCGCGGCAGGTTCGGCTTCGACGGGGAAGATTCAAGATGGAGGGCAGGAATCGCGTCAACTGCTGAAGGAGCGCATTACGAAGATCTACGAGGAGGCTACTAAGGCACTTGACGTCCAGTCTGTGTTTACGGGCTTTGAGGCCGGGTCCGGTCCGGACCCCGAGAACGCGGGTAAGGCTGCGTCTGAAGAAATGGCCGAGGTGCAATTGGGTCGGAAGGGAGATGCTGTTGTGTCTGTCTGGGAAGACCGAGTTGCTGTGCCGAGGTGGGAGGAGAATATGGAGGCATTGGAGGAGAAAGAGAAAGAGGAGGGTGTTTCTGTTTTGCAGGGAGAGAAGGGTACAGCTGGCGTAGCAAGTGAGCAGATCTGAAGCTTTGGACTTGGGTGGATTCTTTGTTCAAGGGCTTTGCTTTCTGTGAGCTCCGGCCCTTCCTTACCTTCCCGTTCGCTACATTCGAGTAGCTTTTGACAAAGTGTACTACGGAGTCACTTTCCCCTTGACGATGATCGATAGTGGTTGGCCCGGGGAAGATGATGCGAGCGAGATGCACGCTGCATCGAAGCGGGCCATGCTGTTTCTGCGCGCTGGGCCGGCCCCGCTGCCCGTCCCGTCCTGCACGATGGTTTGTGAGTCAGTGTTCTTCCACGACTGAGACCCGTCTACCCGGCTCGAGGATGCAGAGTGCAGGCAGAGCGCAGGGTGTAGGCAGGATGGCTGCAAGGACCATGCGGACGGGGCGGAAGCCGGTCCGGTGCGAGGGGACGGTTTGGAAAAACGGTTGAACAGCTCCGAGACACTGTGGGACAATATACAGCAACAGCTGTAGGGGATTTGTTTACCCAGGAGACCGCAGCGATGTCAACAAATCGACAAGGAAGAGAAAAAAAGATCGCGACGGCAGAGGAGACTTTCTGCGAACAGCGTCATTATATGTGGGATTTTTCCAAGGATGCCAGGCGTTGGCCAAGGCCTAGGCCCAGTCCAGTTCAGATCTCAAATTAGCCCTATCAACTTTCCAACGCCACGCTAGGTTGGGAGCATGTTTGTCTAGCAAACGCCTGGGTCGGCAATCGACGGGGCGTCTGCTCCCTCCCGATCCGGAATCACGGATGTGGACCCGCGAAGACGAACAAACTCCGATAGATCTGAAACCCACCATCACGTCGGGATTTGAGGGGTCTCGGTGATGTCCAGCTTCCATCCGGTGGGATAGGATGCACCTTGCCTTTGACGGCTCGGGGCTTCCGAGGACTTTTGCTTGGATCAGCCATAGCCTCCTACGTGGGTGGATTCGATGATGGAGTTCAGGGTTTAGACTTTCGCCCCGTGGTTGCCTGCTAATTTGCTGTCGATTGAATTGGTTTGGACCTGGGGGATTTGTGAGATAGATTCATAGGGGGAATATGCTGTTGACCCGTATGAGGTAGAGTCGCTTTGAAAATTCATAGACTAGAAAACGCGGATCAGAAACTGATAATCAAAAGAAATGAGCTAGCAAACAAGAGCGAGGATGTTTCGACCAAGGCAAACTGTTCGAAAAAGTACGTTCAAGCCAAGAGGTAGCGGGGCAAGCAAGGGGTGAGAAATCGCGACGTATCGACCTTTGCTTTTTCTACTTCGACAGGGTGGCCGCTTTAGCATGAAGAAAGTACGAACGAGTTACGGCGGCGAGAAAAGTAGCCCCCAGACAGGTAAAGGATAATCAATGATCAGCCCGTTTCCAAGGTTGTTTTATACTTCGAGGACAGGACATCCCCACCCATCCCATGTCATCCCTGTCCCATTCAGACAAGGGCATAAGAACTGGGAAACAGAGGCAAGAGTCAAACGGCACTTTTATCTTCCCTCGGTCGCCTATTTACACTGAAATAGCAAAGCCAGGAAAGAAAGCGAGGACCCAACGAAGCTGTCACCCGCCGATCCCAGCCTCACTCCACCCGCAAGCCCCGTCCGCCATCAAAGTACGAAGTAGTAAAAACACGTCATGGAGTCATAGTTAGAGGCAAAAACTCGCCAGATCGAAATTCTCGCCTGGTCCAACCAAATAGAGCGTTATTGTACAGAGGTGATCACCTCGAGAACAAAGTCCGTCTAGGCCCATCTCGACTACATGATCATCCGTACAGAAACGGGGGATCCCATTACCAAGGTTCACATCCCTGCCTCCGCATGAGACATGTACATGTTGCATGGATCCGGAGCTAGGGTAGCTAGGTCCAGTAAGTGCAAAGTAAGTAGGGTACCTTTGATCCCTTTCTCCCTATTGGAGGGGATGTTCGGGGCTGCAATTTACTTTCCTTGCCATTCGATCTGAGTAGGTGGGGTACTGCCTTGGATGGTACTTTGTCTTTTTGAATAATAATTGAAGAGGGGAAAGTAGTTGTGGTTCATGCGCCGGGCAAGGATGCTTAGACATGCGCCCAATAGCTGTTAATAGTTTTTTCCGGTGTCTGTACGTGAGTATCCAATTGTTGCTCCACTTTGGGTTCATTATTCTTGAGACAGTTTGAAGGAGTATCGAATCCCGTGCATACTTTGAGATTGGGTGGGATGGGATTGGCAGTGGTCGGGGTTTGCTCGAGTAATGCGTTCGCCAGTTGGTACGACGTACTCAGTAGTTAGAGAGCGGTTCCATTGACGAATTCCAGTTGGTGCTGGTGGACAGGTAGATACATGCCGCGACGAGTCTCGAGCCCCGGCATTCCAGGGACTGAGGCAGATCGCCCAGACAACGAGATAGTTAGTCTACAATAGTCCAGGAATAGTAGGGAGGAGATCAGAGTGGCAGTGATAATCGTGCTTCATTTGCATTTTTGGTTGCTAGTATGTGTAAAGGCTCAAAGTTCAGATCGTGATGTTTCATTGTTCATTGTTCATTGTATGCTTTTTGGTTGGTTGCGCCGAAGGGAAATGCAAATGCAAATGCAATCAATCTTGGTTCCGAGAACCCCGCAAAAGTAGCAAAGTAAATAGAAAGACGTTCTCTATCAAAATCGTACAAATTTTTGTTCCTTGGTCATATCATTATGGTAGGTGACACATTGGTTGTTGAAACAGGTGAGGAGAAAAGGAAAAAGCTCGAGCGACATGTGGCAGACAAGTAGGAAATAGGCTCAGGGATGAGACCGTAATGCGCAAAAGAGGAAAGCAAATCATGAGTTGTTCAAAAAACGTGGTATTACAACGCGTTGCGGAGTAAGGCGTGAGTAGCATAGAGATCGTGGGAGGTGTATACCTCAAAACATGGGTAAGGAAAATGTTCGCGTGGTGTGAGCGAGGCTCGGGTCATCCGTGGTATCGTTGACATTGTATAATTCCGGACATCGGTCGGGACCAATTATGATCACCGACGATCATTAGGATCATGGAGAGAGCAGATTCTCTCGTAAAGAGTGCAAGGTGTCATAAAGACAATAGACCAAAAAGTAAAGACATGGCAGTGAGGTTAGCGTTGGCATAAATAAGGAGACCGTTGAGTGTGTATCGTCAAAAGAAAAACGCCGTTCCCCGTCCCAAACTCCGAAAACAGTGGGTATCAGATTGTTGTGACATTAGATTTCGTGGAGGTCTTGTGGCAGCTCAGTGAACGGAGGGAGTCGATCACTTTCTTCAAGAAAGGTCGGTTGTCTGCAGCTGGGTCCGGGAATGGGACGGGGGAGTGTTGCTCGTAGCACATGGAGGTAAGTTGCTCCTTGTCCGAGTTGTATTCTGGAGTGTCGGAACGTTGGCGGCGTCTTTGAGCCTGGCTGGCTGCAGCTGCAGCGCGGTCGACATCCGACTCAAGGATGCTGCTATTTTTCCTTGAGCGGTTGGAAAGTGGCTTCATGAGGGAGGTCGCAGATGGTGCGACGAGCCGGAGGGTCTGGAGAGGGTGGTTTGGACGCAGGCCATCCCTGCTGGTGCTGGGGCGGTCGAGGCTCATGCCCCGAAGAGATTCCATCACAGTGCTGGTGATTGAATCATCGGGCAGACTTGGGAACCGCTCAGGCATTTGATCATCAAGCATGGCTTGGTGAAGCTTAGGCTGGGACTTGGCGCCACGGAGCTTGGCCCGGCTGCGGACCTTGCGCAGGGTGTCGATAGGCCTGCGGGAGAGTGACTTGTGGCTGAGGGATTCATTGTCCGAATCGGATTCCCAGACTGATTGCTCACCAAGGTAGGCATCCATTGTGGAAGTGGATGGTCGCTCCATGGAGGTAGCTGTCCATTGCCTGGAGATTGGAGGGGAACTAGCAACAGGGCTGGGGATTGGGCTGGCAATATCATTTGCAGGGATGAAGAGAGCTTGGTCGAAGTGGGTTGCATGAGGCTCCATGGTAACAGGGTTGATCAAGCTAGGAGGGGAGATCATGGAAGGGTCCAATGGAGGGCGGGTTCCAGGGCTGGACTGTTTCCTGCGCATACTGTGGGAGCTTGTGCCTCGAGAGAGGTTTGGCAAGGTGGGAGGTTGCTTCCTCCTGCTCTTGCGCGAGGACGACGACATACTGGATGTTTCGTACTTCATTGTGGAGTGGTCGGCGCCAGGTGTGGTGGGTCGAGTGAGTGCTTTGGGGAGCGAAGGCACAGGTGGAGGAGGTGGAAGTGAATATTTCGGAGGAGTAGATGCAGGGAGATAGAAAGCTCGTTGGGGTTTGATATGAGCTTGGTGGGCGTGTTGATATAGCTTCTCTGTCGCCTTCAACACGGCGTCAGGGCAAGCGGGAGAGGAATAGGTTGATGAGAAAGACGAGCTTGGTGTGAGATCTGGGACGGTACAGTCTGTTTGCACAGAGCTAAACGAGTCTTGACTGCCGTGGGTAGTTCTTCTTTCGTCTGTGGAAGAGGAATAGCTGTGGAATCTGGCGCTGTTTTCCAATTCTAGCTGTGCGAGTGTGGATCGATCGGGGCCGGTGTATTGGTATGAAGGCTGCTGGGAATACTTGTTGTCTTTTCCCTGTGTCAGAGACAATGAATAGTACTGGCTGTGATCTTCACTGTATCTATCATCGCGAATTGCCGGGGTATACGAGTCGGTCCAGATTGGCGTTGCGGCCAGTGATTGCTCGAGGTAGAAGGGATCCTGGTTGGATTCCTCCAATGCTTTGGCACCGGTCCTGGGATAGTAGGAGGATACTCGCTTCACAGGGGAGGGTGAAGGCAAGCAGATAGTGGTTTCTGATCTGTTCCGGTCTGGGTGCAACACGTCCAACTCGCCGGGACAGGAGGAATCTCCGATAGCCATGTGTGGATTCAAAGCAGGATAGACACAACGGAGCCGGACGCGGGGGCCCAATGGATCATGAAATAAACCACGTAAAGGAAAAGATAGCGAGCAAATGTTTGGAGAGTAAGAGTCAGGGATGTGGAATGGGGGGCGAAGGGGATATGTTTATACACGTCCCCAAAAATAGGCCCTCGGACCAAGGTGGCCGGGGAGAGTAGTAGGTGCATACCAATGCAGGTAAACAAAAGAACCCAGCACGGACGATCTGACCTTACATGACGTCCCCTTCCGCTGTAGGGATGGAGGTGCAGCAAGGACAGCGAGCAAGGGCGCGCGGATCGAGTATCCGTAGGGCTCTGCCATCCTGCAGTACTTTGGACTCCCCGTACTTTTTGTGAAGAGGCTTTCACTCACACGCTCATTTTCTGTTTTCTAGCTTTCTATCACCCATGGTCCAAGGGGACCAGATGAATTCTCTATGATGCCCATGGCGTTGTTCCTGGTACCTGAACCCCCTTTGTCCGCGTTGCACGAAGCTGCTCGTACGACCCGTGTCAGATTTCGCATGGCACAATGGGTAATTGTGATTACTACGTCTGATTGTGATTATTGACCACTGTGGGCTTCTGAGTGGGCAGGCTACCACCGCGTCAAGAGCTGTAAGCTGCGTCCGCACCATGCCCATGCAGAGGCTGGGTCTGTGAGAATGTGAGATATCAACCGGACGGATCTTCCGAAGTGGAGTCTGCCCTAACTCACGGATTGATCAGTCCTAGCAGCACTGCCAGAAACCAACTGGCTGGGAGAGGGGAAGGACCCAGTACTTTGTTCTCAAAGCACTCTCGCCACACAAAGCCACAGTCCATTCTTTATTTCCCATTCCTGGGAACCGCGCAACGACGTCTACTCGAGCCTCAACCCTCTCAATTGCGACCGCCAACGCAACGTTCCATCGCCCGAATTCTCTATTAGCCACGGCGGGCAATCAAATATGGGCTGATGGCGAACTGCCTTCGACGTCATGGCATTGCTTTTGTATCGTGGCTGGCTCCATGTGTAGTTTTTTTCTTTTTTTCTTTTTGTTGTGGTCTAGTTCGTGCCACCCTCATCCCGTACTCCGCACTCCATAGGCAGCCGATCTGTCCATCATAGCGTACATAGTGTAGCCACTGTTCCACATTTCATGGGCGGTTTCAGGTCTTCTCCGCGTCTGCTGTGCATTGATTCTGCGTCCAATCGAGGGAGTTCCCCAGGGATCCCCCGCGGGAGAGATCCTAGGTTTGGCGGAAAGGGTTCGCGCGGGTCACATCGAGGTCTCGATTGACAGTTGACGGATCACATTTCCATCGCCTCCTGCACCGAGGGGCAAGCAGGCTCTCGACACGATCATTGGCCTATCTTTCAAGCTGTATGTGCTCGGTCCAATCCAGTCTTGCGATACAGCAATTGTAGCGATGCGGATATTCCCATTCGCTGGTCGACAATCTGAATCCTCAAACTTGAATATGATATGGACATATCTAGTCCGCGGATATGTATACTTGCAGCCCACCAGGCCATTAAAGTAACCTGGCAACCAGTACATTAGTAGTACCGTGATCTTATCGTAATTCGCTATGTGATCTCGCAATATCTGAGATCGAATAATCCAAATTTTTGTACATCGCCACCAGACAGACCTAATAGTTCAGCCGCCCAGTTCGGAGATCCCATCTCGTCTCTTCTACTTCCTCGCTCTCCCCGAGGTCTCTCTGCTGCCCAGCCGTGCACTCTGCTTCCCCGGTGGCTGCTCCCCACATTCCAATAAAAAGTCTGTCTTGCATATGCGTTCGGCAGCGTAGCGGACACCCCCGGCGACGCCGCTGACATCTATATATCTACGGTACAGCCCCTGATCGACAGCTTTTATGTTCCGCAGTACCGACGCAGTGTATACTCCATCGGCCGATGCACAGGGCCCTCACTTCCCCGTTTAGATCACATTCTTCATCATTCACAGCCTCGGCATAGGCATTGAGCATTGAGAATCGCACTCGCAGCTACACTAGATGATCGCACCCCATGAAATGATGTGCAGGAAGTACCAGTGCAACTCCTGCAAATTATAATGCAACCAAGGGTTGACCCTCGCAGACAATACTAGTAGTAGTACGGAGTAGACAGACCCTTTCTAGGGAATATCCCAGGCAACGCAGCATCACCATCATCATACTACTAGTAGCAATTACGTAGAGCAATCCAGCGCCGATCGATACTCAGGTGGCAGGTCTCGACTACTCCAGATCAATGGATCTTTTATTTTATTTTTTTACCTATATGAAGATCCGCAGCGCATCGATAATACCAAGTGAGCAGATCACCCAGCCTACCGGGTCGGAAACCACAACCAAAAACCCGATCCCTCCTTAGCGTCGTGGGAAAGGAAAGGGAAAAGGGGGGGGGCCTCTGCGCTGCGAATACTAAATGAGTGAAACAATCGTGGGGATACATACGAAACATCATCACAGACAGGGGAGCTAAAAACGAACCTATCGGAAGAGACCAAAATCGCGGGAAAGACAGCAGTTCCCAGTTTTGACCCCCGCGGGACGGTAGCGCTGAACATCCGCGATCTCAGACAGATCTTGTTCCCTTCCCCTGGAAGGGGGAGCTAGCTAGTCACTGCTGCTACTTACTGTTGGTGATGCAGTTGGGTGCTGCAGACTGCAAGGCATGCTTGAAACCTACCTGAATATTGGGTCTTCGGTCCCTCTTCTCGATCGCCGGGTTTCGTGGAGATGCATCCGTGATGCAACCGGAAGAGCACTTCCACCCGAGCTTAATGGGATATTTTCCGAAGTTGCCAATCCCATTTGTCTGGGTCCTTGCAGGGGTTGCCGTGGGAGGAGGGTCTAGAACGGTTGTTCTGTCTGAGATGACGGACTCGAGGAGGGAGGGTTGGAGGGCTAGACTTGAAGTAGGGAGGATATTGTTGTAGATGATTGTGATCGCCCTTGAGGGATTTTCTTTTCGATGCATTAATTACAAAGAATGCATTGATTTGCATTATTTGTTTTGATCAAAGTTGGAAGGTTGTTGTTCTTGTTGAAGGTTGGTGCAGTTCGAGTACGAAATAAAGAAGTAGAGTTCGAGCTCCGGATAGATACATCCATATATTTGAGCTGTAGAATGACACCGTGGTGGATGGAATTAGTTTCCGTTTTTCGCTTGATTTATTTGGTTTATTTAATTTACCTAGCTACTAGTTAGTGACCATCTCCCTAGTGTTTGGTTCTTGTGGGGAAGTTCGTGCGATGAGCCCGCCCGAACCGTTGGAACTACTGGGACAGAAACCAGGTGAGCTATGGTTCAGGGGATGAGTTACAGTATTACGATGTACTGTGTTAGGTACGGAGTACCACTAGTTATTTAACTAGTTACCTAGGTAGCTAGTTAGTTAATTAATATGTAGTACTCTGTAGAGTAAGCCCGATATACTAAAGTCGATGCCCGACATCCCGTGCCAGCGCATCATGTACAATACGTGCATTGACACTGGCATAGTTAGTGGTACCGAGTAGCCATTGTCGTTATAACTAGTTCAGTTAACTAGGTACTCCGTAGTTATAGCGAGTATTCTATACACTTGTACGGGTGGTACCTTGGTTGTATTGTTGGCCTCGCCCAACCGTGGCTTAGACTGGGGACAATTCCAATGCCAATGACAGAGCAGCACAGACTGGATTTCGATGATCTGGTTCGATCTTGCCTTGATCTTGCCTCAACACTGCCCTGCCTTGCCTGGTCATGAATTGTTCCCCTCGAGTTTCTTCCGATCGTCCGTTGTGCTTGTGCGACCGAACCTTGAGACCTGCGGGGTTGCAGGCAATTATTGAAACTGTGCTTCATGGGAGCGCATGAGCATAGTATTAGAGTATTAGCAGGTATTGGCAGGTATTATCAGG
This sequence comes from Penicillium manginii, assembly GCF_028828005.1. NCBI lineage: Eukaryota > Fungi > Ascomycota > Eurotiomycetes > Eurotiales > Aspergillaceae > Penicillium > Penicillium manginii. The sequence continues at coordinate 1,960,243 of NW_026643102.1, read as the reverse complement.
CATTGGCAGGCCTTAGCAGGGCATTAGCAAAGCTGAAGCAGTGCTCAAGTGTTGGGAGACTCGGTGCGAGTAGAGTCTGTGTGCCTACGAATGTCGGACATTTCCCCGGCATTCTCCCGCTTCCATTCCACATCACTTTGAATGTCCCTGTCTGTCAGCCTGTGTCAGTCTATTCTGCTTCACTCTCAGCTCTGCTTCACTCGTGGTTGTGAACTGTGGTTGTCTTCCGTTGAATGGTGCGCTGCAGGCGCGAACGAACGAACACGAACGTCCCCCCCAGCCATCTCAATTAACCAGCCACCCAACCTCACCTTTTCCTTCACTCCGGGGCACTCCCCCAGTTCGCTCCTTTTCCTCCTCTCCATCCTCGGAATTTCATCTCCATTATTTCTGGGTCTTCAAGACCCTATTTGATCCACTGCGACTATTCGCGATCGCAATCGCAATTGCAATACCCCGGAGTTCGACTTTAGCTTCAACTTCACACCTTCCACTCTAGCTTCAACACCTCTCGCATTGTCGCTCAATTCCCCCTATTATACCAGACCCTCGCCAGAAGTGTATCGCCACTCTCGCAGACCGTCTTACGAAGTCTACGACCTTAACGAATCCTCCACATTTACGACCCCGGCTCCCCAGCATCATAATCAACCTCATCCGCTACAACCCCAGCAGCCAACAGCTCCTCGTCCTGCTTCCACCCATTCGGCTGAATCCCGCCCAACTTCAGCCTCCGGTGGCCCTCGCTATTTACGCCGAGCTCGTCGCACCCCCGAGCCTCGTCAATTGTCTCATCGCCGAGCCGTCTCTCTTGACACTTCAACAAGACAGTCCAGAGAGCAGCAACATCACCAGCACCAGCAACAACCGGCCCAACCCCAGCCGGCGCATTCAATCCCAGTATCCGTCCAACCAACGCCAGATAGTGGAATCGCTGCATTACGTCCTGCCCTCTCGGAAGCTCATACAGACGAGAACGGATCCACCGTCGACGATCCCTATCAACTTCTCGATAGCTCATATTGGCCCTGGAGAACTACTACTGTCTCGTCACGCACCGCCTCGGCAATCCTCTACGCCCTTGAGGACGCCATCCGTCGACCTTTTACCTTCACAACCGATTGGGACGAAGTGAATGCTTCTATGTCAGATATGGTAGGCGTTGCTGGTCCCGCTGGTCCGGCCGGGCCTGTAGGCAATGGCCGCGCTCAAAATGGTGCCTCTCGTCCACCCCAGCCCCCTGCACCGATCTCAACACATCCTCCGAGCGGTGTTCGTACTCCGACGGATATCATGAGACAACGTCGAGATCGCGAGGCACGCCGCAAGGCCGAACAGGAGGCACTCGAGAAAGAGCAGGTGAATATGGAAAGACAGAAATTGCAGCAAGAACAGGCGCAAGCGCAAGCTCAAGCTCAACATTACGCTGCTGGGGCTGCCGCAGATGCTCCATCACAACGCCGAACACAACCTCCTCGCGCCCCTAGGGGAGCTCAGCCTCCACCCGAAGCAGCTTCTGGGCCGAGCTTCCGTCCAGGCGCTGCTGCGACATCAGGCACTGTTGGTCCAGGATATCCAGTACCTCCGGTTACAGCCGATGTTCCTACTCAAGCCCGACCGGGCCCTTCCTCGAGCCAACAGCAATTCGCCCCAGCTCCACAACATGCTCGCTCACAGAGTGCAGCAGCGGGGACTGGCGGACAAACAGGGACTGGTGGGCTCTCTAGGCCTGGCCAAACTCCAGCTAGTCAATCCGGGGCCCCGCAAAGTCTCCAGCAGCCCAAGCGCGCCGGCTTCCCTCATGCCTTTGAACGATGGGAAACATTATCATCGCACTGGGAAGGCCTCACCAGCTACTGGATCCGCAAGCTCGAGCAGCACAATGATGACTTAGAAAAGGATCCTCTCAGCCAGCAACTCGCCCGACAGATCACCGACCTGTCCGCCGCAGGCGCCAACCTCTTCCATGCTGTCGTCGAACTCCAGCGCCTACGTGCATCCTCGGAACGCAAATTCCAAAGATGGTTCTTCGACACTCGCTCTGAACAAGAGCGTGCCAAGGAGCAGGTGGCCGACCTGGAACGCCAACTCAAAACCGAGCGAGAAGGCCGGGCTGACGCATTCGCGGCCGCACAAACCGCAGAGCAAGACAAATCTCGATCCGAGGAGCTCCTCCGAGAAATGCGCCGCGAGCTCCAAATCTCCCGGGAAGAAGCCCGCCGCGCCTGGGAGGAACTTGGCCGACGTGAGCAAGAAGAGCGAGAACGAACCACCTCCCTCCGCAATGGCGAACCAACCCTAGTCGGCGGCGTCCAGGTCGTCCCCATGGTGCAAGGTCTTCCAAGCCGGCACACGACGAGACCTACCACCCGCGATGACCCATACACCACCGGTCCCCCAGCCAGCGAATACCAAAGCAAACCCGGCGACCCCAGCGCAAGCCACCAGTACTACGACGAAGGCCCAGGGCCAATGTCACCAACAGGTTCAGACCCCTTTATCGAACCAGTCAAGACAGATCCACCCTCTAGCAAACCTCTCTACGCAGAACAAGGCTACAAGCATGATCCCACCAGCGCCGCATACCACGGTGCCGGCGCAGCCCCAAGCTCTGAGCCAGATGACCGCTCCTACGTCGGAAGCAGCGAAGCCGGAGACGAGGACTACGCGCATTACCCACAGCCACACGGGGCAATGGCATTCCCACCTCCAGCCCCGCTGTCCGAGGGCAGCGACGACTACGATGATGGCGGCCACTATACTACCGACGCCCCGTACTCGAGTGCGCCTGCCGATGCATCAACTCAAGCGCCTTACCCGCCCACCACCGCGGATTATAGCGGTTCAGGCTGGGGCGTCGGTACCGGTTGGGAAGCTGTTACGCCCCGACACCGTCATCCGACTCGTTTGAGTGATGTACTTGAAGAGGACGAACCTAGTCGGACTAGTCCTAGCCGTGCCAGTCAGGCCAGTCGTGCGAGTCGTAGCCAGGCGGGTCGAAGTCAGGCCGGGCGCAGCATGCAGTGATTTGCATGTCGGTATGGTTTGACCATGTCTTGAGCTGGGTTGACTTGAGTTAATTTCCGTGCTGTGTTGTGCTGGATTAATCTAAGACACGAGATCTAGAGCAATTTGCATCCGGTCTTGTTGGTGGTGGTTGTGCTCACGGGCTTATTTACTTCCTTCGCGTTCTTGGGGGGTTTTACCGGTTTTCTTTCCGTTCTCGTTCTTGGAACCATTGAATTTGAATTTGAATCCGCATCGAGGGGCTGCACTGCGCTGCGTACATAGAAAAATGGGGGATGTTGTGTTGTTCACGTTGCTTTTCGCATCTGGCATGAGCGTCGCGTATCATCTCATCTCATCTTGTCTCGTCTCATCTCATATCTGGTCGTTATCTTTTTTGACTTCGTCTACCCTATCCCCATTCTGTTTCTTTTTTCAACCTTTTTTCTTCTTTTCTTTGGCGCTTGTTCTATTTCCCCCTCCTTCTCTTTTCTTTGCGTCTTGCTTGTTATTTAGTTTTCAGTGATGATAATACATAATTGCTGGCTTTTTCCAAAATGCATGCCCATGTCCTAAGGTTACTATCCTAGTTGAATCGGGAGAATTTCATTGAGTTATTGAATCACCTGTATACGAAGATTTATTTGCCGGGGGGTACTAGGTGATATTTGCTGATGAAGAAGATCCTACGGAAATTCCAGCAGGCCTAACCCATACTTAGGCCATTCATAACGCCCCCCTGAATGGGTAATTCAAGATCTCAGGATAGTAGCTGTGTGGCAGTATTATCTTTTTACTTCGCTCGGTAAATTAATTAAGTAGACTTGATTGAATCTAATGGGGAAAAAAAGAGAGAGAGAAAGCGTGGAGGAAATGAGGAGTGGAGCAAAATACTGAGTACCCGAAGCAAAAAGAAAATGCAAAAAAAGAAATCTCCCAATAGGGGAATCGAACCCCTGGCTGCCGTGTGAAAGACGGCGATGCTGATGGAACTGTTAGAACTGATTCGAATTGAATGTTTGATTCAAGGTGACTTACTTAACCACTACACCAATTGGGATGTTGGATGGAATAGTAGGCAAAGACACATACTATATTCCCAATACCTTTAAGTCAGATACCTACCCCGCTCATTTTGGACCCCATGTCAGCTCACTCAATGTCAGATCATTAATATTAAATAAATATAACTGAACATATTATTTAATATAAATACACTATTTTTACAGACACCTGGGCATAAATACCAGTGCTTTGAACCATATCCACTTCAATTATACGATCATCCGTAATCACCTTGACTTCATCAACGACAGCCTACCTGCTATATATATACCCACAACAACCAGACCTAACCTAAACCAAAAAGCACGCCCAAAAAATAACTTGAATTTCAAAAGTCCAAACTCATGACTGGCCCAGTCTGAAATCAGACTTCATCCTACCAAATCAATTATTCCTCAAAGAAACCATCCTCGAAAAAGGCCAGAACATCGTCTACAAATCTCTCGGACCCATCGAGGCCATCGGAGACCCCATCAGCACACCAGGATGGCTCCTAACAAGCGTCAAATTCCACTACTAGTAAAATTCCAATATGCAGATTTCGTCCTGCAATTAAAAATGACGTCGGCGGGCAGTCTCGTCGGATTTCACTTTACAGGTCTTGAAAATGTGTGGAAGCCACCAAGCTACGCACCAGCCTCAGGGCCCCTAGAATCTGACCAAGTCCTCGGAACAGGGCGATACAAAATCGGCGCAACACTCTGCCTACCGCAAACCGCAAACACACTGGCACCTAGACCCGCCCCCTCGCAATCGAAATCGAAACCCAAGTTCCCATGTGCAGTAATTCCTCGCCGGCTCCGGCCCATGCGACCGCGACTCAACAATCGCCTCAACAAAACCCTTCAAAGACCTCGCCCTCGGTCTCGCAAACCAAAGCATCACATCACTAAGATTCGACAAAGTAACCCACACACACGGCAAAGCATCTCGGTGCAGAAAATACATAACACTAACAGACGAGTATATTTCGCAAGCCCTAGACGCAATAAAGCAAGCCCAGACCCATTCCCAACGTCGACCCGAATCAGATTTCTATCCTAGGACATAGTCTGGTGTGTGACTTTGGGTGAGAAGGGGAATTTTGGGGTTCGTTTTTATGAGGGGCTTAATCATCTTTTTGTTTTTGGGATGAGGGTTTCGACGCCGCTGGAGTATAGTGTGCAGGGAATGTTGATGGGCGGGTTGTGGTTTAGATTGCAGATTGGATATTGGATGCGTGTGGTGGTTAGATCTGGGTATTCGGTGGTACATATGTACATTGCCTAGGTAGATACTGGAAGTGTATGAAGTATTGGTATTTATTTCCTGCTAAATATGATTAGAAAGTCCGTTGATCGATGTAGTATGTAGTTAGAAACCAGACCCTTGATATGGCACGCGACTCTAGCCCGTCGCTTTTCAAAAAAGAAAAAAAGTCCGTATTTGCTTTTGATTTTTTAGAGATAATCTGCGACCGGGTCGCTAGAAAGCGAGACTACAGTTCAAGTTTGCTATGAGCCAGAATGCAAAAAGAAAAAAAAACTCGGATACCGGGAGTCGAACCCGGGCCAGCTCGGTGAAAGCGAGCGATCCTAAACCGCTAGACCATATCCGATTGGTTGAAATATTCGAAGATTTGATGTTATAAGACTGAAGTGAGACAAGACCACACTTGGAGTCGGGTCGGTTCCATTTCCCGTAGCCCGACAGCGTATATGCTTCATATCGCTTTCATTCCACCCGAGCCTCCGATATCAAATCGAGAAGTTGTGAACTTACAAATATTAATGGTGCCATGTGGGGTCATGTGGCGCTGGTTCCTCAATCTCTTGTTAATAAAGAGATAAATCCATTCTTGCTGCTCCAGAAACCCATAACTATTTTGATGTGTAAGAAATATGTTTTCCTTGTTGATATCTTTCATGATAGACACATAGATATATTTGATCCTTGTGGCTGTCTTTAAATAGAAAAAAAAAACGGAATTATCACACTTTTTCCTGTGGCTTAAATTCATCCGGCGAATAGCAACCTTAATTTATTCAATCATCACTTCAAAGTTACAAAAAGACACAGGAGAGAGCATGCCCTGCTGTCGGATGGAATGGAGCACGAGGTGCATTACACAGCCTTTTAAGCGGGTATGAAGACAAAATAGGGAGAATGAGAAGATAAAGAAAGAAGCATGGAAGGAGACAGGTAACGAAGAAAAGGAAGGGGGAAAATAATGAGGAAAGTGGTGGTACTAAGAAACATCTCGATTTGCGGAGTGAAATATTCTTACATTCACTTATGGGTTGTGGTTCTTCTTTTCCCACCCAGGCGTCCTTTCTCCCAGACTCTACCGCCGCGCTCCCCTACACTTGACAGAATGGAGACATTCAGCTTATTTGGTGATCTCAGGCTCGAGGACCCCACAGTTTGCTTGACAGAGGAGCGTCAGCTGGAGCTGGAAAGTCTCATGCCTCTGATTGAAGCGCTGGAATCCAGGACCGAAGATACGGCCAGACATTTGGTTCGCTAATCATCGAATTACTATTAGAATTCGTCTTTTGAAGGATGCAAAGAGGCCTTCAATGACCGTACGGGATAACAAGCATCTGAACTAAATTTGAACGTATCATTTCATCTCTCTAGAATTTCCAGTATTTTAATATATGCAGCAGAAAATCCATTATAGACATGGCTCCTGGGTTTGGCCAAAAGCCAGGCCCAGGTCTAAAAGCTACCCACGGTCTGTTAAAGATCAGGCTAAGAGCAGATTGGTTCCGTTGATGTCAGGAGTAAAGGTGATCAAATCAGAGAACTTGAAGGGAAAAAAAAGAACAAGATGAGGGCAAGGGGCTACTGACTATTGTTTATGTATGTGTCAACAGGCATTGTTATTTAGTCATGTGAAAATGATCTACTCCATCCTCCAATACCGTTGGCATCGTTACAACACTAAAATACCATAATGTATGATAAAGAGCGCCATGGGAGCCATTGGAAAGGGGTTGGCCCTTTAATCTGAGACAGTAGAGCACATTAACCCTGCCCCCTGCTAGCTCATAGCTTCCTGACTGTGATTCCGATATTGATCCGAGTCTAACCGAGAGTTACTATCACACTTAGCAGATACATGACTACGAATTAAAATTAATTCCATTTTCAACTTCAGCCTTGATTGGTCATACCATTCGGTCAATATAACACCGGGTGATGAGAATTTCTTGTACGGGACTTCTAGGTGTAAATTTGTGGGATACAGGTCGCTTCCTAGTGAATTCCTAAACACTCATTTGCAGCCTGTCCCAATATGGTTTAGCAAATACTAGCAGCGACCTTAATCGTGAGAGAAAAAAAGCTAAGAAAAGTTCTCCATAGTAGCACTCAAGAGAAGGCGTAAAAGGTAGAGAGGAATTGTTGAGATAGCCGACCGGGAAAATAAAGGCTAGTACTATTACGAATCTGCGAATGCATTTTTTGTACTCCGTGTAGGGCACTTACCCCAATCCACGTGTATTTATTTCCTGCGGTCGCGTGCCAAGTGCAAGGACGGAGCTAATAAGCTAAAGCCAAAGTCAGAACCTCAGCCGATTGGACGGATCAGCAGAGCCGCACTAGTATCGCCAGGCGATCGGCTCAAACAACTGCCTAGCGGCAGATATCTGAAGATCTTGAATAATAACCGTTGGTCAATTTTCAATCAAAGATAACCTTAGTGCAGGTACGGACCAGCTTAGGGTGTAAAAAGAGAAACGGGGTTCGGCACGCGGCAGTCAGACAATCGGCCCGAAATGGTGCGATGGGCGGCTTAACCAATAGGGGACAAGCAAGTGGGGCCGAATGGATTATGGTTAAGTAAAAGAAAGTCGAATGTCTGACTGTTTTAGGAAGGCGCCGAGAAGTTTTCGAACGGTTCCGTTTCGAGCTGAAGTTGCCCTGGATAGAAAACTCAATTTGGATTTCCATTTGGATTTTCCTTCTCGTTCTCGCCTGGCAGTTTTTCCTGTTGCCTCCACGCGTCACTTCTTATTAAGGTGTCTCTGTCTCCTCGCGCGCCTTCTCCATCTTTCTCCCCCATCCTCTCCGCCACTCTCCCCCCCCATCTCAGAGGTCACATACCACATAATACCCTTCGGTTTCTCCCCACAGCCTACCTCGATCCGATGACACAGAAGGCCAAGGAAGGTGGTGAGATCTTCTCATCACAGGATGGATATGCCAACGATGGGTTCGGCGATATGAGTGATCGTGAGAAGCAGATCTACCAGGGTGGCGTGCAGAAGTTCAACCAGCTGGGCTGGAAGCAGCTGACAATCGTCCTGATTGTCGAGGCTGTCGCCTTGGGAACTCTCTCGATCCCCTCTACATTTGCGACTTTGGGCATGGTCGCCGGTGTGATCTGCTGTGTCGGTATCGGTCTTATTGCCGTCTACACCAGTTACATCATCGGTCAGGTCAAGGTCAAATTTCCCCATATCTCGAACTATCCCGAGGCTGGACGACAAATGTTCGGCCGAATTGGCTATGAAGTTATCTACCTGATGCTGTGCCTGGAGCTGCTTCTGTCTGCAGGCTCTCACTGTCTGACTGGAACCATCGCCTTTGTCAACATCACCAACAGTGGAATCTGCACTCTGGTGTTTGGTGTCGTTTCCATGATCATCTTGCTTATTTTCGCCATCCCGCCCAGTTTCTCAGAGATGGCTATGCTCGGATACATCGACTTTGTGTCGATTATCATCGCCGTCGGAATCACTATTATCGGAACTGGTATCTCTGCGAACAATTCCGTCGGCCTTACTCATGTCGACTGGTCCGCCTGGCCTAAGGAGGACTTGACCTTTTCCGAGGCATTTATCGCTCTCTCCAACATCATCTTCGCCTACAGCTTTGCCCTCTGCCAGTTCTCCTTCATGGACGAGATGCACACCCCCACCGATTTCCCCAAGTCCATCTGGTCTCTCGGTCTCATGGAGATCTTCATCTATACCGTCACCGGAGCTCTGGTCTACGCTTTCGTCGGCCAGGATGTCCAGAGCCCTGCCCTCCTCTCCGCCGGCCCTCTCCTCAGCCGTATCGCATTCGGTATCGCCTTGCCGGTTATCTTCATCAGTGGATCGATCAACACCGTCGTTCTGGGCCGTCTGATCCACGGCCGTATCTTCAAGAACTCCAACATCCGCTTCATCAACACCAAGATGGGCTGGATCACCTGGCTGGTCGTTGTGTCCGTTCTGACCGTTCTGGAATTCGTCGTCGCGGAGGTCATCCCCTTCTTCGACGATCTTCTCTCGGTTATTTCGTCGCTCTTCGTCTCCGGATTTACTTTTTACTTCCCCGCGATAATGTGGTTTATGTTTATCCGACAGGGCAGCTGGTCTGACCCGAAGAACATCGCTTTCGCTGTGCTCAATACTCTCATCTTTGCTGTCGGCTTGATTGTCCTCGTTGGCGGTACTTACTCTAGTGTTGTTGATATCGTGAGTTTTCCCGAAATCCCTACGACTTATCTCTCTGCTGCAAATACTGACTATGTATCGAACAGATCAACTCTTACGCTGATGGTACCGTTGGAGGTGTCTTCTCTTGCAAGTCTACTTAGAAAACCATGCAGCGCATGGAAAATGTATAGATACGATAGATCTCTTTCTGAATATATTACATGAGATGCAAACAATGCCTTGCACACTGTGTTTCTTTGTATATCCCCAGGCCAAAGCAGAGAATCATTGCTACGGATTCAAATGAGCCCAAAAAGTGTGGGGTTTTGGTTGCAGATATTCGACTTGAAGCATGACTGGTATCGCCACTGGGAAGAAAAGTAGTATCGTTTGAAGGAAATAAATGACCTTGCATTGGTCAAAGATGACGCCAAGTTCCTAATTCCTAATTAATGCACACTGTCCTAGGAACTGCCAGTAGGAGAATCAATCATCTTCACTTCAACCTCACTTTCATTCGGTGAATGAAAGGCCCGACTAGCAGTTTTTAACTCTCGCTCCAAAGCATCCGTCAACGCATTCAGTAACCACTGAACCTCACTCTTCTCCCCAACCAACGGATTTTTGTTATCAATCCAGCTCCACCCCTGAGTCTTCTGCGCCGGGTCTTCATCCCTCTGCCTCTCGCTCAGCGCATCCGGGCTAACAGCAGCGGGCTTATGTCTCTCCCCCGAAATAAGAGAAAGATAATACTCCCACTCAATATAATCGAACTCCTTGTTCACATTGCTGCGCGCATATTCCAGCATGGTGCGGATTTCTCGAAAGAGGAGGTAATGATAGTGGTGCACGTTTTCGGCCGCGACATCGCCGCGCGCTCGGGCGAATTCTTCCCTTTTATGCTCTTCTGCTTCGAGGGCGGCTCGTTTGGCGCAATGTGGTGGCGTTGGCATGGGGTTTCTTTCCCTTTCTCCGTTCGGCGTTGCCGATTCGCTGAAAATCTCCTGTGCGTTGTCGTGCTCGCCGGTGATTTCTTGTAACCATCTCTCTCGCCGCTCGCGCCATGAGACGTGTAGTACGTCACGGATGCGCTCGAGGAAGGGCGCGTCGCCGGGTAAGATGGTTATTTCGCCGAGGAAGATGGTTAGATCGCGGATGGAGCAGATGAGTGTGTCGCCGATGTTGGATATGAGGATGGTTATTGTCGGTACGGCGAGGAGGGACCAGAAGACGAAGAATGCTTTGCCTAGACTGCTGATTGGGTAGATATCGCCGTATCCGATTGTTAAGAGGGTTGTGTAGGCGAAGTAGAGCGACTGGAAATACGTCCAGTCACGCTTGTCTTCGGAGCGCCAGAAAACAACGGCGCCTATTAACCAGAGCGCCATCCACACCACCATCGAGATGAGAAGGGATACCCACTTATACTGGACGGTGGATACCTGGCGTATGCGACGCATAGTGATGAACTCTAGTTTCTGTCGTTCACGCTCGCTGATATCGGTGTTTTCGTCATTCGCGGCAGATAGATCTGGAAGGAAACCCTGCAAACGATTGCGACTGGAAGCAGCTTGCTTGACGAAAAGTCGGCGTGTATGCTCCATGAGAAGGTCGGCGATTTTTTGTCGGCCACGCTCGAGCATCAGAGTCCGGATGGACGAGACGATCAGACCCAGGATGAGAACTCCACCGATTGCGTATGGGAAGAGGAGACCACGACCAACATGCGTCGCGGGGGCATAATTCCCGACACCAATGGTGAGCAGGGTATAGTCGGCAAAATAGACGGCATCTAAGAATCTCCATCCTTCTACAGTAGCGTAGACCTCGGCACCTAGAAGCAGATACATGCAGAATATGATTGTTTGTAGCATGAGTGTCCGCTGGCTGTTGGTCAATTTGAATTCTCGTTCAAAGTGGCCTTTATAAGCCCCATATGCCGTCACACTGAGGAGGGACGAGATGATGAAGTATAAACCAGCGGCGAAGGCTCCATAGAAGTAGCTCTGTGCATAGATGCGTCCGTTGTTCTCCGAATTGTACATCAACACCCCGACAGGAATGAGAATGCCGATGAGGAGTGCTGATGAAATGTACCAACCAATGATTATGATCGGCTGGGCAACCTCGAAGCGAATCTTGCGGGCCATATTTAAAGACAGAAACAGGTTGGCTATGAGAGCAAAGGCCAAGGAAATTGCATTGATTGCGGTGACCCTGATATATGTTAGCCTTAGACACAAAACAAGCAGGGCGATGTGAGCATACCATTTCGGATCGGCAATCTCCTTACCCCCAAGTTCCATTCGCCATGGCTGTGACAGAGAGCACACGCTGAAAGCACTGGCCATGGGCCCAAATGTGCCCTGTAGAGTGTTAATATGGCCAAGAAGCAAACCGAGATTGACTGCCATCTGCTTACTGCTGCCAACGGATATGCAGTACTGGCCAACCACCACCGCGCTGCATGATGGACTTCTGCATCTGCACCACCCTGTTTCTCGTTGGAAGTGATACTCTTATCTGCTTGCCCATTTGAAGACTTGTCCAGCATATCAGCCTGATCGGCGATAGCATCATCGAGGCCGGGGTCGTTCATTGTCCCTGACGAAAGGTGGAACCTAGGAGCTTGGCAGGGGCATGGGGAGGCTCTCAAGATGGAGGCATTGTATCTAGAGAAGAGAAATCCCCGAAATGAGTGGGGAAATGCACGACTGCCCAGCTGCCAAGTGGAATTAGTGCGGCTTGTCAAAAATCAAGCTTTGAACAAAAAAAGGGAGGCCCGTCCGTCATTTTGGGGATGCCCGACGTCATATCACGTGCGGATATAAACTGGAACTTGAACCCGGGGAAACCTTGGAAAGGAACCTGAATGAATGGATAGAAAACAAAAAATAAGAGTAGATAAATACCCCCGGAGTAGAATTGGAATAAGTGAATGGAAATGTATATGTATTCAAGTTCAAGTGCCTAGTAAACAGGCCACTCAGGCGAATATCGATCAAGATCAGAATAGAAAAGAGTTAACGAACGGCAGCGCTCGTAGTGCTTTTGTTCCAGAAGAGAAGAAGGAAAAGGGCCACGGAATAACATTCCTGTACATCGCATCGACCAACTGCTATACACTTCAGATGAACAGCAGAAAGAACCAGCCCCTGCTTTCTTGCCACCCGAGTTCATACGGTGGATGCGCAAGACCAAGCAAAAAGCGCAATTTCTGCCAAGAAAAAGTGAAGAAAAGAGAATAAGAAAACTCCCCAATGAGAAAAAAGACACCAAAACTCCACTCCACATAATGACCTGCATTGCCATGGTGTTGGGAGAGAAAAATTCACATGTCGTCCAAAGGAGATTGAGGTAAGAAATTAGGGTATCGCAAGGAAAGGGTCGGTGAAATCATGTCACAATATGCATGTAATCACACAAAAAAGTCATCAAACTAGAGATGAGTCAGCACGGATCATATTTCGGATGTAATTTGCAGGAGACATACAGTGGGCACCTCCACCACCTCCAGGGGTCAAAGCTGAGGGGAGGTTTTGCTGAGGAGTCGGTCGAGGTGAAGGGCGACGCGCAAACTGGGGATCAACGTCTTCGTAGTAGGCGGTACCTTGGTTACCGTTCGCATGAACAGGTGATGGGGTAGGGTGCGGTGAAAGTCCTCGTACATCGGGAGCACCCCAGCCCGCACGAGCGGGAATGTAGGATTCAGTTCGACTGTATTGACTCGTAGGGCTTTCGAGTGGCGCTTGATGGCCGTCAACAGACAGAGCATGTGGATTTTCGTTGCTGAAATGAGAATCCTGCGCATCATACCTCCGAGTCTGAGGCTGCATCTCAATTGCTTGACCAACAGTCTCGGGCGAAACCGCCATTCCAATGGGTCCTGGAGATGGTTGGCGCATCTGTCCAACGGGCGCCTGTCCTTGGACGTCGTACATTTCATCACCGGCGGGCATTGGTCGGCCATAAGAATCAAAGCTGCGGTTGGGGCCTGTCATATAGCCAACTCCACCACCGCGGGCGCCCCCACGAGCAGGCATCATACCACCACGGCCACGCGGAGGCATAGAGCCCATATAACCGCCTCGAGCGGCGCCCGGGGGACCACGAGGAGGTCCTGTATAGGGTCCTCCCCGGCCGTAACCGCCTCGAGGGGGATATCCTCTTCCGCGAGGCACGCCCCCAGGCGGACCACCGCCACGGCGAGAGCCCATGCTACCATCGGAGTACTGATTACGCAATCGAGGATCAGATGGGTTACGCATGGGGCCGGCACCATAGGGGCCTTGGGGAGGCATGCCCGCCTCATCCTGAGCATGATACGGGGTTCCATGGCGACTCGGGTATTGGTTGTCTGGCAGATTGGGAACATCGGCCATTCCGTTGACTGGAGTTCGGGAATTTAATGGTGTCCGATCATCATCGCTGTCGCGAGTATTCGTGCGGAAGGTCCCGAAAGTAGGACCAGACTCGGAAGCGGGTGAACCGGAGATGATGGCTTCCTTATTCTCAGTCGTTTCCGGGAGGGGAGGAGGAGCAGCCGCCAGTGCGGCGGCCGCAGCGTTCTGTCGATTGTAATAATTTTCACCACTCATTTCAGCGTTCTCGGCAATCCGGTTTTTTCGCGCCTTACGGCTCACTAGAGTCCGGCGCATGGCGCATGTCACCACTCCGCAAGCAACAAGGATGATTGTCGCTGCCAGCACGATCCAGCCACCCCATTGTAAATGCGGTACGAAGAGCAGGATGTCGACGAGGAATGCAAGAAGAGATACGAGCAGGGTCGGCAATAGAAGGATGAGCAAGGCGAGTAGGAAGCGTGGCGAATGAGACGGGCCGTGGAAGTGAGCTGCAGCGGCCAGGCCGAGGCAAATGAGGGTTAGGAAAGCAGCAACAGGGTGAACGATGAGAATAGCGGAGAGAGATTTGCGGGTGCTTGATGGTAGATTGAAATCATCGCCGGTGCTATTGATATCATCTGGAGGGACGCTCAAAATTAGCGAAAAAAAGTACTAGGCAGAGGCAGCAAGCAAAACGGGCGCGACTCACTGCTAGTGTATCCGACATGGATATTGGTGCATTTGTCGCTCTGGCAGTAGCCGAAGACACCGTAATCGACATCGGTGAAGGTCGCTAGAGGAATTCCCTTAATTATGGGGGTGGATAGACATGACAGTAGGAGTAGCGCAAATGCGACCAGAAGTAGGACCGTGAGGGGCGTCGCGGGTTTGAGCAACATGATCAAGGCGGGGGGAGGCGGACCGATCCCTCTAGGACCTGGTCTTCACTCCAAGGGATCTTATCGAGTCCAGTGCAAACACAACGAGTTCCGGAGAAAGGGGGATGAGGGGAGGGGTGTTGCGAATTAAGCCAGCATTGACAGGGACATTGCAGGTCTCCTGGCGCGAAGGGTAGCGGGATACTGAGGGAGAGGAGAAGAATAGGAACGAGGGATAAGAAAGGGGTAAATCCCGTCGAAGATAATTGCAAAGTTGCCCAAAGAGTGTAGAGGAAGAAAGAAAAAGAGTGAAAGAAGAGACAAGCTACTTCCAAAAGGTTGAGTTGAGTTGGTGTGGTTTGAGAGGAGTTCAACCTTGCAACTTGCGAAGAAGGAACGGTCAGATGACCATTCCACGACCTCCCTCATTTACTCTACTCTACCTACTTCTATTTTACTTCTACTCTATTCCTACTCTGCTCTGTTCTACCTATTCTACACATTATCCCGATTTCATTCTTTCATTCTCTTCTACCTTGAAGGCTTTGCATTCCTGTTTCCTACATCCCTGCTCCTGCTCCTACGGCTGACGGGATCAGATCCCCTCTCGTAGTGTGCAGGTATAGCGCCCCCCAGGACCGCGCCTCTCATTCGCTGCATCTCCGACGTCGCCTCGGGGCAATTCCATGGACCAGCCGCGCCAAGCCTCGTTATGGGGTTCGAATTGTGAGAAGTGACAGCCAGATGTTGTGTTCTACTCGAGGGATCAAGGTCAAACGATTTACGCCGAGCTGCGACCACTTCCCCACATTTGAAACTTATCGACGTAATTGTCGAACTGTACGGAGTAAAATAGAGTGGCCATCTCCAACAAAGAATGCAAGTTCAGCCTGATGATCTTCGGACAAGACCCGACATTTCATCGGTTCCAGCCCCCAATGTTCCGCGGACACCCCTCTCGCCACGAACCAAATCACAACCAAAGCTTATTGCTCTCATTTAGACTTGGACTCGGTCTTGGGAACTCTTGGAGGTCTTCGCTCTTAACGTTCCAGACCAGGCACCCGAGATAACCCCGAGGCATCATCTTTGATTGTGAATAATTGTGAAACACTGATCAGCATTCGGGAAACTATACGGAGCACGATCCACAGAACCTCATGAGAAAGGAATGCGATGATGTATTCAACTGCAGGATTTCGAATTGCCCTTTCCAACAGAGCTCATCTACCGTACTCCGTAGCCCACTCTAAACGCACGGTTCATCGAATTGACTGGAGAAGAACCGGCGCCCCAGCACCATCTGGACCGGGCCTCCATACCGTTGCGGCCCACAGCCCGCCTTTTAAATGAAACAAGCGGACTTCCGGCGGGTCATATTAGCCCCAATTTTAATAGTGACGCCCTGGCTTCTGGGGGAGATAAGATGGACCACTGGGAGCGTATGGCGCGAGAAACTACGGGATACTGGGCCGCCAGTCGGCTATTTCTCCTCGTCCATATCTCCATATGCGGGGATTCAAATGCCATAGCTTAAATGCCCAAGCCTAAATAAGCTTACGCCTATCGCTATGCAATGCACCTACCCCATACTCCGTACAGCGTGCTCAAATCCCACCTTGGATTCCCATCTGATCATTTGATCGGTCGCATAGTATGGAGTAGTGAGTGCTCCGCCTGTTTTATGGATGGTATGGGTTACACGGACAATGGCATTGGTACAAGGAGGCATTCAATCGAGGTTATTCAGCAGGACTTGGAAGACTGGGATTCAAGATTTTCCTTCTTGGATAAATGTTCTCGAATAGCCTTGTTTAGAGACCACACAAGAGTAGCTGCTCCAAGCCAAAGCTATTGATCAATACGGTGCAAGGAAGCATCTGGTCCGGTGTATGCTAATCAGATCAGAACCCTGTGGTATAGTTCCCTCAATCGATCTGCAACTTGTGCTACTACACATAGTTACAATCTGCGTAACTGAATTCGTTTGATGTTAAAGGAGACTTCATAAGTGTGGGCTTCTACCCGGCTGTCTACTCCAGAGACCATACATTCGTACACACGGACCTGTGATTTAGCTCTCTTTATCTAAGTTCCCATCGATCGGCGGCAATGTCTATCTCGTTCACTTTAGAAAGCATGTCCTGTCTCCGGAACCTATGGCCCTGGCCTAGACGAAAGTCACAAACCGATGAAGATTGTTCCCTTCTACTCGATACTAGTAGAACCACGATAACCCAGTCGTGGGAGATGACGCTGCAAAATGAAACTCAGGGTAAAGAGCCCGAAGAAAAAGCCCAAGAACGATATGTTCGGTTTGGGATCGGAGGAGCCGGAAATATACGCAAGTCTTGCTGTCCTTTCCTTTTCCTGGGATAATTGGATCATTCGGGTGTTGATGCTGATGCTGACTGTCTGCTTTCATTCCATCAGAGTCTTACCCCGCGATGAACCGACAGTTCAATTAATTACGCGTTGATTGTTGTAGATTACTATAACATATGTGAGCTGTAGCTATTTTGGGCACGGATGACTAGCCGTGCAGACAGTGCAAGGGGTTCGCTAAGGGAAATGGACTCGATTTCACAACCACATAAGCCAAGTCTACAACTTGAAATTAATGTCAGCAAGGGTACCCTAATTTAATGCTTAGCGTGAGAGAGCCATGAATACTTTCAGTATATTTCGAATAGCATAGTTTTAGAATTATAAATGATCGGGTGGAGAGAATTTCAGCTTGTGTGCCCGCCTAGTCCCTAGGGTACGAGTACTATGACTTAGTGTCGCTTCAAACAATGGCCCATGGATCGACAAAGAAGTAAAACCGTATATATGAGGCTTTTATTACATTAAATTTCTTATTCTTAAAATTAATGGGCTCGCTTTGACCGAATTCAAGTTCTACTTGAGTTTATATAGGATGCATACCGGTAACTATACAATTGACCCATTACCTCCTACCTCTGGAAGTAAATGACCATACAACGATGAATCTGATCCCGTATCCACCGATATTGCGTTGGAGGCAATCCCAACTCCGAGTCACCAAGATTCCGCAGAAACGGAAAGAGATGCCATGGCCCCATGAGAGGCGCGGACATCAAATGAGTTTGCGTAACGGGCCTTGTCTCTGACCACGGGTATGTGACCAAACCAGGCTTCATCCGCACAGATTCAATCTGGGATCCGAGAAAATATGGAACAGAAGCGCAGACATCGTCCGCAAGCTTATGGATAGTTTGCGTGATGGCGATTGCCCTCCTTCCATCGGGATCAAGTGAGCCGGCCATGGAAAGACATTTGAGCATTATTCTCTGCACCAGAATGCGACAGTCGCGGAATGTGTTCCACGTCACTGCTATCCACATATCGGCGTAGCAGTCGCAGCGATTAAGGTACATGCCGGCGTTGCGTACGGCTTCCGGGATTATGGTCGCTGCAGTAGGTACCCATCGCTCTGGAAGCCAGTGTGTCCATGACACGAGGTTGATGTCGATTTCGATGGATTTGCGGAGTATAGATTTGATTTTCGTTTCGTCTTGGGGTTCGGTTAGCATGCGTTCCCAGGTTTGTCGTAGTCGTACTATCTCTGCAGCGATTGATGACAGTACTACTTTGGGTAATGGACCCCGCGCATGTGGTAAAGGCCACACAATGGGTGTTGGGATCATAGGGTTGGTGAAGGATCGAGAGTTCTTGATCTGGGGAGGGGTAGGTCAGCGGCAAAGTCACAAGATATCTGGCTGGAATATTGCATACTATCTGAGCCTCGATTGTATGGAAAACCTGTTGTGACGGCGTCTGCTCCATGGGGTTTGAATCTTTCTCATTGATGAGTGCGATTGCTCCTCGTAAGTGAGCTCTCATGGGGGATTCAGAGTCCTTTGTAGCAACCATCTCCTATGCTATTTTTAGCTTTCATCCTCTCATATCAAGAAAATTCTATAGAAGCCATAAACATTATACCATACCTCATATATAGAAAGCAAAATGATTGAAAGCAGCGTTGTATTGACATCGGAACCGCCTCCTGGTTGCAAGGCCTCTCGGATCTTTGGCAAGGCCCTGATGAAATATCGCTCTGATGCTTGAACTAATGAACCCTGACCAGTCCAAGCGGCAAGCGTAAAACATCCAACCGCAAGAGTGCTGAGATGAAGATGGGAGCCGCGTTCAGCGCTGGAATACATTCCTGGGAGAACTTCCATAAAGCCACTTCGAACTGATGGGTCCTGGGGTAGATATAGAAATGCGTTAAACCAGAGTGGAACGACTGTATCTTCCATTGTCTGATAGAGATCAGCAGGGCCTAGAGGCGGAGGCCAAGAGGAGGATGAGCTTGAAGACCTGGAAAGAGAGAGCGCTTTTGGCTCTGGGCGACTTGATGCGTGTCCATCACTGGTGCTCAACGCATTAGACGATGCGGGACTTGGCGTGTCTCCGTCGTCTCCATCATTGTTACTATATTTGGACCTCTCGCTTGTTGTTGATGACTCTGTCGTCTTTCTAAAAGAAGAAGATTGATCTCTATGTACCAAATCAAACGGATCTGGATACCCTGGACATGTGCGTTTTGTTCTTATACATGCTCTGCAGTGGGGTCGTGTTTCGTCGCACTTGGAGTGTCAGTTCGACGAACCTATTCCGACAGGGGCGATATATACACAGAAATGATACCTTAATACGACGCTGCCGGCAATTCCGACATCCAGTACTTGGCTTCCCCTGGTAAACCATAGCGTAGCTGATGGTGTGAGACGGATGTGCGTTTTTTTTTAAGCCGACAAGGCGATCATGGGGACTTGCCGAGACACAACATTTAGTGCGGTCCAACGATACCCGGAAGCTCTCGTGATATAACAAAGTGGATCAGTAGAATATCGAGAATAATCAATATAGAAGAAAGCAGTTGGGCTCTTCCATTTGGTTCTGGCCAAGCCGGTGTCACGTGGAGATCGGCCAAGATGCTCCGCCGCCTCCGCACGCGCTGTCATTCCCCTCTCCTCTCAGCACTTCACCATTTCAGCACTTCAGCGCTTGTCCATCAATTCAGATTTCTTACATAGTAAACCAAGCCCTCAATGACAATTTAGAATTGTCGCCTCAAGTGTCATTTCATCCTCCTTCGCCACAACTCGAATATCCACCGACCAGACCGAGAACCTGTCTTTGCAAATCTCAACAAATCTATATACCCACACCAAGCAATGCTTTCCTTTCTAGGATGGGGCTCCGGCTCAAAGCCAGACGCAACCACACCAGGTCCCAATGAAAATGCATTGTCGAAACAAGACCAACTTCCTCCTTCCACATCAGGTCCTTCCTCCTCCGAACCATCAACACAACTAGTCCAACCACCCAGACCACAAGATAGGACCAACCTCAAACTCCTCGCCGGAGGAATGGCCTTCTTCGCCTTCTCAGTGTTCATTACCCGAAGGGCCCACATCAAAAAGCGCATCGCCGCCATCCCGCCCTACTACACGTCCTCAACCTACTTCCAGCCCAATTTCAACGGCGCGGCGGATTCAGCCGAAGCGCTCGCCCTTGCCACAATCAATGTTGTGTCCTTTGGAATGATGACTACTGGCGGTATCATGTGCATGCTTAATGTCAATGGAATTGAGGATATGCGGCGCATCATGCGGGGTGGATTAGAAGGCGCTGCCCAGGGCAAGTCGGATGAGGAGCTCGAGAAGGAGGTTACGGATTGGGTTGCGAGCGTTTTTGGCGATCGCTTTGAGAAACAGCTTGAGCTTGAGAAGGCGAAGAAGCGTGAGATGCTGGAGGCAAAGAGGGACTAAGAAGGTCGTGCCAGTGGTGCCGCTCGTCTCTGCTGCGCCCGCATTTTCGGGATACATACTAACATAACATCACACTCTGCTCTTGTTTTTACGATACCTTGTACATTATGCATCTGATTTGATATACTGAGCATAGCCTGCTGGTGTTCATTGCTAAAATATCATGAAGAAAATTCTCTGCTTCTCTTTTTAACTGTGCGTGTGTGGTATAATTTATTGTACAGTTGACTTCTAGCTATCAGCGGTTCAATTGATCGTACCGCTGGCGAGCAGTTGCTTTGGTTTTTTCTCAGGAATTCATCGTAGCGACCCCGGGTATTGCGTGCTGCTTCTTCGCTTGCATCGCCCAGTTTGCTGCCCTGAGCTCCTAATCCGACACCTTGCGCGTAAACCTCGGTGGCAATGGGGGCTGTGACGCCTGTACCCTGTGCACCTAGGCCAGAACCAGCTGACCAACCCATCTTGCTAAGAAGTGATGCACCCTTGGACGTTGTCTGCACTGGTGGTTCATCTTCCTCCTGCGGAGCCGACGGCTTCGGTCGAGCAGCTCCAGCACCAGTACCAGCCTTGCCGCCACGGCCAAATGCCTTTCGACGTTCTCGGGCACGATCGCGATATTCAGCCGTCGGGGGTACAATGCCGTGTTTGATGAGTTTCCCCATACCACGACTCTTCGCTTGTTCATTCCGCAGGTTCTCCCGGTGCAGTGCACTCAGGCGTTCATGGCGATTGACATTGGCGGTGCTCTTAAATTGGCGCATGCACAAATAGCAGCAGTTGCGATTGAGATCCGCATAGGACTGCGTCGGCGGGGCATTCTGATCGCGAGGTTCTGATGAGGTCTCGATGATGTTGCCGTCACTGTCTTTTGGGATGCCGTGGAGCTCGGCGTGTCGGTTGCTCCAAAATTGCAAGTGGGAGGGCATGGCAAGCTTCTTTGCATTTGCATTGGCTGGTGCATCCGCCTTTCTCTTTTTAACCTTCTCCATATCCTTTTGTCCCTTAGACTGGCCTTCGTCTTGGCCTGCGACAGTCTTATCGCTCTTGGTTTGGTCATAGCCGACGTCGTCTTCGGGTGATGACAACATGAGCTCCGTCACGTACCCCTCATCGTCCCAATACATGAGCTTTAGCGAGGGGTTGGCGAGTGGACTGAATGTGAAATGTTCTGTACTGGGATGGGGATCCATAACTGGTACGAAAACTCCCGCGTGTATGTAGCTAACAAGAACTGGCCGGGATGAGATGGTGAACTTGTCGAAAGAATTCAACCGCTGAATAGCAGCTTGGGCATCCTGTATAAAGTACTGTCAGTGGGGCTGGATGAGTGGGAAGTGCTGGTCTACATACCATGACATTGGCAAATTCAGCAAACCCGTAACGCCAACTCTCATTCGTCCTGCGATCTCGGACCAGCAATACGCGTCGGATAGAACCCTCACGGGCCCCAAGATTAGCATCTCCAGTTGTCGAAGCAACCTTGCCAGCTTTCTTTTGGGTATTAGTGGCGTTATCACTATTGCCCCCCGCTGGTCGGTATAGTTTGGCGACACCTTTTGCAAGGAGATCTTCGTTGACAGACCCTTCTAATCCTCTAATGAGGATGAATTGGGAGGGTTGGTTTTCAGGAGCGGCATCGTTATCGCCATTGTTCACTACTTTCGGGGCAGGGACCCCGGGAGGACCGACTGGACCCAACTCTGGTGTCTATTAGCATCCAAGACTGATGGGACGGACACAGGGTAAACCAACCGGGACGGGGTGCATTGCAACGAAAGCACTTTGCACGAGTAGAGAAATTGACAACCGCACACTGTAAGCTCATAATTAGCAGGGGTTAAAATTCCAAAGTGTTTTGGCAGAACTCCTACCATTCGGCATGTCCAATCCCCTTCACCCTTCGACCGGGTTCGATCTTCCCGTTCACGGCTGTACGCTATGCGAACCTTGGTACTGCGATCGTTCTCTCCAGCAGTTGGGCCGTATAGATAGATGCAGGGATGGCTCCGTTCTAAAAAGTCCCGGGCATAGTCGATAGTCCGGAAACGAAGGAAACCAAGACCTCGTGATATTTCTGCCAACATAATATCCATGAGTATACGAATCGTTCGTTTTGTCATAGTAGAAGTTCGGTCCACTAACTCGTTTGTCTGTCACGAATAACGCGGATTTCTTCCAGGCCGGTGATGTGGTAAGCTTGCTTGAGTTCTGCTGAAACCTACATTGAGAAAGAAAGAGTGAGCAAAAAAGCAGCAGTTTCCAGCAGAGTGCAACTCACATCATCCTCTGACATATCTTGTGGAATTCCATCCATCATGATTTCTTTGCTTTCGCGACCAAACCCCGACCCGCCTCGACGAGCACTGCGGCTGCGGCTGCGACTCTGACTATAACCAGGCGAGCGATAACCCTCCCGATCGCGATCTCTATAGCTTTGCCGCCCTCTATGTTGAGGCGATCGTGAAGGTCGACGACGGTGATCATCCTGGTCTCTGTTATGAGGGGGAGCCCTCGCATCCCAATTGTCCGAGTATTCACGCCGGCGATTGTCGTGCCGTTGGGGGGTGCCAGAATAGCCTTTACCGTGAAACGAAAAGGGTGATATCAGCCAAAGTTCAGAATGAGGTGCAGGAGAAGACCTTGAGATTCAGAGCACATGACGTTCTTGTCATGTTCATGCGGGGAGGAGAGTGTACCGCCAGGTGAGCGAGATCTTGAGCGGTCGTCGTACATGCGCCCGTCGCGATCATCACGGGGAGGATAGGCCCGCCGTTGCGGACCTGGGTTTTGTCTGGTGTCTTCGTATGGATGCACCATCATGCACCGACTTTACCTAAAGGCGTCAAGGAGCGAGGCAGAGATAGAGGCACTTGCGGAGTGGATCCCAAGGATGTTGGAGAGCTTGCGATAACGTGGGCAGAATGGCTGACCGCTCTGGGAGCTGCGCTTTGCTGACTTGAAAGACCTAAGGCCAGAAATCTGGAGAGACAGTCTAATTGGTCAATTCTGCCACCATGTATACCCATCCTACATTTAAGTACATACAGCTACTACAATATTGAATGTCTTTGCAAGAAATTTGAATATAATACGGATTAGCCAACAATAAACTAAAAATTAAGTTTAAATACTAAAAACGCGTATAACAACCACCAGCGCGCTATGTAGCGCGGATATGCGTATCGAACAACATTATTAAGCTTCAAGTTACTACACTGGTCAGACATGTAGGAAAGTACATCTGAGATATCTCTCATACATTGGTCAAAATGATCATGTTGAAAAAGTATGATTGAGAAATTTCTCGAATATATTCTATGTTAGATTGGAGATCGGGCAAGTAAACCCTCCAGGCTCTCGAAAGTACTTTGACACTTGAGGAAAGCCTATGGCACAACCCATTCATCTATTCCCAGGAGATTGGAGACTTTTGAAAGTTTGAAATATTTAATCACAAGCTCTCAAAAACAGCAACTGCCGCCTTAGCACTTGACGTTGCGCTAGCGGGATTCTGGCCTGTCACTAAACGGCCATCAACGACATAGAAGTCATCCCAAATTCCAGCTGCGCGTTCATCTGTAATTTGAATTAGCTTTCAATACTGGCACAATTATCATATTCAAGTACGACTCACAAGTAGCTCCAAGGCGCTTAGCAAGTTCCTCGACCAGCTCGGTATTCCAGCTCCGAAGTTCAGCCATGATTCCCATAGTATCTTCAGCTTCAGAGGTGAATCCAGTTATCTTTCTGCCCTTGATAATAGGCTCCCCCGTTGCCTTATCGAGAATGTTGGCAAAGATGGCAGGGCCGTGGCATACTGAGGCAACGACACCACCGTTTGCCCAGACCTCCTCGGCAATTTTCTGCAAGGAGGATGCAGTGGGGTAGTCGATCAGAGCGGCATGGCCAGCAGAGGCATAGAACAGACCATATTGAGACTTGTCCAAATCGGCGGCCTTGTGTAGGTTGTCCAGCTTTCGGCGGAAGTCGCTGTTAGGATCGTTCCAGGTCTTTAGATCATCGCCGTTGAGAAAGTCCGGCTGTTGCGACAGCCAGTCAGGGGTGTATTTTCCTGTCTCGGAGGCGAGATCGACTTCGAAGCCGGCGGCAGTGAGAACGTTGAATGGATGAAGGGCTTCACTGATGAATAGTCCGGTCGTTTCCCCTTGGAGGAGAGTGGCCTGAGCCGAAGTGATGCTGATAAGAGCCTTGCGAGCGGGAGACATTTTTAATTTATGAAGGTATTGGAGTAGTGGCTGTTTTCTTGAGTAGAGAAAGCTGTGGAACTGTTTGAATATTGATGTAAAAAGGTGTAGGTGGACGAGGATTTATAGTCATTGTCGTTTAGTTTGGACTGCACCATGACTCCGTAACTCCGGATTTGAAATGGCCTAAAATGGGTTAGCGTCTGGTTCCAGCACCTGTTCTATTGGGACCTTTGTAACTCCGCGACTCCGACATTCCGCGACTCCGCGACTCCGCAACTCCAGCATCTTTGTAGATAGGTCGGATTACGCTGGCCCATTCACCTAGGATTCGGATTGTGGAGTCCCATTAGAATGACGTAGAATACGTGAACGCATCCAATGATATTCGTGCGAATCTTTTTGTTCTCACCCCCCCACACGGCTTGCTTCCTGTCGTATCTTACAAGTTGTCTTCACAACTCCGTACCTCCGATGCAGGCTAGTAAGATTGGCCATCAAACCTTGGAATTGTAAAAATTATCCGAAAATACTGATGAAGACTGATGGGCCAATTAGAGAGTTGTTTAAACTTGAAGCTACTGGAACAGTATATAGGTAAACTTACTAGTAATTTCATAGTCTGATTTAGGGCGGGTACGAAGAGAAGCACGCTTCAGGCTGGTTTACTCCAGGGCTTAAACACGTTTGAATGCATTCTGCCCAGGTGGTCGCCGATCAAACATCATCGACTCGGACTCGTAATAAAAAGTCGTAGTTTATTCATTATTCACAATAGCTATATTAACGTAGGCACCTGGGCACCAGATCATTCTTCACTCATATTTCTGATTGAAATTGTGAAAAGTCGTCAAGGCCGGGCCAAAGCGCCTCAGCACTATTCCAGAAATCAATGTCGACAGCCATGTCGAATAGGTTGAACTCCGGTGCATCAAAAAGATCATGGGATGGCAGGGTTTGATCAACTGACACCGATGAGGAGCTGGCTTCGAAGTCTTGAGGTAATATCGTAGCGTTGGACCCAGTTGCATTGGGCTTTGCGAGGGACTCAATCTTGACGGATAGATCACGAACAATCTTCGCTGCGTTTGCAGCAGCAGAAAACTTGGCACCGTAATTATCGAACACCAAGGTAGCGAGTTCGATTGCATGCTTAGCCTGGTTGAGTAAGGTCGAAGACGGGAACAACACCACAAACCCAACAAGGGTCATAAGTGCATTCCACTGGCAGAAGAAGACCTCGAGCCATCCATCAAAGTGCGTCGATTCTGTGAGCGTCTGGTGCGTGATCATCGTCAACATTATCGCATGAGAAGCGCATCTCATGGCGAGTTCCTCTGCCATCGAACCCGCCGGCGGTTTCAAGGTGAAGGATACGAATGGACGATAGAGGTTCACGCTGAGATGATGGTATGTGTGTTCAAGGAGTAAGCGCTGTCGCTGCAGCCAAGGTGGGGTAAATGGCTCAAGTATAATAGGGGTGAGATCCGTGGACAAAGATCGACCATTGTTTTGACGCTTCAATTTCAGAGATTCAGGAACACCATCGACCCATTCCTGAAAGTTCTGGGCGTGTGTGTTTAGAAGTCTCGCACTGGAGGCTTGGGTTTTATGATCAGCCCATAAAGCTTGGCCCGCTGGCATATGGATATACTGATCGAAAAAGGCAGTGTGGGCTGTTCGAGCTTCGATGTAAAGCTTGACCGTATGTAGATTGTAGCTCAGCCATGTAGCATTTTGTCCGATAGGAGCAAACATGGATCCGGAGCTCGCAGCGGCCGTGAGATCGTCACTGGGTAGAGACGGCATGGCGTGGGAGCTAGATAGCAGAAAGGGGCGACCGAGCTTCATTGCAGATTTGCTGTCCATGACGTAGACTGCCCACCACAGCCGTCTGCGCATCTCGCGATCCTTTTCGGACATGGTCGGCGGGGGATCCAGGTGCAGACCAAGCATATAAGCAGTGCTTACAGCGAGACCCACAGTGCTGATCATCATATTGTGGAAAGATCCGCCACATATGTAGACTGCACAAAGCAGATGACATTGTAATGTTGATAATGATGGACTGTCAAGCTCATGTTTAAGCAGCTTTTGTCCACGCCAATAGTGCCACCGACCCGCAACTAGCGAATCGTTCCCCTCAACAAGAATTCCTTGGGCCCCTGCAGGCATTGTGGAGGTTGCATATTGCATGCACATGGCAATTATAATATCGACGAGGGCTGAGGGTCTCCGATCCTGTCCGTCACCCACTAATAGAGACTGATAATGATTCTTGAACTGTGTCTCGTCCACAATCGGAAAACGCGATGTATGGTTAGTTTGCCAATAAAGATTTAAAAAGTAGTCCTCTTGGATGAGACTCAAGTAAACCCCCGAATTAGGAATATCCTCGGCTGGAGGTGCCCATGGACGGCTAGTACATCCAAGGAGACCCGACTCAGGGACGTCCAGAAATTTGTGATCACTGGTTGTTACAGGATGCAAACATTGGGCGGAATTTTCCTTTCGCGGTTCCAGACCGAGAGACTCGCTAAGACCCTGAATAAAAGAGTAAAGCGATGATGGCCCAAACCATGTTTCGTTAGAGGAGCGCGTAGGTTTAAATTGAATACCATCGCAGTACCTTCTTAAATCAGGGCCTGGGATATTTCCCGTAGAGACACGAGCCGAAGGCAGTGATGATTGTGACGATGCAGGACTTGGTAGGTTCTGTTGGCCAAAAGCCTGTCGTTTGAGCTCTGTTTCTAGTTCCTGAACTTTCTGCCTAAGGCGAGCAATCTCTTCGGAGGCTTCTGTGAGAGTTGAGGTCTTGGCCGAACCACTATTACTGCAGTGGTTTCCACGTGCTATGCACTTTGAACATGGTATGCCATTGTCGCACTTGGTGCGGCGAAGCCGACAAGCATCACACGCTCGGGCTACTTGAAGCCGTCTCTGGCGATGGCGATGTTGCGGCTCCACTTGGTTTTCAGGTCCTGGCAGGGAATGATCCAAACTCCCAACCATGAAAGCGGCTTTAATAGGAATAGCTGGAGACGAAATAACGGGAACAGCTAAAAAGCGAAGTCGATGTTGGTAATCACAAAATGTCTCCTTCTTACGTGATGCATCATGTGACATCCAATGCTGATGTATGAGGTCATGTGATATTGAATGAACAGTCGTGCTGTCTAAACCTCAAGTTGAATATAGGAGTCTCTAAAAAACCTGATATTGGATAATTCTGTAGTCTAAATGGGCTTCAGTATAGCCTATGACTCATAAGTCAAAAAGCTGAGCAGGGGCATTCAATGATATTCCTATATTCAAGTTCCCTTCATCGCTCAGAGATGCTAAGGTACAAGTTCAAGTTGGAAAACATAAAAGTTATCATTGATAATGCATAAAGTATTGGAATTGGAGATAATATTTAAGTTTGCCTTCAACCTTGGAAGTTTACAAGTTTAGATCTGGCTGTTTTCCAAGCGGTACATATAACTACCTAGGTAGTGGAGGTCATTGCTCCTCGCCGAGCTTCTGAATCAAACTCCAGGGCTCCAGGGCCTATGCTGATTACCATTACAAGGATTCTGAAGCCAACAAGCCTGGTCAGAAATACTGCAATTCAAGCAAGTGACATTTTCGATGGACCAGCATGACCGGAAATGTCTCCATACGAAAGTGTTTCGACCATTGTGGCGGCGGCACTGGTATTGACTATATGCTGCGCACAGCACAGAAGTGAAGGCGAAGAATATCACAAAGACCGTGACTCCGACTCTTCAAGTTCTATTAGGATCAATACCATACCGTCTCCAGGCAACTTGGGGATCTTGTATATCAGACCGCAATATGTTAGGGTCCTATCAAGATATACCAGTACGATATTTCCTCGAAGTCCGTGTCTGTGTTTGTATTTAAATACCATGTCTCTTTTACATTCCACTGTAGGGCCACTTTTTTGTATTAAATTACACACTACGGACTGCGGGAATGTGGGGTTGTCAAATTAAACCTAGAGTCCAAATCTTGGAAGTTAGTAAAGGAAAAAAAGAGTGCATTCAAAGACTTGGAATTGCCTACCTAGGTACGTACTAACGCGTGCCGTCGCGTACTTCAAGTTCAAAACAACACATCCCAAGATCAGAATCTCGGTATTGGATCTATTCCAAGACCTTGAGATTGAATATATCTAAATCTTACCTAGGCAAAGTTAGTAAAAAGAAAAATATATCTAAAGAGGGGGGAGGGAAGGAAACCCTGCTCACTGACAGCCCTGGACTCGAGATGGACCTCTATGATTTCTCTTACTAGTAGTCCATTTCAAGGTTTCTGGGCATTCAACCTTGGAAATATTCATGAAAGAATTTCAACGTCCCGATTAAGCCAATTCAGCAACTGGTTTGTTCGAACCCGGCATTTCAGCATGCATATCCGATTTCGAGGCCAGTTCAGCATGCGCCTCTGCTGATAGTTCACAAGGCTCCGCGAATGGCCCGGGGTTCGTTTGACTGTCTTCAAGTTGGAGACGCCTTTTACGCCGAAGCAAAATGTACCAAACTAAGGCAATAACCACCGCTAATCCAGCCACTCCGCCAACCACTCCACCGGCAATTGCACCGGCATTACTACCATGTGAAATCTCGGTTGATGGTTGAGACAAGGCTGTTTGAGACGTATTTGACTGAGACGATGTTGTTATTTCGAATCCGGGAACACGTTTCTGTATCAAGGAAGCTAGTGTAGCGTCTGCAAAGCCCGAGACAGGCACTGTAACCGTCGCTCCTCCAGCAGGTCTATATAATCGTTAATTTGAAACCTATAAGTAATTGTCTTCGAAACTTACCCCCCGCCGATCTTGTTGTAGATGATTGATGGAACCTCATAGCTAGCACTGGTATTGAGGCTTTTTTGCCACTCATAAGTCGAGAGATCCAAAACGCGCACAGGTTCAAACGCGTTGCTGCATGCTCCGTCTGTGAGCGAATATGCCCCAGCGCGTACATCGCCTCCAAGGACGATCATCTGTGTACCCTGAAACAATTGGCATTCGCCAATAGAACTGCGACCAATAGTCGAATTAATTTGCTGCTCTGTATTGGTCTTGTTTGATAGTTCGGTTGCTTCTATCCATTGGAAAGATGGAATCGAAAGAATTCGAACATCTTCATACGCGCGCTGGTCTGTCAAGCTCCATCCACCGTAGACTGAGATATGGAATGCGCTGTGGTCGGGTGACACCGCAGCAACAGCACAGAACATATCTAGGTCAACGGGTAGGTCGCTGTTACCGGACGTCTCTTGCATCCACCATGTATGAGAAGCAATGTCGTATATGTAAACAGCATCCCAATCAGCAGGATAGGGCCAGCCTGAATCAGGGCTCAATCCCTCGGTGACCTGATCCGTAATTTAGCAAGGTCAGAGCGGAAGATTATCCAAATCATGTTGTGATGCGGGATAGAGGGATAACTAACATTTCCTCCTCCAAAGCTGATGAGCATTCCCTCCGTACTGGCTGGAATATAGAGGAGAGTGCCAGCGTTTAGGTTTGGCACATTGAAGCCGTGAGATCCATGATCGAGAGTCTCATTCGTCCATGTCAGATTGTTCGGATCGGATGCATCGAATCGTATCATGCCTTCCATGTAAGGACCACTCCCACCAAAGATGAACCCAAGACCCAATTCTGGAACACTGACAGATTGCGCAGTCGACCGATTCCCAAAGTTGAATTTTCCACCGCTTACCTCGACCTCTTTCCATTTGCCAGATGAAACATTGTAGAATGAAACTGTGTCGATGGCGGTATCGAATCCACCACCAAAAAAGTACATACTGTCATTCGTTCTCCACATTGCGCCGTTAGATCCTGGGTATTCAGTCATTTGATGAGCGACATTGATGTCAGAGCTGATAGCACTGGTATGAAGTGCGGACTGGGGAATCGTGCTCTCAACGGGGAATTGACTGTCGAGATCCATATAATATAAGGTCGAGCCTGCCTTCTTAGTACCGCGATTCATCGTTCCTGCGAGGAGAGCTTACTGGGCTCGATCACTTGTCCATCATAGGAAACTGTGCTGTAATTCCCGCCCATGAAATATAATCGATCGTCCATGAGGTTAACTGTAGCGAATGAGCATCAATAACTTCAACTTCAAGACCGATTCCGAGTGAGTAAGCTGTCATACCCCTGGGCCCAGAGATGTAGCAAATATCACCTGCTGAGCATGATGCTTGACGGCACAAGGCCAGTGCCCCGAGAACTGCGGAAACCCATGGCCTCATGACTAGGTGTCGCTAAATAACGACGCGTAAATCGATGGCTAGGGAGAACAGCTTGGAGAGAAAATTTTACAGGAACACTTCAGGTGCGGGCCGTTCCCCAAATGCGCATTTGTTCATGCAGGACGACTTGAACGGCCCCCAATAGTGGAGAGAGGGGAATTACAGACTAGCTGGTACTCCGGAAATTACTCTCTCGGCTAACCACAGTGCAATAGGACGACTCGGAGCAGTCAGTTAGCGCCGGGTCTTTGCCAATAAAGAGTTCAAGTTTCAAGTTCTCCACCCCTTACCAGGGCTCTCTTTGAGACCTGCAAGACCACGGTTAATCAACGATACTGAGGCAAGCACTTCCAAGGTTGTTTCGCTTCAAGTTGCCCGCAAAGCATCTGGTCTCCACCAACTTGAACTAGGTTTGAGACCAGGCGGCCCGAAAGCAGGTACCCACTGTGTTGTGCCAGAGGCCCCGCTCATAGGGTAAGATCGGGTTGTCTGGTGCTTGAGGCCAACAATCGAGCTTAAAATAACTTGAAACCTTGGATTTGGATGTCCATCGAATTCAAAGGACTCGCGACATGATATAGATTCTGACCCGTAAATCTATCCCAACTGAATATATGGGTCGGTTTTTTTGCACATTTTTGAATCTTGCTCGTAATCTAAAAAGCATCAAAATCCTCTCAGCCAGGTCAAAATTTCACATGTCACAGTTGTATACTTCATGCTGTAACTAACCAGTTAGTGAGTGGGTATCCATGGATCAAGGACGAAAAGCTACATCAATAAGCCTAATGCACCCAAAATATCGAAAAAAACAAGACATAAATACGCCGTTCGTAAAATACCCCTAAACGCACCGGCAAGAAAATATAAGAATGTCCAACCATTCAAGCCGGGGGAAAGCAATTCGGAACCGCGGTGATAGCGGGTCACGTGGATGTAAACAAAGCGCGGCCATCTACATCATCACCATCACCAACCACAACAACTCCCTCACCACAACATCGCGGGGTCCCAGAACGACACCCAACAAACACCCCTCCACATAAATAACACCATGAATCAAAAAGCGCACAACCCGGGATCTCCAGGCCCCGAAGAAAAAGACCTAGACGCCGAGATCCACACCATTCGCGCAGAGAGTACGCCCATCCCATCCTATCCCATCACGCCCCCAAAAAAGTGAAATAAACACCAGCTAAAACATTCCCCCAGTCTCAACCCTCGCCCACCGCAAAAGAATCCTAACAACAAGCCTCCTCACCACCCCAACAATAAAATCCCTCCTCCGCAACGCCAACACCAACACCAATGCCAAAACCCCCACCACCCTAAAAGAAGACCTCTCCCCACTAGCAACAGCAGCCGGCGCCCACTCATCCACCAATCACCACCGCATCGCCTTCGGCGCAACGGCCTTCCCGTTCAAAGATCCCGCGCCGAATAGCCCCGCGCCGAATCTGTTGGGTGTACGGATAGATATTTGTGCGCGCGGCCGGTTCGTGAAACCTTACTATGTACTCTTGAGACAAGAGGGGAAGGGCAAACAGAAAGAGATGAAGATGTGTGTTCATCGGCATACGATTCCAGCGTTTATTGCTGTTGATAGATTGGCGGGGGTTTATTTGGCTTCGTCTTCGCGGCGGAGGGTGGAGGATGAGGAGGGGGAGGAGGAGGGTGAGGGTGGTGTTTTGAAGAGTTCGCGCGGTGCGAGAAGGCAGGATTTGCGTGGGTTTGTGAGGGAGTTGAGGAGGGAGTTGGTGGCGTGGCATCTTCGTTGTGAGGCGGGTGGGGTTTTTGAGGGAGAAGTTGGGGCTGGATCGTGATGTTGATGCTGGGAATGAGGAGGGGGAGGAGGGGAGGAGAAGCAGTGGGGTGAGGGGGGGTGCTTCTCGGAATGATTTGGGGATTGTTGGGTTGGAGGCTACGGCTGTCGAGGCGCGGTATGTGCGGATGGAGTGGGAGGATGGTCGACTTGGACGGTTCAAGTTGTCTAATGCTGGGCTTGTGGAGCGGGCTGTTTTTATGAATGATCGTGGTCGGGATAAGGTGGTTGAGGATGCTGTTACTGGTGGTGGGGGGAGGATTGAGTCGCTTTTTGAGCGGTTGAAGGAGCTTGAGGCTTTGGAGGCGCGTTCATGAGTGTGTTTGAAGATGGATTGCGATCTTTGAAGTCAGGGTTGCTCGCAAGAGCTGACTTGGCTGATGGTTCCTATCCGGGCACTTTGATGAAGCGAAGAATGTAATACCTACTACTTAATATGATACCCGATGCTCAGCATCCTTGATACGAGAATGAGAAATGATGATCTTGAAATTATTGAACCACTTCTATGAGAACCGTACCTAGTCCACAGGTATCCCAGAAACAAATGCTATGCACATCAGGAACCAAAGAGCCGCCGCAATGCGATATAGACAAGTCAAGCCAAGGACTTTGACAAATATTCACACATAAACACAAGGTGATTACAAGAAAGCTAAGGGCGTGAGAATGAAAAAGAAATCAGTACAGATGAAAGTGCCAAAAGCGAATAGGCTTTTCAACAAAAGATGGGTATCAAGGCGGGTGGGTAGATGCGAAGTAGATCACCAACCAACCAAACTGGCAAAAAGGAAGCAAAGATCAATAGCCACAAGACTAAATCTGCCCAGCAGCAACAGACGAAGCCTCCGAAACAGAAATAGCACATTCCGGGCTGTCAGCCTTAGCCTCGGCCTCAGAATCATCAGCAACAGCAACAGCAACGCTGAAAGAGATCACCGGCAGGGGTCCGTAGACAAGCCCATTTCTTTGTTCAAGCCCGTGGCGCAAAATAGCTTCTTCCAAATGCCAACGACGCTGCAGCTCCAATTTTTTCGAATCCAACGCTTTGATAACAGCCGTTTCCTCGTCCCGATGCTCAACCTGCAAAGTTTTGATATTCTTGATATTCTGCTCGCACAGCGTGTCCAGTTCGCGCTCCATCCGCTCAATAGCGTCCGATAATTTCATTTCCTGCCGGTCTCGGAGGACCTTGATGCGGGCTTCGTGGAGGGCGTCCATTGACTCGTGCGCGTGGTATTGCTGCTCGAGCTGCTCTTTCTGTTGCTGCGTGATGCGGCGGGCTGGCGGGGTCCCGTTTGTCTCGGAGATCATCGACTCGGAAGATTGTTGCGCTGTGCTTAGGCTGGGGGAAGGCGAAGGCGGGGGACTGGCATTTCGGAAATAACCCTCCATATGCTTGATGCGAGTGCGCGAGTTCATTTTCGCGCGTTCAAATTCCCGCTGCTGTTCCATTTCGATGGCGAGTTGGCGCTCCTCTAGTCGACTGGCGGCAGCTGTGTTCTGTTTCGTTTGGATTAGTCCGGTTTCAAATGTTAAGTGGACAAAAGGGCTTAACGAACCTTAACACGCTTCTCTTCCTCCAGACGCTCGTTGTCTGAATACCGGTCCGAAATGGCGGTCTGATGTCTTTGCCGCGCAATGCTGAGGGCGGCATCTTGGAATGCCATATGTCTGTCCTTCTCCAATCGATGTCGCTCTAACATCTCGCTAAGCTCTGGGTCATCCAAGCTTCTCTGCAGCGATTCCTGATCGAAGAGAGGGACCTCCAATTTCGCGAGAGATTCTGATGTTGGCGGACGGGGGAGCACGTCGTTGCTTGTTGGTGCCTGTTTCTTTTGCTCGAGGTATACATGGTCCACGCCCGTGTCGCCCTTTGAGACTAGAACTTGTGAATCCGGCGGGAGCAGGGCGCTAGAGGGCCGCTTCCTGCGAAACTGGATCCGTCCAATGGCATTCTTAATGCTACTTCTTCGTTTCTCTTTCTTGTCCGCCGACGCAACGCTGAGCATTGACATGCGATTCACGGGAACCGACAAACTATCCGCATTTTTACCATACGCATAGGCGCCGGGGAGCGTCCGGCTCTCGCTGGAACAATACGAGGTCGGCCTCGTGGAGAGCGAAGCGAGCGAGCGCGTACTGCCAGGCTTCGCGCGCTCAGAGGCAATTGTGATTGAGGACGGGGAGGAGACGACTTGATCGAGCGGGGACGGAGAGGAAGGTTCGTAGGAGGGGGTGACGGAGCCATCGGCGAGGGAATTCCGATCAGTCGATGAGCCTGATGAGAGGACTGGCGAGGAAAGATCGACCATTCCTGAGGCGATCGAGGCGGCCAGCGGAGCCGCAGCTTCGATGTCAGGAACTTTCAGGCCGAGAGTGCGCGCTTCGTCGGCAAGTTGTTGCGCCCGCGCTTGTTCTGCGTCTGCCGAGTCGAGGTGGAGGACATCTGTTCGGTATTTTTGTTCGTCAAGGACGGGCGCAACGGGCGGGGGCGGGTCATCCATGACTTTATTATCCTAGGATATGTACAGTTCGGTCCTAGTATGCAAAGGTTTGGAGAGGAGCGCCAGCCAGCGGGCGCGCATGTACTGGAGGGGTTGAGAATGCGCGTTCATGAAAGGAACGGACTCGTCCACGGCACTGCGAGCACGGTGGACGAGGGCACACTGACAGCATCCACTAGCACCGTGCAATAGGGGGTGAGTAGGTGGAGGAGATGCAAATGGATATTGTCCAGGTGGACTTCCGCCTCGAGGGGGTCAAGAGGGGTGCAAGCCACGAGGGGAGAAAAACAGGATCTAACAGAATAGGTAAAGGTAACTATGGATCGTCTTCAAGTTTTTATTTGAAATCTCCTCTCTTCTACCTCCATTTTTTCTTTCTTTTACTTTTTCTACATTTGGACATATGTTCCCGCCTTAATTCATTTTTTGTAGACTATTGATCCATGGGGACGATCCTGATGCAAGCATGTGGCAGATATTCGGCCCGTTCATTTCGGCATTCTCCCCCTGTCTCACCCTAATGGACATTTTCTTCACCCTTGATCTTATTAGTTCATTAGCTCAGCCCATTCGCCCATTAGCTCATTAGCCCACATCCACTTCCCCTAACCCTAGGGTTGCCCCGAGCGGATCCGTGGCGAGCCATGGGTTCGGTCAAATGGAAACTGGAATGGATCAGGCCAGGTACACGCGGCAGTTCTCTGAATGAGATCACACAGCAGTACCAGAGATAGAGGAAAATGACAGAGAAAAGAAACAAAGAGTATGTGCGTGGAAACTTGAATGTACATATCACCTGAGTCACTCCTTCAACAGATCAATAGCCAACCCGTAAGCACGCTCTTTGGCTTGAAGTTGCGGGGGTCCGGCCCGAGTGTGCTTGTCCCACCCGTGGTTACACGACTCCATGCGCTCGCAGACCACATGCCATCCCTGTCTCTGCTGAAGTTTGGTCGCCAGTTCCTCCGCCTCAGGAGCCAGAGTATCACAGTCCGCCGTAATCACCAGCATGCGCCTTGGGAACCGCTCCAGCTCCGCAAACCGGGGCGAGATGCGCGGATCGCGCCTGTCAATACCGGCGTGCACATAGCACGTATTGAACAGGCGAGCCAACGGGGCCGGAATGGGCATTCCGGCCGGGTTAGGTGCAATCTTGGACTTGGCAGGGCTGCTCAGGTCGAGTGCTGGGTAGAAAGCGATTAATGAGCGGAAGGTGGCTGGCGGGAAGAGACAAGCCGAGGCTGCTAGGGAGAGATTGCCTCCGGCGCTGAAGCCGCCGATTGAGAAGTGCGTGGCATCGTACTCGTCTGGTCGACTGAGGATGTAGTTCACCGCATCTTCGACGTCGTTCAGCGCTGCAGGGAAGGGGTTTTCTGGGGCCAGTCGGTAGGAACAGTCTACCACGGTGTATTTGGTGGCGCGGCTCACTCGTCGACAGAATTCGTCGTCTGTGCCGTGATGGGGGAGGATGAATCCGCTGCCGTGGAAGTTCAGGAGCACGGGTTGGGGGCCTGACGCGGCGGATGATGAATGGTACAGATGGGCCTTGATTGTTCTTCCCGAGTCGCGGGAGGGGATATGGAGGACTCCATCGGGGGTGGGGGATGGTCGGCGAACCACAAAGCTTATCACATCCCAGAGGAAGCGGATAATCACCACAATGGTTTTGTAGTAAACATAGGTGAGCCCGTTCATCTTGGAGGTGTTGGAAGTGGAAGAGGGCTGGGGCCGAGGTTGACTGGTTTGGTTTAGAATCGATCGTGGATCGCGCTAGTTATAGATCGTTGCAGGCCCGAGCCCACTCAGTTCAACTTTATTTGTTTAATTCCGACTGGGATATAAGATCTTCCGGAACCCTAATGCAATGTAAATCGAAGGTTGGAAGGGAATATATCGCTTTTCTCAAAATTTCCCGCGAAATTGAGGTCTTTCTGCCAGCTGGTAGCTTGTCAGCGACTTGAAGCAAAACCTTGAAATCCACGATTAGCAAGGGAAGTCCTAGGGATGGTATAATGACGTACTTTTGTTCAAGGCAGCATTTCGCGATAACCAGGCCAAATTACAAGATTCGACAATACCCATTGTCAATCCTGTCACTGTTTCTACCGAATTATCCCTGACTCTTGTGAAGCTCAGGGCTCGTTCATTTCTATTGATTAGAACGAGTTGACAAGCTTACCAACTTCGAACGAGAATTACCAGAATTTCCATCCAACTTTGAAAGACCATTGCTTTACGACACCATCATGAAACCAAACGCTCTGATTGCCCTTGCTGCCCGCAGACTCCGTTCGATCTGTCTACCTGAATCCTTCAGATCTCACTTCGTCGGAGACAAACAAGAAATAAGATATCTGTTCGTACTGCTCGCCGATTTCCTCAGAGAAGACCTTTTTATTCCATCCTATCACAGCATCAAGTTCGACCTCCGTTCAATTTGCGAGCGACTCTGTATTTCTTGAAAGCAATTCGATGTTCAGCTCAAGCAACTTCGATGACTCGCATGATCTCCTCAATTTTGAGATTTATGACAGAGACACAAAGTCCTTAACCAGTCCTCAAATGAGGATAGTCTTTTTTTCAGTCACCCTCAAATCAAATGCTACAC
The DNA here is from genome assembly GCF_028828005.1 of Penicillium manginii. NCBI lineage: Eukaryota > Fungi > Ascomycota > Eurotiomycetes > Eurotiales > Aspergillaceae > Penicillium > Penicillium manginii. The sequence goes on along the minus strand of NW_026643102.1, from coordinate 1,922,318 downwards.
TATCGGGATTTTTTTTTCCCAGTATCGACGGCCGACACTTACCTCCGGGTCCGGTCAAACCAGGAGCGTAGACGAAATCCGCATGATTTTCATTCTGGGTAGCAACCTCAATGGCTACTCTGGTATCCTCCACGGAAGAATCGTGACTACTGTTTTGGACGAATACACAGGCATTCTCGTCCTTTGCAGCAAGTACAAAACTAGCGACGACGAAGCTCTCGAGTCAGGCTCTAAGACAGTAACGGCGTACTTGAATACCAATTTCTTGGGTCCAGTTCCGACCCCTGGTGCCATTGTTGTGTACGCAAAGCTGGAGGAAACCAAGGAGAACCGAAAATGAAAGATTAAGGCACGGGTATGTGTTGGGGATGATCGGATTATTACAACGGCCGAATGCTTGACTGGCACCGGGGATGATAGTCATTATAGCAGCCCTAATATTTAAGAGATGTCACTCTGTTCCCGGATGTAAGGATGCTCAGATACGGTTACGCGCGTAGGCGAGGTTGCAGTAGTAGAGAACAAGATAGATTGAATTGAGGAGAGGAAGAAAGAAGAAAAGAGAGAAGCGACGAAAGGAAGGAACTAGATACATGGGCATGGTGTGGATGCCTAAGTAGATGACTAAGGTGTCCACGCAGGCAGCAGTAGTAGTAACAGCCTCTGTTCATTACACCGGACATCTAGCATCACTGGATCTTCGTCATCACTCAGAGCCTACCGCGTGGTCTCCGAGAAGATCATTCGCGATGACAAGACTGGTGTGAGCAAGGAGGTTGGTTTCGCTCGGTAATATTGAAAGCATGTCCCTCAAGTTAAGTTGCGTCGGCTAATCAATATAGATTCGAAAGTCGTGAAACTGTCGACTGATAGCGTGGAAGACGGTCATTACAGTGGCCCTAACATCTACGAGCTGTACATGCATGGCTTGCTGGACACTCCTGTACCCAGGAGGCATGCTGTATCCGTACATATCCATTCTAAGCCCAGAGCAGATTCAAGAAGCCGCGACATCTCCCGCAAGCGCAGTAGCCTCCATAGGTGCAGCAGCTTCCACAAGCGCAGTATCTTCCGCACCCTAAAACATCTTACCGATACTCCCTCTCGCTGCCTCATTGCCGTGTTCTTCATATCGGAGGGCTAGCAGAGTCAATACATTAAAGAGACTGTAGATACTAGAAATTGACCTGGATATAGATCATATATGAACTCAGACACTTCTGGACTTTTAAAGGTGATCCTACCATACAGAGTGTTTGCCGTCTACCTTGGAAAAAATGCTTGTAGTCTAGGTAGTGGGGCGAATACTGCCTATACTTAGAAGCTCCTCACCGCCATGCAATCAAGTAGACTACACCGGATCCCTGAGGAACAAAAAGGGTCTTGCCGCGCCTGGTACTGTGATATAGGCCATCCATATTGGTGTATCGAGAGTGATCAAGCGTAACGAGGTGGATGTAAACTCAGTATATAATCTAATTACTTTCTAGTGAGCTGTCTATTTTCTATATATGTTTGTTGTATTTCAGAGGTATGAATCATGTTTTAATTATTTAGAGAGAAACATGAGGCTATATGTACAACGAGAAAAATAAGTTGATTTCCAATCAACTTGGTTGCTCATATAGACACCTCGGGATTGATTCCGATGATGCGGCTTGGTTTCTGATCTGCACCAGCCTCATATCACAACGATGTTTAAATTATGAGGATATATTTCGCTGTTTATCTGCCATTTTATACTTTTTGTAGACTGCAGATTAGCTCATCATAGTGAGGAAATCCTTTGGGATTGCCTGGGTAGAGGATTCGGCGGCTGAGGCTACAGTGAAACTTGGAATCGTGGGTTCAAACGGATTCGCTTGCCATAGATGAAGAAAATAATTGGCAAGGGCGACATTGCTGTTGCGATAAATCCTAGCAATGAATTTCCCCAACCAAGCCCTAGACGGGCATACATTGAGGACCCGGCGAGGGGTAGGAAAGCGCCAACTAACGAGCGAAAGACAGTATTCGCAGCAATGGCCGAGGCGGCGTATTTGCCAAATGAATCCACAAGGTATGCCTGGAACGGCAATAGAGAGGCAATCATCCCGAAGCCAATCAAGCCCAGTCCAATTATAGGCATGATCCAATGGACATGCATTTCAGCAGACCAGCCATACCAGAAGAGGCCGACCGGAATGAGAAAACTGCCTGGAATGCTGGGCGGAAGACGAAACTCGGGCTCGGCCTGGCCATCATTCTTCGCGATGAGGGCATTTTGAAGCTTGTCTGAGCATAATCCGAAGAACACAAGCGCAAAGAGAGATCCAACTCCAATGCTGATGAATACGAGGCCAGTAGCACCCTGGCTGAAACCGTATGTTGTTTCATACACCTGGGTCACTGTAGTAAACAGGAGATAGAGATAGCCGAACATTACACCTGTACGAATTGGTTAGACTTCGTTCTGTATCGATAGCAGCAACTTGAACAGTACCTGTGTAAAGCGAAAATAGTGCCACACTCGGATTTAGAAAAAGAAGCTTCAGCGGTCTGGTAATCGAGAGAAGAAAAAGTTCTTTGGCGTTAAGTCGCAATTCATCTCGATAGCGCACATTCGAGTGTCCCAGTTCCCTTTTTACTCGATCGGCTCGCTTTCGGAGAAGGACCGGCTCGTAAGTTTCAGACTGGAGGACTATCACCATGATAAAACCGACACCTGACTATATTAATGGATATGTAGATTACCATTAGCATTCATTCTGACTAAATGTATTCATAACACTTTCGAGTACTACTCACCACAATCGTCAGCAGCCAGAATATCCATCGCCAGCTTCTTGCTTCAGAAAGAAAGCCACCTGCAATAGGACCAATAATAGGACCTAACAATGGCCCGAGTCCATAAATGGACAAGGCTAGCCCCCTCTCTTCTAGCGCAAACATGTCCGCGATGGATCCAGCCCCTAGAGTGATCGGACTGCTTCCTGAAATCCCTGCCAGGAGTCGAAAAGCCAAGAGTGCACCGATATTGGGCGCCAACGCTCCTGCAACATTCCATATCACGAAAATAAAGGTGCCGATCTGATAAATGCGTAGTCGGCCGTATATTTCCGAAAGAGGAGCAAGGAAAAGGGGACCGAAGGCAAAACCAACGAGGTAAATCGAAACAACGAATGATGCTAGTATTCTGCTTGTGATTTGAAATTCTTTCATCACGGGCCCCTGTGCGGGAGCAACGATGGAAGATGTCAGGGGCGTCAGAAGCGTGAGAAATGAAATTGAAAACATGTTCAGCCATTTCTTCTTTCTTGACCAGTTGACTGGATTCTCAGGGTCTGTTGGTCCATCCCAATCGATCTCGCTTATACAGCTCTGAGTGAAGTTGTTTGTCTTTTCAGGTGTCAATGGTCCATTTTCCCTGACACGATCGTCACCTGAGATCTGAGGCTGACGCATGTGGGAAACAATGGTCGATGAGTTTCACCCAGAAAGTAGGTGGGTGCATCAATCGAATATGGAGGCCTGATATATGATGTGAAAATGTTAGGAGAAAAACATACTAGGCAGACAGTGCAAAAGGAAATTCCAAGAACTCAGAGGGGAGATAGTAGCAATAGACAGGGGCGGGGGCCTAGAGGCTGGCGACAAACGGCGGATTTGAACGGTTTTAGGTTTCAAGGGAGCTGATCGCCCGTATAGCCTATGCGGGCTACAGACACGACATGGAGTGCTTATCCCTGGAATGTTACAATCGCCGTGCAATGGTACAGCAAGCAATACAAATACCGTATTTAGGTTACAAATTAGCTTTAATCTTACCACCTCCTTGCTTTGTTTATCGGAACTGTGCAGAGTTGTCAGGATCTCGTCTCTGCCCATCTCAAAGGTACCTAACTCCGTGCCCCAAAAAGCGGGAGAAAACTTCAGAAGAATTCCTGTACTTTTGAAAAGATTTATAAACACTCTATTGAAGACTGAAGTTGAGGGTGCTAAAATTTCCAATCAAATGCCGATCACAGTCTCCCGAAACGGAACGAGCTTCTGATCACAGTCAGACCGATATCGTATTGTCAGCGAGAGAATCTCTCCATCCACACATGCTCCCAACCTTTTGGAATTCCGAACCTCTCCAGTGTTGAAAGATGATCAAAATTCGTACACATCTGTCGATTGCGCTCTTTCATATTTGCAAAATTGGCTTCGCTTAGGTCCACGTAAATTATCGTTATTGAATTCTTCGCAACTATGCAAATTCGTGCTAACCAACCCTGGAAGATATTACATCAACCAGGTACAGGAACTAAATGGCTCTAAAGCAACTAGCATGTTGAAAGATTCTCACATTCTATTCACACTGGATTTTTGGAATTTTAAAAATTTCAGTATTAAACGACTTACCATCATAAGTTCATCCAATGACCCAATCAAAAGACGCTTCCAAAGTCGTCTTGAACAAAGATTATCGAGTTATGCTTCTTCAAATGTCGATTCAGAATGTTTTTGGTAGAGAAATAATGGCTGTGCTTCTAATGCGCCATTTCCACATGTGAGATATAAAACGGATCCAGGGAGACGATATCTTTTATATAATCATGCTTGCATTCTATCCAGACCGTTATAAGCTCGGAAAGCCTCATATATTGGGGTAAATTCATCATAGACCTTGACCAGATGCTTTTTCTGTCGCTTTCACTTCCAAATCGCATCTGATTACCAGCTATCTACACATCGAGAAATGCAAGAGCCCCTCCGCAGAAATTCTTCCTCAAAAGCTGCATTCTCATAGGATAACTTGTGTTGTGGGGAAAATGTCTCAATCATGTTAATGAACCTGACCAAAACCTCCGTATCGCTGTTTCATTCCATCCTACTCTGAAATATGCAAAGGCGCTTTTAGATTCTTCCAATACATCCAAAGTAATAGACTTGAGCGCAGACTGCAATGCGAAATCCGAAACAAGATTGGAATTTGGTGATTATCAGGTGTTCTATTTCCATCCAAGAGCTCGACTGATATAAAAGCATGTGCTGTTAAGCCTATTTGAATTACTAGGCAGCTCTATAATCGGCCTCGGGTATGTTCAGGATTTACATTGCCATTTGCTGCCGGGTAGGATAAGTAAGTCTTATCGCCAGCCATGTCGTCAATTTTGGGTATTGGCCGATTGAGAATAGAGCCAATAAGTAGCGGGATCTTCTTGTCTTTAACAGATCTGTTGATGCCCACGATATTGTCAGCAATAATTTAATTCTAGGGCCTATTATCACCTGCCAGTGCGATGTTTTCAGATTCCAACCTAGAGCTGCAGATACCAAGTAATTGAGAAAGTTATCATATCCTCCTTCCCAAATTTCATCTTATCATCTTATGCGATTTATCTTCTCACGCGGCATGTTCAGAACTGGCGTAAGCCATGATAGATATATTAGCCAAGGCCAGGGACCTTTTCTCCTTTCTGCAGACGTCAGGTTGGCCAACAGGCGAGGGCGACAATTACGAAACATACCGCTCGGATATCTTCATCGAAAATTAGATTCCAATCTTCATATTTAATGTAGCAATGTATACTGATAGAGGGAATCAAGTAGAATCCATCAGGAAAGAAGTTCTGGCGTATCACTGTTCAGAATATACTTGAGTACTGAATCAACCATAACTCCAAGGGTGGCTTCTCCAAATTATTTATAAAGCCAGCCAGTAATTTAGTTGACAGTGCTTAATACATCTATGGAAAAAAACCACATCATTCAAATCCTGACCTTTCTACACAGTTTCTAAAGGCAATTTGCCACCCCCCTTGCTCTTCCCCCCATGCTGAAGCGGTGCAGCCTGGCGGTGGTCCAATGGCGGCTTGTTCATATGCTAGTTGAAGCAGGAATGTGACCGGTTTGAGCTAGAAAGGATCTTTATTTCTGAACCCCTTTTTTATTTTTTTTTTTAAAAAATAGACCTGGATTTGTTAGAATTTTGTGTCAATCGAGAATGAAGAGCATTCAGACGAGTGTTCTCCAGAGTTAATACTTTGGCCGAGCCACACCTCCTCGACATGGATGACATTCTGCAAATGCTAACTCACATCTTCCCGGGAAACTTGAAATGCCGTTACAATAAGCCTTTATTCATTTTGGCGACAGAAGCGGTGATCTGGATAACGGTGGATATAATGGATCGTCGCTGAGTTATATGGAATGTATGGAGTAGTGATAAAATTGTACATTCAGTGCTATGGAAAAGAGAGGATGGAGATGAGGAGGAAACTATGGACGTGGCTGCCTAACATTAGTAGTTGACCTCTTCGTTGACTAGAAGTTTCCAGTACCATATTATATATGCCCTTTGTAGCCTCTCATAAATTTCTTGACCAAAAGCGGCAGGACAAACGTAAGATCATCCAAGAGTTACGCGAGAACTTTGTAAATATCGAGGAAGCCCGTTCTATTAGCTTCGGGCAGCTCAAAAATCTTGGTGCTTGCATCAATGAGGTGCTTCAAATCCTCCCTTGTCGCTTACGGTAGCCTGTATATTTCATCGATAGTCATTGGATCTCAGGTAGGTCACAAGTTGATATTGTGCATTACTGCGCCAGCTATTATAGCCTAAACTTTGTCAATCCTAGAAGTTTCATTCCCGAAAGACGGTTGGGTGATCCGGCATATGATACTGATGATCGCCACGCCACACAGGCGTCCAGCTACAGGCCTCGGGATTGGATTGCTCAGAGCCTCGCTCGGGTTGAGATACGTCTTGTTCTAGCTCGTTTGATTTGGTCGTTTGATAGGGGCCGAAACCAAAAATGGAAGGATGGGAAAGGGTACCCATGTTCAATATTTGGGTTACGAAGTCATTACGAGTTAGGTATACATCACTAGAGCGATAAACCCCAGTCTCTCTGCACAATATCGTTTGGAGATTTGTATGTTGTTGGTATTTCAAGTATTTAACATGCCAACGATTCTGCACCACTACCTAATTCTCTTCGCGAATATTATGTAGAACAATCTGCTAAATGGATAGCCACAGGGATTCTCTGTTTCCTCAGCCCAAGTGCCAGTCATGGAAATACTTGACCGAGGATACTGTATCAACCGTAAAATACAATAAAGCTCGATTAGGCTAGCCGTAAATATTGGGCGAGCAAATTTGCTCATTGGGATCGTTCTTCTGTAATGAGGCTTGCATATGTGTAACTCAAACTACTATGACAGCAATGATAGATGTGGCCATATTAACTTGTGGAGATCACGAGAGATTCTCGTCTCGGATTTGCTCTGGATGGTCCCAAACCCTGAGTGCCGTATCTATACCGGGCAACTAGCCGCCCGAATATTTACTTGACTTACTTGATGATCTAGTCTAAAGGTTTCCTGTCACAAGATAGAAGTTGTTCCAATAGTTAAATGATTTCATTCGAGGCATGACGATTATTTTAGAATTGCTACTAGCAGGCTACCAGTGACGAGGAAGGTTATTGAGTACCTAGGTAATCAAGGCTCACGCCACCTAGGGGAACCAAAAAAACCGATGAAACACTATCTAAAGTTGGGAAAAATTCATTGATTTTGAGTTTATTGCGTAAATATTCAAGGATAATGTGAGTTGAATATTTCCTCAGCTATCTAAGCCTACACCAATCAACCCGGGAATGTGTAATATTTGCCAGCAGGGGGTACAAATAGCCTCGAAACCGAGGACTCGTGCACAGAAAGTGATTCAGCAAAATAAGGCAGTTGGCTCCATGAATGCCATGTGAATAATTGGTGAATGCGTAAAGCACCGTTATTATCTTGGGCATTGATCATGACAGCCGTCCATCAAATCTTTTGTTCATCGCCTCAAAGCTATGAAGATAAGAACTGACATATGGCTTGGTTCCCTTCGTGGAATATGAGATCCACGCTTGAATATGCTTCGTGTTTTCTAGAGCTTGATCTGGACTATTAAATGGTTAATCATTCGTCTACTCCCGTAAAATCATGCGAATTGGAGAGGACGAACTAATATGAGGACAAATCAGACGCATATGAATTGGCCAAACTGGACCAGCCCACATGATCGAAGAATGTAGCTAGACCTTGCGCAATTTCTAAATCGCTTTTCCCGTAGGCAGGGAAATAGATTTGGGGCTCGGGCATCGAATTGTTTGGCGACAGTGTAAAATTGACAATAAGCGGAAGCTGCTCATCGGGCGAGTCGCCTGGTTCATGAAAGCAGTTGGGGAGTGGGGCTCGACCATGAGTGATCGGCAAAAGCTCCCAGAGCTTTTTGAGCCACTGAAGCCCGATGATTGTCTCTGGGTCATTGCGCAACCCGTTCAAAGTCCAAATGGCGGAAAGAGTCTCCCAATCTAACTGGAGCTCGAAACAATATAGTTTAATTCTAGACTTTGATACGTCGATCAGGTCACATGAAAGAAAATGAGCGATCAAAGTGTCGCTCGAAGCCATGAATGTTTCCAGAACCGATAATGGTCCGGCTAATTTACCGTCAATGTCAATCTTTCTGATTGCCTCAAACATGAGGTTTTCCTTTGTCACACCCCTAACCATGGCTTTGATCCGTGGGTAAATGTATGCTTTTAGCATCATACCACCATCTGGATTCAGGTCAGCGGCCAGTTGGTTTTGAGTCTTGAACATTGGAACAGGTAGCTCTTTATCGCGGATTTGTTGAACATCTTCATCTGAAACAACGAGTTCTCGGACGAAATGACCAAACCACCGAAGATCGAGCCCTGGAAGAATTGCCTGAAAGCTTTCAAGCGCCTTCCAGATGGCTTTGGTATTGAAAGGGTCCTCATCAGTGCCAGTGGAAGGCCCCAGAGGCTCAAAGGCAAACCGGAGCAATGACTTCGAGTAGTTGAAACTTAATTCGAATGGGAGCCCGAAGCGTGTTAAGGTACTCTTCCACGCCATTTTATCTCCTTTGGTGGGATATGGTCCAAGCATTGGAATGACGAAATCGCGGTGAACACAGAGAAAGCCGTACTGCGCATGAACATCGTAGTTGGAATTTTCCATAATGTTAGCGAACATAGGCGCGGTACTCCACCACCACTTAGCCTCATCCTTTTTTGCAAAGTTGAAGCTCCGGGACAGTGTCTGGAGCGGCACTGAATCTTCGTTTCTCTGGATGCGGATCATATTGAGCGAAGTGTAGAAAATTGGGCTCGGTTTTGGAATAACAATCGAATGTCAAGACAGGACTTGCCTTTTAAGGCCGTGCCAAGCGCAGGACGCCTGGCACATTTTTGTTGATCTGCAACATGGTCAAAGAGCCAATTGAAATATACACATACGAGTTCACCCAGCAGATGCCAAATTTGCGGGTGGGAAGTATGCATAGAATCAATAGCGTGGAATATGCATTCTTGATGATGTTTCATCGCATGATCAAATGGCAACTTCTGTTGAAAAATGTATTCAAAGATATTTTGGGCTGTTGATCTGCTACATGAACTGCATGCTAACATGGCTGCCTGAGTTGTTGTCATCGGAGACATCCGCTGCATGCGGTTTGGATGAAATCTATCTTCCTGCAGGGAGGGCTGGATAAAAAAAGAGAGGGAGAAAAAGCCCACCACCTCAATACGTGGTTGCATTCTTGGCAGATAATTATAGTACTTGGATGGCCTTAGTATTCTCCATACGATTACTGATAAGTAAGGGCTTCAAATCCAGAAGGTGGAGGCTTGAAGGAGCCAATGAAAATTCGAGGCCTTGGCGTATATTGAGTTGGAAGGCAAGGATGCATTAATTTAAAGTCGCACGTAATCTACTACCTCGTATTTATCCTAGCAAAGCCAATCTACGGTCTCGCATACGGAGCTGACCTGCCCAAGGCTTCTAGGGTTTCCAGAGCTATAATTGAAGAGGCGGTGAAGATCACAAAACACCTTCGCCTATAACTAGAATTGTACGGAGTGATATTTACAAATATTAATGTTTTCTCATATTGTCATTTTTCGGATTTTTTTTATGTTGAGTTTCTTCTTCCTGCTGTGATTTTCTCATCGGCCATTGCTTTTCAACGATAGGCCTTGCGTTCATTCACTCTTGGGAACAGAGCCAGTGACAGGAATCCTTGGTAATTATAACCCTTCGAGAAGCGAGGATATTTACAGGAGTATTAACTTCGGGTGATCTAGACTCTTCACAAGATGAAAGAGCCAATTGCCATTATTGGCAGTGCCTGCCACTTTCCAGGCGGTGCTGACTCCCCGGGAAAGCTTTGGGGCCTTCTCGAGAGCCAGAAAGACGTACTGCGAGAGAATAGCCGCAAAGAATTGAATCTCAACAGCTTCTATCATCCTGACGGAACCCACCATGGCACCACGAATGTTCCAGGCAAGTCTTATCTACTTGAAGATGGTCATCAAAATTTTGATGCTTTATTTTTCAATATCAACCCCATGGAAGCACTGGCAATGGACCCACAACAGAAGTTGCTCCTGGAAACCACCTATGAGGCTTTTGAAAGGGCGGGATACACTTTGGAACAGATGCAAAATTCCTCAACGTCGGTATTTGTGGGGGTGATGACCTCGGATTTCCATGACATGCAGGCTCGCGATTTAGAGACAATCAATCGCTGGCATGCTACCGGAACCGCCCCTACTATGCTGTCTAATAGAATATCCTATTGCTTCAATTTGAAGGGTCCTTCACTCACAATCAACACCGCGTGTTCGAGTTCGCTTGTTGCTCTTCATCAAGCAGTACAAAGCCTACGAAATGGCGAATCCAGTATGGCTATTGTTGGTGGCGTCAACTTGTTACTAGACCCTGGGACTTTTATCAGCGAATCGAAGATCCATATGTTGTCTCCAACCTCGAGATGTCGAATGTGGGATCAGGATGCTGATGGATACGCCCGCGGTGAAGGTTGTGCCGTCGTCATTCTGAAGAGTCTGACTCATGCACTCGCGGACGGTGATGTGATCGACGCTATTGTCCGGGAAACCTTGGTCAGCTCCGACGGACGTTCTGCGGGCATCACTATGCCAGACGCAGAGGCCCAGACCAAATTAATAAAACAAACATATTTGAATGCTGGCCTTGATCCTATTCGAGATCGCTGTCAATACTTCGAATGCCATGGCACTGGTACCCAGGCAGGGGACCCTGTCGAAGCTCAAGCAATCCATCAGGCATTCTTTGCCGACAAGCCAATTACTGGTGAGTATAAAGACACAAAAATGCATGTTGGGTCTATAAAAACTGTCATCGGGCATTTGGAAGGATGTGCGGGTCTTGCGGGCGTTTTGAAAGCAGTATCGTGTATCAATCATGAAACGATCACTGCAAATCTCCACTTCAACACCTTGAACTCAAAGATTGCACCATTCTACACGCATCTAAACGTACCAACACGCAATATTCCATGGCCTAAAGTTGAGGGTACCTCTCCTTTGCGTGCCAGTGTAAACTCGTTTGGTTTTGGAGGGGCAAACGCCCATGCCATCATCGAGAGCGCCGAGGCTTATGTGAGTGGATCTGATCGCAAATTCAGCAATGAGCACTCCAAAGATAGCTTCGCCATCGCAAAACCATTTCTCATCTCTGCAAATTCACGACCATCCTTGATCGCAACTATCGAACGCCTTGCAAGATACGTTGAATCGAATCCATCATTACAACTCAACGATCTGGCATGGTGTCTAGCTACCAAAAGATCAGCCTTATGCTTCAAGATATGCCTCACTGCAGACTCCCCCCCAAAGTCTTCTCGGGGAATTAAAGCTAGCAACGTCTGCGACACAGATGGAAATTAATGGTCAGCTTGGCACACTGACTCGAAGAAGTCGATCTGAGCAGTTGAAAGTCCTCGGGATTTTCACTGGTCAAGGTGCCCAGTGGGCTACAATGGGACGAAAATTAATCCTGTCATGTCAATTGTTCGCCAATTCTATTGAGCGTTGTGAATGTGCTCTTGCTTTACTACCTGATGGACCGTCATGGTCTCTGAGAACCGAGCTCATGGCAGACAAGGAATCCTCTCGTTTATCTGAATCCACATTCAGCCAACCTCTCACAACAGCAATTGAAATAGCTATTGTTGACCTCCTTTCTGCAATTGGAATTGAACTTGACGGCGTCATCGGTCATTCATCTGGGGAAATTGCAGCTGCATACGCGGCGGGGGTCATCAGCGCCGAACATGCCATTCAAATTGCATATTACCGAGGACTTCATGTGGGCTCCCCCCACTGGTACGGGTATAAAGAATAGAGGTGCCATGATGGCCGTTGGCATGAATGTTTCCCAAGCCACGGAGCTGTGTGATAAGATGCCATTCAAAGGGCGCATTGTCATCGCTGCGTACAATGCTCCTGCCAGCGTGACACTTTCTGGCGATTATGATGCGATCCAAGAAGCCAAAGAAAATCTTGATGCCAAAAATGTCTTTGCAAGAATACTCAAGGTTGAGACAGCGTATCATTCGCATCACATGGAATTGCACACCGATAGATACATGTCTTCATTGAAGGCCTGTAACATCCAAGTGCGGACCCCCAAGCAAGATTGCAAATGGATTTCAACTGTCCAAGAGACGTTTGATTTCTATGGCGAAGGGCTGAAAACTCTCAAGGACCAATATTGGGTTGATAACATGCTACAGCCAGTGCGATTCTCTCAAGCCGTCGAAAGCCATTTTAATGGTGGAAGGGATTTTGATCTATGCGTTGAAGTTGGGCCTCACTCTGCCCTGGAAGGCCCTGTTTCACATATCCGTGACTCTTTAAATGCCAAAAAGATTCCATATCTGTCACTTCTCAAACGATATATAGATGATGTGAAAGCTACATCCTCTGCTCTAGGGGCTGTGTGGGAGATCTTCGGCCCACAACATATCGACATCGCCCGATACCTTCAGACCATCAGCTCACAACTGCCGCGATTTCTCAAAGACCTACCGACATACAGCTGGGATCATGATCAAAATTTCTGGAGGGAGCCACGCGCATCACGGCGATATCGTCTTGAGGGTACTCGGTCCCATCCGCTTTTGGGTCGAAGAATCCCCGACGATTCAAATGAAAGCCCACGCTGGAGAAACATACTCCATCTGAACGAGCTACATTGGCTTCGTGAGTATAGGCATAAGGGGAAAATACTGTTCCCTAACACCGGTTACATTGCCTTGTTGGTAGAGACCGCCATGTCCCTCGCAGCGGGACGATCGATCGCTCTTCTGGAGATTCAAGATTTGGTCGTCTCGAAAGTAATTGAGCTTACTGAAGAAGATACGGGGGTTGAGTGTATTTCTTCTCTTAGCATCTTGCACCAGTCATCAACAGAATTTTCATCCGGTTATCTTGAAGCTTACTTCACTTGTGAAACATGCTGTGCTCAAACAGAAGTCCTTGAAAGATCATGTACGGCGCGTGTTATACTCCATTTTGGACCTGCTTCTGCAGAAGAGCTTCCCCTAAGAGGTAATCAGCTGGAGAAGCTCGTTAATGTCAACTGTGATGACTTTTATCATACACTGCAGTCCGTTGGCCTTGAGTACCGCGGGGCTTTCCAAAAAATCGTCTCAATGGCCAGAAGTCCACACCATTCCGTTGCCACTGTGTCTTTCGAAGGAGAAAATCTTCTTTCAGACTACCACTTGCATCCGACTCTATTAGAAGCTGCAGTGCAGTCACTCATTGGAGCATTTTCATCTCCTCTCCATGATGCCTTATGTTCTGCCTATATTCCAATGCAGGCTACTCAAGTTCTCATCAACCCACATCTCTCAAATGAGATAAACGCAGAGACGCCGAGGTTTGAAATTGACGCCACAGTAACAAGGTCAAACTCAGAAGGAATTGAAGGCGAAGTCTCGTTGTTCAATCTCCGTGGGCAGTCAATTGTACAGGTCGTAGGATTATGCTTGAATTCTACCGAGGAAGCCACTGCCCCTTTTGATAGAAAAATATTCTCTCGGCTGACCTGGAAGATTGATCCTTTTTTGGGGTCATTCCCGCTTGTCCAAAAGGAAATACCGAAGAATGATGACATTCTACTGGGGAGAATTGAAAGAGCAGCACTCTTTTACCTCCAAAACCTTGTGTTTGAGATCGACACACGTGAAATTCCGTCATTCGCCCAACACCACCAGCTTTTCTATCATGAAGTGCTCCGACTCATTGAATCTGTCAAAAATAATCAACACCCGACGCTGAAGGCCGAATGGCTTGATGACCGCGAGCATGATATCAAAAGTGACCACCAGAGACATATGAGTAACATTGAGCTCGAAATAATCCACAGAATTGGTCCACTCCTACCGCAATACCTCCGACAGGAGATTGATGCAGAAAAAATGATCAATAGGAATGAACTTGAACGACTCTACTTGGAAAGCACAAGCTTTTCTCCAATGCAAAATGTGGTTTACGAAGCCGTCGAGCTGGCTCTTCACAAATATCCCCAAATGCAGATACTTGGACTAGGCACAGGGGCTCAAACCTTTACAAGTAAAGTGCAGACTATGATCAAGGACAACCGTTTCAATGGTACTTTCACAACAGGGGATCTTCCCGGAGACAATACCTCACCTCCAATACATCTAACAGCCGATGCAGTGTCATTCGGTTCAATTGATGGTATGAAAAATGAGGCGTTCGATTCGAATGATGTAGCTGAGTCCTATGATATGATTGTTTTGATCAATACCTTCAACTTGCCTCGAACGCCGACAAGTTCTCTTAGACGCATGCGCCCTCTTTTGAAACCCGGTGGATGTATTGTTCTAGTCGAAACGACTGGCCGCATGGACATATTGTTGTTTCTAATTATGGGTGTCACTTCTTCGTGGTGGCATAAATCTGACGCAATTCAACCCAGCTGTCCTAGATCAACAGTTTCCCTTGCTGAATGGGATCAAAGACTGCGTTATTCCGGCTTTTCCGGTGTCGATGGAGTATCGCACGATGCACCACATCCAGATAATCATTGTTTTTCGGTAATTGTCTCACAGGCGGTGGATAATTACACGCACCTTCTTCGTCAGCCAAAACTATGTTCAGAACGAAGCCTCGTACCGGAGACTTTAGTGATTCTTGGTGGAAAAACGTTACCAGTGTGTCGCTTGGCGCACAGTCTGAAGAATTCCTTTTCTCATTTGGGCACTGCTGTCAGGATGGTGTCTACAATCGAAGACTTTAATATGTCCTGTCCTCCAGATGGTGTATCCGTGATCTCATTGACAGATCTGGAATATCCACACTTAACGGGAGAGCTGTCCCACCACAATTTAAGTGTCTTGAGAAGCCTACTTCAAAAGTCGAAGTGCACTCTTTGGCTGACGACCGGCCGAATTTCGGGCCAGTCACTTTCGAACATGACTACTGGCCTGGGCCGGGCATTCAAATCTGAGACTCCAAGCATGATTCTACAGTTTTTGGATATCCTCAAGCTGGAGACAGGGCTAATCACGACGATCATGGATGTTTTCTTGCGACTCTCATGGTCTCACCTTCCTTGGATACGCGATAAGGATAGATTGTGGTTAACAGAACCTGAGATCCATTTTGACGGCCAGAGTCTGCTTGTCCCACGCGTTGTTCCCGATTTTGAAATGAATTCAAGACACAAATCTACTCATCTACAGTCGCTGCAAGAGTTTGATATCGACCAGCACTTTGTCGAAATTAAAGAATCATCTCAAGTGGTAGCGTATATTGAAAAAGTCTCTCAGAATATCAGACGTGGCGTGGATCTGCTACCGTTTCGAACTCGGTTTTCAGTTCCTCTCTCACCGAGTGTTTCTAACCGCCTCTTTCTTTGGCTCGGCACCACTTGTGATGGCACATGCACCGCACTCGGTCTCACCGAGCGTAACACATCCAATGTGTTAGCCAGGATCAAGGATGTCTACATCTTGGATGAGCAAAAGGCTACCGTTGAGCTGTTCAGATTGGCTGCAAGCTTCATTTTCGCAAGGCATCTGGCATTGTCAACCCCATCTCATGGTTCCATCCTAATATACTCTCCTGCCAACAGTATGACCGCAGCTGTCCAAAAAAGTCATCGTCTGTCAGGGAGGGACATTCACTTTGTCAGTTCAAAATTTACCAGTATTGGAAAGAGATGGATTGGGATCCACCCGCGAGCGTCTCCTCTGGCATTGCAGCGTACATTGCCGAAGAATGTGGCTTGCTTCATTGACCTATCCACTGCTCCAAATGACAGTCTCCGATACACCCTTCGCGACATGTATAGAGATGTTTGGAAAGAATTCTCTATCTCAAACATCCCTTCCTCGGCCATATCAAGATTGTTCAGGAGTCCTGCACCGAAGCTCTAGCCGCACTCAACGAACCGCTTTTCGGGTCTTCTGACATTTTTAGCGTCGACGAATTCAGTCGCGGTTCAGCCTCACGATACATATACCCTGCGATACTAGACTGGACTGGAATAGAGAAAATCCACTCTCAGCTTCGGGGTACCGATGAAGATCATCAGTTTTCATCCGTAAAAACCTATGTGATGGTAAACATGACAGACCCGCTCGGACTGTCAATTATCACATGGATGGCAACAAGAGGAGCACGGAATTTCATTTTGATCAACAAGTATCATGTTGACCAGGGGTTTTTGGAAGAGATGGCAGCTTTGGACACGGTCATCAAGGTCATGAAACTGGATTCCACCAACAAGGAGTCGATGCAATCATATTGCACGGAAGCAATGAGCTCAATGCCGTCCATCGCGGGCATTTGTATCGCTTCGATGAATCTATCAGTCAACATGGCAGACGTGGAAGCTTCTGCTAAATTGGAAACTCAATTAGATCCAGTCATCCAATCAGCAGAGTGTCTCTCTGAAATTTTCTCTCGGCCCAATCTGGAATTTTTTGTGATTCTGTCCTCTCTGGATGCCTTTGCTGCAGTGCCATACAATCCCCTCGACGCTGCCTCAACTGTTATGATGTCAGGTCTCATACAGCGGCGAAGAAGAAAAAGTCTTCCGGGATCAATCCTCCATATTGGCATGGTTGTTGATGTCGGGTATGTGGCAAGACAAAAGAAAGAAACGATACAACATATGAATCAGCTCGGTTATGCGACATTGTCCCAATCGGAGATTTATAGTTCTTTTGTCCAAGCAATTGTTTCCGGTGCTCCTGACGCCCATAGAGGTCCCGAACTATTCGTTGGGCTCGCGATGGCCGAGCATCCCTCCGACGGTTTAACCAAGCCTATTTGGGGAACTAACCCGCTCTTCTCTCACTTTTTGCGGAATGAGAATCCTCAACAGGAACAGTTGCCAGATTTCAGCTCGATGGAGTCAACTGTCATGGATCAGCTACAAGCTTGTACATCCAAGGAAAAGGCGTTGTCTGTCCTTGAGAAATGGCTGTCCTCCAAGGTGGAACAAATGCTCAAAATACCTTCTGGAACCTTGGACACCGATGTTCCGCTTCTTGATTTTGGTTTCGATTCTTTGACTGGTCTTGAAGTCAGATCTTGGTTCTCTCAGGAGATTCATGTTGAGATTCCGGCTTATACCACTCTGCATAGTACTATATCAGAGCTTTGCAATACTGCTCTAGAAGGGTTCATGGGCCAGGGGGTCCAAAATTATGACTCAATATTGTTCCAGGGCGACTCTCAGAGTACTGCTTCCGAGATCTCGTCCTCTAAAACCAACATTGGCAGCTCTGATCAGTCCGCGAAGTCTGAAGAAACTTTGATCTCCGAGAACCACAGTTCCCACCCGGTCAAAGTTTTGAGCCAGAATCAACCAGAGAGCCTCATCCCCGGCAGATATCAAAAGCTTGAGGAAATGTCACCCTATCAATCATTAATCTGGTTTGCGGCAAATTGGATGAAAGATCAATCTCAATACAATGTTGTGATCTCATACAATGTCGAAGGACTATTTGATGTTGAAAGATTTGAGTATGCACTCGCGAACGTGGTGTCAAGACATGGCTCTCTACGTACTGCCTTCTTTGAAGATCCTGTCAGTGGCCAATTGCAACAAGGTGTTTTAGAACACTCCATGTCCTTTTTCCAACATATCGATACATCAGATCCTGCAATCGTCTCTCGGGAATTTGAGAAGGCTGCAACTCATCAGTGGCAATTGGTAAATGGGGAAGTATTTCGAGTCACTGTGGTTTCTGTTGGCGAGAAAGCACATAACATCATATTCAGCTATCATCACATCATAATGGATGGCTTTAGTTGGTCAATACTCCTGAACGACGTGAAGTGCTTTTTCGAGCTGAGACCTCCTCATACCTATGCTTCTCAATATATCGACTACTCCATTTCACAAAACCTCGCCATTCGAGATGGTGCGTTCGATAAAGAGCTTAGCTTTTGGAGACAGGAGTTATCCCCCTTACCTGATGTGATGCCTCTTCTTCCATTTGCCAAGTCAAAAGTCCGAGAGTCTTCAGATGACTACAAAACTCATACGACAACTAGAGAAATAGGGAAAGCAATCGCAGATCAGATCAAAAGTGCCAGTCGTGACCTACGAGGCACACCGTTCCAGTTTTTCATGACGTGTCTCCAAATTCTCTTCGCGAGACTTTTAGAGAAAGACAAAATCTGCATAGGAATAGGTGACGCAAATCGGAAACAAAGCCAGTTTTCGAGTACGGTTGGCTATTTCGTGAATGTGATGCCAGTCCAGTCGGATATTTCTCGGGATGACACATTTCCCAGCGTGTTTCAACGAACCACAAAGAAGGTCTTGTCGGTTCTTTCAAACTCCTCTGTGCCTTCCAGCCTCGTCCTGGATGCACTCAAGGTTCCAAGGTCCTCATACTATACTCCACTGTTCCAGGTGGCGCTCAATTATCGCGTTGGTGAGATCACAAAACTTTCACTTGGAAAGTTTGAGCTCAACTATGATCGTAGTATCATGGGAAGTGCACCTTACGACATCTCATTCCATGTGACTCCCACTGCAGCTGGTACATTTCTATTGGACTTGACGTGCCGCAATTGCCTCTATTCTCCCGAGGCCGCGGAGCACATCTTGAAGCTTTATACCGACCTTTTGTACACCTTCGCGCCCGATCCCTCCAGTACATCATTTGAAAACCTTCTCGGCCCACAGAAGACTACAGAGCCTAAAATTTCTATTCGCCGAGGACCACGTGTCAAGCATCACTGGCCCACCACTTTACCAGGAAGATTTGAGATAATTTCGGAATTGTTCAGAGACAAGATCGCGGTAAAGCAAGATTCGATGGAATATAGCTACGCACAACTGGGATCATATGTCAGTCGCATCGAGAATTCCCTTGAATCTTTGGGGGTAACTCGCAGTGAAGCCATCGCAGTTTTGTGTGAGCCATCGGTAGCCTCTGTGGCTTGCATGCTTGCGGTACTTCGCCTTGGGGGTATATATGTGCCTCTGGATCTCAGTGTGCCTGCAGCTAGACATTCGGCAATGATCGCGAGCTCTGGAGCAAAGACTCTTCTTTGTATTCCATCGACCCAGAAAAGAGCTACACTCCTGAACCCGGGGCATGTTTTGGATGTTTCCAGTCTTGATAGCCACCTGGATTTACCCACCAAAGACAAGAGCAGTGGGACTGCACCATCGGTCTTGCTGTATACCAGTGGATCAACTGGAGAGCCAAAGGGCGTTCTTCTACCTCAAGTAGGATTTATCAATTATCTTGCAGCGAAGGAGAAGGAACTCTCTCTAGATAGTAGAGTTGTGGTCTTACAGCAAAGCTCGATTGGATTTGACATGGGGCTCGCGCAGACCCTGAATTCTATCATGAACGGTGGAAAGCTTGTCATCGTTCCCCAAGCCGCACGGGGGGGACCCAATCGAGATTGCCAAAATCATTCGAAAGGAAGAAGTAACATTCACTCTGGCTACCCCTTCAGAGTATCTTGCTTTGCTCCAGCATGCTCGCGAACTCTTAAAAGGGGTCACGACCTGGCGATCTGCCTGCTTGGGCGGAGAATCTTTTACAGATCGCCTCAAGATGGAATTCACTCAACTAGGACCAAACTGTCCTACCGTTCAAGACTCATACGGTGTGACTGAAATTTCGGCCTGTACCTCCTTCGAGACTATGTCCGTGTCACAGGTCCAGACGGCCCGCAGTGTAGGAAAGGCCATTCAAAACACTTCTCTTTATGTCCTTGATGAGAATCAAAACCCTGTTGATCTTGGAGTCTCTGGTGAAGTGTGCGTTGGTGGTGTGGGGATTGCTTTGGGGTACTTGAACGAAGAACAAACCCGGTCGAAATTTCTTCAGGATCCTTTTGCGACCCCTTATGATGTCGATCAAGGTTGGACACGACTGTACCGTACGGGAGACAGAGGTTGTCTCATGGAGGATGGTTCTCTCATTCACATGGGTCGCATGGACGGAAATACTGAAATCAAGCTCCGCGGGCTTCGCATAGATCTTGAGGATGTCGGCTCCACTTTGGTAAACTCAGCCCCCAAGCTGCTCTCTTCAGCCGTTGTATGTGTCAAGGGCGAAGGTGACGACAAAATGCTAGTCGCATATGTCGCTTTAGTTCCCGGGGCAGGTGCAAATGATGATGAGCTCCGGCTTCTCGCGAGCAAACTTCCATTGCCACAGTACATGTGCCCAACCAAAGTCATCCCACTAGATGATCTCCCTCGAAATTCAAATGGGAAGATTGACCGAAAGAAGATTGAGAGCCTTCCCTTTATATATCTCGATCCAACCGCCCCTCAATCAACATCATCTGCTCGCTTGACACTGGGTGAAGGCGAGCTCAAATTACTCTGGCAGAAGGTCCTTCCTGATGACTCCCAAATCCAACCCGATTCGGATTTCTTTACTTTAGGTGGAAATTCCCTCATGCTTGTGAAGTTGCAAAGTTCCATTCGGACATCTATCGGGGTAGCGCTCACTCTTCGAGATCTCTATGCTTCTTCCACACTATCTAGCATGGCGGCCAAAGTGGACACCGAGAAGGCAAAGTCTCCCGTGAAAACTGTCAACTGGTTCGAAGAAACACTCGTCCCGGAAGATATCATTGCATCTTCAGACCAGATTCCCTTGCCACGTTCTTTGCAATCGTCTGATCGTGAAATCCTTCTCACCGGATCGACAAGTTTCCTTGGAAAGGCACTTGTTCAGGCACTTGGGCAAAATCATAATGTGAAAAGAATCCATTGCGTTGCTGTTGAGGAGCGCGAGAAGAAGACTCTTGCCGGTGATGATAAGGTCATCATCTACTCAGGGACTCTTCTCGACTCTTCACTTGGGCTATCTCCAGACCAGCAGTCGGCCCTGAAAGCATGTATTGATATCGTCATTCATGCAGGGTCTAACGGACACTGTCTGAACTTCTACAACTCACTGAAGAAGCCTAATCTACTTTCCACTCACTTTCTGGCAAGGATTTGTCTTCAAGGTCGGATACCTATGCACTTCATATCTTCACCGCGAGTTATTCTTCTCTCTGGAAAAGCATCTCTAGGTCCGATCTCTCTTTCCTCGCATCCTCCTCCCGCAGATGGCTCTGAAGGCCTAACAGCAAGCAAGTGGGCAAGTGAGTCTTTCCTTGAAGCCTTCGCTGAAAGGACTGGTTCCCCTGTGGTGATTCATCGACCCTGCACAGCCATTGGTGAGAATGCACCACACCAAGATGCATTGAACTCCATGTTACGCTACTCAAATATTATGGGAGCCACCCCACATATGACAAATGTGGATGGCTATTTGGACTTCCAGAATGTGGAAGTTCTTGCGCATGAGATTGTTTCTCAAGTGATGGTTGAAGTCAGTGGGCCTTGCTCCTCGGTCAAAATTTGTCACTACTCCAGTAATACCATGGTGCCTGTCCACAGTTTCAAGGATTACATGCAGCAAGTTCACAAGAGGCCTTTCGAGGAGTTCAGCCTCGAAGATTGGAGTACTCGAGCTCTTGAGCTAGGAATAGAACCTCTCATCCCTAGCTTCCTCGAAGCTGTTGCGGAAAACACGGAAACAATGTTTTTCCCATATTTGGGTACAGATCATTCATGCTAAATGTTGTTTCGGGATTTCTGTATTTGATTAATATAGCAAGGGAGGCATATTGATATTCGTTATTGTTCCTGTCGCACGACCAAGTAGAGGGGGTAGCCTCCCATTTTCCGCACGATCTTCGAGCGGAAATTAAGCGCGAACCATGCGAGCCCGATGACATCTTCGGGGCGATATTTAACTTCTGTCAGCAAGCCTTACTAGAAATCGTCAGAACATATGGAGAGCACCGCTAGAGAGTAATCACAAGACAAACGAATCTCTTTTAGTTCCTTAAAAGGGCTAGCCGAAGTAGTCACACAGAGAAATTCAATCACAGCTAGGTAAATTCTCCAATAGCTAAGATTGTGAATCCCTACTATCCTATCTTTCTCACTATATCTTTGTATCGATTCTATTATAATTCTTGAAGCTAGTACTAAGTTATTAGCTTAATCTCTATATTTATTCTGGGGGAGATAGTAATTGATTCTTGCTAGTACACCTTATCAGCTTACTTTCTTTAGAGATATTACTCAAGATATTCCTACTAATCTTACTGTATCTAGAGATTCATAGTAGAATTTGTTAGTTATAAGGTACAATTGTCACGGTGTGAGCCCTCGTACGGATAAGGACCCCGCATGTGAGCTCACGTGACAAGTAGACTTACGTCTGATCCTGATTTCTGCACAAACGTAGCTCCTTAAGCTACGTCCTGGTCAACTTACTGTCCTGTAGCCCATCAATATACATCCTGATCCTGGTGTGCTGCTTGTTCCTACCATCCTGTCGTACGATCCTGCCTGACTAGCTCCTGATATGTATCTGCCAAGCCTGCACCTTGACATATAGTAATCATTGAAACTAGACTTATACTCTATAATTAATAAGATTTTACAAACTAGACCTAATACAGGCAGAAACTTTATACCTAAACTATATATAAATAGTTAGCATAGATAGAAAATTTCTACCTACGTTGTCATTGAATAGTCAGTATAGGTACAGTATAAAATCACGGAATAATGATTGGCCGAAGGTGGGTCAAAAGTCATGTTACTTTCCTACCTACGCTTGGCTGAATCCTGATGATGATGTGCCTCTGGCATAACCACAACCCCGACTGTACCTGTCGCCCCCAGACTTTATTGGACACAGAACAAAAGGATATTCTTGACAATACAATAATCACGGCTGAGGCTCCACCGATTCCTCGGACTTTAGCTTATCGTCCTTTTCTGATGCCCCAAACGCGTCACCCTTTACCTCCGACAACTCTCAACAAGAGTCTAGCAGCTCCGGGAGTACCTCTGGATCTTTTAGTGTGGGCTCGGAATTTAATTTCTACGATTACGAGGAATCCTATTTTTCCTCGTCAGAAGCACGGTGGTGGACAGCGATCTTTATATCGCCCATATCTACAACCTTATCCGTAATGAACTGGCCTCACGAAGCTTAACTCACAAAAAAACGACCATTCTCCATCTTCTCCTTACTCCTGCTCATCGGACGAGAGCGGAGGCTGCCCTCTGCCATTTCATAGCCAAGACTTCGTGTTTGACACCTCGTCTCCCTCCTCCCCCTCCTCCCTTGCCTCCTTGTCCTCCACCTCCACCTCCGATTCAGTCTGACCCGTATTTCCCGACCTTCCCGATGTCGAGCCACGAGACCACTGACCAGTTCGCGGTTCTCATTCGGCTTCCATTTCCCCGAGGTGACTTCCATGACCCTCCCTCAGTAAGTGGTCGACAACTTCCATGGGCATGTTGTTCACCGATCTGACATTTGACTAGGTGGACTGGGATGCTAAGAAGGAGAGAGCGCTCTGGGATTTGATTTCCCGTCCATCAAAAGATGGACTCGACTGTGAGTCAGCTGCATATTCTTTCCACTGAAAACGCGCCTAACTGTCGATAGGGAATGAGCTGTAGTTATCACCTCGAATTGTTGAAATTCAAAGGCGTTTGGCTAACATGAATCATTAGGTCCGAGCGGTTCGGAGTCACCCTTCAGTTTCTACAGCAGCAAGTTGCATGGCTCTACGAAAGACAACTTACCCAGGCGCGGGCCCAGATGCGCAAAGCACCCCAACAACTTCAATCACATTCAAACTCTCCATCTCCTGCCCCAGGCTCTGTAGCTGGAAGTACAGCACTGGGTGGTCAGACACAACGACCACTCGTAGCTGGTAGGTATTCAGAGTGCAAGTCTGTGTGCGATGACAGACTGACAATTTCTCAGGCTCTCGCGGCATGTTCCGCCAAGTTTCGCAGCAGCGAGAGGCTGTTCAGCCTGCTCCTACTGGCCGACGAACGAGCTCTACATCAATCGCGACCATCAACCGCGTTCGTGATACATCTCGAACTGACACACCGACCACTGAAGGTCGAGAACAGGGCGCGGGAAGCAGTGCCCGCCGACCTTCCGTACCCCGCCGGGATCAACCTCAAAGCACTTCATTCATGCGATCACCGCCTCTCCAAGAAGAAGATTTGAGCTCGAGCTCCGAAGAATCGGATTCCGAGGAAGAGACGTCACCTCGTCGCTTCCCGCGCTGGCGTAATTTCGGAAAATACTCCACTCATCAGTCACGCGCTGGCATACGCGACGATGAAGACGATGACGACGATGCGCCTGCTTTTCTCCCCATGCCCCGACACGAGCAGCTATCACGAGAAGTTCCCACCGAAAGAGTAAGCCAAGAGTTGAGTGGCACTCTCCGACTAGATGCCGATCGAGCATCCGCCGCCTGGCGTCCAACCGAACGCAGACCTGGCTTCTTACCAACGGGTGCAGAATCAAACACTAGCTCCGCCGGAATGAGCTCTGCAAGCTCTAATGGCCCTAATCATCCAGTGAGGGGTGATGAACGCCGAGTTCCTCTGCGGAGTTCCCATGGCAGCGGTAGGGCCACCGAACAGGCGCGCGCAAGCCCGCGCGGCAGGGGTGGGGTGAATGGCAGTGATGGCACACCCAGCATGGGCAGTAGCTTTAGCGACTTGGATGGTAAGTCTGATACCACCTTGATGAGCTTGTCATGGCTATTGCGACTTCTTACTTACCCGTGGAATTAGATACCAGTGTAACCCAGTCGGCACTTGAAGAGGCTCTCATGAGTAACATGCAACAAGGAGGGATGGCCAGCCGCATGAGCACAATCAGCCAAGCTCTCCGCAGCCGATATCTCCAGTAAATTCTGGTGTTATTGCGGGCTGCGATGCAATTTCAACATGACTTCATGAATTCACGATGACAATCTGCTGAGTGATGATGAACGATCTTGGGGTTATACTCTCTAGCTGCCGATTTGATCGAACCAATCTCGACTCTACTTGGCCCCCATGCGAATATATGGCTTATGTACACGAATATAATAAATTTACGGGGGGTAGATCACGATCCACACTCGCACTTGCAGGTCATCAGCTACCGAGTAGATCTAGTTCTAGCAGTCCATTTCTCCTAAGTTCGGATTAAACCATAGTAATCCAGGATCATCCTCAGCACCTTCACGTCATCGAAAAGTTCCAGCGAGTTTTGAGATGTACTTCAAAATAATGGAGCAAGTCGGGAAGTGTTGAAGACAACCGAGAACCCTCCCCTAAACCCGTGCTAAGCCCAATCTCCCACGATCCAAAACAGGCTTTAATCCCTCAATCACATCTGTATGGAAACAATCAAGTCCAAACGTACTCTCCGTACACATTGCCTTGCGTGCCTGTATGTGATGAAAGGTATCTAATTCTTCCTTTGAGAAATCCTTTCCTCTCACCGAAGAAGGGCTGCTATCGCCGAGTTTCTGCATAACTTTTGCCTTCTCTCCCGGATCTACATTATTCCAAGCCTGAGCACAGAAGTCCAGCGTTTGCATGAGTTGGCTTTGTTTAACGCCGCTTTCGCTTACGTCTGCCATGCCTTGGATTACTATTCGAATTATGCGTTAGTTGGCGCTGGATGCTCGATCATCTTGTGCTTTCCATTTATTTTGATCGATTAGGACAAGGTTAAGACAGGCATACTCACCGACTCTGATACTTTCAAAAGCCTCATCAAAATTATCATCACCAAGCTGACTCCAGACACCGACATCCTGTCTTCTCATCTGATGGTACGCACTCAGTACGACCATCAGAAACCGCTGATACACGCCCTGAATCTTTGTAGTGTGCCAGTTTGCCGCACTGGCTTCCTTACAATCGCCCTTTAGAGCAGCGCAGATCGTGACAGCTGCCGAGAGAGCACCAGTCAAAGCGATATGGACTCCCGAGGAAAAGAAAGGGTCGATGAAGCAGCCGGCGTCGCCGACAACTCTTACATAGGGCTTCGAATAAGTAGATGCGCTGTAGGAGTAATCGGACGCCGATTTGACAGAGCCTGTAAGGTTGCCACCGGATATGAGCTGCATCATAGTGGGGCAAAGTTCGAGAGAAGAGCTGTAGAATGATTCTAGCGTGTGGTCTTCTTTGCAGAAGGTATTAGACAAGGCGCTCCGCTTCGACGTGGCTAGTTCCTGGTTCATGACGACTCCGATAGATACAGTTCCATCGTGGAGTGGGATGTACCAAGCCCACCCGCTCTCGTCTTCAGAAACAGAAGAAAACTGAAATCAGCCAAGATATCTCTTTTGGAAGTAAAATAACGGTAGAATAGTCACCAAACCTTTCAGGGCCTCAAAGAACGGCGAGTTGTCCCTTTCCATTCCTTCCTGGTAGGGCCTCGTCCCCCTCCAGTAGCCCCAATGCGCGATATTCTTAAGAGTCTTGTTATAAGTGCGATCTTTGGTATACTTGGTATTGACCAGTCCAGCCCGGCCACTGGCGTCGACCAGATACTGAAAATTTATTGTACCTTTGCTTCCCGAGGCTTTCTGGGTATACGACGCCGCACGGGGATGGCCGGTCATATCGTCAAAGTCAAAGTCATTTACTTTCACGCCATCAAAAACCTTCGCTCCGCTCCTTCCGGCATGCTGAAACATCAGCTCATCCGCTTCTGAGCGGATGACGTTCCATGTGAAATTGTTCGGTCCACCGGCGGAAATGAAATCTGTGTCTTTGCAGATGTTAGAACTTATGGTCAACATGATGGACTGTTCAGAGTGCAGATAGGTAGATGTCCTTACATCCCTCTCTCTTATCTTGGACAAGCTTGAATGCCGCACCGTTCTACACATGACCGGGTCCGTGTCAGAGTCAGGAGGTGAGAAGGTAGGAATCCGTTCTTTTTAACTCACCTTCTGGGTGAAGCCGTGATTGAGAAACGTAGACTCTAGGTCGATATAGCGTAGAAAGTGTCGGAAGGAAGGAAGCATGCTTTCCCCGATATGGTACCTAGTTTCGAGAAATTTGTGAGTCTAGCCATCGTCATTTCCATAATGGGGCCTTCATCCGGGGACTGTATGTTGATGCCTACCTCGGAAATTTATCTGCCTCAAGAAGAACAACATCGATTTTCTCGCGGGCAAGTGCTGCAGCGGTATATGACCCTCCTGGTCCGCCTCCTACCACCAGGACAGTGCAGTTGATTGGAATATCTGTCTTCGTTTTCGTCATGACGTGGCACAATAGGTTGAATTTGTTTAAGAACAAAAGAATCCTGAAGTTCAATAATACAACAGTATCAAAATTTGACGGGATTGTGGCGGAGTCTACGCTTATTAGTAACGGAAAGACTGGGCCACTTGCAATGAGGAGAGCCCCTCTAAATACTGCACTGGAACCTGCCTGCAGATCTACTACTAGTAGACATCACACAATGCGTAAAAGCAGATATGTCAATTCTCAATATGCAACGCACAGATCATATACGGCAGGCTATGCAGAGACAGCCTTCTTTACTTGAGCCAGGTCATGAATGCGCTATTGATGGCCCAATCATAGCGAGCAAATAGTACTACGAGATAGAGATGTGCGTTAAAATATTGATGCGTACCTAGGTATTACTAGGTAGTAGTATACCAATTCACCGACCCATTGCAGCGATGACAGACCGTTTAGAGTTAATACCATAGCCATTTGATACTATTGAAAACTAGGTTTTCTGGAACCTAGACATTTAATACTTTTAAGTGACCAGTTATTTGAGTTAAAATCCTGCACTCATGAAGCCTTGCCCAGATAGTCTGGATCTGCATCGCGACTACGGAGTAATGCGTAGCCAAATCCGACCGACCACAGATCCGAAGATTGACCAAATAGTGTATTGAACCCATTAGAGTGTAACAGATGATTATTCGAGGTTTTATAGCTCTATAGACATGACATGCTGATAATTATGGTATAGGGCTCTCTCACTCGATGCACCTTCTACCGCACACAAATAAGCCGTATTGTTGTGGACCGGGCTCGATAAAGTCGATAATACAGCTCTTTATGCGAGATTTACTCCAGTTCGACTCTGATCAATTGATAATCAATGCGATATCCCTTTGGTGTATGGACCATCATGTTTTCAGATCATGATGTGAATGAACATTCAACCTTCCTGTAAATCACAACACATATAATACGTTGAACTACGCGTGACTGTTGGTTACACAGGCAAGGACAGGGAAAGGAATATATGATTCTTCCCTTAGCAGTAATGCCGCCAAAAACCATTCCTCACGCTGTAATAAACCATAAATCAACCAAGGAAGGTCGGTGTAGAGTATTCTCAGCTGAGCCACTACCTGCAGCTCGGGAACCTTCGCTGCGGTTTTCATGACTCTGAAAAAGTTCATTCGCTTATCGTGCCGGTACAAATTAGTCCTTTTTGACCTGCATGATGGATACATTTATCGCCTGGTGGGCTCCTTAGTTTGATCTAAATTCCGCCTGAAAAGGTATGGACTGCGAAGTAGCGCATTTCTTGTCATACTGTGTTTCTATGTAGCTGTTCTAGTATGCACGTCCATTCAGGAAGTCCTTTCGTCCTCATAGCCCGATAATTACCAGTATGGCAACGTAACTGTATGATTACTAAGTCTACCCTCTATATTTACTTTTTTTCATGCAATTTGATGTAAGATATGGTGCCTAAAGGCGTCAAGATGCCTATTATTGCTGCCTTATCCCTTGCATGCTGTAGCTGAAGAACAATCCTAGCCCTTCCTGATCTTGTACTACAGTTTAGGTTTGTGACAACACTGATGCATTCGATATAAGCATTCCAAGGTTTTATCCGAACGCTAATGACATTCAGGCTTCCGGCTTAGATT
Source organism: Penicillium manginii (assembly GCF_028828005.1). Lineage (NCBI taxonomy): Eukaryota > Fungi > Ascomycota > Eurotiomycetes > Eurotiales > Aspergillaceae > Penicillium > Penicillium manginii. Next base: position 1,893,168 of record NW_026643102.1, on the reverse strand, counting down.
TCTTTGATAAGATAATGGCAGCAGAATCAAAGGAAGTAGTCAAGTCTCGGGCTGAATACTCATCTCGCTCTATTAGCTACCCAAAAGGTAGGCAAATAGCATTGATAACTACGTCTAATGGCTCTTTATTCTCCTTAGATGAGAATCGTCCCGCCACTTTTCGACAGCCGCTATTTTGGATCATCAGCTTATGCCTGACAATATTTTACGTATTCCTGGCAAGCAGCTCCGGCGTTATAGCATTCTTTTTACTCCGATGTTATTGTACGAGCCGCTGGAATCTTGACTTGGCTTTTTAGGATACGACCATCTTGGCCACCGCTATTCCACGGATCACTGATAAAGTCTACACCCTCGAGGTTGACACCATTTTAAGCTGCCTACAAGGTAGCGTAGTCTAGCCATGCAACACGTGGCGTTGCATAGTGTTCGCAAATATGCATGTATAGTTTGGGAGGAACTTTCTGAAAAACCTTTTCCCAATCAGTGGTGACGGTCACGCAGTGCTCTTAAGCCACCACGGTTCTCTTTTTTTACTTTTCTCTATAATAAAAATACGAACGACTTTGCGAAGAAACTTCGTAAGCATCCATCAGTATGGCAGACATTTACTCCCTAAAGCCAAATCTAAGAGATCGATATGCAAAGTCCCCAGAGAATGGTGTTGAGATGTGTCTCTTTCCAACCCTTGTTGATGCCGCACCAGGGAAGGCGCGCAGAATGGCTCGGTGCGTACCTGGGGAGCATTTGAGCGATTTCGGTACTCTATACAAGAGGGACAGATCTGACCTAGCATCTTTGCTTGTTGCTGCATGGTCGATCGTCCTTCATCAGTTTGTCAACTCGGAGGTGTTGTACTTTGGGGTTGACGCACCTAGAGAAATGTCTGGATCAGTCTCTGGTGATTTTAAAACATTTGTAGTGACCATCGACCCAGACGATCTAATTGAGCAACTGCTTCAAACCTGCCACCGCCAGCTGTCCATGAGCCAGGATGAAAGTGGGAACATTCACTTCAATACTGGAGTCGTATTCATGGCCGGGGAAAGCGAGAGCTCGTTCAGACTGGGGAGTTCGTCAGAGCAACTTTATGCCACGGACAATGAGGTCAGCCACATCCTTGATTTTCCATTCTAATCAGAACACTAATTAGACGTGACAGCAGGATTACGACCTGCTACTCATCGCAAGAACATGCAATGGCATGGTCGAGATATTACTGCATTATAGCACTGCGGTCGTGTCCGACTCACAGGCAGCGATCATAGGAGGGGTCTTGTCTCGATCGATTGAATCAATGCTCGAACATCCGGACCAGAAGCTGAGGGATATCAATTTACTCGACCAGCAAAGCCAAGAATGTGTCGCAGAGTGGAACAACAAACAGACAAATATCACTACCGGCTCCTCCATCGCCGAGATAATCCAGGAGAAGTCCCGCTACCAACCAGGCGCACCGGCTGTGTGTTCATGGGATGGCACCCTGACATATGGTGAGCTCGAGGAGCTTTCCACAACGCTTTCTATCCACCTAAAAGAAAAGGGGGTAGGGCCAGAGGTTATGGTGCCTGTTTGCTTTGAGAAAACGATGTGGGCGATTGTGGCAACGCTGGCAGTAGTCAAGGCTGGTGCAGCTTTCGTTCCCATCGATCCCTCTCATCCGCTCGAGTATCTGAAGCAAATCATCACACGGGTAGATGCAAAAGTCATTCTCTCGTCAGACCGGCAGGCCACATTATTGGAGGGTGTCATAGACGACCTGATTGTGGTGTCTGGGTCGACGGCTGCGCGGCTGCCAACGGTTAACCCGATGGCATTGCTGCGGGGACAAGTAGAAACCCACAATATGGCATGCGTACTTTTCACTTCCGGTAGTACTGGGAGCCCCAAAGGATGCGTCATCAGCCACGGAGCATTGGCAGCTGTCGCTACCTATGCAGAAGCGTTGGAAATGAAAGCTAACACGCGAGCCCTGCAATTTGCCTCATTCAGTTTTGCCATTTCTTTGAACGAGATCTTCTGTACTTTGACAGTTGGAGGCACTATCTGTATTCCTTCAGGCCACGAGCGAATGAACGACCTATCGGGTGCAATGTCTCGGATGGGTGTCAGCTGGGCCATGCTGACGCCTTCATTGATGGGCTCCCTTGCTCCTGATAATGTAGCTTGTCTCAAGACTTTAATAGTCGGAGGAGAGCCATTGAGAAGTGATCTGGCCCGATCTTGGGCAGAGAGAATTTCCGTAGTGCCGGCGTATGGAATGACAGAATGGGTCGGAGTATGTACTGTCCAGCAGGAACTTGAAATTATACTGCCGGAAGCAGATTCGAACTTGAAGAACATCGGCAAATCGCCCGTTGCGAACCTCTGGCTGGTCAACCCCCATAACCACCATGTGCTCGCTCCTATCGGGGCCGTGGCCGAGCTGCTAATCGAGGGGCCCTGTCTGGCACGAGGATACATAAATGACGCCGAGCGAACCGCCATGGCGTTCATTGAGAATCCGCTATGGCTGCGCTTCTTCCGATCAGACCGGGAGGCCAGACTGTACAAGACAGGCGATCTAGTCCGCTATAGCTCTGACGGCAGCCTCATCTACATGGGACGAAAAGGCCTGCAAACCAAGATCCGTGGGCAGCGCATCGAGCTGGGGGAAGTAGAACACCAAGTTTTCCGTCACTTCCCTGGGGCCACCAAAGTTATTGTTGATGTGGTAACCCCTATCGGCGATACCCCATCACCGATATTGGTGGCATTCATACTATGCTCTAAGAATGCCAGGGATGGAGCGCCTGCGAAGAAGAACTTAAACAACTCCAACTCGGCCGCTCTTTTTGATGGATCTGACCACGATTTCCAGTCGCACTCCGCAGAGGCCGAAACAAAAATACGCGACCTTTTGCCGGATTACATGATTCCGCATGTATATGTCCCCCTAGAATACGTCCCTTTGACAATCTCCGGGAAGGTAGACCGGCGCAAGTTGAAGGAGATCGCTGGTTCACTTTCATATGGCACCCTGGCTTCGTACGCGTTCACCAGATTGGACCCAGTGACCCCAAGTTCACGCGCAGAACAGCGTCTTCATCTTCTGCTCTCGAAGATTCTCAAGCTCCCCTCTGAAAGCTTTGGCGTGAACGAGAGCTTCTTCCGTCTTGGAGGGGATTCCTTAAAGGCAATACAGCTAGTCACCCAATGCCGGGCGAGGGGTATCACCATAACCGTGGAAGATATTTTCCGCGAAAAAACCGTCAGCAGTCTTGCATTGCTTGTAGGTGCGCATTGCAGCACTGTGACAAGGCACGACGGGGATTCGGAAGCCGAATTCAGCTTGACTCCTGTCCAGCGAAGCATGATCTTGGCCGAAGATCAGGAGAGTTGGTATTCACCAACAACCTGCATCTTCCTTCGGTTGAACAGGAGCATTGACCCCACTCACTTAGAAAATGCTATACAGCAGATCGTCAGTCGACATCCGATGCTGACCGCGAGATTCACGAGTGATCGAAACGGCAGTTGGGCCCAACATGTTCCAACCGTCGCTAGTAAGCCCCAGGGAGGCTACGAGTACGCCAGCTGTGCCGTGTCTACGCTAGAAGAGGCGTCGGAGACCATGAAATCAAGGCGGGAGAGTTTGGACATCGAGAAAGGTCCTCTTTTTGTAGCGATGTTATTCAACTTGAGTGAAATGCAATGTCTGTCGCTCGCAGCGCACGCATTGATTGTCGACCACACTTCTTGGGATATTATTTCGAGGGATATTGAATATTTCCTGGATCACGACGTTTATATGCAGATACCCAAACCGCTGCCTCTTGGTTTTCGAGAATGGTGCTGCTCGAGACTGAAGGCGAGAGATCGATCACACATGATTCCAGCGCCTGCTCCCATAACGTCCATGACCGTTTCTGGCCAGCAGCCCTCTCAACGAACTGATGGTTCCTGTCCAGCTCACAGCCACAGCATAATGCACACGAGTATACCAGTCCCATCGGGTCTTCTAGGTGATGCTCCCGAGCCTCTTCGGTTAACATCCAGTGTAGTTCTGCAGGCCGCGGTGCTGCACGCTTTTAGTCGCGCTTTTGAGGACCAGGAGCTGCCACTCTTGACCGTCGAGGAAGACGGACGAGGTCTGACATCAAGCCACAACGACTTTTCTCAAACCGTCGGTCAGTTCACTACGGACTTGACTTTATGTGTGCAGTCGTATGGACGCTCGAGCTTTGGTGAGATTCTTTGCCAGACAAAAGAGAGCTACCACCGGGCTCGCAATGGGAAAGTGACGCATCTAATCCCAAGCTCTGGTCGGCAATCTTCGCTGGAGAAGTCGATGTGCGCGCCTCTTCCCGGCATACGCTTCAAATTCCTCTTGCCCTACCACGAAAAACAGTGGAGAGGCGCGGTATTCGAGCAGGTCGTCGGCGAGAACCTAGATTACCTGCCTGATGCACAGCCTGCTGAGGGAATGACTGTAACAATAGCGGAGACAACTAACGGTCCAAGAATAGTCTTCACTGGGACTCCCGGCAGAATCTCCAGGACAGACCTAGAGCGCTGGGCTCAGCAGTGTAAGCAATCTATGGACGAGGCCGTGAAGACATTGAAAGAAAAGACTCCCATCTTCACGCCCTGCGACTTCCCACTGTTAGCCTTGACCAGCGAGAACCTCCAGGATCTCCTGCATTGCCGCCTGCCAGCAATTTGTATCCATATCAGCGAGGTAGAAGCAGCATTTCCGTGTTCCCCAATCCAGCAAGGGATGTTGATCAGCCAAGCACGACAGCCAGAGCACTACCAGGCGATTTTCATATGGGAAGTCGCCTGCACTGACGGCCATACAACGGTTGACCCAGATTGGCTCCAGTTGGCCTGGGTGCAGCTTACCCGGCGTCATTCCATGCTGCGGACCATCTTCGTTGAGGGGGTCGGCACTTCCCCCTATATTCAGGTCATCCTAAAGGCCGACTCTGCCAACACAGCGGTCGTTCAATGCTCTGATGATGGCGACGCTCGCTCTACTCTGCACGCACGCCGGCAGATTGGCGGACACGGCCGACTGTCACTGCCCCGGTTCACCGTTTGTCAGACAGAGCGCGGAAAACTGCTGGTTGCTGTCGAAATCAGTCACGTGCTGATGGACGCAACGTCGATGGAGATTCTGAAACGAGACTTGGCACTCGCCTGCGATAACAAACTTGAATGCCCCACCAGTGGAGCACCTTATAATGACTACGTCGCATATCTTGAGGGTTCTCGCGATCCTGCGACTTTGAAGTATTGGAGCAGTTATTTGGAAGGGTGCAGTCCGTGCTACTTCCCGCGGCTGAACGATAGGTCCGAGTCCCACTTGGCTGCCGAATCGCAATCGGTCCGAGTCGCTGTCCCGTTTGAATATACATCCCAACTGGATGCATTTTGCAGAGAAACAGGTCTTACCATCTCAAATGTGGTCCAGGTTGCCTGGGGCTTAGTCTTACGGGCTTTTACCGGTCTAGACTCCGTCTTGTTCGGCTACCTGACCTCTGGGCGAGACGCTCCAGTAGCCGGGATTGAAGATGCAGTCGGACCATACATCAACGTGTTGATCTGCCGGATCGACATTAAGCAGTCGGCAACGCTGCTGGAGACAGCACATGAAAACCAACGGGACTTCATGCGGGGCTTTTCATCGCAGCATCTCTCTCTGACGGAATTGTTCCATTCTGCTAGTGATGGGGGCCACGGCATGTTTAACACGTGCATGTCGTTTCCACCAGAGACTCAAGGGAGCGGACAAAACGAGGGCTATATTAGCTTTCAAGAATTGGAAAAGGTCTTACCAAATGAGGTAGATATCCCCGGGGCCTTTCAACCCCATGTCCACAAGCAAGCGCTAACAAGGAGTGGAAATAGTACGATATCACTGTTGAATGCAGATCGAAAAATGACAGATTTACGGCATCGCTTGTATATTCACCGTCGACCCTATCTGAAAGCCAAGCAACCAGAATAGCACACACTCTGAGCCAAGCTATAGTTACCATTATCCACCAGAGCGGAATCCAGGCAGATGTGCCGCTGCTCAGCGAGCTGGACAGGCGAAAATTAGAGGAATGGAACAGAGTGGTACCGGCGCGAGCGGAGCAGTGCGTGCACCATTTGATCGCAGAGCGATGCTGTGCGCAGCCCGACGCGCCGGCGGTGTGTGCCTGGGACGGAGACTTTACGTACGGCGAGTTGGACCGGCTGTCGTCGGCGCTGGCGGCGCACCTGGCCGGACTGGGGGTCAGACCGGAGGTGTTTGTGCCATTGTTGTTCGAAAAGTCGCGGTGGACGACAGTGGCGATGCTGGGAGTGATGAAGGCAGGCGGAGCATTTGTGCTGCTGGACCCGTCGCACCCGCGGGCACGACTGCAGAGCATCTGCCTGGCCGTGTCGGTGGACATAGCCATTGCGTCGGCGTCGCAGGCAGCGATCGCAGAGCAGTTGGTGACGCGGGTGGTGGCCCTTGGGGTGGAAGAGATGAAATTGTGCGAAAAGCGCAGTGACCAGATGACGCCGTCAGTGGCCCCGAACAACGCCCTCTACGTCGTGTTCACCTCAGGCTCGACCGGTGTACCCAAAGGTGCCATTGTCACTCATGAGAGCTATTCGACTGGTGCGTTATCATACGCTCCCTCTCTCGGTCTCACCCATGCATCCCGGGTCTTCCAATTTTCCAGCTATGCATTTGATAACAGCATTTCCGATATATTGACTACTCTGATTGTCGGTGGCTGTGTCTGCGTGCCCTCGGAATCAGCCAGGCGGGGCCAGCTTGCCATAGCTATTCAAAATCTGAAAGCCACCGTGTGCTTTTTAACACCAAGTGTGGCCAGGTTACTGCTACCTGACGAAGTCCAAAATCTATCGACTATTATACTTATGGGTGAGGCCATGACAAGCAGAGATGTTGACCAGTGGGCGGATCGGCTGCAACTTTACAATGAATAACGTGTTCCACAACCGAACGGGCCGGACAACCGAACGGGCCACCCCACCCCATTACGACGATATATATTGAATATAACTCAACCACCATATAATATATTGCAAAAACTAGGCGTTATTCACAACTGGGCACCTATTCCGCTTGTGCCCTGGCTCCCTGCAATTGCCACAGCGCTGTATAGGTCTCTCAATCGTCGTCCTGGTTGCGCGGCGTGGCGCCGGGGGTATTGCCAATTGGTGCTCATATTCAATTTGTACACGCAATTGCAGGTCCTCTGCTGTAATTCCACCTTCGTAGGGTAATTGCCTATTTGGTAAAGCTTTTTTTCTTTGCTTACGTCCATTTTCGGCCATTACACGCTCATATGTTGTCTTTAACATAACCATCTCATGTGCAAGTAATTGTGCACCTCTGGTAGTCTGCTCCAATTGTCGATATATGTCATTATCAGGGGTTATATCCCTATAGACTAGTAATCGCTTGATTGAGGATGCCTGCCGTTGAAAATTGATAGCTTTGGATGGTGTATGAGGTATGAATTCACGACTGCTATCACTACCATGTGATGGTGGTGGTGTAGGCGATGGGGGATGAATATCAAGTTTTGATAGTACTGTCTCTGGCGAATATGGAATAATGCCCGCTGCCATAAAACTGCTAGCAATTATAGAGGTTTTGTATGTTGCTGCGCGTGCTTTAGGGTATAGACTAAGAAAGTCAGGCTTATCAATATGTGTAGAGCCCACACGTGCAAGATCTTGTACTGCCTGACCATAGAAGTGCTTCAATACACTAAAACAACCTACATCTAGTGGTTGTAATAGATGCGATGAATGAGATGGCATACAAATTGGCACAATATTGTTCTTCATGCAGATAGTGTCAAATTGAGGGGTGACATGACTCCCATGGCCATCCATAACCAAGGCAGACCAGGCACCATGTTGACGCTTTTTGACGTATGGAATGAAGGAATTTTCGAGCCACGAAATGCCAATTTCATCAGTTGTCCATCCATTAGCACTGATCTCAAAGCGCCAGTCATTCGGGACAGTACTACACCACGCTGCCATCAATACCTTCGCTTTAAAGATAATAGTCGGAGGGAGAACACCATCCAGATGGACACACTCAATTGCAGTAACCCACTCTCGGTTACCCGGTTGTAGGAGTTTGCGCTTCCCCTGCCACTCTCGACTGGTAATAACCTTTGAGGTGCTAGTAATCCCCATTGCAAATCCAGTCTCATCGAAATTGTAGATATCTTCGTTAAGAATACCATATTGAGCAATAGTATTGCAATATTGATTAAACCATTCACGAATAAGCTTCGGATCCTCACATAATGCACGCTGTGCAGCGTAGCGACGTGAAAAACGTGTTTTAAGCTTATCGCGACGTTTGACAAAGTTCTGTACCCAGTTTATACCGATTGTAAGAGAGGGGGTAGTTGAACGTTGAGCGAGTAGTAAATTGGCCATTTCTCCTGCAAGAGCAAAGGTAGGGGCCTTGCCACGTGCATCTAGATCCAATATCCAATTCTCTAACGAATCCTCTTCAATTGCATCCAATTTTGTGCAATTTGCGCGAAGGGTTTGGCGATAATGTCTTCCCTTGAAACGCGCTTGCAATGTTGCACGAGGTACCTCAAAAACGCGCGCAGCTTCATTCAGAGAAGCTACTTTTTCATTTCTTAGCGCCTGTATAGCAAGTTCAATCCTGCCTTCTTGCTCAATTCGTTTTTGAGTTTTTGCAGTACGAATTGGTGGCATGGTGGTGGTTTGAAAAAGAGAGCTGCAACACGCGACGCGTTTTTTAGGTGGGGTGGCCCGTTCGGTTGTCCGGCCCGTTCGGTTGTGGAACACGTTATGGCCCGGCAGAATGCTCTGTGATTTCTACAATCCAACGCATCGCTCGAAAGGGCAATGATCCATGCAATATCGGACGAGGTACCGGGTGTGTTAGTTGGGTTGTTGACCAGACGAACCATGACAAGCTACTTCCGATCGGCGTGATTGGGGAACTGCTTATTGAGGGCCCGATTGTGGGTCGGGGCTACCTCAACAACCCAGAACAGACGGCTGCGACATTCATTGACCCGCCGGCGTGGCTACATACGATCCGCACCGCCTACCCTGGCAACCCTGGCGGCGATCGGGTGTATAAAACGGGTGACCTGGTGCAATATACAGCAGACGGGCTACTGCGGTTTATAGGGCGAAAGGACACGCAGGTCAAGCTTCGCGGGCAGCGAATCGAGCTGGGCGATGTGGAGCACCATGTGCGAGAGTGTTTCCCTGGGGCACGCGATGTGGTGGCGGAGGTGGTGAAGCCAGCGGACGACGAGCGGCCGCCGATGCTGATAGCATTTGTATGGATGGACAGAAACAGGGATGAGGGGATGGATGATATCCTAATTACCCCCACGGACGTCTTCCGCGCGGCGATCCTTACCGCTGAGACGCGCCTCCACGATGCGGTGCCGGTATACATGGTGCCAGCAGTCTTTCTCCCACTGGTGGCGGTTCCGCTGACGGCTACGGGCAAGACTGACCGACGGCGGCTCCGCGAGCGGGCAGCGGCTCTTTCACAAACGCAGATCGCAACCTATAGCGACCTTGTCACGGCTAAGCGCCAGCCCAGCACGACGGCGCAACGGATACTGCAGCAACTATGGGCACAGGTTCTCAATCTCCCCTCCAACGCCATCGGGGCGGACGACAATTTCTTCCGCCTGGGCGGCGACTCCATTACCGCTATGCAGCTGGCCGGAGTTGCGCGCAAAAATGGTCTCTTCCTCGCCGTGACTGACGTGTTCCGCTACAATACCCTGGCAACCCTGGCATCTCGGCCTGAATCCCCTGGCACAGCTCATCCGGAGATGGTGGACTGGGAAGAAGAGACCGCTTTGGATCCGAGTCTCCCTAGGGCTGACCCCGGCCACCTCTGCGACAGCGAGTCCATCTCCGTGGCACTCACTGGTAGCACTGGGTTCCTTGGTCGTGAGCTTCTTCGACAGCTAGTCACAAACACCCAGGTTGCATACATTCACTGCCTTGCCATCCGTCCAGGACGCTCCCTGCCACCCGATCTCCTGTCTTCAACCAAGATCATCCCTCATTCAGGGGATCTTTCTCTTCCGCGACTGGGACTGAGTGAGACAGAAGCATCCCAGATATTCTCATCTGTCGCCGCAATCATTCATAATGGTGCAGATGTTTCTCGTCTAAAATCGTACTCGTTGTTACGCGGCAGTAATGTTGACAGTACCAGGCAACTGCTAGAACTTTCCCTTCTTTCGACTCGCCACAGCAGTCCGGGTCCAAGAGGAACGCCCCATTTCCACTATATATCGACAGCAGGCGTATGTCACCTTCTTCAAGCTCGGCCCTTCTCCGAGATGTCGGTTGCTTCCTTTCCGCCCCCTGTGGATGGCGTTGACGGTTACACCGCAGCAAAATGGGCGAGTGAGCGAATTTTGGAGCGAGCAGCACATACACTTGGACTCCAGGTGGTCATTCATCGACCTAGCCAGATCACCGGCGCCGACGTAGGAGACAGGGACATCTGGCACAATATTTGGCGATGGTCGCAGGTTATCCGAGCTGTCCCTGATCTAGTGGCGGCCGGTTTTCGGGGAGCGTTTGACCTGATTAGCGTTGAAAAGTGTGGCACAAGCATCGTTTGCTCAGTAATTGATCATCTTCACCGTTCTGCAGACAATCCAGTGGATTATGTACGCGAGACCGGTGATACTGCAGTGCCAGTCGAGACCTTTGGAGAATTCCTGGGAAATGAAATCGGCATAACAAACATGCCGGTTTTACCATTTGCTGAGTGGGTGGAAAGAGCGGTTGAAGCGGGCTTGGATGAACTAGTGGCTGTTGTGTTAAGGCAACAGGCCGCGAACGCATGATACGCCTGCTGAACAGAGAATGTAAGAGAGTGAAGCTATCGTTGGATGGTCCTTAGGTACCTGAAGCGTCATGTCCTCAGGTCCTGTGACCCTGCTAAATTTCTAGATATGTTCCAAATGGCACTCATTGCGAGCCATGCTTCAAGTTGTTAGGGCATGGGATACTCCCATCCCAAATGTAGCCCCGGGTAGACCCCCATGCCAATTCATGGCTTATGCACACATGCATACAATGAATGTACGGGGTAGATCATGACCCACTCTCACATCTGCAGGATACCAGCTACCGAGTATATCTAGTTCTAGCAATCCATTCCTCCTATTTTCGGAGTAAACCATAGCAATCCAGGATCCTGTTTCTCCTTTCCCTTATTTACCACACCGTAAATACTAGCACTATGTAATAGATCCTTCTGTCCGAGTGAGTGCTGCAATCTGCTCGGTATATACCAGTCTACACGTGACCCACCCGCATCCGGTCCAATCATAACGCTTCACTCCCACAATCACCCTCAGCCAAAGAGCACCTCCTTTTTTCTTCCAGACTTGCCTTTCCCTTTTTCCATTTTGACGGGATCCGCATCGGCCCAGCGGCAGCGCTAAAACCCAATCAGGTTGGCCGATCTCCGCAGGTTCCAAAGAACAAAACTGTACAACCGGCAGCAGCGGGGCAAAAAGTCACCGAGCTACGGAGCTTCCGATCGACCCCTGTCATTGCTTTGCTATATAGACAAGACCAGTCAGTCTTTTATCACAAACCTGCTACAGCCTCAAGCTGCATCATTTGATCCCATCCAAACTGTTGAGAAGCTTGCCAATCGCCCCACGCTGATTGACCCCGGTCGCAGCACTACCCGCCATTGCAACCCCTCCATGATCAACCGCGGCCTCGGCATCTGATTTGCATATCTGCCCCGCCGATTCAAAGCGGCCGGATCCTCGAATCCCCAACGAGCTCAAACTTACGTCGCAACCTCCTCAACCCTTCCACCCTCTCTCAATTCTCTCATCCTTCCATCCTCTCCATCATCGACGACCACTCCCCCCACCTCATCCATCATGTCCCCCTCCCTCGGCGACATGGAGCCCGCAGAGGCCGAATCCGTCTACTTCAACGAATACCCACCACCAAAGGCGCTCCCCAAACATGAAGCCCTAGCCCGCGCCTTCATCGACCTTCACGTCGAAGCCAACCGCCGCGTGGTGCTCGTAACATCCGGCGGCACAACCGTCCCCCTCGAAGCGCAAACAGTCCGCTTCATCGACAATTTCTCCGCCGGAACCCGCGGCGCCACATCCGCCGAGTACTTCCTGGAACAAGGGTACGCGGTGATCTTCCTGCACCGGCAGTATAGTCTGCTGCCATATTCGCGGCACTATAGCCACTCGACGAATTGCTTCTTAGACTTTATGGACGAGGCGCCGCCTGTTCCGGGCGCGGCGAATCAGGATCATGGATCTATCGTTGTGCGCGACGAGTATCAGACTGAGATGCGCGATGTGTTGAGGAAGTATCGTTATGCGAAGCAGAATAATCGACTCCTTTTGTTGCCGTTTACGACGGTTGCGGAGTATATGTTTGAGTTGCGGTCGTTGGCAAAGTTGATGCGGCCGCTTGGTCCAAATGCGTTGTTTTATCTTGCTGCCGCTGTGAGCGACTTTTTTATTCCGAGGAGTCGGATGGCTGAGCATAAGATTCAGTCGTCGGAGTTGCCGCCTCAGTTCCAGGGTGGTGGTGCTGCTGGTGATAGTGGTGCGGACAGTGCTGTTGATGGAGATGATGAGATATACACTGGGGAAAACGAGGCTAAGCCGGCCAGCCAGAAGAAGCTGGTTATTAACCTTGACCCTGTGCCTAAGTTCTTGCATCGCCTGGTGGATGGGTGGGCTCCTGATGGGAGTATGGTCGTTTCGTTCAAGCTGGAGACGGATCCTACGTTGCTGGTTTATAAGGCGCGCACGGCCTTGCAGCGATACTCACACCACCTCGTTATCGGTAACCTTCTCTCAACGCGCAAGTGGGAGGTTGTCTTCATCACGCCGGACCCTCCTCATGAGCGATGGATCCGAGTCCCCAAAGCTCGCCGCAGTAAGAGTATCTCCGGCGTCGAGGATCAAGTCGGTCTGGCGGAGATTATGAAGGGCGGCGGCGAAGCTGGTTCCGAACCACCACAAGCACCGACTCAGCCAGATATTGGTGGTGAGGGCCTGGAGATTGAAAGCATCATTATTCCCGAGTTGATCAAGTTGCATGAGAATATGATCGAGAAGAAAAATGCACCGTCGCAGTAATGGTGGCGCAGTTTTATTGGGTGGATGGATGGATATTCGGTCATAGAGCCATACTGGAAAAGCATATCAGCCTCATAGTCAGCTGTACAATCATTAATGGAGTTAATCTTGTTCTCGATCGTCGGAGTTTGTGAAGATCTTACTTAAAAATGCCAGCGAAGCCATCTGCACCGAAACAAGGCTGAGCCATCGATCAATCCTAACAGAGGCGCTGGAACCTAGAAAGTAAATGAAGCATACTGACACTGCCACAGCCCATCATGGTGTTTAAAGGAAAATCAATTGAAGCATAGGTTGAGAGTCGCCCCCATTTAAGTCAGGCTGGCGCTAAGTGATGCTGAGGCGCAGTCTAGGTGCCCAATGAAACAACAACTTGAGTGGCTACTGATGCACCACCAAGCGAGTTCAGACCCCCCATTTTCAGCTGTCTCCGAGTCCATCTCTGATTTCTTTCAACTCACAGTTTCGCAACTTTCAGCTTATACACGACCACGATGGCTGAAGTCATCGGTGTTGTTTCTGGCGCATTAACTTTCGCAACCGTCGTCGCGCAGGTCACGAAGTCAACCATACAAATCAAAGACTGCTGGGGCCAAATACGCGACGCACCGGAGGACCTAGAGCGACTGGTCCGTGAGATCGATATCTTTGGTCTAATTCTGATGGATATTGAGGAGGATTTGTCAAAGGACTCAGTCGCTGGCGTTCTGAAAAACAACAACCATGCTCTCAAGAGCTTTGAACTCTGCAGAGAAGCTGCTGTTGATTTAGAGACTGCTTCAGAAGGTCTGATGGCTGAAATGCGGTCGGCAAAGGGGTTCAAAAGGTCATATGCCTCGTTGAGGGTGGTGATAAAAAAGGGCAATTTTGAGAGATATCGAACAAGGCTGACGAGTGCAACCCGGTTACTTTCCTTATCCCAACAATGCTATACAAGGTTTGCGAGAATGGCTTCGACTATTGAATTGGGCTGAAATTAGTAGGGCTCTCATTCAGGTACAACCTGAAATGTTTGCGGAGAAGCTCTTGAATGAAAGGCATGATATTGATCTTCAGACACCTCAGAACAAAGATGGTGTGGCTTCAGACCCTTTAAATGATTTCAAAGTTTCAAATGGCAATACTGATTCGATGATTATAAGAAAACTCTAATGCTTGTGCTTGCTCGCAATCGTCTTCATCTAGAAGTATTACTCGACAATCATATAAGAATGACTATTTGTGGCGGCTTGCGCTGCCCTCTTGGCTAACCTCAAAATGCTTGGAAGTCGCGGGTGCGAGGTCTCGCACTGGCTGGCAATGGAATGTGAAGTCTTACAGGATACACCCATCTGTCTCCGAAGTTGTATCGTGTGCGAAGTATAATGACGTTAAAGGCCTACAGCGATTCATCTCATCTGGGGAAATTTCACCTATTGACCGAATTGAAGATGGAAGAACATTACTCGAGGTTAGTGGAATGCCCAAACTATCTTTCAATAAGAAAACATTATCTCAAGACCAACCAAAGCTTGCTATACACACGCGTGGGGTTGAATCGGCTACATTACTTTTGGACCAAGGCGCAGAACTGAGTCTTTACAACCATCAAGGGTGGAGAGTAATGATTTTAGGCATCATTTTCGTCTTTGGTGTGAGATTGAGCCTTACTCCAGTGCTCCGTTTGCTTCTCAAATACACAAATGAAGCCTTTGATGACGAGGAAGAACTTTTTTGGGACTCATTATATGACTTCCACGACTCTGCCAAGGACTTTGCTTTCCTGGTCGAAACCCTTTTTCCATCATTTTACAAAGTTCCTCAACAGAGACGCAACAAGGTTGCCTGGTGTTACCTTTCTTCTCGTGTCTTTTTGAAATTACCACACCGCTGGAAATACGAGTCAGTTCCCCAATTTCCTCATCCTGGTTACTATGTGGTTGTTCAACAGGACCTGTCCTTTTGGGTGATGTATGATTTCTCAAGTCTCCCTGAAGTCTTGCGCCTCATTTTCCGTGGCATTGTATTCACAAAATGTCCTTCGGAATTTGATTCATACTCTGAATTTCTCGCAAGCTACGAGATCCTCAATTTGCCAAATAAGGTCTCTAAAAGGCTTGGAGAATACCAAGTCTATCGGCATGCAGATGACCAGACTTATTATAACTCAATGTTCCGGCTCTTTCATGAATTTCTAGTCGGCGGCCTCGATGTGAACCATGTCGATGATAATGGATCTACGTTGTTTGGTTCATTTTGTGATGGGGTTTTTGCCTATGGTCCTACAGCCAAGGCCATTGCAAAACATAATTCTAGCCTGAGATGTTGGTTGAAAGACCTCCAAGCTAGCGGAGTAAACTTGAGGAGCTTTGGAAAGGCACAACATCGGCTGTTCAAGGAATCAGGTGGACCGATTGACTACTATACTAGTTCCCATCCCGGCCGTTTTGATTTAGTGCGACTAATAGGATTCTCACATGGGCCTTCGCCAGAAGACTGGGGTTTATGGATATATGAACCCTCCGATCATTTTGCTGGGGAGTTTTGGCATATGATTGAGCGGCGGATAGAGATACCAGGAGGGTGGTCATCTGATGTACACTTGTTTTTGTGATTATCCGCAGCTTTGATACCCTGCTGATCAATTGGGGTCCAAAAATCTCAAAATGGAAATTGGTCCTGAACCACGATCGCACAGCTAAACACTATGCCAAGAAAGCTCCCAGGGGCGTAATTCTTTCTCAGATTCTGCACTCTGTACGCGGATAGTATTTTCGGATAAATTTGCCGAACCCCCTTGAGATGTACCCTGAAGACTTTTGGGTTTAGTCTCAGCCCTGGTCCCCACAGCTCGCACTCGTTCGCCCAAATGACTCGAGTGGAGACACAATCCCCATGAATCAAGATCTACAGGGTCCAAGCTTCTCATTCGCCGATATTATTGGATGATGCTGTCTGACAGACTAGCACACTCGCATTCGATCTCCCAAAATGATAATGCGGCTGTTGTGCAGTGGATCGAACATCACATTCAGAATCCCGATTTCATAGTTCTCAACTTCATCTATTGGTTAGACGGCTTCCGAAGACAAAATTCTTGATATCTGGCGTGGCGAGGTGAAGAAATTAGTCCCAACCTTCAGATGACGGTGATGTCGTTCTTGCATTTCCTTGAAAAGGTATACCCTGGATGATCGCTAGATTGTGGCTCAAATATAAAAGCAACTTGGAAATCTTCGATTCTTTTTTTTTACAAACCAGATAACTCATCTCAAATTTATCAAAAATGTACTACATCCTTCAAAACATTGCCCTCTCAGCTCTTGTGGCTCTTTCTGCCGTTGTTTCCGCAGAGACCATTGTGCGTCTACCCCCCTGTCTGTTCCAAGGTTCTTTGTGAAACCATACTTACCAACTGGAAAGAATGGCGGCCTAAATGGTAACTCATGTCCTAGTGACTGGACTAATATCCAGTACAAAGACACTCAGAGATGCTGTTATGGAAGCCTGACTCTCGAATCCAACGATCCCTACTGCTGCGTCCACAGTTTTTCGCTTGCCAACAACTACCTCGAAGATACCCAATCCGACTGCTTCCCATTCTGTACCGGCACTACCCGTGATCTTCCTACCACGACGAAGTTCGGTGCATCCTGCCAGACCAAGATTGCTTTCACCACCAAGGACTACTCTAGTCTTGTTTCGGCGGCGTCTGCGTCGGTGACAGGAACCACGAAGTCTTCAGACAGCGATGCGACAACGATGACTACTATAACTGGAACTGGAACCGAGACTGAAGCTAAGGCTACTGCTGCGGACAATGAATCGGAGACTTCTACGAACATGGCCGGGCCTGTTGCGACGGCTGAGGGGCTTGCGCTTGGAGGTGCTGCCCTGGCTGCAGCATTTTTTGCGCTATAGGTGCAAGTGCTGCAATTGCTCATTTGAATCTTTTCAATCATTCGTAAGCTCAAGCTTGAGCTTATTTAAGTGTGTGTCTACCGGCCTTGCAATGAGCTCAAGTTGTCAAATAGCACATTTAAATGTTTCACAGCAATTATTAGTATTCAATAAGATTTCAAATTGAAACGATAAATTGGCCTACTACCTCATTCTACGAGTAACTGGTACTATTTTGTCTCTTTTCAAACCCCCCCTTTCCCTCCAAATATGCCAGTTCATCAATCATCCCGCTGCTTGAACGATGCGGGGAGAGTACTAGCTGGATCGTACATCATGATCCACCCCGCACGCCATTTCCTCAGATACGTTACGTTCATAATACCTATACACTCAGGTACTTTTGATAACTTGAAATATTACCTAGCTTCTGAGCTGATGCCAATTAAACTTTCTCTGTAGTCTTAATCGAATTGATGCTAGCTCAAGCATTTGATTCCATGCCCACGGAATGCCTTAGTGTCTGCAAAGATGGTAGCGGCCTAGATCAGAGGGAGCTTAGACCGTGTTGCCATTGAATCGGGCATCGTGAAGCCTCATTCTGAAGCAACAGAGAATACTGAAACGCTTGTTATTGAAAACACGTAGGCATTTGGTGTGTATGCAGTGCACGAGTCCCTTTGGTCCTAAGGGACCGTGTTTAAAAACATAGGCTTATCTGCAAGGGACCGGAAAATAGGGTTGCATTTTCATTGCGCGTCTTATGCCAATTTCATCTTCTTTTTCCATTCGATCAAGTTTCCCCGTTTTCAAAACGGATAATCTCCGTCTTCTCGACACCAGGCGTGCATAGCGAATTGGAAAGCGTGCCAAGAAAACCTCGTGTCTCTACCTCGTATAGATCATTTCAACCACAGTCTAAAATTCTTGGCAACTTGTCCAGAGAATGATAGCTGGCTGCATTACAAAGTTGTAAAATTTACCATGTTTTCCCTCATTGTACTTATTAGTAAAGGATGCCCACCCATGCTATATTCCCTATGAATCTTCTTCGAAGTTCAGGCTAGTACCTATCATGCGCTTCCCCAGAACTCTGCTCTTGCTTGCAGTAGCTCAGCCCTCAACCGCATGGCTTGTCCAATACTACGCTACAGAGGAAATTAGAGATGCCTGGGGATGGGTGACCAAAAAAACCACCGTCTCGCCAGTGGTGACAACCGCTCCATTGACAGTCTCGCCGACCTCCACCTCCACGGCGTACTCTACCCATTATCTTACCAGAGATGACGGTGGTTACTACCGGATCAATGTCACTACGGAATATCTCGTTTTGCCAAATATTACCAACCTTCCCATCTCGGGTTTCCTCGAGTGGGCCCCACCCGTTCAAACCGAGAGCCCATCCGTGACGACACATTATTATCTGCCCGTCACATTAAGCAACCCTGCATCATGCACCAAGACCGAATTCACATATACAGATTCGGCTAGTGTCTCGCTTCCTAAATTTTTGAAAGCACAGGCGACGGAATCGAGCATAGCCACATTCGTATCGACCTATGTGTCAACCATAAGCACGAACTTGGGCGGACAAGAAGTGACCACATCAAGATGCGACGTTTATATGAATAACAAGATCGTTCCTATGAGCTCTATGGATCTCATTGATTATGAACGGTATCTTACTGAGTGTGTGGATCCGCGACGATCAATGTGTACAAGTAGTTCAGGTGGAAATACTGAAGCTACGGGAACTGGCGGCTGTTTTGGGGCGTATCCGCCTACCGGAGCTGCCAATGGAGCATCTGCTACTACTTCAAATGGAGTTTCTGGAGATCCGACTCAAACTGGTGCCGCAACAACATTGGGAAGCTCAATAACTCTACTAAGCATTCTTGCTTGCTTTTCGGCTTCTTTGATGTGCTGGTACTAGCTACGCTGACCATGATGTTCTCCCGCGGCAATACTGCGATGATAGTAATTGTACAGTGGTTTTAAAGTCCTGGCTAGTAGGTTTTATAGTAGTATGAACTTCCAAGGTGGAACTTGAAGTCGAGTACGATTTATTTCCATTTAAGGTAATGATCAAGATCATAGTGTCAAGATGATCCCCGAACCACCTGGGCATCTTCAAATTACTAGGTCAAAACCATCACCAATCCTCCATTCCTCCCAAATGCTCCTACCCTGACATAACATGACTCTAAAAATAGAAAGGTTCAGCCCGCACGAGGCATCGACCTAGCACGCTGACCACATAGACCAATCATATTGAACTGGTCTGACGATCTAGAGCTTATCCTACAGTCTAGTTTCCCAACCAGGTGGAATTTCCCGAGTTGAACAAGGGTCTTCTGGGCACTGAGTGATGAAAATTGTATGTACGAAGTGACAATGTCGCGCACTACCAAATCGTCATACTAGTATGCAACATTTAGATACGAGGTTCTGTGGAAGCAACTCACTGGCTAGCGCTAGGCTACAACTAGATTTACCGACAGCAGTATTTTATTTGGATTAAGCATCATTTGATCTAATTAAAAACAAAAGTCTGGGCGAAACTAAGCCAATCGGGATATAAACGGGTCGATCCTAAATCATTTTGAGGTTCGTTTTTGATTTTCGCCGAGCTTTCCCCTCCCGCTCTCGTATTAGACAACTCTTTGTTCAAACCGTCGACTGGTGGGGAGCCCGGAATCTTAATGTCAGCTGAGCCTCATCGACATTTCAAACGTGCGATCCACCTTTCACCTCCCAACAACAGTCCTGTCTTCCATGCTATCTACCACGAATTGTGAATGTCATCGTGGGGACGCAGTCCTCAGCCTCTCGGCGCAAGATTAACGGATTTTCGGCCCCCATTTGTTCAAACTGAAAACTTGCACTACTCTTGGGGAAAGCCCAGATCTAGGGAGCATATTAGGAAGCTGTGACCTGATCAGACCTCCTGTGATACATGAGATGCAAATTGAATATTGCCAGCACCGTGCCTGTGCTCAGAGGTCATGCCAGGTGGGTTTTTCTTCTCCATGTAGATCCATTCCATAACCCCATTTGATGAAGTTCAATCTGTGAATTATGAATATCATGAACTTTTAATAACATTACATCTGCCTTTAGACCGGAAAACGGCGGGAGACTAGCCGCCTACGATGCCAACAAGTTGGAACCTGTCATAGCAAGGCGCAGAGTTCTACGACTTCAACCCCGTCGAGCGTCGCCTATAGTGACCACCCCGCATCCTCCGAGTCTGACCTTTCTCTCTCAACATGTACAGAGCTCTCTACATCTGTTGACGAATGTCTGTCTCCGTCACTAGTAGGCAAAGCCGTTGCTATCCAGCAGCCTCAGCTGGCGCACAGCTTCGTGATGGCCTCCTTCCCTTGCTACTTCAAAATCATGGAACCCCGCGTTCCGATGACCTGGATTGACTATATCACCCAGCGACCCACTTCAAACAGCTCATGCTTCGACTGGGCCGTGCGATGCATGACCACAACCTATCTCGGCAGTCTTCACAACGACACCCGATATTTAGACGAAGGACGGATGTATTACTTCCGTTCCCTCCGAAACCTATCAAGACTACTGAGTGACCCACAAAAGGCCGAATCGGACGAGGCCCTCTCAACCGTCATCATCCTGGGTGTTTTCGAAATGCACGCCTACACATCTCTGGAGGGGTGGAAACATCATGCGCGGGGACTTCGCACATTAATGCAGCTCCGAGGCCCTCGCCTCCACGCAGACGGATTTGGGTGCAATCTATACATGGCCTGTCGGAATACCCTTGTGACAGCCGCCCTAGTCTGCGGCGAAGCGTGCTTTCTAGAAGAACCAGGATGGCAGAAACTGAACAAGGATCTAGCTACCAGGAATGCTAGGAACCCTAACTCGTCGGTCCTGGAAGACATCGCGGAGCGTGCTTTCCGAGAAGTCGTTAAACTCCCGGGCTTCGTGAAGCGGATTCGTGAGCTCGATGGGTTGCCAGTGGATGCGCAGGACCGCGAGAGATCGGCGCTGTTTCGTATAGTACTCGCCACGCGTGCGGCTATGAATGGTATCTATACTGAATTCAAAATAGCGGCGTCGAGCGTGCGAGCGGGCTATGAATCATATGACGAATTTGTCGGGCCGGTCCCACGGGTTTTCTTTGATAAGTTTGCTAATTTGACTATCCGGGGCGTACAGTCTAGTCTTTTGCTGCTTAATTATCTGGTTATACTGTTGAATCCATCGCAGCAGTCTGCCGCAGAACTTGAAATTCGTGATATAATGGGGTCGACCCGAGTGGAAAACCGCCCGATATCCGATGGCCGTGGTGGCAAAGATTTTCCCTTGTCTTCCACTATTACATTACGGCCTCCGGATGGACTGAGGCTGAAGATTGAATCAAAATTTATGCCGGAAACATCGCAACCCCCCCACGAAAGACTGGATGGATGAGATTGCGCTGTCGATGGGAATGGAAGGGGTATCTATATCTTTGTTCAATTCAAGAGAGCTAGTGAAAAAATCATGAACTAAACATTTATTTTCCACTCGTGCTGGGATTGCAAGATAACTCTTGAATTGTGCAGAGTAACTTACTAGTTAGTAGATGTTCGTATAATACTATCATGGGTATCATACTACCCACAACAATCATTGTTCAATTAAATTCAAAATGATCAATCAGACCGAGCCTGCTAATTCAAATTCAAATTAACCAACTCCGTAATTATAATATCACCTTCCGGGCATTCCCATTGAATGACCACATTCCGATGCAATCAGGGGTGGATATGCCGAGTTCAAATTGCGGTAGACTTCCCGTGTGGCTGGCGATCGTCAGTTTAACTTGAAAGTGCAGTTGAACTTGAAAGGAATGGTTTTCAATTGTAATACAGTACTACAGTGGCATAAAATAAAATAATATAATAGTATACTATAAAATATATTACAGAATACTAAAGGTCTGCTGCGTAGACTGCGAGACTGCGCAGACTGTAGTGCCAATTAGAATGTTAAGTAGAAGCCTAGCGACGCGTCACAGCCACCGTGGCCATCCAGCAACGCGGCCTTGTCGATCCCCTCATCCCTGGCCGTCCTGCAGGAGACCTGTGAACCTGTGACCTGTCTCTTCTCACGATGACCTCCAGGCCCGGCGACTGATTCGTTATGAAAATGGTCCCTCGTCGCCGCTTCAGCAGACGCTTCGCCGCCCTCGTCGCTGCGGCCGCCCTCTTCTTCCTCTACCACATCTGCTCCCTCCACTCCTCCCTCGCCCCATCCTCGTCATCGTCCTCGAGTGCCGGCACCGTCGACCCTGATCATGCCGGTGAACCCGCCCCATTCTGCCCGTCCTTACCAGGAATTGAGGATGTCCTGGTCGTCATGAAAACCGGCGTCACCGAGTCGAAAGAGAAGGTGCCCATCCACTTCAAAACGACTCTGCGCTGCATCCCCAACTTCGTCATCTACTCCGACTTCGACGAGGAGATCGAGGGCGTCAAGATCCACGACGTTCTGCGCCACATCGACCCGGACGTCAAGGAGCGCGTCGCCGACTTCAACATCTACAATCGCATCGCGGAGAACGGGCGCAATGGCCTGGCCCAGGACGATTTCGCCGACGAAGCCAACTCCGCCATCGGGAAGCCCAACAACCCAGGGTGGAAACTGGATAAATGGAAGTTCCTGCCAATGGCGCAGGAGGCGCTCAAGCACAAGCCCGATGCGAAGTGGTACGTCTTCATGGAAGCGGACACCTATGTCTCGTGGCCGACCCTGCTAGCCTGGCTGGCCAAGTTCGATGCGAAGAAGCCCTGGTACTTGGGCACCGAGACGCAGATTGCGGACGTCATCTTCGCCCACGGTGGTTCTGGCTTCATGGTGTCGAACCCCGCACTGCAAGATGCGTCGGATCAGTACACTGCGCGCCGCGCAGAGCTAGATAACTACGTTGACAAGCACTGGGCAGGCGACTGCGTTTTGGGCAAGGTCCTCGCAGACGCGGGCGTCAATTTACACTTTACGTGGCCGATTCTGCAGAACTCGAATATCGGTGAGCTGGACGAGTTCACGAACGAGTTGTACCGTCTTCCTTGGTGTTATCTGGCTGTTGCCTTTCACCATCTCAGCTCTCGCGAGATCGATCATCTTTGGAAATTCGAGCAAAGGCGCTGGCACGATGTGAGTACACCCCGAGCTATCTTATCCCGCTCCATTTTACAATGTACTAATGCGTCATCCCGAATAGAAAAAACAAGCGCCTGCTCCTTCACAGCGACGTCTTCCGTGAATACATCTACCCCGATATCGCCTCGTTAACAACAAGATCGAGCTGGGACAACCTCTCAAACGAAGACCAGCCCTTCGCCAAAACATTCGAAGACTGTCGTGAGATCTGCGAGGTCGAAAAGACATGTGTGCAATACGCCTGGCGCGGTGGGGAGTGCTACACAAGCAGTCGCCCGCGGCTGGGTAACTCGTCGCCTAGCGGAGACTCGACGTCGGGATTCATGACCAGCCGTATCCGCGAAATGATGGATAAGAGTGGTGTCTGCCGCGCTCCCGAATTTGGAAGTCTCAGTTAAGACCTTCCCATCCAACTTGACTTGTTTGTGTCAGCATACCTGCTTTAATTTTTATGAAAATCCGCCATGATTATCGTTTGTTTTGCGCCTGTGGGCTTGGATCGAGGAGACTGTATGAGTACACGTGACAGGACAGGACATCACCAACACCAACATCACATTTTTCGCATCGTGTATGGCCGCTTCTTTCTTTTTCTCTTCTCTTTTCTCTTCTCTCTTCTCATTTTCTTTCTATTACGTTGGCTGGTGCCTGGATCCCTATGAACGATGGATAAACCTCCTATTTGGACGGGCGTTGGCGGAAAGATTCGATACATGATATGTGTTTTTGTTTGAGCTTGATTGACATTGGACTAGAACAAACTGTGAACAACAGATCCGATTGGACTTATGATAGAAAAATACTATGCTTATGCCTATGCAACACGTTCAATTTGACAAATGCGAGAGCCGAAATGCAGAATCAAAAATACCGCACATTCATGGTTGCGATAAACCGGTTATAACCACCATAGAACGCGATCAGGTTCGAGGAGTAAGCTTAACCATCAACTCTGGCTTCTCCCACAGGATAAAAGCATCCTGGTTCATCCAGTCATTGCTCGCTGGGTCCAGTTCCATATCGAAGTTGAATATCATGCGCGCGAGGATAATGCGCATCTCGACATACGCAAGGCTGGAAAGAATGGAATGTCAGCTTGGGCCTGAAAAGGGACGTTGGGATACTTACTTTCGTCCGATACAGTTGCGAGGACCGAAGCTGAATGGCTGCATGACTGATCGTTTGTCATTCACATAACGAGGATCGTCGAGATGGCGCTCAGGAACGAATTGCTCTGCGTCCCTGAAGTTTCTTTCAGAGTGGTATGCAGCGAGGTGAGAGACCGAGACAACAGTCTATAAATGGTAACGCAAGTTAGCAAATATCGCAACCCGCCGAGCACTTCTCCGATAGCTGCACATCTCTTCTCCCAATGCAAGGAAATCACTCACCCCTCCAGGAACCCAATGCCCCTCAATCATATCACCCTGAGCATCAACAATACGCGGAAGACCACCCGGAACAGGCGGATAAACCCGAAGCGCCTCCGTCAAAACAGCAAGACAATATTCCAATCTATTGCAAGAATCGAAATTGATCTCCTCATCCGAGTTGAACGTAGACCGAATCTCATCCTGCAACTTCGCCAAAACACGCGGATTCTTCAGCAGCAGATACGTCACCCCGAAAAGCAGCGTAGCCGTCGTCTCTGAACCCGCAATAATCAATGTACTCCCATTCGAAACCATCTCGTCAACACTAAACCCCTTCTCCGTCCCACTATGCTTGAGAATATTCGCAAAGAAATCGGGCCGCTCGTTGGACTTCTCCAATCTACCGACGACCTTTTCCCGACTAAGCTGGTTATGCCACTCCTTCTGCGCGAAGACGCGCTTCGGCGTGATAAGTTTGACGAGATATTTCGAGCCAGGCAGTCGCCGCGAGATATTCGCGTATGCGCCGAATTTGGCGCTGGAGAAGATTATCTTCACCCAGACGTGGTAGGCGGAGTTCTTTAGGCAGTCGAATGGTTCGCCGAAGGCTAGGTCGCCGATTATATCGAAGGTTGCGAAATTGTACCAGGCTACTAGATTCAGCGGCTTAGTCTTGCTCTGGCCAGCCTGGGCATTTTCTGCTTCCGGTGTTGAGTTCTCGCGCAGACGCTGGATGAGCAGATCGATGTAGCCTTTTATGATGGGTTCTTGGCTGCGCAGTGAGCTGTCTGAGAATGCGTGGGAGAGGAGGCGGCGGAAGCGCGAGTGGTCTTGGTCGTTGGATTGGATTATACTGGCTCCGTTTGAGACGGTTGGTGGGTAGAATCGGTAGTCTTTTTGCTTTTGGCCGTGGCCGGTGCGGGTGCCGTACATTGTTTTCCATGCGTCGCTGTCGATGAAGGAGAGCTCGTCTGGGGCGACACGGACGACCTCGCCGTATTGGTTGTGAAGTTTTTTTAATCGTTGGGCGTATTGGCCGCTTATTGTGTTGCGCATGTAGGGGATTCGGGTTGCGGCCATGGATTTGGGGCCGGGGTAGTTTGCCAGCGGGTGGAAGTAGATATTGTAGATTATGAGGAAGAAGTAGTAGGTTGGGACCTGGTGAGTGTAAGAAACATTTAGTTATCGATGTTCTGTGTTCAGATTCAAGTTGATATATTTTGGGAGAGTAGAAAGTTTTGATCATGCATCAACTTTGAGTCAACTTGATATCCAGGACTTGAACTTACCAGAGCGAGTCCTATTCCTAACAAAGCCCACATCAAAGATGTACCTCCCAAGAAACCATCCCCATCGAAAACGGCGAATCTGGGAATAACAGCCATGATCCTGAGCAGAAACCTTGGAGTATCCAAAGCTTGTTCCTCTGTGATCTCTCCCAAGAGAAAAGAAAGCCCTGAACGGCCGCTCCATCCCCGATATAAATACCATAATTTCCAAGCTCCAGGCCGTCCTACCCCTCTCTTCCATGGATCCCTGGCATCAGACAACACCTCGATCACTTAAATCGCACAAAGCTACCGCATAAGGACCGCGGGAAAGGCCAATGCCCTCAGACCTCCCCACAATCTGCACGGCATAAACATAAATCTTGGAAGCCTAGCGCAGCTCGTATCCTTTACTAGTACTTAGGTACTTATGCAGCCGGCCACTAGTATCCGGGCTTAAACTAATCCCGTCCACCTTGCAGGAAGTGTCAGACTCTTATCCCGCAACTGTCAAACCAGATTGGTCGATTCAGTCGTGGATACCATGCAACCACCAGGACGAAAATCCCCGCACCCAATAATTCCGACCCCGACAATTCTCCGAGTAAATAAAAGTCCTTCCTATGATGGCATCCGGATCAAACATACATATCTGGCTTCGCTCTGGGCCCTCGCAGCTCCAACTTCTCCCTGGGTTGGCACATACGTCTCCATGTCGATCAGGGTGGGACATTGTCTCAGTGGCAGACGGGATGGGCATATGATTCGCGTGACGGGGATACTAGTGTTACAGCGACAAGCTAATATGCACGACTTGACCCACCTAGCCCCTTCCGGCCAGTTATGATGCGGTAGTTATGCGTGAATAAGAGTCTTCGTGGAAAGGACGGCATCTTGCCTTTTTGTGCAGTGCACTATGGTGGCATTACTTTGTGGGGCGGCATAAATGCGCACTCTGCGAGCGAGGGAAATGCCACGTCTACTAAATTGTGGGCTGGGCTGGGCTGGACTGGGCAACTTTGCCTTGGTCGTTGGGCTTTGGAAAGAAAAGAAGCCCTCGGCCGGCACAAGTATAGGTATTATGGGAAATGACTCAATTTGCAGGTACTAGTCAGTACTTCAAGTTGTCATGTAAAGACACGGGTAGACTACTAGTAGGAATAGATAGCAGAGAGATTGTAATTTACTAGGCCTGGTAAGTACCAATACTTGATCAGAGTACAGCATGCGAAATGCAGAAATCTGCAGTAAGCCCTCAATACTTGAATTGCAGAAGACAAAAAAAACCGGATTGCTTAGGTAGAGAGCCATACGAAGAACGTCGTGTAGGATAAGGATATACCACTAGCTCCAACACCAACTCCAACTGTGACCACTCAAACTCGAACGCCAACACCAACCGAAGAAACCCGCTCTCAAAGCGCCGGGCTAAAAGGATCCGCCAAGCACTGGTCAATACGCATGATATTATATCCAAGAGCCTTGACATGCTGGATAAAGTGGCGAAGGTACCTAACAGTCGACGGATTGAGGAAGTGCATCACGGCAAGATTTCCACCCCGGGCCACACTCCGGTAGAAAGCGTCAAGCTGTTTTTCCGGCGTGGTCGTGTTGGCCCATAGCCAGTCTTCCACGTCCACGCTCCAGTTAACGATGAAGGGCTGTTCGATGCGTTTGGCTAATTGTTGGCGCATGCGGGCGCCGACTGTTCCGAAGGGGGGTCTGAAGTAGCGGGCTGGGCGGTGTTAGACAAATAAATGCGCGGAAATGAGCGCGGATAGGACCTAGATTGACTCACAGGATAGATCCAGTCTTTCTTTGAAGACTCGGATGGTGTTGTTGATCTCCTCATCGATCAATTCCATTGTCGGGAGGGCTTCCATTCTTGGTGTCATTGTTAGTATTCTCGTTGATATTTCAGATATAAAATTCGTCGTAGATGAGATAACTTACTTCGGATGGGTATTAGAGTGCAAGGCAACTTGATGTCCCTTCTTCATCATCTCCTTGTAAAAGCGGGTGAAGTTGGTCGTCGAATCTTGTAGTCCAGCACCAACGACAAAGAATGTGACTCGAACATCTTCCTCGTCCAAAATTCTCATGACCTCCTGCGCAAACTGTGGCTGACCATCGTCAATTCCAAAGGCAAAAGAGTTGGGCACACTGCAGCGCAGAACCAACTGGCCAGTCTGTAGTTTCCGAGGAACTGTGAAGTAATTGTTCGCGGGGACGGAGGCGGAACCGAAGGCACAATTTCGACGCGGTGGAGGGTGACCGTTTCGTTGGTATAGAAGCCTGTGAAGGACACAGAGACAACCCTTCTCTTATCGATACGGAAATGGGACAGGGGGATGTATAGCTCTGTTTTTGGAGGAGAAGCTGGGCCATGGCCACCCTTGTCTCCGGGCGGGTCAGGCGAAGAGGGATGGGAACGTCGTTGGGAGACGGGTCTGGTCAAAGGAAGCCCGAGAGAATCTTTTGCATCACCATATTCATCATCATCCGAGGAATCTGATCCAGTTCTCATGACATAGCGGGATGTCTGGACACTGTCTGGTACACCGGGAAACGGGGCACGAGCGGCGGAACACTCGATATTGTGTTCATTCAACGAAACAGTGAACTGATCGCTCCCATCGAATACAACATGTAAAAACTGGTCTTGCCATGGTAGAAGGCTAAAGCAGCCGCGGGTCTCGAATTGGGTATGATAGTTCTGGTCGGGATCAATCGGGAAGAAGGATATAGAGCCCGGTTCGTGATGTATAGTAAGATTCTCACCATGACCGTGCCAAAAGCCTAGGTCATTGTGAATGGGGTCTTGGAAGGTGTCGATCACCAGAGATGGAGTCGTTTGCTCAACGTCTCGTAGTTCGAGCTGGGGCTCGGGTCGGAATGACTGGCTGACATAGCCTAGTGCTGCTGGTAGGAATGGTAAAAAGTAGACGGGTATCATGATGCTGCTTCAATGATTGAATAAAGATTTTCCAAATGAGTATGGTGTTCAGAAAGGAACCTGAAAAAGAGAAGTGGATGTGGTAAACGATGAAGTGTGGATGGTTGGGAAGAGGGAGATACTAGACTAGTAGAGAGAGTCAACGAGGAAGGTGGCATCGGTTCAACTCAATCACCTTCAACCCGGACTCTAAAATACAAGCATGTACAGTATTCAGGATGCCTACGATTATGGAATTATTGAAGTAGAAATAAGAAATCTGATTCTGTTGCTAACTGGGGTGGATTAGATAGAAGGAATAAATGCCCACAACACTTAGGTCGATCATCAAAGTACTCCCTTCTAGTTCTGCCATGGAACAAAGACCACCATACAGAGTGACACGTAGTCAAAGAGTGCACAAATCAGAAACGTGCCCTCGGGTCTTGCAGTTGTCTCTCCCGTATGACCATAACCACCTAGCCAGCATAAAAATGGAAGAGGAGAAATCAAGAATCAGATGTGGAAAACCGAACCTGAAAAAAAAAGAAAAAAGATAAACCGAATAGAAACCAAATTTGGCTTCTGAAATTTTTTTTTCCCACCGAGAAATATCGCCAGACTCAAATGAAAGGACACAATAACAGAAATCAAATTGGTTTCGAAATCACTGTTCGTGCCAGGATAAATTACCAGGCGGTATTCTCAGGAGCCTCCTCGGGGGGGAGCCCAAGGGGCATATTCGGCATAAGTGGCATCCTCAGTGGTAGCGGCATTGTTATCACCTTCCTCCTCCTGGCCGACTTCCCCATTCTCGTTGTTTTCCTCGTTGTTGTTCTCCTTGTTGTCCTCGTTGTCGGTCTCATCATCGTCAAAGGTGAGCTTTCCCTCGGACGGAGTGAAATGCTCCAAGAAGTCGGGAACAGTCTGCTTGCACTCCATGAGAATTTTGACAAGGTCGGGTCCGAGATCCTCATTTCGTTCGTTGTAGAAAGAGGTTGCAATGCCCTCGTTTCCAATGCGCGCAGTCCGTCCTGTCGAGGGTCAGCATTACTCGTGACACAGATATATTATCTCCAGGCACCACCACGTGAGAGATGGAACTTACCGATTCGGTGAACATATTCAGTAATACCGCCATGAGCAGTGCTTGGAAGATCATAGTTGATGACATGCATCACATTTGCGATGTCAAGGCCGCGAGCAGTCACACCGGTAGCAATCAAGATAGGGCATTCGGCAATTTTGAAGGAGCGGCTATCGCGAGAGAGTCAGAGAGTGAGATGTGTAAGATATGAGAAAGAAAATCAAGTTAGAGTACTCACATTGCATCCTCACGCTCACGCTGGGTCCGATCCGAATGGATCGAGGTAGTTGGCAGGCCTGAGTTGTAAAGGTAGTCATCCAAGTAGTCGACGGTGGTCTTGCTGTTCGCAAAGATCAAAGTGCGAATGGGAACCATGCTTAGAAGCAAGTCAAAGACGGCCCGCTTCTTTGCTCGGTCCTCCACAAAATGGACCTAGAGGGTCAACGAGGTCAAATGAAGGCAAGGTTGTCAAAGTCAAACTACTTACGATCTGGGACACATTAAGGTGCGAGCTTCCGGGACGACCAACTCGAATACGAATGTGGTCGGTCGACAGATACTCGCGAGCGAGCTTTCGGCATTCCTTGTTGAAGGTCGCCGAGAACATCAGGTAGCGATGGTCTTCATCTTCGTTGACATCTGTTTAGGGTCAGCGATAGTAGTTAAAGGCGAAATTAAAAGCACTGACCGCCGCCCGACATAATCTTCTTGAATTCATCTTCCCAGTCCGATTGGAGCATCTCATCTGCCTCGTCGATCACAGTGTATCTTTAGAGTAGTCAGTATTTGCATCTTACAAGACATGAGTGGCGTGAGAGACTTACCGGACTCGACGGAGGGATAGGACATTGGGCTGAGACATGAAATCTGTGATTCGGCCAGTTGTACCGATCAAGATGTCGCATCCTTTTCGGAGCTCATCTCGTTGATACTTGGTCGGAGCGCCACCATAGACAACACAGGGGCGCAGCATGGAGCGATAACACAATCGACGAGCCTCGTCAAAAATCTGAGTGGCTAGCTCACGGGTCGGGCACACAATCAAGACCAGGGGCTCGGCACAAACTCCCTGTGTCTTGAGATCGAAATTGGGATCCGTAACGTTCGGTCGGGAAGCCGCCAGCTTCTTCGCTTTTCCCATCAACTGTGAGAGAATGGGAATGAGAAAGGCGCCGGTTTTTCCAGAGCCTAGACAAGTTAGCTGTATACCAATGGGAGTTGAGAATTGTCTACCAACCAGTTTGCGCAATGCCGATGATATCTTTCCCACTAAGGACCGAGGGAATAACGTAGCATTGGATCGGAGTGGGGTGCCGATAAAGGCAGAGCTCCAGATTCTCAACCAGGACAGGGTGAATCTTCGCAGCCTCCCACTGGATATACATGGTCAGTAAGGTGGATATAAGTACTCAAGGGTCTCAACAGCACTTACCGATGCGGTAGGGTAAATCCGCTCTTCACTCTCGAACATGACAGTGATCTTTTCGTACCTGATTAGAAATTATGGTTAGCGAGTACAGAAACTGAGGGATCAAAGGGACTGACTCTTTGATGCGGTGACCCACACGAGCGAGGTTGATATTTTTGAAAAGCTGCTCTTCAAGTTCTTCATTCCGAGGGCCAATATCGCCCTCTTCACCACACCATTCGTATCGACTGGCACCTCCAGCCCATTCATAGTCGTCTTTGCGGGCGACTTCGTCATATTTGATGGCCACACGATCTGTCCAGCCTTGTTTGCGAACCTCCTCATGTCGATACTCAGATCCCAGAGGGGGCTTGAGCTGAGTGACAGTTTCTGGCTCCTCACCAGGACCTCGATAAGCGTCAGAATTGTGGGCGTTCGAGACATCGTCCAGAGCACCGGGAACGTGAGCGTAGTCGTCCATGATGGAAGTCATAGTCAGCTGTATGTGGGAATCAGGGATGAAGTGAAGAAAGAAAGAACCAGGTTAAGAGTAAGGAGAGGGAATAGAAGAAGGAAAGGAACGAAGGTGAAGGCAACAAAGCAACAAACGCGGATGGCCATCGCACCTGCCAGTGGGAGAACCGGGTACGCACCTTCCTCATGAGCACGTGTTGGCAAATACAGTCCTATAGTAGTACTAGTAATAGTTTCTAGATATATATTGGCATACAGTACTCTACTGCTAGATACTGTAGTATTTTTTATATTGAAGACTCTTGAAATTTGGGAGAATTTGAAAAAAAAAGGAGAAAGATATCCAGACTTACTAGATCTTGACCCAACCCTTGGAAGCTAAGATGTAGTTCGATGGAGTCATACCTTTCTTGCTATTGCTGGTTACAGTGCATCATCGGTCTATTATATCTAGAAACTATGAGAATTAATAAAAATCTACCTTTTGAGCCCTCGTCTATCTTCCAGAATAAATTCGATAAAAATAAATAGAGTGCGGTTTATAGTTCCTTATGCAGAAAACCAGTGAGTCCCAAAGCGGTCTAGCGTGTACACCGGAGACCAAACTCGCCAGTTGTCACACTACTCTACTGCCACTACCACTACTACCAATTATCAGCGTGGCTGTGATTAATTCCAGGCTACGGAGTAGACTGTTCAGATATACTATTACTTCTGCTACAATTATACTACTAGTTTCAGTCAATATCACCACTACTATTCCTCTACTCTGGACTATACTCAACTCTCGGCCCTCGGCTCGGTGATGGTCAGGTCAGGGTCCCACTGTCACTGCCACTGCCACTCCCACCGGTCCACGGGCCACCCGGGTAGAAGGAAATATACGCAGTAAGCCTGGGCACGGCCTCTAGCTTCCTCCCAGCTATCCCAGCTACTCCTTCACCATCCCACCTCTTCTGTACCATACCATGGCTCCCGATCGTGATTCCGATGGCCGTCGCAAACGGCCTGCTCGCCTAGAGGAGGCTATTACCAACCCCGGTGCTGTCAAAATCAATGTCAAGGGCGCCTTTATCGTCGACGATGAGCTCCGCTCCCGTAGCCCCGTTGAAGCCGAGGGCGTGCACTATGAGAACAAGGACATCCGGCTACCGCACCATACCGGAGTCGTTAGCCATGTCGCCGTTGATGTGAGTACACCCCTGTGCTGATCCGACCGGCTGAAATGAACTTTTTCGGTCTCTCCTTTGTGGTCGTTGTATGCCCCGCAGCTGCGATCGTTCACCCCGCAATTTGCGGAGGATCAGTGAAAGAAAAAAAAAAAGAGCCATCCCGCCAAAACGGATATTACAAGTGGGATTGAGACTGACTGTGTTGGATACTCCTCTAGATTGGCGGATCCCTAATTAAAATGGTCTATTTCACCCGTGAACTCGACGCGGCGGATAATGGCGGCCGCCTTAATTTTATCAACTTTGAGACGCACCGGATTGACATTTGCATCAATTTTATTCGCCAATTGAAGGAGGAACATGCGAAGAATAACGGGTCAACCAAAGATGGCCTATGTGTCGTTGCTACCGGCGGGGGGGGCGTTCAAGTTCTATGATAAGCTTAAGGAGGCGCTGGACGTCAATATTCTGCGAGAGGAGGAGATGGAGTGTTTGATCATCGGTGAGCCCTGTCCAACACCCATCCGGCTGCAAATTGGCTAATATTGAGTTTCCTAGGCCTCGATTTCTTTATTACCGAGATCCCGAACGAAGTATTCACTTACAATGACACCGACACAGAGCCCATGCAATTTGCCGAGGCTCGACCGAACGTGTACCCCTATCTCCTCGTCAACATCGGATCCGGCGTCTCAATGATCAAGGTCTCCGGTCCGAATAAATTCCAGCGCGTGGGCGGCACACATCTCGGTGGTGGTACTTTCTGGGGCATCATGTCTCTTCTTACCGGGGCCAGGACCTTTGACGACATGCTGGCCATGGCGGATCGCGGGGATAACAGTGGAGTCGATATGCTGGTTGGCGATATCTACGGCATGGACTACAGCAAAATCGGGCTTAAGAGCACCGCCATCGCCAGCACCTTTGGGAAGGTCTTTCGGTTGAAGAACGCCGCCGAGCAAGGCGCCGAGGATGGCGAGGGCCTGTACCACGACGACTCGGAACACGCGAACGGCAATGGGGGAGTCAATTTCCAGCACGAGGATATGAGCCGAAGCCTCCTCTATGCTATAAGGTATGTCTACCAAACAGTAATCGCCTGTGTCTATACTTCGAATGCCCCGGCTAACAATTCCCAGTAACAACATTGGCCAAATCGCCTACCTCCAATCAGAAAAGCACGAAGTCAAACACATTTACTTCGGCGGCTCCTTCATCCGCGGCCACCGCCAGACAATGAACACCCTCTCCTACGCCATCCGCTTCTGGTCTAAGGGCGAGAAGCAAGCATATTTCCTACGCCATGAGGGCTACCTCGGTGCCGTGGGCGCTTTCATCCGCCGCCAGCCGCAGAACTGGGGTCGGAGAAACAGTCTCGATGAGGTGGTGGCACCGCAGGCGGTCCGGAACCTTGCCCAAAATTCCGTTTTGAATCAGAATGAGCAGAACGGCGCATCCAGTTCTTCGTAATCGGTCGTTACCGCGGTACTGGCGACTCTCTCCCCCTCCCCCTCCCCCTCCCCCTCTATTTCCCTCCCTCTACCCTATTCTCTCCCACTACTTACCCCTTTCTCCAAAACTTCTCTTGAGTCAACTCGATACCCCTCATTGAATGTATACCTTGTCATATCTCACCCCGCACACATTGGCGGTCCCGAGATTTGGATTCTGGATGTCTGCTCGCTTTAATAGACACATGGTTGTGGCCCGGCGTGGTCCTACCCCGATACGCATTGCATTTCATTTTCTTCTTTCCTTTCGCTTTCCTTCTTCTTTCCGTTTTCTCTCGGAGACTGCCGTCTTGTTCCTACCAAAAATAAATTACAGACCCTTGTATATGCCATGGTTCTGCGAGGCTGTCGGATGGCCCAAGGATGTCAGTTGTGTATAAGGGGTGAATATGGGTCTCGGAAATGAACAGGATAGTCCCTGTGCCCTAAAAATGCAAAAATAAAAATTTAATAACAATTAGAGTCTATCGTTCTTAATCTCTCTCGAACTAGTAGCTAGTATGTACCTTGATACTGAAGGCAATGATATCATACTAGTACCCATGCCAACGGCATGATATTTTAGTATGACAATCGTCGCCAACAGTCCTTTCTAGGCCATTCGGCCTGGATGACGTACACTTTATATTTTTCCAGCGCTCAAGTTGTTTGCTACTTTGCCCACTGGTACTATGCGGTTTGTCAAGTAAACCTCATGTTTGCTGATACCTAGGTATGGCATAATGTCTTTGTTCCTCTGGAGATATCCGGTAAAATCACAACACTAGTAGATTTATATCCTGTGCCCACAATCGAAAAGACACACCTCTCATGGCCCCCTTCCTCTCTTTATCAACCTTTCGAATACCAGTATTCTCTCCATTTTCCCCATTGTGTCTTGTGAAAGCTTGTGGTCAACAAAATCTAGCTCGACTGCCCGTACAGTACAACAGAATCATGGCAGTAACTCAAGGTGTTAGTTCGAAGGCAGGGGTAGTTGCAAGTGGTCATGCAGAAAAGGTATTTCTAAAAGCTTGGTTTCTATGTTCTTATGATGAAAATCTTAACATATTCCTACCCGGAGCTCAACTAACTGATAATAAACTCCAGGCAGAGGTTCAAGCTCAGAACTCTGCAGCTGATCAAGATACTAGAAGCTCTGTACACGAGAACGAGGATGAAGAACAAGATGGAGAGGAAAATGAAAGTGATGAGGAAGAGGATAGCAGCTCCGATATCATCCATGAGCCGAAATCCTCGACCAAGGAAAAGCAAAAGCCAACAGAAAACACCAAGAAAAGCAATACCAGAGATTTAGTCTCCCACTCCATCGAATTCAAAATAGAATGCCTGTACGGGGACCCGGAATCTCTTCCAGACGAGGCTATGCATAACCTCAACGACCACCACGAGATAAACCCAGACAGCCCCCCCACCAAACTCGAGCCGCAGCGTTCCACTAAGAGGGCGAAATTTCGCCTGCAATCGATATTATGATCCGGAAGGAAACGAGCTTGAGATTTCTGTTTTCCGAATCTCGGCCGCGAGCAAAGATTCCGGATCTCGATGGCACATGAATTACGCCTTGCAGGTCCCGCATGCAGCAGGGGAGACTGGCGAGCCGATCGTATACACGAGGAGCATCTCAAGGGCCTCGGGAAAGATGTCATTGGGCTATGCGTGGGATGGTCAAGATCAGCAATTCGCCGCAGACCCATGCGCAATTCGCTTCTATGTTCCTGAGAAAGCGGCCAATGATGCGAAGGAGGACTATTTTGACACTGCATTCTTGGATCTTACGGAAAGTCAGCGTGAATTTATCATGCAAGACCTGGAGCAGAAAGCTAGGGGTCGCTCCAAGTGCAAAGAAACTGCTCAATTCTCCGCAGTAAAGCCTGAAGTTTCTCGGATCGGGATGCGCCGGCCTGAAAAGAGGCTTAAAACAGAAGGAGAAGCCGTCGTTTTGAAGGAAGGCTTCGCTGCAAGGCCCGGGGCGATGCCGAGACTTCTCGGTTCGGCTCGTGTGAGACTACTCTCTGAGGAGAGTGATCACGCCCGTGTTTTCTCTTTGGATGGCTGTGACATCAAATCTCTCTTCGGAAAAGCGAGGGAGTTTTTCGGCGTTAAGGACCCGGAAAAGGAGATCTCTCTGGTCTGTAGGGCTCCTGGGTTGGGCTCGCGCAGGTATATCGGAGAGGATTGTGAGGATGAGTTTAGTTTGCTTTGTCACGATGTGCGGAAGCTTTCTATTGCGGAAAGCGGATCGATCGAGATTACCGTGAAGCCTGCCGCGCCGGAGCGCATTCAACAAAGTGGTTAACTTCAAGATCAAGTTTTTGACCAGGATTTTTGAAAGTCGTATTTGATTTACTTAGGTAGCTTTTTTTACTTAAATTGCTAGTTGTATCAGATTCAAGGTGCTAGTATACTGTTTCCTGGATGTACGCTAATACCTCCTTTTATACTTCTGCTGTACTCTACCTAACACTGGCATCAGTACTACTAGTATCTGTGCCTAGCCCACCAAGCTCGAATCTAACCACATCATTTAAATAAAATCTGCAGTTTGAGAATCCCCAGATGAATACAAGAATCAAAACCTTGGAAAGACCAAAAGTATGAAATCGTTCCGAAAGAGGAAATCCAGGGCAGAGTGATCACATGACTTTCCCCGGACACGTGGGATTGCGCGTCTCGCAGCTTGGGGCGCGAAGACCTCCAAAGTCCCCCCCAAAGGCCATTAAGACGCTCTCTTGCTCGAAAGCCATGCGTCGGTGCTACTACTAATCGCCTCAGCTCGATGACTCCGCCACCCTCATCGCTCTCCCAAATCCCTCCACCGATCCCCGTCGACACACACCCGAACCGCAGCCCGAATTCCCGAACTCCTGACGAGCGCGTTCCGGATCCGGACCGCCTGGCCCCCGAGGACGCATACTTTGCGCCCTCGTTGTCGCGGGGTCGCTCCGCTCTGACGAACTACGATGATACGCTTCGCTCGCTCAATGGTGATGCCAGTTTGCATCCGCCGCGGGGGGTGCTTGGCGCGGACCCCAATCGGAAGGATGTGCGGAAATTGGGGGCTGGTGCTGGACGGAGAAGGCGGAAAGGCGCCTGGAAGAAGTTACTTTGGGTAAAGCAATCTTGTATGTGATATGGCCGCTGGAGAGGGGGAGTCTTCTTGCGTCAGCATTGTGTGGGGTAGTAGACTGTTACTGACTGGTGGTAGACCCGGATAATTACACCGATACCGAGACATTTCTGGACCATCTCCAACGGAATCCCCGAGTGCGGCCTTATGATTTTTGGCCTCTTGTTTCGGATTCGACGGTCATTGTTCAGCATGTCTGCTCCGTGGTCATATTTGTGTGCTGTTTCGTTGATATTGTTCAAGACCGGGTGAGCCCCGTTTCGGTTGTCTGCTGGGGAAGTGTCGGCACGGCGGTGGGCTGGATTTTATGGGATAATTGGATCTGGAAAGAACAGACAGAGCTTTCAAATGCAAATGGCAACATCGGGGGCGACGATGGCTCAAGTTCGAGTTCGGTAACTAGTGGTGTCAACCCGCCAGCCAACGACACCCAAGGCAATGGCATCAAGGGCAGTCCGATCCATGGCCTTGGCTTGACAATGGCTGCAAACTCGTCAAAAGAACATCTGCCGCATCAAAGCCCCGACCACAACAATAGCGTGAGCGGAGTCATTGACCCCACAGCACGAGCTGGTCTCAACCCCGCCCCATCAAGTGCGGTCGCTGGCGACATGGACGTCCAAGATATCGACCGACCTTCTCTATTCTCCTCCCGCAACCGCCAACGACTCTCGACCGTCAAATCCGCCTTCTTAATCTACTTTTCCCTGCTGGGCCTAAGTCCCATCCTCAAGTCCCTTACCAAATCCACCGCCAGCGACTCGATATGGGCCATGAGCTGCTGGCTTATAATCATGAACATCTTCTCCTTCGACTACGGAAGTGGCGAGGGCGCCGGCGCCACAAAATTTCCCGCTTCCTTGTCCACAAATGCAGCCGTCATGGCATCAACCGTACTCGCATCCCGCCTTCCATCCACCACCCACGTGTTCAGCCTAATGCTCTTCTCCATGGAGGTCTTCGGACTATTCCCTATATTCCGCCGACAACTCCGCCAAAAGTCCTGGACCGGTCATGTGTGCCTTACACTCGCGCTCGTGGTCATCGCCGGCGGCGCCGTTGGCATGACCATGAGTGGTGGCTGGGCATCAGCTATCATCGGATCCTTCCTTGGAGGTATCCTCACTGCACTTGCCATGGGCGGCTGCAGCTGGTGGCTTATCAGCTTGCAGAAGTACAAGAATGTGGTCATTGGTCCCTGGGATCCAGCTCGTCCTATTATCCGCCGACACTGGAATTAATTCATGCTTCCTAGTAGTAGCACTCTTGGTTTTACTTCGCCGTTGTAACATAGATCTGGCGTTTTTGGTCTTATACCCCTAGATTATTGTATCTTTTCAGATGAATATATTTCAATCTGCATTCCAATTGCATTGCCCGCGTGGCTTCTGGGTTTCCTTGCCCATCATGAGGCAGTATATACGATTACAAGCTAGGAAATTCCATTTCCGGCACCGGTTTGACTAAAACTTGAAGCAATCCTCGCTGAACATCAAATCTGCTTGCCAATGTGAACCTCCGCAGTGTTACTTTGTAGATTTGCTTGACTGTCGGAGTACCCGGGAAGGAAAATATTTCATGACGTCGGGGAATGTGAGCAGGAGGGGAATGAATGCATTGCTGATCTGGCATGCGGCCCAAGGCTGACCTGAACTTTTGAATGAGCCTCGCGAGGGGTCGCCAAAAATACACCTCAATTTCTAGAGTATTGGAAATATACCACGATCTCTGGCCACAAGCTATTGTACGTGTGGTTATAGAGAAGAATAGGCCCGTAGCAGCCAAATCATAATTGCTCCTGAGGGTAAACTGTCTATGTATCATCGGTCCCGAGCTCTGGCCGACATTCCAACCTCCTCCTGAGGAGCCTTTTGGCCTCCCTTCCCCATGATCTTCTCAAATAGCCTCACACAGATCCACTCTGCAGTAAGGATGCATAAATGCCCCGCGGCTTGCATCAATCTGAACAATCCTATAGGCTTGTTCAAATGGGTCGGTGGATGCATTTTGTGATAGTCCGTACTCTCAGACCCGACTGGCATTCTGGGGAGCGAATTGTTTAGTCGGCATCTCTGGCCAGATGTGCTCAATGATTCTTATAGTCGCGTGTCCCAACTGGGCACGTGAAGGTTGCCTCTCTCTCTTCTACCTCTCCTTCTGGCCCGGCGCTTAAGTGTCCCTGCAACGCGACTTGGTTTGACCCATTCGTCTGCCTCACTCTGAGTCTTACCTTCGATTATTTCTT
This sequence comes from Penicillium manginii, assembly GCF_028828005.1. Taxonomy (NCBI): domain Eukaryota; kingdom Fungi; phylum Ascomycota; class Eurotiomycetes; order Eurotiales; family Aspergillaceae; genus Penicillium; species Penicillium manginii. Next base: position 1,853,328 of record NW_026643102.1, on the reverse strand, counting down.
CGAGTATCGCGTTATCAAATCCATCATGCTCAAGAACATTGCCCTCGGCCTATTGGCCGCTCAGAGCGTCACTGCCACCCGGTTCGCCATGTACATTGACCAGTAAGTGATCCGTCCCAACACATTTCCAAAAGAAGAAAGCCAACATCATCTAGATGGCACAAGAGCGACCTCCCCGGTACAGAACAGACCCAGGACGTCGACTATGCTGTGATGGCATTCGCAAAGACAACTCTCTTCAACTCGGACTCGGCGCCGTCTTTCACTCCATTCCAGCCTGTCGATGATATGCGCAAGCGCTTCAGCCCAGACACCAAGCTCATGATCGCCATCGGTGGATGGGGAGATAGTGCAGGGTTCTCGACCGGCTCAAAGGACGACGCCAGTCGCAAGCGCTATGCCAAGAACGTCGCCTCCATGCTCGAGACCAACGGCTTTGATGGAGTCGGTTAGTTACATTTCCCCCCGCTGTTCCAAACCCCATTCTAACAGATGCAGATATCGACTGGGAATATCCCGGCGGCAATGGCGACGACTACAAGACAATCCCGAACAAGGACAAGGTCGACGAAATCGAGAACTACCCCAAGTTCCTCGCCGCCCTCCGCGAGGCTATCGGCAACAAGACTCTTTCCATCGCTGTCCCCGGCCGCCTGCAAGATATGATCGCCTTCACGAAGGAGCAGGGCCCCAAGATCTTCGAGACTGTCGACATGGTCAACGTCATGAGCTACGACTTGATGAACCGCCGCGACAATACTACCTTCCACGCCAGCGACGTCGCTGGATCCCTGGAGACTATCAACGCATACCTCGACATCGGCGCTAAGCCCGAGCAGCTCAATCTTGGATTCGCCTACTATGCCAAGTGGTTCGAGACGGACCCTAACTCTGACTGCGACGAGCACCCGCTCGGCTGTGCGACTGTCAAGCTCGAGAACTCCGACGGCAGCGACACCGGCAAGTCTGGCGCCGTGACTTTCGAGAAGAGCCCCGAGTACATGCCAGCTGCTGTCACTGAATCCTGGAAGCGTGCGCAGAAGGGCGGCATGACTGATGAGGAGAAGGGTGGCCAGTACTTCTGGGATAAGGAGACGAATTACTTCTGGACTTGGGATACTCCTGAGATCATCACGCGCAAGTTCAGTGATATCGTTGATGCTAAGAAGCTTGGTGGTGTTATGGCTTGGAGTCTGGGTGAGGATACGCTTGAGTTTGCTCATTTGCAGGCGATGCAGAATGGTGTTCGTCACTCTAACCAGAAGAAGGCTGATGCTACGATGGTTGCTGCGAAGAAGCCTGTCGCAAAGAAGCCTGTCGCGAAGAAGCCCGCTGCCCATAAGCCTGCTGCTAAGAGCCATGCCTAGGTTGGAGACGGGTGGCGCTTTGGTGTGGAGTTTTGTTACCTTGTGTCCTTGACCTCTTGTTGAAGATGGACACTATGGAGTTTTCTTAATATTCATAACTTAATACTTACTGGAGATCACTGATTCCAAAAATTGCAAATTTAACAATTGAATGGTGTAGCTATCCATCGCGTAATATGTGTAGTTTCTCATTATACCTGTAGCAACCCGTAATCTATATTGAAGCTAGAACACTTATTCATCGTTGCCGGTATTGCCATTGTCATTTAACTTTACTGCTGATCCACCTGAGCAAACCTGTTGCTCGACTGATCATGCTGTGTTATAAATTCCGATTCGAGCGGGCAAGGACCTTCGGGCTAAATAAGCATTTGAAGAGTGGGGGTGGCCGAGTTTGGATGGAAAGCACTGTTGGATGCTCTTTGGAACATTCATGGGGGGGTTACATGGATTATTAAAGTTTGTAGTCGTCTTTAATTTGGAGGTAAGATATTGATAACATTGCATGACTGCAAGGCTGCCTACCTACTGTACATGTTTCGACCCATCATTTTAGTGGGGCAGCTTACTGCAGTATGGTGGGGACAAAACGTAGATCACAAAACTCGAGGAATTAATAGTAACATCTGGGTATCAACAAGAATAAAGGAAAAATCTGGTTTCGTCGTAAAAGCCAAGAGGGAAAAAAAGGAATGGGAATTATCGTGATCGCGTCTGCCGTGGCGACCACCACTGCTTCTCCTCGAGAACCATCTCCCTTTGTCTCTTACTCCAAGCTCGAAGCTGTCTCTCTGGACCAAAGAGCCGGACGCGATCACGGCCGCGCTCTGGATACTTCTCGTGGGTACAGCGTTTGAGGATCAGTTCGAGGAACTCGAGGACGAGATAGGCAAGAGGGAAAAGAATGAAGATGGCCACAGCGACGCATTCTGGACCATGAGTGTCAAGGAGGTCGAGTAGCTCTGACGGGTTGAGGAAGGTGGCAATACTCTTAGAAGAGTCGCAGGAGCCATTCTTGCGCAATTTGGATTTTGCGAGCGCGTTCTTGGGGTGGTTCTCGGATGGCATTAAAGTGTCCATTCCGCCCAAGAATGTTCCATAGAGACGGCCAAGTGAAGAGTCTGGCTCCGAGTGGAGATTTGCGGACGGATTTGATGCAATGGAGTGAGATTTGGGACCATGTAGTTCGACAAATTTGCTGACTTTGTCCAGGAAGACGCCATATTGCCGGGAGGGCGGAGACGTAGTAGATTGACTCGGGCTGCTTAGCAAGATCCCGTATTTTCTTCCAAAGAAAGATGGCTCATCTCCCTGGTTCTGGAATTCTGATTTCGTCGGCCACTTTGCATCTGGACTGGATCCTTTGGCAGATGACGGCCTTCCCAAACGGAGACGCTCAACGTACTCGCGGAAAGTCGGTTTGGGAGAAAGCTCTTGGTCTTCGGCTGTCACGACGGGCCTTGGCTTGATAGTCTCACTCGGCGTATTCGAGCTCAGGCGAATGGTAGGTGTATCACCAGTGAGGACGAATTGAATTGGCAGTGCGAGACATAGTGTCGCATAGGTACACAACAAGAGAAGGAGATTCATGTTGGCAAGGGTAGCCCCCTGGCAGGCAATAGGAAGAGAAGTTGCATAAAGGAAAGGGAAAAAGAAGAAAAGAAAAGAAATCGAGATCGAGATGGAGGGAATTAAGGGCGTCGCCGTGATCAGAAAGAAGCAGCAAGCAACAAGCAGCAACCCGCAACAGCGAGGACTGGCATGTGGCAGATGCGTCGCTGTGATTGGTCCGTCGGTGGGGGGGCCAAGATCTGCTTTGGGAATCCGACGGACTCGGTAGTCACCAGAAAAGGAAATAATAGAGATTATCACACTTACCCGATCATTTTAGTATAATTATACTAAAATTATGGTTGTGGATATCGCGAGCTTATACTTCTGAAGATATCTGGGAAAACTCCGAGTTATAGGTTTTAGGAACCCGGGGCTGGAACTGGACCCTGAGACCCTGACAATGCGGGCCACGGACCGGAGCGGAGCTACGGATGCACTTACTTTCTAGAACGCCACTTGTTCCCCTCATCTGGGTTCCCTGGCCGAGGAAAGATCAGCCGACCTGCAAGAATATTAGAGAACTACAAAATACTCATATGATGCCTTTATATACTTATTACAAAATAAGTCGGTTCACGATGATCTACTAGTAGACCACGTAGGGCGCGGTACTAACTAGTAGTGTAGTAAAATCACTATTTGCTGCTATAACATACCATGGATAGGTATAGGAATCAATTATTCGTGAACACTAATACTTTCGGAAAGATTATACTTAGTTATTAGGCTTAATGTACTGAGCCTCTGTATAGCTTTAGCCGAAGTGTCAGTCCCAACCTTTTCCATCATGGCCTTCGCCTATCAGAGCCACATTTTCTTGCGGGCGAGAGACTAAGCTCTGCCAAGATAACCTGAGCCAAGTCATTCTCCACCAACCAGAAAGAAGATACATTATTCACCCGCAAAGGCCACATTGACAGCTTGGCAACGAGTGCCGAGAACTTGAAGACGAGTGAGCTTTTCTAGTACTTCGAAGGCGGGGGAACACAGTCGGAATGGTTTCGCGGAGTCGAACAGTAACTACTAGTTAGTCTTGACCACTCGGACGCCACTTAAATTCCGACTCCCGTCGATAAATATTAGACTCCTGTTAATTTTACTAGGCTTGGCATACTAGGAGTGAGTCGCCCAGTACTAACCGGAATGTGGGGCCAGTTAGTATCAAACACCATAGTTAAGGCAATAAATTACAACTCTATATCTCAACAGCCCTTCGAGGTGTTTTGAAATCTTAGCGGAATCCGAGTCCTTTTTAACCTTGGAAATCGGTGTTGATTAGTACACTGCTAATACTAGTAGTACTACTACTATATATTTAGAAAGTAGTATTTAGCTATTCATGCCGTAACTTTTGCCAGTGGTACTGGGCATACATAAGGAAAACCTTCCAAGGTTACTCCAACTTCAAGTTGAAACACTCCAGCAAAACACAGGACATTATACTGATCGGGAATGACCAAACAGAAATTCGTGATGAAATACCCACTAGGCAGTCGAACAAAGTGGTTGATGAGATATGTAATCTATTTTGAATTTAGTACTCTGGCATCGCTATGCTTCTCGCGCTAGGCGGTAGGTGATCTACCAACTTGGATGAAAGAAGAATTATTCCTGAATTAATATCGTAAAGTTATATTGAATATAGTATACTGTACAGTCTATAAGACTCGGAGCAATCCGATTATATTACAAGTCCATCCTAAGCGCGGCAAAGACGACCATTCTGATCAGGCAGGCCATCCTCGCTCTTAACAACCCAGTTCTCGCTACCGACACCAGTAGGAGCATAGAAAAGACCGGTAGGATCGTAGCGCTGCTTCAACTTATAAAGACGGGCATAGTTGGTGCCGTAGAAAGCCTGTTGGAAGTTGGGCTCGAGGATATCGGACTCAGACATGTACGCACCGGCGTCGGGGGAGACAGCGCGCCACTTTCCGAGGACGTTGTTGGTGAAATTTTCCATGTTGGTCTTGATCTCGGTGTTGTTGGCCGTGTCGGTCCAGCTAGTAGAGGTGATGGCGTGCAGAAGGGTGTTGCGGAATGCAGGGTTGGCGGCGTTGGAGGGGTATCCGTTGACCAGCTCGGCCTTCATGTTGAACGCGAGGAGAGGGTGGCCGGCGACGACGGTCTCCTTGAGAGCGGCGAAGGTGGCGTTGAAGGAAGTTGTGTCTTCCCAGTTGGAGCGGGGGAAGAGACGCGAGCCGGTCATCATGACAGAGGAGGCGACGGTCTCGAGGGGGAAACCGGCCATCCAGGCATCGTAGAAGTTGTCGTAGTAGGTGGAGTTGGGGGTGATTGAGATACCAAGATCCTCGAGGTCGTTGTACCATGGCTTCACCAGGGCGTTGTACTGAGCGAGGGTGTGGTTGACGGCGAAGAAGGGGTTCATGAGGAAAGTGAATGCATCGGTACCAGTGGAAAGAATCCAGAAGTAAGCGTATGTGCCAGCGTCAGCGTTCTGGGGGAAGCGCTCCATGTACGAGCGCACACCGGCCCAGAAGGTATCGGCGGAAACATCAGTGCCGGTAGAGAAGCTGAAGGTCGAGACGGTCACGCCAACCTTAGGCTGGACTCGGCTGGTAACAGAGGTGACAACACCAAAAGTACCACCGCCACCACCGCGGATAGCCCAGAAAAGATCGGGGTTGTTCTCCTCGGTCACGGTAACGAAACGACCGTTGGCCAGAACGACATCGAGAGAAAGGACTTGATCAGCAGCAAGACCATAGATGGAAGACAAGGGGCTGTGGCCACCTCCAAGGACGTAACCTCCGGCAACACCGACAGTCTGCAAATATTAGCAAGGAACATTCGAATAATTAGCGGAATGAGGAGTCTCACCTTGCCCTCTCCGCCAACAGCAGTGAAACCAAGCTCATTGGCCTTTTCATAAATCTCGTGAGCCTGAACACCGGCACCCATCTTTACAGCGGGACCGTTGTAGCCCGAGCTACGGTAGTGCGGGATATAATCGATATCCTTAAGATTGTGGGTCCAGATACCCAGGGCACCGGCTCCAGTCGACTTTCCATTGAAATCGTGACCAGTGTTCTTAACAACGAGTCTCAGGCCAGCATTGCGAGCGAAGTTGACAGCCAGTTGAATTTGACCAACGCTGCTGACATTAACAGCGTAGCTGCTGTATCCACCAACAGTGCAAGAGGCAGATGAATCAGTAGTAGGCAGACAGCTGCGTCCCTCGAATAAAGGCCACATCACAGAGGCAGGGTCCGCGGCGCTAAACAGAGTCAGTGCTTATCTTTGAATATGTCCGTGGATTTCCAAAAAGAAAAAGACTTACTGGATATTGGAGTTAGTCCAGTCCGAAGTGAGAGTCTCGCACGTTTCGGCATTGTATTGGGGCCATGACTTGTAGCATGAAGCAGCCAATGGCACCGTCTTGATCAGTGCACCGTCCAGAAAGTCATCGAACAATGACCAGACCCAGTTCGAGGGCCAGAGCCAGTCTCCGGGGAAGACCTTGCAGCCATTGCTAAATGTGCGAGTTTGCAGAGAACTATCGTTCTTGGCAAAGGCAAAGTAAGCCGACTGATTCTTGTTGAGAGTCGACAAAGACGCATCGGTCACTTGAAGTGTCTCGCTGTCAAAAACAGGGGCATTGGAGGTAGACTCGACGGAAACTTGGGTAATAGCCGACTCAGCACTTCCAGGGGCAACAAGAGAAAGGGCGAGCAAAGCGGCCGCCGCAAATGAAGGGGGCGCCATTATTAAAGAAGTGAAAATAAAGAGAACCTGAATAAGTTCAATGAGAAAGGGATTTTATTCACCTCCAGGTCGATCGGCGAGGGGACTACTGGAAAAAGTGAAACAGAAAAGAAAGAAGGCGATCTCTACGATTTAAAGCGATGCAGAGATAGGCAGACAAGCTCTCTGGCCACGAGTTTGACCGGACCACCACCACATGGCGAGCGATTTAGACTGCGCCCCACACCAATTGTACAATGCACAAGTGTATTCGGAGGAGGGCACATCGGAAAGAGTCCTGAAAGCCCTCATTGTGCTCCACTTTGAGTTAGGGCGACGAGTCTTGACAGACTGGGACCTTCGGCCGATTCAAATCTCCGAGACATGCATGGCTTCGGCAGTGGTTAAAAGGGCGAACGATTTATACACTATACGCACGCTATGCAGATTGAAGTTAGCCGCAGACTACACTCTACCCGCAACCACCGTTCAGTCTCTAGGGTGGCTAGCTCTGGACCGATTCAGGCCCGGGCGTATTACCAGAGTGGAATTGGAGTCTGCCGTTTAGCCCTTGTTCATCTCCCGATCCGCCCCCACTCAGAGCGATTCTTGCACTAACAAATCCTTCGGTCAACGCCGGATGAAAAGAATTCTCCTGGGCGATAGATAGTGCAAGCGCCACGAAGAAAAGATGGTATTTATCCTGCCAAAATGCACACGTGGCCCATCCCTGTTCCCCCGCTATAACCTAGGCGCTTGATCTCAGAATGGACAATATCCCGGTAAATATCCTGCAGTGGTACAAGCCACACGCGGAACAAACTTGCCATCGGCGGTTTTTTTTCTTCTAGACCCACCTGGTGATTTTCCGATCCACCCAGAGATTTACCGTGGAGGATCGGAGGCGCTTGGACATTATGAAAAGGAATAGCTTGCCGAGGTAAATGAGGGGAGGGGATGGGCCAACATCGTATGATAAAAACAAGGAAAGAAAAAGAAAATGGGGGAGGCGTACGTTAAACTCATTTCTCAGGGGTGCATGCTGGGTGTGGCGGACGGTACCAGCGAACGTTAAACGGGAAGTTTCCACCGTAATTAGTATTTTTGGTCCCTGAACGTGGTATGTCAGACTGTTTGATATTGCCGAAACCTTCACCCAAGGAAAATCCTTCGAAAAGTATAATCTTGAACTCTTCTCTCATATCGCATCGGCCATTGGATACGGAAAATCCTTTGGGATATTTCCTTGCCCACGGTTCATGGGCATACATCTGGCCTAACTTGACTGGGGATATGCCCCACCTCGGTTAGACCGGACTGTGAGCACCGAGAGATATTAGCCAAATGTCTCATTACATGACCTGCAGCTCGACAAGTTTCACTACTTAGCGCCTAGAATGTGCGAAGAATTCTTTCTTGCCAGCCCGGCAGATAATTTAGCGGAATATTCGCAAACCCTTTGACTTCTGCAGCCAGCATAATTATCTTGCCTCTCAAATTTGGACATATCGATGTAATCTACTAGTATGCTATTGCAGGACACTCGGTGTCAAACTTTAATGGAATGCGATGTACTACTCTTGTCATGCTGGATTAGCCTTTTTCTCAAACATCTTCTCCTTAAGTAATTGTAAACCCTGATGCACCCTGCTTACTCTTTGAGTGGGGTGTCCTGGCCTCAACACCAATGAGGGTTAGCACCGGAGTATCTACTAACAAATGACTTGCCCAAATGGGATTTCCGAAATCGGTCCCGGGTCCGATAAATTGGTTCATGGGTCTGGATCTCGGACATTCAGCGAAGTGGAGGAAGAAATGTGCATGCGTGACTGGGTATGGCGAAGTTGGTGTTACCACTGCACACCTTAATCAATTGTTTCTGTGGCGGTCCGCCAAGTGCTGAGCCTTATAATATGGACGAGAAGGCCTGCATTTGGAGGAGGCTTCTGGTTTGTGATTTTTGGTTCTTCTTTCCTTCTAGCCTTTCCCCTAAACACCGTTATGCATGATGATTGACGACCATCAACAAAAGCTCGCTCTTGGCATTGTCGTCGCTTTTCCTATTTTGGGCGGCCTAGCTGTGATCCTTAGATTATGGAGTCGAGCATTGTCGCGATCAGCACTGACAAGTGGTATGTTAGCCTCCTAGCCGCCCCCAGTGATCGACACTTGGCTATCGTGCGATCTATCTGGCCTTTGGCACCATATACTAACATAACTACCAGATGACTATCTGATTATTGTTGGCTATGTATGTGAATCCACTGGCGACTATCCCTATAGTACTAACCTTGCTGGATAGATCCTCGCTGTCTCACAATCGGTCACGTCGTGGTACTGTACGTATTGACATGCCATGCATCCGCAGGGTGATGACTATTAACTAACTCTCTATAGATATCAAGACTAACTATGTCGGCATCCACACGACGGATATCCCCCTAGACTACGATGTCAAAAAAGGATTGATTGTAAGACCAGTTTGCGATGACAACCGACACACAGGAACTGACAGATTATAACTAGTGGAACTTTATCAACCAACTTCTCTACAACCCGACCCTGACCATCATCAAACTGTCGATTTTGGTATTCCTACGTCGTCTCGAATCACGGTCGCGAGTAGTCAACGCTTTGATATGGACCTCAATGGGAATGGTTATCGGATTATTTGTGGCCGTCCTATTCGTCGACATCTTCCAATGCACCCCTATTGCACGCGTCTACGACATGTCAATTGTGGGAGGAACCTGCATCGACCAGGGAGCGTTCTATGTCTCTACTGCAGCACTGAATCTCTTCACGGATATAATAGTGCTGTCAATTCCTATCATCATCACTTGGAATCTGCAGATGCCCATACGACGCAAGCTTGCGGTCTGCGTGATCCTGTGTCTCGGCGGAGTGTAAGTTCCCACGGGTCCCAAGATAGTAACCGCAGGGTATAGACTGACACCATGCAGTGCAACCGCCATCGGCGTCTGGCGTATCATAATTCTTGCAGAGGCCTTCTTGAGCCACAAGGTTGTAAAGGACCCTACCTATTCCATCGGCTTTGTTAGCTCAGCCATCGAAGTCAATGTCGCTGTTGTTACCGCCTGTGGTCCATCGATGAAAGCTATTGCCAGCAAGTACCTGCCTCGTCTCCTGGGAACATCGCGCGGCGGAGGAACATCTGGCTATGGACCTGGGACCAGTGGATCCCGGGCATTCCCTGGCTCCAAGTTTTCCACCAGACACAAGTCGCAGCTGCACTCCCAAGCGGAAGACGGATACGAGATGAACCCGACGAACCGGGTGGAAATTGGCCCAGGCGAAAGCGGGGACCACTTTGATATGCGGAAGTATAAGCGCAGTGGCGATAGTCCAAGTATCTCAAGTGGGAGTGAGGATGGGGTAACGGGAATTGTGAAGACAACTGATGTGTCGGTGCGATATACCGTTGACGAAGTGAGCCCACATCATGATGGCCGGTCGCGCGATGGCAAACACACCAGTATGGATAGCTTGGTCTAGGTTTCGGGATATATTTAATGTATAGTACAAAATAAAAGGCATACAGCCGTTATGACAGTGGGGGAGACCCTGAATATGGAAAGTAGAAAGAGAGCAAAGGTAGAGACCTTGGAAGATGGGGACAACCCCACCTCTTGCCCCGATGACCCCGCTGAGTCCGCCGAGTATAAACTCAACTTCTCTTCATCATCTCCCTCGAACTTTCCATCCTCTTACACATACGCAACACACCTATATACACAATGGCGACACAATATCAGCTACCCTTCAAGGTATGTGAATTTATCTCCTGTTCCGCGACCCTTCCTCTGTGTTTTCAATGGTTGATCCGGGGCCTTTGGAGCTCTCGGCCAGAAGTCCGAGGTACTGAACTAATGCGTGTATAGCTCTCTGACCCATCACTTCTGCACTTCGACTCATTTGTAGGTAACAAATGGGTAGAGGCAAAGAGCAAGAATCGATTCGAGGTCCTCGGTATGCAAAATCTCAACCATATCACCATATTTACGAACCGTCTCATGGCTAACGGTGTTTTCCAGACCCTGGAACCGACCAAGCATGGGCAAGCTGCCCCACCAACTCAGCCGAGGATGTCAACGTAGCTGTGGAGAATGCACACGCTGCCTTTGAAGAGTTCCGCAAAGTATCCGGGCGCAAGCGAGCGCAGTGGCTGATGAAATGGTGGGAACTCACCACCGCGGCGCGCGATGACTTGGCTCAGATCGTCACCCACGAAACGGGAAAGCCACTTTCCGAAGCATATGGAGAGCTGGATTACTCCCTGGGATTCCTGTGGTGGTTCGCTGGTGAGGCAGAGCGTATCCAGGGCACTGTCTCGGTGCCTGCGGCGCCCAACCGTCGTTTGTTCACGATCAAACAGCCCCTCGGCGTGGCCGCTGCGCTGGTGCCATGGAACTTCCCAGTCGCGATGGTTCTGCGCAAGGTTGGCGCCGCGATGGCGGCTGGCTGTACTATGATTGTGAAGCCGAGTCCCGAAACTCCTATCTCCGTGCTCGTGTTGGCTGAGCTCGCGCAGCGAGCTGGTATCCCTGCTGGTGTGCTGAATGTGTTGACTACTGACTTGGAGAACACACCCCCGCTCAGCGAGACGCTCTGCAAACACCCACTGGTCAAGAAAGTCACCTTCACCGGCTCTACCCGCGTCGGCAAGCTCGTGGCAGCTCACTGCGCCCAGGGCCTGAAGAAAGTGACGCTCGAACTGGGCGGAAACTGCCCATTCATCGTCTTTGATGATGCCAACCTTGATCAAGCCCTTGACCAGCTTATGTTATTGAAGTGGCGTCATGCTGGACAGGCCTGTATCACCGCAAACCGAATCTACGTGCAGGCTGGTGTATATGACCGCTTCGCAGCATTGCTGAAGGAGCGTACGAGCACGTTGATTGTTGGCCACGGGTCGGCGAAGGATACCACCATGGGACCACTGACAACTCCGAGAAGTATCGATAAAGCGATCGCGCAAGTTGAAGATGCGCGTAGCCGTGGCGCGGAGGTTATCCTCGGTGGTAAACCGTTGACTTCGCAGAAGGGCTACTTCTTTGAGCCGACCATTCTGTCCGGCATGACCGAGGATATGCAGATCTCACAAGAGGAATCCTTTGCCCCGATTGCTGCACTGTATCGCTTTGAGACAGAAGATCAGGCGGTGCAGTGGGCCAACGCGACTAGTATGGGACTGGCTAGTTATGCATTCACCAAGAATGTCGATCGCGTGTGGAGACTATTTGAGAACCTAGAAGCCGGTATGATCGGCTTGAACACAGGTGCGTACATCGTCAAAATATCTGGTAATAGTTTTTGCGCAATAAATCGTGCTAATATGTTTGCAGGAAATGGATCAGCCGCCGAGTCGCCATTTGGAGGTATGAAGGAGTCTGGATATGGCAAGGAAAGTGGCAAGGATGTTGCCGTCAACGAGTATCTGGTGTCCAAGACAGGAACCCTGACGATCGAGGGACAGTACTGAGCATTTTATTTTGAATTGAGAGTATATGTATATATGGAGTAATTGACTCCATTGAATTGCAAATTGCGAATTATGTCTGGAGTACTAGTGGATCCTGTGGAGACCCTCGTACTTCATTCGACAAATAAATGGAAATACTACCGTCAATTGAACCCGCGAATTTTGCACTAGAATAATATCCACGACGATCAGAATACAACCTAACCAATATTCTTGTGTTAAAAATTCCCAGGTGGATTCATAGTGAAGAAATCGTCATTGAGAAAGCTCGTGTAGATGTCCAAGTCGAGTTTAGTCGAGCTTAAATTTGATGTACGCACGGGGCTTCTCTGACAGGCCCTTTGTGATGTATCTGGAGCTCTGCCCATGTGTGCAGGTCTTTTGCGTCTCGTGTTGCCCCAAAATAGACTCGTAGCCTCGTTGAGAGAGGGGAGTTGGGATCGATAATCATTTTTGTGACCCCGCCGCTTTATCTTTTATCTTTATCACGAACTTTTCTCTGCCACTTCCTCCAACCTTAGGTTGCACCCCCGGTCTGTGCATTGACCATGGACGACTGCACCTCACTGCGCCATCTGGTGCAAACGCACCCTCTGATTGACAATCATGCTCATAATATCCTTGGGCGCGATGTCGCGACAGACTATGACAGCTACCCCCTCGAGTCTATTGTGTCTGAAGCTCACGGTCGCGCCATGGCCAATGCCAGCACGACACTTCCGATGCTTCGTGCCGTGAAACAACTGTCAGAGCTCTATGGCACTCCAACCGAGGATTGGAACGAGCTTGTAGAGGCTCGAAACCGATGGGTCAAGGATGACTACGAGGGTCTGGTCCGACGGTCTTTAGAAGGCACCCACACTCTCCTCCTCGATGATCTTCTCACAGAGGATGACGTCGAGGCTTACGATTGGCATGACCGCTTCACCACCGCCTCTACAAAGCGCATTGTTCGCATCGAGGCAGTGGCCGCCTCACTACTCACCGATCTAATGGGTTCTGAACGCAAACCCGACGAGACTGTGTGGGGTCTTTTCCGGCAACGATTCCTTGACGCAATCGACAATGCAATGGACGACCCAGCAGTTGTCGGGTTCAAATCCGTGATTTGTTATCGTACGGGCTTGGATGTCGATCCTTACTCCGCAGATGAAGAGGCTTTGACAGCCTCGTTGTACCGGACCTTGGACTCGGGGACGAGAAAATCAGGCTACCGCGTCGAGGACAAGCCTTTGAATGACTGGCTCGTCCAGCAAACGCTCAAGGCTATCACTTTCAAGAAAGCTGCTCGCGTTGTGAAACCGATTCAATTTCATACTGGCCTGGGCGATAATGATATTAGTCTCGTTAAGGCGAACCCCGCTTACCTGCAGCCTTTGATTGCGCAGTACCAGAATGCAGATATCGTTTTGCTGCATTCTGCGTACCCGTTTACCCGTGAAGCGGGCTATCTGGCTTCTGTCTATCCTAATGTCTATCTTGATTTGGGTGAAGTTTTCCCCATGGTTAGCCGTGACGGACAGGAAAAGATCCTTCGTCAGAGCTTGGAGATTGCGCCCGTGAATCGTCTTCTTTGGAGTACAGACGGACACTTCCACCCGGAGACCTTTTGGTTGGCTAATCGTCAATTTCGCCAGGCTTTGGAGAAGGTAAGCTTGTTTCATTCGAATAGTTCGTTGTTCGCTCGTCTTCTAATGTCTCGTCATTTTAGGTTCTTATCGAGTATGTGCAGTGCGGCGATCTGAGCAGTGTTCAGGCAGAAACTGCCGCCAAGAGTATCCTGTTTGAGAACTCCAACCGTCTCTATCAGTTAAATGCTTCTTTGAATGACAAACCCTCTTCTTCTTATTCCCTTCCCATGTCGGTAACCCGTACCAAGCAAGCTGGCAACCCATCACATGACCAGCTTGACACTATTTTACAAAAATTCCCTGATCTCGAGTACGTTTGGATGCAGTGGATTGATTATACTGCCACGCTCCGAGTGCGCATCTTCCCCATCGCAGAATTTGTTCGCATTGCCCGGAAGCAACGGCGGGTAGGTATATCACTGGCCGTCTTCTGGATGTTACAGGACGACACAGTTTTACCCGAAGGGTCTACAACAGGACAATTTTATCTAGAGCCCGACCTATCCAGTCTCTATCAAAACGCGAGCATGAAAACCTCCGCTTCGAGTGCGACGATTATGAATTTCTGGCGATCAGAAGGCAACGAGCCTATAGATGGCTGCCCGAGAAGTACACTAGAAAACATTGTCCAGAAACTCCGCACAGAACACGATGTCGAAGCTCTGTGCGGGTTTGAAATCGAAGTAATCTTTTTGAAACCCCGAAGGGATGCCGAGGGAAGGATAACCGACTACATAGCAGCTACAGAAAATCACTCTTGGTCACAAATGACTTCCGAAACCCGAAAGACGATTCCACTACTAGAACAAATCCATCAGACGCTGGCGTCAATGGGTATCAACCTCCAGCAATTCCATGCCGAATCTGCGCCCGGTCAATTCGAGTTCATCCTTCCACCCGCGAAACCACTTGCAGCTGTGGACATACTCTACGCCGCACGCCAGGTCATCACGGCTATTGCTGATGAGCATGGTCTCCGTGCAACCCTCCATCCACGACCGTTCTCCAGCGGCGCAGGCAGCGCGGCACATGCCCATATATCGATCAATAAAGTCGAGCGTGAGAGCTCGTTCTTGTCGGGAGTTCTGACCCACTTTCCTGCCATCGCAGCTTTCACTTTATCCCAGGATGCGAGTTACGAGCGCGTAAGGTCGGGTATCTGGGCTGGCTCAGAATGGGTGGCGTGGGGTTTTCAGAATCGGGAAGCGCCAGTCAGAAAGATCGGTGCGGGCCATTGGGAGTTCAAGTCCGTTGACGGCGTTGCGAATACGTATCTTGCAATGGCTGCTCTTCTTGCGGGTGGTTATATCGGATTGAGCTCGGGTGCAGAGTTAAAAGTGAAAGAGTGTACAGGTATGTTTACGAAGGGTTGAGCCCACGTGGTGCTCTTTGATACTGATTTGATGTCACAGTTGATGCATCAAAGCTCAGCTCCGCGGAGCTCGCGGAACTGGGTATTACGACACCACTCCCTAAATCCCTTTCCGATAGTTTGGCTGCATTGGATCAGGACGAGGCGTTAAAATACATAATGGGGCCTCGGCTCGTGAGCTATTATATTAGTGTTAAGCAGGCCGAGTCTAAGCGCTTGATGGCTATGTCCCCACAGGCTCGCAGAATTTGGTTACTTGAGAAATACTGAGTACCTATTGAATGCAACTTGAATGAAATGTCAGATCAAAGGCTCTATATGCCCATAGAGTTCGAAAAGGCCATTGGTAAGAGGCTTCTGGAACCAAGGATTTATGACCTGGAATATCAGCGCATCGTTTGAAGTAAACCCTAATCAGATAGGGCATAACGATCCCGTCGGAGTGACCCATGGTAAGTAGCACAATTATTGAACGAGTTCGTGACTTCTTGGGCAGACGCGTGATGTACTGGGACATCGTGACTATATCAGTCGGTCCGTTCTCTTCAGCACCGTTGACACCATCCGTGTGAGAATTCAGAACAAGATATTTCTTAGATGTTTGTCCCGGAATTATGCCGACGAGACTAGGAGACGTCACATTGCTCACATGGGCGCTCAAAGTGGGACCCAAGCGCTCAACGAAGGTAATAATCTGCTCAGCGTTTGTGTCGTCGATATCACCCCAACTTCAAGGTGCGAAAAGTGGGGTTCTTGTGACGATGCACCAAAGTACGCAGCCGAGGGCCCAACTATCAGCCTTGCTAGTAGCTCCTCCAATATCCATAAGAATTTCCGGTGCCCGATCCGGGATTGAATAGGCGGTCTCAAATCTTGGTAAATCTTTGGGGCTGCTAGAAGCACCAAGATCGACTAGAAAGACCTTTGCATTTAGACCCCCAGAGGTAATATCGACCTTATCGTCAAGGATACAAGGACCATTGGGGTCATTCAAATCATTACCGTGTGTGTTTTTTGCCTCAGTATCTTCCACGGTGTTTTCATCAATATTGTAAGTCAGCGCGAGGAGGAAATCTCCCGTATGAATATCACCGTGCATGATGTCTTCCTGATGCAGAAGATCCAGTGCTTGCAGGGCTTGAATTGAGATTCGACAACAGAACGAATATAGCACTGGATCAGCCCAGATAAACTCTGACAATATTCGTTCAATGGAACGTCCCAATGGTCTGTTGACAATACAGGAATGACCTCCGTTGGGTCCGGTATGAATGAATTTATCGAACAGCTCGATCACATTCGTTTTGCCTGGGTGATCAGAGATAGGATCATCTTTGAGTATCTTCATAATTGAATACTCTCGTATTTGAGACTCGGTATACCAGGTGAGGTTGATCTTTATGGCGAAACATCGGTTCTGGCTCTCTTCCATATCTCTCGCCGGCCATATATGCCCAGGTGGGCAAACTGGCCCAGTCCAATTTTGCGGAACGGGCGATATCGACCTGCTTTCAAAAGACCGCCTGGGCTAAAAACTGTTCTTGCGGCGACGGCAGCAGCTCTGTCGGCCTCTAAGCCGTCCAGGTCCGATGGTAACAGCTCTTCGGGCTCCGAATCCGTCTGCATTACGCTAGATAAGATCGCGTGATTTCTGAGCCAATAGAACTGAGTGTTTTTGTCGAAGAACTCAACTGGCTGTTGCCATTGCTGAGTGCAGGAAGTGAGGCACCCTTGGGGGCTGAATTATAGAGGAAGGCATTAAGGAATCGAGAAGCGTGCTACTACTTGTTCTGTATACTATTTCCGATTAAGTTAAGCTTAAGACCACCAAGCTATAAGCTTATCTCGCAGCGTTGCTGCCCGATCTTCTCTCTCCTCTCTGCACACTTAGTTTTGCGCGTTAAATACACCTATTTCACGATGGCCAGACCAGTATCACAGCTGGAGAACAAACGACTGATACCGAACTACAAACTTCGGATATGGAGTATTCGACCTCACTATGCCCGCTTAGAAATAACGTCTGTCGTGCACTATTACCGTGATCAATCTTGGTGAGCGGAAATGTAGTCGAACGTGTGTTTGTTCAAGGAGCCGAACAACAATGGTGGGCGGGCGATAGAGCTTTCATTTGATAGATTTTTAGATGACAATCACGAATTACTTTGTGGAAGCGTACATCGACGATCATGGTCCACCTCGATTTTCGAACCGGCAATTATTTATATTTACATATTTTCTTCGTATCCGGAGATAGGTTGAAAAAGGTGAGTGGAACAAATTTTATGAACGAGGTCAGCTATCTAGTCAATAGTTATTAGTCCCCCGTATGATTTCACACCATATCCGAGAGATAAACCACACGGAGTCAGCGTCGGAAATGAAGTCGTACTTCTCTCTTTCCCGAAATGAACCCACCCATCCTAAGCCGATTGGTCGATTGGTAAGCCGACGAAAAATAATTACTCTGCCATCCACCATCTCTGAACTGACCAACTCAGACATATTGATAGATGGGATATGGTACAACGAGTTTTTAAACACCGGTAAATTCTTAGGACTTTGCACACGTCCAACTCAAGGCAAATTTGGATGGCAGATAAGATTCACAGGCTTTCCTAAAAGTTCCAAAGGCATCAAATCTTTCCCGACAGTGGCTTCGGAATATCAACGTCTCGGCCCCACACGTCAGGTATGCTCCCTGCCTCCCTAAGGTTTCAATTTTACTCCCTTTAAGCAATCCCGAGAGCGTCAGTCTGAAAGTCCTCACAGGCTACACCGCAAACTGATTCAAACTGACATCCGTATATCCGAAGAGAGCAGGAGATCTGCAAGAATTGAGGATCATCACAATGCGGACTAGCCTGTCCTGTGCTGCGTGTCGGTTAGTGCCGTTCTGCTTTACACTTATCTGCTCCTTGCATCTGCCCATTTATAGGGTGGGTAGACTGTGGGCCTTGGAGCTCCATTTACTGGTTTCTTCTCAAGACTTGACATTCGTATCATTAACGAGTATTATACAGCAAAGCCAAGGTGAAATGCATTCACCAAGGGTCATCCCCGTGCGAGCGATGCGTCAAAACGAACATCCAAGGATGCGCGTTGACTGAAACGCGCGTGCGCTCTGCAGCTGTCTCGCAAAAACAGCAAAAGCGCAAGCGCCCGAGGGTAACGATCAACAAAGATATTGACGATGTTGATCCAAACGATAACGATAATGTCAGCGACGGTGGCGTCAACGACAGTACAAATCCGACGCCCCTGGCCCATGGCAGTTGTTCAATCTCTGCAAAGCGAAACGAAGCCACCGTGGATGGCAGGTCAGCTAAGAGACAACGTCCAGTTCAAAACAATGATCATACTTCAAGGGCTCGCCCTCGCTCTACTAGCTCATCGTCGCCATCACCAGCGTCTGAGAAGACTGTTTCAACCACCCAGGTTGAGGTTCATCTCTCCAGCTTAAAGACTGGTACTATTGTGCAAGTAGTCAAAGGCTTCACATCCAGATATCCGGAGCTTGCCATGATTCACTTGCCAACCCTACTCAAAGGCTTCGGCGTCTCTCACGGAGCAGGGATCTCTGAGGGTGTTCAAGGTCAAAAAACCTGCCAACGGGAATATCGTGTCTTGATGGCGGCTATACTTGCAGCATATACGGCGTCTAAATATACCGGTGATTCGAGCTCGCTTGATGGATTGTACGAACGCAGGGTCTACGAAAGTTACGCTGAAAAGCTGTTATCAAATATGGCCTTCACAAGTCCGCATATGCTTGTTGCCCAGGCACTTTTGATCATAGCAGTGCTCAAGGGAAGCTCATTTGACCTGCACAAAGCATGGATGTATTGCGGTGCGTAGAATATGAGCTCCTTTTCTCGGCTACCGTCATGTCCATCTAGACACGAGGCGAAAGGTTGACGGCCTATTTTCTCATGCCCGGCATTCTAACATCATGCTTATACAGGTGCCGCCATAAGAACGATGCAGTTTTGCTACGGCGCCCGCCGTGCCTCTCTCGGTAACGACTCGCAGGCTATCGGTTGGGCCGAGAGACACGCTCGCGTCATTGAGTCAAGAACCTTTTGGTCATGTTTTAACGTTAGCAGTATGATTGACCTAGGCACTTTGGCTCAACCTCTTCTACCATTCCAGGAACTGGAGCAAATGGACCTACTCCACCCACTCAATAATTTTGATTTCGCGTTGAGTATGGAATCATCTACTCGAGGGCCTCAAATCACTGCTGGTAGTCGATCATCTATGGCCCCAGGTGCTGATGTCCATTTGTGGAGCATCAGCGACGGCTTCGAAGCCATCTCGAAAGGCATAGTGGTATGGAGCCAGACCATGACGTTTATACGAAACGATGGACGTCGAGCTCCTGGAATGCGAAGCCCAGAAAACTGTCCCTGGTCATCTTCATCGCCGTGGTCTTCAATTTCCGAGAATCTAGAAAGCTGGAGGGCCCGCCAACATCCAGCTCTTCACTATCCAAGTCAATCAGTAGCCGCACATTCTGCCGTGGGGAATGGTGAAACCTTTTTGTTTGTCAACATCATCTATTACCTGAGGTACAGCAAACCTACTTTCTAAATCAGTATGAGCCCAGATAATTTGTGCTAACCGTTATCAAAAGCATTATTCTCCTAGATCGAGAGTACTTCCCTTTCCTCCCCGTGACTGAGCCCGAACCACGCGGGCCCATCGAGTATCAACTGGAGGCCCAGGCACCCCCTGGCTGGTGGCATTCGAGCGCGTGTCGTCTCTTCAATGCGACATCATCGGTGGCCCATCTTCTCAAAGAGGCCTCAGAATGTGACGTTCAGCTCAATTCGCCATTCACCGGCTTTTGTGCTTTTATCGGAGCTTACATGAACCTTTATGTGACCCAATTCCCCCAGATGAACTTGGGTCAATCGACCAATTCTAAACATGAATTTAATCTGTGCTATGAATACCTCAAAGAATTTCGAAAAACATGGTTGTTGGGAGAAGGCTGGGTAAGTTTGGCTAAAGAAGCGGCTGCGGTACCGCAGCTGTCACTGTATTTTGGCTATAGCTTATGCTAACGAAGCGATGAGAAAAAAAAAGATCAAAACAATAGAGAGTGCATCCCTTCTCTATAACAGGTTCAATGCAAACGACAGGCGGTGGATGACTAAATCGAGCCAGGACTTTTCCACCCTTCACCAAAGCATTCACGAATTCTTTGGTTCTGATAAGTCCCAGCAGCATTTGCAAGAAATTAATAGGGCCTCCGCCACCCTATTGGATGCTATCGATACATGCCTGGTAGGCATGGATCAGGGTGCGGTAGATCAGCCTACAATGTTTAACTCAATATTTTTTAATCTTAGCGGCGAGTTTGATACCCATCACTTCTGGCCAAGCTAGGATTGGAACAATTTTAATACAATAACACAAATTTCTCCGTTGAAGGGTGTGTATTCTTCAAGTTCGCCTCGTTTCTAATACCTGCCCGCACTAAAGCAGCATTTTATGAATGCTATAGCTGATGGCCGGGGCCGGGACAGCGTATTGACAGTATCGCCACGATCTCCAGTACTCTCCACATATTCGTGTGGATTGATAGAGGAATCTCGCTCAACTTCCCGTTGTTGTATTACCAACCCCCGCAAGATTCCAAGACAAGCAGCTGCAGCAATGTACATCATACCTGTAAATATTTCAGTCCCAAGGTAACTGCCGGTACCATCGACTATCTTAAGCGCAATCGGCTCGCTGAAAGTTGAAGGTATTGCCAGACTCAGCCAGAGTAAGCTCAGACCTGATGGGACTTCTCCAAGATCAAGCACTTCAGCTACAAGTGGTCCTATTGTAGCCCAGAAGTTGCCCGCCACAAGACCTGAGCTGATGGCAAAGAAAAGACTCACACCATATGTCTTCGAGGGTATCCAAACGGCCAGCGATAGCAAACCAGCCAAGAATGTTGTTGAGCCGGCCATATTGATCCGACCAAATGAGTCGCTGAAGTAACCAATAATAGGACGTCCAACCGCCTGTGCAAAGTTGAAGACAGCACTTATAGTTGCGGCTTGTGATGAGTCGAGTCCGATACTGTTTGCAAAGTTTGCCAAGCTGAATATAAGAATGAAATATCCAAGCATAGTAAAGCTGCCGAACGCGATGAGAAGCGAATAGTCGAGCCGCTTGAAGAGAGAAATATCTATCGTTGACCGCGATCCTTTCGTATTTTTATACCGATCCTTGATCAGGAAAATGCAGGAAGTATTCACAACGAAGGCAATGATAGCCAAGATGCGAAACGCCCAGAAAACACCAAGGCTCCGTATCATGGCCGATGCCGAAAGGGAGTATACGCCCCCTCCAAGGCCGGCCCCAGCCAATGAAATGCCACTCGCGAGGGATCGCTTCGTTGTAAACCACTGGGGCACGACTGAAGCCGTAGGTATGAACAGAAGGCCGAGCCCGATGCCAAATAGGAGGCCCTGCGTGAGAAAAAGATGCCAAATTTGTGTGGCAAAACTAGCAGCGATGAGGCTTGCCGTTTCGAATAAAACTCCAATTGTCATAGTTGGACGAATGCCCAACTTTCGTGTCGAATATGTTGCTATGGGCGAGACGAGAAAGAGAAATGTGAGACTGAGAGCACCAACAAAAGCGTATTGGAGCGTAGTGGCCTCAGGGAAAGTATCATTTGCGAGGTAATGAGCCAAAAATACGGCATATGCCGAGTTGAAGCCCCAAGAGTGCATATTGATAGTCGCAGCAGCAGCAGTGCATACCCAGCCATACCCTCCATCTGGGGGTAGGCCGGGATCCTGGGCATCATCGCAAGGCGAAGCCCGATTCATAAAGTTTTCACTGCTGCAGCCCTTGTCATTGCCGATTTCCCGTGCAGAAATCGACTTGCACATGGTCGCTGGACGCTGGCAACCTCAAGTCGTAAATTTGAACACAAAGCAACAACCGAACTCCACTGCTCAACGCTCGAGAATCAATGACTGAGTATTTTCCCAACGTCTTTTTTTCTTTCGAGAATTCATCGGACCCGTTGTGTCTTGTGAGAAACGGTGTCGTTCGGGAAAGTGTGAAGTGCCTAACGACCAGCCAATCCTTTCCGACTCTGCAATACAACGCGGAAGCAGGCCGAGGGTATAAAAGTTGCTGTCGGGATTGGAATCCATTCCCGACAGCACCATCTTTATATAGATTGAGATTTCTTTTTTATTTTTTCCCGGCAGATATTCCCCACAATTTATCGTTTTGGCGTTGTGGGGTCAGCCTTCTCGACTTTCATTTTTCCGAGGCTGACATCTTCAAGTTTCAATATATGGTACACTCCAGGGCTGATGAGGGCAAATAGAGGGAAAGAAAAGAGATTTGAGCTGTCGTCACCAGTTTCATGCCATTATCTCTTTCCCATACACGGCACACAAATAGTTGCGATCGATTCCGAGACATGATAATTCATTTCCGAGCGATTTACTCCACACATGTTCATGGATATGAGTTTAAATAAGGCGCAGGGCTGAGACACCAAATAAGTGTGGTCAAATTTTAAAGAGCCAATGGGGCATAAGTGGAACCAGGGAGCTGGGCTGTTTATTTGCTGTGTTTGGGTGCTGAAATGTCTGATGATTACCGTTGGTCTCGTTGTCCGAAGCAGCAAACTAAACTCTCGCACATAAGTTTCCTCGTCACATCCTCTTGTCTAATACTCTGACCACCCGTGGACTTTCCGTCTCATTGTCACGATTCATCACCCTTTTGCTTTTTTGTGACTTGGTTCCTCTACATCCTCAATTTCAGAATGTCATCTGGTGAAAATTTTATTCTGACGGGCGAGGCCCTCGACGAGGCCTTGCCCAACATGTCAATGGCAACCAAAGCCATCCATGGCGACGACTTCTACTCACCCCACCGAGCCATTGCTCCTGGTATGCATGTCGCTGTCAACTACCGTTATGCCCGTGATCCCGAGAATCTGAAATTTATGAACAACTTGGATGTATGCTGATACCTTCTCATCCACTTCCCCCTCCACCTACCAGAGACGCTCTGACATTCTGCCGGCATCCTTCTAGCCCAACGCGCCGAACGATTCTCATATTTATTCACGCTACACGGCCCCCAACTCCAACAGGCTAGAGAAGTTACTGAAGAGTCTCTTTGGCGCCCACGTGGTGACCTACTCCACCGGCTTATCTGCCTTCCACGGTATCATGGTTCTCCTCAATCCCAAGCGGGTGTTTCTCACTGAGGGCTATCATGGTATTCATGGTGTCGTAGACATCATGTCACGCATTAATGGCACTAAAAAGTTGACGCTGGAAGATGTGGATCAGGCCGAGGCCGGAGATGTGATCCACGTTGAAACGCCCGTCAACCCAACAGGCGAGGCACGAAACCTTGCCTACTACAAAGCGAAGGCAGAGGCTGTGGGCGCGTACCTCACAGTCGATGCTACATTTGCACCCCCGCCGCTACAAGACCCTCTTCAGCTGGGCGCCGACCTTGTTATCCACAATGGCACGAAATACCTCGGCGGTCATTCGGACATGTTATGTGGACTTATCGCTGTGCATTCCGAGAGGGAGAAGCAAGGCTGGGTTGAGACTTTATACAATGATCGCCAGTATATTGGTTCAGTCATGGGCTCTTTTGAGGCATGGCTAGGTATTCGTTCTGTTAGGACACTCCAATTGCGCATTCAACGACAGGCAGAGAACGCCATGAAGCTTGTCAAATGGCTAACCGAGGAGAAGGCCAGGGATGGCTCTCTAGTCAGCAAAACTATTGAGACTGTCCAGCACAGCTCACTTCAGTTGGCCGATATCAAAGACGGCTGGCTGACCAAGCAAATGCCCGGTGGCCATAGTCCGGTCTTCTCCATTGTCATGAAAACTAAGTCGCAAGCGCAGAAGCTTCCAAGCAAAATGTATGTGTTCCAACATGCTACTAGCTTGGGTGGAGTTGAAAGTTTGATGGAGTGGCGCGCGTTGAGCGATAAAGTCTGCGATGAGAAGCTCATTCGTGTCAGCTGTGGTATTGAAGAGGCAGAAGATCTCAAGGCTGATATTATTCAAGGCCTTCAATCTGTCTCAAGAGATATTTAGTGGTGAGCATCAAATAGAATTATCACATTTGCTTCAAATTCCAGTTCACAGCTAGCATATACCAAGGTTGTAGCGTCACTGGATGATCGGTATAGTATTCTTGTCGTGGTAATTGAGATCAAGGACTTTATTACAGCCCCTACTGCCGTCAGCAACCGTAAGGTCGAGTTACATAGTTAGATACCATTTGATAAAATATGATCCAATTTGGGATATCCCCACTGAGGGCATTTTAGCAAATTGAAGTTGCTTAATAAGCTTGGACACATCAGGGTAACTATATTTTCTACTACTCATTCAGGTTAACATCTGCAGTCAGCCCGAAGAATAAAAACAAAACTTATTGGCCACCCGTGGGTCAGTCTATTCTTTCTGAGTACAAGTGCGTGTCGCTGCAACAAATAAGACCCCACCATCTTGCTGACAATGCAAAATTTGTCTAATCTAGTGCTTTTTAGAAGAACAACGCACGAGGCTGAGGGGAGGGCTGAAATGCCCCACCCCTCAACCCCCGCTCAACCAAAATAACCCCCCATGATACCACGGTTCACTGGAACTACGACCAGCTCATTCTCGAGTGTATATTGGGCTTCATGGAGCCTGTGAGTTTTGCTGTCGGTATAATCAGCTTGGCCGGCCTGTTCAGCACCTGCCTGGATGCTGCTGAGCGGGTCGGTGCATGGCGAGAATATGACACGGATTACCGTGCTCTTCAGGCCCAGTACAATGCTCAGAAGCTCAGACTTGAGAAATGGGGCTCATCCGTTGGACTAAAAGGTCAAGAAATATCAGATCAACACAACGACCTTCTTGGTGATCCACAAACCAGTGCGACCGTCAAAGGCTTGC
Source organism: Penicillium manginii (assembly GCF_028828005.1). Taxonomy (NCBI): domain Eukaryota; kingdom Fungi; phylum Ascomycota; class Eurotiomycetes; order Eurotiales; family Aspergillaceae; genus Penicillium; species Penicillium manginii. The sequence continues at coordinate 1,828,186 of NW_026643102.1, read as the reverse complement.
TCATAGCGATTGATGGCGTTTGTCGTGGCGATGAGAAGATCATTTCCAATCATTCTCAAAAAAAGAATAAAGAAACTTCAAAACCACCTTTATTTACGCGAGAACCTCCCCGAGATTCTAAAAGAGACAAATTGAAGTGGGCGCTTGGGGCCAAAGCCAAAAGAGTTTCTCAGGTTGGGCTATTTACATCTTTGGTAGAAAATCTTCACCATTTGATACCAATCGAGGATGAAGATAAGGGCAAGGATGGAAATCTATCACATGGTAAGGACTTCCTTCAGAAGACATTCAAGCTGTAGCTTATCTGAGACCAATTCAGATGGAATACAAGAAAGCAGAGCATGGAAAGAAGAGCTCCAAGCATTGCTGCAAAGAATCGAGGCTGAAATGAAAGGTATGTAACATTCAATCTGATCGGTTGATCCGAGCTCATATTACATGGTAATAGATGAAATACGGCGCGATATTCACGCGTGGCTCATTGGTTCTACTTCTCCCAACGAACTCTGTGAAACACTTATTGAGAAACGCATTGAAGGCACATGCGATTGGCCTCTAGACAGGCCATGGTTTCTCGATTGGGCGTCATCTATATTCCCTAATGACCGAGCGAAAATCCTCTGGATTAACGGACCTGCGGGTTTTGGAAAATCAATCATCTGTGCAAGTATAATTCACAGCTTGTCATCACAACTTGAAGACCCATTAGGCCACTTTTTTCTTTCGTCCGATTTTGAGGACCGAAATGATCCTTTTTTCGCCATAAGGTCATGGCTCGCTCAAATCTTGCGTAAACCAGAGGTATTCGCATTGGTTCATGAGATATGGTCCGCCGATTCAGAACACCCTGTGAAGGCGAGTCGTGGCGATACGCTGAGGCTTCTCCACAAGGTCGTTATGGCCATACCACGGTGCACATTCGTGATAGATGGTCTAGATGAGTGTTGTTGGTCTGGTGATGGGCAAGCATCCCATGATGATAATCCCATTCTCGAATTTCTGAGCGCCCTGAAAAAAGCGGTTGTCGGCACCTCTACCCGAATTCTAATAGTCAGTCGTGACGAACCAGAGATTCGGAGCTGTCTTTCAGAAGACCTAGGGACTCAAAATGCCTCCGTTTATCAGTACAAGATTCGACCCGAAGATGTACATTCTGACGTGGAGGCGTTTTCACGCAGCGTGGTAAGCAGGAAGCTATCCTCCAGGCCAGCCGCATCACGGGAAGATATTGCTCAAAAGCTGGCCGAGCAATGCAACGGACAATTTCTCTGGATCAAAATGCAGGAAGATCACCTACGAAGTGGGAAAAGTCAAAAGAAACTTGAACAGGCAATCAGTTCCACTCCGCCTGGACTTGAGCATACATACGACCGAAACTGGAAGAGAATTTCTAACTTGCCAGGAGAAGATCGAGAGAGAACGATCAAATTGCTCCGATGGGCTGCATTTGCTTTCCGGCCACTATCAGTCTCCGAGATGACTGGTGCATTGTCGGTTGACCGCGATGGCGACGAAGTCCAATTGGACGAACTTCCGGACTCAATTGATGAGGATTATATCAATACCGAAATTATTCAGCTTTGTGGATCTCTTGTCGAAATCCGAGCCTCGCATGTTGAATCTCAGCCTGGACTGAGAACGATCCACTTGGCCCATTTTTCTGTCAAGGAGTATCTACTTTGCAATCTTCCCGGGCAAGGAGGGCTGCTTCAGGCCAACAACAGACTGAACAAGTCTATCGAAGTCATGGAAAACACATTTCTGGCAAAGATGTGCCTTTGTTATGTGGATTGCGAGTATGTGTGGCAAGAGACGTCCGATGATAAAACAAACCAAATGCTTGGCTCGTTTCGGGAATACGCCGCCAGATTCTGGCATAATCATGCGCATATTGGAGATATACACGATGGTGATTTAGTAAAACGCATCAACCATCTTTTCGATACCCAGAATTCAAATTGGGGTGCCTGGAAAGATTGGTTTGATCAAGATGAAGTGGCTGAGTCAGAAGACTCAGATGATTCAGATGAAACAGATGATCCAGATGAAACAGATGATCCAGATGAAACAGATGATCCAGATGATTCAGATGATCCAGATGATTCAGATGGCTCTCAGAGCGAAGGCGGGCAGGCACCATCGAACGCAACCCACCCAACTTCATCAACAAACCCTTTGTACTATGCGTCCTTCCTCTGTTTGACCGAAACAACAGAATTTCTATTAAAGAAAAAGTTTGCCGTCGATGAGAAGGGTAGCTCCGGGTTCACACCGTTGATGGCAGCATGCAGCATGGGAAGTCTGGAGATCGTGAAGCTGCTGATTGATAATGGGGCCGACTTGACCATAAAGTCAACTGTCGATGATGCGGTTGATGCTCTTGTGATAGCATCGGGTAAAGGGCACTATGAGCTGACCAAGTTACTTCTGCAAAATTCGGCCAATCTCGCGATCAATAGTGCACTTCATTGCGCTGTACATCGATGTCGAGTCCAGGTAGCTCAACTGCTTCTCGATTCGGGGGCAGAATGCAATTTTAAGTCCGGCCCATCACTAGAGACCCCAATCAAAGTTGCTTGTTTCAAAGGCCATATAGAGTTGACTCAGTTGCTTATAAGCAAGGGGGCGGATATTGAGCTGCCGGGCATTTATGGAACTACGCCGCTACATGACGCCGCTGGTGGTGGACATGCCGAAATCGCACTTATATTGATAAGTCATGGGGCAGATATCAATCGGCAGGATGAGGATGGCTGGACACCGGTGATTGTTGCTGCGTCTGAAGGCAATCTTGAGATTGTAAAGTTGCTTATTGAAAACGGTGCTGACATTGAGGTTTCAAGTGAAGACGGTGAAACAGCTCTCTTTCATGCTGCTCTTTATGATCACACAGAGATAGTTCGTCTGTTACTTGATTACGGAGCGAATCTTGACTGCCAGAATGCAGAGGGCGAAACACCGGTGATTTTTGCTGCGTCTGAAGGCAATCTTGAGATTGTAAAGTTGCTCATTGAAAAGGGTGCTGACATTGAGGTTTCAAGTGAAAACGGTGAAACAGCTCTCTTTCGTGCTGCTCTTAAGGACCATGTAGAGATAGTCCGTCTGTTGGTTGATCACGGAGCTAATTTTGACTGCCAGAGCAAACTTGGTTGGACACCAGTGAATATTGCTGCAGACCTCGGCTTTTCTGAGATTGTGGAACTACTTATTGGAAAGGGTGCTGATTTTGAGATTCGAACTAAGACAGGTGCTACGGCTCTCTATTCTGCTTCTGCAATGGGACATGAGAATATTGTTCGTCTATTGATAGAGCATGGGGCAGATACCACAGCTCAGCGTGCTAATAAATTTACATCGATCCATGCTGCATCAAGAGGTGGATTCTTGGAAATCGTGCAGATGCTACTTGAAAAAGAAGCCGATATCCATGTTCCCGATGATCAAGGTCGGACCGCCCTTATGGGTGCTTCTGCAAAGGGAAACCCAGGAATCGTTTCCTTACTACTCAAACACGGAGCAGATGTTAACGCCGCGACTTCTCGTGGACATACGCCTTTAATTGTCGCTATTCAAAGAAATCATGTCGAGGTTTTCAAGCTTCTTCTCGAGGCAGGAGCTGATAGCATCTACAGCAGTGGGAAACCTTCGGCTCTGTCACTTGCAATGCACCGAGATAATCTCGAGATGGTCAAAATTCTTCTTGAACACAATTCTGATACCATGACGGTGGATGATGATGAAGAAGCCCTGATTTGGGCGTCAGCAAAAGGGCATTCGGAATTCACGAAGCTTCTCCTCGAGAAAGGCGTGAGCAGTCACCCCAGAATTCGTGGTACTCTAACTCCATTGATGCTAGCTTCAGGTGGCGGCCACCTGGGCATTGTTAAGTTACTCATCGATAACGGTGCCGACACTGCAGCATCGAGTACTGAAGGCTGGACGGCGGTACACTTTGCCTGTAAGTCCGGCTCTCTGACAATTGTCGAGCTCCTTCTTGAGAACGGTGGAGCGGTCAATGTTTCAGATGCGGATGGGTTCTCTCCACTACTTGTCGCATCTGAAAATGGTCATCTAGATGTGGTGAAATGCCTCATTGATAAGGGTGCCGATATTACTACGTCTGGCAATGAAGGAAGCACAGCATTACACTTTGCCTGCCAAAATAGCCATCTAGATGTGGCGAAATACCTCGTTGATAAGGGTGCCGATATTACTATATCTGACAATGAAGAGTGGACAGCATTGCACTTTGCCTGCCAAAATGGCCATCTAGATGTGGTGAAATACCTTGTTGATAAGGGTGCCGATATCACTACATCTGGCAATGAAGGATGCACAGCATTGCACTTTGCCTGCCAAGATGGCCATCTAGATGTGGTGAAATACCTTGTTGATAAGGGTGCCGATATCACTACATCTGGCAATGAAGGATGTACAGCATTGCACTTTGCCTGCCAAGATGGCCATCTAGATGTGGTGAAATACTTCGTTGACAAAGGTGCCGATATCTCCATATCTGACATCAAAGGGCGGACCGCATTACACTTTGCCTGCCAAGATGGCCATCTAGATGTGGTGAAATACTTCGTTGACAAAGGTGCCGATATCTCCATATCTGACATCAAAGGGCGGACCGCATTGTACCTTGTCTGCCGAAATGGACATCTGCCAATTGTCGAATTTCTTCTTGAGAACGGGGAGCGGTTAATGTTTCTGATATGGATGGATTCTCTCCACTACTTGTCGCATCTGAAAATGGTCATCTAGATGTGGCGAAATGCCTCGTTGATAAGGGTGCCGATATTACTACGTCTGGCAATGAAGGAAGCACAGCATTGCACTTTGCCTGCCAAAATGGCCATCTAGATGTGGTGAAATACCTCGTTGACAAAGGTGCCGATATCTCCATATCTGACATCAAAGGGCGGACCGCATTGCACTTTGCCTGCCAAGATGGCCATCTAGATGTGGCGGAATACCTCGTTGATAAGGGTGCCGATATTACTACATCTGACAATGAAGGATGCACAGCATTGCACTTTGCCTGCCAAGATGGCCATCTAGATGTGGTGAAATACCTTGTTGATAAGGGTGCCGATATCACTACATCTGGCAATGAAGGATGTACAGCATTGTACCTTGCCTGCCGAAATGGCCATCTGCCAATTGTCGAATTTCTTCTTGGCAGCGGGGGAGATATCCATATTACAGCCATACATGGTTACTCTTTATTACAAATTGCATCCCGAAATGGCCACCTAGATGTGGCGAAATGCCTCGTTGACAAGCGTGCCGATATCTCCATATCTGACATTGAAGGGCAGACCGCATTGCACTTTGCCTGTCTAAACGAGCATTTGCCAATTGTCGAACTTCTTCTGGAATCGGAGGCAGATTTCCAGGTTCGAGATCATGTTGGAATGTCACCTTTGCACTTGGCTTCCTTCAATGGCAATCTTCAGATCGTGAAGCTTCTAATCAAGGTGTTGGTAGATCACAATCCAGAAAAGCCTACAGGTGAGAGCCCTTCTGTATCGAATGCTCCCTTCGTTTTGCACTGTATTAATATCCATCAATCAGCTTATATTTTTGATTTTCTGGACGTCTACAATCGTACCCCATTATTCTACGCTGCTAGTAATGGTAACAAAGATGTGGTCAAGGTTCTTCTATCAAATTCATCTGCAAGTATTAGAGATCGTTACGGTGCCACCCCTCTTTGCGTCGCAGTCAGGAATGGCCACGTGGATGTGGTTAAACAATTGATCACTTTCGCTAAAGAAAAAAGCGACTTTGAAGACGGCTTCGGACGAAATCTGCTTTGGTGGGCGGCGGGTTCTGGAGAAGATACCATGGTCGACATTGTGTGCCAATTCGCTCAAGAAATCGGCATCGAAGCTCCCAAGACTAGTGAAGGGAAAGAGTGCGTGGTTGTCAAATTGAGAGATGAGTCTGCTAATCTGTACTGCACTATCTGCACTCGAGACATCGATGGTTCTTACCTGAAATGTCAGACTTGTGCATACTTCTACGCTTGCCTTCAGTGTGCCGGGTTCAAGGTAGAGTGTTTCGATTCTTCTCATACGTGGAAGCTCCAAGAGCTAGATTCCCCAGGTGATTCTGGTGAGAAGGAGGATAACGATGAGGACCCCCAGTGACGGTGATTAGGAGCCCTCGGTTTTCGAGGCGCTGGCCTTGTTCCATCAACCATTACGCTCCGCGGATGATATTTGCTGCATTTCTGGATCTAGGGGTGCAACAGCTTGCTCGCGAATTCAGATTTTTACCTCAATGTAATGCAATTCAATTCAAGATTCTATATCTCAATTCAGCCACACTTTCGGAAGTAATAGCCCTGTATGCGTTCCCCCAACGGGAACCAGAACGATGACAACGCCACTCCCACCGTAACAAGGACAAAAGAGATACAGCGTAGTGCCATACTAAGACAGATAACAAATTTCACAAAACGGTAACGTAGCAATGGAATCGGCTCCTGCCAGCTCACATAAAGCCTTGTGGCCACTCCCACTTCCGCCCAACTATACGGCCATCCGAGATTGCCATGCCCTGGCTCCCTTTATTGGCGCTCCAGACGTATTTCGATTTTTTCAACGACGCCCTCTAGCAACTGCCGTCCTTCTTCTCATCCTTATGCTCAATGTGCTCCCCTCCTAGTGTCCATTGCTGACCTCAGCTTTTCCATGTTCAAGGTCTGCCTTGAAAGCCCGTATAGATCTCTGAATACTATTAGAACCATCTCCCGAACACAAGCATCAGTCAATTTGATCGAAAGAGCTACTTCGCCCTTATTCAGATTCGTGAGTAGTAAATGGAGATTCAACGGCATTGAACCGCGTAGTAGTTAGATTGAAGAGTATCACTAAGACCTATATACACCCACCCAACCCCAATCAAAAACACCATGCCCTCCACGGTCAGAACAAAACCAACCCATGCAATGAATAATTTACACAAAAAGCCCAGAGCCACCACCAGCAAGCGTATCAAGCCCGCCCTCCCCATCAAGCAGCGGGAAAACCTCCTCAATCCGATGCTGAAGGATATCCCGTTCAGCCTCCCACCTCCTCAACTGCTCGGCCTTCACCTTCGCCTGATCAGCGCCACCATACCAAGCCTTCTTCGCCGAAGCCAGGCTCTCAACCTGCTCCTCGCGCGCACTCTCCACCAGCGCTGAGACCATGGTCCGCCAGTTCTCCAGCCCGACCTTCAAACACTGCGCGCAGCGGCCGCGGGAGGCCAGATCGGGCGAATTGTGCAGGGTTGCGAGGGTTGACTCGGCCATTTCGACCGAGTCGCGCGTCCAGGCTAGCCCGTGCTCGCGACTTGAGGATGCGTAGAGGATTTCCCCGATGTAGGTCATTAGGGCTGCTTCGTGGCAGGCTGAGCCTGTTGTGCGGGTTGGCGGGTCGTTGCCTGTTGGGGAGGCTGGCGGGTATTCTGCCGGGATGAAGAGTGTTGCGAAGAGTTTGAATGCCGGGGCGAGCGGGTTGAAGCCCTGTGGTGGTGGTGCCATGAATTGCGAGTCTTGGACTAGCGGGAGACTGCGCCAGGCTTTGAGGACGGATGTGAAGAGAGATAGGGCGGTTGGGAGGTCGCCCTGGCGGGCGTTGTGAACGGCTAGTGCGGTTGAGACGCGCATTAGGTTTTCCGATGGTGGTGAGGGGCTGGTGTTCTTCAATATGCCTGTTTTCAGGTCGACGAGGGTGTCGGCGTCGCCTGGGATTCCGCCTGCGGCTATGTCTAGTGCCCAGATGTACATGTCGCCTGCTGTCATGCCGAGGCCCTTGTAATCGAGCCAGTCGGCGTAGGCGAGTGCGGCCTCGACCTTCTGGTTCGTGTCGAAGCCGTTTGTCGTCAGGATCTTCATGTAGAACTTCTCTGGTGGCGGAGACGCGACTTCACAATCCTCCTCGTGGATAACGTAGTTTGCAGCCGCGGGCATGGGTTTAGGGCGCGGGTTTGAAGGTCCGATAACGTGTTCCGCTGGAGCAGAGACACGCTGCTTCTTATCCGTTAACCAGCCCTCCAGGTTCTCGGCGGCCTTTGCAGCGCCGAGAAGAGCCTGGAAGTAGCCACGGCGCCAGGGCTCGCTTTTGGCAGAGATGTCGAGGCCTGTTAGACCGACGCCCTCAACGAGGAATCCTCCGTCTCCTTGCTCGAAGATACCGGCGCCTTCGCCTTCTACGTTCTCCAGTCGTTCGATGAGTTCCTTGAGGTAGCCTGCTACCATGGGCCAATCGGTCAAGAGGCGGTTTGTGTATTCAGGGTGTTGCAGGGCCTGTGCGGAGCGGAGACACCAGCGAGACTTCCAGGACCATTCTGGCGGTGATGGCCATTTGTGCTCGATGTCTTCTTGGTATATGCCGAGCTTGATGATTGAGAAGAGGAAGAAGACGGCGGATAGCGTGAGTGTTGTTTTCACGGTAGAGCCGAAGCGTTTCTTGTAATGTTCGCGACTAGTCGTTGATACTAAGCGGCCGAAATGCTTGCGCAGGTGAATTGAAAGTGGTGGGATAGGTCGTGAGAGTGGTTGTGGTGAGAGGAATTGTAGCTGCGGACGACCTGACGGCGAGGATATTTGCAGTCGAGTACGGTGGGTAAATGGTCGGAATGAGTGAAGTGCAGGGTACCTTGATGTCTGCACTGGTCGCACCCGAGCTGGTACTCGACCAGCAAGATTGCGAGACAGCATTTTGGGTGGCTCAATTCAATGCGAGATTGAATTGAAGATGCGCGCGAGATGGATGAGTCTGGCCGGTTTGCTATGTTTGTTCACATCACGTGATATCAACCGAGGCGTCAGGTCTAGAAAAGAGGGAACATCTAACTACCCAAGCCATCCGCATTGACCAAAACCAGGGCCCCTTTCTTTCCAGTGCGCATCTCATTAGGAATGTCCCAGCGTTGAATTCCAATTATTCATAAGCAGAGTATGCGAGTACTGGCTAATCAGCACGAATCTACAACTACCAAAAAAGAAAATCATTGATAACAAAATCCATTCAATCAGGATCTAGTATAGGGGAATCCAGTCGCAATTAAAAAGCGAATATCTATATGTCGACATCAAAACAAAGGAAATAAAGAAAAAAAGCCATCAGTCCAGAACCTTTACAAAACTTTACTGGGACTTGTCAAAGAAACCCTCGCTCTCAAGCACAAGGATAATCTCGTGAACGATAGAGCGAACGCTCTGCTTAGACGCATCAACGACCAGGTCAGCCTTGGCGGGAGCCTCATAGGGGTCATCGACACCAGTGAAGCCCTTGATCTCGCCGCGGCGCGCACGCTCGTAGATACCGCGCTTGTCGGTCTTCTCGCAGTACTCGAGGGGAGTGTTGACGTGGACGAGGAAGAAAGAGCCGGACTGGGAGACGGCGTCACGGGCGTACTTGCGGGAAGCCTCGTAAGGGGCGATGGGGGCGGCGATGACGGCGGCGCCGGAGCGGGTCAGCTCCGAGGCAACGAAGGCGATGCGCTGCACGTTGGTGTGGCGGTCTTCGCGGGTGAAGCCCAGCTCGGAGGAGAGCTCGTGGCGGACGGTGTCGCCGAGGAGGAGGGAGACGGAGCGGCCGCCTTGCTGGTTGAGGGTGACCTGCAGGGCGCGGGCGATGGCGTCCTTGCCGGAGTTCATGTAGCCGGTCAGGAAGATGGTGAAACCCTGGGCGTTGCGGGGAGGGTTGGACTCGCGCAGGATCTTGACGACCTCGGGGTAGGAGAACCACTCGGGGATGTGGGCACCGCTGCGGAGACGGCGGCGGAGCTCGGTGCCGGAGATGTTCAGGGTCTTGACGCCGGCAGGGACCTGGTCGACGGGGCGGTACTCGTCGGTGTCGGGGAGGTAGGTGACCATCTGGAACTCGACAACCTCGATGCCGAGCTCGTCCTTGTACTTCTCAACGGCGTGCTGGGCGTCGTAGGGGCCGTAGAAGTCCTGGCCCTTGGAGTTGGAGCCGGGACCGGCGTGGTCACGGCCAACGATGAAGTGAGTGGCACCGTGGTTCTTACGGATGATAGCGTGCCAGATGGCCTCGCGGGGACCACCCATACGCATGGCAAGGCCGAGCAGACCCAGGACGGCCATGCCGTTGGGGTAGCGGGGCAGGAGGGCCTCATAGGCGCGGACACGGGTGAAGTGGTCAATGTCACCGGGCTTGGTGAGACCGACGACGGGGTGGATCAGGACGTTGGCTTGGCGAGAGCGAGCCGCGCGGACGGTCAGTTCACGGTGAGCACGGTGCATGGGGTTACGAGTCTGGAAAGCGACGACGCGGGACCAGCCCAGCTTGTCGAAGTGAACGCGGAGCTCAGCGGGGGTGTCTGGAGTTGAGGTTAGTATACTAATTGCGAGAAAGAGGCTATTGGTTCAATTGGGGAATCGAGGGAAAACATACAGCGCAGAGCAACATAGTCGTAGTGGTTCAGCTTGTTGACAGCCTCAATCTTTCCACCAATGTAGAACTCCTGGACGGTCTCGTTCAGGTACTTGATAGCAGGGTGCTCGGGATCTCCACCGAAGACAAGCTCGGCCTCCTTAGTCCTAGAAACAAAAAAAAGAATCCACGTCAGCCAGACCCACAATTAAAAGGAGCCGCGCCCGGTCCAGGCATTGCGTATAGCAAATGGTCCATGCACTCGACCCGACGCCACCTCCGAGCGATTCACCACACCGACGCAGCAACACGAGGAAGGGAAATGATATTATCCAGACGTGACGGGTGGAGATCGACAGAGGGGGTCGCGGAGTCCGACAGGAAGCAAAGTGGAAGCCGGGCGGAGCGGGGAATTGTCGAAACTCACTTGTCGGGGCGGTAGATGTCGTCAATGGTCAGGATGGCCAGGTTGCGGTCGTCACGGAAGTCACGCAGGGTGATGCGAGCACCGGCCTGCAGCTTCAGAGCATCGATTTCCTGCTGGGTAATGTCGAGGGTGATGGGCATGGAGAAGACATTGCCATCGGCAAGGCGGTTGTTCTCAACGACACTAGAGAAGTGGCATTAGTATTGTAATTTTGATTTCAAAGGGACTTCAAGTTTAATCCAAGAATCTTGGAGTGTTGGAGTATGAACATACCCGTTGTAATCAGCCTGGTTCATGAAACCTAGAAAAAGCAAAGAAGATCGGCGTTAGCATTGCCGCTCCGTAATTGAGATCCGCCCGCGCCGCAAAAAAATATAGTGGAAATATGAGGTAGGAAAAATCAGAAGCAAAAAAAAAAGCAAAAGTCGTATTTCCTGGCCAATAGCATTCCAATTGGTAACTGCATTGACAACACCAGTTGACAATGCAGTAAGCAAGGTATTGGCATTTGCATTGGCAGTGGAATTGCGCAATACTTCAGATACTTCAGACTCCATCCATGGTGGATAGTGGGGGGGGGGCAGCATGACGCGATTGCCAAGCCATGGAATTTCAGATGCAGAGAAAGAAACAAGTTGAGCATTATGACTTACCCTCCAGAGGTGAGAAACCACCGTTCATGATGAGTTCCAAATCACACAGCTGACGCTCAGTGAGGACAACAGCGGGGAGAGTCTCAGCCTCGGTGCTGAGCTGCTCGTGGCGGGGAGCATCACGGGCGAGCAAGTCCTTGAGGACACCACCGTGGGGAGAATTGGCCATTGTGAAGAGAGAAAGAGAGGGTATGAGGGAGAAGGAGGGGATAAGAGAGAATGAAGAAGAAGGAGAGGAGAAGGGAAGAGGAAAGGAAGAAAAGTGGGAAAGGTGAGAATTTCTAGTTCGGAACTCTGTAGAAGGGTAAACCGGGATGGAAGGGCCACGCATGGATGGACTGATCTGTAATCGCCCAGACCGTCGTCAACAGTGGAGTCTGCTGGAGTCTTGGCCCCGCTGACTTTGTCCAGTCTGTCCAGACAGAATTCAATCTGTTGGAGAACCAGGGGCTGCCCGCCTATCCTGCACATCCTTGCTGCAATGGACCTTCTCGAACATGTTTCGAATTGAGGTTTGCAGTATATCAAGGATTTCCAAGGGGACACTTCCAAGGACCCATACGCGTACTATGTATACCTTAACTATGCTCTATATCGAAGTATATCCGTGTTCCTGGCTATTTAGTACCATACTCTCCTATGGACACTCTCATTCCACTACGCCTACAGGTACATAGTATAACCTAATGTACCTCCACTACCCTGAAGGTAGACGTAAGCAATCTCCGCTGGCCGCGGACTCGCGTACTCGTTTATGGCGGGGATCTTCCCGGATTTTCAGGGGGCGGCATTTAGTTGATACTAAGACTCCGCCTCCCTCGGGTGAGGGTCTTCTTCATTCATCCCGTATCCCACAGGTTCTACGGAGTAGATCCTGAGAATACCAGATATAAAGTATACACGATATACTGTAGTCGCAGTAAGCCAAGTGCGTGGCCGTACAGCATTTAACGGTAGCCACGTGACCTAGTGAGCACGTCAGCCAGCGTGGAGGTGGCGTGCTTCAACAGCATCTGTCGGCCTAAAGCGGAAATGATCTTCTCCGAGGCCGGCCTTGGCAGTTTCCATTTAAGCTTTTTTCTGTTGGCCGGCAGTTGTTGATGCAAGCCAGTGTACAGTCACTACAGTGTGGTATATATCTAGTAGTTATAGGAATTGAACAAGTAGAAGGCACATTATGGTATTACCTCACGCCTCAACACCTATTTACATACTACTCTCACGGTATCGATATCTATACATCGGATCCTAAGTTTCCCCCTTTCAAGACAGCTCCCAATGTACTTTTGTATACACGCGTCCTGATAGACTAGTCCGACTACTAGTCAGCTAGACCCCTGTTCAGGAGTAACTGCGGAGTACGGGGCAGAGCGGAGTGACGAGCAGATCAATGCACCGTCAACCCAGACCCCTCCCTGGTAATCGTCTTATTTGCAAAGTCCAGCGAGTAAGTCCCCATCAATTCCAATGAAGGCGAACTCGCCGTCGCATACGAACCACTCAAGTACGACGCAATCTGCTTCTCGGAAGAAAGCGTCGTATCGAGGGACCCCGTATCCTGCATAATGTAAAGCACAGCCACCTGCGAGAACTCAATCACCGACTCCGGTACCCCGGTCGACGTGGCCTTGGAGCTGCTGGTCGATGTGGTCGTTGCCGTCGCTGGGTTCGCCGCGATCGACGTCGTTTTGGTTTCGCTGGACCCTCTGTGGTTGCCGGAGCCGTCGACGAGGATTCCGTTGATTGTTTGCTCTGACCGGGCGGCCAGGTGTGTGGGGGTGGGTTTCGTGGAGTCCTCCTCTACTTCGCCTGAGACCTAGGTCTAGATCTAGGTCAAGGGATCGCCGGCTGGTCCCGCTGCTGCTGCTGCTGCTGTTGCTGCTGCGGTCAACGTCGCTGAAAGCAACGAGCGCATTCTCCGTCTTACAGGAGATATTGTTCATGCTGAATAGCGCCATGATTGTTACGGGGTCGAGGGTGATGTCGAAGTTCGTCTTGGACTGGCTGAAGATACTTGGCAGAGAGCTGCCCATCGTGGCATTCTTGCTGATTGTCCCGTTATCCACGTTCGAACTGACACAGCTGCTATCACCAGATGTTGTGCATGTGGAACCGGTATATCCGTTCGCGCAGACGCATGAGCACTGGCTTCCGCTCGAAACGCTCACGCCGCCATTGGAGCAGGGGTTAGACGTGGCGCAGGTGGCGGTGGCGCTGCTGGACTTTTCGTTGGGGACAGCAACCAGGAAGACGGGGAGGAGAACGGCAAGAATGACAATGACGAACAAAATCACGCAGAGAATAATGAACCACTTTCGCGCCATGCCACAGCACCGGCGCGGAGGCTTTTGGGCAAGAGGCTCATCTGCGTTTGAGCCGAGGGCTTCACCGTTGCGTAGACCGGATCGGCCGAAGAATACGGGCCAGGAGCCGCGGGGCTTGTCGGGGGTATCCAGGGCCGGGTTGGGGAACATGTGCAGGATATCAGAAATGGAGCCGGAGTTACGGCGTCGTCCTGTTATTCTTGTCAGTGGGAGCTTTCTTTAGCTAGCCTCGGGTTAGAAAATGGACTCACCAAATGGAGCCTTTGGTTCTGCGTCTGCCGCCAACATATCGTTCCGACTCGCTGTTCTTCCGTGGTCAAGGTTAGAGGCGAGCTTAGTCGCCCGTCGAATCAGGTCAGTCAAGCTGGAGAGACTTCCGCGTGCTTCGGCATTCCGTACAGCGCCGATATCCAGACGAGGTGGTTTACGGCCACCAGGTCGCTTGTCACTCATGGTAGGCGCGGCAGCAGGCAGAGCCTCCAATTCCTTTTCCAGACCAGTATCTCGATACACGTCCATGTGGTCCGGGACCGGGTGCGCAAAACGAGGCTTTTCGGGATCAATGTACGATTCACCTGACACGGTCGAGGCAGATGCTCGACGGACTGGGGTCGGTTGGCGCATAGCCTTACCAATGGCGGCTACTGTGATGACAGCACCATCTGAGATGTCACTCTGTGAATCGCCCTTGTGCTGGGTCGAGGGGACATCCGGAATTATCAACTCGGAGTTAGGGTTGGACTTCATGATTGTACGCATTGTTGGTTTCCCCCGCTTGCCAACGCTGGCACTTCTCACGAGGGCGGCGTTGTCTTCTCGGATGGTACCCCCTGAGTGCTTTTCATCGTCAGAGTCCACATCAAGATAAGCCCCCAGGATTTCTGATTCAGCCGGTCCAGAGCCCCAGCTCGAAGGAATGGCACGGCTAGAGGCAAGAGAGCCAAAGGTTTGGCGGGGGTTGGGGAATTCCTCCGGGATGGGTGAGACGGAGGATCTCCGGGCACGAGTCTTCTGAGCACTTGGGGCAACAAGCCCTGCTGTCCGGGCTTGCGGGTGACCCAACGGCAGAGGCGGCTCTGGCAATAGGATTGGAGGAACAGTTGGGACAGAAGATGAATTAGAAGCCGTGGAATGGCGGAACAAATCTTCAGTAGATATTGAAATACGCGGCGTCATATCAACTGTGCTTGTGGGACTCGGACACGAGCCATCATCGGCTGCATAATGGCGCGGTGGCGGATGGTTCTGGTAAGCTTTTGGTTGAGAGAAAGATCGAGCTGGCCGTGTTGGGAATGGGTAATTGGAGCTGGTCTCCGAGTCTAGACCACTTCTGACAGAGTAAATAGACGGTGATGGAATTTGGGATGGCATCTGCGAGGGTATTTCATTTGGACGCGACGGTCTTTGCGGAGGAGGGCCCCGGGGACCGAGATATCTGGGGTGCTGGTGCGGGTTGAGAGGACGCGGTTGGAGCCCTGAAGCAGGAAGAGGCCATTGCGTGTGTTGGGAAACGTTCCGTGGTGGTGGTGGATTTGGCCTTGGAATTGCAGCTACGGGTATGGCTGGCGGGCCCCGTGTTGGACGTACACCAGCTTCCAATTGCTCCCTCGCCCTTTTAACGGATCCTTTCCTATCAGGTGCTGGTCCTCCAGGACGAGGCCCAGGATGTGCTCCCGGGCCAGAACTTGCTGGAGGGTTTGAGCTCATTGATCCTTGGCTGTTCTTCAAGCAGGTGAATATTCAAACAAGAATCGAAGTGTGGTGGATAGTGTGCAAGACTTGGCCGTTTTATAGCATCAGGGTAAGAAGCAATAAGGATCTGGCAAGGTTAAGGTCACAGTCGAAAGCGCGTGTCGATAGATAGAATCAAGATTCTAGATTGCTCGATACCCTGATCGAGAAAAGAATAGAATGGCAGGCAAAGGCACGAAACGAATGAACTGTGCCGAAATAACCAGAAGGTCGAAAGAATGAAGTTGAAGAGTAAATGTCTAAACCGAAGACAAATACCGAGAGAATGAAGAAGAGCTTGGACGCTGTAGGTCGAAGCTTGGGTCGAATATCACAAAAGAATGGAAAGGCATTCAATGCCACTGTTGAGAGCCTGCATGTTAGACATCAGATTACTCCTAACATTGTCTGGTGGGTTGTGAATGGCAATATCTTACCACCGATCAACGCTGACTGCAAGAAAGGAACAATCGCTCGTGTCAAACCAGCGATGTTTCAAAACAATAGATGCCTGGATTCCACTTTCATATTAGAATGCATCCTTGTGTTGCCAGACCTTTGAGCACCGACCTCAAGCCAGTATCTGGTTGTGAACAGGGCTGGATAGAGGGATAGTACCATAGCACTCACAGTAGACGCGAAAGGAGAAGGGAAAAGAGAAAGATAGAGCCTCAAGCTCTTCGAGCAGAAAGAGAGTCGCGAGTATCGCAACAAAGAAAGAGAGAGAAGGGGAAAAACGAGAAGAAAGGGACAGGGAGGAGTCAACGCCAGAACAGCCACGGCCAGAACGGCACAAACGTCTCGTGTTTCCCAGAACCAGCCCCGAAATGGATTAAACCCTGGTCATTTTTCAATTTTAGTTAATTTTCATTTATTTTCGGGAGCAAGCGAAGTCACCGGGTCCCTCTCCGTAGTGGAGGTCGCTTCACATCGCGCGGGCTAGGGACGGAGTAGATAGATTGATTTTGAGGGGGCTCGGACAGCTCCTGGTAATCTCTGGCGACCATGGGGGCGAAGCATTTTGAAATTCGAAAACGTCGAAGTTTCAGGTCGCTACACATCTAGGCCGGTACCCTTGTCAATAGTGGAGACTGGGGCCGAGCGCACGAATCCCGATCTCGATTCTCGCCAGTGGGGTGTGTTCCAGGAGGTGCCAGGAGCTTAGTCTCCGACGCTACGTCTCACATTGAGGGGCTCATTCGCTTAGTGCCGCCAATGTGAGACGTCAAGAAGGGCCATTGTTTGGAACAAGGAATATGGAACATGGAACAATACATACATACCTGCAGAGTCCATAAGACATTGTACAGAGATTGCACCAGGTACAAAGGTAACTGTGGAGAACTCTGGAATTCATCCAGTGTTGAATATGATATCAACTGTCAGAACCCTCTGAGCCACGGTAGTACCTGGGTATAACCCCCGTACTTTTTCTAGCTTGGAGTCTCGGGGAATTTCTCAAGGCGGAAAAGTCGGGGTGAAACATAATGAGAAGGCTGGCACTATCTACGGAGTATACCCAGCTCGACTAGGGCGCCTTTGGGGCAATACTTAGGTCGATTCCACCTCGCACTGATCCACCACAGGTGGTCCCATGGAGAAAACAGATCTTGAGCGACCCGGGAAAAAAAGAAAACAAAGTGGCAAAAAGGAGATGCAAATTCAGAATCTCGGCAATGAAGAAACGGGGTCCTTCTTTTCGTGAATCCACCGTTCGTGAAGATGCAGAGCCGTGGAGCTCGGCTACCCATAATTCAGCCTCCTTCTATCTTTGGTCCAGGCGGATCCTTGCACACTTGTCCAAACAGGGCCAATTATCCGGTGCTATTGACACCTTTTGGTGCCATGCCCACCATGTGGCATATGCTCGGAAGCAGCCGGATATTCTCGATTGCGGCTTGGTTTAGTGGTTATGTATAGTACGGAGTGTACCCCTGTAGGTACTCCGTGCCGACGGAATAGATCAAGGAGAGCTCGTTTTCTCCAATGGCTCGACCCCTAGTTCCTTTCGTATCTTAGTGATTCTCTGCTCCAGG
Organism: Penicillium manginii; assembly: GCF_028828005.1. Taxonomy (NCBI): domain Eukaryota; kingdom Fungi; phylum Ascomycota; class Eurotiomycetes; order Eurotiales; family Aspergillaceae; genus Penicillium; species Penicillium manginii. Next base: position 1,810,618 of record NW_026643102.1, on the reverse strand, counting down.
GATCGCATTTCCACAATCACGCCGGCCAGCTCGGGCACTTGACTCTGGGTTGCCTCTGTAAAAGATCGCTGGGCATTGCGCAACGAGGCCGGCACTAGGATGCCGTACCAATGGATAGGATCGTCCGAGTGAAACTTCTTCTTAGGAGCATTAGACTTGACGGAAGATTTAGTGTCATCGCTGTTCTCCTCAGAGCTGGATTCTTTCGCGTCTTCTCCGTCATTGGACGGTGCGGGTGTTTCGGTCTGGAGGTGCTCGGTAGTCGATAAGGTATTTCCCTCCGTCTCAGTTGTCTCCTGCGATTCAGACACGGATGTACGCTGCGGTATGCGGTTCAAGGCGAAGCTATACTGAGTCTCGGGCGCTTGGGTTTGTAATTGCGTTGGGTTTTCCGAGTTCTCCTTTTCTTTGGTGACATGCTCGTCTGGTTCGGTTCGGATCGAGCTATCGATTTTGCACGTTTTAGTCCACCGGTATCTCTAGTTCCAGTCTTCCTCCAGGATTCACCAACATTTTTCGTATCGCTTTCATCCGCTCATCGTAATAGTCGGCTCCATATCGTCGGCCAGGAGGACAGGTGTAGTTTGCATGGGCCAGCGCCAAGAATCCCTTTGAAGAACAATTAGCCTGCTGTCTGGGCATATGGCTTCAAAAGGACATACTGAGGACAGCTCTTTCGCCAATCCATATTGCAATTTCTGCTGGCGATCCAACAGATGGAGGTACTGCTCCAGCAAAACATCTAATGACTGAAGTAACTCCGACTGGTCCTCCGCGGGCTTCACTGTTCGAGGCTCTGAACCTGACCGCGATACGGGCGGTGTAGGCACTTGAATCATGATGGTCGAGACAAGACTGTATATTCCCTTGAATCATGCAGAATGGTGTGCTGGTCGAAGACAGGTGGCGATGGTGGTTGTGATGCTGGTGGAGGAGCTGCGAGAAACTGACCAGCGCGGAGAAGAAGCTCGGCCCCGGAAACTCCGTCATTTTGGCTCCGAACCCAAAAGAATTTCCCGCCCTGCGCTTCGGCATCAAACACTCTCTCCTCATCTACTCCCACCTCACCCCTGGGAATCTACTGTACATCACCACTCTCTCGTTCTCTTTACCACCACTCTACCGACTGAGCATTTGGACTTTATCTCGGCCTACATCTGAACCTGGACCTGAACCGCCACCTCCGCAACCCCGACTCCGATAACCAGAACCGCATATTCCGTGGGCTACCTACAACGTCAGGCCTTGTCTGACTAGCAACATCACCTATCGATTTCCCTCGTCTCCCGCATCTTTCTCTCTATCAAATCATGTCTGTTGCTGCGCTGCACCGTGATACCGCCTTCCAGGCGCGGTCTTTGGTAAGTTATTCGTCCCAGGCTACTTCCACATCACCGAATATGCGATGCGCTCCTCCAGGAGGCCACCACCAATCCCGATCACAGTGAGCTAATTAAATGATATATCTATATAGTTCCGCTCTCTTCTGCGAACCTCGTCGCAGTTCTCCAACTACAACTTCCGTGAATATGCGCGCCGGAAAACGCGAGACATGTTCCGCGAGAACCAGAATGAGTCGCAGGAGCGCCGGATACAAGAATTGATGCAGAAGGGTCTGCAGGATTTGCGTCTGTTGAAGGTTAGTCTTCCATTATCGACCTGGCTAAGTTGGCTACCCCTCCGCGATGCTCGGACAATGCGTTCTAAATATCGAAATGGCTTTGTCATGATATCTTCCGTCTACGCTAAAGTTCAGAATGAAAAATAAATCGCGGGGCTAACAATTTCTTCACAGAGGCAAACTGTTATCAGCCAGTTCTATCAAATGGACAAGTTGGTGGTGGAGGGCCAGGAGACAGTAGGTGCTCTTTGAAGACAGAGACAAGGCCTTAGACCTAATATGATGGAATCCAGGGAAAGGAGACCGGAGACCAAGGTGGCATTGTTCGCCAGAAGGACACTGGGTACGTTCCGCTCACCTTGAGCCAGCCATTGGGCTTGTATCGTTCATTTACGCTTGAGAGGTACTAACTTCTTATTTCCCTTCAACAGCTGGAACTGAATTACTGGGAGTACCAAGTAAGCCTGCAATTAATTCTGTCTCATGGAGTACCTAGCGTGACAATGAAGGAGAGTACAATTGGACTGGATTCTTTTCTTCTGTATTTATAGTGTAAGTGCCAGTTGACGGCCGAATTCATTGATCACCAGAATACACACTCTCTCCTCTCTGTTGCAAGCTCCAATTCAAATGAATTGCCTCAATGCTCAGTAGTTATCAGTATTAGTGGTATTAAACACCCCGAGATGTAAGAATCGATATCACGTGATTGTCCCTGTCGAGATCGCCCCAATGCAACGCGACCGACTCCAACGCTGCCTCCACCCTCGCCCCATACGCCCTCTTGTTCGTCCCAACATTCGGACCATTTGCGGTGTATATCTAATCGGAGGACCTACAGGGCAAATACACGGGCCACCTGGCTGCTCACCATGCCATCCGCAGTACGTCTAAATTGCGCCCGCGATCGTTACCCATCCCGTCTCCCTTCTCGCGAGCTATGGGATCTCCAACGCAACATTCAATTGATGCATTGAAATGAGTTATTTGGCTAATACTCTGTACAGTTCAGATCTTCCCGCTCCGGGCGACAACTAGATAGCGCCAGTCGCTCTAGAAGCGCAATCGACCATGATGTCTTCGAGGGTTTGCCCGTCCGCCGCTGGTCGCGCCAAATACAAACTACCTCTCAAGCGCCCAAGACCGAAGAGTCCGATTTCAACGTCCAGGGCCCTGGAGGAACCCCGGCGCTCCCAGAGCTAGCCATGCCACGCGACAGTCAACTTTTACCTGCCGCCAGCCGCGCCCTCCTTAGAGCCGCCCGCGCAGGCTGCATCTATGTTCGCCAGAGCGGCCGAGCTACAAAGGAGGAGGAACAAAACGCCGCCGCGGCAGAGGATCAAGCAAACGCCAACGCGCATATGGCCGACCGCAGCTTCACCAGCCGCAAGTGGGCGAATCACCCGAAGAACTTGGACCCTCCAGAGCTCGAATTCTTGGCGAAGCGTCGCCCAGGTCTTCCGTCCCTTTATGGTGGTCCTGTTAGTTTGGATGGAAGCTCTGGTGTGACCCCGGGCCCGATGCGACGAACCAAGTTCCAAAAAGTAGACCCTGTGACAGGCAGCATCTCGATTTACGAAGCTTGGGTCCCTGAAGGACACCGCATTGAGGGCGAGGTCACTGGGGATATTCAAACTATTGTGGCACAAAGCGAGGTGCCAGTCAAGCCCGAGGCACCTGCCCCGGGCACACTCGTGGAAGGTGTTGGAATCGTCAATTCAGAAGGTGTTGTGGTTGCGGAGGCTAGCTCTGCTGCAGTTGTCAATCCCAACAAGCGACGACCGCCTCCTCCCAAGCGCAAGGGCAAGGGTACTGGCAAGGGCCGAAAAAAGAAGGTCATGTTCGCCCCGGGCGAGGGTGCCGATGCTGCTACAGTGCATGGCGTGGCTCCCAGCGCCGGGGGTGGCATCGATGGCGCCAAGGTTGGTCAGGATGGCTTACCTATTCCGGCTAGTCAGGATGGCCAAGATGATGATGACGACGAAGGTGATGACGGTGATGAGAGCGATGAGGGTGATGAGTCTATGCTTGACGCAAAGACGCCAGAAACTCCTTTGCCGCAGTCCTTTGACGAATCTACCGAACAACAATCAACCAGTACTCCCGCTGATCAAGATAAGGATGTCGAGATGGATGATGCTGTTCCCGAGCCACAACCCCCTGTCTCGGAGCCCTTATCTGCTGGCTCTCTACCTCCAACCCCTGCTGTTCCTCAAGATGGTGCTGCTGAACAAGAAGCTGAGGTATCTCTATCTGCAACATCTGCCGCTCTTCCTGGGCAGACTGGAGATTACACATCCGAGACTAAGGAATTGATCGAGCCTTCCAAAGAGGCTTCGCCTCCAAAGGAGCCTATTGCGGCCACCACTGATATCGATATCAACACAAAGGAATCAGAGGAGATAGTACAAAAAGAGGATTCACTTGAGCCACCATCCACTTCTCTTGCTGCCGCGGAAGATGAGAAATTCTCCCCCGCAGCTGAGAAACAAAGTCCTGTTGTCGCAGCAAACGAAATCCAAATACAGTCCCAGCCAGTCAAGCCTGAGGAGAATACACCTATCCTTTCTTCCCCCACTCCAGAAGTGACGCCTTCGGTTCCCGTACCTTCTGAGGAATTGCCAACGCAGAAAGAGTCGGAAAATGGCTCTGAAGAAACACCCCAACCTCCAGCCAACAACCAGACTCCCGAACAACCGGAAACTTTGCCGAATGTGCAGGAAGAAAATGAGCCTGTCACCACCGAAATCAGTCAGGATCCCGTGCTGGAACAGAAAGATACCGATATGGCTGATGCGCCTAACCCCGCTGCAACAGAACCCGCCGAGCCTTCAGAAAAGTCGGCCTCTCCTCCCGTGCCACAAACGATTCATGAACCAGAATCGATTGTTGAGCCTACCCCTTACCCCTACCCCTCCACCCACAGATGATCCTGTTCCTGAGGCATTTGTGCCTGCTCCCTCGCCCCCTGTTATGCCAGCACTCGCAGAGCCAGCGGCAGAGGAAGAGCTGGACCATGTGCCGGCGCCGACCGAGGGCGAAGGTCAGGGCGAGTATGTACAGGAAACAGAGCCAGAGGCTAAGAAGGAGGAATCGGAGGCAACCCCAGCCCCGCCCGTAGCCGCAGATGCAGATGCAGCTGTATAGATCTGTCTCCGATTCACAGGCCTCGTTGTCGGTCTATTCAATTCTTGTAATGTATCTAAGTCTTGCTTTTGCGGATTGGAGTTGGGGGTTTTTGGATGTATACTTTTAGGCTGGGAATGGACATTGGATGGTGAATACATTCAAGTGACTATGCAATTTGAACGTATGCATACAAGTACTATATGTACTACTACTAGTAGTAACGTTTCATTCTCCACTTGGACCTTGGACTCGAAGCCTTCAGGGCTTCAAATTGGATAATCACTGCCAGTGGAATCGAGGGTTCAAGTTGTTCTAATTCTTGATATTTTACTACTAGTATTGGTAAAATAGTAGCACTGGCAATATATAATCTTGAACCAACTTTGGAAGTTGGACTAATATATTTAACATTCCGGCCAAACTCAAAATCTGGCAACCTTGCACGACTATGGAACTCTCAAGATTCCACTGGAGGGTGCACGCCTAATGGAGAGTTTCAATGATCCGAGTCCTTTAACGCCACTTAACCTAGTAATTTTAAATCAGAAACAATAGTAGATTAGTACTAGTAGTCTTCAAGTTGAGTTCAAGTTCTTCCCCAAAAGCGCGATTCCAATATAGTATCTAAAAGCGGTAACGATCTACATACCAAAGGTATCAGAAGTCTAGAAACAAGCGACTACCCAGCTGCATACAAGCATTATCCCAAGTTCTCGCCTAAGAAAGCCACCAACAGACTTCCAAGGTTGGCAGGATTGCTTTTGAACATTTTCATTGAATTGGTTATTGAGTCCAGTTACACACGACACGCCAATCTCGTTTCCACCGACTCAGTGTCACCAGCAAGAACAATCACGATTCATCCATCCACACGCACCAAAGAGGAGGGATGAGCAAAAGAATATAAAAATAAAGATAAAAGATAAGAAGTCAAGAGATAAAACAAGGACACAAACTTAGACATTGCGCAGGATTCCAAATCAAGGCCGAATAACCAAATCAGGGGCAGGATGCAAGAAAGAAGGGCAAAATCAAACAAACACCATGCAAGATAAGACAAGATACCCAAGGGAACAACCAGCCTATTCTCACGTGTAAGGGATGGGCTAACGATCAAGAGGAAGAAATATAAAAAAATAGGAGGGGCAGAGCGTGGCTCGCGCGAATCGGAGGGGGAAATAATCCAGGTCAAAGAGATATTCCTGTAAAAGTGAAGATTAAGGTTAGGGTACAAGCATTGATGGCAAATAAGAACACCAATCAAAGATCTCTGTTACCGAGTTGAGTTCTGATGAGGGTGAGGATGAGGATGAGGATGTGTGTGTGTGGCAAGGTCGTTGAGAAGCTTGACAGATCAGAATGAACAAGATTCGACTTGACAGGAGATCAAAGGTGATTCCAAAATAATAGAAAATAAGAAGAGTAATGCGTTCGAACATCGGATCGGAAATAAGACATTCAGCCGTGCCGTAACTAGAGGTGAACTGGGATCAATTCAGGGCTTGTGATATCGATGGCTCTGACCAAATAATCGCCCTGCGCAATGCTTTATTTTTCGTTTTTCACATCATTGTGCTGATCGCTTTGCACCCTTCACGGTGCGAACGACGTTCTTGGCTGCTTGCTTCATGCTGCTGGTTAGCCCCTTGGCTTTGGCAGGACTCTGAGCTTTGCCGGGGCCCTTAGCCTTTGCCGAGCTCTTAGCCTTCGCTGGGCTCTTAACGGTAGTGTTGTTTGTTTTCGCAGCGCTCTCTACGGAGGTCTGGTTGGCGAGAGCCAGTCTTCTCAAGAGAGTCTTCTTATAAGGGCCTCTCTTAATCCCAGTCTTGTCCTTCCTGACCTTGGATTTGGTAGCTCGAGGAGATGAACCGTCGGCAGCAGCAAGAATCTTCTTCTTTGTCGCGGCAGATGGTCGCTTGAGCTGAGAAGTACTCTTCGCCGGCGATTTGGGCATCGCCTTCTCAGTCTTCTTCTGTGAAGCCTTCACAGTGGCCTTGACTCTTGATGCCGACTTGACAGTCGGAAGCTTAACGCTCTTCTTCTTGGCCGACGAATCGTTCTTGGTCGCCTTGGAGGCAGTCACTGACTTCTTGGTTGTAGCCTTTGCGCGAGCGGTTGTCGCTTTCTTGATGACTTTCTTGAAGCTGGATTTAATGGACTTTGGTTGGAGCAACTTGCGCTTCTTTGCCGTAGCCGAAGAGGCTCCAGTCGTTTCAGACAACTTGCGCTTGGTGCCGGTGGTTTTCGCGTTCTTCACGTTCTTTGGAGTTGCCGAGTTCTTGGTCTTCTCATCTACTATCTTGGGACGTTGGTCCTTGTCCTTGGGTCGGGACCGAGGATACCACGACAGTTGTCTGCGCCACATCGGCATTCTTGGACATTTTTGTTGGAGTATGGACTGATAGCGTGTTAGTAATGCCTCCATGAAACCTTGAGTTGACGTGAAAAAAACTCACTCGAAGTTGTAGTCATAGCTCAATTCTTGCCCCGTCATGACCCCACGATCGCCTGCGAACAGGGCCATGCGCGGTTTTCCAGCAACTGTCCACTTCTCCATGCGGCAGTTTGGCTCGCAGGAATGGTTGACAAAGCGAGCAATTGAGCCCCGAGTAGCATCGATGATCATGTTCTGATCAAAGTACATCAGATAGTAGCACTGAACCAATGAATTAGCCATTGTCCAAAGCATTGCAAAAATCAACTTCCATACCTCATTGTTCTTATACACTGCCCTCATCCGTCGTTCGCACTCAAACTGCGTGATGATCTCTCCAGTATACTCCACAATAATCTGATTTGGCTCGAAGGAGCGATTGCTGCGCACGCCGTATCCGCGATCAGATGTCTTGATGACTTCGACTCCGATGTTGTACTTGCCACCCGCCTTCGTCCTGTGCTTGAGCTCGCCGAAGTTACGGTTTCCACATTCAGGACCAAGTCTGCAGTTACCACTATCACACTCGTAGAACATATAGCGATTTTGGCAATTTTCGTCACAGCCAGTGTCCTCGTCGCACATGCAAGTTGACAGTTCCAGGTTCTTGTTAGCTCTCCACTCACTTGCGGCATCGCCAACAAAAACGTCTAAATATAAAGTTAACTTAAGGGCTATCTGGGTATCGAATTAGAATAGGAAACCTACTCTTGTTGGTCTTGCGCCACTCATCCGGCTTGGGCTGACCAGGTGGCAGGGGGAAAAGATATCGAACGGAAGTCGATAATCTCTGCCATGCTTCACAAGACGCGAACCAGCAAACATGGGCATGGGAAGAAGACGACGGTTTAGAGGACCAGTGCCTGTCTTTGCGGAATTCTTGCTTTGGCGTTGTTTGGGAGGCGAGTCGGATGGTTCTTGCCCCGTATACAATCCGTGAGCGAGCCATCGCTTGGGCTTATACTTCGGAGTAACTGGTTTAATCTCTTCTTGCGGTGGAGATGGCTCCTTCTTTTGTAGCTTGGAGACATCACTTTCGGAGACTCGACGCTTCTTGGGCTGGGGTGCTTCGGCTGTTGGGGCGGGCGTTTCTTCCTTCGCCGGTGCGAGGGTGCGTGGGCGAAGACTGGCGCGACGGCTGACTTCTTTTTTGGTGTCTGCCTGGCCCCTCTGGCGTTTGCCTAGAACACTGCTTGTTCGCTCCAAGATATCGCTCGCTTTTTCTACCAAGCTCAACCGGGTTGAACGTCTCATAGATCCCCGAGATGCGATCTTGTGTTCCGTTTCCATTGTTTGCTTCTCATCTTTGCCTAGCGCCTTTTCGACACGGTGTCGTAGAGTTCGTTGTGAAAGCGGGGGATTCAGTTCGTCTGAGACCGGTTCTTGCGAGGAGTTCGAAATAGGTGTGTCGGGAACCATTGACTGGTCATTGGCGAGGGTATCAACATCTGGTAGCGCGGTTCCGTTACGGAGAGATGACTCCATCACGGCGATGCTATGGCGCAATGAGGAACGGGAACGCTTCGATTTTGCCAGACTGTCGACATAGGCTTGGCTGGATGCGGTTTTAGGCTCGTCGCTCTTGGCTGGGGTGTTGGCCAGAGACTCAGTCGCTTGTAGCGATGCGCGTACCACCCGTGTCGATCTCCGCCGGCCGGCGAGTTTTTCATCGGTGGACGCGTTTTCATTGTTGCTGGAGGTCTCCGAACGACTGTTCTCGGGCGTAAGCAGTTGTTCTGGCACGTCGAGGCTCATCGTGTCTTCGGGGGTCTCGTGAGATGAGACGTCGGGAAGTGCGGGAGTCGCGGACGTGGAGAGTCGGGAGGTTCGGCGCGACATGGTGAGAAATGCGGCCTAGATTGCGAGATAGGCGATCTCCACACGTGAATGAGTCGACCTTGCTCGAGGTGGGCGCGGGTGAGGGGAGGAGAAGCCGGGGAGTATCAGGGGTGGGAAAGTTGGAGATCAGCAGCCGCGCGCCTCTTATCACTTTGGGGCGATGAGGGATATTAGCATGTCTGACGCGTGCAACATCAACTCATCCGTTAGGCCCGACCAAGACTGCGCAGGCTAGACTTGTTCAAATGAATTTATTCACATACAAGGGTGAAAGGGTGAAATGATTCATTTGAAGGACAATCCACGAAGAGTCGTTGGAATGCCGAAAGTTGCCTATAAACACGCCCCTTCTGACAGTGAAGGATTTCTTGCTACGCGCGAGGGGTTTTCAATTATGGAATTAAATTGTATAAAATATTGAATTAGATTTTAACTGGCTGCCTCACACAGACACAGGGTATTGAGCGAGCTCCATCATGGAGAGAGGTAGAGAGAAAAAACGTATGAAAATAAGAGAAAATGTTCAAGGGCGACCCAAAGAAGATAGAGGGGCAGGTAATAGTAGTAGGACGTTTGACAGCATGACTGAAGCTGTTCAAAGCCCGAGAATCGTAATCACAAAGATGTGTAGTAAAATATGGAAGAAGAGGGAAACACGCCAAAGAATGTCGGCGGGTGAAGTAGAGGTCGGATAAAGTAAACAATAAGGAAACATGACAGGAAGATGTCGGTGTAAAGATTAGCGACCATTAAAAGAGTAAATGGAAAGGGAGAGACTGGTCATTGTGGCCAGAAATGAAAAAGAAATCATATCATCTTTAAGGGTCGTAGCAAAGGTGTCGAGACAAGACATTCAGGAATCGCTTTTGGTTGGAAAACTCAGCCCTACTGAGCAGGACCAACATGTTGCATCTCGATGCCTGCTTGGGATTCGACATCGCGAGGGAGGTATTTGCGCTTTTGCATAGCGTAGCGTTGGTCTCCTTCTACGTAAGGCTGCTTGAATTGCATGTAGGTGGGCGGTCGGGGACGGCCGAGAACCGAGATCCAATTCTTCAGAGCATTGCCCTGAGTGAAGGGCCGATGGCGGTCCGATTTCGCAAACTTGTGAGAATTAAGATATTCTCTTGTAGTCTCACCACGACCAACCAAAAACAAATGGTATGCCCATAGGGATGTCGGGTACGGGACTGCAACGATGCCGTAGATAACCATAGCCCAAGGCACTCGCCATTTGGAGATGGCGGAGCCGAAGGAAATATCCTCGCGTGACATGTAAACGAGAATATGCGCAAGGCTAGCCCCAATCAAGAACAGGGAAAGAATCGTACACGAGCTGACGAAAGCAAAGAAATATCGATAGTTGCGGCGGCCAACACAGTTGTTGAGCCACACACAGTGGTGGTCAAGCGTTTCAACACAATTGTCACAGACACGGCAGTGATAGCAGCGCGGAGGTCGCCAGATGTTGCAAGTCTTGCAAAACTTAACAGGAACATCCATGGCAGCCACTTCGGAGGTAGCAAGTTTGACCATCACCCAGTCATTGGTTGGCGGGCCCAAAGCCAACGGGTCATCCGATGGTATCGTTGGAGGCATGGAATGGGCATTTCGAGGCATGATGCCTGGGTCAACAACCGAAGCGTGTACAAAGGACGAGAAACAGATGTAGAAAACGTATCCGAAGAGGATTGGGATTGCCGGGGAGATGTTATGCCACAGCCAGGGAGCCGAAAATGCGAAGAAAAGGGCCGACGGAACAACGACTAGGAGCCCGGTAGCAATATTGATGGGCTTGTCCCTCGAATTTTGGAATCGTCCACCACCGCAGAAGAGCGTGTTACCGGTGAAGTATTCAAAGTTCTTGCCGAGATAACTCCGAGGGAGTTGTTGCTGCTTCTTGTCAAGAGCATTGGGAGATGAACAAGCCGATGAAAGTGGCTCATGACCACGAGTATCGTGGCCATTGTGTGCATGGCCCTTGTTTTGTAACGAAAGGAAAGATAGCGGAGATTTCGGAGGTACATCTTGCCCCGAATTTCCATTGTAGGTTGGATTGAGATTTAAATGACCGGGATGCGGCTTGTTCCTTTGGTCTCGATCCCGGAGAAGTCTGACACTATCGCCGAGACTTCGTACTGTCGTATTACCCGTAGGGCTGGCATTGGAGGTATTTCGATCTGGGATAATGGGGTCCGTAAACTCGGTGCCTCGCGAGGGTGGAACGTCCTGTTCCACTGTAGGCAGGGATTGCGGAAACGTGCTATTAGATATGATACTCCGGCGATTTTGGCTATTGTGATCCGCCCATTCGTCCGTCGAAGAAACCGTGCCTTTGGTCATTGGTCGCGCGCCTCGGTGAGCCTGAAGCCGCTGCGAGCTCATGGGTCGGAAGAAAGCTTGTGCTGTTAACGTTGGGATATGCGTGCGACTCAATCGACTCCCCGAACTACCGGGTCTGCTTGTCACAGAGTTCCTGGTTGGAGGTGGGCCCCGTCTAGATCCCGAGGGACGCGTTTGATGTGTTTGGTGTTGTGAGGGTGGTGGCGACGCCACGGATGGCGAGTTTTCTCCATCTTCTGAGGCCATATCGGTCACACGGGATGAAATCCCTCCCACTGAGGGTGGCCGAGGAATGCCAAGTACATGCTGGCTCGCCTCGCCGGCGTCGGGACTGTCTGTTGTGTTCGGCATTATATTTTATTACAGTAGCGTACTTCGTGTTGGCTAGTAGAAAGTCTGCGCAAGCATACTGCCCTCAAAGGGTGACGAATAGAGGTTATGGGAAAAGGTAGGGCGACGGCAACCGACAGACGGAATCAAATATATCGCGTGTGACTGATCGAATCGAGGGGCGAAGAAAAAAAAGGAGCGACGGGATGTGGGCGATGAGGTTTTAATGAGGGACTAGCATGCAGGATACTATATAATTATTAGTATAAGAGCTTCCGAAGAGCTGATCAAGGCTCTCCACGCGTGAAACGAAATCCGGGGCAGAGGCAAGATCCCGATTCGGGAGACCCCTGATCAGCATACCAAGATCGATGTCTGGAGTCACTCACCTTTCCTGGAAGTTTGCAAATGATACAAACAATGAAGAGTACCCAATTACATCACCAACGGCCGTAGAACCGTAGAACCACAGGAAACGAGGGGGCTTGTCGACAACACAAGATCCGAACCAGCGGGCGAGAGTCGCAAATCCAGGGTTGGCGGTTGGTCTGTTCATTGCTGACTCATTAAACCACGTGACCGTGGCCACCCACGCAGAGAGCAGTGCATGACATGATTCTCCCACGACCTCCCCAGTCTTTCGCGTTCCCCTCTCTCACCCACCTACGACTTGCCACAACAATGTCTTCGATCGCTGCTCTGGCTTCCCGCCGGGCTCTGACCCGCCAGCCCATCTTCCGCGCTCCCCCGCGCCGCTTCCTCTCCTCCAAGGTCGAGGAGGTCAACCTCGACAAGGGAGCCAAGAAGGACCCCGAGCTCTACGTACGACCGCCGACTAGCCATTGAACCTCAATTGAACACCCGAAGCTAATTCTTGCGACTACAGGTCCTCCTCGGTGTTATGTCTGGTGCTTTCCTCCTCGCCGGCTGGTAAATATCACCCTCCCACGCCCGACAACCCGAATATTCCCGCAGCGAAATGATAGTGCCACTCCATGCTACGCCAGGCGCATTGCATGAAGAGTGCTCTCTCTTTCCTACCACAATGCTTCAGATATAATCGAGTCCCAAGCGCAATGACTGACCGGTCGGCTCTTCTGCTGTTTCTTACAGGTACTTCGGCAGCAAGCCCACCTCCGTCACCTCCGAGGCTTCCAACGTTCGCATCGGCGAGAGTGCCATGCCCTGGCACGCCGCCTCTGAGGATGGCAAGATCTACAAGTATCAGTACCACCCTCACGGTGACAAGAGCCAGCCCCTCCGTGCTGCTCCCAGTGCCATGAACACTGTCATTGTCCCCAACGTCACCCTGCCCGAGGTATGTCATGCCACCTTTGCAGATCCCGCCCCCATCCCCATCCCCCATCATGTCCCGGCTCGTGACGAATGGCTACGCCCATCTGCAAAACAAAAACGCATTCTAGTGGTATTGTCGAACTATATATGCACAGCCACTAACTACTCTCCAGGACCTCCACGAGAAGTTCAACAAGTACGGCAAGGAGGAGTGGGACTACTAAACCAGTCCAGTTCGCCTTGAGCTTTCCCAAAACACGTTGTGAGGGCGAACCGCCTATGCGGTTACCTGTTGTATACTAAGACCACGGGCAAGGAGGCAGTAGAGTGCGTGGACTTATGATTGCGATTAACCGGGGATTTGTGCATAGTACCTACCCGCTGTTCAGATAAAGTCAATTTTGGAATCGATGTCTTTTTTCAGCTTTTATTTTCTTTCCACTCCTTTCAGTGCGTACTACCAGTATCACCAGAGACAAGATCAACGTTGTCGTTTTCTTATGTTCCTTCTTCGCGAGCTTTTGTGGACCAATAGTACTAGTACGAGTCGGGAACTCCGTAGATGCGCCGGAAATGGACAATACAAACGCTCAACACATTCAAGTATGAAAAACTCAATATTCTGACGAGGAAAGGAACCTAATCACGGCGAAAGAAAAAAAATTTCATCCTGATAAACAGTCATAATACACAAGTGTGAAGATTTTCTCTCTCTCAATATTTCTTTCTACCACATACATCCAAACCCTATCAACAGAACTTATTATTTAGTAGCTTCGTTACCCTCGCTAGCAGGGCTCGGGACAGGCTCATTAGGCTTCTCGACCGAGCGCTCATTACCACCGACGACAGAGGCAGGGCTCTCGGGGGCAGCCGAGTCTGCCGCATTAGAGCCAGTCTCGGGGTTCTGGCCTTCGACGTCCGGGTGTGGGGGTGCGAGCTGACCGTCCACGATGGGGATTTCCTGTGCGTTCTCGAGACGCTTGGACTCGTAGCGGGTCTCGAATTTGACCTTGCCCTCGGAGCGTAGCGAGGAGACGAGGGAATCGTCGAGGATGTTACCATTCTGGTCGCGGTACTCGACGCGGGCCACGGAGCCGGATAGCTTGGGCTCGGTCACGGCGGCTTGGTCTTGGTCCTGTGCGGCGTCGACGGGATCCTGGGCCTTTTTGGCCTCGGGGACGGCGGCCTGGACGGCGGGGGTGGTTGGGATTGCGCCGATGGAAGGCACGTCCGTGATATATTGACTCAACTAAGAATTGTGGGTCCATGTCAGCCATGGGATGTCGCAGGTTTGATTTTGGTTTGGGATTTTGGTTTATTTTTGTTTTTCAATATCCGCGGCGGGGAGGTTGCCATTCCGGAACACTTACGTCGGTGTAAAAGGTGTTGCAGTTGAAGTCCCAGCCGCTCAGCAGCTTGGAGCTCTCGCAGGCGGACTGGGTCCAGGGGTTTCCGTAAACAAGGGGGGGCGTAGAAGGTGAAAACAGCAACACTGAGACCAAGGAAGGCAGCCATCACAGCCTTTCCAATAATAGGCTTAGATGTGAAGCCCAGGCTCTTGAAACGGTTGAAGACAAAGTCGAACTCTTGGCAGAAGACCATAATGGCGAAGTAGAGGGCGGGGAGATAGTGGTGCAGGAAGAGCTGACGGGCCATGAGGTAGAATGGGAAGTAGTGGAAGAACCATCCGAGTACAGTGGTGCCAACCTCGTAGTCGAAACGCTTGAAAGAAACGTGCTTGTAGTCACCACAGCTTCTCTGCCAGCGCAGGACTGAGATAGCCTTCACCACGAAGTAGATACCAATGGCAGCGGTAGTCGACCACCAAATGAGGGGGTTACCAATCAGGTAGATGTGGCGGTGGTCTTTACCCCAGAAGTTGATACCACGGAGGAGAGTGGGCCAAGATGAAGGACGAGAATCCCAGTTGTGCGATTCGACCAAGTTGGCGTTCGTAGTCCACATCACCTTCTGCAGCTCCCAGAACTTACCCAAGAAGCCGGGGTTGCGGTAGTTGACCTTCTCGGCATCCGCAGGCATCATAGGGTGGGAATTGGACTCGACAATCCAGACGCTGTTGGGCAGAGTACCACCACGAGCGCAAGTGACTTCCTGTTGCTCGTATCCCCAATCCGGAAGCTTGACTCTGTGAGAGAAGAGAACACAGCCAGTCATGACGTGCACAAGCTTGAACTTGGTCTGGATGGTGCGAAGGCGAGTCTTGGCCGCCTCGCCCTCGGACATGCTCTTGATAATCTCGACCTTGAACAGATCGTTTGCGTCACCGGGGAATCCCTCGTAACCGTAAGCCGAGATCTCGAACTGCCAATCAGCCTCGGTCACTGGAGGACGCTCGTCGTGCGAGTGAATACGGCGGTGGGTAAGCTCGTGGTAGAGTCTGATAACCGATCCATCTTGGATCAAGCCAGCAGTTTGGTTGTCCCAAGCATAAGGTCCCTCGATCTCTCCATAGGGACCCAGAGGCTGTGTCTGGTTCTCCATGATGAAAACATTGTTCTCATCCTTGTGAGGGTAGAGGGTGACCTGCTGCTGCTTGCTACCGGTGGGATACATGTGGTTGTGAGAGTGCAAATAGCCACCCTGGGTGTTGTGGTGACGAAGGCTGATACGCGAGCCAAAGGAAACATCGGCCGGGACGTCTTGCATACCCTTGGAGTTCAAAGTAGACTGGAACTCGGAGGACATGAAACCATCACCCTCACCGGGGTTGACCAGGCATGTGAAGTGGATGGCGAACATGGCAAGGTAGAATCCAAGAGGAATCACAATCAGACAGAAGACACGAGCGAAAAAGTGCTTGAACCACAGTCGCGGGGTAACCGTGCGAGTATCCCCAAGCAAGACCCAAAGTTGGAGAGCCGTGAGAGAGCCGACCCAAGCCATTGTGAAGAGACCAACCCACTTGACACTGAGGGTGGCCCCTAGCGAGAATCCCGTGGCTACCAACCAAAACCACCAGGGGCCCTTGAAGGCATGAGACGGGCCCATTTCCTGTTGATTGGTGAAGCAGTTGAAAGTAAGCGCCGTCAACGCAGTGAAGAAAATCAGAGGAGAGTCCAGGAGAATCAATCGCGATTGGGTAGTGAGCGCATTGTCTGAATTATGGTTAGCTTCCGGTCATATATCCTGTATCCCGGGCACCTCCAGTTCAAACGTACCGAAGATGACGATGCCAGCACCCAAAACCGCAGTCACAGTCCGGCAGCCGGTGGCCTTTAGGGTAAGGAACATCAAGGAGACGGTCAGGACACCCATAATCGCGGGCAGCAAACGCATTGCCACATAAGGCACGCCGGGCTCAAGATAGTCCTTGCCAATGTCTTTGAAATCAAACTCTCCATCGAAGCCGGCTAGCCAGCCAGCCAGCGTGATCAGGAGTTTAGCGAGCGGGGGGTGGACATCCATGAAGAAGCGACCTTTAATGTATTTGGAAGCGAAGCCACCGAAGTGAACTTCATCGAAGACAACGCTGGCAGGTGCATAGATGCGGAACAGGCGCACGGCCGCGGCAATCAGCGTTACCAGCACCAGCAGCTTGTAGTCGGAAGCGGGGAGGTTGAGGATATCATTTTCCTTGACGCCGTCTGACGCGTAGCTGGTGGGTTGTGTCTGAATAGGCTTGCGGTTCTTCGGCTTGGGGGAACGACTCGGAGAGCGGCGACCGCGGCTCTGAGGCCGGACAGCCAGCGTATCCTTGGATTTCTGACCCATGATGGTTGATGGGGTCCCGATCGATGGGGTTATGTCGGAGGCTCGGGGGCACGAAACGGCGGCAGAGGTTGCAAGATCGGAGGAGAGGAAAGAAAACCAAAATTGGCTTGATGGAGCCTAGATAAAATGGACGCAATGGAAAAAGAAAAGCGGTCTCGAAATCGAAGCAATAGTTGCCGAAAGCTTCAAGGCGGAGCTCTCACCAACCTCGAAGAAAAGGCAAGGCGAGTTGCTGAAGGGGGGTTAGTGATCGTAGATAGTTAAAAGAAAACCCATGACAGGGTCGGAGGAAAGAAATTAGAAAAAAGAAAAAAAGGTAGATGGGAGGAAAGAATGGACGCAAGCGGGGATTCCAACAAGAACAAGTTCGTGAGGCCAGATCGACGGGAGCCACGAGAACGGACGAGCTGAGAGGGCCGTTTTGGCCCCGGCTCTGGCCCCTTTACTTCCAGCCCCAGTTTTGCATGTGTTGTAATTTTAGAATCGGTTGAAGTTGTTAGAAAATTTTGTATTGAGGCACTTGAAGAAGTTATATACCTTCAATTGTCTATTTAGTATTGCATGTTTACTACCAGTACGTGCAGTAAGTTACTGTCGGGGATTTTCTGTAGTACACTGGTGATGTTTACACTTCCCCTGGCTTCATACATCGTACCATGCAGAGGAACCGTCCGAGCGGGGACATACACTTACTACCAGTAATAAGTTCTAGTACTCGAGTCAATAAGCAATTGATCCAACTCCAGTTATGATTCCATTAACGCCTATTCTATACTATACAGTATCACAACCGAAATACGGAGATTGATCATTATTTACGCATACACAAACCTCGCCGCATTCAGGGCGCCACTGTGGCTGGTACTTACACATCATAGTGGCTGGTGTTGTGGCTGGTGAGCTTAGTCATGCGCATCGCCGTCGCTGAACTTCCAAAGCCGTGGAGAAAAAGATCCAGCTGGCATCCCATTCCCCTCCATCTTCACCGTCATGGAGCCGTCAAATGGAAATACACCTCTTCCAGAGGATACGAATAAGGCTCCAGAAGGTGTCGTGGTACCCCCTAAGGATATTCGCGGTACGTTTCTGTTCTTCCCTTTTGTCGCGACTACCCAGCTAATCAGCTATCTAGCAATCGTCGAGAAGACCGCTGGCTACGTTTCTCGTAATGGCGCAGTATTCGAAGGTATATTGAGTCCCTATCCTCTCATTTCACGCTAATATACTCACCTGCAATTGCTCTCAGACCGCGTCCGCGATAAAGAAAAGAACAACCCAAAGTTCTCCTTCCTTAACCCAACCGATGCCTACGCCAACTTCTATCAGTGGCGTTTGACCGAGATCAAAGAGGGTCGCGGCTCTTCCGTCGCAGCTGGACGAGCCGGAGAGGCTGTGCTGGCCGCTGAACCCGAAGCTCCCAAGGGCCCGCCTGAACCACCAAGCTTTCACTTCTCGGCGCGCATGCCCATGATCAATGCGCAGGATCTGGAGGTGCTCAAGCTGACTGCGACATTTGTCGCCAAGCGAGGAAAGACGTTTTTGACAGCACTGTCCCAACGGGAAGCTAGAAACTCCCAGTTCGACTTCCTACGGCCTCAGCACCGTCTGTACCAATTCTTCACACGGTTGGTAGACCAGTACACGATCTTGTTACGACCGGAAGGAATTGATG
This sequence comes from Penicillium manginii, assembly GCF_028828005.1. Classification (NCBI taxonomy): domain Eukaryota; kingdom Fungi; phylum Ascomycota; class Eurotiomycetes; order Eurotiales; family Aspergillaceae; genus Penicillium; species Penicillium manginii. The sequence goes on along the minus strand of NW_026643102.1, from coordinate 1,792,219 downwards.
AAGCCACGACGGAGAAGAAGAGGATTTCGGATTTGCAGCGCAATGTCCAGGACAAATATAACACACTCGAGCGCTCCAAGCAGCGCGCCGAATGGGTGAAGCACCAAGCGCAACAGAAGCAGAAGAAGGAAGAAATTGAGGAGCAGGAACGTATCGAATATCAACAGATTGACTGGCATGATTTTGTCGTAGTCGAGACTGTGTTGTTCAACGAGTCCGACGATCAGTCCGAGCTGCCACCCCCAACTTCACTCGGAGACCTGCAGTCAGCTTCTCTCGAGCAGAAGGCCGCCATGTCCCTCAACCCACTGCGCATCGAGGAGGCCATGCCTACCGATCTTGACGCCCCCGTCCACTATAATGCCTACCCCGCCCAGCCTGAAGCCGTCCCAGTCATGCAACCTTCCGTTTCTCCCTATCCCGCACAAATGCCCTTCCACCCCCCGGGTGGAATGGACCCCTCTATGCAGTACCCTGCTGCTGCCCAGTTTGAAGACCAGCGTGCTCGCCCCGAATCGCCAGCAGCTGCGCCTGGTCAACCAGCGATGCGGATCCGTCAAGACTACGTGCCGCGAGCCCAAGCCCGCCGCCAGGCCAGCGCGATGGCGCTTTGCCCTAACTGTCACCAACAGATCCCTGTCGCAGAGCTTGATCACCACATGCGTATTGAACTGCTCGACCCGCGCTGGAAGGAACAGCGTGCCAAGGCTGAGTCTCGCAGTGCGACGACCAACCTTTCGACTGTTGATGTGGTGAACAACCTTAAGCGACTGGCTAGCCAGCGCAGTGATGTCTTTGATTCGTCTCTGGCGCCTAACGTTGACCCTGAAGAGGAGGCGCGCCGCAAGCGCATGGCCGTTGGTGCTGATGGCTCGTTGCCTCCCGGTGCTCCTGGTCCGGCCCTTGGACCCAACGGAGCGCAAACCCCGCAGAATATGAACATCGAGGAGCAACTTCGACACATTCATCAACGTGCCCGACAATAAGCACTATGTGACGGGACTTTTATCTTCAAATCTTTTGTTCCCGTCTGTCGGAGTTCTAGGAGCGTTTTTATTTATTCTTTTGATACTCCTCGCTTGGAGAATGGGCATCGGATGGTGCGTTCTTTTGTACAATAGCTTGATCTATTTGATGCCCCAAAAATATCCCTCGAGGAACTTCCTCGGTTTTTTCTCTGAATTCTTACGCTCGCGTCCGATGCCCAGTCAAACAAACGTGACCACAGTTCCTTCCCCCTTTCTGTGCCAATCCCCACCCTTGCCAACGGGAGCAAGCTTCGCGGAATGGAGCTTTCCTCATAATGACAAGCTTGTGACTCTTCAGTTACTCCGTCGATTTCAAGGCTATATTCAGGCATTAACTGGGCGTTGGCAAGGGAGGAAATGCATGGGGGTGCCAATTAGTTTGTTTTTGTGGGGGGGTTATTTGAGCCTCGTTTGGTTGTCTTCGGGAACTATACTTCGATGCCCGTATCCTAAACAATCCACAGATAGGTAGGGCCAATATACGGACCTCAATGTCCTCATAAACAATGTAATAAGAGAAAAAAAAAAGATTGCAGATTACCACCACGGGGCTCTGCCACGCTGTACATGAAGGAAATTGATTACGAAAGTGGATCGGGGGTCTTCCCTACTCCACATACGAGGCTTGGTGGCTCCAACCTTGCAGCGGTGTCTCTCATGATAGGTCGCCCAACACTTTATTTTCACCTAAAATAGTGAGTAGTAAAACTACTAGGTGAGCCTGGACCACCATTGTGACAGGTGTTTTAAAGCTCTTCAGATTTTACCCCCTTAAAACACTTGCGTCTCAGAGGGAACATTCTCCATTCTCCTTCTCAACCTCTCCACAATGTCAAGCGTACCGTTCAACGCCGACCCCGATTCCGGTCTATCGAAGAACTCCGAGCCCTACAAACGATCTCACAAAACAACCAAGACCTGGGCAATTGGCACCTTCTCCGCCGGAATCGTCTCCGCCATCGTGGGCGGAGCTCTCCTCGGCGCATACTTTCGCAAAGCGTGGACCAGCTGCGAGGCCGCACGCAAGGCACTCAGCGATAACAATTTCGACAGTATACCCGATTATGAGTGCATGGGTCCGGGCCAGTTATTTTGGGCTGGCGCATTCTTCATCGTGGTGTCTTGTGTTCTCGGTATCTGTTTTATCGTCTTCTTGATACTTTACTGCACTCGTCGAGGCCGCAGGAACAGCCCGGGAGTAATGTATCACAGTGCTCCAATCACCGATCACAATTACGCCCAGCCTTATGATCCGTATGCTGCTCGTCTCGCTGGCCCGCCGCCTGGTTACCCTATGCCGGCACCACAATATGATGACCAGCCGAATACGCAGTCTAATTTTCCGATGGTTCAAGTGAAGACACCATCGCCATCACCGGTGCCAGAGCCAGAACCAGCTCACTACGACCTAAAGTTTCAGCATCCGCCAAAGGATAATTCTCCTGATCGATTCTCTTGAATTTTTTCGCTCTGGAAATGTCAATGCTTCGGTTAAATTACATACTTCCGACTATGGTTGGAAAATAGCATAGCAACGGCGTCTGCATCATGTTGAGGCTTGAGATTGAGTGCATTCAAGCTGTGAAAAGGGCTCAGAGTTAGATTGATTATAGATATTTCCTTGTCTGCGTGTTTCTTCATTTCTTTGTTATATCAAAAGCGCATTGGGCAGTTGTCTGTTAATACCCCATTTTATATGTAGTAAAAGCTTTGCGGGAAAGAGCTATCACCAAGGCATTACCCCACAATCAGGAAAATTATCGCCAGTTTTATTGCCTACTCTACTCTGCCAACCCTTTTTATAACACCTCTCTTTCTCATTCACCTCTCTTTCTCATTTACCTCTCTCCCTCTTTTTACCCCTCCTTTTTCACCACCCTCCCTTTTTATTACTTACTCTTTACAGTAGAATATCTTTCGAAAAACTTATTCTAAAAGGGTTTTCAAAGGAAATTGGATGAGATTAATTTAAGCTATTTACTGTGAAACTTTGAGGTTGTTAAACTGATACATTAGAGAAGCCTTTGAAATACTTAGTGAAAGATGGGAATGCTCGCTGGCTGTCTGTCAAGCAGACGGGTCGATCGCAGAGAGACAAACCATCACACACACAGTGTGCAGGCGAGTAGACAAAGCAATGACCACTGAGATGAAACCTCCTAAGGTATCCGAGCCTTCATGAGCAGTACACCGATACCGCTACCGTCGCAGGAAAGAAAAAGACCGCATCGTGACACTCGACAGGTGTATGTTCCTGGAATGCTATCGCGCGAACTAAATATCTCCCTGTAAGCAGACACCTTGTTGCGAAGGCTCTGATCACATGACTCCGATGTTTAGAGCAAAATCCCCATTACACCACAACGCTAAGTGACGGTAAATCGAACGCCCAAAACGGCAACACTCGACGCCAGTTTAAGCGTTCATTTTACCAAAACCTTAGTCATATTTACATCACGTGATCATACCCAAGCGTCTTATCGCTTGGTCCGGAAGGGCTCCCGGATCGCTCCCTGGGCCCTCCCGGAGCCTTTATAGCTACTTAGGGATCAACTCCACTATACTCAGGGCGCTCTGGGTAGACAATTAGGTACCTTATCAGTATTTCTATTCTCTATCTACCGATTGTAACCGCTCTTAAAAATATTAAAGGATCTCTTTGTGAAGTTAGTTTTTGAGCCTAGTCAAGATTTTGATGTAACGGGAAAACCTTGGATCATATTGAGATAGATCAGAGCTAATACAAATTAGCGGTGTCGATCACAGAATACACTGTCCATCTCGGTCGTGTCATCCTTGCCTTGCCTAGTCAATATCTTTACCTTTACATAATCGTTCACGTATCTGCCAGACTCAAATTCAGATATTCTTTAGAATTTAGCGAAACAATAAATAATTAAAGGGTAAAAATACTATTACTAAAAATAGTTTAGCTTAATAGTTAGGTACAGTATTGTTGAAATGGACCAAAAACCAGAAGCTGTTGACAGAGTCACTATATTCATCTGCTTGCGAAGAAATAAGACAATGCCGAGAAATAGTGATCCTTGATGTTTTTTAACAGGTGGTGGCAATGAATATAGTCCGCATAGCAGCAGCCCTTCGAGTGAATGCCTGGGACTAATTCTCCGACACCTCAATATTTTTTGTTAAGTATTATATTTGTCTGAAAAGGAACTTTGCTCAATGAATGAATAACAGCATACTTCGAGTCCAATCCTTTGTTCGGTATAAGACTTCTTTGTTTGACCAAATCCTTCCTTGATGCTATCCTCCGATAAATGACACAAAGCCCATTGTGGCTGCTCGAGTCTGTACCAAGAATCAATAACTCGGAGTACTAATAACGGCCTCAAGTGCTCCTTATCGGCTCCTGAAATTATTCAACAGCACAGGATACCACAGACAGCATAACCGGGATTTCTCAACTAAAGAGCTAATTAGCATCGTACCCAGACTAAAATCGACAAATTCCACATCCTAGGTCAAGCCTACAGAGCCTACAAAATGCCTGGCCGTCTTTGTCGTACGTTTCACGGAAAAGTTTATTCCAGTGTGCCTCCCAGCGATCAAAACTTGAACGACTCCGAGTCCGCGTCAAATTATAGTACCGATTACAGCGATGATGAGCGGTACAAATTTTTTGACATCGAACCGAAGAAGTGGTATGTTGGTTTTATGTTCAAGCGAGCACACGCCCAATTGACTGATATTGAGTTGCTTGAAAAGATGTTACATTATATCAAAATCAGAGATCGTATCTATCTTTCCGATGTTGACGACGCAAGGCGTCATTCTCGCACTTTTGCGTTTGCGGTTGTTACCATGACGAATACTGACGAGGATATCCTCGATGAGGCTGAGTTGATTGTTGATGATTGGATTGATAATTATGACAAGAATAAACCACCGTTCAACCGGGGAGATATCTTTGGTCGTGCTTAGGATCAAAAATTGGGATTATTTAGCTGGAAATTGAATATTACTATTTGCGTTTTACCTCGCCGAATTTTTAAGATGTTTGTAGTAGTAAAGTATCAGTAGCAATAGGCCGTCTCTAATCGTTCTTGGTGAGGAGTATGGTGTATGAAGGACAGAGGATGATGGAAGATCTGTAAATCATGAAGACGAGGGAGTGAGACTAACAGTTATAGATCGATCTGGATATACCTGAGGCCTATGCCTCAGCAGTTCTCATCTAAGGGATGTTCATTTTGCATTCTCAGGGTCTGACCAGCAAATCTGCTACTTTCTCGAATCCTTTCCCCGTAAACAGCAAGAAATGGGGGAGCAGCGCTGAATATAGTCGCCACAATGGCTAAAATCGGCATCGAAATATTAGTGGGACGGCCTTCCAGGCATACCTAAGCACAATCACTTATCACCGCTGGCACGCTCCCATCTCTGGAACAATCAAGGCACACACCGTGATTGATGGGACTTCTTCGCCATCCCACCGTGGATAACGGGCTTTGATAGACCGTCCAAGACCGCGGACCCGCGTTGTATGGACGATGCACAGGGCTTTCTGACTCATATTAATACAAGAGGTATCGTTATCATCGAGGCAGATAATCCTGCACTGGGGCTGGTTGCCTTTGTCGCTGTCGGTATGCACGAAGCTTCATCCTGTGTTATTGATCCAGCCATTGCCTCGGGGGAAAAGGCCCATGTGAAGAAGGGCGAGGAGATTGGCATGTTCCACTATGGCGGCTCTTCCTACTGCATCATATTCCAGCGCAAAGCCCGTTTGAAATGGATCGATGCAGCAGTGGCACATAATGGGCAGTTGAAAAATCTGGCACTGAACAGTGCTTTGGCGTATGTTTGGTCGTAACGTCACCAAGCTTTCTTTGCCGATGGCTGCTTACGTGTGTGTCCACTTTAAACCCTTATATGGGGTAAAGCTTGAATAAATTGAGAGACTTCACTTCACTTCAATCAGAGAATATCTATCCACCAGGCAGCAGCTACATACTTGGAGCAGCCACCTATCTAGGTCAACAAATAGCACCCTAGGGTAATCTGATGCCACCAAGCTCCAATCCTTGCGGGCCAATGGTCCACCCACTAAGGTTATCTGGGCCCTTAATCTCGTATCTCGGATTCTAAATTCATTATTAGCCGAATGCGAGGAGCAGAATAGTAAATCTTCCTTCAATAGGGCGGCTTCCGTTCAATAGTGGATACATAGTTTATTATATACTAACCCTATTTAGTCTAGCGTGCTCAAGTATAGTAAAGAGTACGAACACGAAGCGATTCCAGGGTCGGCGGGTCCCGTACCAGTCGATGCCTAAAGATAAAGTTCTAAGGCTGTGGCGAAGACCGGAGGCTCCATAAAGCCTTTCCTAGTAGAGAGTATGGAGCGAGTACGACAAGAAAATGCCTGCGTATCCCCTCAACCAGTTCCAACAGACGACGAATCCCCTTGAAAGGGGCAGGTATTTTTTCATGCAATTTGTACATTAGTTCTAGTCAATTTATTATAAAAAGCTTGCATTCTTCCGTCTTACTTGATCCTATTCTTCAATACACTCGCTCATCTTTCTCCCATTGTGGCACTTTCTCATACAGATTTACACTCAATCCTCTGCATCTCTTAAGATATCGACATACACCGACGCATCACAATGGCTGTTCAGTGGACATTCTACTACTATGCGCCATCCAGCGCAGCTGCGGGTATCTTCGCCGGCCTTTTTGGTTTAAGCAGCATTTTCCACTTCTATCAACTCATTCGAACACGAACATGGTTCATGATTCCATTTCTCATTGGTGGACTTCGTATGTTATCCTGTTCCAATCTATTTGCCCAAAGTCGACCACAAGTTTGCTGACCATTTCTTTTCGTACCTACAGTTGAAACAGTCGGATATATCGGCCGTCTCCTATCATCGCTCGAAACACCCAACTACACCCAAGGCCCATACGTGATGCAAAGCGCCCTCATTCTCATCGCCCCCGCATTCCTAGCTGCGAGTATCTACATGACTCTGGGCCGGATCATCGAGATGCTAGACGCAGAGCACAGCTCAATAATCAAGCTGAAATGGTTGACAAAGATCTTCGTTGCCGGCGACGTTTTGTCTTTCCTGATGCAGGCTTCTGGTACGATCGCGCAAACTTCCTTCCTTCATAAAATTCAAGCCCTCTGACATTCCCTCTAGGTGCTGGAATAATGGTGAAAGATATGACAAACCCTTCCATGGGCGAGAATATTATCATCGGCGGTCTCTTCGTGCAGATCGTTTTCTTCGGCTTCTTCGCTATTAGCGCTGTTATCTTCCAAGTTCGCCTTTCAAAGGCACCTACCGCGCGATCCATGGAATTGAGCTCTCTCTGGCATCGCCATATGATTGCGCTCTATGTTGCCAGTATCCTTATCCTGATTCGGTCGGTCATTCGCGTTGTGGAATATCTTCAGGGATATGATGGGTACCTGATGAGGACTGAGGCGTTTATCTATGTCTTTGATGCTCTGCTCATGTTTGTTACGATGCTGGTTCTTCAATATGCGCATCCCAGCGAGGTCAATTGCTTGTTGGGCCGCGGGGACCGGTATTCCGAGAAGATCTACAAAACACGGAAGTTTGAGGCTGAGTCGCCTTTGGAGAGGAGCCGTGTAGAGGAGGCGTGAAGGAACCTTCCAGGCTGACTAGTAATCGTTATTTTCTCATGTGTCATGTCTTTATACCATTTTAGATCCATATTTTATCACAATTTCATATTTACAAGTCAACCCATTTTCTCGCCCTAGGTGCTCGGGGCATGGAGTGAAATTCGTAGTAATTAAGCTTTGATCACAAAGGACATTCTGGTATTGGGTATATTAAACATTGACATTCACCGCCGCACCTAGGCAGTGACCTAGTACTAGGAGACCTGCTCCAAAGCCCATTCAATATGAGGACGCCATTCTGGAGCCAAAATCTGCGATATTTCTCGCAAAACGATAGACCCCCACGGACCCACGCACCAATTCTCCCGCGCCATGTGCAAAAATACACAGTAATGAGCCAACACCACGAGTGCGAACGGACGACTATTTTTCAAGTCCTCCATAAACTCCTCAGGCGCCCGGATCGCAAATCCACCAACTAAAGTCAGCGACGTCGGCTCGGCAAAGGTAAAAGGCGCCAGCTGGCGCAGACGGGTAATGGCTAGTTCATAAGGAGCCATGTCATGAGCGGTCGATTGGTGAGAACAGTCAAAATTCAATTTCTCTAACCGTTGAAACGCACTTTGAAATTGCGCTGGCATAGGCGTATCTGGAGGTTTGATGTTGAATAGGGGGCCGAGGTTGCTTGCAAATAGAAAGGCCGTTTCCGCATTCACAACCTGCTGGACACCACGCGTTAAGGTGAAGATATGTATCAGGGCATCCAGACTGGGTCCCTCTTGCTGGGACGGTCCAAAATTTCGCGCACTCGCGAAGCTAAATACAACCGCCAGACTGGCAAAGCTCACCATCGCTTTCACGTTGACTTGGCTAATATTCGACAGCTGCTCTGAGAACATTGATAAGGCGGTGTTCTTGTGGGCGATCGCAGTATTCAACCATTCAGAAGCACGGTTGTTGGACTTGGACGCTGAAAGTTCTGATAAATGGAGGGCAGAGAAGGCGAGAATCCCGTGCATTAGGAATGGAGCTTGGAGCGCATCTTGCAGGACTGGCATTTCCCAGATCTTTCTTGTTTCCTCGTTGCGAGCGAGGAGTCTGTGGGTGTGATTGATCCATTGCATCATTAGCTCGAGTTGCTTCATGTCTAATGATGGTGAAGTCGAGCTGCTTGTCACGGCATCCAAATGATTCTGGACACTGGAGATATCGGGTCCGGCCGATTCCGGCTCTGATGGTTTTTGACTGCGTGACCTTCGGGGAGCCTTCTCTGTATCTTCTGCGAATGTGTATGGACCTGGGGTAGTATAGATGCATGTGTCATGTCTTTGGTCGCAGTTGGCGCATGTTGGTCGTCCTTCATCACACTGTGCTTGTAAGTTGATATGATGCTCTAATTCAGAGGATACTGCCCATACCTTGACTCGTCGCCGCTTACAGTTGCTGCACCCGTGGCGGGACTTACGGTGGGAACGACGGAAGACCATTTCTCGCAAGGCTGAAAATTATCTGGATTGGAGAGTTGCGTAACAAATGATAGGATCGAAGATCAAAGATGGAGAATGACGGATGTGGCAAGGCATACGAATACGACGGGGAATATCCGAACCCGAACCAGACCCACTCGGCATCTCCCAATCACTTTGTGCATTATGAATAGCCCAACTGGCAGTACAAAAAATGTTTTACAAATTCAGTCAGTCTCTGGCTCTAAGTCACAGAGCTACTGATAGCTAAGAGGCTATATTCTAGATTGTTCATTGCTAGTGCTACTCTGGCTACCTCATCTGTTTACTAAGATCGTCGCCGTATAATCATCACAAAATACTCACAGCTCCTTAACCTCTAGAAGCTCCTCATCACCCACCATCGATTTATCATCGTTACTATCTGTCTTGGGAATATCTGGCATATTTTCTAGGCTCACTGGGAGATTACGTTCCATACGGTCGAAAAATGAATTTCCTCCGTACAAAGCCTTCTCCACAGCCCGCAGTTCACCAAATGCTCTCTCAAAACGCCGTCGAATAGGCTTGGACGTTCAACATCGTCGTCACTACTCTTGATCGCCATCTCCGCCCATGTACTGTCGTAATGGTCCTCCACGGGAGTGGGAAGTACGCCCACTGCCATATTCGAGACCGAAGCTGCGCATCCATTGGTGGGCCATAATCACAACGCACTCCCCCGACACCCAGCAGCTATCATTGATATTGAAATTGTTCATTGATCTTTGCAGGCCCTTAGGAGAGTGGGTGCTTTTTGGAGGAAGGTTGCCCATCTGAGGTGAGGGCCCCGGTAAGAAAGTCCGAGAATATCGATCACAGAGGAAATATATATAGATGAGAAAATATTTGAGCTAAAAGAACCTACATATAGGAGTGTGGATGACTGAGCCTGCCCCAAGTGCCCATCTTGCAGTGGGACAAACGTTCTGGCTGTGCAATAGGGTAAAGACGTAGGCTCTGCACACATCAGGTCAAACGTTCCCTGTTGACGTGCGTCCCAGGCCCCGCCAGGCTGCGCTTGGCAGCACTTAGCAGCTATTGACCAAACATATTGTTTACATACAAAAAATAGTAGTGATTGGCAGGTCACCATTTTGTATACAAAAATGAGTGGTACATAGCTGTCACCCGATCGTGCCTTTTTTAGGTTGCCGATATTCTACTAGCATGTAACACTTTATTGAACATAACACATACCTAAGTAATTTGTTTAATGCTATTAGTCAGGGTCTGAAGCTGATAGATCGGAAAAGATAACCTTCCGCTATAATTACTCGTACGATGGGGACCACTGCCTAGGACAGAAGCACACAATAAAGACTTTGAAGCTAGAACTTTGGAAAACGCTGGCCTTTTTTTCTACTGTTCCGTCCTCCAAAAGATGCCGCGTAACAAGAGGCAAACAGGGTCCTCTATTTAGATTCGTTCACGCCCGGGCGTCATTCAGAAAGTCAATACACGTGCTAATATTCATTTAGCAACTTAGAGTACCGAAAATGACGCTCCATTTAGTGCTGGGGACCGGTGCAAAGGAAAAGCAAGGGTATGGAAAAGTCAGGCAGAGCTGCATAAGGACCCAATATTGTGAAAAAAGCCTTGGAATTTGCTTGGGTAGGTATACATGCGTATTAACAAGACAAACAATGCCCAGTTATCTAAGGCAATCAACTCGATACGAAAATAACAAAGACCAAAAAGGCATCACTCATAATATTGAAGTGGTATCGTATCATGCAAAACCTACCCTAATAAAGACCGTACATCAAAATAAACCACCACCACCCAGCCAACGGACGCCATCCATCCCAGAGGGTTTAACCCCTATATCAAAGAGCCATATTGGCACAAGTAAAAGCCGGCGTAACACTCCCCGAATAATCCGCAATGATAGCCTCAACAGCGGCATAAAGACCAGGCCCGAGAATAAACAACCCACAAACCATAATAAAAACATTCACCAGCGTCATAACCGTCTTCCCAACGCTGGAAAATAGCTTACCCCGATTAAGCTGCCAGTACGCAATGGCAAAATAAATAAAGCCGAAGAACGAGTCAAACGCCGCGCTGAGCAGGGAGAGAAAATCGCCCATGCTGGGGATGACTTCTGAAAAGACGAATGCCAGAAGCCAGATGCCGACCATTACAAGGCCCCACACGCCCCAGCCGATGAGCGTGTTGCTGTGCGCATGCTTAGACTGGCCCATTGTGCGCTTGTAGATGAATTTCGCCGTGACGTTTGCGTAGATGACGCCGATTATCAGCGTTGGCACAATGACGAAGCCGAATGAGGCCTTTTTGTACGCGACCACGCCGAGACTGCCGAATGCCGGCGCTGTGCTGTACTGGCCCAGGTACCGGAACCCAATAGCTGGGGGGACGATGAAGAGAATCGCCGAGATGAAGGTCAGGACGGCGAGGGATTTGGGGAAGTCTTGCGGGCGCTCCATTTCGGCTATGAAGCTTGGGAATAGAATTTGGGGCACCCAAAGGAATGTGATGTTTAAGACGGCGTTCATGCATGCGACCCATGTTGTTCCTGGTTTGGGGAATGCGTATGTCTCGACAGGGCCGAGGGTCGGGTAGTTCCCGTCATACCCGTACAGAGGGGCGGATTCAATTCCAGCGAAGACGAGGAAGAGGAGGATGGCGATTCCCATGCAGGCGGCTGTATTTGATTAGCGAAAGGGCTTTGGGGATTTCTCTGTTTCTTTGCAGAGGGGCCTCCTGGGAAGAAGAAGACTCACAGGATACCATTGACATAGAGCTGACGTGATTCAGAGTTCGTGGAATAGACATCACGATGCCCATGATTGTTGCAATGACGGCAAAAACGGAAGTGCACAGGCTGTGATCGGATAGTGTATTCAGCACCTTGGCGCCGGTAAGGACATGGAATCCGATGAGCAAGATATTGTTGGCCAGTAGCATAAATGCGGAAAATACGAATGCCACACGACTCTTTCCGAAGACATAATATCCGAAATCACCTGCAGTAAACCGTTTTAGTAAACATGTGCGTTGGAAGCTCCGTGGGAGAGAGGATCACTTACAGATATCCTTGATTTGTGGATATTTCATGATGAACTTGTGCATGGTAATAGACGTGATCCAGAACAGGACAGCGCAGAGAACCATGGTGATTATGCCCGGCACCCATCCCAGCACACTAGAAAGGGAGTAGGGTTAGCGGATTGCGGTCTCGCTCGTTGATCTCGACTAGATCTGCCGCGGAATTCAACAAGTGCGCAGCCTGGGGGTGAACACTGACGAAAGAGACCAGGACTGTGCCATGATGGCCAGACAGACTTGGTCGCCGGCCAAGAGAATGGATGTCTTTTGCCAAGACATCGTCCGAAGCTTGATCTCATGTTCGTGATCTACCAGCACGAAGAAGTTAGTATAATGAATGTGATCATGTGCTTGTCCATTCTGGCATCAGGCACCCACCTTCAGCAACCAGAGCGGTAATTGTATTGAAGGAATCCGGGTCATCGCTTTCAGTTTCCAGACCGTAGTCCGGTTGCTTCTTATCTTTGAAGTCGGAGTCCGCCATTGTGAACAATTGGGAGGCGCGGGAAGAAGTGGAAGAGGACTCCGTATGCGCAACCAAAGGAGAGAAGGCAACTCTGATATTAAATGTCGAGAGAAAAAAGAAAAGAGGAAAATTAGTAAAGAAACGAGAGAGAAAAAAGGCAAAAAAAAAGCACGAGGGTAAGCTTATCTTCGCATGAACAACGGCCACAGACTGCCCAATCAGGCTAGACTAGAAGTGCCATCCCGGCAGCAAATGGCGCGATTGGAGGCTGATGTTGCGCACAGCTGAAAGCATTGGGCACTTGGTTACAGGCAACTAGCCCAACTGGTAATTAGCACCAACTTTAGTCGGGGTTGGACAAATGGTGGCATTAGTCGGCCTATTAATCCTCCCACGGTTGATTCATCTTCGGGACATGGGTCTCCCATGTGGTGACCACAGCCGACGGGGTGACAGAAGGATTGCAGGTACATGCAGGTACATACTCCTTACACTACTTATACGGAACGTTCCTTGCTATGATCATGTTTGATGATTTCTTTCAAAAGACCAGCAATAATTACTATGTATACATCTTTGGAGCAAAAAGGGGAAAAAAGAAAGAGAAAAAGGGACGCCAGAGCCGAAAGCCAAAAAGGGAACATGAGGCATGACAGTGTGTACAGTCAACAACATCCAACGAAGAATAATAATAGTAGTAGTAATACATAAGGCTCGGCAAAATGTGAAGAAAACTCCCGCTGTTTCCACGCATATCGCAGAAGCAGCGGAGAAAAAGGCAATGTGCGATTAAAGGCGTAAGCAACAATGCTAGAGAATGGAAAGGTGTCTATCAATGCCAGTTTCATCAAATATGCAAGAATGCGAAGGTGGATGGAAGGGTGAGATGATGTGGAATGCGAGTGTGAAGAAAGAATTGCCGGAATCAGGGGAGTCATTAAGCACTAGGAAGCCGTGGGTCATCATACTCATGCCGATGCGGACGTATGCTTGGAGCCATCGACCTCAGTGCCCTCCTCGCCAGCGGGGGGTTCATGGGATTTATGGTGTTCTTGGGAATCATGGATGGCAGACTGCGATTCTGCTTGCGCTTCCGACTGAATCTCGGCTGTAGGTTCAGCCGGAGAATGAGGAGCAACAGTCACCTCAGGCTGAGACTCGACCGCAGGTCCGATTGAAGACTCATTGATGTCAACCTGCGATTTCGCTTGCGCTTCTGACTGAGGCTCGGTCGTAGGCTCAGCCGGGGAATCGGGGGTAATGGTCACCTCGGGCTGGGTCTCGGTGGGCGGCTGAGACTCAACCGCGGGTTCATTCAAAGACCCACGACTTTCAGCCTGCAACTCTGCTTGTGCTTCCGGCTGCTGCTCTGCCTGAGGTAAGTATACCACCTCAGCATTGGCCTCCTCGTAGACGCTGATATCGGAATCGATCGAGCCTCGTCTTTGAGCTTCGGGCGATGAAGCTTCATCGTGGATATTCAAAGTCGGAAGATCGGGTGTCACAGGTCTTGACAGATCATATTCAGGTATAGAGAGCTTTGTGGTGGGGATTCCAGCTCCATCATGGGACTGCACGGTGATGTCTCGTGCAATGAATGGCTCCTCGTACTCGGGATCCTGCAAAGTAGCGGGGTCGCTTGGTAGATCAGTTTGCGGGACTTCGGGATCGGCTGGCTTTGTGTAAAGTGGAACAATACCACCCGCAATTCGGGACCAAAACATTCTTTCACGAAGGCGAACCGTTTCTTCCCAGACATCCTTCTCCTCCTCCGAGTCACCGGCGCGGATGTGTCCATCGAGGATCATCCGCAAATAGCCAGTGAATTCGCAGCAGGAGCGGACTCTCTCCAGGCACTGGATACACAGCGAGTATCGCTGGGCGGTCTCGCTCTCTGATGTTCGGAAACGGTGTGTGCGCTCATTGTTTTCTCCAGTCCTGCGTTCACCGCAGACTGAGCAAGGGAATTCGTACTGTTTCGTCGCTGCTGGAATCGGCTCCACAACAAGCGAACCTTCGCAGATACCACTGAGAACAGTGCGTCGAGTGAGCCATGAGATTCCTTGGGATAAATCGAGTCTCAAAGTAGGCTCAATGTCTTCCATGAGCACTCTCTTATAAAACCGGGTGTCCTTCAATGGTATATGCGAGCCGGTTTGTGAGGACAAGCTCCCATTAGGTGAGTGGCCAAAGCCCTTGGTGGGAGATGAAGTGGCGGAGTTAGATCCACCAGTCGCAAAACTAGCCAGGCTCATGACATTCAAGCCTCCATAAGACCCGCTGCCCGCACGGCTGGGGGGTTTGGAGGTGCGAGACAGAACCAACAAGTCTCGGAAGTCGTCATATGCCGGTAGGTCAGCGCGGCAGACCATGCGGATCAAGTCAGGGAAGTTGCACGAGGGGCCGGGTGTTAGCTCCTCCGGGTTGAATATAGGAGGCGCCGCCCCCATCTCAGAGTCTTGCTTGGCAAAGCCCTGTGACTGTGGAACACCTCCTGGCGATGGCGGAGCAGTCGATATGTTGGTGCGGCTTTCCGAATCCTCCTTGTTGAGATGCATCCCTTGCAGGACTGACTTGAGCTCCGTCATTTGTTCTTGGTGCGATGCGAGGAGGGACTCGGTGTCTTTGATTTGCGAGCGCAATTGCTCGTTCTTCTTTTCCACCGCTTCTCTTTCGATTTTCGCCGCAGCAACCATCTTAATTGATATCAGTCAGACAGGAATTCCAAACTCAGAAAACATGTAACAATCACTAACCTTGTTGGCTTCCTCGAAGAGATCCGCAGTCAGATTTTCCAACTCTTGTTCCATTGTCTTTGTCCCTTTCTCAGCTACGGCGCGCAGTGTTCTCTCCTCCGCGAGCGCGGCATTCAATTGTTGGATTTCGCGGTCAGAGTCGGCCTTCTTGATGTATACTTTTTGGTCGAGGTCGCGGCGGTATTTCTCATTCTGGAACTCGAGAGCGATTATTTTTCCCTGGGCAACCTCCAGCTCCTGGCGTGTGGCACCCAGACTGTCATCGAGTGTTGTCTGATTATTGATCGCCTGGATCAGTTTCACACTTAGCGCTGCAACTTCATTGCTCAGGTCGGGGTGATGAGACGATGACGTCGACGGTGAGACCTCTCTGTCGACGTGCAGTCGTGGATCCTGCAAGGTACTGAAGTTGTTTTCTTCGAAATTGGGGTATGACTGATGGGCATCTGCTTGGGAGGCGACTTGGGAAAGATCGGTGGTGGACTTGGCTTTGGTGACGGTCTTCTCGGGGGATAGGATTCGGTGCTCGGAAGACAGCGAGCGCTTGTGAGCGTGACGCGGAATCATGGTGGACGGCGGCATTAGATTATGATGGTATGTTTGGAAGGCAATTAGACTGCTCCGGTCGTTAGTGAACATCCGCGCTGTTGTTCCTTGCTAGACTTACTCGGCCATGATGAGTGACGTAAACGGCGTCGAAGGAATGTGATTGCAGGTCTGCGGATTTTTCTCAACCACGGCCAAGTGGTAAACAGAAATATCCCCGTATGTATCACACCCAATTACGGCGCAGGCGAAACAGGATCCCCGAAGCCATTCACTTGGGGAGTCGGAGGAAGAACTGGGCGCTTAGCAGACCCCCGCTAGCGTTCGAAGTGAAGTGAATTCTCGAGCCGGAAGATTGGGGAAATGACGGGTTGTCGGAATCTGAGTGTAGAGTGGTGGAAAGGACTGAAATGATTGATTATATGAAGGAGAGCGAAGTCAAGGACTCGGGTGGGAGACGACCACCAGCAAAGTGAAGAGAGTTGAAGGTCGGGGGGGGGTTGCCAGTGAGGAAGCCCAAGTAGGCTTAGTCATTCGAAACCGGAAGTGGTGGGCCCCGAACGTGACGAATCTCAGGCACGACAACTTACTTTGTGGATGTCTCACCCGATCGGATGATTTATCCAATACACGGAGTACGGAGTATATGTTAGATGCTATATGGCATATGGCATAGCTTATCTATCGAATACTGGAATGTCTCATGTGTACGGAGAATAACAGCCTGAGGTTAAATTGGCCACCAGCAAGCGAAAGTTCTGCCTGATCGAACTATGCCTTTCATAGGCAAATAGTCGCGAACTAAGCCGGATCTTGCCAGTCGATCGCGCTCTCGGATTCGCGTGTGCACTCCGAACCAATTTGGGCAGATCTGGTTTTTCTGGGTCCGTGAAACTAGCGGCGATGCCGGGCCCAGTTAATTCGTATTCTCCCGGGAGTTGGCAATTTCGCTGTGCCCGAGGCGCAGCACATTCGCCCCTTTGCCTCCGTAGCCTTGTCGCAATTATCCGAGTTGTGCAGCCAGTCAAGTGTCAATCTATTGCTCATTCCGATTATCATATATCTACCTACTTAGGTACATACTAATAGCTACCTAGATTAGCTCAGACTATTCTCAACTTGAACCTTGGAAGATTAATACAACCTCAACTTGAAGCCTGAATACCTAGGTATATAACTACTGATTACTAGTGCTACTACTACTAGTAGTCGTACCGCTACTGTGCCTCCGGTGATTGTCAAGTTGAACGTCACATTAAACTTCAAGTTGAAGAGATGCTTATAAAGCTCACTAAAACCGAAAAATCCCCGACTTGACCACTAATCATAAATAGAAACGTAAATAAAAGCCCATATCATAAACGTGACATATACGCCCGGCTTCCCCGCGTGGCGGCCTCAGGCGGCACAAGTGGGGTCACTCAATAATCTTCCTCTCTCCGAATCCAATCTTCAATATCGAGCAAAAGCACCCCATCACCTAGCCCCGCAATCACACTATGGCGGACGCAGAGCTGGAGGAAGTGAGTTCCGTGTATATCCCCTCACTCCGCCCAGCCCATTGCTAAGAGAAATAGATCAGGCGAGCTCGCCTCGCACAGCTACAGCAGCAGGGCGGCGGCCCTGGTGGCCCCAGCCAAGAGGGTAACCAGCAAGAGCAGAAGAGGTGAGTCTCTCCCTACAGGCATCCAATACTATTTTCCCCAAGAAAAAATTCTAACCGCATTCTCCTTCTTCCAGACAAGCCGAATGTGAGTAACCACGCCGACAGCCCACTATACGTTACGACCGCTCCACCCCACCCTTCCCTCGCCGATTATATCGAATACATTATGTGCACACGTGCACAGCGATGAACAAAGTTACTAACACTACACAGCGGACCGCCGAGCCGCAATCATGGCTCAGATCCTGGATCCCGCCGCCGCGGACCGTCTCGGCCGTATCCGCATGGTGAAGGCATCGCGCGCAGACGATATCGAGAACAGACTCATGATGCTGGCACAGTCCGGCCAACTCCGCCAAAAGGTTACGGAGGAACAATTGAAGGAGCTTCTGAATGCTGTTGCAGAGAATTCACGCAAGGAGGAGGAAGAGCATAAGATCGTTTACACCCGGCGCAAAGGCGGTTGGGACGATGATGATGATCTGCTTGACCTGTAAACTGAGGATGATCGAATCGTTGAGTTGTTTCATATTTGATCGGTCTGGATGTTAGTCTTGTCGGGGTAATTCTTCTTTTGCGTTTGTTGTCTATTGGATACCAAAAATATACTTGGCCGCAAATATGGCACAAGAAGTCAGCAGGATATTATTATATCTGAAGTTCTGTCAAGTTTGCTAGTAGACGAGTGAGGGATCTAGTAGTAAATAAGATTGCTCCTGTTGTTCGAGCCGAAGCGCAGTTTTGCTTGGACTGAGTGCCTATCCGAGGAAGTATTCCTTATAGAAGACGTCATGCTCTACTTAAGTCAACCGATCTCACAATATGCCTACCTAGATAATCTTCTCCTTGTGTTGCTAATAATATTCACAAAATTGATAATCATACATGATCTCCAGTGGAGAGTAAAATCCGTGTCCCGCGATATATACACACCACCAACGCATATACCGCAAACTACGACTACTACTACTGCTGCTGCTGCTGCTGCTGCTGCATCAACATCTCCTTCTCCTTCTTCTCCTGCCGACGAATCATCTTCCGAATCTCCCTCAAATCAGGCGGCCGCTCAATCCTCAACTCAGCCCGCAACTCATCAACATCCTTTTCCAGCACCTCCTCCCAATAAACATTAATCAACTCCTTACTAGCCAACCCACTCCTCACAGCCCAAGGCAAATGCAGCGTCAAAAACCGCTCCTTCTCCGCGGGCTTCATGCGCACAAACGCAAACAGACTCAATCCCGTCATCGGCAACAACGTATTCAAGAACTCCAGCGCCTTCAGCGCCAATTCGCCCTCCACAAAGATCGGCAGCCCCGTCACGGCGTGGTAGAAGTCGTGGCATTCGCGGTAGCGCTGCATGACGTATGCGCACTCGGGGTCGTCGATGTATTGCACGTTGTCGCGTGTGTCGGGTGAGACGCCTTCCCTGTCGAGCCATTTTGCGTACGTTCGGCCGACGGAGTTCTCGGGGAGGGTGCGGAGGTGGTCCATGTTTAGGGTTTGGGATGTTATGCGTGGTCGGTCGCGGAGGATTCGGCGGCCGGTTGGGTCGGAGAGCATTGCATTGCGGAGACGGTAGATGAAGAATGGGGTTGCGGTTGCTTCGCCTAGGGCTGCGATGAGGTCTGTGAAGCTTGTTAGTTTGGAGGTTGTTTGGATCGGTTGGAACTTTGGAGCGGCGTTGAATGGAGAGAGCTCCGAAAGAGGAGGTGTGACATGCTGACTCCGGTAATAGAGGGCCTGTCAATTGAGTTGTTTGAGAGACGTACCTGCTCTTCGAGGGTTCACGAGAGACCCAAGTGCAGACCCGATGGCCAGAGCTCCGCGCTCAATAGTTGTGAGTGGGACATGGCCGGGGTAACTTGGTTTTGGGCGATTGAGGACGGAGAATGATCGTATACTGCATGTTGATAGAGGGCAGGGTGTAGACAGACAGCGTAGTCCTTGAGGACCGCGTCTCCCGAGCAGCGACATTATGCTGAGTGGTAGCTTGGAGTTGTTCACGAGGGGAATGGAATCATACGACGGGAAGATCCAATGCCGATGGCATAGCGATAAGCGGGTTATCTACATTACTAGATATTTACCGCCTTCCTAAAGGTTACATCAATAGCAAATTGCTCTTGCGATCCCCATCGCACCAAATTTGATAAAACTCACACTATTAAGAAAGAAATTACTCTAAATGACAGTATTAAATACTCCTATTCACAGAAACTATATACTGGAAACTGTGAGTGAACCTTTGTCGAATTCCTTTGGACAGTACCCTAAGGGCATATGGCGGTGAGAGATGGACATCCTATCCAAGCATAAATATTTATTTGTACACAAACGCAGACACAGACTATCTTTTCCGACTATCACTTTGAAATGAATACCTCAGTATAATTTTTTATAGAAAATATACCCTAGTAGAATGGGTGAGTATCATGGGATCCATGAGCCTATCTTGGCTTATTAAACTACTACATATCGTATCGCAGTAGATTTCTGCCGGCAAATTAGGGAGGCTATCGCTGCAAATGCTCCACTTAGACTGTTGATCCATCGGGATTGAAGACTGGAGGGAACCGTTTTTCGCCAGCATCATGATTGCAAGCCTGCAATTGAATTTCTCAAGTACAAAATTGTGCTAAAATTGTATCTCTCCCATCTCTGCTCCACGGCTCATCTGATCAGTCCCTACTTTCCTCAATTCACAGACACTAATATCCACACAGACAGCCAAAGAAAACGAAGAGTCTAAGACCATTTTGACCATGAGTTCGGACTGGAGTCCCGGTGAAGTCCACGAGACATTCTCAGAATGGGCTCTTGCCCAGGGCGTTATCGCCAATAAAGTCCGACCTGCACGTTTTCCAGGTCGGGGGCTAGGGATGATCGCGACGGACACTATCAAGGTATGAAGAGCAGAGAAAAAGAGTCTACGAGCCCTAATCCGAGGCCAACAACAATGAACATGGACAAGAAGATAAAAAACTCACCAAGATTCCTTACATTACAGTCCGGGGATTTTGTTGTCAAGGTCCCAACAACAACTATCTTAACCGCAGACAAAATTCCCTCTGAATTCCGGGCCCTGTTTCCCGAGGACACCAGGATCCAAGCTATCATTGCCGCATACCTGACCTGCAGCAGCGAAGAAGAGCTAGCCCCATACAGTCTATGGTTCAAGACCTGGCCTACGCGACAGGATTTCGAAGATAGTATGCCGATGCTTTGGCCGCGATCATTGGGTGGGTTGACCTGGCCAGATAGTGACGATGTAGCAGACCCTGTTCCTGCTTCGCAAGTGAACTTTCTCCCGCCTTGTATATCGGGGCTATGGAACTCGATTCAGAAAGGAGAGGCCGCGAGACAGTACGAGACTGAGCATCAGGATCTGGTACAGCAGCAGGGTCAGAGGCTGGGGAAAGCTTGGACGGATGTTGTTTCGGTCATTCCGGATATTGACTGGAAGTCTTTCTCTTACCATTGGCTTATTCTCAATACGAGGAGTTTCTATTGGGTTGCACCGGATGAGGAGGCTCCGGAGGATCGGAATGATGCTATGGCTTTGTTGCCTTTTGCTGACTATTTCAACCACTCGGATGTGGAGGTGAGGATTTTTTTCTTTTTGCTGTTAAGATGCACTCGTATTATTCTATCTGATCTTTCTAACATTTTTTTCTTCCAGTGTGATGTCAAGTTTGATGGAGATGGATATACGCTGAGTGCCACCGAGGACTATGAAGCGGGCGATGAGGTTTATATGAGCTACGGAAGCCACCCGAACGACTTCTTGCTTGCTGAGTGTAAGTCTAGTCATTGTTTTCTCTTTATTGCCACTTTGCGCTTTGCGTCTCTCTAACCTTGTCTCGGTAGATGGGTTCTTCATGGACAAGAACGATTCGGATTGCATCTATCTTGACGATATTATCTTGTGCGACTTCCCCAGTGCAGAGAAGCAAGAAGAGCTATGGCTGAACCAATATTACGGGTAAGTTTTGGATTTCCTGAAAAGGCCTTTCAATGCCGGGTATTTTACTGCTCTAGTGCTAAATATACATAGTAATTACTCGGTCAACGCCGAGGGAGTTTGCTACCGAACGGAGATAGCGGCGTGTCTAATGTACATGGAAGAGGAGGATTGGAGGAACCACCTGGAGGGGTCAACCGAGGGTGTGGATGAGAAGAAGTCAGAGGACATCATCAAGGGGTGGCTGAAGACATATGCCGCGGAGGCAGATGCCACGATGAGCGCGCTGCGGACAGCAATGGATTCCAACACCGTGCCCGAGACACACCATGGTAAGGCAGAATATTTGCTGCGGAGGTGGAAGCAGATCAAGAATATCTGCGAGAGCGCATCGAACGCGCTATCTTTGTAAACATTTTTCAGTTGCATGACCCTGAAGGCTTGAGGATGATTTTGTGCAGACTCATGGCGATTGGGATTCGAAATCCTCATCGAGAATTGATTCCTGCGGCTGTGTGCTCTTCTCTGGTAAAGGTTGTTGATGGCGACCGGTCAAATGGTGGCTTTCGGTTGATGGGGAGCGGGCATCGATTGGGATTGCTTCGGATTCCCGACGGTTGTTGACTTGTTGCTTGCCATGAACAAGATGTTTCATCATGTAGTTCATCACACATGTTATACCCAGTTCTTCGCCACGGCGCACGATGTATCCGTTTAAATATTCAATTTCCGTCCCCTTCCGGCCCCTAACGTCGTGGAGCATCGTGCTGGTATTAGATCGAGTTCGACTGAGCTCGAAAACGACCATTCGACGCAAACGCTCAGGCTCAAATCGATCCTCCAGTCCCGGAACCCCCTGTAATTCAGGGAGAGCCAAGATGACCCTGGTGATTTCGAGGAGAAGTAATCGCATGATACGGGATACACTCTCCACATAAAGCAGGTCGCCATTTTTGCAATCATTGATCGCAGTCAATGGGTCAATGACACAGCTGATAGCGAGTTTCTCAAGTTGGTACATGAGAACGTTGGTAGGTGTATTCGCAACGGCAACCAGGCTGGGGGTTAGGGTGAAAAGGCGAGTCAAGTATTTCGTGGAAGGCGCCCAACTAGTGTCATCCTCTGGCTTTATCATGGATATTTTACCGGCCGTGGCTGGAGGAGCGATATTCGTCAGTCCAACCTTTTTATACTTGACTTGGTACATATCCTTCTTATCCATACCGTGGCTGAAAACGGCATGAAGGTATTTGGGGCGTACGCTCGGGTTTGTGAAGACAAATCTGTTGAGTCTTTCAATGACACCCAGACCGTTTTGAGTGATCAGAATGGTTGAGTTAGACGAGAGACGTTTTGCAAGAGAGCGAATGCCTAAGAAAGCGTGATTTGACTTGCAAGAAACGACTAAGCAATCGATATGCTCATTGGTACTCCGCAGCCGGGATGCTTCCTCATCTTTCACAAAGCGCTCGCCATTTTCTTTGTACTTTTCTCCATAATCACGGGGAAGCTTGAACCATTTGTGCCCTTCAAATACTTCGATATCGACACCATTCTTGAGCCCATCGGTCAGTCCATCGTAGGTGATCGATAACTTTTTCTTCCTCTGACGGTATGCTTCGAACATTCCCCAATTTGACATAAACAAGGTGACGTCGGGCGGAGATTGCCGCTTGGCGAGTGATTGTGTGATAAAGATTCCCACATTTCCAGCACCGAGGACGTGTACTCGGCCTGACACGAGGGCTTCGGGCTCTGGGGTGACCTCTCCATTCTCTTGGGGCATTGTTGACAAAAATCTGGCAGAAATATCGTTCAATCCTGATCGTCGAGCATGATGGCATGTGTCAAGACACCCGCTGCGCCAAAGCGGGCGAAATCGAAGTGCTTGCAACACTTTTGCGGAGTTTTCGGGGGAGAGAAGTGTCCCCCGAATATGGCGTGAAGAGGGTCAGAGGGCGAGTGTCGGGGTGAAAATGAGGATTGAGCAATTTTGGAGCCGTAATGTAGTTGTTAGGTATTGCGGAAGGCTTGTTTTTGGGGCGACAGAAGCCAATGCCGTCGAGGAGAAAAAGAAATAGTTGATGTCGAAGATGCGACGCGATGCCGCGAATGATCGGAGTCGTTGCTCTCCACCGCCCGCCACCGCCGCCCCAGTTTGCACCGGCCCTAAATTTTTCGATTTTCGCGGATTGTTCTTCCAACACCACATCACCATGGACGCACCAGATTTGACGCCGCTGCTGGAGCAGCTAGAAGACAATGTCGATGATCTTGAGGAGGTCCTTGAACCTGTCCTCGGTCAGTCCCTTGCGAAGTTATCCAAGAATTTGCCCGTGATGGACAGAGCCAAGATCCATGTCCTGATCACTTACACGCTTGAGTCTCTCATCTTCTGTAAGTTTAGGTCTACCTTCTCGAAACAAAGCGCTTAGGCTAATTTATTTTTTCTACAGCATATCTGCGTCTCAAGGGCGTCAATGCGAAGCAACACCCAGTATTCCGCGAATTGACCCGCGTGCGGCAATACTTTGAGAAGATCAAGGCCTTGGAAACTGAGCCTGAACAACCCACTATGAAACTGGACAAGGCGGCCGCAGGCAGATTTATTAAACATGGCCTCGTAAGCACCGATCTTCATGCGAGGGTAACGTTTGTATGCTTCAACTCTTACTAACGTATAATACAGGCTGGCAACAATAAAATTGATCTAGAACTTGCAGAGAAGCAAGCCAAGGAGCGTGCGCGCGCTCAACTCAAGGCTGCAATGCTAGCTAAGAAGAGTGCCGCAAAGGAAGCGGCCCAGGAATCCGCTGCTTCTAGTGCCGTCACTTCTTCTGCCCAGGAGACTGGCGATTCTGACGACGACGAAGAAATGGAAGAAGATGTGGAAAAGGAAGATAAAGACAAAGAATCCAAGCCCAAGAGAAGCAAGAAGGACAAGTCCAAGAGGGGACTCAGCAAAGCGGAACGGAGAGACGAAAAGAAGCAACGGCGGCAAAAGAAGGAGGATGCTAGAAAGGCCCGGAAGGGTCAATAGGCTTTCCTCCTATCTGTCTGTCTGTGTTTCTGTTCGTCTACCTGCCTATTTCCAGGGTATTCGGCAGGAACTCAGAGGGCACTCATCCTGAGGCGGTCCTCGCTATTGTCCTCTGTACTTCCCTAACTTTGTACACCACGACCATTAGATACCCAGCCATGAAGCACTGAATGGAGTTTTGACTTGACAATCGATGTAACTTCGTAAATCCCGCACTCAAAGTATTTCCGTTCATAAACGATGAGCTCCGGCAATGAGTGCTTAATGCCTGCCTAATGCCATGGCTGTTCCTGTTCCTGTTGCTATGCCCGTTAACCCCGGCCCACGTGATGGCATCCCTCCGACCAATCACATCTCACCATAATAAACCGCTTGCACTGAGTCAGCCTCTAGTAGCTTCGATTTTCTCCACCCTCGGCTTCGAAGTATTCGTATATCTGTCTCTCCTCCCTTCTCTCCAAAACACACCACATCAATCAAAATGCCTCGTCAACAACGCCGTGCCGCTCCCACCCCCGCGCGCAGCGCTCCCACTCGCCCTACCGCGGCCCCTGCCCGCCCGGCCGCCGCTCCTCAACACCAACAGCAGGCGCCTCACTCGACCGCCGCTGCTCCCCAACAAGCTGCTCCCATGCAGGCTGCTCCCCAGCAGAGCGCTGGCCCCGGTCTCTTCGCCAACATGGCTTCCACCGCTGCGTGAGTATCCGACCCTCTCCCCATCACAGCCTTGATACCTCCCTCTTCACTCCCCTTCTCCGCGCCTCGGCCAGACCCGGGAGGCAACTACCGGAACCCTTCCCGAAACACATTGACTGACTATTTTCTTTCCTAGTGGTGTCGCTGTCGGATCCTCCATCGGCCACGCTATCGGCGGCATGTTCGGCGGCGGTGGCTCCAGCGCCCCCGCCGAGGCCCAACAGCAGGCTCCTGCCCAGGGCCAGGCCATGGACAACGGCCTGTACCAGAGCAACGCGGCCAACACCTCGTGGGAGAACCCCGCCTGTGAGACCGATGTTCGCAACTTCCGCACCTGCATGGATGAGAACCAGGGCAACATCAGCATCTGCGGATGGTACCTGGACCAGCTGAAGGCCTGCCAGTCTGCTGCTAAGCCCTACTAAGGGCCTTTTCTGGCAGAACAGGACAGTCTTATAAAGCGTGCGATAGACATCATGCATCCCTTCCTTGTACCGAAATTCTATTATGTGCTTCGGTTGTAGGTTGAGCCTGGTTGAATATGATTCTTTGACAATGCGACTCTGATCTCGTGTTGTTTGTACTTATACCATCTCTGCTCATTGAATCTAAATTTAATTATTGCCAATTTCCCATTGACCTGTGTTCATCATGTGCTATTTCTGTCTTTATTGATGGGGATGAAATTTGTGCTTTGCAGGGCGTTGTAACCAGGAAAATTATCGAGATATGATACACGCTGTTCGCTTTCGTTACGGTACATTGATAAAGTATTTCAATCAAACATGCGTTATGATAGCAAAAAAAGGGGGTAGCACAGTAATGTCCAATTAATTCACACCGAGTCACTCAACGGCCGTTCCCATCTTGATTCCGGGGTTCGAAATTCAACTTTGAATGTCAGTATAAGTAGGGTTTCCAGGGCGAATGAAGATAAGTCAAAAGTATTGTCATACCTGATTCCCGTTATAAAACTGACTATCTCTCCCATCATTTGGTTGATCATGTAGCGTCCGAATATTCGGTCCCGATGGCCGTCTATTGCGAGGAGTAGGAGCAGACGTAGAAGAGCTCGGAGTCGGCTCCGGCACTGTCGGTGGCGGTGGGCTTTGACCATATCCAACGATTGAACCGAAGAAGCTGGCAGTAGTGCTTGCAACAGAGTATGCTGTGTTGTAGACGGCGGAAATTCCACGAACGGGAAGACTGGATCCGGAGACAGTATAGGCCGACGTGAACGATTGAACAGGGACCATGACTAGATTTGCCGTTGAGCCGAGACCTAGGTCTTCGAGTGTTTGCGATTCCTCCCCGACGGACAGCGTTCGACTCGGAAGCGGGGTTAGGATATGCTTTAGGTTGTACGGGCGGTTTTCGTCGGTCATTTGTTGTTGTTGATCTAGCCAGGATCGCACTTCTTTGCCGATTGTTTGTTTGGGCGTGAATGTTGAACGGACGGAGCTGCCGTCAAATAGTCGTACTTGGAGGCGATATTCCTTCGGTGGTCCTTTAGGAACGGCTGGCTGTGGCTTTGGCTCTTCTTTCGGTTGCTTGGTGGCCTTGGTAACGGCTGGTTTCGCGGGGGCTCGAGGCTTAGGTTCTTGGCGAGGCTTCTCTTGTTTCGGCTTGGGCTTCTCTGCTTTGTCCTCTTTCTGGGGTAAACGCTTTGATGGTGACGAAGACTGCCCAGACTGAGGTTGAGCTTGGGGGCGGGGTGGTCTCGTCGTAGGTTGCGATACTGGTTGTTGGTTCGGGATAGGAGGCGGAGTAGATGATGTAGCAGAGGTGGCTGAAGAAGTGGTAGTGTCATTGCTGGTGGATGGAGCATTTGTCTGCGGTTGCTGGGCCACAGGAGGAGCGTATTTACCCTCTAGGGCAACCTTCAATCGGTTCAAAAAGTCATCTTTGGATACTTCCGATGTAATAAACTCTTGCAATGTGCCGTTTCTATAACCCTGATGTCAGTTTACGTCCGCCTAGGCCAAGCAAGACAATGTATTTCGAGTGCCACCTACTTGATGACCACAATAGTTGGAAAGCTCGAGATTGGACAGAATGAAGTTAGAAATCCAGCCTCCTGAGTTCCAGAACTGAGGCGTAAGGTGATCGCTTTATCGTGGAGGGCTTGGGCGATCTATTCGGGCGATTAGCTACCACATAGTGAGACAGGGTACTTGAAGGCTCATATACCTCTGCATCAGAAAAGTAGTCATCCTCCCAGGTTGAGCTTAGTTCGGTTTCATCTGTATCCAAGTTGATTAGCCAAGCTGTCCCCGGTCCAAGACGATCGATGTCATGATGCGGGGGGTAGATAACCAACCTCGGGCGAAGCAAACAACAGCTTTTGCCTCTTGGACTGCGAGGGCTATGCCTTCCTGAAGTGTGCCAGTATAGAATAGAGTCATGATTGCATTTCAAAGAGGCAGAGAATGGGTAGTGAAGTGTGAAATGTTCGAAGTTGGAGATGTGTACAGAGTAACTGCGGAGAAGGAGAACGGACTCCGAGAGTCGGGGGAGCCGGCGCGACCGCCTTAAGGTAAGCGCGCGATTCCAATGGGATCCGCTTCGACAAATCTCCCCCGTTCGACTTCCCTTCTCCGCAGAACCCACGTTGCCGCGATAATAAATCTCGGTTTCTCTCTCACACATCATGCGGCAGTTTTTCTCGACTTTATTACGGCGGGCCCCTCCATCTGCTTGGGCTCTGCCACCCCGAGCCGGCAACCAGAATGTCGCATGGTCTCTGGATTCGATCTGCTGTAGATGTCGTCTGCAGCAGCAGAAACGCCAATTCACACAGTCCCGGCAATTGACAGACAGTCTCTCGGTGGTGGATCACCCGGCCAAGCTTGTTCGAGTGAATGAGAAGCATGGACCTGGATTGATTATCCTTGGTATGTTTTCTTCAACCTGCGACTCGCATTCAAGAAAAATGTAAAGTCATGCCACTAACACCGGGGCCCCTCTTATACAGCTCTAATTCCAATTATTTCATTCGGACTGGGCTGTTGGCAGGTCTATCGATTGGACAGAAAGACCCAGCTCATTGCCAGATTCGAGGACCGTCTTGTCCGACCTCCACTTCCGCTACCTCCGCGCGTCGACCCGGATGCGATATCTGAATTCGACTACCGCCGCGTTTACGCCACTGGTCACTACAATCATGACAAGGAGATGCTGGTTGGACCTCGTATGCATGATGGTGAAGACGGATTCCTTGTCATTACGCCCCTCGAGCGTGGAGATGGCCAAAGCACTGTGCTAGTCAACCGCGGTTGGATCTCTAAGAAACATATGGCTCAGAAGGACCGGCCGGAGGGGCTGCCAAAGGGGGAAGTTACCGTGGAGGGACTACTACGTGAACCCTGGAAGAAGAACATGTTTACGCCAGTGAATAAGCCCGCGGAACGGAAGTTTTACTTCCCTGATATTGTGGAGATGGCTGAATTGGCCGGGAGCCAGCCCGTGTGGATTGAACAGACTATGAGTATGGACTAACTGCCGTTCGACTATTCTGATATGTAATCGGGGCTAATTGTATTTCCAGTGCCCGATCTGCTCCAGTATATGGATTGCACGGCGAAAGGAAAACCCATTGGACGTGCAGCCGAAGTCAACCTGCGAAACAACCATGCTCAATACATCTTCACATGGTAAGTCGATCGTCCTTTCTTGTGGAGACTGGTCCTTCCCCATCTAATGCTTCCTAGGTTCGGTCTCTCATTCGCTACATCTGTGATGATGTGGATGCTTCTGCGGAAGAAGCCTAATGAGGCTCTGCGTCGTGTTCGCCAGAATCGTAACTGGTGATTTGTACTTATTCATATCTTTCCTTGGTGGTTTGTCCCAGGCGTTTGGATCTTTATCCGTTATTATAGTGTTGTACGAGTCGATCATGGTGGCATAGCGAGTCGCATATCTTGCTGAAGCTCCCGAGGCAAATGCTTCTGAGCCAGTGAAAATATTGTCGTGGATTTGTTAACGTGGCGTTGTCTATACAAGTCAGCAAAGCAGCTCAAAACGTCTGGGTCTGGGAATGGCAAACTAACCTCCTCATTAGCGTTGCAACATCGCTCTCATCAATGGTCTTCCTTCCTGCGTGTTTCGAATATGCAGCCAAGTCCTGGCTTGCTTGTTCGAAATACCATGCAGATGCTTGCTCAATTGCTTCGAGCGCAGCCTTGTTGATCTTCGCCTTTGACCCAGCCTTCGTACCTGAGAAACGCATGGCCAATTTCTTGACAACCCCCTTTGGCAGATTAGGCACAGGAATTCCATGACGGGAGATTTTCTTTTCTTTGCTCTGCACGGATGGCCCATCATCCCGCAGGCCACCTCCGGCAATCCCCGAGATCACGCTTGAGGAGGGAGCAGGTGGGAAATCGAAACCAAAATCACCGATTGCATCGGCGTTCTCGTCCGCTGAAGGCGAAGCGGGCACGGGTTGAATGTCACCCGCGTCCAACTCGAATCCGTCCGTTTCATCGAGATTGTCTCCCATGTCATCTTCAACTGGCATTGCACCTGGGGATGGGAAATCCATCACAAGATTGAATCGTCCCAAATCCGCTGTTTCTCCACTTTTGTGAATATTAGCCTTCATGTACCATAGACAAATAAACTTCAAAAATGTTATCAACACATACCCGCGATCAAAATCACCTCCGCTGATCATAGTATCTTCCCCACCATCGTCTTCCACAATGCCCGTCTCATCCCCCTCATCAGCATCACTGTCGGACTGATTATCTCCAAAAACATCGCTTGGTCTTCCGAAATTGCGACTCATTATCGACAATCGTTCCTGGTCTCGAATGCTGATATCTCTCCTGGGGTACTCGACGGTAATATCGTCATCGTCAAAAGGGAGAGACAATCGAGGCGGGCTTCGTGCAGTACTTCCTTCTTCACTCCCCTCCACCTCCTGAATGGGCAGAGTCAACTCGGGTGCCTCGATTTCCGACTCCTCATCCAGCTCCTCGATCTCATCTCTGGGTTTCGGTTGGGGTTTGATCACTTCTTCAGGGGACGAAAGAATCGGCTCAGTTGCGGGGGCAAGCGCTAGAGAATCGATCAGTCTCCTATACCGAAAAATTATACCGTCAAGATTTCTTCATGATCTCAATCGTACCTCTACCAAGGTTTCTTAATATATCAAAGGTCGTTTCGCGTTGAATGCGGCCACTCCTACGCCGGTCACGACCAGGCGTGTTTGCTGCTCGCTGCTGGCGCGCATTCCGGCCGTAGGGTGTAGAAGGCGCTATTGCAGGTCGACCACGAGGCGTGAAACGAGAAACGGACCGCGATGGGGTCGCTGCAGTAGTAAAACGACCGGGTGTAAGTGGGTATAGAGTGTGGCTTGGAAGACGTTGGAGCTGTGATTGACAAGAGTCAGCAGGTCAGTAGGCTGACAATTTGCGAAATGAAGCCATGGGTTGGTTTACTAACCCCCGTCAATGTTGTGTCTCCAGATGGAGTCGCATTGCCCGCATCGCGCAGCGACTTGCGGCTACGCGGGTTTGGCGTAAACATCCCCAAGGTCGAAGCCAGGCGTTAGGGATGAGTAAATGTGTCTTCAGTGAGCTTCAAAAGGAGGAGCACTTGTGATTAATCGGAGCAACGAATGT
This sequence comes from Penicillium manginii, assembly GCF_028828005.1. Classification (NCBI taxonomy): domain Eukaryota; kingdom Fungi; phylum Ascomycota; class Eurotiomycetes; order Eurotiales; family Aspergillaceae; genus Penicillium; species Penicillium manginii. The sequence goes on along the minus strand of NW_026643102.1, from coordinate 1,761,231 downwards.
GGGGCATGTAAATAGAATAGAACGTTGAGGAGGACGCAGCGCGTCGGGGCTTGCGGGCATAACAATCCACACTACCTAAAACGGCTAGTCTATATATCTTATCGATAATAAATGCTGACTAACATCTGCGCGTTTTCGAAGCTTTTTCTTTTTTTGAAGATATCGACACTCGACTTGCTCTGATTAGTACAATTAGAGGACATTGAGTGGTCAATCAAAATCGAAGGACCGCTAAATACCGACAAGATGTCCGACTCAGTACCCAAGAAGGGCCTCGCCGACAAGCTGGAGAAGAAGCGCAAGAGACAGGCCGACGAACCGACCAAAGACGGCCCTAAGACTGAGACGCAGCCCGCACCAGCGACGGAGGGCCTCAGCAAGAGACAGAAAAAGCTCCAGAAGAGCAGGAAGAATAAGCCTGAGCAAGACCCGACGTCTCAGGACCGCGAGAATGGCATTGACAAGTCGATTGGGAAGATGGACGGATCGCTGCTCGGTGATTACTTTGCCCAGCGCGCAAAGAAGTTGGACAAGGAGCTCTCAGCTGTGGAGCTCAGCGACCTCTCGATTCCCGGTATGTACTTGCCCAAAATATCTTTATGCTTGGCGAGCTTTGCAGGTGGCTAACGATGCGCAGGATCTGCCTTCCTCGATACTACTTCTTTCGACGAGACCCGCTCATTGGAGCAACTGCCCGCTTTCCTCAAGAAATATAGCCCCAAGGGAGCTGACCTGACCAAGTCCTCCACGAAGGAGGGTACTCCTCATACACTTGTGGTGTCGGCTGCTGCCCTCCGAGCTGCGGATGTTGTGAGGTGAGAATATATCCAAGTCAACGAACGGAGGAACACTATACTAACAGGCGAAATCAGAGCCCTCCGGCCCTTCCAGACCAAGGAGTCGATTGTCGGAAAGTTGTTCGCGAAACACATTAAGCTGGAAGAAGCCAAGCAATTCCTTCAGCGCGCTCGGTACGTTCTTGTGTGAATTCTAATAAACAAAATTCAAGCTGACTTCGGCATTTAGGACTGGTATCGGTGCTGGTACACCTCAAAGACTGTCCGATCTTCTGGAGTCTGGTAAGTTTGGATCGGATCAATGGATGCCTCATCACATACTAATTTTGGCCTTTTCAGGAACTCTCAAAGTTGACGAATTAGAGCGCATCGTCATTGACGGATCCCACATCGACACAAAGCAGCGCGGAATCTTCGATATGAAGGACACACACCTGCCTCTTCTGAAGCTTCTGACTCGACCCGAGTTTAAAGACCGTTATGGAGCTTCGAAGAAGAAGATCCAAATCCTGATGTTTTAATTTTATGAACGATCACAAAAGTTTGCGATTAGAGAATACTATGTCAACTCAATGTATACTTATACTTATCTATTATCATACCCTCTTTTCTTCATCAACAACAATCCTAAACCCTTTCAAGTTTCCCTTCAAGACCCTCCGGCTCTAGAATTTGGACGTCAGCAGTACATTGGATGTGGCGGTGTCGCTACAACAGGGCTTGTTGAGGCAGGTATACATGCTGGTAGCAATCGGGATTAGGAAGGAACAGCCACACGAAAGTGCAGAGGGTCGCCACTTCCCAAAAGGAAGGCCCAACTTCTCTAAGTTCCGATCGCCTCTCTCTTCAAGCTCTTTCCTTCTGACAACATCTGCCATCGAAAGAAATTTGCTCCTCAAATGCGGAAAGTTGGTACATACCAGCCCATCGGTTCCAACATCGGAGAGTTTTGATATCAGCATTCTACGCCTAACTTGAGGCAGATGGGAAGGTCAATTTCATCCACCATCTCCAGTCGCTCCAAGTAATTCAACAACTGCACGATTAATCCCAGTCGATGATTAACGGGCTGATAGTACTATTAAGATCGCTGCGCTCAACCCCGAGTGTTTCCCAGGGTCTCGAAATGGACAGTATCGCTTCTAAGTCAGCTGGGCTGATGATAACAAAAGTGCTGCGAGATCTTGAAGATTAAAAGAAAGCTGTCAACAGCCCACCATCCCCAGAATGACGGCCAGACAGAGATAGCGAACAAATACATGGAACAGTGCCTACGCCCCTATATCAATCATCACCAAGATAACTGGTCGGAATACCTCTGGATGGTTCACTTCGCGGTCGCTTGTCTCTCAAATGCCACTACTGGCAAGTCACCGTTTTTTCTGGAGAGATGATACGAACCAAGGATGTCATTTGACTGGAAGGATGAATCTGCATCTGAAGAAGGCCGTGAAGCTAAATCTTTCGTATCCCATCTGCCTGAGATCTGGGAGCAGGCAAGAGCTCAAATTACTCTCGCACAGGACCGTCAACGTCGGTATGCCAATAATGAAGCTAGATCGACCGATGAGGAAGCTTGCCGATCAAGCTACTGGCCCTTTTTAATTTAGATTGATTCGGTTCCATTCCTCCTAGTGTTCACGAGAAAATAGGATCATGAGTAGGAGATAATTAGGGAATGTTTTTTGACCGGACGAGTTCGGCCGAATTCGACCGAGACGCCAGCCGACTCGACCGACTGCAAACCAACGCGCTATTTCCGCGAAACTGACCAGCGCAATATGTGGTAATATTGTTGAGATACAAAAGTCCCAATGCCTGAAGAACATCGGCGGAAAAGACTCCGTAAAGGAACGAAGAGCTGCTGTGAATGTAAGCGCCCATGCCCCGCAGCCAACGAAGGTTGATAGTAACAACGAGCAGGCAAGCGGAGAAAGATCAAGTGCAAACCATCTCCGAATCCCTCTATCTGCTCGGGATGTTTTGAACGAAGCACTTCTTGTCTTAGTCAGGAGTATGAGCATGACGATCAGCCACATCATGCAGAGGATCCGGCGATGGCTCGTCGTATGGCTAGGGTGGAGTCATTGCTGGAGGCACTGATAGAAAGAGCACCTTGGGCCCGGCCCAGTGACCTGACTCCTGCATCGATTCCGGTAACAGAAAAATATTCACTTTCCGCTCTTACATCGTCTCCGAGCGCTCCTCAGCCACAGGCCGAGGTTGAGCCTCCAGCTGGGAAACTTGATTTGCTGCGTGAACAACTGACGAACATGCTACCCTGTCAAGCGGACGTGGACTTTCTACTCTCTTCAAGTCACGGGTGGTGGCTAATCCAGCAACATATGATGGTTCATCTCCCAAATTCAATTGAAAATGACTTTCAAGGGTTGTTCAATGTCGACATCGTTGCGAAGGGTCATCCGATTGCAATAGCGAAACTACTTTTCTGCCTTGCAATATGCATTCAGCAGCTTGCACCTGAACTTGACATGAGCAAATTGCAGATCAAATCACCCCCGCGAGAACTGATGGGGAGTATTGTTGACTTTCTCACCCGAAATGTCACCTCTGATGACGAAATCACTGGGAGGATCGAGGGGGTTGAATGCCTTGCACTCCAAGGAGTGTATGAGGTCAATGCCGGCAATCTTCGAAAATCATGGCTTTCATTTCGCAAAGCTCTTGCAATGGCCGAGCTATTGGGTTTCCACAGAGTGGCCGTTAGAACATCCAAAGAATCGCCCGATGCGAAGGAGACTAAACGACATTATCTATTGTATCAAGTTTCAAGAGGGGTACGTTGATATCTCGGGCTGCATTTGCAAACAACAATGCTTAAACATACTGTTAGGAGCGTTATCTATCTACTCTTCTCGGTGTACCCTCGGGTACAGGTTCAGGAGTGCTCCCTTTTCGACAACACTGCAGCTTGGCTCTCACCAGAAGATCTTTATCACAAGCATCTTTACGATATAGCAGGTCTCATTCTTGCTCGTAACCAAGAGGATTATATTCATTCCTTTTCTACGACTCAAATCATTGGCGAAAAACTTGAGGGGCTTGCAGAACAAATGCCCTCGACGTGGTGGGAAATTCCTTCCAACATTCCTCATAGCCGCACTCAGGAAGCGTCTACTCAGTTCGAGCGAGTAATGTGCCAAATTTGGCACTTTGAGTTAGTGACGCTGCTACATCTTCCATTCATGCTACGCGCAGCGAATAATCGACGATACGAATATTCGCGCATTTCTTGTCTGGATGCTTGCCGGAACCTAATCAAGAGATGGGCATCCATTCGCGAGACCAAAAGGACTTTCTACTTCTCCAATCTCCTTGATTTCGAAGCTTTCACGGCAGCAACCACTCTGTTACTGGGGCTGCTGGTCTCCCACGGAAACAAGACTCAAGGCATGTCACTTGAAGAAGGACACGAAGATTCCGAACTTGTGGAGAGGGTTGTTCGAAACTTCGAAAGGCTTAAGCCACATGACTCTCGAGTGTCCGTTGGCGAACAGAGTATTTTAGTTATTCAGACACTGCAAGAGTTTCTCCGTGGGGACATGTCGTCCGGTAGTTTGTGTCTGGAAATCCCATTTTTTGGAATTATCAGGGTCGCACACAGCGGCACCGTAGAACCACTGGAAGGCGAACGGATCCTCGGGGCAAACGTACGCAATTCTTATTCTCGGTCTGAAAAAAGAGCCACGGTTCCTTCCATGGCGGAAGGAATTTGCGCGCCGGATTTGTTGTCTTCGATAGAAAAACGACGCGAGGAAGGAGTTGCAGCAGAAGGGAATTCTGCTCGCCATGTCGTGCGAGGACCTGATACTATTTTGCAGCTCTCTGGCGGTCACTTCCAATTCCCTGAGATATCCGATATTCAAGAGAGTCTTGGCACCAGTGAATGGTCATTCTCACCGGATGATATGATTTTTTTCGATAGTTTGGTGAATACGGACTTGGTGGGTAATTGGACACTGTGATTTATTCCCAATTCCTGCGTCCGCATTGATGGAAACACCCCAAAGGACGAGCTATCATTTATTTATCTTTTATACGAGGATATGAATCAAGATTATTTACTTCCGTTGATATGGCTATTATAGTTTTGGTAAATAGGATATAGGGTCGGCGTAGATTCTTATAGTTCAGATTACTCGTCTTCGGCCGAAGACCTCCGAAACTTGGACTAGTAGAAGAGATACGGTGGAGGAACGGCGGGCATATGGCGGAATTGACCCATTTCATATGCTAGAAAGCAACTGAAAGCATTTATTATAAAAGCCTAGGATCTCATCCCGACATTTCCAATCAACCATCTCCTACACAGCTCCAATCAAAGCAATTCTCGCAACCCCCCAAAGAAAGTCATGGCCACCAAACAAGATACCACCGCTATTACCGCCGCTGCAGAGGCTCACATTGTCTCTTATATCGCCGATCTCACATCGCCCGTCTTCAAGAAGTCCATCGAGCGCGCTACGAAAATGGCCACCTACTACCTTCCAACCATTTCTTTCTTTGCAAATGGTGCTCTTACTCAACTTTCTGACCCATCGCTCTATGTTTCGCTTATATCTGGGCCTCTTGATAAGTTGGATGGCGTTCCGTTCAAAGTGGCTGGATACAGAGTCGAGGCTGTGGGCGAGAACTCTGCAATTGCATGGCTGTCATTGAATGTCGATGGTAATGAGATGGCAAATGTATACTTCTTTAGACGGATGGATGATGGAGTTGAAGGGTTTGAAGGGGGAATATTCGATGGAGAGATGTGGATGCTAAAGCAGCTGGGGAGGGAGTAACTAGATGGGGTCGGTGCAACGGTCACCGAGATGGCCAGAATCTCTCTGAACTTCTTTCTTACTAGTCGGGCGACATATCGGCCACCACTACTTGAAAAGATATTTCTATACCTGATTAAGCAGGAATGATTTCACCAATGTCAAGAATCTGATCCTCTTGCAGTCACGGTGCTATCCAGAGCCTCTTTGGTCCTGCTTGCTGCGTTTATCTCGTCGAATTGAACCCTCTTCACTTAATTAAAAACCCCTCTCAGAGTCACCATCCCTGACATAAACCCTATTCCTCCCAACCAAAAGCCTACAAATCTTCACATTGCAATTCTGAGCTGCTACAAAGAGCGGAATCTGACCCTCGCTATCCCGACTCTTTATATCAGAGCCATAGCTCAACAGAACCTTCACAATCTGCTCATGATTGTTTCGAGCAGCCCACGAGAGCGGCGTGCGGGATTCTATATCCCTGGCATCAATCTGCGATGGGTCTCTCGTTGATGCTTGGGCACATAAATACTTTACAACCTCCAAGTGACCCCGCATAGCTGCCCATATTAACGGCGTACGCTCCGAAATATCTCGAGGGAAAGGGTTTGCCCCTTCTTCCACAAGGGTCTTGACTAACTCGCTCTGGCCCTTCATAGCTGCCCAGCAGAGAGGCGTTCTGCCGTGCCGATCTTTGTGCTCTATCTCGGTTTGAGACCCGTGATCGAGTAGAAGACGCACGGCGGCCTGATTTCCTTTTTTGGAGGCCCAGCATAAAGGTTGTTGGCCGTTTTCGTCGTCGAGATTTGGGTCCACTTCGCTTATTGATAGCAATATTTTGATCACTGGATCATGTTCTTTAAGAATAGCCCAGGTCAGTGGAGAGTAGCCTCTTTGATCTCGACAATTTGGGTCCGCATCATGTAAAGAAAGTTCTTCCATGATTTCGACGTGGCCGTTTGCTGCTGCTTCTAGGAAGGGCGTTTGCCCATATTTATTTCGGGCGTCCACTTCAATGTTCTTGTGTGAGAGTAGTAGCTTGAGCATCGATAGATCTCCCCTCTGTGCCGCATGACCCAGTGGAGTTTGTCGGTTCGTGTGATCGCGACAATTGACTTCGATATCGTATCGTTTCAGCAGAATGGTCGCGAATTCCGGTTGATGGCAGGATACGGCCCACCATAGAGGATGTTTGCCCAATTTATCAGGGCAGTTTGGTCCGATTGCCTCAAGTAATGTCTTAAAGGTGTCCCCGTTTCCGACCCGGATGGAATTTGAAAGCTTGCTTGCGGAATCTGGAGATGACTCCAGCTCCTCATTCTCTACCAGGGGATTCGGAATATCCACTGTATCTGAAGCCGAAGTCTGGATTATCTCTTCTAGAAATGCCGGGTCTCGCTGTTCTTCAGCCACTATGAGTTGACGTACGAGAAGTCTGGTTTCCTTCGCATTCAGCGGTCGAGATCTATCATGGACCTGGTGCTCAAGGAACTCCTCTGCTAGATCTTTCCTTTGTTGAGACCAGATCCCCTTTAAGATATCGGCAACAGCAACGAAAAGACTTGCGATGCCGGTGAAGAGGGAAATCATTTGACCACTTGAAGTTGCGATACTCTCTGTAGTGAGATGATTTGCCTGCAGCATCCTCTCCACAGAGACAATCGCAATAAGCGGGCCCAAAAGATTGATGATCCCCCAATGGATGAACTTGATCAATCCGCCGAAATTAGTCGGTGCTTGCCTGAGCTGAGGTCGTAGAATGCTTTGGGTAGACGACGTTTTGATTCGGTATGTATACACTGATTGGGAAGAACCGAAGTCGATCCTCCGAGCCGAGGCCATCTGAAATATCCGGGCTAAACGTATCCCGATCTGGTTCACTCGTCTCACAGGGCCTTTTTTAAGGCCTGGCAATAATTCCACCAGGTGAACAATGAAGAAAGTGATGAATATTATACCCGTGATAGCGCTAATCGTAGCCGCAAATCGACGCCACGGGGCGCTCATCAATGGAAAGAGACCAAGACAAGCTGCCTTTGCCGGACATGTGGGTGCCTCGACTTGATAAATTCCTTGAATCCAGAACCAGACGCCAAAAACACTGATCAGGGCACATAAAAGGTTTTGCGCAACGAGCGGGAAATCGGGACGTAGTAAATACCCCTGCTCGTTACCGGCTGCGTCGCGCTTTTTCAAGAGATTGTATGACTCGGAGTAGAATAATGCAATGGTGAGATAATAGACCAGAAGGAAGTCCAGGGACAGTGCGGAGCCCTTGGTTTGTCCGATGATCATAGTGACGATAATCGCATAGCAAATCGCATTATTTACAACGCGCACGGCTGATATGGTTTTCCAGGATCCATTCCAATTGCGGAGGAGAAATCCAGCAGCCCATTGTAGATAAAGGCCAGTTCGGACACCGACGCCGTATAGATCGCCGCTACCTTCTGTGGTGCAGTCCATAGCTCTGCCAGTGGAGAGCAATGATGGCCTGGCGAGAAGAGCAGGAAATCCTCCTCTCCCCTCCCCACGTACTTTATAATCAAAGGATTCCCAAGTCTAAATAATATGCACGGGTGCCTGAGAATGCCTGACAACTAGACAAGCTAAGCCCTTTATAGCCCGTGCCATTTGACAACTCTAGATCCAAAGAGAACTGAAGTTGACTGAGCCAAAGAATTCAACAATCTCAAGCACTCCGTTCAATCATAATCCACCAATTGAAGATATTCAGATACATTGAGACGAAGGTAGAATCCAATAAAACAACCTCCCAATGCAGTAAAGTTCGAGGTTACTACCAAATCGGGAAGAGAGCAGCGATCGATAGCGATTCACCGCCCTTTAGTGGAAACGGCAAAATCCAAATTTCTCGGTCTCCGCCCAAATTTTTCGGAGCGAACTTGGATCTTGCGACAAAAGCTCCAAACTTCCATACCCCCAATCAACCACCACCACACACATTCATAATGGGAGATAAGCGCAAGCTCGAGAACGCGGTTGATGCAGTTGTGCCTGAGGGCAAGAAGATGAAGAAGGAGAAGAAGGACAAGAAGGAAAAGAAAGAGAAGAAGGAGAAGAAGGAAGAGGTTGTTGAGGTTGCGCCTGTTGAGACTGCTACCGAGGAGGTGAAGGAGAAGAAGGAAAAGAAGGAAAAGAAGGACAAGAAAGAGAAGAAGGACAAGTCCGAGAAGAAGGAGAAGAAGGACAAGAAGGAAAAGCGCAAGGCCGAAGACGAGACCGAGACCGAGTCACCCGCCGACAAGATGGACGTCGACGAAGAGACCACCGAGAAGAAGGAAAAGAAAGAGAAGAAAGAGAAGAAGGACAAGAAGAACAAGAAGCAAAAAACCGACGAGGAGACCGCTACCCCCGAGGAGCAAACCCAAGAGCAAGAGCAAGAGGAGGCTGCTGCTGCCCAGGGCAAGAACTCTCGCTTCATCTGCTTCGTCGGTAAGTCACAAACTGCCCGATGACTTCAATTAGAAACTAATCAATTCAAACCAAAGGCAACCTGCCCTACTCCGCCAACCACGAATCCCTCACCAAGCACTTCGAAAAGAACCCCCCCAGCCCTCATCCGCGTCGCAACCAAGAAAGAAGCCCCCAGCAAATGCCGCGGCTTCGCCTTCATCGAGTTCGACAACTACGACCGCATGAAGACCTGCCTTAAGCTGTACCACCACTCCATGTTCGACGACGGAAAGTACCCACCTCGCCGCATGAACGTCGAGCTAACGTGAGTCCATCCCAATCCCCGACCCAATCCCAATTCCATCACATACATACTAACGTTCCCCCAGTGCCGGCGGCGGCGGCAACACAGACAGCCGCAAAGCCAAGATCCAAGCGAAGAACGAGAAACTCAACGACGAGCGCCAGCGCGACGCAAAGAAGATCAAGACGGACAAGAAGAAGCACGACAAGCCCGCCCAACGCACCGGCGCCAACGCCGAAGCCCCGGCACCCGCTGCTAACGGCGATGACGACAAGTACGCCGGCGTGCACCCGAGTCGCAGACCGCAGCAGATGTGGTAAATGCCATCTATGGAAAATATGCTTTTGATCTTGGTCGTGTAACGATTGTTTCTCTTTTATCTCTGCGGACGCTTCGTGCGAGCTGGCATGGTTTTTGTTATTGTTTTGATGACCCATATAGAACGCTGCTTCATGGCTTGCATGTACAGTTTATTTTGTTAGGCCGTGCCGATTACTACCTGAGTACTGTAGAATTGTATGTACAGTGTGTAACTAATTGGTTCGAGGTATTGGAAGGTGTAGAACCGTGGCTAGGTGGTGGTGATGTCTGGAATACTGGTATACTTATACTCTATACTCATAGTGAGCGAGAGGTAATTCAAGTTAACGGCTCGATATTCTCCAATAGACCGTCGCTCTAAATGGATACTTGCGTAAGTTTTTTTTTGACAAAAAATCTATCAGTACGATGGCTTCTAGAATCATGGGGAGAGATAGAGAATAGAGAGACGGTCGAAGAAAGACGAAGCAATGAAAAAAGAAACTCCCGATTGCAAAGAAAATAAGATGGGACAATCATTCAGACAGATAAGCTGACAACTTTGGAGATCAAATCAAAACACGGAGGATATCGCAGCGGGACATGTGGTAGATGGATGGGATGCTTGGTATGGGGCGAAATGATGCATTTGGCCCGAGTTCACTTCAGACGGGACAGTTGGAACTGGAGATGGGTGGATGGATGGATGGAAGGTATTCGAAGTGACAATATTTCTTCCTTCGTGTGGGTCGTGAGGAGAGTATGGTGCTGAAGGTAGAGTTCATCGAGAGAGAGAGAGAGAGAAAACGAGAGAGTGCGGGCAAAGATATAGCCCAGATTTCCACCCTCACGTACACGTCCGAGACGCCGTATTAACTATATATTAATCGTTATAGCAGACGTAAAGAAGAGTGCACGGAAGACAGTATCCTACAGGATCGCGCATTTGTTCTTTCGCCCGGACTTGGCTGCGGGGCGGGGGTTCAGGACGGCGCTTGGGTATGTTAGCGATGGTTCAAGATCGTGTATCATGCTGCATCTGATCTGATCTGATCTGATGCGGTTGGAGTGGAGAAGGGTATGGTTTACCGGATGGCTTCATCGAAAACACTCTTCAGATTCCGCTGTGTCAGGGCAGAGCATTCCAGGTACTTGTGTGCTCGGATCTCCTTGGCCACGCCCAGGGCCTGCTCGTATGAGACGGGTTCCATCTTGCGGGATCGGAGAGCTTCGGTGGTTGCGCGGTCATCGCGGAGATCGAGCTTTGTGCCGACCAGGATGATGGGGACGTTGGGGGCGTGGTGTTCGATCTCGGGGAACCACTGGAGAGGAGGTTAGTCATTGTTTACTTTGGCGTCCAACGATAGAATAGAATAGAACGAGAAGTTGCAGGTTGCAGTTGCGGATTCTTGATGGGAAAGAAGTAGGATGAGATGAAAAAGCGATTCAAGTGGTGGTAAACGTACCTTGGCTCTGACGTTATCAAAGGAAGGTGGGCTGACGATCGAGAAGCAGATCAAGAAGACGTCGGTTTGCGGGTAGGAGAGAGGTCGGAGACGGTCGTAATCTTCTTGTCCAGCGGTATCCCACAGTCCCAAACTAATCGGTCGACCATCGACCATCACGCTGGCGGTGTAGTTGTCGAAGCTGTGGGATAGGTCCATTAGTTTGAGTTCATTGGACAGTAGTGAGAGCAGTGAGAACACAGTGAGTGGAGGAGGCGAGGAAGTGGGTTGAAGCATACACAGTAGGGATGTATTCGCCGGGGAAGGCATTTGTTGTGTAGGAGATCAGAAGACATGTCTAGAGAATCGAGCTTGTCAATATTTCCATTGCAGCTGTGGATGTGGAATTGGAGGGGGATTTGAAGGCAAGTACTGACCTTGCCAACTGCACCATCACCCGTCACCACGCACTATTCGTCCTATTAGCTGCTACTCTAACCAAGACCTCGCCAGAGCAGTAGAGGAAGCTGAAGCATACCTTGAGCGATTGAGTAGCCGGACCCGTCGCCATGGTTGTGCGAAGTTATGTACACCGAAACAAAAGGGGGGGTTGGACGATAAGGAGAGGAGGGCCCGGGGCAGCGCAGTCTGAATAACAATCGATAAGGTAGATTGTCGGATCGAAGACCAAAGTGAGGGATAGAAGATCAGGAGAAAAGAGGGGGTTGGTGAAGGTGAGGTTCAGGTTCGTAGGTGGAGAAGGGGAAGATCGCGAAGAAAAGGAGGGGCCGAGCTCTTTGGAAAGGTGCTCCGTTGGTAAAGGGCTGATGTGGAGAGACTAATTGATTGGGAAAAAAAAAGGGAAAAGGGATGGACAGCTTGATAGGACCCACCAGAATACCCAAAGAATACCCAATGGACGATCTATGCCAGTGGTCTATGTACAGTAGTCCCTACTCCAGAAATCAGCTCTGATGAACTCTTGGACTGTGGTGGACCTCGTGAGTGGTGGTGGTTGGTGTTCCTGCGATGGCTCGGATGACCTCTCAGTTCCCCAACTACCCAAGACTCTCTACCCTGCACCAATCGCATGACAATACAATCACGGGTGTTAGCCTGGAATCACCCAATGATTTCCTTGGTCTCTTATTTATTTATATCTAGCTCTCTGATTCCTCAATATTAACAGTTCAACTCTGCCACCAACTCGACTCTCCTCCCATTCTACAGCCGCGATACGCCCCGCGAACCGCCCAGGAATCCTCCAGCCCGCAACTCAGAGGGCTTTGCCGTCAACTTGGCCATCTTGGCAGCGAACTCGCGGAAATAGGCTGACTTGACGTGGGCCTGTACGGCCGCTTGGTTCTTATATCTGGGGTTCGGTTAGCTTGGCTCTGGCCTTGATCCCCCTGGCTTGCTGACGAGTTCCCATTGGAGGGCTCGGATATGCCGAGGCACGAGACAGCTGAGAGATGAGAGATGAGGGGAAGAGAAAGGAAGAGAGCTGACCTTTCGACAATTGCTATCTCTTTCTTGCCTTGCACTTGAAATGCATAGTATAGCAAAGTGTCGGGCTCGTTCTCTTGCACCTTTTTGGTGACTTCGGTGATCAAAGCAGCAACCTGACTTGATTAGACCGGGAGTCATGGAATGAGGAGGTTCTTGGATCATCTCACCTCGTCGAACTTGTCGGGCTGCGGATAGATAACCGCGGTGACATTGATCTCGGACATGGTGAAGGTTGTGGTAGGTATGGTAGGTTCTACAAAGTGTATCATGGATCAAAAGAGGAGATTGTCTACCTTAAGTACATTAGTTCACCTAGGCACAGTCTTGACCTCGGGCCATGGTAAGTGGGTCATGATGAGACTATCAGATCGGCCTCCGCTGACATTGATTGGATGGGAACCGCATTCGGGGAATTTGAAGGATACCTAGGTACCAGCAAGGTGGGGATTCAAGAAGGATTCAAGCTGGCAAGCTATCTCCGGTGCTAGAATAGCTTTCTTCTCTACTTAGTAGCTATACTATAACTTGAGTCCATCCCACTAGTACACGTGGGTCCGGGTCTGCAAGGAGTTGAGGCTCTAAGTGACCAGTTACTAGCAACTATTAATAATAGTATACTGTAACCTTTTGTATCTATTCAGATCAACGATATGAACTCAATCAACTAGTTAATTTAGCACTAGTATATCATGCCCAGTAGAGTACATGGAAGTGCCAATAGACTTCGGCCAGGATGGATGTGGCTGAAGTGTTCCATGTTCGGAGCTTGAGGCTGTGAACATGTCAGGAGTATGGAGTACTATATAAATTATCACAATATCGGAGTACGGAGTAAAGAGTACATAAAGGCCATATCCATAATAATTGAATGCTCTGGTGGATTCTATTCTTCGTGGCTGATCTGCTTGCGTCATCCCTGAGCCACATCAAGTTCTCCATCAGGCACGATGCACCTCGTACTTCACACTTCTTAGGGCATCAGACAACCCCGCTGCCTAACACCAGTGCTATGCAATTGCATCCTCCATAATTCTCTCTCCCTATATAATATTTGTATCCTCATGGTCATACTGGTTCACATTATAGACTTGATCCTTTTCAGGCTGCAACATTCTCGGTGGGCCTCTGATCGACTCTCCACCGCCAAGTGACATCGATAATAATAGCCACCCCCGGTGTGGCGCTTTCGATCCCCCCCCTCGGCTGCTTTCTTCTTCCTCTTCCACATCCTCCCACCATACCTCAATCTACCTTCATGGCCGACTCAGTACTCCCTGAGCCGACAGCGCTCCCCGCGCTCTCCGATGCGCGCCCATCCAGTGCCGGTCGCGACTCCGGCCACTCGGGGGCCCTCGACCAACACCAACCACAACCCCAGGCCGCCATATCTGATGAACTGAAAGCTCGCTTGGACAAAGTGGTAAACTCGGAGGTGAGTCGCCAATGGCTAAACTACGCCCCACGATTGTACTCCGGGAATTGCCATGCTGATTGACATATCTCCTAGATCGGCATCACCACTCTCCTTACTCGTCTGAAGCAAAGCGTGGCCTCCGCCCAAGTACGTCACTGCCATATATCCCCATGTCGAAGAGGAAAGGTTGCACTTGCTAACTAATACCCTTTTGCGTCTACTTAGGACTTTTCCAGCTTTCTCAAAAAGCGAGGCTCCTTGGAAGAAGAGCACGCTCAGGGGCTGCGCAAACTGTCCCGCGCCGTGAACGAAGCCGCGCAACGCAACGACAACCGCCAGGGCACGTACAGCTCCAGCTACAAAGATATCCACCGCCTGCATGAGCGCATGGCCGATCATGGTCTCCAATTCGCCGTATCACTCCAGCAGATGGCAGACGATCTGCGCGAGCTTTCCGCCAACATTGAGCGTGGCCGCAAACAATGGAAACAAACCGGACTGGCTGCAGAGAAGAAGGTTACCGATGCCGAGTCCCAGGCCGACAAGGCCAAGGCCAAATATCAGTCATTAGCAGAGCAGTTGGACCGTGTCCGCACTGGTGAGAAGACTGGAGGCAAGTTCGGCTTGAAGGGTCACAAGTCTGGTGCACAGCATGAGGAGGAGCTTACGCGTAAGGTCGAGACTGCTGATGACGACTACAAGACTAAGGTTCAGGCGGCACAGGCTGCGCGCCGGGAGTTGCTGTCCATGCATCGTCCCCAGACTGTGTTTAATCTACAACAGCTCATCGCCGAGTGCGACTCGGGATTAACGTTGCAGCAGCAGAAGTTCGGTGAGTCGTGGCTCGACATCATCTCAGCTGCTCCTTGTTACTGACAATCTACAGCTACTTTCAATGAAAAGCTCCTGTTGGGACAGGGCCTGTGCGTTAGCCCCATGAAGACGGATAGCTCGAGCTCGATTGCACCCAAGAGTCTTGCGGAGGTTGTCCGCCAGGTTGACAACGAGAAGGACCTTCACGAATACATCCTGAGCCACGAGGGAAATCAAGGTGCTGTAGCAGGAGATGAAGTCAAATATGAACCCCACCACGTAAGCTTCCCCCTTGGTCAAGTCTATACCTACTCGTGTTCTAACGCAATTTCCAGACACTTGGCGGCGGAGCTAGTACATCCTCACAGCCCAGCACTCTGAACAAGCGTCAATCTGTTCTACCTCAGACATTCTCCACTGCGAATATCTCCTCTCCTGCGACCCAACCGCCACAGAGCAATACCGATCGCTTCCAGCCGCCTTCATACCAGACCCAGTCAGAACCTACATCGGCACCACCGAACCAGCCTCCATACCCGGTCTCGGGACCACCACCCCAGCAACCTCCATCGCAGGTAGTGGTGCCAATGGCTGGACCCCCTCCAATGGAAAAGGGTGGCTACCAAACAAATCTGCCTCCTCTGAAGCCGGTCTTCGGAGTATCCCTCGAGGACCTGTACGCTCGGGATGGAACTGCTGTGCCTTTCCTAGTCTACCAATGTTTCCAGGCTGTTGAACTATATGGTCTGGATATGGAAGGTATCTACCGACTCTCTGGCAGTGCCAACCATATCAGCCACATGAAGGCCGTGTTCGACAATGGTAACTATCCCCGATCCTGATTTTTGGAGATATCCCAATCTAACTCGCTATTATAGACTCGTCGCAAGTGGACTTCACAAACCCGGAGAACTTCTACCACGACGTCAACAGCGTTGCCGGGCTCGCGAAGCTATTCTTCCGAGATCTCCCGGATCCTCTGTTCACTTCACAGTATTATACCCAATTTGTCGATGCAGCCCGTAAGTAGAAAGCTCCCGCCTGAACAAATTCAAATGAGATACTAATCCAACTATTTCACGCCAGGCATTGATGACGATATCCAACGTCGTGACTCGCTGCACGCTCTTATCAACAGTCTACCCGATGCACACTACGCTACTCTCCGCGCAATCATCCTGGTAAGCCACATCACCAGAATAAAATACCCCCTTCGAACAGCAAAGATTAACAACAATCATCAGCACCTGAACAAGGTCCAAGAACACTACACCAAAAACCGAATGAATGCAGGCAACCTTGCCATCTGCTTCGGGTCCGTATTCATCCACCGTACCAAATCCATAGATACACAACCTAACACTATCCCAGACCAACCCTCATGGGCGCCAACTCAGGCGGCAACATCGCCGACGCAGGCTGGCAAGTCCGCGTCATCGAAACGATACTAAACAACACCTTCCAAATCTTCGACGACGACTAGATGATTCACCGCACATCAATACACGTCTATCGTCGGAACGAAATACCAATACCACGTCCACACTCCGACTCCCGCACTACGTATCTCTATGCTTTCACGATCGCAGATCTCCGCCCAACCCCATCGCACCATTTGTACTGGTCTTCAGAGAACACCTCGGCATGACCTCTGCCTGCTTACTGACCTGACCTCACTTGATTTCACTTGACTCGTACCACACTAATTTGGTGTCTACCCCCTGTACATATATCATGTTGGCTTTGGCATTTTGCTCTTTTGAATTCTCACGAGTCTTATCTACCACTTGAACCCTGTACTAGTAAACTGTATAATCGACGTGCATGGAAGCGCGACTACGCTCGAAAGAGATCCTGCTGCTAGTGTTTACTATGACTTACCCTCGGACCGAAGAACTAGCGGTCCAAGTTAGTAGCCAACTAACTTATTGAAGACCTACTAGTGGGTTTTTATATCGGAATGAAAATGCGTAGGAAGAAAACGGCTCGATATAAGCGGGAGAGATGCTATTGTACATTGAAAAAAGTAATGGCTCTATATCACAGAATTGCATTGGCAGAGTCACCAATGCAACGGACGTGGCGTAAAACAGAATGGACCAGCGCAGAGAAGAGAGAAAGCGACGGCGATACCAGGAATCGAAGGAAGGAACGGGCGTCACATCCATCACACCACCGTTCTCAGTTCAAATCCAGAATTCCCTGCGGTTCCTCTTGCCGAAGCGGGCGATGCACGAGTTCATTTCATGAAATCCTTCATCGCATCGAGTCTCTCCAGCGCCGTCATGCCCGGCGCAAAGGAGGGGTCGTGCCAGACCTGCTCCATAGTCGTTGGCTTGGTATTACCCCAAACGCGCCAGCCAGCGTCCTTGCCGTTCCAGATCAGCTGCTGGATCACGACGTACTCGGTAACGTCCTGCTGCTTTGCCGGTTGGGCGGCGACGTCCTTTGAGTTCGAGGCCTTTGTCATGGATTGGCGGGATGAGACGCGCAGGACGATCTGGCGGATGCCGGACTTGGCGACTTCAGGGAGTTGGGTGGCGCGGTCCGAGAGGACGCGCACGCCTGTGAAGTAGGTGCTGGGTTGGCGGAGCCATTTGATTAGGTTCCAGGTTACTACTTCTGTTGGGCGGCGGGCTTCAATTTGGGAGATTAATTTTGTGGCGAGGCCGTCGCAGGTTATTTGCTTGAGCTTGGAGATGTCGCCGCTTTTATTTGGGGGTTAGTTTTTATAGTGCGGGATGGGGAGGCGAAGGCGTTGCTTTGCTTACCTGGCGAATGTGGTGTACATGTTTTTGTAGAGGGAGGTTGCGATCTTTCGACGCTCTGTCAGGAGGAGGGGGTAGTTGTTGTCCTTCTTGGTATAGATGATCAAGCTGGTTGATGTTAGTTGCCATGTCTTGAAGGGTTGAGTCTTTCTGCTGCTCGGGGATGTTCATTCTTGCCCTCCCTACCACCAGGATCTGATATTCCGTGCGAGGCGGAAGTAGAACAAGCAGGAAGGCTATGTAGGGCTCACCTCATGAAGTTCTGGAACCATGCCTTAATCCAGGTCCACTCCATTTGGAGCCGATCCCGCGGCTTGTCGAAAACCGAAGGCATATCCCTCCACAGCGGCCGGACGAAGGTTCCCGGTAACAATCCAATATCATTCGGTAGCTGGCCTGCGAGAAGGTCTTTTGATCGGACCTTCATCGAGGGCTGGGATATAGAGCGCGGGCTGAAGTTTTGCGTCTTGAAAGCCCATCGTTGCGACGCCTGTGAAAAAGACCGGCATTGCGGCGCGCCAGGGGCGTAGGATCGGGCATTTCCCAGGCTCGACCGTGTAATCGAGAGAGTCTTGCCCGCAGGCGAACGAAGTGAGGAAGCCATGGCGAGTAGCGAAGGACTTGGCGGATTGCGTCGGGGAAATAAGTGTCTCGAGATTGGCCCAAGAGAATAAAAACCGGAGTCACGTGTAGATCTCCGCGATATGGCAAGGTCCTCCACTGGAGAAGCCCTTCCAGACACTCCACCCAATTCTTTCTCTTTATATTTTATCTTGTTGCCCGGTCTTCGGATCGCTTAGGGGTAGCTTTTTGATTTTTCCTCTACTACAGACGATCCTCCACATATCGAGGGACATTCGTTCTGTACAGTTTTTTCTCGAAAATCTATTGATCAGGGGAGACCCGGCCCAATCAGCCCTACTCAAACACGTCCTGGTCACAACGAGCCCAAGCAGTTCAGACATAAAACGAAGCAACCGAGATATTCTCGTGGGAACTCCAAAGAGTCCAAAACGAACCCACACCGACTTGCGCGCCGGCCGCATATGCCGCGATTCTTCGTCAAGGCTGGCTCCTCGACGGAATGCGTCTCCTCCGCCGTACGCTCCCCCCGCTGAGTCGCCTCGCGAGCCAGACCTAGATCTCTCTCGGACGAACCCACTTCCTCAACTACTCCGGCCTACGGCAACATTGCCCGCGGTCCAATTCATGAAAGAAGTGACTTCCACAGCGCCGCCCGCTGTCGCGCCCTCCCCGACCTCCTCGACATCCCACACCCCACTCGGCAGCGATGCTGGCCAAGCTGCTCCTTCACCCCTTCACCCGCGGGTGGCTGTCATACTGGGGGTTGACCGCAGATGGTACATCCCTCTGCTGGTCTGTCGGGCAATGAGCACGGTGCCTTCTGCCTGGTGGGGGCTGCGATGCGCCTTCACCTTTTTGGCAGAACTGTTGCATATTCGGCCCGGCATGGGACGCGAGGGGTGGGCGGCGGCGATTGTAGGCAGCGTGGGACAGGAGTGGGATGTTGAGAGGAGGTTTCGTGTTACTGAAGTCGCTCTGGCTATTATGTGGGTAAGTAAAGAGGTGGCACGCGATGTGATATTTCAACCGTGACTTTTTCGGGCTGGGAACCAGTGATGCTAACTTTCTCGCCAGTGCTGTGCATCCGCATATCTATCTTATTTCTTTGCAGATTGTATGATGTCTCGATGGTAAGTTTCACTCGCCCTGAACATTCGCTATCATTCATTTTCCTCACCGGTTCTCCACTTCCAGGCTCTTGAATTATACACCTCCGGCGGTTGTCATCCGCCTTTTAACAACGAATGGATTGATCGCATACACTACTTCCTGGGTTCTCTATCTCTCTGGCGCATCCTCTGACCCTAGGCTTCTACTACCCGCCTGGATATCCATCACCACTGTACGTGCTTTTCCTGCCCATGGAAACACCAATTGATGATAGTGACTAACCCTTTTCACCAGAGCTTAACCTTCGTCTACCACGCTACCCAAAACCACGCGACGATAAAACGAGAAACAACAGCATCCTTACTAGTCGTCTCAGTGGCCAGTTTCCTCAGCATGTCCTCGCTGCTCTTACAACTCCATCTCACCCGCGAAAACGAACCAGAAGTCCCAGTCTTCGTGATCACCCGCAAACTCTGGGACTGGGCGGTAGCAATCTTCCTGCGCATGCGAGTCGCAGATCCCGCAGAACTTTGATAACACCCTTTGCCTCATTTCATTCTATTCCATTTCTCTTCTTTCCCCCTTTCGCTTTGCTTTTCTCCTCGTCTCCTTTCCGGGGGTCTATATTTACATATATTTCTTCCTTATGCACTACCCCAAAACCTACCGGTCGATACCACCGAGTGCCAGCGTTGCCGCGAGATCGGGCCGAATTGTATATTTCGGGATTGTCATTTTCTTTTCTGGAGTGGGTGCATAGCATGAATTGTGTTAGGGCTCTGCTTTTTTTGTGATCATGTACACACCGATCTTTGACAGATCTATTTACTTTCTTACCTAATTGCATTTACCAGTAGTACTATACTCTCACCTAAAAAGTCGGTATGTATGTAGAATAGTTGTATTTACAATCGGTGGACCTAGATAACGAATACCGGCAATCTGAACCTAAATAAAAGGCGCAGTTGATCAATGTTCGAGTTCAAGGGAACCTTTAGGTGCAACCTGCTTCCGCGCCGGATATCATTCCTGAGTCATCCCACCTACTACCTGACGTGATTACTGCATCCTCCCTTGTAGCACAATTGGTAGTGCAAGTGATCTCGGATCACTGTGTTGTAGGTTCGAGTCCTATCAGGGGTTTTTTCTTCCCACATTGAATTTAGTTTTTACATTAAACTTCCTACCTAGGTACTAAGACTTGACTATCAGAAATAGTAGATACGCAATCTGAAAAGGGCTGGAACATGGGAATACACCGTAAACGCGAATCAAGTACCCTATCGGGCCTTTGAAACCAGTACTGCAACTACTAGTAGTACTGCTGCATGAATGTAAATACTAAAGCAGGAGCGCACTCAGGGTAACCTACATGTACTACAAGACACAGTCCTAGTATCCTAGCAATTCAATTCCATGTTTCCGATCAGCAGCTATGGCAAGGAATGCAATGCAGAACATGGAAGAAAAGAGCAGATAAAAAGGGGAGAAAGTAAAAGGAAGACGGTAAAGACCGACCAGGCGAGCACATGCGCACAAAGCAAAGGAGTCATGAGAAGCTCAACCCTTCCTCTCGAAACCCTAAACACCCGGAGCTTCTCGCCACGCAAGACGCAGGGTCCCGTCGGAAAAGCAAAGGAATGGAAAAAAAAAGGATAAGAGAATAAGATGGTGAAAAAATAAATAAAGTAAAAGCACACACGCGCAAACAAGTGAAGAGTTAAAAAACGCATCGTCTGTCTATGCAGGTATGGGTATCTACCAACGCCTCGTTCCGTCGTGGATCCCGTTCTGTGGAAAAGAAACACTAATGATAATGCCGAGTATGAGAGGAGGAACAACCCCGATTTCCGGCCGGTCATGCTGGGACCGTATCGCTGGAAATACAGAGGGAAAAGCGGGGGGGTTAATCTCATATCAACAATGGCCCAAGTCTAATAAGCCGGGCTCAGAGTGGTGAAGGGCAGAAAGCAAAGACATTTGACCGACTGGGTGGGCCGGCTGTGCGCGCACAGCCGGCGGTTAGGGGATACATCGCGTGCTTCCTATCCAACCGCTCACGGGGCAACATAGACTGGGAAGAAGGGACCGGAACAAGGCATGGTGACGTGTTTAGAAACCGTGGACCTGGGCGGAATATTAGTATCGATGGGAGGACGGGGACTGTGAGGAATGGCTTTTGTCAAAGAACGTACCTTGATGGTCTTGGCATCCAGCTCAAGGCCTTCCTTCTTGTCGGTCAAGAACTCCTGAACATCCTTACGCTGATCTCCTTGAAGCTGAATCACCTCACCCATCTCGGTGTCGGAAACAATGGTGCCATTGCAAGCTGGAAGGGAAGGGTGTTAGATATCGTTTCGTTCCTCATGTACCATGGTTGGCGATGAGGGGGAGGGGTGAAAGGAAGTAACGTACCGAACTTCTTCTTGATGACCTTCAGAATTTTCTTCTGGTCAAACTTCTTTGGAAGACCCTGAACAGTGGTCAGAGTCTTACGACCATTGCGCTCTGTAGTATATATGGTTAGCACGTGCCCAAGGTCCAAGTAAACACGGGGCTTAAGTCGTAGTGGGGTTCGACTAGGAGAGGAAGACGAAGTAAAGGGACGTACGCTGAATCCGAATATGGATGTAATTCTGAGACTGTTTAGTCTCGCCGGTGTCTTCGTCAGCTTCGGCGAAGGGGTCTGTTGAAGAAAATGTGTCAGCCGCAGTCCAGTGCCAGAACTTTACCCCGCCACAACGATCGACGAGGGGGGAGCAGTGCGATGCAACCCTCCCAATCACCCCAAGCACATGAAGCCAGAAGCCAAAATGTATTCAAGTTGCAGACACTACTGCATCAAGACCGCTCGAGGGTGGTGTTGAGGCAGGTACAATATATGCAGGCGTGAAGTGGGAGGGAGGGGGGGGCAGGTGGCGACCCAACTTACCGAAGGTCTTGAGGTTTTCGATGGACATAAACTCGGCCTTTTGTCGTAAACGACTCTTGAAATCGGTGTTGGTAAAGAGAGCGAGGGGGAGATTCAGTATCTCTGGAAAGTGAGCGATCGAGAGCGTGTGTGGGGAAGATGAAGGTGGTCTGGTGTTCGAGGGAAGAATCAGAGGGAAAGGCAGAGTTGACTAGCCTTTTGTGACGGGGTGCCCGGGAAGGCGGTGTGTGACTAAGCACCCACTGAACCCGTGAATAGCTACATGCGATAGTGACAGTGACAGTGATGGTCGACTTTTTACTAACTAGTATTTACCTAAAGTACACGGAGTAGACAGTACAGTACAGTTCAGTGTTGCTTCAATTAATCTAATCGCTAGAGTGCTAGAACATGTCAAGTGGTAGCATGGTCCATTTACCGGACACAAATCCACTCATTATTTGTACAGCATGAGTCAACCCATCGTACAGCCACCATTTTACTGGACAGGCAGTGCAGCTGTGACCTCTAGACGAGATTTCCAGCCGTCTCACCCCGGCCGCACGGATTATACGAATTGACGATTAGGCAGGTTGGTATTGAGATAATGGTATCATTGAGGTTCGGAGGTTTAGGCGGGAACTGGAGCGGCGACGCCGCCCTTAGCCTGAGGAGGCAGGAACATGGGGAAGTAGGTCTGCGGATATAGTCAGAGAAAAATGCACGAGCAATTAGTGGGTGGATGGTGGCGAAAGGACATACAACGACCAGCGCCATCACTAGAAACAGACAGATTGGTTAGTATACGGTGACCTCAGCGCGGACAGGGTGTATACGAACAGGACATCATGACCGACATGTAAGCCGGTGTGGAGGCATTCTTCTTTTGCTCGGGCGACTCGGACAGCCAGGACTGGAGGGAGAAGACGAAAGACACCCTGTAACCGTGTCAGAAAGGGTCGGATCCAACGGAACTCTGGGTATGGGTGTCATGAGCATACCATCCAATCATCCTTTAAGAGCGAACATTTTGTTAACCACGAGATACTATCTGATGATGATTTCTTCGAATGCGCCGCTCGGCTTACCTGTTGCGCGTGAACATCTAGAATGTGTCAGCTCACTGCTTCACAAGCTCGGAACGCCGACCTTGATCGGTTTATCGGGGAAGAACATACCGCAGCCATCGGCATAGTGCTCGACATGGTGCCTGCTGCTATATCAGAATCGACGCTCACATGGTGCCAGGTCCCAATGCTGGCGGGGGAGGGAGGAGGTGGAATGAGGTGTGGCGTACTGGACATATCGGCCTCGCTGGTGCTCTTAGGCGGGTCGACATAGGGGATCGCTGGTGCCACGTCAGTATTGAACAGATGGAGATGAATAAATTCGACTGACCGAGATCCGCCCGTCGCATATCCTTGGTTGACGACATCTTGCTGTGCGGAGTGGAAGATAGGAGAGAGGACAGAGGTGAATAGCCGCCAAGGCCCAAGGCGAATGGGAAGTCCCCCCCCGGGGAAGTGTGGCCTGAGGCAGACTACGGAGAACTTTCGACTGGGGGACAATTGGGAGATAATGGACTAGTACTACGAATTGTCATATCGAAAATATAGCGACTACATAGCTAGAACTCCGGATACAAGAAATCATGATCTAGAGAAAAGAAATTTCGACATTTCAGCAGGGAAAAGAAAGGCCCGGGCTGTCGGTTAGGCAATCTTTGATCACCGCATACTTGCAGGGCGACCCGCTCAAACCTGGGGACGATCTCAGTTCCGAAATGGTCGGTGAGACGTTGCCAGATGTGCTGCAGATCGAGATGGTGTCTGGATTGGCCTGGTCGCACACGCATCACGCATCGGACCTCCTTGCATCCTGCAAGCACAGCATCTTTCATCTCCAACCGGGCCACGCCGACGGGGGAAAGGGCGCCATTTACCGATGGCCAGCCATTGTTGCAGCAATGAGATAAAGCCCAGCCCAACCCAGCCAGCCTCAAAACAGTGCAGAGTGCTTGATGGTACGACCACCACGACCCACACCTAGTTCGGAAAAAAGGCCCAGCTGATACGATTCCAGCGATGCAGCCATCCGACAGTGGGCCGGTAGTGCGGAATGTGGACGCCTCGGAGTCCGTCGAGCGCGGGTTGCGTGCCGAACGGATTGGATGGGGGAGACAAATAGGGAAAATAGGGAAAATAGGGCAGATAGAGACAATCATCAGCCGAGAGAGAGAGAGAGAGAGAGAGACTGACCACTCACCCTACACCGAGTCCTGCAGATTGATCCAATTCCATGTCTATCATGTCCATCTTGTGTATCATGTCCAGCTGCGACTAGCACGGGGAAATGGGGACTTGATTCCGCGTGGACAAACCCCCCTTGTGAAGATCAAGTGGGCCAATTCAGGAAGGGAGATGCGACGGCAAAATGAATTTAGGTCAAGCCGTTATGGATAGCCGACGGAGAATCCTAAACAAAGGGTTCCGTAGAAAACAAGTAAGCTGTTCCGAGGATGGAAAGGGGTCAAAGGGGGGGCTACGGATGATAATCCGAGGGTCTCAAGGATGGGATCTAGTATGGAGACAGAGTACATAATAGTATTGATTCTGTGCACTACAGTAGTAGTATGAGTGGACAGATCAGATTTATACTCTCCGTAGACCGGTTAAAAGGGGCCAATGGATCCTCCAACTACCTAGGTATACTCTCTACTGTATACTTGGGAGGGAAAAGAGATATAGAGATATGTGGTATATGTCCATTTTAATGGAACACCCGAGACAACAATATTTACCCATCTGCCTTTCATCTGCCTTCCTCATCTGCCTTCATCGGCCTTGATCATACAATAACCACGCCACTCATCGCAGGGTTTGTGGAGGAAGACTGATTCCGTCGATCCGGTGGAGCCCCGGAGGAGGACGGCTGATTTGTGCCGACTTACGTTATCCTCATCAACACCTCCGATAACGCCTTTCTTCTTCTCTTCTTTCCCTCTCCTGTATACCAGATTTCACAAAAAAAGAAAGAAGCATTAAACGCGTTCCTATTGCCCGCTCGGGCCCCCGCAATCGCCTATCACACCTCGTGAACACTGCATGTCGTGAGCTGTGATTTGGACCGATCGACCTCGCATCTGCATCAATCGATATCCCCGACTCCCTCTCCCGCCCCCCAGTCGCCAAGTCTCCCTCTGATGGTCTTACGTCGCCTATTTCCTTTCACCGTCCCATATATCGTCCAGTAACAAGCCCAACAACTCGAATGATTTACAGAAACCCCTTCGGACAAGACACCATGAGCCTAAGATGAACCCCCATTCCTCTGCCGGCGGCCAATCATGGGGCCACCCGATGCGCTCGCTGAACGGTGGCCCTGCTCGGCCTGATCAGGCATCAGTGTCTCTCCAGTCCAATATTCCAGTCGAATCCTCGCAACTGTCATCCCGCCAGCCCATCGCGATCGACTTGACCGGTGGCGGGTCCGAATCGCAAGACAGAGAACCGCCGCCGAAACGACCGCGACTCGATGTATCTGGATCGTCAAATTTGAGCGAAGCTGGTGCAACAGTTAATAGCGCGGAAACAAAAAATACTCCGGGGAGCGCCGGTTCGCGAACACAGCTCAGCTGGCGCGGCCGGCCGCTGTGGTCGTTCCAGGCCGTCATGTCGGAAATTCCGGGCAGCGAGAGTCGAGCCGATGGTGCAACTTCGAAGCCCTCATCGCCGCCTCCATTACCTATTCAACCATGGAGCAATGCACCCGCAGACCGTTCGCGAAATGTGGGTACACAAACTACAGAGAACATGCCCGACACCAAGGTCCAAACAACACCTTATCGCATCCAGGTCCCTTCCGTGGCACCAAAAATCAAAGGCGAGAGTAAGTCGATTGAACTGGTTTCCATGAAATTCATCGAGATGGCTAACACATGCCCTTTAGAAGTTGCCGACTTCGCGCCGTGGACAGGGAATCATCCGGAAGATATTCTCAACGAACAAACCGCCAAGCAAGGATACTATGACCGAACCCAAGTCTCTCAGAACGAGTCAAACACGGCCCGCCCCGCTCTATACACCCAGTTCAAACACCGCGCTGGTCTGCAAATGCTTTCATCTGTATTCTCGGCTGCGATGGAGATGCGACAAAACCACAATACCATCAATGCCCCGTCAACCTTCAAGCCTCCGCCACGAGTCACGCTCACCGACAACAAGCGAGAGGCCTGGCTTCGAGACCTCGCCAACCAATCTGTTCCGCTGCGACGACTCAGCAGAACTATCCCACACGGTATCCGCGGCAAGGTCCTTCTCGATCAGTGTCTAGGCAAATGGATTCCAGTTGCCCGAGCTGTTTGGCTTGCAAAATGTGTGGGTGCCAACGAGATTCGAGCCTTCAAAAGAAAGGGCACCAGTGGTGCTTTGGCCGTGGGGTTGGAGACAAAGTGGGTACGAGATTGGACTTCCAATGTACAACAGTTTGTGGAGGGTGTTTTTAGCTCCCCAAAGTCTTTGAACTGGAAAAGCAAGATGACTTATGCAGTTGGATTAACTGCCCGTCTGTTCTTTGAGAACCTGCTGGACCACGATAATTTCCTTGAGTGGTTCCTTTCATCCTTTGAGGCGGCTTCCATCGCCACAGTCCCTGTTTGGTTATTGATGCTTGGCATTTACTGGAACAATATCATGCGGTACCGACGACGGGGACGACAATTGGCTGAAATATTACTTCAAAAACTCCAACAGGTGGGTCCATTTTATATCTCTACCTTGTGCGATCAACGCTAACCCTTAATTATAGACTTCTGAAGTCAAGCTCAGCACCCTCAAGCCTCTTGTGGATCGATTATCTCGTTTCATCACAAAACTGGCCCGTGAACATACCTCATCCATGGTATTGCCGAATTCATGGGATTTGTACAAATCACAAGTGTCATCATGTCTCGATTTGGAACAGAAAGCAGACCGAATCCTTTTTCAAAGCCTCTCAGAGCGCAATGCACGAGTGCAACGACCGCGCCACTCGAAACAGGCCGCACGAGGCTCACCCCAGCAACGCATCATTCGACTTCTAGACTCGGTATTATCTACACGGGACATCTCATCGGTCTCCTCTGCCTGCCTGGATGCAGTAAGCAACAGAGCTGTTTTGGTCTCAAAGTTATTGGAATGGCTCGCCACACCGTTCCGTCATGGTATTTGTCGAGTCTACATAGGAGTTCGCCTTCTACGAAAGTGGAAAGCAGCTGGAGTTGATGTTGACGACCATATACTCGCCTTTCTTACGCGGACCGGGAGCTCCAAAAAGCTCAACATGGACAATATTTACCACGCCGTATCCGAGCTCGTCAGGTCACAGACTTTCTCGGTTGGTCGATATCTTCAATGGTTGATGGCAAAGGGAATTACGAGCTTTGCTTCGAACGAACAGAGAACGGTAAGTGTTAATATGACTCAAAATAGTTGAATTTCCTGGAGCTAATTTCCATCAAAGCTGCACGATCTGCCATGTGATGTTGGATTGATCGTCCAGCTTCCTGTTGGCCGACTTCCAGAGCATGTGAGTAACTTGCGTGGTACTCTATTGAACCGCATGGGATTCTCCGCTTCGGAAGAGACTGCAATGATCGCGAGTGTCAAGGATCTGATTTCCCGTCGTCTCCCTGCTCTTTTCGACGCACCAATGGACGCAAAAGAACCCCTTCAAGTGTTCCCCGCGAAAATGAGTTGGGCCGTCAAAGCCGAAGTCTGCCAATGGCTACGACGCACGATCGCCGATTACACCCGTGACGCCACCCAGTAAGTCTTCTTGACCTCTTTCTCACTTTCAATAATACCAACGTCATTATTAGTTCAAGTTTCCGAACTGCCTTCTCCAGCGAGAAGGTTCCCTCTATCTCTGCCGTTTCACCGAGCGAGTTCTACATCATCCGTGACATCTTGGAGAACTTTGGTGATATTTCCATGCTTGCAGACATCTTGAGAATCACGTCGAGCTCTGAAGACTACACTGTTCTTGCATCTATCGCCGACACTACAAACTGCCACTTCGACTCTCTGTGTGCAATTGGCGCAACCGCCGACCTATTCCGAAAAGTTGTAGACGCATATGCCGGGTTGAAACGGTTCGGCATCCCGAATTTGGACCTTATGTTTTCTCTTATCGAATTGGGCATGCGCATCCCCAACGAGCTAAACACCATTGCCATTCTACGACAAGACCTCTCCCGCATGGAGAACCGGTCCGTTATAGCCGCATCATCGCCGGTATCTGACCATATTCCCGATTCACTAGGAGATGCCGATCCTCTGTTCCGCGAAAAGCTGGACCATTTCCTTTCATCCGGAAATATCATGGATGAGCCTACCCTTGACACCATATTCAATACTTTGACCAAGCACTTGGAATCTGGCAATGACGGTGCGAAGTTGTCGGCAAACGACACATGCCGATATCTAGCGCAGCTCCGATCATTCCAGCCGAAGCATTTCGATGGGATCCTCGCCCGCTGGGTTTGTAGCCATCTGCGGGCGCCTGATCGCTGTACTTTACTTCGTATCCTTCCACCTCTCATTGGAGTTGGGTGTGTCACTATCCGGTCATTTTTGTCTCTTGTGAAACGGATTTCATACTCTGCCAAGGTCATCCCCAACGCAGCGAGTCTTCCAGCGGATCTTGTCGCGCTTCTTGTGACTCGTGCGGAGGATGACGGGTACCTTGACTTGGTCTCCTACCGGTTCCGACTTGCACAACAAGAGTTCCTTTCAAAGGACTCTGATCAGGCTCTTGGGATCGCCTGCAGTGCTGCTGCAGCTCTTGATACGTCAACTTCAACCCCGATCGTCCAACGTAAGAATCTGGAAAACTCGATGGTCACGCTGTTGCACGAGCTCCTGGTGCGCAATCCTGGCTGCTCAGATCAGAAATGCGTGCAGAACCTCTTAAGTCAACATCCAGCGGCACTCGCTTTGCTGCAGAGAGCGCTCGACATCTTGCTCGACGCTGACTTTGAAAAGCGCTCGTCGGGTGTGGAAGCTGCTACCTCATCGACCTACAACCAGTGCTCAGCGAATCAGGGTTCGGTTGTTTCCGAGGTCGAGAAACTTGCCAGTACAACAGACGACTTCTCGCTGCCATTTTGCCAACTGAAGCTTCAGGTTCTCTTCAATGCCGACTCTGGACACGAGTTCCGAGACAGGTTTGTAGATGCGATGTTCAAAACGGTCGTGGCAGATTCTCGTTCGCAGAAGCTTCACTGGGTTGACCTCGTTTCTCTTATGAACCCAGATGCTGTCCGCCAAATTCGCGAGCGTGCTGAAAAAGAATTTTTCGCCATCCCAATCTTTGAAGAAGCGACCGAAACCCTTTCGTCTCCACGAAACATGGGCACTCTTCAAACAGCCAAGTTGTATCTCACCATTATCGAACAGCTTTCCGGCAGTATACCTGACTCGGGGACCCCGGCCGTTGCTTCGGCTGTCGTGGAAAAGATGGACGCGTTGCTCCAGAAGATTCTGACAATGCAGCCAAGCTCCCACAACAATGATAGAAGGCGAACTGCGGCCTCGCCGAACCAACAACGGAGCCATTTCGAGCGATCCCTCGCCTTTTGGTTCTCTGCGCTCTTGCGCATGGCTGTCCTCCACCGTGCTTCATTCATGCAACCTTCCCCGACTCTGAAAATTGGTTCTCCTCAAGAGCAAACTCGATTGTTGACGTCAATATTCTGTGTCGCGCTCTCTCGTCTTCCCGGTGAAGTTCTACGCCTCTTCCCAGGGGCGGACTACTTTCCCCATCCAGGCGCTTCCGAGAACCACAGCCCTTGCCCGGGAATTCTATTGCAGACCCATGCCTTGGATGTGGCTGCCTCCTTGATCGATGTGTTCCCAGACGAGGTTCGTCTCCAATGTGGCCGCTTTCTCAAAGATAAATGCCCGCCTTTCGTCCCACTCCAAAACGACACCCGCTTCTCCTACCTTCTCGGGCCCACGTCCGATTTTTCTGCTGCTGCTGCTGCGCTACAGTCAGCTTCAGCTCCATCTCCAGCGGCATCGGCATCAACGCCTACTCAGTCATCCGCCAACTTCCCTACCGCTACCACGTACCAACAACCACCAGCGCCGTCATCTGGCCCTCCGAACGGACTCGCTGAAATCTCCAAATGTACGGTCAATCAGCTGCGCCTTGACCATCGTGGAAGGATAGGTGCCCCGTTCCCAATCCGCTCCTGGGAACTATTGGAGGATGCAGCACCGTTCGTTGGAGTCAACGACACTGCTGTAAACCTGAGTTACTTTGATGCCAGACGTGTCCGAGCCTAAAGCAGGACCTTGAGCTCGGCATACACACACCCCCTCACCCTCTCCTCTTTCTCTCCTTTCATTTCAAACATCTCGATTTCAACTTCTCTGCCAATACCCCTTTTTTTCTCATTAACCCCGATACACCTCTTGTCTTATTCATGTCATGTTCAAATTGCATTTTGGAGCGCGAAGCCAAATCGGAGCATCTCATCACTTGCATCCTCTCTAGCATTGTCGCATATTTCTCATTACAGCAAAGCATTTGCGGGACCATGAAAATTCAACTCTTTATGACAATGAACACACTCCATGATGCTTGTTGCTTTGAGTTCCGGGTCGTTTTTTTCCCCCCGGTTCTCTGTCCTTCTCTGCCTTTCTATCTATTCATATCTTATTACTATTGCGCAATCCGGCGCCGGTGTGTCTGGGAGGAACGGTTCACGTCTGCATTTTGCATTCTTGTACATATACCACTGCGTTTCTATCCTCGGACGGGACCTGGCGTTGTCTCGGTATCAGACCAATGTGTCAAAGTTCCATTCTATTTTATGATGTCTCTTCTGGATCGGAAATCGTCGTTTCATGGTTCAATAACCGGTTTTAAGTAGATCATTTAGGCTACTACATTTTCCTCCCAGATAAACCTGTCAGGGTCAATTAAAGCACTATACAAGAACTCCTCTTTTCCAAGCCCCTTTAATATTGTACTAAATTCCACGATCTCATTTTATTTCATGGCGCCCACCAGGTTACTAAGAACTAGCCTAAATAACTAACTATATTAGATCCACTTAGGGCTAGTATGTCTTTCTCCGAAACAACTCCGCCTAAATGCTCCAGCGTAGCCACTGGCATCAAAACTGCTTCCACCCCAGGGTCCTGGCTATTCCCAAAGAGGAAATCACTCCGCAGGGCTGGCGACTTGGTTGGGAACTGAAACAAAAGCCATGAACCTAGGCCTATCAAGCATTTATACCGACTCGTCACATTGGCCAGACTAGACACCACATTGGAGGAAATTCATTTTATCGTCTCCACATCCGAACTCCGAAGAATCCGAGCAATATAGGAACAAATGAACTGGTCCCTGATCTAGTCCTATTCAAGTCTGATTCTAGAAGATGTCAACTTCGTCAACAGCCACGACGAAAAGCTATATAATGGCTCCGCTCGCGCGCCATCCATCCCTGCCGGATATCATCGATCAACTCACTACATTCTTTTAATACACTCTCTTTTAATCACACCCACCATGGTCCCCAGCATCAAGCTCTGCGTCATCGCCCTCCTCGGCGCAGCCTCTGTCCAGGCTGCACCTGCGACTGACATTGTGCCTACTGTCGCCTCCGCGCTGGAACGCCGGGCGTCTAGCTGTACTTTCACCGGCTCCAAGGGAGCTGCCTCTGCCATCGCGGCCAAAACCTCTTGCTCGACCATCACTCTGAACAATGTTGCCGTCCCCGCCGGAACTACCCTCGATCTCACTGGACTGAAGAAGGGAACCAAGGTACGGCCCTAAGCAAGAAAGGCCCTGGGCTTCAATATCCTCAGTATATCCAGTTCCCCGGCTAACATATGTACGTATTCTTCCAGGTCATCTTTGAGGGCGAGACCACTTTCGGCTACAAGGAATGGTCCGGACCCCTCGTCTCCGTGTCTGGAACCGACATCACCGTCACAGGTGCCTCTGGCGCTGTCTTGAACGGTGACGGTGCCCGGTGGTGGGACGGCAAGGGCACTAACGGCGGCAAGACGAAGCCCAAGTTCTTCTATGCTCACAAGATGATCAGTTCCAGCATCCAGAGCCTCAAGATCAAGAACTCGCCCGTCCAGGTCTTCAGCATCAACGGTGCCAGCGAGCTCACCCTGAACAAGATCACCATTGACAACGCCGACGGCGACAGCGGCGGTGGCCACAACACCGATGCCTTCGACGTCGGCTCCAGCACCGGTGTCTACATTACCAACCCCACCGTCCACAACCAGGACGATTGCTTGGCCGTCAACTCCGGCAAGGTCAGTTTACTTCACTCCGACTGAAGGGCCAATTGGCTAATCTAACATTTCCACCTGCAGAACATCCACTTCACCGGCGCCACCTGCACCGGCGGCCACGGTATCTCCATCGGCTCCGTCGGCGGCCGCTCAGACAACACCGTCGACACCGTCAACATCGAAAACTGCAGCATCACCAACTCTCAGAACGGCGTGCGCGTCAAGACCGTCTACGGCGCCACCGGCTCCGTCAAGGGCGTCACTTACAAGGACATCACCCTGTCCGGCATCACCAAGTACGGCGTCGTCATCGAGCAGGACTACAAGAACGGCAGCCCAACTGGCAAGCCCACCAACGGCGTCCCCATCACCGGCCTCACTCTGAACAACGTCAAGGGCACCGTTTCCAGCAGCGCTACTGATATCTACGTCCTCTGCGCGTCTGGCGCTTGCTCTGGCTGGGACTGGAGCGGTGTTAGCGTCAAGGGTGGAAAGACTAGCAGCAAGTGCTCCAATGTGCCTAGCAGTGCTAGCTGCTAAGCTAAGCCAAGCTGCTGCAGAGTGAGTAGATTGTGGGCATTGGTGCTCAAGTTCTTTTCTTACATACTTTGTACTACTGGTATTACATACTTCTAGAATTTCTTTTTGTTGGGAACTTAGAAACGGGGATGGGGGTGCGGTGGACTATTGTGGATAAATCTCGGAATAGCGATTCAATTGATTTGCATTACGCTGTTTCGAACATACATGAAATCTTTCGTACAAATAAACAAGATAAAGCTAACAAAATAATCCGGAAGCAAATATTACAACTGTGAAAAAAAAATGTGCTAGAATCCGAATATCCAAAGATATCAGACGGACTCGGCAGAAAGCAAAGTATCAAAACAACATTTGAAGCGAATATCAAACAGCACATGAATAACAAAAAAAAAAACAAAAAACAAAAAACTTTGTAGCGTCAGCAAAAGACAGAATTTAAAAAGGCCCAAAATAGCTTGAAGCTAACGCGCAAAAGAGTAACCTTCCGTATCAAAAATATCGCCAGTCTGTAGGTCAAAAACCATAACAGCCTCGTAACGACGAGGAATATTCTCTAGGCATCTATCAGGGTAGCGGCCTGCGAATTCCGATCTTCTTCATCCTTCTCGGCATGCGAATCTCCATTGTCTTTCTTCATAGCCTCCAGCTTAATCTTTTCTTCAAACTCAATCTCAAGCTCCCTGGTAATTTGTTCTACCTGGGCTGGGCTCAAGTTAAGCTTGCGATTGAGGTTTTCTTGTCGCGCGCGATCGTGCACTGAAGGTCTGGTTGATCCGGGTGAGTTGCTGCCATTGGCTGTCCGGCTCGGGCTAGAGTCCCGAGAGACTGGGGGGTTTTCTGGCGTGCTTGGCTTGTTCTCAGTTGGGAGTTCGTTGGTGGTTGGGTGGTGGTTTCCGTTTTGCTTGGGTTTGGGATGAATTGTAGCGTCTGTGGTTGGGGCGGGAGAATGAGAATTGGTGGATTCCACTGGCTCTTCGGGGATTGCCTCTTTCTTTTTGTCTGAATTGGATCCATTCTCAGCAGTTTGGGACTCTTCGGATTTTGTCTCTTCCGTTTCGTCTGAGTTTGGCGATTCGTTGGATTCATTCTCGGAAGTTGGCTTGTCTGCTCCGTTTGCTTTGGGCTCGTCGGTAGCTGGGTCCTTCTGCTCAGGCTCTTGCTCTGGGCTTGGATTTTGCGCCGGCTCTTTGGACGCTTCGGAATTCTCTGGTGCCGCAGGTGGGTTGTTTATCGGTTGCGGTTGGGCTGCTGGCTGTGCTTGCTGCGGTGGATAGAATGGAGGAGCGTTGTTGTCCGGCTGCATGTAAGGCATGTTCATAGGTCCAGGCTGTGGGACGAAATACCCCGGGTCCTGTTGGAAGTATTGTTCCTGTCCAAAATGCGGGGGGAAATGTCCATTCATCGGGTTTCCTAGAGGCCCATATGGAATGAAATAGCCATTTTGCAGTGGAATCTGTTGATATCCGTTGGGGTACATCTGAGGATTGTTGTTGTTGTTGTTGCATGTAGGTGCGCCGACTATCAAAGGTCCTTGATATCCGGAATTCAAGCCTCCTTGGCCCATGTACTGTGGGTTGTTGCATCCATTTACACTGGCATCCCCAGCATGTCCGATATTAGGCTGAGGACCATTGTATGTGTTGTTTGGCGGGGGGCCATTGTACATGTTGCTTTGCTGGGGAAAGTCGTATGTGCCGTCCGGTGGAGGGGCGTTGTATATAGTGTGTACCGGAGGACCGTTGTTTGCGTTGCCTTGTGGAGGATAGTATGTGTTGGCCGTCGGGGCAACGTGAGATTGACCTGGAATGAATGGGGGAGCTCCCGGTGCCATCCTGGAAGACATGTGCTGATTCGGAGCCGAAATGTATGGAGCACCATTTGATGGGTAGCTTTCAGGATTCTGATAATTCTGAGATGGGTTCAAGGGCTGGTGACTCGGGCGCCGGCCAGGAGCACGATGAGTTCTGTCAAATCCTGAGCTATTGTTTCTATGGGGAGCAGGGCCATTACGGTGGTGCTCATATCGGTTTTTTTGCCCGCCCTCATTATTAGCTTGGGGTCTATGTTTGGTTGGCTCT
This sequence comes from Penicillium manginii, assembly GCF_028828005.1. Lineage (NCBI taxonomy): Eukaryota > Fungi > Ascomycota > Eurotiomycetes > Eurotiales > Aspergillaceae > Penicillium > Penicillium manginii. The sequence goes on along the minus strand of NW_026643102.1, from coordinate 1,726,149 downwards.
GGAATTGAAGTGGGTGAACCGCCGTTGGCAAATGGGTTGCCCTCGTACGTGGTCTTGCGTAGATCGTATTTGGGGTTCCTCAGGAAATCCTGGGAAGCTGTAAGTCAAAGTGCAAAGAGATACAAGATGAAAGGTAGAAAAAGGCTTAAGCTCCACATACCTTGACCGCGTCGTTGCAATCCTCAACATATACGAATGTAGCTAAACAAGTCGCAGTATTACCGGACGCCAGTTGGATGTTTTGGAGACACAGTCCCTCGAGAGGACCTGCTGGCTCTAGGGTTTTTCTGGAGTCCTCTACAGTAATATGAGCACCGGATCGAAGTGACAGGCGTGCGGTTCCTGGGATAGTTAGCTTCGTAGTGACAAAGATGTATGAAGGGGGCACTAACGTTGTCCTTTGGCTCGCTCGACTCTTAGATCGCGGTCGTGCAAATTTATAGGAAGACCTTGAGCGGCACGGTCAAGGACCTTTTTCGGCATCTTCTACTTTCTATAGTTTAAGAGTTAGTGCCAGTCTTAATCCATCAATGAGTAGGTTGCAGAGTAACAAACCTCAAATTGTACAAAGGCCCCATGGAGTTGTGTATGTTTATCGATCTTGACCTTCGCGTAGCAACGCCCAAAATTGTCGAAATATTGCTCTATGTCAATCTTCTGTCGACCTTGATCCATTTTTGAGCAAAGGCTGTGATAAATTAGCGTATTGAACTTGAAATTTTGAGAATATCCAAAACTTACTTTCCAACGAAGATGCAAGCATCGGGAGGGAAAAGACCCTGAGCGTTGTGCGCAGATGGCTCTTCTTTTAAACGCCTCATCTGTCTTGGATGTAAGTTATTCCCGTTGGGAGCCATATCATTTTCAGCCATATTGAGCAGATTTCCAAGGCTATAAATGAACTGAGTTGTCAGTATATCAAAGATGTAGCAATAGCCCTATAAACAGCAAAGGCGCAAAGACGCAAAGACGCATTGACGATCAGCTGTGAAAGAATGTATGAGTGAGAGAGTTGATTCCCTTTTTTTTTGGTCGCGAAGACCTTTTTCCGCACACTTTTTCAAGCTCCGAAATCATTTTGGTATAGTACATGCCAGGGAACCAAACCTATCTGGGAACCGTCAACCATGGGCTTGACCTTGGGGCAGCGAGCACCAGTCGCTACGATTTCAACTTGACCCAAGCTTGAGCGACCACGCGCGAGACACAGGGAGCTTAGTAGGTAGAAAACATGGCAGTTAATCTATGGCATTACCCGGTGTCGTGTCTGGGTCTCTGTCCTGAACATCTAAGCCGATGGAACAAGGCAGGCAGCTGTTATTTCGAACAAACTTGTGATTCAGATATAATCTATAAATGCCTCATATTCTGAAACTTATTCTCTTGGATCGTAAAACATCCAAGATCAGCTAGCTCTATATTTCTTGTTGTTGGGGGCGAGGCTATTGGGTGACGCCTGCCATACGTACTATATTGGCACAATCAGCCAATTTGGGCCAGTGATGGGCAGTCTAATGGACAGCCTAAGGCTAAATCATCTCGTGACTCAGGTCTGAACCAAGGCTTAAGGGTGGGAAAGGAATTGAAAACTCTTACAGAAAGTCAAAACTAAATCCCTACACGATTGATGTTCAGTATCTCTAGTACCATACCTTAAGCTAGTCCTGAATACTTGGAATGTCGGCTCCGTGTAACGGTGCAATGTCTCGGTCTTCCCAGGGGTAATTTTATTAGCTTCTGGACCCTGGTGAGTTACTGCGAGAAATTACCGCACTCCAGGACTGTCTGACTGGATTCCCCGACATCCATGGATGCTGTACCAACGGCCGAGGGTGTTGTCATAGTCCTCCACACTTCATTGCCCAAGGTGATCTAGACCCTTCTTGTGCTTCTCTCATCAAAAACCTTAGAAGGTACTTTCGAGTCTTGAACTATTTTGTAATTCTCTATATTTTGGGTCCTATCGTAGTGGCCATCTAATAACTAGATGCTCTATACTACCTCGGCCCATCCTGTAGAGCGTAGCGACATTCGGAGCCACAACAGAACTACATTGGATAGTCCGATCCCATTTGAGCACCTCCTGTTTTATTAAGAACAAAAATGTACTATTGATAGTACCTCCATTATAGCCCTAATTCTCCACATATACGTATCCTAGGATGTGTAGTATAACTAGCTACGAGGTACCCATGTGGTTGCGTCTATCTTATCGCGGATGATCGGCGCCCGGCTCTTCCAACCTTCTTTCCTCACGCCACTGCATCTTAAACCTCACAACTCCGCGCCCAACATGATTCCCACTAGGAGCTTGGCATCTCAGGCTGGGTTCTTCAGGCGTAGTGCTGAGGAACTCGGTCGTCTTTCAAAAATCGGTATTTCATAGTCCTACCGCGAACTTTCGTCCCATTCGCGAACTGACACAACTCCAGCCTTCAACGCCGAAGGCCTACACACGCCCACAAAAGCCTACACCCTCCTCGACTTTGAAGATAGCTCTTCTGTTGAGGGATGCAAGACCATGGCCGACCGTGTCGTTGGTGGTTTCAGCACTGCCAGTCTGGATTACGAGCCCGGCCTGCCTGCGGCAAATATCCCGCCGCATGCTCGATTCCACGGCCAGATCTCCACGAAGCTTCCGTCAAACTTCCGCGTCGACCGAACCGGTATGTATACTTATAAACTAGGGATATCTCGCGGGCTCGGAGCTGATCTTTATCGCGATTGAACAGGATACGCCGCTTTCCGCAACCAAGACCGCGGCGTCTGGCTCTTTGGCCGTCTATACTGGGATCTCGATCCGTACTCCTACCTCGCCCTTCGCATTAAATCCGACGGCCGAAGATATACCGTGAACATTCAAACGGATTCCATCGTCGACACAGATATCCACCAACACAGATTGTATACCCGACACCACCGCGTGCGCGGCACGCCCACCGCCCCATCGCGCAACCCCTCCGAGTCGCGCGAACAGCTTAAAGAAATGTACCCGCACGGTCGTCCAGACGCCCTCTCCGATACTCCGCCCGAATCCACAATCATCTCCTCTTCCTCTTCAGCAACTACATCTGGCTCGACGGGCTGGGAAACAGTTCTCTTGCCGTTGAACTCCTTCGTCCGTACAAACTTCGGATACGTGGTGGAGCCACAGACTTCTATTATGCGCAACCGGGTTAAGAGCATTGGTATTGGTCTCACAGACCGCATCGATGGCCCGTTCGACCTGCGCATTCATAAGATTTGGGCGACGAATGGTATGGACGAGCAGGATGCTGCGGACGACAAGCTCATCTGCGGCGCCCATGCGCTTCCAGTCGATGAGGGTGTTCGTACGGGTTGGGCAGCGTCTAAGCTCCACGAGAAGGAAATCAATGAGAAGGAAACCAACGAGCAGCAGACATCCCCGACAAAGAAAAAGGGACTCCAGGGCCTTCGATCAGAATGGGATGAGTGATGGGCACCCAATTCAGCCATTCCCCCTTCGTTTGCGTTTTGCGTGTACAGTACATTATTGGAGATATAGTCCCAGCCTCGACGGGCCGAAAAGACAAATGTAACATTTTCGAACACTTCGATATTCTTTTCATCCTTGTCACGTATCAAAACCGCATATATATCATATCTAGAAAGGACAGGCAACGCCGACGTTTGCAATTTACTGACCACCGGTAAGCTTCTCCCAAGCCTCCTTGTACTTCTCGGCGGTCTTTTGCTGGATCTCCTCAGTCATCGACACACCATCCTTACCCTTAAGACCCTCCGAGGTAAGCCAGTCCCGCAGGAATTGCTTGTCGAAGCTCGCCTGGCCACGACCAATCGCATACGATTCCTTGGGCCAGAATCGTGACGAGTCCGGGGTCAAGACCTCATCAGCCAGAACAACCTCGTTCGTCTCCTCGTCGACGCCAAACTCGAACTTGGTGTCGGCGATGATGACACCGCGCTTGTCCGCATACTCGTGCGCAACCTTGTACAATTGCACGGCCAGCGCCTCGACGGTCGAGGCATACTCTCCGAGAATCTCGGCAGCTGTGCATTCGCCGTCAGTTTCGATCTTGACTTTGAAAGAAGAAGGTAAAAATGTTGCGGGCAAAGCGTCGCAAGTCACGTACCTTGGTCGGGGTGGATGTTCTCATCGTGCTCGCCCTGCTCCGCCTTGGTGCTAGGAGTGTAGATCGGTCCATCGGGGAAAGCCTGGCTCTCCTGGAGACCTGCGGCGACCTTGATTCCGTGAACGGTGCCGGACTTCTTGTACTCATTCCAGGCGGAGCCGGTGATGTAGCCGCGGACGATGGCCTCGATGGGGAGAATGCGGAGCTTGCGGACTTGCATGCTGCGGTTCTGGAGCACGGGGCGCAGGGATTCGGGGATTTGAGGAGGCAGGTCGAGGGTGATGAAGTGCGTGCGCAGCGAGGGGACGGCTTCCTTCAGAGCGTTGAACCAGGTGCGAGTGCAGAGGGTGAGCAGAACTCCCTTGTTGGGGATTCCCTATATGACAAGTCATTGTCAGTTATCAGTCTGGGGGATTTCTCCGGTTGAATTGGGCTGTTGAATTGGAGGAAGAGCGTGTACATTCTCCATGATCACATCGTAGGCAGAGATACGATCGGTTGCGACGAAAAGGAGAGTCTTGTCGTCGATTTCGTACAGGTCGCGAACCTTGCCCCGGGCGACGAGGGGCAAAGCGCCTTGCAGATCGGTTGTTGTTAGAGCTTGGGACATGGTGTTGCAATTGGGATGTGAAATGTCTAGAAGTTGTAAATGCGTCATGTTAATTTTTGGCGGGGCACCGAGGGCAGTTGCAGCCTGAGGCCCTTATCCGCCTTTATCGCGTCGCGCGATGTCAACTTCCTATAAGGTTACCTTCCGTCTACCCTGGCGAGATTCAATATGGCCTGGTCGTGACCAGAAAAAAACAATGGCCCGTTACTTAACACCCTGGAGAATCTCTCTACTGTGTTTGATCACCGTGTACACCGATGGCGTCGTCCCCAACTCGTCCGCCATTCATGTGTTGTCCTTCCTGACCGCGGGTCTCTTCCCTTTAGATCCCGCCGATAAGCAATGGGAGAGTCACTACCTGCCCAGCATTGATGAATTGGAGGAGGTACTCTCACATCATGAGTCCTCAATCCCCGGCCGCACGTTATGGGATTTATTTCTCAGGAAGCTATGGACCCTCGACTCGCTCGATGCCTTAGAGGAGTTCATGAATGATGTCCTGCCATCCCTCTTGTCGAAGACGCGTGAGCAATTGATCCAGGAGCGTGATGATGGTCTCGCTCCGGAAGAGGAGGGAATGCGCTTGTCTAGGAGCTCGCCGCTGGGCGTGTTTGTGCGCAGAGCCTGTCTCGAATACACGCGGCTGCAGTTCCATGACTCGGTGAACTTGTGGACTGGATTTGTCAAGTACCGTCTGCCAACATATCATATGTGGGCGCGGAGGAATCCATCAGATGAGCAGTCGCCGGTCGATATTAATCTTACCATGAATGGTCTAGATACCAGCAGCTACCTTTCGCAGGTAGTCTATGGTGATTTTGAGCAAGAAGTGCAGGACGATGGCATGGTTAGTATCAAAGATGCTGAGCGACTGGTTGAATTCCAGGTTGGCGAGCTACAAAGTATGTTGAGCGTCCAAAGGTGACAAACTCCTCTGCTAACGAGCATAGGACTGGGAGGCAGAGTTCCAGACGAGATGAGGACGCAACTCAAGCATATCATGACCTCCGAGTCATCAGTTCCCATACTGATGTACTATCTTGAGTACGTGCAATTTACCTGATCAACCTAACCTCCCTAAACATGGATTGTCACTGACAATATTCAGGTATCTCGATGCCTGGAAAGCTGGTGATTACACATCAGCTTTCGACAATCTCCATCGCTACTTCGACTACACTATGCACAGTAACATTGACCGGAGTGCTTATCAATTTGCTCTGCTTAATCTGGCCATCATCCAAGCTGATTTCGAGTGCTTCTCCGAGGCTATTTCCGCCGTACAAGAGGCCGTTGCCATTGCGCGTGAATCCCACGACATGAACTGTCTCAACTTCTGCATGAGCTGGTTGTACCATTTTGGAAAAGCGTTCCCGGAACAAATGCGAGAAGTGCAAAACAGTGGCATGCTAGGAAATGAAAAGGAAGGCCTTGCGTTTCTCAAAGCCAAGTCGAAAGAAACTGACATGTGGTCTCTTTTGAGTACCACACTGGTGAGCGAGGCAAAATTGGAGATGCAACAGGTATGTCTTGAATCTTTCTCCGTTAGCTGACTAGGCACATCACGCTAATACATCCTAGGGTGAAAGTCTTGCTTCGATCGTTGAAACATTCGTACGAGCTTCTCATGTCAACATGACCAAAGGTCTCTCGACAGCGACAGGATCACACATGCAGCTACAAAGCATTATGTATGCCCGAATAGGTAGGATTCTCGCTTTCTGTTCCTTATAAAATATTTTACTAAAATCCACACGACAGGGGCTACTCACCTATCTTGGCTAGATACTGAAGTATTCCGCGAATGTTACGCAGAGGGCTCGCCCTACGATGACTTCGTGAAGCTTACGTTCCGAAATTGCCAAATCGTACGCCATGCCAATACACACATCCGCCACACTTGCTCAGTAACTAACTTCTCCCTCTAGCTCGCACAAAAAGGAAACTACAAGGAGGCCTTCGCACGAATGAACAAGGTCGAAGCAGAGAGACTTCGTGCCTTCAAATACAACAACTCATGGACCTACTATTCAGGCCTCCTCCAACTACAAAGACAAATCTGCCGGTAAGTGCATCATTTCCACTATTTTCTTCCCAATGACACCCCTGATCTGATATGAACTCTCCCAGCGACGACAAAGTAGCGGTAGAGCACATCATCGCCCAACTCCAAGCCGTACAACTCCTAGAATTCGAAATGCGCCTCCAGCTCGCCTTCTACACAATCGAATTCACAATCCGACAAGGCGACTACGGCCGCGCTCTCCGAATGGTCGAACAAGCCGCCCACTCAATGCAACCCGAAAACTTCGACGTCCACTCCCAAATCAAACTCCTCTGCCTAAAAGCGCGCATCCTGGAAAAATCCGGCCACCCGCAACGAGGCTTCTCCCTCGCCATGCGCGCCGCCAGCATCGCCCACCGCTCTAAAATCCTCCTCGACCTCTGGGAATCCATCTGCACCCTAGCCGCCGTCCTCCTCAGTCTACGCGAATTCGAAGCCGGCGCCGAGCTCGTCGAGAGCATTATGCCTCAGGTTCTGGAGTCGGAGGACTTTGCGCTCATTGCGCGCGCTTATTCGCTGCTTGTGGACGCTAATATGGGGATTGCGGGGGAGTTGTGGGCGACGGTGGGTAAGGAGAGTGCGCCGGTCAGGAAGGAGTATGTTAATCGGGCGATTGGGTATATTGATTCTGCGTATGATTCTTATGAGGAGATTGAGGATTTGCTGGGTCAGACGGAGATGATGGCTAAAAAGGCGACGGTCATGCACTTGACTGGTGATCCAGTCTTGGCTAATGATTATGCGGCGAAGTATTTGGATTTGCGCAGGCGGAGGGGTGCAGAGGTTTGAGATCAATTGTTCCAAAGTTCTTTTGTAATTTTAGAGGGTTGGCGTTTTTTTCTCCCTCGGGCTGGGAATGGGATTCGTTATCTTTTATCTTTCATGGAAGTAGGTAGGTGTTCTTGACACGAAGATATTCCTGATAAAATCGAGAATGAGCCCTGGAGCTTTATGGATGAACAGCAGCAACAGGAGAAATAATACCCATATTTGATTGGAATTGCATTAATTTCGGCTTTGAGCCTGAATAGCAAAGTTCCTACCTAGGTAGTAACTTGAACCGTCTTCATTTTTATTTTGTTCTATGTATATGGACATAGTACTATCAACCTTGGAAACCGTTGACAAATGGTTGATAGAAGAAGTTCTGGCTCGAATAAAAGCCAAAGTTTGTACTGCCACTGTGTGTGACGCGCCCAGATACGAAGAGATCAATATTAAAAATGCAGTCCCCTTTAACGATGATATCAGACAGAGAAGGATAAACAGGGAGCAACGGATTGAAGCCAAGTAAACAGACTGCGCGTGCCTGGATACAGCCTAGGTAAATATATTCAGTTCGTTACAGTCGGATGATGCGTACAATAATTATTGATATTATTATAGGGCGACAGCAGATTTCATAAGCTTTCGTTCTAGATTGTTTTGATGATGAGTACAAATCCACTACGTTATATTGATACTTGCATGGTTGAAGTCCTCATAACTACATAAACATGGCAATGGCGCGGTAATACCCAAGTCAGCGTTTCTTCTCGAAAAGACACATGCTCAGTCCAGTATTTTGGAAAATTATCTGCAACTTGTTCGCTCCTTGAAACTTGAAGGTATCTTCCGCGGCGTGTACGGCAATAAATAACGTAGTAACTAACATACGCTAATAGCATGGAGTACTATTGTACACTTTGCGTGAGACATGGGGGATACTATCTTGGCGTACAGTCTGCGATTGAGCATCTCCGCCGCTTCCATGTTAGCTTTATCGGGCGCCCTGGAGAAACAGATTTGCATAATCATATGTGGTACTGCTTTGGTTGCGACTCTGATTACAAGGATCACCGCAGCTACAATTTCGACAACGCTATGTGGAGTCACCTAGAGGCCAGGAATGATGTTACCTGTTGGATGCTCCCTACCGACCTGAAGTATGTTTGAGAGAGATAAAGGAGCTAATCAGGGAGCGAATCTTTACAAAGACTCAACTCGAATGAGAAGCTTCATGATAGGAGGGAGAGACAGTGCATTAGGACTAGCATTGTATTGTGTAGGAGCTGATGAGCATCATTTTATTTACCGGTATGATATTGTTATTTCTGGCAATGTTGGAGGATCTCCGGGAACTCTGGCGCTCGCGATGGTCCTTCTAGCTACTTCAAATTCTATCAAATTGGCAAGTAAGTTGTTTACTACTAGTAACAAGACTGTCTCTGGGTGCACATTGCACTGCTCAGCAGGTAAACTAATCGTCCAAGAGATTTCCCTTCAGTCTATAGATACCTAGAATATCTTCAAGGCTCACCAGACAACCGTATGTACTCTGCTCCGCGCATTCGAGTCCTATACAGAAAGGTCTTGCGGGTGGTAGCCTTGATATACCCTTGCACTGACAACGCCCGAGGTACTACTTACGACAACAGTAGCCTGTAATAATGATACAAGGTAAATTTCAAATCATAGCCTGTCTCAAAGCTAGTACGCATAACCCATCTACAAACCCACTACGAACCAAACATCCCAGCCCAGCACCAACTCAAAGAAACTTTGAACAAAACAAAAGAAATATCGAGATTGATTGATAGAATACGACAAAGTCCCACATCATTCTGTTAATCACACATCCCCGGACCAACCGCCAAACAGACAGGTAGGCTCTATTCCCCGTGAACCATCAGCGCGATAGAAATACATATACAGTGGCAAGGATGTCTTCTCCAATGTGGCGCGTCAAGGGCTCGATTCACGGGATTTGTTGCAAATTTTGTTGCGCGTCGTGGACGTTAGATTTAGGTGGGCTTGTCCTTGACGTGGTAGTTGACGTCGGAGTTCCAGCTAAGAAGACGTTAGTTGGGGTTCCTTTTTAGAAAATATGGAGTGGTGGTGGAGCGAGGGAGTCCAGGCAATTAGTCTTTCCCTGCTCCGCAGATTTGTGGGTAGTGTGGAAACTAGATGCTTGGGTAAAGGCAGAGAACGTAGTTCTTGCTCTGAGCGGGGGTGGGGTGGATATAATATAATATCATATCATCGGGGTAATCGAAACTCACAAGATAGTCTAGCGAAATGAATTAGTACACACGAGATCATCTTGGTTTTGGCGGGCTGCGGAGGTAGAAACTCACCTTGTCACCGTCTCCCCAGGGGTAGTTCTTGCTGCGGATGTTCTGGTAGGGGTACTCGGTACGCTCCTCGAGAGGGGCCATGTGGTCCCAGTGCTCCCAGTGCTCGTTCCACAGGTTGTAAGCGTTTAGGCCACCGCCAATGAGGCAGGGGATGACAGCGCTGCGGATTGCTCAAGTTAGCATTATTCGGATACCGTTTACTGGCATCGAGAAAGGAATTCTAGCTCCCTCATTCTTGTCTCGAAGGGAGTGGTCGGGCCGGGAGTGCGTACAAAATGGAGAGCTTGCGCCACAGGTCTATGAAGCCATTGAGTCAGTACAAAGCCCGCAAATCAACCTGGGTCCACGGGATATCCGTCCCGCGAGACCGATTCGAGCAGAACGTACCGCTGGTGGAGGCGGCGTGGTGCTTGACAGCAGCACGCTCACGGTTGAACTCGTTGTCGACGACCCACTCGGGCTTGGCCTCGGAGGAGTTGAAGCGGCGCTGAGCGGTCTGGCGGACCGGAGTCGAGCGCGTAGCACGCTGGGACAGACGGGCGGCGTTGCGGAACATGGTGGGTTGGAGGTTGGAGTGGAGGGTTCTGTGGAAGAGAGATCGGGGGGGGGTCATACGTTGAAATTGAGGCCGCTTTAGTGGACTCCCGTAAATCGCCGGCTTATGTAACTCGACGTCACTCCACACTCACGTGATATCGAGCTTGCCGCGACGGCTGGGCGGCCTCGGTCTTGTTTATTTAGTTTGGTGTTTATTGCTTTCGTGCTTCGGTTTTTGAAAACAAGAACGGGTCATCGTCGATCTTGCATTTGACTAAGGGAGTCTTGCTGAGGGCTTTTCTGTAGCCGTGCAGCTGGATATGCTGCTTCGTGAAGAGGAAGCTGTTGGCCATGGGGTTTCGCATAACCACCTGGAATGGTAAGTTTCTCGCCTTCGGTTGGTTAATGGAACCATTTTATGCTCGAATGCTGATATTTGTATGACAGTGAACGGCATTCGGTATGTAGCTAGAAAGCCGAGGGATCAAGTTGCGACTAACGACTCTTCAGAAATCCATTCTCCTACGAACCCTGGAGAGGGACTAGGACCTTTGAGGTGAGACCCCTTGATTCTGTGGACCCGGGAAACAATTTACTAATTTATTGATGTTCAGTCTATGTTTGATATCCTGGAGTCGGACATTGTGGTTTTCCAAGAAACCAAAATTCAGCGAAAAGACCTCCGAGATGATATGGTCCTGGTTCCCGGATGGGACTGTTATTTCAGCCTTCCTCGATTCAAAAAGGGCGAGTTTCCTTTCTTCGGTACTTTGTGTTTGTATTTTTTTTTCTAATTATCCACAGGCTACTCTGGCGTGGTGATCTACACGCGAAACGCGACTTGTGCACCAATCCGTGCTGAAGAAGGCATCACGGGAATCCTTTGCCCACCAAATTCATCAGTACCATTCCGCGAACTACCTCCAGACCAACAAATAGGCGGTTACCCGACGATTGAACAGCTCACGCGGTCCAACCAACAAACTGGGGATGATTCTGCAGAGGAAAACGACGACGAAAGCTCAGCCGCCGAACCAAGTATCGATGCGGCAACTCTGGATTCAGAAGGACGTTGTGTGATTCTCGAATTTCCAGCATTTGTCCTGATTGGAACCTACTGTCCTGCATATCGGGATGAAAGCCGCGATTCCTTCCGAATGGACTTCCTCAACGCTCTCGACGCTCGGGTCCGGAACCTGACTGCTATGGGCAAGCGGGTGTTCCTGACTGGAGACATCAACATCTCCAAGCTCCCGATTGACTCGGCACATGCTCTTGAAGGTATCCGCAAGTGCACCACGACACAGGAGGAATTTTTGTCCAGTCCTCCGCGGAAATTATTCAATGAGTTGCTCGCTGACGGCGAGGTGGTCGGTAAACGCGAGACTGGGCGGGAACAGCCTGTCCTCCACGATATCTGCAGATCGTTTCACCCGGAACGTACTGGCATGTACACATGTTGGGACACGAGACTGAATACACGACCGGGAAACTATGGGTCGCGGATTGACTACGTGTTGTGTAGTCTGGAGATGCGCGATTGGTTCTCCAATTCCAATATTCAGGAGGGACTGATGGTATGTTTTCTCAAAACCGGCGCGCTTTCTCTTGAACGTTGAAACTTCTGAGCGCGAAGTAAACAAACAAACTTGTCTAACCTAACCATCTCCTCCCTCCAGGGCTCCGATCACTGTCCCGTCTACGCTGTCTTCAAAGCCTGGGTATCCCACAACGATGAAACGGTCCACATCAAAGATCTCATGAACCCCCCCTGGGATGTTCAAGGGCGGCGAACGTCAGCAAGAGTATTCTTCGAAGTACATGCTACCAGCGTCTGGGCGACTCCTCCCGGAGTTCGACGTGGACAAACGAAGGAGCATCAAGGATATGTTCTCCCGCAAGCCTTCGAGCGCACCAAAGGTCAGCTCTACACCTACGGCATCAATGACGCCCAGCTCGAAGGAGGTTGGCAATGCATCCGCTTCGCCCGCTCAAAACAGCGGACCGCCATCGCTATCCCGCAAACGATCCCAGCCTCTCTCGAACTCGCCCATCAAACGCTCCAGGCCCTCTGCGACGCCTTCGGGGACTGCGAGCGGACAGAAAACCCTGGCTGGATTTTTCAAACCAAAGCCCACTGGCAGCAGCGCAGCTTCTCCGGCGCAATCCGGAACCTCCCAGGTGTCCCCTCCATCCTCCGCGCCCGGCAGAACAACAAGCAGCATCGAAGCGCCTTCAACAACAGACAACGCGAGTTTCCAAGTACCCTCGAGCGCACCGGGGAGTGCGCTCGCCTCGTCTACCGAATTTCCGACCGGGGATCTCACGCCGAGCAAGCTCGGAGACGACCTGGTGATTGATCCGATCGTCAGCAAACAAGATTGGGGCAAACTGTTCACCAAAAAGCCCGTCCCCAAATGCGACGGGCATCAAGAACCGTGCATCAGTCTTACCACGAAGAAACCCGGCATGAATCAAGGTCGGGCCTTTTGGATCTGCCCTCGACCCCTTGGACCCAGCGGAGAGAAGGAAAAGGGCACACAGTGGCGATGCCCGACATTCATCTGGTCCAGCGATTGGAACTCGAGCTTGTCGGCATCGACGGAGCTGTAGGAAGGGGGGATCCCCAATATTAGATCAAGATACCCGATTTATCATGACTTGGTGGTCAATATACATACATTTCGCGATTTGCCCCTTTTTTCACTTTTTTTTTCACATTTTATTCACCCTTTTCTTGGCCTGTAGATTGCTTGGGGTTTATACGAGGAACAATACTAATGACTTGAGAGACTTGCAGGTACCCGCGACTTTATTCACATGAACCTTGAACATTCATCAAGTCTCAAATCATCAATTACGGTCGCCTAATCCCGAACCAAACTTTGTGCAGCAAGGCTTACCTGGGAAGTATTGTCTATTGAGGATTTCCATTCAATTGGATTGCTGTGATGTGTGAAATTCCAAGCTAACTCTTAATATTAGGCAGATCCACCTTTTGTCTGGGGGATTCACACTAACCCTGGAAAGTGGAGTTTATACGGCAAGCTGGCAGCTCAGCTCCACCTCAACTCCAACGTCATCACATCAAATTGACATGTTTCTTTGTCTACAAGAAAAGCAAACTTGATTTTGTGCCAATAAGAGAAGGTCAAATTCTTCGAATATTCATTCCCGGTGGCCCAATAGGCCGCCACTGAGCATCAAAGAAACAAAGAAGATGGAACACAGTGGGCCCAACAGTTGAGGCTTCCTCAGTGAATAAAAGAGAACACCCCCCCTCCTCGAACATTCAACCATCATCTGTGTTCTCAATCACAGAGAACAATCACTTATGCTGAATTGTCCCCGAGATTCACAATTGATAGCTGCCTAGTCAAGGTATGGATCACAGGCTATTGTTCTGTTTGCCTCAATTCCGCCTCAATAGCCACCGGATCGGATCCACCCATCACCAGATCGACTCACCCAGTATACTATACACTATCTCAGCAATTTGTCTCTAATGCAAACTGGCAACCCTTTTCGTCATCGACACGTGCCCCTATTTGTCTACCTTTCGGTCCTCTCTCTTCCTCTCTACCTCTCATCGACTTCGCTTCTTCTCTCCGTACCCCATACCCCATATCCACAGATATCGTTGGATATCACTCTCAAGCCGATCACCCCAAGCTTCAAATTCGTTCAGCCTTCAACCGGAAACTCGAGACCATCTTGTTTTCACCGGATTTGGCTCCTTGTCACGGACCTTCTCTCACTCCAACCTTCTCTCATCGCACTCGCAGAACTTCTCTCCGGATACCGTGCCGCTCCAACAAGCGTGGCGATCCAGTTGATATCTGTGCTCTCACACCGACTTTCATCCCGAACCCTTCAAAACCGCAAATCCAAACTACCACTCCGAGCTCGCACTCGCAGACCTTCTCTCCAGCAACCGCAACGCTCCAAAGTTGCGGCAAATCAATCGATCCCCCACTGAAACGGATCCTCACCCCGTTTCACCCGATTCTTCGAAAACCGCCAGCTCCGATCTTCCCATCCGACCCGAAACCCACGACCTTCTCACAGAGATCGCAACCCTCCAAAGTTGCGGCAATTCAATAGACTCCTTGCTCTGAAACGGCTTCTCATCCCGTTTCACCCCATTAGTCGATACCCGCCTCGAGCTTTCAACTCCGTCTTTGCAGACTTTCTTCCCCGAAAGACGCATTCCTCAAGAGGTGTGCTTTGTTGTCTTTTTCTTTGAAGGGGATTCATCGCTTCTTTCGACTCCCGTCCCATCTCCCAAGGGGATCTCCGGGTCGTTTCTTTATCCGCTTTTGTGTGTTGATCGTCTCGTTCGGTCTTCGTGTGATTCTCTCGTTTCGCTCCGCATTTTCGGTTCGGGGTTCTCTTCACATCGTACTTTCACAGGAACTATTGCCGATCCCGATTTAAAAGCATACGTTCCGGTGGAGATGTCTCATTTCGACGGAAGTGCGGACCGCCAAAGCTTTCCGGCGCCTCTTGACATTGACCAAGCTTTGCAATTGTCCAACTTTGCCTCAAGCGAGGGTCCCCAACTTTTTTCGGCCCCTCTTGGCATAGACCAGGTGCTGGAGATGGTCGACCTCGACCCAGACGTGGAGCCCCAGAGCCTCCCCGAGGGCTTTGACCCAGGCCAGGCAATGGAGCTGTTATGGGAAAATTCGCTCATTCATCGCAGTCAAACCGGTGGTGAAATAATGGTCCCATTCAATGTCGTTCAGTTGATCGGGGAAGACAAAATGAGCATCCTACACAACAGACTCAGGTATGTTCCGGCGGATTCTAACTCGTTTCAAGGCTGATAAATTCTATAGAGTGTTGACCGGTGGTGAAGTCGATCGATTCGATGACTATCAGTTCGGATGCGTACGTCTTATGCCAAAGTCGCAAACACCTGTAGTCCAGGTTCAAGAGTGGGCTCGGATTCATATTTCTAAACAACTGCATGAAGCCGCAAGCCAAGGCATGAACCTCTACCCGGACTTGCAAAAAATCCCTCGTCCTCCGAATTCATTTATGTTGTACAGGAAGCACCACCACAAGCCGATCACTGCTGAAAACCCGGGAGTCCCTAACACAGCGATTTGTAAGTTGTTGACCTTGTGACCTTTACCCTGCATTTTTCAACACTGACTCTTGTTCTTCTTTTTGCCAGCTCGGATTATCGCGGACATGTGGAAGTGCGAGATCCCGGCCGTAAAGGACGAGTTCAAAATGTTGGCTCAAATGGCGAAGCAGGAGCATGCCGCAAAGTATCCTGGCTATCAATATGCGCCACGAAAGCCCAATCAAAGACCTCGCCGCCGCCCACGAATCCATCCGGGAGCGGTTTCATGGCTGTGGAAGACTGAAAAAGGAGCTGCAATTATGAAAAAAGCTACCGATCGCCATAAGTCGGATGGATGGGTTCCAGTGAACCGCGAGTTTGTCGAGGAACTGGACGCCCAGCATATGCTTTTAGGCCCTCAAGGGCTCGGTCCACCCCCTTTCGGCGCAACTCAGGCGCAATTTCAGGAACTAGTTAGGAGACAAATTCTACCCAGGAGGAGGATGATCAACAGCTGTCTGCGGCAGACGAAGAGGACTTTGAGCCTCTTTTCGAAAGTCTTGACGAAGACTTCTTGGAGGAGATCCTTAACTTCGACGATGTCTAACTTTCTCTTCCTCGCGCACATGGGGCATCCGCCCCCTCACTTGATCATCCTCTATTGAGATACACTATTCGACAATCCAAATCAACCCAGCAGAGAAAGCAAGTTCCAGTTCACGAAAGAAAAGCGAGTTTCAGTTTACGCAATGAAAGCAAACCCTCATCCCGAGAACCACACACAACACCCTCACACTCAAAGAACCCTCGCCGAAACGACATCAGTCAGACAGGTCCTCCTTGAGCAACAACAAAGAGAATTGATGGTGTCCACCACGACGCGACGACCTCCTTTCGCGTTTTCAATCATCATTCCTTCCCTTATTTACCTCCGCCTCCGAGGTACTCGTGTGTTGTCTGCCCGTTTCATGTTGCGCAATTCCCCCATTCATTTATCCCCCTTGTCTGTTCTTCTCTTCTTCTCTTCTTCTGTTCTTTCTGTTCTTTCTGTTTTCCCTTGCGTTTTGGTATTCGTCATCTTTGCGTGTACAGTAATAACCCCCAAAACACATCACGAAAACCACAGTCCTGGATGTATTTGGTATCCTTTCTTTCTTTCGAGTAGACATGTAGATTTGTAGAGCTCTGGGTATCTCCACGACCAAGATTCTCTGCATTTGGAAAAGTCCCACGCCGTTCGAAGTCCGCGAGTTAGAACCATAGCCCCGGTCGAGATCCTCCGCAAACATGAAATCCTTCACCGAGCTGGGCATCGTCTTCTCTAGATGTAGCAGATGAAAGCGTAGACACATCCCCCTACAACGAGAACGGCAAGGAGAGCGGGACCACCGTCTGCATGCACGTATATACCAAGCTACAAGCGATACACCTGGGCAACAAGTACGAAGTCGAAAAGAAAGAGGGAGACTTGATACATTCGCTGATCTCGATGGAAGCTAAAGACAAGGACGAGCGATATGAGGGGACAAAAGGGGATCAAATGGTGAGAAAAGACAAGACAAGAACAGACAAGACCAATCCCCGGTACGAGGATATGGGGTCCAAGATATACACAGTTCAAAGTGAAAGGGCCACCGTGACGATCACGATGACGGGAGAATCAAAGAGCGATCTGATCCGGTTTACTCCTCCTGGTATGAGATCTTGCGCATCTCGCCGAGGCGTTGGCGGGCGCGGGCGAGTCCGTTCTCCAGCTGGAGGATTTCGACCTGGATTTTTGTTGCGGTTAGTGGGTTTCAGTTGGTAGGGTTGCTTGGTCTTGGGGTTGGGATTGGGGATGCCGGGGGAAAGGTTGAGAGATACATACCTGTTGCTCCATTTCGCGAACCTTGAACTCGTGAGAGCTCAGGGTCGCGTAGTCCTCCGCCTCATTGTCACCGCTGTGCTTCTCCTTGATGATATCCTGCACTTGTCGGACCAAAGCGCGACAAGCAGCTCCAACAGCCTTGCTAGCACCCTCCAGACGGTCCTGGGACTTGCTCATGAAGGTAGCCTTTACACGACTAGCGGCCACGAGCTGGGCAGTGCTGGCAGCGACGTCGTTAGACGCAACGATCAGCTGCTCCGGCGAGTTGCGGCCGGAGATGACGCCGTCAGCGGTCTCGATCAAAGTGTTGGTTGAGCCGGCTACGGCCTTGGCTGCGGAGATCAAACCCTCGGTCCAGCGGTTGTTCTTCTTGTAGAAGGCTGTTTTGGAAGCGCTGCCACGGCCCTCGCGCACGATTTCTTGCTGCGAGACGGTGGCCGCCTTGATTAGCTCTGCGATCGCGGTGGTCACGGCAATGGCGGCGGCCAGGATGGAGTCGCTGATGCGCAGCTCGTAGGTCGAGTAGCCGTCACGAGGCTTGTTCTTGAGCTTGGCCAGGCGGGCGGCAGCGGCCTCGATTGCATCGGCAGCCTTTGTCAGTTCGGAATCGACGAGGTCACCGAGGTCGCCCTTGGTGCTGATCTTGCTGCTCTTAGGGGTGAAGGACTCGACCAGCTTCGACAGCGACTGCAGGTCTCGCTGCACTTCGAGGTTGTTGTTGATCACGACGTCGGTCTTGTGGTCGGCCTCCATGCCCTCGAGGCGGAATGATTGCAGGCCACGGAAGAAGCGAACAGTAGCCTCTGCAGACTTGCGAGCCGCGCCAAATAGTTGATCGGAGCTCTTGTCGTCGTTGGCAAAGCGGGACAGACCCTTAGTGTTGCTCAGAGTATCGGCAATTGAGCCTGAGAAGACGGATACGGTGCGGATGATCTCGGCGTGCGGGCTGTTGGGTCCATCGGCGATGAAGTTGTTGAAGGCGGTTGAGAATTCGGTGGCAGACGCCGCGGCCTTCTCGATCTGTGACAGCACATATGGAGGCGAGGCATTCTGGTTACCGGCTTGCATGGACGAGTCCAGCTCATACATCGCATCGTCGACGCGCTGCACACCGGTTTGCAGCACAGAGTCAATGATATCATTGATCTTGGCCACCGTTCCGTGAAGCACTGTGTCGATTTGGCTGTCAAGCGCATGGTCCACATCACCTTGGTTCTAAGAGTAATCATCGTTAGAAAAACCGGAGATACAATCTTCACAGCCGTGTAACTAACCAGCTTCAACTCCTCCAGTTCCATAAGAGCCTGCTCCATGCCAGACTCCAGAATTTTAATCTCCTCGTCCTTTTCTTGGAGAGCGAGATCGTGATCTCCCGAACGTTCAGAGTGACGACCTTGAATGTCCTCCAAAGCACGGTTTTTATTCTAAAAAAGAAAAGAAAATCAGTAAATGAAACCATCGCGGATGCAAAAAAAGACTGATTCTTACCCGAAGAGCCTCTTCCAAGTCGGCCATCTCACGATTATACTTAGACAGCATGGAGGAGATCTCAGTGCCCTTTGATCGCTCGGCATTCTCGGCGCGATCAATCGCCATGCGGAGTTCCAGCTTCAGCTTCTCCAAATCTTCCTTGTTGGTACCAGAGACACGGTCCTTGTCGTGCAAAGCACGGTCACGCTCCCGGATCATATCAGCCAGCTCCAAGTTCTTGGTCTTGAGCTCATGCTCCAGCTTTTCGCGGCGGTCAATCGCCTCCTGCGCGGAAGCAGCCTTGATCTTCAAGCTCTTGGTGGTCGTCAAGAGATCCAAATGCTCTTGTCGCAGCTGCGAATAGAGCTTGGCGAGGGCTTCATACTTGGATCGCCAGGTGTTGACTTGTTCCTGCAGAGCCCGGATCTGTTCGTCCTTGGAGGAGTTTTGCAGGTTGATGTTCGAGTTCAGCTGGTTCATCTGTTCTTCCAAATCCTTGACACGGCGGTCGTATTGCTGGAGCATGAGCTGATCCCGCTCGTACTGGGCGCGCGCGTTCAGATTCTCTTGCTCAAGCTCAGCCAGGCGACCCTGGGTATGTGTTTGGTATTGATCGCGGAGGAGTTGTTCTTGTGCCAAGCGTTGCTGCTCAACCTGCAAGCGTTGCTGTTCCTCGAAGTCACGCTGGGATTGTTGTTGCTGGGCCTGCTGCTGACGCTGCTGGTCTTCCCACTGCTGCGCCAAGCGGGCTTGCTCGGCCTCGTATTCTTCTTGCTGGCGTCTCGCCTCGGTGGTCCAGAAGTCACTGATGGGTTCTGGCTCGGCGGCCACCTTGGGCGGGGGAGAGGGCTGAGCTTCCACCTCCTTAGCTGGACGTCTCGGGAGAGCTGGTCGCTCATCATCTTCGCCCAGAAGACTTGGTGGGTCCTGCGGCAACTTGGGGATAGTGATTAGACTGGTAAGATAACGGAGGTTGGAGCACTCGTAATAGAATCGGACAAGACGGTGGTGCTGGGCATCGTAACGGCCGCGGAGCGGTTCAAGGGCTTCATCATCACCAGTGGCTTGAGTAGGGTTAAATAGTCAGCTATCTCGCAACCGCAATCTGGGGAAATGGGGAACAGAAGCATACTTGTGTGCATAGCTCGCAGCATGCTAGTGATGAACTTGTAAATGCCATAGCTCTCCTGTACAAGCGGCACCAAGGCAGAGATACGGCACTCATTGTGAGTACCGGATTGGAAATGCGAGAAGATCAGCTTCTGGAAAGCATCGATCTGGTCCTGCAGGGTCATAAGATCGGTGATAGTCTCATAACTATAGAATCGTTAGCACTTGATTCGCAATGTAAATTTGCCAAAGATAAAAGCTTATACGCACCCTTCATTCGGATCATTGATCGTCTTCAAGCTGATATACTCCTCATATTCAAACAGTCCTGCTCTCGTTAGCCCGGGTCCTGGCGTTGCATCGGAGTATCAAGGTAAACGTGCCGTTGAATTCAGGATGATTACGGTGGAACTGGAGTTTCGACTCGAGGAAGAAGACGTATTCGCGAATAAGCGGGGCATATCCTAACAACAAAGAGCCATGTCAGCGCATCTCTCGTATGTACAGCTGTAGGTCCAGAGGGGGACCAGTTGCGCAAGTTATCTTACCGCGTACACCATCGCCTCCAACTCCTCGCATCAAGCTATCAACCCAATTGGAGTGCTGCTGCGCCTCGCGCACGACAATCGGGTGACCCTCCTGGAGAACCTTGTGTATAGTGATGAGGGCCTTGAAAGTCTGGACCTCGTCGGCGAGAACGGGCTGCCTGCAATTGGGAATTCCCAGTCAGCTACTACCATCCCTTGACCATATAATTGTCCTCTCGAACCAACATACACTTTCATGCCGGCCCAGAAAGCCGCGGACGACTTATGGTCCCACGTGTAGACAATACAGCTGCGCACATGTTTCCCTGCAAAGAGCGGATTGTGTTAGACGGAGATCCGATATAAAAGGCGTCCTTCGCGTTCGAATCGAATGGACGAGAGAGCGCAATCAGGACGTACGTTTGGGAGCGGTTTCCTCTATGCGGGTAGAACGGTTAGCCTCCGGGGACTCCTAGTCAACTTCCCCCAGTCTTGAACGAGCTCTTACCGATACTAGTGGCCTTTCGGATATTGATGGCCAGATCAGCCTCCGTTCTAGATGGTCCTTGTTAGTCGTGTGTTCGCTCAAAGGGTGCGAATTGGGGTTCCGCATACCGACTCATCTTGACCGGGGGGCAATGCGGGACAAGCTCAGGGGCAACCTGGAAAGGAAGTCGTAGCTTTGCGACAGATTCCCAAGTCCGGACAGCGCGGGGATATCAAAGAGAGCGCCGACCGGAGAAGATGAAGGTGAAGTCGAGGGAAGAGAGATGTCGCACGTGGAGTGCAATGACGTTGGGGGGGGAAAGCTGGCGCCTGTCAGTCTTGGCGACGCCTAAGCCCGTCCATCCCTTGACGAGTGCGGTGAGGTTTACCACTGCGCCACGATCAAAGGCAACGTAATATCTACTAGTACAAGGTATTTACAAAAGTATACACTAACCTTACAATATAGTACATAGTATAAATGAAGATGATCTGAGTTCTTAATTTAATTCAGACCAAAGCCCAAGAATATCCCAACTTTATACAACAGGGACCGGGTATTGCCATACTTGAAGAGCCCCATAACACACAACCATCTTGCTACCACAACGCAAAGCTAAGATGTAATCCATAGCAAAAGAGAATAGAAACCAAATGAAACGAAAAAAAAAGCGCACCTTCAACGCCATTCTTATGGTCACACGCTTCTTATCGGGCCAGCCCGATGGCTCGGATCCAGAAAACCAATCAATAAACAACAATAGACCAGGATCAATCAGGGTGATGCGGCCGGGACTTCTACCGACTTGAGAGACGGGATTCCCTCGCTGTTGCCTGATTCCAAAGTCGGTCTCTGATCTACAGAGTGTTGAGATTGGGAATCCGGGGTTTCCTCATCTTCCCATGACTGCGACACGCTGGCGACATCAGTATCTGCAGGAGAAACGTCATTCTCAAGGAGTATGGGCTCTGCCAGACTCTCCTCTAGATCTAAATCTGCGTCGGCGGGACTATTGGGTGTCGAGTCATTGGGCGCTTCAACTACAAGTAGTTCGTCGGTGCCGCCGCCGCCGCTCCTACGCATCGCTGATGGAATTGGTTTCCTGCGAGGCAAAGATGTAGGTCGAACGCTTGGTGTATCAGCGGCCATGGGTCGTTGAATTGGATTGGGCACCCCGACAGGCTTGCGCTTGGGCAGTGTTCCCGAGTTTCTCTTCAGAGCATACTTGTCGGGCCGGGGTAGAGGTGCTCCCGGGGGAGGATGCGGATGGCCACGTCCAATGGGCTCATCGAGTGGGCGTGCCGGGGGCTGGGACGCCTCCCGATCCTCGTTCATCTCCCCTTTGCCAAATACACTCCAGCTCCATTTCTTTGCGGCCGCAGTGGCTGATCCGAGGGTGAGATTCCCAATGGCCTTGTCGTCGGAAGACGAGACTGAATTAAAGGTGCGGGCTAAGGACTCGATCGTGCTTCGACGACGGGGTTGCTCGCTAGCAACCGAGGTGTTGATTGAAGTGGTGGAGCTTCCACGCGAGCTCCGGGTACTGGAATAGGAGCTGGCGTCGAGGCGAGCAGAAGAGGGGCTGGTGATAACATTATCGCTGGTGAAGCTCGCGCCATCGAGAGACTCTGCAATGGATGGCTCACGGCTGTGAACTGCGCTCTGGGGCAACATAAGTCCTCCGGTGGGTGGTGAGTTGCTTGGGGTGCGATGTGGAGAAGCAGGTGGTGAGCGATTTGATATTTCGATCATTGCACTCGTTGCACTACTCTTCTCGTTGTCTTTCTGACCGGTGCCAACTTTGTTGACTTTGGCATTATCTGCAGTCACAACTGGGTCTGCTGCCTGGGAGAATGTTTGTGAGCGCATTGAACGGTGAAATGGCTTGATATCTGCCCTATCGAAGCTTGTCGACGACGCTGCCGGGCTTCCAGGCTGCGAAGGGAAGACGAATGATTTCGGGCCTTTGCGTGCCTTCACGCCGGCATCGGGGGACTTGGGAAGAACAGGCATGCTCATTGTTCGATCATCTTTGGACTTCAGGACATCGATTGAATGCTCCGGGGCATCTTTCGTGGGTGGAGGAGCACCGGACTCATCAGGTATCTCCACCTGAGTAGTGTCCACTTCAGGCTCGTCTCGCTGCCAGATACCACCACGGAAAGCCTGGCCAACAGTTTCGTGGAAAGGCACGTCGTCCCAGAATGGCAGCACGATACTCTCTGCCACCACCTCGCGGATCTTACTTTCGATGGTGCGTAGAATAGGGCTGAAAGTGATCTGCTTCGAACTAACAATAGGCTCGATATCCATCATGATCCTCGGCATGGTTTCAAAAGACATCCAGAATCGATTACTGGGAGGGGGCTTGAAGCGGACCAGCAAATGGCCCTCGAGTTTCTTCAGCACGACTGCCAATACGATATCGACTTCTCTTGCTTTGAAACGCTGTCCGAGATCAATGCGTACCGTGGCTGATATCTCAACCCGGAAATTTCCCGTGTATTGGACATCCATCTCCACACAGCAGTTGCCGTCGACAGTCAGATCTTTCAATCGGGGATTAGTTATGAACGGGGCGCCTTCACCCATATCGATTCTCTGCAACCCAATTTTGCTAATGAAGTTCGGTTTGTTGACGCGCGAGATTTTCTTAGTGATCTTGTTTCGAATGAATTGCTCCATCTCGGGCGTGCGATACAAGGCGAGAAAAAGGCGCCCAAAGAATGCATTGATCCAACGCGTTTGAAGCTGCTCTTCAGAAGAGTGGAGTCGTTGCACCAAAGAGACAATGTGCTTCACGTCAAAGTCTTGTTGTTTCGGAGGTCTATCCTTCGACTTCCACATCTTCGATTGATTGTGAAGCATAGCGAAATAAAAGTCTTCCTTCTCCGACAAGTTTTCAGAGAACATGTAGAACGGGGGCGTAGGTCCACCGAGATCTGCCAGCGAATCCAGTCGCCGCGACAAACAAATGGCGTTCCTTTTGAGCCACAGTTCACCTTCGGGGATATCTCCTTCGCCCCCATGAATAGTCACATCGTGGTGAGCAAGAGAGATGACATAGCGAACTTCTACCTGGTTAACATCGTCGTAGAGCATCAGGTGGCCATGTCTATGGGATTGACATTTTTTTTGTCAGCAAACGGTTCATCACTAGCGTGCACTATAAGAAAGCAAGTGCTGAATGCAAAGCATACCGGAGGACAATGTAAAAGACATTCCGCGCCCGTTTCGCATTCTTCCCATTCGTCTTCGCGGGCTCGATACTGGGCGTCTGCTTTCGATCAAACAAGCTCCGGTACATCGCCTGATAGACGCTGGGACTCTCCGTCGCAACGACCTCGCCGGCGGGGGTCGTCCTCTCTGGGGGCTTCCCATTGACACCACCGGGCACATATTCACGGCATACGGCAAAGTATCCAGCAGCGACATCGGATTCGTGCGTGCGATGGAATTTCTCCGCCAGTTGATCGGTCCCCGTACCGGATTTCAGGCTATACTCGTCATCGTCGGGTCGTTGGACCTCATCACGGGCGTATGGAGTGCAGGCAGTCGGGGCGGTCGGGAGAGTTAGGTAGATGTATACAAATATTGAGAAGAGGATGAGTGGGACGAAGGTCAGACCCCCAAGCACGTAGATGACGAGAAAGCTGGCGAGTGAGCCCATCGGGAACCAGTCGATCAAAGCGGGAGCGGGAGGGTCGATAGCTCCATAATTTGACCAGCTCACGTCCGGAGGTAGCGGGGGGGGTTTAGCTCGAACGAGGTAACGAGAGACCGGCTCTGGGAGAGAAACAAGCAAAGCAAAAAAAGAATGTGTAAAGCGACTGGGGATGTGTTGCAGAGCTGAGCAGAGTCGAACTGAGCAGGGGAGTTGCAGCTTCCACTCTCACGCGCGGCGGATGGTGAAGGTGGTCCCTCCGAGCTGATGTGGGCCTCGTTTGGTATTGTTTTTACATGCTATATTACATCACTATAATATATACTCCCGCGAATTAGTATGTGACTCCATTCAACAAAGTCTGTAATACGTAAATACAGTATTCACATAACGAACCCTTTGAACTGGCTGTACTGGGAACCCCGCAGGATCCGACCAGCTGTCAGGAACAGTCAGCCCTGTGAAGTTAGGGCAAGAAAGTCCCCTTTTCTCTCAAAGACAAATAATCTATACTAGAGGTCCTACTTGATAGACCCCCATGAGGGGTCCCCCTCGATGTTTCACAAAGTCTGACTGCAAAACGTGTCTATCATGTCCAACATCATAGGCCCACCACGATGTACCGAGGTACCCGAGAGTCTCAGGTGTTTGTATCAAATACACTGAGTGCGAAGGAGCTGAAAGATCCACTACTAGGAGTTACCACACTTGGGCATTGCATCTATGTGACCTGAAATTTTGAAATAACACCATGTCCTGATCAATTCAATCCGAACATTCGCATCTAATAAAATATATACTGTACATACAACCAGACCAAAGAAAGAAAAAAATAGTAAGGGGAAGCACAACGGATCCGTCTAGTGCGTATATAGTTCTAATGGTACAAACTTCTCTCAAAATGCTCTACTTACGCCGGTTCATAGTCTTCGCGCACATATCAATCAGACCGGACTTGGCCTCTCCATCAGGGAAATCGCTAATGGCAGCAATGGCCTTGTCGGCATACTCCTGGGCCAGGAGGCGAGTCTGCTCCACGCCGTTGCTTTGGTAGACAAGCTCACGCGCCTGTAAAAACGGTTAGTCCGGAACAATAGATAGAGAAATATGTATATATATCTCGGGAGGATGGGGTAAAGGGGTTCTCACCTTCTGCACGTCACCCTCCTCGCGGAACTTGCGTCCAACCAGAGGACCCAGCTCGGGGTTGCTCTTCCATGCAAAGAGGAGGGGAGCGGTTGCCAGACCAAGCTCCAGATCAGCACCAACAGGCTTGCCCATCTCCGCCTCGGTGACAGTGTAATCCAGCATATCATCCACCAGCTGGAACGCGAGTCCCAGATTGCGGCCGTAGGCGTAGGCAGCCTCGACAACCTCGGGGGCGCACCGACCCAACACGGCTGAAGAGCGGCAAGACTTGCTGATCAGACTGGCGGTCTTTAGGTAGGTCTTCTGGAGGTAGTAGTTGAGGGTTTCGTCGGTGTAGACGGGTCTGGACTCGTCTTGGGCCGTGTTCTTCAGCTGCATGAACTCGCCTTCGACCAGGTTGGCAATGACCGTCGCCATCAACTCAGTGACCTCCGGGTCGCGCAGTCGAGCCAGGGCCACAGATGCACGGCCGAGGAGGAAGTCGCCTGCCAGAACGGCCATCTTGTTTCCAAAGGCCGTGTTGGCGGAGCTGTTGGCGCGGCGGGTGACGGCGTTATCGATGACATCGTCATGGAGGAGGGAAGCGGTGTGAATGAGTTCTGTGATCTCAGCCAGTCGGCGCTGCGAGGGGAGAATATTATCGTCACCGGCAATGTTGTACTGGTGGCTCTCGATGGATCGTGATACGAGCGGGTTGAGGTCTGGGTTGGAGTCTTCGAGTATAGAGGATTGACTGAGGGGGGTTATCGACGGGGTTGGGATTGGCCTGGTCAGCCGGGAGTTTGCGAGGGTCCATTGCTGTCGCCTGGGACATGAGGAGAACCAGCAATGGCCGCATATGCTTGCCTTCGCTGTGGGTATAATATTTAGCGACCTTGTCCAGGGCCGGGTGGCCCGAGCCCAGCAATTGGCGAATGTTTTTGCTCATAAATTTCAACTCTTTGCCGACAATTCGCAGAGGGTCGACCGAGATGCCCGCAGGCGCCTTGGGCAGGCCCTTGAAAATGGTCTGGGCGGCTGACACGGCGGCGCCGAATGGCGATGCATCCCGCCGTCTTGTTGGGTGATATTTGCGGGATTGGATGGGGAATGGAGACAGGAGGAGGTCATCGCGGAGGCATTGTGAGCACACGGTCGTCGGGGTTGAAGTCGTGCGCGTGACGATCAGCCCGGCGGCCGACACGGTTCGAGCTCGCATCTTCAATGCAAGGCTTCAAGGCGGCGATAGATTTATGGGCGAACCTATACCATGAAGTTTGAATTGAGACGGGGTTGAGAA
This sequence comes from Penicillium manginii, assembly GCF_028828005.1. Lineage (NCBI taxonomy): Eukaryota > Fungi > Ascomycota > Eurotiomycetes > Eurotiales > Aspergillaceae > Penicillium > Penicillium manginii. The sequence continues at coordinate 1,699,079 of NW_026643102.1, read as the reverse complement.
GTTCAGGTGTTTGGGGAAGAGTATGGGGGGGACCACAGGAAACAATCCGGGAAGATTTCGAAAGCTCTCGGGTCGGCACGGACCACGCGTGAGCAGCCGCAACGCCGACACGGACCGCATGAAGGAAACTTGAACTGTTGGGATGCTCTACAGCCAATCATAATCAAATTAATTACGGATGAAAATGTAGTGTAATCAGATGAGAATGCAGAAAGATTTCCGATAAAGTTTCTTTTTACATTCTCAAGCCTAGGTCGTATTCTGTAGCAGGCTACTTGTACTTGATTCTAGTAGAGCAGGGCCGAAGGCATAGTTCCAATGCAGAGGTAAATGGGTTCAGGTTAAAAGAGACATGGAAATTGCGCCGGTCGATTCAGTCCTGCACTCACCCCCCTTCGTACATATCCAACAAAGGAAATATAAAATAAAAAGCGAAATTTCACACAATTACCACATGGGTTGAGCAAGGCCGCTACGACGTTAAGGACCCGACGTATAGGGCCAGGGTGGGGAGAGGAAGGAAGAAAAAGAAGGATGTATCCATTAAGCGGACACCACCACTCTTAGATGGCATCGAAATCACCACCAGCATCCTCGTCATCCATGTCTCCCTCCTGGATCTCCTTGGCAAGCTCACGCTCCCGCTCCCGGGCCTCCTGGGCACTCTTCAGCTCCAGTCGGTGCTGGTTCATCGGGAATCGCATAGCCTATAGATTGTAAAGACGAAATTAGCACCAGTCCAGTCCATTATCATCCGATACCAAAGAGAGAAAACACATACCTTGACACTCTCGTCATGAAGAGCCAAACAGGCACGAATACGCTCGTGGAATGCCTCGCCGGGCTCCCGTGTGGCGTAGATATCACCAACTTCCTTACTCTTCATGAAACCGTGCTCGTGGTCCAGGGTGGCCTCAATGACACCATCCCGAATAGCCTTGGCCACAATGTACTCAGCTGACTCCTCGCTGTCCAAGCCCAGACGCAGGCAGATGTCCCGCAAAGAGATGCGAGAGTACGACAACGACATCATGCGAATACCAGTCTTAATCACATTCTGTCGCAGACGAAGAATCAGAGTGTACGTGCCATCCTTTCGGAATGCCGCGCTGTGTGTGTTGACAATGTTCAAGAACCCATCCAGGTCACCGACACTCACTGCCTGGGCAAGCAGAAGGTAAGGGTGCATGGATTTTTCCAGAGCTGGTTGGCGGAAAATTGAACGGTCTGGGATGTCACCCATTAGGAGCTCAACCACCACAAGCAGCTTGTGCGAGGACTGATAGAACCCGCGGGCACTGTGGCTGGTAGGGGACTTTCGAGTAGCTCCGATCAAGTGGCTGTGTGCCTCGGTATACTGGAGCTGAATAGCACGGATACGACCAAGGTAGAAGAGGTACCGGGCGATCTGGTTATTCGAGGCAGCGGCGGGGAACTTGTTGTGAGAGATCAGAAGATCTGCCTGGGTGATGTGCGAGGTCGACAGATAGTTGCGGAGCAGCAGTGTCATGACAGTGGCCTGGGTATCGACGTCCTTTCGCAGAACGGCGGTTCGAAGGGCAGCCAGGAGCGGCTGACGAATGGCAGTAACGGCCGCTGATGGAGATGGGGGAAGCGGAGCGATTTGCTCGTAGAACAGAGAATAATAGAAATACACGCGAGCCGCAAGAGAGTCTAGCGTACGGCGGTTCAGAGCGCGAAGACGCTCAATCAGATCAGTCGAAAACTTAGCACCCTTCTGGATCTGGCGCTGATCAAAGAGGTAAATCTGGACCAAGATGGAAAGATATGCGTCTACCTCGGCCAGAACCTCCTTCGGGGCCGCCTTGTTCTTCTCCGAATCCACCTCCATCTCCGAGCTAGCATTGTCAAAGGCGTTGGGCTGGTCGAGAGCATTCAGCAAAAATGAAGCTGTCGAGTTGGAGGAAGAGTATGTTTCCACAATCACTTCGGCCAGGACCTCGGGGGTGATGTGTTTCCGCATGGAGGATATCGATCGCAGGACACGGAGGGTAAATCGGGGATCGAAGTGGGCGACGGCTCGCTCGAGGAGGGTGAAGTTGGTCTTGATATCTGGAAAGAAAGCAAAGAGGTGGGCCTCGTTAATCATTGATCTTTTTGGAGTCCCGGGGCAATGGAAAGCCCAAACGAACCTTGAATGGCCTTGGTTGTCGGATCGATCTCCGGCTCGGCTTCAGCATCATCATCCTCGGCACCTTCCATTGTCACATCCCCATCCTTCTCTTGACCTTTCTTGTCGGCGGATTTCGATCCCTTGGCCGGGGCACTACAACAGTCATCTTCTCGTCACCATTTCGGTTCTTACTGGAGTTGATTGAGGATGTAGGCGCACCTGCCGTATCCTCCTCCATCTCAACATCCTCGGAACCATTCACACCATTCTCGGTTGACTTGGATCCGTTGGCATTCGACTTATCATCATCTCCCATGGCGGCGTCTGATGCGCCCTTGGCGCCTTTCTTTGCAGGGGCCGCTTTGGCCTTGCTGGCGGCGGCGCGAGTCGTAGGCGCGGCCTTGTCTTTGGCACTGGAACTTTGGGAGTTGGAACGAGCCTTTTCACCATTAGCAGATGAAGAGGTGTCCGACTTGTTGTTTGATCGCAGGGAGCGCCTCTCGGGCATCTTTGTGAAGCTGTCGAGCTCAGCTAAGCAGCACAGAAGCTAGAGGAAGCAGGGGGAAGAGTAGAATCCGGGGGGCACAGAATCAGAAGTGAAAAGCAGAATGGCCAATCCCGGGTCGCAAGACTGCTTAGATCCAAAGAGATGATGAGAAAATGGGGTTGCGAGACAGATAGATGAAGTGGATGGGGGGATGTGATGTCAAGAGACGAGGACGGACGCAAGACGCCAGAAGGCGTTGCTTAGTCACGGGGAGCTTACTGGGAAAGTTGGTTGGGGCCGCGTGACGCCGGGGAGTCAAGAAGGGAGACGAAGTGGGAAAAGGAATTGGGAAAAAAAAGAAGAGATGAGAGTGGTAAGAGAGCAGCACTGAACAGACAAACAGCGATAAGTCTTTGGGTTTGTTGGGCAGGCACTTTCTCAATCTGGCCTGAGGCAGGAGCTTCTACTTCTACTTCTCCGTAAACAGCTCTGAACCCGGATTTACTTGGGTTCTACACACTTCACTCTACAATCTCCGCCATGGGTCTCCTTGACTCCCACCTAGAGCAGATCTCACTCTCCTCAAGTGCAATTTCCGATTTACCGTGAGTCGATTGCTTCTGTTTTACTCCCCCGACCATTTATGTTAATGTGTATCTTCCAGTTTCCCTCCACCCCGCATCTTCACCAACGCGTTGCTCGGTTCCCATGACATTACCTCCTTGATTCGCGATACTGAGGCGCATGAGCGAGCATTATTCCAGGTCGACCCGGCCGCCAAAGCTCAAAAGTCGCAACGGCGCGCCACTCGACGTGGAACCACATTTTCCACGGAGTCCGAAAATGAATCCATGGCGAGCCGGATCTACTCCGCGCGGAACAATCGCAACCAGTCTGCCGTTGCTCGAGTTCTAGGAGCTGATATGATGGATGAGATCAAGCGATCGGCTGGCACATCCTCTCGTGGACGTGGAGAGGTAAATGTTGAAGTATTACTTCGCGGCGCGGAGATACTGTGCAATGTCTAGTACGTCTCTACTCCCGCTTTTGCTCCTTTTTTGTCTTCTTCTTCTGACAAATTATATAGTCCCGTTGCAGGTGCCCAGGAAAAGATTACCAACTTGCGCTATCGCCATGAAGTGATTGCCGATTCCGTCACCCGGCTTGAGGATCGTGTCGCCACCAACACGGCTGAGCTTGAGCAGATGCGCCATTCCTACGAAGATGACGATGATAATTTCTCACCCCCTCCCGTCTCGCAACCAGGTAGCCCAGAGGTTACCGACGAGGATATCAAACGAGAGATGGCCGAGATTGCAGAACTGGAGCGAAAAAAACGCGCTTTGGAGGCTCGCGTCACCGGCATGGATCGAGATCTCGGTGGTCTCATGGGCTAAATAGAAGGGTTCCCGACGTGAGAACCCAGGCCGTCGTTCCCTAGGTCGGACTTCGTTAAAGTGGGAGAGTGCGAAGGTATTTCTGAGAAACTTGAAGCCAGGACAGTGGCAGGTGAAGAGAGGAAAACTCCCACCGCGCACATATAAGACGTGCCACAGACGCAGGAGTCACTGCGTATCAAAACATCAGGAAGAAGTGCGTCATTGTACAAAGGCAGCTTCAACGAGTGGTCTAAGGCGATTGACTCGAATTAAGTCCTTTCTTAGAGGGAGGTTGGAGGAATCAATTCACTCCGGAGGCGTCGTCATCCGACGGCTGTCGATTTTTCTTTTTTGCTACGAGGACAGTGACTGGACAGCCACTCCAATTATGATATGTGACGATGCCCAAGTGATATCTAGAGATATCGATTTATGTTTTTATATCCCCTATGCAATGAGTTCAATTTTCTTTTCTACTTTGTGCTTTGCTGTAGAGCAAGTCTTCTAAATAGCAATATATCAACACCACTTGGAGCAACATACCTAGGTACTTTACGCCCAATTTGAGTAGTACTAGTACACCTGGGTAATACCTAGCCCTGGAGTCTGCATGAAAATGTCGGAATTGCTCTGCCTAGATAAGCCGACAGATAATATTGAAAGGTGCAAATTATTTTCCAGCCTAAGTTGATACCTAGGTTATATCAGCTGCAGACCCATATCAAACCCAGGTATGGAGTACGGAGAACGATGGCATAAGCACGTAGCCGCAAAGGCGGTCTTGGCATTCATCGCCGAGCGCAACCTCAACCACGCCGACTAGCCGCAGTTCATCCTTTGTCGCGTGCGAGACGGGACTAAAGGCGGCAACAAGCTTTATATCCTTCTAATCGCCCTGAAAATCGCCGCAAATCCGATTCCGTACCCCTTTTCCCGATACCCCCGCTAGCCTCAGCCTCATCACCGCCAACATGGATGGGTCCCAAGGCCAGGCCGGTCAGCCCATGGTGCCGCCGCAGCAGCAACAGCAACAACAGCAGCAGCAGCACTCCAACCTCATACGAACCGACCAGGTACAAAAGCTTCCGCATCTCAATGATCAACAGAAGGCGCAGCATACTCAGTTGGTGCGCACCCTCTGGGATGTACTCAACAGCCGCGACGCGCAAAGTCACGAATACCAGACAGCACATTCGAAGCTGTCGCAGCTATCACAAAATTTGATGAAGGGGATGCGGATGTTCCAGCAGACTCGCCAGCAGGCAATTCAGCAACAATCCCAGCCCCAGCCAACCCAACCGATGGGACAGGTTCCCCAGGGCCAGCCTCAGCAAGGCCAGCAGGGCCAGCAGGGCCAGCCCGTCCAGCGCACTCAATCGAACAACCCCCAGAACCTTGGCCAGCTTCTGCCACAAATCCAGGCCAAGGTTAGCTCGTTGAATTTTTATCTCCCACCAAATGTCACCAACGAGCAGGTCCAGACGTGGATTCCCGAGGCCCGGTTGCGATACGGAATTGCGCTCCAGAAGCAGGAAGTCGGACGGGCTCGTATTGCAGACCTGCGTCAGTCGTTTTCTCAGCGCCAAGCTGCTGGTAATATGACACAAGAGGAGGTGCAGGAATTTAAGAATCGTCAGCTAGCTGCAGAGAAACTGTTTCGCGAGGGTAGTGACTTCCTGAACAAGTTCAAAGAGCAGCAGGAGAGCTTTAAGATGCAATCACAGCAGCAAACCCAGCCGATGCTCGCCCAGGCCCAAAACCAGGGAGCTCCAGTGGCACAGCAGAACAAAGCTGCTCCTGTAGCAGCCCCGCAGCCAACCCAGCAACCACCTCAGCAGGCAGTTCCCAATCAACAAACCCAAAACACAGCCAGTTCGATGCCGGGGCAGGCGCCAACCCCAGCACCTCACACTATCAACTCGGCCGTCAACGCTGCACGTAATCAAGCTGGACAGGCCATGTCTCCCTCGACATCCCAACCAGGGCAAGCGCCGCCTTCTGCAGGTGGCACGCCTGCTCCTTCCAACGCACCACCACCTATCCAGCGTCCTCAACCTCCTTCCCAACAGGGAACTCCAGGCGCGCAAATAACCTTCAGTCAAACTCCCAACGCTGATGGTTCAACTCCTCCAAACTCCCAGCAAGGCCCCAACCAGGTTCCACCTCGCCCACTGACCCAGGCTACGGCTATGCAACAGTCTGCGAACAACTACACCGCGCACCAAGGCCACCAGCAGCAAGCACAACAACAACAACAACAGCAACAGCCTATGAACCAGGCTGCTAACCAGCAACAAGCTCACCCACCCGGTTATCTCGCCAACCGTTCCGCCGAAGCAAGCGCTCGCAACATCAACATGGTCATCCCCAAGAACCTAAACGTTTCAACCCCAGAGCCCGTCTCAATGTCCACCCCACGACCCTCCCTCTCCGGCGGACCCAGCCACGGCGCAATGGGTATGATGGGACAACCCGCCATCCAGAAACACCCAGGTTACGTCCTCGAAGGCGAAGGCCAGCACGTCCTCAGCAAGAAAATGCTTGACATCCTCGTCCGCCAAGTAACCGGAGGAGGAGATGGAGAAATGCTAACTCCCGACGCTGAAGAGGTTCGTTCCAGCCCCATGACACTCTCAATCCAACCCCCCCAAAGTAAACGTCAAGTGAGACAAACAAAACCACCCCACTGACTCACACGCCAACAGTTCATCCTCCAAATGGCAGACGACTTCGTCGACGACGTAATCAGCCAAGCCTGCCGCCTCGCCAAACTCCGCCCCTCCTCTTCCCTAGAGATCCGCGACATCCAACTCGTCCTAGAACGCAACTACAACATGCGCATCTCCGGCTTCGCAACCGACGACCTTCGCACCGTCAAGAAACCCCAGCCTACAACCGGCTGGCTCCAGAAGATGTCCGCCGTCCAAGCTGCAAAGGTAACTCAGGGCCGAACGGAGTAAATGACTCTCGACCCGGGCAAAGCTAGCTAAGATTTCATTTCTGGCCTCGCTTTGCGTCGCGCTTACTGCTTTATTTTTCGTCAAGGAAATAAAGACGTTTCTTTTAGCTCTTTTCTCTTGGGGTCTTGCTGTAATGCCTTTTCTTGGCCCAATACTTTGCTATTTGATCTCCCTGTCCCACCGTTTTTTTGCTTTTGCGATCCCCTCGGTTGGTTATATAGGGGGTGTGTGGCGTTCATATCTGGAACCATTGGAATGAACTTGGTAACTGGATGTATGGCTTTTTTTCTTTTGGGAGCGGACGCGTCCGTAATGAATTCAACTCCCCTGTTCATATATCTCGAGGACTTTAGTAGGTGTAGATGTAGATGTAGTGTAGCGCTGGCAAGATATCATCGACTAGGAACATGACATCCGGCTCCACTCCCCTCCACATCAATGATGGCAGACATGCCTACGCTTACGCTTCATGTCTACAGTCGTATATACAAAGGAACTTGAACTGAAACACAGAGAAACCATAATGAACCAACTCTCGCTGTTGATCTATGTATATTCTAAATTCGGCACGGATGGAAGAGGACTCGACGAATCCACAAAGCAAAGTAAAGCTTGCGTCGGATCGGATCGAGCAGTAGAAGACTACTCTGCTCGACTGCAAGGTAAAAGCAACTGGGTGAAACAAGAACAGGAACAAGTGGTATTGTGATTGGTACAGGGTATGGAAGAATGGGCGCAAGACGAATTTCAGCGCTAAGGTTACCTCAAGTGGGGGGATTGTTTTGGAAACAGGCAGAAAGTCAAAAGTCGAAAACGGACAGAACAAAGGATAAAGTAGAGAGAAAGGGCGGAAGAAGTAAAGACTGGAAAAACAGGAAAGATTGGACGGGGAAATTAAAAGTGCTTGATTTGGGTGAGTTCCAAGAGTGTGGGTTTGGTGGCTAGAGCCTGTGGTTATTCGCATTTTAAGAGTTTCTTTTTGGGTCTCCTTGGTATAATTGTGAATGGGATGCAGGGCAGATATTCAGGCCGAATGAGTGGGTGTGGGAGTGACAATGATGCAGATAGTAGAGAAAGGCTGTAGCTGAGGCTAGGACAGGACAAATGATGTAAGAAAAAGACAATAAGAGAAAATTGAGACAAGAAGGAAATTATGGGTCTTCGGGACCCGGTGTTGGCATTGTGCCAGGTTCGTATGATGGCTTGGGTGAGTAGTCAGTCCTCTTAAGAGAGGATAGTGTACCAATGAGAGAAAGTCGGGTGGTTGTGGGATTTGTTTCCCAGGCGTTGTAACATGGCATCTCATCCTGCCCGAGACAGCAGGAACGTTTTCGATCCAATGCCGTCTGTAATCGGTGGATGGCGGAGATGCTGATGAAGACGGGGCGCTCAAATGAAGAAAAATACACACGTCACTCGTGAACATCTTGCGACGATATTTGCAGGAGGAAAGCAACGCAGTGTCTGGACGACTAATGCAGGGTGATAAAAACGGAGGATACATGCGGTCTATCAAGCAAAGCGTGAGGGGAAGGAGGTTGGGTGGGGATATCTCGCTGAATACAAAGAAAAAGGAAAATAAAAAACAAGATAAGAGATGAGCTCATGCAGCTCGGGAAAGGCAGACAAGTTTTGTTTTACCTGCGTGGGCTGCTAGAGAGAAATTGGTCTTCTCGGTCAACTCCCTTGCCTTTTCCAGGTGGCACTGGACGATCATCACGAGGAACTGGAGGAAGGTCCTTGTCGGCGACCGGTGCTCCATTCCGGCTATGCTGGCTATGACCACCAACGCTGCTGGCCTCGCCCGCTTCGTCCACAATCGGAAGAGTCGAGGTTGGGCCTGGACTGGCTGCATCTGCAGGATCCCAGACGGTGGCTAGCGTTCGAGGATGCGTGATTGAGACATCCTTGGCCGCCTCCTTCTCAGCCGCATGCATCTGTCGTTCGACAGACGAAGCTCGAGAAGTCCTCCTTTCGCCCGACTGTCGCGTACCCTGAGATGCACGGGACTCCCGTCGGCGTTGCGCTTCTTCTTTGGACATGGTAATTCCCTTGACAAAGCTGATGAAACGATCACCATAACCCTCTGGGGGAATGGGCGAGATTTGTGTGCGGTCGTTTGAAAGGCCCTTGAAAAAATTCTCGATTTTCTTGACCGTTCCGTAATGTGTCAAACAATCGATGATTCCAAGGTAGTAGATTTCTTCCCCGGGGGAACCGTCCTCGTGGGTTGCGCGGAATCCTCCATCATCCGCGTAGAAAATATGGAACTTCCGCTCGTCCAAAATCTCCTCTGGCATTTTGGCAGCTGCCTTGTCCAGAGGCACGGGTCGCTCGCGCTTGATCAACATGCGAAGTTCTCGAGCCTTGCGTTCGTTTTCAAGTTTGGACGGGGTCCGCATCAGCACGTTTTGGTTCGTATCGGCTTCCTCGCCCCCGGGCTGGAACACCTGCAGAGTCTTGTCTCTTAACTTTTCCTCGTTGCCGCGTTCGGCGTCATGTATTCCGACCAGCAGAGAGTAATCCATTATCTTGAGCCTTTTGAGAAGCTCGACATCTCGTTTGAGTTGCTCCACAAAGAAGCCTCGCTTTTCAGGCCCGCATTGCAAGATTCGGTTGCGTCGAACCCAGTTCAGATCCTTCATGGTTGCTCGCGGGTTCCTTTCAAGATCCGACTCTTGCAAGTCTCGGCCGATTGTTGAGCCCTTCAGATCGAACGTCTGGTGGATATCTCGGTGAGGGGGGAATAGATTGTTCATCACAACGAAGTGGATCTTGCGACCATAGGCCATCTTCACGCGGTGCAATCCATAGAACTGCGAAATGAGGGTGTTGGGGTTCTTCTCCACGTGTCGGTAGTACTCGGGCAGAATCTTGCGAAGCAGCTTGTGTTCGGCGTGATGGATGGTTTTGATGATGTATTTGTAGTCGCGCGAGAAGTAGAAGAAGCTACCACTCTTGCCTGGAGAGCCCAATTCCGACAAAATATACTTGCTGGTAAGGGACATCAGGTAATCGGCGGGATCAAGGCGGAATTTTGAGCGGAGATGGCGGAACACCCAAGGGGCGTAATCTTTGAACTTGAAGTCATACTTTGCCGAGGGGATCAATTCGTTTCCGGTGCTGTTCAGAGGAAGGTTAGAAATTATCAAAATGTTCCGGTGTAAGGGGGTTACGAACATATCGAAAGAGAATTTATGTTTGGCATCGAAGTCCGCCGGTGTCAATTCCCGGTCCATCTTCGCATTGATGCGCGAGACCGTGAAGCGGATTCCGGTCAGCATGTTGTATGCCGTGACATAATTCACATGATTCTGATCAACCTTGGTCCCTACGATGACACGTTCATCATCCTCATCATCGCGTCGCCGTCTCGCTCGTTTCTGCTTGATGGCCTCTGCCCAGCGCGCAGCTTCCTCGTCCGTTTGGGCCTCGTCAAGGTTGATATCAGACTGGGTTGTCTTTGTTCCGCGTCGCATGAGGCTGAAGGAGGTACGGCGTGGGTTAGCGCTGGTGGGCGACAATCGACCACTGCTATATGCAGTATCTTCACCACCAATATCGCGGCTATTTCGCCGGACACTGGGGACTCGTGGAACCTGCAAGGAGTGTCGTTGTCGAACGCTGGGAGGTTGAGACTCCTGAATGGAGCTGGCATCGTGTACGGAGGGGGCGGGAGGGGATGAGTATCGGTGTTGGCCAGGCTTCGGGGCTAATCGATCGGGGTCTGGAGAGATGCGACCCGCATCTTCAGAATGGGGAACCTGTAGAGAAGAGTTGGATGGACTAGCCGCTCGCTCTGAGATCGAGCGTTCCTCTGCGGAGGCACGAGGATAGTCGCCATTGACCATCGGCTTCCCCTGGACGGGGCGGATGTTAAAAGCGGTCAAGCCATTCATCTGTTGGTTTGAAATGGATGCCGGTATTGAGCCGGCGCCAGGAGCACCGTCCGAGGGTTTCCGGTCCAACATAGCTGACGGCCGGCCGCCGATATCTCGGGGGTCCCGAGGGTCTCTGGCGGAGCCATTTCCGATGGAGTGCATGCTGCCGTCTTTGGAGAGTGGCGGTTCGCGCGTGTAGGAACTGACGCTCGATCGGGGGCCATTCAGGGAGTATGCGCTACCGTTCTTCAGATCGCTGAGCAATTGGCGGTCATTCTGCTGGGAGTCGTGATTGGCGTCGCCGTTGGGCCAGTTGGTCCACAGGAAGGTGTTTCCGACAGAGCTTTTGTCGTGTGACTTTCGGTGAGGCGAGTCGAAGGCTCGGGTGTGAGTCGCCGTGGTAGTGGTGGTTGTTGTCGTCGCAGTAGCCGATGGGTAAGCGTCAGAGGAGAAGGATGGCATGGTTGCTTTTCGATTCCCAGGGAAACGGGGTGACGTGAACTCTGCGTGGGCCGGCAACCCGAAGTGACGGCAATGGCCTTTGTTGGCGGGGGGTTCAGGAGAGTTGCGAACCGGACCGTGTTCCAGCGGAGAAAAACGAGGGGAGTAGACAGATTTTGGCAACTAGCGGTCGGAAATAGCGAGAGGTCTCAAGCCAGGGTGGATGCGGCCAGCCAGGGCGAGGATGATAACGGTTCAACGAGAGAGCATGTTCGGACTTCACGCTGATAAGAGTTGCCGATGGGGGGGGAGGAGAGTGCGAAGGAGTCGAAATTGTTTGCAAGTATTTATTGAATTATGAATCAAAGAGAGGTCGTAAAAGGGGTGTAGATTGGGGGGGAGGGAGTGGGGAGAAGGTTGAGGGTCGAAGGAGAGGATGTCGGGGGAAAAGAACTTGCGTGTCGTAATTGGCATTACTAGTACGGGAGAGTACTCTGACTGCCACAACAACCCGTAGGCTACTCCGTTTACTCCACTCCTCAGCTCGTAGCCACATCCCTACTCTTACAGAATACTTTTGACCTTTTTTTCTTTCTTCCTTTCTACTACCTACATATCTAGTCAACTCGGAAAAAAAAGCCCAAAGACCCCCAAGAATCGAAATTTTCCCATCTGCGGGGTGGTATGTACAGTATGCCCAAGGCCGAGGACCAGCACAATTATGCAAGGAGAACAACGTGACGTCGCACAGCCACTCGAGAGGATACCCTCTTTCCAAGATTCGACCACCACACATGCACATACCATGTAACCAAGGGCCACAGAAGATACAGCAGACTGCATAAATACCCTATCAGTACGAAATACCCCATACAATACGGAGTACGGAGGTACCGGGGTAATGTATTGGCCATCCGGATGTCCCTGACCCAAACGATCCGAGTCGGTGATTTATTAAGAATCTCACTCACCCTTATCTTCTATTAACTAATCATCCACTCCGTAATGACCGGCCCTAGAGTCCCCTATATGTATAGGCACTCCGTACAAATTAACCACTTCGACGCCTCATTTCATCCCCTGAGGCCGTCTCCGTTCCCAAAATAACCCGCTCCACCGATGAGATCATACACGATCTGGTGGCCGGCTCACGATCGCGTGGCTAAGGGCGGTATCATATGCGAAGCAAGTACCGTAAAATAAACAATTCTTCACGGAATAGAATAAATCCAACAATATCTCTTCCATATGTTCGAATTATGTAGTATCTGGGCCTAGCCACGGACCATTCGCAGGCCCGTTTTGGCTAAGCCGGTGGCAAATTATACGATTAAGAGCCAACCAGAAGAGAGCCTAATCTACATACTGTACAGTATTCCGAGTCAGCAACCCGAATCGTACCTTGGGAGCCCGGAACCTAAATTCGTAACTTTTCAGATAATTGACGATATGGATCTTTCTATTTACGACTCGACACCCCCCCTCTCTAACTCGTTTCGGTTGCCCACTGACAACGGGGATCACGGGAAGAGAGGTAGGGCATGATCAGCCGCACAACTTCCCTTTACATCATGACGCGTTATGCAACCCCACTTATCCTCAGCGTCAACAGATATCCATCCCATCCATGGATTGCTGATGCTTAGGTCTGAGTAGGGTCTGGGATAGCGAAAAATTTACAAGCACAGCAAAAGTTAAACCGAATCGGTTTGAAGAGAATTCATTCGACTGATCTCCTCTCAAAAGACCCCCAAATCGAGAGACAAGAGAAAAAAAATATTGGAAAAGAGAAACAAGGAATAAGCCAGACAATTTCCCCGTTGAAAACCCACCGCAGGACGCCATTCTTCCCTCCCACGTTTGGAGAAAAGGGAAAAGGAGAGATAAAAAACACGCAAAAACAAGAGCCATCATGACGAAGATATCCCAGAAAAAGAAACATTCAACAAAAGGAGAACCATCAGAGCCCAGCAGATCAGCCAGGTGAGGAAGAAAAGAAATTACAGCGGAAGAAAGACGCATTTAAGATGACCGAACCTCCCGGAAGAGGGGGAGAGAGGGGGAGAGAGAGATAGCGCACGTTAAAATGGGAGGAAAGGGGGAGATCCGGGAGGAACGACATCATGCTACAAAAGAAAAGGGAGGTTTATGTAGCCTCCTATTTCTTGGGAGTAGCCCGCTTCTTCACAGCTTTGGCTGGAGGAGCAGTTGTCTTGGTGACGCGTCCAGACTTGGTCTTGCCAATGACCTTGGGCTGTTCAACGATGGCAGGGGCCTGTAGATGTTAGTTCGGTGGTTCAGGGTGGCACGATCGATGATCAACTTACGGCAGTGGGAGTCTTGCGAGCCTTGCCAGAGTTGGCCTTGGGGCGGCCGGCGGTCTTCTTGGCAGTGGTGGTCTTCTTGACAGCAGCGGGCTTGGGCCCGGGCTTAGCGGCAGTCTTCTTGGGGGCAACGACCTTCTTGGTGGTGGTAGCCTTGGTGGTAGTCTTCTGTTGGAGAATGTTAGTGAGGCGCCGACGAGCATCGCTTTGAACAAAGCTTACCTTGACGGCAGCCGTCTTGGGCTTAGGGCCGGGCTTAGCAGCAGCCTTAGCAGCGGGCTTCGCAGCAGGCTCCTTCTTCGCAAGCTTCAGAGGGCCAGAGGGACCTGTGACGCGACATGTTAGTCACTTGATTTCGAAAGATAGGCGACAACGATATCGCTCCAACCACAGATCCTCAACGCATTTGCATGCACATAGTAATGTACACGCGGTTCCGAATGCTGTACTAAGCGACTGGAAAAGAAGGCGCAAAAAGGAAAAAAAAGGAAAGAAAAAAAAGAGAAGAAAAGAGAGAAAGAATAGTGAAACATACCCTTGGGCTGAGTGAAGTCGCCCTTCTCAACACCGGCCTTGATGGCCTTGTTGAACTGAGCATCGAAAGTGGCTTGGGAAGCGACGTTGATCTTGTTGTTCGAAGAGACGTACTTCTTGATAGCCTGGCGACTAAAATGGGAAGAAAACAAGTTAGTGTACGTGAAATGGGAGGAAAGGCCGACGCGGGCGGTTCATGGGAGGGGGAAAGAATCCCACGAACGCGAACGCGACGACGAGGTGAAAATGCGCCCAACATACCTGCTACCATTGCGCTCTTTCAGCTAGATGCGGAAGAACCAGTCAGTAAAATAAAATAATAAACAACCCTCATCCACATAGTGGTGGTGGCTGTTCAGAGCAAACGGCCGGGCGTGTCACGGTCGGGCGCGCGACCCGAATCACAACACGTCGGGCGCCAGCGGTGATCTACTCACGTTGACGATAGCATCCTTGATCATATCTATATTGATGGAATCAGCAGACGTTCGCGACGCGAACGATGCCCTTATCGCGTTTACGCGATGGGGTGGTCGTTCAGGATCAGTAAAAACATACCACGGTAGGAGGCGTGAGCGGCGGGAGTGGCCTTCTTGGTCGCGCCGGTTGCTTTCTTGGGAGGCATGGTGAGATAAGTTGATTTGATGGAAAAGAAGAGAAGATGTTATCAACAAGTACTAGGATAGTACAAAGCTCAGATCGAAAAGAGGTGTGGGGGAAGGGAGAAAGTAGAGAAAAAAAGAAGCAACAGCGGAAGGGGGAAGGGCCGCGGGGCATCCGTGATTTATAGGCGGCCGCTGTTGACCACAGATCAACCCAGTCTTCTCTGCCGGAAATTCGCATGGGTCTTCCTCCTTTTGTTTCTACTCACTCTACTATATTCTCATAATTTCGTACTTTGTATGCTTTTCAAATTTGACTCTATTTTCATTTTATTTTTATCCTCTCTCTCTTTCTTCTCCTTTTTACTATGTTCTGTTTTGCTGGACTTGATCTTCTGTGTTTCGCGTCCAACGAATCGTCAGGAATGGTTGGCCGCGAGCATTCCCCGGATTGGGCAGAACGAGAGGAGAGAGAGACACACGTTCCTTGTGCGCATCTACCTCGAATCTAGACTGGGAAGCATTTAATCAATTTTCCTAGAGCTAATGACTCGTCCACGCGTCTACGATTCCTCTTTATCAGAAATCGCGCATTTCATCTCTTCGTCTACAAGGTTACCATGCGCCATCTCTTTTTGGGGGTTTTTCTCTCTAGGAGACTAACAAGGCATGGACACATTCCACAAGTCTTAAGTGATCGCCCACACAGTACGATTGGTTCTTTTTTCCATCTTCTGTTCTCGGATGTGGCTGGGGGAGGAATCCAGATCTTCTGAATATTCCGAGCGGATCTCCCAGGGCCGTTGCGTACTAGAGTACTCCGTAACTAGCTCTAGCCTAAGGGGAATGTCATATTGATATACATAGACCCCCCTGAGTTCTATTTTCACCTCCAACCACGATGGACGATATATTAGTAGTCATATAAACTACTTCGGGATGCGCAGTTGCAGCATGCGATCTTCGGGAGAGGGGATCTCCTTGCGTGCTTCCATCAGGACCTGCAGATCCAGTAAGGTAGTAAAGTAACTCAACCCTGTCTATCACGAGGCCTTTTTTCCCCGCCCGATTTTTTTGCCATCGGCTCGGTCCACGGTCCACGCCGGGTACTTGATGATGTCGTTGACTTGGGTTGTAGTGAAAGCGCTTGCCAGTGGTCTCGCGCTTGTACTCGAGCCCTAACTACTCCGCGAGATCGTCGACCAACCCGCGCTGAAATCATGGGAGTGTTGCAGACCTCAAGTTATTTGGTCGATGGTATTTGTTACAATATATCAAAATATAGCTATTTCGTTTGTCATTTAGATTTCTATTTTATCTTGGTTGTGACTAGTAGTACTTAGTAGTAGACTCGGCTGAGTCTAGGTACCATTATGGGATGGGTGGTAGATGTATGGGGGTGTGTGGTAGAGTCTTGCTGGTCTACTATCCTGGTAAGAAGTGGGGATATATATCGTGGAATTTAAAATACCCTTCAGGGTTACTTCAGAGAGGGCAAAACGGCCGTGATTGATCACAAAGACCAATAAAACAAGCAGAACCAAGTGATCCACGTTAATCAAGCGACTACTGGATGATACGCTCTCCACAAGGCCCCCGTTTCTAAACGTTGGCTGATCGATCAGTAGTTATCGCGGGTTCACGGAGCACTGACTTCCTCCCGGATAACCAGTCTTTATTTAAATCTCCGAGTCGATTCAGAAGGTACCACCTACTCAAGAAAAGAAAAATATAGCTACACTATTAGGCTACTCTAATCCGCAAACAGAATCACCTAGAAATGTATTTCCTGTATTGTGAAGTCAAGGGGTTGGTTGACTGCCCAGCCCGGCCCCGGCTGCATTCGCATCAACCTTGCAGCGGACAAGCTGAGACCTACCTCCCCAAAGTGTTGATCTCAACCCACATCGCAGATTTCCAGCTAAAAAACCGAAATAAATTTAGCAATGGCTACGATGAGAATGAAATAGAGTTACTTGAGCCCGTCTTACGTCGGCCGCGACCAAGATCACTCGCTTCTTGTCCATTGGCAGATCACGATCCACCTCGCTTATTCCGGACGATCTAAACAAGAGCATCGTCATTAGGCACTTCGAAAACCACCACAAAAACGGCCTGGACTTCGCTATCGAGTGTTCATAAATGTTGAACATACATATGCTAATTCAATGTGATTTTATTTGAGCGTTTTCCGATGTCATATTGACAAGGATCACGGAAATGGTGGTCCATAGAAACCACCCCTTCCATCTGATATTCTCTGATCCTGCACCCCATGCGGCTCTACAGTACTTCCGAGTAGCAAAAATAGTATTACTGGACCGATCGGTTATTGAAATATCATCATTTCGCTTTCGTTGGTATGATATGCTAGACTCCATCTCATGGGCTTGAAGGCCAGGTAGGGAAGAAAGTAGCCCCCCCACCCCTAAATCGTGACCCGAAAATGCAATTAGAAATCAAAGCAAACAGAGTATAAAAAAGATACAACGGGGGATAAAAAGCCTGTCCACGCCAACGCCTGATTTTGAGAAAGTGAAAGAAAAAAAGAGAAGACTTGCCAGCGCACCCATTGGCTAACTGGATTAACAGGGGGGAGGGAGTATCGCTGGTACATATGTAGACTAGCCAGCCGCACGAGGCTTCGCCTTGGAGTCTTTCTTAGCCTTGGCCTCATCCTTCTTGCGCTTCTTTTGCTGAGCGATCTTGTCGTCATTCTTGCGCTTCAAGCTGGCCTTCTCGTCGTCTGTGCGGGCGACCGGCTTGAAGAATCCCTCAAGTCGGGACTGTTGGGCACTCTTCAGGTTTTTGGTGAGACGGGCGGCGCCGTTGCGCACGCGGTCTTCGTTGAATCCCTTGTCGCCGACTAGGTACTCGATCAATCCGTCCACGTTCGGCGCGTCCCATTTGAAATCGCACTCTGGGTGATCCGCGTCATGGACGTCGGGATTGGCAAAGAGTTCCCGCGCATCTTGGTACGGCCAGCTCTCGGGGACGACGTATTTCTTCTTCGGGTCGTTCTGCATGTACTCAAGCACCTTCTCGATGGACTTGTGTTCCTTGATCAGGGCGAGAGCTGTACTGGGTCCGACCTTGGGGATGGGCTCAAGGTAATCGCATCCGAGAAGGATGCAGAGATCGATGAACTGGGTAGTAAAAGATGTCAGTATTGAGAAGGCGGAATGGTGATAAAGGGAACTGCCTCACCTGATCACGATCCATATTGAGGCCCTCCATGGCCCGGGCAAGATGAATCTCTTGAATGGGTTCCTTCCGCTGCTCACTGAACGTCAAATGGCGCAAAAGAATAGGCGACTCGAAGCACAGCGTATCCATATCCTCCGACGCAGCGGCGTAAACCTTTCCAGCGCGCGCCAGAACCGCACATTGTGCCTCAGCCTCGGTGGGAGCAGTGATGTAAGGAATGCCCATTAGCCCCAGGAGCTTCTTGCATTCGGCATTATGTTCGCGAGTAACTCGGACTGTTCGTCGCGAAAATTTCTCGATATCTTCAGCGGTACCGGTTTCCTTGGCTTCCTCGTGGGCTTCGGTGGCCTCCGCCTTGCGTGCACCACGCTTGGCCAGCTCGCCGGACTTCAGCTTTGGCGGGGCTCCGTCAAAGACATAAAGAGGCTTGATGCCATTGTCGACCATTCGGAGAGTACGGTAGAACAGGCCCATCAGGTGAGAGGTTGTTTCGCCGGACTCGCTCATTAATTGCTGACCCTCTGAGCGCACTGCAATCAGGAAACTGTAGATACTCATTGATCTGTGTTTGGTTAGTTGGATACACTCGTAGATTCCTTGTACGACGGATATTGGACGTACGCATCCTGTCATGGAAAGGAGATTGTTAGCCATTTCATTATATCAAAAGCAAAGCAGAGAGATTGTCAGGTGTGAGCATACAATGGCGACCTTGCGGCCGAAATGATTTTTGATCTCGCCCGTCTTGATCGCATCGGGGGCGTTCTCTGAGATCACCTGGTATAGGTCTTGTCGTGGACTAGGTTAGTAGGTCCGAGAAACCATTTGAAGCTGCAAACTCACTTTTGATACCCATATTGGCGACTTTGGATCCTTCAAGCGGGAGGGTAAACTTGGTTGGGTAAAGATGTCAAAATCACCTTTCACCGCGGTAGACCAACGCGACGCGCCAATGCGCGCATCATGAGGAACCCGCCATTAAACCCAAACGGGAAATTGCACGTGACAAGCTACCGACACCCACGTGACCGGCGACCGGGGCCGGTCCAGGCCCGAAAATGTGCCTCAGGCTGCGATATCGGTTGATTACCGGACGGCGTCGCAACCCCGCCTTTCTCTCCCCCGGAGTCTGCTCTTGTTTTTATTTTGCGGAGCATGAGTCTGATCTCTCAAGTATGAAGCGGAATCGCATTCATTTTGAGGGCAATGGCGAGGCCTCGTCGGCCTCTCCGCGAGGCAGTTTCACTCCCGAGGATCACTCGCGGCAGTCGCAACATGTCCCGAAGATCTCACGGAGGATACGTGCGTGCACGGAATGTAAGCGACACAAGGTCCGATGTGACATGAAGGCAGGTGAGTCGAGCTGCTCGAGATGTCGACGTATGGGGCTGGAGTGTGTTGTCAACAAGAGCCTCCAAACATTACTAGAGGATGAAGCGGAGTGAGTTGATCTATTATCGGAGCTCCTATTACTTGCTTTTTTTAAATCTCTTAGCTGCAATTATTAATGAAGTTTTTTTTTTGCTTGATATAGGTGGAAAACCATGATCGAGCTCGCAATGACCGACCTGCTTAGGAAGGCGCAACTTCCAGAATTATCATATTACCAAGCGGGCGGAGGATCGATCGAGACGCCGTCGAAGAAACGAAGTCGGAAAGAGTCCACCGTATCGGTAGACGATGTGGGATACGCATATGGAAACCACAAGGCTGCCTCGGCGGATACACCTATCCCTGGAACTACGGGTTCCAGCTCATCTACCTATACATTTCCCCAACCGCAGTCGCAATACTCGATCGACCGCGAAGAGACCGCAGCTACTTCATTAGTGACTGCGCCAATGGGCAGTTTGTACGAAGTTACGCAGCTGAGTGAAAATCGCGAGAGCTCCTCTCCGACACAGCGATATCCGCCAGATCAGGCGCTGGTGACCGATTTCATTTCACGTGGCGTGGTGGAACTGCAAGAAGCAGAGGAGCTGTTCTACCACTTCGACCAAGTTCTGAATCGCTATCTTTGGGATGGTGCACTTCTCCCACACAAAGATTTGGCATCTGTGAGACGGTCTTCGTCCTTGATGTCCGCAGCGATTCTCGCTGTGACGGCGCTGCATATGCCGACCAAGGAGCGCACGTTTGATACCTGTTATACGGAGTTTGCGAAATTAGCATCCGAATCCATGCTTGGAGACCATCACAGTTTGGATGATGTGCGGGCTTTGTGTATCGGTGCTTTCTGGCTTGCTGATGTGAGCTGGAAGCTTTCCGGGTATGCGGTCCGCATCGCCACCGAGCGCAACTTGCATCAGTTCTACCGAAAGGCCGTACAAGGCTCACCGGAGCACAAGGAACAGGCTAGGCTGTGGTACCTCCTATATGTATGATTTCAAACCCCGCGCCTCTCCAAATGACCGCGAGAGACTAACAACCAGAAGACCCTTGAACATCACTTCTCTATCGCATATGGTCGACCACCCATCATCCACGAAGATGCATCGATCACCCAGCATAATACTTTCACACAGACCCCATCCATCACTCAAGGTGACCTACGATTGCACAGTCAGGTAGACTTGTTTATAATTCTTACTCGCATATATTTCGCATTCGGACCGGATGTCGATCTTGAGGTCGCCGAGAGCGACTTCCCCATGATCGACCAGTACGACACGGATCTGGGCCATTGGAAATCGGCATGGCTTCCTCGGCTTGGTAAGTCAATTTTTTGCTTCATACCTAGCTTCCGGTTGCTAACTCAACCGTTTTTTTAAAGCTGGGAGCCGTCACGTTGGCGCATACCCCTACAAAGCAGTGTACATGCACTATAATTTTTCTCGACTACAGCTATATTCGGTTGCGCTACGCACATATCACTCCTCGACTTCTTCACGAACTATGTCGCCCGAACGACGAAAGCGGGCTAATATCGCGATTGAGTCGGCCATTGCCACTCTACAGGTCGTGCTGGATGAACGAGACATTCAGAGAGCGCTAGTCGGCGTGCCTCTATATCTCCATAGTATGATCACCTTCGCGGCGGTATTCCTACTGAAGATTGCTGCGAAGGCGTGCTCGAGCGGAGCGAACCAACAAAACAACTCAATTGCATCGGCAGGGTTGCTGGTCGATATTGGATATGTGCGAATTTTGGTAGGACGAATCGTCGAATTGATGGTGTCCTGCAGCCAAAGAGCAAGCGAGCGCCATCTCAGTCACCACATTGCTCGCGGTCTGCGCAAGATGCTCACGGGCCTGGAAGAATGGGAGAAGCGAAATGGCGCCCAACCCTCAATGGGGCACAATCCACAAGAAACGTCATCTCTTTTCAAACCGGTCATAATTCCTGGAGCCCAGATCTTAGGAGAACGAGACACTATTCTAAACCACCCGCCACCGCTGTTGGGAGTGGCGCCATTGTCTGCTGAACGCAGCAACGGGTTCGAGCCGACGACAATCGGCAAACCTGAACCAGGACTTTCAGAGGGCTCAATGGATCCTATGATGGCAGACTTATGGGGATTCGACGAGGATTACTTCCCCACCGGGGTATTCGATTTCCTGCAAAGCCAGATGCCTGCATGAGGACCCCTTGCCTGTCTGTACATGTGAATATTCCCGGACCCTTGTCCCTTGTACATAATAATTACTATATAAGCCGGACAACTGGTTGTCGCAAGCAGACAGATAATACCACTTAAATGACCGAGACTCCATCATTAAATGAAGTAGTGATACAAGCCATAGCCATAGTAAATTTCATCGCTGTATCCATTCGTGTACTAGAGAAAGATATGTATAAGTAGAAATGCGTATGGTCGGCAGTGATGGAACGCCGAGCAATCCGACCAAGTCACACCAGCGTGGCCGAAAAAGTCCGACCCCGGAGCCCTACAGCCGATACAACCTTGAAAAGTCGGGGGATCCATCGAATCAAGTCGCCAGATTCTTGCCCTTGCGATCGCCGACAGAATCCAGCGCGTCACTCCACTCGGACTTTGTCGTTGGGTTCGGAGATCCCACTGCCCCAGAATTGCCGAGGCTCTCCGTCCTTTTAGCGCATATTTGATAGAGCTTCCCCCGCAACCTGACGACATTTACTCCGTACAGCCAACTTCAATTTCTTTCCCCCCCAAAGTGACCGTTGTCGATCTCTTACGAAAATGATGAACCGATCTCTCCTGCGCTTGGCTGCGCGCTCTGTCCAGGCTGGCCCTGGTTCCTCTGTCGCTGGTCGGCGTTATGCTTCCTCGGCGGTCTTTAACTGGGAAGATCCCCTCGCCGCTGCGGAACTCTACACGGAAGAAGAATTGGCTATTCAGGACACAGCGCGACAGTACTGCCAAGAGAAATTGCAGCCGCGTGTACTTGGTACGTGTCTTTTTCTCTTTCCCCCGTTCTCCAGATTCCTGTTAAATTATGTCTTGATGGACTAACCGAACCTTAACCTTAAAGAGGCCTACCGCAATGAGGACTACGATCGCAAGATCCTCTACGAGATGGGAGAGCTGGGCCTGCTGGGCGCCTCGATCGAGGGATACGGCTGTGCCGGAGTTAGCACCGTCGCCTCAGGCTTGATCACTAAGGAGGTGGAGCGCGTTGACTCTGGATACCGATCAGGCATGTCAGTGCAGAGCTCACTGGCGATGACAGGAATCTACGAATTCGGCACTGAGGAGCAGAAGCAGCGATTCCTGCCCGGTCTGGCCAAGGGCCAACTAGCCGGTTGCTTTGGCTTGACGGAGCCAAATCATGGCTCCGACCCAGGCTCCATGGAGACCGTGGCCCGCGAGCACCCAACTCAAAAGGGCATGTACCTCTTGAGCGGCAGCAAGACGTGGATCACCAACTCGCCCATTTCAGACCTTGCGCTGGTCTGGGCTAAGCTCGAGTCGACGGGCAAGATTCGTGGATTCGTTGTTGAGCGCTCGCGATGCCCGCCGGGTACATTCGAGACTCCTGCTATTAAGAACAAGAGTGCACTCCGCGCTTCGA
The DNA here is from genome assembly GCF_028828005.1 of Penicillium manginii. Taxonomy (NCBI): domain Eukaryota; kingdom Fungi; phylum Ascomycota; class Eurotiomycetes; order Eurotiales; family Aspergillaceae; genus Penicillium; species Penicillium manginii. Next base: position 1,676,138 of record NW_026643102.1, on the reverse strand, counting down.
TTACGGGAATGATCCAGATGGATGACTGCCCTGTTCCTGCTGAGAATATGTTCCCCGATGTCGAGGGTCTGACTGGTCCGTTCACTTGCTTGAATAGCGCGCGCTTGGGTATCGCTTTTGGTGCCATGGGTGCGTTGGAAGACTGCCTGGCTCGTGCTCGTGATTATAGTCTGGAGCGCAAGCAGTTCAAGGGAAATCCTCTGGCAAAATATCAGCTGGTTCAGAAGAAGTTGGCTGATGCGGCGACTGATGCCGCATACGGAACTCTGGCTGCTGTGCAAGTGGCTCGCCTTAAGGATGCTGGCAAGGCCACCCCCGAGATGATCTCGATGATCAAGCGTCAAAACTGCGACCGAGCGCTAGTCAACTCGCGGATGTATGTTTTCTTCTTTTTCCCTTTCTTTGACAACCCCCCCCCTTTGCACCGCCTTTTTTCAACTCGAGACTGACTATTTATATCTACAGTCTGCAGGAAATCTTCGGCGGTAACGCTGCTAGTGACGAGTACCACATCGGACGTCATGTAGCCAACTTGTTTGTGGTGCAGACCTACGAGGGCCAAAGTGACATTCATGGTGAGTACGAAGTACATAGTACATATTTACGTGCCCAATCTGCCTTACCTTATTTTTCCGCTTTGTTTTATTTGCTTTTTCTTTCGGGTAGATGCACTAACCATTTTTATAGCGCTGATTCTGGGCCGAGCCATTACCGGAAAGCAGGCCTTTGTCTAGAATAACCCCTTTCTGCCTCGTTATATATAAAATTACTGTAGTATACATCATTAGATACGTGATACCTGTGTATGTATCTCACAATACACCTTGACAACGCATTTTCCCGAAGAAAACCGGAGGGCTGTCTGCCCCATTGGGGCGCCTCGCCCACACGTGACATAATAGAGGGGCGCGATTAAGAGTGAATCGCTAGAGTTTTTTTCTTTGAATAGAGACCACCACTACCTGTTACAGAAGTGTTTGTATATACCTAGGTAGTTGCCATGTAAAATAATTAATAATGGGAACAAGATCAATACTACAGTACCAGTAGATATTCTCTCCGATCAGGAACAATCGAACAATACAAATAATACCAGCCCTACTTCTTCCAAACCTGATTAATCAGTACACAATACACCGGTGGCGTGTATTACCAATACTCTGACCTGCGGATTACCAGTCAGACGCACCTGCCCGCCCAGCCCACTTTCTCTCACTCTCACAGTGTGGTTGCCCCCTCTTTCTTCTTCTCTCTTCTTCTTTTCCACACAACGACGTAACCGTACGTACAACATCTCCATAAACTTCGATCTTTCTCTAACTCTCATTCAGTCTCTCCCTCTCTCCACCTTACTTCTCTCACTCGTCGTCATGGCTCTCAAGCGCATTAACAAGGAACTCACTGATCTGGGCCGGTAAGACGACCACTTTCTCCCTCTGGAACAACTGGTGATGCTAACCTCTTCGCCGCAGGGATCCTCCGTCTTCCTGCTCCGCCGGTCCCGTCGGAGACGATCTGGTATATACAACCCTCTCTTCCTCCAACCTCTATTCCTCAAGTCCCGTTGCCGGTCGGCTTTGTATTTGCGAAGAGCCTTATCGTGTGGCGGGGCTGAGGCTCACCAGCCCCTCCCGCAGATCGCCAAATAATAGTGGGATGTCAAGGAATGATACTGACCGATGTTTTCTTTCTTTTTCTTCTAGTTCCACTGGCAAGCTACGATCATGGGTCCTGTAAGTTGATCCCCATATTCAAACTCCGCGCGACCGTGGGGCGAAATCCGCTTCCCCTCCTTGCATGATACAGTCGGACAGAGCCCAAGGTGTACCTGAATACTAACCCATCTCTTACATTAGGGTGACTCGCCATACTCTGGAGGTGTCTTCTTCCTCACGATTAACTTCCCTACCGACTACCCATTCAAGCCTCCCAAGGTTCACTTCACCACCCGCATCTATCACCCCAACATCAACTCGAACGGCAGTATCTGTCTGGACATTCTGAGGGACCAATGGAGCCCCGCCCTCACCATTTCGAAAGGTTCGTTACAATTTTCGACACGGCAAAGAACATATGTCCTTCAACGCCGTGTCATGTCAATATGGGTCGTCGCTGACTCATTGCTTCTAGTTTTGCTTTCGATCTGCTCCATGCTCACAGACCCCAACCCGGACGACCCTCTCGTGCCCGAGATCGCCCACGTCTACAAGACCGACCGCCCGCGGTACGAAGCGACGGCTCGTGAGTGGACTCGCAAGTACGCCATCTGATCGGCAATTTTCCAACAAATCTGCCAACCACCCTCTTCTCTCTTCCGCGTGACCTCTCGGTTCTCCTTCTCTCTCCGACGCCCCTGCATCTTTCTTTTCATGTTTCTTCTCGCCGTTAGATTCAAACCCGCGAAGCCTGGCGTACCATGGTCGTAGAAACTTTGCGTGCTCCGACAATTTTCCCTCTGCTTGCGTGCGTGCTCGCAACTTGCTCAGTTTCGAAACATATTTCCTGTGTGCTTGTGTTTGTGTGCTAGTTCCCGGGCAATGCCATATCCCAACGATCATTATGAGCTATGCTTTTTATCTTCATCTTCTCACTCTCCTTCTTTCGTGCTTCTTTTGCATCCGGAGTTCAAGTTCCCTTTTGCTTGGGGAGGTCGGAATGGAGGTGTCTGATTCAGTGTTCTTCTATTTTCTCACATTGTCGCTGTTTTCCTCATGACAGAGACACATGACAAAAAAGAAATGAAGTTTCAAAAAAACCCAATGGGAAAAATACACTATGAAAATCCAGCCCAACCTCATTCCCTTCTAATGAACGAGTTGGTGGATGGTGGGAACGTGCTTCTTGTTCGTCTCTATTCGATTGTTATGCATTTTCGACGATGGTATCAGGTGTGGGAAGGGGACTTGAGTCTTACCCTGGGAAGAAGACGGAAAGCAAAATCGGGGAAATCGGAGGAGGGAGACTGGGACTTTTTCTTCGTGGAATGGAGTGGAGGTGTCTACGATTTTATTCTTCTCTACTTTATTGTCGCAGATAGCACAATCCAGGCAGGCCGGTCTATGTGTTAATACTTTCCAAGAGTTGAGTAGATTCGTAGATTGTATCGTGCAGTAAAGTTGGCTTTGTATTTGGGATATTAGGTAGTCCTGAGGTCAACAAGCCCCGCAGATTAATGCTAGTCCTTCTCTTTCTTATTCGTAAAGTTAATTCATTGTTTCTTGTATCTCGGATCTAGCACTGTCGATCGTGTAGATGGACACTGTTAAGTGCTCTAGCGAGATGGTGGTCTCTGCGCTTCGCCGCTCCGTCTGTTTCATTGCATGCCTAGTTACAGGGAGGGTGTATGGTCCACCGATACACCACTCGATATGTAGACCACTTTTCATACGAAGGCATATCAAAGATTTCCCGCCGATATACTTAACTTTGAAAGTCTGTAGTCTCAAGAAAACGAGGTCTGGGCCCGGTTGATCAGGACGCAGCATGTTCCCGCCAAGCAACGGGAACTCGCTCTATAAATTCACATAAGAGTATATCACATGATTCCCAAATGAAAAGCTGAAGGAGCAGCCAGACTAGATAATCATGGTGGCCTATCTAAGAAGTAACGATGTAGCCGTGAAGTGAGGATTGTTTGAAGCGGGCCTCAAAAGTCAGTATCGAGTCCTATGGTTTACTGCAAAGCCATCAACATTGCCCAGCCAGTAAGCTCAATTCACAACTTTAGTGCCGACTTTACAAAACCATATGCTCTGCAAAACCTCGAACAAGCATTTCCCCCAGTTCTTCCATTGATTTCAAGAGGCCAAATGAATTGATAATCTCAGTACAAAAATCGGGGCCATGTTAAACCTAACCAATTAGCATCCTTCATGCCCGCCAGGACCGCTCCACACTCCTGAACCGAAGCGAGATGAGCCGAGAGATCCACCATTTCTACTCGTTCACCCTCAATAGTCCTGTTTTAGTCCTGTTTTAGTACCAGAAGAGCCTCAACGCCGTCGTCTCAGGGTCCAAGGATTGGATTTGATTTGTACCAACAGCCTTAGCCTCCAAAGGACCCCGCTACAAAGGCTCTGGCCCCCTTAAAACCTGGCACTAAGCGAGTCCGTTCAGGTACGCCGGATCGCGTTTAGATATAGAAATGTAGCTTGGCCCCCAATGCCTCTTTCCTTTCCCGTAAACACGAAAATCTTTCACCCGCCGTATCCGGTGGAAGTCCAACTCGCACCATGTTAGGACACAATTTGAAGACGGCCCTGGCCGTGTCATTGCTGGCTAGCTCTGCGGCAGCAATCGATTTGAATATCAAAGATGAGCGTGAGTTCTGCAGATCTGCGTCGCGTCCGACTCTAGCCCGAACAGCGCAGAAGTCCTCGAGGACTAACTCAATGCCGGCCTCATAGAATCAATCAAAGATGCCGCCAAAACTGCCGCGTCGGGCGCGATGGCCTTTTACTCGAACCGGTCGTCCGATATCCCCGGCTACGTGTTCCCGGCCTGGTGGGAAGGGAGTGTGCTTTTCGGCGTCATGATGCAATACTGGTCTTTGACTGGAGATGACTCTAACAACGACGTCGTGAGCGAGGGAATGTATTGGCAGCGCGGGTCCGATGACAATTACATGCCCAGCAACTTCAGTTCGTTCCTGGGTAACGACGACCAGCTCAGCTGGGGCCTTGCTGCGATGACCGCCGCAGAGCTGGATTATCCCCAGGAATCATCGATGCCGTCTTGGGAGTCACTCGCGGCGAATGTTTGGGATACTGTCGCCGCCCGGTGGGATACGGATAACTGCGATGGGGGTCTGCGGTGGCAGATCTATACGTACCAGTCTGGTTATACTATGAAGAATGCGATTTCCAATGGTGGACTGTTCGCTCTTTCGGCACGACTGGCTCGGTTCACGAATAACCAGACGTATGCGGACTGGGCAGAGAAGATCTGGGATTGGAGCGCGAAGGTGCCCCTTCTTAACGAGAAGTCCTGGAAAATTGCCGATTCGACCTCGTGCGAAGATGACTGCAATGAGGCTGGTAATATACAGTGGAGTTTCAATTATGGCTTGTACATGTCCGGAGCTGCCTATATGTATAACCAGGTAAGTTGTTTGCAGTCTTGAACTTCGATGAAGACTGATAGCTAACCACGGCGACCCAGACCGAGGGAAAGAGCAAGTGGAAGGATGGCCTGACTGGTCTCCTCAAAACATCCCAGAAGCAGTTCTTCCCTACGAAATATGGTGGAAAGATCTTGTCTGAAGTCACATGCGAACCGTCTGAGCAATGCAACGATTACGAATTGCTTTTTAAAGGTCTCTTCGCGCAAGAACTAGCCTTCATCGCCCAGGTCGCGCCATACACCGAATCCGATATCTTGCCCTTGCTGCAGGGCTCCGCTGTTGCGGCAGCAAAGTCCTGCACTGGTGGTAAGGACGATGATCTTTGCGGCAGCACGTGGTCTAGCTCAAAGTACGATGGGAAACTTGGCATAGAGAACCAGATCAGCGCGACCGCTGTCTTGATTGCCAACCTGATCACTTTTGATCAAATGACACTCGCAACACAATCAACTGCGAAGAGCAATGCTTCCAGCACGACCAGTGGATCGCCGTCTTCCACTAGCGATGGGACTATAGTCATCACCAAGACTGCCAGTGCTAGCGGCAAGGGTGATGGCAATGGCGCCGGTATGCTCGCCAGCGGGCCCGTCGTGCTTGTTAGTGCGATGGTCATGGGTGTCCTGTCCATCCTTTAAGAACTCTCGTTCTCGTTCATTCCGTTGTAGGCATGGCGATTTTCCTTTCTTTTCTTGTATTAATATATCCAGGCCTAGCTGCTTTCTTTATACCCGTTACTGCCAGACGAGAACATGCTCTTTTGATTGATCTTCAGACCAGACTGGTCGGAATACATAAATAGTACTAGGAAGTACTACTACTAGCGTATAAGTACCCCGTGGGAGTATTCCGTAGGAAAGGGAAATTTCGGAATTCTCCAGTTTCCAATGACTCAAGTCAATTGGTTTCGATCCACTTTCTCGACCGATTTAACTTGTCCCCAGATGGTCCCCGAATGTGTAGCCCAGGAGACGTCGGATAAATATGGAGCATTTAAGACCGTACGATATTTGCATGGCCTCGGTACTTTGTAGTTGGGCCGGAGCTCGCGCTTGGCGACCCCAACTCACTCCCCACGCGTGGGATTAGGATTCCGGGGTGCGATGCGAAGCGAAAAAACATCGGAAAAGACATTATACCATGTTTGCGGGATGGGATGTCAAGTTTGGTCTGCTCTTTTCTTCTTTTTCATGCGTGGTTAAATATAACTGGCCCGTTCATTGCTGCGTTTTTATACACTGCCAAATCACTGCCTATTCCTCAGTCAGAGTAGTACTAGGCTCGAAGAAAGCTTCCAGAAGGTGCCGATCAGCGCGGTCCTGTTAGCTCGACACGCGCACGCCGTGGTTCCGACGGATAGCTCCCGAGCTGCAATATCTAGCGTAGGGTCCTACCCTTCCGATAGGGCAGAGGTTGAGATTGTCGGGCACGTAGCTGCGCAATCCGAACTCAATTCTTGTAGTCAGTGTGGGACTAGGAACCATCAACTCGTTTCATCCCCCGGGGTCCTTTTTTCGGGCCGCGCTAGTCAATCCGAGCCGCGCTGGTACTCCGGTGTGTTTGCGTGTTGCAGGGCCAAGAGTTGTTTTTGTTAGGTGAGGGACGCGGGCTAACTGATTATCATTCACTGTTACCTATGCGGATTTGGTGAGATGCGATGAGATAGCGACACCGGCATGGTTCCACTACTCACTCCACCGTGACCCAGTTCCCCGTAAAGATAGGAGCAACCTCCATATTCGGAACGGGCAGACCGAGTGGCGAGAGCGATATTGATGGTACCGACCCTTGGAAAGAATCTGGAGTAATCGTTCGGTACTTGGTTGGGGTCATGCGGTTTGGCCTCTTTTTCCCCGGGTTTTCCAGAGAATATGGAGAAATTGATGCTAGAGTCATTTTTTCTCCAGTCTGTTCGGCATGCAGGACACAAACCGGACAACTTACCCCGAGATGGCCAGGGCCCCCGCGGGTGGGTGGGGATGATGATATTGGGAGATATCCAATGACTGCGGAGAATTTGGGATAAGCTCTGGGGCGCGGCGGAAGGCGAAATCAAGCCCTGATAGCCAAGGTGGCGCCGTGTGAGTGTTGATTGGTTGAAGCCACCGAGTTCGGAACAATGGACCAATCAGAGACACGGCACTCTATCGCCGCCTCGAAAGACCGCCGACCGGTTACCCCAAAACTATTACCTAACGCTACTGACAGATTGGGTTGGTCGTAGCGGAGGGCTTTGTCCCCGCGATTGTGAGTGTGGGCGTGGAGAAGTCGGAGAGGGCAGGTGCTATTCAAGGCTTGTCGTCATGGCTGACTGGGCTGGGTCGACTTTTTCATGGCGAGTATCCCCCGTGTCTTTTGATCTTACTCCTTGCCGTTTTCTATCCTCCATACCTCCCCATACCCTTCACTATGGCAGACCTCGATCCCGCAGAACTAAAGGCGTATCATGATGATGATGCCCAGCTGGCCCAGATGGGCCACAAGTCAGAGTTGAAACGGCAGTTTTCCTTGTTGTATGTTTGATCTCGCTTTGCTTTTTCAGCCGAGGGCCCGACCACTAGGCTAATGTGAACTCTTGTATAGATCGATGCTGGGTTTGGCATTCGCTATTCTTAATGTACGTTCTTCACAGGGAAGAAGGAAACTGATGTGATCAAGCCATACATCAGACAGGACTTTTATTGACGGAATTTCGTGATAGTCATGGACTGCGTTGTCTACAAGTTTATCCCTGAGTTTGACCTCCGGAGGTCCGACAAGTGTTATCTGGGGTGTGTCTCATTGGATTTCAGTGCATTGACTTGAATCTCATGCTGACAATATTCACCAGGTCTCCTTACGGCAGGTATCTGTAATTTGTGCATGGCCGCCTCCCTGGCCGAGTTTCTTTCTGCGTACCCGACGTGAGTGGCAAATCTCCCCATTCAAAAGATAGAGCGAAGCTAACGAGATCAGTGCTGCTGGACAATACCATTGGGTTGCTGTTAGTATGTATCCCTGTAACTGGCACCGGACCATGCAGAAATTTGCTAACCTTCCCGCAGTCTCCCCTCAGAAATGGATGCCCCTACTCTCGTGGATCACCGGCTGGGTGAACTGCGCCGGTTGGGTGGCCTTGACCGCGACCGGTGGATTGCTGGGTAGTCAATTGGTTGTGGGCGTCATCGCTCTCATGAACCCGGTATGTTTATATCCCGAGTTCTATCAGCGAGATGCAATCTAATACCGGAAAAAGGGATACGAGGCAGAGCGCTGGCACCAGTTCCTCATCTATATCGGTTATAACATTGCTGGATTCTGCATCAACGCCCTTGCAAACAGTCTCCTGCCCTATTTCAACAAAGCTGCCTGTGAGTGATTCTCTATATAAACCCTGTTGTCTCATTTTACTAACAAGATATCCAGTTACGTGGTCACTGAGCGGTTTTACTATTATTTGCATCACTATTCTCTCCTGTTCTTCGCCCGACTACAATAGCGCAGAGTATGTTATTGACAATACGCTTTATGGGGTAACTTTAGCTGACGACTGCAGATTCGTCTTCCGCAAATTCATCAACGAGACGGGATGGCCCGATGGAGTTGCTTGGCTCCTGGGTGTATGTTCATTGATTCAGGCCTCTTTTAACATTTTCTAACCAGTCAATAGTTGTTGCAAGGTGGCCTCGGTGTCACTGGATTTGTAAGTTTAGCCCTTGACTTCTGCATTATCATCCGATCAAAGCTAATCGAATCTTAGGATGGTGTCGCCCATATGATTGAAGGTACTACCACAGTGCCGCGATTGACATATCAAAATGACAGCGCTAACAGATGATAGAAATCCCTAACCCCTCTGTGGAAGGGCCTAAAATTATGATTGCATGCGTGGCCATTGGAACTGTTACTGGATTTATCTTCCTGATGGTTTTGCTTTTCGTGGCTGGCGACATCGAAAGCATTATCTCGTCTTCAGCTGGCCCTCTTTTGGCTATTTTGAAGAACGCCACCCAGAGCAATGCGGGTGCCATCTGTCTTCTCGTGTAAGAGCAAACATATTTTTGCGGTTGAGAAGTTGATACTAATTGAATACAGCTTCCCTCTGGTTTGCATGCTGTTCACCACAACTGCTATTATGACTACTAGCAGTCGTATGTGCTACGCCTTTGCACGGTATGTTTCCCGCTACCCTCGGGACTACGTTATTCTAACAGATGGCTAGTGACGGCGGCCTCCCCTTCTCCCGCTTCTTCTCCAAGGTCCACCCCAAACTGAAGGTCCCGCTACACTCCTTGTATCTCAACCTGGGCCTTGTCATTATATTCGGCCTGATCTTCCTGGGATCTTCTAGGTGAGCTAAGCCCTACGTTCCCATCGAAAATTGGTACTCAATTACTAATGTGAGCAGCGCCTTCAACGCTATCGTTTCAGCCTCCGTCGTGTGGCTGGACCTAGCCTACGGAATGCCCATTGCGATCAACTGTATCCGAGGACGCAACATGCTCCCGGAGCGACCCTTCGTCCTCCCTGTCATCGTCGGCTGGGTGCTCAACATCGTAAGATCATACACCTTTGGAAACTGCTGTGCATTGCTGATATTTTGTGACAGATCTCCCTGATCTATATTTCTCTGACTACTGTTCTTTTCCTCTTCCCTCCCGAGCTCCCCGCCACCGGCAGCAGCATGAGTATGTGTCTACCAAAGTGTCGAAGAACCAATGAACTAAAGCTAATTATCCATAGACTACTGTGTCGCCGCATTTGGCATTGTGATAATTCTCTCCACAGCCACTTGGTTTGCTGATGGCCGCAAAAATTATGTTGGTCCCCGTATTGAGGTTGAGGTGCTTGCCGGACAAGTTGGCCACTCTGAACAGCCAATTCCGGCCATTGAACACTACGGTGAAAAATAAGCAGTGTAGATTAGCTTCGAATAGTGTTTTACTAAATTGAGAAGAAGTATATACTATATAGTATATACATACATGTACTTCATGGATATTTGTCTTTGTGATGTATTCTCCTAATTATTTCCTCTTGTATACTTCACACGTGATAGACGCGGTTGTACATTACGTCATGTACACTTTCTGCCTCAGGCGGCCATTCCCAACAATCCACTGCCACAGCGGATCCGAACCTCCGTTGAGATTGTGATGGGCTGATCTCGACACAAGTCAGAACGAGAGACAACTGTTTGAGAGTGACATTGCCCATAAATTGCTGTGCGTGTTTGTCTGTGTGGCAACAACTTGAACACATCGCTAGTGGGACGCACCGTGAGCTTCGGGTCATTACGAACTTCCCCACCATACGTTGGACAACGCGAGGCCGAACTATCGCACCGCCAAAATGTTTCAGCTTCCCATTCCCTCGCTAAAGTCATTCAAGCTCTTTTCATTCCAGAAACAGGTGATCGACATCCCGTCGGTTAAGGTGTATGACCTTGAGAATGCACAGGAGAAGCCAGCTAGAGCGCTGAAGCATTTGCTTAAGTTGAACCATGCCAATTTCGCCATCCTATATAATGCACGGAAATTTCATAATCATGCGCCTCATGTGAGTTTTACAAACACTAGGGGATTTGTTGACTTGTCGTGGTGGGATTTGGCTGACAATTTTGGTAGCTCCTCAGCTCTGCTTTCTTGCAGGGTGCTGACGCGGAGGATCTGACCCGACTATATGAGAGTGAATCTAAGTTATTAGATCCATGGGAGGATGCGCCTGCTGAGGTTACTACTTATGATTGGAGGGAATATCTGGGATGTCGGGAGTATGCTCATAGCTTAACTCGATCCCCATGTGCATAGTCTAGTGCTGACGCAATTCACCAGATACGAAAAAGCTTTTGTCGATTTCTTCGAAGACGAACTGGTTAGATTTGGGTATGACTGGAAACAGGTCGTTGAGGAATATCTTTTCTCGGGCAAAGAGCCCGTATTCAACTCGGTCATAGCTGACTGTAAGTGTCTTGTCCAAGCATGGCCATATCCTTTGCGAATTGAGATTACTGACATATCATCCAGTGGGACATCCATTAATTCACCTCGCCTACGCTTATGAGATGTCCAGTCGAGAAGTCGCAATGGAGGCAATAAGCCTAGCGGCAGTGTGCTACAACGACATCCACAACTATCTGGATGATCCGGTCCCTAATAAAATCGAAGCATCCTATCATACAACATCTGTCTTTGAAATATTCGACAAGGTCCGATCTGATAAGCAGCTCGACGGACTTTTTGTTACACCGGGTGACCACAACATTGAAAAGCTATTTAGCAGCCGAGAAGGAGTTCTCTTGAACCACTGGAACGCATGGACACTCGAGAACCCGATCGAACAGTTCCATGAAAGCCAGGAGTTAGCAGCCGCACTGCTGGTTTCGACGCACCAGGACCCCTCAACAAAGTACGACTTTTTCCTCGTGCACGTCTTAACCACCAGCCATGCTGTCCGGGTCTTGCTACCCCTGATCCCAGCGAAATTCCAGGTCCCGCTCGTTCGACAATGGTGGCTCATAACCCTGGCGGTTTTCATTGCCCAGCTTCGACCTGAGACCCCGCTAGAGAATATCCGAAACGTTGATTTGAAAGGAAGAGACTGGAACTGGGTTTCTGAGAAAGCTGTCAAAGGGGAGAATTCTACAGATTCACACTATGTCAAGACACTCCGGTCGCTACGAGAGATGTCCTCGACCTGGGGAGACCATGACGAATTCTTCCTGAAAGCCGCTGTGAAGTTTGCGGAAGAGTTTGACGGATGGGGTGGATTTGTTTGATATATGCTCAAATTATGTAACAATTTAATTGCATGTGTCTTACAAGAGTTTGTGCTTATCATGATCATGATCGTAAATACTCTGCCACACTCTTTCCCCATCGAACCGCGCTCTTGTACTTGAACATACCGGGTGCGTTGCCCTTCTGGAGGCCCTCTATAGCATCGGCAAGTTCCGGGCCAGTGCCTTCTGCCTTGATATTGGCCAATGGATAGAGGTAAGTTTTGAAGCAAAAAAGCACAAATTTTGTTTCAGGGAGGCGCGTCAAAGTTTGGAGCTCGATTCGAAGATTGGCCTTTGATAATTAGCCTCAAGCCAATCAACGCCCCGTTTATGTACCTAGGTAATTCAACTCACCGTTGAATGGTCGACATCTTCGTCGGCTACAAATTCGTCGCCTTCTTTGATGTGATTCCCTGCCACATTGATCAAATAATCACCAGTTTGGATATTCCACTACAGAAATCGCTGAGATTAGTACCACACCACTCGGAAATAAAGAGGGACTAGACACGAGTCAAGATGCTGGAACTTACATTCATTCTCTTCACACTCTTCCCAACCTCAAGCTTCCGAAAGAATCTCTCCATACTAGGCCCGATCTTTTCATAGGCTGGCACAGGACCATGTATACCCCGAAGATCTAAACCCAGCTTCGAAGATGGATCAAAGCCCGTCGGGAAGCAACATGTGAATGCCAGACATTTGTGAGTTGTCTCCGTTTCCATCAGGAGGAAGATATCCTCTTCTACCGTTTCGCCGAGTATTCGGAGACAAGTCTCCGGGTCTTGCGGCGGGGTCGTAGGGAATGATTTGCCTGTTACTCTGTTATGAAATAGTTTACCCTGGCAAGTGAAAAGATCCGGGAAGCGGATGGGTAGATGATGAGTTAGGAGATAAGAGTAGAGCTCGTGGACAGCACTCTCGCCCCCGGGCAGACAGCCGTGGACGGTGTTTTTGTATTCGGCAATTATATTTCGGCGGGTCGTTACTCGGTCCAGATATTGGTTGTCAACTGTTACGAGATCAGATAGAGGTTCTGGTTTGATGGCTTTAGGAAGAAGTTAGCAATGCCTTTTCATTTACGGATCTGGAGTCTAGGTACCCATGGTTATGTTATAGATTGGTCTATATGGTCGTAATTGTCTAGGCTTTTGGGCCCGCCAGTCAAAATCGGAGAGTGGCTCTATTGACGGAAATTGCTTCTTCGAGTTCTTGAATTGATTTAAGAGTTGCTTGGCCCAGTGCTATGAAGAAATCGTCACATTTGAGACGCGATACAGAATAGCATATGGGTAGGATGTACATATTACATACCGTGTTTCCAACAATGTATAAGGCAATTGCCAAGGCGATTGAGAGAGACAACATAGTAGTAGGGCTTGAGATCATCATGAAATCAAACCGAATAGAGCACATCATTGTGATGTATCGCTTGTGAGTCCAAACTTGCTTCGCAAAAAATACGGAGGAGTAACAATCGTTAGTGAAAGGGAGGAGCTATATAAGAGGGGCCATATGCCCCCCATTGACATCTCGACTTAATCATGATTGAAAATAGGGTAATCTGACCAATTGAACAGCATTTTGCTAATTATAATTCCTATGATGCGGGGTCGCGCGCTCCGAGACCGCGGGCTCTGGGAATTATTTCCTATTCGGGAGAGTCCCAAGGTTGTCCCATAACTACGTCGCTCGTTGGTCAGTAAATCAGACTTGGTTGGCCCTAACTGAGAATCTGAAGCTCTAACCACGTCATTAAAAAAATGACTTGCTTCTTCAGAAAGCATCAAACTGCAGACTTGCATACTAGCTATGTTCTTGCAACTATATTTGACCCAATAGGCTGCACGATATCACGTGACAACTCTCCGGCTTGGCGCCGGGTCCACGCCGCAGTTTTCTGTTCTGCGTGGCCGCGACTCTACGATCATTCAAGTTCCCGCAGAACATTCGAGCAAGTCAAGTTACTTGCCACAGCTACTGGACCGCGGAAACTGACTCAATTGATTCTCCCCGCTCTCCGTCACCATGATTTGCAGAAGCTGCCGGACAAGCATGCTCTCGCGGCTACCGCAACAACAGGCCGCGACATGGACCGCATCATTATCCTCGCGCCAACTGCCCATTGTTCGGAGCCAGTTCAGGAATTACAGTGACAAGGCACCTAACCCTTCGGTGGCTGCTCCCCCTTCACCCTCCACTCCCCGTCAACCCGCTGCCGGTGACAGCACGGCTCCCTCCGCTATCTCCTCCGCAACCCCCGGCGTCTCTCAACCCTTCAGCACCCCCGGGGAGGTTCACATCGATGTGAACCCGGCTGCGGCTACCAAGGCCACACAACGCCCGCCGAGCAGCTGCCTGGCTGGTACAAAGATCAACGGCCTGAACTACTTTAAGAACAAACCCGAGGTGCTCGCCAAGGAGGACCACGAGTACCCAGACTGGCTTTGGGATCTGCTGGGCGATGCCAGCAAAGAGGCCAAGGCTCACAAGGGCGGTATTGACCCGGCCAGTACGTTGATCCCTATTCTATTGATTGCATCAATCAATTCGAACGTGCATACTAATGATATTCCATAACAGCCCTGAACAAGAAGCAACGGAAGCGCTACGAGAAGAAGCTCGCCGCGCGCACCGAGAAACTCCCTCCTAAGATTCCCGCCCACCACCACGCCGAAGATATCACACCCGCTTCTTACAACAGCGATGCTCCCACCGATGGTCTGACCAATGCTACTGATGGCATGGACAAGCGCTCGGAAGTCACCAAGAGCGCACGCGAGGCGCGACGAAAGGCGATCAAGGAGTCTAACTTCTTGCGTGGTCTGTAAAAAGTTTTTGCTTGGGCTTCAAGCAGTCATCCTAGAAGCGATTTGTGTTTTTACTCAAGCGGTTGGGTTCCCATCTGATGGGAACCCACGGTATTCGATCTGGACCGGCCCCGATCTCCTCCCCCAGACCCGAACATCCAACATGTACTATTACGTCGACTGATTCTTCTCGATTGTGGCATATATATCAATGATACTGATCTACATAATCATTCCTTCCCGCACCAGCGATAACCATATCATCCCCAGTCCTATTCTCCACCGTAAATAATACAGCCATCGGAATAGGTATTGAGCTCAATCTTGTGCAGGAATCGGCCACTCTTTCTCCTCACCCTGACCCTCCAGCCAAGGCCTACACGCGTCCCAAAGAGCCTTCACCTCCCCATCACCGAGACCCATCAACTTCTCAAAGAAAGCAGAATCCATGCGCTCAAAGAAAGCAAATATACAACAGATCATCAAGTCGGCATACCCCGCCTTCTCCCCTTCGAAAAAGGGTCCCCTTTTCCCATCCCGCCCCTTCAACATCTTAACCAGCGTCTCGCTCTCCGCCTCAACAATCTTCCAAATCTCATCTACCCCGGCCTGATCCTTGGGCCGAACTTCTGATAGCGGTTTTCCAAAAGTCTCCGCGCGGGTTCGATTGAAGTACTCCTGTCCGCGTGGGTCCAGATGCTGGGGCACATTTGGCACAATCAACTGGCGGACTGCAGGGCCCATGGCGCCAACGACTTTACCCAGTGCGACGAGGAGCGCGTAGCTTGCGTCACCAGAGGGAAAGAGCGGAGGGGATGGGAAGATCTTATCTAGGTGGAGGACGATGGGGAGGGAGTCCATTAGTGCGCCGTGCGGGTTGGTGGTTATGGAGTCTTTGTGGATGATTGCGGGGAGAGTGTATGGGGTGCCGGTTGCATTTGGGGCGACGTCGAGGCTTTTGAGAAGAGGGGCGATGTCTGGGTAGGATATCCAGGATTGGGTGTAGGGGATGCCTTTGAAGTTGAGAACGGCGCGTACTTTGAGAGTGTTTGGGGACCAGGATTTTGAGGAGCCTGGATTGGGTATTCAGGTGTTAAGGTCAATTCTATTGATTTGTGAATTCGTGAGGGGAGGCTTACCTGGTAGGGTGGAGATGATATCGAAGAAGTGGACGGGCTCGGAGGGTGCCATTGTGAATATTCGAGTATGTTGATAAACGGTGCTTCTACTGCAATTCTATTGCAAGGATTGAAATATTCGGATTGATTGCCCAGGTCATTCTCTTGGATTGGAGTGATTGCAAGGTGTTTTATAGTTGGGGGAAAGCGGGGGGGACTGGCTAACCAATGCACCACAAGGCTTGATTTATAAGAATCCGTGGTGCTGTCCGAGCCGGTCTGCTAGATACGAGTTAGCTCCCGGGAAAATGGGAGGCCTGATCCCATATCTCTTCCCATGATAGGATTTTATCTAGTCCCCGAGCTAACCTTCGCAATGCCCCGCTCGAAGAAGGCTAGACATATCAGTACTTCGTACCTAGGTTAGCCGTTTTTGACCCGACCTGGTTCCATGCAGTGTCATTCCATGGAACCGTAGACGGTACCTAACATCCCAAGCTGCAAATATAGAAAATCCACATGGAATCACATTTAGTTCTATATCCAACCAACATAACTCAAAAAGACTGCCAAGTCAACAGCCACGTATGCGGAGTGGAGGGTCCATCCCGCTTCACGTGGCCCCGACCCTTTTTTGTGGCTTTTTCTGGATGTGTTATTGCTTACTCTTTGGATTCTTTCAGCAATCACCCCAAACGAACAAAAACAGCCTTATTCAAGCTACAGCGTGGGTGTCGGGATCTATATCGACGTTGCATTGAATAGGATCAACCTTGCGGCCCCCTCCATCTCCTACCAATCGGCCCTCCCGCTAGACTCCCTCCCCGCTTCGGTTGAGAGTACCTGAGCAAGCTAGGCTCCATCCCAGGGCCCAAACATCTGCAACTGGAATAGTCGCTTTCAACCTATTCTCCAATTTTGACTAAGAGGCCCTGCGCTGCCGGAGAATTCCTATTGGCAGGAAGCACTACTGCCAAAACCATGGAAGAAGTGGAGAGTCTCGTCGAGCGGGCGCGTCATCTCTCGCTGCACCCATCAGAGTCAAAGCCTATCGATAAGTTTCATGTCGGGATTGATACTCATCTACTGCGCATCTACGAGTCTATTGTGGCGTCCGAGACGACCAAGAATGAATTCCGCCAGAATGTCCAGGCCGAGACCGTCCCTGATACGAATTTGTCAATTTCCGACCCTCTCGCCTCGATCGATGCTTTTCGTTCGTATATGAAGGATGAGGATTCAAGGGCCCAGGCTCCTGCTGAGGTGCTGGATTGCTCGGCTCCCCTCTCGGACTACTTTGTTTCCTCCAGCCATAATACCTATCTGACGGGTAATCAGTTGTACAGTGATGCGGCTGCAAGTGCGTATACATCGGTAAGTACTAGTAGCTGCCTGTGATCTGCAACGCGATAGCTTGATACGCTATTGATTTAAGGTTGAGGATAAGGTTGCTCAGTGCTTTCTGAATGTGTGGCTGATACTAGTACATATCTAGGTCCTTCTACGTGGGTGTCGCTCGGTTGAGATTGATGTTTGGGACGGCGAGCCGCTTTCACCTGACACGAGTGAGAATGAAGAGACAAGCAGCGAGAGTAGCAGCGAATCCGAAGACGAGACCAAGAAAGCAAAGGTGGCAAACCAGGGAGTAAAGAGTCGGCTTAAGCAGAAGATTATGGCAAAAGCCGAGTCTGAAGAAAAGCTCGTTTCAAAGTTGCCCAAATCTATCAGCGCGAAGCTGGGGCTCAAAAGCAAAGCCTCAGATGCCAGTGCCCCTGTTGCATCATCGTCTACCACAGCAGAGACCCCGAATATATCCACCAGTGCGGGCGCAGATGCTGGAAAAGAAGAACCCAAGTCGGTTTCAGAGCCGCCTTCGACCCAAGGAGCCATCAAGGGAGAGCCGCGAGTCTTGCACGGACACACTTTGACCAAAGGAGCTTCTTTCCGTGAGATTGCCTATGCGATTAGGGATAGCGCTTTTAAGACGAGTGATCTGCCAGTAATCATCAGCTTTGAGGTTCATGCCAATCTAGAACAACAGCAGCTTATGGTTGATATTATCCACGAGGCGTGGAAGGGATTGTTGGTAGAGGTCCCGGCTGACACACCGACAGAAAAACTGCCAACTTTGGCACAGTTGAAGGGAAAGATCCTAATCAAGACCAAGTCGTTGCCGCTGAAGGGGACAAAAGAGATCGACGAAGAGACGAAGGGGGAGGAGAGTGAAACCGAAGAACTTGAGGATAAGTCCGCATCGCAGAATCCGAAGCCTGTGAAACCTGTTAAGATCCTAGAGGCTTTGGCAAAGCTGGCTATCTATACAAGAGCATATCACTTCAGCCACTTTGATCAGCCTGGTAAGCACTGGCACTTCAATGTCAGGTTAAGAGAAATACTGAACTGGTGACAGAGGCCAAGGACCCAGTCCATATCTTCTCGCTGTCTGAAAAGGGAGCGCGAGATGCCCACCTGAACCATCGCGACGCCCTATTTGAACACAACCGGTTGTCCATGATGCGCATTTACCCCTTCGCGTTCCGAGTCAACTCTTCCAACCTAGACCCATCTTTCTACTGGCGCCGAGGCGCACAGTTAGTTGCATTGAACTGGCAGAACCTGGACAAAGGCATGATGCTCAACCACGGGATGTTCGCCGGCACGCAAGGATGGGTCATCAAGCCGACAGGATACAAGAGCTCGGAGTCACACGCCAATAGTATCAGTCGTGAGACGCTCGAGCTCACGATCGAAGTCTTCGCCGCTCAGGACTTATCACTCCCGCCCAGCGACCATAGCGAGAAATGGTTCCGCCCGTACGTAAATTGCCAGTTGCATGTCGAGGAACCCGACAGTCCGGTTGCTGTTGGACAAGACGATGTGAGCTCAGATTCCGAGAAGAGCAGTTATCGTCGCTGTACAAAGAGTAAGTCGGGCATCAACCCGGATTTCGAGGGGCAGAAATTGGAGTTTCCGGCTGTGAGCGGGGTGGTTGAGAAGCTAAGTTTCCTCCGGTACGTTGAACTGCGGATATCTTTGACCTTGGCTTGGTCTATTCTTCTTTCTCTTTGCTTTTTCTTTTTTTCTCCCGCCCCCCCCCCAATTCATTGCTGTGCCTGCTGTTGCCGCCTGTGCCTCGCGCAGTTGTATCACATAGCCGCATCGACAGGGGTGATCCTTGTGATATCGAGCTTGAAGAACTTGTCATGCAAGAGCTGTTTGGCCAGATATTAGAAACGGGCTTGCTCCTGAATCTTGCAGCTGCTCTTCTTGGTCAGAGCTGCATAATTCTGGGAGAGAACCGTGCAAGACCATTCTTCCGGTTCCCCGCATTCGGCATCCGTTGGACATGTTGTACCACCATCATGAATGACCCCCTGCTAACGACGTTCTACGATGTAGGTTCAAAATCAAGGATGACGAGATCGGTCGTGACTCGCTGGCCGCGTGGGCTTGCATTCGGCTTGACCGACTTCGAGAAGGCTACCGGCTCGTCCATCTTCTCGACAGCACCGGAGAAAAGGCAGGGGGCATATTATTGGTTCGCATCACGAAGAAGACGTCCTGAGCAAACAGCATGTGATGGGTCACTTTGTCTGGAATCTCTCTGCGGTGCAGCACATATTCTTTTTATACGGATCCAGGGGCTCAAATGTATCTCTCTTTTAAGATCACGAGCCCATACTCCTTATCGCGCAGCGTAGTCAAGGGAAAGACAGTCGAGTGCCACATATCAGATTTCTTTAACGCAGCCACATATGACAAGCCGACAAGCCACAAGTTGTATTCGTCCAGTCATCCTATTAATCTAGAGTGGGTTAACATCGTGATCTTCCTGCGAGGGCTCTGCGATGTCCTGCATGCCATTCCACTATGGCATCTGAACCTGAGCCTGCTGATCCTCGATGCGAAAAGGCCATAGCATATGTATGTATGGGATATTTGCCGAGAGTGATGGCCGAGCTCGTCATCTTCAGAGATCAGATGAGCACGGCCGCGAGTGACAATTCAATGCAATGCCGTTAAAGCAAGGAGGCTCCAGCGCCTCCGGTGTGACCGCTGTGCCACAGCTTCCTGGGAGGGCCCAAGGCTGCAGCAAACAGCGCATGGCAGAAATGCTACGCACTAAAAGAGGTAAACCTGAAGAATTGGGCGTTGCACGGCGTACCACAAGCAGTCTTCGACGTACTGTACTATGCAAAGAATTCGCATGCTGTAGTGCATTTCCAGGCTGGACAGTGCGGCATGCGCGGCAATGCTGATGATTGAAAGGGTCCACTGGAGCAAAAAAAAAAGAGGATTCAATAGCGCCCCTCCTAGGAGGCGAGACTTTTGGGCGGAAATGTTGAGGTGATTGAAATGGAAACGGTGGGCTTCCATGCGTAAATAATCACGCTGACAAGGGTGACCCTGGACTGGCGAGAACGTGGAAGGCCAAGCGTCTGGGTACATACGACAGCGCCGGCCATGCGGTAGCCCGGACCAGCAATGCAGTGCCAGCAGCAGGATACCGGTGGTTGCATTAGTCTACCTAAGCAAACAAGAAAGTTATGCTGCATGATGCGCGCCATTCAGCCCCACTAAGGTGGGTTACCATGCGGCGTGCCGCTCCAGGAGAGCAGCCCCTGGACAGCGCTTGGATGGCCATTTACTCTTGAGACCTTGGAACATCGGTGAGCGAAAGCAAAGGTGTTGAAAGGCTTTGCGTGGGGGCGGTTTGCGGTGCACGTCCCGAGGGGCTTAAGGGACAGGGGGCCAGTCAGGGTGGAAAGGATAGGCGGATCGACATGCCAAGCGACATGCATCAGATTGATCATCATGCGGCAATGGGAGAGAAAAGGGAAGCAGAGGTGATCGGTAAATGCTCCGATTCCATGATAAGGTTGAGGCATGAGGTGTGACGAGTGACAGTCATGGAGGAATGTCTCTCTCACAGTGATTGACGTGGAGCAGCGGCATAGCTTGGGAATGTGATGCCGAGGACCAAGGAAGTGGATTCTGGACTATGCCCTTGTTCGGTCACATCACCACATCTGTCAAGAAGCCAGGCTGAGCGAGCCGCTGTCTCAGCCGAGAGGGTCTCTGTCGTGATAGATAGACGGTCGTGGAGGTGGGATATGAAGAGTGTGGAGGGTTCACGCGTGGCACCCGCTGACAGCTCGAATTGGCATGCAGTGTTCCGCATGATTGGAGCGTATAGAAACATTTAGACTTGGGAAGACAATCATGGCACTCGATGGACCAATAATCGGAAGCCATCGCGTTGACTCGCCTAGCCCCTGACCGCAGTGCCCCCGCCGAGGTTGTCCGAGGCCGCGATCTGCCCCCAGGTTCCAGATTGATACGTCAACTTTGCCCCAAAAGCCCTGGCTTGATTGACGGGATGCGTGATGCACACACCATGACTAGATTGATTTCTCGCTGTTTGTACTCCGTACCCGATATGGATTTCGTCCGCTTCGTCACCGGCATCGACTCAGCATCGCAGCAGGAGCAATACCAGCAGGGTATCAGCAGGAGCAGGCATGATGGATGCAGAGCAAACATAATAACGAACACCTCCGTGCTCGGACTACTCGGGAGGAGCCGAGTCTGTAATGATAATTGGATGCTGAGAGAAAGTGGCGCCCGCGCTAACAAAAAGCAATGCACCATGATCCCTGGTTCAGGCCAAGCTTGCCTGACTGGTCGATCGTAAGTATCGATGCCTCCAAATTTCGTCCAGTCTCAATGGAACCAGCACTCTCTTTTTCCCACGGGAACTTCCGAAAAGAAGAGTCAGAAAATCCTGAGATCTTCAAACCCACCGATTAGATTTGGCTCGATCGCGGGCTTGCAAAAACTGGGTTTAGACGCAGACGACGAGGGTTTGCGCTTCCATTCCCCTTTCGGTCGTCGTGCTTTATAAGGACCTTTCAGCCCAGTCTTCTTCCAAAATTTGGAAGTTTAATAGAGCAGAAAAAAAAAAGAAGGCACGAAAGTGAAATTGGATTATCCTTGTTGTTCAAGCTGTTGCCCTTCGAAGATTTCGCTTTAGCCTGAGGCACTACGCAGTGACTCGAGATTATACATCCACCCACTGGCAGAGATCGTCCTCAATCAGAATCATGACCAACTCCCAGCAGTGTGGCGCCCCCGTGTGCTCGGCCTCCCCCGCCGTGAACAAGGTTCGTCCGCCAAACTGAATCGTTGGTACTGGGAACTCCAGGGCCAGCCCGGGTACTTTTGTGAGAAACTGCTAACATTCCATCTTAGATGCCCGGTGTCCGGTGTCCTAGCTGTCAAGCAAAGGGACAAGAGGTCTGGGTTATCCCGGGAAAGAGCTGTCATGTCTGTCATACGCCCTGTGCTTGAAGTCCCACATACCTCTTCCGATTCTCGCCATCATTTACCATTCCATTCGCACCATGGGCTGGCTCCAAAATAGAAGCCAGTCAGCCGCCAGACCTCCAAAATGAGGATGCATCATATGACGGCGTTGAAAAAAAGGGCATTGAGCGACTACACGGCGTTTCATTCCCATTTCCAACCACTTCCACGGAGTTCTCACGAATACGATTCGGGAATTCGTCTCAAAGTCTCTCCGACAGAAGCCTCTACCACCATCATCGGTACGGGCCCCGAAGAGGCACCCACTCAGATGATAGGGTCATCGGGTTTTTTTTTTCTATTTCGGTCACAGGAACTAAAAACAGTGTTCCAAGACGAGGGCTTCCCTCCCTCTCTTTGTGGCTTTGATATCTTGACTCCGAATATTTTGCATGTGGAGTCCATTCGCGCTGTATGCTAGTCGACGTCAACATCAACATGCTGATTTTTTCTATTCAAGAGCCAACTTGAGTCTTGCTTTTCGTATATTCAGGCTCATTTTAGTTCACGATCGACTTTCTAGAACCCCCCTCGTTCGTACTTTTGTTCGCGTATAGATAGACACGTGACAGTTGGTGATGACATCACGCCCCTCCACACATGCTGCTTCCATTAATAATAGACCAACACTGTCAATCCTGAAACACGAGGATATCAACACCGATTTCTTAAGGCTCACTCGAGGGCACACGCAATATGGCGGAAAAATACCCCATCGGTAATCGGTCGGAGAGCGAGCGCCTGGTACGAGACTGGGGCTTCAAACATGTCTTCACATGGTCAGACGGAAGGCATGTCGATATATTTGACTATCTGGTAGTACATGTGATGTATCACTAGCTCTAACAATTTACTAGTAATGCTTACTACTCGCCTCACACGCATGATGGTCTTACAACCCACCTCATTCGCCGAGGTACATTCACAGTCACCTACCCAGAAGACAACTCCAGCCTCCACGGCGGCCAAGTCAAGAAAGAAACTTTTGGTGCTGGGGCCAGAATTGATGTACCGGCCGGCAAAGTCCATGAGGTTTGGATCGGGGATGAGGGGTGCGAATATGTGATTGGGGAATAGACATCTTGTTACAGGGAATACAGAAGCATGCTCTTCAGGGTTAGTCCTGGCGAAATAGATCTATCTGAGATATACAAAGAGTTGATGATTGTTTGAATATAGTCATAATTATTATACCCATACATCAAGCTGGGTACTTAGTCTACTTCTATATCTAGGAATATAATTGTTTATCCCTATTTTCTAGACAACGCCCGCGTGGTCTAGTTTCGTCTAGTGCAGGAAGCGGAAATCGACTCTATGGGAACCAATTAGTTATTGTACCTGATTTTGCGCGAAAATAGGGTGACATACCTCTTGTTGCCGAGATGTTGATTTTCGGCCACGTATCGCTCTCGCTCTTCACTGGTCATGTTGTCCCAGACGGCGGCATTTTTCCTGTCATTGTATTAGATGATATTCAAAGAAGTGAGCTAGGGTAATCATGACTAACTTGTTACGCCACACGTAGTAGTAGTTGGCAATGATGAACATTACCAAACTCCATGCCGCGAGACCAATCAACACCGCATTTCCAGTTCGATACAGTGGCTTATCATTTTCCCGGTAGATCTGTTCAAAATTATTAGTTGGGAGTCACCAAGATATCCGAGTTTTGTGTACTCACGTTGTTGCCAATAATGTTGCTAACTTGCACCATCATATTGTAGAGTGCAGTTGCAACGGTTCGAGTGCGAACGGTACCTGCATTACGCGATGTGATTGCAACGACGATGGCATGGACGTATGGCATTCCAATGAGCAGAGTCAAAAGTGCCCAGCGAGCCCAGGGACTGGCACCAGCAGGAAGCACCTCGAGAGCAATAAGCAGGATGATAGCCCATAGCTCGGCACCGACACCAAGAAGCAACCGGATGTTGAATTTCTCAGAAATCCATGTCCAGACTAGCAAGTTGAGAATAAAGATCACAGATGCCGGAATGGTGAGCAAGTTGGTATGGAAAGTGCTGAAGCCTAGCGACTTGAGTTGCAGACTGATATAAGATGTCGCGGGCGTATTGGCAATCATCCAGGTCAATCCCAGCAGATAAATCACCCACATGTCATAGTCCTTGAGAGCATGCCACAACATGCGGGGAGTAACGGCCTGACGGTTGTGCATGCCACCCTTGCTGGGGTCATCGCGAAGGATACGGTTGACCATGATCTTTTCCTCCTTCTCATTGAACCATCCGTCTTTGCCACGGAATCGGCCGGCTGTTTGGGTTGGGGAAGGGGGCATCCAGAAGGCGGCAATGATACCGATCAAACCGGTGATCAGGCCCTCGAACGCGAATAGGTATCGCCAGCCACCTGTGCCGTCTGAACCGCGAATATGCAGGAATCCGAAGGCAAGGAATGCGCTCACAATTGAAGTGCCCTGGTAAGCAACCCAGAAGTAACTGAGACGAATGGGCAACTCCTTGGATTTGTACCAGAACGAGAGGAATAGGATGGTATCGGGAATACTTGCCAATTGTTAGTAAAGAGAAAAAGTAATGCTTATCAAAATGTAAAAAGAAAACTTACAAGCCACCCTCGAGAAGACCCAGTAGAGCTCTGGTCACAAAGTAGGTGCTTCGGTTCTTAACAAAAGCCTGGCAGGCAGCGACCAAACTCCAAGAAACCATTTGAACGGGAATCCAGCGATCGGGCCCGAACCACTTGGAAAGTAGTTGGGATGGAAGTTCCGCGAATAGGAAGGTCAAAAGGAAGATTGTCTGTCCGGTGTTGTAGTCGTTGGTGTTCATACCCAAATCACCCAACATGTTATCAGATGTAGCTTGGACAACATTTCCTCGATCGAGCTGCAATGCAAAGAATGTAACGCAGGCAAAGGTACAGACGCGCCAGTCAATCTGCAGGTTGTTGTCAGTAAATTTAATTCATAGAAGCCAAATCAGCATTGATACGATTTTGTAAACACACCTTTTTCACAACGGCCTTTTCCTCTTCCTCGGTCCACTCAAACTCGGGGTCCCAGCGATGGTAGCCCTCATACTCCGGGATGGGCTTGTAGTAGCGGGGATCCTCGGTGGTATCAAAAGCACAGTCGACGTTTTTAGCTGTCTCTCGGTGGCCGGTCAAAGTAGACTCGGAGTCGCTTGCAGATTCAACTCGCGGCGCGACCTTGGTATCATAGTTCTCTGCATCGGAGCCGGTAGTCTTCGCCTCCTCTATCGCCATGTTTGCGACTATGGATCGTGAAATGCGATCTGGTACAGCAAAGCAGAAACGGTTGAGACTGATCTAGAAAGTAACGGACATTGCCAGCTATAAGAAGGGCCCGAGCAAGCACGAGAAAAAAAAAAGTTGGTCCATGAATTGACTATCAGCCATCTTGGCCCTCTATCACGCCATATCTTGTGGCAGACGCGGACAACCAGATCTCAGCCTTGAAGTCGCTACTGATAAGCCACGAGGTGGATCGAAGCGTGCATCTAGGTCCGATCTGCTGCACGTCGGCTGCCCGGGCCCTTTCTAACCAGGAAGGTGGTCAGGTACCCCAATGGGTGAAAGAACAGGGTTGACAGTGCTCCGTATAATTTTGCTCGTGCTGATGTTCATGGCGAGGCCGGATTGCGTTACAAAGTAGACCCAGGCGGACAAATGCCGTGATCTAGAGTGAAACAAAGGGGCAGACAAGATCCAGGCAGGACTGGGAGCCGCTTAATTCGTTCACTACTTCCGACCCAACTGGTAATGGTACATGGGGGTTGGCCGAAGCACGCAAGACGGTTTGAACTGACGTTAGGCTCAGCGAGTCAAATCCAGTGGAATACGCATGGATGTCGTTTTAGCTCGACCCCACTGAATGCTCCACTTGATGGAGTTGCGGTGTTGACCCGAATTGCTGCGTCATTGCTCTGGTTTCTATAATTGTGAATCCATCCCAGAGCAAGAATTTCGACTTTTCAAGATTTCAGGGGCGAACTTGAAGGAGATATGGTGATCTTCATAGTGTTGTTGGAGGGTTCTATCTGTCTCAATATCTTAAAAAATCGTCGGGGCTAGGTTATCTCTTTACTCCGTGCTAAATCTAGTCAATCAGCGACAAAGCCATAAGCCAAATTATTAAATCCCTGTGCCAATCAGTATTCTGCAGTGCTTCTGGATCATTGGCTTTTTGAAAGAACTCGCTAAAATCACCGAGAGCCGAGGGTTCAAGTTGGTGTTGCTTTGCGTGAGGTCGGCCGAGGAGCACGCCATCGAGGGGAACAAGCAGAGCAGAAGAGAACAACAACAAGAAAAGTTCGCAGACAACCCGTATTATTTTATTGAGTTGTGCGCTTTAGGTCTTTTGGGGTATACCTAGTCGCACGCCATCAAAATTCCCCCAAATGGTCCGGTTGGTCGCTACAATCTTATTATCACGCCATTTGTGACATGCATAACGAAGCTCAAGGCCAACAGAAATGATTGTATTCCGACCACCCGATCACCCCGCAGTCGACCTGCCAGAGTAGGTACTGATCGCAGATTTCAAGGTTCAAGTTGACAAAGCATTTCCGGACCATATTTCGGGCGAGAGATTCACTTTGTCATTGCGCAATCATGAGTCGGAGCATTATTTGCCTGGTATATAACTAAAATGGACCTGCTCCTCCAGTAAAGGAAATTTGATATTGTGAACTGCTAGACTCGAGTACTAGTAGTAGTGACTTTGGAACTTGAGGTTTTCGAAGTTTCCAGATATTTTATCAACCTTGAAAGCCATCACCGGAGTTCAGTACTCAATAACCCTCCATTCAACCGTACATCATGGCCCCTGGTCTCACTGAGAACGTCGGTCTCCGCGATGCCACATTCAAGGTGGCTCACAAGACAGACGCTGGCCATAACAAGGAAAATTTGATTGGATATAAATATGAAAAAGATCCGGAGTTGAAGGGCACCGACAAGATTGCGCCGGCCGCTTATCCCAACTATCTGCCTGTCTGGGACAATGAAACTGCCAGGTAAACAATATCAAAAACCGAACGAATCAAGTCGTTGGGAGATACCGCAAAGAAACATCACTAACGTTGACTTAGATATCCCCCCCTGACACTCTTCGAGCACTACGATCACGGGAAAGATGCAGACCCTACTTTTCCTGACCTCTTCCCCAAGGATGGACCCGCTCAAGTTGATCAAATCACCCCTTCCATCGGCTCCGAAATCCACAATGTACAATTGAGCAAGCTCTCCCAGGCTGGCAAGGATCAGCTGGCTCTATACGTTGCTCAACGTCGAGTAGTTGGTATGTTGAAGTTCCACTTCGCCGAAAGGTCAATTTTCATTTCCATTCAAATTCAAAACTAACGCTATATATAGCCTTCCGCGACCAGGACTTCGCATCCCTCCCCATCCAAGAAGCCGTCGACTGGGCCGGCTACTTCGGCCGTCACCACATCCACCAAACATCAGGTGCCCCCAAGGGCTTCCCAGAAATCCATCTCGTCTTCCGAGGCGCCGATGATCGCACCGGCGCCAATTTCCTGGCACAGCGCACCAACACAATAACCTGGCACTCGGATGTCACTTTCGAAAAGCAACCGCCCGGAACAACATTCCTCTATGTTCTCGATGGTCCCACGACCGGCGGTGACACCCTCTTCGCCGACATGGTGCAGGCCTACAAGCGGCTTTCACCAGAGTTCCAAAAGCGACTGCACGGACTCAAGGCCATTCACTCGGGCGTTGAGCAGGTAAATGCTAGCCTGAATGGCGGCGGTATTGCGCGCCGTGATCCTGTTGTTTCAGAGCACCCGATTGTTCGCACGCATCCGGTAACGGGCGAGAAAGCCCTTTATGTCAACCCGCAATGTGAGTCTCATTCCGCCCTCCTGCTTGGAATGACCCAATAGCTGTACTGACGACCCTCCCTAGTCACCCGTTCTATTGTCGGATACAAGAAGGAAGAGTCGGACTACCTTCTTAAGTTCCTGTACGACCACATCGCGCTGTCGCAAGATTTGCAGGCCCGTGTTCGGTGGAAGTCTGGGACGGTGGTCGTATGGGATAACCGAGTGGCATCCCACTCTGCCGTGTTCGATTGGGAGGATGGTCAGCGTCGACACATTGCCCGGTTGACTCCACAAGCTGAGCAGCCGTATGAGACTCCCTATGAGGGGTAGAGGCGAAGGATTTGATTGTAATGAATGATTGGATTAATGATATACCAAATCGATGAATATGCCGATTACATGTGCTTCGTGAGCTGTAGTTTGATGATGTGCCGTGTGGAATAGAGATAGGCGGCATAGACATGTGTGTGTCCTCAGACCGAGGTAGAAACCGAGGGAGCCGTTTGTTCACGACTGAACCGGCTCAACAAACCGACATGCCATTCGCTGAACCTTCTCGCTGAAAGGGGAAGCATGTTGTTGCTTTTTTCGAGGGAGGATGATAATGATTGCAGGATCGATGAGGGAAGTTCGAGCTCTTCCACCGACAGTGGGCTGACTTTTCCGAGTTCTGGATTGAGAAGTTTGTCAACGTCCTGGATGTTCTGATAGAACACTTTCATGGCTTGTTGGGCGTTGACGCTGTATCCGGAAGATGAATTTGAATATCGTAAGTCGGGATTGAAGACCCAGAGCTGAAAGCAAATGTGAGTATGTGAATTCTAATGTTAGTGTATCAGAGGAAGCACATACCAATAGTCCACTTTTTTGGCCGCAATGAACGACAAATCTTCGAGCACTCTCACGCTCGATCAGCTCCAGCAATTGGGCCGCGACAATCATCTCTTCGGGGTGACTTTGCCATTCTTCTTCCGTAACAGGCGCAGAATTGGTGTTCAAGGATACATTTGCCTTGAGTAATCGCCATCCATTGGCCGATGAATCTTCCATGCCGATAATGGAGTTGCAGTGTATACACTCTAATGTATGTTGTTCTGAAGCCTCCGTACTAGATTTGGCTTCCTCTTGATCACTCTAAAAAATGGCGAGTTAGCAGAGCTGGTTCTAGAAAATACAAGAAATAACATTTAGGCAAAAGGAAGTATGCGATTTGTGATTGGATATAAGCCCAGCAAATGCTCAAGGGCAAGATGTATAGACATGGTGTTTTATGTGCCTCCTCGAAAGCGATGGCGGCCCCACTGTTCTGGGAAGGATTCAAAGAACCCAGACCGCCATTAGCAACGAAGAAAGTGCTTAGAAAACGAACTGAGACAGCAGCCACAACAACTTCCAAGACAGTCAGCAAAGGTTGGCGAAATCCATCTAGCGAGAGAGGATATCTGCCTTCCAAAGCCGTAGACTCAAATGCCGAAATGGCTGCCATCTGACTGAACGCGATATGCACAGACATCCCTCTAGGGCAATAGTATCGGAAGCCACCCCATGGGCACGAAATGGTCTCCTTCTGGTTGCCCGGATGAAAAGGAAAGTGGGATTTCAAAGTATGAAGCGATTTCAATTTCTGAAAATAATATGATATCTTGGGTGATCTCACCTTTTTCAACCCTACACAGTCGGACTCGGCCAGTAGGAAAGTAGCCACATCGATCAAGACAGTAGCAGGAATCGCTTCAACACGACTAGCTGCCCCGTATCCCTTAACCTGGGCACTTTGCTCCTCAAGCTTGAGAGCCGCGGTGGCTTCGGACTTTGGATCGTCCTCGTGGGGGTCAGGCTTGTGGCAGTGCCAGAAGTCCATCATCTCCGCCCAATTCCCACTTGGTAAATCTTTCCATGCCCATTTAGCCGGATTCGCAGTTCCTTCTTCTTCCGGTATATTTGCGGAGATTGCTGGATCGAGGAAGGTCGCGCCACACTTTCGGCAACGAATACGGGTCGAGCAGGACATGTCTGCTGCTGTCCAGGGTACGTAATCATCCATAATTTCGTCGCGAGGTACGAGAGCCGGGTCCTTGGCATCGATCTGCATCCTAAAAGAGTAGTCGTGGCTGGTACCCTTGAAGTGGGAGGGGTTGTGCATGATTGTTGGGCTGATGTTCGTGTTCAATGCTCGGCGAGACGCGCCGTTGACGCGCGCCGGAAGCTTGATCGTCTCTGAGACATCTTGGAAAGGCTCGGAGAGTGAGACTGTGACTGCCTTGCAGGATTCTGATAGCTGTACGGTCGGTCGGACGTTATTTAGTACACTGGTTTGGGGGAGGGAAACATATAGGGTGATTTGGCGGATATTAGGCAGGAGCTCAGCGTGTAGATAGAGGAAACTATCTGTATCTGAGCAGGACATTTCCAGTCCTTTTCCACCCTGGAATGATTGGGGGTCGATCTTTGTGTAGATCAAGACAACAGAGGAAGCTCGGCTCGGCGGTCGAAGCTGGCGCGTGAACCATCACGTGACAAATATCACTCACGTGCAGATTGACATCTCAAATTCGGCTGTCAGCCTCAACGTTGACCCTCCAGCCAGGTTTGGAACCAGCGTCATCGGAACCTGGTTGTTCTCATTGATATCGAAATATGCATGACCGCCTACGGTACTCTCATGGTTTCTGGTAATGAAATGCTTGCTTTTCGGTCAGATGTATCCAGAAATCGAAGTACATACATGAGAATCAACAAAATATAAAAGAACAAGATGCTCAACAAACGTCGCTCACAGGACCATCTCCAGCCATTATTAATCAAATATCCGATATCGTCAAACTTCCGAAAGAGAAAAAAAAAAAAAAAAAAAAAAAACAGGAAATCTTTCAGGCACAGCCAGTCTCACAGGAGTGTGCCAACAGCAGGCTTATCGTCATATGCAAATGTTCGTGACAAAAGAAAAAAGAAATATTCAAGACAAAATATTGAATCAAGAGGATTGTTGCGGGGTCAGTCCGCTAACATGCAAGAAGTTGCAAATATCTTCGCAAGCATTTTTCAAAGACTTCTCCGTCTTCCACTTGAGCTCTTCCCGGGATCGGTCTGCGACTGCGACGCAGTAGCCAACGTCACCGGGACGACGATCGGCTTCTTTCCGAGCGATGGGCTTGGAAGAAACAGCCTCCATGGTAGTGACCACATCCAACACAGAATTTCCACATCCTGTGCCGAGGTTGAATGTGCGGAAGTTCTCAATCAACCTCCCTTCATTCGCAGTGCTGAGAGCTGCAATGTGACCACGAGCCAGGTCAGTGACATGGATGAAGTCTCGGACTGCAGTGCCGTCCACAGTATCCCAGTCGCTTCCGAACATCTGCAACTGAGTATACTCACCAGTCATCACCTTGGTGACAACAGGGAGCAGATTGGTCGGAGCCTGTCTCGGGTCCTCGCCCAGAACACCGGAAGAATCACATCCGACTGGGTTGAAGTATCGAAGCGCGACGATGGTCCATTCGGAATCAGACTCTGCAAGATCGGCAAGAATACTTTCGCAGATCCATTTTGTGCGTCCATAAGGATTCGTGATACCCGTGGATCCGGGCTGGGCTGTTTGCACAACTCCAGCGTCGTCGGTGTACTCTTCTTGCTTGTGTACGCAAAGCTCCTCCTTCAACGGGAGGCCCGAAGTTGCGAGAGTGCCGTACACAGTTGCCGAAGAAGAGAAGATGAAAGTCTTGATGCCAAATTCGCCAAGAATTGCTGCGAAGTCGATCAGACCGCCGACATTGTTGGCATAGTACTTCAACGGGTGTCGAATACTTTCTTCGACGGCCTTATAAGCCGCAAAATGGATCACACCCGCGATCTTAGATTTGGGGCTTCCCCATCGTGATGGGAGTTGGTATTCCTCCAGCAGAGGTCGGAGAGATGCAGTATCTCTATAATCGTGTTGGTGTAGCCTCAAAGATGGCATTTTGGTTCCATTTTCGTCGTGGAACTTTTGAGCAAGGTCACTGATGCGGTCGAAGACTACCTTGAAGGCGTTGCTGAGATTGTCAATGACAATGACGTTATAGTTGGCCTTGAGCAACTCCAGGGTGGTATGGCTTCCAATGAAACCCAAACCACCGGTGACGAGGATATGTTGGTTCTCTGATGGCAATCTTTGCAGAAGCTCATCGAGATTGTCGAAAAGCACAGACGACTCAGTGGCCGGTGTGTCCACTGAGGCAGGCGAGTCAGTCTCCACAGGAGTGCTCGCATCTGACCTCCGACGACTATCCATGATTGGCAGTGATTAAATATTATGAAGAAGTGGGGAGTGTGGTGATGGTGGAGTTGTGTTGACAAACAACTGATGTCGACGTCTTTGTGACAGATTCTCTACCACACTGAGAAAGAAAGAGGACTTTATATGCTTTATGAGACAGTGAATGAGATCCGCCGGAACCCACAGGCCGCTACGCTTGATTTATACACTTCACGGAGACCCCATGCGGCCTGGCCGCCTTCAGTCCTCGTTTAGCTTCGATTATGCCAATTGTGGCATGTTTTGACAACCGAATGAACGATGAATCAGCAACCTCCTCTCACCGGCAAAAATGGACCATGAGAATACTCAATTGATGACGCATAAGCCGACATAAAAAACGAACAGAAGGGGCAAAAGTGAGTGCAACCAAAGAAGAGTCGGGCAGGATGCCCGTGGTGGGCCGGTGATGCGGCTGGACCTTGTGTTTCCGTCCCTTTTTTTCTTTTCTTTTCTCCAGGCCCTAAGCGCCTCCAGTGGATGGCGCAGGGCCCAAAACTTGCATAGCTCTGATCTAAGATCCTGCACCTCATGGTTGAGACCCGCTTCGGTCGATTTGGGGCGACGCAGTAAACGGGGCAGGGCTGGGCCTGGTCGACTTTCGATTTTTCCGAACTGCCAATACCTATGTTTCACTTCGCGGTTTTTTATATGGAACAATAGCAATTCTGGTCCCCTTCGAATCCACTTTACATTTCCTTTTCAACTTGGTTCCCTCCCTTCTTTTTTTGGTTCCACCCTTTTCTACCCATGTCCACCAACATGTCTACCACAGACACAGAGAAGCACGTGAGTTCGCGCGGCTGTCTTAAATCGAGACGATCTCGAATTATTGCAGGCCTTATCGTTCTCATCGTGATTCTTGCCGCCGTCATCCCACCTGTCGTCGTCACCACTCTTCGCAAGAAACACAACAACAGCATGGGTCCAAAGTCCAAAGTTTTCGTACCACTTTATGTGTACCCTGCCCCCGGGGCATGGTCTCCGCTAGAAGATGTGTATGTTTCACTCTTTCAATTCAGCCCGATGCAGACCCCTCCCCGATCCCTTCCCCGGTCCCCAAGCCCAATTCGATCCCAAGCCACTGGTATAGGCCGCCACATACAAGTTGCGACATGAATAATATCATGCCGTCTGGTCTGGGCGACCACATCAGAGAGCATCCCCACCATGCCATACTCACTCTCCCAACATAGCATTTGAAAAAGAAATCCCAGTAAAATACAAAAAAAAAGCCCCCAAAGATGCTGATTCCAGAAACCATACAGGATCTCTACCCATCCAGACGTCAATTTTACTGTCGTAATCAACCCAGGAAACGGACCAGGGCCCAACTCGCTGCCGGATGCGAATTACACTCGTGAAATTCCAAAGCTCGCTTCTCACGCCAATGTTCGTCTTCTGGGGTACGTCCACACTACATATGCCCAGCGTAACATTTCTCTGGTCCAAAAGGACATTGAAACTTACGCGGCGTGGCCGACGAATTCCTCAAACCCGGACCTAGCTGTTCGGGGTATATTCTTCGATGAGACTCCCCAGGCATACAGTGCCCATTCATTGGCTTACCTGCAAAATATGACGGACCTTGTCAGGGGTCTGAAAGGGCTTGGTTCGGACCCATTTGTGAGTTTCTTTTTTCAAATTCTCCCTTCTCCATTCTAGTTCTTTTGCCCGAACGAATTTTTGAATTTACTTGCGCCTCATTCCCCTTGCATGACCGCTTGATTCACGACCCCCATCCCATCCCCCCACTATCCCTACCCTGGTTCACGCGTGGTTCTATTCCCGGAACCACGCATGTCAACCATTGATTCCTATTTGGACCGGAGGTTAAAAAAAAAGGAGAAAATAAAAAATCTCCCCAAAGTTACTCCATTTTTACTATTGAAAGCCCTTTGTTTCCCTTTCTGGTCTTTCGAAGCGAATCCCTGAAGCTAACCCTGTCACCCAGGTCGTCCACAACCCTGGCGCTATCCCAGACTCTCGGTATTTATCTTCGGCCGACTCAACTGTCGTATTTGAAGAAACCTACAACACCTTTGAGGCGCGCAGCGGAGCTAACCTGTTCACGGCGATCCCGGACAGCAATCGCTCGCAGCTCTGTGCCGTGATCCACTCAGTACCCGACACCGTGGAGGGATCGAAGCTGCGCGAACTAGTGAAGGAGGCCCGCAAGGTGGCGGATGAGCTTTTCATCACTCATCTCAGTATCAACTACTATGCCAGCTTTGGGAACCAGTGGAGCGAGTTTGTCGATTTGATGGCGGCATGAGCATGAGCCTGATGGTGTTGCCGGGAGGGGATATTCCGCTATGGTCTGTTCTAATGAAGTCATGATGTGTTGAATGATGTGTTATTTTCTTAGTTAATACTAGTTTGGAATAGTAGATGATGATTAAATTGTTTTGTATTGACTCAACCTACCAACTCAGTCCAGCTGACGTTATGATCTATCTCGCGTCTTCCAATCATCAAGATCGTCTGCCAGAAATGATGTAGAAATCCCACCACTTCCTGTTTTTGACTTTTCTTTTGTTGCTTGCCTCCAATGAATGACCTAAGAAGCTAGTTGCAGGTCTTGGGAGTCCGAGAGCAATGCCAAGGCTGGATAAATTGAGGAAATAAAAATATCCCGAAAGAAGACAAAAGGACGATGTTGGTGGAACCGGTGTAGACTCCCCCTCTGGGAAAGGCGGAGTCGGGCCGCCTAGCGTTGTGTAATTTTCAAACTAGATTTCGTATTCGTACATCGTACGCCCCCAACCAGTTAGTCTACTGTAGTACTAGACAAGACTGCTCCCAATAGCACGGCATTTTCTCGTGGCGTTTCAAAATCCATAGTTCTGGCTGGGCATCGTGATTTTCGAGCGCCAGCTCAGCCAACTCGAAGCGAATTGCTGCTACGAATTACGGAGCGCAGTCTCGTCACTTCCGTGATTAGAAAAGCCAATGACTTAATCCAAATGGTTGGTCGGGCAGGAGAGTTGAGGTTTCTTCAAGCGCTGAAAGTTAGAAGAAAAAGCAAAAGCAAAATGAAAGAAAGTGATAAGTCACCTTCCCTACTGTAAAAACAGATGAAGCCATACTCTTGTTCCCAAGTTACCGCTGGCCTGGCCAGTCGGGGAGACAGTACACTGCACCATGAGACATTACTTGGCAAGATTGACCAATAACATACTTCCGTCACATCTCCCAATGTCCAAAGGTCCAGCGCATCTGCCTACTCTAAAACATAGCTAACAGCATTCTCCCTGCGTGTCTCAAAGGGATATGCAGGTAGATTAACGTTGCTACGACGGTAGTAGAGACGTCCAAAAATAGTCAGATACAGATGAAATCATTCCAGGGTCCTGCAATTTGACGTAGTGTTACTGATTAATCAACAGCTAGGAAGAGCGGTGGGGGGACCCGAGAACCTGAGACAACAACGTGATACCTGACAAAGATCTACTCTAGACGGGGCTACTATGGGTGTTACATCACAACGCTGCAATGGCACAGAAACACCGAAAAGCCGCCTTATGGGCCCTAGATGTATTTTGAACTAATATTATCCTTCTCCAAAGGCGGCATTGAAAAGTCGGAGATTTTTGAAATGAAAATTTCAGATTCAAGCTTACTGTGCCAGGAACCGGTTACACACGGTGCTCCCCGAGTTCGGAAGCGAATTGCATAATGGAAAATTAATAATACATCGAAGCATTTGGGCAATCCAGCAATTCGTACAACGGTTACACAAAATATTAAAAATCGGACTCGACGTCATACTGGAACAAGGAGGGACTTCATCGTACCCAATAGCAGTAGTAGCAGTTTCTATCCAATCTAGCCCCCTGTTAAGCTCACAAAAATTCCCCGATAGATTGGACTGGTCATTGGCATGTATCAGTCAAGAGGCGGGTGCCATTTCCTCGTGGCAGACGGACATATGTTTGTGTCGGGCCCGGGTTGCCTCTCCATCTTCCATGGTCTATGAGAGTTTGAGAGTTTCGATTCGTCTCTCGGTAGCCCCAGGCTAAGGACGGCAGTGCATCTACCGAAGAGACTAGCGACGAAATCAGTAACAGAGCGGGCAATCTCTCCGATCAGTATAGACGATCTAGCTCATCTGAGTATTCGGGAGAGTTAATCCGAGACTACTATACATGGGATTACGAATGCACTAACCATTGAGAGGTATAAATCGACCAGGTACGGAGTACTACTCCGTAGGACTGAGGCTAATGAAAAGGCCGGAGGAAGTGCATGAGGCCGCGTACTGTTCGCAAACTTGAACTGTTTCACTATGAAAGCGGGCGGGGAATTCAGGGGGTTAGGTACGGAGTACATAGATGGTTAGTGAGAGGAAGTACAGTACGTGAAGTCAACATCGGGGGCCGTTTGTTGATTAGCCCCGGGGGCCATCATGCCCACATATGCCGCCCCCAGGGTCGGGCCCTAGGGGCGAACGATTAATAGAACTTTAACCGAGCAAGCGCTCCATTTAACTGGCATGCAGGACAAGAACGAACTCCTGTTCAGTCTCGAGGCAAATAAGACCCGTTCAAATGGTCACCATGCGAGCGCCTCATCACCCGGAATGATCGAATCCCACCGCATGGGATTCTGGAATATCTTGGCAGTGTGTGAAAAAACTACCCCTGACTTCATACGGAGTAGGTTTAATCGTGCAGCTCGCTTAGGACAACAGGGGAGGCCGTCGTTGCACGATCTTGAAGTGTGCCCTCTCGCCCACGCCTGTTCGGGCAATGATCTGGCCCTCGCACGGCTCAAGTGGAGTCCGGAAGAGAGTGGGTTCGAGCCCGAGAGACGTTCTCCCTCAGGGTGTGAACCAATTATCCTGGGGGCGATGGGTTCGCGTTCAGGAACGGGCAGATCCGCTCGGGAGCCACTCGGGCTGCCGATCTTAGCGCTTCGCCTCGATCCTTTTGCATTGACATGCACAAGGCTATTGCTTTTTCTTTCCTACTTTCGTGGTAGGTTGTCCGAAGTAGAAGCTGGGTCGTAGATCCTTTGATAAATCAGATCATGAGTTGTTGGAGATGGCGCTAAGTGTGAGTACTATACTCCGTACTCCGTACGGAGTACGTCTTTGATGATGGGTTTCACCGGCGTCCTTTTGTGCCGAGATCTCGGCAAAGCGCGGGAAAATTTAGCATAAGGCTGGGCAAAACACCACCACTGTGCTCGCAGTATTCTATTCATCCAGCGGAGAGGAGTAATTAGTTTGCCACGTTAGCTTGGCTGTGGCTTCGTCGTGGGGCCTAACCAGGGTGGTGCGGAACAAAAAAGCAATCTCGTTTTCAAACGCGTTTCTGCAAGGGCGAGCGATTCAAAGTTAATGCTCCAAAGCCAAATTTTAAATTTCTGACATATCCAGCACCATTGGTCGGTGAAGAGCTCGTGTTGACATGTTGCGAACCATGGGAAGAAAGAAAGCTCAACGCGGGGAAATCGAGGGAGTTTTGCATTACGAAAGACTCGTGACATTGCAAAGTGGATTGAATCTTACCGGGTATTGTCCACAAGTTGAAAATTACCACAAATTACTGACAATTACCATTAAACCTCGGGTACTCCGTTACTTACGAATAATACCACCATCGCCCGCCCTAATGCACTGAAAATTACATTTGTCAATAACCCCTGTTCAATCCCCATCCCAATACAGGAAACCTCCTCGAAACCTGACCAATACGCTCCTCCACTTTCGACAGGGGTTATGCAGCGCCAGCATAATGCCAAGAAAAGAAAAAGCAAAAGTTGGATCAATCATCGATTGCCTTCCGTGAATCACCCGGGGAGCTTGGGGCTGGGCATTCGGCCTCGGATGAGTGCCGAGCCAGCACACACACACACACACACACACACACACACACAGCTCAAGCACGCAATGACCACTTGAGTGGCCTTGTCGTGTCTGCACCTGCGCCTCATGCAATGGAACATCAAAAATAAAATCCGGACAGGATCAAAGAACTCTTTGTCTGTCAGGGGCATCGGACCTTCAGCAGGACATCACCCCTGCGCAGTGCACTGTACATTTGTGCAGACAATGCATCGATCTATCTTTGGACGAGATGATCACCGCCCGTGTACCAAGGCAATGGTAGGGCTGTCGTGAAACCCACGAAGTCCGATTACACGCTACTGACTCGCGCCCAAATCAGTCCGTGGCGCGAAATCGGGGTATTGACAGACGGCGCTAACAGAGCTAGCAAACCATGGTCCGGATGGGTTCGGTTCAATGGGGCTCGCTGGCGCCGCAATTGTGAAGGCGTCAGAAGATGGTCTCTTGAGGCGAGCACCGCACGCCTCGGTTTGATCTCTGGATATGGCGTAGACTGTTTATGTATGTTTGGACAAATAGGGGTAGTTGGGCATCTTAGTGCTTAGTGAATTGATGCATAGATGGTGTGCAGGGCTTTGGAGCCGAAGACCTGGAAAGAAAAGGCGAGCATGGGTATATCCGAGTGAAGCTACGGTGAGTTTTCGGGCTGAGGGTCTTTTACGGCCGTAGAGCTTAACTTAGATGGATTGGGTTGGCACGGGGGTTTTGCGAAGCGAGCGTTGGAACTCTCATCGATGATGTTGATTACTATTGATGGATTTACTTTGTGCCAAGAAGGTGGCACAACTACTGCCATGGGTTCAAGCTTATAAACGAGGATGATAGATTGGCACTGTACGTAAAGAGGGACCTGGATGAGAAAGGAAGCATTAATGATAATGAGAAATAGAAAGATGAGTAAGCTACAAGATTGCTGACGAGTACATAGTATAAGTGCTGGCTGAAAGAAAGAAAGATCTAAAGTGTCATGACAAAGTTTTCTCAGGAGCAGTATTCCACCCAATTGTCCAGATCCATGTTCTTAATGACAGTGGAGAAGTCGGAGGCGCTGTCAGCATCGCAAGCAGATGACTTCTGCTTGGTCGTGACTTCATCGTCATTATTCGTGTCGTCTCCCTTGGGGTATTCGATGTGGAAGACAGGCTTTTTCGCATCCGTGAAAGCGGCATATGTATCACACTCTGCATACTGAGCACACTGCTCATTGACGGACCACTGCATGTTCTTGATGACGGAGCCAATGATGGCACCACCATTCTTGAGTCCGACAGACAGTCCGCGGCTGTGAGCCTGCCCTGCGAGCCAGTTGACAAACTCGATAGCATCGTCCTGGGTCAGCTTCAGGCCGTTCGAGTTGTCATAGGCGTCGATGTTGTCTGGGTCGACTCCGTCGCACCCCTTTTCCTTTGCCAGGTCCATGCGCGTCTGCATGATTTTGCGCACATTCTTGGAATTGGTGTCGAGCCAGCGCTCACCGGGCCAGTCGTCAAGGTTGGACCCCTTGTCTGAGCTGGTGAAATTGCCGGCATCAGCGCGCCATTGTTCGTAGGTACCGGCAGAAAAGTAGCAGATCACTTTGCGGTTCATGGCTTGCAGGCTGGAGATGGTGGATTTGGGGTTGTCAAAGAGGTCAATGTCATAGACGTCCGCGTCGATCTTGGTGTTGTTCAGCGGGTAAAGAAGCTCAATCTGCCACTTGACACCAACTGCTGGTTGCCATTTCACAGTAGTGTTGCCTGTGGATGTATCGTTTCCTCCGCTACCACTTCCACTTCCGCTTCCGCTGTCGTCGTCATTGTCGTTGTCGCTGCCGTGATTCAGGCCAACTCCCAGACCAACACCGAGGCCAACGCCAATGGCGACAATTATCAGGCCAAGAGCAGAGAAGAGGAGGACCTTCTTCTTCGTGGACCAGGCCCACCAGCCACCTTTAGACATGTTTGTAGAGTGAGAGTAAATAATAGAATGAAATTAATGTGAAGATGGTCAAGACAAAACGAGATGTATTTGACTGATCAAGGGAGGTCGGGGGTTTAGATCACCGTGGTCCACCTGGCATAGTCAAGAGGACGCGGGATCGGCGTTGTGGGTGAGATTGTGATTGATAAAGAAAGATTAATATGGACAAGATAACAAATCAAGAGTGGCTATGGGGAATAGACAAATTTAAGCTCAAAGAGAAAAAAAAGGGTCCAGGGTCGCCGGACTGGGGGCTGAGCCTTTTC
Source organism: Penicillium manginii (assembly GCF_028828005.1). Lineage (NCBI taxonomy): Eukaryota > Fungi > Ascomycota > Eurotiomycetes > Eurotiales > Aspergillaceae > Penicillium > Penicillium manginii. Next base: position 1,635,743 of record NW_026643102.1, on the reverse strand, counting down.
GGGGGCGATTTGAGGCGATTCTCTTAGGCAGCCGCCATAAGGCGGATGGGGATGGGATGTCACCCTACGAGCTGAACTTTAGGGTTTGTTTGGCGGGTGAATGATAATTTAGAAACAAATAGATCCTGTGGCTTTGAGTGCGTCAAATGATGCAGGGGGAGGGGACGGGGGGAAAAGTGGAAGGTCTGCAGAGTTTGAAAGCAAAGAAAGAGAGACCAAAGACGGTAGCCTGGACTGGACAAAGCGAGAAATCCCGCGAAAGCGCAAGGCAAAGTCGAAAGGTGTGACCGCGCCACAGTTTTGGATTGGGGCCGAGCAAAAAAGTGCAGCAAGTGCTGACAGTGGAGCAGACCCAAGGACCACATGGGTTCGAAATAAGGTGGTGGAACCAATGTTGATCTACCGCGATCCTCGATCAGAGTTGGGTCTGGATTCAGGCCCTCAATAACATCTCTCAATCAAGTTAGCTTTCCGTGGTCCATAGGCGAGCACATTCAAAAATCCCCAGGCCCAGCCACTTCTAGCGCGAGAGTATCTTTTTTTCCCCCTTCCGCCATCTGCCGAGCTAATGCTGTTCGGATCCCAAAATACTGAAACTAGAACTAAATTAGACAAAGCCCTCGCCAAGGAACTAGACAGCGCTAGAGGTCGAGGGAAGATGCAGCGCCTCCTCAGTTTCCAGACCGAGACCGAATGATGATTTATTTCGTTTTCTTCGGATTCTTTTTCTCTGTATAATTACTGCGTACACACAAACGAGGTTGAAATTAAAGCAATGGCCATCACAGGGCGTTGGCCTGCTCAGCCAGCCCATTCAGGAACACAACGGTACCTCCCGAGCGCCCGTTAATTTGAGCGTATCGCCCTGTGACAGATCGTATGTGATGTGGTGTGGTGATGAAGGGGGGGGGGTGAAGATGTCAGTCTTTAGCCTCCTTGGACCATCCAAAACACACCCAATCGCTGTTCCCATCACCGATGCATGCGCTGTCAAGCGCCATGAAGCAAGCCATCGGTGGATTCTCTCGATCGATGGAGCCATTTCGGATTTAGTTTCTTTAGTTTCTCTAGTTTCTTTAGTCCTTGGCAAGCACCCGCCGGGTAAAGTGCCACATTTGCAAATACAAAAATACAGTACCGCGTACCGTACATGGAGTTTCGGAAAACTAGTGTGTAATTTAGCAAGCCGTATTGTATTAGCCGGGTATGTATCATATTCCTAATCCCACCCCAGCCCTAACCAGACCACGTCCCCTCGGCATGGTTCGATTACTGATCCAGCTATTTCCCATCACCCGGGAATGATCGGCCTGAATCTAAGACCTGAGCAGAAATTGATCGTCCTATTAGCTCTTAACTTGCCGGCACTGAGTTCCGAGCAAGGATTTCCCCCGTCATCTGATGCTAGCAAACATTCGCTTCTGCATTAGCACACAAAATTCCCTGATTTCAAGGACCCAAAAGAGAGTCCAATTTGTGATCAGGTACGGGTAATTCCGTAATCAACTCAGGGACCTACAGTACCTTCAATTGCGAGCACTTGGTCGCTTGGATTTGCCTCGTACTTTCAATATTTTCTCCACATACTCCATCCATGGCCCCCACGGTGGGGAGGAAGGGGAGGAAGGGGATGATGGACGGGTGGAGTCCCGGCTGCAATTGAAACAACAAAATACGAGATCAAATCAAAGCTAGTAAAGCAGACAGCATAGCTTTCTAGCTCCATTAGGATCCGCCACCTAGATAACCCAATCGCCTGATTCTCCCTTCCGTAATCCCGCGGACGCCACACCCGCAAGATGTCTAAGTTCATAACGTTCCGTCGACATCTCGTCGTATGGACATGCATACTAGTGAATCTTCGGCCGCCTTCGGGAAATTTGAAAATACACACGCCATGCCAAGACCCGCTAACCCTTCCCTACGCCTCAATTCGAAACTTCCCCGCGCACCGTATCTCCTTGTTGGGTGTTGAAGGCTGAGAGCAGGCCGCGTGGACTAATCTTTTTCCCGCCCCTCACTCTACTCTCGACTCTGCAGGTTTGGGGCTCTTGGCCCCTCCTCAGGGCTATTAGGGCTTACTAAAGCCCAGCCGTCGCGACACTAGTCTCGCATCGATATAGCGACTTCGTTGGCCACCGAATAGTCGCTTTGAGCCAATTATCTTGGCACGGGATGGAGCCGAGAAAGGCGAGGCGAAGAAAAAATCGACGCCGCGCGGAATAGATTAATTCAAACTATGCCGGGTATCTTGCTATTTGGCGAACAGCGGTCGTTCCTCGCACGGCTCGGGACAATGGGTTTTGTTTTCATTCCAAGGTTGCCGACTTCCATATGTATTGCGTATGTGGTAACACAACTGCCCCCCGTATTCCCTGTCAAACCATGGATGTACGTATGTACTCCATGGCTTGCTTGCCCCGGATTTTGGTCCCTGCGTTCCCGGGGAATGCTGTGTAATCGGGCTGGGGAGAGGGCTTCAGGAGCATATTTCGGAAACTTCTATATTTGCCGAGTGGCCTGCTCGATGCGCTGGACCTGCGTATGACAGCGGCGCCATAAGCGGGGGATAAGCACTCGTAATTCGGGATGACAATGTGCTCAAAGATGCCGTGTCTGACACTTTAAGTGATCTTTTCTGTTCCCTTTTGGAACGGGGCTGACGCCTTTGTAAAGCTTGGGTCATCTTTTGGAAGTCGTGAAAGAACAACACGAAGGTTCAGGTCGCCGCGCTGTGTTACCTTTTACAACAAGTTCGGTTGGTCCCTGCATCTGTAGAGCCAGCTTCGTCATATGACTTGACCGCTCTTTGAAAATTGGGCTTGACGCTGTTGGAATGCGGAAATGTGATGTATCTCATGTACTCCGTCCTTCGTATTCATATATTCAGGAACATGTTTATTTCAATTACTACCTTTGGGGCTTAGTATTATCGGGAAAAGTACTCCGTACCAGTATGATGTCAAGCGCGATGAAGTATGAAATTATACTATGTATCACAATATATCAAACAGAAAAAGCAAGATTTCGTTTCACAACATGCAGAATAATCATCTCATCCGTTCCAATTAGGATCCATTATTGATATTTCTCTAGACCAAGTGCATAACAAAATAAAGTCAGATAAAAGAAGCACATATTAAAAAGGACCAAAGGAGATATTCTGGTGTTTTTGACAGGCCAAGGCGTTGTCGGTGACTATTTACAGGGAAATAGGGGTGCTCAGAGTGAACGAGACAGGGGAGCCGGAAAGCTGGACCCAGACAGTGGTAGGGTCACTGCCGACCTGCTCAACGGTGAAGCCCTTGGTGTCGCTGGGAGCACTGGGGAAGGTCACGGGGATGGGGCTGCTGCAGCTGCTGTCAGTAGCAGAGACGGTGACGCCAGTGATCTTCTTGTTGCTGATGGTGTACTTCAGCGAGTAACCACACTTGTCACGGTTGAAGCGGGCCAGGAAGGAGGCGGACATGTCCGCGTGCTTGAGAGTGATCAGGGGCCAGGTGACGAGGCGAACGAACTCAGCAACTTGAGTCTCAACCCAAGCCTGGAAGATAGAGTACTGTCCAGAGACACCGTTGATGGTGATGGGAGAAACTCCGGTGTTGCGGAGATTGGCCTGGTGGAACATGTAACCGTCGTGGTGAAGACCGAACAGATGGCGCATGGTATCGGCCTTCTCAGTTGCGAGCAGGTCATCGAACGTTCCGCTACCGGCGGAGGTATCGATCCACTCCTGCAGGGTGCAGGCTGGAGTATCGCAGTTGTAATAGATGCGAGTAGCCCAGCGAGGGTTGACCTGCATGCCGTCGAAACCATCGGTAGAAGTCACAGTGAAGTAGGGCCACATCGAGTTCGCGGTGTTCAGGAGGGCAGGGCGGGTGTTGTCACCAACACAGTTCGTGATACCGTTGTCCCACCAAGCTCTCAGAGCATCTCCGTTGTGGAGACCAGTGATGGCAGGAGGAATGATACCGTTGGCAGTGAAGTGGATGCCCTGGTCGATACCAGTAGCCTTGAGCCAGGCTTGGTTGAAGCTAATCTCGTTGTTCACATCGAAGTAAGTGGCGTTGTTCTGCTCCTCGTGAGTGAAAGTGTGAGAGATAGATCCAAAGCTGTTCAGGTTGGCAGTGGTGGTCCACCAGTTCAGAAGGGGGTCCAGCTTATTGCAGGTAGTGGTCCAGTCATAAGCAGTGGGCGTTGCGGGCCACAAGTTGGTACCGGAGCCCAGGGGCTTCTGGAACTCGAGGGCAGTGTCCGGAGGGGAATCGTATTCAATAGCACCATCGTTACACTTGCTCGCTCCAGAGTCTGTGCTTGAAGAATTCTCAATGTTACCATTGCCGTTGTGGCCGACCTCGGGGAAGTAGATACTTCCAGCGTTCATCTTCGCAAGAATAGTGGGGATCCAGTCACGGACACCATCCATGTCTTCAGTGGTGATACGGAAGGTGTTACCACTGGGGTAGTAAATATCGGTCTCGAGGAACATGTCGTCGATCTGAGTGTTCAGGTTGACACGACGATATCCGGCGTACAGTCCACGGGTGATCCAGGTAATCCAGGCATGCTGCAGATAGTTGGAAGTAGCACTCCAGGTGGTGTCAAATCCAATGAAGTACGCCAGCTGCTCACGACCATCAAAGTTGTTGATGACAGCAGCAACAGAGTCACTTGCGGTGACAGAGTTGGCAGCAAACTTAGCAATTTGCTTGGTGGAAGTAGTGTTGCTGATGGTAGCCGGGTAATGCCAGAGACCCGCAGTGCTGACGCCAGCTCCAGTACGCAGACCAGAGGTGGGGAAATCGCTAATATCAGTGAAAGAGATGTCCTGCTCGACTCCGGTGTCACAGCATCCACCTCCCACAGCACTGGCACCATAGTTGGGGCCGGGGTAAACATCATATTGGACCATACGAACACTGTACGCGAGCTGGTAGGCATACAGCTGGTTCCACTGGTCGGTGGTCAGGGCGCTCTGGAAACCAGTAGCGCCGTAGTCGTAGCTGACCTCGGAAGCAACGACGATACCGCCGAAGTTTCCACCGGAGCTGGAGTTTAGAGCAGGCAGAGAAACACCAGTCTGGGGAACAATGAGGGTGGTGAAAGGAATACCATAGGAATTGAGACCAGAAGAAGCAACGCCAGCGGAGGCAGAGTCACGGGCAATCACAAGAATGTTGGCAGCAACATTGGCGTTGGTGATCGCCGTGGCAGTAGCCGTAGCCGAGATAGAAATACCAGTCGAAGACATGCTGGTGGTGACAGAAGGACTGGATACAACTGGCGAAGATGAGGCAGTTGAGCTCGAAATAGGCTTGCTGGTAGCTGAGCTTGAAGCAGAGCTAGAGGGTACTGTGCTGGAAACAGCGGAAGATGACGCAGAGGATGATGCTGCGGATGAAGAAACTGCACTAGTAGGAGTTCCAGAAGGTGAGCTGGTAGCCGGGCTTGATAGCGGGGACGAGCTAGCGGGCGAAGAACTGGCAGCAGAAGAGCTCAAAGGCGATGAAGTCACACCAGTGGAAGCAGCTGTGCTACTAACAGGAGTCGAAGTTGGGGAAATAGGCTGAGTGCTAGAGCCAACGTTCGATGACGAAACACCGGAGCTAACGGGATTTGAGACAGGAGAGGAAGTGCCAGTAGCAAGCGAGGAGGAAGAATGAACAGCAGAAGAGCTTGGGGAAGAAACAATTGCCGAAGAGGAAGTCAACGACTGGGACGGGACTGAAACAGAGCAGTCGGGGCAGCTGGATGAAGACGAAGAGGGAACCGAGCTCGATGAACCTGGATCGTCCGACGAAGAAACCGAAGTCACAAAGGTCGACTGTGGGGCGGTACTAGTAGATGAAACAGTCTCAACAGAGGAAACAATACCACTTGTCGTGGTGACAGAAATAGACAAAGAAGGAGACAATGATGAGGTCAAAGACGAAGTCAACGATTGGATAGTGGTAGTAACCACAGGAAGTGTAGTGGTAGAGTCAACGACAGCAGTGGTAGTAGTGTGATGACTCGGGGGATTGGGATGAGTAGTATGAGGACGCTCCCAGGCAATAACGACAGGCTTGTTCTTTGGCCACACACCAGGGCGAGTGTTGCAGGTTATAAGGCCGTAGAAACACCCAACCTTCAGAGCCCAGGTTGGAACGTGGACCATCGTGATATCGACCAGGGGTAAAAAAGTGCGAGAAAAATAGGAACTAACGCACCAGCACCATGCAATAACTAACGAGTGACAGGGTCGAGTGCAGAACGAATACACGAGGCTTGCATATCAACTCCTAGAAGGGCATGGTTGTTGACCCTTTTATGTAGTGGGTGTGGAGTACGCTGAAGTCTCCGAGGCCTATCGCCTTTACTGTCTATGAAGAAAGCTTTTTACGAAGGACAATTTCCACGATGCAGTCATCTTTCTCGGCCTCTCCATCGAGGCATTGTGGCGTGCCTTCATGGAGTAAGATTGATAGGATTGATGAAAATATTTCCTGGGGACCGTGAGCCTAGTGATCGGTTGATTCGGAACAGATCGATTTCAGAGGGCCATTGATCTATTCTAGCGGATCTTTTCGGTGTTCTTATTGGCTTGTTTGCGGATACAAACGAGAAAATTCTGTTCGGTGGATATCCTCTGCAGGTCTGTGATGCTTTCAGCCCTGGATGCATCTTGACTAGTACATCAAAGGAATATCATAAGCGAAAATGAGACAGAAAAAAAAAATACAAGGAGAAAAAAGAAGGTCAATCAGGTTAGCGAACTGAGACAACAAAGACGCTATTTTTTATCGGGCAAAAAGCACCGAAGAACTCAACAACTGTTCGGTGTTTGGCGTGGCCAAATGCATAGTACCGAGTCTATGCTCCAAGTCTAGCGTCCCGATGAGATTACCCACTTTTGGGGCTCATCGAAAGACATAGGCCCAGGTGGCGCTGCGCGGGGGTTGCAGATACATCAACCAGGGGAAAGACACAGGTCCAGACCTTGGCGCCGAGGAGTGCATGGGGGCGTTGAATGGTCCCTGGTCCCTGGAAAGTAAATATGCCAATAATATGTGACGGTATTAAGTGGAGATGATACTAGTAATATTGATTTGCAAATTCTACGCGGTCATAATTTCAATACCGGCAATGCGTTTCGTAAGTAATAATTACGAAGTTTTGGTACCGCCCGGCTAATTCTCATCAGGATAAGGCCCCCCCTCAACATCTCAACTTAGACTGTTTCCCATGGCTCCATTAGTACGTTAGCACCGGCGCTAATGTTACCGTGTAAATTCGAAAAAAAAAATTCCAAAAAATATCAGGAAAAAAAGATGATGATTCACAGAAAGCAGACACGCCGGCCGAGATTTTTTTGATCCATCAGCTGAGTGGATCGGCCTAGCCTAGCCAACACAGACTTGGTCGTGGAGGTTCTTGGCCCGTGTTTGGAGCCCACACCATGTATCAATTGGGGTTCCAAGACGGAGAAAGGCACGGAGGGTGGGAGGATTCAAAGTATCTCAATCATATTGACCTGTTCAAGTTAGCATCGGGTTGATAGAGGAGATGTCCACACATATATCTCGAGATTGGATAGAGAACAATTGGGGGTCGCTACATCCAAGTTTCATCTGCAGTTGAAGAAGACCTTGCAAGCAGCCCCCGTCAAAATGATACCACAATTATGGATCGCATGGGGAGCGGGGCTTTGGCTCACACATGGCACTGAGTACATACTAGTTGCAGCACGGGTCAAGTCCATCGCGTGTCTCGCCAATCCCTGCTGCATATCCCGGTGGCTTTCCTGGGCAAAGAGAAAACTTTGGTGGCTATTTTTGTCCTTTGGGCTCAAAAGTGTCCTTGTCTTGCAATCGAATCAAGGTACACACGGACCGTCATTCTCGACAGAGAGCCCAAAGAGTCAAGAAAAAGCGAGCGGCTGATACGAGCATCTTTTTGTTGTCTTTCGCGCTAAAGGAGGCAAGCTACAGTAGCTTTTGAGTCGGACTTATCCGTGACCGCAGCAAAGTTGTAACCTCGCTTGCTTCGTTGACATTTTTGCCTTTGCGCATATTCTCTCGTTACTCATATTATCTGCTTGAACTTCCGGTTTGCCGTCCAAATCTTGTTCTCTTTGACACTCGTTTTCGACATTTGCTCTTCCCACAGCAAGCTTCAAAATGCAATAGCGCTTATTTTCAGAAGTGGCAACTCATCTGACACAGAAAGGGTTTCACTCCATATCGTTTCAAATCCATTCGTTTCTCGTTTGCACTTTAAGTGTCTAAGGAGCCCCAAATTACATCGAAGAGAATCACCAACAATTTGCTATGGCGAAGATTCTCTCGGTCACCCCATTGGGGTGGAGCCAGATGAAGGATCACTGGTGGCAGTTTGTACGTTTCTCTGGTCTACTTTACAATCGACCATCGATTCTGGTGCATGATTAAGAGCAAGTGAAACGCTGACATTTTAATAATAGTTGATGATCGGAGTTTTGTTGGCCTGCATTGCCATCGGATCCGCGCATATCATATGGTCTTTGGTTTCAAAAGCAATTAAATCTTACAAGGTAAGCAGCTCACACATGGGAGAAGGTGCATCCTGCATACAATTACTCATATCGATCAATTTTCCTAGTCGAGATCGGTTCCAGACAAAATCCCTTCAAATGTTTCTCAGCGCCTCGAAAAGCTTGCCAACAGGAGTCTTCAGCTCACTGCGCCCCCAAACAAGCAGAAACCGTCCTCCTTCGGGGTTTACCTCGGCGCCTTCAATAAAACTCCTACGGAATCACAAAACCGGCTGTTGCAACAATGGGACCTCTTAATTGTCGACCCGTTCCAAAATGGAACTACACAGGCCATCACTCAACATGGTCAAAGCCGGGTGCTCGGTCGAATCGATTTTTCGCAAGTTGTCTCGCCAAAGGAATCAGCTCTTCTGGCCATTGACAGAATTGAAGAGGTTTTGGCGAACAACTTCAACGACACGGCATATTCTGGAATCCTGTTCGCCAATTGGGAAGATAGATTCTCTCCATCTGTCCAGGGGAAATTATTCGAGGTCATCAAGGGTCTCGGGTTGGAAGTATACCTAGAGACACAATCACCCAATTTCTTGACGAGCCGAAAGTCTCTTCAGAACAACGCCATTTCCGGCCTTGTGGTTCGAAACATCAGCATTTTGCCCTCTGGTGAAAAGCGAGACTATTTCCAAATGGCAAAACTGCAATCCACAATCAAGTCATTTGTCTCCGAATCTTGTATGCGAGATTTCGTTGTTCTTGCATGGGAAACCCTCGACAACGATGCCATTCCCTCGAATGCCATTATTCGACGCTCGATTCAGTGGTGTAGTTTCTACAGTGCCGTTTGCTGGATTGGCACCGAGGCTGCTTTACAGGATGCTGAATTGAATGTGCCTACAGTCGAGCCTCTCCCTGCATTCGGATGGTTAAAAGATGCCGATATCATGAAAACCCATGATACATGGCGCTCGAACCTTCACATTTCTCCATTTGCTGACACCCAGACTGGATGGGATACCATTCGTGAGCATTTCTCGGAGGTTGACGGACTTCTTGCTTCTCAGGAGACGGAAGCTATCTCGCCAGAGAGCCCAGGCGCCCAACTTCGCGATCCTCCAGAGTGGGTGGCTCAGGTGAAATCACAGGGAAGCCCACTTTCCATCTCCATGTCTGGCCAAGAATACACAGCGTTGGGCTGTTTCCCTCTTGGATCAGAATCAACGACAATGGCCTTCGCTGAAATCCTTCAGTCGCAACAACGCCTCAAGGGCCTCAGCCTTCTTCATCCAGTTCCAGCATCCAAGGTCCAAAACATCGGTCTGCTTCTTCGTAACTTTCAAGCGTCACTTGAAACTTCAAATAAAGATGAGCACCTTATTGCAACTATCAAGGAGCTGGCTGACAAGGCATCGAATGAATCTCTCAATGTCTACCTTGCATTGGACTCTGGGTTGAGAAAATCATCCGATGTTCGATTCTGGTCTGTTTATCAACTTGACGGTGACAACGATAAGACCGAAATTTTTGTTTCGAAGAATGCCCCTGGCTTAGCCGGAACTATCTTGCACACATTTCTCTCTGCAAAAGGGTTTTCGCGACATGTCTGCTTTGAAACTGAAGTCGCGATGGCAAGCTGGTCGCAGGATTTGGTGCCAGAAACTGATCTCCCTCGACGCATGACCCAGGATATCGATGTCCTCAGCCCGGAAGAGCGATTGCTGCTCCTGCAACATTTGTCCCTGACAGATTCGCAAACTACTCTCTCAGAGACTATTTGCTCATACATTCGCAAGCAACTCCTCGATACCCCCTCATTCGCCCTGTTGAAAGAACTCAACACTGTGGGTTACCTCGATGGATCTGTCTCTGCTGAGGAGCTGATCCAATCCCGCATTGATTGGTACAAAGAACAGGAGTGCCCGCATCCATCGGTTGCCAGTTCCCTTCGCCTTTTCAACCAGGTCGACGAACTTTTCACCCAAATTCTGAAGTACCACCGAGAAGATGAGCTTGCAGGCATCACCAAGGGTCTCTGTGAGCTCACGCAGGATGGCAACATTGATGCTTATATCGACATGATGACTCTTTCTCTGTTCTGTGCGGCGCGAAAGGGGGCCTTTGATGAGATCTACGCAGAGGTCACAGACCGCAACCCGCTCTTCAACCTTCACCCCGACCAATCGGCAGCCTTTGCGGAGTCATTCGCGCTCGGATCTCGCTGTGAAGCATATTTCGATGTTGCTCCCAGTGTTTTTGGCAAACTTTTATCTGATCGGTTCAGAGAACATTACACATTGCCGCAGAATCAACCCCCGGACTGGGCAAATGGCGCCACAGAGCTTGCGACTGCTTACGCAGGAGCTCAGATTGATGTAAACCCTGACGACAAATCGAAGCCCATGCGTAGCTACCAGCGCTTTACTTTCCTCAGTGTTTTTGCCATTCCCGCTTTGATCGACATTGTTCTGCTCACTCTGATCGGACGTGGTCTGTATCTTTCTGCTTACATGACCGTCGAAGAGCAAAATAGCGCGACTTGGGCATTAATGATTTCTCTGCTCCTCTCGGGAGGCATTGGTACAATGATTGCTTGTGGTGGCCCCTACTACCTCATTTCTATGGCGTTTGCTGCCTCCAACATGTTTGTCTTGATCCGACTCATTGCCGGTATTGCATTCACTATCGCTGGTGGCTTGGTCGGTTTCGTCGCCATCTCTAGCGTCAAAAGTCCTCGTGCCGGTATTATCTTCTACCTTTATCTGGTCGCGCTGACCATCTACTTCTCGACATTTGCTTCTCTCGCAAGCTTCAGTTACCCCGGTTCCACATTCCTGTCGGGTCGCAAGGCCATCATTTTTTGCATTCCGATCCTTTTCTTGTCCCCCATCATCACCACTTTCACCGGGCACGACTCTGCGATCTATCTCGCTGTAGTCTACGTTTTCATCGGCGTATTGCTACTTTGCCTACGATCAACTACCTCCAAGTGGGTGACTTGGTATCAATCTTTGCGACGGACGGATGATACCGAAATTCGCAAGTGGTACATCTCTGTTCACGGAAACAACGATGAGAAAGTCTTCGGAAGTATCAGTGATCCAGCTGCACTCAAACTCGCCCGAGAGGCTCTTCTCGAAGATGTGATGGCTGAGAAGAACCGCGGACTGTTTTCAAGGTCAACTACAGACAAGCTCGTCAAGGAGATTGCTCGCGATTGGGAATCCACCAACTTCCTTCTCGACTGGTACTGCCGATATGCCGATGTTTCCCGTCCAATCCCATTCAGTTCTGGATGGAATATTCAAACCAAAGTTGCTTTGGATGTCCTGCGTAACTCGCAGAAAGGACTCAAGCTACACAATGCCTTCGTGCACTGGCGCCAGTCCAGTAAGGAGATAGGCTGTGGTATTCTCTACTTCGTCATTGCTCTTCTCGACAAGTGGATAGAAATGCTGAGCGGTGATAAAAATCAGCCAACCCTCGGTTTTCTCGGGACTAACACTTCTACCCTCACGGCTGGTACCCTCACGGCTAGTAGCGTTGAGGCTACCGCTGATACTTCGTGGAAGCGTATGGCTACTGGATTTGCTTTGGCATATTATCTGATCGGCGCTGTTCTCATCGACACCAAAGCCCAAGAGCTTCATGAAGCTATTGGCGGCAAAGCACCAGAGGTCATTAGCGAGTCCAAACATATTCGCCCCTTGCAAAAGGGGGATATCCAATTCCGACGAAAGGTCTACTGGCGAACTCTCTTCAAGTTTCTCCTCTGGCATGTGTGGAGTCTTGCTCTGTCTACCGCTTTGCTTTGGACATTCCAGGCATCTAGAGATGCTGTGACTATGTTCTTCGCATACGTGCTCGCCTACACTGGTCTCATCTGGTACCAATACACCAAGATCTTTACCGGTCCCCACGCATTGAAACCACTCCTCACGGGAATTTTAATCGGATTGCCCGCTGGAATTGCTTTGAAAGTCTGTCTTCCCAATACCTTGAGTGATTATTCGCAAATCATTGGTCTAGGAAGTGCAACTTGGATTGTTGCCATTCTGTCCCTCTGGAATGCGAAAATGGGAATGCCCAATAAAGTCGACTCACTCGTTGAGATGGGCAAGATCTACCATGCTTTCACCACACCGTGGTCCGATCCTGAATGGTCCCAGCAGGAGCTCCAGAGCTTTTACGAGAGAGTATCCCTCCTTCCAGCTGACTCCCGTTTCCAAGTTCTGCTCAGTGCCCACCCCGGAATTGAGATCAAGCAGGCCCTAGTCAATCGCAGAGAGGAGATTCGTGTTGATGAAGCCTTCCCAAATTCCAAAGACATTATCACTCAAGCCTTGAGTCTTTGGGAGAAGAACGAAATACAAATCGAGCTTGTGCCTCAAGGTTCTCTCGGCCCCAGCATTCGAGCCTTAGGATGCTATAACCAGGGCATACTTCATTTGGCTATCAGTGTGAGAGGTCTACACGATGAGCGACTGGACATTAGTGCCAATTGCCAGATCATCGCGGAGACCATGGTACACGCGGTCGCAGAAATGATGCTCGGAGTCCCTCACGATTATGCCATGCTCTCTGAGGCAATTGTGTCCGGTGGTGTCTCACACACCATGGCTCGCCAACTCAGAGAAGAAGCCAATACTACTCTCGTCGTGCGGTGGGCAAAAAAGGAACTTCTGCGTCAGCTTTGCCTTGGCTTCGAGCCAGACCTTCATTGGGATAAGTTGACTGTCAAGGTCCGAACTGCTCTACTGAATCGCTGTCTGGGACTTCACGCCGATCTATCCATCGGCCAACACCAGTGGCTGCGAAAGCGACTCTGCCAATTTGACTCGCAAAGTCTTGATGTTCATATTGCGCGATGCAATCTTGGAGCTGCCACTGCGATCAGCATCCTCGACTACGCTCACTATGGAACTGGAGAGGCGGCTGTGCCTAAGGATCCTGAGACCACCGAGTACATCCCCTATGTCCCCAGGAAGCTGCCAGCGGCTATTTCATTCCTTCGCGCGCCATTCAGTTATTCTTATCACACGCTTGGCTCCATTGTCAAGTTCATCGTGGTTGCCTTGCTCGCCGATCCCGAATTTCAGAGAGAGTTTGATCATGTCAGTCAGTCTCTACCTACATTCGTGCGTGTACCATCGGTATTTCTGCTCAACACGGTCTGGGTCTATGCCAAGATCTGTCAAGATCTGGGATTGTCTTTCTTCTTGTTCCACGGCCGCAAAAACGTCAAGCAACTGTGGGAAGAGACCAAATCTATGACAGTCCACATCAAGAAGAGCAGAGTCCTCATTCAAAGCTTGGATGGAACCTTTACAGCTTTCAGGCACCAGGAGACCGATGGAGGCTTCAAGTTCTACCAATACGTTGGTGAGCACAAGACAGAGCCGAAAGAGGCAAAGGCCCTGAAATACATCAGCAGCTATTCCAGTGGTATGCTTCTTCTTATCAGACAAGAATTCCAGGGTGGAAAACTCATCAATGAGTACCATTACGACTACCACACCCCAGGAAAGAAGGGATTCAAACTGGGCAAATCTTCGACCAGCCGCACTCCCCTTGGCCGACGCTGCGTTCAGGGCCAGAATCATCTTCAGAGCATCGCTTATGACCCCAAGGGTCTCGTTGACAGGGGTTCGTACATGAAAGATGGAAACTTGATTAGCTTCAAGTACCACTATCGCAAAAATCCCCGTTTCGGTGACGAACTCCTACGCGCTGAATTCTCCCTGTCTCACATCACTGCCAATGTCGCCTGGTGTGCACCTCCTCTTCGTCATCCCGAAAAGCACAACCGATACATTCCACACTCGAAGGTCATGGAAGCGACATTCGTCCAACTCGGAAACGCCGATGTCTATGAGAGTCGCTGGCTTTATGATCACAAGTTCCACCCGACCATCTTCACCACCATCAATGGAATGAAGGTTCAAACCCCGCCCATGATTGAGCACGATTATCTCGGTGTTCTGGCCAAGCCGAAATATACCAGCTTCTTGCATGACAATCCTTTCCTCTTCTGCAAGAGTCTCCAGTCCAATGTCTTCACTCGTCTCTTTGGTCTGACCAAGAAGCGTTTCGCTGTCTCCACATCCAGGGCTCGCTCACTCATGTGGAAGGCATGGAAGGATCGCACTGATCTTGATGGTATTGTCGTTCGCTGGATGGATGATCGTCTGCTCCGCAAGGATAGTGTTCTTGCTCCTTACTGGCGCAGCCGCGACTGGGGTAACCTGACAAATGCTAAGAAGTATGTCAACCTTCGCGCAGATGCAATCATGGCTAGCACGGACCTCGATGACAACATTTCGAGCTGGACACCTCTGGCTGTCAAAATCAGTGATCTGATTAACTTTGGCCCTGGAGGTGATGCCGTTGTGACAACTCGCTCCAAGGACTTTGCCAACGACACTGAGGAGACTCTACACGTCATGGCCGCTGACAATGGTACTTGGCCCAACGAGGGTGGTGGTGTCTCTGCTTGTCGACGAGACATGATCAATTCTCTTCGCACTATCAAATGGCATATGATTTGCGAGTCTGCAAACGACTTTGGTGTGCCCAAGCATCAGACCGAGCAGAACATTCAGTCCTTGAAGCTTATCCCTCTTTGGGGCTTGGACTTCCTCACTCCCACCCACGGTCTCTTCCACAACAAGCTGGATTCGGAGGTAGACAACGTCACATCCGCTAGCGAGTTTGACATCAAGATGAACTTCATTCCAATTCTCACTGCATTGGTGAAGGGTGCTCGCGCTATTGACCTGTCCAAGGCTGACATTCACCGTGCAACTCGGGCTCTGGTCAACCTCAACACGTACTTCCAGGAATCGCGCCACTGGTCTCAAGTATGGAACAGCGAGACTGTGAAGCAAACTTGGCGTGATCTCTGGCTCACGCCAGACATGCCCAATGCAGTTCCGTCTCGTGAGTGGATGGACACTGAGCTTCCCACTCTCTCGTCTCTCGACGTTGCGCTGGAATTATGGTACCGCTACCTCTTCATCTTCTCTATTCCAGTCCCCGACAAGATCCCTGGTGTCTTCCAGGCTTCTCACCACAGTGTCAGCGCTTCATACGGTGTTGTTTGCAAGATCAAGCGTAACTGCACGCTTCAAGTCTGGGACCACGCCATCGCCTGGAGAGAAACAAATCTGTGTCTCTCATCTGCCTTGTGCAAGCTTTCTCCGTTCGTTCGGAATGCCCTTCTTGGATTGATGCGCATCACATCTGTTCTGACTTTGCACCACGCGGACATCATTCTCCCTTGCGCTGATTTCTTCAACCCCGGCTGGGAGGTGGAGATTGGAACTTGCCAGGGTACAATTGAGCATCGAAATACCTTCCGTCGCAAGATCGACCCCGTCGTCAATGGCATCACTGACATGCAAAAGTTCGCCCCGGTGAAAGAGATCAAGTCAGAACGCCCGACCGTCACCATGCTTTCTCATGTTTGGTATGCGAAGGATATTAAAACTGCGCTACTAGCTGCCGATATCATCATCAACCAGTGGAAGTTCGATGAGTATCACCTCGACATTTACGGTGCCATTGACAAGGCTCCGACTTATTCAACCGAGTGTCAGGAAATCATTGCTTCCAAGGGTCTCCGAGGTCGCGTCACCTTGAGAGGCACGGCTGACCCAATGAAGGTTCTCGAGAACACTTGGCTCTTCCTCAACTCATCCCTGTCTGAAGGTCTTCCTCTTGCCTTGGGCGAAGCTGCCTTGACAGGAGCTCCAGTCGTCTGCACAGACGTGGGTGCCTCACTGCGCGTTCTCAGCGACCCTGATGACTTCTCTCGTTTCAGCGCAGTCGTCGCGCCCAATGATGCCCAAGCACTTGCAAAGGCTCAAATCTCCATGCTAGCTATGCTCGGAGAGTGGAGCCAATACAGCGATGACAGTGAGAACGAGCCTCTGCCAGTCCTCACATCCTCACCTACCGCCGAGGAAGTAGCCGCCATCACACGTCGCATGTACTCGAAGAGCGAACAGCGCCGGAAACTGGGCATGATGACTCGCAATATCGTCCAGAAGTCCTTCAGCGGCGATCGCTATCTCCGCGAGCACGAGCAAATGCTTTGGATCGGAAAGTCCGCCAAAATGATGGCAAGTCGTGCAGCCGGCGACGCCATGGAGCCCACCGACATCGCGACAGCCGTCGAGCAAACCGCCACCGTCGAAGAAGAGGTCATCACCATCCCCCGAAACGCGGTGCACTCCTGGCGCTCCTCGACTATCTCGGGCATGTCGACTCTGTACAGTTCGGTCTCGAACTACCCTCTTCAAAGTTATCGGAACCGTCCCGTCTCCGATATTTCTGCCCTGAGCTTGAGCAATGTCTCCACGGATACTGAGTCTTTCGCTCGACTGCCTGTATTTGCGCCCCGGCGTTCTATGCTGTCGCAGACTAGTACGCCGGGTAACATGTCGCCGGCTGGAATGAGGTCGCCAAATTTGCGAGCTTCACTGGCTGGACAGCGTCGGCCTCATTCTAACGCACGCTCTATCTCGACCGCTGGCAGAGAACAGTTGCGTGGATTGAACCGAGAGGATCTGCTCCAGTACCGCAATTCGGATGTCAGCACTATCGTGAGAGAAGACTTCTTACGCTCTGGTATACATTTCAGTCACTGAAAAGACTGTATATGAATTTCCTCACATACTGTATATTTCTTTGTTTTGTACTTAATGTTTATTTGTCAAGATATCCTCTTTACCGTTTCTTTTTCTCTTTATTTGTCATTCCAAGCTTGGCTCAGATTGCATTCGACTCATTCCATATTACCAAAAGGCTAGTCATAATAGTGAACAAAAGTCAATGCGACTCTTAACTTTGAGCCTTTATTCAACTAGGGTATGCGAAATCCAGGTAGTTCCTTTATCATAATATTACATTAGTTGGAAATTTCCACTTGCTCATATAGGCGTATCCCTGGTCGTTAGTTATGCGAATCGAGCACGAGGACAATATACAGCCCTTACATCAGCAACGGACCCAATAGGTCTCGCCAGGCTATCTCTCTTTACTGAGGCTATCCCTTGCCTCTTTTTCTCCAGCATGACAGGCAGCATCCGGCGGGGCCGTTCCAGTGCACACAGTGTCAGAAGCACTACGCTTCAAGGGAACTCTTGGTAGATACATGAGAAAAAAAAACACAGCGACACAGGGCCGTTTGTTGGTAAACACTGTCCACGGATACACCACCAACGATATTAGGCTGCCGCAAAAGAAACTTGAGAATTTCCTCATGACCTCCAGCCGCAGGCAACATAGCTCCAAGACTCTCTCCTGCCAAGCTTGTTCTTATACGTGATATAATAGAGAGCTAGTCCTCCACCATATCTGAAATAGCCGAGTATGCTGAATAAATCAAGTTAACCATCATTAATATTTGTAGAAACTTACGACAATTTGGAACTATCAACGCCCCTCAGACCCAAGTAGGTCAGAAATGAACTGTAACACCCCTGATAATTTCAGCCCTCTGTGATTATCTCTAAGAGAAACCTAGCCTATACCTCGATAAGATGGCTACATTTCTTGAGGATGAGTTTCGGACCATAGTTATAGCAAGATTCAAAACAGTTTCCCCTCTAGAGACTTAGTCTTTCTCTCGTAGAGGGTAAGAACGGCTTTTACGATAGAATAATCTAGCCATAATCTATTCCGCAAATTATTGGTCATTAATTTACCCGGTATCCCAGTACGGTTTAGCTTAATTATTGAAACAATATATATGTGTCCAGAGGTGAGACTAATCTAGAATTTGTCTATACAATCTCTAGTATTAGGAGAGCCTTATCACAAACCTTGGAAGGATTGGTTGAGAAATACTGCACGTCAACATACAAGAGAGCAAAATACCAATTATGAGATTATTATCTGTATAATCTATCAGACTTCAAATCGTACTACCTCATATATATTGATAAATCTAGATGGAATGAACGTATTGGGTTCAGATGGATAGGTTAGGCGCCATTTAGTACGGCCCCTTTACAAATAATATAATTCTATTATGATCGGAGATACTAGATATCACACGTGTATATGCAGGATAGGATTATTCTCTCATGTATCCTCTGTGGTTCTACAGATACAACCGTATCTGAAGACTTCATAGTCTAGTTACTTCACTACTGCGGAAAATAGCCAGAACCTAAATCTGTCCTTGTTATAGTTGATACGTTTTTTCACTGGTCGGAGTAACTTATAAAATGTGTGAAGACGCAGGAGTAACGCTGATCTATTTACTACCGTACTCGCCGGACCTGAACTCAATCAAAGAGTTTTTTTGCTGAACTCAAAGGAAACATTCGGCGTAACTGGAATTACAACGAAAAAGACCCCGAGAGAGGATTCGATGCCTTCTTTGAATAGTGTATCAATGTGGGGGGGTGCAAAATAGGAGAGCGCCAACAGCCATTGTCGTCATGCGGGCCTGAAGATCGAACAGGTCTGAGGAGCTTGTTAGACCCAGGCTGGGTCAAGTTCCTCACGAATAACCAGTCTAGCTGACTCATTGAACCAATGTTAATCGTGGATCTGTCTCGCTGATGCTCTCGCCGATGTTCAAAATACAACCCACTTCCAATGATTTCTCCTAGCCTCATTATATCCTCTTTTGTGATGTCAGGGGTCTTGCTATTTTCAAAGTACACTTCTTCCAGCCCTTCTTGCAGGTCAGGCCCGGAGCTTTCCGCAACCACGGCGTCCCCTTGATCCATCCCATCCCGAATCTTTTACCATCTTTTAGGTGGATCGTCACTCGCCATGTCTTACATTTGATTGATGAGAATTGGGGTGTTATTAGGAAGGTATCAATAAGTTGCTGGCCAGTGAAAAGTTCAAAGAGCCGTCATATTTATCAATTTAGTCGTGTATAGCGTTGGGATTTCTTGTAACATGCAGCCCATACTCCACAAGTCAACATGATCAATTTGATCCTGAAATATAACTTCGGGTGCTCGAACAGGCAAAGGTATGTGCACTGCATGAGGAACGGCAGTACATGGAAATGATTCTCCGGAGTCAAGTACTTCGATCGACTGAGTCAAGTTGCAGAACGAGTTCGGTATGAGGTGGGCTTCACGATATACTGCGGCACGCCGAGCTCAAAGTCTTTCGTTTTCTCATCGCGCCTCTCAACCTCCTCCTTTCGGAAATATTCGCGATGACCTGTAGCCCTTCTGGTAACGATGCAAATCAACTTCAGATAGCCGACCCATAAGATTGGCAGTCAAGTAACAACATTATGCTTATATAATAAAATTCAGATACCTGACATGATCTAATCTTATTGATTATCCTAGATCTTGTGCAAACTGTTTGGAAAAAACCTGTTGACATCTTAAAGCAGTAGGGAAAAGCGAAACTGGCAATCCTTTGTGCTAGTGCTGACATCCGACATTTCAATCCAAATTACCCATTTAAATGCCGTACTCAATCCCGGAACCAGGGCTGTAGGCCGAGACGAACAACCGGCAGCTATATGGGGTCGTTCTGCGGGGTGATAAGTGGGTACCTCCTCCACACGGATATCTGGGCCGAGCGGAATCCACGAGCTTGTGAGCTTCCGCTTACACATCAATTTACCTTCCTTGGACAGTTTAGCTATCTTCAGATCAAAGAAAAACAAGTGTGATTGAGCCATGACCAACTATACGGAAATTAAATGGATAAGGCTAACGTTCATACAAGCTAGAGGGAGCAAGGTATAGATCTTTCTAGTTTCACATAATTGATAGCAGCATTTCGTACGTATGGGCAAACTGTTAATTACTGAACCTTTTGATCATGAGAGCCGGACTAGCTGCGTACAACAGCGTGTTTTTAGCATAATACACAAAAAAAAAGTGATTGGTTGGTAACAGATTGACAACTTTTGAGCGGTAAGTGGAATTTTCACTTGATTGCTATCTGCAAGAAACTAGTATCCATCTAAAGATCTGGCATTTCTGGTTGGTGTTTAGAATCAAACTATGAATGTTTTGGTTAGCCAAAGGAGCACTTTTGCACTAGATCTCGTTATTCACACGGGTGTTGGTCTCGATATCCATTATTAGCCCTTCGACCCCAAATACAACAAAGCTCTTGCTCTGGTTTAGCTCGTCTTGCGTGTTATCATAGAACACCGCTTGTGCCTTGCGGACAGCGGTCACTGAAGCGCGATCCTTGAGTAAGATCTTGTAAACAAGGTGGTAAGTTGGCATGCTCGAGCCGCCAAAGTAGGCAGCCAAGTCCATTCCTTCGGGCTGTATACCGATGTTCACAGACAGGCCCCAAACTTCAGATGCCGCATTCGCCTCAAGGGCCTCGGTAAGTTTAGGGGACAGTGAACGCTCTAGTTGTACTTCATTTCCCGATTCTTTCGAGCCAGACAATCATAACATCGCAACGACCCTTTTCCCTTCCGTGGGAATTTGCCCGTTCTCATGATTCCTTCTTCCAGTCCGGAGGGGAAGCGATTTTTCGCGGGCCATCATAGGAAGTTGCGCTTCCATTATCGCTGAAGCTCAGTGCGTCGGGACCGACCTGTGTCTTGACGTTTTCAGAGGTAAAGACACTCTTCAGATGCACCCAGTCACGATAATACAGCTCGGTAATATCATCACGGCCAAACCATGGCTGATTGGCATTTAAGGCATCCGGTTGTCCACCAAAGGCACCATCAAAAAGGTGAATCTGGATATGTTTGCTGTTTTACTTTTTTTTTAGTTTTATATAAGCATCTTCATGAGCCAGTTACTGGAGCAAGCAAAATTCAGGAACTTACTGTGGCTTGATACCAGAATCTTACGGTGAATCGGAGATCTTACCATGGACTTGAAAATGATGGATCAGGAACTCCTTCCGTGTCATATCCGGCTTGCGCCTAATTACCACGATCCGTTTAATAGACTTTTCTTTTACAGACATTTTTCCAAGGGCTGAGCTTGAGTTGAGGCAGCTTTCCCGTAATAAAACTGTGAACAAAACGAAAGAGTATGATATTTACAGCAATTCTGCAAATATCATACTATCTTGTATTAGACCCAAGTCTCCCTGGTCCTTGAAGAATCTCGTCATGATTACTTCTGGATCTTAAGATGACCCCGCATCACCGCAACTGCAAATCGGTCATTTCAGTAGGTCGAACCGTGTACACGGCCTGTGTGAACCTCGGTCCAAGTTTTGCGCTACAGAGAAACGCATATTTGGAATGTTTAAATCCAAATACCTAACTGCCACGCATGCATCACTGGTTGCAATAACTCAATCCCGCCTCTCTGGCTCCCTACTCCTCTGACGAGGCTGGTGCGGGGGGTGGGGGGTGGGGGGTGGGGAGAAGTGGTGTAAGTGGTGTAAGTGGCAAGATCTGCCTTCATGTCCAACCTTTGCTTAAAAGAAATCCTTATTTAAATGAATGACTAGAAAATTCCGTGTACTAAGACAGACAGCGAGTCATCTCATGATGTAGCCTATAAATAACCGATACAGAGTAACCGGAACAGCAGAATAATGAACGGCTTGAGGTCGGTAGCAACTACTTTAGCATGATCCTCACCCCGCCATTTGCATATCATCTATACCGCCAAGTCATAGTGTGGTGGGGCATACTAGCCCGATCCGGTGCGACGGTGCACCTGATTGGACTGGCATGACATTCACCCCGCTGGATAGTGGGTCCGATCTCAGGAAAGAATGTACGCATAGCAGAACTACTCCCTATCAGCCGATCGACATCCGAGCCTTGGCTTAATTCAACATAAATTTAGCACAAAGACCTATAAGTACCATCTTAGAGCCTTTCGTCTAATTCACCGAACTATCCAAGTTCCAGTCTGCACTTGAGAAAACTATTTCTCTATTCTATCACATACAACATGGCTTGTACCCGTTCGAAATATCAAACCTCTACCTCCGTTGTAGCAGGCTATACTCGCACAAAAAATGCTTATATCCCCATGCGGGATGGGGTTGAATTGTGTGCTGACCTCTTCTTACCTTTATCTGCGGCCAAAGAGGGTAAACAGGTGCCCGTGATCTGTAGCATGGGGCCCTATGGCAAGGACATTCACGCCTCCAAGTTTGGGCTCCCTAAGACCCCTATTTACGCAGAAATGTACAAGCACATTAAGCCATTGGGACCAGATGCTGCATTTGAGCTGTGCGAACCTACTATTTGGGTACGTGGACGATTTAAGTATTCCAATCAGTTCCTAATGAAAGTGCGCAGTGTCGAGACTATGGCTACGCTTTACTCCGGGTAGATGTAAGGGGCATTGGAGGTAGTCAGGGAAAACTCGATCCCTTCGGTCTTGAGCGCTCTGAAAAAATCCAAGAGGATGCAGAGGGGCAAGGTAATTCAGCTAAGCAATTCCCTCATTCTTTATAATAAAATATCGGGACTGACTTTGCCTGCCAGATCTCTATGATGTTGTCGAATGGGCTGCTGTCCAACCCTGGTGCACAGGAAAAGTAGCTTTCTCCGGCATCAGTTACTTCGGCATGGTTGGCTACTGGGCTGCAATGCAGAAACCCCCCGCACCTTGCCTGTGTCATGTCATACGAGTCCGCATGCAGTCTGTATCAAGCGGCCCGAAGAGGTGGAATATACAGCAATAACTTCCAGTCCCACTGGTATCACAATATTGTTGTTCCATCCCAGGGTGGAAAACATGACGGTGTTCTCACAGAAGAACAGTTGGATGCCAACCGTGTGGAATATCCTGAGCTGCTCACTCAGACAGAATACCCCACAGACGGTGCGTGGGCGGTGTTAGAGAAGATCCGCAAGTTGTCGGATATTGAAGTACCATTCTACTCCGCAGGGAATTGGACTGATCCTGAGCTTCATTTACCCGGAAACATCCGCGCTTTCAACGGTATCTCATCTGAATATAAATGGTTGGAAATGCATACTGGAAACCACCTGGGCGCGTTCTATGAGCCAGATCATATTGCGTTTCAAAGGAAATTTTTGGATCACTTCCTCTTTGACAAGAAAGAAAATGGCATGCTCGATGTTCCTCGCATCCGGTTGTTACAGCACCACGGTACGGAAACTCTCTATCGCGAAAACGAGGTTTCTTTCCCGCCCCCAGATGCAGAGAACGTCACTTTCCACCTCACCCCAGAGAAGATGTTGTCCTTCACCCCACCATCCGGGAGCAAAGAGTCTTTTGCCTATGCCGGATTCAAAGAGTCTCTCCAATTTCTCTTGGAATCTCCATTCCCAGAATCATTTGAGCTTTTGGGGTCACCTTTCCTCGAGCTAGAAGTTTGTACACACGCTAAAGATCTTGATCTCTTCATTTATCTCCGGGCTGTGGACGTTGACGGAAATGTGATCGTACTTCGTGGAAACCATGGCGAGCCGATGGACAGTTTCGCCCGCGGATATTTCCGTCTCTCGCACCGTGATGAAGTTGCAAAAGACTTTGTTGAGGAAAAGGTCCTTGCTCAAAAACCCATGGCACGCTCTGAAGTTACACAAGGGAAAGTTTACTCGGTTCTCGTTCCTCTGTACCCGGCGGCATTTCTGTTTGACCAGAACCAGAGGTTCAGTCTCGAGATCGGTTCAGTCAACACTCCTAGCACGATTCCTCCGATGCGTCATGAAGGTGGCGATAGGCTTCCAGAACGGTTTCAGGGCGAGAACGTCATATTTTCTCATGGAAAACTGGTTCTACCCCGTGTGCGGCGATGAGTCAGATGTTTGTTTTTGAAGGGTCCAGGTTCTCTCACGCCAGGAACACAGCAGTTTGAGGACGATACAAGTATTACTAGGATGTCATAACGGCCTTCATAGCAAAACAAGAGTGCCTCTATCTTTTTACGTTGCCGAATTATATGAGTGTCTGACAGATAGCCGAACCTTTGGAAGGTACTCTCTTAATTTATGAAGTCATTCGAAGATTGTTGATTCCTCCTGTCTGCAAGCACGAATTTTGGCTCTAGCTATCTCCCGCAGTGCTAGAGAAGCCACTCGATGAACGATTCGAGGAAAAAACGTTTGAAAATAAAAGACGAATTTATACTGTCTTAACTATAGGCAAGTAGCATGTAGAAGCGTTAGCCTTTTGTTTTATGACTAGTGGGTGGCTGCGTCGGAGACGGGAAGAACGAGGGGCAAGAACGGGTGGGAGAGGCGGGAATGCTATGTGGAGGCTGAACGGTCATGCCAGGTATATAAGAGATAAATAGATATAGGCAAGGTACTAGGTGTATAGAAAAGATTTTACCTAATCTTTGAAATGGTACTCTACTACCTTCTGCTACCTAGAATCCCCTTAGCTATAACTAGAGTATTAATTTCAGTTAAAGCTAGTAGATAATAAGTATATTAATTAGAAGATAATATATCCTTGTACCTTGGTTTATAATCAAATATAATACATATTTATATGTTAGGATTAGTATTATGATCTGGATTAGGGTTAGGATTAGATATCAAAATAAATAGTAGTAATATTAGTAGTGAAGTAGATACTAAAGTAGGTAGTAATATAAGTAGTAATATTGTCACGGTGTGAGCCCTCGTACGGATAAGGACCCCGTATGTGAGATTATGTGACAAGTAGACTTACGTCTGATCCTGATTTCTGCACAAGCGTAGCTCCTTAAGCTACGTTCTGGTCAACATTCTGTCCCGTAGCCCATCAATATACATCCTGATCCTTGTGTCCTGCTTGTTCCTACCATACTGTCGTACGATCCTGCCTGACTAGCTCCTGATACTTATCTGCCAGGCCTGCACATTGACACTTATCTTAATTTATAGTATATTATAATTATAAGACCTGAGGTCCTACAAGCATTAGGGAAGGTCTGAATGCCTTCAAGAAGTAACTATTAGGTGATAGGTATAAAAGCTTGGTGATTAGCTTAGTAATCAATAAGAGAGGTGATCGAAAATAAAAGAAGATGATGAAGAAGGTAAGATTGCTGAGGAGTGTAGGTAGACCTGGCAAAACGGATAGGTACCTAGGTATGCCCATGGTATAACTACCCCTACCACGGGTACAGTTGTGGATCTTATACCCGTACCCTTACCCTGTAAGAAGAAGAGTTCTAGATAGCATGGAATCTACGTACTGATCGTCACCTGGGAAGTGTTGCCGCAAAATTCAAGTTTGATATACAACCAAGGCAATATGCGTGGGCTCTCGTAGCCACTTATAGCCCTGGAGTAAGCACTCGGGTAGATCATATTCGGGTAGAGAATGTGTTGAAGCTGGCAAGTTGCTCTTGAGGATATTTTATCGGAGTCTCGACTAAATTATGAAGAACAGGTCCAGAAAAAATATACTAAAAATTTTTGGCGCTCAGACATGAGGTAGATTTACAGGAATGTCCCATCAGAGCCAGTTCACGCACCGCACCCAATCCAGGCTGTCTACCTTGCTACCCACCACGACAACTGCTGTGAATGTTGTCCGAAGACCGAGCAGCCTCCGTAATAGGTTCGCAAGATAGAACAGGGCCCCGAATAGAGCACGGACGCCGCGACAGAAGTCACGATGAACTAACAAGTAGTCCAGGGCTGGTGCACGAAGCACATGAAGAATGGTATTCGATATATCGCATCCGATACAGAGCTTATTCACTTCCGAAGAAGGAATTTCAAGGCATGAATCTCGCCTTGCGCTCCACCTGACAGCGCGAATGGGTAGTTGTTTCCTAATGTGAGATAATAGACCCCTAGGGAGGAGTAGGTAAGTAAGTGGGAGTAGTAGAATAGAATAGAACAGACGTCATTAATGAGCATTGGTATCATCTATGTCGCGATCAGGTAAAGATCCGGGCTCGCTTGACCGGGCTGCCCATGCGCAGAGACCCAGCCCCGCTCGCCATGCCGTTCAACAGTCGGCCCATTCCCTCCACATCGAGCTCGCCTCGTTGCAGCATCATCTGATCCGACTCTGCGGCGACTTCCTGCTTCGCGGCCTGCGCTGCTGTGCTCTCGTCTGACTCGACCAGTCGAGGAGCGAGGATCATGATCTGATGCTCAGCAGCGACGAGAACGTCGAAGGTCTGCCGATCTGCCGCCCGGGAAAGACGGGCCGGGGCTGGGAGGTGGCCGATTGCCTGGAAGTTTTCGCCCATCAAGTTAACGTCCGGGAACGGGGTCACTCGGCATCGGTTGGATGCGTCAAAGGTGCCACTTGCCCGCACGGCATTGCGCCAGAGAGAGATCAAACTTGGGATGGCGGCACTGTAATTACCGTGACGTAGAAGAATTGATTCGTCGGGGAGACCTTCTTGCGATGAGGTTATTTGCCAGACAGAGATTTCGCCGCGGAGTGAAGGGCTCGCAGCGGTGATAGAACCCTTGAGAAGCGTGTCCTCGCGCACTCGCTTGGTGGACGGCGTCATTGGCGCGAACCGTGGTCGCTGCTGCTCCGCATCTGATTGTGTATTAGACGGCGGTGCCACGATACGACCGCTAACTGCGTATGTAGTCAGTGAGCCACCAGTGACGCCTTGTACGCTCGACTGTCGGTGCAAAGGGCCCTTCATAGTACCAGGCCCAGCACCTTCGATATCCCAAACGCCCCACTCGCCGTCTGCGAGCAGGACCATAACAGCTCGTCCACCAAGGACCCAGTTCGCATCAATAATGGTCTTGCGACGGGGAATGCCTGCGGAGACGTGCTCAAATCCAGGGTAGAGACTGATTAGCCATCGACCATCTGTGTCGATGCTTTCGTAGTCCTCGTTTGCGCTAGATGAACGGCGCGATGATTTTGAGGACTTCGGGGCAGAAAAGCAAGAGTAGATCTTGACGCAGCCACTGTGGAAAGCCACCAAGAGATTCGAGTGACGAGCCGAAGGGTATGAAGAAGGATTGAAAGTAATCTTTTGAGCTGGTGATGGCAAGGCCCGTCGTTGAGTCACAATATCTTCCTCGATGATGCGATGTTGGACATCATTGCTGGATGAGTCTTCTCGGATTGGAATTCTGTTCAATAGAAGGGCGCCTGATCCCTCGGCGGAGTGTGTAGCGACCAGAAGATCCCACTCTCCTGACCCTGTCGTCCGGCTGCGCGATTTGCGACGATCGTGTTCCTCTTCAAGTTCCCGGCAGGTAAATGCAAGGGATACACCGCGTGGAATATCTTGGTGAGTCACGCCTCCATTAACAGTGAAACTCTGGACGTTCCAACTTGTCATATCTGTCTGTTCAGGGTGAGGCGGAGTAAGCGGAAGCGCGATAACCCGCGTTGAAAGATCGGAGCAAACAGCTGCAACCACAATCATATTCTTCACCATGGGCGGAAATGGATCGAGCGGCGAGCGCGCTTCTTCGGGTTGAACACCAGGGACAGCAATGTCGAGCACTCGGCTACCCAAGGGGATATCGATCTGGCGGAGGATGGCCTCAAAAGGAAAGGCAGGGTCGACTTCGGATTCTTCACTGCTGAAATCGTAGCTAGGCTTCTCTTGGGATGTAGACACTTCTGGCGCATCTTCTTCGTCAGAGTCGATGATCATGACTGAATCCCCTCCATTGTTCCCAGTGCTTTTGTCTTGCGCAGAGGGCTCAGGCCGTTTCAATTCTGAGAATTGCCTTCCGCCTCTCCAAATGACTTTCAGACCAGTCTCATATCCATAAATAATGATCGAAGAGCCGTTACGAGCTCGAATGGGATAGGCTTTGACTGCGTGGACACGATGGGGGAGTCGATAGCTAAGAATTTGCAAAGGAGATCGCATTAGCCGCAGAACCTGGTCGCCAGTATTAGGTAGCAAAATCATTTACCTGAGCTGTAAGCCATCTTCTCGAGATCGAGCTAGAGGAGTAGTAGGAAAAGAGGGCATTGCGCCGGTAGCAACGCTGACAGGGAGCTGAGCTTCAAGCACAGGCGCCGAGTGGCACCGCAGGGATGATGAGCGGGCTCAATCTCGAGATACCAGGTTCGTGAATTCGTGTAAACGAGACCCAAGTTTACAACAAGGGATAAGTGTGGCCTGGAGCGTAGCGGTGGGGGTTGTGGTGGGTGGTTGAGAGGGAGGAAGTTGTTGTGGCAGCTTTGGAAAAGAAGTTGGGGCAAAGAGCAATGCCAATGCCGATCCAAGTCCGCCCGCGTTCCTGCGCGTCTGCATCCTCCCACTCCGACCAGCATCCCGCAACAAACATTGACGACATCATCACCCGACATGCTATCCTCGTGGAGCACACTCGACTGAAGCTCTACAAAGATCTTGGCCATGGAAATATTTCCTCCAGGTCGAGCTGTCGGAAAATCATATGTGACGACGCTGTACGATTATTGTTGCGACTACTAAACAACCCACCATGGCATCCGTTCGCTCACTCGGCCTTCACAAACCCTCGGCCGTCTCCTTTTTGGTTACTGAGGGACTCCTTCCCCCCGATCCTTCCGAAAATCAATATCAATGGACAACATGTGTGGACCCAAATGGATTGACTGGGCCCGTGGACGACGAGTTGGTGTGGACATCGCATTGCGTGGTATGGACTCGCGCAGGGATGGTAAAGAGAATTTTCCGATTGGATCCTGAGAAAGAGGAGATACGACATGCCCTATTCACACAATTTGCGGAGGGCCATGTTAAACGTTCTGTTCACGAAGGTCCTGGCAGTACAAAGCCTCCCACGATTAGTGCCAGGCTAAATGCTCGAGGAGGGAAACAATCCGAAAGGCAATCCGCCGAAGCCACGCGAACAAATCCAGGCCCAACATTGAATCTGCATGGTGAAGAACAAGCGGCAGTGGTAGCTCCCCAGCGCGTTCACGAGAAACTATCACGAGCTCTAGTGGTCGTTCTCAAATCACAAGCGCATATCTTTTTCGTTGCTGGAAACAGCCATACAATTCCTCTCCCTTTCGAGGTTCAGTCTGTATTTGCTACACCTCAGGGCCTTCTCTTCCAAAGGAAAATCCCGGACGATGACGGGGGTCGCCAGCAGCCAACAGCGCCTCCTAACTCTTTCCTAGCTTCTTCGTTGTTCGATCCTCGCGCCTCGCAATCGCAAGATACACCACTATCGCACAGCAGAGGGAGACGTCAATCATCAAAGCGTTCTACTCTCCAGGGTTCATCATGGATTCCGAAGTCAACCTCAACCACTGACATTCCTCGAGTCTTCTCGCTCATCGATCCTCATTCAGAAATGGGGTTAGTTGTGACATCACAGAACACACGATGGAAGCAGAGTAGCATCAGCAGTGCCAAGCGAAGACCATCTGGGCTGGATGTACTTGATCCTGCCGATGAGATCATCTACATCTCGCCCCAAGATGAGCTTTCTGGATCAGGCCAAGTATCTATTGGCGCCCCTTTAATTCTGGTTGTCACCATAAACACAACTACGGGACTTTACACTGTGTGGACAGCGCGCTACAGGGATGATGAACCTGGTGGCTCGATCAAAGAGAAGACTCGCCGACACACAGAGGGTACCCAATCCAAGAGACGCAGTTCGCACTTTGGAATGGCAACTGGTGCAACGACCCCAGCTGCACGACCATCGATCCGAGAAAGCTTTGGGCCCTGGACCGATAACAAAAACGGTTCTCATTCTAGAGAGGGGAAGAATGACCCCGAAGATGACCTGGCCTCCAGAGTAGCTCAGGATTTCGGAGATGTCGGTGTGCCTTTAAAGACGTCAAGGCGAGTCAGCTCATTGCTTGCCCGGACAGATCTTGCGGCCACTCAAGATCGTATCACGTTCTCCGACCTTGCGACAGGCGGTCAGACCAATAATTTACCTCATGGTAGCTTGCGGCAATCGATAGGCGCTGGTAGCACTCGGGCTAGTTTCGGATTCAATCCTCGTGGCTCCCTGCCTCCCACATCAGGATCTGTTTACAGCGCTGCGGGCAGTTTTGCGGATGCGCCAGTCGACAGGCTGTTAGAAGAGCTCAACAACGATGTTTTGTCCGAAGGATTCGAGAATATCGCTCTTCGCGAGTCAGCATCGGGTCTTCCGGAAGAACTTTTACTTGCAAAAGTCGAGAGTTTCTCTTCAAAGTTCTCGGGCAACTTCCGGGCTTCTGGTTCCGCTTCACAGGCCCAGAATCTGAAGGTCTGCACCTTGGCTTCATCTGATTATAGCAGCACACGCAACGGAAATGCTGTCTCAGTGGCTGTTTGTATCCTGGATCACGATTCTCGAAACATGGCCATTGTCAATCTGAGAGCAGAATGGGTTGCTGTATCGAAAAATCGAACAGGGAAGAAAGCCAACAACCGAGATAAGCGCCCATTGCTAGTTCACGCAACAGGCATCCAGCATGCTCCGAATATTTGGGATACGTGTCGAGTCACAGACGGTGGTATTTCACGGATTCTGACCCTGTCTGTTACTGAAAATGGAAAGCGTGAGCTCTCTCTACAAACACTTTGGGGTAGCCCGACAAAGATCGACGTTCCGGTTCCTCTGCAGCTTCACGAGCCGCATGGGATTTCTGCCAACAAACTCGTCACTCGCCCACGAGATAGCGGTGTCAACCGAGTCATGGCAGACCCGAATCTTGTTTTCGAGTCATTTGACCATGGCTGTTCAAAGGGAAAGATTGATTTGGTGGATACAGAGAAGCAACGACATAGATTACAAATCCTCATGGAGCCTCGAAATGATCTTGTGAAAAGGGTCCTAAGAGTTTGCAAGTTTGTGCTTCGCGAATCTGAAAAAGCAGGTGACGGTATGCTGGTAGCCTGGTGGGAAGTCATGAAATGGCTGCGAGGAAAAGAGGATATCGAAAAGGATCTTGAATTTACGGCGTTGGTGATTGTATTATTCTCTCTAGCAGTCCCGTTCATCAAACAGCCTCCGCCCCAAACTCCAGCAAAACGAACTCGCCGAAAGAAGGGTCTTCTCAGATCAAGCAGCGGTGGCTACGTGGACTTGGAAAGTTGGGAGACTATGCTCGATCTAGAGTCTGGCGCATGTGGCTCCACCGCGCCCTGGATGGCAGGCAGTGCCTGGGGTTGGATTGTGGAACAAGATGCAATCGAGGATCTTGCTACCCGCGACGTACAACGAACACCTAAAATGGACCAACCCGCCGCAAGTCGGTCCACATATCGCCACAATTCTTATCTAACCAGGTGCACATCGCTGTGTCGGGAATTTCTCCAAACTCCGCAGGGCTCCAGGGCGTTTGGTTCAGAGGGCTACTTGCCTATCTCTGGTTCCTTCCCCGATAGCACGAGATGCACTGCTTTGGGTACTATCCTCGTAGGCCTCCATCTGTTCCGAGAAGAGCAGAAACTTTCCAGCTGTGATACTGAGGAATCTCAACATCCTTTGGGACTACTTGCCCCAGTCATCGCTCAGCTTGGTGGCTGGCTCGGTTGGGAATCCTGGGGTTGGAACGAAGATGCCTACTATGGCACCGAAATGGCTAGCATGGATCGTTGGAACTTTGAGGATACTCGAATCTCATTACTCAATGTTCCCGCAGAGCCCTTCGCGCCTCCGTCGATTTTTGCCTACCTCATGGATGCTGCACATCAAGTTATTACCCCATTCCTTACACTTCTCGATATCGTCAGCGCATCAGACAGAGCCCCTAGGAAAGGGCGGATGTGGCAAGAATGCTTCCACATCACACCAAGAACCTTGGCTCTGAACGGCTTCCTCTCTGACATCCACAATGTGTCGACCCACCTAGAAAAGATCAAACTTCTTCATCGCTGGGGCTTGACTAAGAGCATCATTGATACATTCCCTGAGGGTGTCGGGGCACCGTTATACGAAGCAGTGATGCAATGCCAAATCGAGGCTTCGACATCTTGGAGTTCAACTCTGCTAGAGCTTGTCGATCGAGAGGACCTCTATATGTCAATGAATCCTGTCCACGCTCCTTCGTTTGCATCACCACAGCAGCCTATGGTGTCTCATGATGCCTTCCGCGACTTCCACAACATCAGCGCTTCAGCGTTGGAGATTGATACTATCAATGCTTTTGAAGCTTCTGCTGAAGCTGATCGTTTCTCTGTCACTCGATTGGTTTTTAGGGAAGACAAACGTTTCCTCGAGGCTGCTCGTCTTCTCAATCAATCCAAGGCACCTGTGGCAGATTGCGTTCCCGAGGCAGATTGGACAGACTCCGATTTGCTTGAGGCGCAAAAAGAGATCGTCCAGCTTGTGTCGTTCCGTACACTTTCCACTCCTGCTGGCCGCGCCATGCTCTCCTTCAGCGGTCGTTTGCCACTGTTGACGGAGAAGCTGCCAATCCCATCTTTCTCTCTTCAATGTGTTATGAAGCCATCAAACGTGACTGTTTCTGCCGAAAGGACTGCATTTACGGAGGAAAAGGTCTGCTGGGCTTTCTTTCATAACGGAGTGTCCACGGGTCTTGCGATCTCCAAGGCATCTAAGGGAATCGACACGTCCTGGATCTTGTTCAATAAGCCGCAGGATCTGACGAATCGTCACGCCGGGTTCCTGTTAGCTCTGGGTCTGAATGGCCATTTGAAGTCACTGGCCAAATGGGTTGCTTTCAAGTACCTGACACCCAAGCACACGATGACATCCATTGGCTTATTGCTAGGTCTTTCTGCATCATATCTGGGCACAATGGATACGCTCATCACGCGTCTACTCTCTGTCCATGTTACCAGGATGCTGCCTCTTGGAGCAGCGGAACTCAATCTTTCCTCTCTGACACAAACTGCCGGTATTATGGGTATCGGCCTGCTCTATTGTGGCTCTCAGCATCGACGCATGAGTGAAGTTATGCTGTCAGAGATCGAAAACATTGAACAAGAAGAACAATCAGCATCGCAAGAAGATTTGCGAGACGAAGGTTATCGCCTAGCTGCCGGTTTCGCCCTGGGGCTCATTAATTTAGGCAAGGGCAAGGATCTTCGGGGAATGCGAGATATGCACATTGTCGAACGCCTGCTGGCCATTGCCGTTGGTACCAAAAATGTTGATCTGGCTCATGTTCTTGATCGAGGAACTGCTGGCGCCACAATTGCTCTTACCATCATCTTCATGAAAACCAACGATGCAGTGCTGGCCAAGAAGGTTGACATTCCTGATACCACTGTACGCTTTGATTATGTCCGACCGGATCTCTTCCTCTTGCGTACATTGGCGCGACATGTCATCATGTGGGATAGCATCTCGCCTAGTATGACATGGATCAAGGAAAGTCTGCCAAAGATCTACCGTCGGCGATCTCGCCTTACTGGCATCAACCAGCTTCGGAGTGAAGACATGCCATTCTTCAACATCCTCGCAGGTCTTTGCTTTGCTCTCGGTCTTCGCTACGCTGGATCTGGCAATACACAGGCAAGGGATCTACTGCTGTTCTACCTGGATCAGTTCATCCGCATCTCGCGACTCCAGGTGACAAACTACGATGCCAAGCTCGCCCGCAATTCAGTTAGGAACTGTCAAGATGTCGTGGCTCTATCTGCGGCCGCGGTCATGGCTGGCACCGGTGATTTGGCACTATTCCGACGCCTGCGCTCACTTCATGGTCGGATCGATCCTGATACGCCTTATGGCAGTCACATGGCAGCCCATATGGCAATCGGCATGCTCTTCCTTGGTGGAGGTAGCCATACACTCGGCACATCCAATCTCGCAGTGGTCTCCCTGCTCTGCGCTTTCTACCCCATCTTCCCAACCACCGTCCTCGACAACAAATGCCACTTGCAAGCTTTCCGTCATCTCTGGGTGCTAGCCGCAGAACCACGCTGCTTAGTCCCGCGCGACCTTGACACTCGCCGCCCAATCTCCATTCCTATCACAATCTCCTACCACGTCGGCGACACTCACACCATCACCGCCCCATGCCTCCTCCCAGACCCAAGCGGTATCACTCGAATCGAAGTCCGCGGTCCAGACCACTGGCCTCTCGTCCTAGACTTCAGCCAAGACGACGCCCTCCGCAACAAATTCCGCCACGGTGATCCATCCGTCTACCTCCGCCGAAAAGCAACCTACAGCCCATCCGGCGCCCCAACCTCCGTCTTCGCATCAACTCTCACAGGCCTCAGCGAAGCCCAAGACATCCTCCCCACGGCCGCAACCACAATCTCAAACTCAGCCAAGGGCCTCCCACCACCCGCCCAACTCGGCCGCGAGTCCTTACTATCAGGCTCCCTATCCCTCGCAACAACCCCATCCCAATCACCATGGGACTGGATCTTCCAACTCCCCTCCCTACAAGGCCTAGATATCCGCGAACGCTCCCTCGTCCTCCCATCTTCCTTCCCAGCTCCATCCCCGCGTATCTCCACGCAAGCCGTCACTGCGCCCCCCCCTGGCTCCGCACCTCGGCCGTTGACTCGAGACTCGCGCTTTCGCACACGGTGCGGAATATCATTCAATCGGCCCGTGGTCGCGGAGCAGACCCAGATCAAGTCCGCGATCGCATTTGGCAGCTGCGTCTTCTGTTCGACTGGCTTGAGCGCGTCCAGTCTGGCGACGAGTCGAAGAGCTTGACTGCGCAGGGCGCGTCGCAATCCCAGTCCCAGTCTTCTGGATTGTGGTTGCGGAGGGACTTTGTTGAGGAGACGAAGTGGCGGGTTTGGGGGGGTGCAGGCTGATGATCGGAAGCAGAGTTAGAGTTAGTGGGGGTGGGTGTATTGTTTATCTCATTTCTTTTTCGTATACCTCTGCATGTGGTCGGTGTTTCGTTCTGTCGTATACTTGAGCGAGTGGGTATTGGTATTCCTGTACGATATGATACAGCACGTCGCGAAACCGGTGCAACTGATCCACTCTCCGCTTAACTTTTCTGCCGCTTGTGCTGAAACACAATAGTCTGTATTGAGAGTTCTTCCGGGAGTTGCGTATGTATTCTTTCGTACGTAGCTTACACAGTAATTTCTGTCATGTATTCACTTGTAAATTAATACATCTGATATCTCCAATGCCCATCCACCGCCATTACCCAGAGGTGAAGCTGAGGTGGGGCTTCATTTCACTTTTACTGGCAACTCATCACTTCATTGGTGGTGTGTCACTGCATGTGAAGTAGCGCCCAATGTCCCTTGGCATTGTTTAGACTCACACGGAAATATGACTCCCTCCGCCATGCCTGAAATCCTTGCTTGACCTGTATGGTATACCAATCAATCCGACATGGTGTGTTTGCTGCGATTGGTTCTCTGCGGGGGATTCGTTATATCCCTTGTAGACGCAATCTTTGCAGCCCGCCCTCAGGCCATCGGCATTGATTTGGGGCCCGATATGATGTGCGTGTCAAAAATCGCTTTGATGAAGCCGCCACCTCCTCCCTTGTGGTGACTATTGACCAGAATCCTAGAACTGTGGCACATGCGTATAGCAGTGATAATGTGACGTTGCCAGCCTGTATCAAACCTGAGCTAGGCGATCCCTTGAACAACTATCTATTCCTGCTGCGACTAGAAGCATGGAGTGACGGCTCGCTCGACGCCCTATATGGCCGGACGAACGAAGGGACCTTTGGCATTTCCAATGCTGTGGTAAAGCTGTTTGAAAGGCTCGTATCGTCCTTGACCTATTGTAGCCATGACACAGCGAACCTGTCTTGGGTACGGCAGTGCGTCTGCAGTGCTTGGTACGGCATCACGGCTCGGCTTCGCAGTGCCAGAAGGTCGGAATTAGGGGAGTTCACGCTGAATGATGTGAAGGATGCGTTTGTCGATATCCTCACGCGGCTGCAGGAAGAGGTACGCACCAAGCACAACATTGATATGCAATCGGCGGTCATCGCCCTCCCGGACTTTTTCAACCAAACCCTGGTGGATTTATTCCTCGAGGCGAGCCAGAAGGTTGGCATCACGCCTTTGGTGGAGCCCATGAGCCGGATGGCCTTATCAACATATAGCAGCAATGGGACTCCTCGAGAGGCGGACGGGAAATATCTCATTATGGACCTAGGACAATATTATCTGGACCTGCGAGGTCTCAATGTGAGTCCCCAGCCAATGGCCCGGAATGGGCGCCTCCCCATGGACCCCTGGGGAAGTGCCGGTCTCGATCGGGATATAACCCGCTCGGCCATTGAACGATCGAAAATCCTACAGACTTGGCTTTCGCTCGGTGGATCCAAGGCCGCTTTGCAGGGAGAAGTCCGGAAGGCGCGTGTGCTGATACGAGATAACATTGATCGCGAAGTGCTGGGGGCCGAGGACCACCCGGACCATCACCATAACGAATACCCTCTGCATCTGAAGGACCCCGACGCCACTGCTGTGCTGTCATGGGTTGATGTCGAAGCAGGAGAGATGAAATATATTCAAAGCATTGCGCAGAATATTCATAACTATCTCGTTGCTGCGAGTACGTTGCCAGTGGACCGTCTGGGTAAAATTGTTAGCTGATATTTGTGTAGACAATCCTACCGGAGATATTTGGGATGACATGGCCACTACCAAAATTGATAAAGCGTTTATTTTGACGAGTGGGTTTGACGGATCATTAATCAAGCAGAGCCTTGAAGATGCTCTTGGTGATGTTGAGATCATAGGAGGACGGCTACAAGACTGCTATCTGGCGGCTGAGGGCGCTGCTCAAGTTGGTTTATTATTCCAGCAGGCATGGGACCAGAGACAGCGGCAATTTTGGAAGAAAGACGATTTATAGTACTATATGTGATTGTTCTAGTGACGAAACTACGGTGTCATAGCTAGGCGTGGCTATAATGAACGACCCTGTTAGAGTGACAAACATCGAGGAAATCAAGACTCAGCGCTTGGTCTTCCTATGCTATATAGATGATAGTCGACTTGTCTCAGCTATGTAGATGAGGTACCGACCTGAAGAAGGTTTCGATCAAATCCCGCAAAAGAAAATATCCTACGTCTTGGGTCGGCCTGATATCTGTCATCCCGGGGCTAATCATGATGCCCCATGGTGGCCCCTGTCTTTTCTCGAGATTAGGGCCTTGCTGAATCACAACCGATTCCACTTCCTGTCTTCCTGGCGACTTTCTTGGATCCCTTACCTACAGATACTGTTTCTGCACTAAGCCCTAACTCTTCCATATCTCCAGATCCCTTACTGAATCTATACCCAGTAGATAGCACTATATACCAAGGTATGTATACATCGAAGGGATCAACTCATTATTCACTACGACTCAGATAGTGTGTTTGCAATCTATAGTGCCTTTTTCCCTCTAGATCTTGCCAGCAATATTGTCCTTCGTGACGACACGGAAGCCCGAGACATCGCATAACACGATACACTTCACGCCAGACGGAAAGTTGGCCGTAGACTTGCTCCGCGCCGATCTACGTGTCTCGGTCAGCGAGCATCCGTGTAGTCACCGATGACTTTCCTCTCTTGTCTATTCTACAAGGAAGAGGCCCGCTGTCCTCTATATAGTTGATCGTTATCTGGAGCCGTATATTCTTGCCACGATGGAATAGATAGGCCCACGCTAGCAGCTGTTTCTCCACAGCGGTCCAATCAACACTAGTACCTTCAAAGTGGTTGTCAATATTCCGTTAGGAGTTCACCGATAACACCATGTCAATATCATCTAGTCTCACCCGTCGGCCACGAGCTGTCTTCCGCCCTAGAATATGACAGGCATCCTCTTTACCAGTAGGATCTAGGTAGCTGAATAAGGTCTTGTTTTGTATCCTTCACCACAACTCGATTATTCAATTAAACGCTTCCACTCGATCTGGTAGTGGATACAGTCCGGAGATTTTTCATCCCATACGCTTCTATCTGCACTTTCAACCACAGGACTGAAACTCTGCTGGTTCGATAGATAGCGATGCAAAGAAGGTGAACGTTCGCCAACTATGTCCGCAGAATCGGATAAAGGGCAGATTACTGATGGCGTCCCAAGCTCTAGTGTTTGACTTGTTTGCAATTCCCTGGAAGTTCTAGTTCCCTTGGATCGCCAAACAATTACAAGACGAGGTGGTGTAATTTGATAAAAGTAAATCACGGTATCGAGACTGGAAGAGGAATATTTTTATTCCGACTATATTCCTTATGGTCTAATATTTCTTGGCAGTTGGGCTAAATAATCACTTTAAGAGTGTAAACCGTTGCACCAGTTTCGGGACGTACTGTATCCATGGTATGACAATGGGATGCATTTGAATCTTATCTCTCCGTTCCGTACTCCGTACACCAGACTTGATTTTCCCCAGTGACTAGAGGAAGTCCCGACCGGCCCACCTTTTCCATGCGGCAGTTTACCCTAGAGAACCTCAGCTAGATCCCGTTTTCGGAATGTAGTGTTCGGTAGATAAGAGCATCCCATGGGCGAGGACCTTCTATTATGCCCACAGGACCAGATAACGACCACAATAGGTAGGTTACCCTTGCTTCCAAGTCTGGAACGCGGGCCGAAAGTCTCTTCGGAACAAAAGCTATGACTACGGGCCACGAACCTTGGAACCATACGGAGGTATTCTTAGTCTGCAAGTACAGTGCGCGTGCATATCAATTTTTTTTTTCTTCGCAGGGTAGCCCCACTATACCCACAAGCCTAATTCCAAAATCGTTTACGCGTTCTACCCAGGGAGGGTCTGTGGGATACACCGTAGAATGAGGAATCTGCCAGCTGGCGTGAGTCAGAGAGGATTGTCAGAGCAGCACATGCAAGCTCTAACGATATCATTTGGCGAGGATGTACGGAGTACGGAGCACAGAACACTTTGCTCCTTAGCCGAGCGCAATCACGCTATTTTGCGCAGGGATGAATAAAGACGTTCCAAGTGTGTTCTAGATCAAGTTATTATCTTCAAATTTAGAATGGTCATACAGCGAGTATAGATAGGACATTAGGTGCTTATTTGGGAAAAGAGAAAGTAAGCCGAGCGCCCACGACAGCCACAGCCAGAGCCAGAGCCGCCCCCTATCTCGGTCGGGCCAGGGTAGGGTCCAAGCACAGACAGGTACCACGGTCTCGCCACCGTGCGTGATAGAAATGATTAACGAAAAGGAATGCTGCTATCCGCGGAGACTCAAAGAGGGTCTCGAGCTGTCAGGAGTTTCCAAAAAATCACTCATAGAAACGCCCTGATAGGCTCGCTGGTTTCGCGGATGGAGCCGAGCTCAGATATCAAGGAAAATTTTGCATGATCGGGTGATGGGTGATCGGGAGATCGGCCTAGACCAGGGTGGCAAATAACTGGTTTTGTGCAGGTTTGCCGGGCAAAGCTAGCTGGCAGAGCTGGCAGAGTTACGGGAGCGGCATGGGCTGAGAGGGGCTGGGTCGGCTTCCCGGCACTGGAACACGTTTTCGGGTTGTCCGTCCCATGACCTGCGAGAAAAAAGCGCAAAAAAGAGCTAACCTGATGTATACTAGGCAAGGAAGTAGAAGAGGATATAAACGCCTTCAATGTCCAGCTAGAATTCGAATATCATCAATCCAATCCAGTTCACTTCACTCCTCACTTCACTACCACTCTCCTCCAATACCAATCCTCGGTATATACCAACCAACCAACAAACCAACCAACCAACCACACACATCAAAATGGTCGCTTGCCCCTACATCGGAAATGGCCCCTACGGCACCAGCCCTCGCTCGGCTGCTTCCAGCACCAGCAACGTTGCCGGCGGCGCCAAGCTCGACGCTCAGCAGATCGAGTCCATCTTCCAGGACATGAACAAGTCCCAAGAGTCCGTCTCTGCTGGACCTTCCTCCTCCCGCCGCTTCTCATGGTTCTCTCGCCAGTACGTTGCCTACGCTTCCAATACTTTAAATTATCCTTGAACATACGCTAATCCGCTAAATAGGACCAAGAAGCTCAACCGTCGCAACTCCGACAAGCCTGCTTCCAAGTAAAGGCCTAGCCTTAACTGGACCGCATGGACTGGACTAGACTGCACTGCACTGCGCTAGTCCACACACAAACACACTAGCCTGAGATGGCGAACGATGCTGGGATGCTGGGCATTTGGGCTATAATTTACGACTTTAATTGATGGGAATACGCAATATAATATAATAGAAAAAATATCAATAAAATATTTTAATATCCTTTTTTGCACGCCGTAGTATACTACCTAGATGATGTACTAGTACCACCATTCCAAGACTGTTAAAAGCTATCATGAGAAAAAAGGACCCCATCCGCTCGGACATTTAACTCACTTTTACGATTTTATATTTTCAAGCTATAACTAGTTAACGCCCGGTTCGTGCGAGGAGCTCGAAGTGGGTCCGCGCACCCTGAGTGGGGGGCCTAGGCAGGGCTTGGACGAACGGGCTTAGCGACGGTAATGGCACAGGCTGATAGGATGCCGGGCCTGTTCTCAGAGATTCAAAAAGTCGATCAACTATCACCCAGAATTACGGCTTGGCT
Source organism: Penicillium manginii (assembly GCF_028828005.1). Classification (NCBI taxonomy): domain Eukaryota; kingdom Fungi; phylum Ascomycota; class Eurotiomycetes; order Eurotiales; family Aspergillaceae; genus Penicillium; species Penicillium manginii. The sequence continues at coordinate 1,594,975 of NW_026643102.1, read as the reverse complement.
TATATTTCGAGAATCTGAGCTGAGCCTCACGATTTAGAACTGGATATGGGGGGTTGTTTACTTTAGTTACTTCCTATTTGGCAATGGCAATGAAAGATATGCAGTCTGTGATGCAGCCAGCATGTACAATCCTAAATGAGAAAAGCGTATATGCATACTTAGGTACGCTGTCACATGGGCTAGGCCATTTAAGGAAGTTTATTTTCAACTTGAGGTATTTCCCGAGGTCGCATTGGGGGTCGGTAAAGCATGGTATAGGCCCTGGAGGTAAGTGGTGAGCTTCTCTAAGTCAAGAAGTAGCAGAAGATACTTTTTGAATTCAAGTTCAAATTATTGAACAAAGTCGGCTTTTTGAGTAGTAGTAGTAGTGGTGTTACCTAGGTAGATTCGGAATGGTGCTACCCACTTGACCTCCTATATCTGATATCATGATTCGAAACCTTGGAACGATATAGTATTTTTGGTATCAACTTCTAGATAATTGGGAGAGGCTGATAGGATGCTTGGCCTACCCAGATATTCGAAATGTCGATCTAGCGCGCAGAGTTACGGCTCGGCTCGTATTTGGAAAGTGGTGTGAGTCCGATTGAAAAACTTGACATGGGAGGAGTTGATTTACTCACTTCCTATTGGTGAGGGGGTGGAATAGTATACGTAGTCTGTGGATTTGGTCATCATGTATGGATTCTGAAGGGAGTGGGATTTTGACCTGGGTAGCCACTAAGTGTATGCCCAGGTGTGCATCTACCGCGCCACGGACTTGGGGTAGTACTAGTAGTATTACTACTAATAGTAGTAGTCGAGTTGGTTCAGTATCTAGGTAGAGCCTACTACTACTACTACCTAGGTAGGTATGCTTTGAAGTATTTCGCATTTGGGCTCGGTTCAGAAATATGACCTGAGCTCTGCCCAAGTGTCAGTAGATGTAAGTGGTGAGTATCCCCGAGTCTGCCCCGGTGAGTTACCTAGTTACTAGATGCCCAGGTGCTTTCCACTGGAAGTTTTAACTTCCAGGTGAAGGTTTTAAATTTAAGCTCTGGACCTCGGGAGTTTGAACTTACCTAGGTAAGTATTGAACAAACTTCAAGTTGAAGTCCGTTTCATTGGTAGCTAATAGGATTATATTCGGAATAAGTCTTCTAACCTTAGAACTTCAAGTTATATTGCAGCCCTGGAGGTATCCGGAATGATATATTTTTAGTATCAACTTCTAGATCGAAGTTAATTAGAAGTACGTCATGAATCTATATATAAAAGCCACGCTGCGATGCAATATCCCACTCAGAGAAATCCAAAAAAAATCGACGCACAAAATCTCCGAAAGCTCAGGCTGATACAATCACGTCGACCGATGCTGCCCCTCTCTCAACAAACCCCGATCACCAGCACCACCCTTCTGCCACAACCAAACGCCCTCAACAGCCCAAGCCGTCGCACTAGCATGGCGCCCAATCCCCGACGCAACAGGCGGACCAGACTCACTCTCTCCACCATTCTTATCCTTACCATCCGTCTTGATCTTCCCCAGATCGGAGTTCACCCCGCCATCCGCCTCAGTCAGCATCCCCGCCACAACACCCTCCTTCTCAATGCAAAACCACAGTCCCTCTGACAACTGACCGCCGCGCTCCCCAAACTCAGCCTTGCCCAGCCGGTACAGAATCCGGCCAAGAACTTGCCACGCAACGCACCGCTGCGCAGGGAACGTCGAGCGCGATAGAATCGCCAGCTCGGGAATCGTGTAGCCCGCCGCCTGCGGGTCATCACCGTGATGATGCAGGCCCAGGTTCGTCGGGAGGGAGAGGGATGTTTCCGGCGCGAGGATCGTGCCGCGCAGCGAGAAGCGGATTGATGAGGGGGCCATGGAGATGGCATTGCTGGCGGGGTGGTAGGCGGATGAAGATTCGGGGTCTTCTTCGTCGGAGGACGGGGGTTGGAGCCAGGAGAGGGAGGAGGGGTCGTGGGTGATTTCGGGGAAGTAGTGAGTTTTTAGATCTTCGAGGAAGTTTGGTGAGGATGGGTCTAGGGTTGGCATTGGCTTTGTTGGTTGGGGGAAGTGGAAGCGTTCGATGGTTGAGGGGTCCATGTTTGGGTACTCTGATGCTGGGTGGAGGTCCTTTGGGACGGTTGTTGGGGGGAGATCGTCGTGTCCTCCTGGTGGTAGCTTCGAGTTTGTTGGCGGGGTGGGTTCTTGCTTCTTGGGTGGTGCTTTGGCTGGGGGTGGGATGTCGAATGAGACTGATTTCTTGGATTTGGAGGGTAATTCTTCTTCGTCCTGGACCTCTGCCTGCTTTGCCGAGGTTGATGGGGCTGCTGCGGCTGCTGGGGGAGCTTTGTCGCTGGCCTTTTCATCCTCGTCGATCTTTGCACGACGTAAGAAGCGTTCTAGGAGTCCGGGGTCCAGCGATGCCATCAGCTCTTCCCGCTCTTTCTCGATCTGCGCCTCTGACATGGATGCCAGGTGGCGGGTGTTCTCCTCCCCGATAGACCTCTTGTCATCTTGTAGAGTAGGCGGGGTAGTTTTTGTGAGATCTTCTTTTGGAGGAACAGTAGGGGTGGCTTGCTCAGTACGGCGCTGCTTGAACGAGGAGGGTTTGTTGCGGCGACGGTGGGCGGGGAAGCCAGTGGAAGAAGCGGTGGGCGTCGGTGCGGGCGGTTTGGGGGCGGTGGGCTTTCTCTCGCGGATTTCACCGATCAAATCGAATGGAGAGGCTGGAGGATTTGAGGGGATATTAATATCGCCCTCGAGGTCGAGAGTGAAACGCTCGCCGGGGAAAGCCATTATGGGATTGCAGAGGGGAAAAAAAGAAGTTCTGTTATGTCAGGGCGGGGCCTGCGGCTCAACCCTTCCAAAAGTTAAAATTGGGGAATACATGCATAGCACTAACCAGAATAGGTTAGCTCTGATAGCGGATGTGCTAGGCCCAGATAGGCAATCCTAACGATTGCAACTTAAGTCTGGGGAGTTCCCAATGTCCAGTTTACCTTAGGAACCGGCTTGACGGCATAGCTGTTAACTATCTATGCAGTTAGTGAATGTCAGTTTGGTTATAAGACACTCAATTTATGCTAAAATTATTTCCCTCTATCATCTACATCGCCTTCACTCTCATCCATCCTTATCGTTTCTATACCTCCCACGCTTGTTGATGCCCAACACCTCTCCGATGATACAGCAGATGCATTAATCTCCAGTTTTGAGACAAGATAGAGGCGTGCAACACCCAACGGAAAGGTTCATGATCAAATAAACATAGCGATCCAAGATGTCCACACTGAAGGCCCACTCGAATGATCCCCAGATCTCGTACTGGGATCATCGATGCAACAGGCGTCTAGGCCTAAGAGGGTTGCGGAGCCGAAGTATACGCGGGAAAATGATGGATCTCCTCCACTAACGCCAGATCCGCGCGTATCGAGGAAAATTGAATCGAATTACTTCATGAAATGTCCATTATCAGTTGAAAGTATAGGATCCAAGAGGTTAGAGATCTCTCAGTAAGAGCTCAGCTTGGAACCACCAGAACCATTTGATACAACGCTTAGATCTCTCTTCCACCGCTGTCCTGGTTGTCAATTCAAGCACATCCAACCTGCTCCTTGATCGCTTTTCCCCTTTCCTTACCTTTTTTCCTTACCCTTTCCTTTCCCTTTAATTTTTTCCCTTTCTTTCGCCCTTTCCCGCCCTTTTCTCTTCTTCTTTTCCCCTTCTTTTTCCCCTTCTCTATGTTCCTTTTTCACTTTCCTATCCACCACCAGTTTTGATGTTCTTGTTTCAATAATCTAATCCCCCGAACATCTTCTTCCCCTCGATTTATCCAATCTGGTGTTCCATTCCCACCTTTTCCACCTTGTCCATCTCCCACTTCTCCCCCCAATTTCTCTAAACCTCGTCAGCCCCCCCCCCCGACCGTGTCGACCTACACATTCACCTCCACTTTCAACATTCAACATCATCCTTGCTATCATCTTATACACCTTCCACCATCACTGATTTACGCCAATTCCTCAATTTCCACAACCATGGCCACGGAAACAACTGGGACAGCCCCGAAAGAAGAAGCCCCGCCCGTCGAAACTGACAAGGCCGGAGGGCTGAACACCCGACGTGCCTCCACCACTAGGCGGTCGCGTCGAAAGAAGGATGAAGAGACGGCCAACACCCCCGATACCAAGGCTAAAAAGGAAAAGGAAACAAAAGAAAAAGAAAAGCCTACTCGCGCCCCTCGTCGTCCACGCGAAAAGTCTATGACCACCGCGGCAGCACGCAAGAAGGCGAAATTGGAGCAACCAGCGGATGAAGCCACGGCTGGCGCAGCAGCTGCAGACCCCCGGACTCCATCACAGAAGGCTGCTCCTTCTCCCCAACCTACACCACAACCTATTTCCACTCCAGCTCCAGCCCCCACTCCAGTCCCAGCTCCAGTCCCAGCTCCAGCTCCAGCTCCCGTTCCAGCGGCAGTTCCATCTCAAGCTCCTACACCTACACCAGTAACCGCACCTGCACCTCCACCCGCAGCCACGCCCACACCCACACCCGCGCCTGTATCTGCACCTCCTGCGACTGCTCCCCCCGCTCCACCCGCCCCAACACCAACCTACTCCCCGAGTCCACACCCACCACCAGCGCCTAGCCCTGCGTATAACATTCATCAATCTTATCCGCCTCGGCCTCATTCACAACCCCCTCCTCCTCAGCCGACGCAGCCACCACCTCGAACCAGCGGTCAGAACTTTGACCCGATTCGCTCAGCTTTCGGCACAGCTTCTCCCGCCCCGGCTTATAGTCCTCCAACACACACCGTTTCGCCCCAAAATAACTATCGTGCCAGTGCCTCGCCGGCCATCTCGAGTATCATCGATCCACCTACCCAAAGCTCACAACCGTCCTATCCACAACTTGCTCGATCTACCTCTGGCCATGTCTCGACTATTTCCTCCCCGGCGCCGCATGCCGTGGCTCCTGCGCCCTCCCATCCTTCCCTAGCTCCATCACCAATGCCGGTATCATCACCCTCGAATGGTCCAACTCCCGTGACCCAGTCAATACCATCCAATTACCATGCGTCATATACAGCTTCGGGTCAAAATCCACCGCTGTCACAACCTCCCCAGTTGGAACTCTCCCCGCCAGCGCTTCAGCATCAACCAGCTCAGTCGCAGCAGCCTCCACGACAAGTCGAACCCTCAGTGCAAGCATTTACCCCGCAGAAATCCCAACAATCCTCCGATGCCATGGACATTGATTCAAAAGAACCAATCGCATCAAGCGCTAAGAAAGAGAAGGGTGCCGCTACTGCGCCATCCTCCAAGGCCCCGTCACCAAAGCCGGGTCGCGCGACCAAGGAAGCTCCACCACTCCCCCAAGGATCTGGGTTGATTACCACCGCCTTATTTGGCGGCGCAGACGATTCCAAGTCCCCGGATGCGCGCAGCACGCCCAACATCATCGTTCACGTTCCCTTGCAAAAGGGAAACCAGATCGTGAACTTTGCGCAATTAGCAGAGGAGCAGTATGGATTCGCAGCATTACATCCTCGCCTCGCCGCGCACAAAGAGCGTCTCGCCCGTGTTGCCGCTGCGGGTGCTGCCCTCGAGCGCAACGATAAGGGCAAGTCTGCCGGAGAGAGCGCCGAAGAAGACCTAAGTCTCGATGTGGATCGCGATAGTGATATGGACGGAGACATTACCATGGGAGGCGCAGGAACCGGGACCAACGGTGCACCCTCCGAGGCCAGCGATGGCAAGAAGAGGCGGCGCAAGAAGGTGGAAGAGTACGATCGAGACGACCCCTTCGTTGACGACAGCGAGATGGCTTGGCAGGAACAAGCCGCTGCAAGTAAAGACGGATTCTTCGTATACAGTGGCCCGCTCGTACCAGAGGGTGACAAAGTCCAGGTGGAACGGTCAGTCTCCTTCCTTGCTACATTTCCAATTGAACCACAAACTAACCAGCAATACAGTGCCGACGGAACAATCAAGCGCGGCCGTGGTCGCGGACGAGGCACAGGCCGAGGTCGAGCCCTGGCTTCACACCCCCATGTCCCCATCGCCGCCGCCGTCCCCATATCCCAAGATACAGGTCTGCCTCTCCGCGGCCCCGGTTCAAGAGGCGGTACCTCGCGCCGACCCCGCGGGTCCAAAAAAGCCGACGCTGAAAAGCACGGCGAACGAAACGGTACATCGGCTTCAGCGGCGCACGAAGGCCGCGGCGCTCGTGGAGGCTCTGCTCGCGGCGGAAGCTCAAGTACTCGTGGAGCGAAAACATCCGCGTCAACGCCTTCCACGCCCGCTCATAATAGTCCGTCTGTGATGTCGATGATGGATCTGGCTCCTGCCCCGCCGAACTTGACTCCGAGTCAGAACCCCAATCTCGCCCCGACGCCGGGTCCTAGCCCGCTTGCTGGACCGAGCTTGTCGTGAGTGAGAATAGAATATCCGCGTGTAGAAGATTTCGTTGTCTTTTTGCTGTCTTGATTTGTGGGGGTCTATTCTTATGTGACTTTTTGTATGATTTGCTTTTATTTCGGTGTCGGTGTCGGTGTCGGTATTGGCGTCGGATGGAAAGAATGGTTGTACGTTGTTGAACTCTTGTGATTGTTTTCGGAGTTTTCTTTTTGCTGTGTTGTGTTGTGTTGTGTTGTGTCGTTCCAGAGCCTTACTTTATGCTTGTATGTGGTGAATCTGTATCTATACGGGTATATTTTTTAAATGTTTATCTATGATGTTTGGCCCGTGGGCAAGACATCGACTCGGACTTCTATGATTGTATTTCCCCGAAGAAAACTATCCAGTAGCTTGGTTCCAATTGTACTAGTACTATTCATTGTATAGCTAGTACTGCTAGTACTATTAGTAGTACCAGCAGACTCAGCGTGCCTATCCCATCACTGCCAGAGAACCTGAAACTTCCAAGGTTCAAAGTGGGGATATAATACCCGAGGGCGGCTCTTCCTAATACTTAAGCCATGACCAGACCGAGAGTACGAAGACAATCTACCTACTAGTAGGTAATGCCAGAACGGGCACCGCACTATTCAGGGAAAAAAGAACCAGATTTAATATGAGATTGAATCATCAGAGCTTGCACTATGTACGCCGTATCATGCAGAAAACAAAACAAACCACAAGTCCAAGATCGTCCGGGGTCATTTGGTTCGTGCCAGGGTGGTCATTGGAAATGCGAGGGCGAGGGAGGAGGGGGCCTGTACCATTTGTAGAAAGAAAAGAAAGGAAAGAAAAAGAGGAGTGTCCAGGAATAGAGTTGGGGAATAGAAGGGAAGGCAAGATTGGAAAGAAGGAAAGAAATAATAGAAAGGAAATGTGAAACGAAAAGAGGTCAAAATGTATCGATTCAGGGAAGGGGATGGGATGGGATGGGATGGATGGATGGATAAAATAGTGTGCTTGCTTTCGACTCCGAGTGAGGCGGGCTTGGGATAAAACAATCTCGTTCGCAAGGTGAGCAGGACGAAGATGACAGGCTAGACAAGACAAGACAAAGAAAGTGTGTAGAGTAAATGTAAAGGGCTCGATGGGGCTAATGCAGCTCGAAGGCGCAGTGTCAATATCATGTTCATGTTCATGCATATGCAAAACGCATCTGAGATGGCCGGACATCGCGAGAAATCATTTAAAACATGGCATATCGGCATCCCTGGCTTGTGTCGTGTTTTTTGTATTTTAGGCAGGTATCGCTTCGCTTTCTAATCGCTCAAGATGTCGCGCCTGGCATGCCGTAACCGGGGTATCCGCGATAGTTTCCACCTGCGGAGACTGGTGGGGGTGGGGGTGGACCGGTTGGCGGGGGAGTCGCGCGGATGGGCAAGGTTGCTGGGTTCAAGTTTGTGCGGGACTTGGTGTTGTGGGAGCTCGCGGAGCGTGGGCTCATAAAGGGTCGCGAAGGGGCGTCGACGGCTGAGACGGGGTCGCCTAGGTGCTGGCGACTGGGGCGGCGAGATCGGTGATCACTGTCATCTTTTGTTTCCAGGGACAGGTGCTCCAATGATGGGGGTGGAGGGGATTTCGCGGAGTTGGTGCGGGTCGAGTAGCTTTGAGGCTGGTGGCCGTAGTAGCGGTTGGGCATCGGGAAGTCGCTGCCAATGTTGAGTGGGATTTCTCCCGAAGGAGGGTGTTTTGGGTAGGATGATTGCTGTTGGTGATAGGGTGATTGCTGTGGCGGTGGGCTGCGGACTGTCTTGCTGATGGGAGGGGGAGGAGGCTTGGAGATTGGTGCGGGCGGTGCTGGGGGCGCTGCAACAGGTGTAGGAACAGTAGATGAAATTATTGGGGTGGAGGTCTGAGGGTCCTTGAGAGACTTCGGCGCCGGGGGCTGTAAGTAGGACTTGCGATTGTGACGCTCCATCATACTGATGGCCCATTCTTGCAGGTCAACTGGCGTACGCTTTGCCGCCTGTAGGAAAGCATCCTTGTCCTATATCCGAAAGTGTTAGTCACGGTGATACCCAAGGGTTCGGGCGCATTTATAACATACATAAAGCTCTCGCGGAGTTGGGCGCTCCTCGGACTTCTTCAGTAGACACTTCCCAACAAAATCGTGCAGGATGGGTGGGAAAGCATCGCTCTTGGGCAGCTTAGGCGCAGTCTCGTGAACGATTTGCTGAAGCAGATCCAAAATACCCATTGGACCGGCACTGGCTCGGTCTCCTGCCGTTGATTCCGAAGTATCAAATGGGAATCGTCCAACGGCCAGTTCCATGACAGTCAAACCAACACTCCACACGTCTGAGCGGACGGTATAGGCGCCTCCCTGGATACGCTCCGGGGCCATGTAGGTCGATGTTCCAACAAAGGTATCGGCGATAGAGTTGACGGTTTCCGTAGCGACACCAAAATCACACAGCTTGATGTTTCCGCGGGAGTTGACCAGAATGTTGGAAGGTTTAATATCGCGATGCATGATACGGTGAACTTCATACAGATAAACCAGACCAGCAAGAACTGATTCCGTAATTTTGCCCAGTACGTCAACTCGAACGGGACCGAAATTCTTTGAGATATGGTCGAGAGATCTGCGTGCCACAATCGTCAGCCACCAGGAGGGGTCATCATCAACGGGACTAATCCCCGCGCTCGAAACTTACCCGCAGTCCATATATTCCATACACAGGACGATATCTCGGGCCTCGTTCTGGAAGGCACCGTAAAAGGTCACAATATTGTTGGAATTGCAGTCGTGTCCCACTCGAAGTTCTCGGAGAATCTGTTTTCGCACGTTTTCTTTGGCATCGACTCGGATGATCTAGTAGACGGGAAATTATTTAGCTTGGAGTTGGATGAATTGAAAACGAACAAGAGAAAATACGCATTCAAGAGACTCACCTTTCGGGCCATGACCACCTTGGTCGATGCGTGCATCACCTTGGAGACTGTGCCTCCATTACCGGCTCCCAGCTCTTTCAACGTCACCAGGTCCTCACTTCGGAGATCAAGTCGGAACTCCAGGCCAATTTCCAGGGTATCTGTATGAGTACCCTCTGAGTTACCGACGGCCCCGGGAACTTGGGCATCACCGTCGGAGGCATTCGCGGCGGCGGGCTTGGGGGTCGCATTGAGGGCAAGGCCTTTGACGTTCTTGCGTTTCAACGTCCGGGCCTTGAACTGGTCGGCCATAGCTGTGTAAACAGGAGATGATGACAAGTCAAGTCGACAAAGAAGGTGGGGGAGAAAAGGGAGAGAGGAATCGGCTCAGCGCAAGACCGACCGCGCTGATGGGAGAGGGAGAAGCAGAAGCGCGAACTAGCGGCGGGGAACCCGATATCACCTTAAGATGTGTGCTTGGCGGCGCTGATTGGGCCTTGCGGGCGCATCGACTGGACCAACAACACCGAGAGGATGGGCAGCTGGCGCCAAAAATAGTCAAATGGGGGAAAAAGGATGTGCAGGGTCACAGAAAGGGGCGGTGGGATATTCCAATATGTCTTTCCTACGTTGAAGACTTTACTATTATTTGAAACACAGGTGTTCCCTGCTTTCTCCACTGGTCTTTACCCCATAGGAGCTGTTCCTCGGAAGAAAAATCCCTCTTTGAAAGAGTAGATTCTGGGTTTGCGAAAATATTCACCAAAGATATCTATTAAGTATTAAGTAAATAATAGCAGTAAATAAGGTACCAAAGGACAACTAGCCAGGAACAGTACTGCATAGAAAATCGACAATGCAGGATCCGACTCGACCATGCAATGCAGTCAGACTCAGGCACTATATGCCCAGCACGTGATCTGGAAAGTGAACGGTGGCTGGTGTGATGACATAAACCTGGGCTAACCCAATTTGTAGAGGTGTCAGCCACTCTGCACTAGCCACAAGTACCGGCCAGTCGTAGGTTTCCCTGCCTTCGCGCGCTCTGCTCTGCTCTCACTTTCTCTTTCAACTCTATCCAACCCACTCCCATTCCTTCGCCTTTTTGAATCGGGCACTGCCAGGTGCCGGATCTGCGCTATCGTCCTCTCCATCTTCATACCTTTGGTCCTTGTTCACTTTCCATTAGGAATAAGGATCGCTACCGACCAGCCACCATGAGTCTCCGCGACTTGGTCGATGGCGAGGCCATGAGGGATGACGACGAGAATGATGCAGATGTCGCTGAGGATTACGATGGCGATGAGGGCGAGGTCCGCCAGGGTGCTGGGACCGCCAACCATTACAATGACTCGAGCGAGGAAGACGAAGAAGAGGACGACGACGAAGAGGCCGCTCGCGCCGTGAGTTGGAGCTTGCGTCCCATGGATGAAACATGCGCGCTAACAATCAATTCATGCGATAGGTTCGTGAAGGATTCATCGTCGACGAAGATGAAGAGATCGAAGACCGCCGCCGTCACCACAGGAGCAAGCGATCACGCCCCCGTGAAGAGGAACATCTCGACGAGGATGATCTGGAGCTCATCGGCGAGCATGTACCTGGGCTGAGCCGTGGTCAACCTTCTGAGGTATGCGCTTATTTGGAAATTCACTTTGCGTTTTTTTTTTCGGGGAAATTCCTCGAAAAGCGCCGTGGTACATTTGCTAACGCGGTCATTGTCTACCGATTAACAGAATAAATTCAAACGCCTCAAGCGCAGAAAAGACCGTGATAGCCACCAACCATCCCAAGGTGTTGATGCCATCTTCAATTCAGACGAGGAGGAGGAACCAGAACCTTACAAACATGCTGGCCCCCGTCGTGGCGGACACGACGAGTTCGACGACTTTATCGAAGAGGACACATTTTCAGACGAAGAAGGTCAACGTGAACGAGATGATCTGGAAGTTGCGCCTCCATCCCGAGCACATGTACCCGGTCTTGGTGCTACCGAAGGTGCCGGCCTCGACGAAAATGCCCTGGAAGACCTACGTGCTGCATTTGGCGATGGTACAGAATACAGATTCGCCCTCGACATCGAAGAACAGGAGGAGGAAGATAAAGTGACCGAGTCGCGAAAGATCAACATGACCGATGTTTTCGAACCCTCAGAGCTAGCGGAAAGAATGTTGACGGAGGAGGACAATGAGATCCGTCTGCTGGATGAGCCCGAACGCCATCAACTTTCGCGCAAGCCATACCGCCATGTGGTGCTTTCGGAGGACCAGTTCAGAGAGGAAGCTGTTTGGATCTCGAATCTGATGCTCCTCAAGAAGCGCATGGACCCGGAACTGCGTGAGCCTTTCCAACGATCGGTGGCAAAGATGCTTGAATTCTTGATTACGGATGATTATGAAGTTCCCTTCATCTTCCAACACCGCAAGGACTACATGATCCACGCTGTGAAGGAGACTCTTAACGGGGAGGACCCTGCGGATGAATCGGCGCAATACCATGTTCGTGCTGAAAAGCTTCTGAACATGACTGACTTATGGGATATCTTCGAATACGACCTCAAGTTCCGCTCGTTCATCGACAGACGCACCACGATCCAAAAGACATATGAAAATTTACAAAGACTTTTCAATGTTAGTGATAGCATTGTTGAGGACCTTTCCGTTTCGGCGACCACCGTCGAGGAGCTGCAGGATGTGCAAGAATATATGCACTTCCAATATGCCTCTCAAATCCATGATGCATCGGCTGTGAATGGCGAAAGCAACGGCGAAACTCAGCGACGCAAGACGACCGGTAAGACTATCTTTGAACGAGTTCGGAACGGCAAGGCGTATGGCTTGGTGCGTGCCTTTGGCATTACTGCAGACGCCTTTGCACAAAACGCCTCTAAAGAGGGTCGACGCCAATACACAGAAGATCCCAGCGAGGGCCCAGACGAACTAGCCGATCAATTTGTGGATAGCAACTTCGCAAACGGCTCTCATGTTCTGAAAGCCGCCAAGTCCATGCTTGCCGAGGAAATCTCTTGCAGCGCAAAAATGCGCAAGGTCATTCGACAAGCATATTACATGAATGGTGTTGTCGATTGCTTCCGCACAGAGAAGGGTTTGCGCCGAATTGATGAACAGCATCCTTACTACGAATTTAAATACCTGCGAAACCAGCAACTTAGTGATATTGCTCGTCAGCCGGAAATGTTCTTGCGCATGCTGAAGGCCGAAGAGGAGGGCCTTGTGGAAGTTCGAGTGCGCTTCGAGAATTTCAATCAGTTTCGCCAGCGACTGTACACCGACATCGAATCTGACAACTACTCAGAAGTCGCCGACGCATGGAACCGCCTTCGCCGGGAAGTTTTGGATATGGCTTTGGTAAAGCTGGAGCGCCTCATCAACCGCAGTGTCAAGGAAAACATTCGCCAAGAGTGTGAGAACCATGTTGCCAGGGAGTGCCGCGAGGCATTCTCTCAACGACTGGACCAAGCTCCTTATAAACCCAAGGGTATGGTTCTGGGCACAGTACCTCGAATCATTGCGCTCTCCTGCGGAAACGGTGTTGTGGGTAGAGATCCTATCCACTGGGCCTATGTCGAGGAAGATGGTCGTGTGCTAGAAAATGGAAAATTCTCAGACTTGTCGGTTGGTGACCAAAGCCGTGGTGTCAATGACGGCGCAAATGTGGCAGCGTTTTTGGATTTGGTGGAGAGACGCAAGCCAGATGTTATTGGCGTGTCTGGTATGACACCGGAGACTCGTCGTCTCTACAAGCTATTGTCTGAGCTCGTTGAGTTAAAGGATATTCGTGGCGCATTTTACACAGATGACCGCGATGAAGAGATCAGTGATCCTTTGGAGGTCGTTATTGTCAACGATGAAGTCGCTCGTCTTTACCACCAAAGCCCGAGAGCCCGTCAAGATAACCCAGGCTTTGGACCATTAACGCACTACTGTGTCGCTTTGGCCCGATATCTGCAATCACCCCTGAAGGAGTATGCTTCACTCGGTCGCGACATTGTGTCCATCCAATTTAAGCCTGGCCAGCAGTTGGTGACAGAAGAGCTGCTGCTCAAGCAGCTGGAGACAGCTCTTGTTGACATGGTCAACTTGGTGGGAGTGGACCTCAATGAGGCCGTTCACGACACAGCAAGCGCTAATCTCCTTCCTTATGTCTGTGGACTTGGGCCCCGTAAAGCAGCACATCTTCTCAAGGTTGTTAACATGAATGGAGGCAACGTGAACAACCGAATGGACCTGCTGGGTGTCGGTGAAAACATCCAATATCCTGCGATGGGTATCAAGGTATGGAACAATTGTGCTAGCTTTGTGTTCATTGATTATGAAAATGCCGATCCGGACGCCGACCCACTCGACAACACTCGTGTCCATCCCGAAGACTACGATATTGCGCGCAAGATGGCCGCCGATGCTTTGGAGCTGGATGAGGAAGATATCAAGGCCGAGACCGATGAGAACGGTACCGGTGCCATTGTTCGGAAGTTATTCCGCGACGAGCAACAAGATCGCGTCAATGACCTGATCCTGGAGGAGTATGCGGAGCAGCTCGAGAAGAACCTCAACCAGCGGAAGCGTGCGACTCTTGAAACCATTCGTGCAGAGTTGCAACAACCGTATGAGGAGCTGCGCAAACAATTCGTCTTCCTCAGCAGCGATGACATCTTTACCATGCTCACCGGTGAGACGGCGGAATCGTTACACGCTGGCATGGTGGTTCCTATTGCGATCAAGCGGGTGTTCGAAGATCACATTGATGCCAAACTAGACTGTGGAGTCGATGCGCTGGTCGCAGAGACCGAACTCGGCGTGCCCCATGATCTGCCAGTGCGCAACGCCTATGCGCCCCATCAGACAGTTCCGGCTAAGATTTTGTTCCTCAACCGCAAAACCTTCTCCTGCAATGTGTCCCTGCATGAAGATCAAATCAGTCATCCCTCCTATCGCAACCCGGACCGCGGCTACGGCGATTGGGATGATCAGCAGGAACGTGCCGACAAGGATGCCATGCAAGAGAAGACACAGCAGGGTGGACAAGCTATGCGTGTGATTAAGCATCCTCTCTTCCATCCATTCAACTCTACCCAGGCAGAGGAGTATTTGGGCTCTCGCGCTCGTGGCGAGGTCGTTATTCGTCCATCATCCCGTGGGCATGACCATCTTGCCGTTACATGGAAGGTGGCACAGGGTGTCTATCAGCATATTGATGTGCTGGAGCTGGATAAGGAGAATGAGTTCTCCGTGGGTCGTGTTCTCAAAGTGGGAGGCAAATACACCTACAGTGATCTGGACGACCTGATTGTCAACCACGTCAAGGCGATGGCCCGCAAGGTCGAGGAGATGACGCTACATGAGAAATTCCAAGATGGCAGCAAGGCCGAGACCGGTATGATTCCATTCTACTTCAAGTATCCACCCACCTGCAGGGGAATTTTGAACTAACCAATTCGACAGACCAATGGCTCGAGACTTACACCAAGGCTAACCCGCGTCGATCCGCCTATGCCTTCTGCACCAATCCCAAATACCCCGGCTACTTCTACCTTTGCTTCAAGGCAGGCGAGAACTCGCGACTCCAGAACTGGCTAGTGAAGGTGATTCCTCAAGGTTACGAGCTCCAGAAGAACCCCTATCCCGACATGCAGGCCCTTTGCAATGGCTTCAAGTTGATGTTTAGTAACATGCAGAGCCGGATCAGGAGGTGAGCGCAGATGCTCTTCTGTATAGTGTACTATCTACGTTTCTTTCATTGCAATTTTCCATTCACTCATCCAAGGAAAAGCGGATCAAAAAACAAAATCTGGGCATTGCATTTGAGTTCATTGTACCGCTCTTCTTTTATCTTTGCCTCTTTTTACTTTAATTTGATACACCTGTTGGCCGTTGGGGGAATATGAGCATTGTGTAACTAAGCTTTCAGTTACAATGGATACAAATTTCCAGTATTATCCTGATGTGCAGTAAAAAAAAAGAGTAGATTGAAAGATTGATAGATTCCCCAATTCCCCGATTCCCCAAATTCCGGTACCAAGTGTGAAGCCGAGCGATGACATCGCCAGGGACCATGTGAAGTGTGATTCCTCGGCCTAGGTCATTTTGCATTTGACTTACCTTTTGCCCCGCCATCGTATTCCCCCCGGATTTCAAGAATTGTTTTCTTTTATATCCTTTTATTTCGTTGTTTCTTTACACCAGGGAAACAAATGTGTCAGACTTGATCAACAGTTGCCTCCCCCTTTCAGCCGCAACTCCACCGGACCGCGACGGCTCTCGTCGTCATAAGGCTGACACCTCAACACCTTTCCTGTTCCTGCAACCACTCTGACTCTGGGCACCATGGCTGCAATGGAAGAGCTGGAGATCCATAGCAAGGTAAGTTTCACTCATTGACATCCCCCATTGCTCTTTTCTCTCTCTGGGTCCTAGTCATGCTAATCAACCCGGTCTCCTACAGTCCTACTTCGTGCGCTGGGTCAATGTGGGCGCAGGCCACACCATCTCATGGAGCATTCAACCGCACAAGAAGTCGGTCAACTTTGGCATCTTCAAGCATCCCGGCCAGTCCAACTCTCTCGGCACTCATCTCCCCTCCGATTCCCACAGCACCGATTCCAACGAGAATCTCCCCGCAACCGCGAACTCCGGGTCCCGCAATCAACAATCCACCGTCATCGACAAGCTTACAGCCATCGGCCTCAAGACTATCAAATGGACTGGAAAGTGCGAAGCCGACAAGATTTCTCAAGGGACCTACGATGTGCCTATAAATGAGGCAGGAAACTACGCGCTGGTCTTCGACAACACCTTCTCCAAACAAATCTCCAAGACCGTCACCCTCGTTCTCCTGACTTATCCGACCGGTCTACAACCGCATAGTTCCGCGACACCTTCGATCGCTCGCGCCGCGACCAGTGGCTCAACCGAATCCCTCTCGCAACCCAAGACTCGCCGCCGTGGGAACAGCCGATCGACCCTGAGCGCGCAGACCGCATTTACCTCCACGTCAACCGTCCACACGGGTCAGCTGCAAAAGCGCCGGCGTAAGCGAGGCCAGGGCTGGGCGCGTCGGTTCTTCTCTTTGGACTTTACATCATGCACTCTGTCATATTACCATGACCCGAATTCGTCAGCATTACGAGGCGCCATCCCGCTTTCATTGGCGGCCGTAGCGACCAACGACAAGTCCCGTGAGATCTCCATTGACTCCGGAACGGAGATCTGGCATCTCCGCGCCAGCAGCGACCAAGACTTTGTTTCTTGGAAGGGAGCTTTGGAGAAAGCCTCTGCTCCGGAGACACCCAAGGGTAATGGATTATCTCATCTCGGCGGTCCTCCTGAATTGCGCATCTCTCTCCCCGACCAACCCTCTGCGGAGGAAGAGCATGAATGGACGAGGGTGGAAAGTTTGGTTGGTAAGGTATCTGGCTCGCGTGATGCAGTGCGCCGCCTTGCTAGAGATACCGACCCCAAGTACCTGACGACTCCTGCGCCCGCTGCGCCGGAACGCACCCGTGGCCGATCCCCAAGTCCTCAACCTGCATCTGCAACGAGTGAAGCCCCTAGTGGTGACCGCGACCCCAAACGGCCTTTCTGGAAGCGCAAGACCAGTGGAACTTCCAATACTAGTGCTAAGCGTCCCCCGGGACCGGAGCAGACGAACTCAAGTTCTTCTCAGCTGGTGGTGCCCACCGGCAAGGCTGCCAGTATTGCCAGCCATGGTGATGGAACGGACGAGTTTCATGACCATTTGATGGCTGTTCTGCGTGATCTAGATAATGTTGTGACGGAATTCTCTACTCTTCTCTCCGAGAGTAGACAGCGACGACACCCACCCCGCTCGGCAGTCTCTCTGGCCCCCCGTCGGAGTATGGAGTCTGAGGACTTGGAATTCTTCGATGCTAATGATGGAGGTGGTAACTCCCCTCTCCTTACAATCCAAGATAGTGACGAAGAAGGAGAAAAATGGAGAACGACCCGGCACCGCTACCGAGCAAGTCGACGATGCTCCTTCGGATAGTGACGAGGACGACGAATCAACGGCCCCTCAAGATAGCAGTAACGCCGCTCCATTATTCCCAGTCAAACCCAAATCATTGTCTCCCCTTCCGTTGGATGTTGTCCGTCGCCGTCAAAACATATTAGCTCCGACGGTCCTCCCACCCAGTCTGATCGGATTCCTGCGCAAGAACGTCGGCAAAGATCTATCTACGATATCCATGCCCGTTTCCGCGAACGAGCCTCTTTCTCTACTACAGCGTGCCGCCGAGATTGTCGAGTACTCATCGATGCTGGACAAGGCTGCCCAGATCTCCGACAGCACTGAACGACTGATGTACGTCACCGCATTCGCACTATCATCTCTATCAAGCAACCGAGTCCGAGAACGATCCATCCGCAAACCTTTCAACCCCATGCTCGGCGAAACCTACGAACTAGTCCGCGAAGACCTAGGCTTCCGCTTCATTGCCGAAAAGGTCTCCCACCGCCCCGTCCAACTCGCCTACCAAGCCGACAGTCGCGACTGGAGTCTCTCGCAATCGCCCATGCCAAGTCAGAAATTCTGGGGCAAGTCCGCAGAAATCACAACAGAAGGCCGAGTCCGCATAAGCCTCCATGCCACCGGCGAGCGCTTCAGCTGGATAGTAGCAACATCCTTCCTACGCAACATCATCGCCGGCGAGAAGTACGTCGAGCCCGTCGGCGAACTTACCGTCGCAAACGAAACCACCGGCCAACGAACAATCACAACCTTCAAAGCTGGCGGCATGTTCTCCGGCCGCAGTGAAGAAGTCTCCACCCGCGCTGTGGACTCGTATAACAAACCGCTCGCACTGGGTCTGACGGGATCCTGGCCAACAGCACTATCCCTCACTCGCGATGGCTCAACACCATCTGGTAAACCGATCTGGACTGCTGGACCCCTCGTCCCCAACGCGCCGAAGCACTACGGTCTTACGGCCTTCGCTGCGGCCCTGAATGAAATCACACCCGTGGAGGAAAATCATCTTCCAGCCACAGACTCGCGTCTGCGTCCTGATCAGCGCGCGCTGGAAGAAGGTGATCTCGATAAAGCGGAGGAAGTCAAGGTCCAGCTGGAAGAAGGGCAACGCGCGCGTCGTCGTGAGATGGAGGATGCGGGTGAGGCTTGGACTCCGCGCTGGTTTACGCGGGTTGGTGATGAGGGTGATGGGGAGGTTGTTTGGCGACTTAAGGGTGGGAAGGATGGGTATTGGGATGAGAGAGCTAGGGGGAATTGGTCTGGTGTTGTGCCTGTTTTCGAGAATTGCTAGACTAGACACTAGCTGCCTGAGACTACTGACCTAGGAACTGGTGGTGGTGGCAGCGTGTTAACTAGTAGATACATATGCTAGTTCGGATTTTGATTTTGATTCCGGTTTCGGTCTTTCCTTACTCTTGAGTTTGACCATATATTCCCCCCTCCTTACTTTTCTCTCCCTTTTTGGTTTCCGATCACCTTCACCTTCACTTGCTTAAGTAGTATTGTTCGGATGGGACTTCAAGTTCCAATTCCAAGGTTCCAGAGACAACAGAAAGCAAAAATTGAAGGAGTGACAAAAGCGAACCGTTCTTCTTTACTCCCTCCAACTCCAAAAAGTCTAGGGCTAGCGTCACCGCCAGACAGCTACAGCTCTTCAACAAGCTACATCAGCCCTTCCAAGGTTTCTCGATCGAGACAACGCAATTAACCACTGGCATTCCGACGTGAGGCAGATGCATAATGTGCCAGGCGAGCTCGTCTTCCTCGTGAACCCATTCTATTGATCTCTCACTTGGTTAATTCCTTACTGGTATCCACTAAAAGGATTCAATGACGTCTTCATCTGTTGATTAATCTCAACAGTATTCACAGCAACCCTTGGGAAAGGCACAATCTAAAAAAATTCATCACAAATATAAAAGGTCTAAGATGAAGGTGGCTATCTGCACGAAAACTGAATAATCAGGTTCTTACCAGTATTGAGTGGGCTAATAATTAAGCTCATCAGAGTAAGAAGCTTTCATAGTGAACGTCAGTAGCCACGACTTTTTGGCCCGTAAGACATGACAGTTGGGGTGATGTGGTGAAGGGCCTAAGGAGAAAAGCGGTAAGAGGAGGTGGTGTGACTGCAGCCGCCTTGTTCTGTTTACATTACCCCAAGTCTGCCCCTCAACCGTTCCTCATATGACACCCCAACTATCTACGCAGATGAATTTTCTATACATATGATATTCACCGAGTCTGGTGTCAGGGCCTTGAAGTCCCTCCTTCGGCCCACCCGACCCCCACCACTCGTCCCCGCCAGGTCCGCAACGGGACGGGGCCTCCCGAACCTAACACCATCATCCGCACCAAGGCAAAGCTTCCTTACAAAAATAGGATATCTAGAGATTCATTCCAAGAAGATGAGGGCCAGAGACGAAAGCTTCATTGCTTAAGGCTTTTCAAGAATAGGCATGAAAGGCGAGGCATGATATATGATATTGGTGGAGAAAAAGCAGTCAAAAGGGAGAGAAACACTGGACCAGAATCCAAAAAGACCGGCGACGAAGCCCTCGAACCAACACATCTGGTTACGACATTGTGTTGCCCAATTCGGCTCAGAAAATAATGATTCGTATCGCGCTTGTTCGTGGGTATACTGGATGTTTTCCATCAAACAATGCATGGACGCCTCGGTGAGAAGCTCCTTATTCAAAGCACAGAGAATCCAACCGTGTAATTTCAGTGAAGCCTTTAGTTGAGACTCGTGATTGCTGGGCTCCGCGGCTACTATTAGTAGTATCTAGTTCGTATTTCTTTGACACCAGTGAAAAAAATAGAAAGCAAAACATGCACGATTCGCGTCTCGCACATGTTCACCGCCTTTGTTTGGGCCATTACGTTGGTCGCCCGATACGCCATCGTTAGATAATAGTAAATTTAGTTCTACATGATTTCGTATTCCCTCTACGTCCTACTAAACGCACATGCAATGTCTGAGCTCAACGAATGGAACTGTGGCCCGGAAGGGCTACCTTTATCTGTCAGACGGTATACCTATCGGAAAGAAGATTTCCCGCAAATCATTGACCTTGAGCGCGAGCGCCTTTATCGTTCACTGCATCCTATTAGAACTATGACGAATGGAATATACCATGATGGAAATTTAGACTCTTTGGAGGAGTCTGAAGATGTTGTTGAATATGTTGTTTTCTCTATTGATACGGCTACCTACAATCGTGACTTCCTAGATCCGAATACCGAACCAAACCTTTCTATCCACACCACATTCGATCGACATATCAATTCATTAGCCGTCAAAATGATCCTTCACGAACACGAAGAACTCTCTATTGCTCTCGAATCAGCTATGGGGGACGCATTAGGTCCCATGGGGCTTGAAAGATCGATCTACCACTACGGTTCCACCACATTTTCTGTGGCCAATGGCTCCAAAGAACCAGATGCTGCATGGGGCCCAAGACGAACACCACCTGGAACTCCGCGAAGACCTACTGTGGTAGTGGAAACAGCAATCACTGAGACAAGCGCCAAACTGCGTCGTGATGTTGGCCGGTGGCTCGACCCAATCGATGGTCTCGCAAAGATCGTACTAGCCCTAAAGGCAGACCGACGGCGCCCCAAAATCACCATCGAGAGATGGCAATATACTGGTGCAAACACAGAGATTGAACTCGTTCAGACCATCGAGATCATAGAAAGCAGTCCAGGTGACGAAGTCGCAGTGAACGGTGGCCCGCTCCTTATTCCCTTCCATCTTCTCTTCCTCAGACCAGCCGAACCTCCTAGAGAGCACGATATCGTTATTGATGAGCAGGAGCTCAAGGATATTGCCCAGTTGATCTGGGAGATTCAGTTGTCGGATTGATGCCTTCACTTTGGTGTGGCTTTCTCTATTTTTATACTTTGTCTAGATAAGTTGTGTCGTCTCTCAAGATATGCCATGAGTTAAGGATGCAAAACCCTAGCGTTTCCACACTAAAAAGCAACCCCCAAGGTCTTAAGTCTAGACAAACAGATGTGTAGTATTAAAAAATTTAACGAAACTAGATACTGTCGGCGAAGAACTCTTGCGGGTAATGGAATTGTTGAAAAATATTGTCCTCGCCGTCGGTGGACTCGTCACCAAGTCATATTGGTGGTTGTGAGATCGGAGCATCTGAGACTGGGAGGCATCTACCCAGTCGGGCTGTGAGAAATGGGAAAAACAAAGCAAAAACAGAAACAAAACATACAACAGCAGGAATTCGCATGAGTATGGTCGCCCACCATACTACTAACCTGCCGGCGTACAACTAGCTAAAACACAGGAGACTATAGTAAGTTTACGTGCCGCTAGCTAGAAATTAGAAGACATGACAAATCGCTGAGCTGCCATACTAGCTAAGAGTTGTTCCTGGTTCTAATTACATACCGTGCTACGCTATTAATTTAGTGAAAAGTCCAACTTATTTGCTTGTAGTCTCACGCTCCTTGTTTTCTTATCATTTTTATTTTTACAGCTGACATGCTAATACGCGGTCATGGAACGTTACCCTTTGTTTGACGTAAAATACGCGTATATTTGGTTCAGCCGGGTGGGGCCATTCCTCTCGGTAATCTGTACATTACGAGAGGGGCGGAAATGACTAGCTAAAATCATAATAAATAGTTGGCGTTGAGTCCCTGGCTTGGCTCTGTTTTATTCCCTTCATCACCACCGAGCGATTCTGTTTTCTTGCCTGACCAGTCAGAATGGAGGCCGGGGAAATTGAAACACCATTACATCATGTTTCTCCACGACGACAACTGCTTGAATTGTTATCACTGAAAGTAGCCACCGATACCACTCCGGGAAATGGCAGACTTTTCAGTTTCTTACAACATCTATCTCAGCAGAATGGATGCCAGGTTGTTGCGCGAGGTAGTCCGCGCGAGCTTAGCGGCATCGAGTGGTTAATAATCGGTAAGTAGCACCGGCCCTTGCTAGGCGCGACAAATAAATCTCTAACCAAGAAGTATAGAGTGGGAAAACTACGCCGCCAGAGAAATATTTCTCGCGTCAGAGCTATTTTCCAAATTAGAAGAAGTTCTCGCACCCCGCTTCTTGAAACGTGACCTTGTCTGGCCAATTGGTGATTGTCTGCAAATAATAAGGGCAAACCCTGCTTCTCCGCCGCAAAAGCTTTATGAGATCTTGACTGTTTATTTTCCTGCGGACTTGGATGATACTACCGTGTTGTCTTTGGAAAAATGTTACGGCATGATACACTGGCATGAAGAGCCCGACTGGGATTCTCCAGAGAAACCACCTCATCCCATGGTAGGATTTCTTTCTCAATATCATGCATGGATGGATGGGAAAATTGAGTACCGTGGACAGGCCGCTCGACGTTTGGTTTACTTTTTCAAATTCAAGGATGAAGAAGCTGAGCAACACTACAAGGAGAATATGAGATGGGGCTCGCGTATCCGTAATGGACGGAAAGCTTGGGAGGTTATGGACCATTTACTTGAAGATTTGGAAAATTTTGGTATGCTAGGATATGAGTCTCGGCATGTCCGGTTCTTAGAGGTGAAGGACGGTATCTCAGAGAATGCGTATTTTCCGCTGCCTCCTCCACTCCCTGTCGTCCTTGATATTGACATGACTAGGGAGGAGGCGATAGCATCTTATCAGTTTCCTACCGAATCTGATGATGATGACTTATAGATAGAGAAAAAGGGATCGGAGCCTGGTCGGATATCGGTGCCAGGAGAGAGAGGTCTTTATTAATTGGTAGCTGGAGAAATGGTAAGTGGTGGATGAGCGCAATGGGGTTGCGATGGAAGATCCTTGCATCACTGTCTTCGACCATAGTGTCTACAAACATCTTAAAATAACAGATATAAATAACTTCTCTCTAGGGTGTAGCCCTAAAAAATATACTACATCTCTTCTATGTCTTCAAGTTGGGAAAAGATTTACTCTAGTAGTATTAGTCGGATATCAATAAATACTACTATATATCCTGAACACTATTAGGTTACTACTAAAATATTGTACTAGGCATGCAGTATTCACTGCGGTTGTGAGGACTCAAATATTGAAACATCATAGTATTTCGACGAAAAGTAACAAAAGCAGAGAAGAAAAGAAGACAGAGAGAGAGAGAGAGAGCTCTCATCGCAAGTATCGTACATGAACTAAATAGTACTAAGCGCTGGGCAACACCTTTCCTCCCACGAAACTCTTCGAGTATTCCAAAACATTTTGCATCTCATATTGCCGCCGATGGCTGAAACAGAATTGCAGATCTTGTCTGATCTTCATTTGGAATCTCCTCAAGCATATGCTATTTTCCATATTGAAGCCAAAGCGCCATACCTCGCATTGGTCGGCGACATCGGTTACGTCAAGGATAAGGATTTCTTCAATTTCCTTCGCAGACAACTCAATGCATTTCGTGTTGTGTTTCTGGTTGTGGGTAACCATGAACCCTATCACAGCAACTGGTTCGAAACCAAATTGAAGATCAAGCGCTTCATAATGGACTCGGCGCCCAAGTCAGGCGAGCCGCTCGGCCAACTTGGTTTCCTCGATAAAGCACGCTACGACATTTCATCAACAGTCAGCGTTCTGGGATGTACTCTTTTCTCACAAGTGGCACATGATCAAAAAGAGAATGTCGGTTTCGGCATAAATGATTTCTACCATGTTGATGACTGGTCCCTTGATGCTCATCAAGCAGCGCACCGCGCTGACCTTGACTGGCTCAACCATGAAATCGATGTGATTTCGCGCCTAGAACCTGATCGCAAGGTTGTCGTGCTCACCCATTATTTTCCACTGGACAATAAAGAGGTTGTCGATCCTCAAAATGCAGACAGCAAGATCTCCTCTGGTTTTATGACCGATCTGTCTGGGGAGACTTGCCGGAAGAGCGGTGTGGTGAAACTTTGGGCCTTTGGTCACACACACACTTCAATTGCGACTTTAGTGAACCGAATCATGTTACAAGATTTATTTCGAACCAGAGGGGGTACTACTTTTGCTAGGCGGCAGGCTTTGACAGCACGAAAACATATTGTATCTAGGAAATTACGAGACGACAGTTTTTACTGAACTAGTCGTCAAATGAATGATTGTCCCTGTATGATTCTCAAGTATATTCTATCGTCAAGCGATCGCTTGAAAACAAAGTACAGCGAAGCTGTTCCAGAAGCAAAAACATCGACGAATCACCCTTTTTGAGAGCAAAAAAGAATCCTTTATACTCATCCGCCAGGTTGTTCCCATCAAAGATATCCGTTTCATCCATGTATTCCAGTATATATGTCAAGAGTGCCATCCAGTAAGTTTCATAGATAGTGTTGTAGTCTCTGCAGAGGAGAAGGATCAAAGCTTCGCAAAACCTAGTAGTACTTGGGATTCGCACGAGTGAATACTCCGGTGATAGCCGTCCTTGGCCACGGCCAGGAATTGCTGATGGAAGCCGAACATCTGAAGCACTTAGAATATCTAGGGACTTCTCGAACCGACAGTCATCAAGACCTTCAAATTCCCAGAGAGTGTCAGACTTTCGGTACAAAGATAATGCAAGCTCATCGCTGACGTGGACGTGTTCCGAAGGAGGCCGAGCCTTAAAACCTCGCAAATGAGGGCAATTCAGCTGCTTTGCACAAGGAGGAAAGCCGGAATGCTCAAGAGCATACGAAGCTTTCTCAATTTTATCATCAGGAATAACAAAAGCTACATCCTGTCATGCTGTTCAGTAATTTTCCTATCAGAAGAAAAGCAGGTACAAACGTCAGTGATTGTTGGGACCCCGTAAATTGTCAACAGATAATTGCCCCAGAGGACATTTGGTACACCAACGGAGCCCAGTATCTGACAGAACTTCATAACAAGCTTGCCGCAAAGTTTGTCATCGTCAGAAGCATCAGTCATGATTGATATATAGCTAGGATAAGTTGCGTGAAAACAGCGTGCCCGACGCGCTTTTCCAAAACGAATAAGGGTCGCGTCTCATCATGTGATCACGCGGGAAAATACTTAGCCCGGTACCCGGTTCGTTGATAGGGGCATCAGTATTTTTGGGTAATGGGAGCTCCTGGGGCCGTTAGCCGTCGTTCCTAGGGCCCGTCGCATTAGTTCCCAGGGGTTGAGGGTCTCACGTATCTGTTGATGAGGAGCGTGTCTTTCAGATGAATAATCAATATTAAACAGATCTATAGTCGACTCTAGATACGAGACGTAGCGCGAGGAATCGAACCCAGATAAGCTATGTGGGTCCGTGTTCTCCGCTCAGTGTGTACATAAACAACTCGGAGTATAGTCTCGGGTATCGGGTCGGGTAATGATCATTTACTAAATGGGGGATATCACTAGTAGAATTTAGATGATCCTTTGCAATTAAAGGCGCTGAATTAAGGGCAGAGGACAGGGTCAGACTGGTGTTTTGGGCTCCTGGATGAACTGACCCCTGGAACAAATTTAAAGTGGTTCCCTGCCGTGTGATATCTTTGTGACAATGTGAATATCCACTAAGGCATAAGTAGTGCTATAGGCACAATACCCTCTCTAGTATTTCGCATGAATCTGCGATCCACATCTTTCCCTTCGATACTGTTATATAGTCTTGTATTCTGAGATCATGGTTACCTTAACTCCGGCTTTTATCAAGGTGATTGGGTCTGAAACTTGTATAATATCTCGGTTTTGTATTGTCATACCTTACAAATGATCAAAATGGGGGTTTAGGTGGGTGGATCACAGATTTATGCTGCCAGAGTCCTGAGGGTACAAAGTACTTTGCACATACTGTAACTTGAGGCCAAACTTGAATATGTGTGGAATTCGCGCAACTAACTCCACTCAAAACACTTACACACTATCCATGTCCCCCTATTTCAAGTTTCAGCCCCTATTCAGGTGGGGACGGCCCTATCTGGCGAATACTGCGCGTACCTTTGCCTACGCCGACTTGAAGATCTGCATCATACGCTATATCTATGAGTCACGAGTGAGTTATTTACATGCCAGTAAATTTTTTACAGAGTATCAAGACGAAATTTGATCCACATGGGTTTAGGGGGCCAAATACAGAGAGAAGTTGGAGATAAACGCGTGCCTCGCGTAGAGATTACTACTGTGAAGCCAATCACGACAGGAGGAGGGGGTGGAGTTTGAGTAACTATTTTATTTAGAAATATAGAAATGCCCTTGCTCTTATGGCCTCTTCCAAATGTATTTTCACCCTTTTGAAAACACATTCTTTTGATCTACTTTGTTCAAGCTGGACTGCACGCTCTTTCGATCATAGCCATGATCTTTGGTCCACGTAGCAGAGAATGGCTTGCCATTGTCAGCCACCTAGTTCTCCTTGCAAGCATCTTCAATGTTGTTCAAGGCTTCCCGGTTGAGTTCAATCAGACCATTGCCTCTGTTTATGTGGAAAGGCGCAACTCGGAACCATCTACCGACACATGGACAGATCCTGGAGGAGCCTATACTGGATTCCGTTTACACAGCTCGTGTGTCAACCACCAAGATTTCTTTAGGAGTGTACTGGATAATATGCATACTGTTGTGAGTCCTCTATGAGGCTTAAGTCTTTGCTCGTGTCAACTTCTAGCCCGTGTAAATTGTTAACTGGCTGTGTTTGCCTTCAAATAGACATCCAGTGCCAAATCATCTCTGTCTACAATCCAGACCGCATTGGCCAAAGACCGCAGGAAAATGCGCCCCACTGAAAGGTCATACATTGATATTTATCTGTCACTTTATGGAGAATACAAGGCCTCTGATAAAGCGCTCTGAAGAATGCCCAGGCCAAAGTGAAAACATTGTCAGGTACGCCTGTCAACCTTTCAATTGGGCAGATATCTTTGGTCGGCCAAAAGCTAATTTGTGAGCACAGGCTTCGTGAGCAAATACAATCAAGGAAATTCTACGAATGGGTTCAAAATCGACGTATATTGCGATGAAATCGTTTGGAAGACTGATGGTACAAAGGACGAGGACGGAGACTGTAAGGTTCCCTTGACTTCTATACTACGAGTATTTCTCTTCCTTTGTCTTGATATTAATCTATTACATGGAATAACAACAGACGTCTACGCATTGGATGATCCACTGTCTATTCCGACCGGGAGAGAAAACAAGGACAGTATCTGCAAAGAAGAAAATGGCGCCCAAAAGACACTTGCATTTGTCACCAGCAGTAGAGATAACAGTAAGGACTTTATGACTGTCTGTCCCAGAGCCTGGAAAGCGTGGACAGACAAAACCCTCGTTTCTAAGAAACAGGAGCCTCTGAAATCGCTTCTGACCGAAAACATCGATGAAGTCTTGGACAGCACTCCTGAGAGTCTGTTTTTACACGAACTGAGTCATGCGGAATCATACTTTGGCAGGTCGGGTAGTCTGAGTAAGCCGACCCCTCCCTTCTTTATCTTGCTCCTTCATTCATCGTAGATCACTGATGCTGATTCTACGTTCGACGCAAAGACGACGAGGCCTTGAACTATGGTACAGAAGCCTATGAATGGGTCGACATCAACAAACTTGCAAAGCAGGATAAAGATCAGACATCACTGGGGAAGATGTAAATTTGCTTACCATTGAACAAAGTCTCGTCAGAGCTAATCGGTCAATTCAGACATATTGATGTACATGATTTCTGGTAAGTACCACTGTAGTTCAAATCAGCTAACCCATTACTAACTATCTTATCCTTTCATTTAAATCAGGGCTCTATCTCAGTGAAAAAGCAAATTGGGGAGATGGTACTTGCAGAGATTTCAAGAAGGTGAACTGATCTTGAAACATGTAGAAACTTCACACCCGGGAGTCTGTCGGTGGAATTTCTATACCAAGAGATGTGTCGTCTGGTAGTAGCTTGAGGTTTCAACAAAGCATGGAAACAAGCAGATCTGTCCAAGGTTGTGCAAAAAAGGTATTCTATTCCTTTATCTGCTCTAATTATATGCCAAATTAGCCCTGTAAATTTGCAGGAATATAGGAGATAGCAGGTGATATCGCGAAAATTACCTATAGTTCAACTCTTTATTTTTTGATAATTCCCCTTTGTACTGACGTATTCGCTTTACATAGGTATTAGTGAGTGTTGCAGTGCAAATACACCAGACTGGTCTAGTGCATGCGTTCGTTACAGCGTAAAAGTGGGGGCTACTTACTAGTTAGTTAACTAGTACAATACACCGTAGTAACCTGTGTCCACCGCTGACCTCATCGGCATAAGACGAGCGCAGATCTACCAAGAATCCTTTTCTGCCAGGTGCCTTCTTTTTCTTTCGTTTATTTGTTCACCATGTTGATTCTCAAAGTACCCCCCGAGCTTTTGATTCAAATCGGGAAAGATGTGGAATGCTCCGATCTGAATCGTTTTCTTCGATGTCATTCTCATCTTTACAGCATTCTAAACAACCTCCTTTATCAACGTAATATTCACAACATCTCTGCATTATGCTGGGCAGCGGCTGAGGGTTCTGAATCTACTTTCAGAAATTTCATTGATGCTGGGGCAAATGTTCAATGGGAATCTCAGTACCTCGCCCACTCGGTACAACACCATGGAAGACGTTTCCGATATCCACTTGAAATTGAGATGATGAAAGAGCATCCAATATCCCATGCAGCAGCTCAGGGTCATGCAAGAATCGTGGAATATCTCCTCGATCTAGGAGCCGATATTAATTATCGAGATCGGAACGGTTTAACGCCCCTTGCTCTCGCTGCACGCGAAGGCCATTTGAATCTGACTCGGAAACTCATATTACTGGGCGCAAAGCAACTATCACACGACAAAGAGGGAAGATATCCACTTGTGCAAGCCGCATCAAATTGCCACCACGATGTTGAAGACTATCTCTTCGATCAGCTTCGCCAATACCCTTACAGCAAACCAAACCCCCGCTTAGACCTCTACTGGATGTTGAAATACGCCGCAGAGCACGGCGATAAAGACCGAATACGGTACCTCCTGGCACAGGGAGCAGATGTGAATTTTCAGCTATCCATAGAAAGTCATCCGCCTCTATGTGGTGCGCTTCTATCTCCACGACCAAGAAGTACCACCCAGCTTTTATTAGATTATGGAGCAGACCCAAACGGAAAGGCGTCACCATCGAAATATAAATCAGCTGGGAGATCTGAACGGAAGCAATCTACAGTCAATCTTGCACTTCAGAGAGACGAGAGCCACTGTCTAATTAATCTCCTAATACAATACGGGGCAGTAGCTCAATATCACAGCCAAGCTTTGATTACTGCAATTCGCTATGAAAAGACGAGGGAGTTTGAGTATTTGGTGGAGAAGGGTGCCAGCTTGTCTGCGAAATATCGCAGATTATCTGTCGCTGAAAGGGCTATGAATTCTGGCTATCAACCTATTATCGACATTTGCTTGAAGTATGGAGTTCGTTAAGATACAGCGACTTTTTGGTCCCATTTACACAGATTGAATCTATGCCAGCGAGATTATTGCGATGAACACCCTATAGACCTTGTTTACCGGTACAGAGATGAGGTCGTAATAATTTTCCTTTACCTTGAGGTTGAACATGCAGTATCCAAACTCCCAATTGTCATAGCATGTAGCCCAACTTCAGCGCTGGCGCTACCACCCACAAACCGAGACCAATGCGGGCAATACTTCTATGACTGCTCGCACGACCCCCGCCGGTCTATATTTCTCAATTATCTGTAATACTGTGAAGCTAAACATAAGCTACCTAGGTGATTCTAAGCAGCTTTTCTCTCCTGGGAATCGTTGGCCCTCGGTGGCCCATCTATAAGTACCCCCCCCCCCCCGCCGTACCGCATGTTGCAGGTTTTTCAGCACTCTGATTCCTACCTAGATAGACAATAGTGGAGATGGATGGTAGAAGGGAGATAATTAATAATTTAATATTAGCTTCATCCCGACTTCAGTGGAATTTGTAAGATGAACAGAGACTGGTGGCGATGCAAGTGGAAGAGAGTAGGGCTCAAAATATAACATTTTTTCCGGCATCCTGTACAGCTATTAGATTCACTCGTACGTTATTAGATGAATTTACAACAAAGAAAATATTTTCCTGCATGGATTCTCCTATATTAATGTCGCAGCAAGTGGACAAGCAAGCGGCAAGAATGCGGCCTGCGTTGTGGTCAACCATCGGGAGAAGTCATCTTCTTTAACCAAATACGCAGCTTATGCAAGTTATGACTCGAATTTATTCATTGTTTCAAGGTTGTGTAGAACTGCTTAATCTGTGACTGCAGCATCGTGGCTCGGATTTCACTTACTATCAGTAGCGGCAGACTTCGTCGGAAGCGCGTCTACCTAACGGGAGGCGGAGTAGGAAACCACTTGGATGATTAGTAATAAGTAAAAAGCTAACAGACTAACCAATATTCTTGATTTTATGAGCTACATTACGCAGTTTCTTGAGGGAGCTATGCTAATCCCGCTTACCTAGACGAGAACGATATGCGCAGATCTCCTCCTATGGAAGAATAAATTGTGTTTGAATGAATTATAGGCCTCTATGAATCTTCTTAGTTTCTTTCTTTACCTTCCAGTGCGCATAAATCAATAATCAGATCTGGTGGCGTCCACATGGGAAACCCTATAATCAAGATACTTATTAGTATTATGATAGTCACTTAACTCTATAACAGTACCTACTCTTAAACTTAAACTAGTAAAAATTAGAAGAGCACTACTAGTCTAAACCTAAACCTACTTATATCTATAGTTATACTAATTATCCTTAAATAGACTATAAAGAAGATAGTCTATATCCTTAACTATAACTATATATTATTCCTATAACTTTATTATCAGCTTATATTCAATAGTTAGGTCCTACTTTATATACTAGAAATAGTTAGTGAATAGCTTATATAATTATTTATGCCTCCCTTATATTGAAAATATCTTCCTTAACTAGGCCTAGTAGAGAGTAAGAAATTTCTTACTCCTAACTTAATATAAAATTGATAAAATTTAGATATACAGACTTTTAGACGGAAAATGTAACGCATCGCAGTGGGTATTCTCACCCCTCTCGCCCCTTTCTCACCTCTCTCATCTCCAGAATTCTCACCCATATCACCCGCACTCACCCTAACACCCAAGCCAACGCTCCTTTAAGATCCAGGGCTCCTGGGTTATTGACCACGTTTAGTATGTGGCTTAAGTACGGTTGAGCAGACGGGAAGCCCTGTTCTCCACATCCTATAGTTGTATGTATCGACTAGCACTTTGAACAGTTTTATGTAGTGCATAAAAGGCTACTACCAGCAACAATGCGGCGTTTTGAAAACTATTATGCGATCACTAGATATAGCATGCTATTTGTCTTGTTTTTCTTTTTGGCCGTCGGTTGGTCTCTGTTTTGTATGCGCAAGACCTTGTGGTGCTTTTTGGCTGTTGTAAAATAATCAGCTAGTATATAAGCCCCTGGTTCTCCAGTCAACTACCTAGAGGATGCAATCTAGCCCGAAAGGAAAGATTCACTAGAAAACTCAATAATGATGAGTAAATATGTTCTGATCAAATAAATATGTAATTGTCATCGATAATTAATCTATGTAGTATATTAGCGAGTATGGCCGGGGAACTAATCCAAGCCGGCAATCGGGAATATAAAGAATCTAGAATCTAGAAAGCAAAGAAAGTAACTAGAAGAAGCCAGCAAGATGAGACCAAAGTCATCGAGAAGAGGCTTATCCGGGAACCAGAGTCATTGGTGAAGAGAGGGATGGTAGCACTTGTAGTCGAGGGGCCAGATCCACTTTGGTAACCGCCCAACGAAGAGGATACAGAGGCAGGCAGAATTGAAGAACTCGCGACCTTGGTGATGCTGGTTGTGAAAGATGCATCAAGTTTGGGCGTGGAGACGGCGGTGGAAACCTGAATTTCAATTTCTTCGGTATGAACAGGCTTCTTGTTGGTGCTTGTGGTCTGAGGAGTTTTGATAAGAGTCAATGTTGTTGTGGAGTTTGATGACAAGTCAGAGCCAGGGCCAGAGCCAGAGATAGAGCTTAAGTCAGAGCTTAAGTCAGAGCTAGAACCAGAGCTAGAACCAGAGCTAGAACCAGAGCTAGAACTAGAGCCAGAAACACCCGATGTAGCCGCAGAAGCCGCAATTGTCTCAATATCAGTAACTGGGCAAATTGTGGTTGCGACAACTATAGTTTCGGTGGTCAGGTGAGTGGTCTTTTCATCAGCAGGGCAGTCGGTAACACTCGACGGGCAGGATGTAATGGTTGCAATGTGTGTGCTCAGGATCCTGGAGGTAGTATAGTCTGCCTCGTTACCACCAAATCCAACACCGGCACTAACAGTTGTCCCCACGGCGGTTTGGGTGGCCTCGGCTGGGCTCACTGGGCAGACGGTCGTAGAGACAACAATTGTCTCGGTTGTAACATGGGTAGTCTTATCACGAGCAGGGCAATTGACCACACTGGATGGGCAGGCTGTGATGGTTGCAGTGCGGGTGGTCAAGACTGTAGAGGTGGTATAGTCTGCATCATTACCACCAGCACCAGCACTAGTAGTTGTTCCCACGGCGGTTTGGGTGGCCTCGGCTGGGCTCACTGGGCAGACAGTCGTAGAGACGACAATTGTCTCGGTTGTGATATATGTGGTCTTATCACGAGCAGGGCAATTGACCACACTGGATGGGCAAGCTGTGATGGTTGCAGTGCGGGTGGTCAGGATCGTGGAGGTGGTATAGTCCGCATCATTACCACCAGCACCAGCACTAGTAGTTGTCCCCACGGCGGTTTGAGTGGCCTCGGCTGGACTCACTGGGCAGACAGTCGTAGAGACGACAATTGTCTCGGTTGTGATATATGTGGTCTTATCACGAGCAGGGCAATTGACCACACTGGATGGGCAAGCTGTGATAGTCGCTGTGCGGGTGGTCAAGACAGTGGAGGTGGTATATTGATTTTCGCCCGAGCTGGATCCTGCACCGATTGTAATGGTTGCTGACGGAATATCGGAGCCAGTCTTTGACTCAATGTCTGAAGTGGAGACGACACCTGTTGAGGTTGAAGTGCGAAGAGGGCTTGAGGTCGGTCGAGTACTGGTGGCGATAGCTGATCCATCTGAAGTGACGACGTGGCTCGAATGATCAATCGGAATGCTGGAGGACTGGGAGCGAGTCAACGCGACGGATGAAGTGCCGAATGGCTGGACTGGAGTTGACACAGAGGCAATAGGCGAGGAAGATACAACGAGGGAAGGTATTGTGGGCGAGGACGACACCACTTTGGGGGAGGTTGAGAGAAGAGGCACCGCAGAAGATCGTGATTGTGAAGATGTCACAACAACTGGTATGCTGACTGAAGTGGGGGAAGAGAACGCCACAGAAGATTTAATCACCGAAGATGAGGACACAACGACTGGTGTGCTGACTGAAGTGGGGAGAAGAGATGCCACAGAGGATCGTATCACCGAAGATGAGAACACAACGACTGGTGTGCTGACTGAAGTGGCCGAAGAGGTTGGAGTGGAAGTTGGAGTGGAAGTTGGAGTGGAAGTTGGAGTGGAAGTTGGAGTGGAAGTTGGAGTGGAAGTTGGAGTGGAAGTTGGAGTGGAAGTTGGAGTGGAAGTTGGAGTGGAAGTTGAAGTTAAAGTTGGAGTAGGTGTTGGTGTCACAGTTACAGTGGTGCAAATGGTGGATGTGTCCCCGGAAATTATAACGTTGTCGAGGTCAATTGCCGCATCAGCATAAACTCTGGAGCCGTCCGTGCAGTAGGCGTAGATTTCGAAGGTATGAGTTCCAGATGTGTGTGGTGTGTACGACGAGGACAAAGTGCTCCAACCGACGGTGTTCTCATAAACTGACAATGCCTGAATGGCGAGACGTCCAGCCGTTGTAAATGAATCCATAAACATGGATAATTGACAGCTCATTAATATATGCGCTGCGTTGGGAACAAGACGGTAGTCAAATGAGACGGTGTAGGCATTGCCCGCGACTAAGTTGGGAAGGCGCTGATAGATCAACATGACCTGAGAACCAGATGCTTGGAGGTAGGAAGATCCAGCAGACGCATCTCCACTAACTACAGAGCCTGAGGTACCCGATGCGTATCCCCAGTTTGAAAATCCGTCTTCAAAAGATCCATTCTCAATGGCATCCAAAGAGGTGCACGTAACGATTTCCTCTCCTGTAGCTATAATAGGCCCAAGGAGGAGAGCCAAATGGGCCCATTTTCGAGGCTGGAACACCCACATTGGAAATGAGCTTAATGAATGACTTGAATGAGAGACTGTGAAGCAAAAAAAAAAAAGAGTGTGAAATGGCCAAGAGAAAAGGAGCGTCAGCGGAATAATGCTTCGCGGCCGATACTGTTTATATGGGTGTTCCAATCGGCTTGGAAGTCTTTTAAACAAAGCGATCGGAGTTGCCGTTCAACTAAATGGACTTATAGAGTAATATTTACCGGCCATCGGCGTAAAGAGCCGACTTCCAGAATCTCAATCGAAAGAAAAAGCCTCTAGTCCACGCTATTTGTTTTTCTAGGCCGTGTTAGGATATATGTGGGGTCGGCCTCATTTATGATTGGCGGGAAGCCTGCCCCGACCTTGCCCCCACCACAATACAAAAAGCGACGCTAGTTTGAGATGATTTGAGATCCAGGGCTTTTTGGGTATTAACTGTGTTTAGTATAGGGCTTAAGTACGGCTGAGAGGACAGAGAGCCCTGTTTTCAAAACAATCCGGTAGTAGATACTGCTTAGAGTTGATTGACATAGTAACTGGATAGCTAAGACCAAGGTGTGAAAATATACCGATTTGGAACTTGGAAATATATGAGCTCATACTACTACGATGGCTATGAGAACTATTTAGATGGTCGAGTTATTTTTCTATTACGTAAGAACGCGTCAATTATACTGCATTTTACATTTTCAAGTTCTTCCTGTCCAACCTAGTATGTCATCTATAGGATGCTGTCAGTGTCCCGTGACACCAGACATACCTGAGTATCTCCTTCCCTTTGAGGAAAGGAAAAAGATCATCTTCTACAACATTCATTTTCACGACCATAGAGAACCTGAGAATTAGTATCACGTCCTTGTTTCGATCTAAAGACCTCCAGGTTTCCTTATCTACAAGAAAGGGCAGACAAATCAGTCAACATTCGACCCTCGATTCCCGTAAGACGAGAACCAATACGATGAAACCAGCCACCGAGACTGATGCTCTCCGCGCGATTATCGAGGCTCCTGACATTGGCGGTATCTGGCTCCCGGTTCCGGCTATTTACTACGAGGAGATTGCTGAAGCGGCCGAGGGTAAAACCAAGGCCTGATTTGACCGAGTCATCCATCGACATTTGGTAAATTATATCCTCGAAGAATATCTCTGATGATATATGCTAATGATACTCAGCGGTCGTGCTTTCTCTTATCAAATTTCAATCCCAGCAACGGCGGCTACCCCCTGCATGTCCCTTTACTCGCTATCACCTCGAGCGAGGATACGATCTTTTAAAGTACAGAGCCGATGTCAACGCGCAGTATCCGCAACGCAGCCAATATCGTCAACGCAGCGACCATCTATTCTTTTGGCATATGCACTACCTTCAGTGGTGCCGGCGAGGACGACATCCTTGAGGAAATAACTTTCCTACTCGACATTATCGCGTCAGGCAGTTTATCAACCATTTCAACATATGAGCCGTGACTACGATGAGGCGTGCTTCACCAAGCTTTACGGCGATCCGGCTGACACTGGATAGTCCAAGCAGAGAAAATACTGAAAGCACTTACGGCACGCTTAGTCCGTGCGGGGATGGAGTTCGTTTGTTTGCAGAAGATGGCTGCCGGCTGCGGATTTCCCGGTCGAACAAATAGGGCCAGAAAGAGATGGAGATTTGGGGAAAGTCTAAGCATCTACTTTAAGCATCTACTCGAGGAATGAAGAGAGTTCAGGAATCTCCTAAATTATATTGAGAGTAATGTGAAGACTGTACCAAACCATCGGGTGTTCGGTGGTGTTCGGTGCGTTTTAAATATCGTGGACAAGGATGCTGGAGATTCCGGACATCGGTGGAGCGCAACTTAGTACCTTGTTCTTAGTTATTATATTCCTCCTAAAGCATATTATTCTTATCATTACCAAGTATAATACCTATTAGAATATAACTTTCTTAGAAATTTTCTTTATTAAGCTCTTTTTTTTCTTAAAGATTATTTCTTATATAGAGTAGAAGTAATAAGTACTAGTATACTAGGCCATGTATTAGAAGTAGTACTAGTTAGAAGATTTAGTCTTCTTTAGAAGATCCTTGGAATATACTAGAATATCCTGAAATAATTATACAAAATTTATACTAATAGAAAAGGAATAATTGATACTATTCTGAAATATCCGAATTGTCGAATAATATAAAGTAGTTTCCAATTCTAGAAAATGTTTAGATAGCTAAATATATATTGCTATAACTTTATTACTCTAGACCTATATTTATATTCGTTAAAGTAATTATGCGTAGATAGTTTTAATTAGAATTTTTTAGTGAGATATATTAGTTGTTATAGGTTGAAGAAACTTGGAGCTTAGAGCTACAGGCTCTCAACGGCGATTTATCTTCCAAGGTTTGGTTAAGTTGGTAGCTTTCTCGCCCGACAGTACAATACTGGTATTTGGATCTAATGATACAACAGTAAAACTCTGGGACACGGCAACAGGTGCGCTATAGCAGACTCTTAAGGGCTATTTGAGTCTGGTTCAGTCGGTGGCCTTCTCGCCCGACGGCGCGCTGCTGGAATCTGACTCTAGTGACAAAACGATGCGGCTTTGGAACACGACGACAAGCGCGCTGCAGCAGATCATCGAGGCCCATTCAGGTTCGGTTGAATCGGTGGCATATATGTCTCCCGAGGTCCTCTCTTGGTGAGATCACACATATGGCAGGAATTGTATATATTACTAATACTCCAGGGCCAGGGGGCGGACGGTGTTTTTTGGGTTGATGATGTTGGAGATTCTCTTAGACCCAAGCCTCCACGCGTGGCAAGTCTAGATCTTTTACAGGCATGAGTCAACATGAGCACGTCTATTCAAAGCATCCATTGATATTTGACCGACCCCAGGAACAAAAATTTCACAGGGATGGCACCTAGGTAGAGCACAGCACTAAGTATTGAGATCCGGAGATCTCCGCTCCAGCTGGATATTTAGACCATCCAGCCAG
Source organism: Penicillium manginii (assembly GCF_028828005.1). Lineage (NCBI taxonomy): Eukaryota > Fungi > Ascomycota > Eurotiomycetes > Eurotiales > Aspergillaceae > Penicillium > Penicillium manginii. The sequence goes on along the minus strand of NW_026643102.1, from coordinate 1,557,454 downwards.
CCTTTTCTTTTTTTCATATTCATCATTCATCATCTCTTGAGATAGCATAATTCGTTCATATTCCTTCTAACGTCTTATTTTCCTCTAGTGCCTTCATCAACAGAGCATTAAGATTCAGGGGCTATTCAATATTGGGCGTCCTGATCATGAATTCTGCTATAAAGAAATATAGCTAGACTGTTGATAAAACGAACTCAATGAATGATGAAGCTAATGGTTAGGGCGATAGATCATGAAGGGAAGAGGCAAGCATAGTAACAAGCTGGTCCAATCAACTAGATGCCTAGCACAAAACGGGTTTCCCAGAATGAGGCACATCAGTGACATTAATACCTGATAGAGCTTTCACGGTCGTGGTTTGCATCGGACGGTACTCCAGGTAACCATGGATGCGTCTATCACATCTTCATCACATAATCAAGTCAGGGTCATTAGAGTCACGGAAAAAGAAACTTCACAATATCAGGGAGCTTAGCTAATTAGATCAGTTCTGTATGCGGGTGCTTGAACAACTGGGTTCGGGTTCTATCTTGAGGACTAGAAATAAAACATGAAAATGGTACAAGGTATTATCAAATGTAAGGAGATATGCTGGCTTGGTCATATGTTCTACAATAAGCACGAGTAGACTGCGTACAGCAATGAATCACCTAATGATCACGGAAACTCGCAATGAAAACAGTCCCAGCTTCATAACCAAGAGCAATGGTACCACCCTGTCTAGCTGAGCAGCTGAATTCACGATACTCAGGAGGGAGCCACATCATATTTTCGTTTGCGAAAGTGATCCACTCATTTTTGACGGAAACCTGAGGACTAGACTGACTTGACATTTGGCCGTCAACGGTCTCCATTGAATCGGCATGGATATCAAATGTCTGTAGCTCTTCACAAGTCTTAACATCCCAGACCTTTATTGTCGTGTTACCAAAGAGCCCGAGAAATGAAGATCCTGAGTCAGAGTCCACTGATTGGTCGTCAGGCACTAAAGCCGTAGATCGAACTAAATCAGAGCGGACCTTGAGGGGCTTGATCTCTTTGCCTGTCTTGAAATTCCAGAGCCTGATCGTTGTATCCTCCCAGAGTTTGATCCTTGCATCACCATCCGAGCTAGAGGCTACCATTCGGCCATCAGGAGAGAAAACAACAGACAGTACTGAATCTGAATGGCCTTCTAGGATCTGGAGTCGTTCACCTGTCTGAGTATCCCAGAGCTTGGTTGTTGTATCATTCGAGCCTGAGATCACTGTTTGACTGTCCGGAGAGAAGGCTACAGATTTAATCTCCGAATGATCTTTGAAGGTCCGTATTTCTTTGCCCGTCTCCGTATTCCAGAGTTTGATTGTGTGATCTGCTGAGCCAGAAACTACTGTTCGGCCGTTTGGAGAAAAGACCACAGATAGAACTGACTTGGAATGATCTTCAAGGGTATGTAGTACTTGACCTGTCTGAGTATCCCAAAATTTGATATTTGTATCATCTGAGCCAGAAATCACTGTTTGACCATCTGGAGACAAAGCTATAGACTTTATCTTGGCAGAATGACAATTTACAGTCTGTAGCTTTTTGTCTATGCTGATATCCCAGAGTTTGATGTTTTTATCATGTGAGCCTGAAACCACTGTTTGGCCGTCAGGGGAGAAAACAACAGAGAGAACTCCTCCAGAATGGCCTTCAAAGGTCTTTGATATTTCACGTGTCTTGATATTCCAGAGGTGGATCTTTTTATCAAGTGAGCCTGAGGCTACTGATTCGCTGTCTGGAGAGATGACGACAGACATAACATGGTCAGAATGGCCTTTAAAACTCTGTAGCTGTTGACCTGTTTCAGTATTCCAGAGCTTGATTGTTGTATCATTCGAGCCAGAGACCAGTATTTTGCCGTTTCGAGAGAAAGATACTGAGTTGACACTGTCAGAATGACCCCTGAGAGTTAGTACCTTCTTTCTTGCTTTAACATCCCAGAGATTAATTGTCTCATCCTCTGAGCCAGAAGCTAATAGATAACTATCTGGAGAGAAAGCCACACAATAGACAGAACCACGATGGTCTTTGAAGGTCTGTAGCTCGTTACCTGTTTCAGTAGACCAGAGCTTGATCGTCGCATCAGTTGAACCAGAGGCTATGATTTGACCGTCTGAAGAAAAGGCAACAGATGGGACTGACCCAGAATGTCCCTCAAGAGTGTATAGCTTTTCACCAGTTCTAACATCCCAGAGCTTGATCTTTTTATCAAGCGACCCTGAGACTACCCTTCGGTCGTCTGGGGAGAAGCCTACAGACAAGACAAAATTGGTACTTTCGTCTGCAAATATTTGCAGCTCTTTGCCGGTTTTAGCATCCCAGAGCCTGAGAGTGTTATCAGATGAACCTGAGACCATCGTCTGACCGTCCTGGGAGAAGGCTATAGAGAATACTGAGTTGTGATGTCCTTGGAGAGTCTGTAGACTTGAGCTCCAGGATGTTATCATTGCTGGCATCATCTCTATCTGTTTGAGTTTCTCGTGGATAAACCTTTTGCTGATGATACTTTGTACTGGAACAAAAGCTATCCCAGAACAGTAGAGTTGCAGTGGAGCAATGCCAGCTATATATGCATTTTGAAGTGTAAATCTTCTTGCATCATGCAGAAACTCACCGACTGCAGAATTTTGGTGGCTCTATATCTATTAGCACAGGAGCTTATTTTAATTCTCATATCATTGACTTACATCAACCAGACTTTGTAAATCATTCAACAGCTTGATACTTTCCGATATCATTCCCATCAGGCTCAAAGCTTCAAGCCAGTGGAGAAAGTGATCAAGAAGGAATGGCCGAGCTCGGTGCTCATCGTTCAGAATAACCCCACTCTTCTTCAAATGATAAACCCAGTAAACGCAGGCATATTGAATCTCTGATGGTAGACATAGCTCCAGCTTTTTTTGATCTGGAATCGGACAAATACTACCAGGTGCTGCTAGTCCATAGATATTCTGCTTTAGATGGCCACTACTAGAAAGCAGTAAAAGACATCTCTCTGCAAGCATCTCGTGGGTGGCCTTCTCATCGACAGAAAATTTGTGGGTATCTTCCGGGTTAATGAGGAAGTCTCGGAATGAGTCATGAAATATTCTCACAGGACCATTAGCATCATTTGGAATGTCAAGCACGGAGTGAAGCAGATTCAACTTGTCATTGACGTATCCAGTGCCAATGTTAAGGAGCCTTGCCAGTGCCGCAGCATCAAGGGGATTTGCGAGTGTGGCTATTGAGCCCACGATTGTCTTGAAATTTTTAATTTCATTCCGACAAAGGGAGGCCTTAAGTCCTTGTATCGTTTGTTCCAGGATAAGGAGGTATGTTCCATCTAAGTCCGCAGGAGTCTCATTTTGGAGTATCATTTGAAGTCGTTCGTCTGGCCCGCCGCTTATCCGAGTGTCATTGATGAAGCGACAGGCAGTGGCCGCGAAAATGAACAGCGGGATGGACTTTTCCAGGAGCATTTGAAATGTGTCCTTGTCCGGCCAGCTTGAGTCACCTTTGGGGTGGCGCTGAATCTTGGCCAACCGTGGCTCCAAGAAAATTGCGATATCTTGCTTGATTATATCCTCTCGGATCGCATGAAGCGGGAATTGTTTTACTTTTTTTTCTTGGGCATCCTGGAACGCGAGGCGAACCGAAGACTCAAGCCTGCTAGTGACGAAGAACTTCAACGGAATCACTAGTGAGTCAATCTGCAACAGTAAATCAATTATCATCTCGATGTCCTGATTTTTCTTGCATTCATCAAGAGCATCGATCACAACCGTCATGGCCTTGGAGTTCGGATGTGAGACGGCTTTCATTGGCTCCAGGATGAGTCTCTCAAACTGCAATCTTAGCATCATTGTGCTGATACGGGGTTCAGCTTCGACGGCGCTTTGTATATGCGGAGCCACACCAGGTATTCTCTGCGCGAGCTGGGCAGCAATAGTGGGGAAGAAATAATCGGCACTACTGCGATGGTCCTTATCCCTCTGAAAGAAGAAGCTGGCCGCGAGACGACCCTTCTTGTCGAGTTTATCGGCTACCGTACGCGCGATCGTTGATTTACCGGTGCCAGCCTTTCCCTGAAGCCAGTATAGATGTTCGTCAGGTATTGGGCTCTCGGTCCATTGAATGATATCTTCAAGCATCTCCTGGCGTGTGTGCTCATCGCAATTCACGATCTTTTCATTTTGACGAGAGTCGAACGTAGCATCTTCCACAATGCGTAAACTCTCGTTGAAAGGAAATTGGTAGCAGTTCAATGTTGGAATGGGTGTTCTTTCGCCTGCATCGTCTTTGATACTTAGTTTTCTTGCCTTACTCAACTTCTAGTAAAGGTCTTTCTTACCTCTGGTCCTCATTTCCAAGAACGACCTACTATTTTGAGCCAGGGGACAAATGCAGTTTGCGACAATTTTCCAATCGTCATCGTTCTGACCTGCAAACTTCTGTAAGTTAAAATGGTGTCTTTTAAGTGCATTGCGAGTGACTCCTGCTGAGTGGTCAAGACAGGCTGAGGTCATGGAGACAATAAATTCCTTTTTCTAGTTCTCATTCAGCATGGAAAGACAACTCTTGGAATATGCTGCAAGGCGGCCTACCGATTCGGGTGGATCTGGGTTGCCCCAAACCTTTTCCACGGGACTCGGGAGCGTTTCCCAGAAACAAGAGACAGGAATAGGATGTTTCACTCCTCGAGTTTCTGTATACTGGCTGAATATTTCCTGAAGATATTGACTTCCGCGCTGGGATGTAGTCATGGTCTCTTCCCAGATTTGAAAAGTTGAATCCTTGCCTTTATATTTATGAAGATTTTCAACCCATTCCTTAATTGTAGGGCCATCTCTTCCTCGGAATGGGACGCCAAAAAATACGAGCCCAGTGACAGATTGAAATGAATTACCCCATTGTTGGGGGTTATTGCGGGATCTGCAAAGAGCGTGAATAATGGGCAGCCCCCCCAAAGCTGTGACCAAGGAATATCAATGGACGGGTGGGGTCTTGCTGTATATTCTCTTTAGAAGACTCCAATCAAAAGAATGAGGCAACGGGTACCTTTCGGAGCATCTCTAGAAGTATGAGCAATCTTTCACTCACAACACTCACGAAGACTTTGGTATGTTCTTCGTTGGAGTTACCAAACCATTTGGCAGGGTACCCAAATCTTATGATGCGGGCATTTGGGACCTTTTTTGGAAGCATGTCTTTGTTTTGTAGCCAGTCGACCATACTAGGTTTGTGGACCCAGGTGTCTTCTGGATCAGCTCCAAGACCATGAACGGCAACTATGCTGGAAATAATTTAGCTTCGATCAAATACGATACACCATAAGCCGTACTCAATAGGACATCCTTTTTTTGTAGGCTCGACAAGCACTTTCATATCCCCGCTATCGTTTTTCGTTTCGTCTTCATTCATAGTCTCCACATTATCCTTTGTTTCCATCGGCAGTTGTGGCTCCTCCTTCGGCCATGTCATAACTGCAAAGGTAGATTTCCGCTGTCTATTGTTAATTCTTTCTAACCCAAAATCATCGTGAGAGCTGCTCTCTAGATATGAATTGTGGGATTGTAGAGGCCTATCGAGACATACTATAGGTGAGAATTTGTGGGAAATCCAGATTGTGATGAGTAAGAATGTCAACGACCGCCTCGGCAGCCTTTCTTAAGCTTAGTGGAGCAATAAGAAGACAAGATTATGGTGTAGAAAATGGCTTGATATTCTGTCCATATCCTGTTAAAAGTGAAGAGAGGTAGCAAGTCACATTTATCCTGCGCCCCCTGCCTGTCTGTTTGGCCTGTTTGACCTGTTTGCTTAGAATGAGGGGCTTGACGAGATGTGATCAATCATACACCTAAAGCATGTCACATCTGAAGGGCGCTAAAACTGCACCATGAGTGAGGTAATGGCCACTATCTCGTGTTTTCTTTTTTGCGCTACGCCATCTGCCACCTTGTTTGCGCACCTCAAACACCCCCTCTTTATCTCTCCGTCAGCCTCGCCTTAATTCACCAATCAGTTGCTCAAAGTTTTCACGTTTCCCGAGGCATCCCGCTGACGCATGGTCTACGTGGCATGCCCCAATACCCCGGTGAAATGCGACGCAGGCAGACAAACGAGTCCTATGTAGACCCTCAAAAGAATGTAACCAATAAGGCTGCGACAAGCTCGGTCGGTGGGCCCGCTCCACATACACCTACATGCACCGCCCCAGTGCCCAAAGTTTTGTGCCATCTTCGCCTGAAGTTCTTCCACATTTATCTCAAGCCTATTCTCAACTATGTACCTAGGGATTTCAACATATATACATAAATAAATCACCTCAAGCTTGCGGTAATTCCATCTCAATTTATTATTTTTGTAATCTCAGTCACTTTACTGCTGTGATGGCTGGTACACCAGAGAGGCTGTCATCACCACTTCGCGGAAATCTCGACTCATTTAGTGTACTATATGAATGCCACACTTTTTGTGCCCAAGTCCAAGTGAGCTCATGAATTGAAGAAAATCCGTACAGCCGCTCATAGATTTTAGACTCAAATCCAAGATGAACAGCAGCAAGGTTCCGGTTATTCAACTCCCAGACCCTCTTTCCGAAACATCCAACGTCGCCAAATGCAATCTGAGGCAGAAGTTGACTCCTACCTCGATGAGTCTAACTTGGTAGAGTTTTTCTCCACCATAAAAGTTTTCCTGGCTAATCATTCGATAGGATGATCTCGATATCATTGTAGTGTAAGGGTCCCATAGTCAACCCAGCACCTTGATATTAAGACTTCACAGGGCATTTGCGAGACCTACAATAGCAGACCCAGAAAAAAAATCGTTTACCCGTCTCTCCTGAGCTTTTCAACCGGGTTTCCAAGGCTCTAAACATTTCTCCAGCTTTCTTGGACGTGATTCATACGGGCGTTGCTTCCTTTTCTGTTTCGCCCACTGGCAGGGGAGAAAATAGAGCAACAGGCAGGCAAAGCAAGCGTAATACATCTTATCGTCTGAACTTAGTAGTAAATTTGACTAATCAATCACAGAACTAATCATTCAACAAGCTCGATCACATTCCCATTTTTCCATCGGCTTGACAGTAAGTCAGACAGGTAGAACACGAATCCTGATATTTGGAGCTCAGGCGTGGTCATTATCCGAGTTATTTGGCTATCTAGAGTCAGTTAATATTTCTCTCGGAGATATCTCGGTTTTTATTCCAACATTAGTTCTTGAACTCCAAGCCCGGTGGTTTACTGCAACGATCAACAGTCTAAGACAGCGTATTCGTACCATCGAGGATACAACCGGAATGAGAAAGCCAATCTGTGCTCAAGACTTGCAACAGCCTGCTCAAAACTGGAAAGAGCTAGATATGGTTCCTATCACTGGTGAACTTAGCAGTTTACTTAGTAGATTTTCTTTCTTGAAAATGCAAGCTGAGACTGCATTATACTTGATCCAAAGGATATATCAGCATGCAGTCGGAGGACCTGGATGCACGATTTTTGATCAAAATGGACTTCTCGTCAAGTTAGAAAACACACGAGGCTGGTATCTTGGACTTGTGGCACAGTGCGATTACTTGATGCGACGAACATCTGCTCAAACCGAAACGGTATGTTCCTCTCTCTAATTAATAGCTCAATCGTCCTTGTTTTGGATGATTGAGAATCAACTAAGACCGTTCAAAGAGATGGTAGAAGTATATAGCTAAATTATATTAGGTTTATTCTCTCCTGGCATCTCAAAACAGCATCATAAATATCGAAATTGCTCGAGCATCGAATATAGTAGCTCAGCTGAGTCGAAGTGATAACCAAGCGATGCTCAACCTCAGTGAACTAAGCCGGCATGACGCTAAACTAATGATTGATATTGCACGGGATTCACGCTCTGTTGCACTTTCTACTGCCCGGGACAGTGCTTCAATGAGAATACTCGCTATGGTTACAGTTCTATTTCTCCCGGCTACATTTACTGCGGTAAGTGATGTAAAATCCTTGCTGATCCTAAAATTCTTACAATAGTCTGCAGACATTCTTTTCCATGACATTTTTCAACTTCCTTAACGAAGACAGCCCGAAATTTTCACCGTCAATTTGGATATATGTGGTTACTACTGGCCTTTTGACTGCCATTATTCAAGGAATCTGGGGATTTATGTCACATAGAAGCCACGCTAAACTCATGTCTGACTCACAAAGTGATATAAAAGTGATGCAAAACGACCAGAACTTGAGTTTGTCAGCAGGGAACAGGCTGTGAAGGCTCATGATGAGAACACCTAGACAAAAGGCAGAATATAGCCTGTTTAAATATGAGAATATAATTCTCATTTGCAGTTTCGAATTCAAGTCTTTCAAAGCCTAGCTTTCTGTTCTGAGTTTTGACGACATACAATATTTAGCGATATCCATACCAATTGGTCACTATCACAGTACAACGAAATCCATAGTAAGTGCAGAGTAATGACGCTGCAGTTTGAACTTCTATCTAACATTATTATTGAGCCCGTTTTATGAGCAGTTCAATTTTATCCCTGCAGCAGGGCTAGTTATTATGAAGACTCTAGGAGTAGATACTAAAGGCAAAATGGATGAATAGCAATAATTTAATGATTTTTCAGATATGTGCCAAAGCAAGAAGGGAAAATGCTGGTTGGAAGCTCTTATTGTGCCACCTGAGGCGGAGATTTCCGGAACTCGAGAAAATACAGTGTCTCATGGTTATTCTAGTAATCTGTACATGATAGAATAACACCACATGTACATCGTCTTTGATGAATGGGTAATCCCCACCCTAAAAAGGACTGCTTTTACATTCCATGTAGCGCCAGCAACTAGACCACTTAAATTTGGTAAGAACTTGGCTGCTTCTGCAGTGGTGACATTGCTTTCTTAACGGCGATAGGGATCACTTATGTTGAAACACGAATATGTGGGAATCTAGGGCCAACCACCCAGACCGCTGATCTTAGTATTTTCAGTAGGCTACAGGGCGTGTTCTAAGTAGCTCTCAACATAGGTCAGTAGGTGAAGAAACCAAGCAAATGACGCCGCCGTAGGCTCTTTGTTGGAGTCACCAATCAGCGACAACAAACAATATCAAAGGAAAGGTCGAGAGAGATAAAGCATAACATGCTTTTATCTTAGAAATCTCATGCCTATTTTTGGTTTCAATCGACTCTCAGCGACTCAAGCCGTAGCCTTCAAAAAGCCATGACTACCACTGAGGCCTCAAGTCCTCGAACCGAATCCGACCCTAGGTTGCACAACAATAGCGCTCGGGAGAGCATCGAAGAAGGCATGTCATTCTTATAAAACAGGGGGCTTTCATCCTGTCTATACTGGGGATGTTATAATGGCAAATACAAGGTATTGAACAAGATCGGATACGGTGCCTAGAGTAGTATACTAGAGAGTATACTAGTAATAAGTAGATAGAAGAGTATAATCTACTACATTACTAGATATAACTACTCTCTAGTATTCGAAAGTCTGCAGACGAGGTAGATTTTCTGGAATCTATCAATGAGTACAATTTAGCAAAACGCTCCTTCCTTAACAGTATCCCAAAATACACGGACTGCCTGCGCCGGATATACATGATCGCCACAAGCTGAAGAAGCGAGAAGTTAGGGCGGACATCCAAGGGGGTACATCAGCTGTTGCAGAGCAGGAGGAGGTAGACAAACCAATTGAGGAATAGAGAAACAAGCTATCGGAACAGCAGCGCCAAAAAAGACAGAAACACATATTATCGTTACCTCTTCATGAGGGCATACATAACGACTCGGAGAGGGGGGTCACATCATCTAGCATATCATTAGCCGTCAGTGTCCCGTGGTCGAACACGACCACAATCCACACCAACGGCCCCGCCAACGGCCGAAACGAAAGCCGTATGATTACGGAATCTGGCCACTATCACACTGTGAGAGTGGACTGAGCGGTTTGAGCGTCTCTGGGGGCGTGTGTTGGGGTGGCCATGATTGTGGGGGGGGGGGGCTGTGGGCGTACACCAGACATAGGATGCCTCCGAGGCCTTCCTTCGGAGGGAAGAATAAAGATCATATTCTACCATATTAGTCTTCACGACCGTAAATGGCCTGACATAGTAGTACTACTTGGATTATGTCCTTTTCGAGTGCTTTACTACCACTACTTACGTACCGGTAGTAGACTTCATATTCATATATTCAGTAATGGATTGTGCGTATTTGATCCACTATAAACAACTTCCCAGGTTTAAACCCAAGGATCAAACTCCAGCTCAAGCCCAAGCGGCCAAAAACCTAAGCAGAACGCGACGATATAAACACTAACCGCAAAGCACACTGTGCAAAGCAGAGACTAGAGAGAACATGAAAAAAAAAACCAGGCCCAGAAAAGGAAAAGAAGAGGAGAGAGAAAGAACTTGAGAAAAAAAGGGATTGACAGGGTCATAAACACATTGGATACATGTGGTACGAATAGACTGCTGGACAGACATGATCGCTTCGTTTACTCATCGTCGTCAGAGTCATGCTGCGCAGTCCAGCGGCGCGAGTTGCGCATTCGGGCGGCCTTCTTCGCGCTCTGACGGTCGGGGGTTCCTGTGCTGGTCTCCCCGATGCTTCGCATCATGACGGGGAGATTGTCGAGAACAGCACGGTTTCCCTGGAAGTAGTGTTCGGCAAAACCACCCAGCAGGATACGGCGAAGCGACGAAAGACGAACCCACTTCCACCAGCGATCGATGCTCATAAGGCCGTGTCGGCCGATTTTGACAGTGAGTGTACTGCCGTAGTGGCGATTAGTGTCCTGGTCGATGGCCATATTGTAGCGAGGCCCACGGCGCGGGTTCTCAACAGTCGTCAGGATAGAGGCGAAGTTGCTGTGCAGTGATTTCTTATCCTTCTTGCTGATACGCTTGTTGTGTACTGTTGCGAGGGACTGTAGCGAGCGTTCGAGCTCGGGGGTGTTGTGGTATGCGTTGTAGCGCTTGATGAGTTTGGGGCCGGTGATGTCTGGCGCGTGTTCGTCGCTTTCATCGGAATCTTCCTCGTCTTCGTCGTCGTCGTCTTCTTGGGGCGTGTAGCTCTTTTCGTAGAGGAGGGCGATGGCTTCGCCTGCGGCGATTTGGACTCCGCTGTCTCCGCTGTCGAGCTGGTCCATGAAGATTTGGACTGCTTCTTCGCTTTCAGACTCGAAGTCGTCGATTTCGGTCACGAGGAAGCCCCAGACTTGCAGTGCTGCGGTGACACACCCCGGATCGTCGGCGGCGTCGATGGACTGGCCATCCGACGCGATGATGTCGAGGAGGAAAGTCATTTGGTCGAGAATGCCGTCTTCGCCGGCACCACCGAAGATGGTGCATGTGCCGAGAGAATGGATGGCAGCCGCCTTGACGACGGCGGAGCTCGAGTCGCGGATGCTGCGCGTCAGCACCGGCTCGGCATTTTGATAGATCTTGTCGTCACTTGACGTAATGACGAGCAACTCGATCGCGCGGAGGGCATTGGTTGTTTCGCGGGTACTGGTTTCGTTTCGAACGCTTCGGGCGAATGTGCTTAATAGATCGGTGACTGAGCCACGGAGTTCTTCTTCGGCGTAATGGTATTTGGTCAAGCGGCAGAAGGCTGCCAAGGCCTCTTCGCGCCCTTGCACGGTACTGCGTTTGCGCTCGAGGAGCTCCTGGATGCGCTCGGCTAGCTCTTGAGGCCAGTCTTCATTTTCCTGTTCGGGATTTTCGTCATCTAGTGAGCCGATGCTGTGAGGGGTGATTGTGGTCAGCTGCACTGTTCAAAATTTCGACAAGGTTGTAGAATGTAGAATGTAGAAGAAAAAAACAATGCTTGACGGCGGTGACATCATCCCGCCACCGAGTGGGACCATGTAGATTCCTTGAATGCACAAAAAAATCCAAAGGAGAAGCAAAAGGGAGGAACTGGGGTCGAAGCAGCTACTCACCTCATGGCAGTATCGTCAGAGAGGAATCCTGAATCTTCATCATCAGATGGCTGCCTGCTCGCAGCCCGTGAAGATTGGCGAGATGTTTGCTTGGAGCCATCGCGAGAGGTAGTGCGGGAGGCTTCTCTTGAGGCGGCTTTGCGCGAGACGGTCTTGCCGCTCTCAAAAATCTGGCGGCGAAGATCGGGCATGGTGGAGGATGGTTGTCGGAGAGGGGTTGGAATCAGCAAGAAAAGTTTCGAGGTGAAGCTCCGAGGATGAGCTCGAGGTCAAAGTGGGCGGAAAGCGGATGAGAAAGCGGGTCTATCCTATTGGTATGGAGCTATGATAAAGCGAAATCGAGAGGTGAAGAAAGTAGAAGAATAGCACATCGTTCTGCAGTCGAAACATCTGGCAAGGGGTGAATGAAGGAGGGGAAAGAGAAAGGGAAATCCCGGTAGAAAAGAAAAGAGGAAGTTCCAAGAGAAGGTGACCTCAAGCAAAGTGAACGGCGTAATGCCCACCCCTCCGAACGGTGGATCGTCCAATCACGGTTGCCTAAAGGGAAGCTGACCGCCAGTGCGGGGATTGTATAGTTAAGAGTACAGAAAATAATTATACTACTACTAGTGGTTATAGGTATCCATGGATACTAGTTGTATACTACTAGACCTGTTTAGGAATCATCTCTAATGGGAATCACTCACTTACTCACCCTCTCTTCTTGTTGATTATACACTTACCTATTTTATGTACTACATCAATCTCGTCTCTGCTACATCTAGTACATACGACCATAGGGTGTGGAGAACAGGGCTTCCCGTCCGCTCAGCCGTACTTAAGCCACACGCCGGCAGGTTAGTAGTATGGTGGGTGACCACATGCGAATCCCTGCTGTTGTATGTTTATTTTTTTTGTTCTTTTTTGGATTCTAGTCCTTGCCGCTTTACTCTTCAGTCCCTTCAGCCCCGTACCTGAACACCCTGAACAAATGACGTGGTCACTCGGCTAAACCTACTATACGTTTTTTGACATTATCCCTGTCATGTGGTCTTGCTCTGGCTAGTGCTGACGGGTGGAATAGATATATTATTCAAGCTATTAACTACTGTCTGATCCGGCATTGGTTACCTTATCTTAAAAGATGTAGTGAAAGCTTTAACCAGCAGCGAATGGTACATTTTAAGGAGCTCAAGCACGAGGATTATGTGGTAGTAATAACGAAAGCAATAAGATTGAGGAGAGAGAGAAGAAGAAGAAGAAGAAGAAGAAGAAGAGAGAACAGAAGGAACTACATACAATAGGCAGGTGCTTAGGTAAACCTTAGGCATCAGTGCCGCAATAGTAATTGTAACCATCCGGTTCATTACAGTACATAGTGTGTCCGTTTCCTCACTTTGTTTCCCACAGTATTATCTCCTCTATTTATTTACCTAGATTAATGAGCCCTATAGCACCAGAACCGGCCGGATGTTTTATATCCCTACCGTACTCATGGATAGTATCTGAATAGTATTACTCTTGCCCTTACGATCGTCTACACCTGACGGAAAGACTGAGTCCAATTTCAAATGATTAGGGGCCTTAATTATATCTCCACCATGCATACTCTTCCGGATCTTGATCATTTGATGCGCTAAGCTAGAGAAGAGGGTGTAAATAATGTGCTTTTGATCTAACAGAGTAATTAATGAGTAAGTTTGATAATACTATTAGTCATGGAAGATACGACAGACTAAGAACCGTAATGACTGAAAAGTTCGGTGCAAAATAAACAAGCATTGAAAGTCCCTTGTCCCAGTGACACGGTGTTCCCATCCCCACAATACAAGGATAACTGGACGGGTGCATTCGATGCCTTAGCCTCAGGTCTTAACCCCGCTGCTGCTCAACACTGATATTCATGTCTAGTTCCTACCTTCAGTTTATCTGATATTCATCCATATTTCCATATCGAGTTCTGAGCGATCATGGCTACCAGGTCTCTCCTATCTCATGAAGATTACACGGTCGGATGGATATGCGCATTGTTACTAGAAACGGCGGTTGCGAAGCTGAAGCAAGACACAATATACCCTAGTCTCTCTAGATATTGACTGATAAAGATAAATACATTCTCGGGGACATTGGAGGCCATAATATCGTCATTACCTGTTTACCAGGCGGATCATATGGCAATGTATCAGCGGCAACGACGGCGATAAAATTGCTTTCAAGTCTTTACTCTATCCGGTTCGGTTTGATGGTCGGGATCGGTGGAGTGATACCAAGAAACAAGGCAGATATTCAACTAGGCGATATTGTGGTAAACCAGCTTACAGATACTTCTGGAGGCGTGATCTAGTACGACTTTGGTAAAGCCTTAAGTTGGAATTAATTCCAGCAGACAGGAATGTTGAATCGGCCGCCAGAGATTCTGTTGACCAGGCTTGAGTATAAATGTATGTAATGTTTTGTAATGTAATCCCTGAAATGTCTCCAGGGCGGGGGGACAGCATGCACCTTGGCAATCGGCGGCCGCGTCCCCCGCACAACGCAATTCCCATGCAAGCACAGAAGCGTAATTCATTATTAAGCGCTTATATTTCATCCAAGTTAACTAGCATGAGAATATAAGATTAATAGTTTTTACGACTGGTGAATCAAGGTGTATATGGTAAAGTTCACGGCCTGACTATGTTTAACCCTTCCCTTGATGGACAGGATATCGTTGCCAGGGTTGATTCCGATGCTCTTACGCAACAACTTCGTAGACGTGTGACATTCTCCAACAGCAAGGGAACATTGACTACCGAGTACCTTCAGTAACTGCACAGGTATATTTTATGCAATCTGTACTTAGAGATGGGCTGGAGAATCCGACAAGACGAGCGCACGGAATGGCGTTAGTAATGTATGGTTGGCGCGGCCGCGTTCCCCTCGCCAGGCTCGGCTTGTCCTGACTCTCCTATCCAGCTGGGCCCGTGTTTCGCTCCCTATCAACAGGGTAGCCTTAACTGCAATTATTCTACTGTAGCCCCTTCATCTCCTTCAAAGCTTGGATTTTGCTCAGTGAAATTGCCTGCCTCTAGGTCGTCGTGGGGCCAATTTCCGCCTTCCAACTTTTAGTCTAATTCCAAAATACGGACGCCTGCCCCACCACCCCAACCCTGCTGAAACAGTTGTACAGAGTCTCTCATACAATTGAGGCGTCCCAAATGTAATGGGGAATGCGGGTGTCATCGCCTTAAAGTATAGCATATGCTCCAGATACGACTGCGACACACTCTATGCGATGACGTCAGTAGGTATTTTACTAGGGAATTGAGTGTTCTACATAGAAAGGCTCTGCTCGCCACATTTTTATGGTGGAAAATTGGCCATATGTAAGACCATTTGGTTCAGACCCGAAGCAAAGCGATGATGGATATGCGCTTATTCGAACTTAACTAGAGAAATGATCTCCTCAATCATTAAAGCAGACAATCTTGAAGAGGGTGACTAATTAGAAGCGGAGACTTTGAGGTTTGATATAGAACATTCAATAGGTCGCGGTGTAGTTTAAACCACATATAGAGCTCCACTCTCTGGCATTCTCCAACACTGAAGATGTTGATTATTCAGCATCTCTACAGGTAGGGTTTCACCTGTTCTAAAGTCCAGTCCCAAAACTTCTCTCCGAGGGCCGGCTCCACTAAGTCTTTTCGGACTTTCTCAAGCTTACCGAAAGGGGATACTTATTAGAAAAAGTTAGCGGGGAAAAGGCTCTAAAGAAAACGGGGGTATGCGCAGGTGCCTCACCCCATCCTCCGTTGTTCTCCTCTGTAATCTTGTCACTGATACCTGCGAACAATTCGGTATAAGCGCCATTTATCGGTTCCGACGCAATGAGTTTCTATTATGATAGTTTAGTATTATTTCAAAGCAAGCATAAGTCCATGTCGGGAACATACAAACATCGTGAGTTCCATCTTGGACATATTTTGCTGAAGATTCGTCACGAAATTTCCGGGGTTAAGAGCCTGAAGTCTGTGATCAGGAACAAGAAAGCCAGCGCGCGTATTAATCATGATTTACTCACCAGGCTAATAATGCCCGTACCCTTGTTTCTTCGTGCAAACTCCGCCGAATGAATTACACTAGCCGCCTTGCTACGTGAGTATTTCATCCAAGCACCCTCCTCTCGTTGGTAATCCATGTTGGTCAGATCGACAGCAGGATTTGGTGCAGCATCGGCAGCACTTGAAGAAACCCAAATGACGCGGACCGAGTTTCTAGGTGCTTGTTTTGCCGCAGTCTCGAGTGCCGGGCGAAGAAAATGCGTAAGCAAAAAGTGGGCGATGTTGTTCACACCGTACTGGAGCTCATAGCCCTGCTTTGTTCGAGAGCCTTCGGGGGGGACCATGACACCTGCATTGTTCCAAAGAACATCCAAGTGATCCTCTTTCGCCAAGAATTCATCAGCTGCCTTCTTGATGGTGGTTAAATCGTCGAGCTGCACGCTGAGAAAGATCAGTTCACCCTTTGATGACGGATGGGCCGCCCTGATCTCCTCGATGGCCTCCTTTGTCTTCGACTCGGACCGGGCAGCAAGGTAAACCTTGCCATTATGACGATACAGGATATCTGTGAGAAGTTTGCCGAGGCCTCCAGAGGCACCTGTGACAAGGAACACCTACTCTGAAGGTTAGTCAACTAATCGAGAAAGAAAAAGATCTTGATGTGGATACCCACCTTTCCACTCTGGTCCGGCAAGTTCTGCTCAGTTAACGTTGCTTTATTAGGCAGAACGGTGCTGCATCTCATTCCAAGATTTAAACTCATTTGGTCGGTTGGTGCGTGTAAAATGAACTAAAACAATAGGATAAAGTCCGGCGACGTCAAGAGTTTATATACTTTTCGATGGGCATCGAGGAAGAGCTCATTCGCTCAATTAAGGTTGGGCTGCCAAGCCTTATGAGAGACATATCCAGCAGCTATTGTGAAGGCGGCCGCAATTCCCGCTGACCCACATGCCGGGTCTGAAATCAATGACGCCTGGCCAAATCAGATAGGAGTGGCGAAGACGAAAGTGGACAAGATCCACCACTTATCTACGCATAATCCAGGAGAGGCGGTGATTCTGGCGGCCGCGTGCCATCGGACTAACAACTTTGTCTTTGGCTCCGCATAATGCGCGTTGCCCGTGACACAGAAAATCGCGGAGCTGACCCCTCACGCACGCAGCTATTGATTTAAAGCTTTTTTTTTTTTGACCTTTGATTGGCGCCAAGATTCGATTACCGCTGTTTAGACTCCGCAATCTAATTTTTTTTTCACTTTATCAATAATACGTTGGAATGACCCTTCAAGCACAGGCAGTCAAGAGAAGTATGTTGTATGATCTCATTATGTTGAATATGATAGTCAGATCTTCTTAGAGAGTATTTTTCTTGTTTCAATGATATTATAATGACTGAGTTAAGCCCGTAAGGATGCCAATTGTCGTACGACAAAAGCGAGTAGGGCGGTTTTCGTAACGTGGCGAAACTCTATGGTGGATCGGAAGATCATAAAGACACCTTGATAAGCCTAACCTAAGTAACCATGTGCATACCAGTTTACAGTGACAACATGGTGTTTGGCATGGCCCTGGATGCCTTCATATATCAAGCCCGATGGACAGGCAAGCTCACCATAGAGTCCTATCCCTAAGAAGATGGGGTTCTTTCCATCGTTCGCAACGAGCTGGCTTCGAGTCACTGTCGGCATTACAGTGTGGAATGGACTGATCTGTAAGGCCATCCAAAAGTCCGCCCCGGCCCTCGCAATAAGAAACTGTTTTTCTTTTTTTTTTAAGCGACTCGAAAAAGGCCCTACTATTGTCCCTCGCTTTTGGAGCAGCGGTCAAGCAAGTAGGTTTGCTTCCGATGTATTTCAGATTCTTTCTGTGAGTGACAAGCGAGCTGGAGTCTGGAAACTTTGGCGTTAATTGTATCAGCATGACCTTCACGAAGACTACCATTCGGCGCACCAAAATGAAGCGAGTATGGCTGAGAGAACGGCAATGGTATTCTATTCTTACACGGGGAGTTGAAGACTGCCCTAACTAACCTAATGTACCAAGACATAGATTGATAACAGACAACCTAGTGTGAAAATATGTCCTGACACAAAACATTGAGGAAAGTTTGCCTGTACTTCTCGAAATACCCAACAGGCCATACCAGCCGCAGCCGACGTGAAGATCTGGGAACTAATATAAGCAATATCCTAAGCACTCAAAGGGATATTTGTTGCTGGCTTAGAGAGCCTCTATAGCCTGTACCTGATTGAATAGTCACCAGCGACGGCGAGGATCCTTTTTGTGACATCGCCGATTCAGCTGCTTGTTCCACCTTATCACGATGGATGGTCTTCATTGCGATCCGAGAGCTCGGCCCTTGGTAACACGCCTTCATTACTGCTCCGCTTACTCCTGAGTGTAGGTTAATCTTAGTCGTTTGTGTCCCCAGGAGTCCGCGATGTAGTCCTCTGTTCACTCTGCTCTTGATCTGGGGAAGGGTTTTGCCAGTGTACCCTGCACAACAGCAGTTCTAATGGCTTGATTACCTCTTCGATATATCTATCCTCGACTGTTCTGTTCAGGGTCTTCATGTGACAGGGATCGTCTGTCCTAAGGCTCCCACAAAGTTAGCCCCATTGAGGGCTGACCCATTCCTTATCCGTGGCTTTTCCGAGGGCATAAATTATAAAGTGGACGGATGGTTGGTTTTCTATTTGCCGTTATGGGTATGTAGCCAGTGGTTTTGTAATGGAGTTGAAAAACGAACGGAGGCCTCGAATTGGCCTTAGGCGCGTCCTACATTACGGTAGATTCCGCCAAGAGCAATGTATTCCGCCGCCAACATCCACCGCTCACTCAACTTTCCCATATAAGCCTCTATATCAGCTAATCTGGCTTTAGCTTGCTCGTCACCACTTTCGCGAAAGATCCATTGGAACGTTATCATGGCGCAGTAGAGCGCATCCAAAAGGAACGGGCTTAGAGTCCCTAGTTGATCGCTACATGCCATGTGAGATATAATATCCATGAGGTTCGCGGTTATTCCGTGCGCCTGGTCGCTGATATTTCGCACTACTAGCGTAGCCTGGACCTGGGCTACAAGTTCAACTTGTACTTTAGCGCCCGCGGTTAAAGTATAGCCTGGTTCATCGCTAATTTTCTCCGGACAGCAATAGTTATCGAGTAGCAGAAAGAGGGTTGACCACGTAAGGCACCGCGGGGCGAGTAGTCGGATATATCCGTTGAGGGACGACGGCTTCATTTCTTCAGCAAGAATAGAGTTAAAGCTGTTTAGGTCCTCAGTAAGGCTAAGAACAGCGGCAATGTGTTCCGCAAGCTCTGCCTGTGAATCGCCACGACATATGGTGGCACGACTAATGAGCATGGCCGACTGGCATAAGCGAGAGAAGGGCGAGACTGGCGTGGAAAAGGATGTTGTAATTGGATAAAGTACTACACCGGCTACATCACCCGAATTCTGGAAGAGATGATATCAGTCAAGGTATGGCATAAAAGATAGAGAGATGTCTATTCACCCATGCATCATCATCCGCAGGGAGGACATCCGTATCCACAGGATTGGGGAGGCAGAACCTCCTCCGGCTGCCTAGGGAAATAATGCGATCCAAGAGATATATGGCCCACCACACCCGTCTTTTCTCCTCCAACTCGGTCCACGTGGTCTATTGGAAATAGTCTGTGAGTTTCTTTCCCATACTGTACTTGAGAATTTCCATACTTACAACCGGACTAATAATTTTTATCGAATCTTTACCAGGTGTAATACCAAGAAGCTCAGCGAACCGAGCACATGCTCCCACGGTCATCCAGGCCGCAGGATAGATGGAGTGGCTGTATTCGTACACGGCCATCAAAGTCATGGCCTGCAGGTAAATGAGTGACACCGCCCCACTGGCTTCCAAGGTCACCATGAAACTTTTAGCAGCCGAATAAATTGGGTCGAACTTGTTGCCGGCCGGTGGAGGGGAGGCGTTTAGCTTCATTGTGAGGAAAAGCAGCGCAACTTCCGGCCCACCATCCTTCAACGAAATGCCAGATTCTAGTCGCTTTTTCGAGATAATTGGCATCCACTGGTGGATCGTATCGAAGTAGAGCGTAGACGTTTCCAATATACTATTTCCCTGGTTGAGAATAGTGAGTATATCCTGTATTTTAATCAGCAATGTGCCGGGAAAGGAGGGAAGGAATATACGAAGAAAAGTAACGATAAATACTTCTCACCATGGGAATACGGGTAGTTGGCCGCGGAAGTTGCATATGGGACCATTTGTAGCAGTCAATATCCAAGAATAATGCTGACGGAAAGTTGTTGGGTCCTCGACTAGGAGCACTGGATTCAGTGGCAAGAGTACTTGGGCTTGAAATGCTGACTGTAGCTGACAGAGAATCCGGCTCAGAAGCGCCGCTTAATCGATGTTCCAGTTCGATCAACCTTTCCTGAAGAATTTCCAGATCGGCTGTAGTGGCAGGTGGCTTTGGTGTATCTGCATAGTCGCAGGTGCGGCTGGCGCGGAGGCATCGGCCGCACTCGGGCAATAATTTGTCGCATTTTCTTTTTTGTTTCTTACAAGCGCCACATGCTTGAGAGGCGGTGTCTTGAGAGTACTCCATGACGGTCAAAACTATCCAATAATTGCTCCCTGCGGTGTTGTATGGATACGTGGTCGTGATTTGAAAGAGCAATGTGCAGTCATGTGGATGAGGCCGGCAAGTTTAGCCTAATATGATTTAACGCATAAGAACTGGCAAAATGATTTTCTGTCATCCGTTATCCATCCTTTAGTGGTCCCCACACCGCCTTGCTTAGACCTCCTTTCTCCCATCCAAACAAGTTATTCTGACTTTCTTCACAAGATTTCAAGAATGTATCTTTCCTCTTCGTTTAAACCTGATTCCTAATAACTCAAAAACAGAAATATAATGAATGGGAAGCCATGAAGAGAGGGGAGGTGGGGGCGTTGTTAACGTAACTTGAGGAACAGACCTTCAGTAGGTATTAGTGGTTTGTACTTCGAGTTTCGCCGTACTTTGAAACCCCTGTTAGCGCCGGAACCCGAGTCGTGACGATCAATCTAGACCTACGCGCCCGACACCTCCCGGTGTCATGGATGGAAAATCCGCCTTCTGGCTTCGTAGCGCCGCCAAGGATCATTATCCAGTGCTTGTTTGGATATAGTAGAGATACCGGTGGGGCGGAGGATCATCGACCTCTCAGGGATACTGAACAAAGTTGGACCTAGAAAAGAAGAGTTCATGAATGGAGATGGGAGAAGCGTTATACTACGCCCCGCGCCTGATAGTGCGGACAGTCGTCCGTATGGAGGGGTCAACCTGATTTTGGTCTAGGATCCCGGATAGCAATTTGTTGAGTAATCTCTGGAAAGATCGACATGGCCAGAACTTTGGCGTTTACAGGAGTTACAGGGGATTGAGTTGTTCATATGCGAACCGTGTGATTTGAAAAGTCTATCTTGCTTCTGAAAGACAGAGTTATGTACGCTGCCGGCTGATTTTTGGGCCCACTTTTGTCTTTGAAAAGGTGGGGCGGCATAGCGACTGTGCTGCCGGTGTTGTGAGCCAGAACCCCTACTGGGAATCAGGGCTGCACCTTGCGGGAGCACGCGTCGTGGGCGCGATACTGGCGATCAATGGCGATCTTGTCCACAGGTAGGCCTACAACTGGAAGGGAGTGGCTATTCGTTTTAGCTCGTGGACCGGATTGATTGCCAATCATCAGATTTGGAAGGTCCGGAGGGCGATAACAGGATATACGATCACGTTGCCCTTTGCAGACCACAAGAACAGGACAAGACAAACTTGAACTTCCAGGATTCTAGAGACAAGGTTGCAATCCCAAAGCGCTTACTCCATGTCACGGTGATTTTATGGTTGCAAAAAGGTAGTCCTTGTTGCAACAAATCCGAAAGAGATACAAGAAGACTACCGAAATATAGAATACTGCATTCTCCGGTGTGTCATCTACCTAGGTATGTATATCATCTTACTAGTTTTAATCGCTTTACTGAAACCGTCAATTTTCCTAAACCCACTGTCTGATCACTTTTCGTTGGTCCATTGCAATTCCAATGGATTTGAAAAGTGTACATTAAGACAACCCTAAAATTTTCACATTGAACGAACAGATATGCTATATTCGCTACGAAATATTCGTGAGACTGCTATTTCAAAGCCGCTTTACATGATATACAGGTTTTTGTTGTCCCCCGCTATGTCTCAAACCATAGAACTCCATGGACATTGTGGGAGATGGCTCTAAAAGAGTGACGTAAACAGATAGAAACTCTTTATTTTTCAATTTGAATATCCAGATAGTCTTAGAAGAAGAACTTCAGATATTAAGTTTAGTGAATAATTTTTCACATTGCCTGGCGAGGTGGTACCTTTATAACAATGTAATTGAATGATCACTTCGAGTATACGCTTGTAGGGTCCTTATTTCAACTGCCTGCTGAGACCCAGCTCCCGTGTCTATCCGTCAACAACAGAGCTTACTAATTAGATCCAGGAATAGATGACCTTTGCTTGATAATTCTCAAGCCATTGGCCAAGTCTTCAATGAGAGCCTGAGCTTCCTGTGCGGGAGGGGCGGCCGTATTTCACAACATTAACGACAATGAGGATATGTCAAAGCAGGCCGATTAGGTGTATATGCTAGTATTGAATTAAGAAGAAGGGTGACTACCGGAATCGTCAGAAACACGATTGATTGAGGAAGGTTAACAAAAAGAAAGGGGTCGGCTTGAGCCCTCCCCATGTGTTGTAACTGAGTATTCGGAGTACAATACCGAAGCCAAAGTGTTACTCAAATTTACATACAAATACGCAGGCAATTTAGTATTCCATGTGACAAATATCTTAGCACTGAAATTTCCATCGCCGCTTTTCCACGACAGAGGATGTAGGAGCGGAACCGGGCCTGCCGTACCTGCGGAGGGAGCGGCCGTGGTGGAACTTGGCCACAGATCCCGGTTCTCCGGTGCCGAGAAGCTCACGGATAGAGCGTAACCCGGTCCCGCCAAGAATACAAGCCTTTCCCCGGCACTTATAGAGCTGTACATATATTTTTCAGCTCCCTCCGAGACCAACTAGACTAGCATTACAGCATTTCTATCAACAGTTACCCATTTTTTCCAAACAATACCAGAGAAAAGATGGTCAACTTCTCCAGCCAATCCACCTTCACCCGCCTAGGACAGCTCGTGGGCGCTAGATGACCACCACCACACAATATCTGTTGTATGTTTTGCTTTTTGTTTTTTGCTTTTATTTTTGTGTTTTCATTTCTTGGACTTCGACGAAGAGAATTTTTATCCCACTTGATATTGATCGCAACCTAGAACTAGCAAAGAGATCTTATTACAGTTTTCATTACCAACTGTCTGTTCGAGTCTATCAAGTTGCTATAGTCATCGATACCCCGGAGTCAACTGCCATGATCACATGCCTGTTCAACACCTGAGGCCGCCAGAGTTGGGTAGGAAATGTGCCTGCAATCCATCACACCCTTCCCTTATCCTGTGGTAGAAGACTATATTGAGTCAAAGACCCGCTACACGGCCCATTATGAGGTTGCATGCAGCGTGATGACCACGAAGACGTTGAAATCAAACTAATTTGCGGTCGACCAGCCGACTCACTGAACAATCGCTTCTCTCGAGGCTGCCCACATCGCACTAATTTGCTGGGAAGGTGAACTCCGGTGATTTGCGCCGATATGGAGTTGCTTGTACCGGTATTGACCTATTTCTCCTTAGCAACCATGATATCAATCGTATCGACGATGCTTACCGCACACTTACATCCAGAACTTGGTAGCTTCACAATCATAGTCGCGAAGACTAGTGTTTCCGGTCGTTACTGAGTGAAATCCTTCTCCAATTTTAGAGATGACGACTACCGCTGTAAATCGCCCCGAGTATGCGATACTAGAAAGTAACCACCCCTGGGTTAGGCCCGCAGCCAGCCCCTAATTGCTTCACATGCAGCTATAGGCAACACCCTGCACGCGTATGTGCGTTGCGTGTTGATCGTGAAGATCATGAAGGACTTCAGAGGCAGTCTAAGCCACCGGTCGCCGGACTGGAGGAGAATTTATTCCTTTTTAGTCAAGCGTTTCGTGATAAGAGATTTGGGCTGACTAACGAGCCTTCATGTCCTCTCTGCAGCAGGCTTCACGTTTAAATGTCAGCCTTGGCTGGTCGCCTCGGTGTTTGGAGGTGCGAATATCTCCCTACTTATCGAGCAACGATCTACCCAAACATACTGTTGTGTTTCGTGTTTGGCCAAAAGAGATTTTTTATGAGTGGAGACTAATTACTTGGTATTACATCGCTCCCCAACCTAGTGGGTCTGGTTTTGGACGCCTATCTTGTTCTTCGGGATTGAAACAAGCATATATCACCTCGGAGATTCATCTATAAAGAAGCCATCTCCTCTGGAATGGGGCTTCCTCCACTATCGCAAAGAAAACTCTTCAGGATTTCTTGAGGCCTCTTGACCAATTTTTCCACAAACACCACAATGCAAGTTTCCAAATAATGGCGTCGATCGCCTTGGAAATATTTTACTTACTAACTCAACCTCATAGGCATTTCTCTGTGATTACTACTTTCCTCGTCGCTTCAGCTGCTCTTGCAGCTGCTGCACCCGCTCCCAGCGTCAATGCCCGCGATATTTTCCGGCTGGAGAAGCGATGCTCTGTTATCGACCAGGCCTGCGATGGTATCAATATTCGCTGCTGCGCTGGAATGTGCTGCACAGGAGGCTCAGGATCCAATCATTATCTATGCGAGGCATGCTAGATATGAAATGACTAGACGACAAGCGGAAAGATATTATCTTACATAGCTAAGCAACTGGCAAGGTTCTAAGGAATATAAGATCATCTTACCTTTTTGAAATATGGCCTTCTCGACACCACTCACTTGGTGATCCTGAATTATGGACTCGCTAAGGTTGCTGTCCCTGTAATGATCTTGGCTCTAATAGGTCAAGGTCCATTGAGTGCTTGGTAGACCAAAAATTGAAGATAGTTACAAGGATATCCTCTTGTGATTGTGACCCTAACTCATGGGAGAAGTGCAAACCGAATTGGTAAGTCTTAGAAGTCTAGGAAATTGTTGACGTGTTGTTTTCAGAAGGCTGAGATTTCGGGAGAGCAGGTTGTTCGAAGTCATTGCGTCATGGTTTGAATCGTAACTGGGCAGCCTTAATAGGTCAAGTTTTCTCCAATAATCTAGGCTTTTAGATTCTTGAAGTTAATACCGTCTCCCACTCTGAGTGTCTTTTCTGTTCAAGCATCTACTACGCTGCTGTGAATGATTGAGATCTACCTCAAGTCCTCGGTGTATAAAGGCAAGTTGACTCACGGCCCACTATAAATAAACATGCGCGTTTCCTTTTCGCGCCTGAACACACAGTCTCTCTAGGGCTTTGCAGCATTTGGCCCCATAGCAGTGAATTTCATCTTAGATCATACACTGGGCCTCGCTTCTCCGGTATCCCGGCTATATTGAGCTACAATTTACCCCACAATATACGGTTCGTGTTTCATTAATTGATCTGCGTAAAGGATACATACCAGATTGTCAAGTTCTTAAGTCGAAATTGAAGATGTCTTCGATCGGTGTAAAAGATTGTATTTATCGCATAATAACATCTATATTCCAATTCTCTTATGTATATGATGTTGAATCGTGAAAATGGAACTCAAGTATGCTATGTGACGCTGCACATACATCTCTGGGGGGAAAATCAATGTACGGGCTAAATGCAAAAGAAACTGTCTTGTCCAAGGCAGAATCTTCTCATTCCGCCATGATCATATTCTCGGCATACACAGAAGTCTGTCGGGAAGAAAAGGCAGATTCACCCCTTAACACTTTCCACAGGCCCGGTTGTGGCAGCAGTATCCAGCACAGCAGCGAATACCAACATAGTCGCAGTACTGTCCATCGCTCTGGCAACGTTTCTGAAGCTGCCCGAAAACATCGCGAGTGTCGACTTCAGCAGCGGGGGCTGCCTCGGCAGCAGGCTGGGGCGCAGCGGCCGCAAAAGCAGCTGAAGCGACGAGGAAAGTCATGATGGAGAAACGCCTTTGGAAAGGTATTAGCCTTAAGAGACTTATAAAAGTCGTATTGACGCAATTGCTTGGAGACTTACATCGTGATAATGGTAGAGATTCGAAGTTTGTAGAAATATTGATTCTTGAAGGCTTTTTGTGATGATGATTGAGATTATCCTGCAGCAGATACTGAAGGGTATTTATACAATATATCCCCAAGGCATCATGTGATTCTTCGGCTATAAAAGATAGACAATAGGCTGGTCTTCCAATATTCAAGTTGGAAGTCAGGCCCCCTAGAGTGCAGAATGATGTAATATCAGAATATTCCTTATTCATGGTGGCCAGTATCAGTCTTTTGATCAAAAGAACAAGAAACCGAAACAAGACCCCTGGGCATATTGCAGATCGTCAATACTTAGCATGCAGATCTTCATGCAGATCTTCTTCATATTGGAACTGAGGCAACCCGCCAAGACTCACGACGCAACTATTTCTTCAAATAGTAAACAAAACTGTGCCTGTCTAATTTCAGGACACTGATTAATATTCCATTGTTTTTTCTCTTAATACAGGATATATGCGTTCTTTGGTTTGTTGGGATCTGTTAAAACGTCATATTTGTAGATACCATGTCGTGCAAACATGGCTGTGCGGATGAGTGTCTTTTCTTTATATCCTATGGATGGTGGTACATAACACTTTGGACAAGCTTAAATCCTCATCATGTTATCTATGTGTTCGGTTAGAAGCCTTAAAGTCAATAATTTATCCGAAAGCTCATCGCTGGAGGTCAAGTACTAACTTGAATTGAAGCGTAGCCCCCACCTCGCAGTCGGAGACTTAAAGTCAGCAGTGCGGGAAAAGCTGCTGTCAATATAATACATGAAATGAAAATTGGAGCCCATGTGTCTCGTGATGTAATGACCTATGTCATTGCCATTATCGTTAATGCCTTGTGTATATGGAATCCGCGAAGGCAACCCTGCCTATACCTGTATCTAGCTTCCGCCTCAGCTTCCTTCTTCCTCAAGCTTTCACTTTCCAAGGTTCATCGAAACGCTATTACTGCCTTTTCCTGGTCACGCTACGTCGTATGTTTGATCTGTGGGTATCTGAGCATTCCCGCATGTGGTCTTCTTAGTTCAAGATTGAATTCATCGGTTCTCTCTTAGGTAGGAGGTTGGGTAGAGGCAAATCTTTGTTATAAATCTTAGTATCCAGATTTACCTACGTACCAGAAGATATTGAATATAAACCTAGGTATATAATATATCTAAGTTAAGAAAGAGGTAATGATTTACCTAGGTAGTAGTAACAATAGACTTCCCAGGTGGTAAAAAAGGGAGAACCTTTAGGAAAAGCTTTTTATGTACTATCATTCAACTTGAAGTTTGTGCCTAGTATTTTTGTACTTGAGTACTTTATAAAATCCTTTCTTGTCAAACTTCCTAAATACTACTTTTATGCCTAGATACCTAGGTAGTCGATGGGTCCTAGTCTGCTCCTTAGTTCCCGTGACAGTAAGGCGAAATAAGTGAAGAACTCCAGGGCTTGGAGGCACTCTTCTTTCTTATCGGTCGACTTCTGATTATTATTATTTCCCTGAATCTAATGTGCGTCTAGACAATTATTCTATGATCATTTAAATTGAAGGGTGTGAAAGTACCATTTGAACTCATGAAAACTTGAAGGCAAGTCAAGAAGTGATCACTAAATCTTCGCTCGGATGGAGTATGCCTCGTAGATTCTCTGAATAATAGAAATACCTACATCTCTTGAACACTTTGCGGAGTTCTTAAAGAATGAATTTTTTAATAGCGAGACATGGAGACTCAAAAATACACGAATAGAGAGCGTAGTGTGAATATGGGCAGCAAACCTGCCCTGTAGCAACGTACCGGCATTCTGACGACCCTGGTCGAAGAATTTGTGGACAGTACACAGTCATAGACAACAGACAGGGAAGTCGCACCATTCTTCAACGGGATAAAAGCATTGTATAACCGAAACGAAAGTAGAAAGAAATAGAACGAGAGTATTGAAAGTGGGGAACGAGTAATGAGAGCAATGGGTCCATATCAGCAATACTTCCCCTTGAACGAATAAAAGTACGTATGGCAGGTAATTGGGATCGGACCTGCGATGTTACTATTAGCAACGTGTCTTTCAAACTATGAAAAGGCAGAATAATTACCTCCCGCACACCCTGGCTGGTTTTGTTGATCGTACTTCTCCATCTCGACCTCAACTTCGTCTTGCCCCGGGTATGTGAGCCAGGCTGTTGCCCCCGACTCTGGGTTGTTGTTTGTTTTGTATTTGAGGCTGTATCCGTCGTCGCACTTGAAGGAGGTGTCGCCGTTGTTGTCGTTCTTGCTTTCATCACATACCCTTTTATGATTGTACCACATTCTACCGTCATGGTGCTCGGCGAGTCCAACGTCAGTTCTGATATCGATCTCGACGCAAGGACCGGCGGTTACGAGGGACACCATGAGAGAGATGAGGGCTAGCACCCAGGTGAGGGTGTACGGCAGGTGGAAGGCTGCCATTGATGCGGATGGGGGATAGTTTGTTGGGTTGAAATGTAAAGAGATAGAAATTTAGTGTTCTAGAAGCCTTTGAGATGAAGTATAGTGATCAAGTTCAAGTTATTGTCTAGGAAGTAATATCTACAGGTATATGTATTTCCTTATATAGTTCACCATAAATACATAATGCCCGTCTATGCAAGTTGCTTCCAAGGTTTCAAGTTGGACATTCGCCGTAAAATTGCCCAATCACCCAGTTCAGGCCATCCACTCCTCCACTCCTCCATTTATTGTGGTTGGTCTGATGCTACATTCAGTCTCCAACCTCGGTGAGCCGCCAGAAGCCAAGACAGGGCCCCAGACTCTCAATCGACATCCCAAGGTTCCCACCAGTCAAAATCCTTCAAGTTGCTATCAGCCCGGCCCCTTCGGTCGATGATCCTTCGAGTTTGGCACCGGATGTGACAAGGCATTCTGCCTGGCCCCCCCAATTGATGGCTGATCACGGAGTATAAGGCCTCCAATTACCAAGCGTATAAAAGTAGCCATGATTGCAGATCGCTATTCGCCCAGCCCGGCTATGAAGGTGGGTTATTTAGAGCATCAGTCCACCTGGGCACTGCGTGACCCGGACAGATTAATTGCATTGTGGCAGCGTCTCAGCCAATTCCAATACTACGTAGCACTTCGATAAGTTCGTGGTTTCTTTCATTAATTGAACTACTGAACGCTGAACTGTGGAATCACAAAAAGATCAACAACCTAAAGGTTCCACTGGTGGCTGGGAGTACTAATTTTAAATACTAAATAGCATCTGTTAGTACGTGTGAATACTGATTTTGTTAATACCTAGTGTATGTATTATATACATTGAATGCTAGTATAATAAAAAATACCAAAAAACAGTATCAATTGCACAAATATACTAAGGCACCAAAATCTACCTAGATACTAAACTTGAATTCCTGGTGTATTGATACTATTTACTAGGCTATTTGAGGGTCTGCGGGTTTAGAGGCTGACCGCCAGTGCCGGGATCATAAGGTATTTAGAGCAGGAGCATAGTTATAGGTACCTAGGCATGCTACGAAATACAGAATAGATTATTTTTGACTTTAATCCAGTATTCCAAGTAGAACTCATCGAGAATGGTCGGGTATTTACTATCTATCGTACATCATGGGAAGCTACTTCCGCTGCATCGCCAGCTCCAAGATTCGCCGAGCCTTGGCCCCCTCCAGATACTCTCGGCCCTCTTGCGCATAATCCTCCTCTTCATCATCATCACCGACTTCTAGATCAACCTGGAGACTGGCTTCGTAGGAGTCGGTCAATGTGTCTTCATCCACGCGCACGCCGCCTTGCACCAAAACTCGAACACATTGTGTCAACCGCGCAATCTCCCGGCGGGTCTGTGGTGGGATGTTGTCGTTTTGGCTGGAATAAATTGAACTTGAAACCATCTCTTCCATACGTGTAATTGAGACGTTCTCTGTAGTCGACGAGGCGGCCTCCGCTCCGTCCGCATGCTTGGAGATCCAGATATATCCATTCACGCCGAGGATTATATCCACATCCCCACCACCATTGGCGGTAGTATGTGTCCATACTTGTCGTCGTGATCGCACGACTCCTCCACCAGAGCCACTTGAAGCCGCCGGGGCCGAGGACCCAGACCCAGATCCAACACCTCCCTTCACGCTAGAGGTAGATGCCCCGCTACCTCCAGTTCCAGTGACAGCAAGGAAAACGCCATTTCGAAGCTTTCCATATTTCAAAGATCGGGTATGAAGCGAGGCTGAACCATCTTGGTGAACACTTTGTACTTCGGCAACCACCAAGTCGCCCTCGCTGAAGAAAGTTCGGATCTGAAGTTCGTCGGCGCTTGTCCGTCGACGCAAGATACCACCCGGCAAATTGATCGCGGAGAGAGGAAGTTGCGCAAGTAGTGGAGCGGCGACATCGACTTTCCATCGTTTCGATTGCACTTCGACAATACGTCCCACTACCAAATCACCAATTTCGGGAATGTATCGGGCGCGGAGCGGGTGGACGGAGAGTAGTTTGTTGGTTTGTTGGACTTTACCGGCGACTGTGGCGATAATTGAGGTGGATAGAGGGTTCATGTATGTGCCGTGACCCCTGTGAGATGTTATGTTAGCTTTACTCATATTCAGACTATGGAGGGCCGATTTCGACCCCGCGCTGGTTCAAGGACGAGTTGAGAGTAAACTTACCTCATCCACTGGGGATCTGCTGTGATGACCTCTCCGGGAGTCACGATTCCTGAGCTGATTTTCCCATTTCCTGTGCGCGCTTTCTTGTTAGGTCGAGATACGCCGCTCATTT
Source organism: Penicillium manginii (assembly GCF_028828005.1). NCBI lineage: Eukaryota > Fungi > Ascomycota > Eurotiomycetes > Eurotiales > Aspergillaceae > Penicillium > Penicillium manginii. The sequence goes on along the minus strand of NW_026643102.1, from coordinate 1,526,518 downwards.
CAACGTCGGAGTCTGAGTCTGCGCCGGACATGGAGTCGTCGGAATCGGCATGGTAGGGAGCGACGTCTTCCACCACTGGTGGGAGAATTGTGATTGCCATCGCAGACGAGATTCTTTGGAATAATCTGCGTCGAGGGGTTTATAGTGAGTAGTTCAGAGAAAGTCCGGAGCTTGAGATCCGCACCGAGACTTTCTTAAATTCACGTGACTGATCCACCTAGTGGACTGCTCCACTTACGAGACAAAGTCGTGCATGAGAGTATATATGGAATAGAATTTGAGTAACTTGTGATTCGAGATATCACCTTCAATTAAGTGAATCCTTAATCCAATGTTCAGTGGTAGTATAAGTCCACGGTCTAATAGCAGCTGACCATAGGCCAAGAGCTTCATCATGTGATACTGTCTTTTATTGAGAAGTGCAGGAGCACTAGCATACTATACGTACATAGATGGTCACAACTTCTCTCTAGAAAGACCAACATCAAATTGAACTGCAAATGCATGATAGTACATAAATTGATCGAGAAAATAAGAACCCAGCACCGGATCCAACCTCAAGTCTTCTTAGCAGTGCGGTTGGCAGTTGGAGTCGACTCGTCCTTCTTTTTCTTTGAGCGGCTACTCCCCCCCTTGGGTCGATATCCGGTATCTTCTTCACGCTTGCGCTTGTTTTTAGGGGTTGGTTCCGCATCTATTCCCTCCTCCTCATGCGCCTCTTCATCCTTACGCTGCGTCGGCGCCCGCTTCGACGAGCGCTGATTTGACGGCCGTGATGTCGACTTCTCGGATGCAACCTCGTGGTCTTGCAGAGTCTGAGGCTGGTTACGGCGCAGCCAGTTGTGGACCGATGCCGGGTTGCGGAGGTTGGCATCCTTTTCCCGTTCTGCGAATGTGGGTGGATCGGGGATGCGCTCGACTTGCAGTGCGGCTGCTTCGTCACCAAGTTTGGCATCAAGAGCCAAGTAATACTCGGTTTCGTGTTCCGGGGTGAAATATCCAAGTCTGCGCTCCACGCCGTCGGTGATTTTCTCTGCGTCTGGAGCATTGGTGGCAGTATGAGGCACCTTGCATAGGGTGCTGTAATTCATGGCTGGTGCAAATTCCTTGTTTCGTTTGATACTTTCTTCAACTTGGCGATATGCCCCAGCGGAGAAAGTGCCGTTCGCCAATTCCGTTTTGGCCTCTTTTAACGTCGTCCGGGCCAGGGTCGCGTCCTCTACCAAGGGGGCGATTACTTGCTCTGCGGTGGGGAGGGAAGGAATATCGGCTGGCATATTTAGGTCGAATCGTAAAGTCGGAGATACTTGGAGACTCTCGTTGAATTCAAGGAGGACCTCTAATAATTGACTTCGGACACATTAGAATCGACTTTGAATGGTGAATAGATTGCGGGTGCTTGGTGGAAGACATACTCGTTCTGTTCCTGGATCCGCTTGGAAAGATCCTCGATGCGCAGTTCCTCTCGTATCAAATTCTCGTTTTCTCGGATTCCATGGTCAAATTTGACCTTCATCTTCGCATATTTCTTCCTGGGGATCGATTAGCCAAAGCGCCATCACTGGTCTTTGATAGTATCGTACTTGAAGGACCGAACAGGCGCTTTCACCGCGGTGTCTGCTGGGGCATCTGGTAGAGTATCCATGGCAGTTGCGGAGTCGATAGGTTCCTGTGCCATGGTGGGCGATGATCAAGATGAGATTGAAGGGGGATAGCGGAGGCTGAGCTTCGGATCAAGTCAAAGGGCGGAAAGGGCGGCGTCGCGCGCCAAGCCCGGCTTGCGCGGTTGGTAATTGCAGGCCGCCGTAAAAAAATTATGGCAGACCATTGGCATTCTCAAGTCTCCCAAAATTATCTGGAATTGAGTTACCATTACCTCACTCCGAATCAATTCATTTTACAGGCTCATCTGTATCAGCCATTATGTCGGAATCCGTGGATCGCACCGAAAAGAAGCGTAAGCTTCAAGATGGCCCTGAACTCGAGATCGATGTTTCTGCGCCGGAACCCCAATCGAAGAAAGCTTTGCGCCAAGCGAAAAAGAGCAAGACCAGCGAATCCTCCAAAGACACCGAAGATGCCTCGTCCGGCAAGACTGAGTCCAAATCCAAATCCAAATCGACCGCTGAACCCGCAAAGCGTTCTCCCTGGGGAATCTGGGTCGGAAACATGGTCTTCTCGACGACGGAGAACGAGCTTGTCGAGCATCTTCTGAAATTTTCGGGACTCGAAAAATCTACGATTACTCGGGTGAATATGTCCAAGGGTCCGGAGAAGTTTGGCAGACTTCAGAACAAGGGTTTCGCGTACATTGATTTTTCGACCAAGGAAGCCCAGGACACAGCCGTGGAGAAGGCGAACGAGAAGCTTCTGACAGGCCGTCCTTTGTTGATCAAGCCTTCCAACAACTTCGAGGGTCGGCCCGACAAGGCTGTCATCGCTGCTTCCGCCAGCGGTAACCCCCCCCATCTCGACGACTTTATGTCGGCAACCTCAGTTTCGACACCACCAAGGAGTCACTCGAAGAGCATTTCGGCCGATGCGGCACCTTGACCCATGTACACCTTGCGACTTTCCAGGATTCAGGAAAGTGCCGTGGATTTGCCTGGGTGGAATTTGAGGATATTGCGATCGCGGAAGCAGCGGTGAGGGGATATGTGATGGTCAAGGAGGAGGAGGAAGAGGAGTCCTCGGACAGCTCCGACTCGGAATCTGACGACGAGAAAAAGAAGAAGAAGAAGAAGGCCAGAAAGCCTCGCATGGAGAAAGTCTGGGTGAACACCCTCCTGGGTCGCCGCCTTCGCTTTGAATTCGCTGAAGATGCGCAAACCCGATACAAGAAGCGCTTTGGCAAGGATAGAGAGGGAGGCAAGAACGAGAATGGCTCTTCCGAAGAGCAACCCCGCATGCGCAAGCCCCGGAAGCAAGAGATTGACGACAGTCGCTACTCCAAGGAAACTGTTCAGCGACTCAGCGGTGCCATTGTCGAGGGACAGGGAAAGAAGGTCAGCTTCGACTAAAAAGGTTATCTCGTTTGGGAAATTTCGATACAGTGGATATGCTGCATGCACATCAATCGTGGCTCTTGCAGTACCGATCTACCACTATGATCCATTGTCAGGCATCTAGAAGTTCTTTCTTTCGGGCCTCTCTACAGCAAGGATGCTTTGAGTGGTCTGCAATCATGTTGACGTGGCATCACAGCCAAGAAAGCCCACATTGGGCTACTTCTTGGACCTAAAGATACCCCTCTAAAAAGTTCTGTATACTCGGTTGAATTTTTGAAGGTGCTTTTGATTGTATGTATTCTGGTCGTGATAGGCGTTATCAATCAAGGGATCCGCTAGCAGACTGGGGGATCCACATTAGCTCCCTTACTTACTGTATGGTACTGCACCCAACGCTGAGATATTTGGATTGGCCTGCTCGGCAAGTGAGCGCACAATGAAGAGAAAGAAATTCAAAATTTACTCCATAACCTACTCCAACAGGCTCCTTGGATAATAGGTAGACTCAAGGTACATCTTACTTTATAGAACTCGATACTTAGTTTAGAACAGCCTTAATGCCTAATGCTTCCGCCAAGCGGCAACAAACTTGAAAAGACGGGCAGAATTGCCTCTACCGCCCTGCTGACGTCTCCAGGCGTTGCCCATCCTGGCGTCGATATATCGATGCTCTGTGCATCCTATTTTGTCTGGACTGCATCTCCTCTTCTTTCACCTCCCTTTCTTCTTTTTCTCTTCTTCTTTCACATCACTTTGATCCTTTAAAGTGCTTTTTACCCACCGTTTCATATTCCTTTAGCATTCTTATTGCCCTTTGATTCACCTTTTGCTTGTTGCACCGCCCACCTGCATTCGCCGCACTTCTTCCTTCTCACCCATCCCTTCCTGGTTGGCGGTCCTTAACGCCAACCTTGTCTCCCAGGGGGAAGGTATCCGACTTGATCAGCTCGCAGCTGCCGCCCGAACACCTCATGGCTCCCCCTCGTCGACGTCATATCGGCGCAAGCCGCAGGAAGAGAAGGGAAGATGAAGGCGAAGAGGAGGGCTCGACCGCCGGAGATCTGGAAGATGACTCCTTGAGCGAAGGCTCTGCGGAAAGCCATCAAGAAGATGAGGATGCCGATGTAGAAGGTAGCGAGGACGAAGAAGAAACACAGATCACCAAGGAAGCAGGCAAGCCAAATCGCCGAAGGATTAATGGCCGTGGGCTACGAGAAGAACGGAAACGACGCAGCTCGGCATCTCCCAATAAACCCGGACTGAAAACTACGGTATCGGATACGGAAGCTATGTTGAACGGCCTCAAAATCACCGACGAGGGTGGGGAGGTTGACTTTGATCAACTCGAGGAGGATCGAGAGCTCCAGACCGGCCGAACGCCGTCGGCCCCTCCCACCGAGCCAAAGCGGGAAACCCTGGCTGCAAAGAAACGCCGGGAGCACGACAAATATATGAAGGAGCGTGAACAGAACCCGGCTTTTGTACCCACGCGGGGCCGCTTCTTTCTCCACGATAACCGGACAACAGAGGCAGGGACAAACGGGCATCGTCCCTTCAATAAGGGCAAATCATCTCGCCCTGTTGGTCTGATTGTCGATGGAAATTCCCGCAGGTACGGTCAGCTCTTGTTATTCATTGACAAAACAAGTTTCACTGACGTTATACCATCCAGAAACTCTACAAAGACCGATGCTAGTGAAGGGAAGTGGGATCATGACCTCCACGCTACCGTAGCTGGTGATGAACGCTCTGGTTCCAAACAGCCGGCCCCCTCAGCAGCACCGAACCCCCCTTCAAATGTTCCCACTGCACCTCGCTCCTCCCCGCCAAACCGATCCTTCTCCAGTACTACTCTCGTTGGCCATGCACCGGTTGTGGTGTTCTTGCCCGGTATGAGCCAGGCGAAACCATTTGCCTCAGTGCCAAAGAAACAGCATACGCGCCTTCCCCAGCACCGCCCTCCTCTGCGGCGTGACAAACCCGTGCGAATCTCACTTCCTGGTCAATCTCCTCGTTATATTTTCCCGTCTACTGAGCGTTCATTTATCTTCATTCCCCGCGCATTACGTCCTAACCAGCAAGGATATCGAGGCCGTGGCCGTGGTGGATATTACACCGGACGTCGGCCAAGTTATTACCCAGGCTCATACACACCTAGCGTTGCCAGCCGGCGATCTTCGTTCGGCATGGGCTCCCAGGATGGATTCCCATCGCCAGCAGGCTCGGTCTATTCGCGTCCATCGATGTCTCATCATGATATGGGCAAACCTGTTGTTCGCCTGCCGCCCCCACCGCGTCCTCCCGTCGGTATTCCTCCAGGTGGACCTGGTATGGGCATGCCAGGACAGATGGGCATGCCAACGATGCTCCCTCCATATCCACCATACCGTGAAAGCCGCCCGGCTCCAATTCCGATGCATCAACCTCGTCCTCAAAAGACAGTTTCCGTAGCAGATATCGAAACCCCCGCCAACCTACACTTCAACCCACCGCAGCCCCAGCAAGAGCAACCATTTCATCATCAAGTCCCTCTGCCCGTGGCCGGTCTTGGCCAGGAGCTACATGGTTCATCGAGTCAGCATTCGGGGACGCCACTCTCTCAGATCCCCGAGCGGGCTGTGCACGCAGACTCTTTCCACCCCTACGCATATCAGCAGCCCTCCGGTTACTATCCCGGTTACCAGCCTCATCAGGGTGGTATGTATTATCCTGGATATAATGGACCGATGGGACCGGGTGCTTCCATGCCAAGTTTCCCTCCCGGTCAGCAACCGATGCCCTATGTTCTTCCACAAGCATCGAATGAGCAAGCCGGACAACCCGGGACTGTGGCCCATGAATCCGGTGGTACGGTCTACTTCTACGATACCAACCAGATGTATCAGAACCCCAACAACTACGGGCCAGGACCAGGACCAGGACCTGGGGGAGTGGTTGGAATGGGAGGCATGATGACGCCACCAGGCACCACTTACTACTATCCTCAAGGGCCGGGGGCTGGAGGCAACATGCCGTACTATGGGCAGCAGTGACCGTGGTTTTCAACCTCTTTCCTATTCAACTAACTAGCCTTCTTTCTTGATCATGATTTTTCGCAGGCTTCTTTTTTGGGTTTCCGTGTTTCCTCTTTGCCCCTCTCTTGACTTATTTGTCGCCTTTGGAAACTTTCTTTCTTCTTTTTTTATCTTTTTTCTTTATTATCTTCCCTTCACCCTTGTCTTGTTGAAGTTGGTTAGACTTGGAATCGGATGCATTTGAGCGTTCTTCTTTCCCCTCCCTCATCTCATGTCCCCGCAAATGCGGCACACACCCCCCCTTCCCCTCATCTTCTTCTTGCATGAATCTAGGCTCCAGTGCATGACCTCATTCTCTTTCTGTTACTGAAAGTGCTACGAAATACCAAACAAAAGTACCTGAGACTTTGCTCTCAACTCCCAGTCCTTATCAGTACTGCCTTGTATCGCCCTGTATCCGGGTTGTATGATACGTTCTTTGGGTGTAATTTTCGCATAAAGCCACCATATTGGTGTATCATCAGTGTAACAAAGGCGTAATCCGGTTGACGCCATATTAGGTAATCTTACAGGTAGGTCAGCTGGTCTCCTCGCACCCGCCGGCAGTCTCCCCTCTCGTGCAACACCCCAGAGGCCTCGTTGACCTCTTCCCATCCTCTTGCTGTATTGCCTACCTATATTTTATCTGTGGTTCTTCACTGTTTGTCATCTCCATCTCGCTTTCTATCTAGATTTTGTTTCTGGACTCTCCCCTTTCACGTATCAGGGAGGATCCCGCCCCTTGAGCCTCTTATCTCCCTCGTATTCCCCATACTTCTCTCTCTCTCGCTCTCTCTCTACCTCCACAACACACCTCGGCCATCATGGCTACCCCAGCACTACCCTCTCACCCTGGCCCCGACCATCTCGTTACTATCAAGGTGCTTTTTAACGATAGCAACCGTCGCTTCAAGCTTCCTCTGAAGGACTTGCGAGCCCAGGTGCTGCCAGAGAAGGTAAGACTCAGTCTCCACCCAAGCTCCGACCCTCAGTTGGGGATCTTCAATCTCTTATCACAGATAACTCAATATCTCATCGAAATGATCGAAATCCTCGTGATTCTGATCTTTGAAACCAATCCAAACTTTTGATTGCTGATTAACTGATGCGTTGGGTTTAGCTTCGCACTCTTCTCGGTATTCCAGCGGATGTCAACGTCATCCTCGAACGCTATTCCGACAGCGCCGGCTCCTACATGCGTCTCGACTCTGACAACTTCGCGGTCTACAAACAACTCTACAGAGCTGCCAAAGCCAAATCAAAGCTTCGGATCAAGGCTACTACCGTCGATTCATCGGCGTCTGCCTTGGTTTCGACTCAGCCTCCCACCGACGAGTTGTTCCCCACCAGACACAGCTATCTCGAGACTGTTCTTAGTTCCCCAATTCCTGTTGCCCAGCCTGAGACTCTCCCAACTACATCCGAAACTACTCTCCCTTCAACTCTCACAACCCCTTCTATCACCCTAGCCTCTGATCCACCCCGTTACCGAGACTTCGATATGGAGCAGGAAAAACTTCGTTTCCCGGTTATCTCTCACAACTCTCCCAGTGGTATGTTCTGCATTGACTGCAACAACTGCGGTCGTTCCATTGCAAATGAGCACTACCACTGCAGTATTTGCGAGTACGGAGACTATGATCTGTGCCCCCCAGTGTGTTGATGCTGGTGCATCTTGCCGCGGAGAAGGTCACTGGTTGATCAAGAGGGTGGTTGACGGCGGTCTCGTCACTAACAGCACCACCGAGAAAATCCCTCCTCGCCAACAATCTGCCCAAGGAGTGAAGTCTGTCGCACCCGTCGCACCTCTCCCTAGCAAGCTCGTCCCTGAGATGGCGGGTCCTCCCATTCCTATTGTTACTGCCCCCGCCCCTATTGTCGCTTCTCCAAATACCACTCGCTCTGATCTCGCTGCCGCGAGTGAGGAGAGGCCAATTTGCAATGGATGCTGCCGTGGTAGGTACTTCCCTCGCTTCGAAAATCGCTTGTGAGCCACACTGATGCATTCTATAGAAAACGACGACATCAACCTTGTCCGTTGCATGGACTGTGAAGACTATGATCTGTGCCTCCGCTGCCTGCTGGGTAACAAGCATGGTCACCATCCCGCACACACTTTCGCTCCCGGAATTGACCGCAATTACACTCTTAAGAACATGATCATAGCTCGCTGTCTTCCAGGTCGTCAGTTCAAGCATGCTGCCATTTGTGATGGCTGTGACAAACGCATTGTTGGCACCCGCCACAAGTGTCTGAGCTGCCCAGACTGGGACTATTGCACTGCTTGTGTCTCTCTTGCCAAGGAGTCTCACCCTGGCCACCGATTCGCTCCTATCTATGAAGCTATCGCCGACCAGTTGGCCCATGAGATGGACATTCACTATGGTATTTTCTGTGACGGCCCCCTGTGCAAGAATAAGCCTGCCCAAAGCTACATTAAGGGCATTCGCTACAAGTGTGCTGTTTGCGATGACGTTGATTTCTGCGCGAACTGTGAGGCCTTCCCAACTAATGCTCACAATCATACCCACCCCTTGGTCAAGTTCAGGACTCCCATCCGCTCTGTCACTGTGAATACAGTGACCGAAGATCTCCCTACTGGAATCTTCCACCTGGGCGACCAGGTTGATCTTCCTTCTGAGACCCCTACCAAGGTTGAAAAGCCAGTTGAGATGTTCGCAAGCAAAGTGGAAAAGACCGAGCCAACTCCCGAGCCTACTCCCGAGGCTGCTCCTGAGCCCTCTATCAATGAAGTTCCAGCTCCCGCTTACAAGAAGGCCTACGAAGAAGGTTCCGTGGACTCGGAAAGTTACCAGGCCTACTTCCTTCGCGATACCATCTCGGATGGCACCAAGTTGCCTCCCGATACCACTTTCCGCCAGACATGGACGCTTTACAACCCAGGACCTAATTCCTGGCCCGTTGGTTGCGATGTCCGCTTTGTTGGTGGAGACACCATGTTCAATGTCGATGGAAGCCACCCTTCCAGCATCGATGCGATCCGCTCTGCGATGGAAAGCAATAAGCTGACCGCTCCTCTGGAGCCTGGTTCGAGCACTGACTTCAGTGTGACCCTCCGAACTCCCCAGCGCGAGGGTACTGCTATTTCGTACTGGCGACTGAATTTGCCTAACGGTATGGCGATCGGTCACCGATTGTGGTGTGACATTCAGGTGCAGGCAACTTGCGTCCCCGCAGTTGTCCCAGAGTCTGATGAGCAGGAAAAGTCCATCAAGTCTGAGACCGAGTCGCCTGCATCCACTACTACTGAGATGACCAGCAGTGGCATGGTCTTCCCCAAGTTGGAGAAAGAGTCACCCGAGGCTAGCGCCCATGAGGCCATGGCCCCAACTCACAATGCCCCAAGTCTGTCCACCGCCTCTGAGGGCGACGCGCTTGATGATTTGGAGAGCTTGACCCTGGAGGATGCTTCCACCGATGCGGGCTTCCTCACTGACGAGGAGTACGACGTTCTAGATGCTAGTGATCAAGAGTTCCTTGAGGCCAAGCAGTCGATTCACTAGATAACACCGCCCTTACGACACAGAATGGAAACAGAATTGCGTGTTGAATGATTGGAATGGATGCGGTTGAATCTCATTCTTTGTTTTTCTTTTACTTTTCTGCTGGCCACTTCGGCTATGGCCCAGCCTTGATAATGATTCTCTTTCAATACTTGGAATTTGACTTTGCTTATTTCTTACCTTTCTTCTTTCATTCTTACCCTCTCCTTTCTACCGAGACTACCACCTTGCGGCAGGTCTCTTCCAAAATGTCGAAACCCAAAAAAAGCCCTCGTGTCAACTTAGGATAGTCTCAATGCATTGCTCTCTTCATGTGTACCCTGACGCCCTGTGGCGTAACTCTCTTTCCCAGACCCGCACCGACTCCACTATCCCCGCGCCAGCGGAGACGATCTTGTCTTCTTGCCGACCAGACACCGAGGCATTTTGATTTGATTCCACTTAGCTATGGAGACAGCTCGGAGTATTTTTTCCTCGGTTTGTCTCAACCTCCACTTCATTCCCCTTCCTCCCTTCCCCATCCTCCTAGCACTCCCGCCTGTACACTATCTCGCCCTTAACCCCAGGGAAGCGCCAGCTCGAACCTCATGGCTCTCCTCGGTTCGGCCTTCCTAGGCCTGATCACATTGCTGATAGCTTTGCTCGCGCCTACTTTGCTCCACTTCCCCAAAATCGGCGGACTTTTCCTCACGCCTTCGCCGACTATTCTGGGTGAAGGTCAAGGCCCAATTGTCATAGAAGATACCGTTCACTGCGAAGACGTCCACCACTACCGCCCTGCGAACTTGCTCTTTACTGCATGCGAAGATGAAATTAAAACCCGATTCGATTGGTTCCCTGGTCTGGGACACCTCGAGCCCCATGCCGCAGGCCAAGGTTCAATACACGTTGTGGACCCCGAGGTGAGTTTCAGTCGGCGTCGGAGGTTTCTACTACATCGCGCCGAAACCCATCCCCCGCCCCACACACAGAGAATGTAGTAACTAAAAAGATATTCCTGCGTAGACGATGAAATCGACTCGCTTGGCCTTTGACAACTTCGAAGGCCAGTTCGTCACGCATGGCATCGACGTCATTGCGGACCCGAAGGATGCCGGCGCCGTGTATATCTTCGCCGTGAACCATTTGCCCAATCCAGCTTTTGTCCAGGCGAGCGAGAAAGAGCGCGAGGGAATCGAGTCAGCGCGTTCTCAAATCGAATTGTTTCACCATGTTCTGCGCTCTAAGAGTGTCCGGCATGTGCGCTCTATCCGACACCCTCTCGTCTATACGCCGAATGATATCTCCGCCGTGAGTCCCGAGGAGTTCTACGTCACCAACGACCACTACTACCGCGACGGCTTGCTTCGTCTTGTCGAGGATGTCTGGCCCTTTGCCAAATGGTCGAATATCATTAGTGTTCGAATTTCCGACCTCGAGGCTCAAGATGCGACGGCCGGGCTGGATGCTTCTGTTGCGCACTCGGGGCTGTGGAATAATAATGGTCTCGGCGCTGGTCGATCCGATGATGAGATTGTTATTTCGAGTGCTGTTGGTGGTGAGCTGTATCTGGGCCAGATGCACGCTGTTAATCACACTATTTCGATTCACACGACTATCCCCTTTGACACTGTTACCGATAACCCTAGCTACTACACGGATCCGTATCGCTCTGCATCTGACGATGCGAGCGGCTTCGTTGTTGCGGGTATCTCGCAGGGCATTTATCTCGCCCAGACTGGGCATGATATTAATGGTAAAGATCCGTTGCAGGTTTGGTATACTCGCCAGACAACTTCGGGGACTTGGGAAAATAAGCTGCTGTTTGAGGACGATAGCAGTCGGATTCGTTCTGCTAGTGCGGCGGTCCTTGTGCCCATTGAGCCGAAGAGTGGTGATGGTCGCAAGCAAGCTTGGTTGTTTGTGACTGGGTTTTTGTCGGAGAGTATGGTTGCTGTGCAGGTGGATCTGTAGGAGCGAAGGACAATGTGATATAAAGAAAGTGTTTGGGTAGTTTCTCGAGTTGTCTTTCCAGTCTTTGAATTGAAATGAGGCCACGATATACAAATCAAAATAAGGCAATTGAAATAAGACCTACAACTTGAAATTATCTAACCATCCCAGTTCTGCTTTATCAAATCTATCAAATCAGCCTCGGCATCGGTACTTTCCCGATTTCTGCCTGAGGAATCCAACGTCTCCATCCAACGTGCAGACAACACGAAACCCTCTCTCCTCCGCATCTCCCCAATCCAAGAGTCGACAAAATGTCCCTCTTAACCCGGGGCAACGCAGCCCTTCGCTTCCACCGGCCCCAATCCTACAATCTTTCAGTCCTGCAACATCCCTCCGTGCGCTACCAGGCCCTCTTTTCCACCTCCGCACGCCACGCCAACAGAAAGTCCACCACCACCACCACCTCACCCTCAAACCCAACCACAACAGTCCCAACACCAACACGAGACGAAATCAACGCCCCTTTAAGCACATTCCCCGCAACAATCGAAACACCCCCCCAAGATCCATCCACACCACCAACCCCAATCAACAAAATAAAACGCCTAATCTCCACCGGCCGCGCATATCTAACCTTCTACAAAACGGGCCTCAAAAACGTCTTCAGAAACTACCGCGCCTCCATACCCCTCCGCAAATCCCTGTCTCTACCAGTCTACCTACCCACCTCCCCACCACGCAATGGCAATGGCAATAGCACCAATGCCAGCGCCAACCTAGGCAGAGCCCAGTACCAACTCGTCCGACGCTCAGCCCGCGACGTCCGAAGAATGATCCCATTCACACTCATCCTATTGATCTGCGGCGAATTCACACCTCTAATTATCCCGCTTTTCGGCGCCGCGATTACGCCCGCGACATGTCGTGTTCCCAGCCAAATCGCCAAGGAGCGTGAAAGTGCCAGTAAGCGGAAATACCTTGCCCTGGCCGCGCATGCGAATATTGCTGCGAAGGAGCAGGGTGCCATGCCGGCGAGTGTGTCGGTGGGGAGTGCTGAGGAGATGGCGTTGCTTGCGACGAGGTTTGCGGGTGCGGAGTTTGCGGTGAAGGCGGGTGGGAGTGAGGTTTTGGTTGCTGGGGCTGTTTTTGGGATTGTGGGGAGTCATCGGCCTCGTTTGGGGGGCTTATTGATGGGGCCTGTTTATCGGCCGAGGTTGCGGAAGTATGTGCGGTATCTTGAGATTGATGATGGGATGATTCGGGAGGGTGGGGGTGTGCGGGCTTTGAGTTCGCAGGAGGTTAGGTTTGCGTTGGAGGAGAGGGGGCTTGGGGATGTTGGGTCTGTTTTGAGGAAGGGGGGGTGTGGTTGAGGATGTTGAGAGGAGGGCTTTGGAGATGTGGTTGGAGGCGAGGAAGGGGTGATTTTGATGGAGATTCAAGTTGTTTGGTTGAAGTGAGGTTGGGTGGCGCTTTTCATTTTGTATATGGTGTAGACGGTTTGCATTTGTACGATATTAGACTAGACGCTTTACATGATACTACTCCGAGTCGTTTACCACGTTCAAGTTCAAATTGGCAGATACTCCTATTGGTATAGAAGGAAAATGAAATATACATCGTAAACTTCCTAATAGTATGATAGTAGTGAGAACTGACTAGATGCATTCTGGAGACAAATATAGGCAGGAGAAACAGAGAGAATTATAAATCATAGGAAGAAAATGAATGGAAGAAACCACGCTCTCGAAAACAAAAACAATTACCTTGGAAGGTAATTTGCCAATTAATCGCCTGCAAACCACGGGAATCGTGGGGGGTATAAGCTTTTTCAGAAACCCGCTCGCAGGAACAAAAGCACTCCTCGAATCCTCCAAGATTCGCAATGAAATGAATCAAATCAAATAACATAACATAATCAGAGTCAAGTCACTCCAGAAAGAAAATCCACGCTAATGATGCTTGAAATTGGTCGCCCTTTTTTGGTCGGTGGTTCGATTCGATTCGATTTTTGGCCTGCACTCATTCAAGCCACTGTAGTCGCCGGCACTGTCGCCGTAGCCGCAGCAGCAGTAGTCTGGGTCTGGCTGCGAACTTGTTTCGCCCACCGTAGTCCGCAACTATTGCAGAGATCGCGATTACCGCTCGGTCCGCGGCGCCATTCGGGTGTGTTCTTTGTACTGCACATCGAACAAGCCTTTTCAACCGAGATAGCGCTCTGCTTACGTTTGCGCTTCTTCTTTCGACTGATAAGCCGTTGCAGTTCCTCGGCAAGTGTCCGATTCTGCTTTTCCAACTCACGGAGTTCAATCTGCCAGCTTGAGCCGCGGGTTGGATTGAGCTCTGTGAAGAACGTGGCTGGCGCGTCAGATGGTGAGATACTGCGGTTACCGGTTGGAAGCCCGTTGAGACCGACCATGGACGAGAGGTCTGGGATTCGTTGGCCTAGGGTTCCGTATTGGCGGGGTGGGTTTGCGTCTTTGAAGCTTAGTGTGGTTGTTTTTGATGAGCCCGGGACGTTTGCGAGACTGTCATCTGCGGCTGCGTCTAGGGCTGTGGGAGAGGGTGGGAATGCTCGTGCGAATCGGATTTGGATAACTAGGAATGTTGGGCGGACTGTTCGGCTTGAGTCTCCGGAGTAGATTGTTGTGTGTGCTGAGAGCGAGTGGCCCTTTTTGTGTCGCATGTGGTGTCTGAAAGAAGGGGGTTCGAGGTTTTTGTCGCTACCGCTGTTGTTCTCGTCGTCGTTTTCGTGGCCTGTGCCGTTGGCTGCAGCTTCCAATGCATCTGATATCGCATTCGGTCCGCCCTCGGGTTCCATGAGTTCATGCAGGCCCTTGCCAATAAAGTCATCTGGTGGACGTCCCAATACTGGCTTCGACTTAGTAGTCATGAATAGGATAACGCCAGATAAAGACACCTTTGCCCAGACGTCATTCTCGGCTAGTGCGGCCGATGTGCCTAACTGGGCAATCTGGTCCAGCGCGTAGACGGGTCTCGGGCGACCGGTCATGACGAGGTACTTTCTACCTTGCTGGGGATCAATGTGCCAGGCACCGTGACTTTCAAACCACATATAGCCTTTATATTTCTGACGAATGCGGTAGACGACGCTGATGGGTGCTGGAGTGGTGCTGGCGCGCAAGTCACGACTCACAGGGCCAATATCACTTGGGTGGCAGATGGTTGATAGCGTCTTGCCGACCAGTTCGACTGGTTCGTATTGAAGGATTTTGTTGCAAGATGGGGAGAGGTATAGGAATTCGCCGTTGAAAGATAACACATGGATCACATCGTCGGTGTTCTCGACCAGAATGCGATCCAGATAGTTTCGTGAAACTCCAGATCCAGGAACGCCAGCTGCATTCAGGATGGCGGTAACCTGTTCATGTCCGAACTGGGTAAGGAGATCGGGCCGGAGTCGGTAAACATCAGGTGGAGGTACAATGTATTGAGGAAGTTGATCTCGCCGGTAGTTGATAGTGTAGTTACCGTCTGAACGTGGAGTCAGTAATAATATCTAGCAGGTATGAACCAAAGGAGGCTTACCTGGATTCCTTCTTGTGATGGCGTCTGGTTTCTCTACCAGATCTACCTGGAAGCCAACGTAAAACCGATACTCATCCGAGTCCCATCGAATGGGGATCATCGTGATCAGATTCATGAATGGTTGTCCACCTTTGCGATAGTTGATAATACTAGCCTGGATCTCTGTGCGTTCACGAATAGTTGACCGTAGACGATGTACGGTCTGTCCATCAACAAAAGTTCGCTTGGCACCAGCTTCGACTTTGCCATCAGGTCCTTGCAAGAACCTGCAGTTGCGATCCACAATCTCGTCTCTGGAGTAGCCAGTGAGCCGCTCGAAGGCGTCGGAGACATAAACAATGGGGTGGTCTTGTCGTGTGATATCGCAGAGCACAAAGGCACAGGAGAGATCGACAGCACCGATGTTGATTTGAGGGTTCGGGCGTACAGAAACTCGACTCTATTGATGATGTTAGATTTTCAAATCCCACTACATTGCAATATTTAGAGTTGGAATATACTTACGAGGACTCCTAGAATGTCAAAGCCGCTGCTCGAATAAATGCCGGTATGTTCATTTTTAGCAGCGTCGGGCGTGGCCAGCCCTGGTGATTGGTAGTCGTCTTGAGGTACGGGGCAGGCTTTAGTCTGATATCTTATGGCCAATCCTAGGTTCACAACTCACCTTTGATCTGTGTTGACTGCTTAGGCTGAATCGCCACCGGCTGCGACGCGCGGTAAGGAACAGGCTGAGCGGGCTGAGCGGGCTGAGCGGACTGGGCGGGCTGATTATACTGCGGGTATCGTTGGCGCTCCTGGAGAGGCCGTTGTTGACGCGCCTGGGATGGATCGCTGCCTCGCGACAAGTCAGAGTCGTCAAAATTGCCAGTCGAGTTGGTGGCGGTAGCAGTGGTGGTGGTGCTATTATAAGGATCCTTGCGAGAAGAAGGCGCGGGCGGTTGTTGAGGTTGTTGAAGGTATTGATTCGACTGGTGCACGGGCTGGGGAAACTGGGCGTAGGCTTGTTGGAGTTGTCGTTGGTGGTCTATCGAGGGTGAAAGTCCCATCGTCGTCGCGGGGTAGGTTGTCGGGATGTCGTATGAGAACGCGCCACTCGCGTCGAGGCTCATCGGCATCGAAACAGTACTCGGGATAGACTCGTAGGCTAGCATGACATTGGAGAGACGTCCTTCCAGGTCACTCTGGGCACCATGAGGACGGTTGAAGGCCTGGAGGGGGAGTTCGCTATCGTCATCTGGTAGCATGGCTCCAAAGGCAAAGCTGTCTGGGTTTGGGAAGGCCATGAGAGAGGAGTCTGCGGAGGCGAGAGAGGGGTGCAAGTGTCCTGGCACACTATCTCTCGGGTCGTGAGAATCATCTCGGCCGGTGGAATAGTCCAGGTAGTTATCCATCGGGTTAGCCATGGCCAAAGGGGACAAGGGCAAACGGCAAAGGCGACGGGCAACGGCCTCGGCCTGCGTGGGGTCCAGAATGCAGAGCCCGGACAAGTCGTCCCAGAGCCCCGGGAAAGAGGGGACCAACAGTTTGGAATCCAGTTAACGTCAAACGACAAGACTCCACTCTAGGAGCTACTTGATGTCAAAAGATAGGGCGGATGATGAGATCTGTGATTTTTGATCCCCGGGTACCAGCGACCTTGTAACTCAGGACTTGGGGGGTCGCGAAGGAGAAAAGAAGGTGTCAACTTGGATTCTCTCTCCTCTTTTCTCAAAAGTACAACCACCTAATGTCATTGTGGACCCACCAGAGGGTCATCAACAGCCAATGGATTCGATCAGGGCTCTCTCTGGTTGGAGACCTGTTCCTGTTTGGAAGTGCTTTCAAGGGGGTGGATGTGGTTCCGGTATGCGTTGAACGCCACTGATCGATCGATCTCAATGTCAAATCTGTCAACTGTAAAACTATTTCGGTGTCGAGATCCACTGGGATTCCTTTCAAGATCAATAAAGAAGTGGTTGAAGTCGGGTGGAGGGCAGTTGGGTCAAAAGGACGGAAAGACGGCTGGGCCTAGTCGATCTATCACAAAAGACTCCAAGACATTCGCCAGTGGATGGTACACGACGCATGGACTCCTCACAACGGTACTTTGTTTGGAATATCACAGGCAGTTGACAGTTCAACTCAAGTGGGGTAAAATAAGATCGGTAGAATATACTGAGAGACCCTCAGTAAGAGTAAGCGATGGGTTGCAAGTGTGAAACACCGCGCACCAGGGGAGGGGGGGGATGGAGCTGTGATGAAGAACCAGTCTGGGGAAGATCACAAAGAGAATAAGGTTTGCTGCGATCTAAATGAGATTCGAGAGGAGAATATAGTTGAAGACTGCTGTAAGGGGAACTGAAGTCAAAGAGAAAGAGAGAGAGGAAAAGGAAGAAGAAGAAGGTCAAGTCCGAAGGGTGTGATGTTCTTCTTATTTTGCTGGTTCCTTCCTCTTTCACGCATCTTCCTCTTCTCTTCTCACTCACTTCTCACCTCTCACCTCTCTTCCTCCCCTGAATTGACCACCCCCCTCTTTTTACCTTTTGCCTTCTGGTACTTTTGTCCATAACCCCTCTTCTCGCCCATTGCCTCGTTGATACTATACGGAACAGACCAAAGCGAAAGCGTCTCTCGAAAGAGTGCCGCATCGGTGGTTGCCCACGCGATGGCGGACAAGATCTCAATCACCATCTGCGGCGACGGTGGATGTGGTACGTCCCTCTAGTACCTGCAACCATCTTTCAATAGCTGGGAATCTTCAATCAACCTGATTCGGTGCCATTGCAATGGAATATTTCGCGATCGAGATCTGATCAAATCGGGTCAATTAGGCAAATCATCCATCACTTTGCGGCTGGTCCGCAGTCAATGGATTCACGAGTACGGAATCACTCCCTGACCTGACCCCTGAATATAACACAACAAACTTTGCTAACATGCATGAATGGATAGATATGACCCAACTATCGGTATTTATTCACCCCAACTGCCATGCGATCAGGATCGCGATCGCAACCACAAACACAAACACAACAACAATCGTTGATACGTACTAATGCGCGCAACCCCCCCAGAGGACTCTTATTCAGTCACCCGAACCGTCGACGGTCTCCCCTACTTCCTCTCCATAACCGATACAGCCGGCCAAGAAGAATACCGCGGACTATGGACCGACTCGACAATGAAATCGGACGCATTCCTGCTGGTCTACGACATCACGAACCCCTCCAGCTTGCAGACACTAGACTACTTCATGGACTTCATCAAGATGGAGGCCGAGCAGCGCCTAGAGGATAACGAGCGCCTGCGCAAAGAATTCGGCCCCAATCCCACGGGCATCCAGATCGGCATGCCTCCCCCGGTCAAAATTGTTGCGGGCAACAAGTGTGATTTGAAGGATGGGCGCGCTGTCACGTCGCGCGATGGCCTGGAATATGCTCGTCTGAATGGGTGCGGATTTATGGAGACGAGTGCGCGTGAGATGGTTAATATTGAGGAAACCTTTGCTTGTACGTGTTGCTGTTGCTGTTGCTGTCGCTGTCGCTGTCGCTGTCGCACACGCGGTTGCACGCGCAGTTGCAGGTACCTATTTGGTCTGGCTCAGTATACTAATAGGAAAACAGTGCTTGTCCGTCGCGTCGTTCAATCTCGCCGACAACATAATATGCAGGGTACCGCATCTGTCCGACCTCCATCGCGTGCTGGGCAATCCGTTCATACCACGGCCCTTCCCACGATAAAGGCCAATGTGGGCGCCCGTGAATCCCAATCGCGACGCAGTCGATTCTTCAGGTTCCGAAGCTGGAAGACCGCTGAGACGAAGCAGGGCGCTGATGATGGCGTGGACAAAGATGCTAAGCGCGGGGCATCAGTCGATCAGGAAGAGAAGGAGAGGGAGAAAGAGAAAGAGAAAGAGAAAGAAGAGGCTGAGCCTCGGAGAAGTTGGGTCCGCCAGCTGTGCTGCTTGGGTTGCGGATTCCGGTGGGGATGTGGCTGCTGTTCGAAATAGTCCTCTCTGTGAGGTGAATCTCTCTGTGAGAGTGCCTGGGTGTCTCCCTTCTCTTCCCTTTTGTTCAGTTTCCTTCATTGCCCTGCTTATATACCCCATTGTACAGGTTGTATCTGGTAATTAGTTATAGTTTATAGTTAGTATATTACTCTGTTAGTATTAGTGTTGTATTAATATACACCAATGGAGGGACAATCGAGACAGATCAAAGGACTCCATACTCTGTACTGTCAGTGTCAGTTTCAATGTCAGCTTGAATTAAGTTGACTAGATTGAACTAAGGCTCATGCACGAAGGAAACGTGGACAATCGCACTCTTGGCCTAACCGGGAAGAACGGCCCGGAATGGCCCTCCGTCGCGACCGCGCCCGATAGGAGACCACTGGCAGGATAGAATGATAGGGCCATTCCTGGCAGACTCCGTAGGGTATTCATGATCACGATTCATGATCATGGTTCATGGTTCTACCGGAGCAAAACCTACTCAGGAACTTCACGTCAGCCTGTCACGGAGGAGACTGGTCTGGATCTTTTCGAGAAATCTCTCCTCTCCACATGGGGTTGAACTTAGTTACAGCTCTGTACGGAGTAAGAAAGACATAACTAATCTTTGCTTGCACTGCACTTGCACTTCCCAAAAAAGGGAATTCCCAATGCGGTATTCCTGCCCAAGCTAAACAGGGCATGAAGTCATAGCGCGGTACGGAGGACCAAGTATCTCATACAATGAAGTGCTTACTATACTGGTACTAGTACGGGGTACTTGTAACCAAGCCCCCCCCCTTGGAGGAGGTATGGCGTATGGAGTACAAGGATTATTATTACCTTATGGCAGGTGCCTGGAAACAACACGAATACGATGTGCGGCTGGGGCTTGGGATACGCACGTATGGGACTCGGCTTCGTACTCGCATTGCACCGATAAGGGGTGCCACGAGCTTGTGAGCTATAATAAGGCCAAGGGTGAGGGGGAAGGAGGGGCTGATGCTGGGCGGTGCAGAGTCTTCTGTAAGAGTAAGAGTAAGTACTCTATTCCTAGGTACAGAGTAATTTGTATAGAGTAATCATCACGTTAACGAGTGTGCGGGCTGACTTCTGTTTCTGTTATACGGCGCGATCGAAAGCTTGTCGTGGATCTAGCGCCACAGCCTCATGCTCATGGGGTTCATAGTGTAGTTTCATAGGTTCGTGCTGTTCATGAATTCATATGCTCATGTAATAGCCCCGAGCTGGCTGCCGTGATATACTTACATAGACCAGCCTCGACGTGGAAAAACAAGAAAATGGTCACGTCATGGACTTGGGGTTGCGCCCGCCTTGTGGCCCGTCATTTTATTGGAGGGCGGGCGGTGATGAATCACGATTGTACACGCAGTTGACACTGTGCAGTTGACACGCTGTGTCGGTGCTGTCGATCTTTTAGATACAGGATTACAGGAGTCAAAGGGAAAAAAAAGAACTGCTATAGTTAATAGTTATGCTAATTGAGAGGAGGTCTTCATAAAATAAATCAAGTGTGTGTTGTCGCATCGGCAGGACGTTGCCGAGAAGTTGTACACTCCCGCTTATACGCATTACTTTTCTTTATGCACGCCAAGGCCTGAAACAGCAGTTCCAGGCTCATTTCAGTGAACATTGAACTATTCAAATCATAATGATATAATAAAATCATGATCTACCGGTACACTATTGGAAAGGGGTGAAAAGAGAGGTAGGTACTCCGTCCATTACTACTGTAAGTACTCGTACCAATGTGAGTGGCCGGAAGTGCAGTCCATTCGGATATACGTCAGACAAAGTCTCCGAGCGCCGAGTGGAAGCTCCGTCCTCCGTGAACTTTGCGCTCTAATGCCGAGTCTTCCAGCCTGATTTGATCCCCACCTCGATAGAGTAATCAGAAAGAATAAAATACCGTTACCAATAAAACACAAGTAAAAAATTCAATGCAAAGTAAAGTAAAAGAAAAAAAAAGAAAAAAGAAAAAAATAATCACCCCCCTCCCGGCCCTGTGATCACCAAGCAGGTGGATCCTGCATAGACTTGGACTATGATTTGATCCCCAATCGAGAGGGTGCTAGGTTTCTGTAACTTGTATGTACGATATTGCTCTTAAATCCCTCGAATACAAGGCCCAGCTAAAAAGGGACCCTCTCCCCCCCTTCTTCCAAACTTCTCCCCTCCTGGAAACATGACTAGTATATGACCAACCTGCAACCTTCAAATCTTAAAGCTCGGAAATCCTGAAACTCCCTACCACATCTTTCTTCAAAGTCAATTCCCATCCATCTGATTTGATGGTTACAATACGACATCGTCATTAGATCATCGACTGGTTGACGTCGATCATTTGCTACTGCCCGGATCAGGAAGTATAGCTCGGGAGTCACAAAGAAAAACCAAACCAAAAAAAGAGAAGGAAAAAAAGAAGAGGGACACACAAATCCTTCTTTTACTCCTTTTGCCTTTCTATTCTCGCCGATTCTTCTCCCCCATCACCTCGATATACACATATACACATTATGGCAGCTCGCCAATCAACGCCAGACTCGCATTCCGACAACGTGCGCAAACGTGTCTGTAAAGCATGCGATCGGTGTCGTCTGAA
Source organism: Penicillium manginii (assembly GCF_028828005.1). NCBI lineage: Eukaryota > Fungi > Ascomycota > Eurotiomycetes > Eurotiales > Aspergillaceae > Penicillium > Penicillium manginii. Next base: position 1,504,859 of record NW_026643102.1, on the reverse strand, counting down.
GAAATCCAAGGTATGTTCTAAATGAACATGGACATGGACATGATCCAGGCCAGTCATCATAAAATCAAAGACTGACCAGCAAAAAAAAAAAAGTGTGATGGATCAAGCCCATGTTCACGCTGTCGAGCAGACAATGCAGTTTGCGTATTCGGCGAGCGAAAGAAAGCCCACGATAAAGTGTATCCCAAGGGGTAAGCAGCGCAAATCCCCATCTGAACGTCATTTCCGCGATTTATATAAAGCTAACCTCTCACTTCTCCCAGATACGTCGAGATGCTCGAACAACAACAAGCATGGCTAGTCAACGGCCTCCAAGAACTCTACCGCCGCACCCTCGACGGCGAAGGCTGGCCCGGCGATGCCCTCAAGACCGAACCAAACGGCCACCCGCTTACCCACGACCTGCTGACACGCCTTGGCGCCCTGGACCACACAAAGGGCGAACATTTCGAAGAAAACCCCGACGCCATGCAGCAAGATCTCTGGCGCAACGGGATGCAGCGCCAGGAATCGTCCGACGGCTCATCAGAGGCTCATTCGCCCATCGCTCGCTCCCGCTTCTCATCCGATGCCTTTTCGCAATCGCAATCGCAACAGACTATGCCACCAACGCCGCCGGCTTATAGCCCCTCGACCCGTGCGCACGTCAAGCCCGAACCTCTCCCCATCAACGCCCAGGCCCAGACACCCGTGCAGGCGCAGAATCAACAATATGCGCTGTCAATGCAGGGCGTTGTCAATCCGCTGGCCTTGCAAGGCCCCCCGCAATGGAACAATAATAGTGGATTCAATCCCTTTGATGAGATGGATCTCATGAGTACGGCCGATTATTCAAATATGAAGTTTGAGGAGCAGAGCATGCAGTCGCCGATGTTTAATCAAATGCCGATGAACTGCGTTGGCGGGGATTATGATGATTTCAATCAGTTTCTTAATCCCAATCCGACGGAGATCACTTCGATCTGAGCTTGCCTAGCTGCTGCTGCTGCTCTTCCTTTCTTTGGAAAATCAATCTTAACGCCGTATGACGTGATGCATGTACACTATACATGTTCTTTTTCTTCTGGTGTGGTGTTTTGTGTTTTCATTTTACCCTTTCTTTTCTACCTGTTTCAATCTTCTCTTCTCTTCTCTTTTTGCGATATGGGGCTATTATCCCCCGGGTCCCCTTTATTCTCGAAATCCGATTCGAGAGCGATTGGAATTCCTCATCATCCCTGTACAGTTTCTCTGGGGGGCTTGTTTTCTACATTTTGGGGGTAGGGTGGGGGGGTTTTTCCTTTTTTTTTACTGGAGTTTCAAAACGGTTTCGTGTGTGGCGTTTCCCCTTCTTCCTCTAATTTTGACTTCCAATACAACTTTTATTGCTTCTCACTTGGAATATTGAAATCCTCTTGCCCTGCCCCCTGTTACACCTTGATCATGATTTGAATCCAACTCCATCTCTGCAGGGCTGGCAACGTTGTACAGAGTCCTGACCGGAGTTCGGTGCCGCAATTTAGAAAGGGGCTCCACTTTGGAACTGACAAATGCAGCTTCCAGAATGATTCATGTTCTGTCAGCGCGGAGATAGCGATCGTTCAAGCCGAGCTGCATCGTTAGGACTGTATCTTTATGATTAAACTTCCACCGATTGATTATACGAACTGATTTTCTTGGGTGCATTTGACTTTGCTTTGGCTTACTCGTACATACACAGTATCCTATCCTATCCTATCCTATCCAGTCCCAGATCTATCCTATCCCACTCTTATGGCGTGCATCGGGACGATAGTCCGCCCGCACCAATTTACCCTTTTCGCATCTTACCCTTTTCTCTCCCTCTCGTACGGAGTACAGAACAGACCTGTTCCTTCGCCCATTCAATCGAGTCCACCTTAAGTCAGCGGAATCTACCAGTGGAGCCATTAGGAACCCACCACCAGCACGAAGCTCCACACCCTCCTTTTCCTGCGCTAGACTTACGTGAGCGAGGCCGCGGACGCGGACTAAAAAAACGGAACAAGGAAAAAAAAAAAGTAAAAAAGTGAAAAAAAATAATCAAAAGTCGCCGAACAGCCGACATACCGAATCGGGCCCAATGCTCCGCGGAGCAGAGCAGGTCTTTAATTCAAGCCGGGATTCGATTTTCCGCATACATTACTAAACTTGCATTGAATGATACATAGTTTAGCTGGGCTTATGTAGCAAGATAGACTAGACTAGAGCTAGAGTAGAGCTCTACGGTGAGCCTTTTCTGAATCTGACTCTGCTCTGACTCTGACATGAACACGTTCCTCCGGTCTTTCTCTTTCCCTTTGGGGTACTTGTTACGTCGCAATACATATGAGTAAAAATACTAGGAACCAGAATGGTGGGTTCTTACTTTCCAAGGTGTTAATCTTGATGCCTTCTTCTAGAAGTATTGGCAATGAGGCATTGCTCTAGGCGCCCCAGGGGCACAGGCACAGGCACAGCCCCGCCGCTGATTCATTCACCGTTAGTACTAGCACTGGCACTATGTATGTACAATGCACGGCAACGATGGAGGGGCCAAGTCCGGGGTAGGAGATTCCTTCGGTCACCGGAAGCCCGTTCTCTCCGAGACGGATGTCGCCCTGCTCTAACCCCGGGGGGACACATGTCTTTTTTTTTGTATGGGTATTGAAGAGTGCGGAGTATGCACATGCGGTGTTTTGGTCGTTAATACTCCGCTCCGACTGTAATTAAACTTATACTGAAGGACTGCCCTAGCCTCGCTGGGGGTAAAGGTGCGGCCATGCACATCAATGGCTCCCAGCTGATCGCCGACCGATTGTATGCTACGCCATGTCCATGCCCCCATGGAAGTTGCATCGGCTGTCCCTGGCTCCGCTCCACTTATGCAGCTGTGCGTTGATGCCTGGGGAATCTGAGATGGTTAGCTTTGTTTGAGGCTGGGCTGGATGGCCTCAGGCGCGTGGATCAGGGCCAGGTCCAGCTCAGCATCACGGGGAGATCAAACCCTAAGAACCAAATCCAATCCAATCCAATTAGAGGAAAATCCCTGTGGCACCCAGCACCAGCAGGCACCTTGTTCAAGTTTAGCCTAAACAAGCCCCCATCCCCTCCCAGCCTCAATTTATCCACGGTGGGCGATTCCGTCCCATTGCGGGGTCCCAACGTCATGACAGCCCCCGCGGCCCTTAAGGTAAACTCCCCATCCCACCAACACCAACAACCACTTCTTTCACAACAACCACAATTACAACCACACCCAGGAACTCCAGCACAATGTCCGCCCCCGAACAAGCCGAATTCACCTTCCTGCCCCTAGGCGCAATAATCCAAGAATTCCGCGTCGGCGGGCAGAACATCGTCCTCGGCTTCCCAACACAAGACCACTACGTCAAGCACAACACCCCGCACTACGGCGCCACAATCGGGCGCGTCGCCAACCGCATTAAAAACGGCCACATCGACGTCCTAAATGGCCGCGAGTACCAGCTCAATCAGAACAATGGGCCCAATGCCCTGCACGGCGGGCCCACGGGCTGGGGGAAGCGTGTCTTTGACGGCCCGCATACTGTCCAGCGTCATGGCCGCGATGCCCTCTTGTTCAAGTACCGCTGTGTTGATGGCGAGGAGGGGTATCCTGGTACCGTTGAGGTGCGCGTTTGGTATACGGCTAGTAAGGAGGGCGAGGCGAAGACCGTTTTGACGGCGGAGTATGAGGTTGAGTTTGTTGGTGATGAGTGTGAGGAGACGGTTGTTAATATCACGAACCACAGGTATGTCGCGGCCACCCCCGGCCCGGCCCAGCCCCAGCCCCAGCCAGGCCAGGCCAAGGGATAACACATACACATACTGACGGGGGAGCAGTTACTTCAACATCGGCGCAGGCCCTACCATCGACGGCACAATCGCCCAACTCGCTACGGGCGATTACCTTCCCCTAGACGCAACAGGAATTCCAGAAGGCAACATCGCCACCTTCCCACGCGACGTGACGAAGCCGTTTACGCTTGCTTCGAAGGGCGCTCATATCGACGACGTATTCGTTATGGAGACCGACCCGGCTAAAATCCCACTCGACACGCGCGGTTTGCCGCTGCGGCGCCTGGCGCAGTTTAGTAATGCTGACACGGGGCTGCATCTGGAAGTTCACAGTACGGAGCCGGCGTTCCAGTTTTATACGGGGAAGTATATTGATGTTCCTTCTATTGATGGGCGGGCGGCGCATACGGAGGGGGCGGGGTTTTGCGTTGAGCCGAGTCGGTTTGTTAATGCTGTTAATGAGCCGGAGTGGAGGGGGATGGTGCTGCTTAAGAGGGGGGAGGTGTTTGGTTGTACGAATGTTTATAAGGCGTGGAAGGATTAGGGATATGGTAAGCTACGCTTGGTTGAGCTTGAAGCTGGGTAGGGTCTTGCATTGAGTGGAGTGGATATACTACATAACAACTTGAATGTACCGATGGTTAGGCCGAGAATTGACCGAGTTTGGATCGGATCTAGAATTTGTGACGATTGTGACGAGTTGTTTGAGGGTAGGTCTTGCTTTTGTGGGATCTAGGCTTTCTCAGTAGAAAACTTCAACTTGAACTTGAACTTGAACTTTGTTTTATGAATTATCTTTGGGGTTCCGTCTTAGTGTGTAGGGATGGTGTATGCATAGTATACAATGTACAGTGTTGCCACCGGCGAGTTTCAACTGATTACTAGTAGTATGTGAGCTTAAAGAAGCCGAGGCACGGTTCCATGGATAAAAAACGCTGGCCGAGTATCGGGAGCCGAAAAGTCCCCATTCTGTTATCTCCGTGACAGCTAAGTACCCGATCCGCGGCATCTCGGCAGCATTTCAGCGAGCCATTCCCAGACCGACTTGGCGATTCGGAGGGTCCGCTCCACTTGCGGCCGATCTGGTACACCACGCATACTGCAGTTTCGACCGCTGACAAAGCCTGAGGGTTCAGAACTGTTTCTTGTTTTTTCCGGGATCGGGATCGCTTTTGCGCCATTCCTGGGCCCATCCATTCTCGTGCTACTTCGCTTCGCTTCACGCTCGTTCGGACGTGGGCATGGGATCATACGATGGCTGCATTGTGTGGACGGATGTAGCATAGTCTTGTACTTCATAGTCTTGTACTTTGCGAACGCGGATGCAATACTCCGTACATAGTTTGTCTTAGGGTACATTCCACGCTAACGATACGCCTTCGACATCATTTGGGCGGAACGACTACCCTACCTGGATGGAACGGGACCCGATCTATTCTCGTTGCTTAAACTCTAGTGTGCTTGATGGACGTTTCTGGTAAGGGCCCTGGCCCACAGGCTACTTTAAGTTAAGAAAGGGGATGAACGGATGTAGAGCAGAACCTGATTTACTGCGTGGGTGGCTTCTGTTTAAGGGAAGTTTGTTCAGTGTTGGAAATGGGCTCCACTTTTATGCAAACTTGCTCTGCTCCCTCCTACGTCCTGGTGGAGTGCCAGTGGTACTATAGGGCGGAATATAGAATCCTCAGCTCAAAGGGAAATAGGCTAGGCCGAAACAATCCAATCCACAATGCTCCATGCATTATTACAAACTGTACATAGTTACCACTGGTACCGTACGGACGGGGTATCAGATCGGGTCTGTGCCGTTTGCCGTTTGCCGTCTCCTACCATCTGCCGTTTTCCGGAGGTTGGGTTGTCCCGCCCACGCGGGTCTGGATTGCCCCTTTCCTGACGTGGTAGATTGTGGGTTTCGGATGGTTTTCTAGAACGTGGGATAGAACGATACATAGAACGGCGCGGGGGGGGGGAAGGGATGGATAAAACGGGCCCGACGGGATCGGAGGCATTCACCCGCGTCCGAGTGGTGATCGTGTGCGTGCTTGTGTGGCTGGGGCTGAAAATGTCTACTACTTCCATAGTCCTGAACCTTCTTTTCGTGTGCGCTATTTAGTTTGGCAGGTCTGTTTGGGATGCTTGGCGTGAATAGTGTATTATTTTATGCTGGGATCGACCGATCGGCCCGGACTTGGTTTACTACTATTTTACTTTAGGTGAATAGTGTCGGCGCTCGGACTCGCGCTATAGCCTTGCTATTGTTTCATGTCCATAGGCTGAATGCGGAGAATGCCACGCATCCGTTGAGGCTTTTACTGTTTGAAACTGCTAGCTGTATCCTTGGACAGGGTCTATTGAATAGCGTTGGAGCCTGCTTTTGGTTAGATGTTTGGATACTGTGGAGTCTGGGCCGCTGGCGGCTACGGGGTTTTGACATTCCGAGTAGAGGCGCTGACGGAACTCGGGTATACGGAGTTCTGTACGTATAAAGCCGTCCTGGAGAAATGTGATGTTCCGGTGGAAATATGGATTTAAGCTATGGGCTCTAGAATGCGGGACCCATAACTTTGAAATCCTAGGATACGGTTATGGTTCTGTTGATCTTTTGAGTTGACCTAAGGCGGGGATGGAGTAGGACAAAGAAAATTGCATAAGCAAAAATCGTATATTGATTTTGACTAGTTGTAAAGGCAATTCAGGATGCACGTTAAAGGACTCGCAGGTTAGCCAGATCATTGCATTGGCAGATATACAGCTCGAGATCTGAGTTCGGCCAACGTATCTGCTAGGCATAACAAGCCTCAACTCACTTGTGTTTAATAGCAGTACTAATACTACTTAATAATAATAGTATTGATTAGTATAGTATTCTAAGGTGCATGAGCGTTTACTGAGTAGTATTTAATACTGTAGCTATCTTACATTTTCGCTTTGGATATACATATCCAAGAGTCAAGTTGTGGGGAGATCTTGGCTCTGCCGCTTTGCAGCATACCAGTGTTTCTTTCCTTTGCAAACATCTCGATTTTGCTTTGTGACACGTATTTCTGCTCTATGGATATTCTCTCTTTGGTTTGAAGCTCTGTGGACTTTTTCTCTGCCCTGGATTGCTTTGCTTTGCATTGCAATATCTTGGTTGACTCTACTGACATGAATGCAGTATTCATAATAAACACTACCTATAAATACTAGAGCCAGGAACTAGTACCATATAGATCTCATTAGTAGGTATTGGACTTGAATTAAATATCATATGTACAAAAACGCACGATAAATGCATATTTGTTATGGAATGCCGTGGTAAGAAGAATACTGTTGTGATCACCATATTTTCTAGCAGCACCGACTAAAGTGACTCTAGCACCAGTGACACCTCTATTAGGTCACTTGGTGCCATCAAATTCACCACCAATACTTGCGGTACCCATTCCTTCGCAAGGTACCAGAAGCGTCACCGATTACCCCCTCACCATCGTACCGTTCTTCCCTACCATCATATCTACCTCACCATTCTCGGCAACTCCCCATCTTGAACAACATCAACATCAAAGTCAACAACAGCCCTGGAGCTCCTTGTGTGCTTTTGTTCAACCTACGACTTTTTCCTATTCTTGATATCTTGAAACTGCCAACCTACATAGATCTGGGAACCCACCACATTGTGTCGCGTAACCGCCCTTTCAGCTCATTGTTACTTCTCCTGCGTTGAAGGGTCTTGCTGGAATACGTCAGTAAACATAAACCTTCCAGCAAAACAATTCTCTAACACATAATATCGCAGCCAAACAACAACTCCCATCAAAGCTACCACATCGCCAAAATGCCAGCTGTCAACACAATCGAGCACGAAGGCTCCTTCAGTCTTCAGCTTCAGCCTCTTGTGAAACGAGGGAACTGGGCAGATAAAAATCGCGGTGTTGTGCTGGTATTTGTCATCGTATTCATTGTCGTGTGCGGTGTTATCTCGCTATTAGTCTATCGTCGGTGGATGAAACACAAGGCCGAGAAGGAATCATATGAAACGACCGTTTAGTCGGATCGAGGATATGGAATATGCTTGACGGGGGAATAGCGGATACTATCAACGATCATCTCTTTGTGAAGAATAGGGTATACTAGGGCCTTGGAATCGCCCACGGATTTGCCAGCTATCGCATGGAATCAGGGTGGCGCGAGCTAGTTCGCTTTGTTCTCCCCATCATGTTTTTTGGCCCTGCCACTTGATCTTATACTACCTACATCGATAGCTTCTCATCCAAGTATGTTTCCTTGCATCTCTACTACTTGATACTATAATGATGGCTTTCTTACACACGTAATCATTCCCGGGGCCAAATGATCCACATATGATATGTGGAGAGCCGCAAGGCTGCCAAGTATCAGCCTCATGGTAACCTAATCTCGAACAAGACTAGCGAGATTCAACCAGAACGCATATTTGATCAACTCGCCCCCTCCCAAGACCCAGCCTAAAAACCAGCCCGAAAAAAAGAACAGCAAAAAGAAAATAGGCATCAAAATGAGAATCCACCACCTCCTCGCCGTAGCCTTGCTCCCCTCATCCACCTTAGCAAACGCAGACCAACAATTCACCATAAACTACGGCAGCGGCCATCAAACCCTCGATCTAATCCGATCAATCGCCTCCGCCAAAAAAGCCAACGACCCCACCGCAACAGATCTCGCCAAAAAGCTGCGCGACCTGCGCGATCAACCCGTGAAAAAATCACCCTACGACGTCGTCTGCGAAACGTCCGCAGATATCAGCGCTGAGATATACCCTCTAGACCCGAGTAATCTCCACCCGCAGATTGCATGGGCAGCGGCCGAGATTGAGGTTCTGTTTTCGGGCCAGCCATATCCGGGTGATTATAATGTTCCTAAGCACCCGGATGGATTTCGAATTGTGCGGGCGGATTTGAATCAGTTGCCCGTCACGGTTCGGGGGTGGATTGAGGGGCATCCGGGCCAGAAATCATTTTGCGTGGTTGATGGGGTGGTGTTCTTTGCGCCGGGGGTTATTTTGGAGATGGCGGGGTTGTTTGCTGGGGAGGGGGGGGGGAGTGTAAAGGTTTGTGATTTAATTGGTTTCTTTTCTTTGGATGGGAATTTTCTGGTGCTAATTGCTGTTCAATTAGGTCAATTCCCTACAGACCCTGAGGTGTATTTGAGAAATAAGGGTGAGGATGTTATCTTCACTGCTCAGCTCTTGGGAAGTACGGAGATTGGAAGCAATTTGTTTTTTAAGGCTGTTGCAAGGAAACAGGTTAGGAAGGATGTGCAGGAGGAAAGCTCTGATGCTGGAGATACAATGAATGGGGCATGGATTGGCGGGGATTTTTACCAACACGCGGATGGGAAACGGGATACCTCGGGTTATCAGTTAGGATCATCTAATGGGCGTGACAGGAAGTCTAAGGATGAGCTTTGATATTGAAGACGGTTACTACAATACCAGTACCATATCTTAAAGTCTACCTAATACATATCCACTGGGTAAAGATCTGGTCATGCTGAAGAACTTGAAGAGAAATACCTAGGTAGGTCTCGCAAAAATGATAAAATGAAAGGTCACCTACTACCTACGTACTCTTGGTATGACAGGTCAAGCTTAAACCCCGATCTGCATAGGGTCCGCTAGACCCATTGTACCCAGTGAGATCTAAGTAAACTTACAAGAAGCTTCGCCCGCACTTACATACATCTTCTCGGATGTTCCCACTTCTGCGGCCAGAGATTCCCAAGTCTCACGACCGCAGAATTGGTATAGGATAGAGCTATCTCCATACCAGGCTACTGTGAATGCGTATCTGTCCCGAATATTGAATGGCTCCGCCCTGGGAGTCCTCATTGGCTGTTCTTTCTGTACTTTCGTCAATGTCAGGGTCAACGGTCAGGACATGGCCCTGGAAATGTAGACAAAGAGTTTTCCTATTAGGTAGTCACAATTATATCAAGGGTTCTAGGCCGGAACTACGAATCCTATAGCTTTACTTGAGCGCATAGAACTATCCCATATCTTGCGCTTCCATCCTATCTGCCGAGTTGCACTAGATATCGCAAAATGTACCTGCAAATGCCCGAGCACAACCATTTTCACATAAACCCCTACTAAATCAAATATGAACAAGAATAAAAATAGTTCAAGAAGAACTATACCAAGCAATACACTCACATCACCCACCTCAACCCCTAATTCCATATACTACCCACGTGACCCATCTCCGATTCTCCCCGACCCCGCGCGGGGAGATTCAAAAGTGCAGTCATCGCCGATCTCCCCCACCTTCAAGTCAACTTCACGCAACACTCACACTCACCACAATGGCAGCTACATACGGAGATATCAGGCACCTACTGCCGGGCAACTACAAGCGCCAAATCACCGACTGGCTAGAGGAGGACTGCCCGAGCCTAGACTATGGCGGTTTCGTCGTCGGCGAGTCGGAGGGCGAGGCCCGATTACTAGGAAAGAGCAAGGTAAGCACCGCAACCGCAGTGAAAATCAATCAATTGCCCCGGTCAATCTCATCTGACACGAGCAGGGCATAATCGCCGGCATCCCCTTCGTCGACGAAGTTTTCTCCCAGCTGGGTTGCGAGTACGTCACATTACATTTCCGCTATACTCACCCTCGCAAATCCACGCACCCAACTAACCAACGCAGAATCGAATGGCATATCAAAGAAGGCGAAGCCCTAAATCTAACACCACACCACCACTGCGCAACAGTCCGCGGCCCCGTCCGCAAAATCCTCCTCGGCGAACGCGTAGCCCTAAACATCCTCGCCCGCTGCTCGGGCATCGCATCCAAGAGCGCGTCCATGCTTTCCGCGCTCCGCGCCGAAGGCTGGAAAGGTACACTAGCCGGTACGCGCAAGACAACACCGGGTTTCCGCGTCGTGGAAAAGTACGGTATTCTTGTCGGTGGAGCGGATCCGCACCGTCATGATCTGAGCCACATGACCATGCTGAAGGACAACCATGTGTGGGCTTGTGCGAATAACCGCGCTGCGGCGGATGGGGGGCGTGAGGGTGAGACGTTGGATCCGAACTCGATTGAGTCCATTGCTGCGGCGATTCCGAGGGCCGTGCTTGCTGCGAAGAGTGCGGGGGGGGTTCGCGACTAAGGTTGAGGTTGAGTGTCGGAGTGTTGAGGAGGCGAATGCGGCTATTGGGGCTGGGGCTGATGTTATTATGTTGGATAATTTTACGCCTGAGGGGGTGAGGGAGGCGGCGAGGGTGCTGAAGAATGAGTGGGCTGGGAAGGGCCGGGCCTTTTTGATTGAGGTTAGTGGTGGGTTGACGGAGGAGAATGCTGCGGCTCATACGTCCCCGGATGTGGATATCTTGTCCACCAGCTCGATTCACCAGGGGACTGGGATTGTGGATTTCTCGCTCAAGGTCTCGCTGCGGTAGTGTTTTGGGGTTTGTACATTTAGACGAATAGTGAACGTGTATCCATGCAATAAAATGTATTTGAATAGAGATACAAGAGAAGAAGGTAAGAAAAAAGTTGATCGGATCCAGTCCAGTCCAGTCCAGTCCAACGCCTCTCATGATCATCGTAATCCCGAACATCGCAAGACAGGTGCAGGCAAGATGCAACACAAAAACGATAAAACAAGGTCGAACAAGGGTATATAGTACACAAAGACATTACTACATCGCATCACCCATCAGTTCAAAACATAGTTCAGACTTCGATATCTACCGTAAACCCCTCCCCTTCACTCGAGCTCGGGGCTTCATCGGAGGTCTGTGGGCGATTGCGTCCATTCTCTGTGATGGTCTTTTGGGAGCCAAGAAGTCTGGTGCGCTCTCGTCGCAATTGATCTTGGAGATTCTTGATGTCAGCATCGCGTTCTTCCAATCGCTTACGTGCTCCACTGCGGTCGAGAAGACGGCCTTCACGCTCAGCTTTCAGTCGCTTCTCGAGTTCATGCAGACGGTGAATCCATTTCTCGTTATCCCCTTCCCAATTTCCCGTCCCACCGCTACCGCGTGTACGGTGGGTCATCGCGCCAGCATTGTTGGTCAATGTGCTAGTTGACGAGGAGTGGGAGGGCTGCGGCAGGCCTGTGGAGTGGCGCGCGATGCTTCTATCAGGGCGCGGCTTCTCGCTGGCTCCTGAGGTGGAGTTCTGGCGCGTCAACGAACGCTCAAGGTCTGCGGGAGAACCAATCGATGGAGATCGAGACCCGGAGGCGAGTACAGCAGTAGTTGAAGATCCATGGACGCGAGAATTAGATTGAAGCAGATTGATCTCTGCTTTCAAAAGCCGGTTTTCCCCACGCAATTTGCTTATCTCCGGGGACGAACTTGAATGACCACGTCCATTGCGCAGATTCTTGACAGCTTCCTCGACCCGTTCCAGTCTGCGGACTCGCTGGGCAAAAGCGCTTTCAAGGTTGTGGTACTGCTTGGTCAAGTCGTGCTCGATACTTCTGGCGCGACTCTTGAAACCTGAAATCACCCCTTCGACAGTCTTGATAGCAAGCATCAGATTCCGATTGAAACCAGGCCAAAAGAGGATATTGCCGATGACTTCTTGACTTGGCAAGTTGCCATTGATCAGACTATTTGAATGAGCCCAATCGGGACCACAGAGCGCGGAAAGTCTCTTCCAGACAGTAAGGAACAATGTGTTGCGCTCACTGAGCTGGTCCCGGAATTGCTGTTCGAGAGAGGTGAAACGCTTGCGATCTTGATTCCTAGCGATTTCCAGGTCCGTGATGCGAGAGTTGCTCTGGGTGATAGTCCGTGATGCTTGCTGATGAGACTTGAGGGATTGTTCAAAGGATTGCTTGTCAGCCCTGCGAGCTTGTCGTTCACGTTCCAGTAGTTCAGAGAGTTTGCGGGACTCAAGTCCATGGCTTTCTAAAAGAGCATCTCGGTTACGAAGAACCGTCTCTTTCTCGTCCAATTGTTGTCGTACGCTCTCCAACTCGAGAGCGGTGGATTCAAGTTCCTTTTGAAGCTTCATGATGTTTGAAATCAGGCTTGTTCGACTGCCACTGAGATCTCCCAGGGTTTCACGAAGGTTATTCTCAAGGTCCGTCAATCGTTCTCGCCAAGTGTTAGCTTCAATTTCTTGTGTTGAAAGACTCTTCTTCAAACGTCGTGCCTCTTCTTTGGCTGATGACGCTTCCCGATTCAATTCATTCATGATGCGCTGAACCTCTTGTTTCTCCTTGCTGCCAACGACCTCGCGTTGGTGTCTTTCATCTGCCAGACGTTGCTCGAGCTCCCTGGTTTTCTCCTTCTCGCTATGCAAGCTTATGTGGTAGGTCTTCAACTCAGATTCCAAATCTCCAATGCGAATCTTATCGCTCTCTTGCTCCTCCCCGGAGGAACGCAATCTCGTTCTGGCTGGATTCAATTTGCACAGTCAAGCGTTGCACCTTGGTATTAGCCTCGAACAAGCCCTTCTCGAGAGACTCGAACTCGCTGTTGGTTTCCTCCAACTCCTGCTGAACAGCCTTGTACCGTTGTAGGTTGTTCTGGGCATCTTCCTCAAGTCGAATGATACCCTCACTGGCCGAGCGCATCTCTGCCTGTAAGACCTTAAGGTTCTCATCTTGGTTTCGAAGGTCTTCGTTCAGACGTTGACACTCGACAATCTTTTGATCCAGCTCCTCTCCAAGAGTATCCAGTTCCTCTTGGGCTTCGGCACGAAGATCTTGGAAGGCAGCATCGCGTTCATCTGCCATCTGAATTGCTTGATCACGCTCCTGTTGGATATTTTGGATTTCCTCCTCGGCCTGATCGACATCGGCCTGATATGCCTTGTCAAGAGCCTCGAGTTCCCCAACGACCTCATCTAATTGAGCTCGAATAGCCTGGTTATCAAGCTTGAGAGTCGACAATTGGTCACGTAGCTGTCCATTTCGAGCCTCAAGCTCCTCGCGATCCATGTCTTCGCGGGACACACCAGTCGCATCACTGGGCTCCGACATTGGTCGTCCATAGGCACGAGAGGCGGAACGGTCAAATATGCTGTCACCGGCCACAGACCGACCACCGTCTCGTCGCTGACCAAGTTTCAACTCCTCGATTTCCTGGTAGAGGCGTTCCTTCTCGCGGTTCCGAGATGTGAGCATCGAGGTTTGGGCGCTCACCTCTTTCCTGAGCTCGGCATTTTCCTGCTTGAGAAGTTCAAGCTCGACCATCAAGGCACTGCTAGAGGTACTTATCAATGCACCGCGGTTGCCTTCTCTGCTAGATTGTCGTGAAACGGATGATTCGCCTCGTTCGTATTGTCCTGACTTTGGAACGCCTGTAGCTGAATAGATCTCACTGCGAAGACGAATGGATTCGTCTCGGAGATTACGATTCTCCTCTTCAGCTTGCTCACGAGCCGCAGTCTCTGCATCCAACATGTCTTTCCACATGTCCTATTGTATGGTATGTTAGCTTGCCACCAGATACATAGGCCGTGAAAGCTTACCCTTTCTTCCCTTGCATCTGCATCATCAGAGCCTCCTGTTCGGTTCTCATTCAGGGACTTGACCATTTCTGCAAGGCGTCGCTTTTCAGATTCTCTGGCTAAGCTCTCTGTTCTCAAGCGTTCGATCTCAATTTCGTAGGTTTCAACTCGCTCGCGTAAGAAGACAATCTCTCCATCTTGAGCCGAGTCGCGGTCATCCTCTGAAGCCTCAGGGTCATGGTTGACCATGGAGTCCTTATCAGATTGTTGATCCTTCATCTGTTTTTCTAAGTCACGGATTTTACGCCGCAGACCTTGGTTATCTTTCTGAAGTTTCAGCTTGTCGGACTTGAGTTCAACATTTTCAGAGATCATTTCCTTGATACCCTCCTCGGACCGCTTGTTGAGCGCTTCATTGAGGAAATGGATTCGCATTTTCAGATCAAAGTTCTCCTTCGAAAGACGGTCAATGGTGCTGCTTTGCTCCTTCAGGGTCATGTTACGGCCGCTTCTTCCGAATGCAGGAGTTGCAGCCCCCGCTCGTTTTTCAGGCGAGGGACCCGTGTTGCCATAGTCTTCGCGAAACTTTTGGACAAAAGTACTAGGCACCTGGATGCCTTTGATACGCTCCGCAATCACGGTATCGCTGGGGAAACTGCTCTGGGTTTTAGCCTTGGGAGTTACAGGACCTCCTTCGTCGAAGCCAGTCTGTCTTGAGGATCGCGGTGAGCCTTCCTCCTCCAAAGTCTGCAGACCACCATCTGCAGGCCCAGCCACATTGCGTCTGTCGAAAGGGTTCTCTTCACTGTAGCCTGATACACCAGATGCCATACTGCCGAGACTAGTTGTTCGTGTGACATGAGCACGACTTCCCGCATTGAGACTGCCCCAGTTCTCAGGAGTGGCGCCGCCGGATTGGAGGGCAAAATCGGCGCCCAGTGTCGCATCGCTGTGTGTAGTTTCGGTGTTGTTGCTTGCGATCGATGAGTGCGATAATCGATTGGCGGACTGGCGGCTAGTCAAGTATTTAGGTCGACTTGACCTCCTACTAGCGATACTACCGCTCTGATCGCTGAATAGTCTGGATGGACCGGGAGAGATACTGCGAGAGCTTTGCCCGAGTTTTGAGGGTGTGAGTTGCGATTCGTTCTCCGCTTGGGAAATTTGAGACCTGAAAGATGGTTCGTCATGGGTAAACTGAATGTCGTGGGGGGGCGGGTTCGGATGAGAAATTCTGGTCGTGGAAAGTACTCCGGTAGGTCGCAGCTGCTGAGGGTGACGAAGCTAGCGAATCAAACGTCGACTCATTTTCTGTTTGTTGTGTATTGTAGGCCGAGGCACTATCTACATCCTGGCGCTCAGTCGTTTCAGTTTCAACAGGGCCGGTTTGATCCTCTGCATCCTGGTAGCTTTCTGATGGTGGAATGAAGGAGAATTGTGATGACTCGTTTTGCCCGTCTGTGTTGAGATCGCGGCTACCACCAACCCCAACCAGATAGGTATCGTCTGCGCCAGCTGTTGGCCCAGTAGTTGCAACCTCGATTGTCGAGGGCTCGGGAAGAAAGCTTGACTCCATGTCCATCAGCTTCCGACGCATCTCATTCTCCTCCATCAATGTTTGGTTGTTGACCCGTTCGTGATCGCCATTTTCGCTGGACAAGTGTAATAGACTGCTGTCGTCGCGGTCGGTCAAGGGGGGGTAGCACACTGGTGTCATCGGGGTCTGGAAAGGTCGTCGCGGTGAAGTCTAAGTCATCGAGATTTGGTTCAGCGGTGTGCGCAGACATTGTTGTCGTGGCGTCGTCTTGGGCATCGCGCGCATTGTGCGCTTCGCTGGTGGATGTTATCGAGTCGTCGATGGTACTCGGGGGGTGAACCCCCCGCTCGTCCTCGGCCATGAAGTAGTCGGAAGCGCCAAAATCGGCATCCAGGGGCGAGAGTTCGTCTGGGGTAAGGAATGCGCCAGACTCATGAGAGGAGGGGATGCGCACCGAGGGGCCTGTGACGATCGGAGGTGTTGTGACGGGGGTCCTGGTCGACATGGTGACAGCGCCCGAGCGTGTTTTGGGTCTCCACCCAGCTGTGCGTTTGCCCACAATATGATTGGCAAATTAACGGCGCTGAGAGGTGTATGTGAAATCTTGATAGCTCTCATTTGAGGTTGAAGTAGTGGGTTAAAATAGATGTATCGGAAAGAAAACAAGGAGAACCACAGCAGGAGCTGCCGTCCCTTGGTACCTTTCGATCGTTCATCGAGTGTCCCTGGGAAAGTGTCAAGGGTGGCCACCTTATCGACACGGCCCGTCCCTAGTAATAGCCTGCACTATTTCCACGGCAAAACCGAGAGAAGGTTAATGCCACCCACCTGTTCGATCTAACAATAACGGGGTCGAGGTACTGGATGGGAAAGACAAGAGTTGGGTATATATTATGTATGTAGGGTATCTTAATAATGTACATTTGGATCTCTTCGAGTAACAGACCCTCAATCACTAGGCACAAGCTTCTCTCGCAGCGTCTCCAACTGGTCGAAATTTGCCCGTAGCGCAGAAGCAAGAATCGAATTAACCCTGCTCGTATTCTTCCAATTCTGGGAATAATCACAAAGCTGTTCATAGGCAGTAGAAAACACGTTCTGCAACTCAGCAGTTCGTGTAAAGGAGCGACCCAAATCATTCATATAATGTGTTGGGTCTTGAATGCATAGCCTCTGGCCAGCCGGCATGTTGCCTCGAGAGACTGCGGTTCTTTTTGCGTTGATGAGAGATCGTTGGCCACGCAGACATGCAGTGTTGGTGTTTCCCTCTCGGAATTCTTGTATCTTCTCAGATCCAAAAAATCCTGGAGGATCGACCGCAACGCCGATAGATTGAAGGTCAACGTCAGTGCCATAGAATTTCAAGAACTTCATAAACTGCTCTCCGGTATTGAAAGGCACTGAGAACCGATCATGATTCAACTTCAAAAAGGTGACCAAGAGCATGGCTAGTGCATCTGGTCTGATCCCTGACTGCAAAGATTGAGATAGACCACGGGCTTCAAGTAAGGCCCGAGTTGCCATGTACAACGGGCGGAGAGTAGGATACTGGTCCAGGCAACTTTCCAGGTAATCCATGATAGCCGGGGCTTTTTCGCCACAGTGAAATCGTAATAGTAATCCCGTCGGTTGGTGACGAGCCTCGAGAACAGGGCGTCGCTTCCCAGAAAGCTGAATCCGATCAAACGGCGGACTGTTCTCGAGGGTAGATTCGACTTGGCGGAGGAGACGCAGATGCGCATCGTGGATCTGGGGCCTTGTGGCACTTGGCTTCCGCGCTCGGTCTGGGGATCGGAGGGGATCTTCAAATGGTAGGAGGAAATTAAGGTCTGAGTGAGGCAGCGCTAGGCCAATGTGACGAAAGCCAATGAGTTGAGGTGTGTGAGGGACAATCGGATTTAATGAGTCGATGACATGTGCACTCAATTGGTCGGTCCAGATCTGCTCTGGGGAGCTTGGAGTTAGATAGCGCTCCAATGCGAGAATCTCTGCATTGAGGAAGGCAGTGGCATCGTCAATCCCATCAGAGAGTTCCAGGAAGCTTGTCCAGGGATAGCTCCCAGCGTTCTCATCGTGGAAAGTGCCAGAGCTCCGAATCAATGTGTCCGCGGGCCGACTTTGCGTTGATCGAGTGGCAGCGTCTTCATGGCGTAGGCGACGACGTTGCCTACTCGTGGTCTCTTTCGGCTTGGTCTCCTTCAGTGTGGATGCCGGCGGTGTGGCTGGTGGACATTCTGGCCGGGACTCGAGAGGTATTTCTGGTCGCCAAAGAGCCGCAGGAAGTGGACGAGGGTATACTTTGCGGATGAGACGATTTCGATTTGAGGTCCGATGGGCGTCTAATGTTTTCCGAAGGTTATTGGCGAAGACATCGGAATCTTGGTGGGCCGAGACACTGGCTCGAAGCCGAGGATTATGGAGAGCAATGCGCGATGATCGAAGGGCGGACAGCCGCATAGCAGCGTGGTTAGCTCAGAAGCATGTCGTGTGAAGATAAGAGGTTCAACTTCTACCAATTGCAGAACACGGGCGGAGGCCATAGCTGGCCTGAGGCAAACAATCCTGGACGATCCCAATGCGGGATGATTACCTTAGTAGGGTACAGGCAACTAGCACGAATGCGATATCGGTGCTGAACTTTGACTTTGACTTTGACCCAGAGATCTTTTTTTGGTCTTGATCAACTCTCGAGAACCCCTTGACATTAACCTTTTCAGTTTATTTTGAAGGTGGTTGATATCGCAACATCCTCGTACTATCAACGTCATTCCTATAGCGTCAGTTCCTGTTTTGGACGGCGGTCCCCCATTGCATCTCACACACACCGCTTGCCCCTCCACCGACGGCGAACGCCTCCTCTTCCTCAACAGTCTCCTTCAAAGGAATAACCTGCGTTGATTTTCTTTTTTTACCCCTTCTTGAAACCTATTGGTGCTGTCTTCCCGATCATCCATGGCTCTCGCGCGCCCATAGTTTCCGATAACCCGTGTCGATCTACCCCTCGACCTCGCCGCTCTGCCCCGAGGTACGTGACTCCCTTTACAGCGCTCTTATCTGCCAACTTCACGTTTTCTTGTGTTGAATGAGGCCCTGCATGTGACAATTGCACCTCTGCTGACACACAGTACAGTTCAATCGCGGGAAACACTGCCCGTTACCACTCATCGAACCCTACACACCATGTCTGAATCATCGAGCCCCGCGCATGTGCCTGATGGACAACCAAACCCAGTACTTGTCGGGCCAGGGATGAAGGCTTTGCGTGATGAAGCATATTCCAAAGCTACCAATGCGACACCGAGCTTGGATACAGATAAAACACATCCGGTCGATAGTGATGCGCCTTCATACTTCGCCGGCATCCCAGGGACCAGGACTGAGTCAATGGACTCATCAGATTTGGCCACATCGGGGGCTGAATCCCGAAGAAAAACATCCGCAGGGGAGGACCTACTTCGTCGTTTAAGCTTAACAGGACCAGCTTCGCCGATGTCGCCAGGTATCGACCCGCGTGAGGAACATCCTGGACTACGCCTGAGTGGCCGAGTGATTAGTGCCGCCTTCTGTATTCCCTACAAACTCTACTTCAAAGCAGGCTCAGACTGGGTATCTACTTCAATATTCCTTCTCTGTATATATCGGAGTCAACTACTGACTAATCATCTTGTGTTCACAGATCGTGAAACCCCGGTCTGGCACCTCGGCTTTATTCGACTCCTTTGCTCATCTGGCATCCGATGAGACCCATTGGTCACATACCCTTGTGGGATGGACTGGAGAAGTTGAACCAATCCTGGAAAGCAAGGTCCCTCTCCAACCAATCACCTCCAACGCGGCAAGCAAATTGCCCCCCTAGCTCCAACAACGCGAATATTCCCATCAACAAAGCGGCCGCGCCTGTTCCCGTCAATGCAAGTCAGCAACTACCCTCAAACCCCCTCGTTGATGGAATCAGCGTTGGTCGGGAAGAAAGAGAAGCACTTGATCGTCAATTGAAAACGGGCCGATACGGCAAAGTCTTACCTGTCTGGCTGTCAGACGCCCAAGAGGAGCCGCAAGACACCGTCTTGCTCAAAGACCAAGGTCGATGGCGCCGATATGCCGAGAGGGAATTATACCCTCTTCTGCATTACAAGCAACATGGGCCGACAGACGGGCGCTCGGAGCGGCGCTGGTGGGCTGATTACACCCGCTTGAACCAGCTATTCGCAGATCGTATCGCGGCAGAATACCAAGAAGGCGACGTCGTATGGATCCATGACTACCACCTGTTCCTTCTTCCAAGTTTACTGCGCCAACGCATTCCCAACGTCTACATCGGATTTTTCTTGCACTCGCCCTTCCCCAGCAGTGAATTCGTACGCTGTCTCGCCAAGCGCAAGGAAGTCTTGACTGGAGTCCTTGGCGCCAACATGATTGGATTCCAGACCTTCTCGTACTCTCGGCACTTCTCTTCATGTTGCACGCGGGTGTTAGGCTTCGAATCTAATTCGGCCGGGGTGGATGCATACGGCGCCCACGTTGCCGTGGATGTCTTCCCTATCGGAATCGATGCACGAGCTATCCAGAAGGCTGCGTTCGGGGGTTCGGATATCGAAACCGCAG
The DNA here is from genome assembly GCF_028828005.1 of Penicillium manginii. Taxonomy (NCBI): domain Eukaryota; kingdom Fungi; phylum Ascomycota; class Eurotiomycetes; order Eurotiales; family Aspergillaceae; genus Penicillium; species Penicillium manginii. The sequence continues at coordinate 1,484,496 of NW_026643102.1, read as the reverse complement.
TAGCAGGCATTCGCAAGCTATATGCGGGGAAGAAAATCATCGTTGGACGTGACCGACTGGATAGCGTTCGAGGCGTGGCACAGAAACTACAAGCATTCGAGGTGTTCCTAGAGCGGTATCCCGACTGGCGTGACAAAGTTGTCCTCATCCAGGTGACAAGTCCAACCAGCGTGGAGGAAGAAAAGGAGGATCCCGAGAACACTATTGCCGGTCAGATTTCGAATCTGGTTTCTACGATCAACGGCCGGTTCGGTTCATTGAGCTTCTCGCCTGTTCAATACTACCCGCAATACCTGTCGCAGTCTGAATATTTTGCTCTCCTACGTGTCGCCGACGTCGGTCTCATTACCACAGTACGAGATGGCATGAACACAACAAGTCTGGAGTATATCGTTTGCCAGCAGACAAACCACAGTCCACTCATCCTCTCGGAATTCTCTGGTACCGCGGGTACCCTGCCTAGTGCCATAAACATCAACCCGTGGGACTTGGTGGGTGTCGCCGGAGCCATCGACAAAGCCCTCCACATGCCTGCTGAGCAACGCAAAGAACAACATATGAAACTCTATAAACATGTTATCACCAACACAGTTGCCACCTGGTCACGACAGTTCCTGAATCGCTTACTAACCAATCTATTATCCTTCGATCAATCCGTCGCCACGCCCGCGCTTGATCGAGCCAAGGTCGTCAAGCAGTACCGCAAAGCCCGCAGACGTCTTTTCATGTTCGACTATGACGGTACCCTGACTCCGATCGTCAAGGACCCACAGGCGGCCATTCCGTCCGATCGAGTATTACGCACCCTCAAGAGTCTCTCAGCCGACCCCCGAAATGCAGTCTGGATCATCAGCGGCAGAGACCAAGCCTTCTTGGATGAGTGGATGGGACACATTCCAGAGCTTGGCCTCAGTGCAGAGCACGGCTGCTTCATCCGCCAACCTCGCTCAGACGACTGGGAGAACCTGGCAGATCAGACCAACATGGGCTGGCAGAAGGAAGTGGTAGATGTTTTCCAGCACTATACCGAGCGAACGCAAGGAGCCTTCATTGAGCGCAAGCGAGTGGCATTGACATGGCACTATCGTCGCGCTGACCCAGAGTATGGAGCCTTCCAGGCCCGCGAGTGCCGCAAGGCCCTTGAGGATACCGTCGCCAAAAGATGGGATGTGGAAGTTATGGCAGGCAAGGCCAACTTGGAGGTCCGACCAACATTCGTCAACAAAGGATTTATCGCTACGCGGTTGGTGAATGAATATGGGCCGGAACCCGGAAAGGCACCCGAATTTGTCTTGTGTCTGGGCGATGACTTTACGGACGAAGGTATGTGAATGGACCGAGTATTCTCGTTGAACATTCAAAAAGTAGGCTTTGCTAACAATGGCTCGTACACAGACATGTTCCGCGCGCTCAAGAAATCCGGTTTGCCCCAAGACCATGTTTACTCGGTCACTGTGGGCGCCAGCTCGAAACAAACGGACGCTAGCTGGCATCTTCTTGAGCCGGCAGACGTCATTAGTACGATCCAGCTGCTTAATAGCAGTTCGAACCAAGATCACTGAGACATGTTATCAGTCATTCGGGCCGATCTTAATTGCACCTAGTATTGACATGGGTGTTCCCTCACTCCCGGGATGCCGGGCTGCTGGGCTGCTGGGCGGGACTAGGCTTGGACGACCTTTCGATCTGGACCACGCCAATGCCAGACCCCCAACATGATTCCACGCACGTAGTATACGATACGAACCCATGGGCCCCGGTGGACGTTTTATTTTTCCTCCTCTCTTTCTATCTCTCTTGCTCTTTAAAACTTCGGTTGCTATGTCCTACTTTACTTTTTCCGGGGGTGTTAGCTGGCGTATCTTGGACATTTGTCCCGTGGTTTGTCTTGTTCTCTGCTCTGGCTTCTTGCTCTCATTTTGATATAATCCCTGGCATAGATGCATAAGCCTTGAACTTTAAAGATATTAGATAGCAATGGATATGGATTTATCCCGCAGACTCCGAGACATGTGAGGGAGGGTCTCCTCTTTTGCGGGGACGGGGGGCGTAAGTAGCCATCCCCCGTGGGGATGGCGTGATAGATGCAAGTATAAAGTGGAGAGACAATTCACATCTACCGAGAATGAAAACGACAATGATAATGATAATGCGATTGTCCACCATCCACCACCATTACAGACTCACAATTTTGCAAAACCGGTGGACCCCGTTTTCGGATGTGGCTTCGGAAGGGCGTGTTGGACTCGGCAATCTGTGCGAATTACCGGTTGCCGCAAAACGATCGGCGCAAAGGCCGTCCAACTTTGGATGGTCGTCTTTTTTTCTGGCTAAGAAGAAATTAAATTGGGTCGATGCTCATGAGTCAGTTGGAGTCGGGCATTTCTATTTCAGTCGGGGTTTTGGCTGGCTCTCCGCTTCATCTTCTTTTTACTTGTGCTGGCACTGGTTCTATACCGAGAGACATGATATCTTGAATTGAGTCGGCCTTCTAAAGAACCTCCCCCACTCAATTCTTTCTCTGAATTGCAAATTGCAAATCCCGATACTGGCAATGGCCGAATCAACACCCCACAAAGACTCGCAAGAGAAGAGGTCGAGTGTAGTCGAAGAAACAAACTTGCACACAGAGAAATATGACCCCGGTGCTCTCGAAGCCAATTCACACTCACATTCATCCGACGACGACGACGACTCAACCATAAACGAACATGAAGCCCAAACCGGCTCAGACCTCACCCAAACACCAACAAACACCAGCGCCGTCGCGCGCACCCTCTCCGCCGTCCGAACCCGCGAGTCAGGAAAAGAAATCGGCCCCCCCACCAGACGGAGGCCTGCAGGCATGGCTACAAGTCGCACTGGGCCACATGATCATCTTCAACACGTGGGGGTATATCAACAGCTTCGGCGTCTTCCAAACATACTACACCTCGACGCTATCCCGCTCACCCTCCGACATCTCGTGGGTAGGCAGTATCCAGATCTTCCTGCTCTTTTTCATCGGGACATTCTCCGGCCGCGCGACGGATGCGGGATACTTCCGCTTCACGCTGACGGTTGGCGCGACGCTGGAATGCTTTTGTATCTTCATGACATCGCTTTGTACGGAGTATTGGCAGCTTTTTTTGGCGCAGGGATTGGGGCAGGGGATTGGGTGTGGGCTTATGTTTTGTCCTACGCTTGCGCTTATTTCGACGTATTTTGTGCGGAGGAGAGGGATTGCGTTGGGGCTTGTTGCTTCTGGGTCGGCGACGGGAGGATTGGTTTTCCCGGCTGTTGTTATGAAGTTGTTGCCGCAGATTGGGTATGGGTGGACTATGCGGGTGTTGGGGTTGATTTCGGTTGTTACGTTGGTTCCTTGTTTGCTGTTTTTTAAGCAGCGGTTGCCGCCGCGGAAGAGCGGGCCTGTTGTTGAGTGGGCTGCTTTTAAGGAGCCGAGTTATTTGCTCTTTGCTGTGGGGATGTTTTTGAATTTCTGGGGTTTGTATGTTGCTTTTTTTTACATTGGCAGTTTTAGTCGGGAGATTATTGGCGTTGATCAGACTACTTCGATTGATCTTTTGATGGTTATGAATGGGGTTGGAATCGTGGGCCGACTTGTGCCTAACTTTTTGGCGGATCAGTTTACAGGTCCGTTGAATCTGTTGATTCCGTTTAGTGGTGCGACGGCTTTGGTGGCTTATTGCTGGGCTGCTGTGAAGGATATGTCTGGGTTGTGGGCGTTCGCGGTGTTTTATGGTCTGTCTGCCGCTGGTATCCAGTCGCTTTTCCCTGCTACGTTGAGTACGCTTACAACGGATTTGAAGAAAACGGGCGTGCGGATGGGGATGGTTCTTAGTGTTGTTGCGGTGGCTGCTTTGATCGGTTCGCCTATTGCGGGTGCGTTGGTGCAGCTCGATGATGGGGGATATCTGTACGCGCAGATGTTCATGGGCAGCGCAATCATTGCAGGGACATTGACTTTGATCGCGGCGAGGATTGTCAAGGTTGGTACCGGCCTTGCTCGTGTGTAAAATGAAGAGCGTCGGTCATTCAAGTTAAAGATACCCTGCATATAGATTGAGTGGATGAGTAAATAGACTGTACATAGTGAGCCTGTGGCTCAATGTTCCAAGGTTAATAATGAATTTTGCTACTAGTATTCACAGGAGGTGATCCTTTGTCTTCCTACGAAGCCTGTAGAGATACCACTAGTGGTACTAATATCCTATAGGTGCTAAGATAAAATTCTGAGTTCACCACCAAGACTATCACCCAACCTGATGCTTCAAGCCGTTATCAGATCTCAAATGTTGCATCTCACGAACCAGGAACTCAGCCCTTCACCGGGTAAAGTTTACGGGTTTTCTTTGCCAATGGCCAACTTCCAAACAATAGGTGTTGGCCTCGTTTTCAAGCTTAACTCACAGCAGCGAAGCACATACTCAATTAATCGACTGGATGAAGAGCACGTCTTGGTTGATGATGAAACGGGAGTACATGGGAGATCTGAGGGCCCGGTCATTCGGTCTATCATTATTTGAGATTCTTCCACGGCTCATCATCACCTGGCACTAATTATCGCGATAATGATGATGGAAGACGATGTTCCATTCATAGAGAACGTGTTGGCAGAAAGATTCAACTTTATATAGAGATGTGTGACAGCTTGAGACTACAGCCCGAGTCTCTTGTATTTTGTCGAGATTATTGATATCTAGTTGTTTATTCGCATGATACATGATGGATGTCTTCTTCTTTTGAGGTTGCTTGATTTTTATGGACCTTTCAATCGAGGATGCGGCTTCTGCACCAAGGCTAAAAAATGCTGAGTTACAAGACACCTTGCCTGCATTTGATGTCTTCTCAAGTCTACTATTCTCCATAGGTGCTTATTTATTCAGTTATAGGCATTGCACAGACGTACTAGTAGAAGATCCTCTTACAGGCCGCTTATTGTCCGATCCTAGATATCAGGACAAATTGAATTTGCTACCCTCGTGATATTCCTACGTAGGCTCAAGCTTTATTCAAGATATTTCCTCGAACGTGAATTAGCCTAGCAGAAGAGGACTTAGCATCAATCAATGACTCCTTGGGAAGAACCTGGCCTTGGGGGGGGGGGAAGACTTTGTATGATTATTATGGCTGCTCTAATTGGGCCGTCAGTTGTTATACTTTCTGCTCTCCAGTCTCATTTTTTCTTCTAAGAATACACATAATACTTTATTCATTCAACCAGTTTCTTTCTTGTAAAATGCAATTTGCAAAGAATAGCCAAGCATCTATATGTAGCACTGTACATGTAGGGTGGCGGTACCCCAGCCCTAATGATCACTGATATTCGGGCGGAAGCTTCGCCTCCCCACCGAAACTGATTAATTCCAGCCCGGTGACTCGTCCGCATCTCTCTGTCATTGTTCCACTTCAAGCCCTCTCAGACACTCAAATCACGGTAAGTAGCCTGTTCAATTCTATACGTCTGTTTCTGTCCAGCTCCCTGTCTTTGGCGCTTTCATTTCCCGCGCACCTGTTCCAACACCCCACTTTCCCAAGCCCTTGCCCCTCCATTTGCGGTCTGCTCTGTGTTTGCCTTATCCGTGACTCGAAGTGACTCCTCAACAACCCACTAACATAATCAAGGGTTAAAAACAAGCAAACATCCAACCGAGCTACAGACTCTTTGAACCCAATCCAACACATTTCCAATCCACATCAAATCACCCATCATGGCGCCCCGCGGTCGTGGAGGAAAGTTCTCAAAGCCCTCGCGAGGAGGTATCGTGTGCCCAGTATCCCCCCCCACCCCGAACCCAAACTGACCATCCTTGAACAGGAGGCAAGAAGTTCAGCCGTGACCTACAGCCCATCGATAAAGAGGGCAACACGCTCGGTCTCTGGCGCGTACGTTGAACCCCGGGAGGCAGTGAACAAATTCAATTCCCCCCTCCCTTCCCCTCCCATCCTTTAGGCCAAAAAATAAAATAAAACTGACATCCCACCTAGGACCCCGCCGACGAAGTCCCCTCATCCAGCGACTCATCCTCAGAAGAAGAAAGCTCTGACGAAAGCGACGACGCCGCCCCAGCCAGCAGCGCAACCCAACAGCAAACCGCCCCATCAGAAGAAACCCGCGAAGCCCGCCGCGCCGCCGCAAAAGCCAAAAAAGCCGCCGCCCTAGCAAAGCGCAAGAAGGGCCCCGCCCAGGTCGGCGATCTCCCCACAGACTCCGAGTCCGAGTCCGACGACGAGTCCTCCGCGCCCTCCTCAGCCCTCCCCGCAAACCCGAACCACACAGCGCAATCGCGCTCGCAACTCACCAAGCCGGACTCGGGTGACGAAAAGCCGAAGAAGGTCGTTAAGGATCTATCGCAGTTGTCGCGCCGGGAGCGCGAGGCGATTCAGGCGCAGCAGGCGAGGGAGCGGTACATGAAGCTTCATGCTGAGGGGAAGACTGATGAGGCGCGGGCTGATTTGGCGCGGTTGAAGATTATTCGCGAGCAGCGGGAGGCGGAGAAGGCGAGGAAGGAGGCGGAGAAGGAGGAAAAGGATGAGGCTGCTAAGGAGCGGGAGGCGGCTATCAAGGCCCGTGAGGATAAGCTTCGGGCTGCGGCTATGGGGAAGGCGGCGCCGGGGAGTAAGAAGGGGGGGCAATAAGAAGAAATAGATGAGATTGGATGTTTATAGTTGTGAGGTTTGCTGAAATATTTATTTGTTTATGATCTATACGTGGGTACGGAGCTGATGCGAGGTTTGGGGGTGGGAATGGAAGGGAAGGGAAAGGAAGGGAAATAATGCCTGATCCTGGTCCTGGTCCTATAGATGAAAAACAAATCATGTACACCGACGCCCACCTAATCACAGAAGAGACGAAATTACTCTTTTCAATGCATAGCCAGAACAGCTCGAATGGAAGAAAGAGAAGGGAAAGGAAAGGAAAGGAAAGGAAAGGAAATGAGAGAGGAAATGACGGGTTCGTTCGTACATGGGACATAAAATCAAAGCCCCCAGGAATTAGTTTAGAGTCGAATAGCCCCAGAGGCCCAGAGGGCTCAGAGGGTCGGGTTAAGCTAAGCCAAGTGATTCTTTCTTAGGCAAAGGATGCATGTAGCTTTTTATGCGCCCTTTTATGCGCCCTTTTTATACACCCCAAAACAAACCCTCGACGCCCCATCCATCCATGACAATCCCCCACCCGGCAATCAAGCTAATGAGCCAGAGAAGGGCGAAGACCAGGATGGGAATGAGAAGCAGCTCCGTGTTATGCAGGAATGGGAGGGCGTTGTAGCCCAGGAACGTAATGTAGGTGTAGTAGATCAGGGCGGAGAGGTAGAGCGTGTTTCCGAGGAAGGTGGCGAGGAAATTGCTCGGGCTGCGGGTGAGGAGTGGGAGGAGGAGGAACTGGATCACGTAGAGGTGCAAGTAGAGAGGGAAAAAGGCGCGGTTGGAGACCTGGGAAGACTGCGTTAGAGAATGGCGAACAGGCAGGGGGATGTCATTTTTATGACTCGGAGGGGGCATACATCAAAGCAGTATCCGAATTCTAGCTGGTCCTTTTCCCCGGGTTGCATGAAGAGACCCTGGGCAGCACCGCGTCGGCGACCTCTCGAGCCTCGGAAGCCGGTCATCGAGGCGGCGGCGCCATTGGGACCAAAGAGGCGGCCGATGACAAAGTAGCCGATGGCAGAGACGAAGAGTGATGATCCAATGAAATGCAAGAATACGAAGAGCAGTGATAGCCGAATGATCGCGCCGAAGGAGGGGGTGTAGGCGAGACCCCAGGCGAGGGCTGTGAGGAGTAGGAAGAACGAGAGGAGGTAGGTGAATGATGGGTCAGGGCGATGCCATGTGTTTTTGGTTTCTGTCAAGGTTCGAATTAGGGAATAGTCTAAGGGATAGGCACAGCAGATGGAGTGACTTACGTTTCTATAAGGACATAGAATGGTTAGCATGGATCGATCAATTGGAGTTGGAGTTGAACTGGCTGCCCGAGATCCGACTCCCCGGCCGAGTACACTTACATGGTAATATATGGACTTGAAGACCTTCTTCGGGGCGATTAACAAGGAAGTCATTTCCCAGATGGCCATTTCAAAGTCCATCTGGGGGAATTTGAAGAGCCTATTGGTATAATATGGTCAGTCGCGATTGTCTTTGGGGTGATTCATTCCCCCCTCTAGCATCCCGTTCCCCGAGGAGCGTACCTCTTAAAGAAACGCGGCATGCGCACACTGGACCCGCGACGAGGGGTGGAACCGAAATTGGTCGGACCAGCATGTTGGCGAGGAACAGAAATGTGCGGGTTCATTGTCGAGGCCCGTTCTGGTCAGGAACAGGAACGGTCATTGACACGACACGTTGATCACTTGAACGAGTGAACTCGGGCTATGTCATCGTCACATGACTTGTGCCTGAGGCAGATAATAGTATCCAGCATAGAATCAGTACACAGAATCAGTATGCAGTGCTTTTAACTGTTTAGTTGTTATATTTCATATTTCGACATATGGAACATATGGAATACTATAGTATGTCCTATTCCACAATTACCTAGGTATACCTAGGTACGAGTATTCCTTTCGTTGACGGTATCAGTCTCGTGACTAAGCCCTAATTATGATATCCATGATATGGTGATGTTGAACTGGACCGGCACTTCTGGAAGGGAAATCGTAGTCACAGTGCCTACGCCTGGGCAGTACCTAATTAGTAATTGACTTGAAGTTGATACCTGGTATAGTACTATTATATACACCTAGGTCTTACCTACCTAGGTACCCACCCAGGTAGTAGTTATATATACATAGGTACATAGTACGGAGTACTAATGTACTCGACAAACGGAATCTAGAATGTAGCCCTCCAGCCCCTCCAGGGCTGGAGGGCTTCGTAAATGACCCATCAATTCAACTTGGATCAAACAGAGTTCATAATGCTCACTGGCAGATGCCATGGTCTAAAGTCAAAGTTGCCTCGGGGATGCATCACATTGTGCAGTCTGCAAGAGCATGGACTCGGTCTCCACTTGGCTCCACCATCAAGATCGACCAACTTGCGCAAAAGAAGAGGAGTCAGAAACCCACCGTGGTATACACCTAGGTATACTATTTACCTAGGGTACTGGCCTGTATATGTAGACACATATAACCTGTTACTCTACTCCGTAAGCCAGATTTAGTTCTCTCCAACTCTGCTGGGTATAAACGGATAACCCCAATAACCTTAGGGAGCGCCAACGCATCGACCCCCTGAATCGATGCAGAAGGACTCGGAAGACTTCAATTTCCCTTTCCCTTCCCTTCCCTTCTCCTTCCTTTTTCTCTGACCGTTTGTGTCAATCACTCCAGTCTTTCCATTTAATACCTTCTTTATCTGATTGCAGTGTCTTAATGCCCTAAACAAATACCCGAATCCTTACAAGTCTATTACAAGTCCACTACTCCGTAAAGTTCCAAGTTCCACCTTCTTTGACTAGTTTCAACCTTGGAACTTCAGGAGTTCGTCCTGCCCCCGGCTTGTTTTCTCTTTCACCTGGTCCCATTATCAATTCACTTCACCTCAACTCACCTCAACTCTTCAGGGTCTCCCCCCTTGCGTTGTCCGGGACATGCGATGACCCTCTAAGATTCATCCCCTCCCCGTGCTCTCCGCTCCGCAACTGGTCCACGTCCACTTCCAGGTCCAGCCCACTCCATTTTCGGGCAACGACGTCTTGAGCCTTGAGCCTTGGGCATTGCCGGTACGTCCCATCAAGATCTCCCCCCCTGAGTCCTTCAATCCAGGGGATTTTCATCTGGATTTGACCCTCGACCATCGTTCGACTTCAGACTCGACTAACCCGCGCTCTCAAGTGTGACAATGTCTCAGCAGCGCGACACATACACTGCCGGTTCCCCTCCCCGAACCCCTCCCTCCCAGACCGCGACATTCAGGCCCAAGCGAGGATACACCCGACCGTCCATTCGCGACGCCTTCCCGGAGACTGCGGCCGGCCTCGACAATGCGCCCAGAGCGAGCGAGTCCGGGGACGAACGGGACCCCCATGATCTATCCCTGTCCCCAAACCACGCGGCGCGCACATCCATTGTTGATAATATGCTGCTCTCGCTGGATCAATTCGCCCCAGCTTCATCAGTACTAGACGACTATAGACTTTTCAATTCGGCCTTTGAGACAGACTCAACCACTGGCCGATACCGCGGCCACACCTTCTCCTCCTCCATGTCTTCTGAAGCCGACTTCGGATATGATGATAGCAGCAGCCGCTACGCTACTATAACCGCCAAAGGCCGCCGGAGCAACAGCAGTTCCAATTATCAGACAGCCCCGAGGAGGATGGGGAGTGCCCGTGGGGATGCCATGAGCACTCGATCAGGCGCCGGCACCATGCCGAGATCCAATGATATACGTAAAGGTAGCAAGGGAAGCACCTCGACGGTGGACTATACATACACAATCCCTAGAGGGCGCGCTGATTCAGGAGGCATGGATCGAGATCGGCGCTCGGAAAGTTTTGACTGCGGCCCACAGAAGTTCATCCCACATGCGGACGTCGATGCAAGCCAGACCTACTTATACGATGACGATGCGGCACCGACACCAAGTGTTCCAGCAGGACCTCGCAAGGTCCATGAATATAGAACCCCAAACGCCCCTGCATCACGGACGCCTGCCGCCTCGCGGCGAAACAGCGTGAAGTCAGCACAACCCCAGGTCCGCAAAGCTCGCCCTGAGAATATTGGAACGAGCACTTTGAAAGGTCGGGATAGTGAATTCCAGCTATCCGGTGATGCGGATCTCGATATGCCTCCGGCCATGCCAGCAACATTAGATCCGCCTGCGCCGAGCCCGACTATCTCTTACAATAAACCGACTTTCACCCAACAACCAGCTTTCCCTCAGCCGGAACCCACTGCGATGGCGACAACCACTGTCATCACTGCAACTAATAGCAACAACAGCAACAACCCTGCAAATGCTCCCAAGGAAGCACGCCCGGGCTTCTTTCGACGTGTCTTTGGCGCAGCAAAGAATTCGATACCAGTTCCAGCAGAATCCCCAACATCCAACACGCACGATGTATCATACGTGCAAGAGGTTGAGCAGAAAGATTCCCCTGGAGCGACTGCCACGCTCAAAACCCGCAGACAGCAACCACCCCCGAAGAGTTCGGCCGGAGCACCACCTCCGTCTACACGTGAGGGACCTCCACACTTGGTCAAGCAGAAATCTTCGTTTTTCCGACGTCGCAAGAAGTCTGTAGTTGATGTCCCGCCACCGATCACCCTACCTCAGGACCTTGCATCGAACGCTTTGGATTACATGAAGCCAGAGCCCAGCCCGGTGAGCAGCTTGCGACAGGTGATGAATCCTTATATAGCAGATGGCACCCCAGGCAACCCGGAGGCTCGCGAGGGCAGCAAGCTGGCTCGGGAAGCATTGTCGTTGCAAACGCAAAAGCCAAGAGAAAGTGTCTCGGCTCCTGGAGGTCCCTCCAAAGCGAAGCAAAGTCTCCAGCCGCCAGCTTCCTCTCGCGGCCAGGATCGCTCACCGCTAGCAGGCGGTCGTGGCACCACTGATAATACTCCAAAGGCTAGTGATGTGGAGTCAAATGCATCTGCCGATTCCCCCTTGCAGGAGAAGAGTACAAATCCAGCGTCACCGGCCATGCTGTCACCTGTTTCTGAGGCTTTCCCTCGCAACCTCAAGCTTTCCACTAAGACTGATGTCTCCCAAGATACTCTGGCGGGACCTAAAAAGTTGACACTCCTCCCCGCCGACAATAATGTTCCTGAATCACCTGCCGCTTCCGAAGTCTCTCACTATCAGACTGCATCAAACACCCCTGTAATTGAGTCGGACGAACCCAAAGCGATTGCAGACGAGGAAGATACGATGGATGGCCCTGGTGAGGCTGTTGAAGATGGACATTCCGCGGCTGATCGAGAGCAAGCGCAAAAGCTTTTTGATAGCCAAGACGAGGTCGTAGGAAATGATCCAGCTGCCGCTTGGCTTGGTGACCCTGATCGCGCCACAATCCGCGAGGCCTATATGCGACTCTTCAACTGGTCCAATATGAATATTCTTGCTGCTCTCCGAAGTCTTTGCCAGCGCTTGGTTTTGAAGGGAGAGACTCAGCAGGTTGACCGGGTCTTGGATGCCTTCTCAACCAGATGGTGTGATTGCAACCCGAGCCATGGCTTCAAGGCTACTGGTAAGCATATGCTCCCGAAATTACTACCTTGGATATCCTTCTCACAAATTTATAGATGTCGTCCACACCATTTGCTACTCCATCCTTCTACTGAACACCGACTTGCATTTAGCCGACATTGAATCAAAAATGACCAAGTCGCAATTCGTCAGAAACACCATGCCGACTATCCATCGTGTTGCTATGGATGCAGCACCAGAAGGCTTCGAGACATTGCGCCCTGTCAACCGCTCTAAAACCGCCTCTTCAAACCCCGACTCAACCCCGACTCCTACCTCCGCCCGCTCTCCTACTTTCCCCTCTGATATTGGCCGCAGTTCATTAGACATGGAAAAGACAGCTGATACCGATGCTGGCCCATTGGTCAGCACTCCTTTCACTGGAACTGTCAGGGCATGGGAACAACAGGTCGAAGCGGTGCTTAAGGAATTCTACACCTCGATCCAAAAGCAGAGACTCCCTCTTCACGGCGCGCAGCCCGAGAAAGAGATTTCACGCATGTCATCCAACAACTTCCTCGGTCCAACTACCAGCATGCTTCGCAGAAGTCCCAGCACAATTAGTAAAAGTGGCTCGGACATTTTCCCTCGTGGCCGCTCGGCTGATTCCCGCCATGGTGCCGCACGCTGGTCATCAAAACCGCGCTCGCGGGGCGCCAGATTATATCCCCCGTCTATGATGGGATCCAGCCGGACAAGCTTGGACGACCAGTCCTCGGTCTGGAGCCCAGGCGCATCAAGTACGTGGAGCAAGTACTCACTTGGCAAGTTTACCTCTGCTTCCGTGGACTCGTTTGGATCAGAGTTCCCCCCGCGGCGATTACCAGCAATCAATCGGTTTCGCCAATGCTCTCAGCCAAGCAATCATCCGCGAAGACTCCGCCACCTCCATCTACAGCTTCGACGAGCCGGAGAGAACAACGCCACTCCTGGAAGACGATACGCTAGCCCTGGCCGGCGCCCCCTGGGCCAAAGAAGGCAGCGTAAAGCACAAGCACCACCTAGACGCAGTCGACAAGCGCGCCAAGGACCGCAATTGGAACGAGTGTTTCGCCGTCATCCAGCAAGGCTGGATGCGCCTGTTCTCCTTCACCAACGCATCAAAGTCAATGCGCATCAAGGCGAAGCAACGCGGCGGCGTCGTCGTCGGAGGCGGCAACTGGACCGAAAACGCAGAGGAGATTTGGAAATTCATGCTCCGCCAGACTATCGCCAGCGCCCTGCCTCCACCAGGCTATTCCAAATCCCGCCCGCATGTTTGGGCTTTGAGTTTGCCCACCGGCGCGGTGCATCTCTTCCAAGCGGGCACTCCGGAAATCGTGCGCGAATTCGTCTCAACGGCTAATTACTGGAGCGCGCGGTTATCCAAGCAGCCCCTCGTTGGGGGGATCAGTAATATCGAGTACGGGTGGAGTGATGCGGTTATCAATAGCGCATTGATTAACCCTGATCAGAATCGGTCGCCGCCGCCTTCGTCAGGCACTGCGGGCCCGGCTCCGCGGGCTAGTATTCAAAGCTCGATTCGCAGTTCTATCGATCATCAGGGTGCTATTCGGCCGAAATTACCCGCTGACCGGGTCAATATCAGTGACTGGAGTCCGCCGCAGCAGAGCATGGTTGCGTCGAACTTGGTTGAGGAGGACCAGTTGAAGGCTCTGCAGTCTTATGTGAAGAACGTCGAGGATGATCTGCAGCGGCATAATGAGTTGCGGCCGGCGATGAATCTGGCTTTCTCGCCGCGTCATCCGAATTCGTCCAAGGCGATGGCGAACTGGGAACGGAAGTCTTCGTATCTCCTGAGGGAGATTGTTAAGTTCCGGACTTATATTGATTCGCTGCGGAATGCGATTCATTCCAAGGGGAAGATTTTGGCGTCGGGGGATTTTAAGACTGATGGGGAGGTTGATGTGGTTGTGGATGGTGAGAAGGGGGAGGAGAAAGGGGAGCAGGAGCAGGAGAAGCTGAAAACTCCTGTTTCTGCTTGATTGAGCTTGAGATTGAGCTTGAGATTGAGCTTGAGATTGAGCTTGAGATTGAGCTTGAGCGGTGATTTCTGCTCTGGTTACTCTTCTCCCATCCATGCCCTCCTGCATTATGACCTTTTCATTCTCCTCTTCTCTTTTCTTTCTTCTTTTCTTCTCTTCTTTTCTTTTCTTTTTCCTTTCTTCTCTTCTTCTTTCTCCTTCCCTCTTTTCACGACCGCGGTCAAACCCTTGTATATACCCCTTCCACCAGGGAACAGAGTCGGGATCCCTCACCCACCCACCTACCCACCATCCAAAAGCGACCCACGATTCCCCCCCCTGTTTTCTTCCATGCATATAATTTGCATGTACATCTTATACCGTGTGCTATCTCGCCCACGTTTACTTTTCCCTTTTGCCTTTCTCCTCTTTGGAACCTTTTTCTGATATCTTATTTGGACGCGCTGGATTGAATTGGATTGGAGGGTTATTTCCTTTAATTGGATTACGATGATGTTATGGATACCATGATTTTTTTGGAACTGAATGCATGTCTTGTCTTCAAGTTGTTTTCAAGTTGATACTAAGGTATCCGTGATCTGAGTAGAGTAGAGTAGAGTAGAGTAGAGTAGAGTAGAGTAGAGTAGAGTAGAGTTCGAGTCTCTTTCAAGTTTGTCTGGCTATGGACCTTGTACACCATTACTACCTAGCCTAGTACATTGAAAAATGCCAGTTGCACGTTGGTATATTTCTCGCGGAAAAGTATTGGGAGGATTACCACATGCATGTCGAATTAACTTAGGTCTAGCGCTGAGAAACAATCGAAACTTAAGGCCGGGTCTAGAAAGGCCTCCGGGGCTTCTAGTGCAGGCGGTCCCTAGCTAAGCAGTAGCAGTAGTAGCAGTAGGGAGCAGGTAGCATGTTTAAATAAAAGAAGCAAACTCAAATCAAAATTATCCGCCCATTTTAGCCAAAAGAAGAAAGAAAAGCAGAAGTAACCAGTGAAAATGCTCGGATTCGCTCGGCACACGCGTTTCAAAATATCGGACGGAATGCGAATCCCCCCCAGGAAAGAGGGAAGGGGGGAGGGACTTGGGAGAAAAAAATAATAATAATAATTCAAAAAAGCGACGCCTCGGATTGTATCGGATTAGTTATAAATTTCCAGAGGGGAAATCTGATCAAGAGCGTAGAGCCAGTTTCCACCTTGTTCCTCTTTTTCGAGCCTGGAAATGGAGAGATTAGTTAGTTGACCGAGTCGCGAGCATAGGGAAAAGGGTCACGAAAGGAAGAAATAAGTGTAAACGTACCAATCATATGGCCAGAGAATAAGATGGCCCTGGACTTTATTCAAGAGATCCTCCGCTCGAGCAGAATCCATGACTTCATCCGATGCGTGGAATTCGCGCTTAGAACCGCTGGTTGTTGCCCTGCGGCGACGTCTGCGGGATTGAGAGGCGTTGAGATTGACGGCTTCGGAGTAGTCGACGTGTACGGAGGCTGAGCGGAGCTTTTCTGCTTCCTCGGCGGCTCCGTCCTCCATGCTTGTTGCGAGCTGGGGGTCGGATGCTACCTTGAGAGCGGCCTTCTCGTCAATCGGCGAGAGGGTCTCTTGGTTTAGAAGTTCGGACTGCGGACGCTCGGGGTCACCGTGCGTAGACTCCAGCTTCTCGTTGATGGTCTGCGGGTTGTCTGTCTTGGGGCTGAGGGGGGGATGTTGGCGAGCCTACGCTAGAGGCGCCGCCTGGAGAAGTCGGGCCGGTGGAGGCGGCTGGCTTTTGCTGCGCGTTGGGCCTGTTGCTTTGGATCTCGGCGAAGCGTTCTCCGTATGCGGCGTACTCTTTGTATTCTTTCCAGTTCTTGACTTCGCTGTCTGGCATGCAGCGGAATACGGAGCGGAAGACCTTGGTGTTCTTCTCTGCGACGGCTTGCCAGGTGTCGAGGTAGAATGCGTCGTTCAGAGGGTCCTTCATGCAATCCTTGTCGACGAAGATACGCTTGAGATCGGGGACGTATGGTTGGCCGTATTTGGAATTGTCGTAGTTTTCCTTGGACACGATTAGGCCGGCACTGCCGCCGCACTCTGACTCGCGGCTTGAGGATCCGGAGGCACCGTGGCCATTGCCATTCGAGGGATTTTCGGAGTTGGTGTTGGTCTCAGAGTCGGCAGACGATCCTAGCTTTCCGTCCTTGCGGGCCGATGCAGTTCGGGATGGCTTCTGTTGAGCAGTCTGCTTTGGTTCTCCAATAGTTCCCTTGCCCTCAGAGGCAATGGGTGAAAGCAAAGCTTCTCTTCCAGCTGGGGTCATTTGCGAGTCACGGCCGACGCCCAGTCCAGCCTTCTCAATGGCTTTCAAGTTGTCGACTCCCTCGCCATCCACATCTTTAGTGTGCTCAGGGTTCGAAGTGACGCGCGGGTCTGCCGTAAGCTTCCTGTTGCTTTTGAGGTTGGGGTTGCTGCCCTGTTCCCAGTCTACATCGTGGTTGAAGCTGTGCATGCCTTCCGAGCGAGACAAGAATTCATCTTGAATGCGATGGCGACGATCGATCATATCTCGCTCATCCTGTCGCTCAATCATGGAAGAGACCGAGTCCGGTCCCTCTTTGCCCTTGCCTGTTTGAGCACCCTCTTCTTCAACGACCTGGATTTTCCGGAGCTCTTCTTCGGTGGCAAAGTCATGCTCCAGAAGTTCGTCAACGTCAATTCCGAGATGCTCGCGCATTAGACGCATCCGAAGCGTGTGCGGGTATCGTCCCACCAGGTAGGGCTTGCCGTTCATGGTAGATTGGATCATATCTGTATCGCGCACGATTGAGGCAACTTCGGAATCACGCGAGCCCAGCATGGATCGCTCGTTGATGTTGGCCGATCCAATGATGGCAGCTCGATCATCCACAACCATACACTTGGCGTGGATGTACAGCTGTTCTGTGACGAGTTGTTGCTGAGGTCCAATCTTGCCCCAGGCTCGCAGACTGAAGAACTGGATGTAGTCCTCTGGTTCAATACCCAAGGCACGAAGACGTCCAAAGATAGAAGTCTCGCCGCGGCAGATACTGCGGTATTGACACTGCATGATTAGACGCACACTTGTTCCGCCTTCGCTGTCCACGGTGTTCTGGAAGCCTGGCATCAATGGGATGACAATCACAGCACGCCATGCCTCTTCATTTTTGTGGGCTCTGACGATTCGCTCCACTAAAGCATCGCCAATAAGGTTCTCGATCTTTCTTCCATCAATTTCACAGGTACTGATGAAGAACTGGTTCTCGATATAGACGAAATGATCGGACTCTTCGATCAGCTTGACGTAGGCGTTCATGATACTATGTTCTGTAACATCTGGAGTTCCAGTGGACCACATGCTACTAGAGCGCAAAATCTGGACTTCGCAAGTTCCCTCTAGACCCAAGGCCTCCATGTCTCCGTCATTAAAGTCCGGGGGCGGCAGAAGGAAAGGAGTTGGGCGCGTGGGCTTCCGCTGACGAAGGATATAATTCCAGCGCTGGACGAAATGGCGAGTGAGATCTCGGGCAGGCTGACCGACCACATGCATCGAAATATCGTGCCACGGCATTCGAGGAACAACATTTCGGTCATACATCTCCTCGTACGGCTTGTCCAGGTCATAAAAGTCCTGGATTCGAGGATTTGAGTAATCCTTACCGGGCCAGAGTTGACAGTGGTCTGAGTCTTTGGGCATATCCGTTGTCTCAAAACCAGTTGGTTTGTCATCCGTGAGGTGATGCTGGGGTGTATCCCAACGTCCGAAACACAGATCAATCCCTCCAACGAAAGCTAACGTGTGATCGATAAGACAAAGCTTCTCGTGGTGAGCCCAGAAGAAGGTATTCTGACGGAACTGGTTTGGAGATCTTTGCACGAAGATGTTGGGGTGGAGCTCGAGGAGGGAGAATTTAGAATACTCCGAATCGATGGGAATGGCCGAGTTGATGTTTCGGTACATGATGATGAAAATCTTCACGCCCTCACGAGCCTTTTGTTGAAGTAGACGATCCAAGCGCCACTTTTGGCTGATAGCGGCAGGTCTCCTCAGGTAGAGTTCCGGGCTCAGCCACCAGTCATGAATATAAATCACATCCTTTGCCTGGTTGATGGCTCTCGAAACCACCCACATGTGGTCACGAGCATCGACAAGCCACTGCGCGAAACACTTCTGTCGCACTGGTGCAAAACTATCAAATCGGTTGTGTTTCATCCACGGGGAGTTGGCAGCCATGAAGCGGATCGAATCTTCAAACTGTTGGAGCTGACGCTCGTTTCTTGCCAGCAGCTTGAGTTTACGCTCAGAGTTCTCCAATCGAAGTGTGTGATGTTGAGGATGTCTAGCAGATTGCTTGGCCGATTTCGCCAGATCCTTTGCTTTCTGGTTGCGAAGGCTGATCTTTTGCGTCTGGACTTTGAAGTAAGGATCAATGAGGAAAACATCGTAGATATTCATCTCCTCTGGTGAGTCCACACAGACAATGTAGCTGTGGCGAACCAGGAACCACTTGGGCCAATGCCTCTTTTTGATGAGAGATGGAGTTAAAGCCTTCCGGAAATCAAGGCCCTTGGATGACTGAATAATCAGGAAGCCCTCCTTTCCGTGGTAGCTCCCTTCGGCAGCAAGTCGAACGCCAAGAGCAGATAATTCAAGGAACTTGCAAAGACGATTGCTGTCAGCTCGGAAGATCAGGAAACGAATCATCTTCTGCAGATACATTTCAAGCTTCTTGCGCTGTCTCTCGGGGTAGGTTTCCCTTTTCCCGGCAGCTCCTTCGCCTGCTTCCGACTCGCCATTTTGATTCGTGATGCTGGACTTTCTCCGAGCAATACCGGCAGAAGGTCGACGCTGGTGCTGCTGAGTCTGTTTCTTCTTCCGTCCAGCTCGTTCCGTACCACTCTGGGCCGTTTCGTTGCCAGTCTCATAGCCACCATCTTCTTCTTCTTCATCTTCAAATTCGCTCTCCAAGCCTCGAACACCTCGCATATAAGGGAAAGCACTTCGAGGGAAACGAGGAATGCTGGGACTGTTCTCGCTAGTCCGTAGCTGGATATACTTCTGGGTGCCAAGGTGAAGCTTGTACTTGAGATGCAAGTTTGCAAAGTCTCTCAATGTTCGGAAGATAATCCACTTCATGCGTGTCATACCACTTCCGTATTCGAGCTCAATCCGGAACACGAGATGGCGATCGCCAGAGTGGGAATCGATGCGGCTATCTGTAACACGAACCTTCAACTGTTCCAAGAGAATTGGAATTCGTTTGCTTCCATGCTCGTCTCTTTGGAAGGCACTCGCCAGGATGAGAGCCGCCGGTACAGCCGAGGCCAGCTCGGCAAGCAACTCTGCAGACTTCTTATTGTCCACTGTATTATCAACCTTGCGGCGTTGACCGATTAGTTTGAAGCCGGCCTTGATCTGTCTCCATCGCTGGGCACTGGCGCTCGTTCCTCGCTCATTCCGATGGCGCTTCCAAGTGGCCGTGAGGCTTTCCGCATTCTCTGATGGTCCAGCAAATCCGGTAAGTCGCCGTAAGTGACTGGGGCGCTCATCCTGGCTTCCTTGCGCATCATTTTGTCGACCCACATATGTCATCCCTCGAGTCCCTGCCCAGCCAGGCCTTTTCCGTCTATTAGTGAGCCTGTCACGGCCCTCATCCTCGGATACACCCTCCCGTTGTTGGGGCGTGAAGTCCGTGGTGCTGGCTCTGCGGGGGAAAAGATTGGTCCGGTAGTTTTCGAATGGTGCAAAGGACGACGAGAAGTGGAAAGAAGGCCGACGGGTTGTTTTGGGTGTCGTAGGAGCGGTACGATTTCCACCTTCTTCCTCCTGAGTCTGTCTCCGGCGGAAATTCCTCTTTTTCTTCGGGGCTTCCCGTTGCTCTCCACCGCTCTCTTCGGCATCGGCGTCAATATCACTTCCCTCCTCCGGTAGAGGCTCCGGGAAACGGAAATCGCCACGCTCAGAGCCTGGGGTCTGCAAATCAGCCGGGACCCGGATCTCCCCTATATTAGGTCCGCTGGCGGATCGTGCGTGTGATGCAAACGGAGGAGATGCAGCTAACGACTTGATTTTATTCATAAACGATTGCCTCCTCTCTAGTCTGTTCCGAATCATCGCCGTATAGAGAGGCTGGGCGGGATTGAGGCTGCGACGGGGGCAGTTCTGAGCCATCGTTTTCTGCGGTCTGGAACTGGACGACGCTCGGGGCGCGAGAGGGAGGGGATTGACCGGAAATCGAAGTTTGCTGTTTGTGACGACTCAAGGATGGCGGCTTTTCATCGGTGGTGGATCTGTTGGGCAATCGCGAGCTCAGGGATGGTCTTTCCCGAGGGGAGTCTTGCTGCGTCGAAGATGCACGCAGGTTCTCCTTGCTCTCTAGAGGTCCGTCGGCCCCCGTTGGTATCGGCCGACTCTCCTTGCTCTTGGATTCCTCTGCGGCACCGGACGGTTGAGCCGTCTTGAGCGATGCAGGTCGATTGGCTTCGGTTGGAGAAGGGAACGGGGAGGCCAGCTTCCCGGCATTTGAGGCGGAGATGGACTCGGGGTTCTTAGATTTATTTGTCTCGGGGTTCTGATCAGCCTTCTGCCGAGGGGCAGAGGCTAACATGGTGTCGGTCATGGTTCTATTGCAAGACGATCATTAGTTGTAGCTCCTGACGGCCACGTTCCAAAGTGGGATTCGCATACATTCCGGATCAATAGAGATCCTAACGGGGGTGATCGGATCTTGTGGGCATTCTAAGGTCGACGTCCACAGATGCAATGTGTTCAATGGGGGAGGGGGACAGCACACGCGACTGTTGACATTAAAGGAGCGTTGGTGGTCGAATTAGTTGGCACCTCCGGTGGAGTTCCGCCCCGTTAGAATGTCTCCGACTGGAGAAAGGCCCGCCAAGACAGTCAAGTGGGCGGTCAACAGTGGAAAAGGGGGAAGTGCAAGTACTGGTGCTAAGTATATATATATATTTTTTTTAAAAAAAGCACCTCCAGTACAGTACGAGAAGTGTGATCTTCTGGATGAATAATCTGGTATGATCAAAATGTTCATCGGTTTTTGTTTTGCCGTTTGAGGCATTTCGTTTCAGCCTGGGGTAGGGTCACGTGGCAACCAAGTATTCAATAGATTATAGAGCAGATGGAGTACGGAGTACGGAGTAATATTGGCAATGAGAAGAAATAGTTGTAATAGGAGTATAGAAGTATAGGAGTAGATCGAGAAGATTTTCTTCAATCGGAATTAGTCTTGCGGCGTTAACAAAGGTGGAGTCGTTCAATCTACCAATGGTTCACTACTGTACAAAGGTACTTCCCAGGAACCCTCGGCTCTGGCGCGATATACCCGAGTCGCCTCGCTAATACACTTTGCTCCCCGCCATATTTCTTTACTTTACTTCATAGACTTCCATTCTCAATTCCCCTGGTCCCAATTCCGTCGAATTCAAATTCTCGCATTGATCGACTAATTGCTGAATCAATTGATCATACACGCAACAAGCAACAAAGCACAATGACCGACCCCATGAAGACCCTCGACGACTCAGGTCGTCCTGCACCTGCACCAGTCTCACGTAAAATCTACGCAATTGCCGGAATCTCAGTAACCGTATTCGGACTCGAAGAGCTTCAGTCTGAGACCAAGAATGTCGCCTGCCTCTGGTTACTCCATCCTCGATTAGCGACGCAAGAGCGCATGTCCGGTATCGCGGCGTCCGCTATTGGCGACTGGAATAGCAAGGCTCAATCGTCGACTAAGGGATTGATTGCTGTTTCGTTTGACCAGAGAAATCATGGGTCGAGACTTGTTGATCCGTTGGCTAATGAGGCGTGGAGGCAAGGGAATCCACGCCATGCGCAGGATATGTTCTCCGTTTTCCGTGAGTACCCTAGTACCTACCTTTGATCGAGTACTTCAAGAAGTACTACTATTAGTGATAGATTGGTTAGACTAACTTACGAGGTTTGCAGAGGGAACGGCTCGGGATACATCTTTACTGATGGACTATCTTGAATCATACGTTTTTCCACAGGATGAACATCACATTTCGGAAAACCTAGTTTTGGGCGTCTCGCTAGGAGGTCACGCTGCATGGAGCTGTCTCTTACACGATCCCCGCATGACATCCGGAGTGATCATAATCGGATGTCCCGACTATCTAAATCTGATGATAGACCGAGCCCGACTATCCAAGTTACCTTCCTGGACAAAGTCCAGCCCGCCAGGATCAGAGATCCTCGGCTCAGAAGCATTCCCAACTTCCTTCGTCGATCTCGTCAAGCGATACGATCCGGCCAGCTTGATGCTCGGACCCATGGACCCTGTTTCTTCTGGCCTTCCGCGCGAAGGACCGTTGCCCGAGCCAACGGATAAAGAACAGCAGGCACTGAGACCATTGTTGACCCGGTGCCTGACGGGCAAGCGTATTCTGAATATATCTGGCGGGGTCGATAAGCTTGTGCCCTATCACCGTGGAGAAGTGTTTCTGGCATGGTTTAAAAAGGCCATTGCGAGTAATGGGTGGTTTGGCGACGGCGGCGTGACTTTCGAGGATATTATTGACCAGTCGGCGGGTCATGAGGTGACTGCCAATATGGCTGACGAGGCTATTCGATTCATTAGTGAGACGCTCGCTTCTAGCGATGAGGGGACAGGGCGGAGGGGTTCTGTGCGGGAGTCGAAGATCTAGATGTCGGATGATTAGACTATATATGTGCATATATTTTGTTAGAAATTTGGGTCTTAGGCTGATCAATTGCATCTACACTGGTAGCCGTGAATAGGTACTAGCTTCCAATAGATCCGAGTCCCAGTTATTCTTTCAAACTACAACTGCCTACGTAGACACCACATAGTTGAATGTGAATCGGAACAAGGACTGCAGGGAGGCTAGCATTGCGACTAGTCGTCCTGTAATTCCACATCAGATTAACCGGGCTTGACTCAACCCACACAGAGAGTGGATTCAAAACCTCAATCTCAGTATGAGCCTATTAGTGACTGGGCGAAGCTTAAATCAAACGGTACAAGACATTTGAAAAATTCCTCCTTATGGTATTTGTTTAACACAATTGTGAAATCGTAAGGGCATTCGGAGGCCATGCTATGCTTCATATTGCATACACAAAAACCCTTTTTCTTTTTCGAGCCAGAGCCCACCATTCCTCCTGACTCCTGGCGGTCTCCTTTTTTCCGAGATTCCACTCCTCCGCCCTAATATGGATAGGATAGGAGAGACTGATCAAATTGGGATCCATCCACAAGACCGTTGCCCCGATTCACGCCTTCTCTCCAACAAAGAAAACTTTCGAATCAACGCTTATGCGACCAGCTCAACAACACCACCAGCCTCCTTGATCTTCTGCTCGGCGTCACGGCTGAAGTAGCGGGCGCGGACGACGATGGGGATCTGGGGGAGACGGCCCTTGCCGAGGACCTTGGAGTAACCGAGGGGCAGGAGGTCGATGACGGGGGCGGTGTCGGTCTTGGAGCCGTTCATGTAGGCGTCACGCTTCTCAGCGGGGACGAGAGACCAGAGCTATGGGGGAAAATCCAGTCAGCTAATCATGGTTTTTTTTGGATATCTCGATTTTGCCCTTCAATTGGCTTGCGGGAGCGTGGTTGTGTTTTCGTGGCTGTGTTCCGTAGCCGTGGCCATTCTTTTCTTTTCCTTTTCCTTTTCGATCCCCACACAGACACAATCACACATCCAGCTTTTTCGCTTGCTTCTCATTTTGGGCGGAGATCGACTTGAATTCGAAAGAGGTAACGTACCTTGTCCAGGTTGATGGTGGGCTTCCAGAACTGCTGCTTGGTCTTGTGGAAGTAGCGCATACCGACCTTACCGAAGTAACCGGGGTGGAACTTGTCGATGTTGGTACGGTGGTGGTGTTGACCACCGGCCATACCACGACCACCAGGGCTCTTGCGGTGCTTGCCGACACGACCGTAACCGGCGGACACGTGGCCGCGGCTGTGCGAGAAAAGCTGTTAGTATCCTGGGCTGCGTAGCGGTTTGCAAGAACGGTGCCGGCGGCGATGTCTCGAAATTCATCGAATTGGTGCGCCGGGCTTGCAGACTTTGCTGATTTCGCGGAATGGCGAGGAGGAGGAGGGAGGCGACTCACTGCTTCCGCGTGTTCGAAAAACGGGTAGGCATCTTGTCGTTGGTGGTGTGTTCGACAAGACCGGATTGAAGATGGGCGTTGAAGGGGTCGTGGATACTCGCACATCCGAGGGAAAATCGTGTGCGCTATCGCTTGTCCCGTGATAGGGTCAAACCCTTACTGGGGCTGCATTTACCACGTGATGTGTTGAGGTTACCGCCCGGAGAGCGGTGAATGGTACAATAATTCTGCCGGCCAGCCTCACGGTACATTACGTCACGTCTTGTCAGGGCTGCAAGCAGGGCTTAGTTCAATCTTATCTGCTCCTACTCCAACCTTATGCACTTGCTCCAGCTCGACCACAAGCTCTGGTTACAGTGGCGCTTGCTCCAATATCTCTCCGTTCCTTGGTAATATTGCCTACTATAATACTGTCAACACCACTCCCAATCCTAACTCCTGCGGAATAACTAATGATAGCCTGACTGAGCTGGTCTTTGCCCTACCCCACGGCATCATCTGAATTACGATTGGATACAACGCTTAGTCACTAACCTGAAGGCCAATTAGTTACCGAATCAATGTACTTTAGTCAGCCTCCTAAAGCCAATCATTCGTTAACTTAGCTATGACGAGAGTATGTATGTACATATCCTTCCATTGTTGCCTTGTCTCTTGCTAGTTGGACTAAATTTTGTCCTACGCCGCATGACACATGAATCTATCTATACCTAATATGCTAAGGTCCTCACAGATAATCCCCAATCAGCTCGTCGGTCTTGTTCCAAATAGTATCAGAAGCACCATTCCGCTCCAGATCTCCCAGAAGTTCACCGAGCTGCAAAGTTTCCATCTTGTTTCCAACACAGAAGAGGGATCCGTTCGTCGCTCCGTTGACGGTGAGCCCTTGCTCTTGCCCTTCTGCTAAGGGTACACCTTTCCCACCATACTGAGAGCTCGTCATCACATACAAAGACCGTACTCCAGCCTCCTCGGGAGTGGATTGAGTGATATCCGAGGTGACCTTGGGACCTCCTGTCGCTTTATCTTCAGTCCATTGATCACCCCAGCTTTTTTTAAAAATCTCAGTCGAGACCAAACCTGGATGATGGTGAATGAAGATAATTTTACTGTTCTCCGGCTGCTCTGCCAGTCGTTTGAGGCTCACAGAGGTCATCGTGGCGCTGTGGTTGGCATAACTCTGGACGCTGAAATGGTCGGGTTGCTTTAGTTCCAGATCGTCAAGGTATAAGTTGGCTGTTTCAACGCCCGTGCCAAGAACGTTCACGATCCTGGGGGAGTACTGATTGACGCCAGGCTTGAAAGCTGCTCGCAGAAGTGGGAGTAGGCGTCGAACGAAGATCTGACGACTATAATATCCCACGGCCATTGCAATTCCCAACCCTTCCGACGTTTCTGAGAGAGAGCGGGGGTGGTTAAAACTTTACTGATGTATGCATCCGACTATGATATCCGACATACCTTGGCGCCCAGTGAAAGGCAAAAAGCCAGCAGAAAGGAACAGCATATCGATATGTTTCTCACGACGAAGGATCTCATCCGTGAGCCGCTTCGTCTCGGCCAAGAGAGAGATCTGACCTTCCAGGAAGATCAACTCGGCGGCCTTATTGGATGCACGTAGCTCGTTCAGCACCGGCTTAAAGCTTTCTTCATTTCGGCCGACAACATAGGCCCTTAGAGGGTAACCCTTTTTGACATACTGCGTCAAGGTTGCTTGACCAATACCTGCAGTCGCACCAACAAAGACAGCAACTCGGGGAAGAGTCGTGCCGGTCAGTTGAGTATTAGAGGCGCTGAGCGTAGCAAGCGAAGTCATGGCGAGTGCGTGGAAGTAAAGTTTGGAGGGATATTGTTTCAAGTTCTTTGAAATGATGAAGTCTGAGGAGATTGATGAATTTCCCACCTGGGCACATGATCCAAATTATATAACAGTTGTGTACAGAGTGACGAGAGTAAGTCTAAATGTATATTACAAACCAGATATTAGGTCCTTCACGTCATGACAAATTATCAATAGTTCAATTGTAAAGCCGTGAGAATTTGGATTGGTAGCACCATACTCTTAGATTTAGATAATTAGTAACGCGCATCTTAAGACTCCCGAGTCCGAAAGTATGATTGGTCTTTCGGACTGGACGGACGGACGGACGGACGGAAATCACCGACTTCCCGCAGTGCGTCACCATCACGCTCAGCCCTTTTCACTCTCCGTCCAGTGTTCCGATCCGACAAGAAGCAGCGGTACCTTCAGAATCGGGCTCATAGCGTTTAATACTATGGCGCCTAATGCTATACTAGCTGAGCGCTCAGCGGTACGTGTGCCCATTATGCAGGCTCCGCGCTTATGCCAATGTGGGGACGGGAACTAATGTACGCATTTAGTGCGACTTTTGTCATTCGAGAAAGGTTCGTCAATGACAATTATGCAACGGCCTAAAATCCGGAGGTCTTGCAAGAGCTTTTTTTTGGCTGTCCGCTCCTGTATGTGTTGACACAGAAGTTTCCCAGATCAAATGTGATCGCCAGTTCCCCTGTGCCAATTGCGTCGAGGCCCTGGTAGATTGTCGCAGAGATCGACCTAGGAAAAGTAGGCGCTCGAAAGGAGCCCGGTACGATGTACAAATACCCATTATAGTCGAACTAAGCTCACATTGTGAAGTGTGGTCTCCTTGTCTGAAAGGCTTGCTGCGCTCGAGTCGACAGTCGCCGGTCTTCCGCCTCAGGACGGACCGACTCGATATGCGGTACCACATGATTTACCAGAGCAGGAGAATCTCACGAACGACACCGGTAGCGTTTCTCATTCCGGTCAGCAGAATAATGAATGCCTTGAAAGACGATCGCCAATTCTGTTGGAGCCCAATGCCACAGATGGCTTAACTCAGCAAGCCTCAGAGGGTACTCGATTCCTGCAATGCGAGCTGGAGTCAAATCCCTTTCTCGGAACCAGCAAATCTATCGTGATGAAAGATGCGATTGACTTTGTTAATCGGCTCTCTAGTACGTCAAACACATACTTTGCGACCGATGCTTTTGCCTCATCTGAAATCAGTGTGGATCTGGAGCCAAAGGGGTTCCCGCCAGAGTTGTTATATATGATGACCATGAGTGAGTCTGTGGGTACGTGAAAGTGGTTGATGTTGTTGACTGATGTCTTCAGACGGAGCGCCGAATACTATGAGGCAGTCATTTTGGCCTGATCATGTTTCTTTTCAAACTTTGGAAAGAATGTGTTTGTCCCTGATCGAAGGAAAAGAGGACAAACACAAACTTACTTGCTACCGTGTCTGCGTCTACATGAAAGCCTCCGCGCTGCTTTGCCGACTACCTAAGAAAGATCGGAGTGCACCACTTCAAATGCATCTTGAACAAAGCAAAAAGCAATATGAGAATGAAGTACACAAAGCTCTTTCCGAGATAGACTATCTTGCACCGCCCAGTTTGGTTCTCTTACAGGCATTTCTGTCGGGTGTATGTTGGGCCTGTTGTTCACCAGTCTGACTAAAGCGACTTTCATACTGATTCCCTCCCTACCAGGCACTGTTCATGCAGAATCAGGGTGATATGTCCCGAAGCTGGACATTGGCAGCTTTCGCATCCCGAACATTGGTATCTCTCAGTTATCACTCGATTGAATCTATCACGCTCAATGATGAGAAAAATCGTGACGTGTATGGGTCGTTGTATACGTGTTACTACCTCGACAAAATGCTCAGTGTGCTCCTCCTCAGACCACCGTCACTTCCAAAACTGAAGATCAAGCCGACAGACCTGGTTTATTTGGATAGTCAGCTTCCACTCAGCGCCAGTGTTAAGACCATGGTTGAGTTTGCGCAGATCCAGGAAGGTGTCCTCGATATACTCAACCACACCAGTAAGAACGATCAAGTCACACTTATTAATCAGCTGCTCCAGGACATGCATGAAATCAATTCAATGATCAAAAAGGTGAGCGATCTCTCTATACATTCAATCAGGGAAAAACAACAGATATTGATATCGCGTTCTGCCAGCATCAAAATCTGCCACTCTTCCGAGAAACAACTTATGAATGGGCTGCCCTAGAGTTTGGTTATTATGCACTACTAGCTAGTGTGTTGCATTTAAAACAACGCGTTGTCCAAGACCGATCAATGCGGGAAGATTGCCTACGGGCTTCCCGACAAGCACTCATACACCTGGAAAAAATGCAGGACAAGCTTTACATAGATGCAAACTTCCTCGACGAGTACCCATATTTTCTCACGTGGTCAGTCTTGGCTTGTAATATGATGGAACGATTGATTTCTAACTTTCTTCAGGACACTACTGTTCTACCCACTTAATGCATTCTTTGTCCTTTTCTGCAATGTTGTATACTCCGCGAACCTGGACGACTATGCATTAATGGCAGCAGTCACCAAAGAGATGCGGTTTACCGAGATCTATCCCGCTATTGCTGAAATACATAAGCTCTTCTCGGCTTTCCTGGAGATGGTCGGGCCTCTGGTCCATAATCAGCCTCATATTCCGCATTCTCTACCCATTCCCCATGCTGCAACATCAGGAAACGAACCTGCAATTCCAACCAGCATGGCAACTCAATATAACCCTGGCCCCATCGGCTCAAACATTCCCCAAGAAAGTGGTATTGGTCTACCAGACCAAGGCATTGTCACTCAAGACGGACTGGTTGCTCCGGACGAAGAACTCTTGTGGGACTTGATAGATTCTCAACCATGGCTGGGCTGGATAAGATCGGATGGCTTGACAGAGAATCCGATCACTAATTAGAATGGATCTTATAATAATTTTTCATATATAATAACCTGAAAAAGTTTATCTGCATGGTCAGCCAAGGCAACAGAATCGGACGGACGGAAATGTCATAGTTCCGGACTCAGCAGGAGTAAAGTTCGGGGCCCCTTCCGCAATCCAGTCCCCCACCTGGAGTTGGACAATCGCTCGGTCTTGACAGAGTGCGAGCACGAACCGAGACAGAGCCGTCATTATTAATCAAAGCGATATATAAGTGATAGGAGGTAAGCTCTATCTCATAGCAAATAGAAACCACTCGGTCAATCACCCTACAGTTCTCAAAATTGATACAACATGCTTGTCTTGATCGCTGGTATCACCGGCTTCGTCGGTCTGCCGTGTTCCAGGTCCGCATTTGCCCGCGGCTTCAAAGTCCGCGGCCTAGCCCGCAACATCGATAACCTCCCGGAAGACGTTCGAAGCCGACTTGAAGGCTTCGAGACGTTGTCGAGCCCCTATGACGTCGCTGCAATGGACCGAGCTACCAAAGGCGTCGATGCCATTATCTGTGCCTTTGCTGCAGTTCCGGAAATGTATATGGAATCGCAACTGCTTCTAATCAGAGCAGCAGAGAGAGCGGGCGTGAAGGTAGGTAAAAATAGCAAACCTCTATCTAGGCACACGGCTAAATGATTTGTTTTAAAAGATCTTCCATGCCACCTCATGGAACTATGACTGGACGCTTGCTCCGGGTTCGCACGAGTTATACGATGATATGCGGGGCTTTTCTCACCATGTGGCAGTTAGTTCGACCATCAAGCCGATCTATATGTTCACCGGTGCGATCGCAGAGTACTACTTCAAGCGTAGCCCGTATGATTGGGACTCGGAAACCAAGACATTCAACTTCCACGGGCCTTCGACATTCCCCACTCGGTACACCACCGCAGATGATATTGGAAACTATGTTCTCGAGGCTATCACCGCCCCCAATGCTGCCGATGGAGGCTTTGTTCGAGTCCAGAGCTTCGAAGCCTCCCCCGAAGACATTGCCAATACATACAATGCTG
The DNA here is from genome assembly GCF_028828005.1 of Penicillium manginii. NCBI lineage: Eukaryota > Fungi > Ascomycota > Eurotiomycetes > Eurotiales > Aspergillaceae > Penicillium > Penicillium manginii. Next base: position 1,454,400 of record NW_026643102.1, on the reverse strand, counting down.
TGAGAGAAGGCCGTGTCACTGCTAAGCTTAATTGCTTAGGCTCAGTGGAGGACGCAGAGGACAAGCTAAATGAGGGAAGAGCTAAATATGGGAAGAGCGGTTGGTACAACTTCATTCGATATGTGTATCAGTATCATATCCCAGCTCGTTCTTGGGATTATGAGCCGGTGGATGTTGCGCGCTTTCCAAATGTCAAACAGACAAGCTTGGAGGAATTTTTCCGCGGCAATCCGGACGTGTAGTTAACACATGTTAAGATGACTCGTCCTTCTTGAGTCTCGACAGATCGTATTGATTCGGTCTCGTCCTCCAACTGTTTTAGGGAATGATCAAAAATCTCACAAGAATAACTTAAAGTCTGGTTATTGAATATAGTATATTCTTGCTTCATATTGAGTAATGGCTCTAATAAGACATGACCTTGAAGTTGTAGATTTTAGCAATCGTATTTGAAGCTTGCTCAGGTGAAGACCCCCACAACAATAGGAAGATGGTTATTCTTAATATGGATACAAGCACATGGTAATATAGAGAAAGTAGCTAACCCGAGTAGACGCTTACTTAGTTCGAGCCTAGGTAGATTAGAAGCGGTGGTTACCTTTGGCACTATACCATCGCTACCAATGAATACATCTTTAACGATCTATAGGCTGAATGGCCCAATGGCCATGAAGAGTAATGTCATTGGTGTTTACCTTCCTAAGGTTCCGACGAAGTGGGTCCTTGTTGACGGACGGACGGACGGACGGAATGCAGAGCGTTCCTATGGCTTATGTCCGGAGAGTCCATGACGAGATCGACCCGTGGAATTAACCTCATCACGGACTTTTGGTATCAATGCCGAGAGAGAAGCTTAATAATGTTAAACAGTTGAAGATTTCAGTAATCGAAGACTCAGAACCAACACGAGCTTTAAAAGGGTAGATAGCACGACGGTTGGCACCTCATCTCTACTACTTCCCCAATCATCCCGATATCACTCTGAGGTCTTCATCAGTCGAACTATCTCACTCCACCTTCAACAACATGTCCAACTCATCTCTGGTCCACTACACCACCGTCACCCGCGACATCGACGCACCCATTGGCGAAGTCTGGGGCCTCGTGGCGGGCTTCGGCGCCGAAAAGGCATGGTACCCAGGCGCCAAGTCGGTATCTCTCGAAGGATTTGGAATAGGCAGCGTCCGCACCTTTAACTACGTCTACCCTGCCGGCAAAAATCAGGGCCAGGAATATACATTCTCTGAGGAGCTTACGGAGTGTGACGCCTCTAAGCACTCGATGACTTTCCAAGTTCGAAGACCCGATTACCCCGACATGATCGCCTTTGGAACAACAGTCTTAGATGAGCTTGGGCCTAATAAGACCCATTTCCGGTGGATCGCGGAGGGTTCGCCTTTGCCTGATGAGTTTATTGGGGTTTTGCGCGAGGACCTTAATGAACGTTTTGATGGGCTTATTGTTGCCATCGCCAACCAGCTGGTTTAGGGCTTGAGAGATTGATTCTTGAGAAAGGAGGGAGGCAATGTCCTTTTGGGATGAATTGAGGGGAAGCTATGTCTCTTTATATAGTATTGATATACTAGTATCGTTACCAGCCAGGCAAAATGAAGAATACTAGTATCAATCCGGCGCCCGGATAAAGAGCTCTAGTGCCAACAGACGGCCCTCAAGTACGTGGGCCAGATATTATCCAGTATCTAGGTATATATGCAGTTCAGTTCCCGAGGTCAGTGTTGACTAAATCATGCGCGCGAGAACTATAGCGAAAAGTAACCTTGTTTTGGTATCCGAAATTTGATCCTGATTTTGAATTGTATTTAAGTATAATCCCACCCTTCGCTTTCTAAAGCGAGTTATTCTTCTCCGCAAAGAACTTAGAAAGTCGCTGGACAGTCATCTGAGCTGGCCGAGCCGTCGCCGCCGAAACAAGACTACCTTGAATCCACCCAGGCAACTTACCCTGAATGCGCGGGGTTTCATAGCGGCGATCAATCATCACGATCGCAGCATAATCATTAACATGCCGAATAGCTCGCCCAATACACTGATTCACAGCGCGCATGCAAGCATTTTCATAAAAGTCCTTCCCAGCCGCAGTGGCACGAGCTTTTTTTCTCCGACTCTGATCCCGAGTGCTGTTTGTAGGTTTTCTCTTCAATGTACTTGATTTTAGCCTGCCAGACAGCGCTGCGGATGTTGGGGAACGGTAGTCCAATTATGAAGACGCCTCGGCCCAGTTTATCGGAGAAGTTGATTCCTTCTGAGAGTTTTCCTCCGACCACGGATAAGAGTAGTGCTCCTGAGCCGGATTCGATGGCTTCGGTGTACTCTTGGAGCAGTGTGTCGGTGGTAGTGACTGCTTCGCGGGACTCGTACATGACCTTCTTTTTCTTTTCGATCAGACTGAAGGTTGTTTGGCCATTTCCGTTTGGAATGGGTTTCTTCCAGACATTCACCACTTGGCTCAGGTAATCGAAGCTGGGGAAGAAAGCGACGACGCCATCTGGAATGACTTGACACAAAGTGGCGATCGTTCGTCCTAGATCGGTAATCTATGTCACTATTGTCAATAATGGAACTTGTAGAGTGACCGGGAACTGGCTTTATGATTTCAGGTTCGCCTACCATTTTCTCTGACCCTCGAGCCTCGTAGGTAAAATCGAATTCCGAGCCCAGCAGCCCTTTTGTTAGAGATTGTGCAACCAAATTTTTCGATGGAATAACGTGGCCGTAACTGAAGGTATCCAATCGCTCGGGTGGTACATATGAGAACAAATGATTCATGTAGTCCGTCATCTGGGAAAACGGGTTAGTATCTCACGAAATTCTCCACCAAGTCGCGCTTTCAAACTAACAGGAGACATAGTTCCACCGGCCAAAATGACCGCCCGAGCATCCTCAACAATTTCCCGGAAGTGATTGGTCGGGTCAAGAAGCATGTATTTCAACAATACTCCATCCTGACCCTTCTGATAAAAGAGTCTCCCTTCCTCTGACGGATTCATCAAAGGCAAAAGAAAACTCTGAATATGAAACAGAACCGGCACCGTCGTCCGATCTCTCGTCCGACTACCTTGGCCCTGACCCTGACCTTGGCCTTCTTGAGTAGACTCAGATTCAACATACCCATCCACCTTCCTCGCCAACTTACTTTCCTGAAGATACCTCGAAAGCTTATACGGATTAATCTGATCAACGCCCTTCCCAGCCATAAGATCGGAAAACCGCACCGAGCCTTCCGACGAACCCCCCCTTTAAGGCAGTCTGCGCAATACCACGCAGATAGCCCGCAATCGAGCCGACAAGCCGAATAACCTGGGCCAGATAGCTGCGATTTTTGCCCTTGAGGCGCGTTTTGAATTTGCGCGCGTAGGTTGTTAATTGGGTTGTGGCTGTTTCGAGTTGCGAGAGTGAGACGGAGACGGAGTGGATGCCGGCGATTGCGTCCATTAAATTATGCGCTTCGTCGATGATTACCACGTGGCCTTTTACTGAGAGGTTGAGGGCTTCGCGGGCTGAGCGCTGGAGGAGAAGGGGGTATGGTAGTGTCACGATCTGTAGTATTGTGTGAGAGACTGGGGTCGGATTCATGGGAAGGTATAGGTGCTGACTTCGCTGTGCTTGATGACGGAGCGGGATGCGTAGTATGGACAGATACCGACTTGTTGTCCGACTTTGCCGATGTCTTCGATGTCTTTGACTGTTGCCAGGGTGTGATCGCGAAACTCCAGCATTAGGGCTTCGTCGTCTTTTGATGGGAGGAAAGAACATTTCTTTTCGGCGGCGACGCCTGGTTGTTGGAGGTCTAGGCATCGCTCGTTGATTGCGGTGCTGTTCCCCAATGCTTGAACCTTGGGGTTAATGCAGAGGTTCTTTCGGGATCCTAGGGAGAGATGTTTGACGCGTTCTTCTAGCGAGAGATCGTCTTTGCCTTCGGCTTCGGGGTCGCTGGGGATACTGGATGGGAAAGCGACACGGCGGAGCTCTCCTGCGAATTGACTGAGCTGAGAATGGGTCCTTGAGCAGTAAAAGATCTTGACCGAGTCATCTTCATCATCTTGTTCCGGTTTTTGCGATGTAAATTGTCCCTTATACTTCTCTAGTAAAGCGAGAGTACTAGCGGAAAGGCCGTCCACTCCGGCAGATTGGCTTGTCTTTTGCCTTTCGTCGGTCTCACTGTCGTAGTCGTCCAGAACGAATTGTTCATCATCGTCGGGAGCTGACTTCGCTGCTGGCTCTTCTAGTCGCTGTTGAATGGTTGGTCCGGGCTTGTCTTCCAGGTATATGCATTCCGGGGTAATTAATAACAAAGCGATGTGGCTCGTACCTGTTTCTTACGCGGGCGTTCTTGGGTGTCTTGGGCCTGCTTCTGCTTCTGCTTTAGGCGCTCTTCGTCTTGTTTGATCTTTGCCAGTCTTGATTCAAATTGTTGTCGTTTCTCTGCAATGGTTCGTCGGGAGTCACGCTTGGCAAATTCGATCATCCACTCCGGCTCATCATCGTCACCTACACCCCATACCAATATGAGACATGACGCAATAGGGGGTAGGAGTTAATCTCGGATCGGATGGAGTCTGAGTACATACATGCGGCCTGGTCCAATGTTTCTTGAAAGGCCTGGCGCTTGTGATCTCGAAGCCATGTCAAAGAGCCACAGATGAGACTCAACGATTTACCCTGGAGTATGGGGGCTTAGTCTGAGCATTCCAAGATATTCAACGGCAGCAGCAGCAGGCACTAATTGGAATCGGTATGACGATAGCCATTCACTTAGTGGCTAGTGGGGGCCACTTACGGTACCTGCACCCGCTGTCAGACCCGGAGCAATCAACCAGGGGGGGGGAAAGGCAAAAGGCACTTACCAGTCGGAGATTCGAATACGGCGACTTTACCATCTTCCAGACATCCGTACAAGGCCTGCATAAATTGCAGCTGAATCTCGTACGGAGTAAATGGATGATGGAAATCCTGCGTGTCCATGCTCATGTCCGTCATGTTCGTGTTCATGGCGCAGGGCTGTGGAGATCAGCGCGCAGTGTTGGAAAATCGAGGGAGATAAAAATAAAACGTTGGGTGGAGCCGGTAAGGCTCCAGGAGAGACATGCGGTGCTCCAGTGCGGTAACCCTCAGGGGAAATGGAGATTGGGGCTGAGCGGGAGTTTTCGAGTTCTTTGTACACAGTGTACTACTAGTAAGTATGGAGTATTCCAGGTAACCCGTGGACCACATGGAATAATCCGTGCTGAGGCTGGAGTATAAGGTAAGAAGTGCGGCATCCGGGATTGCCTCGCGTCGGAATTTGTATATAAATACTCCGTATTCCCGTTTCAGCTGGAAGTCTCCAGGGCTGACACAGGTCGTCAATAATCAAGGTGATCATAATTTCGACTAGAGTATTACTATTAATTGGTACTACATGACTACACTACTTACCTAGGTACTCCACTGGCATACATAGGTAAACAATTTCCAACGTGGGGACTACTAGGCTCTTGGCAGACGAACTGTTAATTCCTTTTGTTTCTCTCCCCTCCTTTCAAATCTCCCCCTCCCCCATACTTCACTTATTTACCTTAATTTCTACCCCTCTTCTTTTGAGTGGACGCTCTTCCACCAAGAGCCTTTCCCAGGCCCCGGTGATCTTATTTGATTTTATTCAATACCATTCCATACCATGAACAGACCACCGCAGGGTCGTGGTCCCCCGCCTCGAGCGGGCGCCGGTGCGACTTGGTATCCAGGGGGCCAGGATGACTTTTACATGCCAGAGGTCATCTCCCCCCTCGCCTCAACGGTAAGAGACATGATTCATTTCTCCACCTTCACCAAACTCCTTCAGAATGCCGCGGGTGAGAGTACTGATCCGTCCGAGCAGGGTGATGCCTGAAGTGCCCGAGAACATGCAGGATAATATCGCGCAACTCGAACATCATGCTCGCGACCCCCGCCGCGCCCAACAACCTCCTGCGCCCGTCCCCTCGCAGTATCGCTCCCAATTCCCCGAGCGAACTTCCTCCGCTGCCTCCGTCCGCGCACAACCGCAACAGGCGCAGGCCTATGACCATGGCGCCTACGCGCAATCGGCCACTTATGATACCATGGACCACCCCAACTTTTCTCCCTTTCCTGTTTTGCGAAATCCCCCTCCCAATGTCCCTCCGACCGACGAGCAGCGGGAAGCAAACCTAGAGCGCCATCGTGCCGCCATTCTCTCCACCACCGATCCCGAAGTCCAGCTCACTTGGGCCCAGGATACCTTGGCCTTTGTTGAAGTCGCCGCGCAAAATGAGGACCGCCTGTCCCTCACGCAGCCGCCGCGTCCCCATACACCTCAGGTGGAACGACAGCTCAAGACTGATGCGATGAACATCGTCAGCTTCCTGGCCGAGCAACATCACCCCCACGCCGAGTTTATCAAAGGAATGTGGTTGGAATTTGGCAAGTTCGGCTTCCGGGTTGATCGGAAGGAGGCCTTCCGATGCTATTCCAGAGCTGCAGAGAAGGGCTATGCTCGTGCAGAGTATCGCATTGGAATGCAGTTTGAAAGTTCCGGAGAGCCGGAGAAGGCGATTCGACACTACGAGCGGGGTGTTGCAATGTCCGATTCTGCTTCATACTATGTATGTCTCCATTGTGTCCTCGTTGCGATAAATATGGAAATACTAATCAGATATCTAGCGCCTCGGAATGATGATTCTTCTTGGCCAGCATGGCCAGCGCCAGGATTTCCAGCGAGGACTTGAGTGCATTCGTTTAGCTGCTCAATCCTGTGACCAGAATGCGCCGCAGGGTGCCTACGTATATGGTATGCTTTGTGCTCGTGAGCTTCCTCAAGTCAGTGTTCCGGAGGCCTTCTTGCCTGCCGACCTCAACACTGCGCGCGTCAATATCGAAAAGGCCGCCTTCAATGGATTCGCCAAGGCGCAAGTGAAGATGGGTGCCGCATATGAGCTATGCCAGCTTGGTTGCGATTTCAACCCCGCACTATCGTTGCATTACAATGCCCTTGCAGCACGCCAAGGGGAGCCTGAGGCAGAGATGGCCATCAGCAAGTGGTTCCTGTGCGGACATGAAGGTGTCTTTGAAAAGAACGATGAGTTGGCCTTTACATATGCCCAGCGTGCGGCCCAGAGTGGTCTTCCTACGGCCGAATTCGCCCTGGGATACTTTTACGAGGTCGGTATCTTCGTGCCGAGTGATATTAAAGAGGCCCGAAGCTGGTATGCCAAGGCTGCCGCCAGCGGAAACAAGGATGCCTCTGGTCGAATCGACAGCATTTCGCGCTCCAAGACTCTCTCGCGGAAAGACCATGAGAAGGTTGCGATTTCTCGAATCAAATCAACACGTTATGTTGCTCACCAACGCGGAGGATCTTTGGAAGCTACCCCCGAAAACATCGAGATGCCAGATCCCTCCCGCATGACCCTGTCCGATCCTCCCTCCTCTGCTGCGCCATACCCGGATCGCCCAATGTCACGCCCTCGTCCCCCGGGCCAGCCCAATTACCAAATGCCCGACCCACGACCCAGTTCGGCATTTGGCGTCAACCCAAACTTGCGCAATGGTCCTCCAGGTCCAGGTTACGGTGGCCCGCCTGGCCCTGGCTCCCGGACTCCATCTTATGGACAAGGTCCACCGATGGATTATCGCCGCCCCGGCCCTGGTACGCCACTCAGCGCGCCTGCAGGGCCGATGAGTCCCCCAGGCAGCATGATCAGCCCTACTGGAACACCCCGGGTAGACATTGGGTACTCTGCGCCTGTTCCGCCACCGGGTGGTGACCGACGTCGTCCTACCCGACTCGAAGGAGTTCCGCCAGATCGCAAACCAGTGCGAACTCCCGTCTCCGCTCACGGCGGCCCTCTTCCATCTCCACGAGGCCCCGGCCCAGCGTCCCCTCGCTCGACTGGCTCGCCTTCCTCGGGCACATTCCCCCCCCACGCCAGGAGTCCCGCCTGCCATCTAGAGGATCGGCATCTTCTACACCCCAGCCGCAGCCGCAGTCAGCACCGCCGACCCAACGGCCCCCCGCCGCTCAGCCGCCAAAGCCATCTGCCCCCGCGCCCAGTAAGGGCCCCAAGACCTTTGAGGAAATGGGCGTCCCCAGCGCCAACAAAGACAGTGATTGCGTACGTCCCTCGAGCCTTTATCTTCCCTTCCCCCCAGTCCTTTTGCAAAGCAATTTCTGACCTACTTCCTCTAGATTATGATGTGATACCCCGGGCGAGATCTAGTTCTGGATTGGATAGGATTGGTGGGCGTTTTACATCTTGCATTCTCATTTTTTTATATGACTTAATCCCGGGGTATTTTTCCCAAAAAAAAAAGATCGGTTCAGGTCAGGTCAATCGCCGTCCGGGAGGCGTCTGTGTATCGCGTCTTCGCCGTTTCCTCACATACCTTGCATTTACGCTCAGAATTTTCGAGGCCTGCGAGCCTTTGGACATATGGTTGGTTGATAGGCTGTATTGATTTGATTTTCTAGACGCGAGGCGTAAATCGTTATGAATTACCATGCTCTATAAATTCCATCGTGTTTGTCCCGTAGTTGGCTGTGTGTAGCTTTGCTTTGCTTTGCTTTGCTTTGCTTTGGCTGACCTTACGTGAGCCGGGTTCCCTGTAAGGTGTAGGGTTGGGTCAGGCTGCCTCACTTGGTCCTTACCTTATCGTGTTTGGACCTCCACTCCATCCAGCCTTGTCCATATACTTCATGACAACATGGCTCCTCGTAAAGCCAAAGCTGATGCGAGCGCACCGGGAGGCGGAGACGGTTTGTCCTGATATTGACTCCGGCTTCCTTCTCTGCAGGTGCTAACATTGGGAAGATACCGCAATGGTCCTCGCCTATCTACGTGAGTCGGACGAGTCGAGTTTACTGACTGCTGTTATGCATACACTGAAGCCAAACCTGACTGACTGACTGTAGTCGAACAAAAGTACGTTCTTTGAATTCTACAATACAAGTGACCATGCTGACTTGGTGTGGGATTAGCCGTCCTTACTCGGTATGTCCATCAGAAGAAATGAGGCAGAGCAGAGCAGATCCTCGGACGCGGTAAACAAAGTCCTCACCATGTAATCCAATCCAGGCAACCGATATCTCAACGAATCTACACGCCAAAGTATCAAAAGGTACCGTACCTTGGACCCGCAAACAAAAGCAAAATCAACTTACCTAACCCAACACAGCCCAAGCCATCAAAATCCTGGCAAAACTAGCAGACAAGGGCGATCTCACAGCCCGAACAGCCGGTCTGTCATGTCATAGCATATCATATCATGTCATTGCATAGGACTCCCTCGCCACAGCAAATCCTAACTCACTCGAGCAGGAAAACAAATCGTCTACCACACGCCGCAGAAATCAGACTCCACCAGCCCCGAAACCATCACTCTGATAAAATCCGAGACCGAAGACCTCTCATCCCAGCTCTCCGCACTGAAAGCGGAGGAAAAGAAAGTGCGGGCTTGTCTCTCGGCACTGCTGTCTAAACCGAGGATTTCGGAATTACGCGATGATATACTGCGTCTCGAGGGTGAACGGGTGGAATTACAAGCTTGTCTTGACAAATTGAATGGCGAGGACACTGCCACTGCCACTGCCACATCTGGGGCTGGGGCTGTCGATATATCATTATCACCGGAGGAAAGGGCGCATCTTGAGCACGAGTGGAAGACCTGGCATCGACAGGCTACTCTCCGGCAACGGATTTGTGGGGATATGTGGGATCGGTGCAGTGAGGTTTTGCCTGAGAATACGAGTTTGGCGGAACTCTGGGTATGTTTGTACCTTACCAGCAGGGATAACATAACCATCCCCACCCCAGCGTATTTTTATTGACATTGCCACTGACTTGAACGTGTGCAGGAGTCTTTGGGGCTTGAAGGCGCGCTCCAATGAGAGATTGTCGGGTATGGAAGCTACATACAGTTGCGGGCTAGTTTTGGCTCCACTCATTTCGAACGGCGTGATTTGCCCTGCGGCTCGGGAGGGCTAGGCATGGCCTTTTTGTCTCCGCTGGGGCCTTTGCTAGTTAACTGTTCTTTTTAGCACGGTCCTATTGCGTGAGCGACTGTGCGGGAAATGGACTTTACCCTAGGTTATCGGGATTTGATGGGACTGGGACTGGGAGCCGAAGATCGGGGGCTGCGAGGAAGGTTACGTAAAATATGGATTATGAGGTGATGATTTGAATATTAATATCAAGACTCTTTTCTACTACTACTACTAATATATTATGTTGGCCCAGTTTTGGATGGGTTGGTATGTTGAAAATAAGTATTTGGTACACTTTGCTGGAGACATGGATACAGTGGGACTTATCCAAGATATATCTGTACGTTTCCTTTTCTGCGCATTTTGAATCGGTTCAAGTTGGTGCACGTATTTGCTAGTATTTTCAAATTACTAGTATTCAATCACCAGTAAAGAGGTAGTGGTTATGAGGTTCAACTCGAATGATCGCCTAGCGTTAGCCTTATTATATAGTGCGGGAATGGCACGATTAACTGGTTGCGAGATCGCGAGATCGAATGCTCTTTGGGTGTTTACCAATTGAAACTATAGACAGGTATCGTAATAGCTCGCCAGTGTCGCCACATTAGACTTCCTACTACGGAGTAGGCAATGTAGTTATGTGCCTTGGCCCGCTGGTATGGAGGCAACCGGGGCGAACCGAGACCGCACATCATCAGATGAACAGTGCAGATGGCTTGCTCGGAAGACCAGAACTTGAACCAGAACTAAAACTAGGACTAGGACTAAGACTAGAACCCTGGACAAGATCGGTCATCTGTCTGGATCTGATCTCTTCCTACTACTACTACTCTTCCCATACACTCCTCGTCTACTCCGTAGGTCTCCCACTCCACCGCTGATCTCACCAGACACCGCCCCCGCTGGATTCTTCCCCTCAAATCCCCTCCAACCCCTCCAACCTCCACCTTCCCCATCGACTCGGCGATGCTTACGGCCTCTCGCCCTCCTTCTTCTCGTTCCAATCCTTCCGAAATGAGAGGCCGCGCACCCCTTGCGGTGCCCTCTGGCCTCCAGAATGGCCACTCACGAACCCCGTCGAGTCTTGACATGGCTCGCAGTCCGCCCAACCCGAGTAACAAGAGTAGGTTCCCCTCACGACACACGACCTCGATTCTACTTCCTATTTCGTACCTTTTCCACCCGGCTAACTCTTATGCTTCCTTCTTCTCCGCAGACACCAAGCACGTTCCCTGCAAATTCTTCCGCCAGGGTGCCTGTCAGGCCGGCCCCGCTTGTCCGTTTCTGCACTCGACCGATACTGCCATTGATTATGCTCCCTGCAAATACTTTTCCAAGGTGAGTATTCGAACCTTGGGGGACCTCTGGGACCTTCTTGGAGGACTCGATATGTTTCAATCATTTCAATCTGCCCGAGTACTGACCGGGTTCGTTTCTCCCCGCACTAGGGCAACTGCAAGTTCGGCGCAAAATGCGCTCTCGCTCACATCCTCCCCGATGGACGACGGGTAAACCGACCCAATGCTGGTGGTGGTGGTGGCGGCGGCGGCGGTATGGGAATCGGTGGTGGTAGTCATCTGAATCTGGGTGGCCGAGTCAACCCGCAGGCCTATGTCAACCAAGACTCGGCCCTGACGAACTCGGTCCTGTCGCAGCAGCGCATGAACGGCCAAGAGCCCCGATACACCGCACAACTTCCCACGCAGGAAGAGCTCACCGGCCAGCCAGCGCCCAACTTCGACTCTATCCCCACCATTGACGCGGGGCTGGCCTCCGATGCCGGCTCTAACTACGGATCTCCAATCGACGAGTCGCGATTTCCCATGTCGCCCAGCGCTCGCCATCTCACGGCCCTCGATGCCCCTCTCCCAGCCTCGTTCGACAGCCAAGGTATCTCCCATGCTGCTCGATACGGTCCAGTGGCTGCTTCCATGCCTTCGAAGTTTGGCCTTGAATCTCCGCCGGCACAGAGAACGGGCCCTTCGGACCCATTCCGAAACATCCGTGATGTTGGATATGGCTCCAGCTTAAGACGACCCTCTTATAATATTGGCTCCTCCCCTCCAGCACAGGAAGACTCACTTGGTCACCGGGCCTTACACTCGGCGCGCCCCGTTCGACCGCGCATGGTTTCGTCCAGCGTTCCTCGACCTGCGGCCCTGGACGATTGGGATGAGAACTTCCCCATGGAGGAAGATTATTTGCCTCCTACCTTGCGTGACGATGTCCTGACGCCGCAAGAAAAGTTGCGCCGGCTTTCCCGGACCGACAATGACATTGGTTCCCACCGCGATATCGGTGGTTTCGGCATGACAAGCTCTAGCTTCTCCAAAACCGGCTCACCTCTGGCATCCAGTCCATCTCGATTCGGCGCGCTGTTTGCCAAGCAGCGACAGAGCAAGGAGGATGGTTCCGTTGGGTCTTCCTTCCCTCACATTGGCTCCCCGCTCCGTGAATCTTCGTTGAACCCGACCAGCCCTAGTCTGGGTCCCATTGGCAGCCGTGCATCGCATGATGGGTCGCCATTTGTTTCCAGCCCCGGTCGACAATCATCCATGTCTATGATTTCGGAGCAGCTGAGCGGAATGTCTCTCCACCCAGGCTCCGCCCGGCACTCTTCAGTAGCTCCCCCTCGTCTTGACCGGACCATTTCCTCCCAAACAATGACAACCAGCAAGATCAGTGAAGAGGAAGAACAGAGCGACTTCCTCTTCTCCATGGAAGAGGAGGAAGGCAACAAGCGCAACAGCTCCTCTGACGCTTAGTCCGCCTTCTCTCACCTTCTGCTTCTTCTCTTTTTCCTTACCCTTTTCTATCACATCATGACGACACGGACCAAGCGGCGTCCAACATTCTGGGACATGTTCATATCAAAAAAAGAGGTCATTGGAGTTTTAGGCACAGCACTCGGAGCATCGGAACAAAAAAAAAACAAGATTTTCGCTTGGAATCTTACGCAATGGCTCAACCCGGCATCATTCCTGGCTGAATCCCGTCCTCTTACGCGCACCTTTGGCGTTCAAGTTTTTTTTGGCGGTCACAGTTACGGTTTCCTGAGGACGGGACTCGCAGTTCGATCGACATATAAAGAAGAGAACAGAACTCACAGCAAATCTCACCAACATCATAGACTGACTACAGTGCGCTTTCCATCGGAATCTGTGTACCTTTTTTCTCTTTTCCGTCTAATTTTCTTTTACCTCACTTCACGACCTTTCTCGCTGCGGTTCATTCTAGATTCTGCTCGTTTTCTTTTTGAATCCCTCTTCATCTCCCTTTTTTCAATCCATCCGCTGAGATCGGTGGCCTTGTGTATTAATTTCTTTTTCTTCCCGCTTTATCTACTCTGCTCTACTTATGTGATCTTTGTGATCGGAGGAACGCTTTTTTTTTCCACCCTTCCCTTTCCAATTCCTGTGTATCGACGTATCTTTCCCATCTCATTTCCATTCCATTTTCAAGTGCTTTTTGGTCGTGGTCGACGAGTGCAATAACACTGTTTCAATTTTCAATTTCCGGCGTTCAATCTGCTCTGCTCCGCTCTGCTCTGTCACGCTCTGCTGTTCAAATCTATTTGCCTGAAGTTTCTTTCACGGATCTTGATCGCGTGTATAAATGGGAGATAATGCAAATATGCTTCGATGAATTCTACAGCTAGTTTTCAAGTTCCTTAAGAGTCCCTGCATAATAGTCACCCTACTACCTAGGTACTAGTCATGGAATCCGAGTACCCAGGTGGAAAAGAGATGAATGAAAACTTGATAAAAAAAATAACTTGAAGGGAGTCTATTAGATAGCCCTAATCATACATGTTCTTTCTCCCGGGATCCCCAACCTTACGCCCCCAACCCTTGGCTAGGTATCAAAAAATCAACTAGATCAAACAAAGGACGCCTCGAGCGGACAAGAAAATGTTGTGTGCGTCGTTGGCAAATCAATACAAAAGCAGATGAAAAAGGAAAAGAAAGAAAGGAAAAGAGACATTTGTATTCAAATATCAATCAAGCATCAAACCTATTCCCCGCGGCCTTGGCCTTGGTTTTGGTTTTGGTCTTGGTCTTGGCCCAGGTACATGGCATCACCCTTGAGATTCACAAATCCGGTATTAGCAGAGCGGGCCTGAATCTCGGCCGTATGGTAATGATTCTCCCGATCAACATTCATCCGACTATCGCGCGTTTCGATATCCGCCGCCCTAGCCGAATCAGCCTTCTCTTCGTAGAGAAGATTATAAAGCTGATCCGTTCCAGACGCAATCTCTCTCACCATGGCGGTAATTGCTTTCGGGGCCAGGGCCTCGATGCGAGATGCGAGGGCTGTTTCTTCGTCTGCGCGTTGCCGTTTTGCGGCTGATGAGAGCTGCTGCGCGGCTGCGTCGCGTTTGCGCTTGTGCTCGGCGACTTTCTTCTGGCGGTCTTCTTTTGAGGCGAGGTATTTGAGAGAGTGGGTTAGGTTGGGACGTGTGGGCTTTATCATGTCTAGCGGTGGGGTTGAAAAGAAGAGGACTTGGCCGTGGTCGTTGCAGTGGAATTGGGAGCGGATTGAGGGGGGGATGGCGGCGTTGGCGGCGTCGTTGAGGTGGTATACTTCGATTGGACGCGGGGCGTTGGGGTTGTATGCTGGTGCGCCGATGGAGCCGTGGCGCGGCGGGTATGCGTAGGGAGTGGGTTGCGCGACTGGGTATGGGTGCATTGCTGGTGAGGGTTGAGCGTGGACGTGAGCATGAGCATGAGTATGAGCGTATCCTGCAGTCGGGGTTTGTGGGACGAAGTTGCTGGGCCGGCGTGGATTGGGCCCTTGGTACATTTGTGGGTTCATTGGGCTCTGATACGCAACCGGGGGCACAGGGATTGCGGATGTTGGGGCCATGACTGGGGCTGAAGGAGAAGCTGCCTGGAGTTGAGGGGTCGCGATATTACCCATGCCAGTTCCTGGAAGAGGTTGGCCCATGGATTGTCGAGGTGTGGCTGAAACCATGGGAACTGGGGGAAGAGAAGGCGGTGGTGAAGGCGTGGGCTCTGGGGGAGGTGATTCCTAAGTTGGCGGGGTTAGGGACGAGTGAATTCTATGAGTGAAATGGGGACACTTACATTCTCGTCTCGAGGCCGACGGTGAACAGCGCCCACAACGGGCGGTGCATTGTCGGCTCCCCATGTTGGACGTGGGAGATCATCTGTTTCCTTCGCATCTTCCTTTAGAAGATGCTTGATTGGCGTTGGCACCTTTCTGATTTTCCGTGGCACATCGAAAAGGTCCATCTCGTAGTCCTTCTCGCGGACTTCGTCGGGTAAACAACTGGCCCAGGTTTTGATCTTGTTCAGCTTATGCTTTTCTTCATTATAGCGCGCCTCGCAGACATAGATCTCCTTGTCGGGGGCGAGGTCTCGAGGACGCCCACGGCTGTACCGCGTGAAGAACATCACAAAGCAACGGTCGACGATCTCATCAATTCTGTGATCACGGTACTGACCCGTCTTCACCACCTCGTTCGGATAGAAGTGCTTCTCAAAGTGATGCACTGTCTGCTCGGGGCGGTAATACCAGCAAGCGTTGATCCACTTCTCACCCTCTCCGTCTTGCCAAGTCCGATAGATCTGCGCAACAATGGGTTTAGACACATCATTTGTGTTTTGGATATGCACCCAATCACCAACTTTCCACAACTCGCCCCGATGCAAGATCCCATCGGGTAATGGGAATCGCCCGTCTTCCATGAGATATTCGCTATCAGGCTTCTTCTTTTCCTGTTCAGCCAATTTCCGCGATTCGTTCTGCAGATCCACGGCATCTTGGTAGATCTGACTATCGGATTGATTATACTCCTTCGCATTGTTGAACATGAGATCCAAGTCCCGCATGAAGTGGTCGACCGAGTTATACTTCTTGCGTTTCGATTTGCGCTTTATTATATCAATCGCGATCGGCTCCTTGGTTTCCACGTAGTAGTCCGGATAAGCAGCCTTGTCGGGCAATCTTTCAAAGTGAATGATTTTCAGATGGCCTCCTGCACTTTTGAACTTTCGAATCCCTTTGAGGATGGTTTTGATGCGGGTTTCCATGGGGGTGTCGACGCGCGGAGGTCGACCACGCTTCTTTCGAGGATCGGTCTCGTTCTTCTGGGAATCCTTCATCCCACGCTTAGCACCTGGTTTCGGGCCAGGCTTCTTTCTTCGTCGACCTTCATCGTCGGAATCGTCATCGTCATCTTCTTCACCCTCTCCTCCTTCCTCTTCCTCTTCGTCGTCATCATCATCGTCTGGCAAGGGATCCGCTTCGGGGATTTCTCCTAGGTCCGGAAGTAAGGCTTCCTCGTCAGTGATCACGCCTGTTGCAGCGATCTTCTTGAGTTCTGTAGAAAAGACATCCTGTCGAGCGTAGATGGTGTCAGTCACATCCAGGAGTAGGTGTGGAGTGGGTTTTTATCCATCGGCAGGTGTGGTGCTCCATTCTTCTACATACCTTGATGACGAGCGCATCTTCATAAGCTTGAGACTTGGGTCGATTGTAGGTCTGCGCGTTGTGGGGGATCTGGAAAGTTCGAAGTCTCGTTAGCTCTGGTTTCCAAGCGCCGCTCCACTAGTCAAATGCGTACCAAGGCACAGTCGCGAACAAAAGCCGAAAAGGTCTTGTACTCGCGCTTGTTAATCCTTTGCTTTAGAATACTGAGCGCCATGGGCTCCTTGATAATATCATAATAATCCGGGACGATGCGCTTGTTGACGCTGCGATGGAACAATCGCGACGGGTCGTGGTCACTATATCATAGCAAAATTAGCTCCTGAGCCCTCAATCTGTATCAAGGCATGCTTCTACTCACTCTGACTCTCTGAAATCGTAAATAGCCATGGTGACATCCATCATGGCCTTCCATTGCTCCTCCGTAACGGAGCTGTCATCCTCAATTGAGTTGACAGGCTCCTCCGGCTGGGGCGGCGATCGCTCTTTATCCGACTCCATTTTATATTCCCCGCGACCATGCGCGCTCAACAGAATAGGATAATATGCGATGAGAGGGGGAGGTTCGCTTTGCGAGTTGTAATTGTTGCGTGTGCAGGAGATCCTCTCTGGGTTGTTTTGCGCGCTTGCTGAGTCACCTGTATTGATACAGATCCAATACAGCTGTATTGTAAATAAACCGTCTTAATTTGTCGGCGAAAAAGACTACAGTGAATTTACTAACGTCGACAGAAGCTCCAGGGATACTCCCGCAATCCATTGCGAACAGTTTTGGGCCTTTTTTCTCTCATTCGTGCTCTTCTTCTTATCTATCTAGCATTTGCATGAAGTATAAGGGTAATTTCCAAACAGACCCGTGTGGGGGGGGCAAGGGGAGAAGGATAGCACATCCTTGCCGATCGCAGCTTCAGAACGTGTCGCATTCCTTGCAAGCCACCTGATCCAAACTTCAAATTCTCCAGTCAAAGCTGCAAACGACTGTTCAATCAACGAGCATGAGATCTTTTACAAGATAAGTGGGATTGTGTTGACCTCACATCTACCCCACACCGGGCCCTACCCTATTTAGTCGCCACACCTTAGCTCCCTCGACTTATCGTGGTGGGACCTGCTCCGACTGGAGCCACCCAGCTTCTTTCACAAAGAAACATAGCATACCAACTGCTACCGGTATTCAACTATCTCGGGACCGATACAATATTTTCTTCTTCACATACTTCACTTTCATCATATCCCTTATAAGCATGCGCTTCCGGGTTCGGGGCCCTTCGGGCCAATCTACCGTCACGTTGGACGACACGGCCACTATCAACGACCTGCGAGAACAAATTGCGGAGAAGACCGGCCTCACCTCCTTTGATGTCAAATACGGATATCCAGACCTGAAGCCTTTGAACATCGACAGCTTCCAACCTGAACAAAAAGTATCCGAGCTCGGAATCAACTTGAACGGGGAGCAGCTTATTGTTGCGCAGCGAGAGAGTGCGAGTGCCACCCCGCAGACCCAGAATGAGCCCAGCTCTTCTTCTTCCCAACAGATACGCGCGCCACCAGCAGCACCATCGCAAAAGGCAGAAAACTCCGCAGACGATCCTCCCGAAGTGGCCTCGCCCGATCATGCGGGCACATTCGTGCTCCGCGTTATGCCCGATGACAATTCCTGTCTCTTCCGCGCTGTAGGTGCGGCGGTCATGGGCGACATGGATACGATGGTCGAGTTGCGCTCGATTGTCGCGGGTGCCATCCAGTCCAATCCGTCTGAATACACGGCCGTTGTGTTGGGCAAAAGTCCCGACGAGTATTGCAAATGGATTCAGAATGAGGATTCGTGGGGCGGTGCGATCGAACTCAAGATTCTCAGCGAGTACTTTAATATTGAGATTTGCTCGATTGATGTGCAAACGCTGCATATGTTTCAGTTTAATGAGGGGGCTCCGACTCGGTGTGTTGTTGTTTACTCGGGAGTTCATTATGATGTTCTTGCTCTCTCACCGTCAGATCCGCCGTACACACATGCCGACCCGTTTACACAAATTGATACTAAGATCTTTGAGGCTGTTGACCCGGTCGTCTTGGAGAAGGCACAGGAGGTGTGTCGGATTTTACAGAGCAAGCATTACTACACAGATACCTCGGGGTTTTTGGTTCGCTGCAATACTTGTGGGGAAACATTCACAGGAGAGAAGGGGGCGGTACAGCATGCCACCGCAACTGGTCATTATGATTTTGGAGAATCCAGTTAGTATTCATTATATACCTAGGTATAACCTCATTGGATTATGAAGCATGCATTTATTTGGAGTACATGAGGTGGGCGAACTACCTACATTGGCCCTTGTTTTGTTGATAGAAACGTTGGAATACAGAAACAGATCATTCACCAGTGGTATTGATTATGATTGAACAGAAGTATTGGCTGAACAAAGATGTCGTGTAACGTCAGAACTGCATAACATATCGTACAAAATGTGGTATCTCATAGCATGGCGACCTCATCCGCCTCGTCTTCTCCAGCATCTTCTTCCTCGCCAGAATCTCCACTCTCGGGGTTACCGCCCCATTCCACATCGTGATGAATTGGGTTGACGAAGAACTCATGCTGTAATGCCTCCTCGGCACTCAGACGTTTGCTGGGATCTAGTTCCATCAATCCGGACAGAAGACGCGTGGCTTGCTGCTCACTTTCAGTCAAGTCTTCAACGCAGCTGGACCATTTCACCAGCTTTTCCCAGCTGTAGCCCTTTTCTCCGATGGTTGGAATGTTGGTCTCGAATATCTGGCCGTGCATCGCTGCGGCAGTCTTCATGCGCCGCGTTCCAAAGATACTTGACATCTCGATCATAGCGTCGATGTCATCAGCCGAATTGAAGAACGGGAATCGGCGACCCAGTAGGGTGAGAAGAATCACGCCCACCGACCACATGTCGATTTTCGTAGTCTGGGATGTACATTTGAATAGAACCTCGGGAGCACGGAATCCTCGGGTGCCTGCTCTATTTGCTCGTCTCGACGAACGCGAGTCGTTCTTTGGATATCCGTTGGAAAGACCTGAGGATGGTGGATTTTTCGAATAATAGCTGGAGAGAATTCTGCTGCGGCGAACGTAGGTTTGATGGGCACACAGGCACGTATATGTGTAATCAGATCCATGTCTCTAATTCAGTTTAGAATAATAGATTAGTAACACCTCTTTTTGTATTGTCTCTGCGTGGAAGGCAGTGAGCTTACCTCTGCAAGACCAAAGTCAACGAGTACGCCTTCTTTCAGCTCAGGATTGTAGAGGAAATTTCTGAAAAAAACCAGGGTCAGTATTAGGACTTGTCAACGCAATGCCTTGCATATTTCCTAGCACATACGTAGGTTTGATATCTCTATGTAGAATATCGTGTTCGTGAACGGATTGTAAAGCTGTCATAAGTGATCGGAGGTAATGGCGCATGTCTGCCACCATGAATGTTCGGTATTGGATGCGGAAGTCGGAGTGAGGGAAGTAAGGAAGGACTGCAACGACCTGGTCTTGGTACCGGAACGCAGTAATGAGAGGGCAGACTGATTTACAGCCTCGCAGATCGTGGAGAAGTTCAAGTTCGTTCTGGATCCGAATTGGACTGCTTGTGACGTAGATTTTCTTCAACGCGACATAACGAGGAATCTTGGGCCCTCCTGCTGAGGGCCCATCCATCCGACGTCTTTTGGCAGGAGGGTTGGGCCATGCCTCCTGTTGTTGTGCTTGCGCAAAAACATCCCATTCGTTTTGGTAGTGGTCGTAGAGCACGTCTTCGGCTTTGTATACGGTGGAGAAGGTTCCTGAGCAAAAACAAATCAAGCATTAGTATGTTTGTGTGCAATTCCAGATATTTATTTGTTTTCCTTTCAAGCATACCTTCTCCAATTCGATTAATTAATCGAAACCTTTCCGAGATGCCGGGAAAGGTATCCTCAAGCTTCGTCATATCTTCTCGTACTGACTCGTCCACTTCTTCTTCTTCCTCCTCCTCCTCCTCCTCATCCTCATCCTCCTCTTCCTCGTAGTCGGTTCCTTCCCGTGGAGCTTCGCGCTTGGCGTCTTCATTCTGGTATTTCGAGGGTGCGGGGGCTCTGAACGAACTGCTGCGCTGAAGCTCGAAAACCCCCGCGGGAGCAACACGAAAGGCCGACATCGTATTGGTGGAAGTAGGTTCGCGGTGAGAGAAAGTGACGGTGTTGAGTAAGTGCAGTGAAGATGTTTTGTCGAGGTTAGTGTATGCAGGTCACCAGTGCATAACATCAAATCGCCGCAAGGACATTCAAGTTGATTGTTTTTCTCCGCGCGTCGATTCTGCCAATGTTTTTGTCGGGCGGTGGCCTGCCTGTTCGGGCAAAAGCCAAACATCCCGCCGAGCAACACCGCCGCTTTGTTGACTTGTTGACTTCTTCCCCTCAATCCTCCCCTCCAATCGCCACACACTCGACACCGTCGCCATGGAGGACAGAATACAATTTGATATTAATGATTCGCTCAAGTATTACTTGAGCGATCCGACTTCCGTCCCCACCCTCGATGCCGACCCCGAGTTACTCGACTGCGAATCAGATCCCGATCAGCTTTCGACAGCGCTGATCGATAATGTCCTGAACCCGATCGTAGACGCTGTTGCAGAGAACCCTGAGAGCCTTACCAGGTCATCATTCTTTGACTCCTTGCAGTTCTTATTAAAGTGCGCCCCAAGACCCTCCCATCTACCCCGGGGAGCTTTGCCCTCACCTGGAACCGACTCTGATTATTCGAAACATCGCAGATACACAAGCTTCCTCCCGACAAAGTCCCTAAGTAAGGTCCTTGACCTGATCGTTTCCGGCCTATCGGTCGAAGCCGACATCATCGTTGGCGATCTCGAATCCGACGAACAAGATGCGATCCAGTCACACAAGCAACTCCTGGAAATGTACGGATTCCTTCTCCAGTGGGCTCTATCCGCTGTGGAGGTGAAAGCCGCAGAGAAACCCGCCGAGGCCGCACCTGCGCGACGTGGTGGCCCGAAATCGAAGAAATCGGCCAAAGATGGAGCTTGGGACTGGACACCGCAAATCCAAATATCGATGGAAACCATGTGCAAGGTGATGAAACTCAAGCTGGGCCGCATTTTCTTGACTACTTCGGACCGGGACACATTTATTAATCTTTTTACGCGAACAATCTATTTGGTTTTGGAGAGCGAGCAGCGGGTGAAGAGTATGGCTATTCGCATGCATGCCTTCAAGGTTCTATGCATTGCGGTCAAGCACCATGGACATGCTTTTGGTATGTGTTCTGATCCATGTGGATTAACCGGCACTAACATGACTTTTCTAGGTGCGCAAACATCGATTGTGCAGAGCTTAACATACTTTGAGCACTTGTCAGAGCCCATGGCCGAATTCCTTCACATCTTGGCCGAACAATATGACTACCCTCAACTTTCGGATGAAATCCTGAAGTAGGTGGCTTCCATTCCCGGAAACCCAGACAATTTGACTGACCCCATCTAGGGAACTTGGAAACAAAGAGTTCAATTCAAATGATACCCGTGGACCGAAATCGGTTTCTGCTTTCATCATTAAGCTCTCCGAACTTACCCCAAGACTAATCATCAAACAAATGACACTCTTGGCTAAACAGCTTGACAGCGAGGTAGGAATCCCGGTGTGTTGAGATACTCGACGCCTGCTGACAGTTGGATAGGCTTATACACTGCGCTGTGCTGTAATTGAGGTCTGTGGAAACCTAATTTCCGACTTGAGCCGTCAGGAAGAGCGAAGTGAGAATTATAAGACTCAGATCAACGCCTTTTTCGACGTACTGGAGGAGCGATTCCTGGACATCAACCCTTACTGCCGTTGCCGTGCCATCCAGGTCTTTATGCGAATTTGTGATTTGGAACAGAAGTTCCCCAAGCGACGACAAGCTGCCGCTGAACTTGCTGCGAGAAGTCTAGAAGACAAGAGCAGTAATGTTCGTCGTAACGCAATCAAGCTTTTGTCTAAGCTGGTTGCCACGCATCCGTTCAGTGTCATGCACGGCGGCCAACTCGCATACAAGGAATGGAATGACCGACTGGATGGGGTTGACAGCGAACTCAATGCTCTGCGACCTGCTGAGACTCCCGGATTCGACGCGGAAATGACCCAGGTCGATGACGAACTACTCGATGAAGCGACCCAGTTGCCAGATGATTCCCCTTCCAAAACCCCCCTCTAAAGCACCCCGAATGACCGAAGAAGAGAAGGCCACAGCTATGCAAAAGGCGGCAGAGCAAGCTGCAACATCTGAGCTTTTGACGCGTCTGCAGCTGACCCGAAAATACTATAATGAGGCTATTCGCTTCATTGAGGTGCTCCACACTGGATCCACGATTGTTTCTCAGCTACTCTCTTCTCGCAACAAGAGCGAGGTGATTGAAGCCATGGACTTCTTTGTAGTCCTTGATGCATACAAGGTTGAAACAGCTCGCACTGGTATTCGTCGCATGTTGCGCCTGATCTGGACCAAAGGCAACAGTGATGAAGGAAAGGGTGTTCAGTCCCATCTGATTGATTGCTACAAGGGTCTCTTTTTCGATGCCCCAGACTCGTTCAGCCAAAACGATGCTGCGAACTATATTGCACGCAATATGATTAGTTTGACCTTTGGCTCAACCCCTGCCGAGCTTACGTGTCTTGAGCAGCTGCTGAGCACTATGATGAAGGCCGGGCATGTATCAGAAGCTGTTATTGCTAAGTTATGGCAGGTTTATGGAATCCAAAAGAAGGAAATCTCAAAGACCCAGCGTCGCGGTTCTATCATCGTTCTGGGTATGTTGGCTCTCGCTGATCCCGAGGTGGTCATCAAAGAGATCGAAGCGATGTTGCGCATTGGACTTGGTGGATTGGGAAAATCCGATCTTGTTCTTGCCAAATATACTTGCATTGCCCTCCGGCGAATGGTTCCGGGACGACAGGCCAAATCCAAGGAGGCCGTCGCCATTCCCAAACTTACCAACGATCATTCTGTCTTGATCAAACTGGGTGCTATGCTGGAGATTGTTTCCGAGAGCAAGGAGTGGTATGGCGTTGCCGAGCAAGCGATCAGTGCCATTTACACTCTTTCTAAGCATCCCGATACCTTGTGCTCGGATATCCTTCGGAGAAAGACTCGGTTTGTGTTCCAGCCTCATCTCCAGCGGCCTTCGTCTTCACACACTTCTGCCAGTGTTGAAGAACAGCTCCCTGACTCTGCAACCACCGAGGAGCAACAACAACAGCAGCAGCCTTCGAAGTCAAAGCCGTCATCCGCCGCCCTCTCACAGCTCCTTTATGTCGTCGGTCACATTGCTATTAAGCAGATCGTGCACCTTGAGCTCTGTGAACTCGACTTCAAACGCCGTAAAGCCGAGCAAGAGAAGACCAAAGCCGTCGAGTCTGCCGGTAAAAAGGACGACGACACCGATGCCGATGAACTTGACCTCATTGGAGGCACCACCGAGGATGACTTTACCGACGCCATGGCTCATATTCGTGAGCGTGAACTTCTATACGGAGAGAACTCACTACTCTCCAAATTCGGACCCCTCGTCGCAGAAATCTGTGCCAATAACAACGCCTATCCAGACCGCGACCTCCAAGCCTCTGCGACGCTGTGTCTGGCCAAGCTCATGTGTGTCTCTGCCGAGTACTGTGAAAAGAACCTCCCACTTCTGATCACAATCATGGAACGGTCCGAGGATCCGATTGTCCGCAGCAACGCCGTCATCGCCCTGGGCGATATGGCTGTCTCTTTCAACCACCTCATCGACGAAAACACAGACTTCTTGTATCGCCGACTCAATGATGACGATGCTTCTGTGAAGCGCACCTGTCTGATGACGCTGACATTTCTCATCTTGGCCGGTCAGGTCAAGGTCAAGGGTCAACTTGGTGAAATGGCGAAGTGTCTCGAGGACGGCGATAAGAAGATCGCTGATCTTGCGCGCATGTTCTTCACCGAGCTGGCTACCAAGGATAACGCCGTGTACAACCACTTCGTCGACATGTTCAGTCTACTAAGTGCTGAGAAAAACCTGGAGGAGGCCTCTCTGCGCCGCATCGTCAAGTTCCTGATTGGTTTCGTTGAAAAGGTTCGTTATGCTGTTTTTCTTTTTTCCCCTGATATATAACGTACTTAGGCTCACGCTATCTTATAGGAAAAACACGCTCGCCAATTGGCTGATAAGTTGGCTGCGAGACTTCCTCGTTGCGAGACCGAGCGCCAGTGGAACGATGTTGCGTATGCCTTGTCCTTGCTTCCGCATAAGAATGAGGAAATTGCGAAGACTGTTACGGCAGGTTTTACGAAGGTTGTTAGCGCGGCTGCCTAGTTTTTGAACTGGTAGCCCTGTATTGATGTTTTTATGTTCCTGATGACTGTGGTTACTTTTGTTGGGTTGGGCTTTGGGTTGGGCTTTGGGTTGGTGAAGGTGTTCAGGTCGTTGGGGTGGGTGGTTTGGGTTTTTTCAGTCGTGGATGGATTCATTATCGTGTTGCATTTTCTTTACATTATACTACTACTTCATTATTTTACCCATCATGTACAGTTTTGGTTTTGATTTTCGAGCTTGAAAAAAAGAGTGGTCAAGACAACTCTCTATCCATTCTGATTGTGCAAAAGCAGCGTAGTTGCATGCTGCTTTTTCTCAAAGATCTCCTTATCTCGCCAGCAACTATCCACAAAAATGAACCTGGGGGCTAAGATAAGAGGCCCCAGGGTGAAATCTAAATATGTTAAATCGAAGGAAGAAAGCTTCCTGGAGGCCAGGCCACCGGGGGGAGATATTCCACGGAAAACCCCCCCCAAAGATAAGACGCCGTTGAAAAACTTTGGTCGCATTCCAGATACGGCCACGGATTCAACCCAAAAGAGGAATTCAAGACAACAATTAGGGTAAGACCTTGGCCTTGACCTTTGAACTTGATCTTTGACCTTATTGCCTATGTGCATAGGGCTGGCTATGCGCCCTGCACGGCACTTTCGTCTAGCGCATAGTTGCCGGCCCGGATTCCCTCTAAGACTTTCTGTCCGTCCTGCGTCAATTCAGGTTTACCGAGCGGAGTCACTGCGCCGGTGAAAAAGCGCGGCTTCCATTCGACATCTTGTTCCTTGCGCTCGGCAGCGCGCGTGCGCTGACGCTCCTCAATATCCTGCTTCAGCCGGGTCGCCTCGGTGAACTGCTTGCCGACAATGGCGTCCGTGACCTCGGACCAGAACTTCAGCGACTCGTTGGACAACTGTTGGTCCGAGGGGGGAATTACTTTCTCGGCGGGGAAGAGCGGCGAGATGTCGATTAAGAGGATGGGCTCTTTGGATCCGGTCGGGGTGTAGTAGATCTTGCCGTGCCAGGACCCGCTGATTCGGGCAAGAACGTCGCTTTCCTTCACGTCTTTCGTCTTGGTGATGTTATCGTTGTCAGGGTCATAGCGGAAGATCACGCCCTCGAGTCGGTTTTGCGTCCGCCCTATCCAGCCTTCTTCCATGTACTGCAGGATCGCCTTCATGCGGGTTTTAGGGCACGTCATGTAGCATGTGTCGGTTACTGTGACGGCGAGTGCGCCGCGGAGGAGCCCGCCCAGATGTGCGTGTGGGTGGGTCAATTGGTATTCTTCGTTATCTCGCTTTTCGATGTTGACGAATATGCCCAGGTTGTGCTGGCCGGGGCTGACGCGGATGCTTGTGCCGGTGAACTTTGCGGAGAGTTGGTCGAAGCCGCGGGCTGTGACGCCACGTTCGGCGCAGTCGATGTAGAAGGCTGAGACCGGAGGGTGGTGGGATGTCTGTTCGGTCAGGTAGGAGATCTTGACTTTTTCCTTGTCGTCTTTGGCGGAGCTGTTGCTGTTGGCGCTGCTAGCTTCGACGCCAGGGAGATTTGCCTCCTCCGGGACGAAGTCCGGGACCTCCCAGCTGCACTGTTAATTCGAGATAGGTTTGATTAGCGCCCGCTTTTTCGGTCTTCGCTGCGCTCCTCGGGATTTTGACTTACGCGGAAAAATTCGCCGAGTGTCGAGTTATATGGCTTGCATGGTTTTCCCTTAATGTATTTCTGTTTCAAACATTCAGCGATGTGTTCCGCGGGGTAAACCAGTAAGGCAGTGTGTGATGTAATGTACCAGATCCTTTGTAAACCAAAAGCGCAACACTTCGAGCATTCGTCCTAGCTCATCGTCGGATTTGCCAATGCTGTAGCTCTCGGGTCAGCACATATGAGTCGACAGCGCATGAATGGGCCTCGTGGTCCTGACCTCGCAAAGGTCTCCGGTCGATCCAAGTAATTCCAGTATTCTGCGAAGCTTGTCAGCCTTTTCCGCCCACAGTAACTCCCAGTCGTCACACTTGGATTGTGTCAGACCTACCTAGATTA
This sequence comes from Penicillium manginii, assembly GCF_028828005.1. Classification (NCBI taxonomy): domain Eukaryota; kingdom Fungi; phylum Ascomycota; class Eurotiomycetes; order Eurotiales; family Aspergillaceae; genus Penicillium; species Penicillium manginii. The sequence continues at coordinate 1,427,559 of NW_026643102.1, read as the reverse complement.
GGTCGGGGCTCGAGGAGTTGTGCCGGCAACGAGAAACGAACTGAGGCGATATCTGTCACACCCACGAATCTATTTTACCGTTGTATCATCAGCCACTGCATCAGCGAGAGGACGGGGGGCAACTGCTGCTTTTTCCCCCGGAGTAGGACGACAGAATGAGGCTGGTCATACTTGCGCAGGATAGACAAGAATGTCTTCAGCTTGGAAGAATCGTCAGGGGTCTTTTCGACCACGGGGGCGGACGACATGATCTCGGTGTCCAGGTGGCGGGAGATTTAGCTTGGAAATTGGGGGGGGGGGATATTGTAGGTGGATTCGGTATTTCCGAGACGGAATAGCTTTGTGCACCGGGCAGAAAGTAAAGGAAAGAGAGGACTCGCGGGCAGATGGCCCTTGCAAATAGAAAAAGCGCGCTCGAATCACCCAGTGAATTATAGCAGCAAAGTAAAGCAGCAACAAAGAGGAGAGAGAGTTGGGGAAATCCGAGCGGAGGCGGTGACGTGCTGTTTTTTTGCCCGGGGGGGGGATTTTACTAGTTTAACTAAGTAATATGAAACAAGGTAGGAAAGGGGAAAATGGAATTTGGTGAAATTCAGTTGAATTTAGGCGGGGTCCAGTACGGAAAGGTCTTAGGCCCGACTCTTTGGATCTGGTGGACTGGGATGACGCCGTGGCGACGGGGAGAAGTGGGTGGACATGAAGTGGAGATAAACCAGTATTGGTATTAGTATTAATATTAGTATGTATTAGTATTACTTAGTGGTAATCAAGTATGTAGAGTAATGCCTTGTCGTTATACTGTAGGTCACTGGCGCATGACTAGATACACTAACATTCCACTCTCCAAGCACGAGGAGAGTTCGAAGCACGCGGCATCAAGGTCACTCGTTATACTTCAATGCTTGGCCAATCGCGACCGCCTCTGCGCCCACGAACTTCACCAACTGGCATGGTCATGATAATAACTCTGCTAGTTCCTGCTTCCGTGCCAAGCAGCGTAACCACGTACGTATTGCTGGTCCATAGTCATATCGTCGTCCGGTCGCATGGTCGTCATCTGCATCTTGCGCCTGCTGCTCTTCGCGAACCCGACCGCGTAACCCGGGTTGCGCCTTGCGAAGTTTGTCCTGCTTTTCTAGAAGACAAGACAGGGATTGTTCTTCCGATAATCCCTCTGGAATGACAGCTTCGTCGATCATAAATCGTGTGAGTCCATAGAATGGGTCCGGGCCGAGCAGTGTTTCCTGCAGTGCTTCAAGCGGCTGGGACGACACTGGGCTCGAATCGGCATCGGTTGCGCCATAGGCCATAAGGCGCTTATTGATGACTTCGAGACTTCGAATATTGACTGCTAACTCTTGGGTAAGGTCTGGTAGGGGATCTCGAACTAATCCCAAGATCGAAAATTCAATCTGTTCCTCCTCGTACGCAGCCATTCGATCGAGGATGTTGGGTCTTGCGAGCTCAAGCCAATCCTCCTGCTCGGAACACTCGCCTGTGTATATGCATTAGCAAGGGGCCATTTCTCCTATCTCAAAATGACGGAGAAAGAAAAGAAAAACTAACCGATGGCCTGGGGCTGTCGTTCCAATCCATCTAACTTCCAGACCTGGCCCATGGCCGGCATGAATGCGATAAAATGGAACGTGGCGTCCTCATCGCCGGACATTTGCTTTTGGGAACGCTTTGAGGTCGCTTCTTCTTTCAATGATAGATCAGAGTTCAGAATGTCCATCTTCCTAGGATGCGTACGGTCAATTGGGATTAGCCATGAAAACTTCTATGTGTTGGGTGGTGTGAAAATGATTATTAGCGTACCGCGCGAATGAATTATGTACTCTCTTGACAAACTCGAAGTTGTTAATTGCATCGCCCCGGAGTGCCGGGGTAAATGGCATGGTGAAATCCTTGAACTGTTGCAGGTTCTCTCCAAGGTCAACGTCGGATATGTTGTTGACGATATTCAGGAGGGCTACACTGGCACATGCGTTGCTCGCCGTCTGGCATTAGATTGGAAATGGTCAGTCAATATCCCCAAAGGAAAAGAGTCATGTTCTTTCTTTCTTCACTAACCTGATTGGCGAACCAAAGTCCATCCGGACATGACGCCTCTTGCTTCTCGGCATCATCCTCCCGCCAGCGGAAGAGAAAGATTAAGCCGTAGATAGGTTGGCTGAGTCCCCCGGGGCTTCTAGTCAGTTCTGCCATGCTTTGACGTATTATTGGAGCGGAATGGGTATAGGGAGTTTCAGTTCTCACTTTAAAAAAGCCATCAACTCCTCGTCAAGAGATACCACTTCTTGAACTTTGACGCCTTTGACGCCGAACTCTCGAAGCATCACATTGAAAAGTGCCTGGAAAGGAGATTAGTTGATTGGAGCTAGGCAGTACTTGAGACCAAAACAGTCTCACCGGTTCCGACTCAATCTCGCAAAAGCCGTTCCAACTGTGTTTCTCGAGATTTGTCGCAGGCTGGCAGATATTATCACTTGAGCAGTCGGTCGAGTTCGACCGACGCTGTCGTTTAGAAGGTGGACCCATGGTAAGAACGATTCAGGTTATTTTCATGAAAGGAAATTGCCGTGATAGAAGTGAAAGTGAAGCTTCAAGCAGACAGGTTGTAAGCTTGGGATAAAAAGAAGCAGAGAGAATGGGATGCGATAGAAAGAGTTAAAATTGGGTATGTATGTTCATGTAGGACTAGATACAATCGTTGCGAAGGCTACGCCTTAACGGTTGACCGCCTTTCATTCTGCCTAATATGGACCTCAAGCAGAAGTAAAAGCTGTATTTTTATAAGTTGGGTGCGGGCTTTTTCAGGTATGTACCGAGGTGTTATGAAACGAGAAGATATTGCAGGCTCACTAGTATCGCCAGTGAATATAGTCATTCCATGTACCGGTCCTCGATGCTCCCTAACATCCTATTGATATTGGCAACCTTGGGAAGTTTATTGCCGGTTGTATATACTCCGTGGTGCTAGTGGAGATATGAGCTTACACCGCTTTAAGCTCCTCCAGAGCTATCAGAATTCTCCATTGGCTCGAATACAGTAGCTACCATATTATATGGCAGTAAATACTAGTGTCAGACTATTTGCAATTCAAAACAACTCCGCAGTCTTTCTCAATATCAAAACTGACCTTTTCTTTGCCCAAAGACCCCTGGTTTATAGTGGCATGTCGGCGGTGGACCGAGCTTCCTCCGACGCGCTTCCCGCGTCTCTCGGTCACAACCAACTTTTTGTTTCTGTTTTTCCAACCCCCCCCATCTCCCCCAACTGTTTGGTGATCCACATTCAATTGTCGCCCAACCCGACTTGCGCCCTCTCGTGTTCGCAGGATCTGTGACCGTCGCGCGCCCTTTCCTTCCCTGCGTGGGACTTCTCAACCAAGCTGGACCCTGGTGATCGCAGCATGCCATGAACGGTACTCCCCGCCTTCAGTCTGCGTTTCCGCAGACGCCTCAAACCCTCCCAAGGAACAGAAAGAAGCTGTTTGAGACACCTTCTCGGTCTCAGCCTTTTAGAGATGGCCGCGATACGCCCGCGGTGAGATCGTCAGCCAAATCACCTGCAAAGGCAACGCCGCCGAAGCCGCCCCAGAACACCAGCAACCCGCTCGTTCCTGTCGATCTGATCGATGGTCCTTCACAACGGCTCTATGTGGTGGCGTTCTATCTTGCTCTCAACCTGTGGCGTGTATATGAGTCTTGGACCGCATCCGACGAGCTGGACTCGACTTGGCTATTCTTGAAATGGGTTACCTTTGATGGAGTTTTCCTCTTTGGTCTTCAGGCCTTGCGCATTCCCTGGCTGGAATGGGCTTTCCCGACTACACTGGCGCTGCTTTTGCTGCATGTCGTTGGTAATGTCTTTCTGATGTTCCGCATTCCGGTGAGTTTCTTTCTGATTTCTGGCTGGGAAGGGATGGAGAGAAGAAAGACTAACCGTATCGTATCAGCTGCCCATTGGCGCATGGATTGCAGGCCTGGTCAAAGTCGCTTACGACCGCGAGCTTTCAATTTCCGAGCGAAAGGTCAAGCCGGGTGACATCATTCACAATGCTTCGTTGATTCTGGGAAAACAAATCGTGCACATTTTGCCCGAAGGGTAGGTTTTGCTCTTATATGAAGAGAAAATATTTGACTCTTGCTGACCTCTTTAGATCTGCTGTTCTCAACCCCGAGCGTGACCCACTTTGTCTCGACTCCCAGAAGACCACCATTGATCTCCCCATTCGCATCAACCAAACCGACCCGATTCTCATTGAAATCTTGCGCCTTGATCTCCACACAGGCGAGAACGAGACCCTGACTGTCCCAGCTAAACAGTTGAAACAACTCAAACGCCAGGCAGAGAAGAGACATTCCATCGTGGACACGGTCCCCCACCGAGATCTCCTCATCCCTGTGCGCAAAACCGGTATCTATCGTCTCCAGAGGGTCGTGGATAAATCAGAGCTTGATGTTCGCACGCGGATCTCAGATGCATTGGTGGTGTCTTGTCCTCGGGCACTTATCAAAAACTCTCATACGAACAAATGCAAGGGAGAGTTGTCGAATTTAGTGCTCGAAGTTGAAGGTACGCCTCCGCTGAAGATCAAGTATAGTCGACAGGTCAATCAGCTCGACCGTGGATATTCGTTCCAAAATATCCAGCCTGACAATCTGCGATCTCCACTACTGAGCCAAAGATCGACTGGCGCTCTCTTCAGCATTAAGCAGCCAGATATTTCATGGGCTCAAAGCCAAAAGATTGACGTTCCCCTGAACGAGTCTTTGAACGTCGGCGGAGAATGGTTCTACGCCATCGAGGAGGTTCACGATGCTGCAGGCAATGTTGCAAATTACTCCACCCTCTTTGACGAAAGTGACCAGCCATCGTCTAAATCATCTTCGCAATGGCATCAGTTCTCAATCCACGAACGTCCGCGTGTTTCTCTTTCGGGCTGCGATGATCAGCGCCCATTGGAAGTCGCCCACGGAGACAGCGTTAATCTGCCTCTCAACTTCCAAAATGTTGGAATTGGGTATGCTAATGATGGCCCCTTTACCGTGGCATACTCCTTCCACAATTCCGATCCTTCTCAAAGCGAAAGGGATCCCGATAGTGCCAAAATTCTCGCATTGAAGAGCCTGGATCAGAAGTCTCCAATTAAAGAGTCTGGTTGGTATTCATTGCAATCGGTCGCCAGTCAATATTGTCCAGGAGAGGTACTTGAGCCCGCGTCTTGCTACCTGATTAATCCTCCTGAGCCCGAATTGTCTGTCAAGGCAGAGAAGGTGTTTGACCGATGCGCCAACAACGCTATTGGTCTCCTCGTGGATCTGGATTTGACGGGATCACCACCTTTCCGTCTCCGCTATAGCATCGAAAGCTCTGTTCATCGGGGTGGTACTGTGACCAAAACCCAAAGGATCGATGGTCTCCGAACTCAATTGGACCTTACCCCGTCAGAGGCAGGCTTTTATAGATACCGTTTTATCGATATCGAGGATTCTATCTACTCCCCACGCTCGCTCAGGGACAAAGTGCCTGTTCTGGAACAAGATGTCAAGCCACCAGCATCAGCGCATTTCCGTGGACAAGGAAGCGTGAAGAAGGCCTGCTTCGGTGAATCCGTCTCCGTGGATGTAGGATTCCTGGGCGAAGCTCCGTGGACGCTCCAATACGAGCTCCTCAATAATGGCAAGAGAACGAAACACACCCTCGAGTCTGATACCGAGGTGGCCACCATCACAACCGACAAGCTGGTAAATGGTGGTGAATATGTCCTAGCATTAACTAATGTCAAGGACAAGTCCAAGTGTAAACGAACACTCAAGGAAAACATCAGAATCGATGCCCGGTCGAAGCCTCCACATGCCGCGTTTGGTCAAATTGAGAAGCAGAGGAGCATCACTGCTCTGCAAGGCTCTAAGATCAACATTCCCTTGAGACTTAGCGGTGAAAAACCGTGGACAGTGAAATATCGGAATACCAATTCTGGTTCTTCACTTCTGGACCAAGTCTTTTGGGACAGCAACGCTCTTCTCTCCGTCAAAAATGACGGCGTGTATGAGCTTGTTGAGGTTTTCGATAAGTCTTGCCCCGGCTCTGTGGATCAGTCCGCTAATAAGTTCGATGTGTCCTGGATCCCGCGACCCCGGATTACCGCTGTGGATAGTTCGCCCGTTGTCAGCCAGTATGTGAAGCCTGAGGTCTGCCAAGGTGACGATGACAGCCTCGAGTTACGCCTCTCCGGTAACCCTCCATTTGCTATCCAGTATGAGCAGCGACGCAAAACAGATCGTGGGTCATCATCTGTTCGCTCCCGCAATCTGAATACAGCCCTGAATGCCGTCGCGATGGAGATGGATACCTCTGAGCCCGGATCATACAGCTACAAATTCGCCAAGGTCGGTGACAACCTTTACGACCATGATCCAAAGCAAGAAATCCTCGAGGTTACCCAGCGAGTGAACACACTCCCATCCGCCAAGTTCGATTCTCCTGGCCACATTTACGGATTCTGCAAAGAAGACGCAACCGGCGAAGAGACAATCCCAATTACCCTGGAAGGACTGCCTCCATTTTCCCTAGAGATCACAATCAAACACCACTCCAACGCCAAGCCAGAGATCGTCACCATTCCGAAGATCCCCTCGCACCGCCACAACCTGCCCATCCCTCGCCGTCACCTGGACCTCGGCCAGCACGTCGTCAGCATCCACAAAGTCCGTGATGCCCGCGGGTGCCAACGCACCACTGAATTCGATACGTCAAATGTCCGCGTAGCCGTCTCAGATGTGCCGACCATCATCCCGCTCGAGTCCAAGGTCGACTACTGTGTCGGTGAGCGCCTTTCATTCGCTCTCTCCGGCCACGCACCCTTTGAAGTATTCTACACTTTCAACGGTGCGCAGCGGAAGGCTACTTCACACACCACGGACTTCCGCCGTATAGCTGAACGCGCGGGTGACTTTACCATCACTGCTGTCGGTGACGGGGCCAGTGGGAAGTGCAAGGCACACAAGGACATCACCAAGATCATCCATGAGATGCCAAGTGTGCGCATCAGCAAGGGCCAGCTTTCCGTTGTGGATATCCACGAAGGCGGGGAAGCTGATCTTCACTTTGAGTTCTGGGGAACACCGCCGTTTGAATTCACGTGAGTATTTTTCCTTTCTCTAGCTCTAACTTATGGTACTAATCTTATGAAATTTAGTTATATTCGAAGCTCCAATGCTCGCAAGGGAAAGAAGTCCGAGATCCTTGATATCAAGCACGACATTTCTTACGAGCATATCAAGACTGTCAAAACCTCTGACGAGGGAACTTATGAAGTCGTCGCCATTAAGGATAAGTTCTGTTCCTTCTCCTCTCAAGTCCCGACGGGTAAATCGGACCGGGGATGAGGATACTCATGAAGAATGTAATATGATCCCTCTGTGTTATTTTTTCCTTTCCCTTTCACGCGATTCCTTTTTTTTTTGTTACGGTGGTTCTTCACCGGAGGGGCTTAGGGCTTTTTTGTGTCTGTGTCCGTCTGTTTTCTGTCTATTTGATAAAGATAAGGTTGCATTGCAGTGGCGCTAGCAGGTAATGTACATTTTTCGCCAATAAGATAAAAAGATTTTTAATTCGAATCCCACACGTCGTGAAATGTTCCGTCTTCCCCCCTAAGCTACAACTTTGCCGCTCTCTATCGTATCAATGAGGCCCTCTCCAAGTCTGGCAATTTCGTTCAGGATCGCGGACTGGTTAATCACGACGCGATCCAGCTGTGTAGAGTCATTACCCGGCGCAGGCGCAGTCGAATAAGCAGTCTTCAAATTCCAACTTTTCGCATTCAGCGTCTGCGGGTTCCAAATTCCAGCAACGACGTCCGCACTCGTATCCCCGTGAAACAGGAGCAAACTCGAACCGTAGCAAGCCTGGACGTCCCGAACAAAAGCCTTGACGATGGCCATTTTGCCCGCGCGGCCGGAGACCTCTGCCTCGGCGATATTCTTGAATTTGGACACGGCGCGGTCGCCGAGCATCTTTGGTCGCAGGTTGATGACGAAGTCATAAGGTGCGAGCGAGGTCTGGAAGAGATCCGGGATATCGAGGTCGTGGCCTTGGCTTCGGAGTAAGTCCATTGCTGCTTTGGAAAGAGCGGATAGTCGGCCTGCTACGACCTTGGGCGGCATTTCGTATTGTGTCCATGTTACACCCTCGGTGTCGATGTCGGATGCGACGAATAGGGCGAGCGTGTTCATTGCCGGATCGATGTTGCGCCATGCGTTGAAGCGAGTGCGGATTTTATCGCTCATTTCGGGGGTTAGATCGCCGGCGAGGTCGATGGTTAGAGCCTCGTGTTGCCAGTCCCAGCGGGAGAGGAAGTGTAGGGTTCGTAGGAATCCGGTCATGATGCTGGATGGGCTGTTCCAGGGGTAGTGCTGGGTGAAAGCTCGAGTTGTGATGAGTTCGATCATTTCGTCGCAGATGTGGGCTGAGAACAGGTGGGAGTGGAACCAGAATTTGACCAGGCGGATTGTCGGGGAGAGGAGTGGGAAGCGAGTGCAGAGACTGCGGATCGCTTGGGTTAGACGGGGCGCTTGGATGAAATTCTTCTTGTAGGCGAAGAGAGCGTGGGCGACTTCTTCGCGTTCCCGGGGGCTGATGGTCTTGTCTTTTAATTGGCGCTCGAGGAGGGTTTGTTCGCGTTCGTGGTGGATTCTCAGGCGGAAGTGGAAGCCTGAGGAGTGGGCGATGTCAAGGTATCCGCTGTTCAGGATCTTGCTGGTTTCGTTCTCCAAGCCGACACGGCATGAGGATGCGGCGCCTGATGACTTCAAGGAGTCGCCAATTTTAATGAGGAAGGCTGCCTTTGTCATTTGGATTGCAGCAAAGTCATCGGGCCAGCGTGATGAACTTTCGAATTGAAGAACAACGTCTGCTGGCTCGTTGGCTGCTGACCCTTGTACTCGAAGCGCGGTATACCGGAGAAGTGGACTGGCTGGGGCAAGGTGTCGAATTTCCAATGGAACTTCCTCCATACTTCGGACTGACTGCTCCAATTCGCTAAATGCCTCCTTGATCGACTGGAAAGTGGGATTTTGGTACGACACGATCTCGTCACCCTCATCGTAGAGTAGGTCGTCATACTCATCACCGGTAAGCAAGAAATCATCTTCTGGGATCTGGAAATGGCGATCCAGGATGCAGACCAAGATTTGATGAACAATTGAATCCTCCGAGGGCTGGTCAGACCACACAAGACTCTCTAGGATACTGCCATCCTTGAATCGTCGAAGCTCTGCTTTGTTACCCCAGAAAGCTCGGAATGATGCTGCCTCCTCCTTTTCTTCGGCGGCAGGGCCATGGTCGACAACGCGGGATACATTATCGGCATCGAGCAGAAGACCCACTGAGAGCTCATGGCTTGCTTTCTTGTTTGGTGCCTTTGAGCGGACCGACCAAGAGCCGGCAGAACGGCTCGTCAAGGAGACGAGCTTGACACGGTCCCCAAGAGCCCTCGAAAGAACGTTATACAGCGCATTCTGATCGCGAAGAGCTTGAAGAGTGTCTCCATGGAATGACTTGGGGAAGGAGATAAGACGGTCAAATCTCAAAGCCGGCTCATCGACCTTGACAATGAAGACTCGGTCGAAATTGTCCGTCCGAGATTCATTGAGCATCTTGAGGGTGACACTGGCTTCGTGGCGGAGGGACGCATATGACCAGGAAGTCATTTTGTATAGGATGTTCAATCCCCTGCGACCATCGTATAGTACCGGGCCATTACCAGAGACAGGAATGTCGGTGGCGTTCATAAGCAGAGGTGTCGTCAGGTCTCGGCCAGCCAGAAATTGCACAACGGCCTTGAAGATTTGATAACTGCTGTATGAACGCATGAGAATTGGCTGTCCAGTAGGGCCACCGCCTTCAAACAAAAGAGACACGAGTGTGGCCCACTCGAAACCACCAAAACCTCCATTCTGAAATGGAGAGAAGAAGCCTCGTTGCTGCAGCCATGTGCGTCCCAAGATACAAGCGTCGCGGAATGACTCGCACTTTTGAGAGGCCAGGTGGAGCTGTTTATGGTAGAGAGAGACTGTGGCCTCGGATCGAAGACTCGCGTTGTAGAATGGAGTCGGTTCGCCACTTTCTGCATTGTCGGCTGAAGAGCCTTGTCGGATGTTGCACTTCGCGGGTTGTGTCCGGGCAATTGGAAACAGGGTAGGATCAATTGCAGTCAGAATTCGGATCTGGGGGCGCGATGATGTCGATTTGTCGCCTTTGGCGGAAGGACGGGGCTCCAGTAGAATTAAAGGGCGAAGACTGTCTCCGTCTTGGTGTCCGAACTTGACCTCGAAGTCAAGGGCATTTGCGGTCTCCTGGATTCCGGCTGCGATGCATGCAACATAGTACGCCCTCTTGTGGAAATAGCGATAATTGACGTAGTCCTTATCTTGGAAGATAGAGTTGGGCATAGTCACTGCCAGATCCACCGGCCGAGAGTCGGAGGTCTTTGCGCCATTTCTTAATGCAAAACTTCCGATCACATTTATGTTCGATGGCTTCGCGTAGGACATGGTGTATTTCGCATCCTTTGCAGGTCGAGGCTCGGGCCAGGGGACTGTGACTCCGCCGGACACAGTGCGAAGCTCCTTCTCCGCTTCCGAGGTGGATTTGGGAGACTTTTCGGGGAGGTTTTCAATGGCGGTCTTCAATTTGTGCAGGGTGTCCTGTAACTTCGAGATCTGTTTGTCGTAGTTCGGTCTCAGGCCGGTCAATAGCTCATCCATCTGCAGCTTGAAGAAGCTGGACTTATAAAAGCCACTAGCCATTGCGAGCTCAGCGGATCGCTCATCCTTTCCTTTATTTCCCGACAGGCCCTTCGTCAAAGAGTCATTTCGGCGGGTAGAAGAGGTCTGGTCACTCTTCTTTGCCTTCGAGTCTGTGGTTGTTGCTGTTGCGGTGGTTTGAGGATTGTCGGATTGAGTTGCACCAGACGGTTCTGGGCTGATCTTCCGTCGCTTCACCGTGTGTGAAGACATTGTGGCAACTTTGCGAAGCTGATTGACCTAACAGCGAGTGGGTGAGGGAGAGCTTGATATCTCCAAAAAAAAATTTTGGGCGATAACACGGACTGGGGCATGGACCCACTCGCTGAGTCATGCAGTGTTCGTGCTCGTGCCTGGTGCGCCGAAGTCGCATCTAGTTATGTGACTCGACTTTTTGCTCTTTCTCTTTCTCTTTCTACATCATTTCCTCTCTTTACTTCTGTCATTAAAATTCTTGAAGCTTTTTTGATCGATTTCCTTTTACAATGCTCCAAGCACTTGGAGGGACGGTCCCCCCCGAACACTGACCATGTATGTTTCCTGAAACCCCGCGATGGACCCCTCCATTATACTATTGGGAGAGAAACCTCTCCTTTCTCGTTGTCGCAAAGCCAATCGTCTTCGGCGGGGAGTATCGGATGAATTATTAACCAATTCTTAGGCTGTCAGTGTATCTCTGCCCACCTGGAGGGCCAATGTCGGCTACGAAGAAGGCGAAGACTGGGTTATCAGTAAAATGGTATGCGGCTACCCCCGATTCTTCGTGCACCCCAGCATCCAGAAGCTCGCGCAAGAAATCGTTCGTCGTCACGGAAACCCGGAAACAGAGACAGCGACTCTTTTTGCCTCCGTCAAAACCGCCCTCATTTGCCAAACATTCATCCTCTCCAAACTGCCCGCCGAGGAGGCCGCCAAAGTCCGCATTGTGAACTTTATCCCCTCCCCGCATGCCGAAGCCGGACCAACAACAGTCACCTCCCCCTTGTCGGCCGTTATATACCCGAAGGAACATGCTCCCATTTCCAAGCAAGTGTGGCAGCATTCTGGCAATGGAATTTCGAGTCGACGAGGCGAGTTTTGTCTGCGGGCCCTGGAGGACGGATTCCTGGTTGAAGAGAAGGCCTCCTCCACATCGGCCGAGTCATTGTCGCAACGGCCCTGCAAAGGACCTAGGAGATACCAGGGAAGAGGCTCCATCACTGGAATTACCCGTAGTCCTCCCGCAGAGACTTCCCCCTTGGCTAGTGGCGTGGAAGATGGTCGGGACTATGCTCAGTTCATTGAGGAACGCTTTGGCCGAAACCTCAGCACCATGCTTGCAAACCAGGCTAAGCTTGCCGTGCGAAAGCGTATCTCTGGTGTCCTAACTGCTGATGTTGAGCTGCCAGAGGCGCTTGAAGCGGACTCGGCTGAAGGTCGTGTTGCTGGTATCTCCGAGGACGATGTTTACCTATATCCTTCTGGAATGAGCTCCATTTTCAATGCTCATCAAACACTTTTGGCCTCTAGAGGTCAATTGAAAAGTATCTGCTTTGGTTTCCCTTATACCGATACCTTGAAAATCCTACAGAAATGGGGGCCCGGGTGTTTGTTCTATGGACATGGCTCATCGGAGGATCTAGATGACCTGGAGGCACGACTAAAGAATGGCGAACGTTTCCTTGGGCTTTTCCTCGAGGCTCCTGGAAACCCCCTTTTGAGAACCCCCGACCTTGTTCGCATTCGTACCTTAGCTGACAAGTATGACTTTGCCGTGGTGGTCGACGAAACCATCAGCAATTTCATCAACATCAATGTCCTCCGGTACGCAGATATTGTTGCCAGCAGTCTGACCAAGGTTTTCAGCGGTGACAGCAACGTCATGGGTGGAGGTGCTGTACTGAATCCTCAAGGGCAGTACTACAAACTGCTTAAAGAAACTTATGGCCGGGACTATGAAGATATTTACTGGGCGGAGGATGCTGTTTTCTTGGAGCGAAACAGCCGAGACTTTGTGGCCAGAATCCACAAGATCAACTCCACCTCCGAGAACATTACAGCCATGCTGAAGGATTCACCACTGAGTAAGTATTTCATCTCGCAACCCTCTTCTTTTGCTATAATTCGCGTCGTGTTGCCATACTAACCACACCAACAGTTAAGGATGTTCATTACCCCAAATATAGCCCGACACGGCCGATATACGATAGTCTGCGCAACCCCCACGGAGGTTTTGGCGGGCTCTTCTCTGTCACTTTCCACTCAAATGCCGAGGCAATTGCATTTTACGATACCCTCGAGGTCCTCAAGGGCCCGAGTCTCGGCACAAACTTCACTCTCGCGTAAGTATAACTCACATCAGCCGTCAAAAGCCATCCTGCTGGATGAGATTCCGAGCATACTGACTGAACCCCGACTTTAGTTCCCCCTACGTCCTCTTGGCTCACTACGGTGAATTGGAATGGGTATGTACTCTTTCGCAAATGGGCCCTGTTTGCTTTTTTGTAAAATTATCCAAGCTAACAAGCAATGCTTCTTCCAGGCGAAATCTTTCAATGTCGACCCTGACCTGGTTAGAATCAGCGTCGGTCTCGAGGAGGTATCGGACTTGCGTTCCAGGTTCCAGACTGCCCTGGACGCAGTTGAAAAGGCACAGAAATAGAGTAGCCAGCCCCAAAATTATATATGCATTCAACAATATTAATCTGGCAGTTCATGCAATTTCTGGGTTACTTGTGATAGAACTTGAACCAGTAGGTATACTATCGAATATCACTAATTGACAGACTCGGAATCGATAGAGTTCCAAGGTTGAAGCCGATGGAGCTCAACACTGGTCTAGTATTGGAAGTTTTATAAACTTATTTACTAGTATGCGTTTGTTTCTTGTATAATCATGTAATTCCAGTTACAATCAAGGGTATAGTATGTACAAACATGGTTAAATATCATGGCGACCAAGTACTCAGAAGAGAAGCTCTTAGAAACACACATACTCAAGGATAGCCAGCTCCATGTATTGAGTTATGTAAGGTCATCAAAGCAAAATAGCACCCAGCACCAGCAATCCTGCCGAAACGTACGAAAGGGAAACACGCAAGCCTGCCTACGCTGCCCGCCTAAATTGCCCACCGACATCAATGCCACAAGGCATTCCCGTATTCAACGAAAGTATGAGCAACCCGTCTGCTTTCAAACATGGCGCCTATCACAAGAAGCAATCAATACCCCGCTAAGAAGTGATCCAAATCAGACTTCAGTTCAGGACAGACGGTCCACAGTCTCGTCAACTCCAATAGCACTAGTAGTCTGGCTCATGACGCCTCCTAAATCTCCACTCCCTGTTCTTCTCAACGCTTGCCGCATCGTTTCAACATTCAGTTCTCCGCTGAAACCGGAAGATACGGGGCTCTGGGCCAGAGGCAGTGGGCTTCCGGGCCGACGCACCCCGTGATGGCCCGGGGACATGTCTAGGGCCCTTATATGAGGTCGCGATGCTGGTTGGAGGTGATGTCCCCAGTCCATGGGAAGAAGTAGGTGAACGCAGCGGTGACGGAGAACGATTCAGAGACCCTATCGTTATAGGATTCCCAGAGGCCGCGGGTTGGGAAGGATCTCGGCTATACACGGATTCGACCTCCGCGTGCTCGGCCGCGTGCTCCGCATTGACCACGTCTGCAAACGATATGAAACTTAGACGTCGGACATCTGTATCCGACGCTCCGTGCGACGAAGACATTTCATCTGCATCTGAGTGTAGACCGGCGTGGTCGACAATACCGGATGAGGATAGGGACTGCTCCGCTGTCGAAGTGGCGATGCCCGTGGCGGGCTGGTGTAGGCTATGCGTGACGATCTCGACAGAGTCGGGATCTAATTCTTGATCGGTGATTGCAGCAGAGGATGCTTCCAAGACGGGCGGGATATAGTTCTCTGTACGAATATGCGCGGGTATCGATGGAGATGCGGCTTGAATAGGCAGGATGTCCTCTTGGACGCTGCGCTCAAATATTTGAGAGGCCGGGGAATGAAGCCGTGGCGGTACGGTTGAGGAGGATCCCGGGGACGAACAAGTCCTATATGGGTTGTTCTTTTGTCGGTCGAGATTCGGGGTTCGCAGTGCTTCGGAGGAGCTTATTGGCGAAATTGGTGAAACAGGGCCACTATGAGAGGCAGCAGATCTGGGTGCGATCGCATGGTGCTCTCCAGAAGCGTCTTTTTCCACATTTTGGAGCTGCGCCCAGGTCAAACCTGCTGGCCTGGGAGCTCTTACGCTTGTTGCTGGCTTTCCGACCAAGGGGACATCCTGATCTGCGAGTCTTGTGATGTCATCTGGTGTTTGCGATGGAAAAGAACCGGGTATCGAGATCTGAATGTCTGTAGAATCGAGTGGTGCACTCGTAGGGTCTGACATGGCGGCGACGGATGGTGTATAGGGAAGAATGTCAACTTGGAGTGATCGTCGGATTGTTGAGAACTGTAGAAACCGAGGTGATCAAAGGGCTTTCCTAAAAGACGTCGGCCATGTCCATAGACTGCCTTTGAATATTTCAAATCAAACGCGGCCTTGCCTGTATTAAACAAAGCGACGTGAGGGTGGTAAGGCGATATCGAGGAATAAGGGGTTTCATGATCTTCAGAAAGTAAGATGATGACATCTTTCGATGGCCAGGTGATCAACGGGGATGTCGTGGAAGTACTGGATACTTCAATTTTAGACAAATATTAATAGTATTAATAAGTATTAGATACTTTATGCTGGGTCCCCCCCGTGACGCCATGCCCGATCTAGTCAAGCCCCCTTAGTCACGTGCCCAATGGGAAAAAGTTCGGCCTCGACACGTCCTCCTGTGGAAAGGTACATCGGTCCACCGGTCGTCCCAATCTCTCCGCGTCCTCAATCCTCGATCCTCAATCTGCATAATTGAATCAATTATTGCACCCTCCGCTCTTTCTACCGGGTATTCAATTTCTGCGCTACCACAACCATGGCGACCTCGATCACAATGCCCAAGCGGCCTTTCTTGACGCTACCCTTTCTGCTTCCCTCATTGACAGAATCCCTCTCCCTTGGTGCTGTGCGCCATCAATCCTCATATCGCCGCACCAAGCAAAGACTTCGCGTCAAGCCGGATGCCTCTTTCGGCCCATCTCAACAGGGTCGTGACCAAATTATTTACAACCCACCCTCCAGCGCCCCGTCGGTCTACCATACACCCAGCAAGTTCCTTCCTGCCAATGATGTTCGACGTGCCATGCGGCCAGCGACTGCTGCTGCAGCTACCACCAATGTCAGCGAACTGCCCAGCGTGTACAAGACCCAACCGGAGAGGAAATACCACCTGACACCCGAGGATGTCGAGGAGATCCGCAAGCTCCGATTGAACGACCCTATGACCTGGAGCCGATACAGTCTGGCTAAGAAGTTTGAGTGCTCGCCACTCTTCATTGCGAAGGTCTGCGGAGCTAGTCCCGAGAAGAAGGCGATCCAGAAGCAGGTGCTGGAAGCTGTACAATCACGATGGGGTCCCAAGCGACGGATGGCTAGGGAAGACCGGAAGTTGCGCCGGGAGGCTTGGGGACGCGATGAATAAACGATTAGCCAATGATCTTGCGCTTATCGTTGATTTCATTTGCATTAAGAGTCGGAATCGGGTCCCATCCTTGAGGGGGAAGTGGCATGGGGACCTGGGGATATCCTGCGTAACCCCTGTATAAAACGACATGTATTCTAAGCTAGCATCTGTTCTATTCCCATATTTATTCATATCAATTGTATTAAATAAGCTGAATTTCCAAAAGAAAAGAAAGAGGTAGTAGAAGCGAAGAGAAAAAGGGAAAAGGAAAAAAACAAATACCACACAACCACCACCAACCACAAGCGGAGTGGGTCGCCTGTCAATTAATTCGTGGACTCCGAGGCCACTCTGGACGGCACACCGGATAGCAGTGAAAACAAAGATAGTGTGAATTTGGGAGACAAGATCTATTTTACATTTTTATTCTCACGATTTTAGATTTAATATAGAACTTTGTAAGTAGGGATGCAATTTATATAAATAGCGCATGGACCCGTGCACTGGCATTGGCACAACTCTGCTCTTTTTCTGCCTGCTGCGAACCTTGGTATCATCATTGCTGTGATAGGCGGCTACAGCCGGGGGTTCCAACTGGGTACAACACCGCTGCAGGGCTAATTACGTGATAAGACTCTTCTGCAGTGCCACAGCCCATCTGCAATGCCCCTCCTTCCCCTCCGTCGTCTCCCCTCGCTCGCAAAACCTGGGCAATCGCTTCTCTCCCGGTTTTTACCCCGTCCATACGCTCCAGTTCCTCGCCGCTTTTTCTACGGACACATCACCGATACCAAAATGGCGCCTTCACTGGAACCCTTCTTCAAGCAGTACGTTAAAGCCTCTGCTCGTCGCGCTCAAAGAAAAAGACTAACAGGCGTTTACCTCCAGGGTCGACAACTCGTCGGAGGACTTCATCGATCGTACGTGCTTAGTTAACCAAGCTTCTTGCGGGGTTTGCCGCGGAGCCACCGAGTTGTGAAGCTTGTCACATCGATTTTGTAGCTAATCAAATACCTCAGGTCTGCGCAAGGCGGTTGCGATTCCCTCCATCTCGGCCCAAGATGAGAACCGCCCTGATGTCGTCCGAGTGAGTGAATTAAGCTCTCGTTAAGCTCCAGGCAATACAAGGCTAACCTAGGATTTTCCCTTCAAAGATGGGCCAGTTCCTGGCCGATGAACTCACTGCTCTCGGAGCCGAGGTTGAGCAAAGACCTCTGGGCAAGCAGCCTGGCAAGGAGCACCTCGAGCTGCCTCCTGTTGTCGTTGCACGTTACGGAAACGACCCCAACAAGCGCACCATCCTGGTCTACGGTCACTACGATGTGCAGCCCGCCCTGAAGGAGGATGGCTGGGCCACCGAGCCCTTCGAGCTTACCATCGATGACAAGGGTCGCATGTATGGACGTGGCTCCACTGATGACAAGGGTCCCGTTCTCGGCTGGCTCAACGTTATCGAAGCTCACAAGAAGGCTGGCGTCGAGTTCCCCGTCAACCTGCTGTGCTGCTTCGAGGGAATGGAGGAGTACGGCTCCGAGGGTCTGGATGATTTCATCCAGGCTGAGAGCAAGAAGTACTTCAAGGATGCTGACGCAGTCTGCATCTCTGATAACTACTGGCTCGGCACTGAGAAGCCTTGCCTGACCTACGGTCTCCGCGGCTGCAACTACTACTCCATCAGCATCTCCGGCCCTGCTCAAGATCTCCACAGTGGTGTCTTTGGCGGCTCTGCTCACGAGCCCATGACTGACCTTGTGAATGTTCTGTCGAAGCTGGTTGATGCTCAGGGTAACATTCTCATCCCCGGTATTGCGGAGCTCGTCGCTCCCGTTACTGAGGAGGAGAAGGCTCTCTACCCCAACATCAGCTACTCCATGGAGAACCTTCACGAGTCCCTGGGCTCCGAGACCGGTATTCACCCCACAAAGGAGCGAACCCTCATGGCCCGTTGGAGATTCCCCTCCCTGTCAATCCACGGTGTCGAGGGTGCTTACTCTGCCCCCGGTGCCAAGACCGTCATCCCAGCCAAGGTTATCGGCAAGTTCTCCATCCGAACTGTGCCTAACATGGAGAGCGCCGATGTGAACAAGCTGGTCTTTGACTACATCAAGGCTGAATTTGCCAAGCTGAACAGCAAGAACACTCTCGACGTTTGGCTGCAGCACGATGGCAAGTGGTGGGTTGCCAGCCCTAAGCATGGCAACTTCAGCGCTGCCAGCAAGGCTGTGAAGGAAGTCTTTGGCGTCGAACCCGATATGACCCGTGAGGGTGGAAGGTAAGCATCAGCCCGTTTTGAATCTCGTTATACTTATTTTCCCTGCAACTTGGAACACCGCTGACCTTCAATAGCATTCCCGTAACTCTGACCTTCGAGCAAGCCACCGGAAAGAACGTTCTCCTTCTTCCCATGGGCAGCTCCACTGACGCCGCTCACTCCGTGAACGAGAAGCTTGACCGCAGGAACTACATTGAGGGAACCAAGTTGCTCGGCGCTTACCTGCACTACGTCGCCGAGGAGCCCACCCTATAAGAATGTATTGACGCACCCTAGTAGTTTTCCGTTGGAGCGAAATGGACAATTGGAATGACCCAATCGAAATATTGGTCAGGAAATCTAGCATATTATATTAATCAAATGCTGAATCAAATACTGTCCTCAATGTGAAGCTTGACGTAATTGTAGGTATTCGGTTTACTATTGTAAAGTAAACATGGATTCCTATGGCTGCGGCTTGGGGACCCCGCCTTATCACTCTACCCCGCTTATTAAGCACCCGCTGACGCGAAAATGCGCGCCGACGCGATTGCTATGTGCTACCTATCATCAATCAAATATTTGTGAATCATGGGCACACCTGTCCTCACACGTATCTGATCCTCCTGGCACATAACGAGAAATGCCATCCTTCAAACGCGCGCAGGTCTCTCAGGACCCTGAGGACCAGAGCGACGATGATTCAGAAAGTGGTGCATCAAGATCGTCCCCTCCCCCTTCGGTACGTCACTGACAAAGCCAACGACAAGATCGAGCATATTCTGACATTTGAGCAGAGAAAACGACCTCGTAATTCGGTAATGCCAGCCTCTGACGAATCTAGCGATCCGGAAAATAGCACCGATCTCGACAATGAGCTTGAAAACGAGGACGACTTCGAATTGCGCCAGACGCAAATCATCCAAGAGAAATACGCCCACGCGATGGAGGACCCCAACAAGCCCGCCGAACAAGGAATTCTGGAAAAGGTCGAGTGCTACAACTTCATGTGCCACGATCATTTCAGCGTGGAGTTGGGGCCTTTGATCAACTTCATTGTCGGAAAGAATGGCAGTGGCAAGAGCGCGATTCTCACGGCGATTACACTTTGTCTAGGCGGTAAAGCCTCTGCAACTCAACGTGGAGGAAATCTGAAGAGTTTCATTAAACAGGGAAAGGAAAATGCTACAATTATTGTGCAACTCAAAAACACAGGAGACGGCGCCTATATGGTGGCCGACTACGGGGAAAGCATCATCATCGAGCGCCATTTCACCAAGATATCGAGCAGTTTCAAGATCAAGGCGAAGAATGGTCGCATCGTTTCCAACAAGAAGGCCGAACTAGATGCCATCACCGACTACTTTTCTTTGCAAATCGACAACCCGATGAATGTGCTTTCGCAAGATTCGGCTCGACAGTTTCTTAGTTCCTCGAGTCCGGCGGAGAAGTACAAGTTCTTTGTCAAAGGTGTGCAGCTGGAGCAATTGGATCGAGATTACCGGCTGATTGAAGAGTCGGTCGATCAGATTGAGGAAAAGTTGCGGTCCAAGGCAGAGGATATCCGTGTTCTGGAAAATCGGCGGAATGCTGCCAAGAGGAAATTGGAAATTTCGGATCAGCAGGCTTCCTTGAGAGATCGCAGGAAAAACATTCGCGAACAGATGGCGTGGGCGCAGGTGGAAGACCAAGAAAAGGTCGGTGGGAACCGCGTGCATTTATTGAATATGACTAATTGTTATCATTAGATCCGAGACACTGTTGAGGAAGATGTTACGAAAGCCGAGGAAGAGATAAGGAACGCGGAGGAAGAAATCGGTGAATTTGATGGGAAGTTCCAGGCGATTGAGGCAGAATCAGAAACAGCTGCGGAATATGCGTACCGAGCTGATAAGGCGCTTGAAGATGCTCGCGGTGAGCGAGAAACGATTCAGGAATCGCTGAACGCCAAAATGAAAGAGCGCGCTGATCTTCAGGTATGTATCCTACTCTTGTGTTTTATTATCTCAGGGAGAAAATTCCCTCTAACTCAGAACAGGCCCAACAACGTCAGATTCGAGAATATGTCAAAGCCACTAATGCGACTATCAACGAGACACAAGGGAAAATTGACGATGAAAACCGCCGTCTTGCTGAGATGAGTGACGGGAGTTATGCTCGGAAACAAGAGGAGTGTGAGCAAGCTGGCAGGGAGGCCACTGAAGCCAAGGAAAAACTCCAACAGCACAATGACGGCGAAAGTGCCTTGCAGGCCGATATTAGAGATGCGGAACAACAAGAAAAAACTGCGAAGGCTAATTACGACAACAAAAAGAATGATGTTGAACAAGCTGAGCAGCGCCTACAATCACTAAGGCAGGAAGACGGAGGGAGACTGAATGGGTTTCATGAAAAAATGCCATCACTTTTACGTGCCATCGAAAAAGAGAATCGGTTCTCTTCACGTCCAGTAGGCCCGATGGGCCACCACGTCACTCTGCTCAAACCAAAATGGGCATCCATTCTCGAGGTTACACTCGGTGGTACCCTCAGTGCATTTGTTGTCTCCTCGAAAAGCGATATGAACATTCTCTCGGGCCTAATGCGCCAAGTCAATTGGTGAGTAGCAGGCTCCTTGTCATCGATCGAATTAGATCATCTCTAACGGTCAATACAGCGTTTGTCCAATCTTCATCGGCAGTGGCGGTCATCTCGATACGTCTGGCAAGGAACCTGACGAGCAATTTGATACGTTCTTGCGAGTACTTGAGGTAAGATCAATCACTCCGCCATGTAAATTTAACTGACCACTCCAGATCGACAACCCAATGGTCCGGCGCCAATTGATCATCAACCATGGTATCGAACAATGTGTGTTAATCGAAGATTTGAGGGAAGCATCATCAACTTTATTCTTCAGCGGCGAGCGCCCAAGAAACGTGAGGCGGTGCTACAGTATCAACGCAGAAGATAGACGTCGGGGTACAATGCTCTCATACAACCAATTTGGCGATCCCAATCAAAGCCCGGTCTATCCCTATAAAGGTCATCCTCGAATGAAATCCGACCTCGCGGCACAAGTCAGGTAAGATGATTTTATCCTTACCTTTTCTTGCATTTATGAAGCTCTAACACATTGTCCCTATCTTTAGCGTCCAGCGTGAACTCGTACAGGACCTCAAACGCCAAGCACATGAAATGGAGAATGTCTGGCAGTCCACTCGCTCCCACACAAAAACTTGCCAGCAAACGCTTGCTCGCCACCGCCGAGAGTCGCAAGGGCTGAAGATTTCAATGCAGACAATGGAGGATCATGTCGAGACCCTGAGAGAGGCACTCGAGCGAGAAAGTGCGGCAGAGGACGGGCGACTTGATACCTTAAAGGCGGCATTAAAAGAGGCCGAAGAGGATAAAGAAATTCAAGAAGGATCATACAATGACAGTGTCCAGGCCATGAATGACATGGTTCAATCCCTGAAGGAAATAAGACGTGAACTATCGGCGAAGGACCAAAGCATCAACGAGCTGGTGGAGAGATCTCGTGTGGCCTCGAGTGAACAGTCACTGGTGGCGAACAAACGTCGTGAACTTTTCAATGAGAAGAACGTCGCTGTCGCGGATCTTGAAAAACAGAGGAGCGACAGAGACAGAATGCAGGAAAGACTTGAACATGCAAAGGCTCGTGTGATTGAGTTTTGCGAGAAGGCCGGCATGGTCTCTGCCCGCGTCGCGATCGATGAAGGCGAGACTACCACCAGTCTCGACCACAAGCTTTCCAAATTGAACAGAGACTTGGATCGCTACAACCAACAGTATGTGTCCTATTCTGCCCTTGCTGTGTGACTTTAACTTCTTACTAACTTTCTCCAGGCTCGGTGCCTCACGAGACGAGATTGCCGCAGAAGCTGGTCGGGCAGAGACAGCCTTTGTACGAGCGAATGATCAGGTCGAAGAACTAAGTACAATCGCTCAGGTAATATCCCTTTTTTTCCATTCCTAAATCACCCTGTTGCAATGCACATCCGCTAACAACAAGCAGGTCTTCAAGGCTACCCTTCACAATCGTAGGAAACGATGGGAGATTTTCAGAGCGCACATTTCCTCGCGCGCCAAGGCACAGTTTACATACCTTTTGGCTGAGAGAAGTTTTCGTGGTCAGCTCCTTACTGACCATACCAACAAGGTTTTGGACTTGCAAGTGAGTTACCTACACTCTTTCTCACCTCCCGTGATATACATACAGACTCTAATTTCCTCCCTCCCTCCCTAATTAGGTGGAACCCGATATTACCAAGGACGACAAGACCGGTCGCGGTGCCAAAACTTTATCTGGTGGCGAGAAGTCCTTCTCGCAAATCTGTCTGCTCCTCGCCCTGTGGGAAGCCATGGGATCGCCCATTCGTTGCCTTGACGAGTTGTACGTATACCCTCCAGGGTAATTCTGTTGCTCTATCATTTTAACTATACTAACTTTCTCACCGCAGCGATGTATACATGGACCACATCAATCGAAAAATGGCCATCGACATGCTAGTAAGTGCTTCTGAAACAAAACTATTCTTGCTAGTCCCGCATACTGACCTCTTTTTCTAAGATGTCTGCTGCTCGACGCTCCCTTGGACGGCAGTTTATCTTAATCACGCCAGGAACGAAAACCGATATCAGGATCGCGCCTGATGTGAGGGTGAAGGAGTTGGCTGAGCCTGAACGTGGCCAGACTACCTTGGCGTTTCATGCTTGATCTTGATGTCTCTTCTCCTGTGATCATTTACACTTGATAGATTAGTTAAGACTCTTTAATAACAATACCCATTTTTACTATTACCCCACATGAAAACATGCCCTTTGATGCTTCTTTCTGAACAGTGATATACATGGCTGTGTAATTTGTAAAGGATGTCCCTTGTACACGCACACACAACTCATTAACGCCCGGCGGCTGAACTGAATGGGTAACTATCACTAATCTGAAAATACATGTCTTATCTAATGATATGCCTCCTCAGAGCCGGCTGTGGTCCTACGTTTGGGCTGTTATCTTCCAGATAGCCAACATCACAATCGAAATTCTGTCAGAAACTTTTCAGTAATATCCGCACTTGGAGGCACAATTTGCAAGTACAAGCATGTGACCCCTTAGGCCCTAGTAGCCAACATCCTTGCCTGTCCATGCAGTAGTATTCAACCATCCAGAAAGATCAAAGCCATCTGCTGCATTGCGATTAAGCAAGTCACAGTTTGGGAATCCGGTAATGTCAGGTCCTATTTGCATGAATTGTGAAGGTGAAAAGGGAGTGTCAGGATCATCGCAAGACATCGACGCGGGGAGAGTCATATCTGGCGTCGTGCCAAACGAGGAGGGCGGCTCATCGAGCATACAATCCACGGTGCGAGATATTGATTGTGCGGCTTGCATACATGTTTTTTCTATCGTCTCGCCCACGTCACTAATACTCTCAGGATACGAAGCGAATACCATAAGGCTTCGGATAACCGCAGAACGACTCAGACTGTGTGGCAATGGCTGAGTTCGTGTTCTAGCCCCATTTTGCACCGCGGCCACCAATGCGGCGGCGCTGGGAAGACCGTAGTTGACTACCTAAGGGCTGTCAAAATAATTTGAGAACAAAATCACATGAAAATCACTCACGATATTTGGGAAGTCGTGCCTCAGAAGTACTGCTTTATCGCGCGATTTACCCAGCTGTACAACGACTGCAACGATCTCTGCTGAAACAGTAAGTAATTCTGGGGCAGGACTCCTTGCGCTTCTCTCAAGGAGACGATGTATCTGAAACTCGTTCTGTAGATGTGACAGATACACAACAGTGAGCATCAGGCAAACAGTAGCCTCGAGATCTGATGTCCAGCACTGATGTGTGTACTTGAGGTGCTCCGGTAATGACCTCCATGATTGCTGACATCTCTCTGAGAGATCCCTGTTACCTTGGTCAGCTTATCGATTCATTCAGGGTCTAGATTCTGCCTAGATACTTGCATCAGCTTGGCCTTGTTCTCGGCGGTGAATTGACGAAATGGAAACTCCAGAATTTCTTCCCGGAAAACGCCGAGAACATAACGTATTCTCGCCCAAGTTGAACTAGAGAAGCGAGCTGTAAGACTCCAACCCTCTGAGTCCAGCTGAAGTCCCGTCTGCTCTTCTTTGTTTGCATCTGTGAGAACTTCGTCATCGAGAAGATCTAGTGGCATTTTGCAATCGGAGAAGCGCCTCAGTATTCTCGGAGGTCTTTCAAAGAATGTGCATATCAGCTTATCAACATGATATGCCGCGGCAAATGTTCTACGACGACACTCGGAGAGAAAGAATGGTATCTTGCCAGCGTGGTTAAACTCCCGATGGATGCCAAGAGCATACACATCGCTTGCCAGGTCACCTAGCCGACGCCATACATTGGGACCTATCGTACAAAGTAATCGTTTTAGTCATTAATCGCGGATATAGCTTTTAGTGCGCACAATATCATTTTGAGACTCACTTGCATCTCCCTGTATGGTCATTGTCAGCAAGAGATTTTCGTACGACAACCACACCATCGGGTCGTTGACTCCTGGGGCAATTTCGCGAGCAATCTGCAGGCAGCATGTGCTGCAGCGAAACATGGTATGTACAAATGCATCACGTGGATCACGTTTACCATAACCAAGCAGACACGACCGGCCTGCGAGCGCAAATATTAAGCCGACAGCCTCGAGGCGGAGATTCTGACCAGTATAAGATGCGCAAAACTTTGGCGACGTGCAGTCTGAATCAACGTTGATAGTGGCCGATGTCGATCGGACGATGCCTTCCGCAATCTGTAGAATCCTGTCTTCAGATTCGACCAAGGCAGGTGGTGACGGCGACGGCATACCGACTCCGTGCGTACGAAGTGCCGAAAAAGCTGGCAGCACGAGTGCTCCAGGTACCAGGACCGCATGGCTATGGACATAGTACTCGTTGAGCAGCTTCTCTACTATGTCAATATGCTGAAGTTGAATCAGCATCTCTACTGTAACAGCAACTTGCTCGGCATGAATAGCTGCAGGGCTTGCTCCTAGCCCTGGTAGCCGATATCCCGGATCATGGGCATCAGAGGCAACCGACGGCCATGGAAGTGAGGATCGGGGTTGGTCGTATCGATTGTTGAAAGAAGGAGAGCAGTCTATCGTGGTCTCGGTGGCATTTTGACCGAGATTCACAAGGGCAATCTGCGCTTCTCCCGCGGCGCCCAAAGCGTGTGGCCTTGTCAATGGAGCTGGATGATAGAAGCAGGTCGATGCCAAACCTCGGATTTGACATCGGTTGCAAACAGGCCGAGTGTGGTCACAGCGATTCTTCCTCCGCCGACAATTCTCGCACGAGGCGAGTCTGCCATTCCTCCGGTTTGTGCTCGTCATGTCTATGTCTTATGCGTTGGGCTGGTACATCCCCGGTATATTAAACTTGAAGACACAACGACAATGGAAAAGCTGCAGATTGTGCGCCGGGTCTCATCGCCAACATCCAATGATACAAACCATGGATGTATACAATGAAAAGTGGCAATATTACCCCGCACCGGCCTCGCTGTGGCCCATGGGGGCGAGAACAATAAATTGCGTGCTTCACGGAAGCGGGAAAAATCAAGGAAGCTAGAAACATGGCCCATAGGCCTGTAAGAGTATGGTCGTATGCAGCTTTACGCACATGGCTCCTTCCGGGAAATGATTGGTACTCTTCTCGACCTGACAGCGCAGATGTAACCAGAGACAACCTTGGAAACATGCATATTAAGAGGAGAGCTGAACTTGAGATACACGCTTAAAACTTCTCCTAATCAACTACCAGAATATTGCTACGTTCTCAGTGCTTAGATTGACCTGTCGAGACATAAGCTTAGGATAGGGCTGTCTATGGCAGAGGGAAATTGTTAATAATTGATCTGTTATGGGTTACATTGACACAAAGAAAGACCCTTTGATGGCGGGTCATGACGCACCAAACCGCGGCTTCCACTATTTATAGACAAACCATGACAGGGGTAAAATATGGCCAAGTTTCCCTGTCAACTCTGTCAACAGTCCCTGTTATCACATCACATTCGTCATCGGAGAATATAGGGGCCTAGCTAATAGATCAGCAAGATTTGCCAACTCCACCATCATATTGGCTTTTAGCTGTAGGAGAATCAATCTCTCTTTCCATGATTTGTCTGATAGCCCTAAAGTAGGGTCTTCCCAGTTGTTGAAAGTTGTCCGGCCATATCTGGTCCAGCATGCCACGGCCTGCCAGACACGATGAACTACCTCGCTGGACGGGTCAGATCAATTGGGAATGTCTCGGCTCGATGGTAGACGGAACCGACGCAGAACCGGCGTCAACAGTCGAAGACCGCTGCCTTCCAGTCCTCGGCACGGATTCGTTACCATTGCCTCGTGGCATTCTCGATGCCACCAACAGGAGCAAGCTTTCTCAAGATCCTTATCAAACCCAAAACTTTTTGGGACCGCTCTCGAACCACGCTGATTTGGCTATCGAGTTTTTCCCAATTCAGTACATGGAAAGCTCATTGGACACAGTTTCCCCTCGAAGCCCATCCAATAACCAGAGTATGAGTGGCCGTCTGCAGCAGTGCCAGCATGCTTTGCAGTCGTTGGGTTTCCCTTCGGTCGATGCCTTTGCTCTCGAATACTATACAGCACGTCTGGGGCCCTTACCAAAAGGATCAGGTGTAGAACAGCGCGAGGGTCTGAGTACACTTGATCGTCTGCTCATGTTGTTGCAGAATGAGTTACCACGACTGGACACTATGGACGCGAATAATTTACATCAGGTTTACCCAAGATTTGCTCGCGACCTTTGCATTGTAGAGCTGCGAAACATTGACCATGCATCGTACGATCCAGATAAAGCAGAAGACCAAGTGAGTGAGGTCGTCGACCAGGCACTTCATATGAACGGCTGACCAAAAAACCCGACAGTTGCCACAATTATATCACTTGTTGCGCGATATACTGACTGAGGTCGGATGTCGGCCCGACTTGGTTGATGCGACGGTTCGAAGCTCAATCCAGGGGTTGTTGAGTAGCAAGTTGTTGTGAGAATACAGTAGATGGCTATATGCGATCCGAACTTTTTAAAAGAGGCTGTATAATCCCGAGTCACTCATTCAAATCTGTGCTTGAATATTAATTCCACGCTGTTATGCAAAGTTCATCAGTCGGAAGCTGGAGTACATGGATAATATCCTTGCACAACTGTATTTTGACAAGTGTTATAATTTTTGAGCGACCACCTGGGCACCTGGGCAGTATATAACAAGGCACATTCCGGTTTCAGAGAATGGAGAAATCTTGCTTGGAGGCTACAGTTTTCTTTCATTGAGGTTTGCTGTATTTATTTTATACAGGCAGAGGTATCAGCAAAAAGAAGTACTCTTCCTCGATCCTGATCATCATTCCATCAAACCCTCAAATTCGTGCTTTCGTCCGTTATTACCGAGCCGCCTCCGTGATTGCTGAAATCCCGCTTGTTAAGCTCCGCGTCTTCTGCATTGTATTTTTTAAAGAGTAGCCAAAACACGACCGTTGCAAGGCCGATGGCGGTTGAGAGAGCGGCGTACATCCAGACAAGATTAGGATTACGTGCAACTGGGTACAGGGCAAAGCCCAGGATGGCACCAACACCTGACATGGAGGATAATACGGCCTGAACAATTGATTTCATCTGAAAGAGAGCGACAAGTGTCAGCACGCGTTTTGGGTTAAAAATAAATGGAGCTTCTGACGTTATCCGGGGCTTTGTTGTACGCATATTCTTGGCTCACAACATCGAAGAATACTTCTGCTAAACCGTCCAAGACGTAGACCGGTACTTGAAGCCAAACGCTGACTTGGTTCGGAATTCTGCCCCCATCTGACGCAGGACACTCTAAAGCATGTGCAAAGCAGGGTCCTCTCGTATAAATGAGCTGCTGGATACCCGTGCAATAGGCGATCGCGATGGCTTCTATAAGAAAGCCAACTGCCATACGGTTGACCGGCGGAAACTTGATGTGCAGCTTGCGAAAAGTCGGATAGAGCACGTTGGTGACCAGCGGTAGCAGTATGAGCACTGCAATTGGATTTAATGTTGGGAAAAAGTCGTTTGGGAGACCGTGGGTTTCCATCTGGGCTGCTTGAGAGACGAGGTTATTGTTTATCTGTAGATGACAGACCCACAGGATAGGGTAAAATGCAAAGATACGACATGCTATGAGGCCGCGCTGCAAGTCTGTCACAAACTTTTCATCCCAGTCGGCTGCATGCGCTTGACTTTGCCGCCGTGCAGCGTCCATGTTGAAACCGTTCTTCGCCGCACACAACATGATTCGAAAAGCTGTGGGTAAGATATTCCCACCGGGTTGTCGCTTGACTGACATGGTTTTCAGTATTATCTCATGTGGCTGTTTTGCATCAGAGCCTACCAATCTTATTTCGACACAAAACCAGCGTCAGCAACGATATGCAAAGAGCACAAAAGGGAAGCAGGTATGCCGCCCAAAAACCAACATCTTTCTCAATGTAAGTTGTGGCAAGTGCAGATAATGCTCCGATATTTACTGCCCTTTTGAGACCATGTCAGTTTGATGTGGTATGCTTCGAATTGAGCCTTCGTCGAGACTTACCAGTAGTATGCATGATACATTTTATCCATAGTGAGGTCACGATCAATCATGACACGCTTGCCATTCTGCTTGATGACGATCTTTTCCTCCCAATTGGTGTACTGATCAGCTATACGGCTACTTGTTAGTGATTTCCTCGTGATAAAATCTGAGATAACAGACCCATCAAAGGTGAGACGCCCGACTTAACACCTCCTAGGCCAATACTCATAAGAATGATGCCGACCAAGAACCCTGGCAGACCTGCGCCTGCGTCCAATGATAATGGCAGGGACGTCATGGTCAAGATGAACGCTCCACTTACGTAGATGCTATGCCCTTCATATTAGCAAAACTCAATGTTATTCGGTCATGACATGTCCTGACCATAAAAAAACCAGAATCCCTCGATACCGCCCAAGGAAGCAATCAATAATGACGCTAGCGAATAACGGCATGGTGTATAGCAAGAACGAAAACATGTACGATAGATTGCTAGCCTTGCTCTGGCCTAAGCCAAGCGCGCCTGGTCGTAAAGGATCGTCTCGCTGATTCTGAAGATAATTTTCTGCCCCGAGGTCAATGGCCTTGAATTTGAAGATCACATATCTCCTGCACTCACGAAATGGTTCACGAATTCCAAAGAAAGCGAAGCGCTCGAATGTACTAATCAGTATGACAAGCCATGCTGAGACGGGAATTCTATCTGCAACACGAGGTAGATCTTCAACTTGATTGCTTGGTTCGTTCGCTCCATCCGAGCTCGGCGTCTTTTCATTTACATGAGACAATTGCCGCGCGACTCGAATGTCCGCCTGCAGACAACTCTCAATCTCGAGAACCTCAGCCATGGACCTTAAATGCTGCACTTGTGTCTTTTGTCGCCGTTCTGAGGGAAGATATACGCTACTTGGAACGTATTCGGGGCCAAGGAGGAGATGAGTTAATGAGGAATCAAGTTGGGTCGGATGTGACGAATGAATTTCAGAAAAGGAATCTTGCGCAGATTTTTAGTCTGGGAAATGTGCAAACTGACTCTAATAACCTCTCAATATGGCGTTTGCCGTATCTTTATATTTCGCAGAATGGACCTTTCTACTAACAAAGGTCCGGAATAAGGACGGAGTAAAATGCTGTTATAGGATTAGTGATTCCGCTAGACGATTAAGGAGTCCGGAGTCTTGAACTTGGCAAAACTAATCCGCCATGAACTGGTTACTTAATGCGCTTATCTATGAGACGGTGGAGAAGTGAACGAAGCAAATTAGAAGGCAAAACTAGTCGAGTGCATCGTCAACCGATCGAAATTGCCCATGCACTTGGTAGCCTCACTAAGCTCACCCACTATAGCATGATTGGATCGGTGTCTGAGTGATTGAAATATTAGTATCCGCATTGACGCTACCATAGGGATTGGAAAATAGTTATATCTCAGCACAAGTAGACCCCAGTATGGGCACTGCGCTGTCTGTAATGAAATGATTGCTGATGCCAACATCGAATACACTGCAGCTTCACGATTCACTGCAGCCTGTTGCATATATTGTTCTGTCCTCGCTCTGCAGGATTCGGAAGAGAAATGGAACTTTAGGAAAATAAAGGAAAAGGGGAAAAAGCAGTCGATTCATTTTCTAGTAGTCACGGAAGAATGATCCCAATGTTCCAATCTTGTTTTTGTGCAGCCAGATTTTTTCGAAGTCCTTAATTGAACACAACTGTTGTAACTGAGACAGCGGAGCTTGGCTCTGTCATCAATCTCAATTCTTTGGTGATCATTCGCCAGACGTGCTTGATTTCCGGCTCGGTGGTAGTGTACTGCATAGTAGATCCCATCGACATGTTGACGAATTAGGTTGGTGCACTTGCCGATACATTAGTCAAGAGAGGTACTACGGTTGTTCTAGGAGGAATCTTATAGCTCCGCCAATTAAGCTTGAAACCTCACTGGTTGAACATTCAATATTTGTAGTGAATGTAACACGTTTACAATAGCTGCTTTGTTACGCCAAATGACATATTCATATTCTTGGTGCTCAAACAAATCCCATGCCAATTACTTAGCTTATACACAGTTCACATTGTCATCCCTAAAGTCTGTATACTGCAATACACACCCAAGGTGGCTTTTTATCACAAGTATAATTGATAGCTAATTCAATGACAGTCTTACTTTTGGAAAGGGCCGAGACGTTTCTGGCACCAAAGGCTGTCATTTTCGGCGTCCTTTTCACAGGTCTTCAGATTCTGGTTATAACACAACCACTCAATCCGCAGCTCTGTCAGAGCAACTCTCTTTAAAATTCTGGTTTATTTGCTCTTGGGACTCATCTATCTATTTGTTTCTCTCCCTCTTGCTCATGAACTATATAACTAACATATCTCCGGAGCTAGTTATCTCCGGTTCCGTGGTATTAATTACCCGCCAAAACGCCGCTGAACACGTGACCAAGGCTACGGCGGACGATAGCCGCCTTCGAGCCATTTCAACAGGGCGGCACCATCATGCCGTCCGCCGCACCCTCTCTCTCTGGCTTCTACTCTCACCACTCCCTTTCTACCTTCACCCTCAACATTTTTCCACCATCATACCTGCTTTCCTACCTTGCCGGAAAAGCTCACCTCCAATCTGATACTTCACAATAACCCATTTGAGCCTACGACTTGACGGCTTAACCCGAATTATCTCAAATTTGAAGCACCGCGGGGACCTGTTAATTCATCAACCTCTCACCTCTCGGAGTAGTCCCAAAACCGTTGACAACCCCTTGACTGATCTCACTGGTCTATCTTCCTCCAAATTCACCGGCACGATATTTTATCAATTGTGTGAGCCGACGAGTTTTAGCTTCACACCAACGCACTGGGCAAATCCAAAGCCCCCCCCGCGCGACCTCTTGAAATTTGTCTTTTCACGCACTCCTCTCTCACTTGTGGTCTCTCACACTCTTCGACGATATCTACCCTTTCGATTCTTTCCCCCTTCTCTTTAATACCCTACCATCACTATGGCCGACGCCCTCGCCTCACAACTCGGCAACACCAAGCTCGGGTAAGATGATGATTTTCATTGAATATTATTCTTAGGCAAGTGACCTAACTTGGTTATCAGGGAGGGAAATACAGAACAAAGACTGCAGGATACGTTGAAGCTACCACCTAAAGATGCCCGTCCTCAGACTGAAGTTAGTCCATCTCCGCGAACTTGTCCCTTCGGGTTCAAGAATAGCACTAATTGAATTTCCAGGATGTAACTGCGACGAAGGGTCTCGAATTTGAGGATTTTTACATAAAGCGAGAGCTTATGATGGGAATCTTCGAGGCCGGATTTGAGAAGCCATCCCCCATTCAAGAAGAAACAATCCCCGTTGCCCTCACAGGCAGAGATATCCTGGCCCGAGCCAAGAACGGTACCGGCAAGACAGCTGCCTTCGTCATCCCCACCCTAGAACGCATCAACCCCAAAAACACCAAGACACAAGCCTTGATCCTGGTACCTACCAGAGAGTTGGCCCTCCAAACTTCGCAAGTCTGTAAGACTCTCGGAAAGCACTTAGGTATCAATGTCATGGTTACCACTGGTGGAACCGGGCTCATGGACGATATCATCCGTTTGAATGATGCCGTTCACATCCTTGTCGGCACTCCTGGTCGTGTCCTGGACCTGGCCAGCAAGGGTGTCGCTGATTTATCTGAATGCCCCACCTTCGTCATGGATGAAGCTGACAAGCTCCTATCCCCCGAGTTTACTCCTGTCATCGAACAACTGATGTCTTTCCATCCCAAGGACCGTCAAGTCATGCTCTTCAGTGCTACCTTCCCCATGATCGTCAAGCACTTCAAGGACAAGCACATGCGCAACCCTTATGAGATCAACCTGATGGACGAACTCACTCTGCGTGGTATCACGCAGTTCTATGCTTTCGTCGAGGAAAAGCAGAAGGTTCACTGCCTTAACACTCTCTTCTCCAAGCTCCAGATTAACCAGTCAATCATTTTCTGCAATTCCACAAACCGTGTGGAGTTACTGGCAAAGAAGATCACTGAGTTGGGCTACTCCTGTTTCTATTCGCACGCTCGCATGCTTCAGCAACACCGTAACCGAGTGTTCCATGATTTCCGCAATGGCGTGTGCCGCAACCTTGTATGCTCGGATCTGCTGACCCGCGGTATCGATATTCAAGCGGTCAACGTCGTCATCAACTTTGATTTCCCCAAGAACGCAGAGACCTATCTGCACCGTATTGGTCGTTCTGGTCGTTTCGGTCACCTTGGTCTGGCTATTAACCTGATCAATTGGGAAGACCGTTTCAACCTGTACAAGATCGAGCAGGAGCTGGGAACTGAAATTCAGCCCATCCCCCAAAATATCGACAAGAAGCTTTATGTTTACGACTCTCCCGAGAACATCCCCCGACCTATCTCCAACCCAGCCCAGCCTATGATTGCTCCGGGACCTCACCACCCTAACAATGGCGACCGTCAGCCACGTCGTCAAAATCACCACAACGCCAACGGTGGGCAATATGTCAACAACAACAATACCCGAGGCCGTGGGTCTTATCGTGGCAGCCGTGGCAGCGGCCATGGGCAGCAAGGCCCTCGTCGCGGTGGCCCCATTGATCCGAACAAGACTGGCTTTCCCCCCCTAGCCAAATCGGATCCAAGCCACCAGCGCCCATTTCCTAGACGACTATCGGTATTTTGGACGAGAATCATCAGGGTTTAAATCTCGAAAATTTCACATCTGCCGCCAAAATTCCCTGTTGATCGATCTCTGTTCCCATCCGCTGCTTAACATGTTCTCTTTCCTGTTTTTTTTGTCACGTTATGCCCTTTACCTCGCCACGGCTTTCCCATCCAAAAGCCTCTACCTTCAACCCTCTACCCCCAATACCTTCTTCCCATTTACTCTCGTCACGATGATACGGATTCTGGTATGACATTTGTATCATAATTTCCCCTGTTCTCCCTTCCATGGTTCCGTTTCTTCGACTCAATGGCCCATGTTGTCGCGTTGGGGAGGTTTTCTTCTGATCTGAAATGGTGCATTTTCTGGTGTCGTACGAGACCTGCACTTGTCCTCTATTCTACGAGAGGTGTACATATGCTCGGTCGCTTGTTCCTCTTTGAAGGATCGCGGAGCTACTGGCGTTTTCTGTGATCTGATCTTTTCGGTTGACTTGAGGCGTTCCTGTGGAGTCGACAGAGCCACCTTGATGTGGCTTTCGGATTGATTTTTATAATCCTGTTTCCCTGTTCCCAGTAGAACAGGGACCACGATTCGATTTCTTTTTATTCACGACATTCGAAATCCCCGGGCCATTCTACTACACTCCAATATTCACCTACGACTCTGGCCCGGCCTATGCCATCTACCTTTTTCCAGGTACATCAACTTCACCACCTTTTGACGCATCACTGATCGATCTCGCCCCATGAGTTTTGACGCAAGTGTCTACTCCCTTCCCCTCCCCAAGAAAAAAACGAAAGAAAAAAAAGAAAAAAGAATTTTGGAGGAGCGCGAGATACTCAGGTACTTAGAAGTAGCATCTTGTGAATTGACAATTTCCCTCCAATCTTTGCACTGGTGTAGTCCGACCTCGGAGTAAACCCCTAGTACTAGTATTGTAGTTCAGTTTGTTTAATATGGAGAGAACTGCGCTGGGTGGGTCTCCGGAAGACCGTAAATGCGCGATCTACGAAACCCGAGGTTCAACATACACTCCTCATCTCCCACACCAAATATGGCCACGGCAAACAAGGACCAGAAGGCGAAGGTCTGTCTTCGCCTATGAATGCGACCTGACTTTGAAGAATTGACGCTAATCACTTAACCCCACAGCCCAGCGCCTTGCGCTCCATCCTCGCGGGTTCCTCTGCCGGAGCCGTGGAGATCGGTTAGTAGCCCACCGCACCCGCATGTGTCATAAACCTGGGGCATGAATGAGCTAACAATGACTCTTCTCTCTTTCTAGCTATTACCTATCCTGCCGAGTGTATGGCCCCGATTCCCAATTCTTACTCTACCCTAGGGTGGGGTAGTTTACTCTTCTCCCCCGATTCCCGGACTAATTGGCGCCTCCCATCCCAGTCGCAAAGACCCGCACACAACTCAATCGCCGCCTCGCCGAGGGCCAGAAGCTCCCCTGGCCGCCATTCGGCAAGCAGTGGTATGCGGGATGTACGACGCTGATCATTGGAAACTCGCTCAAGGCCGGAATTCGTGCGTATACCCCCGATGCATGGTGGTGTGGATTGGGTTGGATTGTCAGAAATGCTCTTCAATGTTACTGACTGTGATGTCTGTCTGGTATAGGATTCGTCGCCTTCGATGCTATCAAGGCAACCCTCCAGGATGAGAATGGCAAGATCTCCGGTCCCCGGACCGTTGTTGCTGGCTTCGGTGCTGGTTTCACTGAGTCGCTGTTGGCCGTTACTCCCTTCGAGAGTATCAAGACACAGCTGATTGACGATCGCAAGGCCGAGAAGCCTCGCATGCGCGGTTTCTTGCACGGTAGTAAGATCATCTGGCAGGAACGAGGTATTAAGGGTTTCTTCCAGGGCTTTGTGCCGACCACGGCAAGACAGGCTGCCAATTCGGCGACTCGGTTTACCGCCTATACCACTTTGAAGCAGTTCGCGGAGGGCTATGTTGCTCCTGGTGAGAAGCTGGGTACGTTGAGTACTTTTGCTATTGGTGGTGTTGCTGGTATTATCACTGTCTACATTACCCAGCCGTTGGATACGGTGAAGACAAGGATGCAATCTCTCGAGGCCAGCAAGAACTACAAGAACAGCTTCGTGTGCGCTGCGAGAATCTTCAAGGATGAAGGCGTCTTGACTTTCTGGTCTGGAGCTGTGCCGCGGCTGGCCCGTTTGATTCTGAGTGGTGGTATTGTGTTTACTATGTATGTGCCTCCCTTTGCTTTTACCCAGATCTAGATGGCGATCTTGAAGGTGCTAACTACTTGAAGGTATGAGAAGTCTATGGAGTTGCTGGATATCGCGGATCCGGAGCGAAAATATCTTTGAGATGATAGATAGGCACAGGCGTCAGTTTTACTTTGCAATAGAGTCGAGTCCTCGTGAGGGTGATAAAGATAAAAAATACATGGTATCATTTCTAGTGTACAATATTTCCAAACCGTGGTGGCGATGGTGATGGCGATGGCCTATATCTTACTTCTTCCTTTGCTTTGCCTCTTTCTTCTCCTGTTCTTCAGCCTTGGCCATTTCCTCTGCGACCATAGCCTCCACTTCACGATCCGAGATCCAAGTCCTGACGCTGTCCATAACTGATTCCAAACCATCACCTCCAGCGAGTACATCGTCCAGATTATGGAGGGTAATGCCACTTCGATGATCAGTACAACGACTCTGACCATAGTTATATGTCCGAATCTTATCACCGCGGCCCATTTTCGCAACGCCGCCCATAGCACCACGACGAAGCTGAACAAGTTCCTGCTCACGCGCTTCCTGCCGTGCCTCCGCAATCTTTGCCCTTAGCATTTGCCAAGCAGTCCGACGATTCGCGTGCTGAGACCGCTCATCCTGCATCGAAACCACCGTATTCGTCGGAATATGAGTCAATCGAATAGCAGACTCAGTTTTATTAACGTGTTGACCGCCCGCACCGCCAGCCCTCATTTTCTCAACCCGCACCTCTTGGGGATCAATATAGTAATCGCTAGTCGGATCATCGAAGTTCAGCGCATGATCCGATGCACTTCCACTTTCGGGGAAACTTGGCAACACCATCACGCTGACTGCGCTGGTGTGCGTGCGTCCTTTTGTTTCGGTTGCCGGGACGCGTTGCACGCGGTGCACTCCGGACTCTGTTCGGAGAATGTCGTATGCGCCGTCCGCTTCGACTTCGATCACGGCTTCAAGGAGGCGGTCTTCGGAGGGGCCGTCTTCGACGTCTTGTTTTAGGATTGTGGGTCGGAGGCCTTTGCGGCTGCAGAGTGTCATGTACATGCGCATCATCTCGTATGCGAAGAGGCCGGCTTCGTCGCCTCCTGCTCCTGGGCGAATTTCGACAAGGCATGGTAGGTCTGCGAAGGGGTGTCGGGGGATTAGGGACTTTTTTAATCGGTCTGATAGAGAGGGGAGTGCTTGGCGGCTTGTTTCGAGGTCCTCTGTTGCGAGGGAGTGGAGTTCTGCGTCTGTTTCGGGGTCTTCGAGGAGGGCTTTTAATTCGGATATGGACTTTGGTTTCTTTCGTCAGCTTTGCACTCGAAGGACGTGAGCTCTTTGGAAAGAGGAGAAGAAGTATATTTCTATTCTTCCAAAGAAGATTGGGTTGGAAGGATATACCTCATTGGCAGTGTCCCATTCTTTCAGAATAGCTGCAGACGGAGCCAACTCCCCGGCTCTTTTTGCGATTTTGGCATCAAAGGAATCAGCCAGACGAGTCGATAACTTTGCATGCTCCGCGGCGAGTAATCGTGCGCGGGTCAAGAGGACAGGCGACACGCCGAGATCTAGGCGGTGCTCATGGCGTCAGCGATGAGATCAATTGGCAATGCGCAATGCGTATAATAGCATACCAGTATGCAGACTTCGTCGTAGAAATGGTTGGAGGCTAAACCTAAGAGGTTGCCTCATAAACCGACCACATTGTAGCATGTTTGTGGAAGGGGAGAAGTGGGAAGATTCGGTGGATTTCTATGAATTGAATCTCCGAGTTGTCTGCGGAGTGGATGTATGTAATTTATGTAAATTACGCGTAAAGGCCACTCTGCGACGGCGCATTCCCCAACTCGCCCCCAGCTACTTCTACTTCAGCCATCTCTCTCTCTCTTCTTATCTTCCTTCTTTCCACCTGGCATTCAACCTTAGGCCCTCATGGTCATGTCCTGTCTCTCATTTTGAAAAAATGCGTCTTTCATTTGAAACTCTAACGGTCGTTCTGGCCTGCCTCTCCACCAGCAACGCCGTCCAAATCCCCCCCCGATACTCCGCTCTCCGAACTGATCTCCTCCGCCAAAGCCCAATTAGCCAAGGGCTCCCCTCGCGATGCATTAATATACTTCGACGCCGCTATATCCCGCGACCCAACAAACTACATCACTATCTACCAACGAGGCGCAGCCCACCTATCCATTGGCAAGAACCACCTAGCAACAGAGGACTTCGACCGGGTCCTGGAGCTGAAGCCCGGCTTCGAGGGTGCGCTTTTACAAAGATCTCGACTCAAGGCCCGGTCTGCGCATTGGGATGAAGCCCTAGTCGATCTCGAACGCGCAGGCAAGAAAGATGGCCCGGAGTACAAAGAGCTCGAGGAAGCGCGGGCAGCGGCAGGTCTGACGTTTGCCGCCGAGAAGAAGAGTGACTGGGAATCTTGCATCACGCAGGCCAGCATTGCTATTTTGAAAGCGAATACCGACCTCCCGCTTAGAAAGACCCGGGCACATTGTCGGTTTGAGCGTGGCGAGATTGAAGAGGGTGTCAGTGACCTTGCGCATGTCTTGCAGATCTCGCCGAAGCTTGTCGAGCCTCATTTGCAAATGTCGTCCATGCTTTTCTATGCGCTTGGCGATCATGATCGTGGACTGGCGCAGATTCGGAAATGTTTACTTACGGATCCGGATTCGAGTCCTTGCAATCGGCTATATAAGCGTGAACGTCAATTGTCGAAGGCATTGGGTAAATTGCATGCTGCGCTTGATGCGCGGAAATTTAGCAATGCTGTGAAGATTATGGTTGGTGATGGTGAGGATAGTGGGTTGGTTGATGATGTGAAGGGTGATGTTGCGGAGGCACGTGCAGCAGGTCATATCCATCCTGCGGCATCAAACAATCTCTATGTCTTCCTTATTGAGAAGACTTGTGAGGCATATCGAGAGGTATCTTTCCCCTGTCTATCTTCTCTTCGATCTACGGGCTAACATGGATTACTAGATGCGCATGGTAAAGAAAGCTGCACCATATTGTGCCGAATCTCTTCAACTGGTTCCATTCTCTCTTCATGGTCTTCTATACCAGGCCCAAAATGAGCTGGATGAAGATAAGTTTGAAGAGGCTGTCCGCACGCTGAGCAGCGCGAAGGAACACCACCCTCACTCGCAGGAGGTCCAAACTCTTCTGCAAAAAGCACATGCCCTTCTGAAGCGATCAAAGCAGAAGGACTACTATAAGGTTCTTGGTATTAGCCGGGACGCAGATGACCGGACTATCAAGCGGGCATATCGCCAATTGATCAAGCAACACCATCCCGACAAGGCGAACTCCCAGGGTGTGTCCAAGGAGGATGCTGAGAAGAAAATGGCGGCTATTAACGAGGCTTACGAGGTCATTTCTGATTCTGAGCTTCGAGCTCGATATGATAATGGTGACGATCCTAATGATCCCGAGTCGCAACAGCGCGGCCATGGATTCCAGGGCTCACCTTTCGGCCAGGGTGGTGGCGGCCAGCAGTTCTTTTTCCAGCAGGGTGGGCCACAGTTTAAATTCTCTGGTCAGGCTGGGGGTTTCCCCAATTTTGGTGGAGGTGGAGGCGGTTTTCCATTCCGCTGAGTGGTGGCCATTTGTGTCTAGCCATTTGTTGTTTTGTTTCTGCTGTGTCACTTTCTCATTATACATCAAACATACCGTGGTGTTTCTAGGAGTCATTACATTACGCCGGATCATTTTGCCATTGGTGAAACATCCGAAGCGAGCTTTCTTTCCTACCGTTTTTTCGAGTGATTTTAATAACACTGTCATTGTCACTATTGTAAGCATTCTGCTTCATCCTAGCCGACCCCTCCCCCACCCCCCAAGGAAATACTGTAGATTATTTTGCCATTTCGCCTTGCCTTCATTTCATCTTGCAATATCGGCTTCCCTCTCATTCTCATGATCCAGGCGCATCCGTCAAAGGCACATATCTCACCTGAAATACCTTCTCTTTAAAAATCGACCCATCGGCCCTCTTATCCACAACCCAGATATACTGGCCTCCAATACCTCCCAATAGACTCCCCCGATCATCCGGGTCATCCGGGTCCGACTCCACAGGAATGAACAGCCTCCCCGGAGCAGCAAGCTGCTCGATCAAAACCGGATGAAGAGCCTCGGCAGCAGCACCGACGTGAATGGCATCATACGGCGCTTCATCTTTCCACCCCAAACGACCGTCCCCCTTGATGAACTTCACTTTCCCGGATTCCTGGAGCGAGCGGCCCTCGGCGGATTTGGACATGTTGTCTTTTGCTAGCTCGACTAGCTCGTGGATGTGGTCGATGCCTACTACCTGTCCTTTGTCCGCGGAGTCTGGGGATGTGACTAGGTTTGCTAGAACGTGTGTGAGGTATCCGGATCCAGATCCGATGTCTAGGACCCGGGCTCCGGGGTAAAGGTGCTCGATTAGGTATTCGCATGCGTGGCCGTGCATGTGTGGTGCTGAGATTGTAGCGCCGTGGCCAATTGGTTGTGGTGAGTCTGAGTATGGTCGTGAGGGTGCATAGTGGGCTCTATCGACCTGATTTGATCATATCAGATGCGGGGCTCGTAGATACCTGGGCAGGTGTAGGGTAGATTGATGGGTGGGTGAGGTGGGGGTGGAAATGAGGTTATATATGGCAGGTTGGGGAGTTTTCTCACTCCTAGCATGGCTTCCTTCACGCGTTTGTCTTTAATTAGGCCGCCTTTGAACAGATTCTCGACTAGCTCGGTGTTGGTGGATCCGGAGCAGTACCATGCCATTGTGTAGGGTCGAGTTGAGTTGTAAGGTAATTTTCGGTATATTTTTTGCAGCCAGTTCAGCATGTAGTATCCGCGAGTAAAGGAGTATAATAAAAGGAGAGAGTGGTGGTGTGATGTTGATGGTGATGGTGATACATAGCATGCAGGGAGGCGTGTGGGGTATTCACATTCACTCCAATGAAGTCAACCTCGATTTGGCTATCGTGACGCCATGCTTTTCTCGCCTCCACGTGACACTTGACTCTTTGGGCTTTGGGATATAGAAGTTGATTTGTGCTATAAATTTGGGGTTTTCAGGCAGGTTTCGGGTTAAGGGGTGAAATTATGACTAGAGTTGTGGTGGTAGTGTGTGGAGCATAGCAGGTGTATACCTAGGTATATATATCTCCATATCAAACACGACTAGCAAAAATCGAAACTTGAAGCAGAGGTCATAGTGAAGCGAGATTCTTACAAATCTCGCTTCAATATAGTGACAACCCCTGGAATGAACTACAATTGAACAAGGAACCTCTCAACCCCTGAAATCAACCTCAGATCAGAACAAAAACCCCGACAAAGCAAACATCCAAGCTGCATCTCTCCCCACCAAAAATCGGCGGCCCGCTCAATATCTCCACTCTCACCTGCGCGTCGCACCGACAGCTCATAAATTCATGAGCAACTTGAACCATTCACCTCACTCTCCTTTCACCATGATCCCAAAAAATTCATCACGGCCCACAATGGCCGACCCCGATCTCCACGAAGATGTGAACTGCTTGATTTTGGACTATTTGGTTTGTCTCGCGATCGAACAAACCCTCTCCGCCGCGGATGATATACGCGACCCCGTCAAAGCCGAGGAAGCCGACTGGCTCGTGCAATCATTGAAAGGTGAGTCGATGTCAAGCGATATCAAACCCCCCACCCCCTCCTCCCCTGTTGCCTGAATAAAATTTAACGCAGACACAGCCTTCGGATCTCTGCCCGAAACTCCATCATCAACATCCAACTCACCCTCCTCGCTAGCCGTGGATCTGAACATCAAGCGTGAGATCCTTTGGGTAGCAGACGCAGTCCGGTGCTACAAACAAGAGCCCAGACAAGGCCGAGAACCAGACTCACCCCAACTCGCCACGATCGGCCTGCAATTCATGAATCTCTGTCTTGCCGCCGTACCCAAGGTCTCCGAATCCCGCTGGCTGGACGTCGGTGCACAATTCCTGCACCAGGCCGCCGTTCACGACCACCACGCACAAGACCCCGGCGCAATAAAACGCCTACAGGAATGGGTCTGCATCAATCCGCGCCGTAATAAGCGGTGGTTCGAAACGTGGCAGGCGTATGGCTGCAATGAAGGCGTTGCGGAATCATCGCGACGATTCCCGCTCACCCGGTTCAAGGATACGGT
Organism: Penicillium manginii; assembly: GCF_028828005.1. Taxonomy (NCBI): domain Eukaryota; kingdom Fungi; phylum Ascomycota; class Eurotiomycetes; order Eurotiales; family Aspergillaceae; genus Penicillium; species Penicillium manginii. The sequence continues at coordinate 1,385,250 of NW_026643102.1, read as the reverse complement.
TATGAGATTCTTGCTGGATCTTATGACTGTTCTTGAGCCGCCTATTTTGATTGAGCTTGAGCGCGGGAAATTGGGGAATCTGTCGAGGGATGAGACGAGGGCGCTTTTGGAGCGCGCTCAGCGGTAAGGTGTTGGTTCTTGTCGATGATGGGAATGGTTAGTTCCTTTGATCGAATTTGTGAATTCGTTTAGAGGAGATACGAAATGCCTTGCCTGTTGCACTCCAACGCCAAAGACCGTGATCCTGAACCCACGAGTTAGCGCTTTTTTTTTGTACCATGTCAAGGGCCCTGAGGCATGGGCTGCGCTGCCGTGCTGTGTGTGATGTTATAGGGATCCCCTCCTATACCAGTACCGGGTGAGCGAACCCAATCCAATCCAATCCCGCCCCTGGCTCGGACTGGTTATCGCCACCACCACCGATGAATGTTGAGCTATACAAAGATCGATCCGCAGACGAAAACAGAAACAGAAGCATGAAAGCCAGACCGGGAGATGAGAATAACCACCATTTATTCCTGTCTATTACCCCGCGACTCAAGGCGCCAGCGCCTAGTCAGACTCCCACCGACGAACGATGCATGACTGACGCGACCCAAGTTACGCTACGAAAAGAAAAAGCAAGAAGGAAGAGGCAAGAAATTAGGTTCTTGAAATGGCGGTTTTAATCAAGATACTAAGAAACTGGATAATCTACAGGGTCGTGCCAATGACGGGGATCTAAGCACGATAAAACACAGATCGAACCAACGGGGGTGGGTACACAGCAGCAGGGTGGTTACAGCTTATAACCGGAGCGAAACCATTTACCCGAGAAGCATGCGGCGGGGGTCCTCGATATACTCCTTAACCTTGACGAGGAAAGTGACGGCCTCACGGCCGTCCAGGAGACGGTGGTCGTATGTGAGGGCGAGGTACATCATGGGGCGGATCTCGACCTTGCCGTTGATGGCGACGGGCTTGTCCTTGATGGCGTGGAGACCCAGGACGGCTGTGGGATGAAGGTTAGATTTTGGTCTTCACGAGGTGACATGGAATTGACAGAGTGCATGCGACTTACCGGTCTGGGGCAGGTTGATGATGGGGGTACCCATCAGAGAACCGAAGACACCACCCTATTCAAGTCAATATAGGCCAGTCAATAGTGGGGAAATAATGAAACTTACGTTGCTGATGGTGAAAGTACCACCGGCCATATCCTCGATGGTGAGCTTGTTGTCGCGGGCCTGTAGTCGTATATTAATGACATGTTCCATGTATCGCGCACACGACTGGGGTTCAGACATACCTTCTTTCCAAGATCGGCAATAGACTGCTCAATGCCAACCAGATCCATAGTCTCAGTGTTACGGACAACGGGGGTGACGAGACCCTTCTCGGTGGCAACGGCGACACTGATATCGACGTAGTCACGGTAAACAATGGTGTCACCACCGTTGGGGCCCTCGATCGAAGCGTTGACAGCGGGGACATCCTTCATGGCGAGAACGCAGGCGCGGGAGAAAGCGCTCATGAAGCCCAGCTTCACACCGGTCTTCTTCAGGATATCATCCTTGTAGAGCTTGCGGAACTCCATCAGCGAGGACATGTCGACCTCGTTGAAGGTGGTGAGGGAAGCGGCAGTGTTCTGGGACTGCTTCAGGCGCTCGGCGATGCGGAGACGCATGCGGTTCATCTTGACCTATAGTGGCGCAAACCGTGTTAGCAAAACAATCACAAGCGCCCTGGCTGGCTCTTTAAAGGGTACGTACGCGACGCTCCTCACGGCCTCCGACGGTGGGCTTGGCCTCGGTGGCCTTGGGCTCGGCCTTGGGGGCCTCCTTGGGAGGGGCGGGCTTGGAGGCCTGTGGGGTCTCCTTGGGCTTCTCAGCGGCGGGAGCGGACTCCTTGGGCTTCTCAGCGGCGGGGGCGGACTCCTTGGGCTGCTCGGGGGCAGACTCCTGCTTGCCACCCTCAGGAGCCTCTCCGGGCTCGAGCTTGATAAGATCTTGTCCGACGGTGACGGTGTCCTCCTCGTTGACAAGAAGCTCCTTGATAGTACCGGACTCGGGGGCGTTCACGGACACGTCGATCTAATGCGCAAGGAAAGGCTGTTAGAATTCGAATTTGCAGAGAACACTGTTTTCCAATGCGACAAAGGAAAAAAGCTCACCTTGTCGGTCTCGATAGTGGCAATCTCCTCATCGCGCTCAACAAAGTCGCCGACCTCTGTGTATTTGCTTAGTATCTATGTCCATGTCCATTGAGGATCCATGCTGTTCGGGGGTAGTGCATACGTTTGGAGAACTGCTTCAGGGTACCCTCTGTGATCGACTCGGCCATCTGGGGAACCTTGACGATAGAATCGGCTGGTCGCAAACAAAGTCAGCATGATTTGTTGTATGAGACTGAAGCATTGAACTGAGATTGTAGTTACCATAGGTTCGGATTTGGGAACCAACGAAAGGAGCGAGGTTACGCGAGACATTGATCCTGATATTCCTCGTCAGCCATTTGCGCAAGTCGGTAATTGAGGGGATCTCGTTACCCTGAAGAAGCCTGCAGGAGACCGGAGGCTCTAGAGGAGACATTTGAGCGAGTGGAAGTCGAGAGGCTCTGGACACCGCGGAAGCGGTTGGCAGCCCGAGTGCTCCGGGACAAAGTCGTCAGGCGCTGAGCCGAAAGGCGCGCGAGAGGAAGTCGAGCAGCCATGTTGTGTGGAATAGAACGTAAATGGTATTAGAATAGAAAGAAAGTCGCAGGTTTTTCCCTAGGGGAGAGATATTGTTAATATGGAGGAAAGGGGAAAGGAAGAAAAAAAAGCCTCACTGTTTCTCGCCCTGTTGCTGTTACGTAGCCGAAGCCAAAAGCTCCCGAAGCCGAGATGCGGAAGCCAGCCGGTAAGCGGAGTAATGTTCTTACGCCTTGTGTGTATTGGAAGGCCTGTTGTGGCCTGAATTTGGCCTGAACGTAGCCTGGCATTGGCCTGAGGGAGGTGAACAAGTGGATCCGCTGACCGCTCAAGACTGTCTGAGTGGAGGAGATCCGTTTTGCGCGGTACAGAGAACTGCAGGGTCCAACTACGCAGTTCGCAACGAATGAGGAAGCTGAGAATAGTCAACCCGCATCACTCCTCAATTTCTCGGTTCTCGGATCTGACGCGCATAGTCCACTTCGCGACTGATCTGTTGCCTCTCTCCCTCTTCTTTCATTTAATACCGACTCCAATTGGATTCGAGAACGCAATCATGTCCCTCACCCCCGCTCTGTGAGTCTGCAATTGCACCGCCGCTATCTCCCGATCCGTCCACTAACCATCAACCCCAGCTCCCTCTATCGGCGCTCGCTGAAGCTGTCCCTTGACTGGGCTGTCCACCGATCAGTGTGGCGGGGACAAGCTGTTTATATTCGCTCGCTGTTCGAAGCCAACAAGGACGTCCGCGATCCTCGCCAGCAACAGGTACGGTCCACACGATCCGATCGTTTTGCCCGCCATATATTCGACGATTGAACGCCCTACTCACACATGCGAACACCAGGTATTGCTGCGCGAAACAGAGAAGCTTCTCGAGGAGTGGAAGCACCCCGATCCTTACCGGCACCCCACTGCCCCCGGTGGTACGTTTACAATTACGCCCTTGATATCTGCCGGATGGCATGCACCGGACTCGGAGTCGGACTCAAACTTACGCTCGTTACAGGAAACAAATGGGAGAGAAACTTGCCTGCTCGCATTCTGCCATGTACGTCTACTTCTACTGGGCTTACTTGAGCCCAAGAAAAGCCCCTGTACTTGGCCGAGGGAACACTAACAACGAATAGACGCCGCACCCCCAGCTGCCCACTAAACAACTTGGCGGAACTGGGATTCATGGATCGAGTAATATCTGGGATGGAGCAAGTGGACCACGCATTTTGATTACAGGGCCTTGTGTAGATATTAAGAATGAAATTGAATGCGCTCTGATTTTCACATCGAGTTGTCCTTTGTACTTTGGGTGTAATATGGAGTATAGTGAATCGTATCAGATTGATGAGATACTGCCAAGTGCGGGAACGAATGGTATCCGACGCGTTAATACAAGACGAAAGATTCCTATACTTGGACAACCCTTCAAGGCACAAAATAAATAGATGGTCCCGCTCTTGGTTCTAGAATAAGAGAGATATCGGGAGATATAAGAAATAATCCGACAGCTTAATACGAAGCAGATATCTTGTACTTCATTCCGATATCAAATATATTAAATCGCACTTATTCAATGCGATTCAAATATGCAATAAAAAACTAAACAAACCCATCGATAGACAGAATAATACTCGAACTTTCAACTACAAGAGGAAAATTGGTATATCTGGTGGACCTAGAATCTTTTCATTGATTCGGGCTTGTTCAAAGCCCGGGGCTAGTTATCCGAAAAAAAGCTGAAATCCCTCGAACAGGCTGGTAGTTCGTCGGTATCATTCCATGTCCGCAGACATAATGTACAACCTGGAAGCTGATAGAAGAAAAAAGAAAACGCAGTAGAGCCATAACGTGCCCGTCCCATAACCCCATTATCGTGTCAATGAAAACCAACCCACGCCGGAAAAAAACAAATCAAACCCGCGAAAGAAAGAAAACCATTTAGCTTAGATTTAAAGCTCCTGGCTACCCTTGCCGGCCTTGGGGGTCTTCTTGGGGAGGAGGTCTGGAGAGAACATGTTAGTTGGAGATTCGATTTCAGAAATGGTGGTGTTTTTTTGGAAGTGGAACGTACTCTGGTGAATGTTGGGGAGAACACCACCCTGGGCGATGGTGACGTGACCCAGAAGCTTGTTCAGCTCCTCATCGTTGCGGATGGCGAGTTGAAGGTGACGGGGGATGATACGGGTCTTCTTGTTGTCACGGGCGGCGTTACCAGCCAACTCGAGAATCTCAGCGGCGAGGTACTCGAGGACAGCGGCGAGGTAGACGGGAGCACCGGCACCAACACGCTGAGCGTAGTTGCCCTTGCGGAGAAGACGGTGGACACGGCCAACAGGGAAGGCCAGACCAGCCTTGGAGGAACGGCTGTGAATTGAGGTCAGAATGAGTCTTTGAATCAAAGTGTGTACATGACGCGCCAAAAGCGCGTCCCCAAACTCGAAGATTGAGTGAAATGTGATGAGGAATTGGGTAACTTACGACTGAGCGTTCTTGGAACCGCTAGCCTTGCCGCCGGACTTTCCGCCAGTCATTTTGATGGTTGTTTTGGGGGGGTGGTTGAAAGGGGTTTGAAAGGGTTGAAAAGGCGATGGAAATGAGTCGAGTGGTCGAGAGATGGAAAGAGCAGGTGGATGGGCGACGACGAGGCAGTCCGGGGGGGTTTATAAGAACGCGGTGAGGGTGACGTTTGGCTCACATCAAAGCAAACCCGCCAGATCACGGCCTCGCTTAGTGAAATCGACCAATGAGAGTGGAGATCAGCAAGGTGCGGGCATGCCAGATCAGGCAAGGTGGCTGTAAATTACAGCCTTACCGAGCAATACACTGGATCCGCGTGATCCAACCCCGCTTCCCCCACCACCAAACGCGTAAACTCGCACTTAATCATACAGATCATACGCAATCCTGACGGTATTGAAATTCTGGCTCCTTTGCGTTCCTCCGGGATCAACCAGCCTTTCGTGGTCCAGTATAAAGACCGCGTTCCCCTCGTCACCGCGTTTCCTCTTGACCTTTCCCTTCCATCCATCTTTCCACCTTCACGTCTCACTCCATCTCCAACTTTTCAACCTTCACCACTTTTTATCCAAATCATTCAAAATGCCCCCCCAAGGCCGCTACCAAGACTCCCTCCACCGGCGGCAAGGCCCCGGTTGCCGGCAAGGCCCCTGCTGAGAAGAAGGAGGCTGGCAAGAAGACCGCCACTTCCACCGGCGAGAGAAGAAGAAGCGCGGCAAGACGCGCAAGGAGACCTACTCCTCCTACATCTACAAGGGTGAGTTTGCTGTTTGGAACGCGATTTCGATCGTGTTTTCTCAAACAACGCGTTTTCAATTTCAAAATACTAATGTTTTTCCCCTCCAGTCCTCAAGCAGGTCCACCCCGACACTGGTATCTCCACTCGTGCCATGTCCATCCTGAACTCCTTCGTCAACGGTATGTTTTTTCCCTCGCCTCTCGTCTCAGCGCATTTTCGGAACTTTTCCACTGACATTGCAATTCTCAGACATCTTCGAGCGCGTTGCCACTGAGGCCTCCAAGCTGGCTGCTTACAACAAGAAGTCCACCATCTCTTCCCGAGAGATCCAGACCTCCGTCCGCCTGATCCTCCCCGGTGAGCTGGCCAAGCACGCCGTCTCTGAGGGTACCAAGGCCGTCACCAAGTACTCCTCCTCCGCCAAATAAGCGGTCCGAGTTGTTCTGGCCTTTTCGTTTCTTGCGCTTTTTGCTACTTTTTTCTCTGCCTCCTGATCTTTTCTGGGCTTCGAGGCGGTCGGTTATGGGTGTTTTGCGGGTTTTCTAATGTGTCATGGGATGGTCTCAATTTCTTTTTACCCCGATGGGCGACTTTTTCTGATGGTTACTGCTCGATGCGCGCGGTGTAACATAACTCGGGTCTTGGGGCTGGTTGCACGGTTGAACCTCCCCTACTAGAACACGAAATTTCAAATGCAATCAAGCATTCAATCACTATTGGATCTTTCTCTCTTATCTAGATTCTGTACATCATAGCTACACCGCCACTTTGCTCCGCTTCGATTGCGATCGCGATTGATCGACGCCGCCTTTCCATCTCATCCAATCCAATCCCTTTACCCCGCGATATCAGAATCATCCTCGTCCAGCGCTTCGACTTCGTCTAGCGCTTCCATTCGACCTGGTCCTTCTTCGATCGGTGCTCCGGGCAGTATGTGGATGATGGGCTTGCCGGGAGTTGATTGCACGCGCTGTTTCCAATCTTTCCAGTCCGCTTCGTCTCGAATCACGAATCCGATCAACATGCTCGGATCCATATCTTTGATATGTATGCGTCGCAATCGGCGCGTGTGGCAACTATCGAATTCCTCGGTGGAGTAAATCTTGCCCGGCCGAGGCATCGGGAGTGCCGGGCGCGTGGAATGGGGGTCCAGGAAGAATAGATGCGAATCTTGCACACCTACGAAATAGTGCGATGCTGATGGGCGGCCTCTGTTTGTATTGCATGATCAGGATCAGTTGGATATCTTGGGTGTATGGGACTCCATCGTGCGGGTCTATGGATCGATCACTTACCCAGCGATGCCGACTGATTGTGGGTACTGCAGTGCAGCTCGAAGACCATCCCAATATACAGATGTGACTTGCTCGATACCGAGCCTTAACCCGAGTAATATGAGGACTGGTATCGTTTTTCCATTTTCATCGCGGCCAAGTCGGGCAACTTGGTCTTCGTAGACGTCGGAGGTATTGTTTGTTACGTAGACTCTCAACTTTGGTGATTCGCTTTCGCTGGATAGCATTCTGGTAATGGCTTAGCTTAGCACATAGATCTGGGATAGAAGGTTCATTGATGCCATACTGTATACAGCGAGCCGTGGCCGATGGCCCAAACCACTCTCCGGGGTATTTCCCGCAGGATTCTGCTCCGCGTTGAACGAATCGGTGTATTGAGAATGGGCTTTGGGGGTCATCCGCGAACATGGACAGTAACTTGGACTCTTCCTCTGGTGAGTGGCCTCTTCGCCAGTCTGCTTTGGTCAGCACGGTGTTTATATGGGGGATTTATCTGCGGTATATCATCACCTCGCCCTAGCTGTATAACGGACAGTGTATTTGCCAGTAGGCTTTGTCCGGATCGAATCATGCATCCCCACCCGGTATCTGATGTGAAGCCCTGGGAGTCCATGAGCTGGCTACGTAGACGGACGCCGAGTGTCATGGACGATGTTGCTTCTGGTGTATTGTTACGGGGGATTGGGGGGGAAGTTCGATCGATATGTCATCCATATCCTTGACTCGAAGTCATCCAGGAATACATTTGGCCATGAGCTCGGGCTGCCGACCGTCTCGTTCGGAGCGGAATTCGTTGCGGGCTCGTCGCGACTGGGGGTATCTTCTGCTGTTTGGCGCAAGGCGGAGATTCTTTTAGCAGGCCTTCGTAGCTACGCCTCACGGGATCGGAATCAGGATCAGGATCAGGGCTCACCTGTGCTCTTTGAGGTATCTCCTGAGGTGGGGGTGTATTCTTGGCCCAGGCACCAGATCGAAGCTTTGGGGACTGTGTCATTCTTAGGTTCTGGGTCCCAGAAGTATTGTACAATACGCTTGCATTTTTCCAGGTCGACCCCCGCCATGTCGGTTCTATGAGTGGTGGTTCCGGGTGCTTGTTGTTGAGTGTTCAGCTGTGGGGAAGTTAGGTGGTACTAGTGTGAGGGTTGTAGGTAGATATATATAATCACGAGGATATGGAAACTCACGATCTGGTCAACAAGTCAAACTAGTTCCGAAGGTTAACGGTTTAGCGCATGGAGTGTTTTGAATCCAGGATAAATCTGTCGAGATAGCACATAGAACAGAAATAATAATAACCGGAAGCCCAGAACTGTAAGCTGTTGATATTCGGAGGGAACGAGGATTGAAGAGAGGGGGAGATCATTCGGGACGACGTCACTCCGATCATCAGTTTATCTCCATGGCCAAACTCGAAACCTGTGATCCCCCATCCCCTCTGAATTTTCTGAAGCCTGTTGAACTACTGCCAATAAAAGAATAGTCCGATCTACAACATCCGTAAAAAATATTCAACACTTTTTTTTGGTCCCCCAAATCGAGCCAGTTCACCCCAAACCTTGCATTTCACCAGAGTACAATGAGTTCTCCACCGCCTGGGCCCACCTTGAGGCACTTCCCCCCCAATGGAAATCCGATAGGATTTACCCTCCTCACTCCCCAACTACCAAACACCACCAACCCTCATGGCTCGCCATGGCAAGACCAAGGCCCGCGCCAAAAGGCCGCCAGCAATGGCTACTCCAAGTAATATCTGACTCCCTATCACCCCACTTAACCCGTCGAACGTCAGGATCTGACCAGTCGCAGAAATGGCGTCGCCACTCCAATTCACGCCACATCGATTCACAATGCAGCAAGAGGCCCGCAATACAGAGGGACACCATCGGTTAAGAGATCTCGGCAATCTTCGCAGTAAGGCCGTTGCGTTCGTGAGCGCCGGAGAATTACAACGAAGCGAATTCGACGAAATGGATGTGGAGCAAGACGACGACAACGGTCCCAGCCCCGGCCACACCCAAGTCGAAACCGAAAATGCGGCGGATACAGAATTACAACCACAACCACAACCCGAGCGCACAGCCGAACAAGAACAGATCGGCGAGGAGGTTCCTGCCAAAGAGGAAGATGAGCCGTTGTTCGTTATTGACTCTGTTGGCGAAACGGTTCAAACGGGCTTGTCTGACCCGGCCCCGCTCGCGGATCCGGATCTTTTGGATGACAGCAGCGAGGATGAGGTCGTGTTTACTGGTCGGAATAATAAACCGATTCTCATAGAAACGGACGAGCGTGATCTGCGAAGCCTTCCGAACTTCCAAGAACCACAGCCAAAGGTGCTCCAGAAGGAGGAGCTCACATTGCGGACTCAAGAGTCACATCCGACGCCAGCGCGCAGCCGCCGCAAACCGCCTGCGAGAGAGAGATTCAAGTGGTCGCCTGATAATGATGATATATTGGCGGATTATATCGCCAATATGGATCAGGACAGTGAGAGTGAGAGTGAGAGTGAGGAGGAGGAAGAGAGCAGTCGGGTTCAAGTCGGACTTGAGGGTGGTATCGACGTCGGACAAGGAAATAATGACGAGACTGGTGTCGAAAGTTCAATCGATGGTAAGTTTCCTTGGTTAGTCCACCTGATACCAAGATACAAACTGACACAGACCTACCAGTGTTATCGAAAATGCATATTGACGCCAAGCCTGACGACCTGACTATCAACATCACCTCAGACGTCGAATTGGACACGCCCAATACATCGGATCTGGAAGAGCTCGACTCGGATGATGAAGACCTGGACGCCGACATTCTTGAACAATTGGCCCTGGAGTACTCTCAAACCCACAAAAAGAAAGGCAAAGGCGGGAGCAAATTTGGTTTCCCGTCCGCATCTGCTTTCGCGGATGCAATCGATGCAGATCCTTACTATGGGTTCGACATTATGGACTTTAATCGACCCAGTTTGTCGAAATCGGGCAAGAGTAAGAAGATGCCGCCCGACTTCGACTTGATGTTTTCCGATAGTGAAATGGAAATGCACATGCAAGACGTATGGCAGGCCGATCGCAAGAAGAAGGCGGCGAAGAAGAAGGAGAGAGAAGAGCTTCGTCAGCAGGGTGTTCTTGGGAAAGACTCTGAAGATGCGGATCTGAGACAGAGATACTCCAAGGGAATGAATATGGATGAACTGATGACCGAGATTCGGGCGTTCCTCATGTCATCGAAAACAACGTACGTCTATACCTACCCCCCCCCTTTCCGGCTATGGTATCATGTCCAGGCCAGCTCGGCTAACTTTTTCTCTAGCTTGTCCTTACCACCCATGACTAAGAACCGCCGTAAAACTATCCACGAATTGGCGAATGTCGTGAACCTCAAGTCCCAATCCAAGGGAAATGGCATTACAAGATTCCCCATCCTCATCAAGACTTCTCGCACACCGGGTTACACGCGCAAGACCATTTCGAAGGTCGATTCTTTATTATCTGGACGCAAGTTGAACCGTCGCTTGTTCGCTTCCTGGGGTCCAGATGGTCATGGGAAACAAACAAAACTCAAGCCCAGAGGTGGTGGCGGTGTCACTTCTGGCGTCACCTACATGGATGGAGACGTGGTTGGTGGATCGGCGCCGGAGATTGGAGCTGGAAATCGTGGCCGTGCTATGCTGGAGAAGATGGGTTGGAGTAGTGGTACTGCCCTTGGTGCTACTAACAATAAGGGTATTCTCCAGCCTGTTACGCATGTGGTCAAGAATTCACGAACGGGTCTTGGATAAGAAGATATCCTGTCTTTATATAGGGGCCTTTCTTTGCATATTTTTCCTAACCCCCCTCTGGGGGCCCTGCTGTTTTTAACCGTATGAAGCATATTCAAATAGACTAAGATAGAATAGAGTGAAAACATTACTCAGTATCATTTTTCTTCATCACTAGATATCTAAGTGTTCTAGTCTAGGGTCTATTCGTAAATGCGTAAGGTTGAAGTGGCGTAAATATATGAAGATGCAGATGCCTGCTATAAGAATAAACAAACTCCTACCGTCTCCGGCCTTTCGTGGTAGTCTTTAACTGTGCATGGGATGGATTTTTCTGCAAGTGGGCGAACAGCTTCGTTTTTGAAGGGAAGTTGGCATTGCACCCAGAACAGACCATGCCGGTTTGACTTTGATCCCCGGCCTCTCGTGCCGCTTTCTTGGCTTTCTTCTGCTTGGCCTTTCCCAGGGGAGGAGTCCGGGGCTGTTGCTCTTCGTCTAGAGGGCCCTCAAGCGCCACAGAAGATAGCTGTTCGCTTAGTGGTGTCGCCAGATCCTGGTCCTGCGTAGAGTCGATATCTGGGTGAAGTCTCGTTTCTACGGCTTCCCGGGATGCGTAATCGTCGTCACCACCGGAATCAGAAGATTCTAGCTCTTGATCCGGAGTAGCTAAGCTGGCTTTTTTGGCATCTTCATCCCATTCGGAAGGTGTCGTTTCTTGAGACTGGGCAAACGGAGGCTCAGCCTCGTCTGTACTAATCTCTGCTTCGCCATCGGCAACGGGGGACGATGTGCGTAAGCTCTCAATGTCCTCGGTGGGCATATCGTCATCATCAAGTGGATCGAGATCGAAAGCATCGCGTTTAACAATAGGTTCCGGCTCAAGATCGAGTTGTACATCTTGCAAGCGCATCTCACGGGTCAACTGCTTTACAGCCTTGACGTGCTTCTTACTCTTTTCATGAGCCTCGAATTGTTTCTCGCTCTTGAAACTTTTGTTGCACGCAATACATTCGAAACTCTCAACCTCACTCTCTGAGCTTTCTTCGTCGTCATCACTGGCCACATGATCCTCGGAGCGCGCCCACTCAGGCAGAACATGGTCACGCATCTTGGCATTGTTCATAGCTCGAGACCTAGCTGCCTGCGCCGCGACTGACTGACGCAGCGCTTCTTGGCGTTGGGCTTCATTCTGAGCATTGAGCTTCCAGCGTGGATCACGTTTCTTGATAAACGCCACCAATGATCGCACCGCATCGTTAAAGGTCCGAATCCCTTCGTCCCTCAGGCGCCGGTTTTCTTTTTCCATCAGTCGTCGGACTCGGCGATCAGGTGCTTCGGATAAGCGGTGGGCGTCTTTCCAAGCAAATGACTTCTTGGTCGAGAATCCAGTCCACACAGAGTAAAATGGACGGACAAAGGTCTCGAAATCATCATTTGCAGAACCGAAGGATGGGTATTCGACCACATCTTGATTTTCCCACTGGCAAGCCGCTCGCTCCTCGAGTGCCAATTGCGCGAATTGTTCCTTGAGGCCGCCGAAGAATCCGGATGGGGAGTCGGAGAATTCCATTCGTGGACTGAACTTCGAGAATACCTTGAGGACTTCTTCCGCGGTCGTGATTCGTATGTTGTAGACATTTTGACCTGCCTCCGACGAGCCGTCCGGACCTTGGGTTGTTCCTAGAAATGCATCCTTGTGGGAATCGTACCATGCTCGTTCCTGGGGATCGGCGAGAACTTCATAGGCAGACTGGATTTCGGCGAAAAGGCGGGTGGCTTCTTCGACGTTGCCGTAGTTTCGATCGGGGTGTAATTCGAGGGCTTTCTTTCGGTATGCCTTTTTGATTCTATGGAATGTGAGACGGAGGGCTGTGATGGTGATCGGGAAGTGGTTCCAGGGCGATTAGCTTACTCGTCGTCAGTTGCCGTTCGAGAAACGCCGAGTAGGTCGTAATAATCGGTTTTTTGCTCGGGTTGCGGCTCTGGGGCTGACCCTGTTGACTGAGATTGGCCCATGGCGAGGAGACCAGTGTCGTAAAATTCAAGTTGCAGGAAGTTTCGTGAGTTTTTCCCTCGTCATTCTCCGATAAGGCCCTGTCTCAAGAGCGCGAAAGACCGCTCGGCCTTAGTCTGTATCCGGAGCAAAATATGCAGTGAAAACGCGTCTCGGTGGAGGGGAAAGTCTCGGGTCTTGGCGTAGGTCACAGGTTTCCCCGCCCTTTCCCTTTCTTCGCTAACAGCTGAATACCATGAACATCTCCCCTATCCAAGGGCCCAACGCTGGCGTTGAATTTGCTCTAAGACGCGATACCTGATGCGAAGCACAATTCACCATCCATCTCCTTAGTGATTATCCTCCGAGGGCTCTTGAATCTGAGGTTGTCAAATATCCAGGCAGTTCTTCTCCGCCCTGCGCGTGCCAAACGCCTGACGCGACCTCCACAGGGATGATTCTGTCTCTCAATCATCTGCCGGAAGAGATCCTTCATTCGATCCTATGTTACTCACATCCACGGTCTGCTGCAGCTCTCCAACAAACCAGCCGCTGGTTCGCAGATGTGACGAAACGACCCTTACTATGGCGACATTACTGCCGAACCTACTACAAATTCTGGGATCGGAGACATGACATTTACCGGCAATTTATCCTCCCAACAACGTCTGTGGATTGGAAAGCTTTGTTTATTCAAAGATATGGTATCGATGGCTCTGTCGCCCAACTTCTGGACAGTATTCTTGGCAGCCAGACAGGGCGGATTGAGAAGTTCCGAGCCGTGATCGAGTTCGGCTATGATGCAAAAGATACGCTGTTAAGGAATTGCCAAGTTCAGGAGTGTGATGATTATCTCGCAAGGAGGTGCGTATATGACAATATCAATCTCTCCCATATCCTCGGTTCTTTGGAGCTTACATGTGTTCCGCGAGCATAAGATACTATGCCCGTGCCCTTTTGACTTGTCTACACCGAAGTATTGCGGTTCCGGAGTGGGATAAATTACGACGTGGCGAGGCAGTCACACTCGACCGCGCCCTGGGCGCATTCGACCTTTTCATCCCGGAAAGCGGGTATGGCGATTTTGACGAGGTTTGTTCTTCTAATTCTAGCCATATCTAATTAGGACCCTGGCTAATTGTGTTCTAGCTTGAGCATGCCATGGCACAAGTGGTACACCAATTCACGACCTCCCATCCTGATCTTGATGCTCTAAGCCCCAGGGGGGAAAACTCTCGAGCTTGCGTCTTGGCTGCGAGCAAATGACCTGATAGGCATCGAAGCTGGGCGAGAGTACCATTCTCTGGAACACAACTTCCTGGGCATGGCTCTCAATAGCCCGGGACACAACTCTTTGCCATTGATATCTGCGGTCATATACTGTCACGTTGCCCAGGCGCTTGGAATTGATGCTCATCCTTGTGGATTTCCATTCCATGTCCATGTCATTGTTACTCCGCAAACCGGGTTTGATATGGACGGGAAAAGGGTCACTGGCGCCGAACCCGGCGAGCCCATGTATCTCGATCCATTTCGAGGAGCGAGGAGACGCCGGTCTCCGACCTGCGACAACAGCTGGTATTCCTCGGCGCATCTGAGACAGAGCAGAATGAATTTCTCGGCGAATCGTTTCCCTCGGAGGTTGTCTTGCGGTGCAGCAAGAACATTGTCAACTCAATCCATTCTGCATCCAGGCAATTCGATTTACATGCTTCACCGGTGGACATCGTGAGTGCGAAATATGCGGCTTCGTGGTCATCAATGCTTCTTTCAGCCGATTCGCGGCCAATGGATTTACGACACCAACTGGCGTTATTGATGGAGCTCTTTGCAACTGACTTTCCCTCTGATATCTTTTTGGTGGAGCAGTACATTGTGCCTTTGTTCAATGGCCTTCTTGAACATGAACATATACTCGAAAGCCTTCACGTCATGCGAGCCGTGGACGAGATTCCGAAGCAGGTCCATCGCCGAACCGGTGAGAACAGAGCTGTCCGGTATAAGGTTGGACAGGTCTTCCAGCATCGCCGATATCATTACCGGGCCATTATCACCGGCTGGGACTCGGAATGTGGCGCTGGGGAACAGTGGATGAGGCGCATGGGCATCGACCGTTTACAAGCTGGTCGCCACCAGAGCTTTTATCATGTTCTGGTCGAAGATCGAAGTGTTCGGTATGTTGCCGAGGAGAATATCAGCCTTGTTCTGCCTGATGTTGAGGAGCTACCTTCAAGCCTAATGAGTATTGCTGGCAAGCATTTTAAAAGGTGGGACAGAACCGTGCAAGCCTTTGTTAGTAATGTCAAGGATGAGTACCCTGATGATTAGTACTGTAATCCTATATTTTAAATCAACTAATGAATCAACCAACCTTAATTATCTAATATCTGGGTTACTGTAAAAACTAGGTGTGGGCATAAACATAGTTAATCTTGGCGGATATATGGTATTACCTCTCCAGACATCCTGCGTCTCGGTCCTGACTAGATAATTACTATTTCCAGAACCGTATGCTGTGGGATTATGAGGGTCTACCCATGGCCGAGCACATATTAAGGCTCACATGGGATCCAAGGTTATGTGACATAATAATTAAGCTTAAGGAAGTGCTGAACCCAAATGTAGAAGGCCGCTAGACGGATATGACTAAGTGGGATAATCTAGACGGCAGGCACCCTCCATTCATCATCCATCGTCGATTTTCAATTTCCTAAACATCTACCATTCAAGTTTTTTTTTCTACGCAGGCTCCTACTTTCTCTAATTTTGCTATGTATTCTAGACGTGAAATAGACAAAATTGAAGAGTCAGCTCGCCCCGACGCATCGTCTACCGCGCGGCATGCCCGAATCGCCCTCAACGCCGAAGAACTCGAATCAGCCGCGGACTCAGTCATTCTACAAAGATCCCTACGTCTGAACATAGTCATCTTAACTGCCTCCTCTTTTGCTCGGCGCTTCCAGAATGCTCGTTTTGAACCCCACCTCCAGCAGGTTAATCAGATCGGTAGCGGCCTCCAAGGCGCTATCTTTGAAATAGTTGGGAAGACATATGCCCTCAAGAAGGAAAGTCCAGGCAACGAATTACGTCGCTCGAATCTCCTATCCGAATACAAATTACATTGCGACGTTTCCGCTGCGTTTAATCTCTACCAAATGTCCACCCAGAGCATCGTCCATGTTCCGACGCCTTATAATTTTACTCTGAAAACGCAAGAAGCCTGGGATGAAATTCTCCTAAAGATACCACGGGGATATCGTACACGTGGAAATATTGTGGCCATGGAACGTATCCTTCCCCTACCAAAGATAACGCGTAGAGCACTCATCACTTTTTTCTGTCGTCGTGAATGGGATCTCAATGATGTTGAGGTCGAGTACGTTCTGAACAATCCGCAAAACAAACACTGTCTTGCGCGAGTTTACCTGGGTAAAGGAAATGCTTCGATCAAGCGACAGAATCCGGCCCCGCTCAGAAACTTCCCGCTATACCTCGACTGGATGGAGGAATTGCAAATCGACACCGCCATGCTTGCTCAAGAAATGGGTAAAGCCTACGCAACAATGCACTGGGGTGCAGCAATCAATGGAGACGATGTGGAATTTGTACTCGGTACATCCGCATCAAGGGAACCGGGGACGCTTTTTGAGTCTGCAGACTTCCAACATCGCGCTATTGGACTGTATCTTCTGGACTTCGGTCAATGCGAGGCTGTTGATTTGACTCAGGATTGTGCCACTGTTTACCAAGCGTTCAAGGGAGCGATGGTTTTAGGCGATAATCAGCTTTTTATTCCACATGCGTTGACTAGCCCGTCATTATTCACGGTCTTCAAGAAGGCGTACGTCGACGCTGGAAATGCCATTTTGTCCGCGAGGAAACTGGACCAAAAGTTCAACATGGGGGATTTCATGAAGGAATACGAGGAGTATGCAGAAGACTTTGTGTACTAGTTTATTTACCCTGGACTTCAATATACCCTAGGAGATAGATCTTTGTTTGTGACCTTTGCTGATGAGTTTTACGTTTTCGCTTGTTTCAACTTATTGATTGTGTTTGGGAGATACTATATTGTTAGCTACATAACTGAACTATTATAAATTATGTGATGATCAAGGGATATGCTATTACTTTATATATACATATGATCCCTGGGGTGCCTACACAATATATAACTACTTTATTTCCTATATAGGTATATTAACCTTCGATACCACTTATTTTAGTGACACATACTTAATATACAATAACTTCCTTCCAAGATCCTATATAATAGTATATCTAAACCTAAATAGACCCTCTGTAGTTATTTAAGGAGGATATACTTCTAAGTAAGAAAAATCCTATAGTTAGATCTATACTAAAAAAATAGTAAGATTAAAACAGAAGCATATATATAGTTTCTATTATATTATTGACCTTCCTAAAAGATTTTACTATTATAATAATTGGATTTTTATATCTGTTCTAGTAGAAGATATAAAAGATCTTTAATCTATCGAAAATTATATAACTTTAATCATAGAAATTAATTATTATTATTATATAGTGTAATAGGGACTCTGCTCTCAACATGGGATTTATGTGATCAGAGCCTTAGCAACAAGGTGCCTGCCTACAGGGAGATACTTAGTTCGCGCGATAGTATTCTAGGAAGATACATACCTATGAAGTGTTATAATACGGTCTTTTTCTTTCCTGTAGTGGTAGCGTTATCAGTGTATTACCCATAAAGGATCAGATACCTTAGAAGGTTCTATCTCAGTGGTCATCTGTAATAGTTACTAAGTTATCAGGCTAGAGACCTATGGCTAGGTAAGGATATCAGATAGTAGATTTTAGACTAGATAGTTGATATATAGACTGATTCTTAATAAGATCAAGAATCCTGAATACTTGTAGGATCTTAAATATATTAGGGTTCGGGTGGGCCTCGATATATAGGTGACTTAAAGGGGATTCGACTTTGGATCGATGTTGAGTATCTGAGATATTATATACTCAGAATCCTGTAATAAATTATTCTTTTCTCTAAGTGATAGCTAGTCCGGATATTAGTATAATATTAGTAAAAATAGGTAATTTACTTCAAGATATTTTTCTAAATAAAGGTTTCTAATATAATACTATTTTAGATTCATTTATATAGTATATAAATAAAGTAGTATATTTTCTTTATTATTATAATAAATTTTTTCTTTCTACTCTTACTCTTTATCTATTTATCTTTTTTTAACTCTCTAACTCTCTCTTTTTATTCTATCTATTTTATTCTTTAATATTAAGACTTTTAATATTTCTTCTATAACTAATAATAGTAATAGTAGTATATTAAGTTTAGATATAAGTAGTATTAGTAATAGACTAAATTTATAATTTTTTTTTAAAATAGGAGAATAAAAAAGAAGAAAAGAGGAAGAAGAA
The DNA here is from genome assembly GCF_028828005.1 of Penicillium manginii. Taxonomy (NCBI): domain Eukaryota; kingdom Fungi; phylum Ascomycota; class Eurotiomycetes; order Eurotiales; family Aspergillaceae; genus Penicillium; species Penicillium manginii. The sequence goes on along the minus strand of NW_026643102.1, from coordinate 1,366,866 downwards.
AAAAGTTTTTTTTTATAAGAAAAAGTATTCTTTTTAAAATATTATTCTAGAGCTATTTTTTACCATTTATATTAGATATATAGTTTATACTATATTATATATATCTATAAGTATAGTTACTATAGTATATTACTAATAGGATATAGTTACTTTAATTAAGTATTATTATTATAATACTAAAAGTAAGATTTACTTTAAGATATAAAATCTTTTTAGATTAGATTTAATTTCCTACTAATTTATAGTAATTATATTAGAGAATATAAAATAATATATATTAGTTTTACTTAATACTAAATTAGATAAAGAGTATTTAGATTAAAAATTTTACTAATTTTAGTATTAGAATATTAGTATTTATTTAGAATAAAGAAAATAGGGTTTTAATAATTATTTTCTTTCTTTGTTTTTTAAAGAGTTTTTATTAGACTATTAATTTCTATTTATTTTTTTATAATCTAAAATTTAGTAGTTAGAATTACTCTAATATATTTAAAAATTATAATATTTTTATAACTATTTACTAGAAGAAATATTTTACTAATACTAGTAAATCTTTAGTATATCTTTAATATCTTCTTTATTTTAATATTAGTAATTACTTAAGATATTTATAATTTAGTAAATATCTATAGTTTACTCTAGTAAGTTTCTAGATTTATTTTCTTTTTCTAAAATCTAAATAACTTTATTTAGTATTAATCTTAGACTTATAGATTTTTTCTTTATTATTTTTCTTTTTATAACTAGTATAGTATATAAAATAATTTATTTTTAAATTAATAGTATTTTCTAGTAGTATTATAGAGATTTTATTATCTTTATAATATAATTTTCTTTATTTTTTTTCTTTTAAATAAATTTATTATATTTTATATATTTCTTAAATACTCTATAGATTTCTATTAGTTATATTCTAATAATTAACTAATTTATTTAATATAGTAGTATAAGATTTTATTAACGGTTCTTTTATCTTAAATCTCTTTAATCTTCTATTTTTCTCTATCTTTAAGTTTAGATATTAGTATTAATAAATTATCTCTATTTTAATTATTTTATAGTTTAAAAAAGAAAATAGAGAAAATATTATATAATTTTAAATATTTTTTAGTAGTATAATATAGTATATTTATATACTGATTTTTATAAAAATATAGAAAAATCTAATATATTAAGAAGATAATTTCTTTTCTTTAATTTTAAAATAAATATTTTTTATTAAAAGAGATATAAAAGTTCTAACTTTAAAGTTTTTTAGTTTATAGTTTTTATTATATAATTTAAATTTTTTAAAAAGTTTTACTTAGATAATTTAGAGATAAATTATCTATTCTTTAATATTTAGAACTTTTTTCTTAAGTATTTTTTCTAGAGTTTAAATTTAAAAATTAGAATTATATTCTAGTAATATATAAAGAAAAATTTTAGTAGTAAATATATTAATAATATTATTATATATAAATTAAACTATTTTAAAAAGTTAAATCTAATTTAATTACTTTTTATTAATAAAATATTTAAAATAATTTTCTAAAACTTAGTTAAATTTTTTTATCTAGTTATTAATTTAAAAGTAAATTATTATAATTAGAATCTACTTATAAAAATAGGGTTTTAATTAGATATAATTCTTTCTAAATTTTTCTATAAATATTATTTTTAATATAGAAAAAAATTAAGAGAATTTTATAAGTTAGTAAATAACTACTAGAATTATATTATATTTTTTATTTTTTAAAGATTATAATTAGAAATCCTATTATAAACTTTATATTCAACTTTATAAATAAGTAATAAAAAATTAGAAAAAATTAATATTTTAGAGTTTTAACTCTTTAATATATTAAATATATTTTAATATACTTTAATATATTCTTATATATCTTTATATTAATATTTTTAGTAGAATTTTCTCTAAACTAAGTTTTCTATATAGATTTTTATAAAATAATCTATAACTTATTATAATAAAGCATAATTAATTTCTATCTTAGATTTTCTATAATAAAAATATATAAATATTCTTTATAGTATAAAAGTTTCTTAGAGTTAATATTTTAGTATTTTCTTTATGAAATATCTTCTAAAATTATACTAATCTTTTTCTAGATTATTTTATTCTTGTTTTAGAGGTTTTTAATTAATTTTTTTAGTTTCTCTAAAAATAATCTTTAAAATAATTTTTTTTACTAATATAATATATACTATCTAGAAAATTATAAATTAAAAATAACTTAAAATCTTATAATATATTATATTATAGCTCTAACTTAAGAAAACTTAATAATTATTCTCTAGATCTATATAATTAGTTTCACTAGATTTATCTACAATCTTTTCTAGATCTTTCTAATCTATAAGAATAGTAAAATTATTCTAAATTTAACTTAGTTCTAACTCTAGATTACTAACTAAACTATTTATAGTTAGAGAGAGAGATATTAATAGACTTTTATAAGTTAATATAATTAAAATTATTGAGAGACATAAAGTCCTATAAGCATCAGGGGATATTTAAATAGCTTCACTGATTACCAAAAGAGGAAGTTGTATTAGAATATTGGTCTTGAGCTTAGTAATCACAAGATAAGATGAAAGAGATCAATAAGAATGATGATAAAGATAGGTTTGCTGGGGGTGCAGGCCCTTTTTATATTAAATTTCCTGGGTAGTAAGCCATAGTAGACTAGGCCTGATTAGGTCTTAGGCAGAATATTATTCATTAGCAGTGTGATCAAATAGGCTAAGCCTATTTAGGCTTTTAGCAGAACTCTAAGTATCTAAAATATATTTTAATATTTTGATATTATATAGTTAGGCTTTTTATTATATATTACTAACTAGTTATAGTAAGTAGTTAGATCTAGATAAATAACTTACTATTTATTCTCTATATTATTAGTTATCTATAATATCTATTATTTATACTTCTTAAGTCTAAACTTATAATTATACTATTACTATACTAAGTCTTATATAGATTTAGATTCTATAGAGTAACTTTAAAGAAAGTACTAGATAGTATACTAAGTAGATTAGTCTAAAAAGTTTCTCTACTTATAGTGTCTTTATTATAAGAGATAGAACTATATAAAGAGTAATCTAAAAGATATATTATAGTAACTTAGATTAATTAATTATAAAGAACTAAATATATCTTATAAATAAGTATCCTTATATATCTAGTACTTTCTATTCTTTATAGAATTAGTTTCTATCTATTATATATTCTAATCCTATTCTCTATAGGATATATTAGTATCCTTATATTATTCTTCTAATTATATAATATTAGATTCCTAATAATTATAATCCTTATATTTTTTTACTTATATAATATAGAGTTATTATATAATCTTAATATAGTTTTCTCAGACTAAGTTAGTTAGTTCTAGTTCTTCTATAATATTTATACTAGTTTCTATAATCTGTAGGGTATCACTATATTCTATAATACTTTTTAGTTAAGCTTAATAATAATAGTTATATTTAATAAGACTTCTAGTTAAAATATTTAACCAGAGAATATTTAAGTCTTTTAACTAATCTTTATATATTTATAATTATTAATCCCTATTTCTTTTTATTTTTCTTTCTAAATAATATTATATCTATAAAACTCTACTATATTTTTATAAATAAAATTATTATAATTTACTTATAAATTAGACCTAAAATCTTCTTAGTTAATAGAGATTTTTTCTTATTAGAGATATAAGATAATCTATCTATTAAATTTATCTTATCTAGATAATAATAGATTATAAAATTAAATAGTATTAGAAAAAGATACTATTATATTTATTTTCTATTAATCTTTAGTTAATTTATAAATAATTTTAAATTATAATAATTAGTTAGAATCTTAATTTAATACTAATTATCTTTAAGATATTAATACTAATATTTAAATAAGTAAATAATTATAAATATTTTTTAATCTAATATTATATAGTTTTATTCTATAAATAAAATTTTTTTATATTAGAATATAATAGAGTACTATATTCTCTAGTTATCTAGTTATAAGAGAATTCTAGTTATTCTAGAATCTAATATATTAGTTTTAAACTAAATATTTTTTTTTAGATTAAAGTAATAAAGAAAAGATACTATTAAGAAAATCTAAAAAAATTAAGATATCTTTATAGAATATTAGTTATTTCTATTTTTAAATAATTTAAATTTATTCTAGATCTATTAAGATTCTATTTTAATTAATAATAAAGTTAAGAAATTTAACTTAGGATTTATAGAAACTATATTTTAATACTTTAATAAATATTTATATATTGTATAATATTTTAAGTATAAAATTTAAGTATTTTATATATTCTTTATATATCTTTGAGAAGATAAGGATATTATTAGAATATATAATATAAATAGTATTAAGAAAATTATAAAGTATAGTATAGATATATTAGTAAGACTAAAAAGTATAACTATATATTTAAAATAGTTATATCTTATATAAAAAACTATTTTCTATTTTTCTTCTTTTAAATATAAATCTAATAGTATATATTTTATATATTAATTTTACTAAAAAATTTAGTATTAGAAAAATAGTTAAGAATCTCTAAGATAAAAGGTAGAAAATACTAGTTTTTAATAGAGATTTTATTTAATCTTTAATAATTGATATAGAGATATAGATCTTTATTCTTCTTTAGTATAAATAGGATAGAAATATCTATAAGATTTTTTAGAAAATTAGATTTAACTATTTACTAGATTTTTATTAAGATATTTTTTATAACTTTATAAGTTTTACTTATAAAAAAAGTAGATTAGATTATACAAAGATAATATATCTTCTTTAAGTTTGATAAAATAATTAGTTTTTTATATATATAGTAGTAAAATCTTAGAGTTTTATATCTTAAATATATCTTAAAATACTAATTAACTTAGAGAGAATTTAATCCTAATTTATATTTAATTTTTTTCTTTAAGAGAAAATTAGATTTCTTTAGGTATTTTAAGAACTATAAAAATATGAATTTAGTTTCTATATATTCTTATAAACTAGTAAGATTTTTTTATATATATATATTTAAACTATTATTATTTTACTATAGAATTAATATAATTTATATTTCTTAGTTAATTATATTTAATAATAATATTAAAGATCTAGATAAATAGGAATCTTTATTAACTATAATATAAGAATATAAAAACTTTTATTTAGTTTTTTAAAGATTATATATAGTAATTAGAATAGTCTATATATTATAGATAGAGATATCTTATTAGTCTACTATTTCTAAAAAGAAAGTATTATACTTTACTTACTTAAAGTAATATTTCTAGATAAATTTATAACTAATAAGATCTATCTCTATATAAATATTTATATTTATATATATCTTTATATTATTTTAGATATAAATTAGAATATAGAGATAAGTAATTATTTTTATTTAGAGTTAGAAATTAAAACCTATAAAAATTAGTTTAATTCTAGTATTTTTCCTAAGTTTCTTAACTAAATATTATTATTATAATACTAGAATCTTAAGTAAATTTTTTAGATTCTAGTTTCTAAAGTTTTTAGTAGTAAATAATATTTATTTACTTAGTAATCTAACTTACTATAGTTAAAATAAGGATTAGAAAGTATTTTATTAAAGAAACTAGATAAATTAGTTTTAGTAATAGGGATATAATTAGGATTATTTTTATTTTAAAAAAGAAATAGATAAAATCTATTTCTAAAATAAGAGAAATTTAGATTTAAATTGAAGTTATTTTAATTTAAATTTAATCTAGAACTATAAAAGTTTCTTAAATATAAATACTTAGAATTTCTTTAATTTTTTTTTTACTATTAGACTAGTTCAAAAATAAATTATTAAGTTATAGATATTTTAAGTTTAAATTTAAATTATTATTAAATAGATTATACTTTTATATTTTTATTTTATTAAAATTTTATATATTTTATATTTCTTTTACTTATTTTACTTAAATAATAAGTATATTTTTTATATTATTAGATATATAAAGTTAAATATTATTATGACTTTAATATATAATAATAAACTTATTTATTTTAAAATACCTAAAATAGATAATACTCTAGACCTATAAGATAATAGTAAAAAGTCTTTAATTTCTTATTAATTTATTATTATTATTTTTAAGATATTTTTTTATTCTTATAAACTCTAGAGTTATCTTAGAAAATATAACTAAATTAAGAGAACTAATTTCTTGATTCTTAAATACTAAATAATCTCTTAAATTTATTAATTTTAAAACTCTTTATTTTTCTATATTTTTTAGTTTTAATTTATCTATAATTTATAGGTAGACTATTTAAAAAAATTTCTATATAAATTTTAGAGACTTAAGTAGTAAGTTTTTTAAGATATATATAAATTACTAAGAATTCCTTAAAGTATTTAATTTTATACTTTTTCTTAAAACTCTCTTAATTAAGTTCTATAATATTTCTAGTTATTAGTTTACTTATAATTTCTTAGATCTATAGCTTATATAAGGGAAAAAATAATAATATATTAATAATATATCTAGTAGTCTTATAGATAGATATCTAGTCTAGTTTAGATTTAATAAAGATTCTAGATTAATCTAGAATTAATTTAATCTTAGATTATTAAATAACTAGAGAAAATATAATAGATTTAGAATAAGTACTATTATAGGAAAATATAGGATTTTAAAATATAGAGAATACTATCTTTAATTCTTAAGTAGTTAATAAAGAAGAATTAGAATTATAATAGTTACTAAGTTATTAGACTAGAGATCTATAACTAGATAAGGATATTAGATAGTAGAGATTAGATTAGATAGTTAATATATAGATTAATCCTTAAAGAGATTAAAAATTCTAAATATTTATAGAATCTTAAATATATTAGGGTTTAGGTAGATCTAAATATATAGGTAACTTAAAGAGGATTTAGTTTTAGATTAATATTAAGTATCTAAGGTATTATATACTTAGAATTCTGTAATAAATATATATATAATCTATCTAGATATATCTATCTTAACTATAGTCTTTTTTCTTTTTTAAAATATACTAGTATTAGAATATTAATAAATAGATTCTTTAATCTATTAAATATATACTAATAGTCTTAATCCTATTAGAATAGTATATCTTTATTTCTTTATCTTATTAATAGTAATAATAGAATAGTGAATTAGAGTATAAATAATTAATAGAAGTTAGTAAATTCTAAAAAATTATAAATATTATAGACTATTCTTAGTACTTTCTATATATTACTTCTATTTTTTTAGAGTTAATATATATTTCTTTATCTATATATATAATAAAACTAAGATATTTGACTAAATCTTATTTAAACTCTAACTTACTAATATTATATTATAGTTCTATATTCTTAAATTTCTAGAGTACTTTATAGACTTTCTACTAGTAATCCTTAATTAAACTACCTAAATAGATAATAATATTATTAATATAGATAGATATAAAGTTATCTAGGTACTTTTATAGAGTCTAATTAATAAATCTTTAAAATATAGCTAGTATACTAGTAAGACTAAAGAGTCTTATATTCTTTTTAAAAAGACTAAATCTTATATAGAAGGCTATTTTCTATTTTTTACCTAATACTATTTATACTTAAAAAGATATATAATAATATTAAATTTTATAAACTATCTTGTTTTTAATATATTCTATAATATCTCTTAAATTAATAGTAGTAGGTATTAATTCTTAATACTTAATTTATTTAATTCTTAATAGTTAATATAAAATTATACTTCTCTACCTAGTTTCTATATTAGTAATACTAGTATTATAGTAAATAACTTAATTACCTAAATAAAGTTCTTCTCTATTTATACTCTAGAGAGAACTATAAAGAGATAGCTCTTTAATATTATTCTAGTCTTATTTTAATAATATTTTATAATTAATTTCTATCTAATAAGAAAATAGTATATTTACTAGTTATCAGCTAAAGATATTAAGTTACTTTTAATACTAGTAAGGAAATTTCTCCTTAGTAGAGATCTTATCTTTTAGCTAAAAGATAGTTTTCTTAATATTATCTAGTATAATCTTTCTAATTTATAATCTATCTAGTATTATTATTCTATTAAATAGATACTAAATATTTTTTACTGATAGTTATTTTAATTCTAATATCTTTTTACCTATATATTATAGAGCTTAGATTAAAGAGGGTAAGCTTTAGTAAGAAGTAACTAACTCTCTTTATATTCCCTTTAGTAACCTAATCTTATCTTAGCTATACTAGGGATTTATATCTAATTTAATATTAATTTATATCTAATTTATATAATAGTTAGGATAAATAATTTAATATAGTATTTTTTTTATTCTTAAAGTTTCTTTAAGAATTAGTCTCTATTACTATTTATATATATTATTAGTTAATTCTCCTACTTTTTAATTACTATCTAAAATATTATCTAGTTATAGATCTCTAGTCTATCTCTTAGTATTTACTATTATAATTCTAATTTTTCTCTTTTAACTATCTAAGACTAAGAATAGTTCTCTCTATCTACTAAAACTCTATTTCTAAATCTAGTAAATTATACTCTAAATATATAGATCTAATTTACTCTATTTTTAATATTACTTTAGAATAGATTTAAGTTAGAGAAGTAATTAAAAAAGAACTTAGTCTAGATTTTACTAGAACTAATTAGAATCTAAATTAGGAAAGTTTTACTACTAAATCTTTATCTTCTAACTAGAGAGAAAATTACTTTAAATACTCTATTTAAGAGCTTTAAGAATAGTTCTATAAGAAAATTACTTCTAAGTAGAATATATTCTTATATTTAAAGTTAACTAAGATTAAAAAAATTAAAATTCTTAATTTTACTACTAATTTTACTTACTAAGAATAATACTTTTAGATTAATACTCTTTTAATAATCTTTTAAGAAATTTCTTATATTTATTACTCTAAGAATATAAAAATTACTAAGAATGTTTACTATTTAAAATTTTTATCTTAAAATTAATAGATTACTTTTAGTATTAAAGATTCTATAAATTCTATAATAACTACTTAACAAAGGTTTTTAATATAGACTATTAGTATTATCTTTTAATTAGATAATTTTAAAATAGATATTATTCTTAAATATAATAAACTTTAATAAAGAAATAATAAGAGTCTAATTTAGTTTTATTTTTATCTTTTGAAATATAAAAAATATATAGAATAAATATCTAAAAAAAAAGATTAATTTTAGTCTAAATTAGATAAATTACTAGTAAGAAAAATTCTATTAACTTATAGACTAAATAAAATTTTCTTAATCTAAAATAACTAAATTAATAAAGTAGAATATTAATAGAGAATTATAAGAGAGAAAAAAATAAATTAAAATTATCTATTTAGAAATAGTTTTTAGTTAACTCTAAATTAGAGTTAAAATAATAACTTTTTTTAAGATAACTAAAATAAAACTAGAAATAAGTAATTAAAATAAGATAATTTAAAATTAAATTAGAAATAAAATAAAATTAAGAGATAATTAAAGAGTATTAATAAATATTTTTAATTCTTTAGTATTAATAAAGAATATTTTTATTAAATTAACTAGAAATATAGTTCTAAAAATTATATAAAATTAAACTATCTAAATTTTAAAAATAGTAAAATAAGAATCTAAGAAACTAAGAAAATAGAATATACTTTTCTAAAAATAGAGAGAAAAAATAATAAATTAAACTTTTTATAGATTTAGATTTATAGTCTTAAATAAGAACTATTATATAATTATATATCTCTATTATAGTAGAAAAAGATATCTAAATATATACTAATTTAGATATATATACTAAAGTTAATTTAGTTAGTTATAAATTTATTATTAAATATAGTTTATAATATACTAAGTTTAACTTTTTTATTTTAAAAATAGTTAGAAAAAAGAATATATATACTTATAGTATTTAGACTATTCTTATTACTATAAGTAATTTATTTAATACTAAAAATATACTAAATTAATCCTATATTATAGTTAATAGAGATCTAAGAATTAAAAAATCTCTAGTTTTTCTTTTAAATATAATACTAATTAATTATAAAATTATATTAATTTTATAGAAGAACTATTAATAGTTTAAGACTAAAAAGTTAAAGATTAAGATATTAACTATATTATATTCTATAAAAGTATATAGAAATAAAATTTATATCTTTATAGTACTAAAGATACTAGAAGATAATTTAGTTCTTTTAAATAAAGATAAATCTAAAAATAGCTTAGATCCTAATTAAATCTCTTCTAAACTATAAGATTATATATTTATATTTAAAGTTTAGAAATCTAAGATTATATTTTTTTTTTAAAAAAAAACTAACTATAAAATTAGTCTTAAAGAGAGTAGTATACCCTCTTTTAAGTCTATTTACTCTCTTTTTTAAGTAGAATTAAGAGTTTTTTAAGAATATTTTAATAAGAATCTAGAAAATAGAAGAATTTATCTATTAAAAAATTCTATAGAAATATCTATTCTTTTTATACTAAAAAAATATAGATCTATAACTATATATTAATTATTAAGAATTAAATAAAGTTTTAATTAAAAATTAATATCTATTATCTTTTATTTTAGAGATTCTTAACTATTTTATATCTAAGCTATATCTATATAATACTCTATAGATTACTTAATATTATCTATATTATCTATTTAGATAATATTTTAATTTTTTCTAAAATCTATAATTAGTATATAAAATATATTTAATAAGTTCTTAAGTAATTTTAAAATACTTAACTATTTATTAAAGTATCTAAGTATACTTTCTTTTAGGTAGAAGTTAAATTCCTTAGTTTTATTATTAGTTATAATAGTATTTTAATAGATAAGAAAAGAGTTATAGTTATTTAAGAATAGTAATAATCTTAGATATTTAGAGATATCTAAGTTTTTTTTTTAGATTCTATAATTTTTATTATTAATTTATATACTAATACTCCTTAATTATATTATCTCTTACTAAACTCTTTAAGAAAAGTAAAAATAGAAAAAAATCTAGAATAGTAAAGTTAAATAAAAGAGAATTAGTTATATTTTATACTCTTTTTAATATCTTTAAGAAGGTATTTTTACTATATTTCTTTAATTCTAACTAGCTTATTTATATTAAAATAGATATATCTAGATTTAGTATAGCTAGAATTTTATTATAATCTAATTATGAATATTACAAATGTTACTGCTGCCTAGGCTATATAAGCCTTAGAGTGCGGGAGCTTATCTAAGTTATGCCAGTGCCCCAGGGATTACTGTGCCAGTGCTCCGGGTGTAACTATACCAGTACCCCGGGGGTTACTGTGCCAGTGCTCTGGGTGTAACTATGTCAGTGCCCTGGGGGTTACTATGCCAGTGCCCTGGTTATAACTATGCTGGTGCTACTGCTACTATGCCAGTGCTACTACACTAGTGCCTGTAGTACTAAGGTCTGATACTTAATAATACTAAGACTTAGTAATATTGCCTAAGCTAGCTAATATATATATATTATGGAATATAGTGATACCCCACAGATTATAGAAACTAGTATAAATATTATAGAAGGACTAGGACTAACTAACTTAGTCTAAGAAAACTATATTAAGATTATATAATAACTCTATATTATATAAGTAAAGAATATAAGGATTATAATCACTAGAAACCTAATATTATATAATCAGAAGAATAATATAAGAATACTAATATATTCTATATAGAATAGGATTAGAATATATAATAGATAGGAACTAATTCTATAAAAAATAGAAAGTACTAGATATATAAGGATACTTATTTACAAAATATATTTAGTTCTTTATAATTAATTAATCTAAGTTACTATAGTATACCTTTTAGATTACTCTTTATATAGTTCTATCTCTTATAATAAATATACTATAAGTAGAGAAACTCATTAAACTAATCTACTTAGTATACTATCTAGTACCTTCTTTAAAGTTACTCTATAGAATCTAAGTCTATATAAGACTTAGTATAGTAATAGTATATCTATAAGTAACTAATAATATAGAGAATAACTAGTAAGTTATTTATCTAGATCTAACTACTTACTATAACTAGTTAGTAATATATAATATATTAATTACTCTATTAATATAAAACTATAAAATTTAATTATTATAGTATTAGTAGATAACTATAGTAAAAGTAAGATATTAGTATCTATACTACTATAGACCTAGTCTTATCTAAAGAAACTAGACTTAGATAAAAAGAAGAAATTAGTATAATAAGAGAAAATTTAATAACTTAAAATTATTATTAAAAATCTTACTAAGTAATTTAAATATATAGAAGAAAGTTTTATAGTCTATACTAAAAGAACTAATAATTATATTAAATAGATTATAGAATAGATTAAAGTTATTCTACCTAATTTAGTAATTACTTATATATCTAAATTATCTAAGATAGAGAACTTTAATAAAATCTACTCTAAATTATAAGAATTCCTTACTTAAATAGATATATATCTTAATATAAATAAATCTAAGTTAGTAAAGAAATCTAATAATATTATTTTTATATTAATTTACCTAAGAAAATAGACTTAGAACTAGCTTAAACTATATATCTAGAAATATTATAAAAAGAATATTTTAGAATAGTTAACTATTATAGTTAATATCTTCTCTAACTATAATAAGTTTAAAGAATATCCAGAAAAGATATTTAGTAATATTAATACTAAGAAAATAGCTAAATAGAAATTTAAATAACTTTAATAGATAGACTTAGTATTAGTATATATAGTTAAATTTATATAATAAGTAACTATCTTTAGATAGAATAACTATATACTAATTTCTTACTATTATAAGAGACTTAAGTTATATATTAAAAATAAAATCACTAGAATTAGTAACTTTAATATAATAGATAAATTAATTAATTTTATAGTCTAGATTAATAACTAATTCTATAACTAGTAAGTATAGAAATATAAAGTTAAAGAATAGAGATAGGATTATAGATATCTATATAACTAATAGTCCTAGTCTTAATAATAATAATAGTCTAATTAGAATAATAATCTATATAGTCTATAATCTATAGAGTTTAATATAGTAAAACTTCTAATAGAGAAATAGAAATATTAGGAAAATAATAGATTTTACTTTAATTATAGTAAACTAGACTATATAGTAAAAAATTACTATAGTAAATAGAATAATAAGAAAATATAATAACTATATATAATCTAAGAAAGAGAAATATATAATATTAGTAGAATAGAAAAGATATAATAACTTTATACTATCTAGAAAAGTAAATAGTCTAAAGAGAATCTCCTAGAGAAAAACTAAATAAAAGATAAGTAGATAGTAGAATAGTTACTACTATATACTAATAAGGAAGACTTATCTAAGTAAAATATTAATAAAATTAACTAAATACTTAAAGAGATTAGATAGATCTAGAAAAGTTATAAGTAGAAAGTTAATAGGATTATTAATATTTTAGAAAAATTATATAAGAAATACTAATAAAAAAAGAATAAACTTAAAATATAGTAACTCTATACTATCTAAGAAAATAAAGAATCTAAAGTATCTAATTTAACTTAAATATTTTATAAATATATATAAAAAATAGAGGTATTACTAGAAAATATAAACTTTTAGATTTTAGTTAACTCCTAGTTTATAGAGTATAATAAATAGAAATAGTATCTATAGATTAACCTAAATATAGTAAAGAGTTAAAAGTAGACTTAGTATAACTAGAAATTTACTAACTTTTAGAAACTATTAGAGAAAATATCTAGTAAGATTTTAAAAATATCTTAAAAGTCTCTAAAATATAATAAAATCCTAGAAACTTTACTAAAAAAATACTAGATAAATTTAAAAGAAGAGTAAAAACTATAATAACTCTATAAAATAGGTAGTATAGTCTCTAGAGACTTTTATAAATTTCTTTTTAATAACTTAGATAATAATAAAGAATTATATATTACTAATATAGAAGAAATATACCTATACTATAGAGAAGACTATACTTATATTAGATATTATAACTATAATTATAATATATATATATATAAGGTAAACTAGACTATAGAGAGATTGAATCTAAGTTATTACTATAGATATAATATCTAAAGTAGAAATAATAATTTATAGTAATAGTATAGAGAAAATATATAAAAGTAGAAACTCTAATAATTTTCTATAGAGAAAATAAATTTAGTATATAAATTATAATTAACTTAGAAACTATAGGGAATTTTATAGATCTAAGACATATCTTAACTAGAAAAGTACTAACTATTAAAAAAAACTAAATTTTTTTTATTAGATTTAATAGAGAAAGACTAAGTAAGGGAATTACTTACTATACTAAATAGATTAATATAGTTATTAGAAACTATATAGAGTTAATATATTTTAATATTATAGACCTAGAAGAATATAAAATAATTTTTAGTATTTCTTAACTATATTAGTATAGTCTAAAAATTAATTAGTAAATAAATATAATCTACTTTAACTATTATTAATATATATAAATAAAATCTAGATAGACTAGAGAAGAATTACTAAATATTAAAGAATTTAGTCCTAGAATAATAAGTATCTATCATAGTCTATATAAAATTAACCCTAAATAAAACTAATAGTCTAGAGATAGAGTATTAGAAAGAATTATAGATATTAATATTCTAGTAATAATAGAATAATAATTTAATATATTAGATAATAAACTTAAGAAATATATTATAATATACTATAAATTATAATAAACTCTCTATATAATAGAGAAAGGAATATAGATATCTAAAGAGTATTAGGAGTACTAGAATATATTTAAACTACTAAAGAATAATATACTCCTAGAGTATAGTCTATTTAACTATAAAATTAGAATTAAAAAAAATAAAGAACTAACCTTTTAACCTATTTACTAGTTCTTACTATTAGAAATAAAAATCTTAGAAAGAGATATATCTATAAATTAATATTATTAGTTAGATATCTAATTATCTTTTTACTAAAAAAAGAGAGATAAGCTCTAACTTTATATAGATTACTAATATCTAAATAAAATTACTATTAAAGATTAGTACCTACTACTTTTTATTTAGGAAATATAGTATTATATTTAAAGAAATATTTACTTTACTAAATATAATATTACTAATATATATAACTACCTTAGAATTAAGAAAAATAATAAATAGAAAATAGTATTTTAGATAAAATATAGATACTTTAAATATCTAGTTATACTATTTAGACTTATAAATATATCTATTAGATTCTAATAATTTATCTTTAATATACTAGAAGAATACTTTAATATCTTTATAATAGTATATCTTAATAATATTCTAGTATTTTCTAAGATCTTAAAGAAATATATTTAGTATAATAAAAAAATATTATAAAAACTTAGAGAAACTAAAATTATACTTAAACTTAAGAAATATAAATTCTATATTAAGAAAATAGATTTTCTAGAATATATAATTAGTAAAAATAGATTTAATATATAAAAAGAAAAAGTTAGAAGTATTCTAAATTAGTTAGTATCTAAAAATATAAAGAAAATTTAATAGTTTCTAGAACTATATAACTACTATTAATAATTAGTTAATAGATTTAGAAAAGTTATAGTAGATCTTAATAAACTAATAAAAAAAAACTAAAAGTAGATCTAAAATAACTAATTAGAAATCTTATTTAATAATCTTAAGAAACTATTTATTAAATAAATAATACTTATACTAGTAGATCTAATAAAACTATATATAGTAAAAACTAATATATTAGATTATATACTTAGAGTATATCTTATCTAACTAGAAAATAATAGAAAACTAAGACTAATTATATTCTAGTCTAGAAAAATAATATCTATAGAAATTAATTATAATATCTATAATAAGAAATTACTAGTTATAGTATTAGTACTTAAGATCTAGAGAGTATATCTAGAAGAAATAAACTACTAAATTTTTATTAAGTTAGACTATAAGAATTTTATATTCTTTACTAGTATAAAAGAATTAACTAGATAATAAATTAGATAGATAGAAATCCTAGTAAAATATAATTATAGAATTAAATATTACCTAAGTATAGTTAATAGTTAAATAGATATACTTAGTAGAAAATCTAACTATATAGTAGGGATAAGAGAAACTATTCTAACTATATTTAAGATAAATAAAAATAGTTACTTTATATATAATTACTAAATTTTAGCTACTATTAGTAAAGTTAAGAATAATAACCAAATTAACTAAATTAAAGAAATTATAAAAACTAATAAAGTTATATAATTTACTAAAAATTAGATATATAAGAATCTTAAGTACTAAAATAGACTACTCTATATTTATAAGTTAATCTATATTCTATAATAACTTTAGAATAAAGTAATATAATAGTACTATAGTAATCTAGTATATAGATATATAGAAGTAAAAAAAAAATAGTAGAATATCTTTTAAGAAACTACTATATCCTAAATATATATAAAAAAGTTAGAAGATATATTAGAAAATATAATACTTACTAGTAAGATAAACTATTATAATATATACTATATAGAGAACTCTAGAATATAGAAGTATTAATCTAACTATAGAAATAGATTATAATTAACTTTATTACTAAACTATCTAAGTTAGAAAAATATAATATAATTATAGTAGTTATAGATTAATTAATAAAATATTTATATATAATACTAATAATAGAAATAATTAATATTAGAGCTATAGTATTTCTATTATTTAGATATATCTTTATAAACTATAGAATACTAGAAAAGATAATATTAAATAGAGATAAATTTTTTATAAGTAATATATAGTAATTATTTATAGATATTATAGATATTAAGTATAGACTCTCTACTATCTACTATCCCTAAATAAATAACTAAATAGAATAAATAAAATAAACTTTAGAGTAGTATTTAAAATACTATATAAATTATTAATAGAATAATTAAATAGAATTATTACTATTAGTATAATTTATATATAATAATACTATATATATAATAATAAAAGAAATCCTATTTTTTATAAACTATAGATATAATTCTTTAATAATTAGAGAAATTATTAGAAAGAAAATAGAAGTAAAAATATTATAACTTCTAGTCTTAGAAATAAAGTAACTATATCTTTAACTAGTAAAAGATATTAAATTTCTTAATTTATAGATAAAATACTACTATAACTAAAACTATTAGAAAAGACTAAATCTAAAAAAGAGAAAGAAAAGTATACTTTTTATATTAGAATATTAAAACTAAATAACTAAGTATAAAATTTAATTACTTAAAAGTAGGACTATTTATAATTAAAGAAAAAATTAGACTAGTAAACTATTACTTAAGACTTCTAAAAATTATAAAATAAATATACTCTATATTCTATATATTATTACTAAAACCTATATTAGAAAATATACTAGATACTACTAATATTAAACCTAAAGAAACTAGTAAAGAAAAATATAAAGTTAAAACTATTCTATAAAATAGATAGTATAATAATTAGTAATAACTATTTATAAAATAGAAAGAATACTCTACCTTAGAAAATATATAGGAATCTATCAGAAATCTAAGAGACTACTATTAATTAGTTTAATAGTATTACTAAAAGATAAAGTAGATACTATAAAAAAGAAAGTAAAGAAAGTATTAAAATTAATATCTAGTAATAGATTAGATAATATAAATAGTTATATTAAAGAAGAATTCTTAGATATTACTATAAAAACTTAATAGTTCTCTACTAAAGTATAATTAATTCTTTTAGAAGTAATATAAAAAGACTTAGTCTTATACTCTTTTAACTTAGACTTAATATATTTATTAGTAAAATATTATAACTCTTTAGCCTTATAATATTTAAGTTTCTCTAACTTAGTAATATCTTTATATTTATATATAATAAAATTACTAATTTATTTATAAAGTAAAGATTCCTATTATTTAAGGTATATTACTTTAGCTAAAGTAGTATAATACTCTACAATAATCTTTTATTATAACTTAACTACATAATACTATTCTATATCTATATATAAAAAAGAAGATATTATATACTTAGTCTTACTACTAGTACTAATATAAAGACTATAGTAATTAGAAAAATTAATATAAATACAGACTTTATATAGATAGATATAATACTAATAAAGGATTATAGAATAGTAGTCTTTATTACTAATCTAATTAGTAAATTCATTCTTCTTAATAAAAGTTTTGGAAAATATAGTTAGTAAAAAAAAAAAAAAAATACAAGAAGAACTTATAAATTTAAGAATCTTTAGAGACTAAAAAACCAAAGAGAAAAAATAATATTATAGAATATAGTAATACCCTATAAATTATAGAAACTAATATAAATATTATAGAAAAACTAAAACTAACTAACTTAGTCTAAGAAAACTATATTAAGATTATATAATAACTCTATATTATATAAATAAAAGAATATAAGAATTATAATTACTAGAAATCTAAGATTATATAATTAGAAGAATAATATAAGGATACTAATATATCCTATATAGAATAGGATATCCTCCAGAGAATAGAATTAGAATATATAATAGATAGAAACTAATTTTATAAAGAATAGAAAGTACTAGATATATAAGAATACTTATTTATAAAATATATTTAGTTCTTTATAATTAATTAATCTAAGTTACTATAGTATACTATTTAGATTACTCTTTATATAGTTCTATTTCTTATAATAAATATACTATAAGTAGAAAAGTTCTTTAGACTAACTTACTTAGTATACTATTAGTACCTTCTTTAAAGTTACTCTATAGAATCTAAGTCTATATAAGATTTAGTATAGTAATAGTATAATTATAAGTTTAGACTTAAGAAGTATAAGTAATAGATATTATAGATAACCAATAATATAGAGAATAACTAGTAAGTTATTTATCTAGATCTAACTACTCACTATGACCAGTTAGCAATATATAATAATATATAATCTTCTCCCCCCTATACACAAATCACAACAATTATTATCTTTAATTATTCTTAATATCATTCTTATTAATAATCACTAATCTTATATAACTACTACCTAATTAGTAGTTATTAAAGCTATTCCTAACTTTCCCTAAGCCTATTAAGATCTATTAAGTCTTATACTAATAATAAAGAAGTATAATACCTAGTTATATTTTAGTTAAAGAAATTTACTTCTATAAAGTATTATTATTTAATTTTAGATTATAAACTATATATAATAGTATAGTTATTTAAATACTAGTATTAATATCTAGAGAGAAGTCTATACTAAATTAAAGTTTTTTTAAATTATAATAATCTAAAATTATTTATATAGTAGTAGAAAATTAATAAGAAATAAGTATAATAGTATTTATACTTAATCTTATTTAATTTTATTATTAAATACTAGTTAGGAAAGACTAATTTAGTAGATAGTTTTTTTTATATACTAGATATTAAAGAATCTTTCTCTATAGTTAAGATTTTAGATTTAATTTATACTTAATTTAAGAATAAAGAGACTTTATTTATTTAAAAACTTATTATAATTAATAAATATTTTTTTTAAAAAAAGTAGTAAAATTAGTCTATATTTAATATTAACTAAAGTATTAATCTATAGAAAATTATTAAAAACTAATATCTAATTTATTAATAATTATAATCTTAAAAACTAAGAATTAGAATTTTTTATCTAAATTAGTAGTATTTTAATTATATTTTAATATAATTTTAATAGTACTAAAAAGAAGTCTATTTAGAATTTATCTATTTACTCTCTTAAACTAGATAATTTTAGTTTCTATAAAGAATTAAATTATACTTAATATATATTCTCTAAAGCTATTTATACTATAATAATAGTAAAAAATATTTTTATAGAAAGTATTTCTAATAGTCTAGAGAATCTTATTATTTATCTATAGAATAAAGATATTATAATTTATAAGTATAAAGAAACTATTTTAAGTAGTAAATTAGTTAGTAGATATTAGAAAATAAATTTAAGAGATTTACTTTATTATAATAACTATTTATATATTCTAATTTTAGATAAACTATATATTAAGTTTATTAAACTATACTATAATAATTTTTTAGTAGATTATTTTAGTTAAAATAGAACTAAAGAATTACTAAAAAAAATATTACTAAAAAGATTTTTCTTATTAAATCTAATTCTATATAAAAATTTATCTAATTTATTAATAAATTAAAATTCTAAGATACTATTTTTATAGATAATTATACTCTCTCTCTATTTTTACTTAATTTTTTACTATTTTTACTATAATTACTATTAAAAAATTAGTTAAATTTTTCTATTCTAAAATAGAGTTTAAATATAGTAATTCTAAAAGAATTATCTCTAATAAAGAACTAGTATTTATTAGTAAGTTTTAGTTAAAGTTCTATTTTCTATTTTAAGATAGATAGTTAGATAGAATAAATAAATTAAATATTAGAGAACTATTTCTACTATTTTATTAATAAATAAAGAATATATTAGTTTTAATTACTAAAAATAACTTAGTTTATAAGTAATAATATTATTAATTAGTCTATAAAGAAATCTTTTTTTAAACTATTACTTAGATATTTCTTAAAATTTTAATTATATAATAATAATAAAAAGATTAAGAAAAAGATTCTTATTACTATAGAGAAATTTAATTAATTTTAAAATATCTAGAAAAAGACTAAGAAAGTAATTTGAATTATCTAAGAATTTTATTAGAAAAACTATAATAAATAATATAAAGATAAGATTTTTTAAAAAAAAAAGATCTAGTAATACTATTAATTAAAAATCTCTATTTTAAGAGTTAACTAAAAAAACTATTCTTTTAATAAATTAGACTAATTAGAGTATTTTAAGTCTAAAACTATATTAGTTTATTAGTATATTAATTTATTTTTCTAGATAAATATAAGTAATTATATAATATTTTTTCTATATTATTACTTAAATTCTAAAATTTATATACTAGAAATAAGTCTTTAATAATATTAGATCTAGATAAAGATAAAGAATAGAAAGTTAAAGAGATATATATTAAATATATATTTTATAGAGAGAAATATTTCTATATAAAGTAAAAGAACTAACTTTCTAAATATAATAGTTAGAAACTATCTATATATATAAATAATATCTAAAAAAACTATTATTTTATTTTAGAAATAAAGAGATAAAAAAATATCTTAAAAATCCTCTATATAATACTACTCTATTTTATATCTTAATAAAATCTAGTATATTATATATAGACTAAGATATATATAATTCTAAGTTATTACTAAATAATAATTACTAAAGTTCTAAATACTCTATATAAACTAAGTTTTAGTTATTATCTAAGTATTATACTCTTTATAACTAATATAATAGTAAAAAAACTAATAATATTAGAAGATATAGGTCTAAGATCTATAGAGATTCTCTCTAGTGATATTATAGTAATCTTTAGGTATATCTTACTCTTACTTAGAGTAAAGATATATAAACTTAACTATATCTAATATTTTACTAATAGATTAGTAGATAAAAATTAATTACTAAAAATACTTTATAAAAAGAATAATTTAGTATTAAAATAAAAATATAAGAATATTTAGTAAAAAAATAATCTTATTTTTATTAGTAGTAAATAAAAATTAAATTTAAATAAGAAAAAAATCTAAATTATAAAGATTTTCCTAAATAAGACTTAGTAATTATAAAAAATTAGTAAATAAAATAAAAATTAAAATAATTTTATAAATAAACTAAATTATATCTACTATAATTTTATTAATAAATCTTATACTTATAAAATTCTAAGTTCTAAATATATAAAATATATAGAAAAGAATTATTAGAATTCTTAGATTTAAAGTTCTTAATCTAAAGTAAAATATATTCTTTATAAAACTTTTTTAATTTTTCTTATAGACTAATTAGTATAAATATTAAGTTTAATATTATTTTTAATACTTATTACTATACTAATCTTAATCTAAAATTAGAAAAAAACTAGAGATATAAAAGACTAATAATTTAGGAGTATAACTAATTACTAAAATCTTAGAATTTTAGAACTAAGACTTTTTTAAATATTACTAAGACTATAGTCTAAAAGATAAAGTATATTAATAGTCTAAGAATAAAGATCTTAAAACTAAAACTAACTAAATTAGAAGATACTAAGAGTTAGAGAGTAATTAGAATAATATTTAAATATATTATTAAGAAATCTACTATTAATAGTAAAGATAGATTCTATTCTACTTAAACTATCTAGAATAGTCTTACTAATAAACTATTCTTAAATAGAACTAGTTATTAGTATAGATTAGTAACTTCACTTATAGTAAGTATACTAAGTTTAATAAGTAGAGATTAGTATTATAAAAGATTAGTAAAGATAAAAAATTAAACTTAAAAAGATAAAGAGATAAAGAAAGAAAAAACTAAAATATTAATAAAATAGTAAATATTAGATAACCTTTAAAACTATATTTATATAAAAAATATAACTAAGTTATTAATTATTTACTTCTATCTATACTATTTATATTTAACTTAATATATATAGTTAAGTAAGATATTTAAAATTAAAAAAGAAGATAATTTTAGAATAATAAATTATACTATTAAAACTTATAGAATATAAAATAATACTAAAAATATCCTAAATTAATACTAAATTCTACTAATCCTAAGTATATATATTTATAATATTATAAATACTAGTACTAATTATAGCTAAAAGTTTATTATTTCTTTAACTAATATACTAAGTTATTACTAAAGTAATATCTTTATAAAAGAATCTGATTATATCTATCTAAAGACTATAACTATTATTAACTACTTCAAGATAGTAAAGGAAATTAGTATTCTCTTATTAACTAAAAATAATATTAATCTCTTTTTATTTAAAATTTACTTTTAAATAAATAATCTTAGTCTTAGTATTAGCTCTCTTCTTATTAGTAAGACTATACTAGTTATTATACTAACTAAGAATATAAAAGAATAATTTTCCTAAGAAATAAAAACCTTAAAAACTAGGTAGTAAAACCCTAAGTAATCTAGATATTATAAGTATCTTAAGAGATATTAGTAATAGGAGAAGTAGTTATAATTACTATACTACTATCTATAACCCTAATAGATATAGATTCCCCTATTATAATAACTCCTTTAGTCTAATAGAGTATCTTAATAAAAATTTATATATCTCTATATATTAAACTAGAAACCTAAGTTAATTAGTAGTTAAATTACTACTAAAGGGAATTACTTATTATCTAATATATATAATTTTTCTTTAGATAATTATAATAAATATAGTATACTAAAATATCTTAATTAAAAATATAACTAATATTAAATATCTTACTGATCTCTTAAAGACTAATAATATAATTAAGATACTTCTAATAAAAGTTATATATAGATTTTTAGAGATAAGATATTATAATACTATTTTTTAGATAAATTTTAGTTTTACTAGAGTTTTTATCTAAGTAGTAACCTTCTTTTTTTTAGTTATAATTTAAGTTCTTATAATCTTCTAAATTTCTTTTTCCCTTATTATAATTTTAAATAGTTCTTACTAGTATAATAGTTTTTTATACCTAAAGAATATAAACTTTAAGAGAAAGAGAGTAAGTTTTATTATTATCCTTATTCTTATATCTATTATTCTTATCTATATCTTTATCTTTATTATCTTTATCTTCTTTCTTCTTCTTTTTAGAACTATCTATTTCAAGACTAGCTCTTCTTTAATACTACTCTAAATTAATCTTAGATAACTATCTCTATATTATCTAATATAAGATATACTAGATATAGAAAAAGAAGGTATTTTATAAAATTAAGTAATAAAAGAGATTTCTAGATTTTTTCTCTCTTTCTTAAAAGATTTTTAGTTAGTTTTTATCTCTACTTAGTTTAAAGAGAATTATTTTTAAATCTAAGAAGTAAAGTTTTCTTTAATAATTTTCTAGTTTTTAGATTTTCTCTATCTTTAAATACTTTTTTTTCCTTTAAGAAGTCTATTTTTAATTTTCTTTCTCTTTAATATTTTAAGAGTTTTTTTCTTAATAATTTCTAGGATTTTTCTTATAATAAATCTTCTAATTCTTTTCTATCTTATCTTATATTAAATTCTCTAATTTAAAATACTATTAGATAGATTTTAATAAATATTATCTAGTTAAGTTATTACTCTAAGAATTATATCTCTTTAACTATAAATATCTAAAGTTAGACTTTATTAGAAGAGAATATAATTATTATAGAATTTATATTAAAGAGAGTAAATTTTAGTAAGAAGTAACTAACTCTCTTTATATTCTCTTTAGTAAACTAATCTTATCTTAACTATACTAGGGATTTATATCTAATTTAATATTAATTTATATCTAATTTATATAATAGTTAGAATAAATAATTTAATATAGTATTTTTTTTATTCTTAAAGTTTCTTTAAGAATTAGTCTCTATTACTATTTATATATATTATAAGTTAATTCTCCTACTCTTTAGTTACTATCTAAAGTCTTACCTAGTTATAGATCTCTAGTCTATTCCTTAGTATTTACTATCACACTATAGAACTAATTAAATAATTTTTTTAGAAAACTTTTTATAGATATCTATATACTTTTCTCTAGATAAGTATATTCTATCTATATCCTTAATCTATAATAGACTAAAGATCATATTATCTATCTAATTCTTAATAATATATATAAAGATAGTTTCTTACTAATATCTATAGATATCTATATTAAAATAAGTAATATAAGTAATTTATTCTTAGTTTACTACTATACTATCTAGTTATTATATATATATCTTAATATATAAGAAGTTAAGAAATTTAGTGAGTATACTATTTATTATCATATAGCTAAGATAACTATAATTAACTAGTATCTCTATAAACTAAGTTTTATTAACTATAATATTAACTATAAATAGTAGTTCTTTATTTATCTCTAATTTCTTAATTTTCTTTTACTTTTATTTATAGTTAAGAGTAGGAACTACTCTTTTTCTAACTTACTATTACTAGTAGATATATATTTAGTACTACTAGTATTATTTTTAATAATTAACTTTATTTTCTTAACTTAGGTATTTTATTCTATTTTCTTTTTAGATTTAATAGTAATATAATTTTTTTTTCTTAGTTGATCGTACTATAATATAATTATTTTCTAGCTAGAAAGCTAGAAGATAGGAATATTTAATAATATAATAATCTCTTCTTCTATATTAAAAGTATTTTATACTCTAATAATAATTCTATATTTTGTCTTTATTAATCTATTAAACTTTTTTAGCTACTTTTTAGTATTATTTTATTATTAGATAATATATATCTTAGTCTAATTAATAAAGATAGTTAGAGTCTAGTCTATCTTATTAGAGTTACTTACTCTAGTTATTTAATAAAATTATAACTTACTAATATCTAGAGTATTAATATTAGTACTAATCTTATATAGATAGCTAATTAGATCCAGAAAAATAGTAGAAATATTATAAATTATTAGTAAATTACTTATATTCTTATTTATTACTTCTAATAAGATTTATTAATTTATTTTATGTAGTTATTATAAGGTACTAGTATTAGTAAATTTCTTTTCAAATTATAGTAGAAATTATAAAAATAAGATCTCTTCTAGCTACCTTAACTAATATAGATAATATATAGTTCTTATTTTAGTATTTAGATTACTATATCTGAATATATAAAGAAGAGAAAGTTCTTTAACTATTGAATAGTTAAAAGACTTAACTATTCTCCGGTTAAATATCTTAACCGGAAGGCTTATTAAATATAACTATTATTGTTAAGCTTGACTAAAAGCCTGACTATCTGATACCAAAATATCAAAATATATTTCAGATATTTGGAGTTCTGCTAATAGCTCAAATAGGCTTAGCCTATTTTGTTACACCGCTGATGAACAATATTCTGCCTAAGGCCTAATCAGGCCTAGTCTACTATGGCTTACCGCCCAAGAGATTTAACATAAAAAGGGCCTGCACCCCCCCAGCAAACCTATCTTTATCATTATTCTTATTGATCTCTTTCATCTCATCTTCTGATTACTAAGCTCAAGACCAATATTCTAATATAACTTCCTCTTTTGGCAATCGGTGAAGATATTCAAACATCCCCTGATGCTTGTAGGACTTTCTGTCTCACACTATAAACTATAAATACTTTCTAGATATCCTAGTAGATTTATAAGTTATTGTAGTCGGGGGTAGATCATATATAACACCAAATACCTAGGCTTATATACTATTCTAATAGCCTAAAAAGACTATAATATCAAAGCTCTTACTTTAATATTCCTAGATACTAATATATAAAGGAAGGTAGGTAGTGTACTAGTATTATAACAGGATAGTGAGCTACCACCATAATATCCCGTTATATTATATTTATTACCTTAGGATCTATAGTAGGCTAATAGTTTAGTTTCTAGGAAGCTAACTAAATAAACTAGTGTAGTACCTCCAATATAGTTGTAAAGGTTAATACTTAATACTATAAACTCTACAAAGCTGAATTAGGAGATAAATAATCTTCTTACTATTAGAAT
Organism: Penicillium manginii; assembly: GCF_028828005.1. Taxonomy (NCBI): domain Eukaryota; kingdom Fungi; phylum Ascomycota; class Eurotiomycetes; order Eurotiales; family Aspergillaceae; genus Penicillium; species Penicillium manginii. The sequence goes on along the minus strand of NW_026643102.1, from coordinate 1,340,174 downwards.
AGAAAATACTACCTAATTCTAGGCAATTTATATTAGAAGTTATTAGTAGTAGGTATTTAACTTATTGTTAAAACAAGTATATAAAGCATAATTTTAGGGATACTCTAAAGAAGTAAGTTAAAAGACAATAGTAGAACTTCTGTAGTATTAAAATAATATAGTACTAATTCTAGATATAGAAATATGTATAGAATAGAAGAATAGAATATCCCTATAAAACCCCTATATATTATAGGGAATTATATATTTTAATACTTAGATAACTACCTAAATTAGGCTATTTTTACAAAAAGTAGATAAAGTTAGAAAAATATAAGAGAAAATTTAGGTACAACAAAATATAATAAAATATCAATTCAGACAAGACACTAATAGTACCTACTTCCTTAGAAAGCTCTAGAAACTTAACAACTCCCTTTATATATTTATTATCTAATAGTAGTTCTAAAAGTATCTAGTAAAGTTTATAGATACTTATATTCTAAAGCTAATTTAGACTATAGTTAGTACTAAAAGTATACAAATAAATATATATAAGTAATATCTCTAGATATTTATATAAATAATTACCTTCTCTATAATAGAGTATAGATATTAAGTAATCTAACTATATTTAAAGATCTTTATTATCTAAGAAATATTTATTCTGAAGAAAAAGAAGTTTTTATATTCTAGTATCAAATATATCTTTATATATAATGTAATTTAAACTATTAGAAGCTAAAGTAGGAACTAAATAATCTCTACTATAAAGAAACTATAGTACCTAGCTAAATATATCGGCTATATAATTATATATAGTAAAGGTATCTTTATTTAATTAATTATAGGGATAAATAATATCACTTCTCTATATAATTAAATTATTTAGAGTAATTTCTATAGTAGTATATTTACCTTGACTCTATATAAGATTTTTGAAGAGGTATTATAAGTTTTATTTTCATCGTATAAATTAGTATAATATAAATTCAAGAAGTATAGTTAAGGTATAAGGTACGATATTTATAATAGTTATTACTATATAATAGTAATATTTTTTATTACTTTAGTATTACCTAAAAAGATACCACATTTATATATTATACCAAAATAAATAGAATAGTAGACCCAGCCAGGTCCTTATAGTAGTCAATATAATGTGGCTAGAGAGCTAACTAAGAGTGCTGGTCATAATTATGCTTAATTATCATTTAGTTCTTAGCCACAAAAACTAGTTTCAGAAATCTCCACTATATAGGATAGATTAAAATCAGTTTACTATTTACTTATAAGACTTCTTTCTCAGACCCTATTCCGAAATATACTAATCCGACTTAGACTTAGCTTAGTTTTAAATACTAAATATAACAAAAGCTATTATTATATAATAAAGAACTCTATAAATTACTTATAATATTTTTACAGAGAATACTAGCATTTTATAGGCCCTAGAAGACTCTGTTTTACTCTTAGCCTTTTAGTAGTAATACTTACCGTTAAGATACTTAGGCTACTTCTGTCTAATATAGGCTACCCAAGTGTACAACTAAGAAAAAAATTATTAGTAAAAGTCCAAAGTCTTATAGAGGCTAATCTAGGCTATACTACAGTAACAGGATATAACTCTAAGTAATTATCCTAATAGCCTTTAAATCCTACCCCCCTATTATAAAATACTCTACTACCTTTTACCCTTATACTATAAAAAAATATAAGGTATATCCTACCTAAACTCTTAACTATAGCTTCAGTACAATATAAAATAGTCTCTAAAAGCTCTCTAAATACCTTATCTCTTTTTTGTTTCTCTAAAGACTTATATACTATTTTAGTTAAAGTTTAATACTATATATTTTAGGTAGATAGTATTAGTTATATTCAATAGTTTATAAAGTAGATCCTAGGGGTATCCTATCACTATTAATTTTGAGGTTAGACCCTAAATTATAAATACTAATTAAAGTAGAACTTAGATAAAACCCTCCTAACTCTCCTCTCTTCTATATCTCTATTGATATCCTACTAAAAGTTAGATTATTATTGGTCTATTTTAATACCAAATTCTCTTATTTGTTTTTTTAGCTCTTAATATTATAATAGGGATTTATACTTTATAAAAATAGTTTCTGTCCTACCTAGGAGACGTTATATAGTAAATTATAGGTCTATTAGGAAATATACTATCCTAAAGATATAGACTGTAGTGTTGTCTTAGAATCTATACAATATAGTATAGTAAAACTAAAAGAGCCTATACTAAATTAGTAGTTAAATTTAATATAGGATCTATATTAGGTGAATAGATTCTTCTACTGTAAAATAGGCTAAATAGGCTTTATAAGTACTAATAATTCTACTAAGAGCTCCTATAGCTATATAACAAATAATATATTTAATAGTAATTCTATAAGTTTCTTAAGTATCATTAAAAAGGCTATAAGTATATATCGTATACCAAGATCTATTTAATATCTTATATTTTCTAGTACCCCTATTTTCTTAGAAATTTTTAATAACTAAATCTATATATTAGCTATTTTATTTTACATATTAAGTACTGCTCCCTTAGTAATAAAAAGTCTATTACTAATACTAATAATACTAACTATATAGAAGATAATTAAAATTAGAGGAATTACTAGTAGGGTAGTTGGTGGTATTTATAGTATTACAATTATTACAGGCTTTCTTTAGCTCTTTCTCCGTCACTAGTCTAAATAGTCTAAAACTGGGAAAAATAGCTTCTTAGATACAGAATTAGTCTAGCTTATAGGTAATTTACTGTTTACTACTATAAACCCTATATTAGAACTTACGCTAGCTAAGTAGTTATATAAGTTAGTAGAGAGTAATAAATTGTACTGTAAACTGTGTAGAGATAATTACTTAAGGTCTAAGTTACCTATAGATTACTATACTCTGACTGAACTACCTTAGTAATCTTGTCAATCTTAGAAAGAAATATCTTATTGTCTTACTGCCCTACCTCTATTCCTAAGTATTCTGTAAATATAGTTAAGTAGTTAATATTTAGAGTTATTTATAGATCACTATACTCCGACTGAGCTATCTTAGTAATCTTATTAATCTTGGAAAGAAATATCTTATTATCTTACTGCCCTACCTCTATTCCTAAGTATTCTATAAACACAGTTGAGTAGTTAATATTTAATATAACTTCCTAGACTTTTATTGATCACCCTGGATTAAGAGCACTATTATATACACTTTCAAAAATTATTATAATTTAATCTATAAGTTTACCCTGTAGTCTTTCCAATATATAATATATTTTTGTTCGGTCTAATTATTTGTTACTAATATCTTTTTCTATATATCTTACGAAGATATTCTTGTATAGATTTATTTTTGAGTAATTCTGAGATATATAGTTTAATACTTCTCTGACTGATACAAGTAATGGGTATATAGAATTCTTTAAATATATGTAAATTACTATAGATATTTTTAATAGTCTTAGTTCACTATATTTTACTATCTTGGCTATTTCTCTCTATACAGACTTACTTATCCTTAGTTATTACTTAAGAGTGTGAATATTTAACAGATATAAAATTTATATTTAGGATATATCTCTAGAGTAATCAGTTTAGCTTTTTTATATTATTAACATTCTAGAAGCTCTAGACACCATATAGATAAAATATAGAAGTTAATTTTGTAATATTGTTTATATATATACTAAAATACTACTAAGAAAGGGGCTCAGAGGTAGATTAACTATAATAGGTCTAGTTTATTTTGGAAGAGGGTTTAAGAAAGAGCTCTTATAAGGAAATAGTAAAACCAATTTTAATCTATCCTATACCAATACTAGTTACAAGAATTAAAGAGAATCTCTTAGCAGTAAAGACAAATTGTAGTCTATTACTTATAATCATATCCTATTCTAAGAGTTAAGTATAATAGTACTTATATTTAGGTTAAAGATAGTATAAAGTTAACTATATAGATAATAGTATAAATTACCTAATAAGACAATAAAAAAAGATAGTAGTAAATAGAAAATGATAAAAGCCAAGAAACAAAGCATAAATTATATTATATATAGATCCTATATTATAATAAGATCTTTAAGATAAAAGAACAGAAAAGCTATTCTAGTACAAAACAAGAAAATACCCTAACCACCCTAAACCACCCTCACTATATATTTTCCTTAAAATTTACTTACTTAATGGAATTATTACTAGCAGACTTAATAGAGACTTATACTTTATAAAATTTCCCCTTTTTCTTCTTCTTAACAACTTTTATAACAGAAGGAACTAGTAGTAGCTTCTCTATCCCTATAATATACTCTAGTATATAATAATTTATAGTAGTTTACTCTAGTAAAACTAGGCTAGATAATCTAGAAACTCTATTATTTATTTCAGAGTCAATTATATTAGCTTTGTTAAAGGGTTCAGTTAAGTAATAAAAGTTAGAATCTAATATAATAGAACTTACTAGTAGTCTAGGTCATATCTTATTGTTTGAATCTAAGGATTAATCAGTATAATCATATATTTAGAAATTTAGTTCTATTACCTAGGTCTCTAATACTGATAAAATATCTATACATATCTGACTATTTTGTAAGGATCTATAATTTCTTGTTTAACTACTTTCGAAGATATTAGCTCTCCTTAGATTCTCCTAATATTTAAGTGACTAAGTCTTTAGATAGAATAACTACTCAGATCTACTTCTAATACCTATTATCTATCTTTGTATCTCTAAAGAAAGACTTAGATACAGATAAGGCTTTACTCTAAGACCGATATATATACTAAGGTAATAGAAGGTCTATACAGTCTAAAAGATAAAGTTTTTAAGCCTAGATAGCCATATATCAATATTAGATCTATACTACTTATTATAAAGCTAGTTATAATAGTAATCCAGCAATTAATGTCTATAGTAGCCCTAGCTTAACCAGTAGGTGTCCAAGATTGGGAAACTGTAATAGGATAGCTATAATATTAAGACACTAGACTTTAGGGCAGATAATCTGGGACCAGATCCTTTTAACTATAGACGTAGATCTATATTAGACTTATATCTATAGCTCTCAGCCAGACTTAGCTTTTAGTCTACTAACTAATATCTATAGTAGTCTTATAGCTATAACTATCTAAGGTCTCTAGTTTTACTTTAGTACCTATTGTAAATTATTTAATTTCTATCCCTATAATTACTACTACTAATATTTTACTACTCTATCCCGGTTACTATCATCTTATAGTACCTATATAATCAAATCTATAATTTCTTCACAATAAACTAGATTATTACCCAATATTATAAAGACAGTATTTATACTATCCTTAACCACTATATTAAAGTATAGTATAGGGACTACCTAGTATAGGTTTTTATTATAAAAAGTAATATAGTACTTATACATATTTTTTACTACTATTTTTTCCACAGAAGATAAATTAGATTGGTTAACTACTATTTAATAAACTATATAGTTCTATTCACTATTCTTATTATATATATAGAATATTATTGTTACGTTTAAAGTTTTACCTAGAGCTTCTAATTCAGACCTAACAGTCTTTTCTTAGTTTCAGATACTACTCTATTTCTCTACCTAAAATTCTGTTCTCTCTTTATCTATATATATATATATCTGTTTTAGATTAACTAGAAGTCTCTACTACCTTAATACCTATATATAGTAAAATTGTAATAGTAAATACTAAAGGACAGACTAGAGACCTATAACTAGGCAAGAATTCGGATATTAATCAAAGAGTAGGAGAATTAACTAATAATATATATAAATAGTAATAGAGACTAATTCTTAAAGAAACTTTAAGAATAAAGAAAATACTATATTAAGTTATTTATCCTAACTATTATATAAATCAGATATAAACCTCTAGTATAGCTAAGATGAGATTAGTTTACTAAAAGGAATATAAAGAGAAGTTAGTCACTTCTTACTAAAGCTTACCCTCTTTAATATGAGCCCTATAATATAAATAGTAATAAATTAGTTATACTTTCTTTATAAATATAATTTAAAGATTATTTATTATTTACAATTTAATTAATATATTAGTTTCTTTCTTCTTTATCTCTCTATCTTTCTAACTTTATCTTTTTATCTTTACTAATTTTTTATAATACTAATCTTTACTTATTAAATTTAATATACTTATTATAAGTAAAGTTACTTATCTATATTAGTAGTTAGTCCTATTTAAGAAAGTCTTAGTTCTAAAATTCTGAGATCTTAGTACTTAATTATATTCCTAAATTATTAATCTTTTATATCTTTAGTTTTTTCTTAGTCTTAAATTATATTATCTATCTCTTTACTTTAATTAAAAGTAATTTAATTCTAACTTAAGATTAATATAGTAGTAAATATTAAGAATAATATTAAATTTAATATTTATACTAATTAGTCTCTAAAAGAAATTAGAAAAATTTATAAAGAATATATTCTACTTTAGATTATGAGTCTTAAATCTAAAAATTCTAATAACTCTTTTTCATATATTTTATATATTTAGAATTTAAAGATTTATTAAAGAAATTATAGTAGATATAATTTAGTTTATCTATAAAACTACTCTAATTTTATTTCTATTTACTAATCTTTTATAATTACTAATTTTTATTTAGGGAAATCTTTATAATTTAGATTTTTTTCTTACTTAGATTAAATCTTTACTTATTACTAATAAGAATAAGATTATTCTTTTACTAAATATTTTTATATTTTTAGTTTAATACTAAGTTATTCTTTTTATAAAGTACTTTTAATAATTAATTTTAATTTACTAATCTACTAATAAAATATTAGATATAGTTAAGTTTTTATATCTTTACTCTAAGTAAAAGTAAAATATATCTAAAGACTACTATAATATTATTAAAGAGAATCTCTATAGATCTTAGATCTATATCTTTTAGTATTACTAGTTTTTTTTACTACTATATTAGTAATAAAAGATATAATACTTAGATAGTAGTTAAAGATTAGTTTATATAAAGTATTTAGAATTTTAGTAATTATTATTTAGTAATAACTTAGGATTATATATATCTTAATCTATATATAGTATACTAGATTTTATTAAGAATTAAAATAAAATAGTATTATATAGAGGATTTTTAAGATATTTTCTTATCTTTTTATTTTTAAAATAAAATAATAGTCTTTTAGATATTATCTATATATATAGATAGTTTCTAACTATTATATTTAGAAAACTAATTTTTCTACTTTATATAGAAATATTTCTCTCTATTAAATATATACTTTTTATATATTTCTTTAATTTTCTATTCCTTATCTTTATCTAGATCTAGTATTATTATAGATCTATTTTTAGTATATAAATTCTAAGATTTAAGTAATAATATAGAAAAGATATTATATAATTATTTATACTTATCTAGAAGAATAAACTAATATACTAATAAATTAATGTAGTTTTAGGCTTAAAATAGTCTAATCTATTAAGAAAATAGAGATTTTTAGTTAATAGTATTACTAGATCTTTTTTTTAAAAAATTCATATCTTTATATTATTTATTATAGTATTTCTAATAAAATTCTTAGATAATTTAAATTACTTTCTTAGTCTTTTTCTAGATATCTTAAAATTAATTAAATTTCTCTATAGTAATAAGAATCTTTTTCTTAATCTTTTTATTATTATTATATAATTAAAATTCTAAGAAATATCTAAGTAATAGTTTAAAAAAAGATTTCTTCATAGGCTAATTAATAATATTATTACTTATAAACTAGGTTATTTTTAGTAATTAAAACTAATTATTTTTATTTATTAATAAAATAGTAGAAATAGTTCTCTAAGATTTAATTTATTTATTCTATCTAACTATCTATCTAAGAATAGAAAGTAGTTAAAAAATAAAACTTTATCTAAGAATAATAATAAAATTTTAATTAGAACTTACTAATAAATACTAATTCTTTATTAAAGATAATTCTCTTAGAATTACTATATTTATATTTTATCTTAGAATAGAAGAGTTTAGTTAATTCTCTAGTAGTAATTATAGTAAAAATAGTAAAAAATTAACTATATTTTATAAGATAATTAATAATTACTAAAATTATATCTATAAGTTTTCTCTTAATCTATATAGAAAATAGATCTATAATAAAATCTATAGTTAATTTAGTAAAAGATTAAGTAAAAATAAAAATAAAAATATAACTATTTATAGAAATAGTATTTTAGAGCTTTAATTTATTAATAAACTAAATATATTTTTATATAGAATTAGACTTAATTATAAAGATTTTTTTAGTAATACTTTCTTTTTAGTAACTCTTTAGTTCTATTTTAACTAAAATAACTTACTAAAGAATTATTATTATGAATATTATACTATAAAACCCTATAACAAAATACGCCAAAGCTCCAGCTATAACAACCGATAGATGACACCTAAGTGGCACCCGTGCCGACAGCTAAGCAGCACCCATGCCGATGGCCGAGCAGTACCTATACCGATGGCCGAGCGGCACCTATGAATATTACAAATATTACCGCTGCCTAGGCTATACAAGCCTTAGAGAGCGGGTGTAACCATGCCAGTGCCCCGGGTGCAACTATGCTGGTGCCCCGGGGGTTACTGTGCCAGTGCTCCGGGGGTTACTGTGCCAGTGCCCCGGGTGTAACTATGCCAGTGCCCCAGGTGTAACTATGTCAGTGCCCGGTTGTGACTATGCCGGTGCTACTGCTACCATACTTAGCAATATTGTCTAAGCCAGCTAGATATATATATAACCTTCTCCCCCCACAATCAAGACAAGTAAGACAATCAATACAACATCAGCAAACATTGCAAACACCAATCTTCTTCTTTATCCAACCTTCACTAAGCCTATTGAGACATACAAAGTCTTAGAATTATAGTATAGTTTAATAAACTTAATATATAACTAATCTAAAACTAGAATATATAAATAATTACTATAATAAAGTAAATCTCTCAAGTTTACTTTCTAGTATTTACTAACTAGTTTACTAATTAAAATAGTTTCTTTATATTTATAAGTTATAATATCTTTATTTTATAAATAAATTATAAGGTTCTCTAAATTATTAGAAATACTTTCTATAAAAATATCTTCTACTATTATTATAGTATAAATAGCTCTAGAGAATATATATTAAGTATATAAATATTACAAATATTACTACTGCCTAGGCTATACAAGCCTTAGAGAGCGGGTGTAACTATGCTGGTGCCTCGGGGGTTACTGTGCCAGTGCCCCGGGTGTAACTATGTCAGTACCCCGGATGTAACTATGCCGGTGCTACTGCTACCATGCCAGTGCTACTATACTAGTGCTCTAAGTACTAAGGCCTAATACTTAATAATACCAAGACTTAGTAATATTGCCTAAGCCAGCTAATATATATATAACCTTCTCCCCCCTATACACAAATCATTATCATCATCTTCAATCATTCTTAATATCATTCTTATTGATAATCACCAATCTCATATAACTACTACCCAATTAGTAGCAGTTGAAGCTATTCCCAACTTTCCCTAAGCCTATTAAGACCTACCAAGTCTTATAAAGTATAACTTAATTCTCTATAGAAACTAAAATTATTTAGTTTAAAAAAATAAATAGATAAGTTCTAAATAGATTTCTTTTTAGTACTATTAAAATTATATTAAAATATAATTAAAAACTACTAATTTAGATAAAGAGTTCTAGTTCTTAGTTTTTAAGATTATAATTATTAATAAATTAGGTACTAATTCCTAATAACTTTTTATAAATTAATATTTTAGTTAATACTAAATATAGACTAATATTACTATTTTCTTTCTTAAAGTATCTATTAATTATAATAAGTTTTTAAGTAAATAAAATCTCTTTATTCTTAAATTAAGTATAAATTAGATCTAAAATCCTAACTATAGAGAGAGATTCTTTAATATCTAATATATAAAAAAACTATTTACTATATTAGTCTTCTCTAGTTAGTATTTAATAATAAAATTAAATAAAGTTAAGTATAAATACTATTATACTTATTTTCTATTAATTTTTTATTACTATATAAATAATTTTAGATTATTATAATTTAAAAAAACTTTAATTTAGTATAGACTTTTCTTTAGATATTAATACTAATACTTAAATAACTATATTATTATATATAGTTTATAATCTAAAATTAAATAATAATACTCTATAAAAGTAAACTTTTTTAACTAAAATATAACTAGATACTATACTTTCTTATTATTAGATTATAAAAAAATTCTAACTATTCTAAATCTAAATATATCTATTTTAATATAAATAAACTAATTAGAATTAAAGAAATATAGTAAAAGTACTTTCTTAAAAGTATTAAAAAGAATATAAAATATAGTTAATTCTTTATTATTTAACTCTACTACTTTAGGCTTTTTTCTATTTTTATTTCTTCCAAGAAATTTAGTAAGAAGTAATATAATTAAGAAATACTAGTATATAAATTAATAATAAAAATTATAGAATCTAAGAAAAATTTAGATATCTCTAAATATCTAAAATTATTACTATTCTTAAATAACTATAATTCTTTTTTTATCTATTAAAATACTATCATAACTAATAATAAAACTAAGAAATTTAACTTCTACTTAATAGAAAATATACTTAGATACTTTAGTAAATAATTAATTATTTTAAAATTACTTAAGGACTTATTAAATATATTTTATATACTAATTATAAGTTTTAGAGAAAATTAAAATATTATCTAAATAGATAATATGGATAATATTGAATAATTTATAGAATACTATATAGATATAGCTCTAAAATATAGTTAGAGTATTAGTAAATCTAATAGATATTACTATATACTTAAAATATCTATACTAGATATAAAATATAGTTTTCTATTTATTACTCTTTTTAATTTAGATATAATAGTATCTATTTTAGATATCTATTTTACTAAAGTACTAAATATCTATAAGATAGTTAAAAATCTCTAAAATAAAATATAATAGATACTAATTCTTAATTAGAACTTTATTTAATCCTTAATAATTAATATATAACTGTCACGGGATTCAAAGTATACAGTACCCTAGACGTTTGATATCGATCCGTACTCGAATCCCCTTCGAGCCACCTATATATTGAGGCCCACCCGAACCCTAATATATTTAAGATCCCACAAGTATTCAGGATTCTTGATCTTGTCAAGAATTAGTCTATATATCAACTATCCAATCTGATCTCTACTGTCCGATATCCTTACCTAGTCATAGGTCTCTAGCCTAATAACTTAGTAACTATTACAATTCTGATTCTTCTTTATTAACTATCTAAGGATTAAAGATAGTGCCCTCTACATATCAAAACCCTATATCCTCCCATGATAGCACTTATTCCGAACCCGCTACACCTCCGGCTATCTAATAGCCTAAGGTTAAATCAATCCCAGATCAACCTAGAACCTCTATCAAACCTATACCGGACCAGATACCTACCTATAAGACTACTAAATATATTATTAATATATCACTATTCTCTCCCCTATATAGGATATAGATCTGAGGAATCGTAAGTAAACTAATAACTAGAAGTATTACAGAACTTAATCAAGAAGGTCTTAAAAAGAAGAAGCATAAAATTAAATATTTTAAAAAATTTCTAGTAGTTTATATATATCTTAAGGAACTTACTACTTAAGTCTCCGAAATTTATACAGAAGACTTCTTAAATAACCTACCTATAAATTATAGATAAATTAAAACTAAGAAGTACAAGAAAATAGAGAGTTTCAAAATCAATAAATTTAAGAAATCATTCAGTATTCAGAAGTAAGAAAATTAGCTCTCTTAACTCAGTTATATCTTCTAAGGTAACCCTAGAATCTATAAAGATAAAGAGATAAAGATCCTTATAGGAGTTAAGTATTTTAAGTCTAATTATAAAAATAATTAGACTATAGAAGAAAGATATCTTAAGGACAACAATAATAAATATCTTAGTAGCTAGAAGTACTTTAAAAAGTAGACTCTTACTCTAATATATAATAAAAATACCTTTACCGGAGAAGTTAGTAATAAGATAGAGTACTATTACCAGTAAATTAATAAGAAACTAAAGACTTTTTACTATTACCTTACAGATCTAGAGTATTATCTACCCTAGATATCCTAAGATAAATAAGCTCACTATTATATATTAAAGCTACAGTAGTGGTTAACTCTATATATCTAATAATATACTAAGGATATACCTACTACTTAAATAGAATAGATAGAAGAAGTATAAAATATATAGGAATTTAATAAAGTAAAAGCACAAAAGTATAATCTATTTAACAATAATTTAAATTTAAGTTTAAAATACCTATAACCTAATAACTTATTCCTAAACTAGTCTAATAGTAAAAAATAAGATTAAAGAAGTTCTAAGTACTTATGCTTAAGAAGCTTTTATAGTCCTAGATTAAATCTAAATTAAAATAACTTTAATTCAAATCTGAACCTCCCTTATTTCAGAAACAGATTTTATCTGTTTTCCCTATGGAATAAAGACAATTCTAATTATACTTCTATTACTAGGACTAATCTATCTAGTTTCTTCAATAAAATATCTTCTAAACCTTATTTTAACTATAGTAAGTTAGGTCACTAGGTAAGTGAATATTATTTACTACTAAAAGCCCTAGGAGTTAGGATCTAGAAAGTCTACTTAAGACTCTAGTATTATTATAATAATACTTAATTAAAGGACTTAGGAAAAGGATAGGAGTTAAACTAGCTTCTATAGATTCTAACTCTTGGCCTTAAGTAGGAATAGTTACCTACTTCTATATTCTAATCTATATTTAAAATAATATTAAAATATATATAGATATCAATACTTATATAGAGATAGACCTTATTAGTTATAAATTTATTCAGAAATATTACTTTAATTAAGCTAAATATAGTACTCCTCTTTTAGAAGTAATAGACTAATAAGATACCCCTACCTATAGTATATAGACTATTCCAATTACTATATATAACTCTAGAGAAATAAGATAAAAGTTTTTATATCTCTATATTATAATTAATAAAGATCCTTATCTCTCTAGATCCTTAATACTATTATTAAACATAACTATCTAAAAGATATAAATTGTATTAGTACTATAGTAGAGATAATAGTAGTTCAAACATAAAAAGAAAGTAATAGAATAGTTAAAATCTTACCAGTTTACAAAAGTATATAGAAACTAAACCTATATCTTTATAGTCATTAAAGTACCTAAAGAAATTTAGCTTTCCCTAAAAGATAAAAAGGAATTAGCTAAGGATTAAAAGTAAATCCCCCCCCAAATTAATAGTATTTTAAGATATATTTAAAACTTAAAATTCTAAGATTATACTACTACAAAAAAAGACTAATTACTTAATTAAACTTAAAAAAGATATATTACCTCTATACAGTCTAATCTACCCTCTCTTATAAGCAGAACTTATAGAGCTATAGAAGTATCTTAACAAAAAATCTAGTAAATAGTTAAATCTAACCTTCTAAGAGTCCTACAGATACTTCTATTCTATTTATACCAAAAAAGGATAGAGACCTATATCTCTATATTAACTATTAAGAGTTAAATAAAGTCTCTATTAAAAATCAGTACTCTCTATCCCTTATCTTAGAGATCCTTAACTACCTTTCTAGTACCAAAATCCTTAGTAAGATTAATATATAAGATATATATTATCAGATTTATATTTAAAAAGGAAAAGAATAGAAAATAGTATTCTATATAAGATATAGCCATTTTAAATATATAGTTATACTCTTTAGTCTTACTAATATACCTATAATATTCTAAAGTTATATCTATACTATACTCTATAGTCTCCTCAATACTATTTATATTATATACCTTAATAATATTCTTATCTTCTCAAAGATATATAAAGAATATATAAAATACCTAAGTCTTATACTTAAAAGACTATAGAAGGTATAACTATTTATTAAAATATTAAAATATAGTTTCTATAAGTCCTAAGTTAAGTTTCTTAGCTTTATTATTAATTAAAATAGAATCTTAATAGATCTAGAACAAGTTTAAGCTATTTAAGAATAGGAATAGCTAATATCCTATAGAGATATTTAGGTCTTTCTTAGATTCTATAACTTCTACTAAAGATTTATTAAAAAATACTTATTAATTATATTACTACTTATAGAGCTTCTTAAAGAAAGTAAAGATAGAAAAAAACTAAAAAGTATTAAGCTAAATAATAGAAAATTAAAGGTATTTTAAAACTTTCTCAATACTTTCTTAATAGTATCTCTTCTCTATTACTTTAATCCAGAAGGGCCTATCCAACTTAAAACTAATATATTAGATTTCAGAATAACTAGAATCCTCTTATAACTAGATAACTAGAGAATATAGTACTCTATTATATTTTAGTCTAAGAAATTCTTACCTACAGAATAAAACTATATAATACTAGATTAAGAACTATTTATAATTATTTATTTATTTAAATATTAGTATTAATACCTTAAAAAGAGCTAGTATCAGATTAAGATTCTAACTAATTACTATAATTTAAAACTCTTTATAAATTAACTAAAAATTAATAGAAAATAAATATATTAGTATCTCTTCCTTACCCCTTTTAATTTTATAATATATTACTATTTAGATAAGATAAATCCTATAGATAGATTATCTTATACCCTAGGGGAAGAGAAAGCTCTATCTATAGAGAAGATATTAGAGCTAATTTATAAGAGGATTATAGCTAAATTATTTATAAAAGTATAATAATTCACTATTAGTATAAGACTATCTAGAGAGAAAAGTAGAGAGAAGTAGGGATTAATAAGTATAACTATATTAACTTATAGAAATCTATTATAATCCCTCTCTTTAACTATAAGTAGTTTAGTTAATAATCTAGAGTTAGAGCCAAACTAAGTTCAAAATAATACTACTATCCCTATAGATTAGAAAAATCTAGAGAAAACTATAGATAAGTCTAGTAAAGTTAATTATTTAGATCTAAAAAATAATAAAGAAGTTTTCGTAAGTTAGAGCTATAATATAACTAAGTTTCTCCTAAATCAAAGCTATAATATAATATATTATAAAGTTTTAAATTACTCTTAATTTATATTTCTTTAAATAGTATTTACTATAACTATAAATAAAGATCTACTTATAGATAAATCCCTAAAAAAACTAAAAAGATTAATTAAAGAACTCTAAGATAAAGATAAAATAGTCTAGAAAAAGATTAATATAACTCTAAAAGATATTCTATAAGGAAAGTATTAGAGTATTAACTCTAAGAAACTTTTATACTATAAAGGATATTTATATATTTCTATTATAGAGAATCTAAAGTAAAAGTTAATTAAACTCTATTATAATAAATAACTTATAGATTATTTTAGAAGAAATTATATAGAAAAATTAGTTAAAAGAAAGTTCTACTAGGAATATCTATCTAGAGACGTACAAAAATATATCAAAATATACTTAATATACTAGAGAGTTAAAGCTCTAAGATATCGACCTTATAGTAAATTTTAATCCCTTCTAATTCTCTATTAACTATTTATAGAGCTAAGTATAGACTTTATAATAGAACTTCTAATTATAATCTTTAAAGAATAAGAATATAATATAATCCTAGTAATTATCTACTAACTTACAAAATACTCTTAATTCCTCCCTATATCGATAATAATATCTATAGGAAATCTTACCAAACTTTTCTTTAATTAAATTAAACTTAAATATAGAAATCTAAAAAGAATTATATCCGATTAAGATCCTATCTTTATAAGTAGATTCTAGTTATAACTCTACTACTACTTAAAAATTAAACTATAATTCTCTATAGTATTCTACTCTTAAACTAATAACTAGATAGAAAGACTTAACTAAGTTCTAGAAGATTACTTTAGGTATTTTATTAATAGAGAATAATTAAATTAGACTTAACTTCTTAAAATAGCTTAATTTATATATAATAATACTATTAATATATCTACTAACAAAACCCTCTTCTATATACTACTAGAATATAATCCTAACTTTTAAGTCTAAGCTCTAAAGAAAACACTTAAGAAAGAAACCCTAAATACTAAAGAACAGATAACTTACCTTTAAAATATCTAAGAAGAGACTTTAAAAAAACTTCAAATCACATAAGAAATATAACAGAAGTTGTACAATAAAAACTATAAACTAAAAGACTTTAATATTAAAATCTTTATATCTCTTTTAACAAAGAATATCTACTTTAAAGCTAAAGAAAAGAAACTATCTCCTTAATAAATCAGACCCTTCTATATCCTTACAAAGATTAGCATATAAGTATACTATATTATACTACTAAAAAAGTACTTAAGATTATATAATATCTTCTCTATCTCTCTTCTTAAGCTATAGAATAGCTAAAATAAAGATAATTTACTAATACTAATACCTAAACTTAAAGACAAAAAAGAATAGAAGATTAAAGAGATTTAAAATAAAAGAATATTTAACAGAATTTTATATTACTATATTAAATAGACTAAATAACCCTTAGAATATAATTAATAGGAATCTATAGAGTACCTAGAAAATATAAAAGATATAATATCTTTATTTAGAAAGAAGTAAACCTAAAAAACTATCTCCTAATAATAATAAAAAACTACTAGAATCCCTTTAAACTATACCTAAATTAACAAAAAAAAAAAAAGAAAACTACTCTATCTAACTCCTACTAAATAAAAACATATAGTTATAAAAGAGAAGGATAGATAAGATAAAGAAAAAGAGACTACTATAGAAGTAAGTATTAATCTATAAGTACTTCAATATTAGTAACTATAGCTATAATAGCAGAAGTTAAACTAACCCCATCTAGAGCTATATTATATTAATATCCTATAGTAACCTCTAAGAAAAAGACTTAAATAGCACTCTACTAAAGATTATAACTAGTATCACTAATCTAGAATTATAGAAAGTTACTAGGGTACCTAGGGGGGATAAGCTAGAGATAAGTTAGCCTTAGTATTCAATTCCTTCTGATATTTAGTAATAAACCCTATATAATCAGCTATAGTCTAATCAGTATTTCTTATATTAAAGTATAGATTATATATAGAAAGATAGACTAAGATTATCTTATAAAATAATATTAGAAGACAGAGAGATCCTAATATAGCTACTTCCTTACTTACTATACCCTATATAGATATAGTACCTCTAGGAGCTATAGTAGTAGTATTACCAACCTTAACTTTATAAGCCTAGATAAAGATTAACTAAAGTTAATATAAATCACTATAGAGTCTATAGAGTAGCTAAAACAGATTAGTATTAAATCAAATACAAATCAGAAGAGTATTATACCTAGAAATAAGTCTTACTTTCCTCCTTATAGAGAGTATAAGTAATCAAATTCACACAATCCCAATCATACTTAATTAAAGGAACAGTATCTATAGAAGTATAAAGAGCTATTTCTGTAATATACTTCATACAGAACATAAAGGAAGGATAGGGGATTTGATTATAAAGAGGATAAAGACTAAGATTAGTACTTATAATACTTCTAGGGCTAGATCCTCTATCTCTATCTCTATCTCTATCTCTATTACCACCCCTAGTTCTACCTCTAATACAACCTTTATCTTTCCAATAACTTCCCTAACTCACAGCATCTCTAGTACCACTAAAGAGACTAGTAGTAGTAGCAGAAACCAAAGCAATAGTAGTAGGAGTTAAAGCAATAGTAGTAGGAGCCGGAGTAACAGTTAATATAACAAAAAGATATTAAAATAAGGATAATTGGAGAGATAAAGATAAGAGAAATAAGGACAGAGAGAGTTATAAGAGGATAGCTTTTATTGTAAGATATTAAAGAGAGTATATTACTTTATTTATATCTACGTATAAACATACCCAATTAGGAAAGGCTTTAAGGTCTTTAACTAAGGGTGATACTATTATATTTAAATCGTTTAATCTAATTCTTACCTTTATCAATAGTCGAGCCAACTATCTATAAAAGGGGAGGATAAATTATTACAGGATTCAAAGTATACAGTACCCCAGACGTTCGATATTGATCCGCACTCAAATCCCCTTCAAGCTACCTATATATCAAGGCCTACCCAAACCCTAATATATTTAAGATCCTATAAGTATTCAGGATTCTTAATCTTGTTAAGAATCAGTCTATGTATCAACTATCTAATCTAATCTCTACTGTCTGATATCCTTGCCTAGTCACAGGTCTCTAGCCTGACAACTTAGTAACTATTACAATAACTATAAATCTCTATTTTTCTTTAGTATCAAAAAATAGATATTTCTATAAAAATTTTTAATAGATAAATTCTTCTATTTTCTAGATTTTTATTAAGATATTCTTAAAGAACTCTTAATTCTACTTAAGAGAAGAAATAAATAGATCTAAAAAAGAGTATATTACTCTCTTTAAAACTAATCTTATAGTCAATCTTTTTTTTAGAAATATAATTTTAGATTTCTAAACTTTAAATATAGATATATAATTCTATAGTTTAAAAGAGATTTAATTAAAATTTAAAATATTTTTAGATTTATCTTTATCTAGAAAAATTAAATTATCTTCTAGTATCTTTAATACTATAAAGATATAAGTTTTATTTCTATATATTTTTATAAAATATAATATAGTTAATATCTTAATCTTTAAATTTTTAGTCTTAAACTACTAATAGTTCTTTTATAGAACTAATATAATTTTATAATTAATTAGTATTATATTTAAAAAAAAAACTAGAGATTTTTTAATTCTTAGATCTCTATTAACTATAATATAGGATTAATTTAGTATCTTTTTAGTATTATATAAGTTACTTATAGTAATAAAGATAGTCTAAATACTATAGATATATTTCTTTTTTCTAACTACTTCTAAGATAGAAGAGTTAAACTTAGTATATTATAAATTATACTTAATAATAAACTTATAACTAATTAAATTGACTTTAGTATATATATCTAAATTAGTATATATTTAGATATCTTTCTCTACTATAATAAATATATATAATTATATAATAGTTCTTACTTAAGACTTTAAGTCTAAATCTATAGAATTTAGTTTAATTTATTATTTTTTCTCTCTATTTTTAAGGAATTATATTCTATTTTTTTAATTTCTTAAATTCTTATTTTACTATTTTTAAGTTTTAAATAGTTTAACTTTATATAATTCTTAAAACTATATTTTTAATAAATTTTATAAAAGTATTTCTTACTAATACTAAAGAGTTAAAAAGACTTACTAATATCTTTTAACTATTTTTTAGTTTTATTTTACTTCTAATTTAATCTTAAATTATCTTATCTTAGTTACTTATTTCTAATTTTATTTTAGTTATATAGAGAAAAATTATTATTTTAACTCTAATTTAGAGTTAACTAAGAACTATTTCTAGATAGATAGTTCTAACTTATCTTTTTCTCTCTTATAATTCTCTATTAATATTCTACCTTATTAATTTAATTATCTTAAGTTAAAAATTTTTTACTTAGTCTATAAATTAATAGAATTTTCTTTACTAATAATTTATCTAATTTAGACTAAAATTTTTTTTTCTTTTTCTTAGATATTTATTCTATATATTTTTTATATTCTAAGAAATAATATTAAAATTAAATTAGATTTTTATTATTTTCTTATTAAAGTTTATTATATTTAAGAATAGTATCTATTTTAAAATTATCTAATTAAAAGATAATACTAATAGTCTATATTAAAAATCCTTTCTAAGTAGTTATTATAGAATTTATAAGATCTTTAGTATTAAGAGTAATCTATTAATTTTAGAGTAAAGATTCTAAGTAGTAAATACTCTTAGTAATCTTAGTATTCTTAAAGTAATAGATATAAGAAATTTCTTAAAAAATTACTAAAAGAATATTAATCTAAAAGTACTATTTTTAGTAGATAAACTTAGTAGTAAAATTAAAAACTTTAATTTCTTTAATCTTAGCTAGTTTTAAATATAAGAATATATTTTACTTAGAAATAATTTCTCTATAGAGCTATTCTTAAAGTTCTTAAGTATATTTCTTAAACTCTAGAAATTTATTTAGTTTTTACTACTATATAAACTATTCTTAAATTTACTTTTTAATAAAGTATTTAAAATTATTTCTTTTCTAGTTAGAAAATAAAGGTTTTTTAGTAGTAAAACTTTCTTAGTTTAGATTTAAATTAGCTCTAATAGAATCTAGAGTAGATTCTTTCTTAACTACTTCTTTAACTTAAATCTATCCTAAATTAATATTAAAAATAGAGTAAATTAGGTCTATATACCTAGAATAAGATTTACTAGATTTAGAAGTAAAGTTTTAGTAGATAGAGAGGGCTATCCTTAGTCTTAGATAGTTAAAAGAGAAGAATTAGAATTATAATAGTAAATACTAAGGGACAGACTAAAGATCTATAAATAAGTAAGACTGTAGATAGTGATTAAAGAGTAGAAGAATTAACTAATAATATATATAAATAGTAACAGAGACTAATTCTTAAAGAAACTTTAAGAATAAAGAAAATACTATATTAAGTTATTCATCCTAACTATTATATAAATCAGACACAAATCGATACCAAATCGGGTATAAACCCCTAGCATAACTAAGACAAGATTGGATTACTAAAGGAAATACAAAGAGAGTTAACGTAATCCATGGCCGAGCTGGCTACATGGCCGAGCTGGCCACCCACCCCCATTGCAAAATTTCAAAATTAATCATCTTAGCTAATATATATTAATTTAACTAGATAATACAATTTTTATATAAAGTAATCCTATGTTCTGTCACTCTATATCCACTATAGGTAGGAGGAGCCCTCCTAGCCAGTTGAATTGGCTAATTAGGTAGGTCGATCTGTTTATACAATACTACCTCATTAGCTTCTATAGACTTATTTAGTTTTTAAACTAGCTATAGGCCCTCTTTAATCGATAGGCCCTCTTTGTGAGTAATCTGCCTAGTCGAACGAGTGTGCTTTTAACGTTTCTTTTTATTTACTGCGCAAAGGTTTGTATTATCCTACATTAGTAATACAGCGCTATGTAACGATAGATAGGTGCCCTTGATAATCTGATTAAGTATAAATTTTAATAGTATAGGCAGGCTATATAATCACTGTCTTAGAAGCTCTTTAAGTATAGAAACTTACTTTTCTAGTTGAATTACTGTTCTAGGTATTTTTAGTATAAATTAGCTAGATCTACTACTTAGTCGGCTTAATAGTGGTGAAGGTATTTGGAGAGAAATATTAAGTTTCAAAAGTACTCTATCAGTATTAACTAGTATAATACTAGTAGCTATGAAGCTGTTTTGAATAATATTTAACTAAAAAGTTTCTACTCTTACGTATAGATAGTCTATAAGAAAATCAAGTTTATTAATATAATTATAGCTAGTATAGACTAAATTACTTATAAAGCTACTATAGATATACTTTAGTACTATAAAGTACCCAATATTAAGTAGTTAAAGTAAGTATAATAAATATAAAAGTATATAGACTAGTATAATATTATTTTTAGTACAGATTTAATCGAATTAAGGTATAAAATAGCTACTGTATCCGTTAAGGATCAATAGCCAAAATCGCTCTTGTATATATAAATTAGTATACAGAATAAAAATCTTTTGGAGCTAGTAAAGGCTAATTTTATTAGTAGTCTAGCTATTATCCGATACTTTAATTTACTAATCCCTAGAAAGATTTAATAATTTAAACTAACTAGTAATATAAACTTAGCCTTTAAATATAATACAGAGCAGTAGCGAATAGCCATCAGTATATATTATTTCGATTGTAGTAACCTATTTACAATTTCCTAGCTATAGAATTGATCACCGACTATAGTATTCTACTTATATAACCACCTTTTACAATAATATAAGATCTATCGCAAATCCAGTCTTATCAAAGTTATAGATATCCTCCGGTTGGATACTGTTCTCATTAATTATATATTGTACTGTCAAAAACCACTCTTTTATAGACTTTAGATCCTTATTAAGAGCACGCTAGTAGTTATATCGCTTTAAAAAGTGTAATCGAAACTTATCACGCCGTTTCACAAAGGTTGATACCTAATTAATACTAATAGTTAATAGGGGGGTTGTTCCATACGCTTTAAGAAGAATATTAGCCATCTTTCGTATAGTAGAAGGTCTTGGCGCTACTCCACGTAAATCTATAGAGATAATCCACTTAGTAAGCGAATCCTTTTCGTATGGAGTTAACTTATAGCCATTTGGGTGTGTATCAGTACGTAAGACTGTGCTATGGGCACGTATCTGTAAGGTAGAACGCGATATAGTATAGAGCTTCGCTGCTACGCGAATAGATTTGATACAGCCATTTTTTATATCATCAAGGGCTAATAGGATCTTGCCCTCCTGATTGGCCGATTTCTGCGAAGATGCAGTGCGAATTGGTGGCATGGTAGGCGGTTGAATTAGGTAGGGTGGTAGGAAGACGCGATTTTGGATGGGGTGGCCAGCTCGGCCGTGGATTACGTTAGTTGCTTCTTACCAGAGCTCACCCTCTTTGACATAAGCCCTGTGATATTATAGTAATACTAAACTATTATATCTATTTAGTATAGTAGCTATTTAGTTTATATGATGAAAGCTAAATACTATATAGTTTAGTAGTATATACTGTATAATTATAAAGAGTACTAAGATATTTACCTTGGTTTCTAACTAAGGTTATTATAGTAGCTCTTATACTATTCTCTAAATTATAACTGTTAGTATATATAACTATAATATTTAGGCCAATCTAGCCCTAAAGAATTTAACTATATTCTTTAATAGTAGTAATCTTATTAGGGGTAACCTAGGTAAATAGTAGTTTCTACTATAGAGATATAATAAAAAAGAGGATCTACTGTAGATAATATACTTAAATACTAATCTTGATATAGATATAGTGTTCTAAATACTATAGGGGGGATATGATAGGTAGTAGTAAGGGGTAGGTATACCTTAGTAATAGTAGTAATAGTAGTAGTAATAGGATAATAACTTATAACCTAGGACTGGGAAGCCAAAACTCTAGCTCTGGGGATAGTGATATTAGCACCTAAGACAGCTATTATAGGGATAACTATAGTAGTTATAGCTATAATAGTAGTAGTAGTAATAGTAGGGATAAGGATAGTAAAAGAATAGTACTATTATATATAGTGATAGATAGTAGGTCTAGAATATAGGTATAGATATAGAGATCTCTATAGATAGTAGGTCTAGAATATAGGTATAGATATAGAGATCTCTATAGAGAGTATATATAATTAAATATTAAGGGTATCCAGAAATATAGTTCTAAATATACCTATAATCTAGTATAGTACCTAGTACTAAATAAAGTATACTACTTAGTTCTAATTCTTCTCAATAGTAAGGGACTTATAGATATCTTTAGTATATTATACTAAATTTCCAGATATAATCTATAGTAGTAAGGCTATAATCTATATCCCATAGAGATATAGGATAGTAATACCCTAGACTATACTAGTAATTAGACAGAGTATAATAGTTAATTAGGTAGCTTTTTTATAATAGTCAGTTATATAGATTTTATTAGTGAGTCACTAATTAATTAGAATACTAAGATACTTGATTAAATTAGATAGTTCTACTACTATATTCTTAGGATACTTATTACTACTTAGAAACTACAGTAAGTTTTTAAGTCTAAAAGTATAGTTTCTCTAATCTTTCTAATAGATATAAAGAAATCTATACTTATTAGGAGTAAACTAGAAGATATATTAAAAAGTCTATTAATTATAGATCTAGTATAGTTATTTAAGATAATAATAGTTCTCTATAGTTATTATACCTTCCCTATATTATAATAATAATTTTATTAATATAATTAATTACTATTATAGTATAATCTTTAGATCTAATATCTATTAAGGTAATAGATATACTAGTTTTAGTTCTACTAGTTTCTAGTTTCTTAATAAGATTAGAGTTAAAGAGTAGGTATAATATTAGGAAGAGAGATAAGCCCTAGAGAATACTTATAGTAACTAACCCTATTTTACTAGGGTCTTTCTATAATATTATTTTTGTTTTCTACTCTATTAAGAAACTAGTTATTCACTTGACTATTACTTTATAAATATTATACTTATATAGATAGAATATATTATTAAAGACTTTACTAGTATCTAGTACTAGTACTATAACTACTAGATATCTCTTATACTATATTTTATAGACTCTCTTATATATTAGATATAAGATATAGTTATAGGAATAGCTAATTCTATTCTTAGAATATATTTATAGTAATAAGTTATAGGTTTTAACTAGTTAATATAACTATATAGTAGTTACTAATTTATAGGTCTTACTAAGAGTAGAGAGTAATTAGATAGAATAATAAGTCAGGTACTATATAATTGGTCTTTTAGGACTTTCTAATTACTATTATAATAGATTCTTAAAAGTATTTTAGGAGCAACTATACTAAAGATAGATATTCAAAAGATCTATTATAAAGTCTATAATCTCTAGAATCTAGATAGTATATTGAAGTATAGTATTTAGGATTCTATTAGACCTAGGGACCTTATAAATTATAGTATATTTAATAGTATATTTAATAATATAATGAATTTCTTTAGTAGTAATTAGAGAAATATTAATAGGGTCTATATAGTAATAATCTTTAATAATAGATAGATTAACTTTAGGAACTATAGGAAAGAGAGTATTGTAGAAAAGAGTTATTTTTTTAACTATAGTAATATACTCTTGGTCTAATTCTAATAGGTCCTAGCTTTCTAAGACTTTATAGTAGTAATGATAGTAGTAATAGTTTTAACTTATATAATCTATATTTACTTAATATATTATATATTATTAATATAGGTATTTTTACTAGTAGTATGAATATAGAGATTCTTTTTAATAGTATTTTTAGTATCTAATTTGATATAAATCTATTTCCTAAAGATATAGTTACTTAATACTCTATTATTATAGTCCTAAGGGATATATAGTAGAGAGTAGAATTAAGTCTAGCTTACTATAGGAATTTAGCTTACTAAGATAGTCTAGTAAAGTTTTCTAGAAATAGTAACTATAGTAGTAAGATTAGGATAATCTCTTGAGGTATTGATACTAAGATCTAGACTATTAGGTACTAGAGAGAGAGAATATTACTATTATTATAACTATTATTAGTAGGGATACTATAAATCTTTTATATAAATATATAGTACTCTTATAGGTTCCTAAAGTAAAACTACTAGACATAGGCTAATTAGTCCATATAGATAGAGTAGATTTAGTAGAATATAAAATAGTAGATATTCTTCTTATTAATACTACTTTTATATAAGTAGTAAATTTAGTAATCTTAGAGTTATAGGTATAATAGTAATCGTTAATAGTATAGTCTTATATATAATAGATATATACTTTAGGTCTTCTATATATATAGATAATATATCTATAGATTTAGTATTAGTAATATTACTATAAATATTAACTATTATTATAATAGTAGTAAGTATAATTATGGTTATTAAAAGTTAGGCTCTTAGTAACTACTTAGTTAGTACTAACTATATTATTAAACTTAACTATTAGATTAGTAGTCTCTGATCTTATCTTCTCTATCTTCTAGTATATTATAAATTATACTGTTTAGATAATATAGACTAGATAGAGAAGTAGATACTTTATATTCTCTAATAGAATACCTATAGATTCTTTTCTAGGGAAAAAATAGTATAGACCTCTTATATGATAGTAGTATATATAGATTCTTAGTCTAGTATCATATTTAAAGATCTAATACTATTCAGAAATTTTAATAAGATAAGTAATATCTTAAAGCTAATTAGTCTACAGTAAGATATTACTACTAGGTAAGACCTACTCTATAGATATATAGATAAGTATATTCTAGCTAAACTTACTCTTAATTATCTACTATATATAGTATACTATCTCTTACTTACTATCTAGATAGTATAGAGAGTTTATAATCTAATAGTCTATCTTATAGATAATTAATTATAGGTCTTTTTAAAAAATAGGTATAATACTATTACTACTAGATATAATATTATTAGATAGTAGTATACTTCTATTTATCTCTGTACTTTCTATCTATACTAAGATTAGTAAGTATTAACTACTTATATAACTAACTCTATATATAAAGATATTATAGTATAGATATTAAGAGCTAGGGATAGTAGTAGTAGTAGTAGTAGTAGTAGTAGTAGTAGTAGTAGTAGTAGTAGTAGTAGTAGAGAGAGAGAGAGAGAGTAGGTTACTAATATATAGTAATCTTTATCTTATAGAAGACTTTAGTATATTAGTTATCCTATTCCACTAATAGGGTATAGATATTCTATAGTTTAGTAAGAATATTACTATCCTTGACAGTAGCTATTAGAGTACTAATAGTATGAAGGAGGCCTAGGGATTAGTCGTAGTGTTTAAAGGTAGACAAAAGGTGGATCAAATAATTGCTATGTTGTAATAAACGAAATAAGGTATTCTATGACATGTGTAGGGTAAGATACAGTGAGATTATGTTTTGCCAGAGAGTTTTTAGAAGATATGTCGTAGCTAGTAAGTTATCTTGGGGTATAATATTCTACTCTGTTTTATTTTCAAGTAGTTTACTAACAACTGGCCAGTTATTTTGGATTTATTTGATTAATTTCAGGTATAGTGGAGCCTGCCGCTTTTTTTGTACATAATAATTAACTCTCGTAACCACAGATACACACTTAATATGTTATCTGGCGGGCAGTCTTATGCTGCCGGGCTGAAGGCCTAGGGTTGTGACTTGTTATATGTATAATAAGTAATTACCCAGATTTTCTATAAGTATAGGTAATATATATATAAACTTAGTATCAATAGTATTACCATAAATAATAATTATCATTATACTAGTAATAAGTATGATTATAGTTATAAAGATCTAAATTTTAGTAGTTACCTAATTAATATCTCTAATATGACTAAACTTAATAATTAGATTAGTAATCTCTAATCCTATTTCTTCCATTTTCTAGTAAATTATAAGTTTTATCACTTAGATGACATAGAACAAATAGAAAAGATACTTCATGTCTATAGTATAAAGTACCTAAAGGTTCTTCTTTTATAGAGTCTATAAAGAGACATTTAGCTTATATATAGGTCTTGGATACTCTAGTAGTACTAAATTTATATAGATATAGATATGTAAGATTATATTAGTATTTTATGTATCCACTATTAATAAATAGTAAGAGAAGACTCCAGATAAGGACCTAGACTATAAACTAGTAGTACATACTTATAATAAAGATATATAGAGTATATATTATATATACTATAGTACTCCTAATTTATAAAACTTTAGACTAAAGTGCTTAGACCTAATTAAACTAACTAACTTACCAACTTACTAAACTAGAGTTTGTACGTAAAGCAGTATAATTGCTATTAAACATTTAGTTCCTTGGTTAATTGAGAACTTTAGTATTAATCTAGATAGTTACTACTAGGTAAAGTCTATCTAGTAAACAGAAAAATAGTTATATTATATTTAAATTGGTCCTTTATATTTTTTTGGATATAATATATTGTATTACTTTCTACTTATTATCTAAATAAAACAGGAAATTAATAATTTAGTAACCTATTTTATAGACTATCTATCTACCTAGGGCTAGATTTGGTTATATCTCAAAAAGGTAAGTAATCTTATAGGGAATATAGAGCATAAGTATATCTATTGAGTGCGAACCTAGATCTTATTAACTTAGAGTGGTAATATCTATATTAAAACAGACACTACTAAGTAGACACCCTATCTAGCTATCTGAACACCCCGTCCTACCTAGTTAGAAAGGATACTGTATATATATATTACTATAAACTACAGTAGGAGACTAGGATTCTACTTTCTTACCTTTAGGTAGGTACCTAGGTATATACTAGTATCAAATATCTCAGTAATTAGTAGTATACCTAGGTATTTAATTAGATAGATCCTACTAGCAGAAGTAAACTATACCCTGTAATAGCTATATCTACAATACCATACCTTATTACTAAAAACCTTAGAAGTATATATAAACTACTACTTTATTTTAATCAGAACTAACCTGATAGTAATACACATACAGCACCTTTTCTATGTATACAGGATAGGGTATCCGCTTAGTAGTGCCCATCAAAACTAAATATTGTTTAACTTTAGGAAATATTATATTAATAGTAGATAGTATAGTAGGTACCAAAATATTATTTTATTACTAAACATAGATGTAAACTCTTAGGTAGGATATTAAGATCTAGGTTCTATTATAGCATATTATTACTTATATACTATCTATATTAGAGAAAGAACTAGTATATTAAAATCTAAGATAGATATTACCAGGAGTATATATCTAGTTCGGACTAAATACAAAGGATTAATTATTATTAAATTTACTGATCTATTTATAACTCATAAAATTACTAAAAGTATACTTAAGAATTATGTCTATAATAATAGCACTAATTACCACTATAAATACCAAAAAAAATTCATACTTTCTTACTATACTATATTTCACTTAGGACTATACCTCTTATAAAAAAGACTCTAAAAACTTTAAATTAATATATACTAATTATAAAAGGAGATACTACTCTATAGGTAAGAAGTATTGGTTTGAATAAGAGACTAGTATGGTAACTAAAGAAATTTTATATTAATCTTTTCCTTTATATCAGATTCTATTTTAGTTTTAAAAAAATAATTAAATTCTACTATCTCTAGTAACTTAAATTTAGTATACTGCGTCAAAAGGAATTCTGGCAAAACGCAATATCACTGTATCTTACCCTACACATATTTTAGAGTGTGTTGTTTTATTTATTATCTTACAGTAATTAATTATTTCGATCTATTTTTATGCTCCTTGTAATATTAAAGTGACTACTATAAGAAAGAAGGGTAAAAAGTTATCTAGGACTTTATAGCTAATACCAGAGATTTTAAACCGGGTAATAATAATAACTATCTAGTTAGACAAAGTAATATTAAAGTTATTAACTTAATAATTTATATCTAGAAAGAGTATATAAATAAGATATAAAATCTCCATTCTCTCAATAAATTTCTTACTTTCCTTAATATAGTTATCTCTCTAACTACTACTACTATAAAAAATAATAATATATTTACTAAATTAAGATATATCCATACCCTAATTGATTAGTAGAATAATCATTACACTAAAGCTCGCTAAGAAACTACTACATAATAATGAGTCCTCTCAACTTCTACCTAAACTATTTTTTTAATATTTATATCGTAAATTTCTTATAGGACTAGTTATATAAGTAGCTAATACTTAATAATCTCTATATAGATGTCTCTTTATAGATAGATATCATAAAGATAAATACGAATAGACCATTATTAAAGACAATTATCTTTATTAGTAGTAGTATATATTCTCTAATAGAACCTATAATTCATAATTTGTAAGATAGATTATCAAGTTATTAATTTCCTGTGTTATCTAGATAGTAAATAAAAGACAATATACTATATAAATATAACTATTAAGAGTAAATTTAGCTAGAATGTAATAATTTATACAATTATTAGGTAAGTAGTACCTAGTAGTAATATTTTACTATAAGTGAATAAGCTTAAGGATATTATAAATATTAATAGTTGTTGTTGTTGTTGTTGTTCTATTCATTCACTTATCTGTTAGGGCTAATTCCTGATTTAATAGTAGAACCTGCAAGGTAGTAGGGGGAAACTACCTTATATTAATACTCAGAAAGTTCATATAACTTAATACTCTGTTCCTGCTAGTATATAGTATACCTCTTTCTCCTATCTGTAACTCCTGACAATATTTTAAACCTACCTATTTCAACTATATCCCACTAATAATAATGGTAGAATATTAATAGAATTGGGCACTTCTCTCTGAATATATAATCTTTTTTCTCACTTCCTATCTTTTTTTAAGACTAACTCTAGTCTTATATAACTAAAGCTGACCAATATAACTATATTTAACAGTAATATACTACTAAGCTATACTAACTAAAAATATTACTATATATATACAAGGGAGTTATTTACTATAGTAACTCATTGCCCATATTAGTAAAAAAAGTAGCTATACTATAGTTATTATAATGATATCAAGTATATAAAATAATAGTAAGACTGTAAATTAACTAAGAAGCTCGATATTTAATATAAATTATACTACTTTAAGTATAAACCCTAGTTTAGTAAACTAGTTAGTCTAGATAATACTAGCTTAATTAGACCTAATAATTTTAGTATAAAGTTTAGTCAATTAGGGGTAAAATAGCAGAAAATAATATACACTTCATATATCTTTATTATAATTATGTACTATTAGGTTATAATTTAAATCCTTATTCTAGACTTTCTTTTTTATTATTTAGTAATAGTAGATAGGTAAACCACTAATATAATGTTACCTATCCATATATAAATAAATATGATACTGTTAGGGTACCTAAGACCTATATACAGATTAGATATCTCTTTCAGAATAAATAGTATTTATATACAAAGTATCTATAGGGACTGATCTACTACTACTAATTCTACTCCTAGTAGATAAATCTCTTATGATTATATATAATATAGGGCTATAAGAATATAGATATACTGACTTAGACTAGAGCTAGGGCTAGTGGTAGTTACTTTAAATCTCTATATTAGTATACTTGTTCCTTTAAATACTAAGGTACTTAGAGATCTAGTATATTTAGATACCAATATGAAGATACCTATTTAGTTATTAGTACAGGATATATAATCTATAGTAATACTATTTCATTATATATACTTAGTATAGTAGTCATTTAGTTTTTATAGACTAAGCTAAATATTAACATGTTTCACCACCTCGCCACCACCACCTCATACAGTATTATATAACTATATCAAGGGGATTAGTTATCGTAACACTACTTACGTAAATTACTCAAAATTAGAGAAAAAAATCAAAGAGGATTCATTTAAGTACTAAATATTAGATCTGGATATACATAGCAAGGTCCCTACCTTGGCTATAATAAAAAAGATAGCTAGTATTCTACTTACTTAGCACTCTGTTAATATAGCCCCTTACTAATCAGTAAAAATTGGATATCTTAGTTTGTTATATACCGTAAGAAGTTAAAAACCCGGTTTTCACGTTATTACGCCACTTAGTGTACTTATATAAAGATTTAAAGCTTATTCGTAAGTGGTTCGATTAATATTATTACTAGATATAGTATCCTTAACGATAATATCCATAACTTTAATAAGACTGGCTTTATAATAGGAATTACTAGTACTTCAAAAGTGATCACTAGTCAGAAGTAGCGGAGAGAAAAAAAAATCTTATAACATAGTAATTGGGAGTAGGTTACTACAATTGAGTATATCTATTTGGATAATATTCTACCTCTAACAAACATTTCAAAGCTAAGGTTTTTATATATACTTAGTATAGTATTATCCTAGATAGCTAGTACTTTAAGAGTAGTAATAAAGGATAGACTAGTAGTAAATTTAGTATTTTATAGCTTAAAATTTCCTTTGTCCTATATATTAAGAAGTATTAATATAGTGTTTAGTCTCTCCTAGTTATAGATAACCATAAAAGTTATTTTACCCCTTAATTTAATACTCTATATATAAAAAAATAATATTATACTAATCTATATACTATCTTATTTATTATACCTATTATAACTTCTTAATATAGGTTATTTTAGTGTATTAAAGCACTTCTATAGTCAGGTAGTATTAGATCTTATCTATATAGGCTCTATATATATTAAAAGGCTTAATTTCTTGTCTATATCCTATAGTATATATAGTAATATACACAATCTCTATAGTTACTAGTAGTTTTATAGTATTAGGTATTATTCTATATATATCTGAGGTAGTACTATTAAAACTTAATATATATCTCCTATTACCTAGTGCTATTACTATTATATAATAATACTAGTAGTTATATATTTATACCTTATATATAATGAGAAACTATTAATTTTCAATACTAGACAATATTAATTAATTTATTGCTAGGATGTTAAGATATTACACCTAATAATGATATATATCAGTAATTAGAGCAGACTACCAAAGATATATAATTACTTACTAAATAACTTATCATACTAACAACTATATATAAGTATAATAATGGAGAATAGATGAAAGTAGTAAAAAAGGTCTTATGTAATAAGTCATTAGTATACAAAGCTGAAATAAATACCAAAGAGATATAATTACATCTACGGATTAAGTAGTATAAGCACCAAATAGTAGTACCCCCACTACTATAGTGTGCTCCGACAGCTACAGAGACCACAACTGAGGGGCCTGTACAGCACTGTACTAATTCCAGACAGCTAGGGCACAAGTAGTATAAGTGCCAGTTATAAATAGTGCTTGATTTTTGCAATGTATAATATAGTGGTTATATAATATTCAATATATATCGCTGTAATGTAGGTGGGGTGGCGGCTCGGTGGTAATAGCAGTTCGGTGGTGAAACACGTTTTATAATTGAGTAATATATATAGTATTGTTCAGAAAAGTATTAAGATACTTATTCTAGGTTCTAATTAATATTACTATAGTAGCTTTTTGAAAAGTAATATAAGTAGTAGTTTCTACTATAGGGAGATAATAAAAAAGAATCTAGTTAAGATACTAAAGAAAGGATATGATCAGTAATAGTAGAGGGTAAGAGTATCTAGATATAATCTAGGGTATTACTACCCTAGATTATACTAGTAATTGAATATAGTCTAGTAGTTAATTAGATAACTTCCTTATAATAAGAGACGATAGAGGTCTCCCTAATTAGCTATTAATTAATTAAGATACCTAGGTATTCAATTAATTAACTTAATTTTATCTTATATTTCTAGGGTATCTATGTCTACTTCATACTAATATTAAACTCTTAAAGGTAAGAGTATAGAGATTTCTCCAACTCTTCTATCGGATATAGAGAATCTTATACTTATCAGATATATACTAGAGCATATAATAATAGGCCTAGTAATTATAGAGATAGTATAACTGTTGAAAATATCTAAAACTCTTTTGTATACTTTAGTCCGATACTATAATAATATTATTATTAACATAGTCTATAAATATAATTATATGATATCTAGAACTAATATTAGTAGAATTAAATATGGTTCAAGAGTTGACTAAGCTAGTTTCTAGTTTCTTAATAAAATTGGAGCTAAAGGATAAATATAGATTTAGAGAGAGAGATAAATCCTAGGGAATACCTATAGTAATTAGTTATATCTTACCAAGATTCTTCTATAATATTATTACTATTATGTATCTAGTTAAGAAACTAGTAATTAGCTAAACCACTACTTTAGGGATATACCTTTTATAGAGATAGTACACTGACTCTAAATAGAATATAGTGATAAAGATCCTAATAGTATTTAGTAGCTATGGATTTATAAATTTTACTAAGAGTAAAATGTAATTAGATTAAATGATAGGTCTTAGATACTATATGATTGGATTTTCTAAGGGTTTAGATAAATACTATAATAGACTCCTAAAACTATTTTAGGAAGGACTTATACTAGAGATAAGTATTAAAAAGATCTATCATAAATTATAGGGACATAAATAGCTTACTTCATTATGTAGTGTTAGGATTCTATTAGATCTAGATACTTTATATAAAGTAGTTTACTTAATAATATATAAAAATTTCTTTAGTATCAATTAGAAAGATTCTTTTAGATTTAGGATAGAAATAAATAGTAATATTAGATAGATTAGCTTTAGGAATAATAAGAAAGAGAATAGTATAGAAATAAATTACTTTCTTAACTATCACAGTATACTCTTGGTCTAAAGGATTATTGAGTATAAATATAATATTATTAGTTAGTCCTACTTATAGATAGTCTTAGTAATATACTAGAAATTATTAATATTATTAGCTACTACTTCTGTATAGTTATACTAGCTTTTTTAGACTATCTTTTTTAATACTTTCTGTATATGTTAAGACCTATTAGACCTATTAATAGAAGAGTAGTCAAAGTAGAGTATAGGTTAGTTAGAAGTACGGAATAATAGTAGTATTTAGTGTAGAGATTCAATAATACTAAGTAGTATATTAATTAATAATAGTGGAGCTAGGTCTCTATATAGTATATATAATCTATATAGTAGTTAAGTATATTAACAAACTCTTATAATAAATCAATAGAATTTTGATCGACATCTTTTGATTAGCTTTCTTCTATTTAAGCTTTATCTAGGATAAAGATGTTATTAGAATACTAGAGTTAAAATTCATTAGTACCAATAAATGCTTAGTAGTATAATATTACTAGTACCATATAATATATCATATAGTATATATAGTTAGTAGAATGAAAACTTAGGTTAGATCTAATATCAAGTAGATCTCCTTATTAAAGAGAAGATTCTTAAAGATAGGAAATCTTTTCTTTATTAGAAGATTAAGTCTATAATCCCTTGTTATTTTGTCTTCTCCCATTAAATCTATCTCTATTAATTAATAATTTTAACTAGTCTTTGGAATACTAGGGAAATCTATTAGA
Organism: Penicillium manginii; assembly: GCF_028828005.1. NCBI lineage: Eukaryota > Fungi > Ascomycota > Eurotiomycetes > Eurotiales > Aspergillaceae > Penicillium > Penicillium manginii. Next base: position 1,305,441 of record NW_026643102.1, on the reverse strand, counting down.
ACTACAGTATTTATTACTATAGCAATAATGATAATAGATTGGATAATATTCTTAGCTAGGAGATATAATTCTATATCTCTAAGTATCCTATCTAGAATATCACTACTCAAATTATTAATTCTATATATTGATAATAATGAATTAAGAGATATAGTAATATAATATCTATTTAGTAATAGGAAGAGAGTATAAGAAATACAGATTCTAGTAATATAAAAGCTAGAGATAAAGATATATTTGCTTACACTAGGGAGATAGTTCTATATTATATTATAGCTAATACTAGGGATAAGTAACTTCTAGATATATTTAATATATACTCTTATACCTACTTTTATATAAATAAAATTTTTAATCTAAGATTATAGTCTATTAAGTACTATCATTACAGTGTTAGTATACTAATACTAATTACTGATAGTTATAATATATATATCTATAATATATATCTAGTTAGTAATATTAATAGATTCTCACTAGAGTACTTAAGTCTATGGAGAGGCTAAGACTAAGATCGTAGTTAAGTTGCTCTAGGAGACCTTAATAGTTATATATACTATACTTACTATATATATCTCTAATGCCAGTAAGTAAATTATTATAAATAATTTAATCTAGTAGTATTATGTTACTAATTATATATTAGTATAAATAAAGTTCAACTGTAGTATTCTAGTAGAAACTTTTATCCAGTATTTCTAACTAATTTCTACTCTATTTCTAGTATCTCTTTAGTAATAGCTCTAATAAACCTAAACATAAATATTAAATGTTAAAAAAAGTAATCTGAATAGAGATCTAAGTAGAATATTCTTAGTTAATAAATAAAATAGATTACTTAAGTAAGGAAATAGTCCGAAAAACTAGTATAACTATACAGAAGTAGTAACTAATAATATTGATAATTTTTAGTATATTACTAAAACTATCTATAAGTAGGACTAACCAACAATATTTACATTTATACTCAATAATACCTTAGACTAAGAATTTACTACTATATTTAAGAAAGTAATCTTTTTTTATCATTTTCTTTTTAATATTCCTAAAGCTAATCTATCTAAATTTAATAGTTATTACTACTCTAAATCTATTAAGACCTTACTAACTATTGTTTAGTAAATTACTCTGTATAAGGTATCTAAACTTAATAGAATCCTAAATAAAATATTAAAGTAAGTTATCTAAATCCCTAAAGTCTTTTAATTTATAATAATAGATCTTTTTAATATCTATCTATAGTATAAGTACTTTCTAGAATATTTCTGGGAGTCTACTAATATAGTTATCTAGAAGTCTAAAAGTCTTATTAGATAATAAACTGATTACTTCTTACTCTTAGTAAACTTATAAATCTATATATACTATATAACTTAGTTATCCAATTAAAATCTATAACTTATTATTATAGATATATATTAGAAATAATATAAATTACTTATAATATAACTATATACTATATCTAATGTATGAGAAAATCTATTAGATATAGTAGAAAGAATTTTAAGTGATTATAATCTTAGAACTAAATACTATTAGGATCTTTAGTAATATATTCTATTCAGAGTGGATATACTATCTCTATAAAAGATATATCCCTAAAGTAGTAGTTTAGCTAATTAATAGTTTCTTAACTAGATAAAAGATAGTAATAATATAATAGAAAGACTTTAGTAAGATAGAACTAGTTATTATAGATATTTCCTAGGACTTATCTCTCTTTTCAATTCTATATCTATTTCTTAACTCTAATCTTATTAAGAGATTAGAAACTAGTTTAACTAGTCCTAGAACTATATTTAGAGATTGTATAAGAATAGTTATAAGCTATATTAATAATAATATTAGTATAGTCTAGGACTAAAATATATAGAAGAATTATAAATATCTTGAATGGTTATACTAGCTCTATAACCACTAGATCTATTAGTATATATTCTAGTTTATACTAAATAAGTATAGAATTTTCTATATCTACTAGAAAGATAAGAGAAATCTCTATATTTTTATTCTTAAAATTTCAATATTACTACTAAATAGATATAAATATTCTAAGAATATAAGGATAGAATCTAGTAAATTATTTCAATCCTTAAGTATCTTTGTTAATAAATAACTAACTAGAGAGACTTATATTACCTTTTATCATAAGAAAATTATTTGATTAATTATTATACTTTATACAATTACTAGTATAATGTAAATTATTACTTTTCTGTATATTTGTAGAATATAAATAATAGTATTACTACTCTATATTCTATCTAAGTACTTAGTATAGAATACCTAGAGTATACTAGTATTTAATAATTAAAAATAATTAAACTAAGGTACCATACTCTATTTACTATTAGATACTAGACCAAATTATCAGTATATTTAAAATTATATCTCTAGATTCTCTTAAGATTCTATTATGTATATATTTGCTTATAGAGATCTTAATATGGTAGTTTATGAAGAAGGTTTATTTTTGTATTTACATCTATACTTTAGATCTACTATTATTACTACTATAATTCTTACTATCTTAGTTACTAATATTTCTTTTCCTAGAAATGTCAGTTCTCTTGTCCTAGACTGTAGGTTATTATTCTATAACTATCCCAACTACCTATATTACTATTACTATTAATATTATTACTAATACTTTTACTACTACCCAGATATACTTACCTCTTACTATCACTAATTACATCTTCTCTACAATATCTAGAATAGTATATCTATTATAAGATTAGTATTTCAATCTAGTACCTTGAGTAAATCCTTTCTTTTAGAATTCCTCTATAGTAAAAACTACTAGCTATTAAGAACTATAGTCAAATCTTTTAGGATTAGATAAATGTAAATGCTATAATTATATATAATAATAAGAGTAGTTCAAAGAATAGGGTTGAAATTACTATAGTAATATTAGTGAGAATCTAGAGTGAGTATCTTAATATTCTTGTAAACTATACTATATATACTACTAAACTATATAGTTACTATACTAAGCAGATATAATAAGGTTAGTATTACTATAAACTATATAATCTTTACTAATAGCTAGATAGATATCTAGAGACACAGGTATCCTTCTAGATCCTTTAGATAGTATTTTCTTATCTAGATTAATTAGATAATTAACTAGGTTAAAGAAGAAACTAGATTATTTAAGTAAGAAAATAGTCTAAGAAAGTTGGTATAACTATATAGAAGTAATAACTAATAATATTAATAATTTCTAATACTTTACTAAAACCATCTATGACTAGGATCTATGAGTAGGATTAACTATTGAAATTTTTTTCTATATTAAGGAATACCTTAGACTAAAATTATACTACTATAGTTGAAAAGTAATTTTTTCCTATACTTTTTCTTTTTCTACTATTCTAAAACTAGTCTATCTAGTATTAATCGTTATTGTAACTCTAAAATTTTCGAAATCTCTCTAACTGTTACTCAAGAAATTATATATACTATTGAATAATCTAATTTTTATAAAGTACTTAGATCTCATAGGATCCTTCATAATACATGTATTACGGTATAATACTTGAATTTCCAAAATACTTTCCTTTATTATAGATTCTTTCCAATATTTATCTCTAGTATAATTACTTTCTAAAATACTTTTGTAAGTCTACTATAATAGTTATAAAAAATTCTAGAAAGTCTAATCATATAGTATCTAAGATCTCTTATCCTATCTAGTTATTTTTACAATTAGTAACACTTATAAATCTCTACTCAATATATAGTTAAGTTATCCCGTTAAAATCTATAATTTGTTATTATAAATATATATTAAACGCTATATAGACTACTTATATAATTATGTATTATACCTACTATGTAAGGAAGTCTTTGAAGATAATGAAAGAAATTCCTTCCCGCTATATATAGTCTTAATATAAGATATTACTAGATGTTTTAATAATATATCTTATTTCAAATTACTATACTACTTCTATAAGAGACATTTCCAAAATAATAGTTAAACTAATTACTAGTTTGTAGAACGTTCTAGTAAAATAGATTTAGTGATTATAGATATTCCTTGGAGTTTACATTCTTTTCCAGTTCCATATCTGTTCTTGAGTTCTAACTTTATTAAAAAATTAAAAAAAACTAGTTCAACTAGTCCTAGGACTATAGTTAGTCTTACTAGTATCAGTTTTAGTAACTGAATGATCAAGTTATAAATTACACTAATAATAATATCATTATTATCTAGGACTAAACTATATGGGAAAACTACAAGTATTTTAAAATAGTTATACGATCTATCTCTAAAATTATTAGGCTTATTGATATATATTGTAATTTATTTCTAATAAACATAGATTCGTCTATATTTACTAGGAAAACTAGTAGAATCTACGTACTTTCAATTTTTAAAAGTTTAATATAACTACTAGGTGATATTATCTATGAATACTTGGAAACTATAAATGTAAAACTATCTTACTTCATGAATAACTGACTAGTAAGGTCTATATATATTACTGATTTTTTTAATAGAAAACTACTTAATTAGCTACTATACTCTGTCTAATTATTGGTACAACCTAGAGTAATATTACACTATATTTAAGACTATATTTCTTCTATAAAGAATTTATATAATAAAATTTACTTCTGTATCTATACTCATTTGTAAGTCTACTAATTATTATTATATAAAATTATTATATTTCTCTAATACTATTATCCCTACTATGACTACTACTACTACTACTACTACTACTACTACTACTACTACTACTACTACTACTACTACTACTACTACTACTACTACTACTACTACTACTACTACTACTACTACTAGTATAAGTTATAGGATGATAATCTATAATATAAAGTTAGATCTAGAAAAAATGATATTAGTGAACAAAGTGAGGATAGTAGTAGTAGTAGTAGTAGCAGCAGTAGTAGTATTAGTAGTACCATTACTATTCTTATAGTTACCTTTCCTACTGGCATTACCAAGATTATTATATTTACTATCTTTAGTATTACTACTGTCATTACTAGGGTACTTTCATGCCTTGTTACTACTATATCTATTATAAGATCAATAATTAAATTTAGTATCTTAAATAAATCTTTCTTCTATCATTACTCTATAGTAGAAACTACTATTATTATGATGTACAGTCCAATCCTTTAGAGTTAGACAAGCGTGAATACTAAAATTATATATACTAATCATAATAATTTAGAGACTAATATAGAAGTTACCATAGTAATATTAGTGAGAATTTCAAGTATCTGAGTATTCTTCTAAACTGTATTATCTATACTGCTAAACAATATAATTTTGCTAATGAAGATATATCAAATATATATTATATTTCACCATAGTATTTTCAGTTTACAAAGTTTTATACTAAATGCTTGGACCTTATTCAGCTAATACTCACTAGACTAACTCACTTCATAAACTAGGATTCATGTTTACAGTAGTATACTTTACATCGATAATCTAATTTCTTAGGTAATTTAGAATATTATCATTAGTCTATATGGTTAATGCTACTATTATAACTATAGAATGGGTATCTAGGATTTCTTCTATTTCTTTCTTAGTAAGGATTGTCTATTATTAGAGAAGTCCTCTCACTATTCTAGAAAGTTTATTATATATTAGAAACTCTTAAGATATTCCTAGAAATTTATAGGGTATTCTTAGAAGTCTCCTTATAGTTTCTAGGACCTATATACCCTATTTCTAGGATTTATCTACTAGTTCCTAGGAGTGAATAGATTCCTAGGTATACTAGGTCTACTCTCAACTTTCTACTATATTTAGGTTAATCTATAGATACTAGTTTTATCTTTTATACTCTATAAACTAGGAGTTAACTAAAGCTAGACTTGTTTCTCTTATAGTCTTAAGCTTCTATATCCTAGGCTTATCCTTTTATTATCAGTAATTTTTTTAAAGTTTAGTTAAGATATTGATAATTCTACTAATTCTTGATTTATGTTTTATTAGTATATAGTAGTAACTATCCTATTATCTACTTATCTTATAATCTAGTTCCTTCTAAGAAATTTGTCTTAGATTATCTACTCTCTTAGGTAGTATATAGTTATTATACTAGTTCTTAAGTTATATATAACTATTATAGTTTCTTATGATCTCTTTTACTATATAATCTAGTTTACTATATCTAAATTAGAGTTGGTTGTCCTTTTAATACTTCTATTCTTCTATTAGTAATTTTACTATATTAAGCTTTACAGAATATAGACTATATGGATTATTATTCTAGTTAGGTTATTACTATTATTATTAAGATTAGAACTATTAATAAGACAGATATTTATTATCTTATCTTTACCCTTCTATCTCTTATATCTATATCTATTAGTTATAAAACTAAATATCAATTGAGACTTTAACGTTAATCAGTATATTTATTATCTTAGATCTATCTATTTGTACTAGCTTATTCTTAATATATAATACAAGTCCTTGATTATGGTAAGGAATTAATACATAATTATCTTATTCTAAAATAACTATTTACTATACAAATTTAGTAGTATAGACTAAGACTAAATTGATTTATCAAAGTTATTTTAGCTTCTATTTAGCTATCTTTTTGGTATTATATAAATATTACTACAGTACTAAACTAAGTATAGATTTATTTAATATAATCTTTTATACCTTCTATATATATTATAAAGCTTCCCCCTATAATTTTGAATCACTCTATAAGATTCTAAGTAACTTATTTAAGTTATTAAATTTTTACTTTTCTCTTATTCTTATATTCTTTATTAGAGTAAAACTAAGTCTATGGGGGTATATATACTAGTACCTTACTCTTATTATTACTGCTAGTAATTAATATAATAATTAAACTTTATTATTTTGTATTAATATAGTAACTAATATATTAAATATAGCTAATTAGATATAGAAAGTAGTTAGATAGTGAGTAAATAACTTACTAGTCATCCTCTATATTATTATTTATCTATAATATCAATTATTTATACTCCTTAACCACTGACTTATAATTCTACAAAAACTCTCTGGCATAACGTGATCTTATTGTATCTTGCCCTACACATGTCGTAGAGTGCCTTATTTTGTTTATTATAATATAGTGATTATTCTGATACATCTTTTATCTTTCTTTAACACTATAGTAACCACTATAGTGAAGAAGAGTAAAAAGAGATTATCTAAGATATAGCTAATACTAGAAATTTTATCTAGTAATAGTTATAATAACTATCTTATAATATAGGCTAATACCAAAGTTATTAATAGAATAATTTATACCTAGAAGTAGTATATAAGTAATGACCGAAACCTCCCCTCTAATATCTAATTCCTAGGTCTCTTTAATACTATTATTACTCTAACAGCTACTATAAAGGAAAGTAATATCCTTACTAAATTATAGGGTATCTGTACCTTATTAGTTTAACAGGATAACTAATATACTAAAACTCTCTCTAAGATATAGATTACTATATAGTAGTAATTTACTCTCTCTCCCTCTACTATTACTATTACTATCCCTAGCTTTTGATATATATACTATAATATCTTTATATATAAAGTTAGTTATATAAGTAGTTAGTACTCACTAGTCTTAGTATAAATAGAAGGTATAAAGATAAATAGAAGTATACTACTATCTAATAGTATTATATCTAATAGTAGCAGTATTATACCCATTCTTTAAGAGAACTTATAATTAATTGTCTATGAGATATACTATTAGATTATAGACCCTTTATACTATCTAGATAGTAAGTAATAGATAGTATACTATATATAGTATATAATTAAAAGTAAGTTTAGTTTGAATATACTTATCTATATATCTACAAGGTAGATCTTACTTAGTAGTAATATCTTATTATAGACTTATTAGCTTTAAAATATTATATATCTTACTAAAATCTCTAAATAACACTAGGTCTTTAGGTAGAATACTAGATTCTAAGAACCTCTATAAACTATTTTTTTTCCTAGAAAAGAACTTATAGATATTCTATATAGAGAATATAAAGTATCTTCTCTGTTTAATCTATATTAACTATATAATATAACTTATAATATACTAGAAGATAGAGAAGATAAGACTTAGGACTACTAATCTAGTGGTTAAGTTTAATAATATAGTTAGTACTAACTAAGTAATTACTAAAAGTCTAGCTCTTAATAGTTATAGCTATACTCACTACTATTATAATAGTAATTATTACTTATAATAATACTACTAGTACTAAATCTATAAATGTATTATCTATACTTATAGAAGATCTAAAGTATATATTTATTATATATAAAACTATACTACTAATAATTATTACTACACTTATAATTCCAAGATTACTAAATTTACTATCTATATAAAGACTAATATTAATAGGAAGAATATCTACTATTTTATGTTCTACTAAATCTACTCTATATATATAAACTAATTAATCTATATCTAGTAACTTTACTTTAAGAATCTATAGTAAAACTATATACTTATATAAAAGACCTATAGTATCTCTACTAATAGTAGTTATAATAATAGTAATAATCACTCTTCCCTTGTATCTAATAATCTAGATCTTAGTATCTATACCTCAAGAGATTATCCTAATCTTACTACTATAGTTACTATTCCCAGAAAACTTTACTAGACTATCTTAATAAGCTAAATTTCTATAGTAAACTAGACCTAATTCTACTCTTTACTATATATCCCTTAGGACGATAATAATAGAGTATTAAGTAACTATATCTTTAGGAAATAGATTTATATTAAAGTAGATACTAAAAATACTATTAAAAAACATCTCTATATTTATACTACTAGTAAAAATACCTATATTAATGATATATAGTAGATTAAGTAATTTTAAATTATATAAGCTAAAACCACTACTATTATTATTACTATTATAGAATCTTAGGAAACTAAATCTAAATTAACTAAAGCTAAAGCTACTCTTATAGCTAAACCTAAAGTTAGAATCTATAATATAGAGATAGCTATCTATAGTTATCTTATTATTAGTTCTAATCTCTAATTCTAACTACTGGTTTTTCTCTTTCTATATAGTCTTTCTCTATTCTTTAGTAATCTCAACTAGTCTATAAGATACTAGAGAAGCCTACTAGAACCATAGTACCTATTATAATAGTAATAATAAGTTAGATAATATTCTTAGTTAGAAGATATAATATTTTACTACTAAGTAATACGTTATCTAATAGTACTACTATCTATAATATATTAATTTAGAGCTAAATTATAATATCTAATATTAGATTATCTCTAGATATTAAAGACTAATTATAGTAAATTAAGAGATATAGTAATAACATATCTCTTCAGTACGAAAAGAGTATAAAAAATAGAGATTCCAGTCGTACAGATATATACTCTAGAATATACTTCTATATAAATAAGAGGATTAATCTAAAAGTTTAGTTAGTTAAGTACTATAACTATAACTTTAGTATACTAATACTGAATACTAATAGGTGTATTATATATATTTATAATATATATATTTAATCTATAATACTAATAGACCCTAAATATAGTAAGTAAGTTACTAAAGAAACTAAGATATAGAATACTATTTAACTACTTTAGAAGGTCTTAACTATATATACTATATATATACCCTATAGTACTAGTAAATAGAATAGATAATCTTAACTTATACTACTTATTATAGTCTAAAATATAGTTTATATACCTCTTTAGTACTAATACTATTATAATAATAATAAAGGATTATAGACTTAATCTCCTAATAAAGAAAAGGTGTAGTTATATTTAAAGACTTTATCTTTAATAATAATATCTATTTAATGTTAGACTTAATCTAGATATTCTCTCTACTAGTTATATTCAATATATAATATACTATATAATAGTAATCACTATATACTACTAACTACATACTAATACCAATAGAGTTTAACTCTACTCTGTCCCTTAAAAAGATACTCCCCTAGATAAAGTATAAGTAAAAAAAAACTAATTAGAAGATCTAGACTAAGACTCTATTAATATATTATAAGAGCTAGTTAAAATACTTAGGTACTATATATACTATATAGAAGTCTAATACTACTACAATCAATACTACTATAAATACTATTATTAAATCTATCACTTATATTACTAAAGTCTAAATACCTGAGACTACTATTATCCCTTACCTCTAGCTAATCTATATTTTACTGTTAGTACCTCTCTAATAATAGATCTAGAAGACTAAAGAAAAAATCTAAATAGAGACTAGGGTAAAATATTCCTAGTTAAAGAATAAACTAGGTTATATAAGTAAGAAAGTTATCTATAAAAGCTTGTAAAAATAAATAGAAAAGTAACGAATAATATTAATAATTTCTAATACCTAGTTAAGACTATTTAAAAGTAAGACTAATCTATTACTATTATACTAATACTCAATAATATATTAGACTAAGAGTATACTACTATAGCTAGAAAAGTAACTTTTTTATATAATACTTTTTTTCTCTAATTCCTAAAGTTAATCTATCTAATACTAAAAGTTACTATTACTTAGACTCTTTTAATACCACTCTAATTACTACTAAAGAAATTATATATATTATTAAATATACTATACCTTGTGAGGTCTGTCAATCTAATAGATTCCTAGATATTATACTTAAATATACTATCTAGGTCTCAGAGATTCTATATTTTATAATAGATTTTTTTAATATCTATCTTTAGTATAGTTATTTCCTAAAATATTTTTAAGAATCTACTATAATAGTAATTAGGAAATCTAGAAAATCTAATTATATAAGATTTACGATTTATTATTCTATCTAATTATTCTCTACTTTTAGTAAGTCTTATAAATTAGTACTTACTATATAGTTAAGCTATCTAGTTAAAATCTATAACTTATTACTATAAATATATATTAGAGATAAAGTTAGTTACTTCTATACCTATATCTTATATCTAATATATAAGAGAGTCTATAAAGTATGGTATAAGAGATATTTAGTAGTTATAATACTAGTACTAAATACTACTAGAATCTTTAATAATATTCTTTATCTATAACTATTATACTACTTACGTAAGTATAGTATCTCTAAAATAATAATTAAGTTAATAGCTAGTTTCTTAATAGAGTAAAAAACAATAATAGTATTATAAAAAAACTTTAGTAAAATAGAACTAGTTACTAAAGTTATCCCCTAAGATTTATCCCTCTCTCTAATCCTATACCTATTCTTTAACTCTAATCTTAGTAAGAAACTCAAAACTAATATAATAGAAACTAGTATAATTATTAGCCTAGTAAGTACTAGATCTAGAGACTATACTATAATAATAGTTAGTTATATTAATAATATTATTATTATAACCTAGGGTATAATAGCTATAGAGAACTACTACTATCTTAAATAGCTATACAAGATCTATAATTAATAGACTCTTCGGTATGTCTTCTAGTTCACTTCTAATAAGTATAGACTTCTTTATATCTATTAGAAGAACTAGAGAAACCTTGCCTTTAGACTTGAAAGTTTACTATGGTTTCTAAGTAGTAATAGATACTCTAGGAATATAGTAGTAAAAATATATAATCTATTATTATAAAAAAGCTACTTAATTAACTACTATACTTTATTCAATTACTAGTATAATCTAGAATATTACTACCCTATATCTCTACAAGATATAGACTATAATCTTACTACTATAAATTATATCTAAATACTTAGTATAGGATATTAAGGGTACTTATAAGTCCCTAACTATTAAGAAGAACTAGAACTAGATACTATACTCTATTTAGTACTAGGTACTATACTAGATTATAGATATATTCAGGACTATATCTCTAGATACTCTTAAGATCTCATTATATATATCTCTTATAAAGATTTCTATACAATAACTTACTAAAGAGATTTATCTTGATATCTTTATCTATATTCTAGACCTACTGATTATCACTATATATAATAGTATTATTTTCTTACTATCCTTATCCCTACTATTACTACTACTATCACTAATACTAAGGTATATCTACCTCCTACTACTACTTATTATATCCCCCCTACAATATCTAGAACACTATATCTATATTAAGATTAGTATTCGAATATATTACCTGCAGTAAATCCTCCCTTTTATTATATCTCTATAAGAGAAACTACTAATTACCTAGATTATCCCTAACAAAATTACTACTATTAAAAAATAATATAATCAAATCCTTTAAGGCTAAATAGACTAAAAACTATAATACTATAATTATATATACTAATAGAAATAGTTTAGAGAATAGTATAAGAGCTACTATAATAACCTTAGTTAGAAACCAAGGTAAATATCTTAATACTCTCTATAATTATACTATATATACTACTAAACTATATAGTATTTAGCTTATATTATTATATAAACTAAATAGCTACTATACTAAATAGATATAATAGTTCAGTATTACTACAAACTATATAATCTTTAACAATAACTATATAAATATCTAAACTATTAGCTATCCCTATAGATACTCTAGACAATACTTTATTATCCAGATTAACTAGATGGTTAAATAATTATAGAAGTATAATATTAGTATCTAAATCTACTAAATCCCTATTATTTAAGTATACTTAGTAATAAATATACTAATATAAAAACTAAAGTTACTACTTCCAACCCTAGTAATAAATAATATACCTATATCCTAGTAATCCTATACTATACATAACTGAGAGATTACCTATAAGAAATAGAAGTAGTAGTAGTAACTTAGTCTCTATACATACTTTATATATACCCTATTTACAGAACCTACTAAAAAGATATTTAGCCTATATATAGGTCTAAGATACCCTAGAAATACTATATTAATATAAATATAAATAGATAGGATTATACTAATAGTTTACCTATCTACCCTAACTTAGTAGTATAAATTAACCTTAGATAAAGATCTAAACTAGAACCTAGTAATATACAACTATAAGAAAGATATATAAAAATTATACTATATTCTACTATATTACCCCTAATTTACAGAATTTTAGGCTAAAGTCCTTAGACCTAATTAAGTCTAGAATTAGACTAACTAGCTTACTACGCTAGAATTTATATCCAAAATAATATAATTTGTATTAAGTATCTAGCTTCTTAGTTAATTTAGAACCCTACTATTATCCTATATAGTAAATATTACTACCATACTAACTGATCTTCTATTAATAAGGGCTATCAGTTACTATAGTAAATAACCCCTCTATATATATATACTAGTATAACTAGCTAGAACAGTCTAGTAGTAATTATATAGCTTTATCATATATAGTTATATTAGTTAGTTTTAGCTACATAGGGCTATAGTCTTAATAAAGACAGAGAGTTAGAAATAGGATTATATATCTAGAGCAGAGTACTCTAATCAAACTAGTATTCTATTAGTATCAGTAGGATAACAGTAAGTACAGGTAAATCAAGTTCAGTATTAAGAGATAATAATAGAGACAGAGATAATATATTAGTAAGGGAGAGATACTAATTTATAAAAAGATTCTTAGTATTATATAAGGTAGTTTTCCCCCTACCACCCTATAGATTCTGCTATTAACTCAGGGATTAGCCCTAACAGATACAAGAATAAATACAACAACAACAACTTATAATTATACTATTGAGATTTTAGGAGCAAAAGGGCATATTCTATTACTATCAGAGGGTTATAAGATTATATATACTAAGGTTGTCAGGGTACAATAACTAAATTAGGCCTAAAATATCTATTCTTATATATTAAACTCTATTTAAATCTTATTTATCTAGATAGATCTAGAAAAGGAGAGTTTACTAGGATTAAATAGGTAATACTCTTCCTAGAATATTTATAGAAAACTTATTCTAGTTTAAGATATACTACTAAATAAGATTTTAGAAGTAAAAGAGTATATTCTATTACTATTAGAGAGTTATAGATTTATATACACTAAGGTTACTAGAGTATAGTAACTAAAATAGGGTAGTATAGTACTTCTGGGATCATACTAATTAATTTAGGTTTCTAGATTAATATATAGAGATATATAAACTCTTATTATAATACTCTATTAAACTAAAAAAGTTATTATAATAGAGAGATCTATATCTATTATTAGTATAAGTAGTAGTATAGTAATATCTCCTATTATTAATAATTCTTAAAATATTTATAATACTTAGATTACTTAGGGTTTTACTACCTAATTAACTATAATTTAAGGTTCTTATTTTTTAGAAAAATTATTTTCTTATATTCTTAGATAGTATAATAGTTAGTATAATTTTACTAGTAAGAAGATAACTAATACTAAAACTGGAATTACTTATTTAGAATTAACTTTTAACTAGAAAAGAATTAATATTATTCTTAGTTTAGAAGGAAATACTAATTTTCTTTACTATCTTAAAATAGTTAATAATAGTTATAGTCTTTGAGATAAATATAATTAGATCTTTCTATAAAGGTATTACTTTAGTAGTAATTTAGTATATTAATTAAGAAAATAATAGACTCTTAGCTATAATTAGTACTAATATCTATAAGATTATAGATATATATACTTAGAATTAATAGAATTTAGTATTAATTTAGGATATTTTTAGTATTATTTTAATTTCTATAGGTTTTAAAAGTATAATTTATTTATTCTAAAGTTATTTTCTTTTTTAATATTAAGTATTCTATTTAACTAAATATATTAAATTAAATATAAATAATATAGATAAGAGTAAATAGTAATAATTTAGTTATACTTTCTTTATAAATATAGTTTTTAAAAAATATCTAATATTTACTATTTTATTAATATATTAATTTCTTTCTTAATATTTCTATTTTTTAGCTTTATCTTTATTAATCTTTTATAATACTAATCTCTACTTATTAAACTTAATATACTTACTATAAATAAAGTTACTTATCTATATAAATAATTAGTTCTATTTAAGAATAACTTATAAGTAAGACTATTTTAGATAATTTAAATAAAATAGAATCTATTTTTACTACTAATAGTAGATTATTTAATAATATATTTAAATATTATTCTAATTACTCTCTAATTTTTAGTATTTTTTAATTTAGTTAGTTCTAATTTTAAGATCTTTATTCTAAAGTTATTAATATACTTTATCTTTTAGACTATAATTCTAGTAATATTTAAAAAAGTCTTAGTTCTAAAATTCTAAGATTTTAATAGTTAATTATACTTCTAAATTATTAGTTTTCTATATCTCTAGTTTTTTCCTAATCTTAAATTATATTAACTATTTCTTTACCTTACTTAGAAATAGTTTAATCTTAGCTTAAGATTAATATAGTAGTAAGTATTAAAAATAATATTAAATTTAATATTTAAACTAATTAATTTCTAAGAGAAATTAAAAAAGTTTATAAAGAATATATTCTATTTTAGATTAAGATTCTTAAATTTAAGAACTTTAATAATTCTTTTTTATATATTTTATATATTTAAGATTTAGAGTTTTATAAGTATAAGACTTATTAAAAAAATTATAGTAATTATAATTTAGTTTATTTATAAAACTACTCTAATTCTAATTCTATTTACTAATTTTTTATAACTACTAACTTTTATTTAGAGAAATCTTTATAATTTAGATTTTTTTTTATCTAGATTAAATCTCTATTTACTACTAATAAGAATAAGATTATTTTTTTACTAAATATTCTTATACTTTTACTTTAATACTAAATTATCTTTTTTATAATATACTTTTAATAATTAATATTTATTTATTAATTTACTAATAAGATATTAGATATAGTTAAGTTTTTATATCTTTACTCTAAGTAAAAGTAAAATATCTCTAAAGATTACTATAATATTACTAAAAAGAATCTTTATAAATCTTAGATCTATATTTTCTAGTATTACTAATTTCTTTACTACTATATTAGTAATAAAAATATAATACTTAGATAATAACTAAAGATTAGTTTATATAGAGTTTTTATAATTTTTATAATTACTAATTAATAATAACTTAGGATTATATATATCTTAGTCTATATATAATATACTAGATTTTATTAAAGTATAAAATAAAATAGTATTATATAGAGGATTTTTGAGATATTTTCTTATCTCTTTATTTTTAAAATAAAATAATAATTTTCTAGATATTATTTATATATATAAATAGTTTCTAACTATTAATTTAGGAAACTAATTTTTCTACTTTATATAGAAATACTTTTCTCTATTAAATATATATTTATTATATATTTCTTTAACTTTCTATTCTTTATTTTTATCTAGATCTAGTATTACTAAAAATTTATATCTAATATAAAAATTCTAGAATTCAAGTAATAATAGGGAAAATATTATATAATTACTTATACTTATCTAGAAAAATAAGTTAATATACTAATAAACTAATATAGTCTAATCTATTAAGGGAATAGTTTTTTTAGTTAACTTTTAAGATAAAGATTCTTAGTTAATAATATTATTAGATCTTCTTTTTAAGAGAATTTCTTTTTATATTATTTATTATAGTTTTTCTAATAAAATTCTAAGATAATTTAAATTACTTTCTTAATCTTTTTCTAGATATTTTAAAGTTAATTAAGTCTCTCTATAATAGTAGAAACTTTTTTTTTTAATTTCTTTATTATTATTATATAATTAGAAATTTAGAGAATACCTAAGTAATAGTTTAAAGCGAGATTTTTTTATAGACTAATTTATTCTCTATTTATTAATAAAATAGTAGAGATAGTCTTCTAAGACTTAATTTATTTATTCTGTCTAACTATCTATCTAAGAATAAAAGATAATTAAAAAATAAAGTTTTATCTAGAACTTACTAATAAATACTAATTCTCTATTAGAGATAATCCTCTTAGAATTACTATATTTAAGCTCTATTTTAAAATAAAAAAAATTTAGTTAGTTCTCTAGTAGTAATTATAGTAAAAATAGTAAAGAATTAACTATATTTTATAAGATAATTAATAATTACTAAAATTATATCTATAAATTTTCTCTTAATTTATATAGAAGATAAATCTATAATAAAATCTATAGTTAATTTAGTAAAAAATTAAATAGAAATAGAGAGAGAATATAACTATCTATAGAAAAAGTATCTTAGAGCTTTAATTTATTAATAAATTAAATATATTCTTATATAGAATTAGACTTAATTAAAAAGATTTTTCTAATTAAATTTTCTCTTTAGTAATTTTTTAGTCTTATTTTAACTAAAATAATTTACTAAAAGATTATTATAGTATAGTTTAATAAACTTAATATATAGTTTATCTAAAACTAGAATATATAAGTAGTTACTATAATAAAGTAAACTTTTTAAGTTTACTTTCTAGTATTTACTAATTAGTAAACTAATTAAAATAGTTTCTTTATATTTATAAATTATAATATCTTTATTCTATAAATAAGTAATAAAACTCTCTAGATTATTAGAAATACTTTTTATAAAAGTATCTTTTATTACTATTATAGTATAAATAACTCTAGAGAATATATATTAAATATAACTTAATTCTTTATAGAAACTAAAATTATCTAGTTTAAAAAAGTAAATAGGTAAATTTTAAATAGATTTCTCTCTAGTAATATTAAAATTATATTAAAATATAATTAAAATACTACTATGTTACACGCTTTGCTAACTGGTCATAGTGAGTGGTTAGATCTGGGTAACAACTTACCAGTTGTTCTCTATATTATTGGTCGTCTGTGATATCTATCACTTATACTCCTCAAGTCTAAACTTATAATTATACTATTACTGTACGAAGCCTTACACAGACTTAGATTCTGTAGAGTAACTTCAAAGAAGATACCAGATAGTGCACTAAGTAGGTCAGTCTGAAGAGCTCCCCTACTTATAGTATATTTGTCACAAGAGTCAAAACTAAATAAAGAGTAATCCAAAGGTATACTGTAGTAACTTAGATTAATTAATTACAAAGAACTAAATATATATGCGTAAAGAGTATCCTATATATATCTAGTGCTTCCTATCCTGTAGGTAGGATTCCTATCCTATTGATGGGATAGGATCCTATTGTGTTGTTGGGATATCACGTGGTTGTTTACTATATACTTGTGCTTTCGACGTAGTATAGGTAATAGTAGAAAGAACGCCTGTTCATGTGTCTTGGCCTGATTGTCCTCAGCCCGTAGTTCTGGGGGTGCCTTGGGTACCCATCTCAGTACACGTGACTTTCGGAGCTAATGCATGCCCCTTCGGTTTGGTTGGCTCTCGGTGGCCCATCAGTAAGTTGCGGCCCCTCGTCGCAAGGTCCGTAACATACTAATTCAGATAAATAGTTCTAGTTTCTAGTTTTTAAGTTTATAATTACTAATAAATTAAGTACTAATTCTTAATAATTTTCTATAGACTAATATTTTAGTTAATACTAGATATAGACTAGTCTTACTATTTTTTTTCTTAAAATATTTATTAATTATAATAAATTCTTAAATAAATAAAGTCTTTTTACTCTTAAATTAGATATAAATTAGATGTAGAACCTTAACTATAGAGAGAGATTCTTTAATATCTAGTATATAAGAAAGACTATTTACTAAATTAGTCTTTTCTAATTAGTATTTAATAATAAAATTAAATAGAGTTAAATATAAATAATATTAGACTTACTTTCTATTAATTTTCTACTACTATATAAATAATTTTAGATTATTATAATCTAAAAAAACTTTAACTTAGTATAGACTTCTCTTTAGATATTAATACTAATACTTAAATAACTATACTATTATATATAGTTTATAATCTAGAGTTAAATAATAATACTCTATAGAGATAAATTTCTTTAATTAAAATATAACTAAGTACTATACTCTTTTATTATTAGATTATAATAAAATTTTAGCTATTTTAAATCTAGATATATTTATTTTAATATAAATAAGTTAGTTAGAATTAAAGAAATATAGTAAAGATATTTTCTTAAAAATATTAAGAAAAGTATAAAATATATTTAATTCTCTTTTATTTAATTTTACTATTCTAGATTTTCTTCTATTTTTACTTTCTTTAAGAAATTTAGTAAGAAATAATATAATTAAGAAGTATTAATATATAAATTAATAATAAAAATTATAGAATCAAGAAATATTTAGATATCTCTAAATATCTAAAATTATTACTATTCTTAAATAGTTATAATTCTTTTTTATCTATTAAAATATAATTATAACTAATAATAAAACTAAAGAATTTAACTTTTATCTAATAAAAATTATATTTAGATACTTTAGTAAATAACTAAGTATTTTAAAGTTACTTAAAGACTTATTAGATATATTTTATATACTAATTATAAATTTTAGAGAAAATTAAAATATTATCTAAATAAGTAATATAGATAATACTAACTAATCTATAGAGTATTATATAGATATAGTTCTAAAATATAGTTAGAGTATTAGTAAGTCTAAATACTTAAAATATCTATACTAAATATAAAATATAGTTTTCTATTTATTACTTTTCTTAATTTAGATATAATAGTATATATCTTGAATATCTAAAAGATAGTTAAGAATCTCTAAAGTAAAAGATAATAGATATTAATTCTTAATTAAAACTTTATTTAATCTTTAATAATTTATATATAATTATAGATCTCTATTCTTCTTTAGTATAAAGAGAATAGATATTTCTATAGAATTTTTTAATAGATAAATTCTTCTATTTTCTAGATTATATTAAAGTATTCTTAAAAAACTCTTAGTTTAACTTAAGAAAAAGAGTAAATAAATCTAAAAAAGAGTGTACTACTCTCTTTAAAACTAATTTTATAATTAATCTTCTTTTTTAGAGATATAATCTTATATTATTAAACTTTAAATATATAATTCTATAGTTTAGAAGAGATTTAATTAGAGTTCAAACTATTTTTAGATTTATTTTTATCTAAAAAGACTAAATTATCTTCTAATATCTTAAATTTTATTTTAATATTTAATTTTTTAGTCTTAAATTACTAATAGTTCTTTTATAGAACTAATATAATTTTATAATTAATTAGTATTATACCTAAAAGAAAAACTAGAGATTTTTTAATTCTTAGATTTTTATTAACTATAATATTGAGTTAATTTAATACTTTTTTAGTATTTTAAAAGTTATTTATAGTAATAGAGATAGTGTGATCCTAGAAGTATCTTATAGGCCTATTTTAGTTACTATACTCTAGTAACCTTAGTATATATAAATCTATAATCCTCTAATAATAATATAATATACTCTTTTACTTCTAAAGTCTTATATAATAGTATATTTTAAACTAGAATAAGTCTTCTATAACTATTCTAGGAAGAGTATTACTTATTTAATCCTAGTAAACTCTTTTTTTCTAGATCTATTTAGATAAATAAGATTTAAATAGAGTTTAATATATAAAAATAGATATAATAATTACTAATAAACTTTCTCTTATATATACTCTTATAAATTATTATAAAATTCTAAGAAAGTAAAGGTAAAAATCTCTAAAAATATAGGTTATCTAAAAGACCCTAAAGAAATATATTATATTTCTAACTAAAGAGATACTATATTACTATACTATATTATTTATTTTAAATATAATCTATTAAGTAGAGAAATATATAATTAATAGTTAGTAAGTAGGTAAGAATTTAATACTAAGATCTAAATTACTCTAAAAAGTATTTTTCTAAAAAAAGATCCTTATAGTATAGACTAATAAGAGTTTCTACTATAGTTAGAAGAAAAAGATAAAAAAGAATATATATAATTACTTTTACTTCTATTTTAATATAAAAATAAACTATTTTATTTATTATAATTATACTTCTCTTAATCTTCTAAGACTATTATTATTATATTATAATTTAGTATATTAAATATTCTTTATTCTTTCTTTTCTAAGATAGAATAAATTCTTATCTATCTCCTAATAGATATAGTAAAAAACTATTAGAATCTTTTTATTATAACTAGAAGTAAATAGTATATTTATATAATAAAATAGATAACTATTCTACTTTACTAAGTAAATATTACTATAACTATAGTAATAACTTTATTAGCTACTACTATAATATCTATCTTATTAGAATTTAATAATTTTTTCTAAGTCTATATAAAACTAAAGAAAACTCTATTAAATAAAATTAAATTTATTTAAGACTATAATAGTTATATCCTATAGAATAATACTTAAAAGTTTCTCTATAATTATTAATTATTCTTTAATAAAATAATATATTTTACTAATACTTCTCTTAATAAATCTAATAAGATTATATATACTTATAGTATTTTAATTAAAAAAGTAGAGAATATATAGATTATATACTAATATTAATATAAACTAGACTTTAAGTATCTAATTAATATATAGATAGTCTTTAAATAGTAGATTATATAGAGTTTTAGTAAATATTTTAGTAAGACTAAAAAATAGGAATATTTCTCTTAAATAAAGTAAGATAATTAGTAGTATTTTAGTAAATATACTATAAATAAATATAGTACTATAACTAATTATAAAAATATTAGAATCTATAAAAATATTCTAATCTAATATTTTATTATAAAGATAAATATATATCTTTAGTAATACTAGAAAAAAAAAGTATAATTAACTAATAATATTTAATAAAATTATTAAGTACTTTTTAGTATATAAATAAGACTAAATCTATTTAAACTAAATTAGATAATCTATACTATAAAACTAAGAAAACTCTATAGATCTAAGTACTATTATAACTATACTAAAACAATTATCTAATTAGAGACTTAAGAAAATAATTATCTACTTTAGATATAGTAAGAAAAGATATATTAAATATAAGTATTACTTAAAACTAAAAGGTAATACTTCTAAATAATTAAAAAATAGAGAGAATTAATAATATTAAAATACTTATTAATTAGATATAAAAAATTTCTATAACTCTCTTATCTATAGATTTACTTAATCTATATTTATTTCTTTCTAAGTAAGAGAAATTAATTATCTAATTATATCTTCTAACTATAGATAATTTACTATTTTTTTATAATATAAGTCTAAAAAAATCTAAAACTTCTATCTATATAAAAGTTTTACTAGATTATAGTATATTATATATCTTTATATTCTAGAAAACTCTATAAAAGTACCTAGAAATAGAGATATTATAAATATTTAGTTAAAAACTATAGATTTAAATATTTAATAGAGACTCTATAGAAATAGATTTATCTATCTAACTCTTAATAGTTATTAGATTTTAGTAGAGATATATTATTATATAGATTCTATATCTCTCTAACTAGAATTTTATTCTTAGTAGAGACTTTTTATAATCTAAAAATCTCTAAATTAATTAAGCTAGTTTATAGATAAAACTATATAACTATTACTATATATATATAGTTAAAGTAATTACTTTCTAAATATCTTTTAAGTATTAAAATATCTAAATTTAATTTTTTTTACTAAAATAGATCTTCTAAATAATATAAAAATAAGATACTAAAGTAATACTTTTTATAATTATACTATAAAAGACTTATTTTCTAATTATAAGAATTTAGAGATTATAAAGATCTTATAGAAATATAGAAATATATTTAAGAATAAATTCTCTAATATATTATTCTTTAAATATACTATATTATATAAGATTTATACTAAAAATATTATTTCTATAAATATTAATTATTACTCTCTCTCTAATAAAAAACTCTAAGAATAGATATAGTAAATTCAAGATTTTCTTAAAAAATATTTAATTTATCTATCTTTAAATATCTAAGGTTTTCTAGTTATTTTTATATAGAAATTAAATAATACTTAGTAGATATATATTAATTATTAGATTTTAAATAAGTTTTTAGAGAAAAATAACTATTTATTACTATAGATCTAGAATCTTTTAGATTATATTAGTACTATAAAGTATTTAATAAAAATTAATCTTATAGTTAACTATTAGTAGATTTATATAAAAAAAGATTTAATTAAGAAAATAGCTTAATATAATATAGAGAAAATATAAGTAACTTACTATACTATTTAGTCTTCATAATATTCTTATAATTTTTTAAATAATAATAAATAAAATTCTTTAGTCTTTTCTTAGCTAATTTACTATTATCTACTTTAATAATATTTTAATCTATTTAAAGATAATAGAAAAGTATTATAACTATTTAGATAAGATTCTAAATACTTTTAAAACTAAATAAATAATTACTTAACTCTATAAATATTTAATTACTACTATAGAATTAGAATTCTATAGATATATTATTAGAAATAGTCTAATTTACTCTATATTAATAAAGATTAATATTATTTAAATATAACTATAACTAAAAAATATATATAAAGTTTATTAGTTTATAGATCTTACTATATATTATTAATAATTTATCTATAGTTTCTTTTAAATATATAAATCTTTATATAAACTAATATTAATCTTTAATAATAGAAATTTTATCTAGTTATATAGATAATTATATATAAAAGTACTTTTTAAATATTAAAAATAATATTTTAGAATAAATAATTAGAATAATTCTATTATAGATTAAACTAAATAAAAAATTATATTTAGTATTCTTTAATAGATAAAAGTTTATAAATATAGAACTAAATTATTCTATCTATAAAAAAGAATTTCTAACTATTAAAGAAATCTTCTAAAAGTAGAACTAATTTCTAGAAAATAGAATAACTATAAAAATTATTATTAATTATAAGAATATATAGTATCTAAATACTATAGTAAATAATAGTAAATAAATAACTTAGTAGATTAGTAAATTTTAAAAGTATAACTTAAAAATTAGATATTAGAAAGAAAAAAATACTATAATCCCTAATATACTAAGTAGAAAATCTAATTTTATTAGAGAAAACTCTTTAATATATTAAATTCTTAACTAATCTAAAATATTATTTTTACTATAACTCTAGTATATTTTAAACTCTTCTAAACTATTATAAAAATCTCTAAAGAAAAATAGTATAATATAACTATATATTTTCTAGAATTATAAGAAATATTAACTAATAAACTTATTATAAAAACTATATTAAAGTTTACTCTAAACTTAAGTTTTTAAATACTTAATAGTATTAATGTAGAAGATTATTAACTATTCTTTGTCTATAATAATAATCTCTATATTCTATTTTTAAAGTAAATTTTTTATAAAGATCTATTATATAGATTATATAAGAAATTTAGTTATTTATATTTTTTTAGTCTAAATAGAGTAGTTAAATCTTATACCTAGTAGTTATAAATAAAAAATAATATTAAATAAATAGTAAAGTCTTACTTTAAATATTAGATTTTATAAGAATCTTAAGTATCTCTAAAGTTTAAATCTATATAATATATAGTTATAGTAAATATTTAATTATTTTAGAGATAGAGTATTAACTTTATTAACTAATTATCTATAATTCTAAATAGTAATAGGTAGATTATTATAACTATTAACTATACTACTAATTAGTTAGTTACTAAAACTATTCTAAAAGTAGATAAGAAAACTATAGATTATTTTTTATATAAGTATATAAATATAGATTTTAGTTCTTATTATTTTATATATAAAATATATCTATAATTATCTAATAATAATTTAGTACTATTTTATTTCTCTATAAATTAGATAAAGAAATTAAAATATTTATTTAATATAAGAATAAAAATAAATAAATTACTTTTTATAAGGACTATTTAAATAAATTATATATATAATAGTCTAGTTATAAAAATAAGTTTTTAGAAGAATACTTAGATACTTATTTATGTGAGACAAAAAGTCCTACAAGCATTAGGGGATGTTTGAATAGCTTCACCGATTGCCAAAAGAGGAAGTTGTATTAGAATATTGGTCTTGAGCTTAGTAATCACAAGATGAGATGAAAGAGATCAATAAGAATAATGATCAGGATAGGTTTGCTGGGGGGGTATAGGCCCTTTTTATGTTAAATCTCTTAGACAGTAAGCTATAGTAGACTAGACCTTATTAGGCTATAGGCAGAATATTATTCATTAGCGGTGTGATCAAATAGGCTAAGCCTATTTAGGCCTTTAGCAGAACTCTAAGCATCTGAAATATATTTTGATATTTTGATATCAGATAGTGAGGCTTTTAGTTAAGCTTAACAATAATAGTTATAGAACTTTCTCTTCTTTATATATTCAGACTAATTATAAAGATATAGAAGATAAAAGAACTATTATCTTTCCTATACTTTATATACTTATTTTTATTAGTAGTAATAGTTCTAGTTTACTATATATATATAATATAGAACTAGGTACTTATATAGTAAGACTTAAAAATACTACTATACTAATTAATATTATAAAGAGACTTACTCTTAAGTATAATAGGTTTAAAAATAGTTAAAAAATTAATAGTTAAAGAGTTTCTAGATATATCTAGACTAGTAATAGTTAGAAAAAGATATATTAGTTTATAGATTAAAATAAAAAAGTATAAATAAACTTATAATTATAACTATATATAGTTAGAAAATAAAATAATATTATAATAGAATAAGAATAAGATAATTTTAGAACTATAGGATCTAGAAAAGACTCTTTAACTATACTACTTATAGTAATATTATCTATACTCTTATTATAATTAGAATCCTTAAAAAGATTTAAGATAAGAGATATTTACTTAGGAATATAGGGAGAAAAGACTTTTAAACCTAGTTAGATATATTAGAATAATAATAAAATAATAATAAGAAAGATATAATAAAGTCTTATATTTATGTTCAATCTAATATCTATAACTATATATTAATTTATATATTATCTTTAGTATAACTAAAACTTATTTAGCTAGAGTAAAATATTAATAAATCTATAAAAAGATATAATAATATATCTAATCCTATCTAAAATAAGTTCTAAGAGATTAATAAGACTTACTGTAAATATATTAAGATTAGTTAAAAGACTTAACTATTATTGTTAAGCTTAACAAAAAATGATATCAAAATATCAAAATATATTTCAGATGCTTGGAGTTCTGTCAAAAGCCCAAATAGGCTTAGCCTATTTGATCACACCGCTAATAAATAATATTCTGCCTATAGCCTAATCAGGCCTAGTCTACTGTGGCTTACCGCCCAGGAAATTTAAATATAAAAAGGGCCTGTACCCCCCCAGCAAACCTATCTTTATCATTATTCTTATTGATCTCTTTCATCTTATCTTGTGATTACTAAGCTTAAGACCAATATTCTAATACAACTTCCTCTTTTAGTAATCAGTGAAGCTATTCAAATATCCTCTGATGCTTGTAGGACTTTCTGTCTCCCACTTACCTATATTAGAAAACTTAAAAATAGAAATAATTAAAATAGAAATAATAAAGAAAAACTAGTAATTAGGATTTAGGAAAAAAAAAAGAAAACTTAAGAGATAGAAAACTTACTTTTAAGTTAGTAATATAATATAATTATATTTTCTTTAATAATTAATTCTAAATATCTTTCTAATTATAGATAATAAGATTACTAAAGTATAATAATATAATTTTAAATATAGTAAAATTTAGACTTACTATTATATAATAGACTATCTCTATATTTTATACTAAATCTAACTCTAACTTAATACTTTTATCTACTTCTAGTTAGAGATTAAATAAAAAGAAAATATAAGAAAAAAATATATCAAAAATAATATAGATATTTTTATACTTTTATAATAGAGAAATAGAATATAGTTAAAAAAAATTAAGTAAGATTATATTTAAAAGAGAGAAAAAAGAAAAAAGAACTTACTTACTTAATAAAGGAATTATTATCTATCTTAATATCTAAATTAGAATAATTAATAAATTTCTTACTATTTTCTTATAAAAACTAATAAAGAATATACTCTTTTTAGTAAGGATATATAATCATTTCTAAGATATAGTAAAGTATTTAGTATATAAAGATCTTTAAGAATTAACTTTAAAAAGTTAGATATAAAAACTAGGAACTTTTAAGTAGTAGTATTCTTAGATTTAGCTAAATATATATTTATAGACTTATAGTTTAGAAAATTTTCCTTAATAGAATATTATAATTTAAATTTCTTTAACTATAAGAAAGAGTTAGTAGTTATTTAAAAATACTAAAATAAAAATATACTTACTATTTTTAGAAAATAAATTATACTCTACTTATAAAGAAATAGATAATCTAGATTAACTATCTCTAATTTCTTTAAGAAATAAACTTTAAAAGTTTATTTAAAAAAATACTATAAAGTAAAGTTTCTAAAAGTATAGTTTCTATATAAATCTCTAAAAACTAGTTTAAGATTAATAATTATAGTTATATAAGAAATAAATAGTTTAAAACTATTTCTATAAAAATTATAAGTTTTTTCTATAAGAGTAATATTACTAATTTACTATACTTATACTATATAAAGTTATTAAGAACTTTAGTAGTTCTTTACCTCTATCTACTAATTAGTATTCTAAAAAATTACTTAATTAAAAAATTATATTAGTAAGTTTTTATTTATATCTAGATTAACTAGTTCTATTAAATTATTAATAAAAATCTAAGAAATAATAGAAATAGATATAATTTATAATAGATATAGAGACTTAGAAATAGTAAAGAGATATATAGTAATAGTTACTTTAATATATAAATTATTAGTAATAATACTAGTATAGTAATTTAATATTTATAATTTAAGGAAGTTATACTAAAATATTAATATAATTATACTAAGAAATCTATAAGAATAACTTACCTATCTTAAAGAAGAAAATAAATAGATGTAAAAACTAAGTAAAAAAAGACCCTAAGAGTAAAAGATTAGATAGAGAAATTGTAAAGAAAGAAGAATAAAAAGAAAGAAAAGTTATAAATCTACTAAAAATATACTTAACTATTTTATAGAAGTTACTACTATAATAATAAATTAATAAGAGTAATATAATAATAATATAATATTAATTATATTTTTTATTTATTAATTTAAAAGATTAGACTAAAAAAGATATATACAAACTATATCTTATTATCTAAAAACTTATAATATAGGATAATTACTTTAAAATATAAGAATATAGTTTTACTTAGATAGGGGAGAATATAATCCCAGAAGTACCTTATAGGCCTGTTTTAGTTACTATACTCTAGTAACCTTAGTATATATAAATCTATAACCCTCTAATAGTAATATAATATACTCTTTTACTTCTAAAATCTTAATAGTTTAAATACTATAGATATATATATTCTTTTTTCTAACTATTTCTAAGATAGAAGAGTTAAACTTAGTATATTATAAACTATACTTAATAATAAATTTAGAATTAACTAAATTAACTTTAGTATATATTTAGATATATTTCTCTACTATAATAGAGATATATAATTATATAATAGTTTCTACTTAAGACTATAAGTCTGAATCTATAGAATCTAGTTTAATTTATTACTTTTTCTTTCTATTTTTAGGGAGTTATATTTAGTTTTCTTAGTTTCTTAGAATTTTACTTTAGTATCTTTAAACTTTAGATAGTTTAACTTAATATAATTCTTAGAACTATATTTATAGTAAATTTTATAAGAGTATTTTTTACTAATATTAGAGAGTTAAAAAAAATTACTAATATTCTTTAACTATCTCTTAGTTTTATTTTAGTTACTTATTTCTAGTTTTATTTTAGTTATTTTAGGAAAAGTTATTATTTTAACTATAATTTATTTTCTTTTTATAATTCTCTATTAATATTTTATCTTATTAATCTAGCTATTTTAGATTAATAGAGTCTTATTTAGTCTATAAATTAATAGAATTTTTTACTAGTAATCTATTTAATTTAGACTAAAATTAGTTTTTCTTTTTTTTTAAAAAAAAAGAAAAATTATTCTATATATTTTTTATACTTTAAAAAGTAAAAATAAAACTAAGTTAGACTCCTATTATTATTTTATTAAAGTTTATTATATTTAAATATGATATCTATTTTAAAATTATCTAATTAAAAGATAATACTAATAGTCTATATTAAGAATTCTTTTTAGATAATTATTATAGAATTTATAGAATCTTTAGTACTAAAAATAATTTATTAATTTTAGAATAAAGATTCTAAGTAATAAATATTTTTAGTAAATTTAATATTTTTAAAATAATAAATATAAAAAACTCTCTCTAAAAGACTACTAAAAGAATATTAATTTAAAATATTATTTTTAGTAAGTAAATTTAGTAATAAGATTAGAAATTTTAATTATCTTAATCTTAGCTAATTTAAAATATAAGAATATATTTTTTTTTCTAGAGAAGCTTCTCTATAGAGTTATTTTTAAAGTTTTTAAATATATTTCTTAAACTTAAGAAATTTATCTAGTTTTTACTATTATATAAGTTAGTCTTAAATTTACTCTTTAATAGAGTATTGAAGATTATTTTTTTCTTAGAAGATAAGAATTTAAAAGTAAAACTTTCTTAGTTTAGATTTAAATTAGTTCTAGTAAAGTTTAGACTTGATTCTTCTTTAACTACTTCTTTAACTTAAATCTATCTTAAATTAAGTCTATATACTTAGAGTAGAATTTACTAGATTTAGAGATAGGATTTTAATAGGTAGAGAGAACTATCCTTAGTCTTATATACTTAAAAGAGAAAAATTATAATTATAATAGTAAATACTAAAGGATAGACTAAAGATCTGTAACTAGATAAGAATTTAGATAGTAATTAAAGAGTAGGAGAATTAACTAATAATATATTAAAGAAAATCTTAAGAAGAAATATATTTAGAAATTATTATTATTAGTTAGATATCTAATTATTTTTATACTAAAGAAGAAAAATAAGTTTTAACTTTATATAGATTATTAATATCTATTATCTTTTATTTAGAAGAAATAGAACTATATCTAAAGAAGTATTTACTTTACTAAGTATAATATTACTAATATATATAACTATCTTAGAATTAAGTCTAGTAATAAGTAGAAAATAGTATTTAGAATAAAATATAGATATTTTAAATATATAGTTGTAATATTTAGACTTATAAATATATTTATAGTATTTTAATAATTTATCTTTAGTATATTAGAAGAATATCTTAATAATATTCTAGTATTCTCTAAAACTATAGAAGATAATATCTAGTATAATAAAAAATACTATAGAAACTTAGAGAAACTAAAATTATACTCAAACTTAAGAAAATAAATTTAGTATATAAGAAAATAAGATTAAAAGTATTCTAGATTAACTAATACTTAAAAATATAAGGAAAGTCTAATAGTTTATTAAGTTATATAATTAATACTAATAATTAATTAATAGATTTAGTAAAATTATAGTTAATTTTAATAAATTATTTAAAAAATACTAGAAATAGATCTAAGATAGTTAATTAGAAAAATTATTTAATAATCTTAAGAAAATATCTATTAAGTAAATAATACTTATACTAACTAATCTAAATAAACTATATATAGTAGAAACTAATATATTAGACTATATACTTAGAATATAGTTTACTTAACTAGAAAATAATAGAAAATTAAAACTAGTAGTATTTTAGTCTAAAATATATTACTTTTAGAACTTAACTATAATATCTATAATAAAGAATTACTAGCTATAATATTAATACTTAAAGTCTAGAGAATATATCTAGAAGAAGTAGAGTATTAAATTCTTATTAAATTAGATTATAAAAATCTTATATTCTTTATAAGTATAAAAGAATTAATAAGATAATAAATAAGATAGATAGAAATTCTAGTATGATATAATTATAGAATTAAATATTACCTAGATATAGTTAATAATTAGATAAATATACTTAGTTAAAGACCTAACTATATAATAGGGATTAAGAAAGTTATTCTAACTATATTTAAGATAGATAATACTAATTACTTACTATATAATTACTAGATCTTAGTTACTATTAGTTAGATTTAAGATAATAAATAGATTAATAGACTAAATAAAAGTCTAATTAGTAATCTAATCTATAAAATAGGATCTACTAAAAGAATTACTAAAGAAAATAGACTAATCTATATTCTATAGAAACTATAGTATAAGACTATATAATAATACTATAATAACTTTATATATAAGTATATAGAATTAGAAAAAATAATAGAAACTCTATTAAGGAACTACTATATCTTAATTAAATATAAGAAGATTAGAAATTATATTAAATAGTATAATATTTATTAATAAAATAAGTCATTATAATATATTCTATATAGTAGGTTATAGAACTTAGAGGTACTAATATAACTATAGGAATAGATTATATTAGATTTTATTACTAAATTACTAAAACTAGAAGAATATAATATTTCTATTATTTAGATATATATTTATTAACTATAGAATATATAAAAAGATAATATTAAATAAAGATAAGTTTTTTATAAATAAAATATAGTAATTATTTATAGATATTATAGATATTAAGTATAGACTCTCTACTATCTACTATCTATAAATAAATAACTAAATAGAATAAATAAACAAAATATTAGAGTAATATCTAAGATATTATATAAATTACTAGTATAATAATTAAATAGAATTATTACTCTAATATAGATAATTATATTAGTAGATCTTTTACTCTTTTTTTTACTAAATTATAAAGTCTTCTTTATCTATTAGTAATATTACTAAATTAATTAGTAGTAATCTATTAGATTTTTAATAAGTTTCTATATATTCTCTAAAATATTATATTTTTTCTATTTTACTAATTAGTAAGATTTTCTACTAATATATTCTATACTTAGGATATTTTCTACTTTATATTTATTCTTAGTTTCTTTCCCTATTTCTATATTTATAGTAAATTTAGTATTTTCTAGTATATTTTTAAGTAATAAAATATAAAAATTTATATAAATATATTATATATTATTAGATAGCTTTAAGTAATAATTAATTAGTTATATTTTTTCTTTAATTTTAAATAGTTATAACTTTAAGTAGTTAAATTTTAAACTTAATTAATTAGTTTTAATATTCTAATATATAAAGTATATTTTCTCTCTTTTTTAAAGTCTAGTTTCTTCTAGTAGTCTTAACTATAGTAGTACTTTATTTATCAGTTAAAGAATTTAATAT
Source organism: Penicillium manginii (assembly GCF_028828005.1). Taxonomy (NCBI): domain Eukaryota; kingdom Fungi; phylum Ascomycota; class Eurotiomycetes; order Eurotiales; family Aspergillaceae; genus Penicillium; species Penicillium manginii. The sequence goes on along the minus strand of NW_026643102.1, from coordinate 1,273,229 downwards.
TTTTTACTAGTTAGAGATATAACTATTTAAGTTCTAAGACTAAAAGTTTTAATAACTCTATCTCTACTTATCTTCTAATAGTTTCTCTAATAATTAAAGAACTATAAATAATTTATAAAGAATAGAGTTTCTTTTATAGTTATATATATAGTATTATTATATATAAATTATATAGATAGTAAGATTTTTAGATATTACTATAAAAATCTAATAGTCTATATTAAAGATATAATTAATTTTCTTAGAAATAGTATAGAAAGATTTAATCTTATACTTTTTTTACTTAGACTTAATATACTCATTCTTAAAATACTATAATTTCTTAAACTCATAATATTTAAGTTTCTCTAACTTAGTAATTTTTTAATATTTATAAATAATAAAGTTACTAGTATATTTTTTTAATAATCTTTTCTAATTCTATAGATATACTAGTTTAGTTAGTATCTTTTATTAAGTAAGAAGAATTTTTTCTTTCTATTTTCTAATAAGATCTAGAAAGTTAGTAGTTAATACTACTTAGTATTAATAAATAATTTTAAAATATTTTATATTCTATAGTACTACTAATATAATAATAAGAATAGTTAGATTAAATATATATTTTATTCTAGATAATATAATAATAATAAGAGATAAGAGACTTAAAACTCTTATACTTAATTAGTTAGTAAAGTTTATATATAGAGATATCTAAAAAAAGTATAATTAGTATATATTAGAAAAATAGAGTAGAAAATAAAAAGACTAATATCTACCTAAGAAAAGTAAGTAATTTTACAGAATTCTTAAAAATAAGAACTAAGAAAAAAAAAGAGATAGTATTATAGACCTTATAATAAGAGACTATAACTTACTAATAGATACTTAAATAATCCCTAAAACTATTGATTAAGAATAATTAAGATAAGATATATAAATAGATATTCTTTCTACTATTATCTATATTATACCTAAAAATATAAAATATAGTAAAGAATTATATAATATCCTAATAATATAATAGAATCCTATCCTATTAATAGAATAAAAATCCTATCTATAGAATAGAAAATACTAGATATATATAGAATACTCTTTATATACTTATATTTAGTTCTTTATAATTAATTAATCTAAATTACTACAGTTTACCTTTAGATTACTCTTTATTCAGTTTTATCTCTTATAATAAATATACTATAAGTAGGGAAACTCTTTAGACTAACCTACTTAATACACTACCTAGTACCTTCTTCGAAGTTACTCTACAGAATCCAAGTCCGTATAAGACTTAGCACAGTAACAGTACGATTACAAGTTCAGACTTAAGGAGTACAAGTAATAGATATCACAGACAACCAACGACATAGAGAACAACTAGTAAGTTATTTACCCCTGATCTAACCACTCACCGTGACCAGTCAGCTACGTGTAACACTTCAGACCCCTGTATATTACTGCCAGCATGTACATCTAGCCACCGAGGTGCCTCGGCCAATTGGGCTTTCTTTAGCGATCTACACTAGGCAAAACCAGCACGAGAGCACAGAGGACCCTCTCAGCACCGTACGGTCTTGCGGCAGCATGTGCTCTCTCAGTGGACCGTTAACCGTGGCTCGAAGGGTCCCTTTTTGCATAACATAGTACAAATCACTACTTAAAAGAATAAAATTACCTAATTAGGTCTATTTTTGCGTTAAGATATTACCTAAGAGGGTCCAAGGTCAGAATTCGGGCCTTGGCGCTTTGGCACGTCTGAATTGAGGGTGAGTGCTAGTTTTACCTGCTTAGGGAGAAATTGAAGCGGCTGCGGCGTAATTGAATAACCGACCACCCCTGAAAGCCTCGATAATACTTTAACTTCTGGCAGTTTGGTGTCACTTATTCGTGGGATTGATTTGGTGAATGTTGTTGTACTAGGAATGGATATTAGGTCAAGGTACTGAAGATGAAGAATATGAGAAAAATATCTCGTTTCCAATTTAGGCATTCACTTTGATGGATTTCTGATTGGGAAGCCGCAATAAGTGTAGGATAATGTACTATCACTTCCTTTTTCGCATCCTTTCATTAATTCCTGCGCTCGCGCACGACCTTGTTTTCATGTCCTCCTTACAAATGATCTGATTTTCGGGCCACGGTAAGAACGCAGTAAGCTACGCGCCAGCTTAATTTGATGATGTGATATAGTTACAATAAGCGGGGTCAATTTCTCTACACACCACTCTCACGCTCCCTTAGTGATGCAATGCTGCTTATCTTGGCGCAGAAATCCGCCATTAGCCGACACTAATGCAGCCGGGATTAAAGTTGTTACATCATAATTTCTCGCCTAAGATATGATTTGTACTTTAGCAATCAATGTTCCTTGTTTAGAAGTAAGGGTACTGACCACGGCGTCTAATCTCGGGTGACTGACAAGGAAAAAGAGCGTACTTTTCAAGTTACTGGATATGACCATCGATTGGAATTTATTTGCAATGCGGTGATATGCTATTAAGGGACTTTCGAAATTATTATCAAAATGGCAAAAAGGGTTGAATGACACTGAGTCCCGAGGTGGTCTTTCACTAATACAAGCTACCTGGTGTTTGTGACTGAGCTTGTCCATAGCTGGCTATAAATCTAGGGAAAGATCCACCTTCTACCTGGCTTCGTTTGGTTTCTTCATACCAAACTAGACGACCTGAATAACAATATATACCAACAACGCTCTATTTCATACCATTGCTTTTATCTCTCTGATTAGCAAGATCACCATGAAGGCAAGCACAAACCTTTCAAGCCCCCGTGTCCTCAATATTAGCCCTTTCGGAGATTAACAAACAGTATCACGAATAGCCCAGCACTCTTTTCACCACCCTCCTTGCTTTTCTGCTCACAGGCATCGCCTTTGCCTCCGTCATCCCTGCATCTCCAGAGCCTAACTTCCTTCGCCGTGCCGACAAGGATTAGGAACTTGTCATCTATCGGGACGTCGAACCAAGCGGGTAATGTGGTGGGACATCCTCGAAAGTCAGCGGACCCGGAAACGGAGCCTGCCACAATTTCAAACAACTGGATGTGTCGATTTGAAGCTTCGAACTGGAATTTTCGACTGCGACTTTCAGTTTAAAACCAACTCTTGCGATGAGAAACCTGCGAACAGACTCCATGTTCAGCAAGGTGCTGTCACGGACGGTTATCAGGTGCCGGATATTAAATTTGTTACTTTTACTTGTAATGACAAGCCGCCGAGTGTTGAATGAATGGGAACAGGTAAATGACCTGCTATTCCAGGTGAGCCTGCTATGAACTGAGCCGAAATTTTCCTGTTCGTATTATTGTGTGGATAAAGCGCGTGCTGTAACATGAGCTATGGTCAAACAGAAGACAAGGATGATAAGATATAAGGGCTATTATAGCAAGTCCACGTAAATGAGGCCGTTATTGCCTAATCGCAGGTATTGTAGATTATGTTCACTTATAGTAGGCAGATAAGGCATTAATAAGGACATTTAAGCATGTTATTGTTCGATTCAGATATTTTACGTATGACTAATGCATACTTTTAGAAGCCACATGATCTGACTGACAAATCTCGTAAGTGTGAATGCATTTTCCTATTTCTGACGGGCCGCACCCAATTTCCCTCCTCCCCCCCTCCTCCTCATCTCTTCCTCCCTTCCTCCCCCCTCCTCCTCATCTCCTCCCTACGTCTATTTGAATTAGTTTCTGCTCTCTCCTTATCGCCACCCACTCTCAGTCTCTGAAGTAGCATCTCAAAGGACGTTTTCTTCCGTTTGGGCTCTACTTACTGCCAAACATGTCTACTCTTCAAAACCAGAACACCAAGTCTCAAGCAGTCAAGATAGAAAGTGCTCAGACAGGACTGGCAAAACAGGAAGCCTCAAACGGTACATGCCCTATCCATCCGAACCCCCGTCCAAATAACAAGCTAATACGTAATAGGTGGCAAAGAAAACGCTACACCACGTGGGTCAAATGATTTTGTCGGAAATGACAGTCACTCCAATCCCAATGCCCTCGAGCAAGCAGATGCACATGATAACTGCGATGCTGATTGGGAGGTAGTCAGCAGCGCCCAGTGTGGCGAAAAAGACAGCAATCAAGTGTTCCATGGGCATACAGGACATTTTAGCGTTGATGTGGGTTGGGGTAAACGAAAAACATCGGCTGTATTCTAGTGACTGGAGCTTTGGCCATCATCACCAACATCGTGATGATAGACATGGTGAGGGAGGTACTCAGTGATACCGGCACTTAAGCGTAATATCTATCATTCTGCTTTAATTGTGATCCAAAATATTATGAAATTAAACCAGGATATGCCAGTTCGGGGGACTCAGTGGGCATTGAGCAGCTGGCTGAATTGCCTGAGTTGACTTTGCTGCCTAAAATGAAAGATAACAAGCGTCTAAATCTTCGCTGCCAAACGAATGTCATCATAATTTGGCCTCCGATAGAGGCGTCAGCACGATTGGCAACAAGGAATTATAGATAAATTGATTGCCAATATTAAAATTATCATGTTCAGCAAAGGTTGGAGCTTAGTCTGGCAATGCATGCGAGCTGTCACATGCCAAGGCTTCTTTCCTGGTCGATACCAAGGGATCGGAGGCCTGCTGTTGTGACCACTAAACGGTAGATCACTGGGGACCTACCCTAAACCTAACAGAACATGAGCTCTGAAGAGATAGCAAGTAACTTCTTCCTGTCCAGATGTCGCTTCATGTTGGATAGGGGAAAGCTAGAATGGCAATATATAGTATATTCCCCTGGTTAAAATACATGTTGCTTCACCTACTAAATCTGAGTTGTGGTTTCGGTCAAATATATGCACGATTCTATTGGGGAAACCTATTATCGGTCGTTCAAAAATGCGACTCGAAACAGTGGATAGTGGCGTTGTTAACTGCCAGACTTCTACATTATATATTACGCTATTTCTGCGATGTCATGATCCTTCCCGAAAACCCAAATGGATTCCCTGACTGAAATTGTCTAATTCCTTGATTCGTAGAGGTTTTGCGAAGTATTCGTTGATCAGATTTGACGGTATTGTGGATTCTTCGACTTCAGAAGCGCCTGGCTGTAGTGGCTCTGTAAGCCTGTGCCAAGGTCCATCTACACCATAAGGCTTGCTCCAGAAAGTCACTGCATATTTCGTAGGCTGTTCGGCTCGTGACGGTGACGTTTGGATTGCGACAGAAAAGTGGTGAATTCGAAGGTGCTCAGGGGGAAGTATACTCTCCTGAGGGAGGCCTTCATCGATGAATTATTTATTACCTGCCTCCTCTATGTCCATAATGCGGGAGAAGATTTCAAGATACTTCTCTGCATCAAGAAGCCACTCGCGACCGCATATTTTCCTAAATAAGTCCAGAACCCAGCGACGAAGACGCGGCCATCGACATTTCCAAGCTAATGCACTAGATTATAGTTTTGATCTATAACTAGAAATCTAAATTTATAGAATCTAATCTAATATTTTTTAAGTCTAATCTTAGAAACTAATCTCTTTAATTTTATCTCTTAAAATTTTATTTTATTTCTTAAAATTTTATTTTATTTTTCTAAATTAAAAATAGTTAGTTTTCTAGTAATTAGTCAAGTAATATTTAAAAAAATATTTTATAAGAAGATTTTTCTTAGTTTTTATATTAAATTAGAGTTTAATTAGTCTTAGTTTCTATAAGAGTCCTAATTATCTTATAAAATAATTTTTTTTCTATATAATCTTCTAGAATCTCTATTCTTATCATATTTATTATTGTTTTTCTATAGATAAAAAATTAATTTTTTCTTTTAGGATTCTAGTAAGATTTTTATATCTTTTTTATATTTTTATTTTTAACTTATTTAGAAAGTTTTCTTAAAATTATACTAATCTTATACTATACTTACCTATTCTTTTTAGATTTTAAATATACCCTTTATAAAATAATATATATTTACTAGTAAATATTACCTAAGTTTACTATAGAAATAGTATACTTATTCTATTTTAGATACTAGAAAAATAATTATTTAATTATAATAAATTATTAATATAATAGATTTAATTCTTTATCTTTTTGCTAATAAATATTTTAAGACATTTAGCTAGAAAAATCCTTTTTCATTAGATAGAAGATAAATAGTCTAATCTATAAAATAATCTATAATCTTCTAGTATTATTAAGTTATTTTTGTTCTTTTTCTTTTTAACTCTATTCATATCAATATTCTAAGTCTAGATATTTAATTTCTTTTAGAATCTTTATAGTATTATTCTTAAAAGTACTAGAATTATGTCTCAAAAATATATTTAATCTTAGTTAACTAGATATCCATCACATAGGTTAAATGACTTAGTAAACTTATCTATCTCAAATAAGTCTATCTTACTTTTTAGTCTATAGTTATACATAAGTTAAGATAAAAAGTGTCTTATTATTTTTCTATTTTTAAAATCTCATAATCCTACTTGAATTATTAGACACACTTGGCCATGAAATGTATTATTCCCGGACTAGTAGTTTTCATTTTCTTCCATACCTAGGTACACCTGGGCACTCTGCCTATCGCTGCTAACAATAGACTCAAAGAGCCTCAATCCTTAAAAAAGATGGGGAGCAAGAATATGTGGTCAGGGGTAGTCTTTAGACAAATATTGTAATCAAAACATGTTTGGAGAACTCTCCGAGTCAGAATAGACATTGATCTAGTCCTACTCGTCAACATTATATATAGGACTCCACAAAAGATCTTCGTTATCATCTGGATCATCCACATCCTCGGAATTAGGAATTATTTCCTCAATGCCTGTGATTTCCTTGAGTCCCGACAAGCCCGAGACAAATGACACGACCAAGGCATCAATATGCACATCCCACTTCTTGCACTTCCCTTTCTCATACCCCCGAATGCAAAGGTACTCCAGACTCTCGGGGAGGACCTCTGGCAACAAAAATGGTTTTCTTGGCCCGTTATTTTCTCTGATACCCATGGCAAAATATACTAAAAAGCCGATGCCAACACTCAATCGCTTTAAGGTCCGGAACTCCTTCAGTGACTTGCTGGTACTTGAGGAGGACCGGAGCATTTGGCGTTCATCATCATCGTCATCATCGGTTTCGAGCGATCTTTCGTCAATTCTCTGGTCAACTTGATCCTGCTCGAAATAATCGGGGTGGAAATAGTGCATATTGCGCTCGGCGTCGATATCCAGGATTTCCAGTGTGTCTTTGTGCGGGTAAATTGATTTGATGAAAGTCTTGGCATCGAACGGTGAATACCAACCTCCTAACACGCACCGACCACCGATGGTGTACTGAAATTCTCGCAGTACTTTGCAGGACTGAATAAGAGAGACAAGGAATTTTGAAGGCAAGGAAGAGTGGGCAATACGGATCCTGCTAATATTGGACGATCTGGGCTCTAGCACTACGCGTGCCTCGCAATTTTCGTCGTCACAGAGGGCATCGGTGCTAATGGATTCAATAGACGGGAGGTTGTCGAAAAGCGTTGCGCATTCCAAGAAGTCGATGGCCATGTAGTATCGGTCATCCGAGTCCTTATCGTCGACTATCATGTACACCTTGCGTAGATTTTGAAGATACGGAGCACTAGTCGGTTTCGCATTGGCCTGACGGAGAAATCGATGGAGGGGGAAATGGTCATCCTCGTCCAGGAGCCTCTCGCCACCCCTGCAGAATCCAGAGAATACACTGAATGGCTGTGTCATCACTAGAGACTCCAGATTGGGTGACACCGAGATGAGAATCGCGGCCAATGCCTGCGCAATGAAGGTGCCATGAATCTGACCTTCGCTGTTCGTCTTGTAAGTGCTCAGCCAAGCAATCAACCAGGAGGAGGCTTTCTTACTTGTATCCATAAGCGGAATTTGAGAACATGAGAGACTCATTGTTTTCACCTGGAGGCCTCGTGGTGTTTTGCATAAGCATGTTGAGCACCGCTGTTTCTTGGGGGCCAGCAAATCCCGCCTTCCGCACAGCCGCGTGGAGGAGATTTCTGTCACACGCACTGAGGGTGCGTTGCTCTGCAGTCTGGACGTAGCTGTGATCCATACTGGGCTGTCTAGTCTGAACGATCTCCCGTACATAGTTTCCCAGCTTAGGGTTCTTGAGAATCTCCATCATGAGGTCAAAAGTCTTGTTGATGCTGTGATCTTTCGGGTGAACACGGATCTGGTAGTACCGCTCGCGTGTTTTCATATCGCACAGCCGATGTATTGACCGACATGACTGCGATAGAGCGGCCAGATCACCAATTAATGATACGCGGGGAATAACCATAGCTTGTATCTCGAGTGGAAGGGACAGAAAATCCATATTGGAGATGTATAATAATATTTTGCCGATCGGGGTCGCGGGTTCCATTTTATTTTGGGCCGCGCCCCACTGGATACACTAGTCAAGGCACTAGTCAAGGCATCCATATGCTTGCCTTTGGAAAGTATCTACTGAAAATATTTTGTATTTGTTGGTGTCTGTGCTGGATAATAGAGCTGCGGGTGATTCTCTTATCAGAAACATCGTCTTCAAGTGGAGTTTCATGAATCACTTCACAAAATTCCGGCTCTCAGCTATCGCATGACCGAAATTCTAAACCCTGCCATCATCGTTGAAAGGAGTTTAAGTCATTCCCCAAGATAGAAAATGGCACTCAGGTGTCTATTAACACATGGGGATAGATATAAGCTTCCACCAAGTGCGTTACAGGTCGTCAAGAAGAGAGGGCTAACCTGCTGCATTGAAGCTGGGCTCACTATGGTGAGTTCCGTAGTAGCACGTCTTGCTGTTGGTATCTGTAGAAATGACGAGAAGAACGCAGAACAAAGGTGTTGGATTGGAAGATATCCTTTTGGAATTTTATCTCGCTATATAGTAGCGTCCTAAAATTAACCTCGCTTGATAGATTCACAGGGAATACCATCAGCAGTTCACTGCATGAAGGCGCTGCCCCAGGCAACGTCGATAGGGGGATACATACACTGGCGGTTGATCGTGGCTGAAAAATAACTTGACAGCCTCACTGTTTTGAATTATATCTAGTTGATCCATCCATACGGGTTGGTCACATTACTTTTTCGGCCACGCCCGCGATCAACTGGAACCTGGCTCACCCTGTATACTGCGCACTCACTCCAATCAATCGAGTAGGGCTTCAGTAAAGTGGCTCTCACCCCTTCTATCTGCTATATGAATCTATTCTAAGCAACGTCTGGTACATACGACCATAGGGTGTGGAGAACAGGGCTTCCCGTCCGCTCAGCCGTACTTAAGCCACACGCCGGCAGGTTAGTAGTATGGTGGGTGACCACATGCGAATCCCTGCTGTTGTATGTTTTTGTTTTTTTGCTCTGCTTTTCTGAATTGAAACAAGACTCTAAAATTCTGTAACAAATCATAATCAATCAATTGATCAATTTATCTTAGGATAAGTTTGTTTCTCTTTTCAAGAGGTGGTAATAGACTGCGGAAAGCCCGCGGGTATGTTTAGGACATGCTCAATTTACGGGCGAAGGTATTGGGAGGCCTGGTTTATCAGAGGTTTAAAGCAATCGAAATTTAATTCATTGATTGTTGTTTTTGTGTAGTGTGTAATGCACCAATCTGATGTTTGGTAAATAGAGCTATATACCCAATTCGAAGATAGAACATCACAACTTTGATTGGTGGGTTTAGATTAAATTAAAGTCTTCCCATCACCGCCAGGGTCAAGCATAGTTTCTCCCCCCAATCGCCGAAGCACTAGATGAGCTTCTTGCAACAACTCCCACCGACACCCAATTAACGCATCCCTTACAGCCCTCATCAAACCGGCGATATGGTTTGTCCCGCGAATGACTGGGCTCGCCGAATTATCCTGCTTCATCGCGCGTGTCATTCGAATCATGTATTCCTCGGCTCCAACAGTAGATCCACCGTCCGAGGAAGGACCCTCCGTGACCAGGCCGTAGACCCAAAGTGCTAAAACTGCAATGTATAAGCACCAAGGCCGCGGCGCAACGTTATCTTCACGGGCTAAGTAGCGCTTCCCGCTGAACATAGTTTCCTGCACTAGGAGAAGTGCATACCGACAAGCGCTGCGTGAGGATCCAGTATGGGCCCAGAGCTGCAGACGTGCCAGGGCCTTGGTTGTGTTTGTGTTAATGAGGGAGGCCCCAGAATCAGTATTCAGATGCGAAGGGCCAGCCAGCAAATACGGGTCCATGGCGACAGTGTGAATGTCAAGGACACTGACATGTAGTGTGATTTGTGCAACACGGTGCAAGGGGCGGGCCGCTTCGAGGCACAGCGATGGCTGCAGGGAGAAGAGAGATGTGGACCAGGTGTTCAGAGCCGTGTCAACAGTATTTGCCCAGACGGGGGTGCTGTTACTGCTGTTACTGATACTACCTAGACAGTTGGGGTGGTGGGAATTCTGGGTCGTCACATGGGCGTGCAGCTTTCCCATCTCGATCCCAAGCGTTAAACGTGAACCAGCCTGAAGATGGGTCTGCAGACTCATAAGCCCATGCAAAAGCACGAACCTCGCATATTCACTGCAGTGTGGCGGGACCTCATTCTCCCGGAGCAGGGACTTGAGAGTCGGCAAAAAGAGTGATGCGGTCATTTCTGGTCGATTCAGCGCTTGCCATGTCTCTGCCGAGAGAGACTCCCACGTCGACTCAAGGCAAGGAAGCGCGATTCGCATATCAATCACCGAGAGTACGGGGGAGTGTCCGAATACACAGGCATGCTGGGCATCCATGACAAACGCGAAAAACGCGGTCCGGCGCCAAGATTCTTCGTTTATCCAGCGGCGCCAGCTTGTCTGGAGGAGCTCATTTGGCTCTGCTGGCTGTGAAGTTGAGGCTTTGAGATATATACTCCCTCTTTTCATCATCTGCCCCGCAAAAGTCAAGCTTCGTTAGCCTGAATGGTATGTGGAGAGAGGGCGTGTAGATCAGATGAGGGACCCACAGTGAGGATTGTTCCGTGAAATATATGTGCCATCTCATAGTTTTTCCGTGAAGAGATCATTTTTCCATAAGCTTGTACTAGGAGGAGAGCTTGGAGGCACCAGAGAGGGATGGGGGGGCTCAAATAATCCGCTCTGCAAGCAAGTCTTAATTCAAGAACAGGATGTGCAAGGGGAGTTGGATCGGTAGCGTACGTTGAGAATGATCAGCCGCAAAGAATGGTGAACCTGCTGCCCGAGATAAAAAAGCGTCTCATCCATCGCCATCGCAGAACCTAGATTTAGGATTGAAATCAGAAGGAGCGGATGGCAAGTAATTACCGAGAATGTTGCTTGGTGAATTATGGGAAAATGCGGGTGGTAGTTTTTGAAATAGAGATCGAAAAAATGTCTTGAGGTTGTCAACCTCAAAAAATGACGAGGTCAAGACTCGAATATCGAGCTGATTGAGAGAGTTAAGGATGTTGGATCGTGCAAAATTCCAGTCATTATCTTGCTCGTTGTTAATATTCATAGGAAGATTCAAGGTCTCTCCATCTGTATCATTTCTCGCTACTTGATTATCTGCATCGCGTGCCGTAGATAAGTCGGTTTCGAATTCGACCAAAGGAGGGTCAATCAAGTCGCTAATATCCTGCAGAGGTTCAAAAAACCAATCTAAGCCATCTTGAACGGTGGGAACTTGAGCGCATTCTGCCCAGAAAGAATCCAGGCTGCTATCTTTAGTCGCGAATAGCACGTTCTTTTCTGAAGTAAGTGTCTCTTCTTCGGGCATACTCCCTGCATTCTGTATCTGAATTCCAGAGATGTGGTGATCCTGAAGCGGTTCAGATATGCCTGTTTTCTCATTTGATGAAGATAAGGTGGAGGAGGATGGCGGATGAACAATTCCCCCAGTATTTCTGAAAAACATGCCCTTTGCATGGCGTGACTTATGTCGGCGATAGAGGTCTTGCCGAACAAATGATTTAGGACAGATATCACATGAAAATATTTCCGCTGGCTGGTCTACATGCATCATTAGTGTTGTATCTCGAATGCAGTTTCGCCTTTGAGATCTCTTACGATTGAGACGGTGCCGTTGAAGATGCTCCTGGCGGATAAACGACCGCCCACATCCTGGCTCCTTACAGTTGAAGGAGCGCCGGGTTCGCATCCTTGGACTCTCCATGCTGAAATTTGAACCCCACTATGAGTATTCCATGGAGAATAATGTAATTTGCTGTAACGGGCCAAAAGTGAGTAGCTCGAGATTGCGGGGGGCGGTTCCCCTCTTTTACTCACCGCGCTACAGTACTTAACGATCTCGGCTAATGTGGCTGGCATCGAATAGGAAGTCTAGAGCGATTCTAAGCGATGTTTATGCTTTCGATTTGAGGACCATAAAAGACCTTTCAATAGTGTTATCGGCGAGGGGTATTCCCACCAATGAACGGGCAACACTAGAAGGATTTGAAGCTATGGGACCTTGCACTTGGGAATAACAATCTCCCTTATCAAACCAATCTCACCGATCCACCATAATTCTACCTTTTTAGGCATTTAAGTCGCTGTGTGTTCCAATCTTTCCTTCATCACCCTCGACGTAAACGGTCTCCTGTCCCGCGTGCGCAGGCGCATCCTCAATCGACCACACAAATGGGATCACCCAGACCAAAGCAAATACAATAAATGCCCAATCTACCGCGAACTCCACATTGTAGTTTGTCTTTGTAGAATTGACCTTGGAGGCAATCGCGCTGCCCACTGCCTCGGCGCACTTGAACGCCCCCACATACCGCGCCGCCTGCTCCGGGGACTCGTGTGACAGATAGCCGATTGTCCAGTAGACCAATGTCTGCCAGATAGCGTCGAAGCTACCATAGAAGAAGTACAACATAAACGGACCCGCATACTTACCTCCGGATGTGATCAGGTCCATCTCGTTGAGGGCGTAGTAATCGCTGCTGGGGCCGCGCTTGAGCTGGGCGGCCAGTCCGCCGCCCCACACGACCATAGAGATGAGAGCATTGATGGTAAAGCCCCATAATCCACGCTGGCGGCGGTTCATGTACTGGTTATCGAGAAAGAGGCCGAATATGTAGCTGGATACCATTTGAGCCAGCCAGTACATCGCGCCGTTAAAGCTGCGTGTGCGAAGGGTGAAAAGCTTCGCGTTATAAGTGTTTTGCTGGTAGTTGTAGGCATCTATGCGATGGATGAGAATTGAATAAAAAGGAAGGGGAAATGAAGCAAAGAGAAGGGAGGACCTACAGTTGGCAGCCATCCAGAAAGGGATAAGGGACATCACTCTCCAGTCTCGTAGGACTTTCAGCAATCCCACAAACTCCTCCCAAACGCCCGGCTTTTTCGAAACGGCGGCACGCGAATTATCCTCTCGAATAACATTGTAAGGGTTCAGTAAGGCAAGTGCACAAATACAGCCAGCAGCCATGATGCACATAAAAGCAATGTATGTTGCATCGGAAACCGTGCCGCTTTTGGAGCTGAAGTTCAACCCAAAAGATATCATTGAGCCGAGAAACCCGCCCGAACTGCATAGCCTAGATTAACATCTTGAGCCACTCGTTATATTGTATTTGAGACTCACTTAAATATAATCCAAAAAACCCCAATCATTCTCCCATGCTGCTGTGGCAAGGGATATCCGGTCATGATAGAGCCTTGTGCGATCCACAGCAATGAAGCCCCAATACCCAATATAGCACTGGCACCGATGACGAAGCCCTGGCTTGCGGTATGGTTATAGGCCAACAGAGAACCGGCATATAGGACGTATGGTACCCCGCCAATGAAGATAGTCCATTTTGGGCCCAAGATATTTGTGACAATGGGGGCAACGAATATGTTTCCCACCGCACTCACAGCGGCGAGGGCGATGTGACCCTTCGCTGACGTGGTGGTATCAAGTTGACCACCACCTCCAATTCCAGAGAGAGCATTATACATTCCAGGGCATCTGTTTAAATTTTTATTTAGTGTAATACGTGGATTGAAAGTCCCAAAAGTCTTACCCAAATGCGACGAAACTGACGATGATAATTTGCCAGAAAGGCGAATTGTACCGAGTGTAGCAGATATTGTTCGAACCATTATTGCTACCAGCTACTTCCTGCTCCTCCTCGACGCTGGTGTGGGGGTTGGTTGCTTTTGATGTTTGATGATCCATATTAAATTGAATCCTATTGGGATTTAGTGATTGTTGTCGTTGGAATGCAGGGACCCCATGCCCCACCCTCAGTCTCTATATACTAATGTGCCTCGGCCCCGGTAGGGACGCTTGGACAGCAATATCCCGCGTAACTTACGGGGTAGAAAAAGGCTATCTGATAAGGAAACTAAAAATTTCCCCTGCACGGTATCTGGGGGTTCACAGACCAATGATTTTAATGAGGGGTTTGGGTTATGCGGGATGGTGGATAACTTCGATGCAGATTAAGCTGGTACATAGATAGGCGAATGCAAGTCTCCATGCTTCAGCAAAGTGGTCTTTCAGCACTGTGTTAAATCACTGAAATACTATTTTACATAGCCGAGGCTTGACAGGATGCTGTTTCTTTATTGCATGATACTGGCACTTGCCTCAATCACGGTTGCCTCAATCGACTTCTCGAGTCTCCCATCTCACCCGCGATTGATGTTCACAGATGATCGGGTTCAAGCAGTGCTTTCAATAAACGATACAGACTCTTACTATAGAGATGTGCTGGGATATCTGCAGCAGACTGCAAATACTGCTATCGCAACTTCCCTGTCGCTATCAGTATCAACCTCTTGGTCTAGTACCATTCGAATGAATGTCGGTGCCGTGGCAGGCATGTACCGGTTGACAAAAAACAGTGCCTATTCCGATTGGGTTACTGAGACTATTTTGACGATAACCAATCTCTCTGACTGGGATCCATCAAATTTCTTAAATACGGCAGATATTACCATGACGGTCTCTCTTGGCTACGACTGGGTATATGATCAATTGACTGAGTCCCAGCGTGAGGCTATTGAGACAGCGATTGCTGAAAAGGCGTTTTTACCGGCTCTCAACTCTTCGACTAACTCGTGGAGTGAGCATACCAATAACTGGGCACAGGTGACGCATGGTTGCTTGATCATTGGCACTCTAGCTATAGGAGATGTCAACACAACACTTGCAAACCAAATCATAGATTTCTCCCTTCCGAAATTAAACACTTCCTTGCAACAGTACGCCCCAGATGGGGGCTGGATTGAAGGCTACTCATATGGAACATATGCAGGCATATTCCTGGGTCTGATGATGGGATCGCTCGACAGCGCGCTCGGAAATGATCTTGGCATCTCGAGCCTTCCAGGAATGAGTAACCTGGGTGCATGGCTGACACATGGATTTGGACAAACAGGGGGATTCAGTTGGGCCGATGGGGCATGGTCATTTTCGAATGCGAACAGTCTCTGGAGCGTCGGGTACTGGGCGACACGATTTAACCAGGCTGAATGGTTGCAGGGAATGCTGTCGAGATTCACAGCTTCTCAAGCAGCAACCTTCCAAGCGTACCTTTTCTACAACTCAACATTGAACTCTACCAATTTATTGTCAGACATGCCTCGCTATAATCAATTTGAGGGCGTCGCGGGGGTGACTTACCGCACCTCGTGGGCCAACTCAAATGGTTGGTTCTACGGTTTCATGGGCGGATTTAACGGACGCTCCCACGGTCATTTGGATGCAGGCTCCTTTGTCGTAGACTACAAGGGCTACCGGTGGGCCGAGCTTTTGGGGTCCGACAGTTACAGTCTTAACAGCTACTTTGCGGCGCCAAAACGCTGGACATACTACCGTTGTCGCTCTGAGGGTGCGAATACTCTGAGCATATCGGACACGGCTCAGACTGCACTACATTTTGCAAATCAAATTCCTTCCGCGAATAACTCTCTGCTTTGGGCAGGTAGTTTTGATTCATCTAGCCGTTTTGGCATCGCAAACCTCACAGAGGCATATTCCAATGTAACAACCAGTGTTCTTCGCGGAGTGGCAGTTCTCAATAACTCGCAACTTCTAGTTCGAGATGAGATCATTGCACCCAATGCAGTGGACATTGCTGCTAGTTGGCATACGACTGCGGATATAACTCTAGGCACGAACAATCGAACTGCAACATTAATACAGGGCGATGTTACGATGCAGCTCACGATACTACAGCCATCAAATGCATATCTCGAGCTTGTCAACACGAATCCCTGTGATGCATATAGTGGGTGTTCTGAAATGACCAATAGCGGTATATACAATGTTGCTGTTCGTCTATCAGAGCTGACCACAGAAGCTACTATTCTGCTAGCCCTTGCAGAGAGTGATACTACCCTTGAGAGCTTCAATACCTCGCTCAAGTCTTGGTATTCATTGTGCACGGTGGATTGCTGGAAAGGAGAAAATGTGGAGGATCCTTATTGGCTTGAAAATTCGGAAGTATACTTCTAGGCAGTAGTTACTAGTTTCGCTGCAACTATTACAATACCAGGGTCCTTCTCCGCGTTATATCTGCAAAAATACCCATTTTCGAGTCCGAGCAGACTCATACAAAGCACTGTAAAGCTTCAGCAAATTTTCGACTATGTTTTCATCACAACATTCCTGGCCAATTCCCACACCGTCTACTCTCCGAAAGAAATTTTCCATTTGCTTCTCGAAAGCAGCATCCAAGCTCACCTCCGTTTCAAATAGCTCATTTCGCCCGCATTTCCACTTGTCCTTCTTCTCTTTCAACAGGATACAGCTCCCTGGACCGTCGACATTTAACCGCATGGACCCCCCAGTCCCGTAGATTTCCATGCTCCAGTCCCTCAGGTAGCGACTCCCCTCCCACGCCGTAAAGTCCAAATGTACATTGAAATTTTCATACTCCAGGATCGCCGATGCAATATCCTCGTGCACGAGCGTTCCGATAGCGTGCCACGGATTCACTTCCCGCCCATCGAAAAGGTTCGGCACCCACGAGAAACCCTGATGAGGCTGCTGGGCTGGTAGCTTGCGGATAGAACTCACAACTTGAACTGGCAAGCCAAAGAGATCAATTACGATCTCTACAACATGACCTCCAAGACTATAAAAGAAACCACCGATATTGAGTGGATCCGATTGCCAGGGTTCCGCCCCCGCACCGCCTGGACACCCGCCATGGAACCGAGCCATTGTGATGTTCCCCAGCAGCGACTCGTGGAGAATTCGCCGTGCGAAGGCCACGCTTTCGAGATAATGCAGTTCCCAACCGACTTCGAACACAAGAGTACTTTTTCTTAGGCGAATCTCTTCTGCCAACGGGTAGAATTCTGGTGGCTGTGCAACGCCAGGCTTTTCGACGAAAATGCCCTTCGCCCCAGTGTCTAGGGCCAACCGGATATAATCTGCATTTTCATGATCGCGGCCATGAATGAGGGCTACATCGTATGGAAGGGCGAGAAGACTATCGAGGTTTTCGTAGCGTGTGCATCCAGCGTGGCCTTGCATGCGTTGAGCGACTTCGGCATCGCTATCGTAGTAGCCGAGGGGTGTGATGTTGGGAGATCGTTGCAAATATCTGTATCGATGAAAGATATGAGGGTGACTTGTACCTAACATAATAACTTTGATATTTGACATTTTATTCAGTATATCGTAAATTTTATCGGTATATTGTAGTTGATGCCCAGGTGGGTTGAGAAGAAAGTGAGAAAGTTTTGGAGTATCGGCAGTCCATATATTTTACAGGCTAGCATGATTCGAATGCATCCCACGGGCCCTCCCACGCAACCCCATAATATTCACAGAATTTGCATGAAATACCTAGGTATGTTCTTATAACTGGCCAAGATCTCTGAGATTCATCAAATAATAGTTCCTAGCCTGCTGTTTTCATAAAGCGACACTATAGACCACTAACTAGCTGGGGTAAGAGAGCACTTTTGAATAACCTCCGTCTACTAAGTATGTCTATTTCCAGTCAGTACAATGATGGTATGTGAATGAATAAGATTTTTCGTACCCCGCCGGTTGTAAAACCACTCTCCAAAACACCTAAGAATTCTACCCACCTATATTATCACAAAAAGTTCACCAAAATTAGCTGATCATTTTTCATGTCGACCCATGCAAGGTGTGCAAGGTGGGAATTACACATACCGCGCAATGTCTTCTCCTCTCCCAATCCTGCCTACAGGATGCGCCTCGCTCAGAGAATCACTTTTACCTGCCCCCCCAAGCTGGGGCATACTCACTTTGGAAATCCCGGTCCAGGTCACCCCGAAGGGTCTCAATATCTGGCAACAAGTTCTCATTCCGCTCGCACCGAACATCGACCATCCCCGGGCTCACCACATGTACTCGAATTTTCGGTCCTAAACTCACGGCCATAGCCATACTGAGGCCTTCGATTCCGGTCTTGGAGGCCGCATAGGCTTCGCCGTTCTTGCTCTGCTGGCTCGCTCGGCAGCTGGACATGTTGATGATGACGCCTCCGCCCAGAGACTTTTCGAGATGGGGAATGGCCATCTGGGAGACACGGTATGTGCCGACTAGATTCACGGAGATAATTTTTTCGAAATCAGAAGTGGGGACTTTATCCATTCTGATGCCTGCTCGCATATATTGGCTCTAGACCTCACTTAGCGACTCTTTCGGGATGAAGGCGAGTGAGATTCTCAAAGACATACGTTGATTCCTGCATCTATATTCACCGCAAAAGAGGTTAATTGATGTTTTCATCAATGATCTCCTTGGGGTTCCCGTCAAGAGAGAATAAGACAAAAAAGAGCCATACTATTTACTAGGACATCGATGGCCTCGAATGCTTCAACACACAGCGCAATTGCCTTGGTGACTTGCTGTTCATCGCAAACGTTCATTTGCGCCCACTTGAAATTCTCATGCTTGTCGCTGGGAATAACAGAAGGGAGGTGTGACGAGCAAGTGTCTTCTAGAAAGGCGTCATTGTAATCGGTGAGGAAGACCCGATGGCCCTTGAGTAGAAGCTCGCGTGCTATGACTCGGCCGATGCCGCTCCCCGCGCCTGTGATGAAGAAGACTTTTGACATGAGGCTGTTTTAATTTGTTTGGTATGATAATTTGACTGAGATGAAATTTGAGAAAGATAATATCATCTTATCGCGACTGGGATTTTTTGTGGTATCTGCAGCGGGGTGATGGCGTTCGACTTCGACAATAGATTGCTTAGTGCCTAGTGAATGCTGATGCCCGCGGGGGTGATCTACCCCTCACTGAAAAGGAACTAGTTCATCTATTTGCCGAGATAAGTGAGCGGGGTTGATTATCTTACAAGAACTATCCTGACAATAATCGCTCTTCCGTGAAAAGTGTGGGATAAGTGGGATAGGTGGGATATGCGGGCAACAACCCAAACATTCCCCACACTTCATTCATGTAGCTACAGGGAAGACTGTTTTGACCACTAGCATAAAATAGATACAAAAATTATTCTAGATATGTCACTCTTCTATCATATTTCCCTCTAAAAACCCCCCAAAAACAGACAAAATGACTGAACCCCTCGAATCAATCGATGGCGGAAAACCCTGGTATTACTGCCCTGACCCTATGGTCCTTGGCGAAGCCCCAATATATCGAGCCAGTGACTCAACTCTACACTGGGTGGACTGTCTCTCGGAGCCCTCAAGACTATACATCCTCAAGGTAGACCCCCACACTGGCGATGCCATTGGAGATGCTCGTGTGCTTCCTCTTGACGATAGCGTGACGGTGGCATTCTTCTGCAAAGACCGACCTGGCAGTTACATCGCCGCGTACTATCAAGGTGTATGTTTCCTAGATGAGGCCACGGGCAAGTTCGAGGTCGTGAAGGAAATAATCCCCACAGACCAGCGAGATGAGCTCCGCTTCAATGATGGTGGCATTGACGCACATGGCCGGTTCTGGCTGGCTGAGATCGATAAGCGGGCAATGGCATTCGGGCCCAACCAACTTCCAGACTCCTATGGAACACCCAAAGGCCGACTATGGAGATATGATCCGGATGGCAGCTTACATCTGATGATTCCCGAGGGGGTGGTTTGCGGGAATGGGCTTGCATGGAGCCCAGACAACACGATTAGTAGGTGCCTGCTGCTTCGGTTCTAGCAGAACTCGCTAACAACAGCAGTGTACTTCAATGACTCGGTCGCAATGATGGTGTTTGCATTTGACTTTGACTTGGAGACAGGCAACATCTCAAACAAGCGACTTCTTATTGACAGGCGATCGTCTTATGGAGAGCCGGATGGTATGGTGGTCGAGTAAGTGATTTAGTTTCCCATTTCACTTCAAGTCATGTGCGAAAAAATACATTTGCTAATACTTGATAGCACTGAGGGGAATCTCTGGATAGCTGTGTTTGCATCTCATCGAATTATGGTCTTTAGTCCCGAAGGAAAACATTTGAAAGATGTTGTGGTGACGGCCAAGAACCCGGCCTGCACCACATGGGGCGGAGTGAACCATGATATTATCTTCATGGCAAGTGGAAAGGATCGTACTCCCAATCCAGATCCCAACGATGAGGGCGGCCATATGTTCAAATATCATCCTCAGCACGCCAAAGGGTATGCGAAGTTTGAGTTCGCAGGATAGCTACGTAGACATGAGATTTTGAATATCAATTTCCGCAATATTCACTTCTACTATTGTCCACCGTAATGAATGCTATTTCAAAATGAGTTTCGTCTATCACTTCGGAGAAGAGAACATGATATCTGGAAGAGACCATGCTTCACCTCCTTCTTTTGGGCTTAATGTGTATTCATGGGGGACTCCCAGGGTCCAAGCCGAGATATCTTTTGCTACAACACAAATGAAATCTTCCAAAATATCTTCTACGATCCAGGTGGTATAGAGTGTACGATAGAAAGCAAGTTTTGTCAAATAAACTTCTGAAGGCTATCATCCATGCAATCTAATACACAAAGCCCTTGGTTCCAGATGAATCTTTCCAAAATACTTCACGCAGTGTGTCACACATCAAACTAATAGCCCTCTTGCCCTCCCCCAGAACGCCATCCATTGCGAGGAAAGGATGAGGCATTCCCGCCATAACATGTAGATTCACCGGCACACCAGCAGCGCGTAACTTGTCCCCATACTCTTCCCCCTCCGCACGAAGAACATCCAACTCCGCGACTAGAATCAACGCTGCCGGGAGTTGCGACCAGTCACCTTGGTAGAACAGAGGGCTCGCCTCCGGATGCGCCCAGTTCGATTCATCCGGAAGGTAGTGTTTTCGATACCAGAGCATCTTTTCTGCCGGAAGCGCGGCCGTCTGTTCGTACAGAGCGTAGGATTTGTTGTTGGTGACCAGGGCTGTGTTGTCGGTCACAGGAACCGAGAGCACTTGGGACATGAAATGAACGGGTGGCGATAAGGCGAGGGCTTTCTGAGACACGACAGCTGCGAGATTACCACCGGCCGACGACCCGCCTATAGCCATCTTGGATGTGTTGATGCCGAGCCTGGAAATTCCATCGGAAACGAGCCATTGAAATGCCTCCCAGCTATCGTGGACTGCGGCTGGCCAGGGATGCTCTGGTGCGAGACTGTGTAGATAGGATTCATCATTTAGTATTTTCTCTAAAGACTATGCAGACCTGAAGGCTTAGACGAACCGATAATCAACAGTAATGACGACGCAGTTTGCGCGCACACAAATATTTGTACAGACGGTGTTTTCGGTATCAACTGTCCCGAGAACCCATCCACCTCCGTGGAAATACAACAGAACCGGCCAACCGTCGTGCGGTTTTCCTCCAGCTGGGGTAAAGCAGCGAATCTGGACGTCTTCCCCATAACTTGTCCGTCTTGGAATAGGGATGTCCTCGGTTTTGCCAACAGTGAGCAGTGGGCCGCCTCCCGGGATCAGCGTTCCACTTGTTCGTGAAGCTTCCACAGGCTGGTAGTGGACTTGCTGGTTATTTATGATGTATTGGTTGTAGAAAGCCACATATTCGGGGCTCAATTTATCCTTAACGGACTCGTGGATGGGGTAGGGTGGCTGGATCGAAACTTCAACAGACATGACGGCTCAGTTATTGTTTGTATCAGCACGGCGTGTGGGAGAATTCTGATTTCAAAAGCTCTGGATGAACATGATTAAGTCGTGCAATTATAATCTTTTCTGGTGGTGCATGGACCAATAATGTTTCTTCCAGCTACAATCATCCCACCCCTGCACCCCACGACTTAAGTGGGATGAATGGTGGGTGGGTACAAGCAACCCTCGGGATAGGTAGCATCGGATCAAAAGAGGCTACCTTATTTTGAGTCACTTAGCTTAGACTAGATCCTATGATTACAATATATAAACGTTGAATGTCTCAATTACTATGCCATACGACAAGCCTAGTCTTTCAAAACACTCCTCTAATATGTCAGGAAAACAAGCTATCCTCACCAAAAATGCACCAGCTCCCCTTCTGGGGATCTACTCACAAGCAGTAGTCGCCAATGGATTCGTTTACTGCTCTGGTTGCGTACCCATGGACGCATCAACAGGTAAACTGATTGACGGAGATATCAAAGCGCACACTGTAGGTCTTTTTTACCCTCAGTCACAGAACAACACTGACGCTATCTCATAAACAGCATCAATGCATCAAAAATATATCGCATATTCTGGAAGCTGCTGGGTCGGACATCTTGAAGGTTGTCAAGGTCAATGTTTTCATATCTAACATGGACGATTTTGCGGACATGAATTCGGTCTACACACTTTATTGGGGCGATGTGAAGCCTGCCAGGACGTAAGCTGCAAATCCAAGCAATCTCCTAATTCAAATCGCACTGACCATTTCGAAAAGATGTGTGGCTGTGAAAACGCTGCCGTTGAATACTGATGTGGAAATCGAGTGTGTTGCTATTTTATAGCCGGGTCTCTATCAGGCAATGTCGTGTTTACGCAATCTTTGCAGTTCGTGATGTACATCTATAATTGCTACACATGGTAGTTAGAGTAGTTATAAAAGTGATAGTACCCGGATTCAAACAAAGCTAAGCCAATAGGATTTAAGTAATCTCTCCCGCAGTTGCATTCAATTCTGTATCGTTCAGAAACACTAGACTACAGTGGTGTCGCAAAAGTTTGAAACCCCTGGCAGAAAAAGGGGGATTTGATCCCCTAAAACCTCTATTCCAGCGAATAGCATATAGTTGAATCAGGGGCTTGTACTTAACTTGGTGAGCGGTAGGCTTGATTCGGTTGGCGATAGAAAAGACAGTAAAATGGGGGTTTCAAACTTTTGCAACGCCCCTCCTGTACGTTGAGTTGCGTTGAGCAGATCACGCCCAGTAATCGCTAATTATCGGCTACGGTATTACTCTACCCAGTATTAGCGCTTAAACTACGGAGCGTAACTTGAAGCGAATCCCTATATCCTCCAATCAGCAACTCTTCGCCCCCATTCGCAATCTCCACAATTCCCCATTTTATCCTAGTCTTGTCTTAGATTTCTCCCAATTCAATTAGCCCCATAACTAGAGCCTCTTGGACTCTGCTCTAGCCCTCGAGGTAGGCACCAGCCTGCGGCTGCCTGAGCAGCCTCGTGCTTGACTTGTGAGCATAAAACCCATCCAGACGCCTCTTGCTATTTGAGGGTTCAAATCAAAATAATTTCCTTTTGGAAAAAATTGAGATATCAATTTTTACCTCCGACTTCCACAATGGCAAGACTTTCTTTTGGCACTGCCTCCGACACGACAAAACAATATGTCCACACCATTCCTATCGAAAAGAAGCCATTTACAGTCACGAACTTGGTCGAAGGTGAAATAATTCACCAAACATGTATTCAGGTTCACGGTGAATGTCAAGATTTCGATTATCCCGGCGACACAAGTTATGTCTCTGTTGCGACAACCGACATCCTTGGTCAATCACAGCCGGTTCACCATTGGCCATTGAATGAAGGACACTGGAAGAGTCTTGTGATGCTTTCTCCGGGCTTCAATACCATTGTTTTCACCCTCCACCATTGTGGGGGTGTCTCTGATTCGACTCAAATGACTGTGAATTATGTTCCTCTTTTGCAACTACCACCTCTCCATTTGGCCATCCTGGTGGCCAAGGACTCGCCCCTTTTAATTGATTGCCCGCCAGCAAAGTACGGCGGCATTTCAACTGCCCATAGTAGTATTGATGCCGCAATCTCGAAGCTGCGCATGTCAGCATACATGTGGCAGGCTGCGACCGCTGAAGACTTTCGCCAGAAAGGACTGGGAAGACGATCATTTCGCCTGGATGAGGAGTGGATGACCAACACCACGATGCGAATGGCCCACCAACAAACCCCTGGCGACTCTACCCTTATGCGCGCTGCGGCAAAGATCCATATCATTCGGTCGGAGAAATCAGTCGCAGAGATAAGGAATGCAGATGTTGCGCAGCAGAACTCCAATGGTCGGAACCGTGATGCTCTGCATCAGTACTTTGAAGCCGCTCTACGAAAAACAGGTGGTCCGTTTGAGTCAAAATGTCGCCCTGTTGTGGCGGGATTGATCTTGGATGCGCATTACTCTGCTGAAAAGTCCATGATTTTGGGACATGCAGCGCTGGGCTGTCACAAGCCTGACGGTATTTCTCTGGGAATATTCGGCAGCCATTTGACCTACTCTTGGCCCCGCTTCCTTGAGGAGGTCCCTGCTTGCCTCACTGATATGACCCTCACTGGGGATACTGTCGGGAATGACAACGGTGAATGCGATACTATGCGCGGGGCATGCTTCGTGGGACAAGGGGCATTCTTGCATGAGGTTGGTCATGCATTCGGTGCCGACCATACAACTGGTATCATGGCAAGAGGATATAGCAAGTCTTGGGCAATGAATTTCGTTGACCATAGAACCAATGACAAGGTCTTCAATGATTCCAAATGGGACCTGCGCGATGTACTCCAGTTCAAGATGCTCCCACACTTTGCATTGCCAGGTGATCGCCCCGTGGATAAGAATTTCAAGAATGCTTCGGTGAACATTGAGGTGGATCTTGAAAATTTTGTTGAGAGTGAGGGAACATTGAAAGATTCGGCACTTCATGAAGATATTCTCAAGATATCTTGTGCAGCCGGCATCGCTCAAATCAAAATTAAGAGTGGGTCGGAGGAACCTCAAACAATGTTCATGGATGACACTTGGAGAGGAGATTGCCCGGCTGTGTCTATCAATTTGACACAACACAAGGTTGACCGTACCAAACCATTGGAAATGATTGCACTGGGAATGAATGGCAAGCAGCGTGTGGTAAAGGACGCATGGATCTTGCTGCAGCAGAGACCATACGTCTTAATTCCCGGAAGCAGCGTGGTGCTTCGCAAGAAATCTGTCAAATCGGACGAATTCTGTGAAGGCGTGGACTATACCAGCTGGGCCATGCTTCTTAATCATCGCGGCAAAGATGGCAAGCTCCATCGAGCGACTTCGATTGATCTCCGGGTCGGGTGCACAATGGATGGAGCTGTGGTGAATTATGCTGATGGGCAAGAAGAAAATTGTGGTCCTACACGCGAGAATGGTAGTGACGGAGATCACCACTTTGGTGGGCACGCATCCGAGTCCCACGATTTGCCTGCCGGCGAGACTATCACAAAAGTTCTAGTTTGCAGGCATAGCAGAGGCTGGGGAAGCTTGGCTGGCATCCGCATGTTTTTGAGCAACGGAGATCGCTGGGGTTATCTGAACAATAACGAAGACAGTGGTGACAGTGATAGCGAGACTGAGGATAATGAAGATGAAGAGGAAGAGGAGGATACGGAGGAGGAGGGATTGAATGGAGATAACACTGGGGTTGTTACTCTAATGCCAGAAGATAACGAGGTCATCGTTGGCTTCTACGGACACAGCGAACCACGTTCCGGTTACACTTACGAATTTGGGATACTGACTGCCCCGAAAGCTCTTGAACTACCAGACGTGGTTTATGATTTGCCTGAACTGAGAAACATCGCATGAAGTGCTCGAGGAGCATCCAATGGCGGGGGATGCGTATAACTTCAGACTGAGCTTGGATCAAGTTAGGACAGAAAAATCAAATATTAAAAAAGTCGTTGAAGGCGATGGTCCACTATGTAGCATTTTTAGATAATTTTTATATCATCAAGTAGTACGCAACTTTTCAATTCTGTCTAGAAGACATTCAAGAAGATGCTTCATGCAAAAACTGATTAAGCGATCCGAAATAGCCATAACCGGTAAAACTTAGGCCCCAATAGTACTTTTTTGGGCCAGTACATGCTTGAACTTTATGCACAATCCGAGGAAAAGCTCGGGAGCAACCATGTCCAATTACTTATGTCAAATCGTATCATCGTTTTCTGCGATGAAGCGTATTTGATAATTCGAAGATATGTTTTATACCCTCCAAATATTCTCTGTTGAGGCTGGTAAGCAGCCGCCTCAGGCATCCTAGGTTGCTGCATGCTCGCCTTTTGTCACCTCAGTATTAGTAGTAGTGGCTCTCGCTTAGTTCTTCATAAAACACACTTCATTCTCCCACACATCTCTAGTAGTAAATATCGCCATCATTTTCTAATTTTTGGACATTTTTTCTAGTCTTGTTCTGAAAGGCCCAGTATTGATAGTTTCTTACCATGCATGGCTTTGTTGTGGCCGAAGGGGCGAAAATGGTAATTGGGGATAGGGAGTGAAGTGGTGGCTATAAGTGAGATGCTCACCAAGAGTAGATTCTAGCTTACAGCTAGGGTGATCGCTAGAGAGAGCTTCAACGTTACACTTCTCGACTGTGAAATAGGCACATAACTAATACATGGGATGTATATCGGGCCTTGGCATAGTTATTACATATGGGCCAGGTTTACGATATTTTTATCTATTTATAAAAGTCATCTATGTCCAATTATACAGAAAGTTAAGAATTTCTAGGCGCAAGTAGCAAGAGGAATATTTCATTTTTAAATTGAAGAAAAGACCAAAGTTCAACTCGACGACCGGACTCAGGCCTGTTTCAAGATTGAACAACGTGCAGCTCATCCGTGATATTTTAAGCATATGAAATTTATCTCAATGGTAATAGGGCAAGACAAAAGGGGTGGATTAGTCATAGACCACGGGAATTTGTAAGAATTTTGACCATGGAGTTGTAATATCAATCCAGTTTAAGGAAAAGAGAGACGGGGAGAGCTCGAGGCAGCCCGACGACATGTCCCGGCCCCGTGTGTAAGAGGCCTAGCCTAGCCAAGCCAAGCCACTTCCACTTGTTGGCAAGACGAGAAAAGGAAATAAGCGAGACAAGATCGGGAAACGAGGTGTGAAATAATTGTTGAGTAAATAGTAAGAAGACGGAGGTAGAGGTACAGAAAGAAGGGAGGGGGGGGGTTTCTTTCATGTCATATGCCGAAGATTGCGAGAAATATATATGAAAAGAGCGAAGTAGTTGCCGTTCCATTTCCCCACTCCTTCTCTCCCTTTCGCGCTTCGTATTCCCGGATGAGTGAGGGGAGCCACAAAAAAGAGTAAAACACACAGAGACAATTATTAGATAAGAACATGAAGGTTACATTCATATAGCATCAGCTTTGATGTCTTCACAATCGAGTCTCGACAGGATTGTGCTGAGAATAATGTTGTTGTTCTTTTCCAATACAATCCACTGAAACCCCATTTACAATGTGCATTATTGTTAGGAATTGTGACTACGTGTAAGGCGGAAAGGAGCACGCAAAGCCTGGAAGGTAAGAGAATTATGCCTCGGCAAATTCCATGAAGATTACATTCCCTGTGGGAGCTCCAAGCACAAAGGTACTTTGCCACTGAGCGACCTATTTATTATTCCAATCTTGATAAGTCCTTTCCATGGCTATGGAGTCCCAACGGGATGGTATGGGAACCATCAACCTTGGGCGGTGATTGGCCCGCCAATACCGCTGAGTCAGCACTGATAGGGCGATAACAAAAATCTTTGAATCTTTTGGACTTGCACCGCTTTGGACAGTCCGCGAAATAGCTGTACTCACTTTCAACTATCGACCTCCGCTACGATGGGTGTTCACAAGAAGTCGCGCAAGTTCGCACAAGCGAAGAGAGCCATCTCTCTCCGCGATAACCGCCTGTTCGTTGATTCCTCGGATTTCTTTGTGTTCCGCGCCTCCCTCGCCCACCCATGAAGACTGACACAAAGCTATACAGAAAGGAGCCCACGAACAAGGAGGAGAAGAAGCCCAAATCCGATGATTTGGTCCGCGAAGCGTGCGTTTGGACCTCTATATTTTCCCCGCACTGCTCGGTGGGCGATTTACTGACATCAGTCTCTTTCTCTATGCAGACCCCAGGCTCCTTCGTCTCTTTTCTTCCAATATAACACCGCCCTGACACCCCCATACTCCGTCCTCGTCGATACCAACTTTATCTCCCATACCATCCAGCACAAGTTGGAAATCATCCCCACTATGATGGATTGTCTCTACGCCAAATGCACGCCCGTCATCACGGACTGCGTGATCGCCGAGTTGGAGAAGCTGGGCCAGAAGTACCGACTGGCACTGCGCGTCGCTAAGGACCCTCGCTTCGAGAGAATCAAGTGCGATCACAAAGGTACCTATGCCGATGACTGCCTCGTTGATCGAATCATCAAGCACCGAGTCTACATCGTGGCGACAAACGATCGTGATCTCAAGCGACGAATCCGGTAAGTTCAAGCCAGCCCCTTGCTCGTGCTATACAAATCTAATCTAATCCCCTTAGAAAAATCCCCGGTGCACCCATCATGAGCGTCGCAAGAGGAAAATACGTTATCGAGCGTCTCCCCGATGCCCCCGAAAAGTGATAAAAAGTCTCTTCCCAAATCTCCGCCCGACCTGCGTTGCTCCCGCTCCGCCCTGCAAAACTGGACTCAAGATAATCTCCAACCTTGGATTTGCTCCGGCTGAGCCGATTCAATTCGATTCGGGCATACCACTGGCCCCCGGGTCCGTGCAACAAGTGGTGTGGGCTACTGCGTACATAATATCTGTGCTGGTCACAATTTGCGTTACGATTCATACCGCGCGGTCCTGGCGATATGGCTGCTGCGATAAAAGCACCAACCGGCTCATTGCTGGAATTCATATCTTTCGGTGGCACCTGGGCAGGCGGCGCGCCAACCTGGGGTTATTTCCCGTGCACCGATTCTTGTACATAGCTCAATAGTTTCCTATCAAGCGAGTCACAATGGGGTCATAATTCATGTGCCCAATGGATACGAGTCGCGTCTTGAAAAGATTACAGAGAATAAAACCAAAACGTCGTCATCTATAAACCCATCCGGTAGATTCGAATTGTACGGTATGGTATATATGGCAAACTTTAATATGCAAGGTCACCCATAGGTCTTAATCATCTGATGAACCACTTTCCGGCAGTTTTCTTGAGAAAATCCCTGGACCATATCATGCCGTGACTTCATAAGAAGATATAAGGGAGGCAGGTCTTTCAAGATATCCCGGTATACCCCCAAATCATAAGTCTTCGCAGCGATTTGAAGAAGTTGCTGCAACATTCGAAGAGAATAAAGAACAGCCTGAATCTGAGCTAGAAGGTGAATATCCCCCCCAATCCGTGGCCTTTCCCATAAAGCCCTTGCTCAGAAACCCTTGCAAGTGCTTGGCAGTCGGCGGGGTCGCTGTATTCGATAATTCATGATAAACCTCCGCGAGCGCAAACAAGAACCAAAAAGTTGACGAAGAATTTGAATTTGAAGCATCGTCAAAAGTAAACGTACTCCGAGCTAGATCCAGACGTCTTTGGAGACAATCTAGGTCGGAAAAAACAGTCTTCTCGCCCGCGAGAGTGATCTGCTCCGCGACAATTCTCGTTCCCCGCCGGACAAATTCGTACACGGTCTGAGCCTGGGGTTCGGACTCGTGCGCTGCTATTGCACGGCGACTGAGATTGAGAATAGCATAGCCAAGTGAGCGATAGAATCGAGATTGTTCCCAAGCGCAGCGCCGAGAGGAGTCCTCGTGGAGAACCCCAAGATAGACATGGAATTGAGAAGCTTGGGTATATGTCTCTGGCGAAACGAATTGCCAGAACAATTCCGAGACCCTGGGATCCATCCCCTGAGTGAAAAGCTTTTCATCCTCTCCTTTGCTCGCTGCATTAAACGTAGGGCCAGAGCCACACTCATACTCACGAAGAAAATCGCAATATTCGACGGATCGTTTCTCATCGTCCCCGTATTTATATTCTTTCGCCAGACGCAGAAGTTTCGAAAACGGGGCGTGCGGGTCTGTCAGAAGCTCATAGGCAAAGCGTTGAATATTAGGCATTCCGAGATGGCGGCATAAATCGTGAGGAGTAATACCCTGCCCACAAAGACTCAAATTTGATGCTTGGTTTGATCCCTCCGTACTTTCGGTCAACTGCAACGAATTGAGAAACACAACCGAACCCGCCACTCCAAGATCATGAACCAAAAGGTCTGAATCACTCGTTAAAATAGCCGAGTTGGTACTCCTCGCCACGCGCGCACACTCAATATCCGCCTCCCCAGCAACCATGACCGTGACATTCGCCCAGGGATATTCATCCGGAAGACGAGCGTCAAGCCGGACTCCAAATTCCCTTAAGACCTCCTCCCTACTCCACCGATTCAAAAGATCTTCAAAAACAGCCGAGACCATAAACGGATTCTCCGGCAGATTTTTCCACCGCGCAGGGAGACTACGAGCAGAATTCCATATCTGTGCAAAGATAACATCCGAGGACATTTCCCTTCGACATTCAGTCCGGGTCTTTGTGCTCAAAACCTGCCTCCGACACAACTCCAGTTTTTTCCTGGACTTTTCGACGCGAGAGAGTCTTGTAGACCGCTTTGAAACGGGCAGAGCGCCGTCGAAGCAGATTCCTTTTCTGTTATAGTTAGACTTGGATTGACCGGACCCGTAGCCAACTTTTCAGTTTGTGGGGGAGGGCATACACTTCAACGCCCAATTTATCCAATTTACACAGGAAAGCCACGAAGCCGCGGCTTACCTCATTACATGTTGGCTGGACGTCCAGGATGTCGCAGCCCGGGTGCATATTTGCGAGGAGGCGATGGTAGACATCGTACACGAGGCTTGGACCATCAATTACGACGTTTTGCTGGTAGGGGCCTGGGAGCGAGGTATTATTGTTTGATCCGAATGATACGGTCTCGGCGTATGGCAGTAGATGCCTGGTGAGATATGAAATTCCCATATTCAGGGAATTGACGCGAGGGAAGTGAGATGTAGAGGGGTGTTTGGCGCTGAAACGAAAATTGATGGATTAGTCAGGCTGGTATAGGAGGAAGTGACCAATCAGGAGCGAGTTACATAGATCGGCCTGAGGGGAGTTTATATTGTGGGCCAACAGCGTGAAGGTATCACGGGAAATGGTAGATTTGGATGTGAGATATGAGATTTGAGATGTGAGATGCGAGAGATAGTGATGAATGATGAAATCGTGGAGATGAGAGGTGGTGAAGATGAGAAAAAAGGTCGAGGCTTGACACCGGTAAAGGTTGGGGTCGTCACTAAACAGATCATCCAGTTAAGGATAAAGGCCCATCGGGTGAGGGTTGAGAAGATGACCCCCATTGGGATGATGGTATTAGAGACTTTCCTATTCAGATTCTCGCTGGTAATCCGATGATTGAGTGGAAGATGTTCGAAGCAGTCGGGACGCCGACGCAGCTGAACGGACATTTGAAGCACCTCTCGCTGACGTTATTCCTACGAAAGGGAAACAAAGACACTAAACATATTCATTG
Source organism: Penicillium manginii (assembly GCF_028828005.1). Lineage (NCBI taxonomy): Eukaryota > Fungi > Ascomycota > Eurotiomycetes > Eurotiales > Aspergillaceae > Penicillium > Penicillium manginii. The sequence continues at coordinate 1,241,544 of NW_026643102.1, read as the reverse complement.
ATTGAAGGAACTATTTCTAGTGAGCAGGACTCCGCAGAGTCGCAAGAAACGCCAGAACACCTTCATGATTCGATTAAGCGCGAATGCTCAGTCATCGAGGAGGTTGTGGTCGAACCTAGGGTTTAGTGACCGAACGAAAAAGAAACAGACACTTAGTCGAACATCGCTCGGTGAGCCTGAGGCTTAGACTTAGGCTCGAGTTCACCGTCTGTGACCTTGTCATAATCCGCAAGAAGTCGTCAACGGAGTACATCAATGGGATCCTAGGAAGCTGGAGTTTCAGCATCGAGATAAGGCTGAGAGAGCAGAGAAACATAGGAGCTCTCGTCCTCATGATCAGTAGTAATCTAGTAACCGGAACAGAGAGAACGGAAGGAGATGCGATAGAGAGGTCCAGGCTGTGGAGTGTGTTAGAGCGGGCTAGTTGAGCTGTAAGGTAGGGTTGGGAGAGATAAGCGGATGTCTAGTCTTCTACCTCTTTTCATATTTCCCTATCCACATGAATAGGTTGAATATCCTAAGGTCCTTAGTCCGTGAATGGGTTATCCATATCGATCATCCCAATCGGAATGATCTGTTTCTTCTTCGCCGTTTTCTTGCAAGAGATAGAGATGGACAGCGTATGAGATGTAGATAGTAGTTATTGTCGGAGATGTGCTACTAGGAAAGCCAGACACTGAGAGAGAGAGAGAGATGGTGATGGGATGAAGAAGCTAGGCACTAAGCTATCAGAAGACGGCAGGAGCCTTGCATGCCTGAGGCACCGTCCGCGACAGTGAATTTATTCGAGAACGCTGATATGTAATATAAATCCATTCCATTCCAATAATACAACAGAAGATCTCTCTATTTACGCCACGAAGACAAACCCTATAAACTCGCTTTTGACATCACTCATCCCCACTCAGCGCGCAGACCGAAGGAAGCCCACCACACCACGACAATACCCAACCAGACCAGCCAACCGCTTCCCTTCCTGCTCCTGCTCCTTCGACCACGCAGCCAATGCCTTCCGCAGCAGACGGTACTCAAGTTCATCCTGGCCAGCGCAAAGCCCAACCGTATCGGAATGAATCTTCAAGAACACCGCCATCCAGGCATTAACCAGCTCAAAGTCCCTTCTCGACTTCAAGCGCAGGGTCAGCGCATCGATGAAGCTGGCTAGCTCCGAGAACCCGTTCTGCACGCGCGGGTTGAGGGAGCGGATTTCTAGGTCGGCGCGGGCTGGAGAGAGAGATTTCAGATGCTCGATCATGGGGTCGTAGTTGCCGGAATCATTTCCTGACTCGAGGAACTTTGTGATTGGGGAGTCAGATGATGTGAGGAAGCCGGATTGCATCTTTGAGACTCTGGAGCGCTCGGCACCGGCGGTTTGCATTAGTGAGTCTAGTTCGGCGGTGTCGGCGGTTGCGGCTGGGTTGGGCGAGGTGGTGGCGTCCTTGCCGTGAAGGGAGGGCAGGAAGAAAGGGGCCTTTTCGGGGGCCTTGGGAGCTTCCTTGGGACGATTGCGTTCCTAGATCGGTTGGTTAGCAATGATTCCATATTAGACGGGGACAGCGATGGGGTGTATTATCACATACCTTGATAGAATCAAGGTGCAGGAGGCCCTGCCATCTGCTTCGAGGAACCAGACTGAGTGTCATCATGTCCTTGCGCAGTTGGTCGGTTACAAGCACAGGTCCTTCGGTATCGTCCTGTTCGGTCTCGTCCACGAAAGCAGCCTCAACAAGTCCCGCGCCACTTTCACCAGAGGTAGTCGGCACGCCAACGTCCTCGATGACGTCTTCGTCGAGATTCTTGGTAGGTATGGACATGAATTGACTGCGGTTACTCCAGAGACTGACGCCGATGCTTCCTGCATGCGCGGTTGCGAGGAATTCTCCGGTGGAGGGCATGGCGAGAGAAGTGCAGGTACTGGACACGCGGAAGATGTCAATGAGATGCCCGGTTGGCAGGTCCCATACTCGAACCACGGAGTCCATGGAGGCAGCGATGACCCAGCGGCCATCATTGGAGAAGATGAAGTCATTCACTTGGCCGACGCATCCCCAGAATTCACGGACAAGCTTCCGGGTCTCGAGATCGACGACGCGGATTGACAGATCGTCACAGCTGAAGGCGACCAATTCGCTTGTTTTGCTGTAGCGGAGTCCCGTGACGGCAGCCATTGGGTGCCAATCCAGTTGATCGATTAATGAACCTGATAGTAGATCCCAGAACTGTAATGATGAGGACATGAGTTAGTACGGTGGGATCATATACAGGGATGATAAACTCGTACCTTGACTTTACCATCCAGACCACAGCTGACCACGGTTCGATTGAGGTTATCAATCATCAAACCTGTGACAGCCTTGGTGTGCTTGGCATCTTGTGCACTCAAAGACGACAGAGTGACTGTGTTTCGCTTCGCCAAGCCCGACTTTGGCAAGCGAGATGGGAAGCTCTGGCGATGCATACCGGACTGCATGTTGAACATATCAACAGCACCTCCTGCGGAACCAACAACGGCGAAAGTACCGCACTGTGACATTGCGACGCTCTGTTTTCTCAAGTTAGCGATACCGAGGCTCTATTCGAGCAGAATTTGAAGTACACATACCTTGACTTCAGTTCCATCGCTTGTAGCAAAAGCCCAGCGTCCAGCCTTCTTCTTACCCCAGAACCAGGTCCGGGCGAACTTGTCCCCTCGGTGACCAGTGACAACACTTTCCCAACCGGTCAAGCTAGTTGCATCGGCATTTCCACCCTTTCGGGTTGGACCAGATAGGACCGGAGGACTTGGTTCCCATGCCCCCATCACGATTCAGCGAGCAGGCCACGCAGGTAACCTCTGGCGCCTTTAATTCATCCACCATAACAGCGCTCGACCCCGACGGACCAAGCTTCTTCGCCTTGCTTTCCAAGTTACCCTGGGAAATCTCTGTATGTTGGCTATCCTTCCGCAAACTGAGACCCCAGAGACTGCAGTCCTTGCTAGCGCTGAGCAACCACTTGCCACCGGAGTCGGAGCCATCTGAGGCTGCAGGCAGGAAGTCGAGAGCACTGACGGCGCCAGAGTGGCCACCGCGAGAATGAAGAGGTCGGGGAGTAGGCGAGAAAGGAGTTTCGTCGAAAATCCAAGTCTTCAGCGCATTGTCATCTCCAGTCGAGACTAGAACGGGCTGGTTGTCGAGGAACTCGACACGGTTGACACCCATGCTGGACTCGCTCCTCGAGACTCGATGCGCGCCACGCAAGATACCAGCCACACGACCACCCTCGTTCAAGTCCCACATTGTGATATCGCCGCTCCCACTAGCTGCCGTCGCCATCGAACCTGCCTTGCGACCATCATGGCCGGCTCCGAGGCCGTCACTGCGGAAACTAATCGACGTTACCGCGGGGGTACGGGAAGAGGCCGTCCTCAGGCTGAGAACCAGTTGACCAGAGTCAACACTCAAAATCGACAAAGCACCGCTCTTGTGAGCCACGGCGAGAAGTGACAGAGCCGGGGTCGACTGCATGGCAGTCACGGGACCAGCATCTGCAGACGGCGCGGGCAGAGTGTAAACCAACTTCCCGCTGCGAAGATTCCAGATATCAATCCCACCATCAGTGCGGCCGACAAAGATCTTGTTCAGGTAGGTAGGCATATTGCACATGGCACCCGTATAAACCGATTCAGCGGACGAAGCATCCGGCGCAGATCTCGGCCGCAAGCTAGCATAATGTTCGTACGTGCCAGTCTTCCAGACCTCCAACCCACCAGTCCAGCAACCAACGACCCACGAACCAAACACCATCAATCGTTCGATGGGCGCGTCAAGAGCAGGACTGTCAAGAGCAGCAACGCGCTTACCACGCTTGAAGACCCAAATACCGCCCGAAGACCGGGGTCGCAGATGACCCCATGCGGCGAAAGTTTTATCCTGCCAGGCAAATGTGGCCGTGATGATCTCTGGTGTTTCCGGACGAGTGAGGAAGACGAGGTTCAAGCCTTTGCGCAAGTCGTAAGTTTGCAGCGAGTGGCCCACCGAGGTGGTGATCTGGTAGGTGGATTTTCCCAAGCGCACGCTGGTGAAGGGGACCGGGGTCGGCGAGACGAGTCCTAGAGTCTTCTCCAAAGGTTAGTGAGGAGTAAAATATAGGCTGAAAGGGAAGGGGATTCCTTCGACATACCCGGAACGGGGCGAAGATTTTGGAGCCCCCGCGCGCTTTGGAGCGGAGTTGGGCATCTGGGGCTCTCTTTTGCCTCTTTGCGATGGGCTGTTCATGTTGCTCATTCGCTACGGCCGGCATTGTTGCGGACGAAGATGCGATATGAGGGAGAAGTTGGGAGTTGGAGATCACCGCAGATATCAACGGGGAAAATTAGAAGAAAAATAAGTGGGTCTCCGTACTGCCGCAGAGGAAGGACGGGGAAAGCATTCAATTGGTCAATGCAATGAGATAGAGTGTTATACATAAATAAGTATGAATTAGAGTGACAGCTAGTAGTCAGGATGCTAATTTAGTTATATACACCTAGGTATATATAGATATAGATATAGATATATATAAGCCAAAGTTCCTTACATAGGTACTCTAATTAGGTACTCTACTCTATTATCGTCTACCTCCGCGGCGGAGAGCTCCAGACCGCCTTTGTCCATATCGGGGCGGATAGTGAACCTTCCTGAGGGTTAGTGTTAAGCTAGCATCCTGTTTCTAGCAGATATTCTATATTTGTTAGAGAGTATATCTAGATATATACCTAGGCATAGACTCAAGATACTCAAAATATAACCCCTGTATCTAAAAGTCATCTATCACTTAATTGTCTACCAGGGACCATCATGTTTATTACCAGATCATTCCCGCATGGGTATAATTGGATGAAACTAAACAAGGACTGACTATATTAGTATACTGAGTCTACTTATTATATTAGTAGTATACTAAACACTTTAATTCAATATAAGCAATGCTAATAACTCAATATCAAAGTGGCAAGTGCTAGGCAAGTGTGATGATTGCACCTTCCGGAAAGGGCGATCCCGCAGAATCGAATGCGGGTGATGACATTCGCCTCTCTCCATCTTCCTCTTCCTCTCTTCCACTCTTCCCTTTCTCCACATGTCTCTACTTCTCCAGTATCCCTCCACCCCAAGGGTAATTGGTCCAGTCTAGAGTCATTCTTTTTCCTCTCCATTTCCGCCTTTCGTCCTATCCTTCGCCTTTGACATTCCCCCCACCTTGCCCCTCCGCGCCGCAATCGATCCTCACCGACATGGATACCGATGACCTCAACAATGGCACCTCCACCGATGCGACGGCCAAGGCGCCATTGGACAACCTCCGATCGCTCCCTCCCATCGATCTAGATCCCAAAGATTCATCTGCCATAGACACATCACCGAAACAGCAAAATCCTTCCGCCCAGACAAAGCCCAACAAGCCCGATGCTGCCTCCTCCGAATCCCGCTCGGCAACTCTAATCGGCAACTCGACCCGGTCATCCAGTCGCGCCCCTCGAAGATTCAGTGGAAGTACTGCTGCAAGCACCGCCGCCAGCTCTATCAGTGAGGTCGATGCTGGTCCCCCCTAAGTGGAGGATTGGTGTCTGTGCCTTGGATGTGAAAGCTCGGAGCAAGCCGAGTCAAAATATTTTGACTCGCCTCCAAAGCAAAGGGGAATTCGAGGTCATTGTATTCGGCGACAAAGTCATCCTCGACGAAGCTGTCGAAAACTGGCCAGTCTGTGATTTTTTGATCGCCTTCTTCTCCGACGGCTTCCCCCCTAGATAAGGCGATCGCATACGCCAAGCTCCGCAAGCCATTCTGCGTCAATGATCTACCCATGCAGCAGGTTCTGTGGGATCGCCGACTATGCCTCATGATCCTGGACCAGATGGGAGTCCCTACTCCAAAGAGGCTCGAGGTTAACCGTGATGGTGGTCCCGTTCTCGAATCGGCCGAACTCGCCCAACATATCTACAAATTGACCGGAGTGAAGCTGGATGGTCCTGAGGATGGAACAGGAGGTGGTGCGCCCAGAACACAGAAAGTGTCCATGTCCGAGGACGGCGAGGCACTGGTAGTTGATGGCAAAGTCTTCCGCAAACCTTTTGTGGAAAAGCCGGTGAATGGTGAAGACCACAACATTCACATCTACTTCCCCAATGACCAACAATATGGCGGAGGTGGACGTAGGCTCTTCCGCAAGGTTGGAAATAAGAGCTCCGAGTATGACCCAGAGCTTTCCGTGCCGAGATCAGTCACCGAGACGGAGACGAGTTACCTGTACGAGCAATTCCTGCGAGTCGACAATGCCGAGGACGTCAAAGCCTACACCGTTGGCCCTGACTTTTGCCACGCCGAAACACGCAAGTCGCCAGTGGTGGATGGATTGGTCCGACGCAATACCCACGGCAAGGAAATCCGGTATATCACCCAATTGACCAAGGACGAAGCAGCGATTGCATCCAAAATCTCGAACGGGTTCGGCCAACGAATCTGCGGTTTTGATATGCTGCGCGTGGGAGACAGTAGCTATGTCATTGACGTGAATGGCTGGAGTTTTGTCAAGGATAACAATGACTATTATGACAAGTGTGCCAAAATTCTCCGCGATACTTTCATGGTGGATCGAATGAAGCGGTTTGGATCAATGGAGTCATTGGAGCCGCCATCGCCGGATATGGGCCCCTCCAGGAAAAGCACCGCGGGATCTCACCGACAAGCATTGAAGACTCTTCTCAAGTCCCCGAGTACATCCAGACTTTCCAGATCGCAGGAAGCAACCCCCTCGGATACATCGACGGCCACACCTTCGCTCGCATCGTCGTCTGGCCTAGAGGCTGTCGATCCCGTTCCCAACCTCGGCGCTCTGCCCCCTCGTGACAGTCACCCTGACTCTCGCGGTTACAGCCCTTCCAACACGAAATCTCCTGCCATATCGGTTCACCAAACCAATGAAGAAGCTCCTCCCCCACCACCTGCCTCTAAGCACTCATGGAAACTCAAGGGAATGGTCGCCGTTGTTCGACATGCCGACCGTACCCCGAAGCAGAAGTTCAAGTTCACTTTCCACAGTCAGCCATTTGTGGATCTACTCAAGGGACACCAGGAAGAGGTGGTCATTAAGGGTGCTGCCGCGTTGTCTAGTGTCTCGGATGCCGTGAAGACCGCCATGGAACAAGGACTAGAGGACATTGAGAAGTTGAAACTTCTTCGTACCTCCTTGGAAAAGAAGGGTGGCTGGCCTGGGACCAAAGTCCAGATCAAGCCCATGTTCCGCAAGCGCCGACCAGAAGAAATGCGTGAGCAAGACTCAGCAACGCCGACACCCACAGCAACAGCACCGCCACCGCTCGAAGCGGAACCCGAGGAGCCCATGTCGCCTATTCCCGGAGAGACACCGGAAGCTGAGGCACTGCGGATGTCGCAGACACGCAGTGATTCTATTTCAGGCCCTACCTTTTCCCGATTTTCTGCAGTAGAAAACGATCTCATTCTGGATAAGCTCCAGCTTGTCATCAAGTGGGGAGGAGAGCCAACGCATGCTGCTCGCTATCAGTCGCAGGACCTTGGGCTGAATATGCGAGATGATCTCAAGCTGATGAACAAGGAAGCCCTTAACAATGTCCGCCTTTTCACAAGCTCGGAAAGGAGAGTGAGCACGAGCGGTATGTTTTAATTCTGGCCGGGTAGAAAGCCAATGCTGATAATTGTCGATAGCACAAATCTGGGCCTGTTCATTCCTCGATCAGAAAGAGCTACCAGAGGACTTCTTGCAGGTTCGAAAGGATCTGCTTGATGATTCGAATGCTGCGAAGGATGTCATGGACAAGGTTAAGAAGAAGCTCAAGCTTCTCTTGAGAGAAGGATCTGCGCCTTCACAATTTGCATGGCCCAAGGATAGCAATGTCCCTGAGCCATCTGTTGTGCTGGCTACGGTTGTGGAATTGATGAAATTCCACCGAAGCGTCATGCGTCACAATTTCAGCAAGCTTGAGTCTGACGCAGCTAAATCTTCTACCTCTGCTTCCCCCAGCGCTGACAAACCGAGCCAAAAGGATCTGAGCGCTGAAAGCCCCGAGATTTCTAATATCCAAGGCCGTTGGTGTGCAGGAGAGGACCCCCGACTTTTCAAAGAGCGATGGGAGAAACTCTTTGCTGAATTCTGCGACACGGAGAAGGTTGACCCGAGCAAGCTATCTGAACTTTACGATAGCATGAAATTTGATGCTCTCCACAATCGACAGTTCCTGGAATGGGTATTCATGCCGCCTGACAATGACCGTGACGATGATGACCGGTGCAGCGTCAAAGGCAAAAGCTCTTCCAAATCCGACTCGACTTCTGATGGAAATGGAAAGGCCGGATCCGACTCCAACGAAAAGGAAAGGGAGACAAGTGAGGATTCGCGCTCTGAGAGCCACACATTTGCCCACCGACTCGGATTGAAGAAGCGACTTCATGTCCCGGAGTCACTGCCGCATCTTCGCGCACTTGACGATTCCTACGATCATTACTTCAAGCTTTTTCCGGGCTCAAGCTCAAACAAATGCAAAATGGACGAACGTCTGTCCAAGCTGCGGGAGTTATACAAGCTAGCCAAGGTGTTATTCGACTACGTGACACCGCAAGAATACGGGATCACAGACAGCGAAAAGCTAGAGATTGGCCTCCTCACGTCCCTCCCACTCTTACAAGAGATTGTTCGCGATCTGGAAGAAGTCCAAGCCTCTCCAGACGCCAAGTCTTTCTTCTACTTCACCAAGGAGTCCCACATCTACACGCTTATGAACTGCATCCTGGAAGGCGGTATTCAGACGAAGATTGCCCGCAGCGCCATTCCCGAACTCGACTACCTTTCCCAAATTTGCTTTGAGCTCTATGAAGCACGCGACAGCGAGTCGGATCTCAATTCTTACTCCATTCGAATCTCTATTAGTCCTGGTTGCCACGCTTTTGACCCGCTTGATGTGCAATTGGACTCTCGGCATGCTATTGGTTGTGCTCCAAGACGCAGTCTGACAACTCATCAAGACTGGACGGAGGTGATTGAGACGCTGAAGGCGAAGTTCGACACGTAAGTTTCCACCCACAGAATAAGAAAGATTCCTCTTCCAATGCTAACATCCTCAACAGAGTCAAACTTCCCAAGTCGTTCATTGCGGTCAATCTCAGTGACAAGCATATTGCTCCACAGGCTGATGAAGAGGAGAATAGCGCATGATCGCACTCGACGAATCGGAGGAATGAATTGTACGTTTCTTCTTTCTCTACATTGGACATAGGTTTCCAGATGTTACAGGACTAGGCCAGACCTCTGTATCACCACTTGTATATTTACCGTTCAGTTCAAGTTTCTGGTTCTTTACTCGGGTGGTTGGATTTGTGTATTTCTACTTTCAAGTTCGAGTTTCGGAATGGGGGGGGGCTTTGCTAGAGGTGTAGGTGTCTGTAATGATTTCAGTTTCTCTTAACTTCCAAGCCAAATAATTATAGAAATGAAAATAGAAATAAGTAAAGAGGAAAATTAAACTACCTTGAGGTAGTTATTAGAAATACTCCCCCCACTAGATCCACATGGGAAGCCTAACTTGCCCCGCTTATCAACCGCGGAGATCACGGAATCCCATTTAAATCACCGACTTCAACCTTTACCCAATCCTACAATCCCCTAAATTACCTAGGTACAATCCCATCAATCCTGAGCAAAGAAAGCCCCTCAAAGGGACCCGACCATACCATGGACTCCACCGCTACAACCATCTCCGTGGAAGACAACATCCTAAAATGGACATCCAGCGAAAGTCAAGGCCAGATAGAACTGGACCAAATCATCTGCATCGTCTCCAAATCCACCCCCAACCAAGGCCATCGAATCCTATTCCTCCGCAAAGATGAAAATCAACATGACGACATGCACCTATCCCACCTCGACCTAAACATCAACACTCCCCCCCCCCAACCTCTAACCCCGTTCCTAGCGACTATCCCACCGCACCTAAAAACCACCCTACAAATAATAATATCAACCCGCTCCGGCACCGGCATCGCCCAGTCCATCTTCGATCACATACTCCGCCCCTTTCTAAACGGCCTAGGTCTAACCTACACCACCCACAAAACAACTTCCGCAACATCTATCATCTCGCTATCAGAGACATTCCTATCCGCTGAAGCCGAACAATCTCAAACAATCATCCTCCTCTCCGGCGATGGCGGTCTAATCGATATCCTAGATGTCTTTTACAAAGCAGCCGCAGCAGGAAAGAATGTCCCCCCTCCGCCAAACATCGCCCTCATACCCTGCGGAACAGGAAATGCACTGGCCAATTCAATCGGACTACGCGATGGCTCTGCCTCGGCGATTAATCTAAAGACCCTACTTTTTGGAAACCCGGTGCCGTTGCCGGTTTTTAGGACTAGCTTTTCCGCTGGGAGTATGCTTGTTACGGATGAGGGGGGTGGGAGGGTTAATATCAACTCCGGCGCTGCTGGCGATGCTGGCGCTGCCATGTATGGCGCCGTCGTCGCGAGTTGGGGTCTTCACGCCGCACTCGTAGCAGACAGCGACACAACCGCGTATCGAAAATTCGGATCCGAGCGGTTCAAAATGGCAGCGCAGGAACTTTTGTGGCCGGCGGATGGGTCTGGGAGTCATTTGTTTCGGGGGCGGATTACGCTCACGACTGCTGCTAGATCGTGGCAGGTTCCGGAGGACGAGCATACGTATGTGCTCGCGACGCTTGTGCCGAGGTTGGAGAGGGATTTTGTTATATCGCCTGGTTCGGAGGCTCTTGGGGGGAAGATGCATTTTTTGCGGGTTGGGGGAAAAGGGGCGGATGAGGTTATGCGGCTTATGGGGTTGGCTTATCAGGGTGGGGGGCATGTGGGGGAGGAGGGGGTCTTGTATGAGGAGGTTGAGAGGGTGAGGATTGAGTTTTATGAGGATGTGGAGAGGTGGAGGAGGGTTTGTGTTGATGGGAAGATTGTTGCTGTTGGGAAAGATGGGTGGATGGAGATTTGTTTGGAGGGGAGGAGGTTGTTGAATGTTATCAAACCGTGATTTGTTTAGTTCCTAATGTGCATGATGTAAACTTCCAAGGTTGAGCTTGAGGGGCAGTGAAAGCGCTCAGGCCTAGGCTTGGTGATCATTCAATATCTAGTCACTCCTTGATGCTCTACATACAATCAGCTTGTTCCCTAGTATGGCTCTAGTTACTCCAAAATCGGTATGGCCCTGTCTACAGTATTCTGTGATAAAGTACGCTGATCCTTGTATTGTGATGTCTCAAATATAAAATGCAGACCAAGTCCCCCGGATTGTCTACTACTTTCGATAGACGCGGATGTGCATGGGTGCTGGCTTGTAGAACCAAAACCCGCTGGTCTCTAGATCTTTCTCTGGGCTTGACAATTCAAGGCGGTACGAGCGCAGCAGCTCTGGGATGACCTTATATAGTTCGCACAGCGATATCTGATCAACGGTCAGCCTACTTTAGAACCTAGAATTTATGCCAGAGTGATTGCACTTACATTCTTTCCCATACACATTCTTGACCCAGCTCCAAACTGTAAGACAGTTAACACACATTCTAAGCTTCAGTTAGATTAACTTGCCTGGAGAATATATTTATTCATCTTATCAGCATCTGGCTTCAGCCATCGATCCGGATTATATTCCTTCGCATCGTCTCCAAAGACAGTTTTATCGAGCTGCACGACAGTCGGGTTAATTCCCACACGAACTCCGCCGGGAATCCACTGCCCCGAAATGCTGCGACCATCTGATGGTACTTTTCGAGGCATTGTAAGTGCCACACTAGGATGCAAGCGAGCGCCTTCCTTAATACACGCGCTCAGATACGGCAGCTTGCTCGCTTCGTGGTACGATATAGGAAAGCTCAACTCCCCACGCCGTGTGGCCTGAACAATCTCGTTGTTGAGTGCTGCGTAAACTCCCGGGTTCTTCAAGATGTAGTATAAAGTCGTGGACAGGTGAATTGCTGTTGTATCACTTCCAGCAAAACTAAAAGGTTCTCAGTTCAAGTTCTCTCGATTCTTACCGGGTATCAATCGAACTTACTATCCCCCGAAGGCCTCGAGTTTCACATCATCGATCTGGAAATCAAGCTTCTCGCCTTGATCTCGATGAATGTTGAATACTTTGGATATAATATCAGTACGGCGAATCACACTGTCATCAGAGCTCGACGCTTGAACATGACTCTGAACAGCAGAGTCCGCTGCAGTCGCTAGGTCATCCAAGGCAGACAAGGCCTTGCGGGTCTCGGCAAACAACACCCCAATAAACATGAAGAAAGATCGAAGGTATGATGGCATGACAGCAGAAATGGCCATGGCCGGGATCAGCGTATCAGTGGACTTCATTATCCCAAGATGGTCGCCTCTTGCTTTCATCAAACCGAACATTTTGCTAAAGTAAAGCTCGCCAATAACATCGTAAGCGTACCTATTCTACTGTTAGATATCGATAAGAATGAGTTGAAATGAATACCTAGGTACTTTTGCTCACATTCGTGTCCACTCGAGTAGATCAATGGAAGCTTTTGCGTCTGCAACATCTTCAAGTTGCTGTAGTAGAACTTCTGTGCATTTATTGACGTAGGGCTCTGACTGAAGAATACTCTGCATAGTATACACGCCGTTCACGATGCGGCGCCGCTGAGCATGGACCTTTTCATCTGTTGATGTAAAATGATCTGGATATCGGGCTGTCGAGACAAATCATTTTAGTTCTGGTCAACAATGCTCATCCACCCGAAGAAATAGTATCTCACTATACGGTGCGCGAAAAGCCAGATAGAAATCGCTCTGAAAAGGCCGAGTCAGTTTCCTTCATCGAAGACAACGGTATTTTCCTCCCCTCTTTCGTCTTCATTAAGTTATTCGCTGACCTTGATAAAGCCCGAATTTACTCCATAAATGATTTTGATGGCCTCGGGGTCACTTATTGAAAGCTCATTCGGGGCAATTCTCACAATGTGGCCTGCCCAGGTCAACGCTTGAAAGAGCACATGCTGGCACTGGGTGGAGAATATTTATCGTACCATACCGTGCATGCAGCAATCTCTGGGTTTCGTGCGGATTGCCACGAATTACAGACCGCACGATCCAGGCTCGTGATACAGAGGCCCAGAATGGACCTGGAAATCGTGCGAGTGGGTGGAATACCCGCGTGTAAACAATCCAGCCGGTCCAATAGGTAGCAAGCAAAATGCCGAGACTATACAACAAATCGTAGAGTGTTAGTTTCCGGTCGAATAGTTCGAAATTTCCCATTGTTAATTAAAAGAAATTGTTAGATAATAGACTGTAGACTGTAGGAGAGAGAGAGAGTTTTCAATCCATGTCAGGTTCAAGTTTGACTCGAGTCAAGCGCAGGGAGATTAAAAGTCTGACCCCTGAAACACACCGTTTATGCTGGGGTAACGCGTTTTTTTGCATTAATTTAACCGGTTCGCTTGTATTGAGAGGCTAGAGGCGCTAAGTTAAGTCGGCTCCTACTTAGTGGGGGGGCTAGTGTCTTGAGTGGCGAGCCTTCTGATACTGTTGTGCCAGTCATTCTGTGAGATTCGTATGAATCATCAACCTATGTACTGGGCCGACACACTCGTAAATATAGATGATACGATTTGGATTCAAACGAATGTTCCTTGTCAAATTTTGGGTGTATGAAAGGCGCCATTTTTGCCGTTTATTTCGATGAATTCTCACAAGGGCCAACCATACCCCGGTCAGGCTAAAATGGGGCCAAAAGACCAGAAAACCCAAAGACCTGAACCGCCAGTTTAGATTATTTACTACATGATTCTGGCGTCACTCTTGGGTCTTTTGGATGTTGTCATTGCGGATAGTGGACAGATTCCTCTTCTCTTCCTTGTGAAGATGACTACTTCATCTAGCGACAATGAACATGCGATGCCACGAAAGGGGACCGTCATGCCCATCGCGCTGCTTTTGGCAGCAATAGATAATGCATCAAATATGCCATCCTGCGCAGTGAGACAAATTTTGGTCCCTGGCTTTGAATCGTGCTAGTATTCTACTTTGGATAGAGTGCATGGCTATTGGAAACGAAGCTTCTCCTTGCACTTTGACCAATACCACTTGTATCCGCACAGACACCTCGCTGCAAGCCAAGTTGACAGCTTGTGTGCAAATGACCTGCATCATTAAGGATATTCTAAGTAGGCCACAGCTCATTTGAAGATCGGGAAAGGAAAGCGTGATCAACTTTGCCGAGCTATCAACTAAGCGACAGCAAATGCTACGAGTACTTGAGCCATAGTCCAATCCGCAACAAGGCCAATGTTATCACCATCACAAATTCGGTATTTGGGTGGTTAGGAATTTGTTGCAACCTTGATTCGAAGTCTGGAGTTCCGGGAAGAATTTTGGTCTAGAAGAAATCTTTGTGATATTTGGACTAGTAAGAACTCATCCGCAAATCATGATGGCTTCTGTTGACTTTTGTACCTTTCCAGTGTGGGGATGCGTATACTGGAATTTTTAGTGAGTAGTTATTTCGCAGTTGTCGATGTATATTACTTCCTCCAAGGTACTAACTTTTCTAATCAAGTGGTTGATGCCGGTTACGTACGAGATATCTGGACAATATCTTTTTTCAAAAATCACCCTTATCCTGAAGGTCTGTCTACTAGTAGTTATGTAGAATCTAACACCTGTTACGAGAACTCACAACTATCTCTAGTCCAACTGGATTATCGAGATGCTCTACTATTTTGGCACGATTACCTCCATTAGACTGACAGATTTTGGTCGATTTCAGCATCACCATTGTAAGCATCATTCGCCTCAAGTCAGTGGTGACATTTTCCTATACAACCAACGCAACCTGTATGAGATATTCTCTCAATTTAAGGCGGGAGATCAAGATGATCATGTTTGCTGATATATGACGACATATTATTATGTACTAGTGCTAGTTGCATACTGGTCATTCATCGAAAGCTACACAGTGGTGATCTGTGTCAGTATGCCGGCAATATCACCACAAAATTAACAAGATTTACCTTGGAACAGTATTTCACATAGCCAACCTTGGAAGCCCTGGAGGCTGTGCTCAATTTTACTTAGCAAAATCGGCGGGTGAAAGCTAAAGTAAGTAACCTTTAGGAAAGGGGCAGTGTATATCGTCGATCCACTGCGGGATGGCCGCATCACGAGGGCACGCCTACTCCCTCTACTACTCTACTCCGTTATCCCCGGCACTTCCGAACCTCACATCCCTCCCTCCCTCCAGACCAATCCGGTCCTTCTTCTTCATATCAGACCATGGAAGCACCCTTCAATGCTGATCACCCCTCGAACTTACTCAGCTTCGCAAATCCCCCAAGGAGCGACCAGCCGCGCTGAAAGCGCTTCCCGCTACCATACACTCGCGGGTTGGCGCCAGATTCCCACGGAGTCTATCTCGGGTTCCGAGATGCTGTTAGCCCATCAGACTGGTAGTGTGCGTGTCGGAGAAATCGCCAGGTATGTTGGACCCCGATGCTCTCGTCCCGCGACGTCCCGCGACGTCCCCGCGACATCTCCTCCCCCTCGCGCTAAGCCAGCCAAGCCACTCTAAACAGACCTGACTCCAGGAGCGAAAGCTGACCATCGCATTCATTCATTCCCAGATACACCTTCACATATACACCAGGATCAGACCCAATCCTCCCCCTTCCCTCCGAACTCTACGTCCGGGTCAAAAACACCTCCGCAATCCCCCTACGAGCCGCATATCTCCATGGCCCATACACCCTCTACGCCGCCTGCTACCCATCCAAATTCGACCCCAATGCCAAGTACACCGAGCAAGACTCCGAGGGGGCCCCGCAATTCGAGCCATACCTGAAAGCCGGGGGAAACTGGGACGCAACGATTAAGATCCCGACCTATTTCGGAGATTCACATGCTCTCTCCGCAGGCCGGACTGCGCCTGGACAGGATGACAGTGTAACTTGGATCATCGAGATCGTGTCGCAGGTCATTTTCTCCAACAGCGCCGTAGTCCACTTTGAGCTATTGGTCGGCCGAGATGCAAAGTCCATGGAATTCTTTTCTAGCGGCGGGTCGTCGACGGCGAGTCTCGGTCCTCCGGGGAAATTCAATGAGCTTTGGGGACCGGGATCGCGGGGTCAGCAAGTATCTCCTTCAAATGGGATCTTTTCACAGGCTGTTACGCTTCGTGTTGATGATACGGCTAGTTTGTGGAATAGTCCGCCGCTGCCCTCGGTACCGTCACAGCCTACCAAGACAGAGACGGATGAAGTCGGTGATATCACGTCTAACTTGCAGCAGCTCGAGATGACTGCCCCCGAAACGGAAACAGAAACAGAAACAGAAACACCGGCTTCAAAGCCCTCCTCCAAGCCGCCGAAAAAGAAGATCCACCTGGTCGTACTGACACATGGCTTGCACAGCAATCTCGGCGCGGACATGCTCTATCTAAAGGAAAGCATCGACGCCGCCATGAACAAGACGCAAAAGCAGAAGCAAAAAGAAACAGGCGTCGACGAAGACGCCGAACAAGTCATTGTCCGTGGATTCTCCGGCAACGCCGTCCGCACCGAGCGCGGAATCCAATATCTCGGAAAACGCCTAGCAAAATACATCTTGCTAATGACATACCCGGACCAACCCTACTTCCCACTAAAGGGAACAAAGACGAAGCCGTTTTTCCACACTCGCAAGGAACAGACACAGACACAAGCACAAGCAAAGCCCTCCCTAGAACCACACTCCGTCCCCGAAACCCGAGAAGGATCTTCAGAAGAAGACCACCCCTACCAAATCACCAGTATAAGTTTCGTGGGACACTCGCTCGGCGGCCTAATCCAAACATACGCAATCGCCTACATCCAAAAACACAGTCCGGAATTCTTCACGCGAATCCAACCGATCAACTTCATCGCGCTCGCAACGCCGTTTCTAGGCCTGAGTAATGAGAACCCGATGTACGTTCGCTTCGCATTGGATCTAGGCCTCGTAGGCCGAACAGGACAAGACCTCGGCCTCAGCTGGACAGCGCCCAAAGTCCGAAGTGGATGGGGCGCAATCATCGGCGGTCGAGGCTCGGACTCGGGGAAAGATGCAAGTCAGCCCTCTGACCCGGGGGCAAAACCGCTATTGCGGATCTTGCCTTGTGGGCCTGCGCATGAGGTTTTGAAGAAATTCCATCATCGGACGCTCTATTCGAATGTTGTTAATGATGGGATTGTTCCGCTGCGGACGTCCTGTCTTCTTTTCCTCGATTGGCGCGGTCTTGATCGTGTCGAGAAGGCGAGGAGGGGGAATGGGATTGTCGGCACGATGGCTGAATGGGGCTGGGCTGAATTGACGGGCGCGAATTCCAAATCTTCGCCTAAATTGGCTCGATCTGATATACCCGAGCTAGGTGATGGGGATCGGGCTTCTGCTGCATCTGCGTCTGCACTGCAAGGCGAAGTCGCCATCGGAGTGAATAGCTCGAATTCAACGCCAAACGCGGAGCAATTCCTCGTTCAACACAGACCCCCTTCACGCCACAGCAGCATGCACGAATCTACGCACGAGAATACCGGGCCCTTGAGCAGTTTTCTATCTCTATTTCGAAAAGAGAGTAAACCAACCCCGAATCCCAAACACAGCACCCCTCGCGGCAAGCATGCAAAGATCTACAAACGAAGCCAGACCCTCGGATCCTTCGACACGGAAGAATCCCCCTCAGCCGTGAGAGGTAACTCCCTCTACGAAGAAGACGCCGGAGTCTACACGCCGCCCAAAACAACATTCTTCGAATCAGCGGGCGATTTGCTCATGCCGCCACTGCCACCGAGCGAATTCATCCTTGATCCGGCCGCGCGGTCCAGAACTATTTTCCACGATAGAATCTACCACCCGGACGATATCCCGCCTCCGATCCCGAAGCGACGAACGACAGCCTTCGGATCCTTGCAACACAGCAAAACGGGATCTAGTTCGAAAACAGTGCCCTCGTCAACGAGTCTAGGCGCGGGACAGAGCCAGAATCAGAACCTAGGCGAAAGCGGTCTCAAAGTTGAAGAGAAGATCGCGCGCGCTTATCACCGCGATCTCACCTGGCGCAAGGTCCTCGTTCGACTGGAACCGGACGCGCATAATAATATCATTGTGCGGCGCATGTTCACTAATGCTTATGGGTGGCCTGTTGTGAAACACCTCGTTGACACGCACTTTGGTCCGGATTCTATTTCCGAAGACGATACGCTCAATCGGGACTCTGATCGGGCTAAGTCGCCGAATGTGGGGCCAACGAGTTCGGGGGATGAGGTTGAAGGGCAGTGCGATGGGTCTGAAAGGTGTCATGCAGGTACAACTGCAGGTGCAGATGCAGGTGCAGGTGCGGGTACGGGTGCAGATACGCCTCGCGCCGAGACAGAGACAACCCAAGGCTGCAAGAACAAGGACGATCTCACCCCAACGTGCGAACGATGCGAGGCCTTCCCTGAGACCTTCGATGGCGAGTCTCATAAAACAGCCAGCACGCATGCACGTTCGCATACGGATGTTTCGCGGCAGGACTCGGCGCGGTGGACGGATCGGCAGGTCGATGAGGATAATGGTTGTGAGTCTGGTTTGGATGATGATGATGATGCGGGTTATCGCTGGTCTCCGGCTTTGAGGAGTAGTCCTGGGTAGGGGATTTTGGTAATAGAGATTGTATATAATGATACCCGAGAGACTGCCATGCTACACTAACTACAGCACAGTACAGTACAGTATAGTAGATAGTAAATAGTGGAATAAATACTACCATAGATCTCTAATCTACTACAAATATCTAGACTTCCTGACCCTAGGATGATTAGTTACCATAAGTCAACCTCCCCTGAATATAACTCCAAAATTCCTCAACAATCTCCCTCTGCCCCTTCTCCGCCCCCCTAACAGCCAGATATCTCCTTCCATCAACAGCGACCTCCCACCCACCGGGATTCCCATCAACAATCACACCCCCCGCCTCACCCAGAATAACCCAACCAGCACAAACATCCCACTCCCAACACCCGCCCTCCCAATAAACATCCACCACCCCCTCAGCAACAGCACAAATATTCAACGCCGCACTCCCCAAACTCCGAAAAGACCGCACCATCGCACCACCTTGACTCTTATCAGCGCCGAGCCTCTCAAACGTCCGCGTCTTGACGCCCCAATTCGCCCCGCCCCGATCAGAGCCCCACTCAATCGCAACAAGCGCATTTGATAGACCTGTCAGCGGGGCCGGGGTAGGACCGGATAGGGGAAGACGTGTGGTGCGGTTTTTGAACGCGCCTTGGCCTTTTATCGCGCTGTAGAGGGTTTGTGTTGAGGGGTTGTAGACAACGCCGACGGTGGGGATCTTGTTGATTGCGAAGCCGAGGGAGACGCAGGCGTGTGGGAAGTTGTGGATGAAATTTATTGTTCCGTCTATGGGGTCGATTATGAATGTTGGGGCTGTTGTTAGGGGGAGTTGTTGGGGTGTAGGTTTCTTCGCCGTGGAAGCTGGATGATATGTTAGATTGATTGGATTGGGGTGAGTAGGGGGGGAGGGGTGGGTACGCGTAGTCTGGGTATTTCTCTTTTAGGGCTGTGGAGATCATTGTTTCGACTGCGCGGTCGTATTGGGTTACTAGGTCAGCGCCTGGGGGTGTTAGTTTGGTCTTGTTGGTGTTGATGTTGATGTTGTGGTGGGCGTGGGTGTGGTACTGTTCTTCTTGGAGTCTGGACCGGTGTCTGGGAGGGCATTGTTTATGATTTCTCCGGCCTTGAAGGCTAGATCAATTAGGGTGTCGTGGATTTCATTTAGATTGGGGGTAGCCATGTTGAGGAGGTGGTCTGGTAAAGGAGATAGAAATCCGGGGAGGTGAAGTTGGGGAGTAAAGTAGTTAGTCTATCTAGTCTAGTCTAGTCTAGTAGTGTTTACCGCCCGGAGGTGACTCGGAGAAAGAGATGACTAGAATTGGCCGTTAATAGTGTAACTATGAGTATTTGGGTGAGAATATTAAGCTAATTGGGTTAATGCAATACTGTCTATCAATTAGAATGATTGAATATTGTCAATGTCAATATAGTCAATAGTAAATACAACCAAATCAACTCACCCCGCGGTGACGTCGGAGTCCCCCCCCACTTTGGCAGAAAAAAAAGATTGTCTTGGGAACTTTGCGCTTCTCTTCACTTCTACACACTCACATCCCCCAACATGCCTACAGAACTTGAAGATGTGCGTATTGAAGCCTTACCTTGATTGAATCAGAACTGACTCTGCTAGCTGGTGGAATTCCTCCACCACGGTAACACCCAGATTCGCCAGATTGGTAAGCCTGACCCTGGATGGCCCATAGGAACCACACTGACACCGTCTAGCCACTGAGAACCTGGTCGGATTCTCTACTGCTCAGCCGAGTCTCTTCAAGCGTCACCAATTACTTCCCGTCCGGGACTTGAAGCTCCTGGCCAAGGACTATTCCGTGCGTGCCTCCCCCCATCTTCCCCCGTCCAGCCACTAATGCGCCTTCTACTAGCCCATTGCGAAAAATGCCTTGACAATCCTGATCAACCTGTCCAGTGACGAGGAAGTCCTGAAGGTTCTCGCCGAAGATGATGAATTCATCGAGAGCTTGCTCTTCAAATTGACGGTCCGTCCATACCTCATACCTCATACCAGCATAACGCACCAGCGCACCAACCAAACGGATCACTAATTTGGGAACACAGAGCATCAAAGAGCCCAACGCAGACGAATTTGCAACTCTGCTCGCCAACATGGCCAAATCCTCAGCCCTACAAAAACTATTCGCCGTGAAGCGCCGCGTCCCCGAGAACGTCTCAACCTCAGCAAACGCCATCGACCAATTGATGGACTGTTTCGTCAAAGGCGCCGAGGGCGGTCTCAACAAAAATGCCAACTTCGACTACCTCTCCTACTTCTTCGCCGATCTCTCCCAAACCGAGGAAGGACGGAAATACTTTACCACCCGCCAAGAGTACGACGGCGTGGTACCCATCACCAAGCTGACCGTCTTCACGGAACACAAGAGCGATATCCGCCGCAAGGGAGTCGCCTCCACCATCAAGAATGTCGCCTTCGATATCGACTCGCACCCCATGCTTTTCGACGAGGATGCGGCCAATCTTCTTCCATATCTACTGCTGCCGATTACCGGGCCGGAGGAGTACTCTGATGAGGATATGTTGGCCATGTTACCTGATCTGCAGCTTTTGCCTCCGGATAAGAAGCGTGATAGTGACCCTACTATCATCGCTACCCATGTGGAGACCCTCATGCTTCTGACTACTACTCGGGAAGGTCGGGACCTGATGCGCCAGGTGAAGGTGTACCCGGTGATTCGGGAATGTCATATGAATGTGGATGATGAGAATGTACAGGAGGCCTGTGATCGATTGGTTCAAGTTCTTATGCGTGATGAGGAGGGTGAGGGTAAGGATGAGTTGGAGCAGACTGGACAAGCGCAGATTGAAGCGCCGCGCGTCGATGACGATAATGAGGTGACGGAGCTATTCTAGTTTCCTCGGAACAAAGGAATTAGAAGTGTATAAAGAGAAGACGAATAGATATCCATAGAATGAAAGATACATTCAATTGACTCGGTAATATCGCCAGTAATCATGAATGTAAATATGAATATAAAAGCCTAGGTACCAGGTACGTCGTATAGTTACTCGGCGGTGTGGGGCCAGCCTCACCTCTCGATATCTTCTCTTCTCTCCCACTCCCACTTCCACTCCCACACCTCCGGATTTCTCTCCATTTTCAGCTGGAATAACAAACCCTCTTTCCTTCACACAGCTCTGGGGAATCAATTCCAGCGATCTCCCCCCCGCAGCCACCCATTACGGCTGCCATTCCGCTGCAGACGCGGAAGCAGTCTTGTCCCCCGCCGCCGAGGGGCGAGACGCTTCCCGCCGAATCGGATCGAGTCAACCACAACCACAACTACAGCAATACCCAAAATCAAAATCAAAACCCAAACCCAAACCAAAACACCAACGACACTCTACCTGATCTCCCTGGTTCCCTCGACGATGGATGTGACGACTCACATCACTCCATAAACTCCCCTCCCTCCTCCCCCGGCTCCCCCGGCTCCTTCACCCATAGTGGGAGCTTCATGTCGCGCGCCCCTCTTATCCGCACCTCGCCCGCGCTGGGCTCGTCGTCGTACGGAGCCGTGCGCATGCCGCAAGAGGACTCCGATGACCCCGAAACTTCGCCCCAGTCAGAGAGACAGAGAGGTAATTGGACTCACGATTCGCGGACCAGCTCCGATAGCTGCACCGGCGGGCCCTCAAATGAGACACACCGGTCAAAAGCCCGCCGATCACATTCATCCGGTCGACGAAAAAGCAGTGGCTGGTACAGGAGGAATCGACGACCTTCCTCCGCAACCTCGGACATAGGATTGGGCGCCGATTCCAAATTCTCCTTCGCGACAGGCCTAGCCGTTCCTGGTAATCACGCCGTGCAGGAAACGCCAGCTTCATCACCATACATTACAAGTGACGAGGAAGACTCCTTGGATTTAGATGGCGACGATACCAAATCAACCGACGAAGATCCTCCGGATAACTCGCCATACGCCCAAGTTCGAGCTACGGTCCCGGCTACGGATGATATTACTCTGTCAATCAATACTCCGCGCATGTGGATTCTTTCCCTGCTTTTCTCGCTGACGGGTTCGGCGGCCAACCTCTTTTTCTCGCTGCGGTATCCTAGCGTTGCTATTACGCCGATTATTGCGCTTGTGCTCGTTCATCCGCTGGGGAAATTCTGGGACGCGGCTCTTAAGAAGACGGGTGATCCGCTTGAGGTCTTTGAGAATGGGACTTTGCATCATCGTGAATTACTCTCTGGCGAGGTTGATGCGCCGGAGATCAGTTGGTTGTCCAGGATGCGGATTTGGTTGGCGCAGGGTCGATGGAATGAGAAGGAACATGCTTGCGTCTATATCAGCAGTAATGTTTCGTTTGGATTTGCTTTTGCGACAGATGTGAGACTCCCTCAGCCAGCTCGCGCATTTTGATCCCCTCGGTCCATATTTCCATACACGTGGAACCAATTCTTGTCTCATTCTAATACTGAACAGGTCATCGTGGAACAACACAAATTCTACCAGCAGGAAGTTCCAATCCTATACCAATTGCTGCTCATCATCTCCACGCAAGTTCTTGGATATGCATTCGCCGGCCTCACAAGGCGATTCCTCGTCCGACCTTCTGCCATGATTTGGCCGGGTACTCTCATGTCGACTGCGATGTTTTCGACCATGCATAAGAATGCCAATAAGAAGGCTAATGGGTGGAGTATCTCTCGGTATAAGTTCTTCGTCGTCGTTTGGACGGGTGCCTTTCTCTGGTATTTCGTCCCGGGTTTACTCATGCCTGCGCTGAGCTACTTTAACGTGATCACTTGGTTTGCTCCGAAAAATGTGGTGGTATCTAATCTGTTTGGAGTTGCATCTGGCTTGGGAATGTTTCCGTTGACGTTTGACTGGGCTCAAATTGCCTATATTGGATCTCCGCTGCTGACGCCTTGGTGGGCTGCTGCGAACATTGTGACCGGGTTGGTCATTGTTATTTGGGCCATTGCCCCGATTTTGTGTAAGTGATGGATGCCGTGTGCTCAGGGGTGGGGGTGTTTCTCCTTTCATTTGTTTGCTGACTGGTCTACCAGACTACAAAAACGTGCTCTTTTCGTCCTATATGCCCATTCTCTCCGCGGCGGTATTCGACAACACCGGGCACCCATATAATGTGAGCCGGATTTTGACTCCGGACTTTCTCTTCGACCAAAAGGCCTACGAGGACTACTCACCTGTGTATCTACCTATCACATACGTCTTGTCTTACGGTGTTCAATTCGCCGCCCTAACCTCCCTGGTCACCCACACTATCTGCTGGTATGGAAAGGATATATGGCAACAAACACGCAAAGCATTCGAGGAGCGCCGAGAATTACCCGGAATGGAGACCTACGAACCTCTGCGAACGGAGCAAGTTCCTCCTCCGGGGCGTCGGAACTTTGATTCCTCGGGAGATGCCTCTCAAGATGCTAACCGGGAGATGCCTTTGGGCATGGAAGATGTCCATTGCCGTCTTATGAGGCGCTACAAGGATGCCCCTATCACATGGTATCTCATTGTGCTTGTCACAATGTTAGCCACAGCAACTTTTACCGTGGAGCAGTATGTTACATTGCCTTTCCCTCGGGCTTTCAGCTGAGAAATTCTAACTTCTTCTTCAGCTACCCCGTACACCTACCCTGGTACGGACTATTCCTCGCCCTAGGCATAACCTGCATCTTCTTCATCCCCGTCGGCATCATCATGGCCGTCACAAACCAACACAGCAGCCTCTACCTAATCTGCCAACTAATCTGCGGCATCGTTTTCCCCGGTCGCCCCGTCGCAAACATGATCTTCGTGACATACTCCTACATCAGCTCCGCGCAAGGGATAAAATTCTCCTCCGACCTCAAATTAGGCCACTACATGAAAATCCCACCACGCATCCTCTTCGGCGTCCAAATGATGGCAACTCTAGTCTCAAGCCTGACTCAAATCGGCGTCCTAAACTGGATGTTCACCCACATCCCCCTTCTCTGCACGCCCGAAGCAATGAACGGCTTCAACTGCCCAATCGCCCGCGTCCACTTCAACGGCAGTATACTCTGGGGCGTCGTCGGACCGCAGCGCTTCTTCGGGCCCGACGGCCTCTACCGCCCGCTCGTGTGGGCATTCCTAATCGGCGCGCTCGCACCGTTGGCAGCGTGGCTGCTTGGCCGACGCAGCCGCAAGAGCTTCTGGCGCAAGGTCAATTTCCCCATACTCTTCGGGAGTCTGAGTTGGATTCCGCCGGCGACAGGTTTGAATTTTTCGATCTGGGCGCTTGTCTGTTTTGTGTTTAATTATGTGATTCGGAGGCGGAGGACGGCTTGGTGGGAGAAGTATGCTATGACGCTTTCGGCGGCGTTGGATTCGGGTCTGGCTTTTGCGGTTATTGTGGTCTTTTTTGCATTTATTTATCCCGGTTGGGTTGATGGGTTTAAGTGGTGGGGGACGGAGATTTATAAACAGGGGTGTGATTGGGTTGCTTGTCCTTATAAGCGGTTGGAGCCTGGGGAGAAGTTTGGACTTTAATGGCATTGCCTTGGCTTGGCTTGGCCTTGGAGAGGGAAGTATCATGATCATGAGCATGGTTGATGACCTGGATGACCTGGATGACTCGGAGAAGTCGTTTGTATACGAGCCGGGTATATAATAGTGTACTGTATACTGAATGAATGATGCTACGAACTGTTAGTTGATGGAGCATGATGGAGACAATATTGTAGAATAAACTTTAGTATCTCTAAGTCTTTCTTTGTATTAATTTGATCCAACTAAAGGGAAAGAAAATGTCTCATGCTGTTCTTCCTTGTTCATCTGATAATCTCTTTGTTCAGCCCCAATGCCAAGCCCGCTGACTAAGTCACCGTCACTGACCTCACTTCACCTCACCTCTCACTCACCTCCTCCCCATCAACAGCGCCATCTCTCCGATGCGCTCCCCTGTTTGATCGAGAGACCCGACAAACTTGACCAAACCATTCTCTATCACACACCATGTCGACGCCAACAAACCCCTCAAACGGCCGAACGCCAACCGGGCCAAACGGAGCTCCGCCAATGCGAATGCGTCGCCCCAGACAAGCAGACCCCCTCGTCCGTCCAAAGCGAAAAGGAGCACAAAGGGCCGCAACAAGTGCACCAGGCGGTCTCGCCCCGCCCTCTCGACCAGGAACCCTCCGTCAAATCCCCGCAACATCAATCAAAACCCTCCCAACACGCCCCCAACCAAACCAAACCTCCACCCCAGAAACCCTCACCCCAGCCCAAATCCCACCCAACGCCAACGCACCCGCCGACCACTCCGTAAACGGCTTCAGCGGACCCCTCCTCTCAACATCCTACACCGACTACCCGGTCGTAACAACCAAGCGCGCCCTCCTAGAAGGAATGAAACACCACATAGCGCGCTTCGCCGCAAAACGACCCGTCGACCCACGCGACGAATCTCAATTCACGCGTCCAGTCCGCCTGCACCGCCGTGACCCACGAACCAGAACCCAAGAACACGAGCGCCTCGGACCAGGCGGCGAACAAATGAGCGAAGCCGACAAAGAAGCCATGGACGCAAAGCGCGCCCTCCGCGACAAAGAGCGCGCCGAGAACCAAGCCCAGATCGCCCCGGCAGCAGGCTCAAGCAAGCGACCCAATGCGCCGAAGCAAAAGACGCAGCAGGTCTTCAAGAGCGACATGACGGCGGAAGAACTGGCTCGCGCGCGGGTGCGGTACGAAGAAGCTCTCCCGTGGCATTTGGAGGACTTTGATAATCGCAATATCTGGGTGGGGAATTACGAGGCTGCGCTTTCGGAAACGCATGCCGTTTTCATGTTTGAGGGTGGGAAAGTGCGCATGATCCCTGCGGAGAAGTGGTACAAGTTTAGTGCGAAGAGTCAGTTTAAGGCGCTTACTATTGAAGAGGCGGAGAAGCATATGGCGAAGCGGATCAAGGATCCGAGGTGGTTTATGGAGAAGCAGGCTGAGATTTTGGAGAAGAGTCAGCTTGATCAGTATGCTAAGTCGCGGAAGGTGTTTTTTGGGAAGCAGGGGACGCAGAATGGGCGGGAGGGGCTTGAGGCTGGGGAGATGGATTTTGAGGAGGATCGGTTTGCGGATGATGAGGAGCATGGGGATGATTTGTTTAATGAGCAGGATGAGGATGCTAAGGCTGCGGAGAAGAGGATTAAGGAGGATCAGCTCAAGGCTAATGTGTTTGATCTGAAGAATGAGAAAGATTATGAGGAGGAGGAGAAGCGTGAAAAGTGGGAGAAGGAGGCGAGACACGTTCAGGGTAAGAAGGTGCGGAAGGCGTTGAAGAAGCGTGAGAAGAATTATGACTATAGTTCTGGCTCGGATTTTAATCCTTACACGGATGAGGAGGTGAGAATATCCTGCCCTGCCATACCTTGCCTCTACACACGGGGCTTGGTTTCCATATTCCAGAGTGAAGTCACCCGTATCTAACACCTCACAGAGCTCCGACGACAGCGAAACCGAACGCCAAAAAGAAGAAGAAAAGAAAAAAGCCGAAGAAGAAAAGAACGCTCAAAAAGACTCCGCCTCGTCAAAAGGCAACAACACCCCCTCCGGCCGCCCAAAGCACACCGACCCGCTCAAGAAATCCGGCCCATCGCGCAAACGCCTCGGATCCCCCAACGGCTCCGACGCAAGCGGAACAGACACTTCGCGTAAGAAGGCCAAGAACAAGCACGCCCCCACACCGCAGCCCACATCGCGACCACTTTCGCCATCTGCGCAGGGCAAGAAGCGCGTTCGCAATTTCCCGCTTGGCTCGGGCTCTGGCAGTGATGTCGATATGGCTGGTTCGGGCGCGGAAATGAGCGAGGGTAAGCCGAAGAAACTCAAGTTGAGTCTCGGGTCCAGGACTGGAACGCCGGTTGGGTCGAGGGCTGGTAGTCCTATTGCTGGTGGAAGGAGTTTCTCGGGAAGTCGGGCTAGTAGTCCCGAGGGTGCGAGAGGTAAGCAGAAGCAGAAACAGCAAGTATTGTATGCGTTGCTAACTGGGAAATACAGGTCGATCAACACCTGTTCCGGCAGGAAATCAACCCTTCCCCACGCCTGCGGAAATCCACGCCGCCATCCCGGCAACGGGTATTCAGAGTAGTGATCTGTTGCGGAAGTTCCGGCCTCGCATTGGCGATAGTAAGGAGAATCATAGGAGATTCATTGCTATTGTCAAGGATGTTAGTGTCTACATTAAGGAGACGAGGTTGTTGCAGCCTGGTCCTTGGAAGGAGTGAGGAGAGGAGAGGAGAAGGGATTCACAGAAAGTACAGCAAGCAGAACGGAACAGAGAGGAGATGGGCGTATCTAGGTGAAGGGTGATTCGAGCTGGACTGGACTGGACTGGACTGGACTAAGATAGAATGGAGTTCTGTTCATGTTTGTGTTCATTCAAGGAATATAAGCTTGTATGATAATAAAAATGCTTCTAGGGGCCATCTTAACTAAACTGAGCCAAAGTTGAGCTGAGCCACAGGGCTCAATATAAACGCAAATGAATTTGATTTGGACAGACTTTCCAGGTGTTTGATTTGATTAAATTTAGACTCCGAATCCAGAGCCTAGCCTTAGTCCCCGAAGCAACCCTAACCCCAGCCCTGAGCGAGATGTACCCCCCCTGTGTAATCTGTCCAAGGTACCCACGGGCTATAGCTAGCCCCATTTTACACCAGAGGTAGTAAGATACATCATATCCAACTTCCCGGATTATTATCTCATATCGTAGAGTCTTCATACCATGGCATATCACTACTACTAGGGACTGATGTAGCTACCGTAAATAATGAGTAACCGATTCAACCTTGTAATTTCCCTTAGACAGACAGTATATTAACTCGTCTGCTATCACTATTAGTACGGCATGCTCGAAGATCGAATCCTCGTAGGCTAACTGTCAGGTGGCTACAAATTGCTTCTCCGTAGGTCATTCTTTAAGCTTTAAGTTGAATCCTAACAAACCTGGAGTCTCATATATTGCCTGCTAGACCAAATCCTGACTTTTTTTTTGAGTATAATCAATTAATCCCTTCGTAGTATCACGAGGGGTGCCTGGGTGATGCTCTAATACTACGCCACCCTACCCTGTAACTCCCACAGTTTCGTAAACTGACATCGATACATATACTACTATACTATATTATAATATTCGAGATGAAACCTTGGAAAAGAATTTACTTTTTGTTCTATCAAGGAAAACACAACGATTGACTATGATATGCCATTAAATAGGATTAGATATCTTGGGATCCCACCGAAGAATTGATCTTCCCTCCATATCTGAATAAGCCAACCTAACTTTGACTTCATCGGCAGCTTGTCCCATTCTGCTCAGAGACTCAATTTGATCCCTCTCGATTAAAGAGTCTTCAAGTCCATGGTACAAAAACGGAAGGACAGATGACTTCCAGAGACCCATCTTCTGATGTGTGTTTGTGAGTGCAGTTGAGACAAGAAGAATGATCCCAAGTAAGATAAGTACACCCGGAAGCGTTAGCCAAGCCCAGTTGACAACAACATAATACTCCGGGCTTGACGAAGTTCCACTGATTGTTGCGTTGCTGAGGTTGCGGGCATATTTTGAAAGCGATGCCGCTAGATTTTTCATCACTTGCTCTAGGCCTGACTCAACGATCTTGCGAAGTTCTTTTGATGGCAGTGGAGCATTGGAAACCCCCGAATTTGCTCTGCTCAATGGCTGCGAGTTGTTTTCAAAGGTCCACCTCGCCTGGGTATAGCCTGACATATCCAGGTTTTGATGGAGGTACATTGACCACCATTGACCAGAGACATCGTAGTCGCAAAATTCATGTTGAGCAGAGTTCATGACCTCCACAGTATCATTTCTGTAAACAATCGTGGTCAGGTCTGTCAAGGGCTCTGAATTTGGTTTCCAACATATGGTGGTGGGATCTAGACCAAAGGTGGTTGGCAAATCCTTCTCTCTTTGGACCCAGAATGAGCCAAAGTTGGGCTCTGATTGCGTAACTGATGAAATTCCGTCGTTGACTGACACATTATAGGTTTTTAGGCAGAGGGACAAGAGACACTCAGTGGCTTTCTCGATACGAGGAGTCAGTACGGGGTGTTGGAAGGTTGCATTGGCCCAATTGCTCTCGAGGGTGATTTGGGAATGTCCATATACAACTATAGGGTTTTGCACGCCTAAATATGTTTTGTTGGACAAACGATACTTTCCACCTGGGCCAGACAAGAGATCCTGATGGTCAAGAAGCCAGACATCCTGGGGATAGCCGAAATAGACCTGCTTCAGGCCATTGGACCTACCTACGATGTCGACCTCCACTGGTGTCTGCGACCATGGTCCATCCGGTAATGAAACATTACACGGGGAATAACTTGCCTTAAATTGAGTGTATTCAACGTCAACTTGAAGATTAATTGAAGAGGTATCGCATCCGTGGAGCTGCGCGCTATTGGTAACATCTTCGCATTTGTTACATAGCTCAACCGATTGGAATGTTGGCCATCTGCAGTTACCTGACGGGCAAGGTAGATCATAACCGAAATCACTGGTCCAAAATGCATTTTGAAAAGCCGATACGTAGTCAAGACTCTCATAGTTGGGTATAAAGAAGCGCGATTGCTTGATCTTGGTCGCATTTGAGGGATGTTCAACCTCCTTGATATGATATGCGATAATTTGTTGAACGAAAGGCTCAAATGCGAGTGCTAAAAGAGTTATTGAAGCACCGATGGTCACTAGTGAGCGGAATTTGTCATGAAACATTATTTGAATAGCGCCCCATGGTCCTCGGCTAGCGCTGTCGTATATTTGGACGTGAGATAATGGCCTTGGGATATTTTGAAAAGAGATCCATCTCAACTGGGATATGCACTCGCCCACAACATATAGCAATGATGATTTTGATGCTATTGAGACTGCTGCGATTATTGCATTCAAGGTAAGTCCATACGAAAGTGTTGGTTTCGGCTGTTGATTATAGATCTGTGAAGCTTTAGTATTGTATAAAGGCTTTCGTACTAGCTAGCCTCTGAAGTCACATACCTGTAGGATGAGAAAGATCGCGATAAAGCATATGAGACTGAAGCAGATCGCAATCGTCTCGTAGAACCATGTGTCGAGAGTCATTGATCTCCAGGACGTCCAGCTTGAGGCTTGAATAGGGTTAGATATCGTTGTGGGCCCATACTCCTCATTGCTGAGACGCTTCTCCCTCTGAGAAAGGTCTGTCTTGGGGTGTTTTCTTTGTCGTGGTCGAAGAAAAAAATAACCCAAAAGCAATTACGAACAACAGTAAACCCCCCCATGGTAGCTCCTACTACAATACCAGCTTGTGTACTTGTTGACAGAACTGAATGATTTGTGCTAGAGGCTGATGAAGTGGTAGACCGATCACTCAAGCTCCATGTCACCGACACATAATCGCTATACACGTAACTGGCATTCGCTTTTAGGTTTTCTGTAATCCCCGTATGACTTGAACTGGTCCCAGGTGTATATATAGTGGTCATCGGCAATTTTGATCCGCATAATGTTGTGGTTATCGTTGAGGAACCGTGTAAGTATACAGAAGGTTCAGCATTGTAGCCTCTAGAAAGCCACTTTGATTAGCACTGGGGTTGTACATCATAAAATCAGTATAGCATACGTCGGGCAGCACAATCCCACTATCTGGGAGGAAACATCTTCTATGAGATACGTTCTGCTGGTAACGATGGAATATTTGCTTGGACAAGGAGGATGAGTCGGAGTCGCCAGAGCTGAAGTTATTGTAGGAGTGAATGCGGCAGACATGCCGAAGGTACATTATCACTTCCGCGCAGAGATGCAGAGATGAACATCTAGATAGAATATACTGCGAGTGAAAGTTTTATAAATGAAAAGGGGAAATGGAGGCTGAAATGCTATTGTTCGCCAACTGGGTTTCATTTAGCGCCCACGCTAAACACACAGATATGATTGTTCATACAGGGTCAGCGCCAGCTCAGACAGAGCAAAGCCAATAAATTATTGGATCAACCTGAGATCATCACCGAGATTGCCTTAAGAGACTAGATCTGATTTGAAAGATTCAAATTCCCATGTTGTCTCTAAATATACCCCATTTAGTAGTAGAAATAATGAACATACCAAGGCCGACATCAGAACGTACCGAAACGACATCCAGCTGCGCCAACCTCACTGGTTTCTCTATCCAGACCTGCATTTTAGAGACTTCTCTCAAATTATAACAAAGTCCCTAGATGAGGATTATCTGTTGACTTTCCGTATTGATTTCTCCAGCCCTCAAGCAATCATGATAATTAAGCGCCTAGCCCCCACCACGGATGCATCCTAGGATACAACTGTTGGCCCCACTTGAAGCCTTCGGGGTTATAAAGCCAATCTGCATTCAACCATAACTTGAAAGCTGTTGGTCATACACTTTTCTTATTCTTTCAAGTTCCAGAACTTGGGCTTCTAAAGACCTGTACAATCATAGACTATCACTTAGTCTGATTCTAAGCACCCTCATTAAAGTAGCAGCACCTAGTTTAGGAAAGCCCTACATTGGCTAGTAGGAAATATGTTACGTATACCTACTTAGGTAGGTAATGACCTCGATATTTAGACTATAGTCCTTGCCAATCCCGATTAGTACTATGTATAACTAGGTACTAGTACTATTGGCAAGTACTAGTACCGAAATATCTACTCCAATATCACTGCGACTGAGCTTCTTCCACTTCCACTTCCGACTCAGACTCAGACTCAGACTCGAGTCTATACTGAGTACCAACCAGATCCAGATACGGACCAACAAGTTGATCACATACCCCCCAAATCCGCCTCCGATTAGCAACACCCATAAAAGGACCCTTTATCCCTACCCTCGGCGTAGTAGTATGATACGCCCAAGCAAAGAGATGCGAAAACGAGATTTTCGGAACTCCAACAGCCACAGTACCGAGCGAGTCTAAGAAAGAGTGAACTTCAAAGAACCACGGCATATCTGTCTCGAATCGGCGGCGCCAGTATGCGAAATTTCCACCCAGACCACGGCGTAAAGACGGCGAGGCCGAAATAAGATTTAATAATGACTCAGGATAAAGTTGAGATGTGAGAAGCGGTAGTACTTCAAGCAGGAGAACAAATGGATCCGACGAGTTCTCCATAGTATGCGAGTTCGAGTTCGAGTTCGAGACCTCTACAGACGATACCATCTCATCCCACATATGATTCACATTGTCGTGGATATGGACTCGCTTCCCAGGATCCGCGATAAAGAGTTCTTCGCCGGAATTTACAAGCCAGTGTTGATCTTGCGGTGGACCAGGTCGTCCATAGTCAATATCAAGCTGTGCGTAATCCTGCAAATGGCGGAAAACACCCCACAAAACATCCAAATCCAGATCCAAATCACCACTGGTATTGGAATTTCCAGCCCGAAACGCAACAGCTTTTCTCAGCAACTCAAAGCACCTAGGATGAAAAGGAAAAAGCGGATTCTCCTCACACTGATCATACGCCGCATACTCATCCAAACTCTCCGGTGCACTCTCAGCACTTCCCGGCCCCGCATAAACAGCCCCATAACCCCCCCTCACACCCAATATCAGAAAGAAAAGCCCTCCGAGGGCGATGCTCAAAATTCACACCGAGACATTGGAGATCTTCGGACCAGGCTGCGTCTTCTTTGGATATAATGCAGGGGTCATAGGTATTGTCTTCGTCTTCGCTGGGGAGGGACTCTGCGTCGAGATTGTTTTCTCCTGC
The DNA here is from genome assembly GCF_028828005.1 of Penicillium manginii. Lineage (NCBI taxonomy): Eukaryota > Fungi > Ascomycota > Eurotiomycetes > Eurotiales > Aspergillaceae > Penicillium > Penicillium manginii. The sequence goes on along the minus strand of NW_026643102.1, from coordinate 1,208,149 downwards.
GGCTGTTTCGGCGTTGAAGGTTCTGAAATCGATTTTGTTGGTTGGGGAGGTGGATGTTAGTTTGTTAAAGGCGGCGTCGCGTTGTTGGCGAAAGAGGAAGCGGGGGGTGCGTTGTTTGCGGGATATGAGGTCGGGACCGTGGAAGGTGGAGCCGCATATTGCGCAGTAGTAGGACCATGAGCCCATTACTTGGTTTCGAGTTGATGGACCTGTAAAGGAGGAATTGGGGAAGTGGAAGTAATGGGGCTGGTAATAACTTGGATGGCGTGGTCCAATTTAGGTTGATGTGAGTGGGTGTTTTTATCTTGGCATTGGGGTCGGAGACCTTCAAGTTAAGATTGAAATTGAATAGCTGAGGTGGTAGTAGTAGGTATCATGATCCCTTGGGCTATACGGAGTAGACTATACATCATGACCTACCTAAGGCTACTAATACATATAACTGAATTGAAGTAGAAAATAACTTGAATAAAACCTAACATTGAAATATACATGCAAAAACGCCAATATCACAAAGACAAAAGACATCATGTCACATCACGACCCGACGGTCTTTCTATGGGAACAAAAAAAAAGAAAACTTCACACACACACATTAAGTAATTCATCCTCAACCCCATCTAAGCACGAGCAGCAGCATCACCCTCCTCATACTTCTCCCAGTTCGCGAGAATAGCGGCGATGCGGGGAGAGTTAGTCAGGCGATAGACATCCTCGAAGTACTCCTTAGTGATCTCGAATGGTCGGGCCGTGACGTTGGGGATGTACTTGCCGACCAACTTGCTAGGATCAATAGTGGTCTTGTTGATCTTCTTCAGCAAGAAGGAGCGGAAAGGCTTGACGCCGGAGCGCAGGAAGGTACTGTGGAAGGGGACGTCGATGCCCTTGAGCGGGATGGTAGCGAAGCCACGCTCCAGGTTGATGGGGCGGGGCTTGGCCTCGGTTTGCTTGACGCATTCTCGGATGATGCTGACGAGGTGGTCCTTGACGTCTTCGATGGACATGCTCTCCATCAGGGCGGGGATGTCGATGTTCTGCGCCTTGAGGAAGTTGAGCAGGTTGGTAAGGCAGTCAAGGGCGCGGAGGTCACCGGCTGCGACGTATTGCATGTTGGCGACGTTGTAGTTGACGATCTCCAGCAGCCAGCCGGTTGTCTCGGAGATGTTCTCCACGACGTATTGCAGGGCTTGCTCGTTGAAGGTCTTGGAGATACGGCTGGGGTTGACGGCGCACATGGAGTAGTTGGAGCGGCCTTGGGCGTCACGCTCGACGGCGACTTGCATGGTCAGACCACGGTAGAAGACGACGGAGACGAGGGACTCGATGGGCATGACATCGGCCAGGGCGGCAAGAGCAGAGTATTCACCGAGAGAGTGACCGGCGAAGCTGCTGTCGCGCTGGACCAGACCCTTGGAGCGCATGTCCTCGAAGGAGGCCTTCTCCATGAGGGTGAGAGCGGGCTGGGTGAACTGGGTAGCGGAAAGCAGACCGGTGGGAGAGCGGTAGGTGTAAGAGGCGGTGGTCTCGTCGACCTCCTTGAAGATCTTCTCCGACTTGATGGAGCCGTCGGCGTTGACGGACTCGAAGGTCATCGAGATGTAGTTCTGGCGGATGGCCTTACCACGGGGACCACCGAAGTAGACAGTGAGCTCCTTGGGGTTGTTCTTGACGATGTCGATGATGGAGAGACCGTAGTTCTCGATGAAGTGACGATCAGCACGGTCCCAGACCTCCTTGGCAACGGGGCTGCTGGCATAGAGCTCCATACCCATGCCCTGCTCCTGGGAACCTTGACCAGTGAAGACGTAGGAGGTGATGGGCTGCTCGACCTCGGCCTCGCCGTCCAGAACCTTCTCCTCGGTCTCCTTGTTGAAGGCCTCGACCTTGATGAGCTTGCGACCAGCGATCATACCGACGTGCTGAAGCTTGACGGTGATCATGTCATTGGGCAGAACCATGCCGACCAGGGAGACGTGGAAGCCACGGACCCGGCCGATGTTGTTCTCGGCAGCCCAGGTCTCAACCAAGCTGCGCACGGCGGCACTGCTGTACATGCCGTGGGTGATAGTACCGGGCAGGTTGGCATAGCTGGAGAAGACACGCGACACGTGAATGGGGTTGTAATCGCCAGAGACACGAGCGTAGGTCTCGTTGGAGGCCGGGGCACGCAGCTCCAGAGCGGTCTTGCCACTGAGAGGGATGGGGTTCTCGAAGTGCATAGGCTGCTCGATGGAGTTACCGTTACGCTGGAGGTAGTCGATGACAGGGTTACCGTGGGAGGCACCGGCCTCGTACTCCACGGAAGCGACCTGAACAACCTCCTTGGTCGGGAGCTCCACGAGGACCTGACCGATGGTCTGAACATTGCTGAAGACAGTGGTGTTCTTGAAGCGGATCAGAGACTGCAGACGGAAAGTGAGGGTCTGGCCGAGCAGCTCGATGTCGCTCTCATCCACGCGGAACCACTCCTTAGAGCGGAGGATGGCGACGTCGCGGCTGGTAGCCAGGTGGACCTGCATGGGAACCTCCTCCTTGCGCTGGAAGGTGTTCTCAAAGTCGGTGTAGGCACCGCGGTACAAGAACTGGCTAGTGACGTGCATGATAGCCTGGCCCTCGCGCTTGATGGTACCGCAGACCTCGACCATCTTGCCAGACTCGTTGTTGATGACAGCGTTGATCTGGGCGGTGGTGTCGAGAACATCGCCGACCTTCAGGGGCTCGGCACCAGGAACCATCTTGAAACCGTTAGACAGGTGGACCAGCTTGAGCAGATCACCGTCGATGGTACGGGGGAAGATGGGCTTGGTGATGGCCTTCCAGCCAGCAACAATGGCAAAGTCCATAGGAGCGTAGACTTCCTTGCCGGGGCGGTCGACGAAGGCCTCGCCGGTGTTGCCAACGGCGTGGACGAAGTCAGCAACAGCCTGCGAGGTGATGGTCTCGGTTCCACCGTTGAAAGTGGCAGTGGTGGGGGTGTCGAAGGGGACATCCTTGTTGCCGAACCAGATACGGTAGTAGAACTCCTTGATGCGGTCGTTGCGGTCACCCATAACCTCACGGATGGGGGCGTAACCGGTCTCCGGGTGGTAAGTGAAGAGGAAGTTCAGGGGAACAACGCCATTCTCGGCGGTGCGGCCCTCGAACAGGGTCAGGCTGACCTGGCCGTGCTCGTTCACCTTGGCCTCGACGGTCTTGACGAGCTTGCCAGACTGGTAAGGCTCACGGACGGTGATGACAGTCTTGGCAGGGGTGTTGGGGTTGGTGATCTCAACGTAGAGGCCGCCACTGGGGGCAACGATGCGCTTCATGGGGTTGGTCTGGAAACGGTGACCCTGAACGTAGACATCGGCCTGGAAGAGGGCGTGACGCCAGGAGTAGGAATCGCCGGCGAGGAGACGCAGCCACTGGTCATCATCGGGGAGGACGGCAGAGGGGGAAGCGGACAGGCGGAAGCTGATCTTGTTGGGCTCCTCGGAGACAGTGAGGCCATCCAGCTCGGGCTCATCCTCAGCGTTGGACAGTCTGCCACCAAAGTACTCGATCATGGGGATCTTAGACTTGTCGCCACCGTAGACATCACGGAGCAGGCCAGCGATGTGACCGTTGTGAACGCCATCGAGGATGTCCTTGACAGGCTCATCCATGATCTTGGAGAAGCGAACGGCCATAGGACCCTGCAGAATACAGGTACGACCGACATCCTGGTCAACAACAGCCTCGAGATCCTCGCTCTGCCACAGAGAGTCCTTCTTGAAGAAGTACTCAAAGCTCTCATCCAGAACAGGGACGAAGGGAACGGGCTTCTGACCACGGCGCTGGCACAGGAGAAGGAAGTGCTGGACATCCTGAGCGTTGATCAGCTGAGAAGCAGCCTCGGGGTAGGCGGCCAGAATGTTGTCAACAGCGGGGTAGGGGGTGTCCAGCTCGGAGTAGTTCTGCAGAAGCGAAGCTTGGCCGTTGGCGGTGGTGAAACGCTCCTCGACACGGCGGAGGAAGTCACCAGTGAGACGCTTCAGCGAGTCGTCGATCCAGCGAGACTCATGCTTAACGTACATGAGCTCGACCATACGGTGGACAACCTCAGCGTAGGTCATATCCTCCAGATCGACGGTCTCATTGGCAGCGTTGCGGCCGAACCACACCTTGTGGAAGTCATCGTTGAGCTTCTTGATGATGTAGTTGCGCTGCTTCTTCAGCTCGGGAACACGCTTGGCCTTGTCCAGCTTGAAGATCTTCTGGTCCATCTCCTGCCAGAACAGAACACCACGAGTGGCGAGCTTGTGAATAGGCTCGCCCATCTCGGACAGAACGGTGATGACACCACCGGTAGCGCCCTTGTAGGTCTTCTCCCACTCCTCATCGTCAACACCGGGGGCATCGACGATGGCCTTCTTAGCGTTCTTGGAAGTGTGGGCCTCCTTGGCGACCATCACACGGGAACCGAAGAGACAACCGTCGAAGGGCATGGCAGGGTAGCCGAACTTGCCGGACCAGGTACCGGAGAGGTAAGGGTAGGTGTCCTCAGAGCCACCGAAGCCACTGCCAGCAACCAGAACAATGTTGTCTTGCTTGCGGATACGGCCGTACATCTGGAGGATGGGCTGGTGGAAATCCTCGAAGGAGTGGTGACCACCGCCACGACCACCAGTCCACTGGAGGAGAATGGGGAACTTAGGGTTGGCCTTGGCGATGTTGATGACCTGCTGGATAGCATCGACGGAACCAGGCTTGAAAGCGATGTGCTTGATACCCAGAGTCTCGATGTACTCGTTGGCAACCTCAATGGAGGGCACACCGGCACCGATGGTTAGACCCTCAATGGGGACACCGTCAGCACGCAGGCGACCGATAAGAGGGATCTGCCAAGCCATGGCACGGGGGTTGACATAGATCAAGTTGATGGTGATACCACGGCCAGGGGGGATGACCTTCTCGATCTTGTTGACAGCAGCAGTCATCGTCTTGGCGTTGTAGTAACCACCACCACCCAGCTCAATGTGGTAACCAGCGTTCATAGTAGCAGCCACGAAGTCCCAGGCGACAGTGGTGGGGGTCATACCAGCAACCATGACAGGGGGGATACCGAGCAGGCGACTCATCTTGGTGTCGACGTAGGTCTGGCCGGTGGAAGTCTGCACGAGGCGAGGACCATGCTCCTTCACCCAGTCAGTGGCATACTTGACGGAGTGCTCATCACGATCGAACAGCTCAGGCTTGTAGCCAACCTCGGCGTTGGTACCATCCATCTCACCAGCGAGAATGACACGGACACCGGTACCATCCTTGTTGCGGTTGGTCAGAACACCGAGACCGGAGATGCCACCAGGGCCGAAGTCAACGATGTGAGTGGCACTGGGGAAGACGGTGGCCTGCTCCCAGTTGACAGGATCGTGAGTGATCATGCGAACCAGAGCGGGGACGGCGCTCTCATCGCCCAGCTTGCGCAGGTCATCGCCAGTCTTGGTGTGGAAAACAGGGATGACAAGGGACTTGGCGGGAATATCGACATCCTCGAGATCCTCCAGGATACGCTCATAGGCGGAGGTGAGGTACTGGCTGTGGAAGGGAGCGGTGATGGGGAGGAAACGGTTGACGAAGCGAACCTTGCGCTCAGTGAAGGGAACACGGTTCTGGTCGAGGCCAGTGGGGGCCTTGACCTTGCGCAGACGGAGGTTCAGACCGTAGAGAGAGATGGGAGGACCGGTGACAACGAAGTTGCGAGCACTGTTGACCAGGGAGATGGCGATGTGGCGGTCCTCGGGCAAATGCTGGTTGGTGGCATCAATGTGCTCCTGGACCTGGGCGCGGGACAGGTCACGGATGGAAAGCATGGGGGTGGGGGTGCCCTCGCCATTCTCAATCGAGTCCTGCAGGACAGAGGGGGCAATAGATGTACGGGGGTAGGCCTGTTGACTGCGCAGACCAATCCAGAAGAGCATAGTCAGGGCATTGCGGGAAGCCTGGGCGAAGGACTCCCAGCTGGTGGCCGTAGCAATAGCGGCCGCAGTCACAACACCTTGCGAGTGACCAGTGGTTCCCCGGATGCGCTCCAGCAGATCGCCGGGCTGGCGGCCCAGAACCTTGCAAGTGACAGTGTAGTGAGCCAGCTGGACCAAACCGATCAGAGGAAGACTGACGGGGGCGGAAACCAGGTAGTCGGTATCGGGTTGAGCATCGCGGTCCTGGAGCCAGCGGATAATATCCAGACCCTTAGGGTACTGCTTGCTAGCTTCGGGATCCCGAGAGAGCGTTTGCAGGAGCTCTGCAGAGGAGACAATGAGCTCCTCGACGAAAGAAGGATAAGTAGTATAAACCGCGCGCAGCTCGTCAAAGTACTCCTCAATGTTACCCTGACCACCGAAGACGGTGTAGATACCGGCGGCCTCGTCGGAGGCAGCACGGAAGAGAGCTGAATCGTAGGGCTTTGTGGGCCGGCCGGCGGCGGCACGTCCGGCGTAATAGGCCTCGACGACCTGGTTTTTCTTCTCCACGATACCGGGCAGAGCAGCGGCCACGGCGTGAACGTCGTTGCCGCGCATAAAAGCACGCTCGAACTCATTCAGGACCAGCTTGAGGACCTCATCATAGCTGCCCTGAGTATCATCCTCTCCGGCTTCGACTTCGCGGGCGACATGACCAATGTAGCGGGCGACCAGCTCGGCGACGGAAGAAGGCTCATCGTCCTGGGCCAATTCATCTGTGGGCTCGGGTAATGATGTGGCGAAGCCATCCTTCAACTGGGAGGCATGGAAGTGAAGGGAAGTAGGAACGAGGAAAGAGAATTCGAGAGAGCCATGCGACAGGATGAGGGGGCGCAGTGACTGGGAGGAGCGGGGGGGTATTGATACCGGTCTGGGGGCCGGTGGATGTGCCGTACATGGTGGTGGTGGGAGTGAGGAGGAGAAAGGGAGTTGAAGGAGGTGTAGGTGTATGTATATGTTCAGTCGTAAGTCCCCTCTATCTCTATCGGGAGTCGTGGTCAATTGACTGTGGAGGTTAGCAGCTGTCGTGTGATGGTGGTGGAGGTGGCGGTGGAGGTAGTAGAGGAAAGGAATGAGTAGATACCTCTAGATAACTCAATTGACACGAAATAAGATTAAGTAAAGTAAAAAGCAAGAACTGAAGGGAAGAGGAAGAGGACAAGGGGAGGAGATGGAGGAGGTGAAGTGGAGGAGAAGGACAGGAAGTAGTCAAAGTCGGCAGGGCAAGAAGCAGCGGACGTTCGAAGCAACAAAAAAAAGATTAGTTGAACGACCCAAATGGGACTAGCGTGGCCCCGCCGAATTCAACGAGTTGTCGGTAATCTTCGTTTTTTAGTGGGACGCTGGGGCGTTGGGAAATTATTACATATACTTTTAGTATTTCAGTATGTATTATGGCCATGCAAGAGAGTGGAGTGTACTCGTGCTACAATCACACCCTATTATTACCCTACTAATACTGTAGAATCAGGCACAGTACACTCGGTCTGATCTACTCAACATCCGGCCGAATGCCGGAGTTCTCATAGATACCATGAACTTACCATGGAGTAGTACCAAATTACCATCCGTTACCGCTGTTACCACCAGTAACTGTTGATTTGATTACTCAACTCCATCACCGCCCAGTATCTCCAGTACTTACCGCCCACCACCCACCACCTTGAGGCAACCGTCACCCACCACGACCCATCGTAACTGTATTGGTATTACCGATATCAACTCCCACCTTTTTTTTTTGCTTCCCTCCCCATCGGGTCACCTCCAGTCCTTGACCACTCCTCCTCCTCCTCCACCTCTCCTCCCCTCTCCTCTTCTCCTCATTGTCGTTACTTGTCACCTTTTTAATTTTCCCTATTCTCTTCTCTTTTTGGGGTTTCTTCTATTAAACACCCCCAATTGTCCTCGACTGCGACACCACCTCCTCCGTCGCGCCATCCCAGGACGCTGGTCCTACTCTTACAACTTAATATATTTCCTCTCTCACTCACCCTCCCTCTCTCTCAACGATACCCTATCTATCCCACCCATCATGCGTCCCGAGATCGAGCAGGAGCTGGCACACACCTTGTTGGTGGAGCTGCTCGCCTACCAATTCGCCTCCCCCGTCCGATGGATTGAAACCCAAGATGTCATCCTCGCCGAGCAGCGCACTGAGCGCATTGTTGAGATTGGTCCCGCAGATACCCTCGGTGGAATGGCCCGCCGCACACTCGCCTCCAAGTACGAGGCTTACGATGCCGCTACCTCCGTGCAACGTCAAATCCTCTGCTACAACAAAGACGCCAAGGAGATCTACTACGATGTCGATCCCGTAGAGGACGAGCCCGAGCCAACTCCCGCTGCTGAGGCCCCGACCTCCGCTGGTCCAGCTCCCGCCGCTGCTCCAGTGGCTGCTGCTGCCTCCGCCCCCAGTGCCGGTCCCGCCGCCGCTGTCGAAGATGCTCCCGTCACTGCTGTCGACATTCTGCGATCCCTCGTGGCTCAGAAGCTGAAGAAGGGTCTGGCCGATGTGCCATTGACAAAAGCTATTAAAGATCTCGTTGGAGGTGAGTACATTACATGCATTGGTTTAAGCCATAAACGCCAATGGACACCACATGGACCCAAGCTAACGTCGATCTCCCGCTCTAGGTAAATCTACATTACAAAATGAAATCCTGGGTGACCTGGGCAAGGAATTCGGCTCAACTCCCGAAAAGCCCGAAGATACTCCCCTCGACGAGCTTGGTGCTGCCATGCAGGCCACTTTCAACGGCCAATTGGGCAAGCAATCCTCCTCCCTCATTGCCCGAACCGTCTCCTCAAAGATGCCCGGTGGCTTCAACATCACAGCTGTGCGCAAATACTTGGAAACTCGCTGGGGTCTGGGCTCCGGTCGTCAGGACGGTGTGCTCCTGCTTGCCATTACAATGGAGCCGGCCTCCCGTCTTGGCTCGGAGGCTGATGCCAAGGCCTTCCTCGACGATGTCACCAACAAATACGCTGCCAGTGCTGGTATCAACCTGTCCGCTCCTACTGCCGGTGGTGACGCCGGTGGTGGCGGCGGTGGTATGATGATGGACCCTGCTGCCATTGATGCTCTGACCAAGGATCAGCGGGCTCTATTCAAGCAGCAGCTCGAGGTGATCGCCCGTTACCTCAAGATGGATCTTCGTGCCGGTGACAAGGCTTTCATTACCTCCCAAGAAACCCAAAAGGCCCTGCAATCACAAATCGATCTGTGGCAGGCCGAGCACGGTGACTTCTACGCCTCCGGTATTGAGCCCTCCTTCGACCCCCTCAAGGCTCGTGTCTACGACTCCTCTTGGAACTGGGCTCGCCAGGATGCCCTCAGCATGTACTACGATATCATTTTCGGCCGCCTCCAAGTGGTGGATCGCGAAATTGTCAGCCGTTGCATTCGCATCATGAACCGCTCCAACCCTCTTCTCCTCGACTTCATGCAGTACCACATTGACAACTGCCCTACCGAGCGCGGCGAAACCTACCAATTGGCCAAGGAGCTTGGCCAGCAACTCATTGAGAACTGCAAGGAGGTCATGGATGTGGCCCCCGTCTACAAGGACGTCAATGTCCCCACCGGCCCCGAGACCACTATCGACTCCAAGGGTACCATCGGCTACAAGGAGGTGCCTCGGTCTAGTGCCCGCAAGCTGGAGCACTACGTCAAGCAAATGGCCGAAGGTGGTCCCATTTCCGAGTACAGCAACCGCAACAAGGTGCAGAACGACCTGAAGAACGTCTACAAGCTTATCCGCAAGCAACATCGTCTCTCTAAGTCTTCTCAGCTCCAGTTCGATGCGCTGTACAAGGACGTCCTGCACGCCTTGGACATGAACGAGAACCAGATCATGCCCCAGGAGGGTGGCAAGAAGTCGGGCATCAAGCGTGCTCCCCGCCCCGGCAAGGTCGAGACCATCCCTTTCCTGCACCTTAAGAAGAAGAGCGGAGACAACTGGGACTACAACAAGAAGCTCACCGGTATCTACTTAAACGTTCTTGAGACCGCTGCCTCTGGAGGTCTCACCTTCCAGGGCAAGAATGTCCTCATGACTGGTGCCGGTGCCGGTTCCATTGGTGCGGAGGTCCTGCAGGGTCTCATCAGTGGTGGCGCCAAGGTTGTCGTTACCACTAGCCGATTCTCTCGTGAGGTCACCGAGTACTACCAGGCCATGTACGCCCGCTACGGTGCCCGCGGCTCCCAGCTTGTCGTTGTGCCCTTCAACCAGGGTAGCAAGCAGGATGTCGAGGCCCTCGTCGACTACATTTACGACACCAAGAAGGGTCTTGGCTGGGATCTTGACTTCGTTGTTCCCTTCGCTGCCATCCCCGAGAACGGTCGCGAGATCGATAACATCGATTCCAAGTCTGAGTTGGCTCACCGTATCATGTTGACCAACCTGCTCCGCATGCTGGGTTCCGTCAAGACCCAGAAGCAGGCTCACGGCTTCGAGACTCGTCCTGCTCAGGTCGTCCTGCCTCTGTCCCCCAACCACGGTACCTTTGGTAACGACGGTCTGTACTCCGAGTCCAAGCTGGCTCTGGAGACCCTCTTTAACCGTTGGTACTCGGAGAACTGGGGCAGCTACCTCACCATTTGCGGTGCGGTCATTGGCTGGACCCGTGGTACCGGTCTGATGAGCGGTAACAACATGGTCGCCGAGGGTGTTGAGAAGCTTGGTGTCCGCACCTTCTCTCAGCAGGAGATGGCTTTCAACCTTCTGGGTCTGATGTCTCCTGCCGTCGTCAACCTCTGCCAGCTCGACCCCGTATGGGCCGATCTGAACGGTGGTCTGCAGTTCATCCCCGATCTTAAGGGATTGATGACCAAGCTGCGTACCGACATCATGGAGACCAGCGATGTCCGCCAGGCTGTCATCAAGGAGACCGCCATTGAGCACAAGGTTGTCAACGGCGAGGACAGCGGCGCCCTGTACAAGAAGGTCGTTGCTGAGCCCCGTGCCAACATCAAGTTCGAGTTCCCCAAGCTTCCCGAGTGGGAGGAGGTCAAGCCCATCAACGAGTCTCTCAAGGGCATGGTCAACTTGGACAAGGTTGTTGTCGTCACTGGTTTCGCCGAGGTCGGTCCCTGGGGTAACTCCCGTACCCGTTGGGAGATGGAGTCCAACGGCAAGTTCTCTCTGGAGGGCTGCGTTGAGATGGCCTGGATCATGGGTCTGATTAAGCACCACAACGGTCCTCTCAAGGGCAAGGCCTACTCCGGCTGGGTTGACGCCAAGACCGGCGACCCCGTCGACGACAAGGAAATCAAGCCCAAGTACGAGAAGTACATTCTCGAGCACACCGGTATCCGTCTGATCGAGCCGGAGCTATTCAAGGGCTACGACCCCAAGAAGAAGCAGCTGCTCCAGGAGATCGTCATCCAGGAGGACCTTGAGCCCTTCGAGGCCTCCAAGGAGACTGCTGAGGAGTTCAAGCGCGAGCACGGCGATAAGGTCGAGATCTTCGAGATCCCCGACTCTGGCGAATACACCGTCCGTCTCCGCAAGGGTGCCAACCTGCTCATCCCCAAGGCTCTGCAGTTTGACCGCCTGGTCGCTGGTCAGGTCCCCACTGGCTGGGATGCCAGCCGTTACGGTATTCCCGACGACATCATCGAGCAGGTCGACCCCGTCACCCTGTTCGTCCTGGTGTGTACCGCCGAGTCCATGCTGTCCGCTGGTATCACCGACCCGTACGAGTTCTACAAGTACGTCCACCTGTCGGAGGTTGGTAACTGCATTGGTTCCGGTATCGGTGGTACCCACGCTCTGCGCGGTATGTACAAGGATCGTTACCTGGACAAGCCTCTGCAGAAGGATATCCTGCAGGAGTCTTTCATCAACACCATGAGCGCCTGGGTGAACATGTTGCTGCTGTCCTCCACTGGTCCCATCAAGACCCCCGTCGGTGCCTGCGCCACTGCTGTCGAGTCCGTTGACATTGGTTACGAGACCATTGTCGAGGGCAAGGCCCGTGTCTGCTTCGTTGGTGGTTTCGATGACTTCCAGGAGGAGGGCTCTTACGAGTTCGCCAACATGAAGGCTACCAGCAACGCCGAGGATGAGTTCGCTCACGGCCGTACTCCCCAGGAGATGTCGCGTCCTACTACCACCACCCGTGCCGGCTTCATGGAGTCCCAGGGTTGCGGTATGCAACTGATCATGAGCGCCCAGCTCGCTCTGGATATGGGTGTCCCCATCCACGGTATCATTGCCCTGACCACCACCGCCACTGACAAGATCGGTCGGTCCGTCCCCGCTCCCGGCCAGGGTGTTCTCACCACTGCCCGTGAGAACCCCGGCAAGTTCCCCTCGCCTCTACTGGACATCAAGTACCGCCGCCGCCAGATGGATCTGCGCAAGAAGCAGATCAAGGAGTGGCAGGAGTCTGAGCTGCTCTACCTCCGCGAGGAGGCCGAGGCCATGAAGGCCCAGTCCGACGACACCTTCAACGAATCCGCATACCTGCAGGAGCGCGCCCAGCATATCGAGCGCGAGGCCATCCGCCAAGAGAAGGACGCTCAGTTCAGCCTGGGCAACAACTTCTGGAAGCAGGATTCGCGCATCGCTCCTCTCCGCGGTGCCCTCGCTACCTGGGGCCTGACCGTCGACGACATCGATGTTGCCTCTTTCCATGGTACTTCCACCGTCGCCAACGACAAGAACGAGTCCGACGTCATCTGCCAACAACTCAAGCACCTCGGCCGCAGCAAGGGTAACGCCGTCATGGGTATCTTCCAGAAGTACCTCACCGGTCACCCCAAGGGTGCGGCCGGCGCCTGGATGTTCAACGGCTGTCTCCAAGTCCTGGAATCGGGTCTCGTCCCCGGTAACCGCAATGCCGACAACGTGGACAAAGTGATGGAGAAATTCGACTACATCGTCTACCCCAGCCGCAGCATCCAGACAGACGGCGTCAAGGCGTTCAGCGTCACATCCTTCGGTTTCGGCCAAAAGGGCGCCCAGGTCATCGGTATCCACCCCAAGTACCTGTACGCAACCCTCGACGCATCCCAATACGCCGCCTACAAGACCAAGGTCGAAGCGCGCCAAAAGAAGGCCTACCGCTACTTCCATAACGGCCTGATCAACAACTCCATCTTCGTCGCCAAGTCCAAGGCCCCCTACGAAGACGACCAGCAGAGCAAGATCTTCCTGAACCCAGACTACCGCGTCAGCGCCGACAAAAAGACTTCTGAACTGAAGTACTCCGCCGCCCCCAAGACCGAAGACTCCCCCTCAACAGCCCAGATGGTCGAGTCCCTCGCCAAGGCCCACGCAACCGAGAACTCCAAGGTCGGCGTCGACGTCGAGAACATCGACGCAGTGAATATCGAGAACGAGACTTTCGTCGAGCGGAACTTCACCACCGCCGAGCAAGACTATTGTCGCAAGGCTGCGTCGCCGCAGTCCTCGTTCGCAGGACGCTGGTCCGCGAAGGAGGCTGTTTTCAAGTCCCTCGGCGTCTCCAGCCAAGGCGCCGGTGCCGCGCTGAAGGACATTGAGATCGGCGTCGATGCCACCGGTGCCCCCGTTGTCAATCTGCTCGGTGCGGCTGCTGCTGCTGCCAAGGCTGCCGGTGTCAAGTCTGTCAATGTTAGCATCAGTCACAGTGAGACCCAGGCTGTTGCTGTTGCTGTTTCGAAGTTTTAGTTTGGTCTTATACCTCCCCCCCCCCGCATATAGATGATGCTTGTCAAGGAAGGCGTGCCTGTGTCTGTCCCGGTGTCTGTGCCTATGCCTGCCTGCATCAATTTTTCCCCATATCTTACTTTTCGAGACGTGATGACTTGTGACTTATGTTTGTCTTTTCCGTTTCATGTTTTCCCTTTTTGTGTTTCTAGATTCGACTTTTCCGGGCCAGTTTCGTCTCCTGGGTCGGTTTGTTGGTGTTTATATTGGGAGTAATGAATGATATTAATTCTTCAATATTTTTTGGTCCTCTCGTATCTGTATTGTAGTATTGTAGTATTGCCCGTGTGGAGCTGGGGCTTTATTGTAAACTTCTTTTTGAATTTAGTCTTACCTAGTGCAGCCAGAGCCAGAATCCCACGTCGGTCCAGCTCGTAAATCCCCGAGTCGTGGGCTGGCTGCTACTACTAGTACTTACTACTTTACTCACTCCCTCCAGATTCGAGCCGAAACTTCCCGACATAGGACGAACTTTGCGTTCGACGTGGATCTCAAAGCGAACACATCCTCCGTGTCAAAAATGAAAACGTCCCGCGATTGAAGTACCCATCAATTCAAAAGCTTTGTAAATTACTAGGTGCCAACTTGAACTTACCAAAATGAACCGGTGGAAGGTCGAGCCAATTTTTTCCAAGGCCTCTCTAGCTATCTCAGGCTCAAGTTAGGTCAAGTACAAGCACGTGACTTAATAACCAACACCGACAGTCAAGGTAAACAATATACATTCCTTATCAAAGAGTTCAATTCAAGTTCTTTTCATACATACAAGGCCAGACAAATACAATGAAATAAATCACACCACATTTAGAGAAAAAACAAACACCCCATCACAACACATATACCCCCTGATCTAATCAAGAAGCCCGATTCAACGGGCCCCAATTCGCGCGCGGATTAATCTGATACCGCACCAGTCGCTTATTCGTATGTGAAACCGACGAGTCACGACCTAACTGTGCGTCGAAGCGGATATCCAGCGTGCTGGGATGTGGCGCACTCGCATTCGCACTGGGCTTTGGCGCATTCGGCTGCTTTTGGCTCTGATCCTGACTCGGCTTCTCGCTCCGCTGCGCGTGTCTCAGGACCGGATCGATAGAGCGAAGCTTCGACTCTAGTAACGAGATCAGAGACGTCGCGGCCAGCCTCGATGTCGGAAAGGAGGTCTGTTTTTAGACGGGCGAGCCAGGCATCGCCGGCTTCGACTTCGGCTTCGCCAGTGCCAGTGCCAGCGGCCAGTTTTGTGCGGTCCATTTTCATGAGGCCGGCGCCCGGGGTGCCGGGTTTGATGGAACCTTCTTTGATAGGCGCGTGCTGGCGTGCCCACTCGCGCATGATTTCCCAGACGACCGGCCAAGGGGCGTCTGTGCGGATTGAGTTTGGTTTGCAGTGGGAACGGGTGGAGCGGTAGCCGATTGAGTGGATTGCGCCGCGGAATTCGTCGATGGGGGGTGTTTGGCAGTGAAGGGCTTTGGAGAGGGCGCCTAAGATGAAGTAGAAGGGGTAGGGGTCGCGGAGGGAGGGGTCCATTTTTGGGATTATGGCGGGGTATTCGGTTGATTGGGGTTGGGTTTCGGCTGTGTTTGCGGCGGCGGCGACGGCGGGTTTGATGGATGATGGGGTGAGGTCTAGATCTTCTTCCAGGGCTGTGGTGAGCATGCCTTCGATTCGGGGGACGGTTTGGTAGACGTTTTTGTCGAGGGTTGGCAGGATGGAGAGGATGCGCTGGATGAATTGCGGGTTGTGAAGACGGCCTCCCCACATTGGGCCTGCGAGGTGTGTTTTGAAGCCGCAGTGTTCGCAGTGCGGGCCTGCGGTTGGCCCTTGGGCTAGGGAATGGTAGCTCATGGGGTTACCCTTTTTGTCGAGCTTGTGCTTTGTTGAGGCGAGGTATTGGTTGCTCCAGGCTCCGCAGCCGGAGTCACAGTTATAATGCAGTAGCGTGTTGCCAGCGACGAACTTGACTTGTGCCGGGGAGCGGGAGACACGGACGAAAGTCCGGGCGTAGAAGTCGATGCTCAGTGAAAGCAGGGGCTCAATAGCTAGCCCATACTTGGCAGCAGACATGGCGAGACCGTTGAGAATTAAACGGAGACCACCTTCGTGACTGTGCGAGCCCTTGATAGGCACACCGCCGTATAGCGAGAAGGCTTTCTCCGCGTATCCCGTCGATGCCCAGACTCCCGCGTCGGTACAGGTGACACACAGCAGACCGCCGTCTTTGACGCCCTGGACCGCGGCGTCCATGAATGGAGATGCAGTGCCATAGGGGTCTAGGTCGATCACGTCGAATCTTTCTGTTGGGCCGAGGGTGTACATGTAGGCGCGGGCGTCGCCTAGATTTGGTCGAATGCGGTCTCCGAGCCCGTTGTAGTCGATGTTTGTCTTCATGGACTGGATTGCCGCGGGGAGGAGGTCGTTGCCGACAATCTTGGTTGCATGGGGGATTTCGGCGGCATAGCGTAGGGCGCGAAGACCTGTTGCAGAGAGAGCGTCTAGGATGGTGAATTGGTGGGATGGCGTGGATGAGTCTTCTTGCTTTCCATTGGCGGCGGCGGCGGCAGGCGCATCAGGAGCTGAAGAGACCTCGACCTCGACTTCTATCTGCTCATTCGCATTCTCTGTCTCCGACTTTTCAGCAACTTCTCCCTTTTTATTCGAGGTCTGCTCCCCCTCATCCTCACGTTTTCGCTTCTGGCCCTTTGCACCGCCACCAGGAGTGCGCTTCTTTGATCTCAGGTCATGTTTCTGCTTCTTCAGATCAATGATATGCTCGCTGAAAGCGCGAATGGCCAGAACACTGAGGTCACGATTGAATTGCTGGATGGGGTTGTAAAAGACGGATTGCGACTCGTCTTCGGTCTTGAGGTCCCTTCTGGTAGCCTTGGACGCGGCCTCTTGGGAAGGAGGATTTAGAATATGGGCCAGACCCTCCTTGATGACATTGTACTCAGCGCCGCGGAATTCGACGAGCTTGCTTTGCGGGGTGGTGGTGGTGGGTGCGGTTGAGGGCTCCATGGCTTTGGCGGAGTGGCTGAGTGCAGCACGGTGAAAGATGGCGTGTGAATATGAGTAGAGGTGTTTAAAGCGAATTCTAGTAGTAAATTGGCATCTTGGGACTGCAGCGAAGAGCGACTGGTATAAGCGCGTCATGAATGAATACAAAAAGAAGTTGGCGGCGTCGGCGAAAAAAGATTCCGCACGGACCACGTGAGGACGAGATAGTTGTATAGCACTAACATACTAGTAGTATTTACATTTGTATTTATATTTAAATGAATATAGTCAAGTATTATAGAATTAGTCTAGATAAATAGATATGATACAGCCCTGCAACCTACTAGTATATACTACAACCACTGCCCAATCACCGGAACCCGAGTATAAAGCTCATTCCACCCCTGCGCCTCCCACCCAGCACCCTCACCCGCACGCCCAACAATCCCCAACGCACCCGCCAACCAAAGAGCAGCACCAACAGCCGCCACCCCATTAACAACCCACCAAATCTTCCGCTGCCTCCTCACCCGATCCGCATTCTCCGGATACCCCAAATACCCCTCAAGTGAGCCCTTAGACCCGCGCTCCTTACGCACAGTAGTCACCCTCCACCCAAGCCAAGTCGCCCACCCACCAACAAAATGCCACACACTCGCCGCGACAAAGACCAGGTAGAAGATATTCCAGAAGATCGGACTGCGCGCAATACCATGCGCGACGTATCCCAGTCCGACGCCGGAACTCCCGCCCTCGACCATGACGGGCGTGGCGCGGTTGACGAGCGCATGAAGACCGATTAGTGGCGTGAGGAGGAAGCCTGTCTTGGCTTGGAGGGAGGTCCGCGGCCACCAGCGGAGAAGATCACGCTGGGAACGGGTTTCTGCGCCATAGAGACGGGCTCGGCGGGTTGCGCGGATGTTGCGTAGGGCGATTCCTGAGGCGATGTGCGCGAGGACGGGGAGGGTGAGGACGAGGTGTTCCAGACCCGGGGCTTGGTAGACTGGTCGCGTGAGGAGGAGGTAGGGTTCGCTGGCGGGGATGGATTGGGTGAGGAGGGGGATTAGGGATGTGTTTGCGAAATGGAGGATGAAGAAGGCTGTTGGCGGGTATGTGGAGTATCGTTGGATACCGGATACTGGTGTGTGTTAGAATATTGCATCTTTATTTGTAGTTTTGTAGTTCTGGGCTTCTTCGTTTGGGCTGGACGTACACAAGGCATCCCAGCGATGGGGTCGTAGGCCCAATGTCGAAGAAAGACCGCAGGTGCGGTGTTTTGGTTCTTCAATGGGTTTGGGAGTGTATTCGCCGCTTTCGAGAGTGTCTAGGTCGGAGGTTGAGTCGTCCACGGGTGAAGGGTCTAGCTCTTGCATGGAGATGATGGATTTGGCGTCGCTATCCATTGGTTTGGAGGTGAGGGAAGTCATGATGGGGATAGATTAAAGGTCTGTTTTCTATGTTGACGAAAGAATAAAAGAAACAAGGAGAATCGTTATAAGGGCATTGTTGAGTAGAAGTAGAAGTAGAGGTCGAAATGAAGCAGAATGGAAGTGAAGAAACAAACGAAAAAGCAAAAAGCTGGGGAAGTCACGGGCAACCCGCTTTCTCTGATAGGCCGAGCTGACTTCACTTCATTTCCTCTCCAACTCAACCCAACTTCTCACTATACCCCAGCAAAAGCAAAAAGACAAAAAAAAAGACCAAATTTCCAAAATGCCACCGGTACTTCAAGCTCCCTGATAATAATTCAACCCCCTCTAACAGTATCCCAGCGAGCTTTCACCAATCCCGCACCCAAGGTATACACCCTCCACCACCACCGCACCACCACCACTAACCCTTTCACAAGACCGAATCCGCCCGCTCAGCACTAAGCTCCTTCACTTGCACCCTCTGCGCAAAGTCCTACTCCCGGCACCCAGAATATGAAGCCCACATCGGCTCCTACGACCACCAACACCGCAAACGCCTCCAAGACCTAAAACAACTCTCCCGCGACCCCAACGCCGCCGAAAAAGCGCGGCGCGCAGAGCGCAAAGCTGATGCTGACGCTGGGCTGAGGGTTATCGACAGTGGGACGCCTGCTGTCGCGGAGGCTGTTTCTTTTGCGCCGAAGGCGGGCGGGTTTAAGAAAGGTGGGTTTAAGAGTTCGTTTGCGTCGGTCAAGGGGGTTGTTGGGCCGGTTAAGAGGAATGTTCTTGGGGAGGAAGAGGAGGATGGGATTGGGGAGGGGAGGGAGGAGCTGGTGGAGGCTGAGGCTGGGGCTGTGACTGCGGCTACGGCTGCGGGGTCTCGACTTGTTGATGGCGAGTCTGATACGGATGAGGAGTATGCGCGGGATTTGGAGGGGGATGGTGGGTATTATGATCCTAGGAGGCCGAGTGGGTGCTTTGATGGATGTGCCGGGTTGAAGGAGGTTAAGGGTCTTTCTTGAGAGTTTGTTGGATGAATAGTGGACTTGTTGATTCACGCTGTTCCTATCGTGTGTCTGGTTATGGTTACAGGCGAGGCAAAGCAGAGGCGCTGGTTCTGCGCAAATGGACGTGGCCGAAGCTGGCTCGGATCTTGTTATCGGTTGACTAGTCAGATTCGGTGGATAGACGACTGAAAGTCACATTCGACAACTATGGCGGCCATGCCATCCGCCTACTGGCGAGTTCTGGCGAATGCTCTGCCACACATCACTGCCATATCCTCTGCGCACAAAGCAGGCATCGGATCGAGTGTTTTGTCTATCTCCAGCTCTCCAGCACCCTGTCCGACAAGATGTTGAGAAAGCTCGACTTAGCCCACATCGCTTCTGAGGGCATCGAAACAGATCCAAGATCCTGGCATCTTTCACATCACGATGAGACGATTATTCGGTGACCTACCGTACTGGGCGGGACAGGATGAAGGCTTGCAAGTTAGGAAGATCTCGGAGATACTTGGCCTGATGCCAAAATCGGTGACATTATTTCCAGTGATCTGTGGGAGCTAGCTGCAATCACGATAATGATCGGGATCAAATTATTCTCATTGTGTTTATACATTTATCCGCATTGTTCCGGCGTTAGGATCTATACAGGCTGGGTTCCACTGATTTACCACGCACCCAAGGAGCTACCTCAATGATATCACGACTGAATTCCAATGTCTATCAATCTAACAATCACTAGGCCAGATCATCCGACCCCGCAATTTACGCTGGTAAAAAGAAAAGACGCAGACCTCGAAAGGTTGTAATGATACATAGCTTTCCAAGAATCTGCCTAAGGCGAGAATAAAAATAACGACATGATGGAAACAACGATATAGGGAAAATGGGACAGATGAAAAATGGGTACTAGGCACATGGTTTTATTATTGCTCGCTCTCCAGCACGCTCCACTTACAAACGCAGGATCTTGGCAGCCTGGTTGACGATAGTGTCAATCTGGGGGAAAGCCATCTCCTCCAGACCCTGGGCGTAAGGGGTGGGGACCTCAGCACCGGTGACACGGGCAGCGGGCGCGGTCAGGTAGTCGAAGCCGTACTCCATGGACAGAGCCATGATCTCAGAGGCGACACCGTACATGGGGTAGCCGGACTCGACGATCATGAGGCGGCCGGTCTTCTTCAGGGAGGCGATGATGGTCTCGACGTCCAGGGGCTTGATGGAGCGCAGGTTGATGACCTCGGCGTCGACGCCGTACTTCTGCTTCAGCTCGGTGGCGGCAGTGAGGGACTGGCCGACGCAGCGGGAGACGGAGACGATGGTGAGGTCCTTTCCGGGGCGCTCGATCTTGGCCTTACCGATGGGCAGGACGAAGTCGCTCTTCTGGGCGGCCTCACTCATGGGGAAAGCCTGACCGTACATAAGCCTAGTAGGAAGAGGTTAATTATTGGTTCTCATGTTGTTCGGGGTGTTCCCGATGCTATCCGTGCGCCGTGCGCTGGCCGCCGATCTTCGGGAAATGTTTTTCTTTTTCGGGATTGGACTCAACTTACTCGTTCTCAAGGACAACAACAGGGTTGGGGTCGCGGATAGCGGCCTTCAGGAGACCCTTGGCATCCTCGGAGCTCCAGGGGGAGACAACCTTCAGACCGGGGATGCTGCCGTACCAGGCAGAGTAATCCTGGGAGTGCTGAGCGGCGACACCGGCGGCGAAACCGTTGGGACCACGGAAAGTGATGTTGCAAGGCTGGATACCACCGGACATGTAGTGGGTCTTGGCGGCGGAGTTGATAATCTGATCGATGGCCTGCATGGCGAAATTGAAGGTCATGAACTCGCACTAGAGGAGTCGATATGTTAGCCTTGCCCGTGTTGCCCGTGTTGCCCCGTTATCTTCGGCGATCCACTCATCGGGGGTGGATCGCAATTGCATTTCTCCGGGATTGTTGTTCAACTCACAATGGGGTGCAGACCAGCCAGGGCAGCACCAACGGCGATACCACAGAAACCAGCCTCAGTGATGGGGGTATCAATGACCCGCTTGGGGCCGAAGCGGTCCAGAAGACCTCGCGTCACCTTGTAGCTGCGGGAAAGATCAATGTCAGCGGACAATTCAAATCCAAACGGAGCAATCTTCAATGTTCTTGTCTCCGCATCCCACAAAAAGGGCCCTTACGCTCCGTTGTACTGTGCGACCTCCTCACCCAGGATGAAAGTCTTCTGGTTGGCCTCGAGCTCCTCGGCGAGAGCCTCGTTCAGGGCATCACGGACAGTGACCTCCTTGACACCTCCGGCGGACTCGGAGGCATATCCACGAGAGCGCAGAATTGAGGGAGCGCAAGCGGTCTGGGTGAAAGCCGGGCGCAGAGGGGTGGAGAGGCGCGAAGAAAGCAGACGGGCCGCAGGGCGGAAAACTCGGGGAGCGACCATGACGAAGGTGGAGGTGGAGGAAGGGTAGAAATCGAAGGAGTTGAAGGTGCACAAGGGACAATTGAAAAGTCCGCTAAAGTCGAAAGCACCAAATCGTGGAGGGAGGTGAGACCAAAAAAGGTAAGTTGGTTGGGGAAGGATGAGAAGCCGCGCCGGAGAAACTTTGTCGATGGCAGCAAATCCGAAGATGTTGGGCGCTGACTCAGCAGGGACACCAACACACCGGGCGCTCTTTCCGTGAGGGACAGCTACTACCTATAGCGGAGTATAGAGGATAGCTCCTTCCTTGAGTACCTTAAGAGTCACGGTCACGAGTAGAGTCACGAGTAGAGTCACGAGAGAGTCACGGTACTCCCGCTCTTTCCTCTACTCTTCACTCACCTCTTCACCTCCCTCTACACCTCCCTACATCTACACTACACCACCCCCGCGATGTGGTCCGCAATCTGGCCGGCGTTGCCCTTGCTTTTCCCGTCGGCGCTCGCCGCTCAACCTGCCGCGCCCGCCCCCATCCGTGCTCCGTTGCGCGATCTCCATCTCGGACAACTCAACTTCCTCCATACCACCGATACTCATGGCTGGCTGGCCGGTCATCTACAGGAGTAGGCCCGTCGGAGGTTCTCCTTTGTAACCCAAACTAATACCCTTCGAACAGGCCCTCTTTTTCGGCCGACTGGGGCGACTATATCTCCTTCGCCGAGCGTATGCGGGAAAAGATTGAGGCTCAAGGTCGGGATCTACTAGTCATCGATACCGGGGATCGAGTTGAGGGCAATGGCCTTTATGATTCCTCCCAACCACAAGGGGTCTACCTCTCGGAGATCCTCCGTCACCAACATATCGATGTGATGACCTCTGGGAACCACGAACTATACAAACACAATACCTCCGAAGCCGAGCTCCAAGTCACCGTCCCCAATTTCCGAGGTAGCTATCTCGCTTCAAACATCGATATTATTCACCCGGAGACCCAAGAGCTGGTCCCGCTGGCCTCCCGGTTTAAGAAATTTACTACCAAACAACAGGGGATTCGTATCGTAGCTTTCGGCTTCCTGTTTGACTTCACCGGCAACTATAATAATACCGTCATGCAGCGCGTGGAAGACACCATTAAAGAAGACTGGTTTCAAGAGGCTGTTAGCGACGAAGAAGTCGATCTCTTCCTTGTCGCCGGACACGTCCCCGCTCATTCGCCAGAGTATCGCGCCATCTTCACCGCGATTCGGGCCACTCCGGGCCACGAGGACACACCGATCCAGTTCTTTGGCGGACATCAGCATATCCGGGACTATGCCAAGTACGATGACAAGGCCGTTGCTCTCGCCAGCGGTCGATTCATGGAGACCATCGGGTTCATGTCAATCGATGGTCTTTCCTCCACTAGTCCCATCTTTAAGCGGCGATACATTGATAACAACCTCTACTCCTACTACCATCATACAGGTCTTGACGAAAGCTCTTTCCATACGGACAAGGGCCTTAATGTATCCCAACTCATTACGGAGTCGCGGAGTGCCCTCCAGCTGGACAAGACCCATGGGTGTAACCCGCGTGACCTTTGGATGTCACGAGCTCCGTACCCACATGAGGAAAGCATCTATACTTGGCTGGAGAAAAAGGTTTTGCCCGAGACATTGAAGAATGACCCTCGTGGAGGTGAAGACCGTCCTGCAGTGGCAATTTTAAATACAGGCGCTATCCGCTTCGATATTTTCAAGGGACCATTTACTCAGGACACCATGTGGATCATCTCACCATTTACCAACGAATTTCGATACGTGAAAGATGTTCCGTACGATAAAGTGCAACTGATCATGGAAGTTCTCAACAAGCAACCACAGGTTATGTCAATGTCATTGGAGGAGACGTTCGATGGCCTTGATTCCCTTGGCCCCCCCGGCTCAAGTCAAACATTTCGACGGTGCGATGGCGAGCTCAGAGCCGGCGATCGAATGGTCTGGTCAAGATATGGCCGGCACGGGGCAAATTCCTCTATCAGCTGAGGGCCCATCTGGTGCAGTTGTTCCTGGGTACACCACCGAAGATGATGACGGCGATGACGGAGATGACACCATCCACTCCCCTATTCCTTTTTACCGTGTACCGAATGTCTTCCAGGCGACACTGTCCGCGAATACAACGACTAAGCCTGAGACGGTAGACTTGGTGTACATTGAATTCCTCCAGTCATATCTCACGCTGGCTGCCAAGTTTGCCCAGCTGGATGTTGACTTTGCTAAGGAGAGCAAGAGCTATATGCCAGGCTCGACGCTGACTGATTTGGTCTTGGAATGGGTGGGGAAGAACTGGCCATGCACTGACAACTAAATTGAGTGATTACGCTTGTCTTGATAAGTTACGAAGAATAGATTTGAGCATGAATGAAGACTAGTCTGGGCGTGATATTTCAGCATCCATACCAGCCCTGGAGGCATTACTATTTGATACACTGAAGCATCCATTCTTCCCTCAAGTTCGTTCAGGCTCATCTACATCAAATTGGATATTATGTTACACTGCCTCATCCCATCTCTGCAAAGCCACCCTTAATCGCCCCCAGTAAAAGTAAACACCCCCTTACCGGAACGATATCCGCCCAAAGTCCCCTGAACACTCTCCGCCAACGCAGGACCCTCACTCTCCCACCCCCAAGCAACATTCTCAACAGGAATATCGCGGAACTTCCCCGAGCGCGTCAGCTCAAGAACATCCTTAATAGTATTCTCTTTCAACTGAGGATTCTTATCTCCCCACCGACTAACCCAAAAACCATCAAAAGAAAGATTCTTGAAAATCAACAACCCACTCGGCAACGCAACAGGCTGCTTCGACATAGCCCCATACGTAACCATCCTCGAGTCCGGCGCCAACGTCTTCGCCAGCGCAGTAGCATTCTTCCCACCCACGCAATTCAGCGCAAGCCGAATAGGCTCCTTCCCCTGCCTGGTAAACTGATGCACCATATCCCTGAAATTCCCGCCTAGCATTTCCTCCTCGGTAATCACGACCGTCGCGCCTAGAGCCTTGAGTTCCGCCTTCAGCGCATCCGTTTCTTCCGCCGTGGGCCGTTGCCGAATAACGTTCAGCGTCTTAATACCCCATTCACGACTAAGCTGAATAGCCGCGCGCCCGACGCCGGAATTCGCACCGTTCTGAATGAGCCACTCTTCGCCGGCGCGCATCCAGTCCCAGGCGCAGTAGTCGCGGATCATGCGGTAGGCTGTGACGGGGTTTACGGAGACGGTGCCAATTTGGATCGGGGTTAGGTTGGTCTTGTCTTCGATGCGGATGAGTTGGGACTCGTCGAGTTGGGCGTGTGTGCGCCAGGTTCCTTGGTTGGTTTTTTTCATTATCACCCAGTCGCCTTTTGTGAGGGATTTCACGTTTGCGCCGGTTGAGAGAACTTCGAAGGCGCCTTCGTTGCCGCCGACGGCGGAGGGGATGGGCGTGCCGAGGTTGGTTTGGAAGGCTGGCTTGCTGGGGTAGACGCCTTGGATTTGGTTTATGTCTGCTGGGTTCATGGGCGCGGCGAGGAGGCGGAGGTTTACTTGGGAGCCGTGGGGGGCGGAGATGGAGTGTTTGTGCAGGCTGGGGGGTTGTTTAGTTTGACTGGGTGTTGGAGGTGGTGTGATAATTTAGGGTAGGAAATACCTAAGGACATCCTTTGGCTCGCCGTATTTCGAGTACATCAGTGCCTTGGCTTGCGTGTAGCCGTACATCGAGACGTGTCTGCGGCCCGAGGGCAATGCGGAGATACTGGGGTTGGCGCATTGAGCTTTGATGGCGGGGAAGGCGGCAGATCGAGTGAGGGCAGCATTTCGAGTGCCTTGGGTGGCAGCTCGGAGGGAGCTGCGCGATAGCATTTTGTGTGTAGGTGAAGAAGGGATGTTGGAGGAGGAGGAGGAGAGAAAAAGAAAAGAAGCGGAGAGGCGGAAGGAGATGACGTCGGGGAATTCGCTCGGGCCGACGGAGAAGTAAAAGGCACGTAACCGCCTCAACCACACCCACTTCATTGTGCTACACAGTAACTTGAGAATGCCGATTACTTGGGTGAGGTCTCCAGTAGCTAGGCTGCGTCTGCTCAAAAAGATCCAATTGTTTAACATAATCATTTATGAATTTTCAGCAGGTGTACTCGGTTGTGAGAACTGGTCATATCGGCTACTCGACATTCTACCGGAGAGACTTTGAGAGCCTCTAGGTATAACTTCCTATGTCTTCATTCTGTAGGATCTAAGCTCAAAGGTATCATTTTGAATTTAAGCAAAAGCAGCATTATAAGGCTTCTCGTTGGCGTAATAATCCGTCCCTTGGATGAATCGGGGTGTGATAAAAGGACTACTGGTAGATATTGATAAACAGCATAAGAAGAGAGTCCTGGCCAAGGGCGTATGCCTTTTTCAGCGGTGCGTATATGAAGTTATTACGAGAAAGGCCATTTCCGACATTCAATTGTTTTCCAAGAGAAAATGTGACTTTTCTTCGGTAATACTTTGTATTTGGTGGAAGACCTTGTCTCCTATCGTCATTCTGATGATTCTTTCTGTTAGCTATTGCATAATAATTTAGTAAATAGACCAAACGAATCAGAACTTGAAGCTCTCCAAGCCTTTCGACGCATTTTTATGCCATACAGATAAGTATTAGTAGGTATTGATGTGATATATATATACCGAATGAGCATTCGGTACTAGATCAATATGGGTTAGTATGTCATATGATTAGGGTTCGTGATAACATCTCTTTGTTTCCAAATATGGACGGGATTTATGTCTAGAGGGTGTGTTTCGATTTAAGTTGATACAAATATCGCCTCTCAGAATATCAGTTGAAGGTGCAACAAGACATGGAATCGCATTGTGCGCATACTCTAAAAAGTCTCAAATAACACAAAGCTAAATCTTCATCTGGCTCAAAAGCATTTGCAAAAAGAGTTCTTTCGCGGTTGGGTCTTGAAAGAAGAGTCGACCTCTCGCTTCCAGTGACCATCGATTACGTCTGTATCCTTTCCATTGAGCGGTCAAATCCACTCCATCTTGCTCCTGCACCTTTGCAATCGAACTTTCGACATAATTCTCCTTGAGATATAGAGAGAAACACTCTGGCATGTCTATGTAGTCTCTGTGGAAGGTAGCAAAGTGAGGGCCAAATTGGACTGACGCGACGATATAATCAAACATGCCTAACCGTTGCAAAAACATCGGCCGATTCAGATTTCTTCTCGAAGGGTCCCACATCCACAGAAGTAGCTCTACAATTTGTGGTGGTCGCAAGAATGGAAGAACGGTCCTGACGAAATGATACCAGTTCTCAGCTTCCGACGCTTCGGGCATCGGGAACTCGTTTTCACTATCATTTCGTCTTCGGCTGGAATAAATTCCTCTAATACGTCTTCGTCTAGGCCCTCTGGCCAGACTGGAACGCTGGATACGTGAAATGGTTTCCGTCCGAGAAACCCCCACACGAACTCTGTGACTTCGACAATGTCGAGTTTGTCTGGCAGGGATCTCGTCTCATTATCAGACCAGTCTTTCTGCAGGCGAGAATGCACATTAAGAAATTCTGGAGGACTTTGCACAGGCCGAGCTCTGAGGAGCCAAAAGATTTCCGCAGAGATCCAATGTATCGTCAAAGCCTTGTAAAATCTTTGATAGGATTGGTTTCTTTGCTTTGGGCTCATTTCTTCGGCAATGGCGTGGGTGGGACCAGATGGGGGCTGGAGGGCAGGATCTCTAGTCATCACCTCATCACTCGGAAAACTCCTAGTAGCTTCCTCGCCTAAGAAAAAGGGGGAAGTGACAGTGGAATAGGCTTCGTTGATTGCAGAGTTGCAATATAGGTCGTATAGAACACGCATCCCTTGCCACCTACAGACCACATCCCAGACAATACCAGCAGGAATTACATCGCTGCATTTCAAGGGGCCCAAAACTCAGACACTAGTGACTCGCGATGGGCTAAATTTTGCGAAATAGGCAGCGACATTGTCTCATAGAAATCGTTGGAAAATTTTCCATACAGATTGCCGCGTCGACTCAGTTCAATGTCGTTTTCGTGATGTGGAGCCTGTGCCTGTCCATATTGTTAGCATGGTGTGTACCGTCAGAGCAAATTCAATCAAAGTGTATACATACAACAATGGATCTGAATATTGTCAATCTGTTGTGCTCGTCGTTGAAAACCCAGTAAATATACTTGCAGCATCTCGCAAGATGCAAGGAATCGTCAATATCATCAAGTGACTCAAACACAAAGAGAAGGATTTCGACTGGGAGATTGAGTATAGATTGCATATTGCTAGATTTAACGTCGAATTCAGTGATAATAAGGGAAAATAGGAGTAAGATATTCTTTAAGTGCAGCATTCTTGCCTGCACCCTGATATGACTAGTAGTCAGTGAAAGACAGTCTGAGACAAAGAGACTCGGATGTGAACTGGATCGCTTAAAAGCCCGAGCCAAATTTCTCAGTCATTCGTAACCAGAATATTATCAGTGGTGAAAGTTCTATTTATGTTTCTTTGTACTATGCCTCTTTGTTGGCAAGACTGTCGATTTCAATGGGTAACAATTGCTGGTGGAAGATATCAGCGTATGTATAACGTCTATTAACTTGAACATACTCAAAGTCTACTTCGAAATATTCTACACCTTTTCCCTGCGAGAATATCCAGGTATCAACCTTTTGACAGGGGGGCCTCTCAGCTGCGGGTGCCATACTAGTAGATGTAGAAGAACTCCAAAATGCAGATTATCCCGGACAATAGAAATTCGACCTAAAATTCAAGATCCATGATGCTAGTACGCACGGAAACATATTGATTTTGAATAGTGTATATCCTCTGTTTGTCGACTTGACCTAGGACTCAGTTTGGATCTCTATTATAAATATCATTGTACTTGGCCAGCGCTTGCTTCACAAGAACATCCTCTTCAATATCCTGAAAGCGAGCAGGGTCCAAGGCCTTCAGCAAAGCCTCATCCCCAGAACTCCTTTGTTCATCTCCCCCGAGGATCTGTCTCGAGATCAGCTTTGCCGTCCCAGCAGCAGTGGTAACCCAAATTGCAGCACAAAGCCACATGTTGGATACACCGGGGACTCTTCCTGCGAGAGGGAGATTATCTGGAGTAACTGCAAAAATTCCATTGAAGGGGCGCTTCTCGTCCGGATCGTCGCTAGGCCCTTTGACCAAAAATTGGTCGCGGTTTTTCAAATGCGAAGTAGCCTCTGAAAGAACGTGCTCAAAACTGGGAGGCCATAGTCCCATTGCTGACTGTGTTGGATCTGCCTGCATTGGTGGGTGATCATAGCTTCCTAAGCCATCACGATCGCCGTGATCTCTGGCGTAGACGTGGTGGTCTAGCCAGCGGATAAATGGATACGGTGTTCCAGATCGAGCAGGTCGGGAAGGGGTAAATGTATAAGGGTGTGCAACTGGAATGATAGGCACTGGAAATTGAATGATATCATTGGTTAAAGGGGAAGTCCATATACCCGTGGCGAGGATGACAATACTGCCATTCAATGTGATATCCCCACTGCGGGAATTGATGGTGGTCATTTGATGACCTTCAGTTGCGAAACCGGTGACTTCAGCTTCGACAAGCTGAACACCTTTGGCCTGGGCCTCGCGAATATAATAAGAGGCAATCTGGCGAGCATTTGCCGTCCCATCCGACGAAAAACGCAGCCCGGCTTTCACACTGTCAGCATCGATGAAATCCGGAGCCAATGACGCAGCGACTTCCGGTGAGATTATTTCAGCGGGGAGACCTGAAGACTGAGCGGCTTCTTTTCGACGATGCAGATTCTCGACACCCTCGGAAGTTGACGAGAGCTCGAGCCCGCCGACAACCTGAAATCCATCAGGGACTTTGATGTACTCGGATACCGTATCTTTCGCAAGGCTGGTGAGAACAGGCGACTCGTTGTACTGGCCTACAAAGCCTGGTGCATAACCTGTTGATCCCGATAGTTTATCAAGATATTTATCGACAAGAATCACTTGGCGGTCATTGTCTTCTCTGGAGAGAAAGTAAGCAAGGGAAGCGCCGACTATACCGCCTCCGATGATAAATATGCGGTTGGAGGAGGGGTTATCATTTAGATCGGAGATTTCCACGGCTGGCAACATTGTGGATTCGTGCATGTGTAATATCTAAAAACAGGGCGGAATGGCGTTTCTAAGAGAATCAATTTAAGATGTACAAAGAGCCGACGGAGGACCGGTAAGCCGATATCGGATAGCTCTAAGCTTGTATATCCGTGCTTAGCCGCGATACGAAAGAGAAATGACTCAGATGTTTACTTGGCATGATGATCATAGAAAGGCGGGTTATAATAAGCGAGCTTCATGATTAATGATGAAGGAATATTGCAGATTGTTTTTTTCGGGCCGTTAATCAATCATGGTACAATCGAACAACAACGTCCCGGGGTCGGACATTTACTATATCATGCGAATTGGAATAAGAAAATAAGAAGAGGTATCGGCAGAATAGCAAGATAAGTTAGTACTATTTTCAATGTACATAAATATGGCGCAAATTTGTTCAATCCTATGATGTCTGCCCCGCAGTCTTGACCACTATGCTGGTTTCATCAGTTTGCGGCCCAGTCTCGGCGAGAATCTTCGCAATTTTTGATATTTCTGAAGGGCTGAATAAAAAGTGAAAAAATTGATATCGAAAGCTCCATTATACCTAACCACACATTAAACGCATAGATGTTAATTGGAAAGTAGTTCGACTCGTAAGCAGCTATCCTCGAAGTAAGTTCGAATCTACGCCACTTCCGCCCCTGGAGAGTAGAATGGCTGCATCTTCGGTTTTAATTCAAAATAGGGAAATATAAGACATTTATAAGAGAGAAAGCCAGCTTTGTTGTCCTTTGTCGATCGTTCCATGACAGAAGCAGTATTAGATACAGTGACAATGTTGGCCTTCACCTAATTGCAATGCATTTCGGCAGCCCTCGGGTTTATTGTCCGGCGAAAACAAAGACATAGTTTAATCTTTTGCTGCGGAATCTCCGGCTATAAAAGCCCTAAGTTTGACCTGTTCTGAATATCATCTTATCGTCACATCTCATCATCTCATCTCACCATCATCTCCTGAACTCCATCGGGCCAAGATACTTTAGCATCGGCTTTATTACAGATTTAGATCACCCATTCTAATATATCCATCATGCCTCCTCCAGCTTCCATCCAGCCCAACCAGGCTGCTTGCGAAGAATTCATGACTGAACGTAAGCGAATTGCCCTTCAGATTACAAGCTGGGTCGATCGGTTGAGCCAAAAGGAGACAGACTCAATCATCCATGATATCAGGCAGCTAATGTCGATCTTGAATGAGTGGAATGACTTGCATGGCCATGAAATCGGCGATTGCTTTCATCAAAAGGTCCAAAAGATTAGGAGTTCATTGCAGTTTGTATTGCATCAGGTTGATAACTATCTCGAGGGTAGCACCAAAGATCTCGAGGTTGGTTCCTTTTTCTTCATTTCCCAGGTATTCAATATTGTCAAGTGGCAGATTGGACGACTTACTCTGCGAGGTTATGATGAGAGCGATACTTATTCCATCGCCACGGAAAAGAGACTGGTGGAATCACAGTGGGGTGGTTTTATTTTAGGTAGAAACCAAGGTCCGATGCCTGTCGTGCATCTGTCGAAAGAGAATGACCCCGATGGTGATTTCGCCAGACTCTGGGTATTTTGGGGCAATATTCATATTGAATATGTTGATGGCTGTTCGTGCCTTCAGTGCCAGAGCACAATTGGGCGGATCGTGATTCCAGTACTGACAAGATGACGCTGTAAGTTTATTTATTTTGAGATTTGTATTGTGTGTTGCGCTTTTCATATTAGACTATCACTCCAAGGTTCCTTATCTGAAACGCATTTGCTAAACTCTTGATTATTACTGAAATACATTGAGCTTTTTCACCAATTAGTACCTTCCAATCATTAAAAAAGAGCCTGAGGGCACTATTTACTAGTAGATTTTGAGTGGTCTAGTATATACTCTGTACTAAACCACCCAAAGTACTCACCCGCGTAGCCTGTAGGACAACCCTCAGAAGGAGGTAAATTATGTAAGACACTTGATGATACCAAAAATCCTCCAAGTGGGTCACGGACTACTGCAGTGAAACCCTGCAGCAACATTGTGGCTCTCCCCGCAATACGAGCTGCAGGATCCAAGTCAGCCGTGGAGGTTATTCAACCAGAAGGATATGCATCTTACGTGCATAGGATTGTGGGGATAGGATTCCGCGACACTCCACTTTCGAATTTGGTCCAGTCACTTCCAAACAAGCCGCAGATCAACCTGCATCTGCAAGGTTGATTTAGAGTCGGTCTCATTATTGAGGCTGCCAAGTACCTGGACCCTGATATTTTCGCGGAGAATCTCGGGCAATGACTCCTAGTCTGTCGATATTCCTTGCTCTAAGACAGACAAACGCATTAGTCTCATTCCACACCCTGTACTTAGATCGCAAAGGAGATGGGCAAACATATTGGCAGTTCATGTTTCATCCGACAATTTTCTAAGCTGAGTCCACTCGCCCAATCAGTGTGTCTTGATACTCCACTCTGTGTTCCACTCTGTGTTCTCGGCGATGCAGCGTTGTGTTTGCTCCTGGAGACTGTACTCTAGGATAACCCTTTCGGGTTTCAAACTACGAGCAAAGAGAGCTGAAAATACGAGGACGTGGTATTCCAAGAAGTACTTTTCCAGATTGGGATTTAATTTGGATTCGGAGTCAGTTTTAGCAACTTTCTTCTCAGCTCGTCTTGTTAAATCAGGTATGGGCAAAATTATAAATACCTTCGAATTTCTCCCCGAGAACAAACTTTTGAATCATTCTAAGGTTCATCCATAAGTTCATCTTGGCTCGAAAGTCCTCCAAAGCAAAAAGACCTTTACCAAACTATCTTCCAAGCCTCTTCTTGCTATATCCTTCAAAATGAAGATCTCCGCCAGCGCCATCCTTGCCCTCGTCACTATTCTCCCCATGACCAACGCCTGGATCTTTACCACCAATAACGGCCAGTGGGATGGCACCAAGAGCAAGGGCTGTACCAAAGCCGCCGCCAAGAAGGGCACGAACTTTGACTGGACTTCTCGTGGCTGTACCATCCGCATCTACAGCGACAGCAAATGCAGCAACCAGATCGGCATTGCTGATAGAGATTGGAAGAAGCATGAGCTGAGTCGCGACATGGGAGCATTCAAAGTCAGCTGCTGAATGGTTGAGCAAATACTCGGGGGGTACGAGTTTATTTATGGAAGAGAGCTCAGGGATTACCCTTGTTTCTGTCTTGGTTCTCTGTCTTTCATTTGCTCCTCGCTGTTAAAGTTGGTCGAGTCTGATGCTGTGATTCATATCTACGGAATGTGGACGAAACCTAGTTTTTTCTGTCGAAACATCTCATCATAAGGTATAAATCAGAATTGAAAAAACCGACGTTCAATAACTTGCATGATACCAGTATAATAGTAGTTTGGAATAACTATGTTGTAGATATACTAGTACCAGGAGTTTGCGGGGGTCATATAATTGGAATTGAGCAACTTTTGTGGGCAGGAATATCAATGATCAGATTTAAGTGACCTTTCTAAACTCCAATAATATCTTTCATTCTCATAAACAAGTCTATATCCCCTCAATTCCCATGTTTACACTGATATCTACTATCTACTAGTAACCAATTACTGATGTATACAACCAGCTCGCACGGACCACCGGCGATCTTCAATTCCGCCGCAACGCCGCATTTCCTCTTCTCTCCTCTTCACACTTCCAGCCTAAATGTCCCTACTACGCGAAGCAGAAAGATGCCTCGCTAACCAACATGCGCATAATCTGAATGCATTCATCACCCCACTGTCACGCTCTGGACAGTGGCTGGACCGCGTGAAGGAAGCAGACCAGCGCAGCGAGAAAGGTACCGCGCCGGACCGCATGATCCAAATCAACTCTTCCCCAAGTGTTGCCATAAGCTAACTAAGGGTTCAACCGTGACAGGAACTCCCAAATCTGCAGTCGACGGCCGCTTGATCTCGATCAAGGACAATATCTGTACGCGCCAACTACCGACGACATGCGGCTCGGGCATTCTCGATAAATTCACCAGCCCGTTCAATGCGACGGTGGTGGAGCAATTGGAAGGGGCTGGAGCTGTGATTGCTGGAAAGACCAATCTGGATGAATTCGGAATGGGGTCACACTCAGTCCATTCGCGATTTGGACCTGTGAAAAATATCCGGCGAGACTCCGCGGGACATGAGATCTCGGCTGGTGGGAGCTCTGGCGGGAGTGCAGTGGCCGTTGCTGCAGAGCAATGCTATGCGTGAGTTGTTTTATACCTTGGAATTGTCAGAATGGCTGCTGATACGGTTCGTCTCGCGCAGTGCACTTGGAACAGACACCGGCGGCTCGGTCAGATTGCCCGCTGCATACACAGGGACAGTGGGCTTCAAGCCATCATACGGACTGATCTCGCGATGGGGCGTCGTGGCATACGCAAATTCACTAGACACGGTTGGGATCTTGGGAACAAACACTTCCAGCGTTCGAGACATCTTCGGTATGATTGCATCCTTTCCACGACATGTCAAAACCAGACCAGCTAACAAACGTATCCAACAGCAATCCTCAACCACCACGACCCCCGCGACCCAACAAGTCTCTCCAAATCCTCACGCTCACGCATTCTCTCCCAACTCCAAACCTCCCCCCTCTCTACACGCCTGATATCCAAGCCCCTCCGAATCGGCGTCCCACTCGAATATAACATCTCCGAACTAACCCCCCTCAGTCCGAACCTCCTGGCTCTTATCTCTCGCCCATCTGCAAAAACAAGGACACACCATCCACCCGGTCTCATTACCAACAACTAAGCACGCCCTATCCGCATACTACGTCCTCGCACCAGCAGAAGCCTCTTCAAACCTCGCAAAATACGACGGCGTTCGCTACGGCACGCGCGGCGACGGACCCGACGGTAACGGCCAGCCAGAGGGCGTTCTCTACTCCAATACGCGCGGAACTGGATTCGGGGCGGAGGTTCAGCGCCGCATTCTTCTCGGCACGTTCAGTTTAAGCGCAGACTCGATGGATAATTACTTTATTCAGGCGCAGCGGGTGCGGAGGCTTGTTCAGCGGGATTTCAATGCTGTGTTCTCGGCTCAACATCCTCTGTTCGATGCGCGGGGTCGCTCCGACGAGGCTGCCGCTGAAGCTGAGGTTGATGTCATTGTCTGTCCTACTGCGCCTTCGTCTCCGCCGCGGGCGTCGGATTTATCTAGCGGGTCTAAGTCGCCTTTGGATGCTTATGTTAATGATGTGTTTACCGTGCCGGCTAGCTTGGCAGGTCTCCCCGCTATTTCTGTGCCTGTGACGGTGGCAGAGCCTGGACGGGACTCTGGTGTTGATGCGGGTACTGATGGACTGGCTGGTATTCAGGTTGTGGGCCAGTATGGTGATGATGAGCTGGTGATGAGTGTTGGGGAGTTGCTTGCTGGCAGTCGACTTAGTGAGCAATAATTGTGGAATACTGCGGATGACAGAAGGCCACAGTGGACTGGCGGTGCTTGATATACTTGTATTACTATAATGATACCATATTGTACAATTTTTATCCAAATTGGATATTTTGATCTAAAGAAGGCTAAGATTCACTGGTGTCCAGATTTGAATGCTTCAAGCTCATGGCCATGTAGTAATTATTCCAATATCTCAATTCGATGGTATCATATCTTGGAATATACGACTATAAACCCCAAACGCCTCGCCTAGTCAATTAGACTCGTAGTTTAAAAAAATATTTCTCCTCATCTCATGTCATCTCGACATCGGAATCCTGTTTAGCAACGGGAATCTCCACGGCAGAAGTCGGCGTTCTAACAGCCTCATTGCTCACCCCATTTCCATTTCCATTTCCATTTCCATTTCCATTTCCATTTCCAACAGGAGTCGCAGAGACATCAGCAATCGCAGTCGGTGTAGCCTGATTACTATTCGCCGCGGAATCAGAAGCAGCTGCAGCACCAGGCACCGAGCCCGACTCCGGCGCAAGAATCGCAGAATCAAGCGCTGCCCCAACACCACCTTGCAGAACCTCCGAGCCACCAACAGCGCCAGAGGCAGTTCCATCCGGCGTATTGTTATTGCCAATGACATCCCCATCCACGCCGCCCCATGTAAACATAGCCTCGAGCTCGTCCACAATATCAGCAACGACATCTTCAGCAATTTGATCATTGAATCGGTCGCCGATGGGAAGAATGGGTTCGCCTGTCTCGGTCTTCTCAGGCGGTCCCACCCACCACGGCCCTTCGAATCGACACTCAACTGCACCGCCGCCATAGCAGCTGACAGCAGGGTAATAGCCGATCATACCGTCGTCTGCATTTTCGCGCTCGCCGATGCCAAGGTTATTCGTACCGTTCGCGAGACGACTAGCCGGCGGAAGAAAAGCATAAAGATCCTTAAACGGCGATCCCATCTTAACGCCATTTTTGAAGATCGTGATGCTGGACCCCGGGAGTGTACGCAGCGAGGCATCTTCGCTGTTCAGCGGAGAGGGATGGCCAAAGGTGGGCGTTTCTTTCAAGTTGAATGCGTAGTCGCGGAGATGTTTGGTTGAAAAGACGTTTGACTGCTGCCAGCAGAAGTCAGACTTCCAGTGGAAAGGAATGCGGTCTCGGATTATATTGGCCGCAGATCCGGTCTGCGGCGAAGGTAGAGCGGGATCGGGATCTGGATCGGTGCCGTCTCCGACTCCATCCACGGCGGGATCATATGTTCCCTCGACGATCTTTTTGTGTAGCGCTAGTGGGGGCAGTGTGATGAGCATGCCGATTACGTCGCCTTCATTGATGGCCTCGCCTTTTGGGAAGAAAAATTCGCAGCGCATTCGATTCACTACTTCGCCGTTGACGTCGCGGATTCCGTACCCGTAGCAGTCGACTCCGACATTGACGTCGAGATCTGCTTCGCGTCGCGCGAATCCTAGCCGGACGTGGCCGCGAGACGAAGATGCTGGACCGCCGGGTCGGGCGGCGTTTTGTGGATCGTTGACAACGCCGCTTATCACCCGCGCCTCGTAGTAGTATGTTCCCTCTCGCGCGCAAACATTTGCGCGCGCCGTATGCCACGCGTCACTAGTTGTTACCGCCGTCGCGTCTTGGGAGAAGGATATGGCGGCTGGGGAGTCCTCGAAACTAAATCGAGCGTGGTAGGGGCGGACGTCTGTTTGGCGATATTTGATATGGGGGAAGCCTGGGTCGGCGATGGCGTAGGAATAACGGAAGCCGTTCTTATTCGTGAGCTTATCGACGACTTCGTAAAAGTCCCAGCTTTGACCAAGCACAGCGGAGGACTTTTTGGTGACGTAGCTGAGTTGGCGTGGTTGTGGCGGGTATCTGTCTGAAGAGCGCGGCTCGGCGAGTAAGAGGGGACGGAGGATAGATAGATTGGAGCTGGAGATGGCGAGGCTGGCTGCAGCGGCGCGTTTCTTGGGTGGTGGTGCGCTTTCAGTATCTAGGCCTTTTGCTTCTCGTTTCTTGCGACTGTCGCGCTTATTCCGCTTTGCTCGCGCATCGCCTTGTACCGAGGCATTGCTTCCTGGAGCGGGAGAGGAGCGCGAGTTCAGATCGGATAGTGCGCCGTTGAGAAGGGGGCCATTGCTGGGCGGTATAATGGGGGAGTTTATATTGGATGAAGGCGCAGATGAACCCGGAGCTTGAGCGGAGGCCATGGCGGAGACTACCGCTGGTATAGTTGAAGGGGGAGCTTCCTTGCCTGAGCTATCCTTAACCTATAAGTGTCAGATT
Organism: Penicillium manginii; assembly: GCF_028828005.1. Lineage (NCBI taxonomy): Eukaryota > Fungi > Ascomycota > Eurotiomycetes > Eurotiales > Aspergillaceae > Penicillium > Penicillium manginii. The sequence goes on along the minus strand of NW_026643102.1, from coordinate 1,170,783 downwards.
TTGGTGATGATGGTCGAAGACCAAAGTCGACGAGACCAGCAAGACTGACCGGATTGGATTAGATGTCGTCTCTCTTTCCGTTCAACGCGAGGAGAGCAAAGCAAAAGAGCTTCTTCTGCCCGAAAAACAGGCCCCTCACCGCCCGTGGAAAGGCAGAAAAGTGACCGACAGGCGGTGAGTCTAATCTAGGAAAGCGGTCGTGATAGCAAAGAAAAAAATTACTGATTAGACCCACGTGACCGAGAAATTTACCCACAAGCAATCAAGCAACGCATTGCAAACCGCCATACAAGCTCGACGCTTTCATTTATTTCCCCCAGATTCCTCCAGTCGACGGAATTCTGCAATATGCCCAAGGCCACCAGCTCGCGCGCCGCCGCGGCCCGCCGCCACAACCCTTTGGCGGAAGATATTACGTCCGCGGGGCAAGTCCGGACCCAGTCTAACAAGAAGGGCAAGAGTCGATCGCAGAATGATGAGGAGGAGGGCGAGAATGGACAACGCTTTATCGATGCTAAGATGTCCCGCAAGATCTTGCAGATTGGTCAGGAATTGGCGGACGAGGATGAGGCCGAGACGAAGCGTGCCATGGGTGCGGGCGAGACTATGCCTAACCCTGCCTTTGATTTCGATGCCCGACTTGACGAGCAGGACGAGGCTCTTTCCGATGATGAGAATGTCAATTATGAGAATGATGAGTGGCTTGATGAGGATGTGCAGAACGCTGTAAGGAAGATCACTCATGCAAACGATTTGGATATGCGGCAGACGCTAATGTTTATTGTAGGAGGTTGACCCCAATGATCTCGACTTGTTCAACAAGTTCATGCCAGGCGACCATGAAGACGACCCCATCTTTCACCCCCGAGACCCCAGTGCTGCTGGCGAGACTACCAACCTTGCCGATTTGATTCTGGAGAAGATTGCCGAGCACGAAGCTAGACAGGCCGGAATCGAGACTGGCGGCCCCAAGATCCAAGGTGGTGGTCTGGCTGAGGATGCTGTTCAGATCCCGGCCAAGGCCGTGGAAGTTTACGAGAAGTATGTCACGGAACGAGAGCATATATCCTTCTTTGTGAACATTCTAGCTAACACCCCACTAGGGTCGGCATGATTCTCTCTCGCTACAAGTCCGGACCCCTCCCCAAGCCATTCAAGATTCTCCCCTCCGTGCCAAACTGGCCGACTCTTCTCGATATCACCCACCCCGAGAACTGGACCGGCAACGCCATCTACGCCGGAACCCGCATCTTCATCTCTTCCAAGCCCCACGTGGCGCAAGAGTTCATTTCCACCGTCCTCCTGGAGCGAGTCCGCGAAGAGATCCACGAGACCAAGAAACTGAACGTCCACACCTACAACGCCCTGCGCAAGGCCCTCTACAAGCCCGCCTGTTTCTTCAAGGGTCTGCTCTTCCCCCTCGTCCAGAGCGGCACCTGCTCCCTCCGCGAAGCCCACATCGTCTCCTCCGTCATTGCACGTGTCTCCATTCCCGTCCTGCACTCCGCCGCGGCCCTTCTCCGCATGTGCGACCTGGCCGCCGAACAATCCATGCGCTCCCTGGAAGCCACCGGTGCCGTGAACACCTTCATCCGAGTCTTCCTGGAGAAGAAGTACGCTCTCCCATACAAGGTCATCGACGCCCTGGTCTTCCACTTCATGCGTTTCCGCACCGACAACGACACCAGCATGGGCGATGGTCCCGGCAGCGCCAAGGCCTACAAGCTCCCCGTCCTGTGGCACCAGTCTCTGCTGGTCTTTGCCCAGCGTTACCGCAACGATATCACCGAGGATCAGCGTGAGGCTTTGCTGGATCTGCTTCTGGTCCGCGGACACAAGGATATTGGCCCCGAGGTCCGTCGTGAATTGCTCGCGGGTCGTGGTCGTGGTGTTGTCATGCCTGATCCTGAGGCGCAGAATGCTATCGACGCTGGTGATGATACGATGGATGTGACTATGTAAAGACGCTGACGATGCGGTTTCTTTCCCCAAAACTTTATCTCCCCCTTACCCCTCTCTGCATATACCACCTACGACCTGGTCATGAGCACGTATTGATGGAATGGCGTTCTTGCTTTACTTTTTCTTCTTTCTCTTTCTCTTTGTGCATATAATTCCCCTGGTGTCGGAACTAGTGGAGTCGATAGATCCCACAGCCTCTGTGGACTAAAAGCATTGGACATTTATCTATGTTTCTGTAATTGTCTTTCTAGATTTCCGCTCTGAACAAAGGAGGCTAAGGATACATTCGAGAGGACTATCTGTGAGATATGGCAGCCATCTGTAATTTTGTTTAGATTTGTTTCTGGGTTCCAAATTTACTCAACTATCTCTGGTATCCGAAGATTGTTGTTTTCGCCTTACTTTCTGGTTTCTATTCGACGTAGTAAATGATAGACTAATATAGACGCTCATTGTACATTCAAGTTCTCGATCATCGGAGTTGCGCTTGACTTGGCGTTTCAAGGCTTGAAGCTCATTGCCAATACTTCCACCATCATTTACTGCTTTTGACTCACCGGTTCGATTCAGTCTTCCAAGGTTGACCTGGAGAACCCATTCCCAAATAGCCAGCCAGGTATTTAACTCGTTTCAATTGAAGGTCCAGGCCCCGGCCCAACTACACAATATCCGGAAACTATCTTACGGGGATGTTCACAGAGTTAACGAATGATGGAGCCGTTATTTCTTCACCTACGAAGAACTCAAGTGAGCTACGCTATGCAGGATAATGTACTTCTAGAGGTTCAACTTTCTTATCTCCGTTCTGGATTGAATGTTGGTTAAGCCTCGACGGCTAAAGAATGAACAAATAAAAGAAAAAGCAATAAAGTGAAAAGATTTCCAGAGAGATATCGGTAGAAAAAGGAAATGACCTTGAAAAATCGCAACGGTCAAAGGCAGACCAGATATGTGGGATTTTAGCCCTGATTGTGAAAAAGAAAGATGAAAAAACAGTTCAATCTCCATAAACTATTCCTCGGCCTGAAGCACCTCTCATGCCAGGCCCTTTCCCATCTGGATTGCGAGTTTTCAATCCGGAGGAGAGAATTGAGTATCCCCTTAGACTTCTTGGTCGAGCGGGTACTGAGCCTCTTTAGGGTGGACAGTACCCGTATTCTCCGCGACTTCAGGGTGCGCGAGACCTGCGCTTTCGAGATTCTGGCCGTTTTCCTCCTTTGCGAAGTGAGCAGCCAGCTTTCGCTTCGCCTTGCCGAAAATGACTTTGGCGGAAGCTTTGGTGTATCCACCGCGCTGGGCGAGAAGGTCGTAATCGGGCTGTGGCGGGTATCAGTGAAGTGTGCCTTTCCGTTGTTCTGGGGTGAAAGTGAAGAATTTTTGGATTGGGAGAGAAAGAGAGGAAAGCTTGAACTGATGTTTGAGAGTTGTGCTGCATGGTTTGCGTGTTCGGGATGCTTGGTTTGGGGCATTGGCATGGAATGGGATGGAGGTTTCAAGGACAAAACGAGTGGTTTTTGGGATGGGGGAGAGGTGTAAGATAGATCGAGATGATTCTCAAGTACTGTGCTCCACAATATTTACGCTTTGGATGCTGGGGGTGGGGATGGGGAGGGATAAATGGAGATGAGGACATACCTTCAATGCTTCACTGCATGACAGCGCGAGAATGAGCACCTTCATATCGGCGTCGCTCAAGTCGAGTCCCTGGGGAAGTAGGGGAGTTGGAGCGATCTTGGATCGCTTTGTAGGACTCTCCATTGAAGAGTCCGCCATTTTGGCAGGGGTGAGGGTAGAATCCTTCTTGGCGCGCTTCCGAGGGGTCTTCTTCGGGGTGTCACCGTTGTCAGCCATCGTGCAGGTGAGAGTAGAAGAGGTCAGGGTAGAGAAGTGGTTGCAGAAAGGAAGAGAAAGAAGAGAAAGAAGAGAAGATAAAATCACAACAAAAGAAATAGCGCGACGTGTTGAAAGTAGCTGAAACCTTTCCGGCAGGAGCGAATGAGTGCGAGGGAAGGTTGAGAATACCCTGCCTAAGTAGGGCAAGAGCGTCCGCCTAATAACCCCCTTTGTCTTGTCAACCTGGAAGTGAATGGGGACTGACATCGATATTGTATCATGGCTGTATTTGAGAGAATAGGCATTCCATAAAGATACTTATACAGTTGATTTAGGTTACCAAATTGACCATGAAAAGAGTTAAATTGGGGATTTGAAGATGATTAATACTTGAAATACTCTACTGCTACATACAACAGAATTAACTGTGAGTCTTTTAAGCGCCAAAATCTTTGTAGTTTCACATTTTCAGTACTTGATGCCTTGAAACCCCCAAGGTAGAGTTGAGGGAGTCCAGTGTATGCACTGACCGCGGTCAAGCGCTTTGCTAAGCGTAGGTCCCCCCCAATTCTCTTCACATTGTCTCTCCAAGATGGACGTTTTCACAAAAGATAACTTCCAGGAACAATACCACTCTGCAGTCTTGTCTTTGCCAAGAAAATTCACGCCTCTGAATACCCATTCAACACTAGACCCACGATTTTGTCTGCGGCAAACTACACCAAGATCCCTGCATGAGAAGCTCCACTTACCACGATAATCGTTCCTACCGTATTTACACGTGCACTAGGACTTGAATATCCAGTGACCGAGCATGTTTCTATCCCAAATCCATGGATTTGACTCTCATCGCTGTGATCCGGGATCTGGTCGTCAAAACAAGTTTTAGGGTTGGCAGTGTCACGGGGTGAGCACGTGCTGTCGCGCCATGCAGTTTATACAACGAGCTCCCAAGAGGCTCTTTTTAATCCGCAAATATTCCATAGCAATACTCAAAGTCGTGTGCTATGAATGAACAGTTTAATTCTCGTTCTTGTTTCTTGGTGGGCCCGCTCTTTGCACGGAAAAAATTGGGAAGGGCGTGGTTTTGGACAACACTCTCGGAATACCCGGGTACAGCAAGCTCTACTGGGTTGAGATCTCGAAATTCCATGGCCACCCTCGCCTTCCACGTCAACTTGGGGAAGAGTAATTGCAGTCTTCGATGCGTGGGTAAGCCATCAAATTCCCGCTTATCAGTTCTCACAGAGGATCGTTAGCGGTTCAGCGAATGCAATCCTCAAATTTTCATACTGATGAGGGCGTCATTGAAAAGCCGAGGTGACTCACAGCCCCATTTTTGCCCTATGGTACAGAATTAAGAATTAGAGATGATATTCTCGATCATGTTATGAGCCGTTTGGTTATTTGGTTATCCCAGACATGCTATACCTTGTCTCTACGCCAAGAGCGCCTCGAATTACGAGTCCGGTTGGAGGCCACTGGCAGATCGAAAGAAATATTTATCCGGTAAGATTGCTCCTTGTTTCCATGCGAATAAAAACTTGAAGGTACCCGTTCGGGCCCTCTTGCAGGCACTTGCAGAAGTTTCACTGCGACATCAACCCGTATCAACCTATCTACCCGAAAACAACCCTTACTGGGCTGCACGGGTTCAATTCTCATCTTGAAAACCAGGCTGGCGGTCGCAATTCCAGGCTGTGTGTTCTCGGTAAAGCATCAGGATACGCCAGTTCTTTGGCCCTGGAAGTCTCAAGGAGTTTTGACACCGCATAGGAATCAAAATTGAAGAAAATCATTCGCCCTGAAGCACATGCAATACATAATCTCGACCCTACGACGGCTCCGTCTTCCCAAACATTCGACAGGGTGTTTGGTCGGTACTCCAGTGGCAGCCAGAGCAAGCACTCATTGTCCCACGTGACGCATTTTCCATCTTCACTCATTCCCAGACCTTCAGAATTAGAAGTTGCTCCATGTTCAATGAAACTTGGACCTTCAGCAAAATGTGAAGACAGATGAATAGTAGTTTCAAGATCTGTATTATCCAAAAAGAAGCTTTTCAAACTTTCAAGGTGGTAAAGCTCGATGATGTGCAGACATTTCCCATTACTGACATCCCAGACTCGCGCCTTTTTATCTTCTGATGATGATGCTAGATGTCTCAGGTCACGCGAGAACATCAATTCATAAACCCTGCCGCCACTCCAGCCATTGATAATTCGAAGACAATTTCCGTTATGAACATCCCATATCTTGATATCATAGGGTTCATAGCTCTCGATAGTGGCAAGAAGTCTGCAATCATGGGAAAAGCAAGGCTCAGACCATGAGTTATGGGTATCAAAATCATTTGGACGCTGTCTGCTGGTGGCGTCCCATACCCGAATGCTTCTATCCTCTGAGGCCGAGGCGAGAAGTTGTGAGTTATGAGAGAAGGCAACCGAATGAACAGAGAGTCGGTGACCTTTGAAGGTCTGAAGAAGCAGCTCGGTGCGAATGTCCCATATATTGATAGCTTCACTTCTTGAGCTTGAGTTTGTGGCAAGTAGCCTAGAATCATGAGAGAACACCAATGATCGTATCCCAGTACTCCAATAACCCATGCGCGTAGTAGTCCAATAATCTATTTCGGGAGTGGCATCTTGGGCAAGAGTGTGGATGCAATCCCAATTGCCAGTGTCCCACAGCTTGATGCTATTATTCGCCAACCCCGATGCTAGAAGCAGAGAATCGGGCGAGAAGGCAACCGCCTCGGTCGGTTTATCTTCCAGAGTTTGAACGCATTTTCCACTGAGAAGATCCCAGATTTTGATAGCTTCGCCATGTGAAGTTGATGCAAGAAGCCCCAAGGTCTGGGATATTGTAACAGCTGAAACTATAGCTCCATTTCCTTTTATAACCCTGGAGCACTTTCTGGTTCGGATATCCCAAAACTTTATATTGCCATTGTCTAACCCACAAACAATGCAATCTGGTTCGTGGAAGGCGACAGAACTCAATTTGCCATCACTCTCCTCGATACTGATGATGCAATTGTTTTTCTCCATATCCCACAAATTGAAAGTAGATCGCAATTTTCCATGAATAGACGTCGATACAGTGATGAGGAGCTTGAAATCGCGAGATATAACCATACCATGTACGATGTCACTGTGTTCAAAAGTAGTCAGACATGCTCCACTTTCGGTGTCCCATATTTTGACGGTACTATCGTGGGATGCTGAAGCAAGGAGCTTGGAATCATGAGAGAAAGATACCGAATATACCGATTCTCGGTGTTCTTCCAATGTTTGCAGGCATGGACTCCATTGATACTCCATATCCGGCTTTTGAAGAATCCACGAGGGCTGTTGGTCTTCATATTGGATCCTCGTCCTGCTATTCACCGGACTGAATATCAGTGCAGATGCATACACTTGAAGTGGCCAACGTCTAATTGGCACTTGATGATATAGCACAAATCGAGAGGCATCTTTCACTCTATCAATCAGATCCGCATTGTGTGTCTCTGGCTGAATATTGGAAGAATTGTATGTTAGCGAGTCCTAATATGTGATCGAGAGCCTATATACATACCTCGATCATGTCCTCGAGCTTGAGGATTGATGTTATCCCCTTCGATACACTTCTCAGTAGGGAAATAGCTTCCAGCCAATTAAGGTAGTTCTTGCGGAAGAACTCATCGACTGTTCCGCCTTCAGCAAAATCATCTGGAAATTCCGCACGAAACTGAGAGCAGGCCTTAAGATGATCGACCCAGTGGATGCACGAGTATCCTACTGCCGCTAGTGGGTCCGAGTTTGGCTGTTCAACTTTCTCTATCATATACCCAGGGCGTATGAGACCATAAATGTCACGTCGCAGCGTTGTGTTGATAGCTTTCAATGACTTGGAGAAAATGTCATGATGAACTTTGGCTGGTCCATAGGGGAAGATTTTGTCGACGGCCTTCTGATGTATGAAGTCTTTCGCAGACTGATGTAACAAGGAAATTGTAGATCCTCGAAGGGTAAGAAAAGAGCCACAGAGACCGATCAGTTGCGATAGATATGAGATATCATCTTCCTCGGAAAATTCGATGTAGCAGCTTAGCTCTTCCAACGTAATAGGCCGATACACTGTGGCAGTGATACTAAGTATATACTTGCAGATTTCAGAGCCAGAATCGTCTTCTATCTGTTCTAGCATCCGTCCGTAGAGTCTGTCTAGACCAGCAGGGAATTGTTTCAACCTTTTCGGAACTTGCAGGTTCGAAAGCCTAGGATTGAGAAGTTCGTCACAGACTAAGGCCACCCACAGAAACGTTCCATGCGCATTCGATAGCAAATGTTGGACAACGGCATCCCGAGTACCTGGAGAGTATCTCTTTCTTTTCGATAATGTCTGAACCCTGAAATTGATGAAATATTCAACGGCCCTGGACACAGAATGTTCGTTGAGCTCAAGCGACAAATTTCCTTTTTTGGATGTGATCTCATGGGTATCGAGAATCTCTTCAATCGATGTCTCGTTGCGACTTGTGACAATCCATTTGCCGTTCGTATTTGAAGATTGAATATGGACGATAAATTCGAGAAGAAGGCTCAGGTCAGTCGTGCATTCATCTAGGGCGTCAACCATGACATGTATTTGAATCTTCTGCAAAGTTGGATCTTCAAGGATTTTGATAAAGATCCTTGAGAGCGTCTCCCAGGAATTTCGACGATCTTCAAAGATTCTTTTATCCTTGTCATATTCCCATCGCAGATGGGAGATAAGATATGGGTGCTGATCGACTAGCATGTATATCAATCCACGAAGAACGCCAGCGGCATTATTCAATTTTTCGTCGGTTGCCTGGCAAAAGAAATAGATGATCGTGTTCTCAGAAGCGACGGTAGAGTTGATCAATTCGTTTATGATCCCACACAAAAGCATGGTTTTGCCTTTTCCGGGGTCACCCTTGATCCAAAGCAGTTGTTCTTTCTCCTCGAATCGCCATCTTTTGAACTCTGCATTTTCAAAGACCCAGTTGTACGCGTCCTCAAGCAAGCCACCTTTGTGTCTCTCGATTCGATCTTTGTCTCGCTGAGGATTTGTCTCGCATAAGGTCTGCAGGCATTCCCGATTCTGTGATACCTCGATCTGATCTGAGAGTACTTTTAGCACGTAATCAAGGCTACAACTTCACCGAGCTTACCAGGCTGGTGGTTGAAGTTCGCAGTGATATTGCCGTTGTTTTGTGTAACCTGAAGCCCTAGGTTGCCGGTACCAAAAGTTGTGGTTTGTTCCTGGGTGGCTGTCTGGTTCTCATCTGTACTGGCTTCGCTATGATGCTGCATTGTTGGAAGCCAGTTGATCTCGGCCGTCTATTTCGGCGGTCTGCTTTTGCTTTCTTCACTTGCAGCTATATAAGCACCCGAGATAGATTTCGAATGAATTCTGCGGCGGCAAGATGAGGTTGCGACAGTGACTGTCGCTCGATCCAAGTATCGCAAAGTTTTCATGCCCAATCGCCCTCAGCTGAGGCTCGCAGATCAGGCAGAGATAGAAAGGCGGGGTACTAACCTAGTCGCCAATGACAGAACACCGTAAGCGCCGTCTAAGGTGACTACTAGCATCAAAACCTGGTTCTTTTGCAAGTTGAATTGTATTTTGTTTCCAAGGTTCTCATGGCGCTTTGCTCTATGCCATTTGCTCGACCTTTCGCTTTCCTTGATATATTGACCATATTTGGCTGTTTCCTATATTGAACAGTGTTTCTTTCAATGGGTATGTGCACAAAAGTACCCTTTTCAACTACATGTTTTGTTCAAACCTAACAAACGAGACATATATGTACCACAGAGCAAACTGAATCGAGTTTTTGCAGCTGCGCCTCCCCCCGCCACCCAAGAAATGATTTCAGACCCAAGCGCTCATATGTGTGATCAATTCTGTACGGATTACTCCGTATTGAACTTCAAGTTGCTTACGATGCAGTCATATTGCTTTTCATCGAGAGGATCACGCAAGGGGTAAGTAACACACCGGAACTCATAACCCAGATTGCGATCCCAGCACACTCTTAAAAATTCATGATTAATCTGCTGATCTGTACGGAGTGTTTACATCCTTTCATTCGCACCTTTCCAAGTTTTCACTCTACACTGTTGGGGTGTAGGCCTCAGGCACCACACCAGGCAGCGACATATCACATTCCGAGCATCACTCTATCTATCGCTCTCCTACTAGTACGGAGTAGATAGCGCATGCATGCACCATTTTCCTAGTTTCTATCCTCTGTCATACATATCGTGTTGACACAGAAAATGGAACTTTCAGAGATGAGCGTCGGTGCGCTATCCAGCCGATATGATCTGAATACTGACTTGATATAAGACTACCCACGTATGCGTAGAGGGCCAGGAAATGAATATAAGAAACGTCGAGCAACTACATCACGAACGGCCCACAGTGCACCGAGTCACACTTAAAATATATTCCAAATTCACGACTTAAATAATTAAGCAACAAAATGATGGATGGGCCATTGGGTTTGAAGCAGAAAAGGAGGCATATCGGAGATTAGATAGTCTTCAGGGGACATCATCCCGCGATTTCTCGGAGAGTGCCAATTTAACGGGCATCCAGCACTCATTCTTTCGGATGTCGGTGGATCCACTCTGCACCAAATTGCTCAAAGTGACGACTCCATACCTTCAGCTGAAGAGTTGAGGGCATTACTTGCGACCGCACTGAAAACATTGTAGGACCACGGTGACGAGTACTGGGGTCAGAAGCTAGACAATTTCATGCTCAGTGAGGGGAAAGTGGTTGTCGTCGATCTCGAACAAATTTTTTTTCGGGAAGAACCATGCCCGTGGGAAGAGAATGTCAACTTCGGCGGCATAGGATCTCTCATGAAGAATTTTCGTCATGCGAAGAACCTTTATCTATCTCACCACTTTTAACTCCACTTCCACTTCCACTTCCACCCCGACGCCCGAGAAAACCTGTACAGATCTGGGAGATCTAGTAGCTCGATAACATGAGAGATTTGTGTGTTCTTGATGCTGGACCACTGCTTACATCCAGTTGCGTTTCACATCCCGGGCCCTCTTCGTAATGTTATTCTATTTATTTCCAATTTATTAGATAAAGACAACGTGAGATTGATTATCTATTAGTATAGACAGTGGCTCATCATTGATCAGCATATCATATGCCAAAACCTAAGTAATAAATACTACAGTGGCGGTTATGCAGAGCATTTAGTAGTAGTGAACGATCCAAATTGCGGGTACTAGTATACAACTCGGATGTACACCACCGTGACTTCAAGTTGCTCACCATTATGAAACTCGAAGCGATCCACACCTATGGATACCCACAGCAGGAACTTGGAGGTAAATGCGAACACTTTCCTGGCCTTTTCAATGAGTCTTTGAGTCCAAGATTCCCACGGGAAGCCTAACGCCGTCGTTATCTATCGGTGATAGTACCTAGGTAGGGTAGGGGCATTTATATTCGAAGTCTAGTATTCTAGAACACGCCATTGTGTCATGGACAAATTGATTTTACCAGTACAGCTTGGATATATTCAATAAAATTACAGGGTTCGCAACTCCAGGGCTGGCTACATGCTTAGTGTAATTGCCGTACAAACTTGAAATCCTTATTTCATGGGTTATGGGGGTACTGCGCTGCGTGCCATATAGGAGAAGGGAATTCAATATGGTGCCATAACTAGTACTTTGTACCTACCGCCCCCTTCCAAGGTTTACTTCGTACGATGTCGTTTAATTAGAATCACATTGTCTCCAGGCTAATTTTTGTGGGGGCACGGATATGAAGTACGAAATATATTACTTGTCTAAGTAATCTCTTCGACCCCATAATTTCCGCGCCCGCGGTGGCGGCACTTCATGAGACTAGTCTAGTCTACATCAATACATGCCCAGGTGTAGACTAGCTACTGCAGGAACCAAGCACACCATACATAATATTGACTCGACTATGGAGTACGCAACTCGACCTCGTCAATCCATCAAACAATCACGAATCACAAAAGTCATTCAAATTTCTCCGGGCCCCACTTTCGCATGCCAACAATGCAATAGTGTAGTGCGGACGACAAAACAAAAGTACCGATCTTCAGGGGAGGAATAGAATACTACATGACGATCAAACATGGCGACATGGTGAAACGTATCGGTTCGTGGGAGTTCAAGTTCACTGTGAACTCGGGAGTTAATTATCTCCGTAATATGTAGACCCGGCCCCCTGTTTCGTTTCTAGAAGCCGCTAATAATGCCACTAATAAACGACTTACTCTAATTAGATACTCCGTCGACTCCGTGCCTGCAGGAGTGAGGACCAGGGGGACGGGGGGTGGAGGGGTGGAGGGGTGCTCCGTACGGAGAACGGAGTATTCTAAGCCTTTCTAGGATGATCCACGGAAGTCGAGAATCTATCTGTGCGACCAGTCAAGGGTCGTAACACGGACACGGACTCCGACGCGGCCCCTGTGGAGTCGGGGTAGCGGCCAATAGTGACAGAATGGTGGTCTGCCTTGGAGGGAGTTTGGGAGAGGGGCCAGGGGATGATGGGATTGATCGAGTCTACGAGTCTGCCGATGAAGTGCGATGGTGCATGTGCATATTCTACTGATGCCTGCAGCATCCAGTGGGGTGAGTGAAGGAGTCAGCTGAAGTGACGTTAGATCGACGGGGGGAATTGGGGATGGATTGGGGGCCTGGACTGAACAACGCAGTTGAGTGCGAGTGAGTTCTCCGCTGGCAGCCGGGCGAGGCAAATGCAGTGTATACAGGGCCAATGGGATGTAAGCCAGGCATTCCAGATTCCAGACTCGACTCCTTAATGTGCAGGAGGGGCGTGTGGCGACGGGAGACATTCTTCCGAGAGATGCGCAACGCAGGCCCGGCCCACTTGGTCTGGGCGGGGGGGGTACGAGTGCGCCATTGCGTGTGAACCACATTCTGTGCTCCGTACGGAGTACGAAGTAGAAAGGAGAGTCAAGTGATGGCAGTGATGGCAGAGTAGGTTGTGAGCATGTGTACGAGTACTCCATACTCCATAGCTAGGAGGCCTTGCAGTAAAGTGCTGGCAAACTGCCATTAGTGCTGATGGTGATCTGCTTGGGGGCCTGGGGCCGGGGCCAAGTGCTATTCATAGCGAGGCTGAGGGCCGAATTGGCTGAAACTGGGGTCCACTTGGCGAATGGGGGATGTTCCAGGGGGTCAAAGGGGGAGACACGACAGGGGGAAGTGAGAGTGGAAGGCGAGAGGACATCAGGAAGTCACGGGACCCGGAGGATGACAAGTGGCCTCTACTTAAACACTGCCGCATCCGCCTTCGTCAACACACAACCACATGAACAATCTGTCCTTTTCTCTCGCTGACTCATATGGGGCCGACCGTGTAGACGTGGCCTGACTCTATCTGATCTGATTTGACTTGATTTGATCGCCCTCGTCCTGTCGGTTCTGATCTTGTCCTCCACACACGGCACCGGCCACCATCACCACCCACATCACCACCACATCACCCACCCTATACGCCATCCACTCTATACATCCACCTACTCTATACACACAAATACACACATTATGACGGACACGATAAACCCGATGGACCTCCCTGGTTCTCCAGCGGACTTCCCCTTGACTGTCTCCCCCGCAGACACCTTCGACGACTCGCCCGAGCCCGAGTGCGAGGGTGATGATGATATCGAAATTAAGGAGGAAGATGATAAGAAGCCCACAAAGAAGAGGAAGTCATGGGGTCAGGAACTCCCGACTCCCAAGACCAACCTCCCCCCCAAGGTATGCTTAACCCTGCTGTCATCCCATCATCACCCCCACCACCACTCACTGACATCCCCAGGAAACGAGCCAAGACAGATGACGAAAAAGAGCAACGCCGCATCGAGCGCGTACTCAGGAATCGCGCCGCGGCCCAAACATCCCGCGAGCGCAAGCGTCTCGAAATGGAGAAGCTAGAGACCGAGAAGATCCGAATGGAAGAACAGAACCAGTTCCTTCTTCAAAGGTTAACTCAGATGGAGGTTGAGAACAGCCGACTGGCCCAACAAGTAGCCCAGCTGTCCGCCGAAGTCCGAGGATCTCGCAGCTCAACACCCATCTCCAACAAAGCCACCTCCCCTCCCCCCGCCATCACCGAATCCCCAACACTCACACCAACCCTCTTCAAACAAGAAGGCGAGGATATCCAAATGGAACGCATCCCCTTCCCAACCCCCGCCACCTCCACTCTCGAATACTCCCCCACCCTCCAACCCTCCACGCTGGCTGAGGCTTCCGACGCGACACAACATCCTGCCGCGATGTTGTGCGACCTGCCGTGTCCGTCGGTAGCCTCGAAGGCAGTGGAGCCGCGCTCCCTCTCTTCGACCTCACTCACGAGCCTCACGATGTTGCAGCTCCTCTTTCTGACGATGACTTCCGCCGCCTATTCCACGGTGACGGCGCCGCTGAGTCTAATCCTTCATTCCCTGAAGACGGGTTCGCCTTTGGCGCTCTCGACGCAACAGATCTCAGTTCTTTCCCCTTTGATTCACTGGTTGATTTCGACTCCGAGCCTGTCGGCTCCCTTGACGTCAGCCTCGTCGACCACCCGGCCGGTCTTTCGGATGAATCTGCTTGCCCGCCTGCTAGCGTGCAGCCCAGCCTTGGCGCGTCCACTTCGAGATGCGACGGGCAGAGCATTGCAGCTAGCGGTTAGCGAGCAGATTTCTTCGAAGACAGCCCGGTTGGCTGATGATGTTAACGCCCCGGAGGGCCGACCGCGGTGGGAGTCGTTGTTGACTATGATCTGGGCTATTGATAGACTGAGTGGTCAGCGACGTGAGAGTAAGAGTTCCGGACGGCGACGACGCAATGGACATGGAAAGGTACGGACACGGAGTTCTTGGCGTTCTCTTGAGCCTTTATCGAGAGTGGGCAAGCAATTGGGTTAAATGTATACTATTAGCTGGCTATGGCTTTGCAATCAGCAATTTTCATCAACGAATTCTGTCTCTAGTAGAGTTGTAAATGTAATGTCCCCTTTGCCCGGTTTCATAATATTCCTCAGCCACCTCTACTCATGAATATCCAACGCCAGTTTTCCAGGTGCACTGGTCCGGGAAGGAGGCATCTCCAGTATGGAGTAGATCTGTAGAGTACTTAGTCAAAGGCTCTGGGTATGCCCAACGACCGAGGGGGAAGGGAAACAAAACAACTAAAAGGGTAGGCAGGCACAGTACTATTATACTATAATTATAATTATAACCATAACAATAGCAGAAAAGTAGAAAAAAAGTAGAATAAAAGTAGAAAGTAGAATATCAGCCTACGCTAACGAATGCGGTCAGTGACGTTGCCACTCCCGAACTCAGCCTCCGCACTACCAACATAAGACATCAACACTCTACACTCCTCTCTACTCTTCTCCCTACTCCCTAATCTACACCCTATCACCCTCACTCCCTCCTCTCCGCCATCATGGTCCGCAAAGATCCCATCTTCGAAGCCCGCACCAATGTCAAGGTACCCCCCTCCTCTCCCCTCTTCTTCCCCTCCCCGCCCCCGCCGCACCGCAGATCAGGCATCACATCTCTCCCCCCCATACTCTGCCCTCACCAAAGCCACCCCTATACTATTCAATACTAACAAAAACCCCCCCCAGCTCCACTCCAACCGCCTAAAAAAAGAATCCGCCCGCGCCGAAGCAACCTACAAATCCGAAAAAGCCAAAGCAGACCGCGCCATGAAAAACCGCGAATTCCAAATCGCCCGCATCCACGCCTCCTCCGCCGTCCGCGAAAAGCGCCGCCAAGTAACGCTGAAATCCGAAGCCGCACGCGCAGACGTAATAATCAACGAACTCAAAGCCGCCCAGTCAACCCGCGACACGTCGCGCACACTGCCCTGGCCTCGCGGGGCCTGGACGCCGCGAGCAAGAGCGTGAATCTGGAACATCTGGTTTCGCATGCGAATAACTTTTTGGCGCGGAGTGAGGACTTTAAGATTGCGAGTAGTGCGATTGAGGATGTTGCGCAGGGGGTGAGTTTGCAGGAGTATGGGGCTGAGGGGCAGCATGAGGTTGATCGGATGATGGAGCAGCTTGCTGATGAGGCGGGTGTTGATATGCGTATTGCCTTGGAGCAGGATACGAATGTGCCGCAGGAGGTTAAGAAGAAGGAGGCGGTTCAGCCGGTTAAGGGGGATGCGGAGGTTGAGGATGGGCTTGGGGCGAGGTTGAGGGCTTTGAGGGCTGCGAATTAGTGGTGGTGTTGTTGTGATTATAACTTGAACTTGAAGATGGTGGGTTGTCTTTACGAAGTTACGCTTATGCCCTGTATGGGATTTCTTGCGGGTTTAATTTTCATGTTGTTGTGTTGTGCTGTCTTGTAGGTTTATAGGGTATGGACTAGTTTTCTATTCTTCCGAGGTTCTCTAGGCGGTTGGGTGTTGGAGTATCAGAGTATCATATACTGGTAGTAGAGCATACTCGGTCATCTACCGAAGTGTAGTTGTGCGGAGTAAGGGCCCTTTGTCTGTATGCATGGGAATCTGTTCATAGCCACATTGATACACAAGATAATACTACTCAGGCTGTTGCCGACTCGGGGGCAAACTCGGAGGCAAAGGGGCCACACTCGCGCATTGTTGCTTTAAAGAGAGATAAATCGGATGGCCACCACATGGGAAAACCGATGGGGTTTGCCCGGGCTTATTCCGTCTTTATTTTTGCTTGGCATTGACTTTGCTCGGCTGTTTTGCCCATTATTGAGTCCTTAAAACGAGAGTGTTGGTTTCTACACTCTATGAGAGTATACAATGTAGTTATACCAAGGATACCATCATGTGAGATCATGTGCTGTGCTCTACCCTAATATCCATCAACACGCTGACTCTTTTGTCTTCTCTCTTCTGACTTCTCTACTTACTCTCTACGGAGGACGAGAGTACTCTCCTCTAATCTATTGCACTTCGCCGAAACTTATCTCCAGCGAACCTTAGAATCCCCCCCAATCAGCAACTCTTCGCCCCCAATCGCAATCTCCACAATTCCCCATCCATGCTAGTTTTGTCTTAGATTTCTCCCAATTCGATTAGCCCCATGACTAGAGCCTCCTGGACCCTGCTCTAGACGGGGAAAAAGGGTCGAAAGGGTCGACAAGCGCCGGACTAGCATGAACATGCATACTAAAATAGGAATAGGACTATGAAAAAATTACCCTGCACGCCACCGACCACATAAAACCATGGCGGCAGCCACACTTCCTCTCTGCAGGGGAAGAATCACTCATCTCGAGGCTCAAGCTGAGCAATCGAGTAAACCGCAAAGATGATATCCACACACTCGTTCAAGTCACTCGTTTTAACCAGCCTTGCTCTCCTCGGCTGCTCTCCACTCGTTCACGCCGCACCCTGGATAATCACTGAAGCAAACCAAGCTGTCCCCACAACAATAGTCAGCTATGACCTGGACGATAACCTCGTCACAAAAACAACCACCTCCGTCGAAGCAATCATTCCAACAGTAACATCCCTCCCGGAAGCCCTGTCAACAATCACCCAAACAAACACCGGATACGGCTACACCATCACCGCCGTCGAAAAACTATACCCCTCCGGCGTCGGCACAGCCATCGACCTCAACGCCGGTTACTACGAAGACTACTACAGTTCCAACGCCTACCACACAACCGTCTTCGTCGTCGACCTAACCTATACCGCACCAACAGGCTGCTCCTCAACATGGACAACAACTACAGCCGCAACGCTCCGCGCCTTGCCTACAACTCTCTCCGCCCTCCTCCCACGAACCAGGACATCTGTCTCCTTATCTGTTGACACGAGCATCGCCTTTCAACCAACGACATACACATACGATCAGATCTGGGTAGACCCCACCCAAGTCCCAAGGGCCACTCTCGCCTCCCTGCGAAACGTAAACTCCCCGCCATCCACCCTTTACGGCGCGGGCTCAAACTGCTACTACCACTACACCTACTCCGACGGCACGGACAGTTCATCCAAGTACGACCCCAACACGGGCCTAAGCTCCGGGCCCACCTCCAATTCCAATTCCAATTCCAACGCTGACCCCAACAGTGGCTACTACAATAACTACTACTACTGGGACAACTACGACGAATGGAACGGCAAATACTATGGTGGCATCAGTCTCCTCGCAGTCATCCTAATCAGCGTCCTCGGCTGGATAGGCCTATGGTTCCTCGCCGGCATTTTGGAAGCATGGATCCGATTCCGCAGACTAATGCTGGGATGGCAGACGCGCCGTGGACTACCGGTATGCTGGGCGTTTACAATTCTCCCGCTCTCGCTGTGCTGTCTCTGGGGATTTCGAAAGGGCTACCGCGCGCGTAGTGTCGACGATGCGGCTATCTTGAAAGAGAGGTGGGAGAAGATGGGCTTTTGGAGGAAGTTTTGTCTGTTTTGGGTTTGGGGCTTTCGGTACAAGTATCCGACTGTTTTGGGGCCGCCGCCGCCGAAGGTTAGGGTTTCGAAACGTCCGGGTTATGCGTGGGGTGGATATGGGTATGGGAATGCTGATGGGGTGCATCCGGCGCCGTTGTTGGGGGCCGAGGATAGTGTGAGGGGGGAGTTTACAGAGTGTTGGGGGTCCTGTGAGGGGGCCGGAGATGGGGCAGGTTCAGGCTCAGGCTCGGGCTCAGGCACAGGCACAGGGACAGGCACAGGGTCCGGTTCAGGGCCAGCAGGCTCAGGCTCAGGCTCCGGCTGTGCAGCCTTTGCCTAGGGCTGTTGTGCCTGAGGCGTCTGGTGCGCTGCACGAGGGTGGGGGTGAAGGGGAGATTGGACGGGCTAGTTCTCGTTAATAGGTGTGGATGTTGGAGGGCGGAAGTCTGATGTTTATATGATTTATAGCTCGACAAGAGCTGTCTAATATTACTTGTAATGAATGGAGGTTCCAAGGTTTGGATAAGATCTACCTTGAATACATGATAGATTTCAGCTTGGAGGTCTTTCTTGTTTGGCGTTAAAACTTAGTCTGCAAGGCTAGTAGATACATCGTAGTCAGTCACTATATACGGAGCCCTCAGGTTCTCCTTCCATGGACTTGGAGACAGGTCGTGGTGGACTCGGACGTGGTGCAAACCCAGCAGAACCCCAATCAGTCCGACTACCGAGAATACCGCATAATCGGAAGTTCATGTCCACTTTGGCGCAGATTGTAGTCATCCTCTCCACCAATGCTGATACCTCTGCAGAATCGGACTTAGGGCTAAAATCAATCTGTGTCAATGCGGGAGTGGACTCCAAGCCATTGTCAATATGATCTTGCAATTTTTGGGCAAAGACTTGGAGATCTTCGACGTTTCCTGTATCCGCAATTTGCAAAGTCTCGATTGAAGGTGGAAGGGCATGAGCAAGGGACATGTTGGATCCTCTGTCCTTCGAAATTGGTAAATTTCCTAGTCTGAGATGGAGGGTTTTTAGAACACTAAAGTCTCGGAATGAAGGAAGTGCATCGTCGCAGTGGTGATCGTCATTATGCTCATCGGCCTCGTGCTCACTGTCTTCGTTCCCACCATCTTCGTTCCCACCGTCTTCGTTCTCGTCGTCTTCGTTCTCGTCGTCTTCGCTCTCGTCGTCTTCGTTCTCGTCGTCTTCATTCTCGTCGTCTTCATTCTCGTCGTCGTCATGCTCATCGTCTCCAATATCTTCGTCTTCATACTCATCACCATCATTCTGATCGTCCCCCGCCTTAATATCCAGCCATATTGTGTCAAGTGTCTCCCTCATTGGAAAAAGAGCACCATATAACTCCGCCGGGTTATAGCCAACACAGCCCCGGTGATTATAT
This sequence comes from Penicillium manginii, assembly GCF_028828005.1. NCBI lineage: Eukaryota > Fungi > Ascomycota > Eurotiomycetes > Eurotiales > Aspergillaceae > Penicillium > Penicillium manginii. Next base: position 1,151,145 of record NW_026643102.1, on the reverse strand, counting down.
TTGAAACTCTGGAGACTTTTGCAGGATCCTATCACCTTGAGCAGGTCCCATTTTCCATTACACCCATTGATCTCAATATGAGTAACAGACGAGATCCCATCCATCGGTGTCGAGCTCGATAACTCATCATCACCCCCCGCGACACTACCATCCAAATCGCTCGCATAAAACCGGCGCATTGACGGCAACAAGAAGAAAGGCATAACGTGTTCCGCACATATACAAGTATCGTGAGAGCTCCAGTCCACATAAACCTCAGAGATTGGCGGGAAAGACGCCGCCGGAAGAGACTCGGAGCTCACGTCCCGTGTTGCAGCCCATCTCATCGCAAAATGAAGCCACAGCGAACCGAAGGGGAACTCAGCCTCGAGTCGTCGCAGGTTAGGCAAGAAGGTAAGCAGTAGTGCGATCCATGCGTCCCCACTTCCGATCTGCAAGGCATCCAGCCAGAAGTCTGCTTCGTCGGCAGAGCGAGTCAGGCGTTGTGCCTGTTCGTAGAAAGGGCTATAGTCAATGCGGTCTAGGCGGATGCTCCAATCTAGCGACCAGTCGTACGGATCGTCTTCGCTGGAAAGTTGGACATATTCTTTGTGTTGTCTCAGCGCTTGCTCGAAGTCTGCTTCGTGGGTCCCTTGTTCTGTTTCCCAGGCGGATAGATGTACGGCCTTCACATGCGCTGCGAGAGATGGGTTCTTGGCGAGAGTCTCGCTGAGCTGGACAATTGGGCGGAGGAGGTCGCCCCCGGTCCATAGTTTTTGATAGAGCAGTGGCAGGAGGATTTTATGGAATTGTCGCGAACAGCAGGCAAGATTCAATCGGTCCTGGGGGCTCTTGAGATGTCGACATAGTTCTATGATGATGTCCAGGGTAGAGTCGTCAAACTTGGCACAAAAGTGTTCATTTTTGACTCCGAGAACTGCGGCCGATCAGGGGCTCAACTTGAAGGTCGAAAGGTCGCGCAATGATAAATTCACCACCGAGCACTGTAAAGACTCGGAAGAAGTGACTAGATAGAAACAGAGACGTCAAGTAGGTATATGTTCCATTTATATGTGAAGCTGTCAACCTGAACATGACGAGAGATTTACTCTGGCAGGTAGTTAGTTACCTCGTATTCGCACGACTCTTTAATCACGTGTGGTCGTAGAAACTATCTACCTACCTATTTACCTACGTAGGTATTTTACTCCGTAGGCCCCCTTGGAGGTGAATTATCTAGATTGTCTATTCAAGTTACTAATGAGCTTCTCCAAATTTGCCAGAACTTCCAAGGTTGAAGGTAGTAATATTTAATGCTACATTTTAGGTAGTTCGTAACTCAAATATGTAACTATCTGCTATATTTTTGACACAAGATACCTTCAAGTTCAGACTGCCCAGGTGTTTGGTTTACTAACTTTAAGTTGAAGTAGATACCAGACGGTATATTATCTCGAGGAATACAGAAGCATACCTAGGTAGATAGATTAGTTCTGAACCACCCACCAATGAACTACCTAGTAATAATTCTACAAAAAAGCCCAAAAAAGAGTGTGTAAGCGGTGCCTCCCGACCGCCTTTTATGGTGCCGTGCATTTCTAGAGAGAAGCAAAAAGATATCTCAGGTGATTTTTGTAGGAATAGCCAAACGGGGGGGGTCGAACCCCCAACCTTGAGATTAAGAGTCTCACGCTCTACCGATTGAGCTAGCCCGGCAGGGCTGTTGAAGGACGGTGCCAACTATGGTTACATGAAAGAAATCCTTGTGTGGTACTACCTGGTATGCACTCGAACTATCCCCACATCTCATCTCATCCTCATTTCATCCTCATCTACCGAGCCGCCCTCGGCAACCAACCCCGGGCACGGCAATATGGATGAGTCGGCCTCCCACGCCAAACAGCCGGCCTGTCTCAACTGTCGCCGCAGCAAAATCCGCTGCAATCGGCCCGCCAACCATGCCCGCTGCGAGAAATGTCGCCAGGCTGATGTTGAGTGTGTTGTGCCGAATCATCATTTAGGTCGCCAGAAGGGTGTTAAGAAGTGAGTGGATTGGTGTTGATTAGGTATTCTTTGTTTTTTTCGTTCCAGTAAAACGGAATAGAGAATATGAATATTCAAGCATGGACATGGACATGGATATGAGCATAGTCATAAATGACAGGGAACAAGAACATTCGCTAATAAACGCTACAGCAAACGAAAAGGCCTGGAAAAAGCAATCCATCAAATCGAGCAGGCGATAAAACGCCCAAAACTTGATCCTTCCGCTGGCTCAACAGATGAAGCCCAACGAGCTATCTCCGGACTTCAGGAGCTTCTCTCACGCTTCCAGGGCCAGTTGAGTCGTTCACCAGACGGAGGACTCGGGGCCCAAGCTAGGGGAGAATCCGAAGCATTCTCATCAGATCTGGAACGAGATCCTCACCATCAACACATGGTCTCTCCTTCACCCCGTGATGCTCCAGAGGAAAATCTTGCCCTTGATGATGCAGAGAATCCGCTACAGCTGCTGGCGCGAGCTTCAGATTTACAACTATCGCCTCTCGGGGTAAGACATTTGCCTAAATCGTCGCCTATGCCTTTGATATCAGCTCCCCCATCTTCATCTCTGCCGCAGGAAGGCCTTGTCGCGGACCCGGGTGATAGGGGCCACGATAGGGGCCGGGATTTTGATGCGGAGCTGGATCGGCGAGAGCAGAGTGCTAAATCGTTTTTTATCCCTGCGCGAGCGAATCTGGATGTTGGGGCTGATTTGGATCCGGTGGAGTTGGGTCTTGTTACGTTTGACGAGTCGGAGTCGTTGTTTTCCTTGTATGTATTTCTTTCTTTCTGCTCCCAGTCCAACCCAACCCACCTAACTCCCCCCCCCAGTTTCTACCAACATCTCGCACACACAAGATGGGGCTTAGACCCCCCTAGTCCACACGGCACATTTCGTCCGCACCCAATCGTCCTTCCTGTTTACATCAATAATGGCCAACGCAGCCCTATTCCTACCATCAGCAAGCGCTCTATCAAAAAGACTCTCCCGCCACGTCAAATGGCTCGCCAACCGCGTGATGATCCACCGGTACCGCTCCGTCGAAATCGTCCTGGCTTTCATGGTAAACGTACCCTGGATGGCACCCGGAGACCGCCTCGGCGACGACGACACGTGCGCGTATATCGCGATGGCACTGACTGTTGCGCTGGATCTGTCGCTTAATAAGATCGTCACGCCGTCGAGTAGTTTCGGGGCTGATCTTACCTTTCGGCTCGCGAGGGCGGATTGCATTGATGCCAAGCGTGCGCTGCTTATGGATGGGTTTGATGATGTTGAGCCGGGGTCGGAGTGGGGGAGACGACTTTTAAGGAGGAGGGAGAGGACTTGGATTGCGCTTTTTGTTGTTGAGAGGGGGTATGTATGCGATGGAGTGTCATTTTCGCAGTGAAAAAAAAAGAATACTGCGTTTGTTAGTACCGGTACTAATGCGATACTGCGTGCAGTGTTTGTCTTGCTAGAGGGAGAAGCTATACTGTTCCGCCGACGGCATTGATTGAGAACTGCGATATGTGGCATCGGTCTGATATTGCGGATCGACGCGATGGCCCGATGAATTCTATGGCTATATTGCGTCGGGATTTGGTGAGTTTTGCTTTACTTCACTGCAATGCGACGCGCTCAGCTGGCTAATTTCACAGGATGAGTTATTACGGAAGGTCAAATCAAGTTGCGATAGTTATCGCGTCGGGGATACCGGTTCCGAAGCTGCTCACGCGTATGTACCATGTGCAATCCGCAATATTGTGACACTGCTAATCCCGTAGAATAAAAACGACCATTGAAAACTTCTACGACCAATGGTTCACGACTTGGGCTGTAGCGATCAGTGAAGACGGAGGTATGAAACTCTTCCCCAACACTGCAGGCAGAACTAACTAAGAATAAAACAGCCCGCTCTCTGCCCCCCCTACGTCGAAATTCTAGTCACACACACCCAACTCTCAACCTACGGCGGCGTAATCAACCACCCAACAGCCCCAACAGCAGTAAAGCGATTTTTCCGCGCAGCAGGCCTATCCTCCGCACTAAACGTCCTCCGAGCCGCAATACAGGGCGAATCCCGACTCAAATCCATGCCAAATAACACCGTCATCATGATTTCCTTCGCGGCTTGTTCGGCGCTCAGTCTGAGCGTCACGCCGGGCGATAGTCGATCCAGCCTCGCGCCTAGTGTTCGAACACTGATTGAAGAAACGGCTGGTGTCCTCGAACGCATTGGCGCAACGCCGAATCACAGAAACGGGGCCTCGGTTTTATACGGGCGTTTTCTGAGAGAACTTATTAGACGCGCACCTTCGCTTTCGCAGGCGCAGGCGCAAGCGGGTATCGAGCACCGCGTGGATATGCACGCGGTATTACCGTTGAATAGAGGTCTTGATGGCCATGGCCATGGCCATGGCTCTGCGAATGTTGATGCTGATGCTGATGCTCAGGGCCGGAACCAGAGTCAAAGCCATGGCCCACCATCGTCTCTCCCCGCTATCCCGGCACAGCCAACACCTTCATTACCCCCGGCAGATCTCTGGACAGAACCGCTTCAGTTCTCGGCCATGTCGGATGACCAGATTATTGACGCGGTTAACCGGGCGGGCGGGAGTGCGTTTGGCGCTTCGATTCCTGACGTCCCCTTTGATGATATGCTTAGTTGGGATTGGCCGGATTTTGCGAATGCGGAATTCTCGTTTTAGTTTGCTGCATTGCATGGCATGGAATTGGGATTGGCATGCTCGCTGCTATGCAGAGTATACTGTATGCGATGCAATGCGATGCGATGCGTGATTGGTTGTTGCGGCGGTGGAGATGAACCGCTCTTTTTGCGTTCACAAGACTCGACTCAGCCTTGTCTTGTCTAGAGACGTCATCGCCCCCAATTCAGGCCGACGATCCCGGCTGCGTTTCCCATTGAAGTCAACTGAACTTCAATTTATCTTGAACTGTATATATTCCTTAAATCAATCTGAACATACTCGTATCTATCAAACAGATCTTCCAAGGCTCCGAGAGAAGGGAAATAACCCCTTCCTTCAAAGGTCTACGAGAACCAAGCATCCATCCATCTATCCGCATAATTAAACCTGGATTTTCCAAACATCCCCGCCACACTTCCACCACCATGATCGATAAAACAATGCTAGCCCCCGGACCCGCGGGAACAAGTATGCTCGGCGAGCGGAGTATCGATGCCGCCGGGCGGAGGGGTTTGGAGCGACAAGCGCGCGAGCGCCGTGAGCAAGAGGAGAAAATGGGGGTTGGAAATGAAAATAGAACGGATTTCGAAAGTGGAGTTGGGGATGGTGTGCCACGGACGCAGAAAGGGCAGATGCATCTGGATGCGGAGGGGCGGAAGCAAGACCAAGAGCAAGCCCAAGGACTACAGTTTCAGAATGAGAGTGCGGAGGGTGATTATAGTGATGGGCCGATTCATTCGCGGCTGGAGAGGGATGGGGATGGGGATGGTAAGAAGAAGGGCATTTGGGGGGAGGATTGCGAGGAAGTTGACTGGGGTTTGATTTGGGCTGTGCTTAGGCTCTTTTTATTGGTATTTCTGGCATAATATCTTGATTTTTCAAGTTCTCAGTGAGAAATGATTATGTACTACTAGTACTACCTAGGTGTAGAATACGATTATGTTTTGTTCTTGTGTGATTGTTGCTAGTGTCTAGTATGTACTTGTAATGGGTGGAGTTGGATATCGAAGAGAGGTTGAAGCAAGACTAAATATTTCCTGTATAGTCAGGTAGAAGAGTGCCTTTCCAAATGATAGGATGGCAGGCATGATGTTGGGCATTTAGACTACTAGCTCAGGCTCAATTAAGCGACAGGACAGTGGAAACCCGTCCCATCACAGTACTAGCTACGGATGAAAAGACATTCCAGGGTCTGTTTCGGGCTCATGCGGCCCTTGAGCAAATGATTTCTTTTGACTTTCTTCATCCCTTACCTGCGATTATTACGAGTTACAAGATTCCAGGAATTGGCGTCACCACATACCCTACAGAGGCTCGTTATTTCTCAACCTTGTCATCTAATGAGGAGGCTGAGTATTCCCGAATCGGCATTTTTGTAAACAAGGGTCTAGAGCCGATCATGTCTCAAACTCAAACAAGCTTACAGGATTTCACCCATATCCATACCACGGATTAATAAAATGCAACAATGGAACCGGAAATCAATCTTAGGTTGATAAACCCGTATGGCAAGCTGATCAGTTGACTCTGGCGGTCTCTTACGTCTGCCAAGCCCGGATGTATGCCAAGCCTGCCATGGCCAGCGGAACACACTCGTTAGATACGAACGCAAATAGCGTCCATGTTTTGTCGACTACACAGCTCCAGTTGCAATATCCAATCCAATCTTGTGGTTCCTCAAATTCGCTCTCGCTCTCGCTCTCTCCTGCTTTTCCTCCCCCGGGCGAAATCCAACGAATCCAAACTATCACCTGCTATGATATATGGAGTCCCGGGGCTCCGCCACAAAGAGCCCATAGTGTATAATTTCCTTGGCCTAGAGCTACACTCATACTATTGGATGAAACCTTATGTTGTGGCAGCTCTGAGCTCCCAGATCGGGAACGAGTCTTCAAGCGGCTAGATCACCCACCGCGGAAATTATACCATGTTGCCATCAACGACCATGGGATAATTGAATCATTCATGTTTTCTTGTCGATATTGCAGAAACATAATATTTTGATTGATGACACTTACATCCATTGAAGTATTGTTTCTTAAATCGGAAGATGAGAAGAAAAGGTATCCACACACTAATACTTAAAGCCTCTCGAATTCAACATGTACAGTTTTCTTTTCATTCTTCATCGATCAGATCAATTCAAAACATCAGATACTCAATAATTCAAACACTGCCTTCAATTGTCTCATTATGAAGTCCCCCGTCTTCATCCTCACTGCTCTTCTTCCCTTGGCTACGCAGGTAGCCTTGGCCAATCCAATTGCCGACGCTGACTCTTCTCTGGAAGAACGAGGCGGAGGAGGAGGCAACTGGAACGGCGGAGGCAAGAACTGGGGAGGTGATCATCAGCGCCCCCAGGATTGGTGCAAGGTGAAGAAGACCTATTGGTATCACAAGTATCCTTGTGATGAAAGTGGCACAGTTGGCAAGTCCAATGTCGGCGACACCTTTGCACCCGTCTGCAAGTACCAGTATGTGCTTCTTATGTTCTTGAATGTATACGCTATGGTTTACTAAATCTTCCTTTTTAGGAATTGGTACAAGAATTCGAAGGGTTGGTGGGTCAAGGAGGACAACAAGCCGTATCGCTGCGGTAAGCAATCCTCTTTTTTAAGTCTTTTAAGTACTGGGATGAGTTCTAATCTTTTCTCTTTGTTATCACAGAGGTCCACGTAGGAGAATGCCCTTGAACAGGTCTCCGAAATATCGGAGAATAGGGCTTTCTTCTTAGCTGGAAGAGCCTATTGACATAGTCCTGATCTATTCCGACATTCCTTATTTTTTTTGAGGGCTATTGTTACGCGAGCTGAAATTGTCTGGGTCTATTTCAATTAATGCAGTGGGAGAGAAAATGATCTCTGCTGATCTTGAAAACTAACTACTAATCTCTTTAATTTACTTGATTTTATTGATCTTACCTGAAAATTATAATAATAGTGATTTTATAACTTGTGAGTGTCGGATCATTCAAGTTTGCAGGAAAAAAAGTACCTAGATTAAAAAAGGGTAGAGTTTTAAGCCCCGTAGATAATCTTGAAAGTAAACCAAGGCGCAAGAAATCAAGTCTGTGTATCGTTTTAGATCTCTTGGCTTCATACGCTTGGCGAAAGGTTGGCGGGAATTTGCCACCCAGTTCTTGGGCGACGCTAAGGCCCAGGGTTCATTCTCTATTGTTTCTAAAATAAATTATTGGAAGGAAGATCCGCCGAGAACAATTATTTTCTGATTTAATTGATTGGATTATATTTTGAGATAAACCTTTTCCCAACGCGATGCGTCCAAGGTTCGTGGTGGACAAACTTTAACTTTTCCGCATGTAGTCAAAGGTAGATAGCTTAAAGAGCTCCATATTCCGTGGTTACTTTATACATTGCTATTTAATACTTGAGTATGAAGTCATGCGTTCCAACCAAGAGAATATTTATCAATGATATGTTGAGGTGTTCCAATTTTCATCAAGGATTCTAATAATACTTTGCACGCATTCCCTAAACAGTCGGAAGCACATTGTGAATTACATAACCTTGTAAGCATTCGTGTTTTTCAAAAGCCGGGAGGCTCCGAGTTTATTTTTGAAAGAGCTGATATGATATGATTTAGTGTGTCTTATTTCTCCACCAGATGGCTACCATATGGATAGATACCAATAAAAAGTCTTGGTCTGACAGCGAAATCTCACTAGTAGCGCCATCTCGCTTTTTCAAGTATCCGATTGAGCAGCGAGTGATGACTTCTTGGTCTTTCAGATATTTGCAGACAGAATAGAGTTATTGTCTTCTGTTATGGAAAACCAAAGGTATTCCAGTGGCATTAATTAGCAATCCTTGAGGCACAACCCATCCAACTACTACCCATCATTTGACAATAGATTATTGCTGCTACTGCTGGTCCCCTCGACCCTCGCCCCCACAGGATCAAACGCCGAAACCTCGATCTCAACCCTCATCCCCGGATCACCCAGCCGACAAACCTGCACACAAGTCCAAGCGGGATAGTTATCAGGCATCCACTCTTTGAAATTCCGAACCATTGCCTCAAGTGCATCATCGTCGAGCGATATATGGAACGAATTCACTCGATAGACCTGGGTCCATCCTGCACCGCCGGCGTGTCTTAAGGCCGTATCGACATTTTTGAACACTTGGTCTACTTGGCCTACATTGGTGAGGTCGGAAGGTTGGTTGCCTTCGGAGTCATGGAAGCCGCCTATCGGCTTGTTGTAAGACAAGGCCAATTGCCATGTCTTCACTAAATGGGATGCAATGTTGACCCACCTTGACCTGCACAGTGGATAAAATCGCCGGTTCGGACGGCGGAGGAAAACCGGTGACTTTTTTGGTGAGCTTCGCCGAAGCCTGGGTAGGCGTATTGTTTCATGGACAATTTTGGTGGACTGCGGATTGGATTGAATAAAGCCCCGACCTCAGGAGAGATAGTCGTGAGAGTATCTTCTTCTTATAATTGTGCGATGTAACAACGTCATTAGTTACACTGGTGTTTGTGATCGGTTATCTTGAATCCACCGCGTACTAACCCCGCATAGGTTATACGGCAGAATCCATCTCATCAATTCCGAGTCATTCAATCAAGTTGACTAAGACAGGAAACAAGTAACCTTAGTAAACTTCCTTAGCAACCTTGGAACCAACGTGGAGCTGAAAATAGAAGACGGAAGTAGTAGTTGCTATATACAAGACTCACTACAGCGGGACATCTATAAATATCTACAGCCCTTACAACAAAACACAGCACCATAATAACCTACAACTTCGCCATAGGAGCAAAGTTAGACCCCTGCCCCTGCCCAATAGCCTTCACAATCTTATCCACGCTATTCAATATCCACTCATTCCCCTCATCACTCGCCAACCACCGCGCCCCACTCTCACTCTCAACATCACTCGCCCAAGACCCATCCTCAAGCGCCTTCCGCAGACCGAAAACATGCGATAAAACCTGCGGCGCTACGCCAGACTGCGCGCGCAAGCACGCAATTGCCACGATAGAAGTGAGAACACGACCCGCTGCAGCGTTGGCACTGCGCTCCCGCCCCGCGGGGTCCGAGAGTAATGCGCCGTAGTGGCTATTCAGAATAATGACGGGCAAATCGGGGTGCGAGTCTGCGAGGCGGTTGTAGAGCTTTTTCTCAAAGGGGCGATAGATTGAGTCCCAGAGGGCGTGGCCGCGATCTTTGATGGAGGAGATGTTTTCAGGTGTGGGTGTGCGGGTGGGGGTTTTGGAGAGGTTGTCGGCGATTGTGTCGGGGAGGGCTGTTTTGAAGGCGTTTAGGCTGTTTATTGTTCGTGGGATACCATTGAAACTTATGCATTTGAGCCCGACTTCGCGCATTAGTTCGGCGATCTCGAGGTCTGTGGGTGTGGTGGTGGAAGTTGGGGCCGAGGTTGTTGCGAGGGTGAAGAGGGCGGCGAGGGATTCGGGGGGGAGTTCATGGTCATTGTTGCTGCTGTCTGGTGAATATTAGCATTGGACTTGGCATTGGATAGGGAATGCGATTGCAATTGGTTAGGGGCAGGGGTATGCGCACCGACAGAGCCAACCACGACGGCTGCGACACATTGTTTGCCTTGGCGGATTGCTGAATGTCCTGGTAGATGGCGGTGATATTCTTAGGCGCGGGGACGGTGTGAGGGCGGGCTGCTGGGCTATTTATGAGGGCCTTGAGACCGACTGAGAGTTTCGACATGGTGAAGATATGGTGGTGGTGGTAGAGGACAAAGCCTTGAGAAATGAGGTGGTTGAAGAAGAGAAGAGAAGAAGCGGAAGAGAGGAGCCTCGGCTGTAGAAGTGCACTCCGATCACGGGTAACAGTGTGACCAAAAATACCAGAGATACCAAAATTACACCTATCCGCAACGGGTAACATTAGTAATGCAGTTCACCGGAGTCAAGCTCATACCAAGAAAATAAAATCTGGGGAAAAAAGTGCGGGGAATCAGGCTTGGCTCAACAAATGGAAAAGTTGGGGCTGAACTCTGTCATTTAATTCGGCTCTAGAATTGAATCCCGAGCTGTATCTTCTCTTCAGGGTCTTTATCTTTCCTCCGTCTCACCTGCGCTTCTTCCCCTCTGCTTCTACCACACCCCCCCTGTCATACTACTGATTCTGCATTCTGCAACTCCTACTCCCCGACCTAGATCAGAGGATCGAACCACACACCACACAAGACGATGGAGGTCAAACCAGTGAGCTCAATGCTGGAAGAGGCCAAGGGCAGCCAGAGCCCGCTCAATCGTTTTGGAGACGATGCCCACCAGTCCAAATTGACCCGCGCGATTCTGGTGAAGTTGGATACGCGGTATGTCAGCTAGTCCCATCTCTAATCCCCGCCCCTTTTATTTGCGACCGTGCTGACCAGGACCTATGGAACCAACTAGGATCCTCCCAATGCTGGCCCTGCTCTTTCTATGCTCATTTCTAGATCGAACCAATGTGGGAAATGCGAAGATTTATGGTCTGGAGAAGGATATCAATATTACTGATAAACAGTACGATATTGGGTTGACCGTGTTTTATCTCACTTATGTGTGCAGGTAAGTGCCTAAGATTCTCTCGTATATTCTTGACCCCAAGCTGGGTCTCGCTGAGCGCCTTACTGACTTGGACACCTTGGGGGGGGCCCTAGTGAATTGCCGAGTAATCTTGTACTCAAGAAAGCCTCGCCGAAAATCTGGTTGCCATTCTTGACCGCATTATGGGGCATTATCACCATGTGTCTGGGTTTTGTACAGAATTTCGCCCAATTTACGGCGGTTCGGGCCTTGCTTGGAATCGCGGAGGGCGGTTTGCTTCCAGGAATGGTATGACTTTAATTTAACCCCGGGGATTTATTCCGTTCAAGACAGAGTCTGACATCGTACAGGTTCTTTACCTGTCAAGCTTTTACAGGCGCGGGGATTTGGCTTTGCGCATTGGCCTTTTCTATACCGCGGCTTCTTTGTCAGGGGCCTTTGGAGGTACGCTTCGTCCACTGTACGATGGCCTTTGGGACTGGTATACTAAACTTGTTATTTTCTTAGGTCTTCTTGCTCGGGGTCTATCGGAAATTGGTCCTCGAGGCGGACTGGAGGGTTGGCGATGGATTATGATCATTGAGGGACTTCTGGTAAGTTCCCGACAGCGTCACATTCTCCGATGAAATAGAGCGGCTAACTCTCCTGCAAGACCTTCTGCGGTGGCTTGCTGAGCTACGTGGTTCTCCCCAATAGTATCGAGACAGCTTCTTTCTTGACCGAGGAGGAGAGGGAGTTCGGACGAGAGCGCTTGCTCTTGGATGCCCCCCCAAAGGCAGATGGGTAAGTTTTGGCTCGACTTGTCCAATCCCTGGTCCTTTTACAAGGCCAGGGTAGACTGGGATACTGCTAATACGAAGCCCGCAGAACAATCTCCGCCGAGAATGACAGCTTTAGATGGTCCGAGGTGCGCCGCGGTATCCTGGAGCCGCAGCTGTGGCTCTCGGCATCGGCATATTTCGCGATTTTGTCTGGACTTTACTCCTTTGGCTTGTTTGTATGACACCCCTTCCCTCTTCCCATTGGAGTTGGAGTAAGTACCCGCGGATACTAACTTCCAATGCCCCTAGTTACCCACCATTATCCAAAGTATGAACTTTGCCAAAACCCCCAACGAAGTGCAGCTGTGGTCGGTTATTCCCTACGCAGTGGCTGCGGTTTTGACAGGTAGGTATTCTTCTTCTCAATTATACATTATCTATGTCTATGTACTCATCCATTTGATTCTTTCCAGTCTTTGTCGCATTCATCTCCGACCGCCTCAAACTCCGTGGTGTCATCATGCTTTTCTCCCTCCCCATCGCTATAATCGGATACGCCGTCATCGCTAATACCAGCAACCCCAAAGTCCAGTATGGTATGACTTTCATGATGGCGACTGGCATGTACGCTAGCGTGCCGTGCATTTTGGTCTGGATGTCGAATAACTCGGCCGGTCACTATAAGCGGGCCACGACGTCTGCGCTGCAGTTGGCCATTGCCAATTGTGGTGGATTCGTTGCTAGTGAGTACCACAACTTCGGAGGTTTTTTATGCGGCTCTATTTTCTAACAGTTTCACCTAGCATTCAATTATCCCGCCAAAGACAAGCCTCTGTATCACCGTGGTCACACTATTATTCTTGGCCTGCTGGTCTTTGCGTGGTTTATGTAAGTTCCTTCATTCCCGATACCAGTTTGGACAAGCGTCGATCACCCGTTATGGACTCATCAAATGCTGACCCTGTCCCCTTTTTAGGATTCTTTTCAATGTTCTCTATTGCGCCAAGGTGAATCGTGATAAGCGGAACGGAAAGTATGATCAGTACGCTGGATATGCGGATGATCGGAACCCGGAGTTTAAGCTCGTTCTATAAATGAGTCAAGTACATGAGGATACGCACTTTTCAAACGAGCTCTTCAATTCCCCAGGTGCCCAGGTGATTAAGGATGGAGGCACCGGCGGAGTGGGAAATATGTCTTATAATAACTTGAATTCATGAAATATTATGACGATCCGGAGAATTTAGCAGTGTGTTGCGTACTAAACTCGACTCGAATCGGTGCAAAATTGCAGTGTCTACTGGAGTTTTACATGAAGCTAGCGTATTTGCTGGGAAAAACATTGAAACAACAATCGGGAGGATGAGGAAGCCATCAGCCAAACCTCGTAAGTAGGTGTAGGACGGTAGCGTAAACTTTTGACTCCTATTGTATCTATCGCTATTGGCAGTAACTGATCTCAATTTTGTAAGGCCCATAAGCTCAGTAAGAACGATTTACTTAATGACTGTAAGCCGAGTGAGTGATTTAAACCAAAGCCTGTCTGACTTCTGCTTAGCTTGCAAGTTTTGAAATTTCCAAAAAAAGCAATAATACTACCAGCAATGTTTTAAGATAATATAAAATCAAATGAATCAACTCAATGAACACAGCCAGGATAAATAACCCTAACCCAATGCCGCACCATGTCAGCCTTGATTATTCCGCATCATGCACAGAACTGTCCTTGGGTAGAGCCACCGACAAGCCCTGTAGTAAGACACAAACATTTGTAATCATTACTGTCGGTTAGGGAACTACCTCGATCGGAGTATGATGAGAGTTCGGACTTTGCAGATAATTATACCCCTGGACCGAACTCTTGAATTTTCGGGGGTTAATTCGGGAAGCTTTGGCGGTGGTTAGCAAGAGGTACACGGATGCGGTAAGGATGCAAGAAGTACACAAATATGGCGATAAATCTTAAGTTTTGTTTTGTTATATGTAATAATAATATTCTATCTGAAATTCCTTCCACCCAGGGTTCTCCATACGAGGCGCGAACTGCGAAGTATCCTATTTTAATTGCGCCCGGAGGAAGTCCCTCTTGCACGATTTATGTATGCTATTGTTTTAATTGTTTTGTACGAGGATATCCATCAAACATTTGCTTCATCTGAAATCAAACCTCAAGCCCGAGAAAAGAAAAACATTCAAGTACTACTTGTAGAGCATTTTTGATATTCAGCCATTGCTTTTGTTTGATATTACTCGAGTAGAAGACTCTTTTGCTGATTAGCTCGGGATATACTGCACACCCATCCAATCAAAGAATCAGCAGAGACCTCGTTTTTCGAGGTTGCTGGGAAGAAATGTCATTCAATTCTACCAGAAATAATTCGCTCATTCGCTAGTTCATTAATAATCTTCCTCGCTAATCACCACCAACTATCCCTCCCCCAATCAACCCTCGTCGCAGCCCTCAAATCATCAACATTGAGCACATCGACCCCCTCCCGAACAAGAACCCGCCAAACATAATTCCTCAACCCCACCGGCCACCCAGGCGTCCCCCAATATCTAACCTTCAACCCCCGTTCATGCGCAGCCTGTATCTGACTCCGGGCTTTCGCCAGCTGGCCCTGCGAAAGTCTCGCTAACGGCAATGACCCGATTGAGCGGTGGAAGTTGACAGAGGCATAGTAGCTGTTTTTCCAAGAGTAGGCTTCGTGGATTGAGGACTGGGGTGTACTGTCTAGGTCGTCTAGCGGTGCGTCGTAGAATGTATCTCTGTGGGGATTGGAGAGGATGCGGTGGTAGGGTGCCGAGCCTGTTGCTACGATTGTGATAGGGCGGGTTATTATCTCGGTTTCTTCTGTAGTGCTAGAGCTGGAATTGGCGTTTTTGCTGGTGCTGGTGCTGGTGCTGGTGTAGCTGAGGTAGCCGCTTTCGCGCAATGGGCGGAGGGCTTCCATGAGGTATTCCCATTGGTGTTCGCCGCTTTTGAAGTCGATTAGGAGGACGAGGGTCTGGGTTGGGTTTGTGGGGAATATGCCGATTATTTCTTTTGGGGAGTGGGTATGAGTGTGAGCGTTGGTGTAGGTTGTGGTTAGATCTGAGGGTTGATCTGATGCTGGAGACACTGCTGGGCTCGATTCTGATGCCGAAGCCGGTGCCGATGTGGATACCGGGACTGATCCGTTTAAGTGTGGGTTATGCTGTTGTAGCGTTTCCAGTAGCGGATTTAGATAGAGGCTGTTTAGTGTTTGTCCGCGGAGGATTGTGTGTGGAGTATGGCCGACGCGGAGGATATCGTTTTCTAGCCAGATATCGGCTTCAACGCTGGTGCAGCCAGCTCTGAGGGCAGAGAAGAGAGGTACTCGTCGCCAGTAGTCATTGTGTGAGTGGCATGGTACTGGCGTGACGCCGTGGGTGAAGTAATTTGTGAAAAGAGATGGTCTGTGTTTGGGATTGTTGAGGGTGTCTTCGTGGGATGAGACGAAGAAAGCGATGTTGTCGTATGCGAGGGTGAATAGGGTGGTGAGGCCACTGTCAAGGTATTAGTACACATCGTATTTCGTTGTATTTCCTTGCGAGGAATTTCCGAGTCGGTATTGCGATTATGTTGGCGCTGATGAGTCGGTATGGGGTTTTAGGTAGTTGCAGAGCTTTGGCTCATGGAGAAGAGACGTACAGAACCATCACGATCGCCCAGAATAGCCGCATAGACAATCTCCAGAGAGTCTTCATCTGTAGAAACGCCTGCATGTCACAGCTGGTCATCTTCGATCTCGTCTTCGACCGAGAAGACCAAGACCTGCATGATCGAGGTTTCTGGGTACGGACCGGATCCTCTAGATCCATCTGATCCATCGATAAAAGGGCTTCATCTTCCGGAATCGAATGTATCGGCATTTTCGGATATGAGCCCTCACTAAGGGAAAATTCATGTGGTGAAGCTGATGTGGGCGGCGTTGCCGATATTGCTTATGTCCATGTGGTGGTGATGACGGTGAGAATAGCCCCGCAAGGTTACACTGTCAGAGACTGGGGTATAGTGTCGTGAAACGCCAAGAAAGAACATGAAGCTTGATTGTCATAGCCTTTGCCGATCGAACAGGGTAGCCTTTGTATTATTTGTTTGCCTGAAGGGAGGGTTGGTATCGTGGGTTGTGAGTGGTTGTTAATGCGGGTGCCTAGTTGAATCCGCCAGGGGGCCAAGTTGGGCTCGGAACTACAACCACAGACTCGGAACTAGAACACGAATCCAGAAAAGCGAGAAAGGTTTTAGCCTGGGGTCTTTGACCATTTATCATTTTGGCAATGCTCGCCAAAATTGTACTGCTTTGGAGGGGGGTTTGATTTACCGCCACAGGGTCCACTTACTAGCGCAAGGCTGAAGCTGAAGGTGAGATAGACTTACCACTTTAGGAATAAGCATAAGATTCGAAAATAAGATTGGGTGAGCTTACGGCTAACAAATCCCCTTTTGAGAAGCGGAAAAGGAGTAGAAAGAGGAACTACATATTCGAGGCCGGGGTGCCTTGAAGCTTCAAATTCTGTTTCATTAGCTTCTCGCCGTCAAAAATAGCTGGCAAAACGGGAGAAAAAGAAACAGAAGGCGAAATTCTGTTGCCTCATGCAACCTCAGAATTCCCCCGCATCAAATCCTTCAAGTTGTGCTTAAAATAGTGCATTTGGGCTCCGTATCAAATTCATTCTCTCGAACATGCTTCTAGACAGAAAGTGACGCAATTCTTCGTTGCTATGCCGTGTGAACATTTGCCAGTGTACGACATGAATCTATTTTTCGATTTCTTTTTCAGGAGGCCTCAAACTAGAGTATAGGGAGCCGCACTTTGAGTGTGCTCAACCTTGAAGTTGTATGTTATTTTAGATTGAATAAAACCATGACATGCACTTGACTAGAATGTCGAGTAATATTTTTCTCAGGTACAACCAGAGTCGGCAAAATTGCATTTTAGATCAAAAGCAACCATATCCGCAATGCTAACCTTAGAAGGAATCCAGCCCGATGTAAGTTTCTATGCTGCCTCAGAATCCTTCGATCCTTCTATGTATGTTAACAAAAGCCCCACGTTCATGCGCCGCGTACCCACCCTTTATATGATTGGGCCATTCAATCCACGAACCCACCAGAAGGAAACCAACAAGCCGATCTTTGCGGGGGTGTTGCATTTTCACTTCAACAGCCTGTCCTGAGAATCAATGCGAGCATGGCAACAGCACGTTCCTACGGGACCCTCGGGGCCAATTACAACGAGAAACTCGTTTGGATCAAGCATGCCGAGCTGAGACGCGTCAACGCCAAGTGGATCCGCGGCTTCATCGACATGCATCTGATTGATAGCCACCACCCAGACCAAGACCCCAACATCAAAGCTCTATTTCGGGCAATAGATGCGGGCTTCAATACTATTCTGAGCCTGAAATGGAACTACACGAATCTTGATTTCCCCGCTCCAGGCAGCGCAGAATTAGCTGCTGAATTGAAAGTTTTGGCTCAGCTGCTCCCTCTCGTCCTGGGCAAAGTCAATATTCTAGTCATCGGAAACGAACCATTCATTGAGGCAAAGTTGGGCCAGGAAGATGAGCGACTTAACAACTTTTACGAAACAATGGCGCGGAATGTCATTGAATTCCGCCAAAAACATGACTATGCAATAATGACACGCTTGTATATGGGAGCACTCAACAGACTAGACCTCCCATTCAAACGCACTCCGGCAATCGAACGATTCCTGCACTTTATTGCTGTCACCCCAGAGCTCGATGGCGTTGATATACACCCACACATGATGACATTCGCCGGCCACCAAAGCATGCTAGAATATTGTCTAGCCCGCCTCCGCCCCGAACAAACATTCCTCGCAACAGAATTCACAATGGTCTGGCACTGGAAGAAACACATGAACGACACAGTCTCTTCAAAATTCTGCGCCAAGTACGGATTCACGCCCTCGACGAAGAATTACGAGATTATCAGCGCCGCCATGCAGAACCCATGGCCCCTTGAACAGTGGCAGGAGTATCTATCCAACGAGTGGTGGTATATGCAGTTTCGAGGCTTTATTTCCGATGCTATGAAACTGTATCGCTCGACTGGTCGGCTTACTGTGGCTACTTATTCGTTTTGTCCCATGCGGATGCGCAAGGCTCCGCTTAGACAGGATGATACGCCTTGGATGTTAAATGGAGTGTATGCGCCCTCGACTGTGCGGCTCGCAGAAGATGGATCGAGATATGAGAATTTTCCATGGGCGGAGGAATTCCGTCAGGTGCAGGTTGGAGGGTAGGTGCCTTATATGATTATTTTCGTCTCTCCTTGCCTCGAGCCGACGGGGATTCCTTCCATTACCGGAACTTTGCGAGGGAGACCAAATGAATATGGGAAAAAGATGGAATTAAAATAGAGATAACATGCATTGGATATTTAGAAGATTGTACATATTCTTTTCATCACCACCACCTCGACGAAGAACCATCTACTCCGACTTAGGCGGCCACTTGACCCGACGCTCAGCACGCACGTACAAATTATTAGGCCGAATCAGCTGGAACATAGGATCATACTCGATAGTTCCGAACTGTTCCTGGGTAAACTTATACCGATACAACAGCTTCGGCAAAAAGACCTTGACCTCCTGCAGAGCAAAGTTAAAACCAATGCACATCCGCGGTCCCGCAGCAAAGGGGATATAAGCCGCCTTGTGGCGATTCTTCACGGCCTCCGTATCCCAGCGATCAGGATCAAAGCGCGCGGGATTGTCCCAGACAGCGGGGTTATTGTGGACGTGGTGTAGGGCTGGAATCACGATTGACTCTGCGGGAAGCTTGTAGCCACCGGGCAGGATCATGTCGACCTTTGCGGTGCGGCCTGGTTGGTAGGAGGGGTTGTGACGGCGTTGGGTCTCTTTGATGAAGTGGTCCATGAAGGTGAGTTTGTCGGTGAGGTCTGCTGTTATTTGGGTATCGGCGTCGATGTCGTTGTCGATCAGTTCTTGTAAGAGACGCTCTTGCATTCCTTCGTAGTTTACTACGGAGTAGATGAGCCATGAGAGGAGGGAGGAGGTTGTTGTGAAGCCGGCGCCTGTTGCTACAACGAGGGCGGACATGAGACTTGTTTTTGGGAGCTTTTCACCCTTGTTGTCTGTGGCACGGATGGCGTAGTCTGAAGAGAAATGATTAGTTTCGAAATTCAATGAGAATTAAACTTGGAGGATTGAGTGAATATACTTACCAACCATGTTGGTTGCTTTCAAAGCAGCATCTTGAAGAGGGAGATCCTCAACACCACCGCGGGAGGCATTTTGAATCGACTCATCAACCATCTCGATAATACGCCATCTGGCATCACGTAGCTTCTTGGGGTCTCCAAAGGGCATCTTCGCATACCAGTTACCCCACGCAGCAACCTTCTTGTTTAAAGTTAATGATTCTGCAATGCGGTAGACCAGCTCATGGGGTGGGGCGTTAGGAGAAGTGAAATGCTTGAAATCGATGCCCAGGACAAGCTTTCCAACAGCCTGAGATCCCAGCTTCAGCATATACTGATAAACATTCCAAGCCTCGCCTTGCTCATCCAGCTCGTCAAAAACGCTAAACGCGTCCTCGACGGTCTCCTGCATGGTCGGTGCGTAGTGACGGACAGCCTTGGGGCCCAGCGCCGGGGGAAGGAACTTGTGCGCAGCGCGCCATTCTGGCGTATCAGTGTCACCGAGGAATACACCAGCCTCTTGGTTCTTGATTGGATAGAGAGGGTGAGATTCGTTGATTTTCTTGGTAAAGAAGTCGGATTCAGAAAAGGCGATGGCAGATAATTGGGGGTCGTTGGTGTGGTATATCGTGCGGCCCATGTTGGTTGTTTGGAAGATTGGGCCATACTGGTCGAAGAGGCGTTGATGGTTTCCCAAATGGTCAGGGTAGATTTCAAAGAAATTGCCCACGAAGGGGAGACCCTTTGGTCCTGGGATCTCGCGGACTGGCTCGCCGTCGATGCTGATGGCGATGGGCTCCTCGTTCGCGAGGACCTCGGTCACAGTGGTGAGTGTTGAGTCTTGGGCTTGGAATCCGATGCCTGTAGAAGGATGTTAGTGGGCATTTCGGGTATTCCTGGGAGTAAACGGAAAAAACGTACCATTAGGCTCAACAATGGCAAATTGACCTGCAATCAAGTGTTGCAGTCCTTGAAAATCTAATGTCGATTCCAGCTCGACATACTGAGACGAGGAGCTAGGCTCGCCTAGAAGATGGAAAGATTTTCCAGGCATGTTCAAGTTGATCTTTCCAATAAATTGAAGTAGAGACTAATAGTTTGAACCAGAAGATCAATTAAATCTACGTACGGAGACACCCGATTTATATCGAAATTGCATCACCCACCAGACTCGGGCCAAACATGTTGACTCCGATGACTCCACCGGCCTACGTCTTATCGCGAAGAGATTTCTAACGCATAATTTGCGACATTTTCATAAAGGTAGCTCGAGCCTTAGAGTTTGGATTGGAAATCCTGCTAGCCTCGTTGCCTGCCTCGGCAGTTTCAGTATTTTCGACTGACTCCACTATCGAATGGAGTGACGATCGGCGCTGTCATTAACGAGATTAGGAAGTTCGGCCTACCAACGCAGGGTTTTTTTTGACGCCAAAGACGTTTGGAAAACCTATTGGCGATCAATATTAGATGTAAAACTTGTATTTGATTATTCACCAAAACATACCAGTATCTTTAGAGGTACTATCTGATCAACTATGCTCTTTATACTAGTAGAAGCTTTCAAGCTCTTAAAAAGGGAAAAAGCCATCCACGCCTCGCCCCACTCTATCCAAGGTTATCTCGGCATCAACCCACTGGACTGAATCAAATACCTTCCCGCTTTCCCCCAACGGGAACCGATGGGTCTGTTCTTCGGGTTCGCGGTGAAATCGGCATCGGTACGCCGTGCCGTTTGCGGGCGCTGTCCGAGCCGTGTAGTCTAGAATTTTGAGGCTTTTTTGTCCCGAGGTACAAACGATAAACGGAAAAAACGGCTCCAAAGATTTATGCAAAGATAATTTTAATTGGAGAGTTTCGGTTGGCCGAGTATTTGATTGTAGTACATAGGTCTGTCGAGTTGCTGTTCCACTTTAATACCTCGACTCATACTGTGCTTTCTTTCGATTACTGTCTTAAATTCTCCTTCTCACAAACGAGATGGCTGCTTCAGATATTAAGGAGCCCAAGGCTCAATGGCAGGCGGAAGTCGAGTTGCCAGAGTACACATTAAAGGATGTTGCGGCGCATAATACTAAGAAAGATACATGGATCGTTATCCACGGACAAGGTTTGATTGAACTTATCCATTTTGATCGGAGCTCTACTGACTATTTCCAGTTTTCGATATCACAGAGTACTGTCAAGATCATCCCGGTGGTGCAGAGGTACTTTTTGAAGTCGGCGGCAAAGATGCTACTGCAGAGTATGAAGATGTTGGTCACTCTGAAGATGCGCGCGAAATCATGCAACCCTACCTGGTCGGTACCCTGAAGGATGCTCAACAATTCGTGCGGCCTAAGGCTGTTCGCGTTGTCTCTCAAAAAGCCCCAGAGGAGAAGAAGTCGTCGTCTATTTCATTACGGACCATCGCAGTTGCAAGTGGAGCTTTGGCAATCATTCCAGCGCTCTTTTTCTGCAAGCCGGGAGCTGTGCACCTCCCTCATGTTTCGCACCTACTTCCCAGCCAAGTAAAGGGCCTTCGTCTGCCGAGAGGCGGCTTCGTGAATGGATTCCTGGCTGCAAGTGTGATCTGTGGCTCCATCGGTGTCATGGTGGCTAAACAAGCTAGCCGATTCACCAAGATCGAGTCTGGCTTCATGCGATACCCACCGCGCATCAAGGCAAAGAAGGTGATTCGCGTTGATCCTCACTTGACACGCGGGTTCCTCGAGCCGCAACAATACCAGCGTCTGCCCCTTGTGCAGAAGGACCAGCTATCATCCAACGTCTACCGCTTTGTCTTTGCTCTGCCCAACGAGAAGGGCGTTTTGGGCTTGCCTATTGGCCAGCACGTCGCGATCAGAGCCGAAGTGGATGGCAAGACAGTGACTCGCTCGTACACTCCTACCTCCAACAACCTTGACCGTGGCCGTCTCGAGCTCGTCGTCAAATGCTACCCCGACGGTCTTCTCAGCGGCAAATACCTCGCCGGCCTCTCGATCGGCGATGAAGTCGAGTTCCGCGGCCCCAAGGGCGCAATGAAGTATACCAAAGACCTTTGCAACAATATCGGCATGGTGGCTGGTGGCACTGGAATTACACCCATGTTCCAGCTGATCCGGGCGATTTGCGAGAACGACACCGACACGACGGAGGTCAGTTTGGTTTACGCGAACCGCTCCGAGGCCGATATCCTTCTTCGCGAGGAATTGGAGACTTTCGCGCGTCGCTATCCTAAGAACTTCAAGCTGTGGTACATGCTTGATGCGCCACCCGAGCAATGGGCGTACGGGAGTGGATATGTGGATCAGGCTGTTCTGGCAGAGCGATTGCCCGCGGCTTCGCCTGATACGAAAATCATGCTATGTGGACCCCCGGGGATGGTGAGTGCGACCAAGAAGAATTTGGCTGCGCTGGGTTTCCAGAAGCCTGGTTCGGTGACGAAGATGAGCGATGAAGTTTTTTGTTTCTAGATTGAGGCTGGATTAGGGAAGAGCCGAGGTTTTTTTTTTCTGCTTGGGCAAGTGGGTTTGTTCTAGAAATGCATTGAATGGTGTTCCTTGTTTTGATTTATTTTAGTGGAGCTCTCTAGCTCGGTAGACAAATCAGAGTCTTTGCTTACCATCAATTTCGGGATCCCCCCTGAAACCCCGATTCGGCCCGATCTCAACAAAATTTGACAACAGCCTCAGGAGAAAGCAATAGGGAATAAAGTGGAATGAATGCCGGGCCTTAGAAAGTCTGTTGGCTGAGAGCCCCACTTGAATGATAGCTTTATGCAAACGATTGTCTTAGTGGAGCTGAATAGCTGGGCCGAGGTAAAAAATATAATTATTTCTACAACAGTGAGTGCATGTCTCCACTGGGCACCTCAGTTGTGGACCTAAGAGATATTGTCTGCACTATGCACGCTCATTGTGTATTATTTACTGTGTGTCCGCCTGGGGGAAAAGTAGAGTTTTGTGTCAACTAGATCAGCAAAGGTTCAAAGAAATGACATAGAAAAGGGAGATTTGCCAAATCGAGGGTATCCCCGGAACTCCGTCACTTTAGAGCAGGAGCAAATGAATTGCATACGAGTTTAGAAATCCTGCATTTATTAAAAAGCTGCATCCTGGTTAAGCTCCAGGGCTCTCAATATTACTAATACGGCTCGATCTAAACGGGCCAACAAACATACTAATGGATGAGGTGAGAAAGGGGTAGGGAGTAGTGAGTAGGATAGACAGCCATCTGGTGAGATGGATAATATCTTACGATTTTTCTAGATTACCAGGGCTTGGTATTTGAAGGTCGGAAAGTCCAAGTAATGGATATCCACTGCCAGTGGGCAAACAGCTTCCCCAAAAGGCTGTAGTCTCTATTAATTGATACAAGATCTCTTCTTTATACTCATGTTATGGCGAAAAGCTTCCTCATACAAACTCAACGTCCCAAGTCTGCGCGTCCTCAGGAATCGCAGTCGATTCATTCCCTTCGCAAATGATCTCAGCAGCTCGGAGCTCCGGTGGCAGTAGAAATCCACCCTTGATACTCCCCCAAGCAATATCGCCACTGCTGACACCTGGTCCGAGGCTCGAAATGTTGAGGACATATGTGTATTTCAAAATGCTTGACTAGTACGGCACGGCAGACTGGATCTTTCGGCTATTCCAGACACAAGACTGATCCTGACAAGCCTTCCATCTCGGTTCCATCGTGCATCGCGCGTCAAAGTAGGACAGCGGGCTGTGTGCGAGACTTGCGATTCCATAGATACTCGACGCCTTCGACGACGACTTTCTGCATTGTGCCGAAGAGGTCTCGTCGAATCTCGGCCTCTTGTTCTTGTTCTTCCTTATCCCTGCCATCTGACTTACTGGGGAGAGTATTGAGTACCATGGCGAAAGCAGAGTGGCCATCTAGCGCATCGCGATATTCGCCCAGCCGACTATTCTGGGGGCCCGTGGGGGATTCAAGACTCGAGGTAGTTGATCTCCAGTCACGATGGAAGTGTCATGGTTGATGGTTTGAGGGGAAAGTTGAGGAGGGAACTACATGGTGGTCGAAGGTGGTTGAGATATTTCCAACTTTCTACTTGCCGAGTCAACTTTGTTTGCTCAACCACCCAACGACCAATTGCATCACCACCTGGGCAGACAGGTGAGTTTACCTCCTTTGGTTCTTCCACTAACCAGACACTTTTCCCCAGTGGAGATGTCACTCTCGGCCCCCTCTTGTAATATCCTTTGAATTTCATCACAGTGGATTTCGACAAAACCACCCTAGTTTTGGCTCAGCAGCTGGCTTCTTTACGTGCAATATTCTCCTGTAGTGTCTCAATGTCAACAAAAGCATGAGTTGGCACAGTGATACCCTCCGAGTCATCGAGAAACTTCAGCTTGAGGCCCAAAGGCGTGGCCGAGCCATTCTGCGCATCTGCGACGGCATTTCGACTCTCGGGGACCGTCTCGGTGGGATAATGAATCGCGACATCATGTCCCAAGCGCAGCAGACCGAACGAACGAACAGACCCTTCTAGCCAAGATGCATCGATATCCTTCCGATTACGAAATAACACGATGAGAAAGCCCGAAATGAGCACGCGTGCTTCAATCGCAGCAGGAAAGAACCGGCGCAGCAACTCCAGCTCCGACGCTGGTAAAAACCGCCGCGGATTGACACATCGGTGCAGGGGATCTTTACGAGTCCCACTCGATGCGTGCGACAGTTCGGGAAGCAGAAACTCGGGGTGGATGTGGATCGCGCGACCGGCCGCGTGAGTGTCATATATGGGGGACATTGGGTCCAACGCTCACCACATATATTTGGTTGCTCTTACCCTTGGTGGCCTGGTATACAAACGCACATGCTGCGAGCGAGCGATGATGCGTGCGCAACAGGCGTTCATTATCGGGATCGACGTGAGTCTCGCGAAGACCTCTGGCAGCGGCGACATCTCGTGGACCCAACTTGTCTGAATATGTTCCTAGAGAATTTTGGGACGAAACGTCAATACGCTACGATTACCTTGCCTCCAAATCTCCCCTTACTCCCCTGTAGCTATCACTGGGCAGAGCAGGGTACGGTAGGGGAGGGTGACTGGCTACCAGGTTGAACAATCGAGGCAGGGAAGACCCGGTTTGAAGCTATCCACACAGTCGGCGGGGATCGGCGGATAAGGGTACGCATTGGTCATGATCGAGATGATCTTGAGATTCTTTGCGATCCCTGCAGGATTGGATTGCGCACGGTATGGCCCTGAAGGAGGCTGGGGCTGGGACCCCCCCTGAAGGCCCTCTTGTGGGCCATCAAGATGATGTCAAGCCCCATCAACCACAGACCCGCTATGACAGCCACCAAGTTGATGAGTCCGTGCCAATCAAGACGGCTGAAGATGCTGGATTACTCACGTCAGAGCTTCCAGGTACTTATTCGTTGAGGAGTTGCTCATTCCGATTTGCTTCCCGGTCTGCCACTCTGCGTAACAACAAAAAAACGCTAACCAGCATGACGCAGGGAGCAAGACGAGCGGTCAAGCTACGTGGAGCCGATGCAGAGTTTGTCTGCATCACACGCTGACAATTGGGATAAACCCCATTGCTTCCCGGTGGTTGCACTACGGGCTGTAGTGCGCTGGGTCTCCGCCAGATTTGCTCCAGAAAGCCTGATGAATTGCCAATCCCAGTGCGATCAGCGACCGCCAATCTGCGCTATTACATCGCGATCGTGCCGATCTTGTCAGCTAGTCCAAAATTGTCGTGAACGATGGAGTCTCGACAGGCGCCATCCCCGCGGGCGTCCAATGACGGCCACCCGTGAGATCTGTCGATCGGAGTCCCAGCTGGAGATTGGTGTGAAAGCTGAGGACTCTGTTTGGCTTTAGAACAGGTTCCCCCGCCCCTCCCGTGCAGAGCTCTCGATTTTCTTGCATTTTCTTCGCTTTCCTGTTGTGTTTTAACTGTATACTATTGTGATATCCAACTACCCGTCATGTCGACCGAGATTCCTGGACCCCCCCGGTGTGCCGCTGCTGGGTAATATCTTTGATGTCAACCCTAACGAGACCTGGAACTCGCTGATCAAGCTGTCCAAGCAATATGGTGAGTGACTGAGAGAGCGCGGAGCTCTACCCTTAGCAATCGAGCTTACCTAGGGTGGTCCAAAGCTAACCAATCTATCCCATCCATAGGCCCCATCTTCAAGATCAATGCCCTCGGCCACCAAATCGTTTTCGTCGGTAGCGTCGCTCTTCTCGAGGAAATTTGCGACCAGAAGCGCTTCCGCAAGTGCGTGACCGGTCCTGTCGTCGCTATTCGGGATGCGGTGCATGACAGTCTGTTTACTGCCTACGATGAAGAGTCGAGCTGGGGAATCGCCCATCGCATCATGGCGCCCTACGTCACCCAACAAGCCACAGACCAGGTTTACAAGGATATGATGGAGGTTGTTCCAGACCTGACCAAGAAGTGGTCTTCCAGCCAGAAGCAGAAGGTCCTCGCATCTCGGGATCTGGATGCGATCCTGGTGGCATCTTGCAACAAATGCTTCTTCAACCAGCGCTACTATGCCATGGATAAGGACGCAAAGAAGACCCTCGGTATGGTTGATGCCTTCGAGGGCGCTACTATGGAGGCGATGAAGCGTCCCACTCGCCCCAAGCTCCTCAACCTCCTCTACCAGAGCAAGTACTCCGGCCAGATCAAGCACATGCGCTCATACTGCGCGGAGATCATGAAGAGCCGCCACGATAACCCCGACCAGGTCCGCAAGGATTTGCTGGATGCCATGCTCAACAACACTGATCCCGAATCCGGCGAGAAGCTCAAGGACTCCCAGGTGATCGACGAGATCATCTCCATGTACATCGGTGCCGCAACCGCCGCCAACCTCCTCTCCTACGCACTGTACTACTTGATCAAGAACCCCGAGGCCAACAAGAAGGCCTGCGAGGAGATCGACAGCATTGTCGGTGACAGCAGCGAAATCCAACTCGACCAACTAAAGCAGCTCCACTACGTCGAGGCCTGTCTGCGCGAATCAATCCGTCTATCCGCTACCGCACCCGGTTTCAACATCGAGCCCATCCCTTCAGAAAGCAAGGCTCCCATCATGCTCGCCGGCGGCGAGTACCAAATCCCGCACAACCAGCCTATGATTGCGATCCTGAACGCTGTCAACCGCGACCCGGCTGTCTTTGGCGAGGATGCAGAGGAGTTCAAGCCCGAGCGCGTTCTCGGCGAGAAGTGGGATAACCTCCCCGCGGCTGCGAAGAAGGGATTCGGTAACGGAAAGCGTGAATGCTACGGCAAGACCTGGGCCTGGCAGTGGTCTTTCTTCACTCTGGCTAGCATTATCAAGGAGTGCTCGTTTGAGTTTGCGGATAAGAACTACAAGTTGACTTCGAATGGTGCTTTCAGTGTCAAGCCCTTGGAGTTTAACCTGCTTATGAGCCCCCGCAAGAAGTAAGGCGGAGGCCCCGGCTGATGATGGATGATGGATGTTTATACCAAATGATCTTTGCTTTGAGGATTTTGCGAGATTGCAGACCTGTAGGTCTCTTCGGGTTCCCAGGGTTAGTTAGCGATTCATGAATGTCGGTAATGAAATATGTCTATAGTAAATTGTTATACGAATGTCTCGAGACCGACCCACTTAACTTTGTTCTGATAGTTTCTACGTAGTCACACAGTGACTATTTGTGTGCGTATGGGTGCCAGGTGCCTGATTGTCGGATCACAACAGGTAGGTTTTTTTTTACCAATCGATCACTGTCTCACTCGTTCCACCTGGCCAGTGCCACGTTCAAAAGTTGTAATTTTAAAGCACCAAAGCGGTCAAAAAACTACAGAGTAGTTTTACTCCGTACTGAGTAGTGGAATAATCCTATATCAAATATCCGATCTAAAGCTTCACATATACAGACACGTCCAATCAAAATTTGAATGCTCCCGGGGATTGAAGTCCAGACTCTTCTAGTCGGTGCTTGATTCTGATATGACGCTGTATATATCCTGTTGCAAAGGCAATCATGCCCTTGTTGCAGAATGTTCACACAATTCACAAGGACAGTACTCATAAATCCACTAGACGATGAATCCTTTTTCGCTTCAGGTGTTTGTGTATCATCCCACCCATTCATGGGACACCTTATGGGACGTGTATTTGTTTCGATGTGCTTGTTTTTTCCGTGGTCAAGAGGGTTTCAAGAAGGAACAGATTTAATTTTAAGAGAGTGAAATATACTTGAGCAGCCTAGCACTCGAAAATTCTGTGCAATGTTCACATTGGAGCGAAGATGGATCGGCTGTCGGGAATGAAGACACCTGAGTGTCCGATACGTGTAACCACGCAGGATCGACAAGACCAGATTTCAAAAGATTAACTTGTTGTTTGAGAAGATTGGAATTTCGATCGGTGGCTTTGAGTGCACTTTCGGATATGTGTTCTCGCGGTGGGAAAGATTAGGACGAGTCTCAGTCTATTAAACCCCAGTATGCCCTGACCAGATGACCAGAAGACGGATACAGCCGTAAATTCCAGCCTTATTTCGTTGCCACAGCCAGTTCCGATTCATGGACCCTCACGAGTGCATCCAGTTCCGATGTAAGGCGCAGCTAATATTTCCACCACAAGCGGTTAAACCCCTCAAGGTTTATGGATCCTTCCGACCCCATTGTTCATGCTTCCACCCCCCGACTGGCAATTTTTATCCATCGCATGTTTCTCTCAAGTCGCGGGGAACCATCAACCAAGGCTGCGATGCGAATAGTAATGCACTTACCGCGTGAAAGTATATCGCTGCTGCGGTCCGTAGCGAGTGACTCCGCGTTTTCATCATTCCCATAGGTTCCATGAAAGTGGTTATTATCAAGCAAACCACAGACATCTTCAAGGATTGCAAGGCCGTCGCTAAGGACGTCTGCGATATTCCCCCAATTTGCATCATAGGTCTGTAGATACCAGGATGTCGTTCTCACGCTCGTGTTCAAGCGCCTGAATAAAGGAATTAGATGGGCTGCAATCTTCGTTGCTTGGTCGTCTTTGACGTCTCGATTTTCAAGTATGTGTACAAAATAGTCTTCGTGCCAGCTTAAGAGTTTGTAGTAGGCATTCTTATCGAGAGTCGCGGCCGGAAGTTGGTGACGTGGACGGAGACAGAGAACGATAAGGCTTTGGAGAAGGATTTCGACCCATCGCGTATTCCGCGGGCTCTCGCTGAATGGCATCAGTCTCAAGTGCCCATAAGGATCACTACAGCCTGTAGGGGCGGGGACCAGTTTGGGGTTCTTCGCGTGTAACTTGTAACAGGATTCAGCGATAGAATTGAGGAGCTGCGTGCGCAAGATGATATCACCCGAGTTGTAATTAACTGAGTGGCTTGGATGCATCGCATAGACCCACTCGGCGTGTTTCTTAAATTCATCCGAGAACTGGGCCCCACGTTCCAATAGTGTACTTTTGGGTTCCTTCGGTATTATAAGCTGATGTTACCATCCGCACTAACTATGCTGCAATGCTCACCTTACCCATGCATAAGATAACGTCTGGCTTCTTCGCCTCAATCGCGTTTATGACCAAATAGTATAACTTCTCACGCTCGCGGTCTGTAAGGCGACTGTTTTGCGACAGGCATATGAACGGTCTCAGATCAAGGAGCGAAACACAGTGCAATATGCTCAATGTGCCATTTGAAATGACTCGAAGTCCCTCATCCAACGCGCTTAGTGATGGACAATTTGATATGACAACGTGGGACCCGTCATGCCAGCGATGTCCGTGGAGCGGCTCCAGTAGAATTACCAGCAAGCCGCCACTGGTAAAAGGACCAGCGAAGGATTTCGTAACATCGATTTCGGTACCGGAAAGCGGTTCTATGCGAATTTGATGGATATAGGAGACAATGTCGTCGAAAGCCTCGGCATAGGCATGAAGAGCAGGGCAGGCTATTTCAAGTTCAGACGCTCCAGCAGTGACTTGCTCCATGGTGGTTGGAAATGTAATTAGGTTGGAGAGGACACACACCTGGAGCTTTTTCTACAATAATTGTAATCTGCTTATTTGGAATTCGAATTGATTATACCAATAGTAATGAATCATACTTTAAGGGCTGGACGACGTATGATTGGTCGTTGGGTGACGAATCAAAATAGCGAGCGTCATTTGAAGACAGGGTAATTATGGCTATTCCCCGGGCACCATGATAAAAAAGACTTGGCACGGGGGGTGGGGGACGAGTTGATACGTTACTTCCCCCCCCTTAGTACCCAAAATCTTGATATTTCTTGATCGGATCTTTTGGATCATTTTATCCGATAGCTAGATCTATGTAAGTGATCTATAATATCCTTGGATAATCATGTGGAAGGCCCTTACCCTAAAGGGCTGGGTCAAGACTGGAGCAAGGCCGTCGTCATCAACCAGTGGCCAAGAATCATCAGATCTTGGTACACTAAAAACTGCTGATAGTATGAAGCGGTTAGAACAGCGGCGAAATTATAATATCAATTCGTATGCAGCAATTACCCTCTTTTCGTCTGCTTAAAAAATAGCAAATGCTGCGACCGAATTCGCCCCATCTCGTCGATCAGCTCGAACAGAATATCGGGAACTCAATTTGCCTACTGAAGATTTGATACGCTCGCGATAATCGCTCACAAATGGTCTCCAAATTGACCTGGATAGTCCACTCTAGCCCTGTTGAACGCATGAAGCGAATTTTTGAGGACGTGATGATTTGAAGGCTCTCTTGTGCTTGTGGCCATATTTCAAGCGGGAGGTCTTGCCGGAGTTGAAGAGGGTTTGTAGGAAGAAGAGCTATTTCATCAAGAATTAGTATGACTTTCTGTATCATCCAATCAAATGACCATATTTAAATTTATTAATCAACTTCGAAGTCGTACCCTTTGGCGGTCTAAATTGGATTGAAAGTAGGTAGTTGGGTGATCAGATATCGTTTGGGCGGACCGTATCAACTGGGTGATAGACGCTCGCGAACTGTAAAATATTTTGTAAGCGGCCAGTTAGGTTGAAATACCCCCTGGATATTTCTGTGTCTATGGGGATTCCCTTTTATACAAAGAAACAACTTACTGCGTGTGGTCTCTTAATAGGTACTTATCTATTGTGTTCGGTCGAGTCACGGGCGGGTTCCCACACAAGTCGCTATTCCTAACAGCCCGGGGAGATCACGTCCATGATCGTTGGGTGGCTGAACACTGTAAGTATCTCTGCTCTTACCATACCCAGATAGGCACAATGCATGAAGAGAAATATTACCTTATAAGGAAATAATGGGCACATGATGGGCGGGTTCACAACTGTCGCAGCACCTATTGGCTGCAAAATTGGCTGGTTGTATGCACTACCTGCAGCGGGGATACGTGGTCCACTCAAAGCTCTGTTACCCATACACAGCTGGGCGTTTCCTGCGCGCTGTTGCCCCGTGACCACGCGCCTTTTTCGTGTATAGCAAATATAGTGCACGCCGCGTCCTGTTGGCTTAGACGTGGCAGTGTTCCTTTCCAGTTTGTCATTTTGCCCATATTTTACATATATATGCCTTGTATCCTTTGTGCGGGTCAGCAAGTTCTCTTTCTCAGTTATCTCCGCAGGACTTTCTGTGCGGCATACATCCATCTTTGTTTGAGTTAATAGAACATTTTCTCACTCTTTCTATCGATATTCAAGGATGCCTCGGCGAGCTGAACGATTTCATCGCTACTATCGCTGTGAAGATGATGAATCACGAGCACGCTTTGAGAATACGCAAGGGATAGTAGCAGAGTCGCAGACATGGGTCCCTATGAATCCTCGAACCGAGAGAGACGAGATGATCATCAGGGAGTCGTTGTTAAGGCATCTGGACTGGAAGTGCTGCTTTCCGTCGCCATTCATTTCAACTTCGAGGAACAAAGAGTGGGTTTACAATGAAGCCCGGCGGCGAGTAGCGGCGGGACATACCAATGTTCGTGTGTACCAAATTTCGATTCCATACCAATATCATGACGGACGACGACGCAGACGCAAAGCTACCACGGCATTTCGCAAGAGCGTGATGGTATGGTTGAATCTGGCTAACGAAGCGATTCCACCGTATGCCAACTATGCCTCTACGGGAGAAGAATACTTATTTCTCCATTGCATTCCGGAAAAATTCATTCAGGAATTGGAGCAGGTGTGCCAAGGGATGCCTTGAAAATAAAGATATGGTTATCATGCATTGATATGGTCTTTATAATGTTTTGCTTTTTGTCAAAGGTGAACGAGAAGGTGTATGGCAATGAGATTCGGGTTAAACAGATTTATTGAACTAGGTTACAATTCGTTTGTGGCACAATCACGTCCTTGATTAATTTCACCTATGAGGGGACCCCCTTCGGTCACAAGTATTAGTTCACCGTATCTGTAACGTCAACGGGTATCGCCTGAGACATATTCAACAGAAGAGATCACAGCAGTACTTGCGACTGGTGCGAACGCACAGCGATTGCTCCCTGATTGGAGAGCATTGTGACTTGGAAACAGTGAGTAGACAGAGTAGTCGCCATTAGATTGACGGAGAACGAGGTTTACGAGGCAAAGGCTGCCACTCAAGCACCACCTTCCAAAGTTGAAAACGGCTGAGGTAACCCTTATTCCTTAGTAGCAAGTCTTTACGTTCAAGTTCAAGTTCCAAGTTATTTCAGAAAGCACCTCTCTACCTAGATGAATAGCAATATTAGCACCGTGCCACTGATTCTCATTCAAATACTCCAGTGCCATTTCATTCCCAGCCTTTGAAAATAACCGAACAAAGCCTTCTTCGGAACGTAACCGGCATATTGTCTCTGCCAAGCCGCCGCAAATGAGCCCTCAATTGGACCCAAATCCCCGAGTCCGATTATTTCAAGCGCACATGGAGTCAACAGTGCCAGAATACCCAATGCAGTGAGTGTAGCATCAACAAGATGCTCAGTTGCAAAGTCAGCAGCAGCATCTCTGATTTGGGCGGCGGTATCAGCCGCAACTTGCGCCATCTCCGCACCGGTTCTGATTGCGTTCTCTAGACCGCGAAGAATAGCCCCTTGGCGATGGCTTCGGACCAGCAATTGGTGGCGATTTCCTTGATCTGCTTCTCGTTAAGCAGAGTACGATTCCTGGCGTTCAGGATTCCGGTAACAATAGATTCAGCGGACCGGGAGGAAGTAGAAGGAGTTGGCTTCTTCTCCAATCTGCCAAAGCCCCAATCAAGAATAGAGTGGAAGAGGCCCATCTTGCTTTTGTAGACGTAAACTTGGCTTGCAATCAATGAGTCGGTCGGCTTGAGAAGATGAAGTTGGAGGAGTTATTCGATTGATCTCAGTTCTGTGAGAATATGATGACTGGGGGAAAGTTGTGATATTGGTTGAGGGTAGATGGTCAATCTATCTACAAACGGTGGACAATTTCGTGCTTGAGGCAACAACAATCACAAGTTCTACGACGACGACTAACTGACACTGCCATATATAAAATACGAAATATGATGTACAATGACAGTTCCACCGGGATTGAAGGAGTTAGCGAAACTGATTTGGAATCCTTTGGAATCGCATTTCCCTGAATCAATTTGAAGGCAACAAGAGAGGTGACCACAGAAGAAATGTGCCCAGTTGTGCGTGGATCTGGATGAGAAATTATCTCAGCTAAAAGTACCTAGATATAGGAGCGTAGGCTAAAAAAGCCTGTGAAATGGGACAAACGCTCTGATATGCATTTCCAAGCCTCAGCAGGGGATGCGGCTGCCAGTGTTTTACTGGGTTTTAAAATTCCTACGCTGCAATTTTGAGTTCAGGCTCGCGCTCATACTAGTGATAATGGAAAAATGGATATTACAAGTTTGTATAAGACTATTGTGTCCAGAGTCCTGAATAAAAACCACCCAGAGGTGAACATTTGAACATAAGGCGTCGACTTAGTGTCTCTATCGTTTGCCGTGCCTATCTATGGCCCAACTAAGGCCCAGTCATCGAAGATCCGACAGAAAGGATCCACACGTGTATCATAGCTATCGAAATCCATGTTGAGAGATGTCGACCAGAAATCGTTGCTCAGCTGTTCGCTTTGTTCAACCGGAGGTATGTCGGCATCCAAGCGGAGGCCCTCATCCACTCGAATATCTGGATTGGCCGTATCTCCGTCCGAAGGCCCGACTGTATCGGGGTGTTCCTCCAGCCCGCCAGACCTGTTCTGGTTCTGCAAGAACTCCAATAGTGAAAACTTGGACGTCGTCTGTCCTTCCTGGTTACTTTGCTGCTTGAGAGATGACCTCCAAGTTTCAGTAAGCGACTGAGAGAAAATTTCGTTGCTTCGTGTCGCGTGGAAATTCATCACAACATCAAGGCTCTCTATAAAGCCATTTATCTCGAGTTGCTAGGATTGCATTTAGTAATGCAGCAAGATATGGCGTGCAAGATTTTGAAGAGAGGGGGGGCATACAATTTCCGCAACAACTTGATAAATCTCGGTCAGCCTCTCCAAGAATTTTGAAAGAATCATCAGATGGTCCCGTAGGAACTATCTGTATCCAAATCCCACAATCTGACGAGTATATTTGCACATTGGTAGGCATAGATACCGAGTGACTGGTCTGTGATCCTGGAAATATCGCACTCGTGCAATGTCTCGGACCAAAATCTGCACATATCGATTGCATATCGTAGGCACCGTTCCCTGCACTCGTCTGCATAGTCGAAGGGAACATCATGCTGAATGAGCTCTGGCACCGACTCACGAATCCCCGGAATCATCATCCTGTATAAGTCGCAGTGACATTGGATCCAGAGGGAATGTAAGGTTATGTAGCCCGTTAGCTCACTCGTGTAGGCTCGGGATAGTAGGTTGCGTTTGTTATTTTCGAGATGGGTGGGTAGGGAGTTGATGAAATCAAGTAGGTTCGTGTCGAGGGCTTGGATACCGCTTTTCGCTGCGTATGGACTTGCTTTGGCAGCGATAATTTGCTTTGTGACCCTATAGAAGTACTCGATCATTAGCTCGCAAACATGCCGATCTGGTTGTGTTAACTCACTCCAGAACTTCGTGTCTTATCTTGACAAGTCTAGACATATGACCCATCAATCCTATCCCTGACTCATAAGTCTCCGAGGGAGAAGCTGGCGTCAAGATTGAAGTCGCGGTGGGAATGTCTAGTTCGAAATTTCTTTCCTCGCATGGTAAATTGAGATGCATTGTGCTCGCGTGGCAAAGGGTGAATTCTGCAAAACCCCCGGCGTAGAATTTGTCCAGCATGAAAATAGACCACATAATGCGACGTCGAACCTCTTTTGAGATGAAAGGCATTGGGTCGGTAGTCTCGCGGTTTAAACGCATTCCGTAGGCGATCCGTGCAGCCATGGATGAAGATGTCCACATACTTGAAATCTTCCGGTCCAGTGAGTACCAGCAAATGAGAAGCAAGAGAATTTGAAGATTCTCTATTTTCATTTCCGCCATCCTCGGCCACATCTGCCCCTCGACCTCCTTCAACCATTCAGACACATACTCATGGCGCGGGTTGCTTCTTTGGAGGAACCGCGAGGCAATTCCGCAGACACAACGAAGTAACAGTGAATCGAGCTTATTGCGATGGAAGTTTCGGAGGAAGGAAGGTTTGTGAACGAAGCTGTACGCCGGGTTGGGGTTGATATATTCGAGGTAGGCGTTGACGTGGGATTCGAGGAAGATTTTGTTTCCTGGTAGGTCCAGACTCATATCCAAGCTCAAATTCAAGTTCGGATTTGCTTTTGCCAAATGCCTGATTGGTCGTGGCTGTCCATTTTGATCTTCAACGAGCTGAGGTATGTCAGGGACATATCCAACTGTTGGTAAGCAGCTATCTGAGGGCATATGTCGCGGAGGAACTTTGGCTGGGTAGAATGGCTGCACTTGTCCCGAGTCTATCACGCATCTTCTTCGTTTGCTTGGTAGATACTGACACTCTAAGCCTCGTTGCTCACAATGGCGACATTTCGGCCAGCCGCCACTACAACGCGATTTTGAGGTGCGACATGATCGACAAGCTTTGAGTCCACGACGCCTTTCCATTCCACCAATCGTGTATTTATTTCGCGAGCTTGGTGCCGTTGTCGTTGCCGTTGCCGTTCCTACAGGGGGGTGTTCATTTGCGCCTTGCGCGGTGTGATTGGAAGTATTGCTTGGTATATCCTGCGAAGCCACAAATGTACAAGCAAAGTTGAGTCTGTTACAATTAGAACAACCTGATGCGTTTCCGTCACAGCGGACCTGAAACAGACGTTGGCAATTGTTAATATTGGAGTGCACCATTGGACATTACCTTCCGCTTTCTACACTGCAAACAAGTTTGCTTCTTCACCGCATCCTCTACCATTTTGTCGCGAGTTATCACCATCATTCCAACAATCCAAGAATATGCCCAAACCCCTCTGCTGAAGGATTATGGCCAGACTGATGAGAACATGGTCCTGATTTATGACGGAATCCCAAGTACCGCTTATTGGCCCCACACAAACGATGTCTCCACAACACATGAGGTTCTTGTCGACACGGTTCCCCGCGTTTTCGCGTCGACTTGACACTAAAAAATCCTACTAGGAGGATAGACGGCTCTCGGTCACCGATAGCCGTACTGTGGCTACGGTAGTCGGTCATTCGCCATATAGACTCCGCTTGAGGAGATGGAGTCACCAGGACCAGCTTCACGAAACGACGATGAAATGTTGCTCTCAAAAGCCAGGGGTCGCCCCGATCTACAATGAGTCAACAAAGCATGCGGCCTTTTGAAATCATCATGTCGGTATTGGCGATTACGAAGCATTTTAATCGAACGTTGGCGTTGTCGTGCACGTTGGTTGCCATCTCCCAGCTGAACTATGGATTCGATAATCAGGCTTTCGCAACGACGCAGTCCATGACTGCTTTCACGAAACAATTCGGTGACTACAACTCCAAAACAGGAAAATATGCCATCCCGGCTTATTATCTGTCGCTGCTGAATAGTCTGAACTATATCGGCTTTGCGTTTGGTGGGTGAATGATATGAACTTCGAGGTAATTGGAAAGAAGCTGACGGATATTCACAGGCTTGTTAGTCGGAAGCTTTCTCAGTCGGCGATATGGGCGTCGCCTTTGCATATTTTCTATGAGCTGCTATGCTCTTGTTACGGCCACAATTACAGTGACCTCTCAGACCAAGGGTCAGATTCTCGCGGCACGAATCTTGAACTGTATGTATGCCTTCGGCCTAATATGATCCTTCGGTATATTTCTAATTAAAATCTAGACGTTTATGTCGGAATGGAGCTATCAGTTGTACCTGTCTACCAGTCGGAAGTTGTACCAGCTCCAGTCCGCGGATTTGTAGTTGGAACCTATCAACTGGCCATCGGCGTGAGTATCAAACATAATGTGAACCGGGAAGCCGAAATTAATTGATCAATAGCTGGGAGGAATTGTTATCAACAGCATTTGCAGAGGAACTAGTACCTTGGAGGGTAACAAATCCTGGAGAATACCATTCGGTCTCTTCTACGTCATCCCTTGCGTGATTCTGTCTTTGGTTTGGTTAATCCCAGAGGTAACTTCCCCCCGAACTAAAATGGAGATGCAATACTAATAGCTATTTCCAAGTCCCCTCGCTGGCTCCTCCTCCAAAATCGCCCTGATGAAGCTGAGAAGTCCCTGAAACGCCTCCGCCAGGGAACGATGACAAACGAAGCAATCGCAGATGAATTGGCCTCGTTGAAGATTGGACTTGCCATCGAGCCGGAACAGGGTCATTTTAAGGAGTTGTTCGACAAGACAAACTTAAAGCGTACCCTGATTGTTATCGCTATTAGCTTCTTCCAGCAAGCCACCGGCCAGGCCTTTTCAAGTCAGTACGGTGCGATATTCGTCAAATCGCTCGGCACAGTCAACCCTTACAACTTCGCAATCATCACAAGCTGTATTACCACGGCAGCATGTCTCATTTCGAACCTCTTGAGTGACAAAATCGGTCGGCGAAAGCTTTTCATCGCAGGTGCAGGCATCCAAGCCGTGGCGCTATTTACAATGGGCGGCCTGGGAGTAGCAAGTCCGGTCACCTTGTCTGAAAGCACCGCGATAGCAGCTATGATGGCCATCTTTGGAGCTGGGTTCGGTCTGGGCTGGGGACCTCTCACATATGTGGTAATCACGGAGCTACCAGCTTTGTCGCTTCGTGATCACTCTCAGCGTGTGTCTTCTTTGACAAACATCGGGATCAATTTCGCGGTGACATTCTCGATACCCTATCTACTAGACGACAGTTATGCAGGTCTGCATTCCAAGGTTGGATTTATCTTTGGAAGTATTGCAGTATGCGCGTGTGTCTTTACGTACCTATGTGTGCCGGACTGCCAAGGAAAATCCCTTGAGGAGGTGGATCGACTTTTCCATGAGGGAGTCCCCGTAAGGAAATTTAAAGACTACCAATTGGCTGCCTTAGATGGAGCTGAAGAGGACGAGAAAGTGAAAGAGATCCGAAGTCAGAGTCAAGCTGTCTAAATTCTGCTGTTGATATTCTTGCTCGATAGTTTACAAGTTCAGCAAGCCGTGGGTGCTGCTCAAGATCTACGAAATATTCGATACTGTATAATTTATGGGGAGTTTTTTTTCCTAATAACTTGTCTTTAGTTTCTTTCTCGTAGGCCCTTTCTAGAACGTTCCATAAAGAGTGATATACCTAAGATTTAGGATTCTTGGTTGAGACACGTACCTAGCATGCATTTATGCGTAAATACATGCTTTGCCCTCTTCTGACAAATTTACTGTGGTGGTACAATTAATTTAATGAAACATTTTATTTTGCTAGTACTAAAATAAAGATGGTAATTTGATGATATTGTGCTAATGTAAACTGGCGATTTTCGATACCGGCATGGTGTACATTGCAACTTCAAACCGTTCTGGTTGCCGATAGAACAGAATCCCATTCTGACTGTGTGGCAGATATTATTATGCCATGGATCCGAATACTTCCATGAAGCGAAGGAAGCCCAGAGCAGAGGTATCTTATTCTGAAAAGATCATTCATTATGCGCGGTCATGAAACGCATCAAGATTGGGTGGATGAAAATCGACTGGGGAATCGAGAATGAACTCTGAAACAGCCATTCGAAACTGTAATACTGGACAAAGCCAAATCTATCGGTCGCTGTGTTAGTCTGATTAACGTCAATAACGAGGGAACCATGCGTGCCCTTTGCAAAGGCCGGTGTCCAGGTTGAGGAAATGCTTCATGCCTGCAGGACTCGATCTTGCCGCATCGAATCGCGTATGCGTGAAGCATGTCGTATGATCATTGTATCATTATATGTTTTGGAAACATCGCTACAGAGATTCCGACAAGCTGCTTGCAGCCACCTATAGGGGTTTGATCTCTTCGACTGCTGTTGTGATGTTTTCAAAGCGAGTTGCTATGACAAATTTCAGAACAGTACTGTAGAGGTAAAAAACCCAATTATCGACCATAACCACGGCGCGCATATCCTCGTAGCCTTGTGGCTTTTGCTGTTCCACATCATCATTGAGCACGGTATCTTGAGATTGTGATGAGTGTCGAGTAGGCAGGCATCTGGCTCCGGCTATCCGCCGTCAGACTTGGAATTACATCGACCCGTAGGTCCTGCAATATGGGTTAGAGGTGTAAATAGATTGGAGAAACCGCACTTCATCCATCGGAGTACGAAAGATACGCCATTATGAAGACATTGGATATTTTGCACATTCCAGAATTATTGAAGCCTCTAATAAAGATGAGCAGACAGTATGATCATGACCAAATCACCACTCCCTTCTAGTTCTCTACTCAAGCATGGTGGATCGGATCGACATGGATGGATAACTATGGGAGGAAGCGAGACTATCTACACACAGTAGGAGCGGCGGGCAGAGTCAGCACTCAGTGCATCTTTCGTAGCACTATTCGCTATATTATAATTTCGCTCTGGTGATGTGCACCAGAGCTTAAAACGCATCCCGTTGGCAATCCAGGCACCCTCCAGTTATTTGAGTAGATGCTTCCATAGGTCCTGGTTCTCAACTGTGTCACCCATGTCGTTCGTCCATTCGTTCTTCAAACAGCCGACCACCCGGGTTGTGATTCCATCAATCACGTACTGTGAATTCGTTGCGATAACTAGGCTGATGCAGTCTTCCACCCATGGCCAGCGTCGGAATTGTAGAGCTGCCGTAACTGCGCGGATGTCCGCTCGTTCCTTTGTCGCCATAGCCCACTCGCCGGTGGGGCCCTTTGGGTTCTAGTCGAAAGCCGGCATAGGTGTCAGGATGCATAACTCCTTCCTTTGGGGGAGAATGGACAAATGATTATCCTGCTTTCGCGGTTGGTCCCTTTCCAAGGCAGACCCCGCTCGTGTAAGGTGCTGCTCAGTGTACGTCTCTCGCACGACACTAAAGATTGGTGGCTCGTTGGAATCTGCCAAAATTTACTACCTCGAACTTGAAGATTTTGGTACAAAATCGCGTAGATATAACTACATTTAGTCGAAAAGAAAGAAATAAATTTCCGCCTTCGCAAATTCTATACGTTCATTTCCTCGGCCAGCTCCTCGGTAAAAGTTACCGCAGAGCCATCGCCCACCAATCACCTCCGTGATGTTGTGGCGACGCCTTCTCGCTCATCCGATGCGCCACAAATCTCACCGTTAGCACAAACGCAACTCTGGGACCATGCGGCAATAATCCCCCAGTGCATAGCTATGCCAAAGCTCCACATACGCACTCAATTCCCCGCTTTGCGAAATTTAGGTTCGGGCACTTGGCTTGAATCCATTTAGAAGTCTAATGCTACGGCTGAGGTGAATGTCAGCAAGACCTGCACTATCAAAAATTGGTGTCAATTCATTCCAAGTTTAGTGCTTACTATTCTCTCCGGGAAAGGCTCGAAGGCAAATAGACTGTCAGAGAACCTCAAAATAGGAGAATGGTCAGATTTACCAAGCTGATTACTACCTACTTAGGTATCCAATGAGCTTCAACGCGGATGACTTGTTCCTTAATAATTACGATTTACTGGGCGTCAGATCTTTTACCGAGATGAAGCTAGTACCTATCTAGTAATCTTAGATTCTCCGACAAGTTCCAAGGCTGGTCATGCTCGTATAATCACTCCTGTCTCATCAAGTATAAATACACAGTATCCACCCCACTCAGAATTTCGGTATTTCTTGCAAGTTCAAGTTCAAGTTCCTTCGTAACCTTTTTAAAATCAAACTTCTCATTTCACGATACTAGTTCATCGGATACATCAAACATGGATAGTATAATCACTCAGATCAAATCGCTAGCTCAAGATGCAGACGAAGCTAGTCGAAGGAAGATTCTTGATGGGCTTCGCGATCTAGCCTTGTCTCTCGAAACGCCCCAGGATACGATGCAAAGGATTTCATATCTGGTATGTAGAAAGGTGGCTCTTAAGATACATTCCTGACCTGTGAACACAGCATCTTCAACCTGCCCTCGTTCGAGTCGGACTAGACTTAAACATCTTCAAAATCCTCGCCGAAAGTGATCATCCGCTCACTTCAGATGACCTGGCCGTCCAGACAAATGCAGCACCAAATCTTTTATGTGAGACTTTTATTCACCAACCAAGCGATCTTAATGAACAGTGGCGCAGAATTTGAAGCATATTGCTAATCTTGAGATTATAGCCCGTGTTCTCCGCTATCTCGCATCGGTCGGCACAATAAAGGAGACTGGAGACAACGAATTCACTGATAACAATATCACTAGGTCTCTGAGTGATGAAGGTATCGCTAGTGCCATATACCACAAGTAAGTTCTCATTTCACAAAGCTCCTTGGACTCGAATTTCAGGTTTTTCTGTGGCCTAGTTATTGATTTTATTAGTGTAAACATTATTGCTCCTCCAATCTTTGCGCTTCCAAACTTTTTGGCGGAAAACAAATATCAAGACATTACGAGTTCCGTCAACACGCCTTTGCAAAAGGCCTTTAACACCGACCAACCAGCATTCGTTTGGGCGCAGACACAGCCGGAGCTGATTCTCCACTTCAACAAGTTCATGGAAGCGGAACAGCGTGGAATGCGTCGATGGTTCGATGTATTCCCGATCGAAGAAAAGTCCAAGAATTTGAACCCAGATCAAGCCTTATTTGTGGATGTTGGTGGAAACATCGGTCACCAAAGTGTGGCACTGAAAGCGCGACTGCCCGAAATCCAGAACGACATAATTGTTGAGGATTTGGAGATTGTTCTCGCAAGTGCCATACCATGCGAAGGTGTGAAGACTATCGCTTTTGACTTTTTCCAACCTCAAGTGGTGAAAGGTAAGCGGACTCAAATTTCCTGCCATGAGGCTTTCTGTGAGATCCCGAACTTGGATACTAATCAAAAATGAATAGGAGCTCGATTCTACTACTTCCGTAGTATTATGCACGATTGGGACGATGAGAAAGCACTGATAATACTGAAGAATACCATTTCCGCACTGGGACCGGACTCGTCAATTCTTATCGACGACATGGTTTTGCCGAATTCTGGGGTCCATTGGCATGCAACCCAGGTCGATATGACTATGATGTCTTCTCTTGCATCATTAGAACGTACTACTGAACAATGGCACACCCTCATGGAAAAGGCAGGTCTCAAGATTGTGGGTATACACACATACTCCGCTCGGTATAACTCTATTTTGGAATGTGTACCAGTATAGGGGACCTCATGCTCAAATAGTGGCAATGAGTGAGCAGTGCCTGCTAGTCAGCGGATCAAGAATGAATTATTCATGTCCCATTTACTCTTTCATATTTGCTAGTTCATCAGAAGTCTCAAATCGTTATAGTTACTTTGTCCGTTTTCTAATACCCGGCTCAAATTTTAATCAGCATTTTGATCTTTTAGCCTGCCTAAGACGTTGGTGAAATAGGTTAAGCAAAATATAAGTGCTCAATTTTAAGAAAATACAAAAGGGAGGAGTGTAGTCATCGCAATCAAATTTAGGGTGCCAAATTTCGAGAAGAAAACAGTACAAATAGAAAGAGATACAAAGAGGTATTGTCAATTCCAGTGAATATTTTCAGACCCGCCGCCATATCTTCAATACTACAAGACAGACAAAAGAAATCACTGTTCGCTTTGGCTTGGCTTTGGCAAATCTACTAGGTAGACTAAGTGCCCATAGGACGCCAAGTTCAGCCGGGATGAAGCGAAACCACCATTGACATCTCCACAATTCACCGGATCGCCCGGTATGATTTTGACCGTTGAAACTGCAGCTTCCGAGAATTGACCACTACCCCCGCCTCAACATGGCTATCACGGGTATGACGACTTTTGAGGACTTCAAGTTCCAATTTTTTATGTGGTTGAGCGAAGGGATTCAGGTCAGGTCCCTTAATACCTACAATTTATATTGGCCGAGGCAAGTATCATTAAATCCAGTATATTATTTGTATTACTAGTCTCTTTGTTGCTTTCCTTGAAAATATTCCTCCAACATTCAACACCTTCAGGATTGATTTCACAAATAGCCTTAGCAACCTGAGCACGTGTATAATGGTGCCCTTTATTTTTGAGATGGGTATAAACCAAGCGGTCCCCAAAGCCCGCAATATGCCCTATCTCGTTTTCAACCGCCAATATGGAATTGAGCTCGATGCTCCGTTGCAAACGTTCAACTGGGTCATTCATACGGAGTCGAATACTAAGGCGTTTGCGAATTGAGCAAAGAATTCGAGTCGAAATTTTGATTCCATACCCTCTCTCGAGAACCCTCAGGATTTCTTTTGAGTTCAGTTGACAGGAGAGCTCGGAAACGAGCTGATCAAGGTCCTCTGCGCATGGATTTTCAAGCCGAATATCGCCACAAGTAGTGATGTATCGCTTGATTGTGGCGGCACTTACAGACACGTTGTGTCTATCGAGCAAAACACGTCGAACCTCGTTGGTGGTAGATCCATGCCGAATGAGGTCAGTCATCTCTTGGCGATGTGGGTCTAGCGGGATCGGGGGTCCCATTTGATCGTGTGAAGAGCCCTGTAGCTTCAGAGCAGGGCAGGGTATCAGTATCGGTTTCAGAGGCAGTGTAGATGACCAGTACTGGAGATAGACGTGTGGGAGCTGGTTAGAAAGAAATGTAAATAAGCATCACGTGCCATCCATTTGCATTTTCAACGCCCTGAGTTCATGAGATTGAGCAATTTATCGAGGCGGAATAGCAACATTGAAGGGGGCTGCAGGGCGGCGAAATTGCAATGTCAAGAAGCTCAGAATATCCGGCTGGCCTAAATTTGTATGGGAAATTCTTCTGATTTTGGGACATAGGGGTTACGGGCGGTTTTTTCCACTGGGCCCGTTGCGTCTAAATAGTGCCTTAGTCTACCATAACGACGCCCCCCCCCCCCCCATAGCGGCAACCAGCTCGGTAGTATTTACCGAACTTAGGCACATGTTTTATGGCCTAAGGTATTATCGCAATACAGATTTCATAGGAATATCAATTCGCTTTTCATATATCCCCTGGTACCTAGCTGAGTACGTTTATTGGTAGCTTTTAAGGTTCCTAATGACAGGTTTGCCTTAGAGCGCGGGCGAAATGGACCAGGCAACATCTAGGTAGCATTCGACAAAAATACCAAGCATTCAGGAAGGGAGAGGTTGGAGCAAC
Source organism: Penicillium manginii (assembly GCF_028828005.1). Lineage (NCBI taxonomy): Eukaryota > Fungi > Ascomycota > Eurotiomycetes > Eurotiales > Aspergillaceae > Penicillium > Penicillium manginii. Next base: position 1,106,294 of record NW_026643102.1, on the reverse strand, counting down.
AACTAGATACAGAACGGGTCCCTGGGCGGATGCCTGAACACCAAGGTGACAATTTGAACCATATGTTCCGTTGGATTATCATCCGCCATACTAGTATTGTACATGATAACTTTGAATAGCTTCGAAAAAACATGAACAAACTTTCGAGCTCACTTCTGGGTATTTAAACTTTGAATGACCCCCGGGCTGTAAATTCTCCGAAATCAAATCTAGTGTTTTACCGGACACTAATACTAGATGATAGAAGCACTGTCTCGGAGTTACCAAATCCGAGCTACTCCGGACCAACGCAGCAAGATTTTGGGGATTTCTCCGAGAGACGGAGCAACTTTTACTTCAAGTTTTGAGCACGAGCCATGCCAACCCGCTGTCACGTTCTGCTTGAAGGGTCGTAGGTAGCTTCCTGGCGCGGAATTTGTAACAATTCGAGTGGGCATTCTGGTAGTGGACGCGAAAATTCGCCAGCTTGGAATACACCTTTGAGTTTTCGCGTGTCCGTGAGCCCTGTCCGTCCCAATGATCGACGTTCGTAGTTCCTTGCTCACAAGGTCCGTAGATCCCGAGCTGGGCACAGTCCGATCCGAATGGTATAGCGCCTCTGGGATTTGGGGCAGATATTGGTCCAAGTAACAGGTAGCTAATGGTCCTGGATGTAGTATGGTAGAGCTTTGATCGAGGCGTCACGATAAAAATGCGCAACTCGGGGTTGTGAAATTGACAACGACGTTTTTCTATCCCCGAAAGAAGCGAAGCGCCATGCTTCGCCCTTTGTATTCTTTGCCATCGCCCAGTCCATTCTCCGCTTGAGGATATTTTTCATTCTTGTTGCCCATCGGGAAGGATGGGCATGCTTTTATTATCTGTTTGATAAAAGGTGTAACGGCAGGGCTGAATTTGTTGATTGTAACGGTCCGTTTGAACATCCTAGTTGGGCGGCGAGCTTCCTGGGCTTGCTCAGCTCGGGATATCTTCACTCCTCTATTGCCATATAGTTAGCTTCTATTCAATCTGTCATTCCAGCTTGTCTTTCTGCCTGATCGGAAGTTTGAGATAGTTGACTTGGAAGTCATCGGATGATCAGCAGGAAAAAGTGACCTCTTATTCCACTTTATGTTCTCTGTTATGTGGACTTTAACTCTACAACGGTTTTGTCACGATCAATCAGGCTAGGATGGAAGTTCTCATCTCGTTGCCCCTGTTTATTTCATGAAAGTGTCTGAGGCAGGCCAGTTGTCTGCCAATTTGACCATCGAGCAGATATCGGTAAAGAGAGATCAGAAGTTGAAGTGCCATATAATCGAAATAATGTCAATCAGTTGGTCAATGGGAAGGAGATGAAGGATGAAAATGGCGATTTGGCACCAAGTTTGCCAAGAGAAGCACTCCATGGGATTGCTCCTTCCTTCTGTACCCTACTTGGCCCAATACCTCTGTTCTTTCCTGGTTCGATGCCCCTATTCCAATCCATGGCTCCTTCCCGCTTTCTTGTTTCAGCTTCATTATTTTGCATATGGTCTAAGTAGTCTATTTGATTCCAAAAACTGCTTAGTATGATAGGTAGCGAGAGCACGATAGGCATCAATATAATTGAGCGCTTCTGGCATGACGCAAGTGTGATTATACTACCCGTGCCATGCCTTTGAACAATGTTTTCGAGAATTTGATGATTGGTACTTATTTGTGGTAACGCCAATATTCATTCCAAGGTTTCTGTCAACAGAACGCTCAGGCTTTGCTCGATCATCTATTCGAGATATCTACAAACCGTCCCAGCTTTCCCACTAGCCAGACATAACACCTGCACGTCTATGAAAAGCTTCATTATCTTTGTTATATCGCAGTAGAGTCTCAAGAAATATGAGCTCTAAATTGAAAAAAAAAGATAGCAAAAATTAATTCCTACGAGTAGCCGCGTGACAACATCCAGGTGTCCTTTGTATACTGTAGTAGCTTTCGTAGGGCCCCTAATCTGTGTCTATATTTAGCTCTACGCCACACAGATGATGAAATGGTCTATAATAGTAGACTATTGCTATTACGTGTCCACACTGCCACTTGCTAGAATGCATGGCGGCACTTGTCGGGTTGTACGCACAGGTTATCTCATCGGCTTTTTGTTTGCTTCGGCTCATCTCAGCCAAGATTATCTACAACGGTTATGAAAGACTTAATCGAACTTCGATAATTACCCGTAATTCTTCCTCTCTACCCCGGTACCTTTGAGTATTGTAAAGACAAGTATAGTAAGCTAATAAGCCAAGTAAAACAGACCTCGCAGGATCCATAGAATGCAGACAAGCAGCGAAGGTATTCTTTATTTCCTCCCCCTCCCCCTTCCCCCCCGTATAGGAAGCCATCAAACGACTCAAGTGGCTTGCGCCCTTTCGGAACTGGCATCATACTGAAGAGAGGTCGGGAAGATCGTCGGACCGTTATAGCAAAATGCATCGTATGCACGCAGATTCGCCGGAGTCATCTACTAGGTCACCCCACCCCCATCACCACCCCCGGCATTGCTCTCGTCAAAATCTCTACAACACCCCACGTGTGCGGATTGCAGCACATTCCATTATCTTAATATCAAGAGGGTGTCTCTCCCAGAGGAACGTGTGATCTAGCCTTTTCCATAAAATACCGGAGTGGTTCATCGGTAGGACGATTGGGGAGACGTAGGTTTGAAATAGAATCCCGGAGTTTCTTGACAGAAAGCAGACGCAACTGCTCCCACTGGTACTTGCTTGCAAAGGAATGGATTCGAGAATGGTCAATAAGGTTGGCCAAGTCAGAGCGATGAAGCCTTTCGATCTGATATGAGGGACCACGACAGCAAATGGACCATCAAATCCGAAGTCTTGCAGACGAATTGATTGTTTTTGTGTCGACTCCTGGCCTGGTGGAAAAATGAATGTGTAATTCCCTGTGTAGACATACTCGCAACACCAACCAAAGATATCTGGGTCGAGGTGTTCTAGAAGCAGACATCGTTCATCTTGAAGGTTTGGCGAAGCGTCGAACTCCAACATTCACAGAGTTGGAAAGCGCTCTAGAATAGCCAAATGCACCCATAATCGGGTACGTTCCTGTCCCACCTCAATTAATGAGGGTCGCGATTTGGAACACTCTGGATTCGAGAAGATGATTAAATTCCCGAGAAAGGATTTCACTGGCTTAGAACTTACTGGAGTGAGAGGAGGCCCGTCATGCTATAAGTACTCGCTCTCTTTAAGGGAGGCTCTTCACTGGCGACATTCCGATTTTTTGGTGCTCCAAACTTGGCCAATGTTTCTATCACGTGATCTATCGATTACGCATCCGTCATCCCACATTGAGTCTGTTCTGTTTCGCGGTCATTTAGCGGCCAAGGTACAGTTGGCTCCGAGGAATCACCAAGCACAATCGTTGAAGCAGATAGAGACTGTTACTCCGTGGGGTTAATCAACGGCCCAGGGTGGGGAGAAAGCAGCCTAATGACCCCACAAATCGATGTGGCAAGTAGTCACGTGTCATCGCTGTGGTTGACTAATCAACACCCGTGGTGCCTGGGGCCCTAATACAGGACTTCTTACAATTAGCCCATGCGTAAACACAAACTACTATAGTATTCTAATTATCATATTTAGGGGTATACTGGGGTTTAATGCCCTGATCCACCCAGTAAGTAGGTTTTCTATAGAATGCGATTGTGTCGTTAAAATGTGTCCCTGGTTGTAAGTAAGGGATATATCACTCAGCACAGGCCAATTCAAAACTCAGCCTTACTTCAGACAAGGCTGATAGTAAGGCTGCCTGACACCATCAATGGTGAGTACTCCACCGCCTCTATCCCTTTCCAACAGTCTATAGTCTATCTTACTCCCGACCTCCTGAAGACATTGTGACTGGGATCGTATCTCCGATAACAGCATGGCGACGCATACTGCATACACCTCACTCAGTCCTCCACGGATATCTAGTCCAATCGAGCAGGCCGGAACTGAAAGCCTCAATCCCCAATCCGACCAAAGCAGCCCCCATACTTCTTCCCCGAGAGCCAACCATTATCTGATACCACCGGACGGGAGAATGAGGGCCTGCCATCGAAAAAACCGAAAAAAAAGGAACGCTTCGACTGGACCGGCTCCTGGGTCTGGGAGATAGCAAGTGCCACGTCCAGCGTGATCTGCATCGCATTACTGATGGGCTTCCTCGCCTATATCAACGGCGCTTCCTACGAGGACTGGCAGTACCACATCTCCCCTAACGCGGTGGTATCCGTCATCGCAACAGCAGCCAAGGCCGCAATGATCATCCCCGTCTCGTCTTGTCTCGGCCAAATCAAGTGGAATCAATACCGTTCCCACACCCACACCCCGCTGTACCATATGCAAGTGCTGGACCAAGCCAGCCGCGGGCCCTGGGGTGCATGCGAGGTGCTCTGGACAGTGACTCCGGGCCTTGCAACAGCCGGCGCGATCCTCATGATCCTCTCCGTCGCCATCGACCCCTTCTCGCAGCAGATCCTGGCCTTTCCCTCGCGCAACGTGGCAGCCGGGAAGAACGAAACTGCATTGATTCAAAAAACGCATGAATACTCACCCCCCTGGGCGTTGAACGGCTCCGATACTGTCAATATTAACAATATTCTTGTAACCCAAACCCTAAGCTACAACCTCGACGCACCCTTACTAGTCGCCATCCTCAGCGGCCTCTCCCTACAAAACAAACCCCTCGACCCGGTCTGTACCACAGGAAGATGCAGGTACCCCGACTTCGTTTCCCTAGGCATCTGCAGCGACTGCTTCGACGTAACCCAGCAAACGACCCAAAAATGTTCAGCATCCGGCTCAGGCTCCTGGTTCGGACACGAATGGTCCCTAGTCCCCGACATGTGCAACTACACCTCACCCAATAACTTCACCTTTGCCGCAACCCCCAAACATTTCGGTATCGATGATGATGGCTACACGGCGGTCCAAAACCCCTGGACATCGCGAACTAGGGCCGACGGCGCGCGCATCTGGGGGATCCAGAACCCCATTCTCTCTTTCTTTGGCGCAAAGTACCCCGGCGCATCCCTCTGGACCCTCGATAACTATACCCGTCCTGAGACCAAACCGGCCATGACGGAGTGTACGGTCTATTTCTGCGAGAAAGAGTATACGCCGAATACCTTTATCCCGGGACATTCGATTCAACCGAGTCGAACGCAGCAGCTCCTGCGGGACCTCACACCGCCGAAGGAAACCAAACCGTTATCCTCGGATGCAGCCTACGTATTTAACGAGTTGACGTTTGCGGCCTTGGTAAAAGCGCTAGAGAATCTTTTGAATACGACAATCGCCGCGGATGAACATCCTAGCGATCTGGACATCTCCACCATCCTCTATACCCAGGATAATATCTCCGAATCTATCACAGCCATGGCGGACAGTATGACGGATGTGATGCGCAGGGGCAAGAAGGCTGTCATGGTGGAGGGGCAGGCGCTACGCACGGAGACTTTTATCCACGTTCGATGGATGTGGATTATCTTTACAGCAACTATTGTGACTTTGTCGATCGTCTTGCTCGCTGCCACGGTGATAGTGAGTCGGGGGCCGGGTGTGGTATTGTGGAAGTCCTCGGTGCTGCCGTTGCTTATCAGTCATGTTCAGCCACGCCCAGAACATGATATGCACCCAATACGGAATGTAGATGAGCTAGGGCGGATCGCAAAGAAGACGAAGGTTTTGATGGAGGATGAGCCGAGGAAACTCTTATTTGTAGAAAATTAGTCTACCTAGGATGTATAATGCCTCACACACAGCAGAATTGGATCTATGTTAGTAGCTAGCCTGACCCTATTCCATAGACTTAAATAGACAGGTGACCTCCTCCCTCTCTCTATTATAGCCCGTGCCCCCAATCATCCCAAAAATAGATCTATTCGAACCTATAAGGACGGACTTGCATGACACATCACACAAGAGGATATATAGTAGATTGAATCTCTTCTCTTAATTCTCTTCCTTCTAAAATGTTGGGAGGTCATTGGTCTTTTAGAAGTAGTTCTTGACACTTTCGAGGAGCGGTTCGATCATATTCCAGTTGGGGGCTCGATTTTTACCTAGTGGGTTGACACGTCATTCCTTCAAAGCGTATAACTATATCTGCTGAAATTTGGATCGCATTGTCGCGTATAGTGGGCGGCTTGGACTACGATCAAAAGTTTTCTAACTTGGTTGTTCGATTTAAAATCTTCCCAACTTTGTCCCTACAGAGGACTTGGTAAATAGGAATAAAGCAAGACTAGGGCGTTTACTAAAGACGAGATCGAGTCCTGTCACATGTCTTGCTTCTACGGCAAACCATGTTGAACAAGATCTGGTACAAGACCGACCTAGGGCGCACAACCGATTACAACACGATTGTATCGGACTCGCAGGCCATCCGCTACGTGGCCGAATTCATGCACCGAACTGGACTCCTTGGTCAATTCCGCGACGTGGAATACGAGGATGTCGACGTCAACGTTGAAACGCTCGAAGGGAGCGGGCACTAGGGGGTGAAGACGATACGTATAAGGAAGTATACTATCAACTGGCGACTACGAGAGGTCGTACAGGCGGAGGAGCTACTACCCCATAAGGAACAACTGCAGGAGGAACCAGGGCGTAACTGAGGTTATGGCGGTAGTGGCGGGGATGGGGAGAATACAGGGGAGGTCACTGGGAGTGGCCATAGGCGCTGTGTGAGCTGGCAGTAGCCGATTACGGTCATTATGAGCGTTTCGTTACCGTCATTGTGGGGGTTATTATTTGTTTTTCTATGGCAATACGCCGTATCTCCTTTGTCTGTTGTTACTGCGGGCGTGGCGTTAGGATGGTTCTGGTTCCCGATGGGGGGAACACCTACATAGCCACGGCGCTCACTAGCCAGGCTGCATTAGGTTAATAGAATCTTGAATTGAATTGAATTGAATCACATGTCTTGCTTCCGAAAATAGTAATTACTAATTATTAGAGAGCTTTGTGGACTGTGATAGTATCAACCAAAGGAGATAAAAAACAAGTCTGAGTTAGTGTTTTGACCAGAACATATATTATAAGGGTACTAGCAAATTACTAATCGACTAGGGTTTTCACGCAGTATTTTGTACTCTCCGCCTACCTATGTAGGAGACAGTATAGACCCACACTAGGCCTGTCGTACTGATACTAATCCCAGTATGCTGGAGATTCGACCATTAGATAATAACCACTGACCGTCGAAACTGGATATTTGAGCTTACTCCACCGCCACTGATCTATTTGGTTCAGATTATGTCTTGGATTTCTCGCCAGCTCTCAAGGTATCGCCTAGTACCAAGAAAGTGTGGCGGGAAGTCATATAGCGCCGCAGCTGGGCTTCCAGTATCACAGGTACGATCTAATCTATAATTACTTGTCTTGTCAGTATGCATGGTATTGCCGAAAAAGCACTTCGGACCTGATTATGCCGCCGGCTAGTGACCGCGTTTCTAACAAGAGTCCACTATTTAGTTGGGGTTATGATAGAAACATGATAAAGCAAATATACCAAACAGAATGACTCTCGGCTTATGTAATCCCAACCGTTGATAAACAGTCCTACAATACATCTGTGGATCTATATAACACCCCGTCAATACTTGCAAAAGTCATGTCGTCGTTGTTCCTGATAATATATCGTCTCATTTTGTTGTTTATCGTCTTTTTAGAAACCCTACTCTCTATCATAATCACAGTAGCTTACAAATATCAGACTACAGAAGAACTCTACTGATCCTACAAAGCTCAAGCTATCTGTCCAGCGATAGATATTTCTATATAGGTATAATCTCCTGACTAGGACTTTATTTTCTATAGTAAAGATTATAAAAGCTCTATAGTATTATAACTACCTAGATAGGTAGTATAAACTATTATCAATTTAAGACACTATCTTTCTATATCTAAGGATTAATACCAATCTTTCACTAAGTCTTACGTTAATTTGTCTTATTAGCAAGGTAAAAGTAAAGATTTTAAGCTTATTTCCCTATCACTGTGTTATTTACTCAGATGCCTAGAATTTTTACCAGATTAGTTAGGCTCGAAGTCGTGTGTCAGTATTAGCTTGTTTATGATCGTAGGTCTAGGTGGTATTAGAACTTTGTATACTTACCTATTACCCTGTCCGGTATGCTAATCTCTATAATCTCCTGTAGTGTATGCTTTGTGGTATCCTCCAGTTGAATATCTATCTCGTACTCTGTTTTATATTCCTGTATAAAAGTGAGATTCGAGAGTGAAGAAGGTGTCTTCATTAAGATAGTATGCTAGCCAGCCTATGTGGCTGCGGTGCAAGCTTACGTCATCGCTCAATGCCGAGCGGCACCACAGGACCGTTCTCTCAATATAATAGGGATAGTTATAGAAATAGCATATAATAGATAGTATGAAGTATCTTGAATAGGTAATTTTAGTCTAATCATATAATAATATAATCAAGAGGGTATATGGGTACCCTCCTAGACCCGCGAGTTACCAAAATGGGTAGGGGTATCAAAGTGCTACCCTCAACCCTCTATTTGCGGGTTGGAGTACCTCCCCGCACTACCTGCGGGTCTGCCGCAGTCTACTTGTCACTATAGAATCATATTTCCTCTGCCCGGTGGGGCTTTCCTTTCCTAGATACGCCGCTTTAACGAGGGCAGTCAGAGTCAGGCTTACTAAGTAACTATCAGAACAAATTGAGCCTTACATAAGGAGGATACAGCATTCCTTCCGGAATAACCACCCAGGAAGATTTAGGTACAGTTATGTAAGCTTACAAACAAATTGTCAGGGATAGGCTATAGTAATATATCAGATTTCAACCACTTTTGGGATGACTAATATACAGTCTCACCGTTTCCGACAGAGTTACACTTACACACGTGACACCAGCACCAAAAGCCCTGTACTATCACATCTGCCATCTTTTCAACCTATCCAATATTTCAGGTCTCCTAGTAATGACTTCAGATCCCTACCACAGCTTGATATAGGCTGATAAGCTCTTTAGCCCAAAACCTCGATAGTCGTATGAGCCCAAAATCAGCACCATAGAGCAAACAATCCAGTCGCTCTATCCGTCAAATACAATTCAAGTTAGCTACCTCACCGAGGGTACCTTCAACAAGATCTATCATATCAAGCTTAACAATAAATTCCTAATTATGCCCGTTTCTCTCCCCGTCGACCCCATTCAAAAAACACAAAGTGAAGTGGCTACTATGAAATAGGTCTAAAGGGTAATAGAGATCCCCACATCCAGGATTATCGCTTATGATACCACTCGGGAGACTGGAATTAGATTTGAGTGGATACTCATAACGGAAATTCATGGGAATCCCCTAGCCGATCATTAGAGGTAACTAGATATTACTACTAAGTTGAAGCTGACTAGAAAATTCGTAGATTTTTCTGTTTTCCTTCAGAGGAACTAACTCAAGGGTATCGGCAATATCTACTTATCAGCAATGACAGATAAGAAATCGGCCTTGACTGAGTAGTCTGTACCTAGTAAGACTAGGAAAGGACTTGAAATTAAAGGAACTTAGATAGGTCAAATTGTGTCCCTTGATTTTCTCTGGGGCTCCCATAGTCACTAGAATATCCTCCAAGAGCTATTTTTATATACTAAAGACTGGATAGATACTTATCTTGCCATTTCTAGAGATGACTACTAACAAGTTCTAGATAAATATACCAGATGTAAAGATCTCGATAGTGATATAAAAGAAGAAATAGAAATAGCAGAGGATATTCTTAAGATAATTAAGGACCTAGAGAGTATTTTCTATCTTATTTTCCCTACTGATAGCAAAGTTGCTGAGCCCAATACGATCTTCTTTAATGACCTCTTTCAGTACAATATTTTACTTGATGACAAAGGAGACCTAATAGGTATATTGGATTGGGAGTATATTTCAGTGATGCCATTATAGAAGACTTACTATCATCCTAGATTTTTATACGGAACACCACGTTATATAAAACCTAATATCGAAGACTACGATATAGGTAATCCTGCCCCTGGAACTGCTTACTGGGAGCACTTGGATAAGTATGAAACAATAATTCTGTGAGATATCTTTATGGCGGAGATATGTAGTCTGGACTTAGGGTAGGCAGATCTATTTGATGTAAGTGGTCTTAAAAGGGACTACGGAGCTGCTATATAGTATGTGGATAATATACTTTGGTGTCCTAGAATTTAGGAGTAGATTGAAAAGGTAGCTTCTGGTAACAAAAATCCCAATAGTTTACGTGCGGAATTAGGTTGCTGAGCTATCAATATAACAGGCCTTGTGAGCAGAACGTATTAACACAGAAAATCTTAATACAATCATAGAAATATCTCGCTAAATACAAAATAGAATACAAAAGAAATTTATGATTCATCATCAGAGGGGTATATGACCCTACATACAAAGGTCTCTATCTTATTTGAGGAGTTTTTGTATCCCTAATTCATCCATGAAACCAACTTAATTCAAAGCATAAACTCAAATAAGGATTAATAACTAATACTCCAAATCTGGGTCGTTCAAATGTTTGTCTGACTAGTACCCGTCCTATCCTGTCCTAAGATTTCGATGTTATAGTGTATACGTGTGTTCACGAACGACAGCACATCGAAGTTTACTTATAATACATCCTCAAGCACTTTCAACAATATCTGCTTTAAGCACATCTCGAATCTTCTGTGCTGTCCACGAACCATCTATAGGCACGAGTACTATTGATACAGTCCTACCCTAGAGCCCCTTAGCTGGTATAGGTTTTTTTGCTTAATTATTGACGTGAATCTGTAAGTTGTGTTACTGAGGTTTCTTTATCGGTAAGCTATAAAGAGAATTTAATATTAGCTTCCTGTATATATATATAGAATAAGCTTTGACCCCTTACCCACTAGCGATCTAATCGATAGTTTGTTGAATATCCTATATTAAGATAGCCCCCGTACTCAGGTAAGGCAGTCAATTTGCTGTCTCTAAGACCATCAATAAATACTTTGATGTCAGCCCTAACCTTTACAGTGATAGGGATCTTTGTGGGCATGTTGGAAATAGATAGAGCATAAGTAATCTTGATCGGAGTAAAGGTAGGACCAAAGGGAAATGAAGCATAGAAAATATATCTATAATAATTAACTGGCTATTATAGTGAGTGAAACGTGGTAGGTGATAAGGGAGAACAAGAGGAAGCCCTAGGCACGCCTTACCTTATACACTGCTGACTGCGTATACATGGATACATGCCAGTCTGTGCCTTAGCCACTCATATCATCAGATTCTTATGTTGATTCGAAGAGGATATATTCTGTTCCAAGTGTATAGCCTATAGCTAGGTGGCTGATACAGCACGTTGCGCGCTAGTCATTCAGTCCACCTATTTAGAAGCTAGTCTTATCGCCTTCAGACTGAGACCTATTTTTTTTGCCCTAAAAACTGTACAAGATACTAGAAAGAGCCTTAAAGATGGGTTATCAAAGCAAACATACCGTAGTGGCAAATACTGAGCTTTTTTATCAAGTAAGCTTCCATACCTTCCCTCACATTTCTTCGAAAGGGTTACATTATAGATATATAATATTATAAATTCTTGAGGAGTCACAATTTTATTGGCTCGAATTAGATCTCACCAAAACCCGCCTACGAAAACTTATTCCGTAGGTTAGATTGGGTCTTAGTTAGCAAATCCATAGGCGGGTTATCATCGAGGAAGCCAAACCTAAGACCTAGATAGACTACAGTACCGATCAAATAAGACCATAGTTAACCTACTTAACCAAGATCAAAATTCATGGTTTTATTTGGCATTTTGCTACCACCTAATTATATATTTAGGTCTTAGTTAGCAATCTGCTAACCAGGGCTAAATACGAACACCCACTTTACGAATTAGGCTAGGGCAGGATCCTTGGACATACTATAATCAATCCACTCCGCAACTTACGGATTATAGATCCTAATAGATATCCAGTGGATAATAAAAATATTAAATATATCAAGCTCTATTGGGGCAATTTACATCAGAATCCTATATAGACAGAAAATCATCTTAGCTAAAATCTATAGCTAAGCTAAGACTTAATTACACACACTCTCTCTCTTTACGTAATAATTAAATACTATTATAAAGACCACTCCTCTACCTATAAACAAGTCTACTAATTGTAAAAAAAACTGATCTAATCATATCTTGTTCTTCTATAGAAATAAAGCAATCATAAGCATTCTTTTAGATTGGATATAGCCATATATAGCTGGACAAGCATCAACCAATTTGAGCCGTGTAGGAAACAACATAAGAACCTAAGACTTAATAGACCTAAGAAAGTTGACCTTTGTCCTATTAAAGAACCCCCAGGCCCTTAACACACGGGTTATTTTTTTAAAAAAAAAAATACCAGTTCAATTCAGTTCTAACTAGTGAAGAAACCTATGTATTAGGCCACAAGAGCATCTTTAATTTTAGTAGATAACATAGGAATGAGCACTTGAATCTTGCAGATCTTCTATGGTTAGATTACTCACAGCGTCCCTTGGGGATAACATAACTAAGACTGGATAGACAGTTGTATAAGCCACGGTGAATTTATCTTATGTGGTGGTTAGCTCCGATCAGGTTTAGTTCAGGCCACCAAAAACTGGGACTGGACACAAGCGGAAAGAAGGGTGGGAGGGGAAGTTTAGCCGATGGGCCACTGTTCAGGGCGTTCAGCCAAGGGCTGAAAGGTAAAGCGGCAAGGGCAATAAAACCCAGCATATCAAAGATCAAAAGAAGCAAAAAGAAAAACATACAACAGCAGGGATTCGCATGTGGTCACCCACCATACTACTAACCTGCCGGCGTGTGGCTTAAGTACGGCTGAGCGGACGGGAAGCCCTGTTCTCCACACCCTATGGTCGTATGTATCAGATCTAGCAGAGTAAAGGAATATATTCAACAACCTTGGAAGATGCTCTCTCGTTTCCTCCCGCTCAATGGCACAAAAATAGCCAGAAAAGGGCCGTATAGAGGTTTTCATTTGGTGATCGCGTTTGCAATAATACCCCCAGACAATTTTCCGTAATAAGATCAACGAATAGGCAGACGATGGCTTTATTGAATTGAGACTATAGAGGTAGGCACAGCCAAGCAAGCATCTTAAAATGGATGATTTTAGAGCTTGCTTCATTGTCGCTGTTCATTACGCTACAGGTGAAATCACCTTCGAAGAATAATCTTGTGACCGATTAGGGCTATGAATAAGGAAAATCCCGATCGGAATGCTTATTGTCACTGGCATTTCCTTCTTCCAGAAGCTGGTTGGAGTTCGTTGAGTGGATTGTTGCCTCAGGCAGTTACTCGTCCATTCTTCCCGTCTTGGGTTTCTGGTAATCTTGCACTCGCTCTCTCTCTCTCTCTCTCTCCCGCCACTCACATTTTCCATTTCGCATAGCCTTAACCACGTTCTCTACCTTCGGAGATTAAAAAAATCTTCGCTACTTCCCAGTCTGCAAACATTGCCGACAGTGCAGACCCACGAGGAGGAATTGCACGCGCTAGTTAAAAAGAACGACATGCTATCTAGTACCAAAGAGGCGATAGAGGTGGCGATCGCGATCGGGATTTTTTTCGGCTCGAGATGTGGCCCCGCAACCAGTGCAGCTTAAAAGTGCGACTATTGACTGAGGTGCCGCCTGAGATGTAAAAGAAATCAACACTAACAAGTCCTCTATCTCGCAATGTGTGCCGTGGGGAAATTCCACGGGCCGTTCCATCATCCGTTTGTGTCATGAAGGGACCCCGGCGGAGTACCGAGATGGGATGGAATGGGATGTCTTACAGACTGTGAGACTCCAGGGCCACGTGTGCCATGTCGTGGCTCAGAGCACGCGTTCTGTAAATGAATTAACCTTTTTGGTAAGCAGTGTGGGTGCAATAAGGCGCCCATTCGAGTTCCAACTGGGTTTAGGGCGTGATTTGGCGTATTTTGGCGAGGCTCCGAAAGCTCAAAGGTGAAAGAGATAAGGTGGGATAAGCCTGGATGCGGGTCTAAATTTGGATTTGGGTCCAATTAGAGGCTCGCTTTATGCGATCCCGAATGAATGTTCATCGACTAATGGCGGAGCCTAATGTGCTGCGTTAAGGCGAAGCAATAATGGGGACTCTTAACATGGGTCGATCATTCAATTCCGGTCCTCCCGATTTAAATTTCCACTCCTCCCAGATCTTCGATACCCTCGTGTTCCTTCAGGATCTCTGGTTTCTCTGTCGCTCGTTCTCAGCCCTATGGTTTCTTTGATCTTCGAACCCCGGATTCGTACCCTCCCCACCTATACATTGATCAGCACGCCACTACAAAGGATCTCCTAACATGCTGGGCCCCGGGGCTCAAGGGTCTAAATACCAAGCGATGGAATCCGCCGTACGCCTAGTTGGATCCAAAATAAGCTGGAGGCCTTCTCAACGACAACTCCTGCAGCTTGTCATTGCCACGGGTGGTCTTCTTATAACAGTATGGCTCTATCTCAACATCCTGCCAGCATCATCATCTTCGTCGTCGTCGTCCTCCTCCTCCCTCTCCTCTCCGTCAATAATGGACCTAGCGACCCAAACACGTAATCAATCGCAATGCATCGACTTCGACCCAGCGCCCATTGCTGAAAAGTTGAATTCAGCCATAAAGCTCGAAAAGAATACCTACAACAACGCCGACATTTCCGAGTTCGTCTGCAGCATCATGCATCACGATATGAACCTCACAGCGAAACTGGACTGCGCTGCATCCATTGACTCTCGCTACAACCATCTCCGACCATCTCCCTCCGCCTCCCCCCAGATCCAATACTACTTCGCGCTGGACCTATACCAAGCAATGCACATTATCCTCCCACTTATGGGGACTATCATCGAAACAATGCGTTTTCTGGGACCAGAGTATTGCGCTCTATCTATTGTGGAGGGTCGTTCGACGGACGGAACTTATGCGATTCTCGCCGGTTTAAAGGCCGAACTTAACGCCATGGGCGTGCCCTACTTCCTTACTCGAAATTCCCTAGACCCCAAAGCCTCGGGCGAAAATCGAATCACCGCATTATCGCACCTCCGCAACCAAGCGCTTCAACCGCTAATCGAGGAGGGGAACAACAAGCAAGGAATTCTCGCTCCGAATCCGACGATCCTCTTTATCAATGATGTCGTGCTTTGCCCGGAAGATATTCTCGAGTTATTGCATCAGCGCGTTCGCCAGTCTGCGATAATGACATGCGCTTTTGACTGGAATGCGAACGGGGGCTCATTTTACGATTCTTGGGTCTCGCGCTCCATGTCGGGAAACCTTTTCTTTGAGGTCACTCACGATAGCCAGCACTGGCTGGCCGATGATATGTTCTTCGACCACCCCGACAGCGCAACTCGCTGGGGCCATTCTCTTCCCATACAGGTGTATTCCTGCTGGGGTGGAATGGTCACTCTAGACGCGCAGCCATTTATCCAGGGCAAGGTAAAATTCCGCAGCTCGGAGAAGGACGAGTGCTACATGGGTGAGCCGATGACTCTCGCCAAGGACCTGTGGGGTCTCGGTTTGGGCAAGGTTCTCACTGTGCCTTCTGTGAATGTCGCGTATGAGTATGACCGCGCCCGTGATGCGAAGGATAAGCGCGGCTATGTTGATAAGATTGTCGGTCATACTCAATATAGTAAAGATGAGGAGATGGTGAAATGGCAGAAGGCCCCTCCGCCCCAGGTGAAGTGTATGCCTGTTTTTAGCCGGCAGTGGTGGACCACGCCGGTTTGAGGGGATTCTTTTTGTGAATTAGTTGTACATTAAAACATACCCATATTGCGAATCATACAAGAATTAGCTTGAAAGGTCCTCCAATTTACGTAGAGCTCTGAGCGATCTACTTGACTCTTACCCCCTGATCTATGATCTAGGAGATAGAACAAGAATAGTATACTAGCACTTCGATATCCAGTAATTCTAGTTCCTAATCGTTGATTGTGCAGCCTATGGTTCTATCACAAAAATAATACATCTGGTGTCTGTCAAAGTCCGCATTTCTATTCGCTTCTTCTTCCTCATCCAGGATCGGCAATTTTTCGGATGCTGCTCTAGGCAAACATCAATTCGAGATAAGCGGCCACCCACCGATTCGAAACCTACATGAGACACGGGGAATAATAACCAATGTAATAAAATCATAGACGAGATTTAACACATTCTAAGCCCGGTCTTGCCGCTGATCCAAAAGTGACGAGTTCGCCGCACTATCGCCTAAACGGGTAAGTGGACCCCTGCTCGGCCGCGTATGCAATGATGTGGTCATACGCCACAACACAACGGCATTATAGCCCTATTCTAATCTATACAGCTTCGAGAGTCAATAATGAAAGAAAGAGCTATTCTAATTTAATCTACAAGGATGTTTGGAAACTTTTCAAAGAGCCAGTCTGGTATGTTGGTTGGTCATGATAAGAAACAAAGACGTAACAAAAAAGGGCCTGCCTTAGTCTCTATATCCACAAAGAAAGGAAAAGAAAATACCAACTGGGTATAGATCAAGGTCATCATCTCGTCCACGGCCGCGACCCCAGCGCGCGCTGAAACAAAAGGCGTTCTAAAGTCTATTTAAAACTGCAAAGCAAACAAAATCACAAAATCTGCATCTCACACCATTCACAGCCCGTTTAGCTGCTGTAGTCGATGGTAGCAGCCAGACGGACAGCGCCACCAGACAGGTTGCCACCGATGCCGCCAATATCGGTCTCGGCGGTAGTGTAGGCGTTGCTGACGGTGGCAGCGTCGGCAGTGATGGACGAGCAAGTCGAGCCAAGAGCGTCGCAGATCTGCATACCCTGGACAGACAGGTTGGCGTTCTGGGCGGCGATGGCGGACACGTCAAAGCCGGACCAGGCCGAGTTGCCGGAAGAACCGAAGTCGAACTCACCCCAGGTGGAGGCGTAGCCACCGTTGGAGTCAGTGGGGATGGTCGATCCCTCAGCGGCGGCCCAGCCACCCTGAGAGTCCTGGTCGAAGGCGATGTACTTTGTGGCGCCGGCGGCGAGGGTGAAGGTCTTCACCGCGTTACCGTACCAGCCGTCCATGGAGCCGTCGGAGCCATACTTGTTCCAGATGGCGACGGTCCAGTCATCGGTGTTGGAGCCGGTGAATTGAACGACGTATTGGTACTGGCTGGCGTCCGAGGAGTCGACCTCGATGATGTTGCTGCCGTATGGGCTGCCGACGTTACCGGAGTAAGTAATGCCGTTACCGGAGGCAGTGGTGACTGCACCAAAGCCCGAAGTCGAGTAGGAACCGCTTGACGGGGTGTTGGTCCAGTCGGAAGAGGCACTGGATGAGGTGGCAGTGGCAGTCTGGCGGCGGGCGTGGCCCTCGAGAGGGCGAGCGAGAGAGCCGGTGGTGAGAGCTGCCAGCAGCAGAATAGACTTGGTGAACTGCATTTTGATGGTAGAGATTGTAAAACAACTGAGAAAGTTGTGAAATATAAAGAGTGTGTCTGGGAAGAGTTTCAAGGACAACTGTATAAAAGAATGACAGAAGTGTGAAACTTCCTGGTTGATGGAACTAAAAGAGTGTAGTTCGTTTTGCAAAAAGAGAGTGTGGTGTGAAACAGAATCATTCATCGAGGGACGAAACGCAGGTATAAATATTATTTCTGAGACGCAAAAGGGCTTTGTGGTGCGCCGCCACGCTCGCCTCCGCCGTCACAAAAAAGACCCATAATCCAGTCACAATCCACGGTGCCTGGTACCTGAACAATCAACCATGGGGAGTGACGCCAGGGTTGTACGTACGTCAGTGTGCGAATAGAATTGAAAGGCGTTGGTTCCAGAAGGGCCGACGCCGTGGGATTGACGTGTGGCCAGGCCATTCTGGGTCATTCTGAGTGGAGCGTGGCTTTCAATGAGTCTGGCGATTGGCGCTAGCATCGGAGGTGAACCTTATATCCACTGGTTGACGAGCGAATTCCAACGGTGACAACCGTCATTGGTGTACGTGTGGTCCCGGAGGTAGATGGAGGCGTTGAAAGCCTTATGGAGTTCATCATTCGTAGAGCCCCCAGTTTTCTAGTGAATTGCGTTTGTTGGAACAAGTGGATTGACCAAGGGCGTTGCAAAAGTGGATAGTAAGGGGTACCCGGCGTGGCCCTTGGGTTGAGTCTGGACAAAGCGTCTGGTCTTGGGACATCTTTATTGCATGTGGTTGAACCCTTGTCGTGTCTTCTTTGGAACGACCAAGACCGACTCCCAAAGGCGATTTGACGTGCTTAGAAAGCGGCATAAGGCGAAATTCTATCGTCCTAATTCAAAAGAGAACCAAGCCACGTACGAAGTACCTAGGTGGAATTTTCGCTAGGTCTCGTCAGCAATAAGACGCATGCTGCAGAGTGGATTCTATCAAAGTTTTCACGGCGTGGACGAGTCTCTACTGGCTAAACGGGCGATCAGCTTCAAGTCGAGTGTGGTGGGCCTCTTGGCCGGCAGAGGAGTTCGGTGACGATCCGGTCGTCTGCCCGAACACTAGCGGCTTGTGACATGGGCTAGACCTGAGGCCCAATTCTCAGAGGGCTCGGACTGTTCCTTCATCCCTATCTAGGTGCTTTTCCCTCTCCAGATGAGACAAGATTGTCATGGGTGTGACTTCATGTGCAATGCCAATGTTGTCGAATGTACTCTAGACTCCTCTTGGGGTCTCCTCTCGCCCAGGAAGGATTGTGTGTTTTCTGGCTAAATTTGTATTGAGTTTGCATGCGCCACGGTGTATTGACCTGTGGTCCAGGGCAAGATAAAAGCAGCGCGATTGGATGTCTGCTTAGTAAATATGGAGACACTGTGGGGTATATTTGAATTGCGGTGGTGTAATATCAGTGCTTTTGACGAATCAGACAACAGTTCGGGATCTTGGCAGGGCAGGATGTGATATGCACCAATCAGCTCCTTGCATTTTCAATTCTCATTTTCAAATTCCTACAATCGATCCGTGGGAGGATGTCTTGTGCCTGGGCTCGCTTGTCTTTCCTGGACACCATCCGCAGGGACAAAGGCAAATTACATGTGAAATAGGATCTATGGTAAACAATGCTGTATACCAAGAGGGAAAATTGAAGAGGGAAATTGCGATGACATTGATGGCTTTGCCATCGCAACGTGATGCACTGGACATCTGAGTTTGCTCTCATCTTTAAAACTGCAGCCCTATTCAAATGAATTGTGATCCGAAATCCCGCATTTTCTTGGCGACTCACAACTGCCCCGCCCTCACCAGAATCTTCAATGCTCGGCTGCTTGTGAACTCGCAACGCTGTGGATACCCGATCGGGTAGTCCACATGAATCCCTTTGAAAAGTCCTTGAGAGATCCATATTTCCTATCCAAGACCCGCTGTTCTATACCATTTTTGATCTCACCGAGTCCATTCCGCTGAGAATTTCTGGGTTCTGGCGACGGCTATGTTATCCTATCTAGTGAGACTAGTTTACAATATGGATCCCCTTGTGTGGCCCACTTTCCCACGAAGGGAGTCCCCGGAAAATCTGTTGTTGGGTAGAAATCAAAGCCGCTACAACATTGAGGTCGATCGCGTGGTCTAGAATTATGAGAACCGGAGAATTTGACTGGACTCGTGTATCTAGATTCCTACAAGTTCTGGCTCTCATGTGGGAGTGAATGGAACCCATGAACATAGTCATTCACCTGCCAGTGGGCATGTGATCTGACAGCAACTCTTCGTAGCGTGCCCGGGCGGTCTTCTTCAGTTACGCATCGGAATGACATTGGATTTCCAGGCGGTTAATCATACAAAAAAGTACCGGAATTGTGTAACTATTGAAGTCATTCATTCAAAGATTAGAAGGAATCAGTACAACTACCCGAAAATGGAGAAACTCCTTCGGGCAAGAGTTCTCTGGAAATTGAAAGCAGTCACCTTGGCGCTAGTGAGCCCCTTGTAGCACATTATTAGTTATTGGCTAGATTATGTCATCACATTTTGACTTCTGTGGTTGTTCGGACACAAATATCGGAGCTAGAATGAGATTGAAAAATGGATATTTACTCATATAAAAAATTGGACCTGAATAAGGAAATATCCACCCACCCATAACTCATTACATACGCACTGAGCACTAGACAACCCGTATTCAATTTTAGTTTGAAAGATGGTGGCGATCTCGATGCCTGAGGCATAAACACCTCCACAGCAAGGACTATCTACATAACCGCAATTTGACTACATGCTGAAAGTATGTCCGGGCCTTTTAGGTTATCATTAAAATGGTAAAAGCGCTAGCCGCGCTGTCAAAATGGCCAGAAAATATAAATAGAATGTAAAAGCAAGCGATGGGCTACCTCTAGAATTAATAGATGCGTCCTGAGGATGCTTAAATTACATAGTATGTGAGTGCAGGGCGGTCGGTATCACATTTACCCTTGATGTACTTGGGCAGACCCATGAAATTTAGCCTGGAAAACATTGGAAGGAAAAATTGTTCATTCTCTGCACAAGATACCGAGAAGATGCATGCAGCACTTTAGGCTGAGTTAAAGCGGGGTAGCTTGACAGGTAACCCCTCGCGCTATTTTAATTGATCTACCTTGAAGATTCCCCAAGAAGAATGAGACATCGATTCGACCAATTGGATAGCCCAAAAAAAGAAGCACAGCATGTTTGAGTCTTGAGTCGCCCCTCCCCCGTCCGGAAGGATCGGCTCACATTCATTTGATTCCTATGTTCTCTTACATAGCCCACCGGAATACATCTGAGGTCAAGAGCAATTTGGTAATATCGTCAAGAGGAATGTGCCAGTTTATCCGGGAAGCGGGGTCTGGAGTTCAGGACTTCAACATGACATCAGCACCTTTAGAGGAGAAAGAATTCATAAGACAGCGGCAAATGCTATTAAAACGCCAGTTCTCCCAAAATCAAAATCCCACAAGGTTTCAATGAATCCACAAAAAAAGATTCACCACATTTTGGGACAAACCCCACAGTCATGCACCGGTCAATGGGTTTATGGGTGTCATTTTTGATTTACCTGATTACCCCTTGCATAGCCATGCAAAATTCCAGCTACCAGAACCCGGTCTTACCAGGTTGGCACTCAGACCCGTCATGCACTAGGGTCGGTGATACCTTTTTTTGTGTGACCTCGACCTTCGATGTCTTTCCAGGTCTTCCAATATATGCTTCTAAGGATCTTCTCGATTGGAAGCTTGTAAGTCATACATGGAATCGCGAGAGCCAGCTGCCCGGATACAGTGCGGGAACTACCGGCCAGCAGTTGGGGCACTATGCAGCGACCATCCGTCATCACGATGGTGTTTTCTACGTTATATGCGTTTATCTCGGTGCGCCGGCCGAGACTGGCGTTCTTTACACCTCGAAGAATCCTTATGATGAGTCTGCCTGGAGCGATGCCGTTACTTTCAATGCATCTTCAATCGACCCCGATCTATTTTGGGATGATGATGGTAAGGTTTATAGTGTCCTGTCAGGCATAACTCTTCAAGAAATCAATCTCAAGACTGGAGATCTGAGTGAGCCCGTCAACATTTGGAATGGCACCGGTGCTGTTTATCCTGAAGGTCCTCATCTCTACAAAAAAGACGGATTCTACTATCTTCTCATTGCCGAAGGGGGAACAGAGTTGAATCATTCAGTCAGCATCGCCAGATCAACCAAGATTCAGGGGCCCTATGAATCATATGAAAATAACCCTATTCTGACAAACCGGGGTACCGACGAATATTTTCAAACCGTTGGGCATGCCGATCTTTTTCAGGATGGTGATGGAAGGTGGTGGGGAATATCCTTGGCAACCCGAGGAGGCCCCTCTTGGAAATTCTATCCAATGGGTCGAGAGACAGTTCTTTTCCCTGTTACTTGGGAAAGGGGTCAGTGGCCGATTCTTGAACGGGTCAGAGGTCAAATGTCAGGATGGCCCTTGCCGTCACGTACTCGAAATATTCCAGGTCAGGGGCCTTTCAATTCCGACCCTGATGTCTATGACTTCCGACTTGGTTCTCAAATTCCAAGGAATCTTGTCCACTTCAGAGTTCCTGCAAAAGACAGTTTTTCGGTGACGCCAAAAGGGCTCCGTATTGTTCCAAGCAGGAGCAATCTGACAGGCATCCCTGGGAATTCTCTCCTGAGTGGACAGAATGGGCTTGGTTTCATTGGACGTCGTCAGACTGACACACTTTTCACATATTCCGTCGATCTCGATTTCAATCCAATTTCGGTGGACCAAGAAGCCGGAGTAACTGTTTTTCTGACCCAGATGAACCACATTGATCTCGGCATTGTGCTTCTCAATTCAGATTCATCGTCTAAGAATCACCAGTCACCTCGGCTCTATTTTCGTTTCAGAACTGAAGCTAGTACTATGGATAATATTCCGGTCATTCCGGGGAACCCTCCACCGCCTAAGACTGTTCCTGTCCCACATTCCTGGATTGGAGGCAAGATCAGGCTCCAGGTCAAGACGCTGAACGAGACTCATTACGAGTTTTCCGCCATGCCCTTATCTATCCCCGGTGCTGCCATGAAGATTGGAATTGCTTCTGCCCAGCTCGTTAGTGGCGGTAGTGGTACATTTGTTGGAAGTTTAATCGGTACTTATGCTACTTGCAATGGTGCAGGATCTGCATCAAAATGTCCCGATGGTGGAAACCTATATGTCAACCGTTGGAGATATACTGGGGATGGACAAATTATATCGGCTATCGATGGATGAAAATATCCCAAGTCACTGATCGTCGTGTTATAAAATCATAATGACAATTAATTTAGGCCATCTGGAATAATGTCTTATGAAGTGCATCGCTTCGGCTACTAAGAATTTAGGTTCTTTGATTTAATTGAGGGGAAATTAGGTGAGGAGCGTGGGTTTGATTGAGGATGCTCATTCTTGTAGTCGCCCCCACAGGGGCGAATTATTCGACTAGAGTCTATTGGAGGAATCTACCCGGAAATCTATTCCGAATGGGGGTTCCCATGAGCCCAAATAATTGTCTTCATTTTGTCAAGGCAGTAAGCTTGATCGAGGTATCATCCACAAGGCTGGGCGGAATGTGGAAGACATTCTTTGGGTCTTGGCATACGGCATTCATACACAGAGCTAGCTTTAACTGCAGGGAGTTAGGTTGAGTGGAGATCTTTGTAGTTCTACCCCTGCGGTGAGTTACAATCGGCGGTAAAATCTTAGGTAGATAGAAATGTGTAATACAAACTCCGCATCGTCGGCTAGCCGGAGATGAATCCGCAGCAGATCTAAAAGATTGACCAAGGGTTTATGGTTACATCCATGTAAAGAGAAATGGCCATTGTCTTCATGCCAATTGAACTTTAATTCCTCGCGCGGGTACGATTTTAAAAGGCAGAGCACTAAGCAAATCGCATGGCTAAGAAAAATTCCCCAGGTTTTCAATTTCACCTGGAATCCATTTTGACGCTAATGATGATACAATTGACCTCATAATCCTGCAGATCGTATGGAATATGATGAAACACATTTATGTAGGGCGGGGACTTAGGACATTGTAGCAAGTATACATTTTGAGAGTACTTGTATATAACAATGTTCGTGTCCGAGTCCGCGATAATTTTATAAGAACAAAAATCCAAGATATCAAAAAATCCTTGGAACCTTCAAAGTTTAGAACTCAAGCTCAATATCCTTCTATCAGTTTCCAACATGCAATTTTGCAAACTCTCCCTCCTAGGCTTCCTGTGTGTTGTCGAAATAACCGCAGCGCCTGTCTCGAAACACGACATGCTTATGAATTGCATGAACAAGGAGTTGGACAATATGAACAACGAATATCAATTGAGTCCTGACGACATGGGCAAGTTGAAACGGGTCATGGATAAGAAAATCATGCAATTATCCTTCGATGAACCTGCAGAATCAGAACAGGGAAAGCGACCAGGTGCAGCAACGATGGCTCACAAAGCCATGCCAGAGGCTCCACCCGAGACAATCGATAGAATACTGGGTAGCCTCGCAAAATCTAGCATGCATTGCGCAAAGGGCCTGCAATAAGAGATCCAGCATTCGGATCTTATGTGACACGATAAACCGGGGAATCTCTCGAATGATGAACGTGGGGAATGATTTTTATTTTGAATTTTTGTTACTTGAGAGCTGGCTCTTTCTTCAAGTTTCTGTGATGCTGTGGTATTCCGACCGATCCATGAACTTGAAGTTGCGTGAATTTTACTATGTACTAGTATCAACCGTTTCGCGTTTTCTGCAATTTAAAATTGTTGATTTCTTGATATTAATTTGTTCGTATTTTTCAAATGAATGGCCCAATGTCAAGCTTCTAAGCTTGTCAACCTCGAAGTTAGTGTTTTGAAATCTCGAGCGCTGGAGTCGATGGGATTGACGCCCGCCGTCCGGCTATCGCTGCATACCTGCCCAGGTGGGTAGGTGACTATATATTAGTACGCAAACACGAAATGAATACTATGTATCAACTTGAACATCACGCAACCTGAAATTGATCATGATCATCCAGGCCTCGGGAACATAAGTGAGAATGCAAGGCTGCTTCCTAGCACCCGTAGTCGTCTATTTCATCAGTCTCCAAGCTAATAGATACTAGTAGTACTATGTTAGTACTATACTAATATATACTGGTGCTTGGAGGGCAACCGACACTGTGACCCAATCCAAAGTTTTAGCACCAACTGGGCAGCTCTGGAGATGGATGGATCCGATCTTGAAGACCCCTGGGGACCTAGCTTTGGAACCTTGGAAGTTGGCAGAGAAAGCCCTGGAGCCCCGCCTAAGTCATGAGTCAACCGTGGAATTTTCCTGACATTGTCCAATGCTACATGGATCATAAGTACGGTGCCAGGCACCCTTTACATATGATGCTAGCTTGGTAGGTAGATATCATGATTAGGCTTACATAATGCTTATCCCTAGGGTAGCAACTCCGCTCTAATTGGCAAGGGGCGAGGACCGTGCCAAATAAATCATCATAATGATACAATAAGCACCCCCTGTTTTATTTTTCTCTCGGTAGGCTCATGGATTGATCGTTAAATTTAACATTATTTCTGGGTCTGATACCGCCAAATCCACTATATTCCTGATTGTTCTAGATCTGGTACATACGACCATAGGGTGTGGAGAACAGGGCTTCCCGTCCGCTCAGCCGTACTTAAGCCACACGCCGGCAGGTTAGTAGTATGGTGGGTGACCACATGCGAATCCCTGCTGTTGTATGTTTTAATTTTATTTTTTGCTTCTTTTGGTTGAAACTATATTTTCGGTGCTTTTATCCCCTCCTTTTTTTGTGAGTTGGACTTTTGTCCGTAAAATATTTGGTTGTGACTCCGACAACAGGACACGTGAAGAGACGATATTTTATGTTGGAGCTCGTGGCGGCCACCGCGGAACATAATTACATCTTCCGGAACCCGAGGGAAAGGATATCACTGAGCCGGATGATCAATAGCTACATAATGTCCTAGCCCATTGGTAGAAAAGTACAATCGAAATCCAAAGGGCCGCGTGGTAATTCCTCTGCTATAGCTTTCACGAATTCCCTGTATTTAGCTAACAAAGTCCTTGCATATCGTCATCCCGAAGCTCCTAAGTTTCTGACATTTTGGTACAAGCTCTTCGAAATGATTCTCGTGATTCGTTGGGAGGGATTTCTCCCTACATTCCAGATCCTGCACTGCATCACCGTGACCTTAACCGGCAGGATCGGCGAGAGCAATGGCGAGGAATGTAGATGTCTAAAATTGTCCGATAAAATGTCCGCCAGCTTATAAAACAAAAAGGTAGACCATAAAGCTAGTTGCTAGAGCTCAACACTCAGGCGGCCATCATCATCGAAAAGATGGCGTTCACTTCGACCAACAAGGGATTGCGACAGCTGAATGTCGGCATCACTCTGATGTTGTCGGCATCAGCTACCGCCGGTTATAATGCGAGCCAAATCAACAGCTTGCTTGTCCTGCCTGAATGTGAGAGTTCCCCTTGAAAGCAGTCTCCTATTCACATACTAACCATGAGAAGTCGCGTTCTTTTTGAGTGGTCTCAACGCTAGTGCCAAAGGTCTCATCATCGCCTCCGTTTCGCTGGGATCTTTCCTTACCTTCATCCCCGCCTCATATATTGCCGATCGCATGGGACGCCGAGCATGTGTCAGTATTGGGGCTCTGCTAGTCATGATCGCAGCAATAGTTCAAACCGCTGTGACCCACCCATGGGCCTTCTTCGGTGCTCGAGTAGTTACCGGCATGGGAGTTGGTATTTCGCAGACTGCTGCGCCACTTTTGATTGCCGAGTCAGCCCATCCACGGCAGCGAAGAAAGCTCACGGGCTTATACAACGCCGTTTGGTTCTGTGGTTCAATTACAGCTGCTGGAATTGCTTTCTCCACCTTATCTATTCAAAATAGCTGGTCATGGCGCATTCCATGCCTAATGCAGATTCTCTATCCAGCTTTACAACTGGTGGCTGTTTGTGTCATCCCAGAAAGTCCAAGATGGTTGGTTTCAAAAGGTCGGAAAGGACAAGCACTGGCAATGCTCACAAGATACCATGGGAATGGGAATCGGGAAGATGTGGTGGTACAGGAGCAGTATGATCAGATCTGCAGCAGCATCAGTGCAGAGGAGGATTTGAAGTCAGCTTCCCAATGGAGCGCATTTCTGAGAACAAAGGGTGACGCACACCGACTGGCAATTTGTATTCTTTTGGGATTCATGCAAGAATGGACTGGAAACGGTAAGAATGAGTTCCTATTCATGCATCAGTAATTCACTTTCTGACCAGCTCATCTAGGCATCATCTCCTATTACCTTGCACCAATCTTATCCTCCGTCGGAATCAAAGACTCCGTCCACCAGTCGGCCGTCAATCTGAGCTTGCAAGTCTGGAACTTGATTTTTGCAGTTGGTGGTGCAAGCACCTCTGATCGCTATGGCCGACGAGTGCTGTGGCTGAGCTCGACAACATTAATGATGATTTTCCTGGCAACAATAACCCTGATGACAGGTCTTTTCGCGGAGCTCCATATTATCGAAGCTGGAATCGCGGTAGTTCCGATGCTTTTCCTTTTCTGTGCATCATACGACTTTGCCTACATGCCCCTTTTCATCGCATACCCCGCGGAAATCCTCCCGTTTCAGCTCAGAGCAAAAGGACTCGCCATCACTCTCACAACCGACTCGCTGGCCTGCTTCTTCAATCAATACGTCAACCCTGTGGCATTCTCCGTTCTTCACTGGAGGTACTTTTCTCTGTACCTAGGTTGCCTCGCTTTCTTCATGGCAACTGTATACTTCTTATTCCCAGAAACCCAAGACAGAACACTGGAAGAGGTCGCCCGAATTTTCGAAAGCAAGGAATGCCTCTCGGTGGAGTCTGCCGACGAGGAGAAGGATTTTGGAACCGTGCCTTACGCCTCGAAGGGCCAATTTTAGGGTGATATTGGTGGACTACATACTCATTCGGGAACTCTTACATATCAATTGTTGATGAATCGTTCTACAAATTTGTTTGATCGTTTGTGTTTTTTGACAGCTTCCAATCCTTCTGAACAGAGCAACCTGTCACGTAATATATTGCAAGTGGCTTCGATTTTGTTTCGAATTTAAATGCTGGTTACATAAACTTTCATTCACATCAAGTGACTACCTAATGGTTATTTGCGACTGGTATCCCACAAATTCGGGGCCTATGTTCGAAAAATATATGAAAATTTCATATAAATTTGAATGCTCGACATCATTGGTAAAAAGGAGAAACTTTTGACCCGTAAGATCTAATGATATCGCCAAATACCGGCTCGGAATTTGCATAAGCGACCGTGCTCGGGTGGTATTCCAAGTTTTGGCAGCCCTAAGTTGTACTGCCTAGTACTGGCTACAGCAAAGCCTACTAGCAGTACTATCGTGGATTGCTACAAGTATTTGGACACAGAGGAGCCGGATATGCCAATGCGGTCACCCAAGAACCTCGAAAGACTCAAAATTTGAATTTTTTTTTTTTTCAAGTTACCGATCATGCGTGTGGCAACCGGGCAACGTTTGAATTCCCAGCTGGTCAGGACTTTCTAAAATTGCCCCAAGGGAAAAATGAATATTATCAATTGGCCAGAGAGCAATGACAATGCTGTTATTTGGAAGATCTTCAAAGTTCTTCAGCCCCTTGCATTAGTGCTTATTTCAAATCATACTCCACTTGATGATCTTTAATTTGGCGAGGCTTCGCTTCTCATTTTCTAACAAGCATACCTGGTCGAAAAGGGACCATGTGGCTGAAATACGAGATATGATAGGTGATTGAACTCATTGGGGGCGATAAGCCTAATTAGCCAAGTGGACCATTGCCCTGCTGCCATATTAGTGCTGACATGATAAAATATGTGCTGCCGATCGCCGTTTTGAACTAATAGACACGAACTGTCCAATTGTAAAATCTTGTGAGAAATAGACAGTCTTTCTCATGTGGACTAAAAGGGAAATATAAGCGCTTATCCAAAATCCTGGCGTGCGTCCTTTTTGTCATTATATCGCCCCCAATATGTAATTTACAGAGAGAATTCATTGACTTGGCCCTAATGTCACAAGAAGCCCCCAAAATAACAGAAAAAAACCGCGAGAGTTGTGTACTAACAATACTCATTACGTCTATAAGCTGACATGATCCAGGATTTGAAATATTCTTTGCAACTAGCTTTGCGTAAGAGTCTTGCCGATGGCGATGCAATTGCCGAGTATGATATAGACCCAGGCAACAAAAACTTGAACTCATTCATGTATAAATACTCTCACGACCATCAACTTTGGACAGAGTCAAACACAACACAGCTCAGTTTCACTTCTTCCATTTACTCTCAGTTCACTCTCACAATATCCTGATCAATAACTCGATACGATGTTGAAGCTCGGTATACTCATCTTGGGCGCTCTTGCAGCAACAAGTGCAGCACATCCCCAGAATGCTCCTGCAGCCCATGTGAATGCACGAAGCACTACTACTTGCTCTGCTGGCGACAGCTCTACCACCGATGGAGTGCAGGCAATTCTTGATTCTAGCGGTGCTATTGACTGGCTAGATATCATGCTCGGTAGCCTGTCAAATGGTGAAAGCGACTGGGTTGACTCTCTCTGGGAAGTTGTTTTTCCTGGCGAGGGCACCTCTCCCTTGACTGGGTGCGGAGACATTGGTAGTGATTGTGATCCATCCTCCATGTGCTCAGCATATTCCTCTGAAATGGCATACTGGGTCTTTCGATCGGTTGGCATGCTGCATAGCAAAGTCAATGTTGTCCACGACAAGCTTCTTTGGACTGGCTGGCTAGCTGGGTTGTCGATTGATCAGATTTCCAAGGACTTTTCATCTGTGTCTCCCGATCAGACGTGGGCGAAGTGGATTTCCGCAGCTTTTAGTATGGCAGGTGGAATTGCGACCGGTATTGACCTGAGCAAGCCTCTTCGTGGAATGGTTGGATTCGCTGCTGCTGGATTGACTGACGTGAGTATGACAAACACCGGAGGTGACAGTGTTGATGCGACTTCAGTGGAGAATACGCTGAAGAACATCGTTGGTGCTGCGGGTAACTATGTCTCCAGTATCCTGCAGAACGCGACTGGAAATGGCGACTCTACGGCGCTTCCCATCTATACGACGACTACGTATGAGCACGGCACTGCCCGCTTCTTTGCAGACAGTACGATTTTAGTCGATGAGAACAAGGACAATTCATCCTTCGTCGCAGCCTACGATAACTTTGCGGACAATATCGTACGTTTTGACCACCTTGCACCCTAGATAAAAGCTGACTTTTGGACAAAAGGAGAAAAAGCTCGTCGATGTCGCGATGAAGACGGCTTGGTATGTTTTGGTAGGAGAAGAGAACACAAACGAAAGTGGCTGCACTATGACCGGAGCATACTGGCTTGAAGCAAAAGATGGTGAATACCGTTGCTTTTATCTGTCCAGACCAGCGAATGATCATAATTGCAACGATGGAAACCCCTCCACGGTATGTTTCGCACCTGACATCTTCTTCCCTATTTCGTCTCAAAAACGGAGAGCTAACTGAACATCCATCGATATTAAGTGTGTCTCCGACGCCTGGCAAACCCCATACGGTGGAGCCAACAATCAGATGGATAGCAGTGTCTATACCAAACTGACAGACACATATGGCTTCGATATGAAGGTATATAGGCAGCTATTCCGTTTCCAAGAAATTCGCTAATATAACTCAAGGCTTACTATACCTCTCTAATCGATTGTTATCTCAATGGTAACGATGAGGTTGATGTGACCGTCACGACGAACAACGGCCAGATTCCGCGTTGCTTCTACAGCGGATATGTTCGAAGTGGATACTGGTACGATGACGGAACACAACTGAGCAATCTATGGTTCACCGATTTCTGAAGAGATGCTTGCGAATGGGGAGAATGGACTCATGGGGAAGGAGTAGTTGACATTGGGAGGGGCTAGAGCAAAGTCCGATGGGGTGTGACTTGGAAAGAAGATACAAGGCTGTGGAATACCGTCTTCTCTTATTTCTCTTGGGTCACGAATAGGAATATCAGCGACAAGAGCTACAAGAAAGATTACCTCGGCTTTCTCATCTTGAGGCGTTTCCGTGTTAGACTAGAATGACAGAAGGGTGATGATGCTCCATAATAATTACAATATCACAATTGCGATGATCGGAACCCTAATTCTAGCTAATTCTAGGTCTTGTAAGAGCTTAGATCTCGTATGGGCGAAAATATCCAGTTGCGAGGCGCATGTCTGCAAAGGAAGCAGTGGATACTGAACCTAGAATTCACCTTAAAAGTAGAATGCTAGTCCTTAAGTTCAACGACTGAGCTTATTTGAATAGACGCAGCGCTTCAGAGTTCCTCCTAATCATACGAATTCGGCGATCCCGGAACTAAAGCCAGCCCGGTCGGCGTTACGGGGTACAACGCCCGAGGCCGGAGCACGGGCTGGTGCTACGCTTCGTTGCAGTTCGCTTGGAAGAGGTGCTCCACCGTCTTCCCGTGGGTCACCAGAAAGCGGGGGAATTCGGAGATGGAATTCTGGTCTTAACACGCGAGGCCTACGTAAACAGATTTGTATAAGGCTCGGAACAAAGTAGCATTGGCCAAGGACATTGATGTCGAGTAGCCAAGCTCATACAAAAAGGCATGGAAGAGGTTTAACATTTGACCGGCTCTGAAAGTGGGACTTTGTAAGGTTGCAGCCGCCACGCTGAACCTTGAGTTTGAGTCGAATTGCGCTAATCGACTGCGACCGTGCGAGTCGAGGCGAGGCTCAAGCGCGGTCGTTATGGGGGACGGACTCGAGAATGATACATGCATGTGCAAATTGACACAAACAGCGGCTATTTGAAAGATGCTGTCGAGATCAATCATAAATGAATGAATTATTTCAGACCCCACTGAGACAGTTGCCTTCCCTTTGTACGAATTGGGATCTGGGGCCCCACAATCTGTTTCTCTTCTTGACTTTCGGTGGCGAATTGTGACATGAGTCTCTTTGCCACAATGAGATGGACTGTGGAATGGAAAAAAGGGAAAAACTCCCATAGAATCTCACTAGGCGGGATCTGAGATCTGAGGTCCAAATATATCTGTGATCGAGACAAAGTTGCGATCGCAACTCAAAATGGCACGGCCCCAATACTGTCTGTCACATTGACCGCTAGCTTCTCGGCATTCAATGATTCGTCCCTCCGAACTCCGTACTCCGTAAATACATAGGGGTCATCCAAGACAAAGATTCTGAGAATTATACCTAAATTTTCTCTTCTGCAGCAGACTAGGGAAGTTAATATCTCACGAGTTGAGGAGAATCGTTGAGATGTGACTCGATTCTAGCTCCTGAGGCTCGGCCAACGCCCCCTACCGCCGATACCGCTACTCGCAAACCTCCGGCACTTGTGATACTTTGCACTAAACACGTGGATGGCGGCAGGGATATGACCTTTCCAAGAACTATAGGAAAACCTAGTTTGACAACTGCCGCCTTAACGACACTTCTCGTTAGGTAAGAGTGGTATTGCCAACGAGAATCGAGATGCATTCTCAATTTATTATGGCAAGAAGAGCGGCTGAACACGCTAAAGGGGATCCGGGACTGCGACCGGAACTGAAACGGTAAGACGGGAGTTTTTACAGGCTCGTGCAGCGGAGGCCATGACATCAAATAGGGACCGCGTGGAGTTGATAACTACTAAAGCATACATACTACATGCGTGATCATCGTTTCCACCCATGTGCTTCGTACAAAAAAAGACAATCGATCTTCTGACCCCGGATTTCATTCGTCTTCCACTTTTTCCCATTCTCCTCCCTTCTCCATCCGATCTCTTACTCAAAAGTCTCGGCGTAGACCCATCGGGACCATAGACCAAGCCCCTAATGCACCCCAACACCTATTCCGGAAATTACAGAGCAACACGAGCAGCACAAGAAGCCACTACCCCGGACTATACCCCGTATACCAACCTCTTTTGAGGCCGGGATGGGGCGACCCGGGGGCATTGTAAAGGCATTCTTGTAACATTCTACCGAGGTCGGTCGCATCCCGCCGCCTCCACAATTGGAATTGTGGGGAAAAATGCACCAAGTCGGCACTGTCGTCGATCACCGGGGACCGGCGAGCACCGAAACTGCAACCCTCGTACTTAGTGTTGAGTTCGCGCAGCACTCTAGCGCTTTCTATAGCACGATCCAGCCTTCTATATCATCATATCCATATGATATAACAGAAGTGTTCGGCAACTGTGATCTATTTCGAATCATCCATCCCCCACACTCACACCATCTTCACATCTCCAATCGATCCGCTTGCCGCATTTCATCGCCATCATGGGGAAACCATTCATGGGCTTCCGGGGCAATGGCCTCCTCAGAGCCGCAGTGTGGCTTGTTGTATTCCCGACATTTACTTGCTACGGTTATAATATGAGTGTGGCTGGTGGTCTCTTGACACTGGACGCGTTCAATCGCCAATTCCCACAGATGGACACAATCAACACTACGGGCGCTACTCAACAGGAAAATTCGACTATTCAAGGTTCGTGAACAGCTCTATACATGACATCATATAATTTAAATGGTGATCATCCCTAACAGATCATGTTTACTAGGCACGGTTATTGCACTCTACACTGTCGGTGGTATCTTCGGCGCACTTTCTTGCGTTTATCTGGGCGATCTTCTTGGACGACGAAAGGTCATCTTCTTCACTAATTTTATCACCATCATCGGCGCGGTTCTTATGGCATCGGCCTTCCAATTCGCTCATTTCATCGTTGCTCGACTCATTCTCGGCCTGGGTATCGGTGGCTATGTTGCGACCGTTCCTGTCTGGCAATCCGAAATTTCCCCTGCACACAAACGAGGCTCGAATGTCGTAACAGATGGTATCTTTGTTGGTGCCGGTGTGACGCTTGCCTTGTGGATCGACTTCGGCCTTTTCTTCGTTGAAGACAGCTCTGTCTCATGGCGGTTCCCATTTGCCTTCCAGATTGTTCTATCTACTATGGCTATGGTCAGCATCGTCTTCCTCCCCGAATCACCTCGTTGGCTCCTTAAGGTTGGCCGCCGTGACGAAGCCCGCCAGGTTCTTGCGGCCTTGATGGATCTTGACGAAGATGCGCCCGCTGTCGAAGAGAGCATTAATTCTATCGAGACAGCTCTCCTTGTCTGCGGCTCCTCTTCTTGGAAGGACATGTTTACAAATGGCAAGCAGCGTCTTTTCCACCGAACCTATCTTGCCGCGACCGGTCAAATGTTCCAGCAGATGTGCGGTGTTAATCTGATCACCTACTACGCTACCACCATTTTCCAACAATATCTCAGCATGGACCCCGTCCGTGCTCGTATCCTCGCTGCTGCTATGGGTTTGATGCAGCCTTTCGGTGGTTACCTTGCATACTTTACCATCGATCGCCTTGGCCGCCGACCACTGATGCTCTACAGTGCTGGTGCCATGTCCGTCTGCATGGCTCTTCTGGCTGGCTGCACCTCGGATGGTGCGAAGAACAACACTGGTGCCCTCGTTGTGGCTGTCATTGCTCTATATTGCTTCCAGTTTATTTTCACCGTCGGCTACTCCGGTTTGACCTTCCTCTACGCCGCCGAGATGGCACCTCTTCAGATTCGCGCGACCGTCAGTGCTGTGGCGACTGCCACCGTCTGGGTCTTCAACTTCCTGCTGGCAGAAGTTACCCCGGTCGGTTTTGCTACCATCGGAAGCCGTTACTACATTGTGTTCGCCGTTTTTAACGCGGCAATTGTGCCCTCTGTCTACTTTTTCTTCCCCGAGACCAAGGGTCGCTCCCTCGAGGAGATCGATGAGATCTTCGCGCAGTCAAATAGCATCTTTGACCCCCCGCGTGTCGCCCGTCGCATGCTTAGAATGCAGACCACCGAGGCCATTGGTTCTGAGAGCGGCGAAAATGGTAGCTCTAATGAAGATGAAGCCAAGCCTGAGCTCAAGGCATAAGCTACGAGATATGATATTTTGATCGAACTGGGTTCGAACACTCACTATGAGTGACTTTTTCATTTGTTTTTGGATATTGGATGGTTATGGATTTAACCAAAGGTTATTCGGCAATGGCACATTCCCAGGGCACAGGCCACTCGGGAACAAGCCGGGCTAGACCGAGACTGCACACTGAGAAGTAGTGAATGAACTGTACATAGGACGCATTGCGAAAGATCTAGGAGCATACAATACCCAACAGAGATCTATTTTGGATACTTAATTCTTTTATGTACTATTTTCCCAATCAAATATCGTAATTGCCGTTGCTTCCTATCTATCTCATGGGGCGAAGTGCCACGGTGGGTCTGGTTATCGACGGACATGATAATTAGATAATGCGTTGACACAGCTGGATTTTAAGATCCACTTCAAAATGCGTGTCAAGCCTCGGCCGCGGGCCGGAAAGAAAACCACCCTTAAGATATCTGAGGCTATAGATCCGCGGCCGAGAAATCAAGAAAGAGTTATGTATCTCAACTATATAATTGGCATAGTTTAAACTGATGTTCTAATCATTAACATAACAAAAATCCTTTGGTATCTGCAAAGTAAGGTAAACAGCCTTGTTACAATATGCCATCTGAAGAACCGCCAATTATTGACTTCAGCCGTAAGTCTAGGCGGATAATCTATCTTCCTTATTTATATGAATACACACTAACAATGAATGGAATGGGCAGCATTCTATGGTTCCGATGATTCAAAAAAAGCGGCGCTTGTAGAGAAAATTCGAGAAGCTTGCGAACGCTTCGGGTTCTTTCAGCTGATCAACCATGAGGTCCCGTCGACTCTTCAACAACAAGTGATCAAACAAAGCAAAGAGCTTTTTGAGCTACCTCTAGAAATAAAGGAAAAGTACGGGAAAGGTAAAGTCTTGAATTATCCATTCTCAAAGCCCATTTTTAAGTTCTAATTTACAAAATTCCAAAAGACGTTGGAGGGTACAATAGAGGATATGAATGCCTACGATCCCAAAATTTTGAGAAAAAAGGAAAGGGAGATCTGAAAGAGGGATTTTACATGGGGAAGAATCTTCCTCTCGACGATCAATATGTAATTGAAAAACGATTCGGCCAGGGGCCCAACAAATATCCCGCGGAACTCCGCGACCCGAAGGAGTTCCAGCGTGTGATGGAGAGATATCACGAAATGATGACTGCACTAGCAGTAAATCTTCTCCAGGTCTTGGCATGCACGTTGAACCTAAACACGAACTTTTTTGATGATTTCTGCGAGCATCCGGTGGCCGCTCTTCGGCTTTTGCACTACCCGCCGCAAGACCCAGCCGCAACCGAGGTAGAGAAGGGCATGTCACCATGCTTGAAACCTTCCAAATTTTTGATTTTGGCTAATTCAATCTATAGGCATTGGCGCTCACACGGACTTTGGCGCCATAACAATACTTCTTCAAGATCAGACAGGTGGTCTGCAGGTTTGGAATAACCTTTCCTCGGAGTGGGTGGACGTGACTCCGATTCCCGGGGCTTACGTAGTGAATTTGGGAAATATGATGATGCGCTGGACAAATGATCGCTATTTGTCAAACTTGCACCGGGTGATTAACAAGGGGGGGTGATGAACGCTTTAGTGTTCCATTCTTCTTCTCCGGGAACCCGAACTATACGGTCGAGTGTTTGCCTAGTTGCGTCGATCCACAGATGGGAGGCAAATACCCCCCGGTCATGGTGCATGACTGGATGAGCGGACGCTTTGCGGATACCTACGGATCCTCGAAGGACGAGGCATTCGGAGACCTCCGGCAAGATGTTGTTGCTGGAATAGATGCCAATAGAGTTTAATGGAGTGCCTCTATGTGGGGATGGTGATCATACGAAATGAGCGGCTGAGACAATTGTAGATCATTTCTATTCTACTCTGAACCGAAATGAGTTATTTTCAATAGGAAGACGAAAGAATTCCTTTTTTTTTCACATGTCAAATACACTGAAGATGTCCTCCCATGCCATGTTATCTCCCAGGAGAAGGTCTGACATCTGCGAAAGATATGGATCAGCTGAAAATTCTATAGCCACATTGGGCTCCGAGTCCTGATCATGATCTTCTACTCGAGATATAATATCTTTCAATGAGAACTGTTTCCGAGTACCTGCCTTGATGGCTTGCTCAGTATCCAGTAAACT
Organism: Penicillium manginii; assembly: GCF_028828005.1. Lineage (NCBI taxonomy): Eukaryota > Fungi > Ascomycota > Eurotiomycetes > Eurotiales > Aspergillaceae > Penicillium > Penicillium manginii. Next base: position 1,069,577 of record NW_026643102.1, on the reverse strand, counting down.
TTCAATGAGCCCGACGCCTCTTTTCGCAATGGTGCTTTTGCTTTGGTTGACTTGCAAAAATTGCAAGCTCCGCAAAGCCAAATCTCGAATTTCATGCGTTTCAAAAATTTGCCCATGCTCGTCCTTTGAGAATATCAGCTCAAATAACAGCCAAACCGCTGCCGTCAAGACCTGTGCATTAACAGTCCACAGATTGCTAACAGTATATTTGTCGGGGGTTTCGGGCAGCGACAGAAAGTCCATAAGGCAGCGACGCATGAGTGGGAGGCAAGAAACCTGAATTCGAGAGTTTCGTGTTAGATTGAATGCGATATTGAATTTATCTTGACATACTTTAGTATATGCAAACCATGGGTCTTTCAAGCTCAATATTTGAAAATGGCGATGAATACAATAGAACTAGAAGTCCGCATTCAGCATCTGACTATAATCAATTGGAATTTGATATCATTGATATACCTTGTGTGCGATCGAGATAGATAGTACACACTTTTGCTGAACGATCATGATGTTTGTCGTGGTTTCACCATCATGATCTTCTTTGAGTCTGTAAAAGTCCGGCATTCCACCAACTAGTTGTTTAAGCTCTCGGTCAGCCTGGAGAACTTCCGAGTAAAGATTTCGTAGAACATCGATATTATGACCACTCCCTGACTTTGTTCGCTGGCAAATTCTGTCTTGTAGTTTCCAAATTATCACCGACCCTAAAGAGCAAAAGATATTAGCCATGTGCTCAGAAATACCTTTTTTGACAATACCTTTGTTGAGAACAGACGTATAGCTCCCTTGTGTATAGTTTTCTTCGCTCTGTTCAACAATTTCTGTTGCCAACCCCAGTTTGAAAACATCCTTATCGAAATTCCTGGGCATCTCGGTGTCGAATTGTGAAGGGTGGATGTTATAGGTGTTGTTAAATGGAATTTGTAGCCAGTCTTGTCGCACTAAAAACCACCAAGCTCTCTTAGAGACTTCACGATCAATTAAAAGCTTCTCTCTGATATCCGAGTCATCGCATTTGAAAATATGGGAGGGAGTTTCGGACCCGAGACGATGAATACCGAGGCATTGTGCAATTCGACTGGCGCTCGCAAGTAAAACGGACATTCTATCAGACTGGCCAGAATTGTGCCCAATGTAAATGAGGAGGCAGATGGCCTGGACGCTGTATATACTATGATTTTTCATGAAATCCACAGAATTGAGACTATCTATAGTCTTTTGGTAGCATAGCAGCGATAGCTCAACTAAAGAGAATTTTAACGGACTGTTTTCTCGCTACTTGATCCAGATTATTGACTTACCGCCGGAGGAGATTTCGAAGTCTTGAAGTTTTGAAGGATGAGTGTGATACAGAGTGACCTGTTACTTTGTTAATAAGGCTGCTTGGCTATCAAAAAAACATTGAAGACGCACGGAGAGCATAGAATAATATAGAGAAAGCCACGATCCCCTATCCGACGTGTTGGAAACATCAAATATCTCCTTGCACTGCGCACGAAACGTAGGCATGTGAACGACATTGTGAATCCAAGCGATATACTCTTCATGATAAGTCATCAACTTTTGAACTTGTGCTTCTGTAAACAGCAGATCAATCTCTTGGGATGCATATATGCCCTTGCTTTCCGGTTTTGAATTACCAAAATCTGCTGTATCCAGAACTTGCTGACGGCTAAATGCCAGAAATTCTAGCGTAACAGCAACATCTTGAGAGACCGTATCCAATATCTTGTGTCGCTTCTGAGAACACGTGGGATGGCGTTTACTCTCTGTAGAGGCTTCGGGTGTCACCGATAGTGGGACTGGCCGTGAAATGTTGGAAGCATCACCATAGCGTGGATAATCAATTTCACTAGGCGTGTGCCCCTCGCTCGAGACAGGCTGCGTCTCTGAGGTTAAATTCTCTGGTTGGTTTATTGAATCACCATTTCCCCTGCGTCTATCACTAACACGTTGGCGAAGTCGACATTTTGATTCAATTCCTCTCTCAATACAAGAAAAGCAAGGGATATTTTTCGAGCATCGTAGCTTTCTCCTAGTGCATTCTGTACACGAATAGGAAGGGCGCGGTCGCCTGGTCGGAGATTTCGGCATTCGCGGGCCAGTGGGGGATCTCATTCTGCTTTCCGTCCCAAAAAAGACCAAGGATTGTGAGTTATGGGTTTTCTATATCCGGTCTAGAACATAAGTGAGGGGACTTCGTCAAAATCCACAGTAACGGCGTCCTCCGAGATGCGGGGATACCCCAGGCTGATAGGAAAGTGGCTTATCACCTACTAACGTAATCAAACGCCGAACGGGCGCATCAACCAATACTATGATGGGCAAATTGATGGGCTCCATTTTGAGTGAATAAATTAAGGTTGCATTCACCTGGAGATAATTGCATGTGTGCGAGAGCTATGATCTCGGTTTTGGAAGATGTTTGAGTAGTTGAACCACCTCAGGATGCTTCGTGATGCATTCGTGAAGTTTTCGTGCGTATAAAAAAGGTTGGAGCTTGAAATTAGAGGTCACATTTAACTATGTACCTAGGTACCTACAGTTCCGAGTTTCCCTACCCTACTTCTTTTGCATCTACTGCATATTGGGACGTAGTAGATAGCCCCGATTCAATGAAATTTTAGCCATGTCCAAATCACTGATTACCAGCCTCCCATTCACATCTACTGTCATCGAGGTAGATCATATTTGGTACCTTGTATGCCAGTCAAAACGGGTGACCGGATGATTATGACGTTCATCGCCGTGTCAATGTTTCTTGGTATCTCCTAGTAGAGACCACAATCCTCCAATTGACGACTCATCTGCTACATTCTGACAATCTATCAAATTAATACAATCATGATTACGAATATACCATAACAATATTTTTAAATCAAATGGCGAGATTTAATCTAGTAACTAGAATGGTGATTGTTTGGCTAGTAATTGTGCTGTGAATATCCGAGGTGACCAAATCGATTTTTGCTCAGATTTCAGTAAATAAATGCCAGATTATGCTAGAAGTTCAAGTTGAAATACCGAGTATAGTAGTAGGCATATATCTCGAGGTCCGAGACTTCAAGTTACCAGGGTCTGAGTGTGGATTCCGATATCTAATAGGTAGTAGTAGCGGTCGCATGATCACATATTTTTGCCCGCAACGAACAACTGGTACAATTGAAACCAGCTAGGCAAAGAGAATATATCGAGTGATTGATTTAGTCAGTTTGAATATAAAATTTTCACTGACAGCATTCCTTGTCGTTCTCGGCTTCGTGCTCGGGCTGTGGCTTCGGACTAACAAAAACGCGGACCTCGGGAGCCGAAAACCTGCTTGTTCGAAATTGCTTTTTTTTCGAGCAATTTTTGCCCCTTATTTTATGGGGATACCCATGAATCGCCACAGAATCAGTCGGGCCAGATAGGCTAGTTGACGAAAAGCAGTCAGAGCTAAAACATGACTGCAGATGACCTTCTGGCGACGCTCCGCCAGGTGATCAAGTAAATGCACCCACCCATGCCCACATCGTGCATTCTGACTGGATGTTAGAGAACCCCACGCAGCTATACACCGATTAAACCTATCTCGAATTGCATTCTGCCTGCCTCCCCGAGCGAGCGATCCTTCGCTATATACCCTTGGAATTTCACGCTACGCGGAGTTATATCTGGGTCTAGAAGAAGCATGGCTCTCGTGCATTGGCGATCCTGCGGATTGGATCTGCGAGTGGTCGGAGGAAGTCCCTCAAGACCCCTCGATTCTCAGTGACAAGGAACGAGTCCGAGACCTCCTACGCCTCCTTTACATTCCGGAATTGCCCCGAACAAGGCCCCTCGAGGCCGATCTTTGCCTGTTACGATCAGCGGGTCTCTGCGATCAACTGTTGATTCAATCACAACACCTTGGGGGCGAAATAAGAAATGATTTATATCAACGAATTATGGGAAAGCCGCACATCCTTGTTGCTTATATCTGGGTGCTGTACTCGGCTATTCTCTTCGGTGGACGCGAAATTTGTACTCAACTGTTGAAAGCCGGGCCGGAATTCTGGGGTTTGTCAGTAGCAGATTTTGCCTCTGAGCGAACACCATCCCCTTTATCATTTTGGAATATAGATGATAATATGGCTGTGAGAGCCAAGCTCCGCGACCGCATACTCAAAGCCGACCATTTATTGACGTCTCAAGAGAGACAAGATGTTTTGCTTGAGTCGAAAGAAATATTTCGCAAGTTCGAATCCATAACCACTAGTCTAGATGAAGATACAACCAAATTTAATGTCTAATTTCATAGCTTTTGAAAAGTCTATGCTAACTTCTACATAAATTCTCCCATTTAGAGGAAAAGACAGGCATAGGGCTTGTTGGCGAAATGCGAAAGATTTTCGAAATTTCTTAAATACTAATCGTTAAAACGTTGTAAAATTCTTCCATAAGTGGATAAAATGATATATTCGTAAAAGAGCGTGTTCACATAAAGTTCAATACTAGCTGTCATTCCCTCACCTCTTCCCTGCTTCTAGATGAGCTTTGTTCTCCTTCGTATTCCAATCCCGTAGATTATATTGGCTCCTAGCAGCCAAGCTCGCCATGGTTGTTGCTGATGCATTTGTCTTTTGATAGTCAGCCAAAGAGTCATGATAGCTCATATTGCATAAGAAAAGACTTACTCAAATCAATGTGGGCCGGAGCGTATGGGTGACCCTCCTTAACATTGCGGCACATGCATTCCAACTCAGTGTGCCCTCGAAGACTACAGTTGATACAAGAGGCGGTAAAGTCACCACTTGTTCCCATATTAGTTTTTTGCATGCCCAATTTCCCTCGTTTTGAACTCACTTCTTTCCGCACTTGAGATCTCCTTTACCGTTCTTGAGACAACGGTTTAGATCGAGTGTACTAGTCCGGTATTGACCATGCTCATTTTCACGGCAGTCCGCACGAATTTGGGTTCCCCGCCCTTCGATATTTTGACAAGTGTCTGCAAACTTGGAGGCACCGGAAACCGCAACGGTCAAGAGAGGGAGAAGAGCAAGACATTTCATGAAGAACTGCATACTGGCGAGATGTGTTGAAGATTGATGGTCAGTAAACGGATAATTTTTGCAATACCTTTCAATTTAGAGGACCTCCAGGGCTCCATATTTATATTTCTTGAGCGCGATGAAAAACAGGTAGCTTTCTTGCTCAGCTGCCAGCTGCCGATGACATAGACTTGATGCGTGCCATGGCAAGGGATTTCTGAGGTCTAGTTTCTCCTTGCTTGAAATCATTCGTCTACCCAAGAGTATCTGACAATCACCATCAGGACTCTTAGATCATCCTGCATCATGATACAGTGCTTTATGGATATTGACATTGAACTCCATGGATACAAGACGGGAATGATTTTGCTACTAAGTATGATGTTTTGTGAATAAAACAAGAGCCAACATGACTCGTGCAATCCCTCGTCATATTTCGGTTTCAACCCTCAAAGGTTTTTAAATATGGGAAAGTATATGCCGCAATAGGATTGCCAATGTTTGGATACTGCACGGATTGACCGTGACGAAAGATCTGAATACACAGGCTATGACCGCTTGACTGTACTTAATTACCTCAAACTGGATCACTGCAAGTCAGCTTTTTCTTTTTATCGTCCACTACATCAAACCCCGATAGGAAGAGGGCGGTGAGATTGAGGTAGTACTGGATCGACTGTACGTTAGTGTCGATCCACAACCTGCAAGGGGCACTGATCATAATTCCTACGGGCGGGAAAATAACCAATGTGTTGTTCTTATTACCTCATGTTTGAAACGGGCCCAATAAGAAGTGGTCTCATCGCATGGGATGGGCTAAGCGAAGTGACTTTTAATCGCCTACATCGTGGAAGGCTTGCATCGAGCGCGTGCAGCAGCCAAAACTCTGCAAAGATCCCACATGACAATGACAGCAGGAGATAAATCTGTCTTGCCATGTTTTCCATTGCATTTTGCCGATTCTGAGTAACCCTTGATGTAGAATAGTAAGGGGTCTTGTCTTTGGCCATGTGATGTCAAAGCTCCTACTAGGCAAGCAATTCGATCGAGCCCATACTCCGTAGTGGAAGTCAACTGCCCAGGTGCTAGTATCGGAGGGCTGCCCCAGGGTGCGGGCATGAGGGGAATGGACAGTATATAGGTATAAATTCAGAATATCAAATATCCACCGGCAGCTTCAAGGTCATTTTCGTTGGACAAGTTCATTCTCAGTACCAATTACCGCATTCTCTCGCCTCTACCTAGAGCATTCGTCCTTCTTTCCCATGATCTTGACCGGAAGAAATGTCTCTGGAAAAATCCATGGATGTCTCACTTATCATAGGCAAGGGAGAAGAATGAGGGACCTCCATACTCCATACAGGTAAAGATAGTAGTACTTGATTCAGTCAAGTTTGGACTGCGGGGTGGTTGGTAGCCGATCATCCGATCGTAGGTGTCCCCCAGCCCCGAAGAAAAGGGATCCAAAAGCGAAAGGGGCGCCAACTTATGTGAGATCCTAGCTCTACCAATGAATTCTCCCTTTGAAGAAACCAAAGCTCAAAGGAAGTCGCTTCATTTTAGATTTAATTCACGGAGCAGCTAAAATAGGCTGATTTCAAAAAAGCATTGGCAAAACGCTTAGGGTTAGGAAACTGAAAAATTGGATTTTTGTACCTCCAAGCCAGGATTTTTGCCATCCCTGTCGCAGCCAAGAATGTATCCTTAGATAAAAAGCCCTAGCTGTCACCGGCTCCCCTGAGTCGTGGAGAATCTGGGGAAGCCTAACTTCTTGTGGGGCAACTAGTCACTAGCGTCAAAGTGGTACGAGGTGCCATTTGCAAGCTTGATGTTTTAAACCAATAGTGAGGCTGGCAACTTGCGCCGACCGGGGTTAGGGCCATCTTCCCGTCTGGCCAAGGACTATTCTCCGGCTCAAAGCCAATCGCTTCAAATGCCCACCTGAATCCTGGAATCTTGGTCAATTCTGTGAGATCCTCCTTTCGCCTTCAGGAGGCTCGACCCCACGAACACCAAAGCGACCCTCGGAATGCCTTCTTGTGGAAGATATGGCCGTTCCATTTAGCCTAAAGCATTCCCGATTTTATCTTCGGAGCCCGTGTCCGTTTCTACAGGTCTGCTTTTGGCGAGGGAGTGAAAGCTTAGTGAAGCCTTCTTTGGCTTATCTTCCATTGCCCAAAGCCCAACCTCGCGAACGGGATTCTGAGAAGGCAATAACTGGGGTTGATCCTATTTTGCCACTGGATATTAGGCGCAATGACCTGGCTGTTGGACGAGGCAATGGCAAGATCGAAAATAGCACAATCTTACTCTGGGTCTGATTTGCTTATACACCTCGGCTGATCCCCCGCTTCAAGAAACCACGCGACCGGGATGGCATAGAATGAACCGGACCGTCTTTATCCTATTTTGCCGCGGGGTGATAGACAGAATTGGCTGACCATCGATCGAGAGACCCTTGATTCTTAAATACTTTCCCTTTGCCGGCAAGGTTGGTAGCTGTGGATCTCGCGTACATCTTTCAACCCTACACCGGAACACATTTCAATTTTGATAGATCCAGCTACAAGGCGGAAACACTATGGGGAAAGATACCTTCGAGCTGGGCGGTCAGCAATGGCCCAAAGTGACCTGGTGGAAAATGAAGGGCATGCGCTTTGTTTACCTTACTTTGTGGGCCGCAATGATCACGTCTGCAACCAATGGTCTGTCTGCCTTCGATATTCGTGTTTTAACCTCACTGACAGAGTACTTCTAGGATACGATGGCTCTCTTATGAATGGTCTAGAAGCTATGGATTCCTGGAATGAATGTTAGGCGATACTCGATACTTCTGACTATGCACATTTGATAGCTAACAACAAATTCAGCCTACAATCACCCAACTGGATCGACTCTTGGTCTTCTTGCCGCTTCTATGTCGATTGGCTCAATGCTTTCAATCCCCGTTGTGCCCTATGTCGCAGATATCATGGGCCGTCGAGCCGGTGTTGTGGTTGGCTGTATCATCATGCTTTTTGGCGTTGCGATGGTTTCCATTGGCTACAAAATTGCCTTATTTGTGGTCGGTCGCATAATTCTTGGATTCGGTCTTGGTATTGCCCAGGTGAGGGTTCTATGTTCCACTACATATCCGATCACAGAGAACTGACTTGAAATATAGGAATGCTCACCTCTCCTGGTCACTGAGCTGGTGCATCCCCAGCACCGAGCTATCTACAGTACTATTTACAACTCGCTTTGGTATGTGGGTAGTTTGATTGGTGCATGCGTTGCATTGGGTATGTCTTTTTATCATTTTCTGTTTCATATAAAATTTAGCTTACATTTGTCAAGGCACAAATCATATCCACGGGAGTGCCTGGTCGTGGCGTGTTCCATGCCTTCTACAAGGAATCCCTTCTATCTGTCAACTGGTTTTCATCTGGTAAGAAAGGAAAAGAAGGCGATGCATAAAATATTGTCTAACATGCTGGTCGGACTTTAGGACTGTCCCCGAATCTCCTAGATGGCTGATTTCCAAAGGAAGACTCGAACAGGCCAAGAAAGTTCTGGCATATGTCCACGCGCAAGGTGACGAGGATGATGCTCTTGTCAATGTGGAGTTTGATGAGATTCAACAGACTATTCAACTGGAGAAACAGTTCGAGGGTAACAGTTGGGCCGAGTTTTGGTCAACACCGGGCAATCGCCATCGTTCGATTATTCTCATTTCGATCGGCTTTTTCTCCCAGTGGTCTGGCAATGGAATTGTCTCATACTTCCTACCTCAGGTACATCCATCCAAGCCGAACATGATTTACTAGTTAAGGAATTCTAACAACGATAGGTCTTGAAACTCATCGGGATCACCAACAGCAATACAGTCCTCACTATCAACCTCATTCTCAGCGCAGTTAATGTTGTTTCCGCGACCGGTATCTGCTTCTGGGTCGATTACTTCGGACGACGCAAACTTTTCCTCACATCCAGTGTCAGCATGTTGCTATGCTACGTCGCAATGACCATCGCGCTTGCAAGGTTCTCCATCGAGAGTAACGATGCTTCTGCGCGTACCGTGCTCGTCTTTATTTTCCTTTACTACATTGCCTACAACATCGGATTCAGCGGTATGCTGGTTTCCTACTCGTCTGAGATTCTGCCTTATCGCCTTCGTGCCAAGGGCCTGACAATCATGTTCTTCTGTGTCGATTTGAGTCTTTGGTTCAACCAATACGTGAACCCTATCGCCTTGGAGAGCATTGAGTGGAAGTACTATATTGTTTACTGTGTCTTCCTGGTCTTTGAGATCTTTGTCGTCTGGAAGTACTACATCGAGACAAAGGAGATTCCACTGGAAGAAATTGTGAAGAAGTTCGATGGAGATCGAGCGATTCTTGGCGGAGCCGTTGCAACAGAGAAGGTTAATCAGCTTGTTGCGGATAACGTAGGGAACGTGGGTGGGGATAGCGAGAAGGCAATCACGACGCAGGTCGAGCTTCGTGCTTAGGGTCTACTAGTTGAGGTTGAAAGGACCTAGATTTTTTAACATTGAGAGTTATATGAAAGTTTAATGCGAAAAGGAGTCTCAGAAGGACAATTGAGGAAGTTACTAGTATAACGGTCCGAGTCATTTCTAACCTTGAAGTTCAATCCAATTAAGTATAGACACAGATGTGAATGTCCAGGTGCCCAGGTGGACAACATGGAACATGGCAAGGTCATCCTCGCTTAGTGAATTGAATAACATAGGAGGCAGTCTCAAACTTATGGATAAACACAACTATACGTGCGTCGTGCTTATTCAGCCATGAATGTGTAGGGTGTAAAAAAGACCGCTATTTCAGAAACTCTTTGAGAATTTAGTTGGGATTTTTTGCATATTCTATAACTAAGAAGAAAGGTAATTTACAATTTTCGTCGTTGAGAGAGATGGTTGAGACGAGCTAAAATTCATTGAACTGAAGCCAGAATTCTAACTCCTCGCAAAACAAGTTTTCGAAACAGCGATCGCGAGATCCTTGACATCCATTCGAGCATTTGTACTAATATAAACGTCATTTATTGAAGTATCTGGGTGCGCTCATTTGAAAAAACATAATGAACTCTGTTGTAGAATTCGGGCTACCAGTTCTGTTCATCAGTAGGACATTGTGTCCAACCAAAGTGAGTGTTTGAAAATCTGCAAACAAACTAGCAAAAAACCAGGGTTCTTCAAATACAAACTTAATCGCGTGGCCGCCAAACTTCAACTTGCTGAAAACAGAGAAAATTTATACCAACTGCCTGGTACTAAGCTACAGACTCGACGTTTGCGGAAATTCCTCACCAGAGCTAGCAGGATAACCATGAACTGTGGGGTATTATCATGAGAAGCTTTGCTAGTTACCTTCCGGGAGGTGGAAGTGGCGCATTAAGCCGCGTGGGACAATCCCGTTAAAACTAAGTTTTGACCTCAATCAATTTCCATTTCCGTTCATCGAGGACCCCATCACCCAGGCCAAATTCGCAAGACCTCGAATAAATGGCGATATCTTCATGCAAAAGCGCTTTCATCAATTTAACATCACTCCAATAATCTCATATTATCAAGCAGGACTTAATAAAGTATTGGTGGTAGTTTCACTTGTTTGGCGGAGTGGCGAGATATGAGCTCAAGACTTCCCATGGGAAACATAACCGTGGAAATACCCCGATCATGAGGCCTCCCCACACAAACCCATGCGAGGACCGTGGTCTAACAGACCCACATAAATATTGTAATGATGCTTTATTCCAGGTTCAAAATAAACGTTCAGACAATATCGCACCAATTTACAGTATAAAGTCAAGGTCATTTCCGTCGTCTTTATACTTATCTTGTTCATCTTCAACCACGCCAATATAATCTGGAATGGTATAAGAAGTCTTTCTAATCCCTCTTGGATTTATTTATTTTCTAAGAATAAAAACAGGTATTGTTATGCTACAGCCTGGATAAGCATGTTCTAATTTTCTATCCAGAAGCTCCTGGCACAATGCGTCTGTCTCTGATAGCATTGACCACCTCCTTGGCCGTTGCAGCTATTTCTGCTCCGGTGATGAAGCGCAACGAAGATGCGGAGGATTTGGGTGTCGGCCTTGGAGTTGTCATTGACAAGCGCAATGAAGATGCGGAGGATTTGGGTGTCGGCCTTGGAGTTGTCATTGACAAGCGCAATGAAGATGCGGAGGATTTGGGTGTCGGCCTTGGAGTTGTCATTGACAAGCGCAATGAAGATGCGGAGGATTTGGGTGTTGGCCTTGGAGTTGGTATCAATTGATGCACTGCAAAATTTCCTCCGCAATTACGATTATTATTGGCTTTCTGGAAATTTGAAGCATTTCTCACTGAATTTTGAACAAAGTACCAGCGGTGGGGTCTACCAATTGTTGGCATATTTCCTGAACTATTAATAAATAAAACCCGGGAGTCCTTCAAGACTTTGGATACAACATCTTCGAAATAAATCACTATTGTTTTCTTGGCCGTTTTTCTGGAACCTTGAAATCTGGAAAATGAAATATCATTGGGATTATAAAATTATCCGCATGCCTAGGTACTAACTAACTATTTTATGCTTGGTTTGCCACGCTAGGTAATGATCCCGGTGACCAAGTCACAGAAAGGTTTCTGACATGAATGTGTTTAGTTTTAAAAACATCATAAGTCTAGAATATCTCGAAGAGCTCTAAGGTGGTAGAGTGGAAGAAAAGTCGGAGGTCTTGAACTTTTTCTTCGGAAAGTGCATTCGAGAACCTGTTCTGAAAACTTAATTCCTGGTGGAAATAACGGAAAAAAAAAAAAGGAAAAAATGTTTCGACGAACGAATTTAATATCTTGGGCGTAAGAAGCGAGAGAGTTAGAAGCTCATCAACTATAGTGAATGTAACTCATTTCTGAATACTAATACGATCTAATTGTTCGTTGTGGTTAGTGAGAAATTCTAACTATTTGCGCTCGTTTACGTGGTAGGTTTCCATGGTATTTCATTTAGTATGGGTATTTCTAAGGGTCATAAAGTCGCTTTCACGCAGCCGGCCGGTGGTTTATCGTTAATATGTTGCATTCGGTGATGGTTAAGGGAAGGTATGTTGAAACCTGTCGCGTTGGGTCGGATCCAAACAGGGGTTTGTTGAAAAGAGCTTTGCTTGGATCATCATTATTTCTTGGCTGGGCAGGGAGGTGTTTGGCGGTTCTTTCGTTCAGGCGCGATGGGATTTTTGAATGATAAGCAGCACTGCTTTGTCGCCGTGTCCCTTTACATAATCTATCAAGTCTGTGGAAAGAACTTCCACCACACCTTCATCCCTCAACTTCTCAACTTCTGCCTCGAACCCACCGGGAGCCCAAATCTGCTGAAGAATCGTGGCCACAACAATGCCCTTTGGCTTGGTAACGCGGACGAGCTCCCTAAGGGCAGGGTCGGGTCCAACATGACCAAGAGTGAAAGTACCAACACATGATACAATATCGTAAGTGTCGTCTTTCTGTGCGATTGGTTTGTTCATATCAGCCTGGGCAAGATCTCTGTAGGCACCAGTATCACGGGCAATGTCTAGCATAGGTTGGGATAGATCAATGCCATCGATTGCTCGTGCTCCTGAGATGGCAAGAGCTTGACCAACAAGGCCGGTTCCACATCCCGCGTCAAGGATCACACTATCAGCAGGTGATTTAGCAGCCTTGTATTTGATAGCAGCCTGAGCAGCAAGGACAGGAGCGACGTATGACTGAGCAGAGTCTCCAACTTCGGCATTGTATGTTGCAGCCCATTTGTCATAGATATCCATGCACTCCTTGGAGCTTGGGCTATCGCGAGCCTGGTGAAGGTAAAGCTGAGTGGGTGGCACGGAGGCAGACATTGTGAAAGAAGGTTGTTTGTTGTTCAAGTCTTGAGTTTTGAAATCTTCGAAGACTTTCTTGTATTAGAGGAATGCGTAGGAGAAAAGATTCGATGCTCTGCGGAGTTGAGTTGGGTTTGGCTCTGACTTGATCCCACGGGCGAGGATTCGGCGTTCTTATAACAATTGCAGCCCTTATATAATGCAATTACCTCTTAAATTCATATCGAGTATGGCGTGATACCACAAGATGCGGGGTTTAGAGAGAAATAGTCCCAATGGGATGATGTTTCGACGATCGATGATGTCGGTGGATTAAGATCCCGAGATGTTCCACGACATTCCAAGATGGTTTAATACTGCCCATATGCCAGTTAATACCATGGTAGAATGATTACTATGTATGGAGACTTTTCCTTATACAATTAGATAGCTTCTATCTCCCACAATTATGAATTTCTCCGAAATCCTAGAATTTTCTTCGATAACCAGTTGCTCTGCTTGAATTCATCACATCCAGTCAGACAGACACGATCAAAGCCCTGAGGTGCCAGTGGTATTGTAAGACATGGTATAAATAACCTAGGCTTCGCTTTGATTAGCTGATTCTAGAGAATATGGAGCCAGCCAACTTCTCTTGGCCTGTATACTTAGGTTCACTTCTATGCATGGAGATGTCGAGGGTCCCACCGGTTTCCGTGTCCTAGCGTGTTTCCACGCGCCTCGCGTAGACCCCCGCTTTCGTCAATCACCTACCGTGGTGTCGTAAAGGTTCCACGCGCCCCTCTAGCTTTGATATTGATCAATAGAAGCAGGTATCGAAAAGTAAGCTATACCCCTTTGAACGTGGCCATTTGGTTGGCATGTATCTCTTTAGCGGTAATTATGAAAGCATTACCAAAGCTAATAATTCTCTCGTTTTAATATCTGAGAATACCCATGGCATAATCTTTTGGCGCAAGAATGAAGATGAATGCAGATGAACTATTAAAGATCTACTTAGTCATGGTGGAATGCTTATCGATTAGACAGCTTCGGTCCGAGTGTCCCGACAGGAAGAAGATAAAGATAGTATCCTTTTACGCAGGAACTAGATTCGAAGGGGGTCAGTCTAGAACACGATTTCCCCTTGTTACCCACAGTGCGGGGTCAATAACCCGGTGCGTCAGCGGTGGCGAAGCACATGAAAGTCGGATGAGTGTCTTCCGACCTAAGACGTTGCTTCTGGCGTGCAGGTGCAGGTGCGTTAGTCCCTGTGCGCCGGGGTGCTATTTTATGCAGTAGACGTGGGTCACATATGACCTACGTATATCGGTCGATCCATATTGCTGCAAGCTAATTCTTATTACATGAATACTTTTATTCACAACAGTCTGTCCGCCGGTGTGACGAATATCGACCTCTCAGATTAGTGTGGTATTTGGACGACTGGCGATGCCTTTCAATCAAGACTGAACAACAGTAAGCACCGAGAAAAGATGAAAACTGCTGCGATTAAATTAATCGGCATTATCTGTTCAACATCTGGGTCTATCCTTAGGATTCTTTGCTTCAAATGGGTTTCAACCGTCGTTATTCTGAGTGTCTTGCATTTCTCAAGTAGACAAGCCTGTCTAGTTTCCAGTAACTATCCCGAGCCACCCACATACCCTGGGTGAATTCTCCACTACCACGAAAGGAAATTTAGGGGGCTACGGTAGGCATCTCGACGATTGAGTTTAGGAGGGTGGGAAGCGGGGGTGGGACAGCGCCCCGTTAATCTCCCAACAAAGCCGAATCGAGTGGGGTTTAGGCGGGGCTGCAGACATCAGAGACATCGGACAGCTCCCTGTGGCTAAATTGGGGCCTAGAAGCAGCACTACCGCATGTATGGAGCATGTGGGGATATATCAGCCTTCTCAGTACTAACGAATAGTTCTCGCACAAGGACTGCTTTCATTTTTCGTCCAAGCGCTATAGCCCTGGGGGTGATCAGACATTGTCCAGCCTGGGCTTGAGCCCCATCCTGGAGGTTTGGCCCCACCTGGCAGGAGAAATCCGGTTTACGAGTGCATGAAACTTCCTAACAGCCAATTGTGAACTTGGGATGTCGAGTGCCTCAAGGGCTAGGCCTAGCAGCTGACCAGCCTTGCCTTTTGACTACGGTCCTAGAGAACCCATTGGCTTGAGTTGGAAGCCTGCTTTTGGAACCGTGATTTTGAGAGATGGCTGACGTTGGTGGGATCGAAATCGTAATGATTAGCAAATTGAGCGCAAGGCTTTAGGGTGATTCAGTGATCTGGCAATTTCTTCCAGGATCAGAATGTTCTATCGGCATCAACTACTGGCAGAGCGAAAAACTACTAAGAATGCAATTATGTCACATCGGCTTTTTTATGCGGATCGGAAACAGAATTGTTGGAAAGTAGACAGATGAGTGAAATCTAAATAGATCAAGCTGTTATTAAGAGTAGTTTGGGTAATGATAGTAGGAGTTTAGCCGAAAGATTAAATATGGTTTTCTCCTGGGAGGACTCACAAGAAACACTCATATTATTGAATCCCTGCATCGGTTTTTGACAGCATTTTTGTGTCGGGGTTGAGACCATCAAAGGTTTCACTCGAAAAGTTGGGGCATTGGAAACACCTGTGCAGGCTCAGGCTCGCGATTTCATACAGGCGGGAGTCAGGTAATACCCCCCCGCACGCTGGCAATTGAATAATACTAGTATCTGGAATGGACTTTGCCTCTCACGCCTGTGATCAACATATAACTAGTCAGTTACAAATTAGTTTCAGGTTCTCTTGTATATTCCCAGTGTGGGCTCATGTCGACACTCTGTAGCTGCTTGCATTTAGCACCCATTTTTGCCCTGGAGTATCCTGCATAAATCTCAGCGAATTTAGCCGATTATAACCGACATTTTCTAAGTCCCCAAGACTGATTTCTAAGCTCATTGATTGAAGGATGTAGAAAGTAGTTTAAAAGCAGGAATGATTTAAGGAAAGGGGAAAGAAGACCTGGGAAGGAAATACACAGTAAATTCGACTGCATTCCAAGGTTTCAAAATGAGATCATAACTACACTGAAAATAATGCATTCCCCATCATTAAAGATCACTTCCAGTACTTGCCAATTCCTCCCTCACTCCCAACAAAAGGATCCAACTCAGGATTTTCCACGTTCCAAATAGCGTGGAAATCCGGGGAATCCCCACCATCTCCCCAACTCCAAATTTCCCCACGCGGATAAGCACCCATCATCATAAACCCTTTCATCTCCAACCCCTGCACCATGGCCCGAGGATCATCGGACTGGATTCCACGCGCGTTTCCAGTTAGACAATTAACACGTGGACTTGTCGTAAAGGGGTCATAATTCTTATGGGCCACACCAGCTGGGATAACAAATAGATCGCCGACATTAACATCCAGCAGGAGTCCACCCTCTTCACGCGCATCCCCGTAGGTATGTTTTTCTTCATCCTCGTCAAGGTCTGCGACGCCCCAGCGGATCTGACCAGGCCCAGATACGACTACCATCGCTTCGTGGGTTTCGGGGTGGTAGTGCGACCGTTGACACCGGGCGTATTGTGTGACCCATTGTATTTCCCACCCGTTTTTCACAAAGGTATCGTATGCGAGTCCTATGTCAAGCTTTCCATCTTGGACGAAGGCGTTCTTGTAATGGAGGAGTGGCTTGGGAGAGTTGGGTATTAGTTTTGTAGGGATGATGTTGTAGGCTGTTGGTTCCTGCATTGTAAAGGTCGATATTGTTCTTCGTAAGAATGCTTTGATTTGACAAGGGAGCTGAATTTTGGCTTTCTTGAATTCAAAGTGCTGTAGGGTCCTCCTCGCGACAGTTCAAATGTGGAGTGCTTAGTTTGCTCTTATACTACTGGAGCAGCCTGATTTGTGCGGGGTTGCGCGAACTATTCCGATGAGGAAATGCTGATCGTGGAAAAGATTTTAGCTTAAAGGCACTAGCAAGATAAGGGATATATTAGATAGCGGTAAGAATACCCTAAAATGAACTAGTGCCTGGCATGGATGGTCTGAATCCAAATTTAATAAGACCAGCCTCGGGTGAGCTACGGGGATCGACCCGGTGCGTCGGGAGTGAAGCCGATGATATCAAACCTAATTATAACGATGCTCACAAGCAGGAGGGGTTATGCACCGTATCTGGTGGGTCTTTCACCCGAGGGGCCATATCTTGGTTTCCAATACCTAGGTAGTACTTCACCCGAAATTGCTATTGTAGATCATATTCTTCTATATCACCAAATTATATTCTTGAAGAGTCCTCATCAGGGCAGCGTGTAGCCACCATCGATGACCATGTTTGCGCCGGTCATGTAACAGCAGGCATCGCTAGCAAGAAAAACGTAGGCCTGGACTGGTCAGTATACGGGAAAAGGCAGCACGATGGAAGAAGACCGACCGATTTCAATTCAGCTGGGTCACAAATACGACCTCCAGGCACCATGGATAGCCACTTATCAAAGAGCTCCTTGGGCTGCTGGGTAAGCACTGCAGTTTCTCTTAGCATATTGGCATCACATAGAGCTGGCTGGAGAACCTACTCTCCGTCATGATAAACCCAGGCGAGACACAGTTGACTCTCGCAAATTCCGTCCACTCAACAGCCAAACTCTTGGCCAAATGAACGGCCGCTGCCTTCGAGGCATTGTACGCGCACTGCGTCTGAGGGATGTTGACGAGAATAGCGCTGACCGAGGCCGTGATAATAAGGTTACCTTTGCCCTGTCGCTTGAAGATCTTGCCCGCTGCTTGAGCAGTCCACATCACGCCATCGTAGTTGACACGATTATCACGAGCCCAACTTTCCTCATCATACTCCAGACTTGGCCGATTAGTGCAAGTTCCTGCATTTGCGATGACCACATCTAGGCGACCATTTCCAAACTCATTCGCGACCTTATTCAGAGTGGCGTCTATCTCACTGCGACTGGTCACGTCCGACTGGAAAGCTTGGATACGCCGACCAGTTTCGGCGGCGATCTTTGCTGCGGACTCGGAGGCAACGGTGCTGGTTGTGTATAAAAGGGCGACATCGGCGCCAGCTTCGGCCATTCCACGCACAACTTCAAGGCCGATTCCACGTGCGCCGCCTGTCACGGCGACGATTTTGCCTTCCAGTGAGAACTGGGACAGCACCGGGGCGTTAACATTGGCTGGTTTGTAAAGAGGCATGTTGAAAAAACTATTTTTTTGAGAACCTGGATGAGGGGCAGAGTTAGATCATTAATATTCAGAGACACTTGAGCCTCGTCACGGTGGCTCCTTTGCTGCCCCTCCATGATTGCATAGACATAAAAAGTGGAGAACGAAAGAAACGACTGGGGTGAGAGTCGTGCGGAGAGATGAAGGTCGGCTAATTCTCCGCTTTTGTTAAATTATGCGTCCTTCTTCTCCCCACCTTTAAGTCCCCCACTTACAGTAGTCAACATTAACGGATTGACACCTTGCGAGCTTGCTAAAATTCACAGGGGCCACATGCCTCCGTGAAAGCCCAACTTGAAGTGGACGCACTGTCATGCCCGAGTCCCGTCCGAGAAAGAGTCCAGCGCGGTCGCGCAAGGGGTGGTAAGTGACCGAGCCTGAGATCGGCACAGCACTATAATTGCTAAAACCATGCAGTCCGGAATGCCGAGAACGCAAAATAAAATGTGACGAAACTCGGCCCAAGTGCAAGCAATGCCTCAAAAGTGGGCGTAGCTGTCGCATCATCGACGGACTCTTCCGGCCGCATTCCCTTTCGATTCCAACAACAACCAAGTCGCCATCCCGTCTGCAAAGGTCTCCAAGGCCGACGCAGGAAGATAATTATTCTCCGACCTTTGGTGCGTCTCGGGAATTGCAGCTTTCCTTTTTCCTTTTTTTCTGTAGCGAAATCGCTAATTTTCGGCTTTTCAGCAACTCCATGCGCAGAGGTCAATCGAAGCCAGGACCGTCCCACAACACCAGCAACAGCTCACGATCACGTATCGACGGCCTCGCTGGCAAGGGAAAAGGGATTGGTTCCAATTGGAGGCTTACTGGAGCATTTTTCACCGCCAGGTACACTCCATGTCACCGTTGATACGCCCCCAGTTTCATCTTTGCACTCTCCAAACTTGCCTATCACTGCCAGTCCAGCCGTGACGCAGGACTATTCAACGGTAGTCGAAAACACTCCTCGGCCAAATCCTGCCATTGTCGCTCCTATAGCAGAGGAAACCCATCATGATCGCGTCGAGGTTGCATTTTTCCTCCGTCACTTTGCAGATCTCGGCGGGCAATGGATGGACATTTGTACTGGACAGCGGTCCTATTTTAGTCAATACATCATCCAGCTGTCAAGCCAGAGCCCTCTCATCCGCTACTCTGCCTGCGCTATGGCTGCGAAACAACTTGGTCAGATGAAAGACTTGAATCAAGCGACAGAGGTGACCCGTCGATCCAGCATTTCCGCATCTAGTATGCTCCGGTCGAGCATCGATTTTGAGTGGTATGGAGCGAAGTATTACGAGAAGGCGATTTTACTGATGGCCCGTCAAATTTCACATGACCATTCCATCGTCGAAAATCACTTGTCACCCGGTGAGATCTACTGCTCCCCTGGAAGCGATAGTAATCACCTTGACGATCATGAAACGACATCATCTGCATTTCGAATCGTCGCAGCGTGTATTCTGAGCTCCTACGAGGAGCTTAATGCAACAATGCGGGCTTGGACAAGCCATCTGGATGGCATCAGCAAATTATTCCGCCCACACTTGGAGCTCGCGGTTGATCTAGATAACTTTTATCGAGTACCTCAATCGCTACGGGCGTTGAAGGCATCGTTCTGGTATTTTGCTTTAAATGATATGCTGAATAGCTGTGAGTACCTCATGGAATACCTGTTGAGGATAAAACTTCTCACTCATTTGCAACAGTGACTCTGCATCAGGAATGTCGTATTAACGTCGAGAATATCTCTCTTTGGCAAGGAATGGGTCTGCCCCTCGGACAACATGGAGAGCTAGCACTGAATCTTATCAACGAGGCGCCGGTAGAAACAATATATTTCAGCATGCTCGTTTACATCCTATGCAAGATAGTGAATAAGGTCAACAGGAACAGCACACCTTCAAGTTGGGACAGCGTCGATACAGATCTAAACCAGTGGTATAAGGCCCTACCACCGGAATTTCTTTGCCCGATCACACAACCCCTCTCAACGATAGCACAAGAGTCGCAAGAGCCACCGGAGACGTGGTTTGGCTCGGATACCTGTGCCATCGCTATGGCATTCTATCACATGGCACGAATCCTTCAACTGATCAATGAGCCCCAAAAGTGCGATCCGGTAGCGTCTTATAAGCCGCGTGACCTACTCAGTACCTACAATGCACTCCAACGCGGTTTGACTCATCATTCAGGTCAGATTCTCTCTATAGCGAGTGGGATGACCGGGGTGACGGTGCAAAAGTATATGCTCCAACCACTCTACATCGCTGGACGATGTGTGTCCTCGGAGGAAAGACGGCATGTCGTGGATCGTTTGCGTCGAATCGAGGAGTCTCTTGGCTTGGCTACTGAATACCGTGTCAGAGACTTGGGTGAAGAATGGGGTATTTCTTCGAGTTATGACTGGCTGTCTGCAGGTAAATAATGTTATTGTCAGTGTAATATAGCAGTCCAGTGGGCGCTTAAAGTGACCACAATTGAATAATGTGTTCGCGAATAGACTTTTCACAGAGGTAGTTGTCTAAACTAGATGTAAATTTTTTATTTCAGTTATTAACCTGCAAGAACTCCATTCTGAAACAATCAAAATACGGAAAAGTGAAGTATTTCATGGCTTCGTGGGGCGAAGTGGGCCTCAGCAAACGCGGGGACGCAGAATTTCTGCAAAAACCTCTCAATCGGCGATTCACCACCACCACACCTCAATATCACCTCAAACCCACCGGAGATTTTCTTTACGCTCCGACAAAGAGTTCCGATCATCTTGATTACCTGCGAAGCATCCATTCCACTCCTTTGAACTACCCGACATCACCACTACTACCACCATGCCTGTCGTCAGGAGTTTCAGCCTGCCTGCTTCCGCGAAGCTGCTCGAAGTGCCCGAGGCATCCACTTCCAAGCTCTTCCTAGCCTTTATCTCAGGCGATGACGCTATCACCAAGCAACCGTGGTGTCCTGATGTACGCGCCGCACTCCCTCACATCGATGCAGCGTTTGCAGCGCCCGATGCCCCGACGGTAGCCATGGTCTCAGTGGGGCAGAAGCCTGAGTAAGTGCCCAGTCAAATTCAAAACTTGAAACTAATGTACCATCTTCGTGGTTATCTGAAAACCGTGGACTAACTCGTTCGTTCTCTTCTAGGTGGAAGGAGCCAAAGAATGTTTATCGTTCGCTGTGGAATGTCAACAATGTCCCAGCGCTCGTCCGCTATCAACGCGTCAACGGAGAGGTCGTCGAAACTGGGCGCTTGATTGAGGGACAGATCCTAGACAAGGTCAAGCTACAGAGCTTCATTTCTTGATCGGTGGAGAGCGACCAATCATTCTTTTATGTGATGCCGAGTTGATATTTCGACAACTCCCGCTATTTTCATTTTCTCCGATCGTGCGACGAGCGCACTCTTGTCGGCAATACCCCTTGTAAATAGACTCTTCGCTAGCAATTTATCACGGGAGAAACTACTTTGAATATTCGACCAAATTTAAGGAATCTAGGATTGAGATTTTCTGCCTACAAAGACATCATGATGCTAGTAGATCGTGCATCCTGCTTGACATCCCGATGTGTGACAACTCTTTTCCAATGCCCTGGCCTGCGCGATGCCAGCCGCGGATTGCTCACCATCAAATATTACTGCAATTTCTTCTAGAGTCGGTCCTTTGGTTTCAGGAAAGAAGAAGAATATGATTAAACACTCCAAGACGAGACTAGGGAAGGAGATTGTCAGTGTCAAGGTGAGAAAAAGCAAAGACTGGATCGAGATTCACACAACGATATAAATAGAGTAAAATCTCCACTGTAGATTTTCAAGACCAAGAGGATTTACCCACTGATTGAAAACCCCATTTATAGCAGTGAAGAAAAAGCATAGGGTGAGGCCTTTGGCGCGAATATGATATGGTACGATCTCAATGGTGTATGACACAGTAAGTCCAGGCCATGCTGCTCCTACAACACCATAGAAGAGGAATATCATCGCAGTAACGGCAGTTCCGAAGCAGTCGACTACGTCTTAGCGTAAACCACACTGCAAGCCGTCCGAATAGTAAAGGTTATCAGCATCCCAACCCCAGCAAAGAGGAAGAGCACTCGGCGCCCGGCTCGATCAACGAGAAAAGAGGCTCCCAATGATACGACCCAGCACCATATTGTCAGAGCGCCGTTAATATAAGATTGTGTAATTGAGCTACTAAATCAAGTAAAAACGTTTCAAGGGAATCGAGAGATACGACTTACTCGGTAATTCCAACGGTCTTAAGGATGGCGGCGAGCTGTGGAAGAAGTTAGGATTCACATTTTCTCTCTCTTATCCTTAAATGATGCTAAGCAGGTCTTACGTAGTAAGATACAAGGCCGTTGTCGCTGCATTGAGAAAAAATCGCGGTTGCAATAACCAAGGCACATCGTTTCCGGTTTCCCTTCGTCCTTACCATGTCTAGCCAACCACTCCCAGAAGACTCATTTTCCAACTTTAATGGGTTTACAATTTCAGAGAACTCCCCTCGAACAAACTCATCGTCCAGATTATTATTCCCGTGGAATTTGATCAAAATTTTGCGAGCCTCTTCGCTCCTATCGTTGCTGATAAGCCATCTTGGGCTTTCAGGGACGAACCAAATGGCAAGAAGCTGAACACCTGTCATAAGGCATTGAAAAGCAGTGGGTAATACCCACTGGATACTTCCAACTTGATGCTATAGTGTTCCAAAATATAACCATGTTGCAAGAATACTGCCCACGTACCAAAGAGTGTTGTATATGGTGGTGACTTTGCCGCGGTGTCGAGGATGCGCAATTTCAGTGATCAAAAGTGGGCACGTTCCATTCGATATATTCGAGCCATTAAGTTCCTTGCTGTAGGGCGAGGTTTCCAAATCAGGTTCAAGCCTACGCGTAAAGAGGCTACCTTCTGTGGAATTCTTCACGCAATGGAAAAAGAAGTTGATGATAATGGGAAATTGCAAACTTTGAGAATACTCAATGGCGATGAGACGAGAATTGGAAAGTTCCTGATCAGGCCCAATGATAAGCCGGACTATGGAGGATTCCCGATTGCGGTTACAATCCCGGCGAAAACATGCATTGCTGAAGTCGAAGTATATGATGTGATCGAGGAGGACGAAGATCGAGAGAATCCCTTGGAAATCAATTTCAACCTCCTTCCCCGTCGACTGGCTTCATAGATATCAGAAAATAATCCGCATTCAATCACATTTGAGTATAATACTTCTCGTTGGAAAGAGTCTAAATTTCAGTAAAGCTCATTGATTGCTTTGGGTATTTGGAGCCCCTTCTTTTCCAATCCAATATTTCTTCATTTCGGACATGCAGCTGATTGCCAGTTGTCTAGCCATGGCTTTTTCTCCGGCAAACCAAAATTTGGCATGAATGATAGCCATCTTCCCTTTGATATCGTTCTCGTTCGGACAACTGATATGCCACGAGTAATGCAAACTGCTCCATGGCATCGGTCCATCCAGTCGATGAACATAGTTCAAAAGATCTTGCTCGGGAAATTCATGCCTGAACAGATTAGGATGTTTCAGAATTTCTAGATAATATTTATAAATCTCCTTCGATGGCGAGAATAACATGCACCCGACATTGAAGTCTTGGTTTTCGGGATCCAGGTTCAAGAACGGGTATGGATGATCTAAATCGTGAGATTCTGGCGAGGCAGCGAACATGTATTTCGGAGGAAGGGGGGCAATTTCCGTGTCGGCCCCTGTGCGATTATAGTCAGGAGAGCTGAAGTGAGAGCCCTCATCCTGGAAGATCGCATCGATTGGCCGCGTAATCACCATATCTGTGTCCATTACAAAGACCTTTTCGTACGGCAGAATCTCGGGATCAAATAGGCGCAGTTTCGTGAGCACCTGTTTGTAACGTCCATTTGCCCAAGATGCTTCTATTGGCTCGATCTCGATCACACTCGCTCCATCTGCTTCAAGTCGCCTGCGCTTGCTTTCGCTGACATCCTTTGTCACCAGGAATATCACTGGGATTGGGTCTGTGTCAATGGCATGCGTAAATCTGGTCGCGGGCGCGTGGAGAAGCTGATAGACTAATGTTCGTGCCCCGACAAAATATGAGTCGTCGTCATCATCATCGTCGCCATATTGATAATCACGATATGCACCAAGAAATATAGCGACGCAGTATGGACTCTTCGCACGAGAGGATGCAGGAGCGTTCGCGACCGTGATTGCTGTAGCTGGAGTGGCGGGTGCAATAGAGGTCGAAGGAATGTTGGGAACAGTAGTTTGTGTGTCCAAGTAAGACCCTGGATGGCGATCAAATGGCCGGGGAGCTGAGTAACTCAATCGCAGCAGGTAGAATGCAATACCGGCCCCAAGCAGGAGGAAGAGTAACCTCCTGCGCTGGGGTTGTGGGAAGAAACTCGGGATGCTCCCCATTTTTGTCTCAGGGGGTAGAAACCTTTGTCGAGTTTGATCAGGGGATTCCTTTTTCTCACTGATTCATGATTCTAGCCAACCCCTTTAAGTGCGATCGATCGTAACTATTTACCGGGCTAACGAACGGCTGAAAATTTTAGGGGCCAAAAGTAGATGCCCCACAGCTGACAGCTATGTCGATCCCATCTTTTTGGATTCGATCACTTCCAGATCGTCAGGGTTTTTCCCCTTGGCAATTTCTCTTTGTGAAAAGAACTGTTGCTCATATTGAATAGAAACAGGTATTTTCAAGCACTGAACTCCAAAAGTGCTCTTCGAAGAACGTTCCAACCCCTTTCAAGTTTGGTAATTGATTGGGGCCTCTACAGGTTGGTGACTGGGGCCATTTCAGAATAGTAACTGGGGCCAAATAAAACGTCAAAGGGGGCTTAGGTATTATGCTGCTTCAAGTTCAAATTGTTTATCTCGCAGTTATATTCTCCAGGGCTGTGAAAGTTACGAAATGAACAACTTGAAGATTTCCAAATTTCTCAAAACTAAGGCAAACCAACTAAAGTCAACATCTCCATGCCACTTCGCAAAACGAGCTTAATCAACGACTAAAAACCAATTTGAATTATGAATATGAGATATATTAGATATTTGCCAAATTTCAAAAATTTCCAAAATCCTGAATTGATTCTACCCTTTGATGAACCAGTATTCAACGCCTTGCCAACAATTTTTGTTCAAATCAGCCCATGAAAAGATCGCACCATGAGTTATTGGCTCTTTTCCCATGATTTGAAGCTCATCGCGACTCGTCACTACTTGATCTCCCAGAAGACGATCTGTCCAAGGGAATGATAACAACTCGCGCTTTAAGGGCTGCATCCTCCCGGGCACGATTGTCACTCTTTTTCGATCCACCGCGGTGAAGATCCATGATATCCATATCATCCAGGTACTCATCCGGTAGATCCACGCGAATGATCACGCCTCTAGGTCGGAAAAATGTCTCATTCCAATGTGCCAGATGCCTTGACAATTTTTCTCCACGAGCACCGGCCATCGAAGCGATTAAATTCCTCTGTTCTTGTCGTCTTCTGGCGTTCTTCGCGACCAGGACTGCGGGTATAGCACCCAGAATCCCGATCATCACGCCTCCTAGTGCGAGTGTGCCTAGACCTTTGCCAACGACCGTGGTCCATTGTTGGCGGGAAAGCTTGGCTTCTTCAGAGATCGCTGATGTGAATTCTATCCATTTTTCTTGGGAGATCTCGTGTCTGGATAACTCTTCTGGGTAGGCGAAGCCGGAACTTGTGGCTGTGGTACGGGAAGGTACTTGTAGGCCACGACTGAGAGTTGATGAATTGGCGAAGCCGGGCTCGGAAGACTCGGGTTCGACAAGGAACTGGTCTTTCTTTTCGTCTGTTGGGCTATAGTCCGGAGAGGGTTCATATGGCGGTAAGGCCTCTGGCCAGCGACTATGTTCCATTTTTGATGTTTCGAAAATCGTCGGTAGTTGAGCGATCATATAGTAAAGGGTTAAGCAATGAAATCTTTGTCCTTTCTGTTTTAAAGAGAGAAAATTTGAAGTCTTTGTTGATGCAGATACCCAAGTTTCAATGGGATTTTGCCCGAATATAAACTCCGGCATGAAGAGCCGCAGAAGTACTTGAGAGTTGAGCATCACCTGCTCCTGTCATCACGTCACATCTCTCTACCAATAATTTCATCTTATCATACGGCGTTTACGAGTTGGGTCCGAGTGGCAGTGCTGCCTTAGAGTCATCCTGTCTCACAAGGGTAAAAATGCGACCGAATCTTCTTAAACGTTCATCTAAGCTCAATCAAGCCTGGTTTACAGTCGATCTAGACCCCAAGGGTTCCATAATACGAACAAATCAATTACTTCTTAAGGATAAGCCTCAAGCCCCAATTTCCACGTCACCGCCCATAGCCACGCCGAACATCAACGATAGCCAATAAGCACTTAGCACTAGGAAATCTGGGCGGTCGGCGGAGTGCAGCCTTAGGCAGATTGAGGAGAAAGCAAATGAATAAACGAAAGAAAGTAAGTCATGCTTCACGATTTAGTCCGAGGGCCGGACCAATCAGGATGGATTTCCAATCCGAATCGGTAACCCCTCCCTTGATTGCACAGCATGAGTCACAAGAAATAACACAAAGACTACGAGGGACGTGCACGCGGAGTTCGGAGTTGCTGTCATCTTCACCACTCATCGACCTGGAAATTCATACGTATTATAGCCCTCCATCAACATGACTACCCGATATCGCGTCGAGTGTAAGCAAGCCAACGAAATCCTTCTGCCTTGATTCCTAGAGCCTTGCTGATCGTATCCAGATGCGCTTAAGGTACCCAACCTTACCCCCTATCTGTAGATGTGATACGATGCCCTTGTTTGCCCCTCATTAACATTGACTCCGCACGTAGACGCATCGCCGTGATCAACTGGTAAGCAGGTTCCCAGAACTCAACCCATGTCCAATGCAACACTAACACGCCATAGATCGAATGGATCAAAGTAGGCTTCTATATTCCTGCCTGGGGGAAACTCCGAACAAATTCCATTCCGCAATGCTAAGAGTCGTACCGTAATAGGGTCTCCTGGCTGTGCCTTTTGTCCTGCACTCCCAGCCCACCGTCATTTACCAGAATCATAGCGAGATTCTCAAGACCGTCGCAGCCGACACACACCAGCGCTATGCAGAGATCATGCTGGATGTGGAGAATTTGATCTCCGACCACAGTAGGATCCACGTCCAACGAATACAATCTCAAGAGACATGAAATACCGCAATACTAACGCAAATAAAACAAGTCCAACACGAAGCGGCCGCACTCCCCGGAAAGTCGAAATTGAAACTCCTCGTGCCAACCGTAGGAACATTCTTCACGGCACTACATCTCCAAGAAGCCTTCAACTACCAAGACGAGCGGCGCTTCATAAGTCGTAGACGCTTCGTCGCCCCCTCCTTCAACGACATCCGTTTGACCCTCAATTCAGCCCAATTGCTGGGTCTAGTCCGATCCAGCACCGTCGAACTCGTCACCTTCGATGGAGACGTCACTCTCTACGACGACGGGAAAAATCTAACACCGTCCAACCCAGTCATCTCACGCATTCTACGCCTCCTCGCTCAAGACCGGAAAGTCGGCATCGTCACGGCTGCCGGGTATGAGGAGGCACCAAAGTATTATGAACGCTTATATGGACTTCTCGATGCGGTGCACAGCAGCGCTGATCTCACAGAGGCCCAGAAAGAAGGAATTATCGTCATGGGTGGTGAGAGCAATTTCCTCTTCCGGTATGATAGGACTCAGGATTGTAAGCTATCCTACGTCCCTCGTGAAGAGTGGCTACTGGATGAAATGAATGCGTGGAAAGAGGATGATATCAAAGAATTACTTGATCTGGCCGAGAACGCTTTGCGTACTTGTAAAGATACGCTGAATTTACCTGCTGCCGTGCTGAGGAAGGATCGGGCTGTTGGTGTTTATCCAGTTAATGGGGTGAGGATTAATCGTGAGCTTTTGGAAGAGACTGTTCTTGTTGTGCAGAATACTGTTGAGAGGTCGGCTGTTGGGGCTAGGTTGCCTTTCTGTGCTTTTAACGGTGTGTTATTTCCCCTTTCTCTCTCTTTCTTTGTTCTAGGAATATCTCGTTCCATGTCGATCGACTCTAAGTGTCCTTTCTATAGGCGGAAACGATGTATTCGTGGACATTGGTGATAAATCTTGGGGTGTGCGTGCTTGTCAACAATACTTTAACGGCATTGATCCGGGCAAGACACTGCATATCGGTGATCAATTCTTGTCTGCTGGTGCAAATGATTTCAAGGTCAGATTCCAACGTTCCCCACGGAAAAGAGAAATTTACCCCCAACTTCCAAGGTTGATTCTAACGTATTTTTCGCTTTTCTAGGCTCGTCTTGCTTCAACCACGGCGTGGATCGCCAGTCCCGCAGAAACTGTCGATCTACTTGATGAGCTGGAGGCTGCTGTTGCGGTCAACTAGAAGTGCTTCTCGCTCTTTATGATAAATTCAGTCACTTAGGAATTTATTGGATATGCTCATGGGGATTGCCTGTTGGAAAACACAGCTGGACAGTATCGCCCATTACATCGAAAGGAGCTCATCTCGTTTCTGGTGATTACACATCTCGGTAACATGTTAGCATTATCATTCTCGCGTTTTTACTTAAGTTAATAGTGCATCTACGTTCAATTTAAGAAACATTGGGCGGCTAAAGTTCGATTAACAGATCTATCTACTATCTAGCACATAGCATTGTATCATAGGTAACTGAAGGAAAAAGAAAAGGGGAATAAGAAAGCTTCCCGACTCGCAAGTTGATGTTTTGCCCTTATGGCATGTCGGGCCTGCGTTGCGTTGCGTAGCATCATACAAACATGAGGGGTGTCGGCTGTCACTCGAACTCGAACTCAGCGGTGTAGGACAGATCAGATCAGATCAACAGGAGTAGAATAACAGCCTCGTCTTGATGATATGGGCCATCTCTTCTGATCATTCATTGGAAGCCATTGGAGAACGGGGGGATGTTCTGGATGTTGGGGTGAGGTGGAATGGAATGGGGTGCCGAGTAATTCCTTCACGGAGACGAAGGGATAGACGGGATAGATTGGACGGTGGAGGGTCCTGGAGAGCGAGAAGAAGCGAAATGTTAACATCCGGAACCTAGGAAATAGAAGAGCAAAAAACCACGGAAGAATGGGGGTCGAAAGGGTGTGGATGGCGGGCAGTCGTGTAGCCAGCCAGCCAGCGGCAGTGACACAGAATGGAAGAAACGGAAACGGAAAATCCAGGGGGGGGTATGAATCGTGTTGTCTCGACGAATTACGTACTCTCGTAGCAGAACCAGCCTTCTTGGGTACGCGACGCGGAACGGCCGGACAGAACGTTCACGACGTCCTGCAGTTCGAGCCAGAACTCGGACTTAGGGCGACGGCGCTTCCAGTCAGTCTCGGTCGCTTCAAGGCCATCTTCTCCACCCATTGGTGAGAACAGGACCTGAGATCCCTTGACACCGATGACGGAGGTGGAGAGATGGTCGGCAGCGATCGTATCGCGGTCCTTTCCAGTGAATGACTCAATGTGCTGCACGCACCTGATGGCCATGCGCAGTGCGCGCACACGGTCCATTGGCGAGGGCTTACCACCCTGTTGGAAGTGACCGGGGACAGCAGCGCGGGACTCGAACTTGCCCTTGGCTTCCTCCTTAATCATATCTGCGACAAATTGAGTGGTGTAGGTGCTAGAGGCGCATTCGTTGCGGAGAATGATCTTTCCAGCGCGGTTGGCACCCTTGTCGCGAATGAAGTTGTCGCGCAGGAAGTCGATATCGCGCGACAGCATCTTGATGTCAATGCCCTCTTCGGGGATGTACACAGCCACAGCTCCAACGGCCAGACCAGCAGTAGTCGCGATGTAGCCGGACTTACCACCCTGGGTCTCAATGACGAAGACACGACGACGGGAGGAAGAGGCGGATTGGCGGATGGCATCACAGAAGTCGATCAAGGTGTTCAGGCAAGTGTCGCTTCCGAGGGAGTACTCGGTACCGGGAACATTGTTCGAGATGGTGGCTGGGAGAACGACCATAGGGATCTTGAAGGCGTCGTACTTCTCGCGGGCCTGGCGCAGCTCACTGACGGCAGTGAAAGCCTCGAAGCCACCAACCACGAAAAGAGCGTCGAACTTGTACATCTCGAAGCACTTGGCGGTGCCTTCCATATCTTCGGAGGGGAGACTACGGTTAGTACCGATGTCCGAACCACCTTCGTTGACCCAGGCATCGGACTCCAGCCACTTAACCTCACGAACGGAGCTGACTGGCTTGTCGGCGTGGTGGCGGCAGAGACCGGGGAAACCGTTGTGAATCGCAATTGGGGTGTGTCCACGGGTCAGACAGTATGCCACAGCGGCTCGAGTGGCCGGGTTCATACCACCAGCGGGGGCACCGACGTGAATAATGGCAATTCGCAGTCTCTGTGATTTGTTAGCAAAATTGTCACTCCATCAAGGATATCCGGAGCTTTTTTACCTTGCCCTCAGGAAGATGCAACTTCGGGTGGTCTGGGGTAGATGTGTTCAGGTATGCGTGGTAGTACTCCTTGAATTCAGCGTCACGGCGAATCATGGCGCCGGCGAAGTCCCTGTCATGAATCTTCTGGGTGACCTCTTGAGTTTCCTTCACAGCATCCATGAGGGGAGTGCGCATGATCTTGTTCTCACGAATAGTGATAACGGGCGAGGGCGAGTCGGCGGTCATTTCCAGCACGGCGCGAACGGCCTCAACACCCTGCAGGGTGGAAAGCCAGCGGTCATAGGCGCAGGCTGCACCACCACGCTGGGTGTGACCCAGAACGGTGGTTCGGGTATCCAAGCCCAGACGCTGGGTAAGGATGTCCTTAATGGTCGAGCTCGAGATCTTGTTGAGTTGGCGGTCCTGCGCTCCCTCGGCGACAATGACGATCGTACGGCGCTTGCCTCGCTCCTTGCGGTTCTATTGTTCAAAAAATAAAGAATTAGATACTAGATAACCTCCCTCCCTTCAAATCCGATTGGACTCTACTCACCTTGGTAATGACGTTGCACATCTCATCCTCCCATCCGTCCTTGGGGGGCATCTCGGGGATGAAAAGCCAGTCAGCGCCGGTACTAATGGCGGACATCAGGGCGAGCCATCCACAGTGACGACCCATGACCTCGACAACGAATCCACGCTGGTGTGAGAAGGCGGTATCGAAAACATCGTCAATGGCGTCACAAATGCGGGTCAGCGAGGAGTAGCAACCGATTGTCGCGTCAGTACCGGACATATCGTTATCGATCGATCCAACCAGGCCAACGATGTTCAACTGTTTGTAAGGCTCGACCTGTTCCGAGGTCAATTCGCCGACCTTGATCAACTCCTCCAACAGACCGGGCCACTCGGCACGGAAGACATCGGCACCGGTCAAACTGCCATCACCACCACAGACGACGAGAGCATCGATACCGCGCAGCACCATGTTCTTCGCGGCACGCAGACGGCCAGCACGCTCACGGAAAGCCATACAACGGGCTGAACCGATCAGAGTACCACCGCGGGACAACCAGCCACGAACATCCTCCCAGTGCAGCTGGCGGATCATATTGCCGCCATTGACCAGACCCTCGTATCCTTCGAAAACGGCATAGGCCTCGCAGTCGCTGTGGATGGCCATTCGGACGACGGCCCGCACTGCGCCGTTCATACCGGGGGCATCACCTCCGGAGGTGAGCACGCCGATGCGACGCTTCTTAGTCGAGTCGGAGATCTTAACGGGCTCCATGGTGTGATAAATTGGTATCGACCACGACCGGTCGAGTAGCAACCACTGGAGAGGTGAATTAAGGAGAGAAAAATGGGTGAACTTGAGTATTTGAGCACAACGTTCGTCAATCTCAAAGACTCAAAGAACTTAGTGGAGGGGTCGAAGCCAATTCCGGTGAGACAAATAAGAAGTGGGGAGTTTATTTCGTCACTGCGTCACTGCGGCCGTTTGACTCGAGATGAGATCAGAGGCGGACTCCAGAGGGTGTTTTGAATGAATTTTTTGGTATCTTTCACCGAATGCAAGCAGACTAAACCAGATTGACTAGTTTGAAACAGCTGAACCCAGTTCTTTGTCTGGTTATGAATGAAGTCGAAGTTGTTTAGAGGTGCAACCACCCAAAAACTGGGCGATCGTCGCAAAACTGCTGACATCATCGGTCCCAGTTCGGGTTAGTGCGGGGAGCTTGTCAGGTGAAGGTCATGTGACTTGGTCGTCGATGAAGTCACGTGGTAGGCATCATGCCTGCTGCCATGTCCGAAAGAGGAAGTAGGGCTATTTATCAGGGCTGTTGGGCTTCAGTCATTTCTCTAGGTTCTTCTTCGTTCACTGGTCATTATCGTCTGGTTCCATTACCGTTTATCTGTATGGAGCCAGTTTCTACCATTCCACCCTCCTCGATTAACGAGTTGTGTATCCTCCGTTCGCAAAGATTGTCTGGCCGGCGATCCAAGTCCCTGC
The DNA here is from genome assembly GCF_028828005.1 of Penicillium manginii. NCBI lineage: Eukaryota > Fungi > Ascomycota > Eurotiomycetes > Eurotiales > Aspergillaceae > Penicillium > Penicillium manginii. Next base: position 1,037,022 of record NW_026643102.1, on the reverse strand, counting down.
TGTGCAGAGGAAGCGAATGATTGGCGCAATGTCCTGCACCATCGTCAACCGATTCCCCATGCCGTTGGCTTTGTGGAACTACACTGCCTCTGGTGATTCTTGTGGGTAGAAGAAGGCTATATATATATCAATGATTAGCCATCACCTCGGTTATCATCAAGAAGCGGAACCACTTACGAGTGTCCTTCGGGCCTGGAGCCACATTGTTCACGCTCACGCGTCGTGCCTGCAGCTCCTTGCACACACCACGCGTAAAGTGCTCCACTGGTGCTTTCCAAGGTTGGATCCTGCATATGAGGTGTAGAATCCAGTGAAGGCGCCTAAAAGAGCGGTCACAATGGTGATGATTTTGCCGTCGTCAGAGACGTGGGTAGCCGCAGCCTTCAGGATGAAGAAAGCGGCCTTGGAGTTAATTCTGTCAGATGATTCTTGTCAGTTATTCTACTCATCAGATATTCAAGGTAGAGAAACTCACGCAAACATCGAGTCATAATCCTCTTCAGAAATGTCGGTGATCGGCTTCTTTAGCACTTTGCCCACCGTATTGACAACGATATCAATCTTGCCAAAGTCGTTGAGTACCGACTGGAATAACTTGTCAACGTTTTCGCGCTAGTCAAGTCGCCCTGGTAAAAAGCGACCTTGCGGTCGGGGTACTTCTCTCGCAACTCAGCTTCCAGCGATGTGGCGCTGGCTTTGCTACTTTCAGAGTTATAGTGTAGAGCCAGCCTTGCTCCGATACCAGCTAGTTCTCTCGCTGACTCGGCTCCGAGGTTCTTGACACCTCCAGTGATCAGTGCGACTTTCCCGTCCAATGCCATGGTGAGGGGATATGAAATAAAATGATTCCGGGGAGAAGACAAGTAGGGGTCCGAGAATTGAGATTTCTGCAAATCGAAAGAATCATTCATTACGAAGTGATTTCAGCTCTTTATACCCTGCCCTGCGACTTAAGGTTCCTGCGTAAGTAATAGCTGAAAACCCCCCTCCTCTATGTATAAGTACAGTTACATCATCCGGTTCCTACGAAAAGCTTCATTTGACACTTTGTAAAAACAATATCCCAAAAATCAGATATCTACCGGAAAAAGTAGGTCAAGCTGCATCTCGGATCTTCGGACTGGATCTCAGAATGTGGTGCTGAATTGCGGGGTGATTCTCACGGCGACCAATGGGTTTGCTCCTTGTGGTGTTTTTGAGCTGCGCCGTGGAGAATGCAGCAGTCGCCCCGTCAATCGCTGGCGTCATAGAGTTCAGCTCGGCTTTAAGAGAAACAATTTAGATCCATGGCTCATATTTGGCCTCTCCTAGTCGATCGCGGATTTATCTTCGTGGATCTTCGTAGACCGTTTATTTAAATCCGAAATTCTTTGGCTAGTGCTGTCATCGTGACGATAACGTCCAATCAGCCATATCAATTTTTGCTTCTCACAACCGCGTCAGTGTATTCAATCTGGGTTCAACCTGATTCGAAAAGATCCTGGTACGGAGTGTATAACTGGTTTAGCATACTAGGTACAATACCAGTAGTATAATGTTTACGTCTTCGCGCTGCTATCTATAACACTGACACTGGCATATTAGTACTAGTAACGCCAACTATGTTCTTTCTAGTACTAACCATAGAAATTCTCAAGGTATATACAACATACAATGGCCTATCTCCCAATTGCATCTAGAACATCACTAATTTTGAAGCGCTGAAACACTGGCTAGATTGCGAACATAGAGTGCCATAGACTTAAAGCAAAATGTTGATGTGACCGGTTGGACGCTAACTATTGTTCGCCTTGATCGCTTTGGGTTATGGTTTTTTGCTTCATTTTTCCATGAAATGCAAATCGATTGACCGAGAATCCTCGAAATTACTCTATTAGGGAGGGAAGATGGAAACGCAAAAAGGTCAACCACCCTGGTTTGCATATTCCGAACTATGTTATCTTCTGAAGCACCTCATCCGAAAGACTCTTCTCTCAAGATTCCAAATTTCAAATCCCTGCTCCCAAAGTTTCAATCAAATTGCCTGAACTCAGTTTGGTTTATACCATTTAGCTAACGGTAATATCAGAAGAACCACTGCTGTAGTATCCCTCAGTAGCAACAATCATGTAGTTGAACGACCCCAGGTCCATACCCAGGTTCTCCCAAGCAGTGAAGTGGTTTCCAGTAGTGACGGTTCCCTGGGAGCGCTTGCTCTGGCGAACAGACCAGTACTGGGTGAACGTAGCAGTACCTTCAATGGAAGGCTGGTTGACTCGCTCGCTGGTGTAGATATCGTAAGTGCTGCCGTCGCTAGTAACCGTGCCCTTCTTTGTTGCGCCAGAAGATGGATTGTAGGTTCCAAAGTCTTCGACAATGTAGAATTCGATCAGGGGGTCTGTGGTCCAGCCGTAGACCGAAAGGTAGCTGTTTCCTGTTGGAATTGTTAGCTTAATGGACAGGATTCAAGACTCCTGGCTAGAAAAAGACGTACCGCTGGGGTTGTAGGAGCCGGAGAAGCTCACGGAACTAAAGTGGTAGGTTAGCCTCTGGTTAAATTCAAGAATATACCGTACGGTAATCAATCCTACCGGCTGCCACCAGGGTTCCATCCCTTTCCACCGACGAAGTTTCCGTTGTTTCCAGTCCAGGTCACGCTGTATTCACCAGCGGCGCCGTTGGAATAGGTGACATCGCCTGAGCCGTCCGTCCAGAACGAGTAGTAGTAGCCATTGCTGGTTCCAGTCGAGCTGGCTGTGTAGGTCTCTCTCTTGGAAAGCTCGGAACTAGCGCTGAAGGCTCCAGCAGCTAGAGTAAAGAACGAGAGCAGGGAAGTCAAAGACGGCATTTTGGTATGAAGTTGGTTGAAAATATTGTGCTGTTCTAGCTGTCAGAATCGAGACAGTATCACCTTTATATCCCAGATCCACATCTGGGGCCGGGTCTTTAGGGATAGCGCCATTTTGACAGACTAGCCCACTGAGTAAAGCGCCACCTCTTCAGCCAAAACAGCGATGTTTTACCGGCGGATAAATGACTCCTATTGGCGGCGCAGGAGATCTGCATTCACCACGGTTTACGCTATGCACATTTTGTGGCTATAGTCCGCTGAATAGGCTAGATTCAAGGATTCGCAGTCTTCAATTCATCCGATTTCTAAGTTCTGTGCCCGGGTCCCTGAATCTTTGTCCGGATGGGGATAGAGCCGCGAGACGGAGATGGACAAAAGAGTAATGGTGTACATTGATTTCATCCACTCTGCCGAGTTTTAAGCGGAGAATTGATTCAATCCCTTCTCCGTGTTGCAGAATGAATCTGTTTCATTCTGGTTCAGGTGATCTTTTGCTCTGACTTAATTGGCTATTGCGTCTTGAAACCTGTCGCTGCTTCATGTTGAAACGGCATTTCTCCGCTTTTTAGTGGGCTTGGTGCCCCACATCGTTGCCCCTGTCTTGTTATACATACATCCCTGCATAATTTGTATTTTAGCACTGCCAAAGATAAATTTATTCAAGGCTTTGTATTTCTAGAGGCTTGCTGGGTGTTTAATATAAGCTCATTCTATATTGATTTTTGGCGTTCATCTAAGATGACTAGTCTTGGCATTTTTTTATGGTTGACGTGTGATAAGTGGAGAGAAGAGCGAGCATCATTCGATACAGCAAGCGTGTCTATATACTTCTGTGCATTTTGGGCCTATCTTGCTTGAAATAGTTTGAGACGATGCAAAATTTTGGAAGAGATCGGGCTCTCTTGCATACATTCGATTCAAAGAAGCTACTCACTTTTCGTATGTGAAACTTGGCAACGCACTGAATCCGATGACTTCCGCCCTCATGGAAATGTAATGCAACTCATTTTTAGTATCTCTTGGATCTGATTCATCTTATACAAGAGTGTATATCTTGATTAAAATGTAACACGCCTCAATGCCAATGTCCTTACAGGATTTAGACAAACTACACCGATGCATACAAATACATCTCCGGTAAGCACCATCTGATAATCACTTCTTGTTAGAGGGTATAGGTGCATTCGACATGTCGAATACTTTCTATGGGTAAAGTGAATATCCAATGCGGATCCGATGGTGATAGTTAGATCGGCCTCGATCGGACATAGATATGGAAGTACGTGCTTCCCCACATCTCCAAGAAGAGGGGAATGCCGACCGCCAGCAATGCAGCAACATAGAACCATACATTTCAAAAGAGGGGTCACATCGTCTCGGTAACATTCACCGTTAGTTGCCTCGGTACTGGAAAAGCTATACATTTTGGTGCTTATAACGTTGCAAAAGACAGTTGAAGCTGAAGTTGTCAACTCAACTTCTACCTTACTTGCACTTGCACCGATCATCCACCATGGGCTCTCTAACCGAAATTCCGACATTCCAAATCCCCGAGCTTTGCAAAGCCGGGGTTGTAGTTAATGAGGGGCCTGACTTTCGGGTCGAGGTGCAAATGGTGCCGGTGCCTGAGCCTGGTATGTGTTAGCGGGAATATTATCTCTCAGTTATAGAGGGGGAAATGTATGCTGAGAAATAATCATTCAGGGCCCGATGATATACTTATCCGACTCAACTTCACCGGTCTTTGTTCATCGGATATCCATCTCATGCAGGGCGATCTTGGTATGCCGCCCATGTCAACATTTGGAGTGCGATCTCCGGGCCACGAAGGTGCCGGAATCGTAGTAAAGATTGGCGCGAATGTCAAGAACTTCAAGCTGGGTGATCGGGCTGGAGTCAAACCGATCGTTGATACTTGCGGAACATGTTCTATGTGCTTGGTCGACAAGGAGACATATTGCAAGGCCGCCATTCACAGTGGCCTTATGACAGCTGGTCAGTGGCTAGCGAAGGCACTCATAGTGATAAATTCTTGTACTCACTCATCTAGGCACATACCAGCAATACCTAGTTTCACCTGCCCGATATGCATCGCCCATCCCAGATGGGATTCCGGACGAAATTGCCGCACCGATCATGTGTAGCGCAAGTACAATCTATCGTTCGCTCGTTGAATCCAACCTTCGCGCCGGATCCTGGGTGGTGTTTCCAGGAGGTGGTGGTGGCGTGGGAATCCAGGGTGTACAACTCGCCAAGGCAATGGGAATGCGACCTATCGTTGTAGATACCGGAGCCTCGAAGCGCGAACTATCACTTAAAATGGGGGCCGAGGCTTTCGTGGACTTTATTGAGACTAGCGACTCTGCAAAAGCAGTCATTGAGATTGCTGATGGGGTTGGAGCTCACGGTGTCTTCGTCACTGCACCTGCAGCGTATAAAACTGCCGTTTCCTTCATTGGGAATCGGGTTGGTTCCATGATAATGTGTATCGGGCTGCCGCCGGCGGGAACGATGATTTTAGGTACGGATCCTTGTGAATTTATTTTTAAGAATCTTAGTATCAAGGGGACCTTGGTGGGTAGCCGGAGTGATACGGCTGCGGCGTTGGACTATGCGAAACGGGGTATGTTGCATCAGATTTGTGAGGTTTATCCTATCAATCGCTTGCCAGAAGGTGTCGAGAAGCTGCGCAAGGGACAAGTTGCTGGGCGCATTGTGGTGAATTTTGATTGGGAGGAATAATTTGATAGTTGATATGCCTGTATCGTTTTCCCGCTGGCAGTTGTACAATTTTCAATTTCTCAGTGACGCAAAGGGATTTTGGCGTGAAATTGGTCACCAATTGTGTAAAAAAGATTCGTCTCCATTCCAGGTGTTCAATTCAGAGCGGATACCAATGATTAACACTGAATGAAGCAAAAAATGGACTCGCGGGGAATCGAACCCCGGACCACTCCCATGCTAAGGGAGTATTATACCACTAAACCACAAGCCCAGTTGTATGACAGAGGGGCGATTTGTGGCTACATGAATTAAAACTTTTGAAAGAAGATCCACTAGTACCCAATTGCATTTGGGGTCTTATCATTTTACAAAATACGACAGGCAGTATATAAGCCCTGGAGGGCTAAATGATACTGATTGGTTACTTAGACTACTACTTGTCTATCTTTTAGCCCATGGGAACCATATATTTCCTTCCAAGGTTCCGCTTGAAGCCCTGGAGGTTTCAAGATTTAAGTTGATGATTCGGTAGCATTACCGGAGCCTCTCGCGAAATATATATACCAAGCCATGGTTTTTACGGAAAACGCGCTGCCCCATCCAAAATCGTGAGTTTCCGTACTAATAGCTGCCCACCTGGGCGTGCTTGGAGTTCTACCTACTAGTCCCTGGAATGTCGGCGTTAATTTTTCACAGTGAGGCTCACGGTCGAGGCGTAGCCTCGATTCCACAATAGACTGCGGGGTAATCCTTCGAGTCTCTCAACGAAGAGCTATCCAGGGCTGTCCATCCACACTGGAACTTCTGCCCAGTAATAATTTCCTAACGGGTCGACCGCTCAATTCAGGTTTGAAATTGTACACCCTAGAGACCTGATTGACTCTGAAGCTGGGTAGTGAGGCTGATTCTGTCGCTGGATCCGCTCCACTACCTGGGCAGGATCAATGCATCGGTCCGTGTACCTAGATCCAGGAAGGAACATTTCAATCAATCAGTGGGAATCACTAGTTACTACTCGGGAGCACATTTTTTGGTCTTAACTCAGCCAAACCCCCCAGGTTAAAGTTGCGCAATTCGGAACAGGGGGCTGAAAAGGTCGTTGGGCACCTATGCTCGTTCCAAGTTAGCAGCTTCGTCCAAGTCTTCTGTTATCATCACGTTTGACGGGTGGGAATAAACATTGAACGTGGAACAACATGAGATCTATAAAATATTCATCCCTACCGGACGCACGATCCCCATCACTCTACCTCGCACATCCTACAGATCGCGAAAATATAGCAATATGGGAAATGACCGCTGACGCCTGGAAAGATGCCCTTTCCGTGGATACGTACGTCAAAGAGGCTGCGTACCTGATGACGGTTCCACTAGCGAGAAATGGAGGAATGAGCCAATGGATTTCGGTGGACAAGAATCTTCCTGCAGAGCCGTGCTACCTAGTTCGAATGAGCTAACTGTGCGGCATGAACAGAAAGCACATCCTTTCGTATAGAATTGATGCATAGCTATCCCCAACCCCCTTCATAGTCATTGGGATCAATTGCTCACCCCTCAAGCCTAGTTTCTCATAAAATGGCCATTCATTGTTGGTGCTCTATAGGACTGGTATATTTTCACGTTTGGCATGCTCTAGACCCCAATTTACTAGAATAGAAGCTGCTCCAAGCCGTTCGTAATTTGGATCAGTCCCGATATAGCTCAATGCTTGATCACTATTAGTTAACGCGCTCTCCCGTCGATATCGATGAATAGCTTACAATGACATGGTGTCTTTCCTAGCAATCTCTCCCGCGCTTCTTCCACCTTCAACGTCCATGCCTCCAAAACATCGAATCTGGCCACTTCCATGGCACCTCGACATATCTATCCCATTCGGAATCAGGAATAGGACGTCTCCATTTGGCAAGGCTGATGATCTCTCCGGTATTATCACAAACCACGAGGACAGCCCAATGTGGGTCTCGAACATCGCCAATTGCCTTCTCCCGTAGAGTAGCTCTTAGCTGTTTACGGATGGCAGGCATCGGAAACTGGTCGAGAAGCATCAGTTTCGTTCTGAACGCTGCCATGTGGGCATCTGCAATCCGAGTGCGTCATCCTCTGATGCCTCAATGAGAGTGAGCTGGGGGCTGGACATGATGGAAGATAATGCGGCAACTGAAAATATTTAATCAGGGCCTAGCATGAGGTATTGATACTTTTCATTAGGATAGAGGAGGAGATGATGGATGAGAAGATGAGGAAATTCGTCTGCGGGATAAGACAAAGAAGACGCCATTTGAAAGGAAAAGCAAAGACATCATGAATGGCCTGAGGCATACAAGCCTCAACAGCCTTGGAACTCTTGCACATAGAAGCTTTAATACTGTATATTTATACGACAATCTTTGCTTTATATTGCTAATAACACGCAAGGCCCAGGTGTATCAGCCCCTCTTTATGAGAGAGTATAACCCTGAATTTTCTGCTTGGTTGGAGTGAGAAAGATTACCTGTAGTATACTGTCAAAATTGCTCGATTCTGGCAGTAAGTTTGGAACATGAACCCTATGATTGAGGAAATACTCCGGAACTGCAGGCAAAGAGATGCGGCGTGCATTTCAAGGTTGAGAAAAATACCGAGGTGGAAGTCTCGCAGGAAGCGGGCAAAGAGAGAAGTATTGATAAGCATGTATATTACTAGTACCAAATAACATCCTCCATCGTCTATAGACTCATGTTATTACTAGTAACTTGAACCCCTCTATTCGGCTTTAACACACTCCAAACTAGCTACATAGAATGGCCTGCTGAACTTCTGCGTCTTCTTCCCGTCCTCGGCGGACTTGGGGACTTCGATAGTCCACTTGTCTCCTTTGCAGCCCGGATCCCTAAGCCTATTAGCCACAATTTTCCCTATATTAGTTGGTAAGTAGTAACATACTTGTAAAAGATGCACTTCGGGCGCGCATCGCCTGATTGGATGACATCGATCTTATTCACCTTTGTCTTGCTATTGTGTTTATTAGCAACAGCTACATGTACCAGGACTATAAGGCATACGGTTCTCCAGTGTCATGACAGCCAGTGTGGGGATGTGTAGTAATTGAATCACTCTTTCCATCCGCATATTCGATATTCACCTATAAAATTTTATCAGCGCTGATGATGCACGGCAATATGGTACTATCTATTCATGTACCTTTGCTTCCACACCACCAGCAAAGGCAGGCGTGATGTACGTAACCAGAGCAAGACAGAAAGGGAGCGTGAATTTCATATTGAATTTGGGAAATGAGTACGAAGACAGATCAGTACTCAGAGGAAGGATTTATTGTTATATATAGCCCAGGAGCTAGTAAGGGGCGTAAAAAATGCAGCAAGCAGGTCGTGATGCACGTAGATCACTGTGATACTCTGTACTCGTTCTCGGTACGCACAATCTCTTTTTTCTACATTCACCGCTACTCTAAGCTGAAATTATGCATGCATATAGGACCCGAATCCACCTGCATTTCCATTTACGGAGTACAGAAGTCAAGCTATGTACGGAGTAAGCTGTGGAAATGCAGGATACCAATAGAGCGAAGAAAAAAATAATGAGATGATTGATTATTATGTCGATCTTATCTGGTTGGAGACCTTTGTATTACCTTTGGATCTGCCCTTACATACCTGATCTCCATGACCCTACGCGAAGCTGTCAGTAAATCTGCAGAGAGTTTCCCCAGGTTTTCCAACCCATCAATCGAAAGCTGCCGGTAGTTTATGTAAGACGTTATTATTGCTGTTCGTGGATTTGGGACTTTGGGCGGTAGAAGCAGTAGTAATGAGACGGGGGAGAGGATAAGCATTCAAAACAGGGGTCCACGAACAAAGAGGAAAATGGGCCAGCAGAGTACAGCATAGGGACTCAGTGCTCTTCATACTAATACCAGCCATATCTACTCCGTACTACTCCGCAGATATCCTCAAAACTCATACTTTTGGGGGTCCCCTTTTCTGACGGCCTTAAGCCAGTCCCTACCACATAAGATAGAGCACCATGCTGTAACTGCGCACGTGGAAGAGGATATCTAATTGAAAATCTTTACAGTAAGATAATTTTAGGCAGCCAAGATAACAGCGGTACAAAAACCCTAAAAAAGAGCGACTATATTGTCCTCTTACTGCATTAGGAGTCTAGACTCCATCAGGAACATGCTCAGCCACTGATTTTAGCGCTTTGCCCCCGCCGATCTCCGGCTTTCGTTCTCCGTAATCATACATTCTTCAATATTAGGAACATGGGTGAAATCACCCCTCTCTTAATGATTTCTTTCAATTTTTGTTCTATCCTTCAACGATTGCTCTCCAATAACTTCGTGGCTGCACCTGCTGTCCCTTCCTTTGGGTGCTGAAGTCGGACACTGTGCACGACCCACTGCATCAAGGGATCATTGTTTAGCGCCCGATCACCATTACGCACGCGCCAACACGCTGGAACGTCCTCCCCCTTCATCAACACGAGATTCGACCTTTGGTCCTCGCTGTAGCGCGCTTAATTGGGTGACTGGGAGTTATATACCCCGGAGACGTCGAAATGCCTCTAAAAGATGTGCTGGCGCGCATCTCTAAGCTTGTCGTGCTATCCTACGTGATTGACTGGGTCTTCATCATGTAAGCTCACTACAATCACACGCCCACCCGGTGCTGAAGAGCATGACCTGACAAACGACTGCAGTGGAATTGCTCTAATTGGATATGGATTCTCCAAAGTCGACCCTAGCCAACACCCCTTCTCCCTAACCGACCCGACCATCGCCTTCCCCTACAAAGAAAAAGAGACCGTATCGACTGCCGCTCTGATCCTTGCTGGACTGTTGGCCCCCGCTGTGATAGTATTTGCCGGTGCACTATTCATTGTCCCCGGAACAGCAGCCGAAGGTGGTGCGCGGCCTTCCAAGTCGCAGATCCTACGGCGCAAGGTCTGGGAATGGAACGCAGGATGGATGGGCTTGGCCGTGTCGCTGGCAGGCGCATTCATGGCTACACAAGGATTGAAGAGTCTACTTGGAAAACCACGCCCGGATATGCTTGCACGCTGCAACCCGGATCTCAACGCCATTGAGGAGAATCTTGTTGGTGGACTTGGTGTTGCCGGAGCTCCCATCATCGTCTCCTGGAAGATCTGTCAAGATCAATCCGATTTCCTCAAGGTAGATGGATTTTCCTCTTTCCCGTCTGGTCATGCCTCCTGTGAGTCTTAAAATAACCCAACGAGCAAACTGAACCATCACCGGAGAGTTACGTGCTAACGGGTCATTATTTAGTTGCGTTCTCTGGACTGGCCTACCTAACGCTATGGTTCTGCGCCAAATTCTCCGTCGGCTTCCCATACTTGTCATACTTCCCTACCGAAGGCGAAACCCATTCCGATGACCGCACATCTGTACGAACTCGCGGTGCCGCACCGCCAGTTCTGATGATGATATTCGCACTTGTACCCACCGCAACCGCTACATTCATCGCAGCATCGCGCTGGGCTAATTGCCGACACCACGGCTTCGATGTGCTATTTGGCTCTGCGCTGGGAATTTTCTTTGCCTACATTGGGTTCCGCATGTACCACCTCCCTATCCAGCGTGGAGCTGGCTGGGCTTGGGGGCCGCGGGCACGCCGTCGAGCTTTCATCCGAGGCATAGGATTCCCTAGCTCTTTGGGCACGGATAGTTGGTCTTATGCCCCTAAAGCTGAGCAGGCTGGTCACAACGGCATATACGCGGAATCAAACGTTCGCGATAATAGCTACGTGGAGCGTGAGGCCGAGCATATTCCCATGCAGGAACAACCGGCGCATAGTCCGGTTGAAAGAGTATAAGAAACGATGGGCGAATCCTTTTACCGGGCCCATAGATCGCTTCACAAGCAGCGCCCTTTCTCCATATTGCCCACTTCGCATAGAGGTATTAACGCCATACATAATAAATATGTATAATTGCATTGGTATTAAATTCGGAATCTCAAATAAACAGTCAAGCATAGTTAAGTCAATCTAATTTTTCTTTTCCAATACAGTAAGCAAAAATTAATATACTCATGGGCTGTAATTCTATCTCAATAGAAATATTCGGCATCTATTGTACCTCGTCTATTTGCGTGAACCATTTCCCGCTATGGGTTGTTAGATCCTTTTCTCCTTCTCTATTGCATATCAGTATCTACATGCACCCCCTGAGACTGATTGCCATGAACTATGAAAAGAGAAATGAAAGCAAATGTAATCAAAGAGATCAATGAGAGATGGAGTGGAGGTGTATTTCATTGTTTAGTACTTGGTTCTAACAGTGTAACTGTGAATTCCGTCATGAATGTACAGCTTTGGCTGTATTTGACCTAGCTACTGCAGCGACATAGCCATGAATATTTTCTCTGAAGCAAACAGGACAACGAACTTGGAATTATGATGCATATTGCACCTTCCATAAAGAAAGGCTGTAAGAGGACAGAGGCAAAGGCAAAGGGAGAGGCAGAAACAAGCAGGAGAGATTCGATCACCGGCGATACCACGTCCGCGTCACCTTTTGGTTTCTGATCTTCTTTTGGAGAAGATTGATGCCATACAAAAGCGCTTCCGGGGTCGGGGGACAGCCAGGGACATAGATATCGACAGGGACGAGTCGATCCACTCCACGCACGACGTTGTAACTGTAGTGGTAGTATCCTCCTCCATTCGCGCAACTGCCCATGCTAATGACCCATTTGGGATCCGGCATCTGGTCATAGAGAAGTCGTAAGGGTGCGGCCATCTTGTTAGTTACGGTTCCTGCAATGATCATGCAGTCGGCCTGTCGGGGTGAGGCGCGGAAAATGATGCCCAGTCGGTCTTGGTCGTATCGTGGCATCGACGCGCCCATCATCTCGATACCGCAGCAGGCGAGGCCAAAGGACAGGGGCCAAAGGGAGCCACTTCTGATCCAGCCGATCAAATCATCCGCCTTTGTACTATCGTTGGAAAGAAAGTTAGAAATGAGGGAATTGGGAAATGGGAAATGGGAAATGGGATGCTCATTCGAGAGGACTTAGATATAAAACTCACAGGACATAACCAGAAGAACCGTCCATTGTATCGTTCGATGGCAGAGGATAGTTTGAAGGGGACTTCGGGTTGGACAACTTGCTGTGAAACCTCACTGGTAACGCTCTAGGGAAGAGTAGGCATGGCGAGAACGGCTTGGTGATGATCGAACGACGCAAGACGCTTTGAAGAGGGGCAAAGAGTGCCATTTTTTAATGAATGAAATCGAAAGTTGGGTGTGAAAATGAAAGATAAAGACAGGAAAGGAGAGTGCGATGGAGACAGTGAAGGAGTAGGAGTGATGAAGTTCTTGGAGAAAGTATAGTCAGTCATTCCTGCTCTGCCTACTACTAACAATAGCCAATCAAGGTTAGTAAACCCATGGAATGACCAATCAAAAGAATAAAAATTCGGCGGATTGGTGGGTCCGAAAATGGCCGATATTCCCGAATTTAATGAACACCGAATTTACCCTTTGACAACACTAGGGATCGCCATGCCAGATGATAAAATGCCCGAAGTTCGGTCATATATCAAAGTGGCATGTATATACTGCCATGATAAGCGTGTTAAATGTGATCGAAGTGATGGCATCCCGTGCACCAAGTGTCGAATTGCCGGACGTCATTGTGAGCCGATCATCTCACGACGTGGACGGTATGCATATACCTTACCCTTGAGAATTATACAAAATACTAATATGAATTGAGACCACGCAAACTACCTTTGATACATACTAAGAGTGTAACCGGCCGCTGGAACCAGGATAATGCCCGAAATGAACCTCCCCCCCCGGAAATTATGCCTCGGGCCCACCTAACAGCAACCCGCTCCGAGAACAACAGCAGGAACCGTGTTTCCCAGCTCTGGGCCCCAATGGAAAAACGCCATATATTGGAGATAGCTCTAACTTGAACTACCTGGTCCAACAATTTGGGAATCCCTTCCGCGGTACGACAGATATTCGGCCACTTGAGGACAGCTTGCAAGGGGCAATGCTGGCCCGGTTGGGAAAGCCGACAGAACAAGAGATTAGAAGAGTTCAATCATCTACTACCGAGAGACTTCAGGAAGAGGGAGCTTTTGATCTACCTCCACCGGAGATCAGCGAGAAGCTTCTCGACGCCTACTTCTTTCACTCGCTTGCGTCGTTACCCGTCATTGACAGACCACGATTGCTTGAATCTATTTACCAGGGCACAGCTTCAAACTTGCTTTTGAACGCTATCTACCTTGCTTCTACTATCTATTGTTCAGACGAAACTATAGCTGATGCTGGGTTTGTGTCTCGATATGTCGCTAGCCTAACATTCTACCGCAGAGCGAAATCCCTTTATGATGCCGGCTACGAAAACGATGCGGTTGCGACTATTCAAGCGACATTCCTCATGTGCTATTGGTGGAGTGGGATCTTAGAGCCTAAAGATACGTGGTATTGGCTTGGAATCTCGGTGGGAATGGCGCAAGCTATGGGCATGCACCAAGAGTGGGACGACCCTGTTACAAGTTACGGAATATTGCTAAAGTTCCTATAGGAAGTCATACATGCGCCTGGGCGAGACAGACCGGAAAGCATGGCGGAGAATATGGTGGATGGTTTATGTCAGTCTACCGCAATAGCGTTTTTTCTCCTTTTTGGTCTGCTAACACGGGAATAGGCCATGGACGTCAATTTGTCCATGCTGTTGGACCGCCCTCCGCGTGTGCAGGGGAGGCTCTGCAATGTGAGACCTCTATCGGAGGATGATTTTGAAGGACCAACACAATCTGCCGATCAAGAAAATCTGGGTGAAACCTTCAACGCGGCAAATAACTTCACGATACATGCTGTTCAACTGGCTCAGATAGGTAACAGCCTCTTGGTTTCCACCCCAAGACTCTCTGTTTGCTAAGAGCGCTTCTAGTGGATCAATTCTATACAATCAAGTTTGATGAAACAAATGCACAATCTCAAGATGTTTGTCTGGAGCAGATTTCACGATGGCCCTCGTCACTCCCAGCAGAACTGCGAAATTTGTCGATGAACAGCAGTCCCTGGGCTATGATTACGAATCTTTTGTACCAGTCAGTGCCTCCCCAAGTAATAATTCTCTAAGTATTTCCGCTAAGAGGGTATTAGGGAATACCAACTTCTGTTGCACCGAAGCAATCCTAGATTCTCGCATAACACCGGACCAGGCACTCCAACATTCGAGATATGCACGCAGATGTTTTACATACTAGAACTCATCGTCGCCAATGATCTCATATACCCAGCAGCCGCCAGCATGTAAGTTGTCCTACACTGGTGATATAGTCAGTTTGTCCAAGATACTGACTTTTGCCCGTTTAGCGTCGCGCCTGTTCTGTCAATTCTTTCCATCCATATTGTCAATATCCACCGAGGGGATGCCGGAGTCAAAATGATCTCCGAAAACAGAGCGCGCTTCTGTATGGTAATACTCGAGAAGTTGCTTGACCGATTTCCGGTGGTAGCATCTTTCTACCCCATTTACGAAGCTCTACTGAAACGATATTCCGTGGATGTTCCTGCGTATGACAAGGCTGCACCGGGGGTGTCGAAAATGGGGCATCGTCCAGACGGCATGCCCGGTCTACCTGTCGAAGAGGACGACGCTGGAAATATTGAGGCAAATAGCAGCTCGGTCCTGCAAGACAGCTTGAGTGCGACATTTCCATTCCCACTTCCATTTGGAAATCTGTTTGAGGAGTTCCTACTCAGTTCCCCACCGCCCGAAAGCTAGGCGAAGCTTCCCTACGCCCAACTCTCAAAATAGCATGACTTCGCCAACAATTAGGAATTATGTAGGTTATTACAGTACTTACTTAGGCGAGATGGAGGTTGCTGTGTCCAATTTTCACAGCAAGGCCCTGAAAACTGGACACAGCAACCTCCATCTCGCAAGGCTGGACTGGACCATTCCTTGAGAGTTACCATTTATCCTGACTCAATAATAATAATCGAACTCAATAATTTGCAAAAATCTCCAATCAGGAACAACCTGAAACTGAGAAACTAGTAATGGGTACAGATATCTAATACCTGTGTATAGTGTAAGCTTCTTGATTATCAATCAAGCCCTGCAGATCGCTCAGTAATGACGCTGGGACGCATGGATTAATCGCCCTAGTCGGCTTTAACGGAGATTAGGTAGAGTACCGACCCCACGTTAAAGCGCACCTCTTCAACACGTTGAACTTCACAAACAACTTACCCTTTCACCTCACACAATGGCATCATTCCTTATTACAGGCTCGTCGCGTGGCCTGGGCCTTGCACTGGCAACCCGACTTGCGTCTCTACCTAGCGGCCAAGTGGGAACCATCTTCGCAACCGCTCGTCAAGACAATTCGACACAACTCAGGGAGCTCATAAATGCATCTTCCGGTCGCATTGAATTTGTCGGCTTAGACGTGACCGACAAGAAAAGTATACAAGAAGCAACTAGCTTGGTTGAACATAAGTTACAAGGCAAGGGACTTGACTATCTGATCAACAATGCTGGCGCGGTAGACTGGAATCCCGCCGGGGTGGAGGGGATGTAAGTTTGCTCTGCTCTCCATAAGTCGCAAGGACGTATCTAATACGTATTACTCAGGGAAAATCTTAATGAAATGTTCAACCTGAACGTCACTGGTGTTCACGAGGTCACACGAGCTTTCTTGCCGCTGCTGCGTCGTGGCGAGAAGAAGTCTGTTATCAACATGTGAGTGATTGACGCTAAATGATTCTCGGACGTGGTACTGATAGGACTTAGTTCGACGACTATGGGATCCATTGCCAAAGCTCATCTTTACGCACAAGCGCCGACGCCTGCTTACAAAATCACCAAGGCTGCGTTGAATATGCTGAGTGTCCAATATGCGCAGCAATATGCCTCTGAAGGCTTTACCTTCTTGCTTATTAGTCCCGGAGTAAGTTATACCTTAATACCTGCTGATATAGGAATTCGTACTAATTTTAACCTTTCCAGTGGCTGAAAACTGATCTAGGGGGGCTCACGAGCAGATTTATCCGTCGAGACAGGTGCCGAGAAAGCGATCGACATCGTGCTGAAGACTGGACCTCATCAAAATGGAAAATTCGTCAATATCCATGTCCCGGGCTGGGTGAATGCGAATGGAAACAATGCCTACCAAGGGAAAGAAATTGAGTGGTAGATCTTGAGACAGAGGAACCCTGCTTGAGATCCTACAAATATTTTTATACCAAAAGGCGAATAATGAATTTACAGATTAATATTTGAGTGTGAATTGCAACTATTTGGTCGTGAAGATACAGCACGTAATGCGTAGATCTTGAACCCCCAAGAGAAGTACATTTAACTGTGCAAATATTAGGCTCCGTGAGTTAAATGAAAACGTAATGATCACTTACCCCTCGCAGTGGTGGCTGCCCTCCTGCTCCGAATCCTTGCAACCGCTCGAGCAAAGCTTGGGATGTCCAACAATACCGGGGTTCTTGCAGTGGAACAGAATATTCTTGAGATCCTCCTTCTCATAGTCGCTGCCTTCGAGGGCCTCCTTAAGATCAGCTTCAGTGAAACCTATCGAACTATTAGATATCATGATTTATTACAATGAAGCTCGAGACATTCAAAACCTACCGTGAGACTTGATCAGGACATCCGAGCAATAGTCAAAGCTGGGTGTGCATGTCTTGTCCGCCAAGCCACTGGCGGCAAGTGCAAATACTGTGAGCAAGACCGATGAGAACTTCATCTTGGAGGTAATTTGAAGATGTCAGAAGGTGGAGCGATGGTGTCAGGGGGAAATTGTTTCCTCTTATATACCAATAGCCCCCGAAAAAGAAAAAGAAGAAATCTTTCACAATCCCATCGGCTTGAAAAGCTTGGTTTGCATGTTTTTTTTCATGGAATGTAGTCTGGTATGCGGTTACGCCATGCTGCATATTTCGCCTCCCAGAGCCGCGGCAGCATACCCCGGGCTGCGAGGGATTTTGAACAACCCCAACAAAACAAATTGAAGCTTTGGTCTTGAAAATCATTTGATCATCGGTAATCGGCACACAATTCCAGGATGCTGAGGATCTAGAAGGGCCCACAATGTCACCTGGAAGTCTGTTATTTTATATATACACGTGCCCACTGGCATGACGTATTGCATTTAGTGTTGAATATTAGTGAAAGAGTCCCGGGTATGAGCATCATGCGGTGTTACTGTGTATTATTTTGTTGTTCAAGGTGCAAGAGCGTTTAAACTATTCTTTCTTGGTTATTTCTGCAGAGCTTTATATGTGGTGCATGGATATGCAATCAGACTCACTATGAGACAAAAGGATAAGAGAACTCGGAAGCATTATCCAGCCGTCAAATAGCCATACAGAGGAGGAATATATTGTTTGATTATTAGCACTTAATCCTCACCTTGGCCAATAGCAGCCCTGGAGCTAAATCCAACGTGAGGATGAATCTATCGCAAGCCTTTCCCAACCAGGCAGTTATATGCGCCCCGTCCAAGTCCTGATAAGATAAACCCCGCACAAGAGCACTATATCATCCACCAGATGGAGTTTTTTTAGAATCTACAAAGCTCGCTTCTTAATATTGGCTATCTTGAGCTGTGTGCAATTTGAATTCTTTATACTATCCGATTCTGCCGTGACCCATCCCATCTATCGTAATGGCACCGAATGAGGAACATGGTAAGAGCTAGCCCAAGTGCTTCAATGCATAGTTGTTTTAGTGACATTTTACCGTGATATTGACGTATGACAGTTACCAAACTCGTCAATGCAGACCCAGGTCTACCCAGATCAAACCCAACAGAGTCCTATTGGCAACACATCCCCCACCCACTTGCCAACACCCAGTCTCCAACTCTGCCTATAGAGGCGAACTACGCGATCATCGGATCAGGAATAACAGGACTCTCCATCGCAAAAACAATTCTAGAAAAAAGCCCCGCTGCAAGGGTAACAATTTTAGAAGCGCGAACGCTGTGCTCTGGTGCCACGGGCCGGAATGGCGGACAAATGGCCGCTAATGCGGGTGAGGAGTATATGCATTTGGCCGCGATGCACGGACCAGAGATGGCGGGGCGAATTGCAAAGTTCACGCTGAGGAATTTGGAGAGGATGCAGGATTTGATTGAGGAGTATGATGCGGTTGGTGTTAGTGAGATGCAGCGGTTGCACAAGTTGAGGGTTTTCTTGACGGCTGGGAAGTTTTCGGAATTTAAGGAGAGTATTAAGCGGATGGAGGGGGATCATCCTTCGCTGAGGGGACTTTATACTATTCTTGATGAACAGACTGTGCTGAAGGTATATAATTCCATTTGCTTATGCACTTGGCTGCCCTGAGTTCGCGATGATTTTATCTAACGCTAGTTGTCTGCGCAGGACTTTGGTATTCATGGTGCAGCTGGCGGAGCACTGATCCCGGCTGGCACAGTCTGGCCATACAGTCTGGTGACAAAGATTTTTGCAGATCTGCTGAAGAAGTATTCAGATCGATTCACGATAGAAACGAACACCCCGGTCTTGGATGTGGGACATGACCCGAAGTCCACGACGCCATTCCCCTACACGCTGCGCACGTCCCGTGGTCCACTTCGCGCTGGGAATGTCATTTATGCCACGAATGGATATACAGGACATCTCCTGCCCAGTCTGCGAGGAAGTATTCATCCATTCAAGGGCACCATGACAGTTCAAGATCCCGGTACCTTGGTCCCAAACCAGGGCAAGTCTGTTTCCTGGGGATTCCATTATCCACCGACTCACGACCCCGAGACCGGAAGATCGGGATTTGGGCTATATTATCTCGGCCAGAGCGCGAAGACGGGATATTTCTATTTCGGAGGCGAGAATGCTCGAGTCGATGATACTATTTCAGCTGATGATAGCTTTGTTGGAGAGAATTCTGTTTCGCACTTGCGGGATGTCTTGCCGCGGTTTTTTGGGGAGAATAAATCTACTGCTTGGAAGCTTGTTAGTTCTTGGAGTGGAATTATGGGCTTTTCGTCTGATGGATTGCCTCTGGTTGGACGTTTGCCTTCTTCCATTTCTGGGCGGAGTGGTGGAAGGGAATGGATTGCGGCTGCGTTTAATGGATATGGGATGGCGAATTGCCTGTTGAGTGGAGAGGCATTGGCTTTGATGGCTTTGGGAGAACGTGTCGACTGGCTTCCTGGTGCATATGGATTGGATGAGAAGAGACTGGGGAGTGTTTTGACTGCGCCGGAATCTGTTAAGGCGCTGACTGCAAAGCTATAGATCTTGCCCACAAACAGGTGTAGAGGAAGCGCCGGCCGAGTTTAAATTG
This sequence comes from Penicillium manginii, assembly GCF_028828005.1. Lineage (NCBI taxonomy): Eukaryota > Fungi > Ascomycota > Eurotiomycetes > Eurotiales > Aspergillaceae > Penicillium > Penicillium manginii. Next base: position 1,017,144 of record NW_026643102.1, on the reverse strand, counting down.
CGGTCACTTTCTTTATAGCGAAATTCAAAGGTAGGTCTACCAGAATATCCCAGGACCCAACATAGAAGGACCGACTTCAACCCTAGGAAAGCATTTATGGCTGGTTAGGCTAAGCTGTAGGATGTGAAATTATTAAATGAAACTCATGGCTTCTGACAAATGCTGTACTTGGTTATTCATTGAAGATAAATTTGTACATGGCGACACAAGATCCTGACCACTTCTAAGGGCAAATGTGTGAATTGCAACGACGGAGCCTCGTCGTTGAACACAGGTTGCTAGATCAGAGATGACTTGAGATCGATGGCTTCCAGATTTTGTCTGGATTGTAAATGCAAGGCTTTTTCGCATTGGAAATTTTTTTTTCGATAAATTTGTGGCCCCACTCCTACCCTTCGTCGGGGACTGCCTCCCATTGCTCCAGGAGCAAAAAAAAAAGCTTCACGACAGCAAAGAAGAAGCTGCAAGAGCAAAAAATGGACTCGCGGGGAATCGAACCCCGGACCACTCCCATGCTAAGGGAGTATTATACCACTAAACCACAAGCCCAGTTGTTATGGTGGGTCGGCGGAAAACGGACTCAGGTTCGGGTGGCGAGTTTTCGGCCCGATCTTGAATCGGCTAGGTCGATGCCTCGGCTATCACAAAGTCCATCGCGGAGGATTGTTGGTTTGGGCTGCCGAGAGATTGTTGGAGATTCCAGGTCTTTGTTTCTGTATGTTGTGATCGTCCTTCCGCTGTGCCAATCCCAATCCCGTCAATACAGCGCACTAGGTAAGTTTCCAGGGAAAGCTGGTCGCGGGATAAGACAATTCGCATCTTCTTGTGCTTTTCGGGATGGTCGTAGGCAATAAGCAGTTCGCCCATATGAGGATAGATAGGATCCCACCATCGTTTGGCTGGGGTATCCGGTTCTGTCGGTTTCTCCTCCACTTGCGCAGATGAGATATTCATGACAACATCGAGTAACAGAAGGTGGGCCACGGCAGCTTCAACCTCCTCTCTCAGACTTAGATTGCCTGGGGACTTGAGGTCTGGAACAGATGGTAGATTGAAAGAGACATCGTAGTGCGTGCCAAAAGGAGGGAATGACATATTGGTGCGCATTCTCACGGTAAAGGAACTATTCGGCGTGAGGAGCTTTCCCTGAAAGACCGACTCAATTGGTTTTAAAGAGCTTGAAATGAGACCTTCAAGCGCGTTTGGCGATGGGCGTGGATGAGGTAGTTTCCAGTTGGAAAACATCTGGGCTGTGAATTCGGGAACTTGGAAGCCCGAGGATCGCAAAGTACTGACAATATCGCGAATGAATGATTCTAGATAGCGAGCTTCTGAAGTATGCTGAAGATATGCGAGCGCAGGGCGCAAAAGATGATATTCAGGATTGGGGCGTCTCTTCGGCGTCAAGGGCAGTGGGACTTGCGTTCGTCGGTGTAGGTTTTGACGATGAGCAAAGGAAAGTAGTATGCGAATGGAGTGAGCAACACCGCCTGCAAGAACAACGTCGTCCTGAGATGAGTCTTGTTCCGCGTGGAGGCTCTCATCATTAACATCTACCAGATCAAGTAAAATTTCAAGGTCATCCGCGACCGGGATCTGAATGAGATTTTGTCGCGTCGTCACACCACAGCTAGCCATAGCCCTGGCTTCGCGAACGAGCTCATGGAACAATTCGTCCTCGAAGACGGAATCACGCGCTTGTAGGATACGTTGTTCAATAGAATCCGCATCGTTGGAGCTAGCTCCGGGTGGCTTCGTGCAGCCGGTAATTCTAGACCCTCGTTTCACGCGAACCCGAACGAAGCGTGAGCCTGAGGGAACCAGCCCCTGGTCCAATACCAAGCTGCCATCTTTAGCACGTCGCAAAGAAGCAAGTCCACGGTCGCGGAAAGCTGGTGTAGCTATATATCTCAGTTAGAGAGAGCCGGTGGACGAGCCAAGACGTCGAGTAGGTCTTATCTTACCTTCCATAAATCCATATTGCACGCCCAGAGATTGTCTCTCCCGAGGGAGTCTGCAGACCTTCCATCCCTTATCCTTAATCGCTAGGACCGAGCTCCAGTATTTCGTCTCTGCCTCGACTTCCTTTTCAAGCCGGGAGGCCGCGCCAAGTAGTTTATTGGCGGCGGAGTTGAAGTTCTGGATCCTCCAGCCCCTCGAGACCGTCGAGATATCTTTATTCACGGAATCTGGCTTGGGAGGAGGGTGGACGACTTCGGAATTGAGCGAACCAACGGGAGCGACTTGTTTAAGGAATGCGGACATGGAGGTTTCGGCCTGGCGGGGAGCATGCTTGGATAGTAACAACGATACGAAGTCGAGTGCGAACATAGTTTCCATATGGGAGGCCCTAACAGTGTATAGTTAGCTTCTGTTTCAATCTACGCCGTAGCTCTCATTGGTATATTGACATACATCGCAAATTGGGTGATCTCCGCACGCCGCTTGTATAGCTCCTCCCGGCGCTCGGTGGTGTCCATGTCTTTCTTGTCGCCATCTTCATCGGATTCCACAGGTCCACCTCGTTCCTCTTCTTCAGCGATCTTCGCTAGTAAGACTTCTTCGTTGACATCACGGAAACCACCCCACTGCTCGTTAATCTGGGCGATCTCGACGGGAAGGGTATCTGGACGGTCGGATTTCTCGAGGTTTGGTCGCAAAGGGAGAGTAAATGAATCAGCCATTCTGGCGGTTGTCGCAGTCCATTTGCCGCTCGAATGCGACCGGGATTGGATTTGGCGTGGGCGTGGGAGAGTTATGAAGTTGTGAAGTCGCGACGAGGCCCGTCGAAGGGAAGGCACCATCACGTGCAGGCTCGGACCGGGTCAACTGGCGAGTCCGAAGTATAAAAACATCAACAGCTACAACAATCGTAACATTTGGGGAATATCTATAGAAGAGCTAATGATATTGATTCATATCTTCTATATGAGGTCTAATACTACTCCTTCTTTCCCTGTCGGGTCTTCACAAAGTCTACCAGATCGAAGAAACTCTTCTTGTAGTGACGTTGTTGAGTGGTCCGATTGACCACTTGGATGCCAAACTGCGCAGAATAGTCGCCGAATTCCCAATTATCGACGAAGCTCCAAGCGAGAGCTCCCATAACATGTACACCGTCTTCGTAGATTGATTTGAGGATCTCAGACATAAAGGAGAGATAGTAAACACTCCGGGGAGAGTCGAAGCTAGGCATAGATTAGCATCATGATCATAACGGTCATGGACATACTGATGGCGAAGAGAGAAAATAAATGCCAGTAGAAGAAACATACAGTTGATCAGGAAGATCTTTGTCAGCCTCGCCATAAACAGGGAAGCCAAACTCGGACACAAACACGGGGTGTCGGAATGTGTTCCATAGATAGAGTAGGTATTCCCGGAAGTAGGTCGGCGTGATGTAAACATAGGATTCTAATAATCATGTTAGTCTTTATGCAGTTACAGTAATTGGCAAAAATGTAATAAAACGAACCTGAGCGATAACCAATATTCCATCCGTAGATGTTCTCCGTCTCCTGATTAACGCAATATGGGAAAAGCGAGTTTGAAGTCGAGGTGTTCTTCGCACAAGCATCAATTCCCTCATCAGCCGGCGAAACCACAGTCGCCGTGTACGGATCAATTCCAAAGAAATCGGAAGTGCCGTTGATGTATGCGAGCTCGGAATGATTCAAGGCCCGGGCACCTGGCATGGTGTCCAGGATAGACTTGGGATATTGCTCTCCGCGAAATATTGGATTACCAAAGAAGCCAAGTTGCATCTCGTTGAATCGATTAGCAGCGCTGACATGGCTGGCATTTCCAGGGTTCTTCGGAACTCCGAAATTATCATTGAACTTGATTCCAATTCTACCCTTTGCTTTTAGTTGATCATGGTAGAATTTGTAGACTTGGGCATGTGCGTGGACAACATTGTCAACTCCTTGGAAGTTGAAAGCGTAGAGTAATGGCTCATTGAAAGTCACCCAGATTGGAACTCGGTCGGCATAATGCGTGAGAAGAACCTTGCCGTAATTGACGAAGGCGTCGACGAAGGTCTCGTTTTGATATCCGGCATTGTTGTACCCAATTTCGGGCCGTCTCGCTGAGAAAAAGAAAGAGTCAGGACCAGTCAAGGTTAAAGTAGATGACTACATAGACTTACTGATGTTGTCACTCGCGACGAACATGAGAGGACTGTCAAAGTGAAGCATGGTAATCACGGGCTGCATACCAGCATCCAAAACAGTATTGATCAGGTCGTCATAGTGGTCAATCGCCTGCTGATTGACGGGAGTACCAGCATGCACAAAGGGCAAAATGCGAGTCCAGGGAATTGTGAAGCTGTAGTATTCCACGCCCATGGCTGCCAGTCGCTGAATATCCTGCTTGTAAAGATAATAGTTTTCGTTCGTGACGTAGTCCTTGGGTCTGTCATCCGAGATTAACTTCTCCAGTAGACTAGGAGACCGCCCTTCAAGACTAATAGCGCCTTCAATCTGGGCAGCGCTGCCAGCAACGCCAAATACAAAGTCATCGGGAAAGCTATAGCAATCGGTAGGTCCGAAGTAGTCACTTGGGGGGAGGACAAGCTCGCTGGTTGGAACAGGCGTGGGGCTGACAGTCGTTGAGTACATGCCAGTCGCTGTCTAAACGGCGATGTTAGTTGGGTTAAGCTGAGAGCACAGAATCCACGGACTCACGTAATTTTTCAGATCAGCTTCCTGCCACATGGATGACCATGCAGCCTGTCCAAAAGGATCATCCGTATCAGTTGCACTGATGACAGTCTGCCCAGGTAACCAATTGCCCCAGGTGGTTGTTGACAGGGAAGTAAAATGCTTGACTGCATCTGTGTAAGCTGGCGCATATGTCTTGGTCGTGGTAGGCGAAGGCATAGATGTTGCATATCTTGAAGTTGTAAGCTCGCGTCATCGTCGGCCTAGACTGGAGTACTCACCGAACAGTCTCATTGAGAGTGAACGAAAATGGCTGGAAGTAATAGCTCGGCGAAGTAGTAGCATGCGCGCATTGAGGTCGAGCTGAGTGACCCTTCGTTGTATGAAAGACCTCTTGGGCCTCAACGGCCGCTGCAAGCCCCGCGATTCCCAGGAATGTGGCCCACATGGTTGCTAGTGGAACAATCAATTTCTACAGGACTCGCATCGACAGAGCTCCTTATATTAATATCTTTTCTTCGGGACTTCCGGGTGCGTTACCCCCACACATCACGAATTTCGTCGGGCAATTGTCGGCCTGTCGAGGCAGGCAGGGTCGCGGGTTGAAGAGCTTCCGACGTGGTGCCGAACTCAATTTTATTACGATGTGGAGTGCGTAATGATATAGTCAGGGAAGTTGCAATCAGATTTAGGGGTGGATCGGCAGCTCCAGCGGTCCGTTACACTCTTTGGTAGCATATCCCGTTCCTAGCCAAGAACTATACTCACGAAGGCCCCAGTTTTCCCCGCATCGAGGATGTGGGGAGCCAATGGTTAAAGCTCACAACCGAGGGTATCGTGGTTAAGAGGGGCAGAAGGGCGTGGGTGAGCTAGCTGGATTGAAATAGTTTCCAGAGTTTCGCCGATTGGTACGGCTCTTGAAGACTGCAGAATTGCACCACAGACGTCATTCTATCAATCAAAGATGGATTGCAAAACTAGTTGACTGAGACGTATGCTGAGAAGAAAAGATATTCACAAAACGCCATGTACGCCGACCCAATGGAAAATAATAGTCAACGCCGGAAAGAATAGAACAGAAAACCAGAGCATGAGAGAAAGGAGAAGAGGCACGACATCCTAATCCCAGCATAACCATCCAGCCGAGCCGCCGATGGCGACCATCATCATGGCTGTCAAAATGCCGGCACCGGCACGGTCTGCCGTCGTGATATCACGCATCAAAGAGCCAGGCTTCGGTTGTTCTGGCTTACCACCAGCACTAGGATCACCTTTACTGGTACCGCCATCGTGGTCTGTAACTGGAGCAGCGACGCGTGTAACGAGATTAGCCTGGATGACCTCCAGAGCTGCCATCTGTTGGCCGAAATCTCTCGTGTTGTCCCACTTCTTTTCAGTCCACTTCATTCCACATGAACTTCCCTTAGGTCCGCCAGTACATGTCTTAGCTGCTGCTTCTGCAGTGGCCTTGAGTTTGGGCATGATTTGATCGAAGGTAAATGGAGCCATTTGAGTAGTAGCTGCCATCCACCGGGCAAGATAGCCTTTGAATGAACGTTGGTCCACCATGCATGTATTCACTGTTTCGCAAGCGCGTTCATACATAATGTCCTTTTGAAAGAAGACATCGGTCGCATCGAGAACCTTTTGCGTTCTTTCCTTCCATTTCTGGTCCTCTGTCTGCGGAGCTTGTCAGATTTATTCTTCCAGTCTTAGACTGATTGGGATTAAGACTCACCAGGTTATACATGTTGGCTGCACCCAGCAGAAAGACACCAGCGTTATAGGTCCACTCAATCTTGTTCATATCGGTGCAGTTGCTCAAATCACTTGCGCCGTCCCAGAAGTGATACTCGTGCGTCATGAAGCCGACATTGTAAGTCCAATCCCATGCCCTTTCAGCCCAATCGGCGTAAGTTTGGTTGCCGGTATATCTCGCAAGACGGGCAGCAAGGTTGAAGAATCCACCGGTCGAAATAGTATTCTTGTAGTTGTATCCGTTATTCCATGTGAATATCTGCCATCGCAATCCTCCGCCGCAAGAAGAGTCGTCCCACCGTGGAGCCTGCGTGTTGAAAGTTGCTTGAGCCATTTCCAGCCAGCCCGGCTGGTCATCCGGAGGATTTGGAAAGTTTCGTTCCGCGGCAGACATGGCTGTGAATCCCCAGAAAGCCTGATCATCGTTTCCTTCAGTCTTAGTTTGGTTGTTCGGCATAAACGCAGCATTGTCGCCAGCCTGCCATAAAAGACCCTGGGTGGTCCACTCGTTCCATTGGTCGTCGCCGGTCACAAACCAGTAATCGATGATGGCGTTGAACATCGCACCAGCTTCCCACCAGTAGTAAGGATCGGGCAAGTTGCCGGGGTTGTCGCCGGGTCGATAACCGGTGTAGTAGCTCATCATATCGGTCGCGACAATCTTTGCTGCTTTCTTGACGGACTCTTCGAAGTGTTAGTTGCGGATGACGAAGAAAGATAGAGTAGCAAGCTAATTGATTGACTTACGATCATTACTCGCATCCAGGTCCAGAGCTTGGACCGATGAGAAGCCGGCCAAGCCCAAGGCAAGAAGGCCCGACCATGAGAGCTGAGTGGTATGGCCCGCCATCCGTATATTGTAACAAGTGAAATTTATCGAGTATAAAAGCGATTATTCTGTGATTGATGAGTCGCTGTGTAGTCACTCCTTTATCTCACATCCCGTAACAACTGAAGATGATGCTATTCAGCTGGCAGAAACATCCAGCGGGAAAAGCGAGTTGAGAGAAAGCACGGAGGGAATGGACTAGACAGCAATAGGGCCGCGCGGATCGAGTGGCCGCATTCCAACAACACTAGGAGCTGGTATGGAAACAAGGCGGGCATCCCTCGAATCACGACGGCTCCCTGGTAGGGAGGTAGGGTACTTGGAGCACCACGCTCGGCCGCATGAAGCGTCTGACATAGAGCAAGAGTATTGCGCTCACCGAAACCAGGTGAAGGACTCTCATGAATTGCAACATCGGGACTGTCATTGTATCGTGGCTCCCATGGTTCTGGCCGGGCGGTCTCCACGATGAGGGTCGACAGGGAATGCGGGCGGGCCTGTCAGGAATCGCGCGCAAGCATTCGATGGAGTCGATAAGAGTGATTAATGGGGCGATTTATCGCTCAGGTCCACTGTGGCCAGGTGGTTCCTGGCCGAAACCGACGATGCACAGTCGACGCATTCCGATGTTGTAACGACCATCCCTTTCCGGAAGGGAGAGAATGGTCAGGCCAGGGCCCTTGCTCTCTTCCAACCCTTTCAGACTTCCAGGGGCTGTCTTTGAAGGGGAGAAGGAACAAGACAATTGTAAGGATGTAGGTGATTTGTTTGGGAAGTTGGGGTGAGATATGCTTAAGGGGGATGAGATTTGACGGATGATGTTGACGTTGATGTTGGTGGAGAGAAGTCAAAACTGGGGAGCGGTAGTTAGTATTTTATAGAAGGATGGGTATGACCATTTGTCCAGTACACAACTACTAGTAACTCCCAATCCTTATCATCATATGATATTCAATATTATGAGTCGTCAGAATTGATTCACTCCATTCAGTGTGCAAACCGATCTAAAGCGACGTGTTTGATCTGCTACTAGTTTGTACCCTTAAATTCCGAGTTTCCCACCAGTTTAATTGAATTTAGTCCGAGCGATGGTTTTACCATCTAAAAGGAAATATTAAATTCACCACTCATCAGTCGTGAACAAGAAGGGGAAAAAAATACAGAGCCAATGACCCGTGAGTATCTTACAAACTTGAAGTTGCCGAGGTAATCTTCTTCGACTGGCTATAGTTGGATTGAGCGACTAATAATGGTTTTTACTGTATGTCATGAATACCACTCGACACTCAAACTGCACCCTATCGAAAGTACCTGCCAAGAGCTTACCCACTGTCTCGAATAGGAAATTCGTGGTTCATCACAAGCTCAACCGGGGAAACCTCCAACTTTCCCGGAATCGCCGACAACAAAACAGACATTTCTAACCTAATATGGGCGAGATTGTGCAACCACCTGAGCATAAACCACGATATACCCTGTTAATCTACCACGGTTGTGAATACCCCCGTCCGATCGCAATGCAGTGCAACTTCGAGAGTTTCCTTTACCCCACAGAGGGACTCAACGGCGACAATATTTATGAGTTCAAACTGCATGCTTAGGAAAGAGTGGAAAGTGAGCGTCTGAGTCGACCAAATCTGAAAGAAAAGATGCGTTTGTCACTCAAACAGGGGCTTGCAGCCTTTGTCGCGACTCTATGCAGCCTAAATGCAGTGGCAGTGGCGGATCCTCTGGTTTCGAAGGCGGGCGACACGGCAATTATTCCAGGATGGCATCTCCAGTCAGTCATGCGTGTCCCGGATGACATGGCCATGCTATCAAAGCCAGGACTCAACACCACTCATTGGTATCGCGTCACATCGCGTGGAACAGTCATGGCCGGCCTCGTCGAGAATGGCATGTATAACGACACGCATTTGTTCTTTTCCAACAATATGGAGAATGTCGGAGTCAGAGAGATCTTCCGACAACCATGGCTGTACCGAGAAGAGTTTACAGTAAACCCATCTGAAAATCAATATTTCGATTTGATCACTCACGGAATCACCTCGAAAGCTGATATCTACATGAACGGTGCACCCGTCGCATCCAAAGAGGAGCAGCAAGGTTCATATGGTGGACATAATTACAACATAACAGCCCATATTCGGGAAGGGAACAACTGTCTTCTCATCCGTGCATACCCCACGAACTATGATCGGGACTTTGCACAGAGCTTCGAAGACTGGAATCCCCGGCCTGCAGATAATGGCACGGGCGTTTGGCGTAATGTCGAGATCTCTCAAACTGGCGCAGTCTCCATGTCTCCATTTCGAGTTAATACGGATTTCAAGGATCCCATGAATACAAGTGAAAAGGAACAGGTGAACATTACATTGACGACTGACTTAATTAATCGAGAGTCGAGAATCGTTCGTGTTACTCTCGAGGGCACCATAGAACCGCCGAACAGCGGCGAACCAATCCAATTTGTTCGAAACTTCCGTCTAATGCCTGGTAAGAAATTGAAGGCATCTATTAGGGTCGGCGTTAGAAACCCTCATATCTGGTGGCCTGCAAGTTGGGGCTCACAGCCTCTGTACTCAGCCCACGCTACCATGTTCATCGATGACGATAGCCAAAATATTTCAGATCGCTCTCGTTCTGTCAAATTTGGAATCAGAAGCACCGACTCATCTGTCAATTCACACAATGATACCGCATTCACTGTGAATGGGCATCCATTCGAGGTTCTAGGAGCAGGCTACGGGCCTGATATTTTCTTGCGGTACGATGAAAACCGGATCCGGACCTTTTTTCAGTATATGCTTGACATGGGCCTAAACACCGTACGCCTGGAAGGAAAACAGGAGCATCCGGAGCTTTATGAGTTAGCTGACCGGATGGGAATGATGATCCTGGCGGGCTGGGAATGCTGTACCAAATGGGAAGGCTGGGAGGTGAGTTTACATCTTGACGAACTAGAATTTCATTTACTAATCTTAATTTAGTACAACGACGATGGCACTGGATTCAAGTGGGAAGACACTGACTATAAAATCGCTGGAGCAGCAATGCTTCACGAAGCTGAGATGATGCAACCACATCCCTCTATGCTTGGATTTTTGGTAGGCTCAGATTTTTGGCCCAATGACCGAGCAACAAAAGTATACAATGATGCTTTGTCGCAGATGGACTGGCGCAATCCCGTTATTGCATCAGCGAGCAAACGTGGATACCCAGATGATCTCGGCCCATCAGGAATGAAAATGGATGGCCCCTACGACTGGGTTCCCCCGAATTACTGGTATGCAGACAAATTAGGGGCTGGCTTTGGTTTTGGCTCTGAGCTGGGTGCGGGAGTCGGTACACCTGAGATGGGAACCCTGAAAAGATTCATGACGAACGACGAACTGAATACTCTTTGGACCGAACCCGATGAGGGATTATACCATATGTCAAGCAAGATTTCGTCTTTTTACACTCGAAAAATATACAACCGAGGAATTTACAGTCGCTATGGCAGGCCAAAAAGCCTAGAGGACTACGTCTTGAAGTGCCAAATGGCAGACTACGAAGCCACTCGTGCCCAATTTGAAGCCTACTCTGCTCACCAAAATGCTTCACGCCCTGCGACCGGTGCAATTTACTGGATGTTGAATAGTGCATGGCCTAACTTGCACTGGCAGCTCTTTGATTACTACCTGAATCCAATGGGATCATATTATGGGACAAAGGTCGGATCTCGCATGGAACATGTTGCATACGACTATGAGACCGAAAGCGTTTGGCTCATCAACCACTCGATCAAGGACGAAGGCGATCGTCAGGTTTTCGTCGATTTGATTGATGCGGATGGGAAAAAGATTTCCAGCACCAAGTTGAAACCCCTTACGTTGCCTACCACTTCCAAACAACTTCACCCGGTGAGTGGTATTGGCAAGATCAAGGGCGTGGCATTCTTGAGGCTTGTTCTGAAAGATGCCAAAGGAAAGCACGAGCTTAGTCGCAACGTATACTGGCTTTCGCATAAGCCTGATGTATTGGATTGGTCAAACTCGACATGGTATCACACCCCTGTGACTGAATATGCAGACCTCACCAAGCTGGAATCATTGGCACCCGCCACCGTCAAGATGAACGTCAAGAGCTCCAAAGTCAAGGGTCAGAACGGATGGACTCATAGGGTGATCGAACTGGAGAACAAGTCTAAAGTCCCCGCGGTATTCATGCACTTGAATGCGGTCGACACCAATGGCAAAGAGATCGCCCCGATCATCTGGTCTGACAATTACATCACCTTGTGGCCGCATGAGACGATCAGCCTTGCTCTTCAATTCCAAGGCGATTTCCACTTGTGGAAATTGGAGCTTTCGGGACGAAATGTCGAGAAACAAACCCTCAGGGGCAAATGATCGAGTAATCGATGGAAGAATTTCGCTTATATATTATACTATCTTGCATTTATTCTGAACACTAGGCCTCGGAAATAGGTGATGCTCAGGTGCTTTCTTTTTTGCTTTGCAAATAATTTGAACGCATAGTTTTGGACCAAATGAATGCATGACTCGACTTCGGCAATAATGCTTGGTTCTGATGTGACGATATGTAGCAACATGCATGTTGATGTACTTTGACCCAATAACCGCGGTTTCTTGGCGCCCGAAAACTGACACGTACCTTTCTTGCGTGGGCTTCAATTCCCACAGTTCATGCCGGGTGGGTTTCACAGAGGCCGCATGGCAAACATGGCGCATCATAGCCTCAGACAGCAAAATACACGGGTTGAGTATTTATTTTTTCCCTATGAGATGTGCGTTTTGCTCTAATTATTCGAGGAGCCCTGATCGAAGTAGGTTTTATTCTTATGTTGATCGAACCGCACGATATAAACAAAACGAAAATCCCGAAAAGATGCGAATTCTCTGCCTTCATGGACTTGGGAATAACTCGGAGATAATGAAGCACAAGATATCGCAAATTCTGCAACGTTCTGATCTCAGCTGGGAATTATACTATTTGCAGGGAAACGAGATATGTCCTCCGGCACCAGGTAAATATTGAACTTACGATGCCTATCAGATTAAGCATAAAGTAGAAGCCGCTAACACATAAATCAGGCTCATCAAAATACCCGGGTCCATATTTTTGCTACTCGAGGGATTTCAAAGCTTCTAGCATGAAGCTAGCACATGATCTAGTCCACAAAACCTTCAACGAGCAAGGCCCATTCGATGGAGTTCTGGGCTTCAGCCAAGGTGCCTCCGTTTTGCTAGCCTACCTCCTGGAACAGATTGCCAAGTCTCCGAGTAAACCTCTACCAATCCAGTTCGCGGTATTCTGTTCGCCAGTCCCACCTCTTGCAACAACTAGCGCATATTGTCAATTCGTCTTTGGTGACCTTTCTCCGGAGAACCAGAGTAGACTCCGCTCCTCAAAGGACGATCAAATCGACCTTCTTCCAGACCCAGCTCGTACCACGATGTCGGCGATTGTGGGTGTTCTGGACGAAATGGAAAAAGTAAATAGGCACTCGCGCAAGTGGTTTTTAGATCGCGAACCTCTGGAAATCCCATGTGGATTGCGACCGGAATGGTATGAAGCGCGCTTGCGTATTCCGACCCTGCATGTTCGCGCAGTTGATGATTCAGATGTGCTAAAAAGATGTGCATTCCTGGCTGGATCTTTCTGTGAGCCACGAGAGAGAGTCATATTTGAGCATACTGCGGGCCACGATTTTCCTCGACTCGAATCCGAGAGAAAACAGTTGGCAATTGCTATCGAACAAATTGCCTCAGCTGCGTCAAGTCCACGACCGAAGCTATAAGGACAATGAAATGCAGTAGCCATCATTTCTATGGGTAATCATTTGTCCTTATGTTTTTTTTAGTGCGAGGGTGTCAATTTGAGGTGACTTTTGTAATTTAGAGGCTATCAACAACAAGCAACACTGTACTATGAGTAATCCGTACAAACGCTATATTAAAATGAATTCATCAGATCTCGCTAACTTCAGAGCTTTCTCTTTCACACACACACACACACACACACACACACACACACACACTTTCTCTCTCTCTCTCTCCCTCTCTCCCTCTCTCTCTCTCTCTCTCTCTTTCCACATGTTCTAAATAAAAATGGCTGGAAACCTGAATTCGCGAGTACCATTTAAGCTCACAGCAATGGCCAATCTGGCTATTTTTCAACCTTAATATCCACTTCCGGTGTCTTCGTTTCTCCCTTCGCTTTCGAATCCTCCTCTGTCGGTTTGCGTGCCCACACCCGTCGACTGTATCCTGTTAGCACTAGAATGTATAAGAGGGAAATCCAAACATACACATATTGATATGCATGGATACTCGGATCCGACAATTCCTTCCGGACACTAGCAAGAAACACATGAACCTCCTCCTTAGTCCACGGCTCCGGGGCTCCAAATTTAGTGAGAAGCCACATGGCATAACCTTCCAAACCAGATGTCCAAACCAAATAATTGACTCGCCCCGCTTCCTTAAGGAGATCATTTTTAGCCCACGGGCCCAGGGGTACTTTGTAAACGTGCTCGTGCACATCAACAAAACCTGCCTTTTCGATGGCAGCTTTCATGGTACTCTGCGTTGTGAGAGGGCGGCCAGCCCGCTGACCGCACGCAATCATGTTCTTCCCCCAGCTGGAGAGATGATGTTCTGGTTTCAGAGATCCGTCTTCGCTGTGCAAATTGATGTCGAACTCCACTTGCTCAATCCAACCGCCAGGCTCAAGGCCCCTGGGATGATGTTAGTACATATTGTACTAGTTATTATGAGGGCGGAATGGAGATAGGGTTTACTTGTAGCAGCGATCATATGCCAGGGACCAACCAGCATCGTCAAATGCACCCAAAAGGATACGAATATGAATGTAATCAAATGGTTTTCTCCATGTCCATTCGCGGAGAATGTCGTCGACCTCAAAGACGCAGTTTGGGGGCATCCAGGAGACAGGCGGAGGAAAGATATCGACGCCGCGAACGGTTGCTATATCCGTTAGATTTGGGCATTCAATTCTCCAGGAAAAAATGAATAATTACCTGACGGATAGCTATCTGCCATGTCACTGTTGAAGATATGGTTAGATTTGTCCCATTGGTCATGCGATATATGATGTTTGACCTACATTACCCATGATCCTCTACCTGTGCCGATATCGAGAATATGCTGTTGACCGAGTCAGTTTATATGCAATAAGAGATGCATGATTAGGATGACCTTAGGACTACTGCTGATGGGTGCTCGGTGCAGCGGATTCTTCTGGTGGTGATCTAGAACTAGGCACAGTATATGCCTGAACTTGTCAATAAAGAATAAATGTGAGCTGGGACGGATGAGTGTTTGATTTACCCATTTTCCAAGGACTCAAATTGTTGTTCATCGGCAGGGCTCCTGTCATAAGGTGAATAATTATTTGTCAAATCTCCCGAGGAGTATCGACGTAGTACTTACCAATAGTCATTCTCCTTCATGGATTGATATCTGCTACCGTCTCAATATAGAAGCTTCTAGACGATGTGAATGCTAAAACCAACCTCCGGCCATTCTCAATCCGGCCTTTGGAAATTTCCGAAGCAAGAGAAGTGGTCTCACTGATTGAATGTTAGTGCGACGTGTCAACCAAAATTCTGGTTGAAACCCACGAATTGAAATCTTCTGGACTATGATCTTCATTTAAAATATAGTAATCGGGGTCCTGGCAGTGTGAGATTCGGCTCTAAAATGGTAATTATAGATGACCACATACAACAGCAATATCATCTTCCATTTTGAAGGTTAATGGAATTGCGTCCGAGTGGGAGTGGGAGGAAACAAATAGCAAAGTGTGGGACGGAAGAGCGGCCGGACGGGGCCCCCCCTGAAACTACAACTAGGCTCGGCTGGGAGCATCCGAAAATGTCCAGACTAGGCTGGGTCAATTGTTTGACATTTGTTGGAACAAAGACCTAAGGATCTAGCTCGAGGACTAGCTCGGAGACTCACAACAGCTTATTGGCCGGAAGTTCACAGGCAGCGGATCAAAGTTCTAGTCATGCTACTATGCTCCACCCATGATGCGGGACAGTGTATTATTCGGGTAAGTGACAGCACCCTAACAGGGATTCAAATAGAGCTACGTAGAGGAGTGGTAGAATTCGCGCGAAGAGTCGGACCATGGCAAGATCAAAACACGAAAATTCCTTCCCGAAATGTCTCTTTTACCCGATGTACTTTTGTCAAATTCGAATCATGTAGACTGCCGAGCAAAATAGCAAGCAAAATAGAATACGGGGAAAAATGCATTAATTTTAATTAATTCATTAGTCTGTTGCAAAGTCATGTTCATTAATAAACAGCGTAAAAAAGGGGCTGGAATAGGGTTAGAGTATCGAATTGAATTCCCAACCAACCCCTATGAACTCAATCCAGTGCAATACAACGCGAGTCATACAATGGCAGTCGTTAATATCGTAACAAAATCAGGTGGGAAGAGTTGTGTTCTGCAGCAAGCTTAAGATTTGGGACATCTTCGTCCCGGAATATTCGATTCCAAGAACAGAAGGGCTTTTCAGATCCTCCGAGTAAAACGTGTGTAAGCTTCGACCTGGCATATCGGACAAAGCAGGTGATTTATGGATATCTGGGAATGCAAGAAGTTCCTTTGTCGGATCGGTCGCCCATAGATAGTAAAGCGAGATTGTCTTCAGCGTAGTAAAGCCTTGACTTAGTTGTTTCAGAACGGCAGTCCAGTTATTGTCCGGCAGGGACACATGGTATAAGGTAAGCGCCGTAAGATTCCCTCGCAACCCGCCGAGAATTCTCATCAGATCTGGTGCTCTGATGGAAGTCCTGAATAGAGCCAGTTCTTGCAACTTAGGGAATGCGGCTGTTTCGGCAAGTTCATGCATGAACTCACACGCCAGATCCTGAGACCCTAAATTTAATAGGAGAGTCGTGAGGTTTGGAGCGCTGAGTACCAGTTCAAGTAAAAATCCAAAGTTGTCCAGGGTAAGATATTGTTCCAGCGATAGTTTTTGCAAATTTGACCAGACAATTTTGAACTGCGGCTGTCTGTAGAGCATCTTCGGTATTCGCCGCATATCCATAATCAATGTCCGTGAATGCTTATTTGCGTAGATGAGGTGAAATGATGAGACAGGCAGTCGGGCATCCACGACCAGCGCGAAGAACACTGCGACTGCATCTGTGACAGTGACGTGGCTCATGTCTGGGTGACCCTCGGGATATCGACAGAAAATGTAGAACGAGCGACAGTTGGTGAGGTACTTGACCAAGTTATCTCGCAGATGGCGTATTTCATCAACTTCTAACGGAGCGGACAGTGGACCCCAAGGATGGCGATCCCAAACAAGGCCGCGACCGACACCATTCTGAAGCATGAATGCCAGGCCATGAATGTATGGTCGTAAAGCTGCATTTTGTGAAAGCGCGTTGATCCGAACGAGACTTTCTTCTGATAAGTCGGTTTTTATTGACGAGAAGAACCTGCGTGCGAAGTGATGGAATGTCTTCTTTTGGAGGTCGCGACAGACAAGGCGGAGGGCGAGTAAGCTCTGACTTTCTGCGTGATCGGCGATGAGTTCAACAAGTTCAACAGCTAGGGTGGGGAAGAGAGGTAGATTATTTGGTTTCATATTCACAAAAGGTCTACCCAAAAGTCAAGGTAGATCTTATTCTGAAGGTATGTATGCGACAAAAAGAGCTTCATAGCATGGGTTGAAAAAACGTGAGTTCAAGTCATGATGAAAGTGGAGCTGTGGAGCTTCCCCAGATTTGAATCGAAGAAGATTTGCCGTCACTACCCCTCACTTTGTCACTTGTTTTCGCGGAGAAGCCCTGCGGAGGCGTCCGGAATCAAATCAGCGGGCGATGATGGGTTGTCGGGGTCAGGTGGAGAGGGGTTGGACCTATAGCATGTAGGTGATGAGGGCAGAACTTAGGAAACAGGATGCTACTGCTCTGCATGGATATATCTGGGGTAGCTGAGGTGCCTTGAAAATGAATTTTAATGATAATGATTATGGCAATGGTAATGGCAATGGCAATGGATAATTACAGCTGTTCTTAAAAGACCTGCTTGCTATAGAGCATTGGGTTCAAGACCACCAAGGTGACACAAAACTGGCTGTGAACCCCGAAATTGACATGTCACACTTTCAGTGCTCCAGGATATCTGAAAAACTCTTCCACATCGCACATCTTTCAATTTGTAACTGGGGAACCATTTCCATCTCAGTTTTGTTGGTCTGGAGCTTCAACCTTTGTCCGGTGCCATTTCCCCAATTATCCCACTCGGGCGCATCTTGGTTTCGCAAAGTGTTTGGATTCAGCGTCTTGATGAAGCTGAGGTAGTAGTCCATGGTGATGGGGACAATTTGTGAGTTGGTGTTTGCGAAAGATAATGAAGGCGCATTGGTTTGTCCCAGGCCAAAGATGGCAGCTAGATCGAAGACATGAGGAACACCTTTGCCTTCACTGATCTCCGTTTGATCTTGCACATTGAAACGATAGTTCCAGACCTTCTCAAATGAGAAATGCTTCGACATGCTAGCTGTCATCATGTTCCCGGGGCAGGTGAATGTCGAATCGCCATATGCAGCAGCGGCAGAGGGAAAATATGCCGCATGCTTGGGAAGAGGATCCATCAATGGGTAGGCTTTGTTGATGGCATTCAGTTGAGTGTCATTGAGCTTCGGATAATTGTTCTTCATGAACTGCGACACTTCGTCTGCACTGGTCGCATTGTACCCAAAGTATGTGCCTTCGTTGGTTTCATCCGTAACGATCAGTGGAACATGGATAATTTTGCCCTGCTTGAAAGAGCTATAGAGGTAATCACTGACAATGCCGCCATCGTAAACAGGCAGGAAATACCATAGTGGTGCCGGGGTATCGCCTCCATTAGGAAATGGCGATACGACGTCGTATTTCTGGATGCTGTCGATATCGGCCGATCGGAGGCAAGAAAGGACATCATCCGAACTGTCACAGTCGAGCTGTTTCGCAAAGCGCTTATACTGAAATTCCATATCTGCGACCGTTCGCTGCGTTGGCCAGAAGGTGGATTCGGCCACTGCGCCAATGAACAGATTCTTATTCTCACCACCGTACGCAGCTAGATGAAGCGCGACTGACCCAGCACCGGCGGACGCGCCATGGATAACCACATGATCGGGGTTTCCACCGAAAAGATGAATATACTTCTGAACCCAGAGAAGTGCCTTTCGCTGGTCGAGCAGGCCGGCGTTGAGATCGCCATTCTGACGAACCTCTTCACTGGCAAGAAACCCGAGGACCCCGACGCGGTAATTGAAGTTCACAAAGACGATGTCTTGCCCAGAGTTCTCCACGACCTTACTCCCGTTGTAATTTTCGTTGGAATTGTCGGCATATCCACCTCCCTGGATGAAGAACCACACGGGCAGACTGGAATTTGACGACGCATGTTTGGGTTTGAAGACGTTGATGAACAAGCAGTCTTCGGCTTTTGAATCGCTGACCGACTGCCCTACACCGACACAAATGGGGCCAAACTATCCCTCAGTTAGCAAACATGTGCATCAACAAGGACGAGGGACAAAAAGGAAGGGATAGAAAGTGAATATTTTACTTTGGATACATCTTCCACATCGGAAGACTCTTCCGGGTCTTCTGGCGCTCTAAAACGAAGGTCATCTAGGGGGCGGCTTTGCGAATCGCATGCCCAGATACTGATCCACGTCATTGTACAATGAGCTCCCTTGGTAGCGCGCGTACCCCAGGTCAATAATAGCCGACTTGGGAAGCGAGTGCGAAGAAGTGAGAACTCCTGCAACGACACCGGCAATGACCAACAGCACCATAAATACAGACATGATATACGTGCAAATATGCGACCTAAATTTGGGCAGGAGGGAAGTATTTCGCTCAGCCTTGTCCGCTAAATTCGCGTCCGGTTGGTCGCCTGAAAGCACAGGCAGGGGTGAACCTTTCTTTATGCAAGGAGCAAGGATTCCGAGGAACAGCCGAGCCATCTTCGTCTCCTGCCTGGCCTCCAACGTCGAAGATCTGAAGAGATTTGTATTCTGGAAAGACTTACCTGAGGTGATGTTTAATGCCTATCCATGTCCCGGAATACCCAGGCTTGACCTTGATGCTAAAGAACTCGCGCTTCGTCCAACATTGCCGTCCGAGCCCGGGCTTTTTCCATTCGCTCGCAGGCGGATAGGGCGATCTATCGAAAAGGACGCGATAGGTGTATAAACTGTGACCGCCGTTGCATCTCTTCTTTGAGATGGCTTTTTCAAGATGAACAGTGAAGGTCTTTGGAGCAAACGCTACATCATGAAGCTGACGCTGGTTCAAGATCCGATCGGAACTGTGATCTGACGATGCGGATTCTCCAATCTGAAGTTCATCATGGTATTTAATGTTGATCGCAATCGTGAGCTTTGATACTAGCTTGCTCCCTTTGGTTGTCTTCTCGTCGAGACATGCCGGGTCTAGCATTCGCCAGTTGAATTCGACTGTGAGGGGCGTTTCCTCAACAAAGTGCCATAACTGTGGACATGAGAAGAAAGGAAATTATTGATAGTTACATGGTAATAACTTACTTCGCCAGTACCCTCTTTGCGAAAGAGGACTTTGTCATCGCCATCTTTGGCATCCCAATAATCTGCCGTGAGGATGTCCAGCACGGTCAGGGGCCGGGTCGTCATAATCCACCACCGGTCGCTCACATCACATTCCAAACGAGTAAATAGGTTGCACAGAGCAGCTTGAGCTTCAAGCCTATACAGAGCAGTGATGCCGTTACGCAATCCTTGCAGTGGCCGATCGCCGCGCTTGCAGTCGACAACTGTTGTCGGTCGCACGCGGGCGATCTTAACCTCGTTTGTCAAGCCACAATGGAGTCGGTTGACGCAATCATTGGACCCCTCGCTAAGAAAGTCCTCGGGGGGAATGAAGACTTCACCGCCATCATTTCGTGTTCTTGATGTGGCAGTAGTTGGTTTTGTTACTATCATGATTCCAAGGTTCTAATACATGCTTTGAAGTGAAGTTGGTAGATTCAAGTCGTTACATCCCAGTTAAACATGTCTAACAATAATATAAAATACAAATAATAATACAGAATTTCGTAGCTCATCAAGTCGCTTAGAAATAGAGATCTAGTAGACATGGTGATGACTTCCACGTCCATCAGTACCATGCATACGTCGGGTACCAGCGGCCTAGAAATACGGAAGATGATTAGAGACTCGAATGGGCTGGATGGGCTGGTTTTAGAAGTGACTTGTCACAAACATACCTTAACGCCAGGGCGATGGGTCAAGCTGCCCTTCAATTTCAACATCGCACCGGAAACCTTGTCGCCGAGTGTCACCTTCCGGCGATGATGATGCTGAGGCCTGGAAGCACCCCAGCGACGACCGGTGGTGTTATGAGCGGAGGGACCGTGATGAGTAGAAGGGCCATGGCGAGTTGTTGTCGTCTTTGTTTTCACGGTCTTGCTTTTCGCATTAGGGCCGCGGAGGCGAGTCATAAGACTCGGCTTGGAGCTACGGGTGGTAGTTGTAGCTGGGCGACGACGGTGGAACATTGTGAAGGATGATTGGTAATAATAGAGGTATTTGAGACTGGAATTGCTTTGTATAGATAGCGATCGCAATGGCTTGGTATGGATATTCAAGTTTGATATTCTGGATAGTGGGACTTTCGAGTGGAATGCAATCTCACTTTATACCCAAATTCACAGAGGTATTGCGACCTAACTTGGCCAACCTGATGGCATCACAACGTATGCCAAGTGGCGTATCATCTTCTAGAATGAAGATGACAGGCCCTGAATTTGGTGGCGCTAAGACCGGCACGTCATCCGTGGGAGGATCGGCGCTAAGTTGCCTCAACAGAGTGACAGCAATATGAAGCTACCCTATTAGCATTCGCATTGATACCTACATAGGTATCTGGCATGCACCTGAGATCGTCATGCCTTGCAGTGGCTCAGTCACTGATATATTATTGTTGATAAGGCGCTTGATAGGGCGGACATGTCGAGTGGAGGTGATGTCATTGCAATCTTCTGACCGACAAGCTCAAAGCTATCCCGGTATTTGTTGTCTCTTAAAGAGTTGAAATTACGCTACACTCGTCATCTCGACAGGGGTTGTACAAGTTTTGTTTGAAAGACGAGCATCCTAGCAATGATGTCAAGGAAAACTGATTGCACCCGCCCCGTGACCTTTAGATCCCATTGTTCAAGAAACGTTCAAATCAACAAAACGGGTAGAAGATGCGACTGAGAAAAACTAAGTAGTTTCGGTAGAGTATCGTTGAGAATATCGTTAACAGTAGGTTAAGAATAGGTGAAATATAGTTAACTAAAAGTTCGTGGAATAATTGATAATAGCGACTGTGAATGCGCTATACTTAGAAACTCTTCTTCAGCCACTGGGTCTGCGAGTTGCAGTACCCAAGCAGCCCAGTCAAACCCCACTCGACACCAAGACCACTCTGCTTGTGTCCACCGAAAGGCACATTGGGTTGAACATCGAAGTGAGAGTTGACCCAAACTACCCCAGACTCCAACTGATCCGCAATACGGGTGCCACGTTCAAAGTCCTTACTCCAAACCGAGGAGCCGAGACCAGTTTCGAGGGCATTAGCCTTCGCAATAACGTCATCCTCATCGGACCACTTCATGACGGGCAGAATAGGTGCGAACGGCTCTTCCTGGACCACACGCGAAGACTCGGGCGGGTTGTCGATGATGGTTGGGTGGATAAAGTATCCCTTTGAATCCTCGATGGAACCGCCCAGCACAGCCTTCAGATTGTCGGCTGAGATAGAGCTGAAGAGATCCTTGGCCTTTTCGAATTGCATTGAATTTTGAACCGGGCCGAAGAAGGTATCCGCCTCGGTGCCGTCGCCGACCTTGAGCGTCTTGACAAAGGCGACAAGTTTCTCGAGGAACTGATCATAAATCTTCTCATGGACATAAAGGCGCTTGATCATCATGCAAATTTGAGAGCTGCAGAGGTAGGATAGGACTCCGATCTGACAAGTTTTAGCCTTTGAAGATGTTCGATCATTGTTGAGGCAGAGTGCTTACCTTGGGGATGATGGCGTCGATATCAACATCCTCGCAAATAATGCAAGGATCATTTCCACCCAGCTCAAGGGTGACTCGCTTGAGAGTCTTAGCACAACTGGCCATAACCCGCTTACCAGTGGCAATCGATCCGGTGAACGAGATCTTGTCAATGCCGGCATGCTCTGTGATCATTGGGCCAAGGCTATCATCACCACTGAGAACCTGCACCACACCAGGTGGGAAGAACTGAGTCGCTAGTTCAACGAGCTTGAGGTCACAATAAGGAGTGAAGGGCGAGGGCTTCACTATAATGGTGTTTCCGGTGTACAGAGCCGGGGCGATCTTTCCTATGGCAAGAAGGATGGGGAAGTTCCAGGGAACAATACCACCACAGACACCAAGGGGAGTATAACGCTGAATGATCTTGCGATCCTCGGTTTCCTCAATGGTGTTGGTGGGGATCTCGAGGGCAGTGAGTCCACGAATCCACACACCTGCCATGCCGACCTCCACAGTAGACTGAGACAGGGGCTTGCCTTGCTCCATTGTCAGAGTCTTGGCAAAGCCATCTGCATTAGCATCAATGGCGTCTGCATATGCATGCAGAGCTTTGCGACGCTCCTCGAAGGAAGTTTTGGACCATGTCTTGAAAGCATCTCTGGCTGCTTTGACAGCTTTGTCAAGATCTTCCTGTGTGGAGACGGGGACCTCGGGATTGGGCCGAGACGTTGCGGGGTTAATGCTATGCCGAGTTGTAGCGGTGGAGGTGAGCTGATTGTTAATCACATTTTGGAATGTCTAAAATTTAAGTTGTTAGTCCAAGCACACTGAGCTTGCATACAGTTGACGCGAGTGGAAGCAAGCTTACAGTGAATTCCAGTGGTTTCGCGTTGGAGGCCATCTTGACAAATTGTATGAGAATTTGATCGGGAGAGAAACAGGATGATGAGAAAGAAAAGAAGAGACGAAGAAGAGAGGGGGCAATTTATAAGTGGATTAGGCCACCACCCAAAGAGTCGTATGCCCCGGTAGTCTTGTATTGGCCAAGTCATGCCATGCCAGAAAGACTCGGAGCTCCGAGTCTAACTCACAGTCAGCTCTCTCTCTGCCGATGTTAGATCCCTTGATTGCAGATCGTGAAATAATGAATCTTTGATTGGATAGAAAGCCCCCCCCCCCGGACCAAGATTAATTTGAATAGCATCGGAAGGGTCCGCGATGGGATTCGTAGAATTTGATCTTCGCAAAATCTCAATTATTGTGCATTGAATAATGTGGACCGTGGAGAGCCGATCAGTGCGGGGAGAAGGAGACTTGCGCAAAAACAGACTTCAAACTCCAGAAACTCAGTTCTATTCGGATCCATAAATCGGCATGTAAGCTGACACGGGATCTTCTACCGGCAGCTCTAGAAATGTGATTGTTGGCAGTTTACTAGTACATCATCATAAGTGGCTAGGTGATGCTACGATTTGAGAAACAGAAATAATTAGAGACAGGAATCATAACTGTCTTATTATACACTACGGCAGTCCTAACTACCCTTTTTTTTGGTACATATCATCACATCATCAAAGCGTCAAGTCATCAAAACTATTCGACCGGCCAGCGGCCTTTCATGTTGCGAGACAAACCAGCCCTTTCAACCACCTCGCGGCTGCGTTTCTTTGCCTCTTCCACAATCTCATCTTCGTCCATGGTAATCAAATCGCCGTTCTGGACAAGTATTTTACCATCAACTACTACAACATCAACATCGCGCCCGGTAGCAGTGTATACCACAGCACTAGCAGCATTGTGCCAGGGCTGATTGTGAATACCGCGAACATCAATTGCGACAAAATCAGCCTTCTTTCCGACCTCGAGACTGCCAATCTTGTCATCAAGTCCCAGAGCTTTAGCGCCATTGATGGTCGCCATCTCCAAAACTGATTCAGCAGGCACAGCAGTCGGATCATACGATATGCTCTTGTGAATTATGGCAGCCAGCTTCATCTCCTGCAGTAGATCACAAGTATTGTTGCACGGCGCACCATCAGTTCCGAGACCAATATTCACACCGGCCTTCTGTAGATCGGGGACGCGGCAAATTCCCGAAGCCAGTTTGGCATTGGAAGTCGGGCAATGGGCGACATGAGTTCCCGAGCCGGAGAGTAGCTTGATATCGGAATCATCCAAATGAACCATGTGCACAAGAACAGTGCTCGGACTAAGCAGACCGACCGAATCGCAGTAGGACATCGGCGTGTGTGACACGGAAGAGAAGAACTCTCGGTCGGCTTTGACCTCGGCACAGTGCATGGTGACAGGGATTCCTTTCTCTCGAGAAAGAGCCGTCATTTCCTTGTACAGGCCATCGGAAACACTAGTGAATAAGTAAGCAGGGTCGTTCAAGTTTGTAACGCTTAAAAAGTAAATCGTACCCTCCGGGGGTTCTAGCTCCGAACCAAACTCGGATACGGTCATTCGCAGCACCATTCCATTTCTCCCACATCTTCAGCGTACCCAGGAGTGAGGTCTCACGGTTTTCCACTAGACCAGGGTGCATTGCCCAGGCATCATCTTTGGCGTACTTGGCAATATCCATGACAATCTTGCCCAAGCAGCCACGAATACCGGATTCGTCAACCGCACGCGCAAGGCCTTCAAAGCCATACCGATCAGCGAACTAGAGACGAAATCAGCTCTAGCAAATACAATGAAAGCCGGATACTAGTGGTACTATATACTCACCATGCTCTCTAGGAAACAAGTGGTTCCAGACTTCAGCATCTCGCCAATACTCAGTCTAGCAGCCGCATATCCATCCGCCTCGGTGAAATTGCCCTGAAGCACCCAGATGCGCTCGCAAAGCCATGAAACAAGCTCGAGATCATCGGCAGTGCCGCGGAGCAAAGTCTGCGCAGTATGCATATGTGTCGAGATCAAACCGGGGATAATGATACGACCCGAAAGGTCGAGTTCTTCATCGTTCGGGTAGCGCTCCTTCAGCACGGCAGTCTTGCCGATATCCGCGATGATATCATTTTTCACGTAGATAGCACCGTCATCAATGATGCGACGGGTGCCATCAACCGTTATGATAGTGGCATGCGTGTAGAGCATGGTGAGCTGGGGTTGCCAATGAGTTGAACGAAACAAGTGGGTCTTGAAATTTATCCAGGTCGGATGGTGCTCTCAAGTCAGGGGTTCTGACAGGACGTTTAATACCACAATTCGCTGCTATCTGATCGACCGTGCATTTAGGAAAACGTGGCTAGGGCCGTTAAGCTCCATCCCGCATTATTGACCCCTCCTTTTCACATCTGGGGGTTTTATTGACGGAAACCGGCGACCCCCACCAAAACCCACATACCATGGAGGAGGCAAGATGGGGAATTTTGATAAGAGATGCGGACGAGTGCGGATTTCAAGATAAGTAAAATAGAAACCTGAAATCTATATCGCCGATGCCCGAATATGAAGTTGCAAAAACCTAGGTATTATAGAGCATTTATGCAGTAAAAATTGTCATTTTCTATTTCCTCCGGTCATGTCTATCCCATGCCAAGTCTATTTAATGCCATCAATGCGTACAAATCCTCATAAGACTACAGGTATGTTCGCAGATATTCACCCAGAGCCATGATGGCCATTGCTTGACCGTACGGCATCGATGTGAGGGGAATATCCTTGTAGAACTGCAAGTTGGGGCCCATGCCCGTGCCGAAGCTAGTGTTTAGTAGCTCACCACTCGGGTCGATATCCTTCAACACAGCCTGGATGGCCTTCTCCGCAACAGGTGTGTACTTGGAGCTTATATAGCGCTTCCTGACGGCTTTCAGGATACCGTAGGCAAACCCTGCGGTCGCAGATGCCTCCAGGTATGAATCGGGGTGGTCGAGCAGAGTGTGGAAGCCGCCTGACTCGGCCTGAACGCGCGCGAGAGCCTCAACTTGAGCATCCAGCGTTTCAATCAGGTGAAGGCGGATTGGATCGGTTGGTTCGAGATCGAGGAGCTCGATAATCTCTGGAATAACGATGGTAATCCAGCTATTACCACGGGCCCATCGCGCATCCGCAAAATTATGTCCACCATCCTCAAATGTCCATCCATGGAACCAAAGTCCCGTCTTTGTGTCGAAAAGATATTTGATATGGGTGAGGAATTGCTTCTTCGCTTCAGCAACATAGTGCGGTCGGTTCAAAAGTTTGCCGATCTTCGCAAGAGGCATAACGGTCATCATAAGAGTATCATCCCAAAGCTGCTGATTGTGATCGGCGAGATAGGTGACATGCTGCATGCCGCCGTATTTGGTGCGCGGTAGATCGTACATGGCCCATTCAGCCCATGACTCGAGCCAAGGGAGATATGTGGCATTTCCAGTCTTCTCTCGTAGACATAAGCAAGAGTAAGAAATGGGGACATGGTATTGATATTCTTCGTTGTGCCTTCGGCGAAGCGCCCGGCAAACCAATCCTCGATGATCTTCAACAGATTCTCATCGCCAGTCATTTCATAGTATTTCCAGACACCATATAGACCGATACCGTGAGTCCACTCCCATCCATGCCAGGACTTTGTGTCGATAATGCGACCGTCCGCAAGGGGCATGAGGAATTTTCCGGACTCATCTTTGATGTTGACGAGATTGTTGATAACCAGATTGACAACCCGATGAATTTCGGTGGCGGGGGCTTTTGATGTTGCCATGTTGGGCGAGGCTGTGTCACAAGAAATTGAATTGAACAAGTAATGTTCGACAAGTGATTTGACAAGACGCGACAAATTTCAAGTGTGACTCCTTGCAATAAGTATTTGCCCCGCCATGATTTGCGGAAGAATTGCCATCACGCGCCTCCACAATCCCCGCGCGAGCCAAGGCGGGCTCGGGATAGAGGACGCCGAAAGACTTCACTAGCTCGCCCGGACCCAATCTTACTCGTGTGAACCGGTGTTGGGACCTTCTCACTAACGCAAGTTAGTTGAAAGTTGTACTAAGCGAGTCCTGTTGCGTGAAAATGCTCGGTTGATTGCTTCCCCGGACTCTACCCCAGCGTGGGGTGACCTTTGGCATCCAATCCCGACGGTCGCCCCATCCAGCATAACCGAAGGGTAGCTGGGGAACTCTTTCCGCTGCCAAGAGCTCCGGGATGGGATATAGTGCCAGCGTTGGGGTGATTGGTTGACCGCGGAGGATGGCTGTCTGATGGCTTGGAAGGAATGCACGCACTGGCACATGCTGGCTGATTTTGAGTCTCATCACGGTTAAATTGGGGGAGAATTATGTGGTCTTCGGTGTGCTTGAAGCTTGGCAATGTTTCCTTTTTTATAAGGATAATCGGTGACCCCCAGGATTCCACTCCTCTCCCCTCCTTGTGAACATTCATAGCACTTTTGTTACCATTTTCAACTGGCTTCTGCTTGCAAAAATGGGTCAAAGCAGGCCTTCATCACAGGGTGGAAATGATGGGATTGAGGTGGCGGATGTTCAGCAAACCTCGATTGAACTTCAGCAGAAGGACAAGAAAGATGTCAAGGCCAAAGAGGACATTTCGCATGTCGAACGGATTCTATCACCCACCGATGATGATGATCTGAGGAAGGAAGATATGGATTTTGATCGTGTCGACAAGGAAATTCAGATGTATGTTGGCCGAGGCGCAGTCGAGATCGATGAAGCCACCAACGCACGCCTGAAGAAGTTGATTGATCGCCGCGTACTGGTGATCATGATCTTGACTTATTTCCTTCAAGCACTGGATAAAGGAACCATGTCTTTCGCCTCGATCATGGGAATCAAGACCGATGCAGGTCTTGAAAATGGTCAAAAGGTTTGTGCATTGGAGACTTCATTCGGATTGAACATTACTGACACAGTCTTCTTAGTATTCCTGGCTAACAACCTGTATCTACATCGCCGTCCTGGTTGTCGAGTACCCCACAAATTGGATCATCCAGCGTGTTCCTATTGCCAAATACCTTGGAATCAACATTTGCATCTGGGGTGCAATTCTAGCCATGCATGCTGCCTGCCACAACTTCGCTGGACTGGTTGTTGTTCGTACATTGCTGGGTATTTTCGAGGCATGCTGTCAGCCCACCTTCGTTCTTCTCTCTTCAATGTGGTACAAGCGTGAAGAGCAAGCGGCCACCGTCACTTACTGGTATGTTTTATGGATGCACCGTGTGTTTTGGCTGATGTCGTACTAATATATCGACGACTAGGTATATGATGAACGGTGCCCAACAGATTGTTGGCGGTCTTCTCGCTTATTGCTTCACTCTCATCGGAGGCGACAAAGTGATCAAGTCATGGCAAGCAATCTTCCTCACTTATGGATGTATTTCCGTACTTTGGGGCCTCTTTGTTATTTGGTGGATGCCTGACTCACCTATGAGAGCAAAGTGCTTCACCGAAGAAGATAAGCACCTCATGGTCGAGCGAATTCGCTCCAATCAGACCGGTCTTCAGAACAAGACGTTCCGATCCTACCAGATGTGGGAAGCCTTTAAGGACCCGCAGACATGGTGCTACTGCAGTGTGCAGCTTTTCACCACCCTTCCAACCAGCGGTCTTGGTGCATTTGCCGGTATCATCATGACCAGCTTCAATTTCACAACCCTTCAGAGCCAATTGCTCGCCATGGTTCTGGGCTTTTACATCATTGTTATCCTGTTGACCTCTGCCTGGCTTGTTAAGAAGTATAAGCAGAATCTTCTCGTGATGCTGGGCTTTGTCATTCCGTCTTATATAGGAACCATCGTCCTCATGACAGTCCCAAACACGACCCTGGCAACCAAGGCTGGCTTGCTCTTCAGCTACTATATCACGCTTTCCTTCTGGTCCGCGCAGACTCTCACTTTGTCTATGGTCTCTCGAAATATTGCCGGTCAGACAAAGAAGGCTACCGTGGTTGCTATGACATTTATCTCTTGGGCCGCTGGAAATGCAATTGGCCCTCAGGTCTTCCTTGATTGGGATGCCCCGCGGTACCACATTGCCTGGAGTGTTCACCTGGCCTGCTATGCTTGCATGACTACCGCGGTCATTTTCCTGCGCTTCTACCTTATCAGGCAGAACAAGAAGAAGGATGATGCTCTTGCTGCCCAGGGACTGTCTGCTTCCGACCCAAATCTGATCCATGCCTTTGAGGACAAGACAGACCAGGAAAACATCAACTTCCGCTACGTATTCTAGGCGGTGATTATAATATTTGTTAATTGATTGGTCTCGGTTGGATCATTATGGAGAACATGGACTCATACCCGGGGGATTGCAAAAATGTTGCCAATTGAATCAAGTTTGGAAATAAACCTTGACGCTTTTTAATGCGAATGCGGACTGTGTAGATCAGTAGGCCTGAAATATAATAATAGAAAGCTTTCAAACACCAGTTCGCTGGTTACGACGCTCTATAATAGGAGCGGTAATTGACCCAGTGTTTCTGCCAGCTTTATCAATGATATGCCAGCCCTCGGTGGATGCCATTCATTTATGATTCTCGATCAACTAGCATTATTATATCGCTTCTCCCAGGCTTGGTCGATTTCTGCTTCAGTTTCCTATCTAAATGTATCATCAGCTAGTGTTATAATTAATCTCCTTTTGCGAAGAGAAATCTTACCCGTAGCACCACAACTGCGTCGCTGGGTCACTTCATTGGTTGGGGCTGTGAGAAAACGGACGCCATTACACTTCAGGCCGCATCGCCTCGTCTCGAGCGCGTTGTATTCGTCCGTCAGAGAAGTGCCAAAGTTTGCTGTTTAGCAAACCTGCTTCTTGCATCTTAGATGCGCGACGAATTCGCGCTGCTTCAAAAATAGATAGCGCAAGAGGTATTTCGTCCTTGGTCTTGACTTTCTGGAGACTACGAGCAATGGCTACACCATCCTCGACTGCAATCGCGGCCCCTGAACGAAATTTAATTGAGAAATCAAACACCAGAGTAATATCCGAGGTACCTACTATTCAAGTAGCTTGTCGTTCTATAGAATTTACCTTGCGACATGTATGGGACCATTGCATGGGCCGCATCACCGAGGACAACGAGCTTGCCCGAAACCGAGCGGCGCATAATGGAACTGCTATAAAGAGGCCACTTCATAGTATTTCCGATCATTCCTATGATCTTCAAAAGTCTGTTCTTATATCAGCAGTGTATGAGCAGAAATAGCGAAACCACTGTATAGAAACCTACACTGGGTCCCAACCTTCGAATTCCTTTCTCGTATTAATCAAAAGTGATTCCTTTTCTTGGCTCCACTCTGCAGGATCGGAGAGATCCTCATGATTAAGCACCACGTTGAAGGATTTGCCAGCACCAATAAAGTATGTCATCACATGCCTGTTATCTCCCATTCTAAATCGTGAATTTTCCTTCATTAATGGCCAAGAATTATCGAAAGAAGAAAGATCAACCAAATATTGAACGAAGGCTTCTCCAATAGCCATGAGACCTCCGGGTCGTTCTGAATGCGTTCAATGTATACCACTGCACGATACGCAGAAAGTCCCGCGCTTTATGGAGGAGATCCATTGCCCCAAAGGACAATACTTCGAGTAGCTGAATTTACGCCTGCATAAACCACATTAAGTAAAGCAAAAAGGAGATCCCCCGGGCAACTCACATCGGCAGCGATGACTATGTCAGCCGGAATAATCAGGCCATTTGGGAGGGTGATACTTGGGCTGTGGACATCGTAAGAGGTCACCCTCGATGCGAGTTGGATGGAAACCCCTATATCTACTGCTAATTCATGCATGACTTCATGAAGGTGTGCTCTGTGGACCACCCAGTATGGAGCATCAAATTGTTCTCGAAATTCGGGGAACAATCGTGTACGACCAATAATATTGCCATCTTCCCATCGTCGCATCAATACGCTATCAGGTTCCGTGACATGTTTCTCCAAATAAGGACCGAGCCCCAGTTTCAGGAGAAGCCGCGTAGAATTTGGGGGAATCTGAATACCCGCTCCAACCTGCCCATGTTCCTTCATTAGCCCCGTAGACCCCCTGATATGACTCGTAACTGTCACCATGCACATACCTCAGCGAGATGTTGTGCCTGTTCCTAAATCGTGACCTTGTGATTGTTTTTTGCCAGTGCGATAGCCGCATCAAGCCCAGCAAACCCGGCACCAACTATGATAGCATCCAGAACTACCGTATTGCCCTGATCTGCAGGCTCTGAACTCGGTTCTGGTGCCGACCGATCCGTAGATTTGAGAAAATCAAGAAAGTTGCTTGGATAGCTTGGCGACTAGTGGATCCAACATCAATTGAAATCATCCTATTCGGCCGATCATGCGGGGGTGCACACTTCCCCGCGCTCGGGGTAATATGGGACCAACCTTGAGCCTATCGCCACTGAACATTTTAGTCGTGTCGGGATATGACAGGGTTAACCTCTAATATCTTCGAGATTAAGTTTGCGGCGTCCTTTTACGAACCAGGGTATAAGCCAATGGACTCGCTGGCCAAGGTACACAATTTTTGAGCCGTCTCTTGGCCCTAGTAGATCCCTAGAATCCGAGATGAAGAGCAAGTTTAGGGGTCAAGGGCCTGCCCACCGTTAAGGCCAGCTATTTGAGTATGCAGAAACAACAACAGGATAAGACCGGCCGAAGGGATTCATACCGTGGGGGGGGGGAATGTGGGCGGCGCCACTGGGGGGCCAACTTGATCTTATCGATATGAACTAATCCGAAGCCCTTACTCGTGCATGTTCGATGGTTCAACTCCGACTCTATGGCTATTCTCGCGCTCTTGTACCAATCAGAAGTCGAACCACGTACACCGACCTCGCAAACGTTGGTCCTTGTGCTCCCGAAGACCTATCAGAGTCCCATCGGTGATCTCCATTCTCCGGTCATTGGAAGAAACTCAGGTGGAGACGAAAGTTCGCGCTTCCCCACGCGCCTGATCGCATTCCGTGCGTGGCTCGATGCGTGCGGAGGCAAAGGCGATGCAACGCTGGGAGCTCCCCGGGCGGCTCTTTAACTCGTGTGCTTGTCTATGGCGGTTGGTTCCACTGAAATCGCAGTCCGAATTGGTGATCATTGCTTAACAGAGGGCAGCAGGCGACCATGAATCTAGGTTTCTGTCCAGGCGATGCCCACGAATTCATGGGTGGGATGTTGTCTTCGGCCGTGACTACTTTTACGAGCGGGACTCGCACCCAACAGAATCCCTGTAAGGTACAAGGATCGAAAAGTTAGACGACTCAAGGTTAGGAGAGTATCCGTGGAAAAGGCCACACTGGCTCACACAAACTAATTTGGCCACCTCTTAAGCATCTGCTTGGCCACTTTATAATACAAATTTCCCCGTTCCATCCCCGCATGGCGACTTTTTCAGCCTCGCATCCAGAAACACTTTTCATACGGCATTTCTGGCGTCGAAAAGCATGCCGATTCAAATTTATGGCGTCACACTCTTGGCCGTGAGCTGGACTGAATGTGTTATCGCCTTATTTCTGCTATTCGCCCGCATATACACCACTTGGAAGATCACGCGGCATGTCCGGCTAGATTTATATTTGATTTTGCTTACTTTTGTATGGAACCCGTTGGCTGTGCTGAAGAGATGCTGTCTTTTGACAGTCAACTAATCATTATCTACGATAGGTCTTCGCCATTGCCGGTGTCATCCTCGTTACAGTGAGCGTCATCTACGGAATCGGCACCCATGACAATGTTCTCTCCGAGAACGATATCATTCAAGCTCTCAAATGGGGTTGGATAAACCAATTGCTCGGCCTTTTCGCAACTTCCTTCGGAAAAATGGCGATCGTCGCCTTTCTACAGCAGATCCATGGCCCGGAACATCGCGAACGGGTCATTGTGCTGTGGTTCCTCGCTATTAGCAATCTAGTCGTTAATGCTATCACGGTCGGCATGGTTTTAACACAGTGTACACCCCTAGAGAAGCTATGGGACTTTTCTGTGCCGGGTGCTTGTGATGGGCTAGATCGCAATGAACACATCGCGTATTTTCAAGGAAGTGAGTAACCTCATTGTACCTGTTAGAAATCATTTGCTGATGTAACCCGATCCACCCAGGCTGGTCTGCCCTCTGTGATCTACTTCTGGCTCTATACCCCATCGTCTTTCTATGGACTGTGAAACTTGAAATGCGAGTCAAAATCGGTCTTTGTGTCTTGATGGGAGTGGGTGTGATGTATGTCCTTGACTACCTATCTGAATTATTTTTGAACTAACCACCCCAGTGCCTGTGTATGCTCAATCCTAAAGACGACGTTGGGACTGACAGCCCTGGGAAATGGAGAGGATTTGACCTGTAAGCTGGAATTCACTTATATTCCGGTTTTCGCCGTCTCAACACGCTAATCATATTTAAGACAATCTTGCCCGTCTAATCATCTGGAACGAAACCGAAAAATGGGCCGTTATTATTGTCGCTTGTATACCACCAATCCGGCCCCTTTTCATCTCATTGTTCCGCAAAGTCACAACTTCTACCAAATCAAGATCAGCCCAAACGAACGGAAATGGCAGGTCGCAAGAGTTGCACTCCTTCTCGCAAGGGTCCAAGAGCGCCCCTCGTGTGCGTCATATGTCACCCGCACTGTCTAGGGCCAAGGAAAGTGAGGAAAATATACTCGCCATGGAAGATGGTGCGATTATAAAGACCACTGATATTAGTTTGACTTATGAGAATGGCGAAGCCCATCATGAACCTTCACCTTCCGAGCATGACGGATGCGTTTTGCCCTCCGAACGGATATAGATTGGCAAACCCGACGCTGTTGAATCCATGGATGTATACTAGTACTATAGCACCTACTATATGATACCCTGCGAATGATTCTATACATATATTTCTCTTGCGGATTGTGATTTTCCAGTATTGCACGCATTTAAATTGAATGTCCCCCGGGGTCGGGCTTCACTTTCAAGGTCGAAATTGCATCGCAGGTACCCACTTAGTACCTAAGTAACTAAATAACAATAGTTTTTTTCACCCAGCACCTACTAACTACCTCGTAATAACGTGTTTCACCACCGAGTCGGCAGCCCCAGCGAGTGGGCAGCTCCAAAACAGATAGTAAATATGATAAATTACAACTTTATAACTAAACAGCTATTTCTATTTAGAAGGTTCTTTTAAAGTAAAGTATTCTAAATAACATTAATAACTAGTATATTTTAAAGTATTTAATCAAACCTTGGAAGAAATAGTCATACATCTCCTTGAAATATATAATTTGCTAGGTATCTACCTAAGTAGGTATTTTTTGTCATCTTATTCGAATGTTTAGAAAAATCCCAAAAAAATTCTACTAATGTGTTTCCTCTAGTAGGAAGAACCTACCTAGGTATACTATCAATTGCAATTGAAAGTATTCTTTAGTTGTTGAGATACCTAGGTATACAAAGTTGTAATTTATCATATTTACTGTATCTTCGGGCTGCCGACTCAGTGGTGTTGCCAACTCGGTGGTGAAACACCTTAGTTAGTAGTTACTAGGTACCTAGTGGGTTCTTTTATGTTTGTACTACTCGTACGTCACTTCAACATCCAGGTGACCCCTGTATCTCACCATCTCTACTCATTGGTCCAGCCCAATCAGGCGTCGGCCAGCGGCGGTGGGGTTCCGTGGGTGGCCGACTAAATTGCCCAGTTGCTGCCCCACGTCGTAAACACAGATTAGCGCCCGCTATTTCCTTCTTTGACCTGACTCGCGCCCAGCGACTTTCTTTCATGTTGTCGGGGCCACTGACCATCTGCGAAATCCGCAGTTGTTCTATTCTTTCCTCTTTTATCGAATGTTTTCGCTGTAAATTCGAACCCGCACGGTTTTTCCTGCTCCTGAATCGATATACGCAGGCATTATCACAGTCAACGTCGATATGATGGAAAAAGCGTTCAAATCATCGTTACTTCTGACCCCAGAGCAGGTGGTAACCTTCAGGCCTCGGGGGTATCAGCTGGAAATGCTGGACGCGAGCATGAAGCAGAACATCATTGTAGCGGTATGTCCAATTACCAATTACCACCCTTTTGACGGCCACGCTGATCATCGAGCTGCAGATGGATACCGGTAGTGGGAAGACTCATATGTAAGTTGATTTTGAAAATGAATTAAGCAGTAGACTGATCAAAATAGAGCCGTGTTGCGCATCAAGGCCGAGCTCGAAATCTGTGCATCGCACAAATTGATCTGGTTCTTGGCACCAACTGTGGCCCTTTGCTTCCAGCAGCATGAAGTTCTGAAAACACAAATTCCGAACGTGCAAATTTGCTTGTTGACTGGCCTGGACAACGTTGATCGCTGGACAGAACAGTCCGTTTGGGACAAGGCGCTGCAAGATATCCGTATAGTTGTATCCACCCACGCTGTGCTGGCGGATGCCTTGAATCATGGCTTCGTCCGGATGTCGCACTTGGCTCTGATTGTATTCGACGAAGGTAGGCTGGCTCATACGTGTGCGGACTGATCTGCATGTGTCGAGGCTAATTTTAATCCTCCAGCACACCACTGTAGGCGCCGACACCCAGCGAATAGAATCATGGAATTGCACTACCACCCGCTGCGGAAAAGCCATGGAGCACATGCGGTGCCGAGTATCCTGGGACTAACGGCCAGTCCAATCGTTCGATCTAATAAGGAGGAATTGCAAGCAATAGAAGCAAATCTCAATGCTGTATGCAAGACGCCCCGGGTAAACCGTACCGAGCTGCTTGAATGTGTCCATCGACCCCATCTCGAACGCCTCAGCTACACACCAACTGCACCGGATAAAAATCCCCACAGTCGACTTTTGCATCCACTCGGACGTTGTATCCAAAAATATAATGTCCAAGACGACCCATACATCGAACTCATGCGACAGGACCCAGATCACCTGGCAGAGGCGCATGAGTTTCTCGTTTCGGGTAAGACCTTTTGCAAGGAACAACTTGTCAAGTTCGTGGAACGCAGCGTGCACATGTACAAGGAGCTCGGGGGCTGGGCCACGGACTTCTTCATCAAGGCATCAATCGAGCAATTCCGGCTTTCGGTCGAGAATGACAAGGAGATGACGGGCATCAAACGCAAGGAACGGGTGTATCTCTTGGAACTTCTTATGGGTATGTCTGTGCCAGAAAACGAATCAGAGAGTTTCCATATTTCACACAAGCTAGCGACACTGTTTGAATACCTGAAACAAATGGATCAAGCCGACTTCTCTGCAATTGTCTTCGCCCAAAGACGGGCGGTTGTTGGCGTGCTAGCACAGTTAATTTCGCTGCACCCCAGAACAAAGGGAATGTTTCAAAGCGCTCCATATGTGGGATGGTCATCATATCAAAATGGCGATTGTCTGGGTGATCTTGTGAGCAAGGACATGCAAGGAGATACTCTATCGGAATTCAGAGCCGGTAGAAAGAACCTCCTCGTGGCAACTGATGTCCTGGAAGAGGGTCTTGATATTAGCTCGTGCAGTTTGGTGATTTGCTTTGACAAACCAGCAAACTTGAAGTCATTTGTCCAGAGAAGAGGCAGAGCACGTCGACAAGCGTCAATATACACTATCATGGCATCTATAGAGGATGACAAGATTGATGTGGCAAAATGGCAACAGCTAGAGAGAGTTATGGTGGATACCTATTTGGATGATAGAAGACGGCAGAAGGAAATGCAGGACCTGGAACGATATTCCGAAATAGTCGAAGGGCTTTTGTTTGTTCCTTCCACCAGGTATTACTGTTTACATCCCGATGTCTTGCCATCTAGTCTAATCTTTGTTTAATAGTGCTTGTCTGTCTGCTGATGAATCTGTCCAACACCTGCATCATTTTTGTTCAGTGTTACCAAAGTCAAAAGACAACGACAATCGTCCCATCTTCACATTCGAAGAAGACAGCACTGGTTTGGTGCAGGCAAGTGTTCTACTTCCATCCTCGGTTCACCCTGCTGTCCGTCGAGCCCAAGGACAAAGCTGGTGGCGTACAGAACGTGCTGCAACAAAAGAAGCTTCCTTTCTGGCTTACGAGGCCCTCTGGCGATACGGGCTCGTGAATGATAACCTTCTACCAGCGACTCAGAAAACGGAACTAGAAATGTCCAACGCGATGACAGCACCCACCCAGTCTAGCAGTGTCTGGATTGCAGGGCAGTATGACCCATACGTGTGTCTGGCGTGTGCATGGACATCGCCTGGGCGGTACTATCAGACGGAACTAACCTTCTCGATCGACGGTATCGTCGATGAGAACCTAACCACGTCGATAGTATTGCCCATGCCGGTGGCCATGCCCGCGCCAATCACCCTCTACTGGTCCCTGGAAAGGCAGCTCCTGGTACAGTTCTCGTCTCCGAAGCTTCTGACTGGTATGGCACCGGAGCACATCTCGACGATGCAGCAGATCACCGCCCTACTCCTCAAGGCACCTTCTTCTCGAGGCAATCCTAAGAAGGAAGACTACGTTGTTCCTTTTGTTCCAAATATCCCGCCAGAGCAGTTCGAAGATTGGCTGAAAGACAATGATGGAACGGAGCTGGTAATGGAATCCTTTGAGCGTGACCCTGCCGGGGCTCCAATGGGTTTTATCCGAGACACATCCATTTACGCCGAAGCGCGTATCTTCATCAACTGGGTCGTCGACCAGACAAAGCAGACCGTGAGCATGGAATGCCAATCCCTGCCCCAGCGTCGAAACCTCCTGAACCCAGCCACGATGTATCAAGGGTCCAAGATGGGCGGTTCTCCAGCTCTCCCGCCAAAGGTACAAGTCTTTCCGGCAACTGGATGCACAGTTAGCAAAGTCCCTGCCCAGACGGGCATCGTTGGGCGCTTTTTCTCCGCTATTCTCGACAGATTCGAGGCAACACTAGTTGCACAGGAGTTAGCCAGCACGATCCTGAAGGGGGTCGGCTTCAACGACATCGGCCATGTCTTGACGGCAATCACCATGCCCATTGCCCAAGCCCGGACTGACTATCAGCTGTATGAGTTCTTCGGAGACTCTGTGCTGAAGTACACTGTGGCTTGCCAGCTCTACTACGCCAATCCAACATGGCAGGAAGCGCGCCTCTCGGTAGAAAGAGATAAGTTCATTAGCAATGCGAATCTCACTCGCTCGGCCTTGCTAGCTGGTCTCGACGCATACATCCTGGCGGACCGGTTCACGCCGACAAGCTGGTCAGCGCCTTCGATGGAAGAAAAGCTTTCGAGGGAAATTCCAAAGCGCCAGCTTGCCAACAAAGTCATTGCAGACGTTGTGGAGGCATTGATTGGAGCTGCGTACATGGACGGTGGCATGGAAAAAGCGCAGACATGTCTGTATCGCTTCTTGCCAGAAGTAGACATTCTGCAGGACGGCCTTCCCTCTCATTGCAACCGTCCGATGGCAGGGAAGGGACCTGGATATCATCACTCAGCATCTTCCCTGGGCGTTGGGACCGACAGAGGTCCTGGATGCGATTACCCAACATCCCTGGGGGTGTTACTGGGCTACACCTTCAACGATCCGTCGCTGCTGAGTGAAGCCCTAACTCACGCCTCCGGTAGCCACGACGGCAGCCAAAGCTACAACCGCCTCGAATATCTCGGCGACGCAGTCCTGGACATGATAGTCGTCTCGAGTCTCGCCATCCTTCCCCAGAAGATTCCCCAGGGCCAAATGACACTCCTCAAGCACGCACTCACAAACGCCAATCTACTCGCGTTCCTATGTATGGGCCTCTACATAGAAGATCAAGACCCTTCCTCCGACCCGATTCATCCACCCAAGAGAATCCACCTGTACGACTTTCTGCGCTACAACGGTGATATCACAGACAAGGCCCGCAAAGCGAGTATAGCTCGCTACAACACGTACCGCGAGGAGACAACCACCGCCCTCCAATCCAGTGACCAGTACCCCTGGCTACCCCTGGCGCAAATGCACGCGGACAAGTTCTTCTGCGACATCGTCGAGTCTACTATCGGGGCTATATTCGTTGACTCACGCGGTGACTTGGAAGCATGTACATCCTTCGCAGAACGAGTCGGTATCCTGCCCATTCTCCGCCGATTCATCCAAGATGGCGTCGACGTGCAGCACCCACGCAATAAAGCACAGGGTATCCTCAAGGAAGAGCGAATGGTTGAATTCAAGATCACCGGCGTGCTGAAAAATTACACCTGCACCGCGCGGTACGGGCCTAAGCAGGGCCCGCTCGAGGCAATACAGGTTGTTGAGGGTGTGGCTTTCCGCGAGGAGGCGGAGGTTAGGGCTTCTTATCTGGCTATCCCTATACTATTTGCTAGGGAGGCGGCGAATGCAGAGAAGGATGAGAAGACCCGTCTTGAGAGGGGTTTGCATCGCGGAGAGCAGAAGAAGCTTAAGAGAAAGAAGAAGAGGGAGGCGGAGCTGGCGATGGGCAAGGGGGATGAACTGGGGCAGAGTGATCCGATGGAAACTCAGTAACTCAACCTGGTGTGTTGTTGCTGTTGCTGTTGCTGCATGCTAGCTTCCAAGGATGGTTACAGACGATTAATGCCAAAGCTCGCACTGTGACCCCCTTGTACGCTCAGATCTACGTTGGCCTGATTTTAACGGTTTCTGGCCATGCAAGACATCTCATATTGGTGGAAGCAAATACCAACAGATACTGGGTCTGGTCCGCCTGATGAGCAAAGCAGCCTCGATGTCGTTGAGGACGGGTGCCTAGCCTTTGCCATGTCTAGATAGCTTCTCTCTCTCTCTCGTCCATATCACCATCTCTCTCCCATCATCTCCTCCTCGTCTAGCTCCTGCTAGTACTGCGACTCTGACAGATGTCACTCATTGCCCTCAGAAAAGTCTGAAGCAGGACTTGGAGTACTAAATCGCAAGAGAGCTCGCGCAGTACACCTGGGTTGCCGGGTTAACCACTTGAACTGCAACCAACAATCAAATCGCTGGTTATTAACATATTCCCCAGGTTCTGCCTACCACTGGCGTTTGTCGATGGTGCTATTGGAATGGCATACTGATACAAAAGAATATAACGTTCGGTATGAGCGACAACTCAAATAGTCAGACATGCCATGAATGTGTAAGTACGACTCTAACGAACTTGGATACCAAAGACTAATATCCTTTTGTTGTTCAGTGGCTGGTGGGAATGGATCTGGAGTGTGATATCAATGGCAACTACGAACTATTGCCTAACTGCGGTACGGCCTTCGGCTGCCTTTACAAGAAGGAAGAGACTGAGGCGTGAACACATGGAGACGAGAATAGATCTATCTTCCTCTTGTTTGACCCCCAGAAATGCAGCGACGTTCGGCATGATTCCTGTCTGTCGGAAGGTCGCTTCAAAATGCATGGAAAGCGATGGTACCACCTAACACTCATCCCTCGGTGGCGAGAACTTCGTTGTTTGAGAGGTTGAAATTCCTGGGATTACATATAAGGAGCTTCTCGTGCAGTTCAGAATGGACTGCTGCCTCACAAACTCGCCTTTGAAAGGGGTCAAAATGTTCGGCACGGTTTTCTCTCAGGCGAAGGATGTCGCTACCATTGGATGCGCAATATTTCTCTCTGTGTTTCAATCTGCATTAAGCGATTTGGCGATGTCTACCGTTTAGCTTTCATGAGGAAGAGAAAGAGCCTCGTTTTATTTTCAATGATACCTATGTTTTCCACTGTTAATGATATACCTAGATCGTAGGTGGTTGGAAACGCGAAGGTTCATATTGGATCCGAGGTATACTATTTTGTTGATGGCCTTTAAAACTTGTACGAACGATCGATGATGAACCTATTGCGGAGTTTCAAAAAGTTGATAACAACTTGAACTTGAAGGTAATAGTAATGTACTACTAGTAGGTACCTAGTAGGTACTAGATTGAAGATTTAGATTCTGACGATATGTTCCACGATAAGCTACAATGGTACCTAGCTACTATTATATAGAATCATGATATAGAGAAGCCATTTAATAGGCCTCCGAGTCGATTACGCGAGGTATCTAGATATGTCCCGAAGAGACTTCTCATGCACAATGTGTTGTTGTAGCTTGGGTAGTATATCTTGTGCTGTCTGCCCGCAAGCTGCCAGCTAACTAATACGAGTAGATGCGCATGAGTGTTGACACAGAAAAGTGGCAGTACCCCAGCAGAAGATATTTATTGCAATCGGTGATGAACAGTAAAACAGAGCTATCCACTACTTCTTCCCGCCCTTCCTTTTGGATCGTCTCACTGGCTCGGGCTCGCTCTTCTCTTCTTCTTCCTGGTCGACTTCCTCCTCCTCAGATTCCTCCTTGGCCGACTCGGCAGCCCCCTCGCTATTCTGCACAAAGACTGCGTCTTCTTCTTCAATTTGCCCCGGGACGTCCTCCCGTCCGGCATCCCAAGATCCCTGACCAGGCGCCCGCTGCCTCAAGCTGGAGAGCATCTTGGTAGTCTCGCTCTCAACTCCATTCCAAGCCCCACAACTGCCACATCTCCATCGACCCAGCTCTTCCGGTGTCTTGATCCCCGGTGGAGCCTGGCCGTTAACCAACCGACAAGACTCGCAGATCATAGCCATTCGATTTCGCGGCTGCATCTCATCCTCGCCGAGGAGGACGTCGAGGAGTCGGTCATACCAGTGTGGCTGTTCAATGTATTGACCGGAACTGCTGGGGAAGGCGTTCGGCGCGAAGCCAGGTTCGTCGGGCTGGGGGATAGGAGACGGAGGGGCGGGGGAAGGCGTGTTCGGTGGGAACTGCTGCTCGCCCGATTCCTGGCCGAAGCCTGGCGGTGGGGATGGGGATGTACCGGGGGGTCCGGTAAGGGGTGGCTGTTGACCCGGGGGAGGAGCACGTCGGATATTGGCTGTGGGTGGTGGGGGTAGACCTGTTCTGGCTACAGGTTGCGACGGAGTAGACGGGTTGCGTTTCTCGGTTGATCCGGGTCCTGCGTTGTTGTTCGGCGATGGGAATTGTTTGGGAGATTCGCCGCCGTATTTTTCTAGAAGCTGTTGGGTAGAGTTGTACTTGGTGGCGACCTTGAGCTTCTCGATCGTCGCGTCGCGTTGTTTGTTGTAGTCGTCCAGGCGGCGCTGGATCCTGGTGATGCGGTATTCAAAGATGCGGGACCCAAGTGTGCGAACCACGTAAATTCTGCAAGAACATGATGGGTTAGTGAGTGCCTGAGTATTGCGATAGCTGAAACTGAAACTGCAGCTCAAGCTGGAGCTGCGGAGAAGCTTACAGGACGGGCCCGCCAGCAATGGCGGCGTACTCCTTGACGCCCCAGCTCTCCCATCCTAGCACCAGAGCAAGAATGATGCTGTAGAAGAGATATGCAAAGGTTGAATAGAGAGTCCAGAGAGCTTTGAAGCGGCGAGCAGAGGAGCGGTGCTGGTCAAGACGAGTGGTGGCCTCTGCGATCTTGGTGGATAGAGTGGACAGGGTTTTTTCAAAGTTTGCTGGGGAGTTATCCTCGCCCTGTCAATGTCAGCAAGAGGAATCAGATGCATAACCAGCTCTTCAAAAAGGAGACTCACCCTCCAGGGCCAAAGGGAGACCATCGTTGACAGCTCCAAGCGGGTCAACTGCGGCGGAGGCGGAAGTAGCAAAGGGCACGTGCCATCCAATAACTAGCAGGAACTATCGACTTCATTCCGCTTCCACTTCACTTCATTTCTACTTCTACCCTACTTCGTCTACGGAATACTTCACTTGCTGGGATTATTTGCCGAGCCCTGGCCCTACCATTCTACCTAGCTAACTAAGCTCTGGTCATTGCTCATCACGGATACTCTGTCAATTCTCCTCGCTATCAAGCTCCACTCCAAAGCCTAGATCTGTCCATCTTCGAACAAAGAAATGCCACTACCACCAACCACCATTGGCCGGATGAAATCCGTCAAATGATCAACCGGGGATGTAAATATTCCAAATCAAAATTTGCACTGAATTTTGTCCCGCATGGGCCGATCTCATAAGCGCCACCAACGGCCAAGGATCGACAGGTGCATGAGTTCTCCCTGGACATTCTTTGTTTGCCGCGCTCCATCCCTGTCTGGCGTGACAATAGCTTCGTACGATCCTCGCTTCGATTCATCGTGGCCAGCTCATCGTCACCACTGCCCTTTTGTCCCTGAAAACGAAAACTGATCCTTGGATCACAGAGGTCTTTGCGAGCTCTTTTCCAAGGAATATCATGAATACCCACAGTCCATCTCAGGGTTGAGGAACTGTTCTTCATAATCCTTATGCTTCACTATGGCATCCCTCCATGTTGGCAAGCTCACATGGTCATTGCTTCGATCCGCTCGATCGATCACATCGGGCCCACGTCCCGCTTGAAGGATCCATTTCCTGTCATCTATCAGGCACAGTCAATTGGGAATCCCGAATCAGGTAGCCTACCGGTGCATTGACCAGTTCGAGCTTAGCCCAGCACACTGATTATAGAGGTTCATGATTCTTTCGACCCCTGTCATATCCGTCCACTCTCTAACCTTATCAGATTTGACCCGGGGACCTCGTTGTCAAGCCCTGTAAAGCCCGAACGCCTCGATTCCGCGGGAATAGCCGCCTAGCCCCCCTGTCCTAGATGCATATATCCACCCATTATGAGAGATCTCCGTGGCTGCATCCGTCGATCTCCTGGTCTGTGTTTCTTCTAACCCTGGACATGACCGAGTCCTCTCGATCTTGCTCTGGTTTGCTATTTTTTCAACACCTCCGGAATTGGCAGCAGCCTCTATGCAGACCGATGCACCATGGCGATTGATTTCGTCGGCATGTTCCAATTCCCCCCAGAGGTTGCGAAGATCCTTTCAGAAACTGAAAACAAGATCATCGTTGGAGTGATTATCTTATATACCATAGGAGCATACAGTGGGCTTGAGGTTGGGATCTCCTCTCTCGATCTATTCAAACGCCACCGCGGTCTCTACTTTGTGAGCATGCAAATTGCCTCCTGGGGGGTCGTGCTAGATGCCATCCCGTCCTTGGTGTTGTTTGTTGTTGCTGCACCTCAAACCAAGCTCGGTTTAACGATCACCGCCGCCATCGGCTGGGGCTGTATGGTCAACGCTCAACATTTCGTCCTTTACTCGCGTTTGCATCTCATTTTACCA
The DNA here is from genome assembly GCF_028828005.1 of Penicillium manginii. Lineage (NCBI taxonomy): Eukaryota > Fungi > Ascomycota > Eurotiomycetes > Eurotiales > Aspergillaceae > Penicillium > Penicillium manginii. The sequence goes on along the minus strand of NW_026643102.1, from coordinate 972,772 downwards.
GATATCACCCGTTTTCGCTGGATCATTTGGGTGATAATTATCAACGGAGTCGCGGTCTTTGTCACAATGGTGACGCTGACTTTCGGCTCTGGTCTTGGCAATGACAATTTCCGCTTTGCAATCCCCATCTTCACGCGAACCCAAGTTTTCATGCTCCAAGTGCCAGAGTTGATAATCTGCACAATTTACATCCGCGAGGTGCGTCGTGCGCTGGGGCCTATCATCGCGATTCGGGGGAAGGAAGGAAGAAATGTGATCACACATCTCATCATCATCAACATGATCCTTATTTTTCTGAGCGGCGTTGATATCGTGACCACGGTCACAGTGCCCACTCTTGCAGATCCGTCGAGAACAGTTCTATATGGCCTCAAACTGAAACTCGAATATGCTATCCTCAAAAACTTACGCTCTTTCCTTTCCTCACGCACGCCTTGCGTTTTCCATAGAGGTGGGAATGGGCCCAGAAACGGACGAGACCTCGAGGATGCCCAATCAACGGATTATCGACGCCGATCCAGTCAACTGAATGTCCACGCCATGCTAAATTCACACAACTGGCCATCGTACGAGCTTGTACCAAGCATGCCAACACCGACACTGGATGCGCTCCATACCTTCGAGTCAGACCCATTCGCGAGTTGTTTCCAGAGTTCCATGGCGAACTCCGAGTCCAGGAGAAAGAGACAGCGAGATTCCCTGATGGGCAGCACGCCCGATTTCCATGAGGTCATTCGTCAAACCTCGATCGAGAATATGAATCTGCCCGCCTCGCCTGCACCGACTGTGGTCTCGTTCACTTCTCCTGGATCACCTCGTTCCGAGCACAGGTTTTCGACCGGCGGCAATACCCGTGGCAGGACTGGGTCTTCTGAGACCAGGTCGACTATTGAGGCAGAATTGCTGGTGGCGCCGAAATAGGGCCTTGCCAGAATCGATTTGGAATGGGTTGTTTTCTCGTCGTCTCCCGCCTTTTCTTCCCTTCTACTACCTTCCTTTCCTTCTTCCTTTCTTTCCTCTTCTCTGCATCTTGAGTTGGCTAGATTTTTTACTTCAATATCCCTATACTTGGTCGGCTGTCTGTCATTTCGCAAGTGCATACATTTCTGCTAATGTTCTATACTCATTGCAACTTACCGCGTGCATCCCAGTGTGGCCTTTTGTTTCCGGGCGGTGTTAATCGTTTTTCTGGTGGATTGAATATTTTATATATTGTTCCAAAATTAATACCTATTAGGTACCTAACTCGGTACTCTTTCACCTCGTTCAAGTTCAAGTTCTTGTGCACTGGTAGTCCTGCTTCAAGTTGTACCTAGGTATACCACCATTCCTGACTAGTGTTAAATATATCGCCACCGCACAGTCCAGCTTGTTTGTTGTCAGAATTTTCACCTTTTCTTCTTCAATTCGTTTAAAAACCAATAGTCAATTGTTGTTCTTATTACCACTGGCAAAGATGATGAAGTCGAGGGATACAATTTAATCTCCCATTCTGTCCAAACAACCCGTGACTTCCTCCTATGAATATCCATCAACGTCAACTTCAACTTCCGCCACTCACCTCCACCAAAAACATCGACCTCTGACATTTCCATTTGCATTTGCCGCTTCAATTGCTTCCATCGCGTTCGACTCATCACTGCCCTTGGTACGGAGTAGCCGCATCGGTGGCAAACCATTCACCGTGGTGGCTCATTATGACCCTGTCGCCGACCCTTCGGCCGACCGCGCAAAGCCTCTTCACACCACACCATTTTGGGTAAACACAATGGGGCCAGGAACCGTTGGAATGCGAGGCCGTGCCGATTATCCAAAGATAGTCTGAGATTTCGTCATCCTGCATGGTGCCTGCAAGCCTCATCGTCGAGCCATGCTGCGACAGCATTGAATCGATCCTCCCCTGATGATGTCATGAGGATTTAACGCATGGGCACACCTTGATATGACATGGTCATGATGATGCTGGGTCCCACTCAGAACACCACAAGTGAGCCACCTCAGGTGTCCAGAGTACCAGGTACCTACTCAATCCTGGTATTCCTTAAGTTTTTTCTGGTACCGAATACGCCCCCCGCTGAGCCACAGTTGGCCCAAGGGAATCCCAGGAATCCCTTCATCAAAATGGTCGGCCCGTAATTTCTCTTGACTGACCCCCCCAATCCAGTCCCATTTCATGCAAGCCAATCCCGCACTGTTCCAATCTGTCGGATGAATGCTCCCCATGGAGCCCTTACACAGTGGATCGATCTGCTCCATCTACTCCATCTTGCGCGCCTAACATCCAATCGCGCCTGACACACTCCAAAGTTTGGTCGGTTGACAGCGGATTGCACATCACTTCCCTTTTTCCTTTTTTGCCCACATGCTGGCTGGCCACTCTCCGCTTGCCCCTCCATAGGGATTTTTTTCCCTCCTCTCCACTTCTTCTGGCTTCTCCAGATCGTCGTCCGGTTTCCATTCTCTCGGATTCCATTCTCCCAGGTACACACATCTCTTGCAGTCCGATCGACACGCCTCCCGGTCGATAACACTCCCTGATGAACTCAACAGCGGAGATCCACCCCACCTTTGTTCGGATTCCTGTGGTGTTTCACCCGCGGGAGCATCGATAATAATAATTGCGTGAGCTGTGTGGGTTGCGAGACCTACCGCTCAAGTCTTTATAAAACAGTGGCAGACTAAACTCGCCGATGGTGTAACTCTTCGTTTGCTTTGCTCGCACACGCACCGATCGACCCCTATACAACCCGCAATCGCTACATCCGAACCTCATTTCAGATCGTCCCTTCCTCGGGTCTCATACATCGTCTTGTTCCCGCCTCGGGCTCCAGCGCAAAGATGTCCTCTAGTCCAGCCAGTCCAGGAGGCAGTCGACCGGGGACCGCGCGACAACGTTCCGGTAGCGAAGCGCCCTCGAACCGACCGCTTTCGATCGACATCTCCTCAAGCCGGCCAGACATCAGGGAGCGGTCGCAATCGGTCTCACACGACGACGGACAACACGCAAAAGCTTCCGACACAGGGTTCGATAGCATCGATCGAGTTTTCCCCATCCGATCGGTCGTCTCAGTTGATCCAACAGCTACACAGCCACGGGGTCCGATCTCGCCTGTTCGAGAGGGGGCTCGCCAATACCCGATCATCTCCGCCCAAGCCTGGAACGAGTTGCAATCTAACACTCCCCCGCAAATTCAATCCCAACCGCAGTCACAATGCCAGTCACCACCGCCGTTATACCCCTCCGTTGAAACGAATCTAGAGCCTACAATCCCTGCCGACGTTCCCCGCCACGAGACCTATGCCACAAATGATAATGTTGAGTTGGGCACACACTCCATGGCATCCGAGGTGGCTCAACATCCGGAAATATTTGCTAGGGTGAAAAGTGGAACTCACTCGGGGGTTGGTTCTGCAAGACATTCGGAACAGCAGCAAAATCAGCCAAAAGCAGAGCCACAAGCACCGTCACCTCATTCACAAGATGAGCAGTATGGGCATGTCACTGCACGCTTCAAGCATATAGAGACTGAAGGGGGACACGCAGTTATCACCGGAAGGGACGGGGAGGCATTTCAGTATTGCGAAGACGAGCCGATCCGATTCCCGGGCGCTGTGCAGTGTTTTGGTCTGATGATTGTGATGAGAGAGGAGTCGGCAAATCAACTTGTCGTTCGCATTGTCAGTGAAAATTCCACCCAAATCATGGGTTACACACCAAAACAGCTTTTCGAGCTTCAGAATTTCTGCGACGTCTTGAGCGACGACCAGGCAGACGCCTTGCTAGATCACATCGACTTCGTTCGAGACGACGCCTACGACCCAATTATCGATGGCCCCGAGGTCTTCATCTTGTCAATACCTCTTCCTTCTGGAGGTCAACGTCGATTTTGGTGTGCCGCCCATGTCAGCCAGTCTCAGAAGGATATGATTATATGTGAATTTGAAATGGAAGACGATGAGGTCAATCCATTGAACGTGGCTGGACTTTCAACCCCAGCCGTTCCAATCGACACATTGAAGGGCATGCCAACCGCAGAACAGTTTGCTGCTAGCACCATTAACATCAGCCAGCCACTTCGCGTTCTCCGCCACGCCAGAAGGCGAAGGGGTGAAGCAGCGGCAATGGATGTGTTCAGCATGTTGACCCAGATCCAAGAACAGCTTGGCCGGACCACCGACTTAGACCAATTGCTCAACGTTGCTACTGGTCTAGTCAAAGAGCTAACTGGATTTCACCGAGTTTTGATCTATCAGTTTGATAGCAGCTGGAATGGACTTGTCGTGGCTGAGCTGGCCGATCCGAAAGCCTCAATTGATCTTTACAAAGGACTTCACTTCCCTGCATCCGATATCCCCGCCCAAGCCCGCGAGCTATACAAGATAAATAAGGTTCGTCTCTTATACGACTGCGACCACGAGACTTCGCGCCTGGTTTGTCGGACGATGGAGGATCTGGAGACTCCTCTGGACATGACACATGCGTACCTGCGAGCCATGTCTCCTATCCATATCAAATACCTGCGTCACATGCAAGTGCGATCATCAATGTCCATCAGTGTGAGTGCCTTCAACGATCTATGGGGGCTTATATCATGCCACTCCTATGGTAGTCAGGGTATGCGCGTCTCGTTTCCGGTTCGGAAAATGTGTCGTCTTCTTGGAGATACTGTTTCTCAAAACATCGAGCGGCTTTCGTACGCATCTCGACTTCAAGCTCGGAAGTTGATTAACACGGTTCCCACCGAAGCTAATCCCTCTGGTTATATCATTGCCTCGTCTGATGACTTGCTGCAACTATTCGGCGCAGACTATGGTGCTCTCTCGATCCGGGACGAAACCAAAGTCCTGGGTGATAATGAACACTCGCAAGAAGTTCTTGCCCTGCTGGAATTTATTCGAATGCGACAAATCAGTTCGGTGATGGCGTCACACGACATTATCAAAGACTTCCCTGATTTGTATTACCCACCGGGCCTTAAGGCAATCTCTGGAATGCTCTATGTGCCGCTTTCGACTGGCGGAAATGACTTCATAGTTTTCTTCCGCAAGGGCCAGCTCACAGAAATCAAGTGGGCAGGAAATCCCTACGATATTGCCAAAAAGAAAGCCACGGCAGGGTATCTGGAGCCTCGCAACAGTTTCGCAGCGTGGCGGGAAACCGTCCTGAGTCAATCGCGGGAGTGGTCTGAATCCGATGTCGAGACAGCTGCAGTCTTGTGCCTTGTTTACGGGAAGTTCATCAAGGTCTGGCGACAGAAAGAGGCTGCCATGCACAATTCTCAACTCACCAAGCTCCTCCTTGCCAATTCTGCCCACGAGGTTCGCACACCTCTGAACGCCATCATCAATTACCTCGAGATTGCGCTGGAAGGAACTCTCGATGCCGAGACCCGTGACAGTTTGACGAAATCGCACTCGGCGTCTAAGTCACTGATTTACGTTATCAATGATCTCCTGGATCTGACGAATATGGAAAAGGGCCAGGAGCTCATCAAGACCGAAAAATTCGACCTTGAGGCGACTTTTCGAGAGTCGAGCGATATGCTTGCTGGTGAGGCAAAGAGGAAAAACATCTCATATTCCGTTTCTGTCCAGCCGGGCATCCCTCCACTATTGATCGGCGACCAGCGACGCTTGCGCCAGGTGTTTTCCAACCTCATATCGAACGCGATCCAACAGACTGTCTCTGGAGCGGTTACCGTGGAATTGTGGCCTTCTGCGACCCAGAATCTGGAAGACCATTGCGCCATTGAAATGATGGTAATTGATACCGGGGCAGGTATGTCTAAGGAGAAGCTGGAAGCTATGTTCCAAGAGCTCGAGCAGGTCTCGACTGATGCAGATTACTGCGATGAGGAACATGAAACGGAGGAGACGCCCGAGACCCCACAGAGCGGATCTCGACAGGTTCTTGGTCTAGGCCTTGCGCTGGTAGCGAGGATTGTTCACAACATGCAGGGTCAACTGGGCGTGAAATCCGAAGAGGGTAAGGGAAGCCGTTTCAAGATCATGTTGCAGTTCAAGTTGCCAGAGGGAGCCGAGCCGACACATCCCAGTGCACCAAACATCTCAACACAACCCGTTACTGTCCCAGCTACGCCTATAATATCAGACCGAGAGTTCACTCTTGTCGGGGGTGTTGCTGAGAGCCGTGATGTTCGCCGACGAAGCACCGAGAGTCTGCGAAGCGGAAATAGCTCTCGCAGTGGGAAGAGTCAGAAGAGTCAGGCCGACCGACTGATCAGCGCTATGAAGGAGACCCCGTTCACCAAATCTCGAAGCGAGAGTATGGACAGTAAGCATGTGAGGTTTCAGCCAACCAGTCCTGCAATTAGCAGCCATATATCGCCACCCATGTCGTCCTCTTCGCTTAGTGAGCCGCGGTTGTCGAACTCACAGAATCCGCTCGCGAGCCTGGGTATTGTCACACATACCCCTCCAATGACATTGCAAGCCTTGAAGACCCCTCCCACTCCAGGCACAGCGAATATCCAAGATTCAGGAGTTCCGATGGGCGCTGTTCGCGTTTCCGAACGTGTCTTGAAACAAGCCTTGCAGCAGAAAGAGGAACAATCCTACTTCCCCCGCATGCCAATTCCGGAAGTCGGCACCGCCCAAACCATATCATCCAACATCCCATCTTCCACCACTCCGACCTCGATCGTACCGGCCAACACCGGAATATTGCGCGTCCTCGTCGCGGAGGACGACCCCATCAATTCCAGGATCATCCACAAGCGCCTCACGAAGTTGGGCCACACGGTCGAATTGACTGGCAACGGCGAGGCCTGTGCGAATGCCTTCTGTTCGAATAGCAAGGGCTTTGATGTTATCATGATGGATATACAGGTACGTCACGAATTTCATTCCTCATTATCGAGCACATACTAACGCGGAAACAGATGCCCATCGCAGATGGATACGCAGCCACTCGAATGATCCGCGAATACGAAGTAAACGTCACCCCCGAAGCTTTCTCCGAAAAAGCCAAGCTAAACGCCCGAGTCCCCATCTTCGCGGTATCTGCCTCGCTGCTCGAGTCGGAATGCCAGAAGTACATTGATGTCGGGTTTGATGGCTGGGTCATGAAACCAATTAATTTCGCCAGACTGAATGTTCTTCTGAGCGGCCTTGTCGATCTTGATGCCAGGAAGGGCGCGACTTATACCCCGGGTGAATGGGAGAATGGAGGCTGGTTTGATCGTAGCTGAATCATCGATTGCCATGATTGAGTCCATACTGCTGCACAACACCCTACGCCATGACAAAATTCTCAACCACCAACCTAAAATACCATTTTCACCGATTCACTGCATTTCATTCGCGAAAAAACGTGGCACCCAGTCCACATCACAGCATATGACGGATTCGACGATTTTTTTTTCTCACTTACATTCATCTCCATCTTCATCTTTATTTTGGCAATGCTCTGCATAATACATGCCGTGTACACGAATAACGGCGCTGGGTTCCATTTTCATTTCGGCGTTCTTTCTCTTTATATTCTGTGGTGATGTTTAGGAGCTTGGAAGAAATATACGATACCCGTTTCTCATTTTTACAGTTATTTTTCCTTTCTTTTTTTGATTTCATTCCATTCAAGTTCAAGTTCATTTCATCTTTTTTTTTTCACTTTCTGGTTGGACATGGTTCCGAGCTCAAAGTTTGAGGAGTGAATATCAAGTTGTGGGCTATACTTCATTGGATGCTCTGTTCTTCGTGTTCCTTGGAATATTACCTTTCGCGTTTTACATATGATATCCGACTATAGGTTCCGGGATTTTTCTGCATTCTTTTTGCATTTCTCTTATATTGTATCATACGGGTTCTGAAATGGGATGGGGCCGAGTGAATGCACGGCTGATATCCATGGATCACTACGACTCAGGGCTAGTAGGTATTAGTAGCAGTAGCTTGGAATATCCACAAATGCACAACTACAATCTCATCTTTCCCGACCTCCGAATTTTACTCCTCTCCAGGGCTTCCACGGCTGTCCATTAATACCCAACCTTGGAAGGCTAAAGAATATACCGAAAGCTCTCAATCTCCGTATCCGTCTTGTTAGACAGCTCATCCTGTAACTCTGCCCCAACAGTCATATCCTCAGGCCGACCATACAATCGATCCCTCCGCCGATTCTCATAAATATAATAAAAGTAAAGAACAACCAGGAAGAAAATACTCAACACAAGCCCCGACATAGCAGCCTTGATACCAGTCTGAAACAAAAAAAGGTTGAAAAGGGTTAGCCTCATCCACAACGCGCATGAACTTCATGACAATGGGATCCTTGGAATTCCAAACTAACCGGATAAGAAGGCTCCTCCTTCGCCAAAAAGAATTGAGGCCCAATAACATTGCCAACGCAATACGAAATAAAAAGCAAAGAAGATACAACGCTCTTCTTCGAGAATCCAGCCACATTGGAAGTAACGATACTCAACGAGATGGGCAAATTGATCGCGTACACGATGCCGATACTTAGCCCGACCATTCGGCCTACTTGTTCTTCCGGATTGAGTTTCCAGATTAGTAGCATTCCGATGACGGAGACGATTGTGTTGAAGATTTGGGCTAGCACGCGCGAGTGTGGGATGTATGTTACCGCCAGGGAGGTAAGTACTAAAAAGACGATTTGCGCGGCACCTTGAGGCATTTGCATCAGGAGGGCTTTTAGATCTGTGAAACCGAAGCCGGCTGTTATTATTGATGTGAACTGTGAGATTGTGGTTAATTAGCACTCCGCTGGCAGGTTGGGATGGGAGGGTTGAGGATTCAAGTTGGTTCTGGCTTACGGTTGTGATGCCCCCATTGCACAAATTTGAAGTAAGTGAGTTTAGAATTAGGCACCATGCCTGTGGATCTTTGAGAGCTTGGACAGCTTGGGACCATTTGAATTTGTTATTGTCCAGGATGCCGGTCTTGTTTGTGATTGTGCGTTGGACGGCGATGGCGCGTTCGTTCTCTGTTAGAAAGACGGCTTTGTCGACGGAGTCTGGTAGGAAGAAGAATAGAACGACTGCGTAGCATGAGGTTACGGCACCGAGGATGAGGAACAGTAATTTCCAGTGCTCGATTGCTGTTGTGTTTATGTTGCCGACTCCGTAGGCGATGAGGCCGCCGACGAGGACGGCGATGCAATTTCCGAAGAACCATGCGGATTGCCTGTGAGGGGGTTAGAGTGGGAACCGGAAAGGACGACCGTATCGTGATTTTGGCTTGGTACATACCGCATTGGCTGCTCCTCTCGCTTATAGAACATGCCTGTTAGCAGTGTGAAGCCGGGGGCAATGGCCGCCTCTCCGACGCCGAGGAAGAAACGGGCGCACATTAGGCCGGCGAAATTCTTCGTTGCGGCATGGCACATCAAAATACCACCCCAGATAAAACTAGGATAGCTTAGCGATTGTTTCGGGATATCAAGGGACAGGAGTAGTTACACTGAACATGCCAAGTACTTCCCAATCGGCAGACGCACGATCACATAAGAGCTCGGCCAACTCCAGAAAAAGTAGCCAAAGTAGAACACAGCCGATGTCCAGGAATAGTTGGAGCCTTGGAGATTCTAGAGGAATCAGATATGAAGAGAAACGAGCTGTATGGAACCTACCAAGTCTTCTCGTAAATTGAAAAGCGTCGCCTGGCTTAGAGCCAGCTTGTCCAGAAATTGAAGAAAGTAGGCACACCCCATCAGAGGCATCAGACTGTAGTATTGTGAGCAGAGTAAATGAGCATCATTTGAGAGAACCACTCACTAGCAATCTAGCTTTCGCAAAACCGTCCTCTCCTCCTCCGGTGTAGCCTGAACAGCAAGCATCTGCCCGATATCGACATCATGACGAGCGGGCTCAATATCATGTTTCAGATCACGTTCATCCGACATCTTGCCGAAGTCAATGCAATGAAACCAGCAAAAATGAAATTCAAGAAAGAAGGATATCGAGAAAATCCAAGACAAATCCTACCCACAACCCCTATTTTAATCCCACAATGTGCGGAAACAAGAGCGGCAATTCCATAGCTCATTTGCAGCATCACTTCGAAGATCGGTGTCAACTTCCCTCCCAGCTCCGAAATTGTGACGGGGATCGCATGAACCTACCAATATGGTTGGACCCGGTAGTTTTCCGCGGTGGGGAGCACCAGAAGCTAAGACGCCACATCGGGGGAAATAGAAAAACGCAAGCAAGCTTAATACAGCACCGCCAATGGGGTTGCAGTAACTGAATTTCTCTGGGTAATGGATTCTCTATTTCCCCGGCTTGGTACTTGCGGGGAAGACACATGTTGCGTGTTTCTGGATCTAATTGCCCCGGACTGATGCACAGTCTCCACGTTCAGACCCCGGATTTCTTCCCGGTCATGCAGCCGGTCTGGGGATGTGGGGTTTCTCCATTGTCGGATGAGATGTTCGGCAGATTTTGTGTTTTATAGGATTTGAGTTCGTTCTAGGGGTTGGGTCGGTTGTTCGGGCTTGTTTGGGGGGTGTGTTGGCGGGTGGTGGCGGGAATAGCCGCGAGGGTCTGGAGATGTGGAGGTCATAGCACCAGCAGGCGTAGAGTTGGAAGATAGATTTGTGTCAACTTTGTTAGATTGGTGTCCACTGATGTCGAATATTTCGAATACTTTTTTGATATATAGTGCGTACCCATGTCGATTGGCTGTGCTTCTTCGTTGATTGCCAGGTGCCTGAATAAACAGCGGGTGTCGAGACGATAGCCGAGGTCAGGTTGAGGATAAAACTGATATCTGGCTCATTTTGGATGGATATAGCATTATACCAAACGATAGCTCATATCACGGAAGGAATCCATAGTAGGACTGGCGCGTCAAAACAGTACTGGTTCGGTGCTCATCTTGCATGAACTAGATCCAGCGAGCCACTGCTGCCAGCTTGAAGCCTGCAGGAAATAGTCAAGTATATCGACTCCAAGTTAAAAGGTGAAACTCGATACCAAATCGAAAGATGATTCAATACCTAGGTATCCCATGCTGTTCCGTCATAATCCTTGGAGCTTGAACCCCGCAGCAATTCCCTTCGAGCTCCATTTGATCTAATCCCAAGGCCATCAGGAAGGCTCTGCCTCCCTAGTCCCCTCACCAAAAGCAAATCCAGCATTCAAGTGCTGCGCCCGCGCCTGAACAGGCTTCCCATCCATGAAAACCCTCATCTCAACAACCTACAAATCATCCAGTTCCCTTCCCCCCAAATCGAGAATATTAAACTCGCGAACCTTAACAACGAACTCGTCCGGATCATTCCTGAAATTCGTACTACTCATCGCTTCAAACATGGCGGTTCGCTTAAGATGCATCAGGCCCGGTAATGGCGCGTAGAGCGTCGTTTTATCAGACATCCCGTGTTTGGAATTATTTTCTGTCTCGTTTGTGGTGGCGGCGTCCTTTTGCGAGAGATTGATGTCCCAGACTATATGCACGTGGTAGAGGAAATGGGATAGATGCCGACTTCGTACTTTGAGCAGGGGGAATGTGGCACTCGCTGTGCTGGGTAGGTTGATGCAGATGAGGATTGGAGCATTTGGGGTGAATAATGGTGATAGTGGGTGGATTGTTGGGTCGAGGGTGTCGACTGCTGGGAGGAAGGATTTTAGGAATAGTAGACCTGGGGATGCGGTTGGTGGAATTGTTTCGTAGGGACCGTGGTGGATCGAGGTTGCTGATTCCAATTTTCTTTGCAATTTGTCGAGGAACATGCCAACTTTGGAGGTTCGTTGCACCCTTAGAATAAAGGTTCGAGTCAGCTCCGAAGATCTGGCGCTGCCGTCATGTTAACGTATGCCAGTGGATGAAGGTAGTGCTAGTCTTTTTGACTTAACTTATCTTTCGGTACTGGGGTTTAAACTACGGTCAATTTTGAATCCATTCTACTTCTTTTCCTCTATAATTGAAATACCATTTCCTAACCACCACATATCAATAGATCAAATTTTATCCGTCTCGAGACGAGCCACTCTTCTTTTCCTCCTAACCTCAATCAACAACCAAGCCAAACAGGCCGCAGAACCAATATAAACGAATCCCGCAAACAGCTGAACCCGAAGATACGGTTTTGATGAGCCCACCTCATTCCTCAGCTGCAATGCAATGGCTTCGGCGACCGCCGTCGGAGGCATAAGCACGAACCAGATAACGCCCAGCGCAGCCCCGAGATGCTGAATCCCGACAACCTCAGCCGCAAGAGGGGCAGCGGATGCCCACAAAGTACCAGCGAACAAGCCGACAACGATGGCAAAGAAGTACGTCAGTCCAGCCGAGTTCGCAAAAACCCAAACAACCAGCGTGAGCAAGCCGGCCAGAAACGAAGCAACCAGTGAAACGAAGATTCGACCGAAATGATCGCTCAATAAGCCAACTGCCGGACGACCGAATGCTTGACCCAGACTGAGCAGTGCACTCGCGAGACTGCCCTGCTGCTGGGTTAATCCAATGGCAACGGAGAAACTAGACAAACTGAAGAGGAGAGTGACGTAGGCAAGAGCGCTGAGAAAAGCCCAAGCAAGCAGGAGAGCGAAATCAAGTCTTTTAAAGAGCGATAAGGGAGATTTCGACTTTGTTGATTTTGCAGCCGCTCGTGTTTCGGATGGAATGCGCAACAGGTTGGCGCAGGTTATGTTTACCACGAAGCAAATGATTCCCAGCGTGCGCATTGACCAGGGTAAACCGAGTTCTGGGATCATTTTGCCAACTGCGAGTGAATAGATCAATCCACCAATGCCCGATCCGGCGGATGCAATCCCATTGACCAAGCTGCGTTTCTTCTCGAACCAGTGCGATGTGATTCCTACAGAACCGCAAAAGCACAGGCCCATTCCGAAGCCGAAGCATGCGCCCTGTGCGAGGAAGAGTTGCCAGCTCTGCCTCACGAAGGATGAGGCTATAAATGATGCGGATTCGAGAATGGTGCCGAGGTTCAGGACAAAGCGGGTGGATATGCGTTTATCGAGGTAAGTTGCCAGTGGGGCGATGAGCATTGCGCAGGATATGCTTAAGCCACCGACGAAGGCATATTCGAGACTTGATGTTCCGGGAAAGATATCGGTTGAGAGGTAGTATGAGAGGAAGACGCCGTACGCCTGGAATGAGAGTTCGTTAGCTTATGCAATGGGGTGGACACAGGGTGAATGGTTAGACGCACGGCGTTGATGCCCCAAGTGTGGGCATTCATGAAGAATGTAGAAGCAACACAGACCCAACCGTAGCCACCTTCTCTGAATTTGGACTGAAATGGGGACTCTGACATCTTTGAATGTGGTGTTGTGATTGCCGGTGGGTTGCCCATTTTAGTCGAAGCAGGCACAGGTGGTATCCGGTCAGATTATCTGATCAGATAAGATCGAGTATGTGAGGCAGTACTGTAGATCCCACGTTACTGAAGCACATCTTTATAACACTTTCTACCACCAATTTTCGGCGATCCGGAGCTTACTGGCCGAGATATCTACTACTGGCTCCATAGGACTACTACCATCCAAGCTAAACATGACTGGCCCACCACAAAGCAATCAAAGGCGAAACAGCCGATTATCCTTCGGCCCCGTCGGCACCGAAACTCCGACCTCATCCAACGACACATCGAGAGCTCTCTTCCACACTCAACCAAATTCACATCCCTAACCATGCAACGAATAACAAAAATATCTGAAGAAAAGCCCTCCCGGGTGTCACAACGGGGTTATAAAGTTGCCGCCCGCTCATGCATCGCCTGTCACCGACGCAAAGTCCGATGCGACCGAGGAGTCCCTTGCACGAACTGCACCCGGTGCGAATTCACCTGCGTCTATCCTAAAGAAACCCCCGAGAGGAGAACTGCATCTCTTCAAAATGTTTCTGACCGGCTGGAGCGGGTGGAGTCGATGCTGGCCAGGTTCTGCGAAGCACAGTTCTCTGGAAGCAGTCTACCATCGGCAATCGACGACGAATGCAATGAGAAACCTGAAGATGCAAAGAACAGAGAACGTGATACCCAACGAGATCTCGGCATGAAATTGAATCAAGTACAATCTTCCCAGTCGAATAACATGTCCTGGGAAGTCCTCCTAAACGATGGACATGTGGTTCAATATGTGAATAATGCCAATATCAAAGATCTTCTTCAGGACGTGAGTCTCCTTTTCAACAGCCTGGTATCAGTCGAAACATGAAACTGCTCCCCCAAAAGTCTCAAACCTTGAAACCTAATACAAAAAGCAGGAAGACAAAATGAGAGCAACCCCATCACCCTCAAATTACAATTCACCGAATCTCCAAAGAAACTTGAACCACATTCCAACCCCACTGCCAACAACACCAGCACACCAGCTTCAAAACCAAACCCAACGCCAACCCCAAGAAACCCCAATCCTAACATCCTACCCAGCCCCCGAACTAGCCCTCCACCTCTGGTCAACATATACCAAAGCAGTCGACCCAGTCCTAAAAATCCTCCACATCCCAACGACCCAATCCGCAGTCCTAGCCACAATCCTCGACCCAGCATCCGCCACCCGCTCAATGCTAGCCCTAACATACGCAATATACTACGCAGCCATCACAGCACTATACCACACGACCCCAAGCTCAAGCTCCAGCCCCAGCGAAATCCGAGTCCCCTCAGCCGAAACAAAAGAAGACCAAACAACTCTCCTAAAAACCTACAAATTCGCTCTAGACTCGATCCTCCTCTCAACAGATCTAATGAACACCCCAGATCTAACTTCTCTACAAGCACTAGCCATATACGCCGTACGCCCCCTCCCCCCACACTTAGCTACCGAGGCACCAACGTGAACTAATCGTGACGACAGACAACCCTGCGCACTCACTCCCCAACCCGAATAGTCTGGGTCCTAACAGGCCTAAGCATCCGCCTCTCCCAATCCCTCGGCCTCCACCGAAGCACAACCCTGCACCTCCCACCCTTCGAAACAGAACTCCGCCTCCGCCTATGGTGGCATCTCTGCGTTCTCGACTCGCGGGCCCCGGAAGACCAGGGCTTTGAAATTAGCGTTGATGTTTGTAGAGAGACATTACGCTTGCCGCTTAATGTTAATGATGATGAGATTTGGCCCGGGATGAGGGATTTCCCCCCTGAGAGGGTGGGGTGGAGTGAGATGGCTTTCTTTTTGGTGCAGGTTGAGTCTTGTTTGCTTTTGAGGCCGGTGCTTGGGCCAGGGCCCGGGGCTGGTATTTGTGGGATTGCGGAGAAGAGGGGGCTTATTGGAAGGAGGAAGGGGGAGGTTTTTCGGAAATATGGGATTCGGGATCCAGCTCAAGGTTCTGCATGTGAGAATCGGGATGGGGATGATGATGAGGAGGGTATTCTTTGTCGACTTGCGAGGCAGCATTTTACGACGGTGGAGTTGAAGATGGGGTTTATCTTGAGGGTTAGGGAGGAGGTATCGATATCGATATCACGAATGCAATCGAATGTTGCATCGGAAATTGAGTCCGAATCCGAGTCCAAGTCAAGGCCGCATTCTTTCACACTAGCGTGCGATGCAATCGGTTCCAATCGAAGACTCCTTCGATCCGACTTCTCGCGTGGGTTTCGCTGGTTGTTTACGACTTATACGCAGTGGTATGCGCTTGCTTATGTGCTGCGGTGTTTATGCAATGTGCCGGCTGGAGTTGACGCCGCTGATATTGATCGGGCGTGGGTCTTGGTTGATGATGTCTTTCCTGATATGTCCATGTCCATGTCCTCTGGTGTGGGTGTTGGTGGGGGCTCGGATGTGGAGCAGCAGGGGAGTATCTGGAAGTGTTTGCTGAGATTGAGGCAGCAGGCTTTGTTGTTGAGGCCGGGGGGTGCATTGGATGATGCGGGTGGGACTCGGAATAGCAGTGTGAAAGCGAAGGTTCATGCCAATATGGATGCCGGTTCCATGGAGGTGGATTTTGGGGAATTTGATAGTATGCCCAATATCGGGGATGGGGATTTCAATGCGTTTTCCGGCTTCGCGACAGATATTCCGTTTTTGCCGGAGTGGAATGCGATTATTCATGGGTGTTTTGATGAGATGGGGGAGTCTGTTTGAAGAAGACAGGCAGCGGGATACGGGTGCAGATCTGAATATTATAGTGATAAAGTAGATAAAGTAAATATACAATGCTCATTATTCAATAGCTATACAGTAATACATGTCAATATACAATCGTGAAACATCATAAACGCGGACTAGGACTCGGGCCCGGACTCGGACCAGAACTATCCGTATCCCTCGTCGAGGGCCTTATCCTTCGTTCCGACATGGGCAAACTCTCCAAAGAGAGATTATTCATATTCATCCCCCAGTGAAACCCCCTCGAAGCGCGACGAGTCGACTGGACCGGCGCCGCATGCGTCACATCAGAGGTAATTTGTGTCGGATCCACGAATCCCGGATACTCCTCATGCTCAAGAGACGTAGGCTGCGATCGGTTCGTTTGCACGAGCGAAACAAGTTTCCCCAATACGCCGAATTCCAGCTTCAGCTTGATGCTGTAAACCATTGGTTTCAGCGTCGTTTGGAGCGAGTAGTAGCCGATGTACTCGACGACGAGCAGGCCGACGTCCAGCAGGATGATGACGAAATTTATGGCTAGGAGCTCGTACATGATTTTTGATCTGCGGTGGTCTTTTTCTGGCATGAGGCTGAGCAGTTTGACTGTTTCGGATATGTAGATGCCTGATATTACGAATTCTTGCGCGCAGAACCAGGCTAGTTGCATTCTTTCCATGACGTTGTACCCGCGGATGAAGGGGGTTGTTTGGACGTAGGCGGTGGCGAAGGTTAGGACTGTTGTAGGCACGAGGAGGATGATTGAGTCGATTATTATGAGCCAGAGGACGAAGCGGAGGACTGTTTGGTTTTGAACGACTAGATGGAGGCGCGAGTACAGGACAAATGATTGGCCTGGGACCATGACGTAGAAGCCGATGGTGGAAAGAACGAGAGAGAACCATAGGGGAGCGAGGGCGAAAAATTCGAGGATATATCCGACGGTGTGGGGGATGACGCCGAGGGTGACGGAGAGGAGTAGGGTCCAAAAGTAGAGGCCGCGGTAGTGTTGGAAGGTGAGAAAGAGGAGGATAAAGAGTTCGATGGCGTTGTAGAGGGCGATGGAGGAGAAGACGATCATTAGGATGCGCACGACGAAGTTGCCGCCTTTGTAGCCACCGATGAGGCCATCAGGTGGCTCGTCGAGGGCGGATGTCATGGTGTATATACGGCAGCTGTGGCAATTATGTACAGGGAGCTGGGTATATTTGCGACAAGGGTGTCAACTGCGTTGTATCTGCAGTGTCCACGACAATCTCTGTTATGAGATGGGTGGGTAGAAAAAGGCCGGGCAAGGGCGAGGCCTTGAAGGGAACGGTGAACTGAGAGTGTTGTCGCTGTACGCAGCCATTATCGGGCTATGACTGGTGCATGGAGAGTCGTAAGTCAAGCGAGATCCAGGAATTGAGTTGAGGCGCAAGTTGCAAGTTGCGAGGAGAAGCAGAAGCAGAAGCAGAAATCGAGTCCGATGTCGGGATTGGGAGACTCGAGAAAAGGGTGTTTAAAGAGGGATGCAGGGGGAAGACAAGCCGAAAATGAGAGAAACTGAGAGGAAATGAGAGAGGGGCAGATCAATTGGGACAGGAGTTAATATCGTCCAATTATGAAAAGAGAACCCGGTGAAAAATGAAGTGTGGAGGAGTGAAACTGGAGAAGACTGGGGAAGAGGGGCGAGTGGGACTGCGATCAGCAATCACGCGAGTGTCTCTGCTCCGTGAGGATTCTCTATGATTAGAGAACAGGAATTGTCAGTGTATACTGAGGATACTGAGTAGACAGAGGAAAGAAGAAAGAAGCAAGGGTAAGTGTGAGTGAGTAAGAAGAAGTCAAGTTGAAGTGTGAAGGAAAGAAGAAGCCGACGGTTGCCGAGCCGCGCAAATTTGCATTTCATTTTTGCATTTGCCACTCAACTTCAGCCACATCCACTCGACTCTTTGCTCTTCTCTCGTCTTCTCACTCTACCGAGTACTCTACGGAGTACTCTATGCACTATACTAAGCTGGATATGTGTATACGCAGAGCCACCCCCAATGACCTCCCCTCCCTCGCAGACATCGCCGCCCAGGCAATGCTTCACGATGAACTCTTCATCCACCTCTGTCCCCACCGCCACACCTACTATGCGGACTTCCGCAGTGCCTTCCTCCGTCGCCTGAGAATGCGCCTACATACCCCGGGATATGTAATGCTAGTCGCCGTCGAGTCGGGCTCGGAGTCGGAGCACAACGGGGACCTCAGGGGCGAGCGCGTGCGTGGTTACGCAGTGTGGAGCAGACGCGGGGATAGTCCAGCCGCCACACAATGGCAGAATGAAAATGGGAGTAGCTGGTGGAACGGTAAGGACCTAGTTTCCAATGAACGGGCGCTAATTGAGATCCCCAGACTAATTCAATGACCACCCAGCCCTTGAACGCACTCTCCTCGCCATTGAAGACCGCTATTATGCTCTCGTATCCCCTGATCGCAGCTTGGACCCTGTCCGCTTAGACCGATATCTGCAGGCCTGTGCGACGGGCTATGATTTTGCCGCCCTGCCCGAGCTCTGGTTCCTGGCGACTGTGGCGGTGGATCCTCGGCATCAGCGTCGCGGGTTCGGTCGGAGTTTAGTGCGGTGGGGTCTGGATCGGGCGAACGAGGAGCGGATCCCGGTTGGTCTGGAGGCTAGTCGGCAGGGTCTGGCTCTGTATGAGGGACTGGGGTTCCGTGCTGTTGCCAGTGCGATGGGTGAGGTGGTTCCTGGGTTGGAAGTGCCAGCTATGCTGTGGGAACCTGAATCTGCTGATCCTTGTAACTCAGATGTGTGATATACTTGGGCATGGTGGTTGTGGTCGCGGGCGGTCGCAGATATATTTCAAGATACCCCATCGGGCCTATCTACCTAGGTAGGTAGGTACTAGATGCTAGAAACTACTGCCACTTCTATTGTTCAAGTTGGACCTGGGAACCCCCGTCTGCAAAGCACAGTCTCCAAGCTTCGCCATTTATAGACATCTGGGCAGATGCAATGTCAATGTCGCATGAGACAGACAACTCGGCAAAGCAAAGCGACCTGAGCTCCACGAGTCATGGAATGTATGCTGTTGCTGTCGGAAGATTGTCACTGAGTGCTAGTGGTCGCGATCAATATACAGAAGACAAAGACGAAGAAGCCATGGAAAGAAAATTCAAGCCCTGGAAAGTCACCCACGACACGCGGAGAATGCTGACAGACTCACATCCGTTCTATGCGATTTGGACTCGTGTCTCGACTGACCCGTAGATGGCTGCTACTACTCGTCGCAGTGTGAAAGCCTTTCATGAATTGAATTTGTCTCATCTACCCAGTCATACCCAGGAGGCAACAGATACAGTTGAGTATACAGTTGAATATACCAGGGGATTTCCGGCAACGACTACGGTAGCCACATGGGTGCGCGCATGGCATCCATTTTCATCATCATGTTCGTTTGATCCTGATTTCGGAGAAGGCTCCCAGGGGTTGCAAGATTAGAGTCTCCAAGCTTGGGAAGTTCATCACTATGATTCATGGAAAGAAAGAGCCGGTGGATTAAAGTTCCTTAATCACCATCCACGTTGGTATAGATACATGAGACCAGTAGGACCATGCACAATTTAAATTTCTCTCAATACCGAAAACATCAGCGCCAAAATTCCAAAATACCAAAAGACCAAATTTTCATTTCAATAATAGCCAATTTTGTAATTTGTGATTTGTGATCTCAGTCCTGAGAGGCGAGGCCGCAATCGCTTTATTTGCACTGCATGGAGCTTTATTAGCCATCGATCGCAAAGCATCGGAATGAACCCTTTTAATTGAGTGCAGTGTCAAACTTACCACATTGCCAGAGCAGCTTCCCTGGCCTGGACAGCAGAGGAATGTGCCGCCGTTGCAGTATTGGCCCTTCTGGGAGCATCCGGCTCTTTCTTGCAGATTTGGGCTTGCCTCGGCCATTGAGAAAGCGGCTAGTGCGAGAAGAAGGGACATGTAAACCTTCATGTTGGAGGAATTGATTGGAGGAGAGTGATGGAAATGTAAAGAATTGTGAAGATAGAAATTGATTCCTGGAGAACGGTCTTAAACAACCTTGGAAGCTGGCGGATGTCTGCCTTTAAATATTCTAGGATGGCGCTACATCGGTACTAATCAGTACTATTTACACCGTCGATGATAAGCTCCGGAGAACTTGAATCCACCCGTAGACATTCTTGAATTGGTTCGCTTTCAGGCCAAGGTTACATTGCAGAAACAAAATCAGGTGACAATGTAAGGCCCCCAGGTTTCAGACCGAATTTGTCGTTGAGATATGATAACCTTTAGTCAGAGCGCGGATCTTCACGGAGATAAGACCTTGGCATTTTCTATTGCGAGCGCGGATTCGTGGGGTTGACCCTGCATGATCTTCACTGTGCATGGAAACTTACACAAGTCGTGGGCCCATATGCCTAGTCTTTACCGGCTGGTTAACTTGGTTTTGAGACTAAGAGTCAAGCAAGGTAATTATTCAACGAGAATGAAGTTCGCTTAGAGGAAGCGATGCTAAATGTAAATCGCCTCTGTTGTCTATTGAGAGACCCAGTAAGAGAAATAGAAGCAAGAAAGAGTGGTGATAGATGAAGAAGAAAGGTAGGCTATTTGCAAGAGGCCATGCACGGCAGCCTGGGAAATACTGGTCTTAACAAAATCTCCAGCTCCAGCTAAAAGCAATCCGCAAGGTCTAACGAGGAGAGGAAGGAGACGATGCATAGAAGATGATGGTATTGTGACGTGGTGTGTCTGTGTGTGGAAGTAGACAAAGAAAAAGCCATTTAAGCAAGAGCAACGGCCCCAATAGCCTGAGGCATACTACCATCAACAAGTTTCAACGGGTTCCGAGAGTTAAATCTGCCCAGGTGAGTACAAGGATTTTTCCAGATACGCCAATAATGCAAGCACTTGAACGGGACAAAGCGGAACAACGCAACAGAGAGTGAGGGCGGTATCCTGTTGGTAGCCACAGTATATCTGCGGAATTTCAAGTAATGCAAGTATCGTCAAGACTTATGCCATTACCTTGAAACAGCGGTACCTGTGGCTCTGGCTCAGAAAATGATGATTGAATGGCGCCTTTACTGGTCACAAGACATGAGTCGGTCGAGTTAAATCTGATGGCAATGAAATAGCTTTTGAGTGTCTGTAGGCATTGACTGATGCCACTGCTGATGTCCCAGATCCTGATAGTGTCGTCATGTGAAGCAGAGGCAAGAAACTTTGAATCATGAGACAATGCAACGGCATGAATTTCGTTACTATGGCCTTCAAATAGCTGTAGTCGTTGCCTGGAATTGATATCCATGATCCTCACATCATCGCCTGAACAGTGGGCGAGTAAATTGGAATCATGAGAAAAAGTTAGACAGAATGTGATGTAGAATGTGAAGCGTCTCCCAATTTATCCACACACTGTCCGGTATTCGTATCCCAGATCTTGATGGAATTTCGTGAGGCATAGGCTAGTTGGCTAGAATCATGAGAGAAGGCTGGGTAGGGGAATTTGACAGAGCTGGGCGGCCCCTAATCCGTATAAAGGGCGTGCGAACAATTTCCACTGTAGAAATCCCAGATTGTAATAGTATAATCACTTGAAGCAGATATGATTTGCCGAGATTTATGGGAGAAGTTGCTAACATTCATCGAGCCAGTGTGGCATTGGAACGTACGCAGACATTGCTTCTTGGTGGCATCCAAAAATTTCAATACATCCATGAGATGAGCTGGAGATAAACACCTGAGATTTGTTGTAAAGTCCGAATGATAGTATGGATTGACCATGACTCTTCAAAGTCTGAAGACATTACCCACTACCACTATCCCATATTTTGATTGTTTGGTCCATCGAACCTGAAGCAAGCAGCTTGGAATCGTTGGAAAATACAACTGAATTGACGCCAGAGGTATGGCTTTTCAGTGTCTGCAGGCATCGCCCACTGTTATAATCCCGGATTCTGACAGTACAATCCATAGAAGCGGAGGCGAGCTGCCTGAAATCATGGGAGAAGACCACCGAATTGACTATATCGTCATGGTCTTCCAGGGTCTGTAGGCATTCGCTCCATTTTCTTCAATTCCTGAGGACTCGGATATTTTCAGCTCTTGCAATTCGAACTGGCTTTTTGTGATACTTTCTTTTGGGCTGAAAATTAGTCCTGAGTGATAAACCTGCAGCGGCTTGCTCTCAATGGCTACTCTGTGATACAGAATGAAGCGATATTCGTCCTGGGATCTACTCAAGATCCCTGGGCATGTAGTACAGGTCTAAATAGATCTAGATTAGCGCAAATCCCCGTTGTGAGTAATAATGGGTGGTAGTACACGAGCCTCTGCAACGGGTTGTTAGTATTCAGTCTCAGAAGAAATTGCCTTTTTTCGCCTGAGACGATCGCGAAGCTTCTGCATGGCGCAGTGGTGAGCCAAGATTCAGTGAATAGTTTGCGAACTCAAAGGGCACACTCCGTAGAATTCGTTGAACTTCCAGGCTTGAACCTTGGGGAACATTATTTAGTTGAAGTCACATACATAGGTAAAATTTCAAAAATTTGAGCTATTTCGGGCCGAAAGTCTTATGCCAAATCGCACTCAATCAAACTCTCCGCGCTATCAATGCGAGTCCATATTTTGGTTACTTTTAGGCCAACGCTTTCAATCAAGCTATGCCATTGCTTCTCCGTGCGTTCTTTAGCTGCCAAATCGACCATCATGATGAAATCAAGAGAAGTGGCCTGCCAGTGTGCTCCACGGTCTGGAACAACATTCTCGTTGATCAGAATCTTGCTGTATCCAGGAGCCATCGCTGATACAATTTTTGAGAGAATGTCCTGGCAGATCGCGTCGTTCCAGTCATGGAGGATGGAATGCAGAAAGTATGCCCGAGCACCTGAAATATGGACTGCATGTTAGCGCACGGATCTGGCAGATTTGTCTCTGCTCAAATAAAAATACATAAAACATACCTTTAATTGGCTGCGGGGTATAGAAGTCATGAACCATAGGCTCGACCGCCCGGTTCAATGTGGTGATTTCCTTCAAAACATGAGGCTGATCCTGCAGGATTAATCGACCGGGCGAATTGGGCCATTTTGATTTGAACTCTTCCAGATCGTGACCCTTATTGCCACCTACGTCGACAATAAAAACTTCTTCTGGGCCAGTTTTGGCCCCACTGATTAACTTCTCTTCCACCGGGTAGAATCCTTCATCCATCCAACTGGGTCGGCCTTGATGATATGCGGACATGAGATTGTTGAATTGAGATCCAAGCTTTGGATAATCGGTACTTTTACCGTTGAGGTATTCGAAAAAGGGGTACTCGGTTTTGTTTCCCAGGGTAAAAGGACAGTCTTTGCCCTCAGTCGGGCTCTTATAGTTGTTCTCCTTGAGCCACTTTGGCAATGCGTAAACTGGACCCATGGTGGAGCCATTGCTGCGTCGAAGGAAGCAAAGTTAGCGAAGCCGATTCACTTATGACTCGGCCTCGGGTCATGTTAGAATTATTGACCGGGGAAGTATTTGACTCACATGGCAGGCCATGCGTCGCTGTATCTTTCAAGGGACAAAGTCTTGGTAAGCCCGTTGTGGGTGTATTCGTTCAGCCCAGTCTCAACCAATGCACCCATGGTAGCGAGATGCTTCAGAAGACGTTCTAATGGAAGATATCAGCCATCGATAGACCTCAGTACCCTCGTGCAGGAGAATATACCGAGCAATTCCTCACTTGCACCTGTTGCCACCGCCAGGTCCGCCACTGATTTCGGCTCGTTGGTATGGGCGATCAGGCGAAATATTCCTAAGTCGATACATGTTTCGATAACGGCGAAGTAAGAAGGCTGGATTTGCTCGATGTATCCTGAATTAGCTTCAAGGTCTTTTTTCGAAAAGCCGCCCTCCCATTATCAGGACTTGTTGATGGATATACGCACCTCTGCCCAGCAAGCACGCAGCATTGCCTCTTGTGGAGTTTCCATAGCTCGCACAAGAGCTCGAGCTGAATCCACGAGCTCCAGTCGGGCTAGAGAATCTCCGTTTGTGAATGCATTGGCATGTGATTGGATTTCGTGCAGCAGATCTGCAAGTTGATGCGGAGCTGTAGGAGAGACAGCGACCTTAGGATCGATCTCCTGCCCATTTTCCTTAAGATCAATTCGTGTCATTGTAGCAAGATCGATGTACTGATAGAGCTCGGCGATGGAAGAAGTGAATGACGATACAAAGGATCTCCATGGTGGATTGGGGCAGATTAAAGCTCAGGGGCACCCCGTCCAAATGCACACACCTGGACATATGGACCTTTGTTGCAGGGGTTAAATGGTGGATATCACTAGGATCCTTCAAGGCAATTAGCACATACTTAGGTACATTGTTTCGTTATTTACTCTTACTCCGTAGTAGTACTCAATTGTTAGGTGGAACCATCTCTACACAATGGTGGGTCGAATCAAGGTACGCTCGGGCGGATCCCTGAGCCGGACGTGCGACGGCGCCGATGGCTGCTGCATCGAGTGGAGATGAAGGATGGGGAATTGTGGGTTAATGTTGTCAGTTTCCACAAATCAGTCTAGTTGTTTATATTGTCGCCTGAACGAGCAATATCAGGAAATTCGCCAAGCCGAAAAGACTAACGGCATCGGGCGGGCCGGTCCTCCGAGACTGACTTTGAACTAAAGACCTCATACCACCTTGGGGCCAAACTATTTGATTGTCCGATTGGGGCCAAAATTTCCAAGATCCTTCCCCTGCTCCCAGGCGAGCATTTTCAAACTTGATCGATTCGACTATATCATATTCATTTGCAATGTGTGCTGTTGCCGATTTCCAGGCCACCTTCTCACTTCTGGATCTTCCTTGAGAAACATGGAGGACCAAGGCCCCACAATATTGGCCGTGATGTGGTCGCTGACTGTACTGGCTCTGGTGTTGGTTGTCGCCCGCCTATGTGTTCGGCAGCGAATAATCCGCAATTTTGGACTGGACGACTGGTTGATTGCGTTCTCCATGGTGAGCTCCACGGGCTTCCTCGTATTCTTTCTTTTCAAATATTGCCCACTGGCTCCTTATTTTGAAAGAAACTGACGGCGAGAAATTGGGTATCGTAGTTATTCGGTATTCTTTTCTCGGCTACTGCGGCGGTATCTGTGGCCAAGGGATTTGGTAAACACACGGCCAATCTTTCCACACCCGCTGCTGAGCAAGCCCTTCTATGGAACATGATTTCCTTTATTTTCGGCATTATCTCTTTTGCTCTTCCGAAAATCGCCGTCGCTGCTTTACTTCAGCGAATCCTCAATCCAATACGAGTCCATCGCATCATACTGTGGACTCTCGTTTCCATGGTCGCTGTCATTGCAATAATCAACATTTTGATATACGTTACGACGTGCAGTCCACCGCAGGGACTTTGGAAGTCAACCTTGGTTTTAGAAGGGGTGGCAAAATGTAGACCTGTCGATGTCTTGGTTGGCTTTGCGACATTTAACGGCGGTTAGTAGACATTGGCCAACTTGATCTAGCCTGTATAGCCAACTGATGACACTTTTGACAGCTTTCTCTGCGTTCGTCGACTTATATCTCGCCACATACCCTGCCTTCATTCTATTTCACCTCCAAATGTCTCTGCGAAAGAAGATCGCACTGAGTGCTGCCATGGGCCTTGGATCAATGTACGCATTTGAAGACTCTCTTGAATGACCCTTTCACCCAAACCGCGGATATTAAGACAGAAATTAGTGCGAGCGCTATAGCTATGGTCAAATGTGCCCAGATTGGAGGTCTCCGCAACCAAGCTGACCTCACCCGTGAGTTTACCTGCCTCCAGGAGTTGACTTTTTTGCATCAACTAATGAAGTGTAGACTCTACTGTTCCCCTAGTCATTTGGACGAGGTAAGCGATCCTCTCGCCGAGATATACTGAGACAGTATTGACGATGAAATTAGTGTGGAGGCCAATATCGTCGTCATCGCAGCGTGCATGCCAACCTTGAAACCCGTCCTCGACTTCATCCTCGTTAAATTAAGATTGACAACATTGAGTGACCAAAAATATCGGTCTAACTCGATTAGCCAGGGAAGGTTATACCCCAAAGCCGGCGTTGAGAAGAACAGCCGACAGGCTTCACCGTTCAAGACTATTAGTGAGGAAAATATCCTCGGTGATCAGGACGACCTTCACATCAGGCGCGTGGACGAAGTTTACGTGGGATACGAATTGCAGCCACAGACCATACCGAAGGGAACTCAGAGTTTTCAATAACCCATGGCAATATATTCATTTCGATAATATTTCCGAATGTTCAAAATAATCATGCACCCAAATCACTGTCGTAAAAAAAGATTCATCAACCCTAAATAGAACTTTTCGGTACAGCCGAATGACTGGTGAGCTCAAGGACCTCCAGCCAGAGGTTTCTGTAACGAAGCCTTGACAGGATTCGGACTTTCAAAAATCTCCGATAATTCCTCCAGAGTATGATTCTTCGTCTCAACCGAAACAAAGTAACTGACAGTCGCTTCGAAAAGATCCCAAACAATAAACACAATGTATGTATACCATCCAATCTTCTGCAAAGCCACCGGGAAACAAAACTGATTCAGAAGGGTAAAGCCGTGGGCAATCGAGAAGGTCAATCCGACGCCCTTCCCTCGTGTCTCGTAGGAAAGGGCTTCAACTGGGTACAGCGCCTGCAACGGTGTCATTCCGAAATTGTAGCAGAAACCAAAGATAAAGATGAAGGCGATCCCGGCCGACGCGGCGGAGCTAGCGTGGGTATGTGCGAAGAGCCCAGATCCGATCGTGATACAGGCAAAGCAGACTGAGCATGCGACGGCCGTCCATATAATTGTGGGTCGACGGCCCATTCTTTCGATCTGGCTTGCGCCGAGGTATGATGCCACAGTCGAAACGACGGTATATCCCAGATTGACGTTCAAGACTTGTTCCGAATCCGTGATACCGGTTGTCAGAAGCATTGCCGGAAGATAGTACGTGACGACAGCGTTACCGGAACATTGACCCCAGATGCCAGTAATGAGAGCGTTGATAAATCGCCATCTTCCTGCTTTGTTCTTGTAAAAGTCGCTGAAGTCCCACCAGCGCTTATCGGATCCGGAAAGCGAGATGAATTCTCGATATTCTTGCAGTTGGAGTTGCACGAGTGGATGGTCGGGGTTTCCTTCGCCGTGGTAGAAGGCCAGGAATTCTAGTGCTTGTTCTTCTTTGCCGTGCGAGAAAAGCCAACGCGGGGACTCAGGGAAGAATAGGACGGTAAGGAGCACGATGCCCGGACAGATCATTTGACACCATAACGGGATCTGCCAGGACAGTTTGCCGCCATATCCTGCTGACCCTCGCGTAACGCCAGCGGCAATGAGCGAGCCGACTGCATATGTGCAGTTGTAAAAGGCCATGATGATACCACGATAGGCAGGAGGGCAGACCTCAGCACACCAGATGGAACTCGTTGATCGAATGATGTTGACTCCGAATCCGAGGAAGAATCGACCTGCGACAAATTGAGGCACGCCGCGGGAAAGGGCGGAGACGAAGGTGCTAGCAACCACAATGATACACCCGATAAATGTGCCCCATTTTCTTCCTCGGAAATCACAGGCTGGACCGCTGAATGGAAGAGAGCAGATTGCACCAACGGTGTACATGGCGGAGATGTATCCGATTTTCGAACCGTTCTTCTCAACTCCGAATTGTTCCCGGAAGGAGTCCAATGCAGGAAGTGATCCAAAGATGGATCCATCATATCCTGCATACCACGATATGAGCAACGAATTTCCGGATAGCTGTCAAGATGATCTGGTACATACCATTCATTGTCGAACAGAGGAAAGCAATCAAGCAAAAAGTGTATAACTTTCTCAGATTCGGTGACCATGGCGATGGCTTTTCGGATCGAAGAGCTTCAAGCAAAGCTTCGCGACTTGGCATGCCCTCATCATGGCTTGTCGTTTTCTCTAAAGGAACCTTTGCGCTGTGTCTATCTTCCTCCTGTGAGGAGCCCATTGTGATGCGAATTCGGATTGAAATGGATATTGAGTGATCTTCGGCGCGGATTCCTCTGGTGACATGGCAGCAAGAGTGGAATATGTATGCCGTCTAATCTAATCAGCCGGTAATCTGGGGGGAGTTCATGCCACCAAGCGGCAGTGCTGTCTTGTTAGATTGGACCCACTGTCACTATGGGTTGTATCCAAATGGTTAGCTCTGGCGCCACGTCGGGCGGGGAAAGGCCCGTCGCTCGGGCGAAGGAATCGTCCGAGGCTTGGAGGTGTACCGCCTACATTCCAGGGTTGGGCGCGTCTTGCCCAGGTGGCTGGTTCGAATTATCAGCACTACTAAGTGGACAACCCCCTCACGATTTGAACCCCCCCATCCTGCCTATTTAGAAAAGATGCTGTATATGTACTACTATGAGTGGTTTACAGTAGGAGGCCATAATTCTACTTTCTCACCGCCAGGTAGGTAACTGAGTAACTATGTACCAGTGCTAACTCTCTCAGTAACTAGGCAGATACCTAGCCATGTACAACCCTAAGAGTCCAAAATATCTAGGCAAGGGTACGATTAAAATAAGCAGTTTTGAGAGCCCGAGAGGATATTGTGTGCTTTCGGTCTATACGAACAGCGCCTTGAGCAGATTTCAACAAGAATGGATTATTTCAATTATTCTGCTCAATTAATCGCCCTAGCTCCGATTCAATAGTAGGGTGTCGTAACCATCTTTCGCGAAGCTCTTCCCGGGCCAAGCCTTTCGCACCCTTCGAGATCGCAAAGACCCCTGAAGCAATGGTGACCTTAAACCCTGGAGGAATATCGGTATCATGTTGAACTGTTGGTAACAATGTCCTTGGCTCCATCAGATTTGTATTCGGATCCAACTTCAAGATCTTGCCCTCGGAAGTGCCAGCGCCTTCCCGGAAAAGATTCTTCACGCCACAGATGCCGGCATCACTGAAGACGAGGGAGCTGACAGTGCCTTCCGACACTCCTCCATGCCGAGAAGCGTTCCCCCAGTCTTCCGCTAACTGCGACATCTGCCTCGGTCGCTTTCCCTGTACTGAAAATCCTCCTTCAACAATCTTCAACTTGATGGGGTCCGGGTCCGTGGATTCTGTGTTAACATTCCTAATACGATGAATTCTGATGTGCCAGTCTGGATGGCAATCAGACGGGGGAATAAGAGTCGTTTGAATCTCGATATCACCACCTTTCCACGGTCTCCATACACTTTGAAGACATTGAATCTCGGCACCGCCAAAGAATAGAGTGATGACCCAAGGACTGCCAATTGTCGCCCATCGCGTAGTCCATGATTCTCCTGCATCTCGACTAAGAGCGAGAGTACTATCCGGAGCGATCTGGGTCAACAGTTCTCCAGTCGGAACACTGAAGCCAAAGGCGGATGAATATGCAAACTTGGAGTACTTTGCTTTTGTCGCTTTCAGAGGCCAGTGACAGGATTGACCGCCAGAAAGCATAAAATGGTGTTGACCGTTTGGGTGATTGCAAAGTATTTGACGTGGTGGATAGACCAATTCAACACCAGCAGTAGGTGAGCCAGTATTCGAAGCAGTCATTGGATGAGAAGTTTCAGGCTCTGTCCAAAATTTATCGTCGTCTTGTAGTGCCAGTATCACGAATGATTTCATAGCCCAGTAAGGTGACTGGGGTGAATTGTAGTCTTCGCACATGAACATGTTCGGATAAGTGTAGCCAATATTCAAGGTCCCATCCGTGGCAAAAATATCACTCGAGTGTCTTGCCCACCATCTTAAATGACGAAAAAGCATCCCCTTGACAAAGCCCAAGGAAGTGTATGTGTCTGAGTCGCAGCATTTTGCCAGGGCAAATGTCGAATAAAAGGCACCCATTGCAAATCGATAAGTCAGAGAGCGACCGAACGGAATCGCAGCGCCGTCTTGATCGAAAAAGCGCCAAAATTGCTGAGCAAAGTCTTTTGCTTGTTGACGATAACGAAGGACGCGATCATGATCTGTTTCTGCGGCTATTATGCAATATAGTAGCTGGCTGAACTGAATTGCAAAACTTCCTGAATAATAGTCCGCTTGTCTGCTGTAGGCTTCCTGTTCCGGAGAATCGTCCACTCTCCATACGCCATCAGCGGACCAGCCATCACCAATCTCAAATCGATCAAGTACTGCAAAATCGGTATTTATGTAGTCTCTGACATCTTCAAAAGACACGCCGCACACTCGGCACAAGGCAAGGTTTGAAAATACCCGAAACCACCTCCAGTTGTTCACGGGCATGACCTTGCCGTTCAGGCCAGAGAGCCAATCCGATAGATGCCGCCGGCTGGTTGGCGACAAAGGCTCGTAGAATGTCTTTGGAGCGATCAGAAGCGCAAATGAAATTGGCTCCGCCTCAACCATGCGCTGGTCCCAATCTCCTGCTGCACCCCAGTATTCAGGATGTTCGGGGTTGACTCCGTTTGCAAGGCCAGTCACCAATCGATCACAATAGTCGGCAATTTCTGCAGTAATTTTGTTGGCGGGATTTGCAACGGCTGCAGCTATGGCCCATATTGGTCGTGCGAAGCCTTCGAGCTGTGCCGCGGCTTCGTCAAAGTGAGCACCGGAGTAAACAGGTAGCTGGACACGAGCCTTCCCTGGGGAAAAGTATGGCCTCAACGCGGCAACGAGAGCTTGAGTTGCGACCAAGACATCCTTTCGATCGCAAAACGGATTGTCGGAAAATCCTGAGAGGGGCGGCATTTCTTGGGTCGCTTTGGTATTCAATCGTCGAGGCGTGGGTGATGTTCAGAAAGACCGCTCATAGTCTGGAGGGCCACTGGTGTTGTGAATCGGTGGTGAAAGAGTAGCATGATGACGGTAGTCCTAAATTGGTACGTCCTTGCGAACTGGGAGGACTGCTCAACCCCTCGAGACTGGTTAGTCCGTTGCTGTGAAGGGGAAGTTGGTTCAAGCGAGCGGAGCGTTCTTTACTCCGACGGCAACGTGACATCCAACCACCTCGGCATTTCCCCGGCGTTAAACCCCACACTTTTCCCAAGCTCGGACAAGCTCCATTCGACAAAGGCCCATGCGCCCGGGAGCTTTAGTCCGAGGGAGATTCCCTTCCTCCGCGACTTACACAACCACAATATGGAATCCTCCGATGCCCGGGATGCCCCTATGCAGCAGGGAACCGATGCAGAGACACCCGCTTGCCAGACATGTCGAAGCCGGAAGCTACGTTGTACGAGAGAGCTGCCAGCTTGCTCTCGCTGTGCCCGTCTTGGTGAGATTTTGCCCCACAGCGATGACTGATCTTGACACTAACCTCTGAAAGGCGTGGAATGCGTGTACGACTATCATAGGAACAAACCGGGTGTGAAGATCGGCATTATCCAGACGTTGACCCAGAGAGTTGGTACGATCTACCCATCGGCTATTGTGTGTAGATACTGAATAGCTTTGTTTTAGAATCGCTGGAAGCAGAGCTGGATGCCGTCAGATCTCGACAAGCAAATTTCAACGTGACCGGAAGCACAGAGTACGCTGGACATGACGTGAACACAATCCGTGGCGTGGTATCATCCCTTATGGAAGAGTGGTGGAGCAACAATTCTCGCCAGAATGATGCCCGTTTGCGCAGTCCAATGGAAATTGCCCAAGTCGATGAAGCGTCTCAATCAAGAACACCTACGACGGCCCCAGATCAAACAACGTCTCACAAGAGAAGGCGTCAAGAATCACCGGAAGACAGAGAGCCCAGTGGACAATCGGCATATCTGCCCTCTGACAACTTGGTTAATGCGGTGCTTGATGCATATTTCTCAGCTGTACATCCGTTCATTCCAATTATTCATGAAATGCTCTTCCGGTCACGCCTGCGTGACCCTGCCGAGCGACCCAAATTGGTCGTTGTATTGCATGCTATGATGGTGTGTGCTCTTCGCTATATCGCCAACGAGAGATTGGCAAAGGAATGGATTACGCAACATCCTGATGCTCTCCAGAGATCACGGGAGTGTGTTCTCTTGTCAATCATGGATAATATCACCGTGGAAAATATACAGGCCCTGATAATAATCGCCTTTGTACATGTTGGGGATGGAAATGCGAACAAGGCCTGGCCAGCTATTGGCACTCTGAGCAGGGCGGTTGTGCTCTTGGGTCTGAACCGCGAGCCTGATGAAACAAAACCCGGAGAAGCGTGTCTCAAGCCACTGCAGTGCTTACCACCTGCAAGGGTTTGGACTGAAGCAGAAGAACGACGAAGGGTATTCTGGAACGTGTTTTTGCTAGATCGGTAAGGTTTACCAGCATTGCTATCTTGGCTCCCTCTAACATCTTGCCAGGTTATGCTCCATTACGACTGGGTAAGGCATCATATCGGAATAATTCTTTTAGCTTTGAGCCTGACCTCAATTATCTGCAGGTGGAACATGAACCTATCAAGCGATGATGTTCAGGTCCGATTGCCGAGCGATGGGCTATACTGGGTAAAGGAAGAGCCTGTGACCACCCCATTTTTCAACATCTGGGACTCTTCTATGGCAAGGCTGGTTAAGTCCGTGTCTTTTCTTCCCGGTCACTTTGCCTCTCTAGCCGATAAAGAAAAGGAGACTCCACCAACAGCTCCAAATTCAGAGCGAGTGTCGCCTGCTGTGCAAGCACCCGAAGCTAGAACTGTCGATGTTTCGACAATCGGATCCTTTGCATATTGCATAGAAGCGACCGAGTCCCTGAACAGAGTGGTTAAATTCTTCCTTCAGCGACCAGTTGATCTCCAAGATAGACATGAATTCAGTGCTTGGTTGACACGCTTCAAAGAATTGGATCTTCAATTGATTCAGTCAGTACCACACCCTCCCATGCAGAGACAAAACAAAGTTCCAGCGAAGCTAACATATCTACAGCTGGAAAATGTTTCTCCCTCGGAGATGGAAGGACTCTAATATATCAAGAGAACCGGCCTTTGTTCACATGGATCCAAACCTGACTCTCGCACATATCACCCACAACACAT
The DNA here is from genome assembly GCF_028828005.1 of Penicillium manginii. Lineage (NCBI taxonomy): Eukaryota > Fungi > Ascomycota > Eurotiomycetes > Eurotiales > Aspergillaceae > Penicillium > Penicillium manginii. The sequence goes on along the minus strand of NW_026643102.1, from coordinate 939,699 downwards.
CCATGATTCTCCTCCACCAGAGCATTGCCTATCCACGAGCGCACATTCTGGAGAAGCTTCAGCTGGCTAGCACGGCAAGTGCTGAGACTTGTCAGCTGGCAGCTCTCGAGACAGCTAATATTGTACAAAAGTATCTGCAATATACACCGTTTGTGGGCCTTGTCAGCCCTCAATTCTCGTTCTGCACATTCATCAGTGCTCATGTCATACTAGGTGGGCTTTTCAATCCACGGGACAGGAACCTTTTAACACCTTAACTGCAGTGCATTCGAATATCCACAAAACGAAGCTCCCGGATACATACGGCGTCCTATTGACAAGCCTACAACAAATGTCCGACCGCTGGACTTCTATGAATCCCGAACTCAAAATGGACGACAACATTAGAAACTTTGCCGGAGGCCTACTCGATCAGCTGCAAGTGTCTCAGGAAATATCAGGGCCCCTATCATTCGATTATATCACCGAGGTGAATCGTGCTCTAGGTGTTGAGCTTCCCGCACGCAGCCCCGATAACAGTCAATGGATAGAGGAGCGTCGGGCCCAACAACGTCACAGTATCATTCCAGTCACCGGGAATCGGTCACACTACATCAGCAATAACCGAACAATTGGAGGCTCTAGCTATGACAGCAGTTCGCTAGGCTCCAGGTACGTGCACTTCATGAAAACATCGCACTTCCTTGCTAACGCCATCTTGATAGCACACAAACGCCAATGTCAAGGTCATTTCAAAGCGAGAGACCAACAGACCAGAGCCAAATTCAGACCAACCCAGCATTTTCATATACGAGAACACCTCAGACAAGGGCCGATATGGAACTTGGCGATATCTTTCCTGCGCACCGTCAAATGCCGCAATTGGCAGATGGCGTTGATGGGTTCGCACCACTTTATACCTTCCTTTCGGATCCTCAATATATTGACATGGATCGTATCATTAGCTTCCATGACTCATTTGTAAATTAATCATCGCTTTTGCACAGAATTGAATGGAAATAATACTACGTCGAATTATTATTTAGTACTAGGAATACCTTAAAAATAAGCAAGGTGGGGGACAAGGAGAACAAGAGGAAAGAGAGTGTCCTCAAGTCTAAAGGACGAATAACTATGCCATTTTTTCCATAGGTGAGTCAGTCAGTGCCAGTGCCCGCCGGCCCTTGCATCCTACAGTCGATTACCTGGTTGATGCTGGTAGTATTAGAGTCGGTGAACATTATATTTATGACTCGGTATCTTCCCGGTATCCTACTGAGAGATATACTCACCACCTGGGCAGGTATCGAGGGTGAGCCAACTTGCATACATATAGTACCTAGTTAGCTTCTACCGAGGGCTGGAATATCCTTGATAAGGGCAAAAACACTGGGTCGAGCGCCGCTATGGAGCGCCGCAGCCCAGCCTTGCTACACACTCGGGTCTCGGGGGGAGTTATCCACCCGAGATGCTGTAAACCAAAACGGTCAACTAAAAGGGTTGCGACATTCCAGCCCGCCCGGATTTAAATAACAGTTTGCAAAGTCGCTATCAGCAAACAAACACATCTGCTCGTTCACTCTGTCTAGGCATGGCACCGGCAATTATCAACTCTCCTCCCCGGAGTAAAGACATGCAAACGGGCGCCACTTCAATTCTCTCTTCCCGAAAGCCGGTCTTTGGCAAAGCTACCAGCGCCGATGATTTCGCCACAATTCTGGCTCCCCTTTACAAAGAAAACAATTTGGCTAAGATCATGAGTACGGCAGAAAGATACTTGGTTCAGAATGTGAGTGCAGACGAATGAATTTGCTTCTTCACGCTAGCACTGACACATCACGCAGGATCCCCCCTCGTGCTTCCCGGAGACAGTACCCCAAACCGGCTCACAAAAGGGAAAATACCAGTGCCGGGATGCTGAATTCTGGACATGCGGCTTTTTTCCTGGGAATTTATACTGCGTCTTGGAAAGGCTTCGAAAATATCCTGGATCAAGCGTGTCAAAAGCATGCCAGAAAGGGGACGTTTCACGGAATTTCCCACTCAGCCTGATTGAGCACGTCACAGATCTATGCCAGAAGTGGTCTGCTCCTCTACACGCTATGTCGAAACGAACGGACACTCATGATCTCGGATTCATCGTCCAGCCTGCCCTCCGACGAGATTGGGAGCTGTTTGGCAACAAGGAAAGCCTGATTTCGCTGCTCACTGCAGCAGAAAGTCTTTCCAGCCGATACGATGAGCGCGTTGGGGCGATTCGCAGCTGGGACAGCTTCAAGAATGCGCACCACAGCATCACCAGCATGGAAGATGATTTCCTGGTCATTATTGATAGTCTTTGCAGTAAGATTTGACCTTTTGCCTTCTTGTTTCACAAAGCTGATAGGCTAGATCTCGACCTTTTATTCTACGCTGGGAATTACAACAGATCCCCTCGTCTGATTGAAATCGCATCCAAACACGCCGAAACCCTCCTATCTACGCACCTTCGAACCGAGTCCGTCGTACCCGGAAAAACAATGTTTTCAACATACCACGCCGCGAATCTCTCTCCGAAGGATAATGGGAAAGTTAAGAGGAAGCTCACAGCGCAAGGCTATGCCGACAATTCAACATGGGCACGCGGACAAGCATGGGCGATTCTGGGCTACGCTCAAACCTTTGCTTGGACAAGGGATCCAAGGTTTCTGGAGGCTGCATTGGGCCTCGCAGACTATTTTATCTACCGTTTGGAATCATCTCCAAACGTTGTCGATGAGAATGGTGTTGGGCGATATGTTCCTTTGTGGGACTTTGATGCCCCAATAACGCACACAATTGTCGAAGGCTCCGAGGCTCCATTGAGAGATGTTTCTGCTGGAATGATTGCTGCAAATGGAATGGTAATTCTCTACAGTCTACTCCAAGGAGCTGGGAGGTATGAGCTGGCGAGGCGGTACTTGGATTATTCCATTCTCATTGCCAAGGACACGGCTGCTCTCTCGTATAATAAGTGTGAGATGGGAATAAGCTTTGACCAGGAAACACAGAATATACAGATAATTGCAAGAGAGAGTGTCGACGGAGAGTCGTTTGATGGGATCTTGGAGAGGTCGACGGCGAACTTTAACCAGGATCATGCAGATCGCACTTGGGATCATGGATTGGTCTACGCGGATTACTATTTTCTGGAGCTGGGCAATAGATTTCTAGACATGGGTCTCGTTTGAGCAGGAATTATCATTGAACAATGAATTGAACCATGCGATTAATCCGAAATCGAAACAAGTTAATTTAAGTCTTAAGAAATCAGCGGAGCATCGCCCCTGGGTAACAATTGAATCCCGTCGAATAAGTAATACTGGATATTGCATTGAACCCGAGAAATGATTTGATATTCTTCTCTTCCAGCACACTGTCTAGGCTCTGTTATTTCCATGTGTGAGTGTCTCATACGCCGTAAAAAGCCCATTCTCCTTAGCCGGTCTCTGTTTGAACGTGAGGTTTCCAGTCTGAGGCATATCGATACCCATTCTGAATGCGAGAGCATTATATCCAACTTCAGTGATAGGGCCCAGGGTAAGACTCAGCTTCCCTCCGCAAAGCCAGGAAGGTACTGACTCTCCGTTAACGAATTGCGACTGGAACTCGAGGCCATAACGAAGTCGCGTCCCTAGATCTGTCTTGTAAAGATCCGTTCCTTGAATTTTGGAAGTCTCGGCGACGTGTGCCATGGATGCAAATGAGTAGCCTGTGTGCTCAAGATCACGGCATGTCTCCTGCGCTTGGCCGTTCTGCTGGAAAGTGGTCTCGTTGAACCACCAAGCAATAATCGCGTCGGGAGAGGAGCTTTGTCCTCTAGCTGCGACGGGATATTCACCATCGCTTGTCATGTAGACTGTTGCTGGGACTCTTTTCAGAAACCACCCCATTGCAGTGTTATACGATTCAGCGTCTTCTAGGAAGACTGACATCAGTATTGCAGCTTCTGTCATGACTAGAGAATAAAATATTAGTCTTTGCTTCTTGCTATCCCAAGAGGGATGTGGCTTACCAAGTTCCCAGTTGGCGACATTGTGGTCCGTTCCATTCACCGTGAGCGGCATATAGACATCACGAAGCATTTTCTCGAACTGGCTGATGCTGGCGGATGACCATCCTGCATCTGTGTAGCGAACAAGCTCAGCTGTCCTCGCCCACACCGAGCCAACCCATCCAGACTGCAACGGGGCATTGGAGTTATTGTGGCCTTGGATCGTCGATGAATACGCATCCATAATTTTGATAGCCTGCTGAGCGTATGCAGTGGAGCCACTGATTGCCCAAGCCAACGCGTTTCCATACGCGGCGATCGAATCACTACGTTCCACGGTACAACCGACGTCGGGATTTGAGTATGAACCACACTCAACAATAACATGCGGTGATGGATCTGTCGGATTTGCGACCCCTTTATCAGTAAGAAGAGCCGCGTAGGCATCTTTCCAAGGTTGTTGACCATTCTTCACTTTCTCGCGAATGAAGTCCAGTTGAGATTGACTGATCATCGCCCCTGGGTGCACCCACTTCGAAGGGGCTGAGGCAGTGACTGTTGCCGATGTTTCGCCATAACAGGATAGTGAGAACCCCAGAAGGGGGATAATACTGGAGAGCAAAGTATTTTGGAACAGCATGATAGATTGAAGAATGTACTAGGCTATCTCAAGTGGCTGCCGTGAGTGACTAGAATAAGGACTACGCGATGACCTGGAATTTTTCTGGGCAATAAATAAATATCCTTTGGGCAGATTCATACGCGAAGGTGATGTAAATTGTTAACGTTTCATGTAAATGGTTGGTGTTTGGGTGCGGAGTCGCGGGTGAAGAAATAGCCCGATCAACACTCCCCGGACGAAGGATCGCGCCGAGATGATCTTCCCTCTTCCAACGTTCGATTGCCTCGGCAGGTCCACCCAGCAGAGATGCGACATGAACAAGATGCAACTCTCCAGAGCGACATGACCCTCACTTACGAAGAACATCCTTATTTAATATTTGATTACTGCCGAGAATTTCGCTAACATCGACGGCGCGAAAGGCCTAGCTTACCATCAAGACAACTTCAAGCATGACATCAAACACCCTTCGATTTGTTCGCGGCATTGCCCTGTTCGCCGCTTTGGCGCAACCACTGCTCGCCAAAGACATTTATCTCGACTGTGGGTCGGCTACATCGGGCGATGGAAGCAGATCGCGTCCCTTTTCGACCCTCAGCAGAGCCAACAACGCTGTTTTAAGCCCAGGAGACTCACTTCAAGTCAAGTCGGGAACTGTTTGTACTGGAACACTGTCCCCAAAGGGTAGTGGCACCCATAGCCGTCCTATTACCTTGACAAGCTACGGAGGCGGGCCAATTCCCATCATCAACGGCTCCGGGGCTGCTGAAGCAGTTAGTCTGACAAATCAGGATTATTGGGATATCTCAAATATTGCCATCATCAACCCTGCATCCTCCGTCGGTTGGAGGCGTGGTATCGTAGGGACTTCAAGTGATGGGACGGTCCACCACGGCCTCTATATCCACGACATTACTGTCTACAACGTTGCCGGGGAGACAAACAAAGCAACCCAGTCCGCCGCGTTTATTGCTTCCGGTGGAATCCTAGTGAATGGAACCGAGAATGCCAGTCGGTATGATGACGTGAAAATCTACAACAATACTATTTACGATTGCGGTGGTGGAGGTATCAAAGTTCGCGTTGGTCAAATGGACAACCGTGGCAAAGGCACACAAATTTGGGGCAACGAAATATCGTACGTCGGTGGTGACGGCGTTGTTGTCTCCTATGGCGAGTCACCTATGATCGAACAAAACAAGGCTGGGTTTCTTGGTCACGGCAAATACCCATGGACTGGGGGAAATTTCGCTGGCATCTGGGTACTGGGCTGTCAAGACGCTGTCATGCGATACAATGTCGTTCACGATTCTCTCATGTCAGATATAGACAGCGAGGCATTTGACTGTGACTGGGGTAACGAGGGGACATGTACGGTCGAATATAACTACAGCCATGACAACGCGGGGGGGGGATATTCCTGAATTGCGACGGCTGCGGAACTCCCGGTGGTGCACGACAGATTGTTCGATACAATGTGTTCCAGAATGACTGTCGAATGTACAGCAATGGTGATAACGTGCATCTGGACTTTTACAACAATGTTGTCTACTGTCCACAGAAAGATTTCGAAATTGCAGTCCCGCCAAGTACAAATATTTCGAACAATATTTGGGTGGGAACTGCAAACTCAACTCTACCGAAAGGGGACGGGATTGAATGGAACGCGAACTTGTTCCAGATAGTCCCAAAGCCAGCTGAAACTGCCGGTAGCACGGGTGATCCTTTGTTTTTGAGTCCCGGTATGGGTCAGAATACTCTCGAGTCGGCAGATGGGTATAGGCTCCGGCATGGGAGTCCTGCATTGGGCCTAGGCGTTTTAATAAGCGATAACGGTGGTCGAGACTTTTGGAATAACAAGGTATCGCAATCGAAGCGACCAAATACCGGTGCCTATAATGGTAAGGAGATGTAGGTAAGAGTGGAATATCACATACTATTGAAGGAGAATATGCGCATATAAACTTGAAATCCGGCGGGTGGTCCTTTCCAGTTCTTGACTCGGCTGCCCCGGCTCTACAATAATTTACTCCACGATTATAACCGTCTTCCTATTTTTCCTATTTCTTTTTGACTAGGGCCGTCTGTCGCTGAAAGAGTCAGCTAAGTACAAGGCCAAACCAATGATAACATAATATTATGTCAGCTCACCCCTTTCTCCTTCTCTCGCAGTCTCTTCCAGACTTTCCTTAGCTCTCAAGTTCCCGATTACATGATTTGATCTTTTTCTCATCTGCCATCACTTTTCCTCTGCTCGATGGATGCCAAACATCGATTTACCAATGTCCACTGGATCTGGGGTGGTGGGATTTCTTTTGTTTACGAAGTTCACCCTCGGATCGTCGTCAAAGTTCCGAAGTCTGGTGAGTTTGAAAGAAAGCAATTCGCCAAAGAGCTTGAGATATATCGCATCTTCTCCCAGAATTCGTCTTGTTCATCTATCATACAATGTTATCTCATCTCTGATAGAGGTATCTTCCTTGAGTATATGAGAGGTACGGCGTCTATTAACTGTTGATGAATTTCAACTAAACAGAAATATAGATATGTCTCTTTCATCCAGGATACAAAGAAATCATACTCGAAACCAGGAGACAATGATCGTTACATCCGTAGAAACGTTAAAACCTCTGTACTTACGAACAACGTGGATGAAGGATCTCGCTTTAGCTGTTGCCTTCTTAGAGTCTCTTGGCCTGGCTCACGGTGACTTACGGCCTGAGAACATATTACTTGATCGCGACCGACTGAAAATCCCCGACTTTGATTGTACTGCGAAGATTGGGACAGTCTACGAAGCTTGCATGGCTCCCTATGGAAGACTACTCGATGCCCAAGAATCCGATCAAGGACTCGGAGAAGGTGGAACGTCTGGTTTTCTTGGTCCTCGGACAGAAACATTCGCCCTTGGCTCATTGTACTATTTGATCAATTACAGTTTCGAAGTCTATGGAGACCGATGCCTAGCCGAAGATCCTCATGAGCACGGTCCTATGGATGTGGAGAAGTTACAGAGTATGGAGTTCCCGGCGTTGAATGGGGACCCCCTTATCGACGATATTGTCCACAAGTGCTGGCATAATGAATATACCACGGTCTCACAGTTAGCGATTCAAGCGCAACTGCTCTTGAGTGAAAAAATCAAAGTGACCGATGCCGACGGCGAGAGAAAGAGTGAAAGGGGAGATGCGGCATCCGTTGCACAGCCAGGGTTCACCGAGCTAATTAACACTAAACAAAACGATGAAAGGCATGGCAAAGTGGAGCACGTCACCTTGGATGGGGAACTTATATCGGAAAAAGAGATATGTGAAGATCTAAACGAACAAGGCCTTCTTCAATTGCTTTCCTCAGGCGAGCCTGAGCAGATAGGATTCACTTTGGGGTGGTACAGGCACAGCCTTCCAAATAGATAAATTATATGAGTAGAAAATGGTGATTCCTGAAAGAAAGCCTGCTGCCAACCTATTCCCCGATAATTTTCTATCAGACTTTGGGCGTTGTTCGAAGTGCAACAGTCCATAATCGAGACAAGCATCCGATTTCATGTGGCCTGGAATAGACTAGCTATACTTTGATCAATAACTGCATTTATCGTTCAACAAAATTCATGATATTCCTATATCGTTTTGATCTATCTTTCTGAATAAAAAGCCAATGCGTTACTACTAATTACTCCGAAAACCTTGACCTATCAATTTGGAAGTCATGTACTGTATGCGTGGCATCTGCATACAAAAGGTACTTTCCCGTAGCTGCGACTAGTATTTGGTTTTGAATACGGTCCACACGGAGTCGATTACTTTGTGCCGTGAGTGTTACGGCACGCTACGACTAGTCTGTGGTGGTTGAAATCCACAAGGAGCAAACAAACTGGAAAGGCGCACAGGGCTTCTCGCCTGGCGCTGCCCTGCATGTTGCAGAAGTGTGACGAACATAACTGCGATAATACTCAACTCCGAAGTCATTTTGAGATGTAGAATCTATCCTGACCTATAGTCAAATTATTCACAGCATGTCAGCTCCAGTAGTCTTGCCCGATCAAGATACCCATCGCTCCTGGCTTCGACCTGGTTTCCCCGCATGTATAGGGGGTAGTGAGGTGACAACTTTTCCCCGCTAATCCCGCAACAGAATTAATCCTTGTTTTCTCGATGAATTCAGTAATAAGGTTTCCACTCAAGCTACCTTGCCAGTTTCGCCCCGGAGAAATCTCCATATTCCCCGTTTTCAACGTCTGAACTCGATTTCCAATTTACGCGGAAAGTCCTACGATTCCCTCGTCATCTCCGATGTCAGGTGTTACAGATTCCCATATGCCGTGCCTAATACCGTGCCCAATCTAGCCATTGCCAATCTGCAGGACCTAATTCGTCTTAGCGCGGGAATCCATCTCCAGATGGCCTTTTCAAAATGAGTTAGCCAACCTGCGTGAAAGATCCAAAAACCTAGTTCTGGCCAGGACCCCTGCAGTACTGCTGATGTTGAAGAACTTTCTTCAGGGGTAACGGACGGATACGGCTGCATCACCGCGGAGGAACAGGGCATTTTTGACAGCTCCGGAAATATGGGTTCTGCTTCCACTCCATATAAATTGCCTTGGGACACTCCTTCGATCGAACTATCAAACATCCAAAATCAACATCCGACATCATGAGATACATTTTGCCGCTCTTAGCCAGCGCCGTCCTTGCTCTGGCAGTGCCTCAGAGTCATTCCAAGCGGGCATCGTCCTTTGTTTGTATGTATAGGGGTTATTAAGGCCGAGCCGAAACTGATAATTTTCCATAGGGTTTGGCACGAGTGAGTCTGGAGCGGAGTTCGGCAATGGGAACATTCCGGGTGTATTGGGAACTGACTACATCTGGCCGGACACATCGGCCATTCAAACGCTCCGCGATGCGGGTATGAATATTTTTCGAGTGCCGTTCTTGATGGAGAGATTGGTTCCCACTACATTGACCTCAAGTCCGAATGCGGTCTATTTGCAAAGCCTGAAAAGTGTACGTTGTCCTTATCTCGAATTCGACCCATACTTATCTATTGCCAGACCGTGGAGTACATCACTTCTACCGGTGCCTACGCTATTGTTGACCCACACAACTTTGGGCGATAGTAAGTTGACATTCATATCTTTTGAATGAGAAACTTTCCTCACTGGTGAACTAGCTATGGCAACATTATCACCTCTACGAGTGATTTTGCTGCGTTCTGGACGACAGTGGCAGCGGAGTTTGTCTCGAATGACAAGGTTATCTTTGATACGAGTAAGTATTTGCCATTTTGCTTCCTCACTTCCTCTCCTCCTCTTACTGAAATTTCCAGACAACGAATTCAACACCGAGGATCAAACACTAGTGCTGGATCTCAATCAAGCGGCCATCAATGCCATTCGGGCTGCTGGGGCCACCTCACAGTACATTTTTGTGGAAGGAAACTCGTGGAGTGGTGCCTGGACGTGGACAACAGTCAATAGTAATATGGTCAACTTGACGGACCCCCAGAAAAAAATTGTCTACGAGATGCACCAGTATCTCGACTCGGACGGCTCTGGTACATCCGACACATGTGTCAGCTCAACAATTGGTCAGGAGCGTGTACAGTCGGCGACAGAATGGCTGCAAAGCAATGGAAAACTTGGCTTCCTGGGTGAGTTTGCCGGCGGTGCTAACTCAGTCTGTCAGAGCGCCGTGACCGGAATGTTGAGCTACATGCAAGACAACAGTGATGTCTGGCTCGGAGCATCATGGTGGGCCGCGGGGCCATGGTGGAGTACCTATATCTTCTCCATTGAGCCGCCCTCCGGAACCGCCTATACTTACTACCTTAATCTCTTGTCTGCCTACTTTCCCTCTAACTCAGGCAGTTCTGGCGGCTCTACAACCACTTCCACTACCACAAGCTCTACATCGACAGCTACCACTACAGTCAGAACCACAACCACGACCAAAACAACCACTAGTACAGGATCCACTGCGACTGCAACGGCATCCCATTGGGCGCAGTGTGGCGGCGCTAGCTGGACGGGGGCTACAGTGTGTGCCAGCCCGTATACTTGCCAGGTGCAAAATGCGTACTATTCGCAGTGTCTCTAAGCAAGAATGATCAGAAATAGCAACGGAACACTTTTCTCTGTCACGGTTTCTGCATGTGACTTCTGGAGTATCTGCCAGTGGTTTTCAGATCTTCGGGTGCAGGACTCGGACTGTACTAGCGCTAGATAGGGCGGCATATGTAGATACCTTGCTTATCTCCCGCAGCTAAATATAACCAGAATACATCAAGTTTCAATAGGTTAGCCGGGTGAAAAGACAATGACAAGCACCATCTGTTCTGTCAGGCCTTCCAGGAATTTCGTGGCCTTAATTAAACCCATTAGTAAAGAAAGGGGCACTCTTTGGCATCACGCTCGCTGGCGGGAAGGTCGATTCAACTGAGCACCTAACCGGTACGGTTGCATGTAATTTAAGGAGAATGTTGTTTTGTGACAAGCTCATGGGGATTACGATAAAAGGAAGACCTTTGAAGTTGGTAAGATAACGCTTTGATCAGCTCTTTGATGGAAATTGGGTGAGCGACTAAATCTTTTAAATACCGAATGTTCATTTTGACTGATACGGGTCCCGTTTAAGTGACATGATTTAATATCCGATCGGCGGTGATATTCCTTTCATCCAACAAGACAATAAAGATACCAAGAAACCGAATTTATGAATAGGTCAGAGATAATTAGCACGGTTTCTTGATTGTTTGAATTCTATCTCTCATTCTGGAAGAATATTCAAATAGAGAATATGATAAAAAGAATATTTAAGCAGGAACAGTGTCGGAATAATCTCGAGAAGCATGCCAGCAAGATCCATGAGTGAGAGAAAGCAACAGTTTAAATCTTTAACTTTCTAGCTTAGGTACTATGGCTGCGGTAAAGAAAGCCCGCCAGCCACTAAGCCAAAATCGTGTGTTGACGCAGGGGAGTAAATAATTTTCATGAAAGAGAGATACTACACCAAGTGCATTGGTACCAATTAGCAAGATAGTTCACTTTGTCCCTGGGAGATAACATTACTGGTAATATATGATTCTTAGAAGTAAGACAGGAATAAAATCTAATATACAAATAGAAAATCGATTGATCAGGTCTCGGTTTTTCGACCGGAAAAATAATAAATTGTGAAGGAAGGTTTAGTATAAGGTCGCGCTAGTGAGAGCTTAGTTTTGTCCGCAAATTTGGCTGATCATCTCTCAAGATTTGTGTTTCTCTTTCTCGTTCCTCCGCGTTATTTAACACGAGCAGCAGAGAAGAATATTTCGAATTCCTCAAAAAAAAAATCCAGCCCATGGCGAGTCTCGAACTCGCAACCCCCAGATTACTCCATATAGAAGTCTGATGCGCTACCATTGCGCCACACGGGCCGTACTAATAAGGAGCCGTCCGAGCAGTATATAACACCGAAGTGGAATACCAACACATAGCTCTCCATGCACTAGCTTCGACTAATCCCGGACGGCGATGACTGCGGTACCAGGACATATAGTAGAATATGGAGCCCTCTTTGAAGTTACGCAGGGAACTCTATTAAATTTTAACGCGGGTAATACAGGCGGTCTCTTTTCTGCATAATTGCCAAGATCTCTACGTCATGACGGCTCAAGGCGCCCCGTTATTGTCTAGATTGAGACCTATTTGTTAATTTAGATATAACAGTAACAAACCAAGTGTAGGTATTCAGTATAGAATAGGTAGTAAGTAGAATACACTGGAACATTATTCAACAAATTTAGGCTAAATTTTTCAATATCAGTTAAATGCCCGCCCGCTTATAGGGACTGTTCCAACGGTGGTACATCTCACACTCATGATAATCCAGGTCAGGATAGAATATAGGATAAAAGGTATATGTATGATCGCTGCTGCGTAGTCTATTATCGAAAAATGAATTTGCATGGTGAGCCAGCCAGATGGCCATCCATGTCAAAGCGAACTGGCCCCCCCCCGTGACGTGCCAGTCTACGCGGAAGGGTTAAATGTGCCCAGCCATGATCAGTGACGATATAAATGTATAAACCACCGATATGGAAACGCGAAGGAGGTTATCCCTTTCGGTGAGAGCCTAATGAAGAGGTTACCTAGTTTTGCAAGGTGATTCCGGTAAGCGCCGTATGAAGAAGAATCGCATGATGATAGACATGACGACCATGGAGACATTGTTATATTAGAAGCGGACGTCTTGGGGCATTGGGTGAAAGTCCATTGAAAGTGCGCCGATCAGGTCGAGGATTGTTTGCGGGATCGAGTCGCCAGTAGTATCTAGCCAGGGAAGGAAGTCTGTGCCGTTTGTCTGTTTACATATGGCCGCTGCATTTTGTGTGATCCAGGATAAATCCAGAAAGACACCCTCTGCGTAGGGGGGGGATAGCGGCTGCTGCTCCATATGTACCCTAGTGTATGGGAGTTGTAGTATTATCCTGTGGTTTCTGGTGAAGAAAGAGCCTATTAGATGGCGCCCCAGTATTCATCATGACAGACGGCTTTCCCGATGTGTCGTTGTGTCAGGTAATTTTGCTGGAATTCTTGAATGAGATTTGGGAATGAGGGGCCTTTCAGTGCGTGATATGCGATCCCCACAGACTGTCCTACTGAGCCTTGGTGATAGTCAACGTACAAAAGCTTTCCTTGAAATTTGCCGTGAGCCTTCGTAGTAAGCAGAGCAGTAGAGGTAGCTCAATATTGGCGAGGATTAGAAGTTTTATCGTCACTGCTGCGCCGACAATAGCAGAGAAGGATGGTTTCAGAGACATGATTCTCGTCTGGAAAAAAAACCGCAGATCAAGAACCGGGAGGCCCGGTACCTGGATTCAGCGCAGTCTCATGAGGGTTGAACATTGCAAGGTTATTTCCATGGTCGCTGTCGGACTTCAGCAATACTAGATGTATAAAAAGTCGAAAACCGCGAGCCATGTTTGCTTCTTTGGGAGACATCTAGCTTTTACGCCGATCTAATCCGGTGGCTTCAAGTTGAAGAGCGCGGCCCACGGAAGATGAAGAAGTGTCACCCATCTGGGCCTCTGAGTTACGCACCGTGGTAAACCACATTTGAACAACTCCGGGACTAACCGGCCCCACATCAAATTTCTACAATATTAATTGGACCCTTGGCGAGGTGGGGCCGTATTTTTATGAATTACCATAACCATGACCGCCCAGGTGGGGAAATATTTCAAAAAAGATGACATATTGTCGGTACTCAGACTACATACTCAAAATTCAAAGATAATTATGCGCATTCAAGCTTGAAGCAACCTGAAAGTCATGATGATGACTGTCGAATTGAATTGTTGATCATCTAATGGTCCAAGACCTACGGAATTTGAATTACTGCAAGCACAGGGTCCGATGAGGTAAGCGGAAGTTATTCGAAACTAGATAAATATGTAGAAGAGCTTAGCGCTGCACATCTGCGGGGTCCGCGTCGGATAAAGGCTGATTCTTGTTGCTTTGATTTCGGACCTTGGCCGTTTCAAGTATTTATGCTGCAAAATGGCCAGTACTGTGGGACGCAATGTGTAGTAACTAAGCGGGATCTGGAAGTAGTGAAACAGATCAAATCGTACTGTGAATCCATGGATGTCCACACTTGAGAAATTATAAAGCTCTGCAGGTGCCCCGTTCTTGGTGTTGTAATACATTTTCATACTATCGATATTCGCTCTTCATCTCAAGGTCATTTTTCTGTGAAAGATCGCGGAGGCTGAGGATGCCATTGAATGTTATCGTTGTCGGCGCAGGCCTGGGTGGCCTGGGTGCTGCCATAGCACTTAGTCGTCAAGGGCACAATATCACGGTCAGTCATTTTGTGCGATGGAGTAAACGTCTATCTAATATGAAACCCATCAGGTCTTTGAAAAGTCCGGTTTTCTGAATGAGGTCGGAGCTGCCATCCACGTACCGCCGAATGCGACTCGCATCTTGAAACAATGGGGTTGTAACCTAGACTCGCTAGATCCCGTCCACTGCGAAAAGATGCAGATCTGGGATGCTAGTGGAAAGATCCCGTGTACTACAATTGTAATTCCGCTTCCCATTGACCTCCAAAGCCCAAACTGACAGCGGTAGATCACGGACGACCATCGGAAGAATTTGAATGTGTATGATGAATGGGTACTGACTCATCGGGTGGACTTGCACAACGCGCTGCGCTCTATTGCTGCCAAGGACATTGACGGGCGGAAGATCGATGTACGGCTCTCCTCGCCGGTAATATCCGTTGTAAGTAGAGTTCGTTCTATCTTCTCAGGCACAGTGACTGATCAAGTGGGCTCGAAGGATGCAGAAAAGGGAGAGGTCATGCTCGGAGATGGAAGCAAGTATGTTGGTGACCTAGTTGTCGGTGCCGATGGTGTTCACGTAAGTATTGCCCAGATGACCATTGACAGAGACGAAATTAACAGAGACAGTCCCACTCCGTTCGAGCCATCATGGGAGAAAACAGAGCCATTATAAACACTGGCCAAAGCTGCTTCCGATTCCTGATCCCCGTCGAAAAAATGCGAGATAATCCACTTACGCAAAGCCTGCTCGAAAGAATCGGACTCAACGGCGTTCACGTGTTCACCACCCTGGACCGCCGGCTGATTGTATACCCTTGTCGCGATAAGCGATTACTCAATTGCGCCGGAATATATCCGCCTAGTTCAGCAGAAGAGATTGGAGGGGATGCTTCATGGCATAACGCAGGAAGCGTGAGTCAGTTGGTCAACACCTTTCGCGGTTTCGGGGAGGATCTGCTCGAGATGTGCGGAATGGCCGAGGATGTCAAACTTTGGAGTCTGGCTTCTCGCGACCCGGCGCCGACGTTTGTGAAGGGTAAGCTCGCTTTAATTGGGGATGCAGCTCATCCGATGCTCCCGCATCAGGGTCAAGGCGCCGCGCAAGCTTTTGAAGATGCCGCCGCTCTCGCGGGGGTGTTGACGACAAACATAACTCCAGAACAATTGTCCCACCGGCTCGATATGTATAACAAAATTCGATATTCGCATGCGGTAACAGTGATGATGATGTCGCGAACAAACGACGAGCGACGGGCGGAAATGCTGCATGAACTGCATCGATATGTTCCCAGCGCGGAGCTACCCAAAGACATGTTCGCATTTGCGTGGATATCGGATCCTGTGAGGGAAGCAGCGCAGCTTGTGGCAAGTGAATCATAGATAGATAGAAAAAGCAGCTTCAATGACCGTCCGTTAGTTAACGGAATTTCGTACCTGTATGTGTAGGCCCCCCTTCCCTGGGACTGGGTGGGTCACAGTGGGTCAAAATGTAAGCCAGAATTACACTGGCAGACATCCTTTGCCCCTCCGCCTTTCTTTCCTTCCATTTTCATTTTTTTATATTGTTTCATCATTCGTCACTGCCCTCCGTATGTCTCATCCTGGGCCAAAGTTCACAGCTTGTGATACCTGCTATCGACGGAAGGTACCGCTTTGTCTTCCAACTATCAATGATTTAAAATCTAACTCCCTTCAGATCAAGTGTGACAGTGAGCGTCCATGCAATGAGTGCCTCCACCAACAGTCAGAGTGCACATATACCAGGACAAGCCCACGGAGGCGGAGGAAAAATACGGTTAAGCGGGTTGGTCTGGTAGAGCGTATCAGGCGCCTCGATGAGCGCAGGGCAAACACTGTCCATCATGGTCGGTGCTGCCCCATGTTTGTTCTTCTTTTGTCCGCTCACTTACCAACTCTAAAGTTAGAAATGCCATTGAGTGCCCTCAGTCCACTCCGCTTACTCCGCCACAAAAGCCCTTCCATTTTGCAGGCTGGGAATTTGGAAATCTTCAGTCTGGAGTGCCGAATCTGTTACCCAAGAATCTTCAATGGATCTGGTCTCGAACCGGGCTTCTTGTTCCTTTCCCAACCCCGCAGCATGGATCCGGTGAAGAGCCAAAGACCTCGATACTACCAGACTTCAACAAAACGCCATTGGACCTACCAAAAGAATCGCTGCTGAACAGATTCCTCAACGTGTATATATGCTCTCCTATGCGCCGGATCTTTCCAGTGATCGACCCGGCTCTCTTCTCTCAGACCATCCAAACGGCGTATTCGGATCGCATCTCACCTGCTGAAAAGTATAGCGCGCAGGCATGCATACTAGCTTTTATGGCTATGTTTTCCTCTCTCTACCATTTCGACCCAGGCTACCATGGCGCTGAACTTCCTCCTATTCCCCGCGATACTTATATTGCACATGCGACCGCATTTCTTCCAGCTATTGTCCAAGAATCTCTCAACTTGGATGCGTTACAGACCGCTATCTTACTGGTTAGCTTCCACTGCTTCATATTTGCCTCGAAGCTTCCTTGTCCATCCCTTATAACTAACCTTTATTATCCAGGCAATAATCAGTACCCTCGCCGGTGAGATACAAACTGCAGTTAATCATACTTCCATTGCTTCCCGCCTTTTAATGGCGGTCGGAGCGCACACAATGTCGGATAATATTGATTGGAACGGTACTTCACAACCAACCGTTAGGCAACATCTTCGCGCTCTGTTCTGGTTTTGCTATTCCCTCGACAAAGATCTGGCTCTCCGAACCGGCCAACCGCATTGCCTTAGGGACGAGGATTGCATCACCAGTATCCCTTCATTGTATGAAGAGAACTTCCACTTGTGTCTAGACTACTCCCCAGCAAGCACTGACACAAAAGCCGGCGGCCCTATTTTCCCATGCAACCTGCGTCTCAGCAAAATCAAGTCACGAACATACGTAGCCCTCTACTCCCACAAGGCTTTTCAAAAGTCTGATATCGACATTCTCCGCTCAATCCGCGAACTAGATGAAGATCTCGAGTGTTGGAGAATGTCATTACCGGAGAGTCACCGACCGCAGCTCTCCTTTGCGCCAAAACAAACGAAGCCCAAAAACACATACCTGGTCCTAACACATATGAACTACTATTGCTGCGTCAACCTCATCCACCTTGCCTGTAGCCGATGTAGTGCTTGGCGCTCAGGCCCCTCGCCGTTGACAGAAATGTCAAATGGCCTGCAATCCAGCCTATCACTATCCGTGGAGGCAAGTCGTTCTCTGTTACTTTTTCTTGACGACTCAGAGCCCCGAATGAGTGCCGCAAGCTTCTGGTACGTCTGTCCCAAAGATAGCATTTTAGAGCATCTTTGCGTCTGACAACTATATTTAGGAGCCTCCCCTTCTACCTGATGTCTGCTGTGATAACGGTATTCTGCAACCTGAATCTGCCTGAGAAACCCGATGCTGAGAGTGCGAGACGCGATCTCTGCCTTTTGGAACTGGCCGAAACGGCCACAGGTCGTCTTTTCCTCCGACGAGACAGTGCTCTTGGGAGAGCGAGTGATTTAAAACCTGTGACGGGGTCTATATCTGCATTGAGGGAACATGCCGAGAGGGCCGTTTTGGCACAATCCCTGGGGTAGAGGTCAAATATCTACGAGATACAGGTTTTTACTAGAAAGAGTATTCCAAACTCGTCCGCTTTTTCTTCACGAGTCGCATGCTGGAGGGTAGATAAGTTCATCTAATGCGATTGCTCGATTCATACCTATATACATGCAGGCCTGAAAGCCAACTACGGATACATAGCATCAGGCGTTGAGGGGCATAGCCGAGGGCTATAGATATACCTTTTATAGGTCACCTGGACCCGCAGACCAGAACCGTGGGGAGTGTTTATCATATTGAAAAAATTTCATTGTTAGGCTGCTTTTTCGCATATTGTGAACGTAATAAATTCTGAAATTGACAATAGTCTGACTAGTAGATACGTGACCTGTTGATGTGAAGCAAATATTCTAAGTCAACCTGATAAAGCTAGGAGATGAGGAAAGCTGTGTATTGTGTAGAGAGCAAGAAGCGAGCGAAACTAATACTAATAGAAGACAAAGGCAGCGAGCAAGCAGCATCCTAGATGCCTGAGGCAGTGTATACTAGTTAGCCTCAGCACAACCAAGCAAAAATAAAAGTAGACAACGCGAGAAAGCTTAAATACCAGACATCTCACCGATCGATAGCGTGATTTAGCCAAGATGGAATGTGAATTGTTCCCAGGTCTGATGACCGGAACTAGTCATAAGTTCCATGCCCCCGAGCTTTTCAGAGCACCCTAAGTGCCCATTTGTATGAGTTCATCTCCCTGCTTTTCAATCTGGTGTAAAATAGCCTCCTCATACCAGGGTAGTTTCCCGTGTATAAAGTACGGATCGTGTAGTCCCTGGAGATACGCTGGACCGGTCTGAGAAACGCTATCGATCACGCCATCTACAGCCCGCACCTCCTGCTCCTTACTCCAATCATACCCTAACTTCCTTAGCAGCAAGAGCATTCACTTCTGCAGTGACCAATACCGGGCATCCACGCTCCCGTTATCGGACGAGATACATAGTGACGTTCACAGCACCTGCATTCTCTGCCACAACATCCGCCCCTTGCTATGCTATCCCTAATTAGTTCCAAACATAGAAATCACCTAGGACCCTCTCCGAGATTGTGGTAAATCTTCCTGAAAGGATCCTCCGGGACTAGAAACTCTGCCGTGTGTAGACGTTCTTCATTCTGATATATGGCAGTTTTCAGATCCTCCAATCTTTTCTCAAGCCCCTTCAAAGACCTTTCCTCATCGTTGAGTTCTCTCTCCTCACGTCACTATCCGCATTGCAACGGAGATTTCTGTTACGCGTAGACGCAATCACGTTGACCTGATCAAGACTGCCAAGCAGGGCCGGGAGATGCTTTGAGTACTACATCTATTTCGGACACTTAAGATTCACGGTATTCATGGATACGGATGGGGTAGAGATAGCCTCAGGCGCTTCAATCAGTTCGCAAAGTTAATACTAGCATACTATTTTTGGGATAGAATATAGATCATTTCATCTCACTATTGAGTGTTGCAAGCTATGCTAATGATTTGCAAATGAAATTTCGATGATCTCATAGTGATCTTTCCACGATTTTCATATAGCTCGTCAGCTTCCATGTTCGGTGTCGGCGCTGTCGAATTTGTAAGAGGGTGGCTCCTGTCGTACTAGTCCTAGTAGGAAAAGTACACAGCTCATAGTAGTAAATATCCCCAAAGAAGGTACCTGAACCATAGATCGCATACTTCCCAAATAGGACTAGAAGGTCGATGTATACTGGCAGGCACGACTTTATAAAAACCCCCGGGGTGCTAGAATCTTTCTCATCTCAACTAAATACCTTTATCATTGAATACTAGCACCCGCAAGCACTCTAAATATACAAATCACCACTTTCTACAAAAATGTTCCACTTCAGCGCCCAAGAGTCTCCCTTACACGCTGTCACCGGAGACTGGACTCTATATCCCGGCTGCCTCTCCCCCCACGGAGCGAGCATAATGAAGTATGAAGACGAGGACTCCCTTCCGGATCTTACAACGCCCTCTCCACGGGAATATGTTGATACGAACGATGGTTTCGTAAGCTGCCCTATCACACGAAACACGATCATCGCCGGCGACGGGGAAATCCCAACGGTGGCTGTTGAGTGTATTGGCGAAATTTCCGGACATAGGCTTGCATCCAAGGCGATCTTCGAAGTCATCTACAATGGGGCAACATGCATTGCCAGATGCTGGGGACTGGACGGATTCGATAAGTACGTATAACCTGACAAAACCCCACTGGCAACGCAACTAACGGAATCAGGTACGCGATCGAATCAAGAATGTACGAGACTATCGAGCGGCGAAAGAATAATGGGGTTGACGTGCCAGACTGCTTCGCAAGGTGTTTTTTCACCGGTCAAATTATGTGCTCGAGTATTTTCCCGGAGGGATATATGATCGTCTTGGAGAAGAGGGATGGCGAGGTGGTCAGTGATATCTTTGAGGAGTTGAGCTATGAAGAGCAGATGGTCCTTCTTCAGGGAGCTCAGGAGGCTATTTTGGTGCTTGACGAGTGTGATATCGAGGTTACTAGCCCGGGTCTTTTTGAGGATATGCTGTTTTGTCGACAGACGGGACTGACAACCCTGCTTGATTTTGCTTCGTTGTGTGAGACAGGGGATGGGGACCTCATGGATGAAAGCGAGGACTCGGATGAGAATGAGTCCGATAGGTCGGCTACTTCGGATCAATTTGCTATTAGCGATGAAGATTATGAAGCTTCTTCGGAGGATACTGTTTGAGCGTAAATTTATTGGAGATGGGACTTGCTACTAGATGATGATAATGTATGAATGACATTGAATTTCTATATTTGAAAAATACAGTCTGCGTGGCACATCGGTGGCCACCGGAGGTAGAGAATTATGTCTGAAACTTTCTGAGCAGTATTGAATACCCAGATGCTCAGCCCTAGGGGATTGTTTTGGTTTTGGAATGGATGGGGTCATGGAATTCCTTCTGGTAAAATATGATAAAATCCCAGAGTACAGATTGGAGGACATTCTTTCAGTTTTTCTTTTTGATTTTACCATTAATACTAGTATCTGAGGGAATCCAACTTGGTACCCTACCTGCGCAGGTGGTCAGATACCTGGTACCCTGGATTGTTAGGAAAAAGCGAACAATGCAGGTATGGAACGAACTGAGGTTTTTACTAGTAGTAGTACTTCCTGCGTGGACACCTTAGTCATCTACTTACCTAGGTAGGCATCCACGCCATGTACATACTATGTAGTTTCTTCCTTCTGTCGCTTCTCTCTCTTCTTCTTTCTCTCCTCAATTCAATCAATGTCGCTGACGCTACTACATCGCCTACGCGTGTATCATATCTGGGCCCTTACAAGGTACCCTACTCGCCGGACTTAAATCCAATCGAGGAGTTTTTTGCTGAGTTGAAAAGCTTTATCAAACCTAACTGGAGTCACTACAAAGTGGATCCCGATCAAAGGTTTAATTTTTTTTTCTTGCATGATGTATTGACACGGTCGGTGCAAAGAAAGAGAGTGCTAGAGGCTACTTTCGACACTCAGGCTTGAAGATAGACGTCTGCGGAACTTGAACACAAGTTTACTTTGATTAGCACTCTAGCCAGATAGAAAGGTGTTACTGTATGTAGCTGTCTTTCTGTAATGTGCTCACACATTCGGGCGAACATAACTAGCAGTCGAGAATAAGTCAAGTACCAAACCCAAGCCTCCTTGGAACACCCCTGCTTCACTCCATCTTGGCCCCCACCTTTCCTCAGAAAAGCCTCAGTTGCTGTCATACTGTCGAGACTTGGATCACTTGCAATACTAGGTACGACAATGAAGTAGTATTTTTGACGTCAAAGACATTGATGCTCTCGACTTGGTCTAACAAATTTTCACAGCTGCAAGTGAACCGTACCCAGCAGCCCAGTGAAGAGGAGTTCGTTCGCACCTGTCCCGCTTATCGATATTTGGCTCGTGTTTCAAAATGAATGCGCGCTTAGACGCCAGTCGATCAGGATGATCTTCACGAAGCGTTCTCTCTTTCACTGCGACCATATGCTCAAGTAGCTGTACAGGCTGCTTGATCTACCAGTTGGATTGATAGGCACGTGCGAGTTCGTGCTGAGATGCTAGTCGATCAGGATGTTCTTCACCAAGCATTCTCTCTCGCAGGACCCACCCACCAACGCAGACATCTAAACTGTACATCATTTTCTATCCTAGGAACTAGTCGCATATATTTAACGATACATAGCTTCATCCTAGAAGTAACCGCCGGTCGTTCTGAAGCATGTGCAGTAGCCAGAACGATTGGTTCCCGCTGTCTCGGCCATCCCATATTTCTTCAAGACCTTGAAGGGCCAGTAAATTTGTAGGAAGGCGATTCAATGAATAGATGGCTCGAAGCCTGTGACGCACTTGATCGCGCAGAAAGTGATTTGATCCCGACAATTCGGAGCCAGCTGTGACAAGAGGGAGAGCTTGGAAATTAAGGTAGTTTGAGGTTGCAGGAATTTGCATCAGATGGCGGACTGTTTCTTCGGCGTATTGTTGAATCAAATATTCTTGCGTTTCAGACGGGCCTGGATCCGCGAGACAACTACTTTTTGCATGCGCACGGGCTCGATAAAGGAAGATGAGCCCGTGCTTGCGGAATGCTTCATATAAGTGGCCCAGCCCGGGATTTGGGGGGCTTGCCTTCCAGGTAGTCAGTTGGCCCTCCAAGATGGCTTCTTGCAAGAGATCGCGGTTTTGTGGCGAGTCAAGGATATGTCGGCAGTACCGTCCGACATTTCCTATCATAAACAGTAGTTTGCTACATGTTCCATACATTGGATGGTGCCAGTCTCCTATCCTATGCACTGTATCGGACATATTCAATAAATTGAGTCCGTCTGGCTCACACGGATCTACCAGGAACGAACTGCATGCGTCCCAGTAGAGATACATCCCCAAGCAGAGCCTGAAAGCATGGTAATTAGTCGTCGACATAGATGTGTCCTGGAGCATACTCTTTATTAAGGCACGGGCACCAAATAAATGCTGCTTGCCATAATCTGTCATGTCAGAATCAGCACCTTGCGCCAGAGCCAGTAACAAAATAGTCAAGAAGTGTGCTGTAGGCGCGTGTTGACTTCGGTTTATCTCTCTTCGAAGGCAGGCTATGGCTTTGCCATGTTCCTCAAGGGCGATGATGGGGGCGATGGCCGAGTAATACTGCTCGTGGTTGGCACTGACCGATTGGATAGCATGGAGGAGTGCGGGTGATTGGGTGATGTATTCCAAAGTTAGAAATGGAAATGGGTTATTTTCAGGATCTATGACCAATGTCTGGCTGACTTTCTCCAGCCAATATTGCAGTAGTCTTCGATTAACAAGTGTGCTAGGTTGCAGTGAGAGCCACGGCGTCTCAACTTGCCACTGTGATGATCGTGGGGCTGACGAACAGACAAGTCCTTGGCGCTGGCACCGCTTGCATATCGGATAGGCCTCGTCACATTTGACGCGCTTTGCCTTGCATTCTCGACAGCCCAATTTGCTTTTGTTCCGCCGTGGTCCCGCTAGGGGTTCGTGCTCCTGCTGCGTGCTCGCGCTCGCGTTTGAGGACGAGCAAATTCTCACTTGCTTGAAACGAAAGCCGGGAAAAGACATATCCAGTCAGATGGGTTGATGGCCACCTGTACTTCCTCTTGCATTCAATACTGGTAAAGACCCTGGACACTAGAAATTGGATCAGATTGGTAACTGGCTGTGGCTGTCGAAAACGCGGGATGGCCACATCACGTGTAAATTAACTAATCATCCACCAAACGGGAGCCTAAGGCCACAATTGTTTTTCTACACAGAATTTCTATATTCAAGCACATTCAGCCTGCTTTGAGACAGGGCATCGCATGGCGAAATACATCATTCGGGTCCAGTTGTGCTTTCAATCGCCGCAGTCTTGCGGCTCCCTGTTCCCCAAAGAATCGTTCTACATCCACCTGATCAGGGGGCCAAAATGCAGGGAAACCTCCTTCCAACGAGAGACCGTTCTGATCAATTGCCTCCTCCAACCCTGTGACCCATTTGGCTGCATCCGCAAGCTCTTGTGTATTAGCCTGGCCTGATCTAGTTCCACCATGGAGCCCGAGAATGACATGCTGGTGCCGATTCGGAAACGCCGCCCCGACATTATCTGCGACTCCATGTCGAACGCCCCTACCATGGTTATAATGAAAGATCACAGCGGACAGCGGATGTGGTGGAGGGCATCGTTCGAGGATGGCACCAACCTTCCGATGTATACCGTCAATACTTCGACTGCGCAAGAAGGTTCCTGATGACGAATCACCCAGGCCGTAAGCTGCTGGTGTAGCTGAATACCAGGTCAGGTTAGCTGGAATTTATATACTGCGTAATAGAAGCCTGGAGCTTACTCTCCGTGACCGTGTTTCCCAGTACCCTGCCAGCCTGCATCATCTGCTCAAGAAAGCTTTTCGCAAGCGCAAGGTTTCCGTCGACCGAAGTCCAACACCAAAGAAAAATGAAACAGGGCTCGACCACCGGCATCGGTGACATTTCTGGATTCACTGCAACAGCATCTCCGCTAAATTCATCAGGAAAGTCATCCTGTAGGAGCTTTTCGATCCTATCCATGACAGATGCGGCCTCGGTCAAGGGGAAGGCTAGAAAGCCGGCATATAGTTTAGGTACTGGGTACGCCTTCACACGAAGCTCCGTGATGATGCCAAATGTGCCAGCCCCAGCGCCGCGGAGTGCCCACAGCAATTCGGGATCTTCGTCGGTATCAACAACTTTCCCCCCGGCCAAAACAACCCGGGCCGCAAGGATCTGATCAACCCCAAACCCGTACGTGCCAACGTAGAAGCCATACCCTCCACCACAGGCCCACGATACATATCCCACGGATTTTGCCTGTCCAGTAGGGGTGAATAATCCGTCGGAATTAAGTGCTTCCTGCAGGGCGCCGGAAATCACCCCGCCACCAACGTGCACGCTGGTTCGGTCCGGCTCGACGATGACTGAGTCCATCGCGCGCATGTCGATGAGAATTCCCTCGTGAACCAGGGAGCGACCGAAGAAGTCATGACCACCCGAGCGAACAGCAAAGGGAATCGATTCTTCGGTACAGAATTGAACTAGCTGGGAGACCTCTTGCTCGGTCCTTGGCCGCGTGCAAACTAGCGGTTGCTCGCCCAGTGCATTGTTATATCGATCGAGACAATCCTGATAATTCCTGCCTCCAGTATATATCGACAGGCTCGGCATGCGATGCCGCAAGCAATCCTGGACAGACGTCTCACCCTCGATCATGTTTAATCAGGAAGATTTTTGGTCCACGACCGGGTGAAAAATTGGTTTGGCTGCGTTGGCGGGGGAATAAATCGAAGATAAATCTGTTTTATCAAGTCATGATGTTAGACATTGATGATCTAGACTTGTACTTGGAACTTGATGGCAGTGACATCAGTCATTTATGACTAAAAACTTGGACTTGAACTTGAACTTAAGGCATCCGTACTCTGCTCCACAACCCGCCGTGGACCTTAAACCGCCCGCCCCACTAAATATTTTCCGTTTTAGGACAGATAGCGAGGGTTCATCCGACTCCGCCAATTGGCTTCTTCATGATTCGGGGAGTTTGACTTCGCAGATGTTGAGACCGATGACTCGACGGTACCGCTTATCCACAACTTGAACATCCTCACCGGGTGGAAAAGGAAAAAATACTGGGTACTACTGATGCAGGTAGCTCATCGTGACAGACTTCCCCACGTCTTTGCCTCTTTCAGCCGTTTTGCGACGTCTGAGCTTAATTTATCGAATTGCAGAACTAACGGTATCACTGAAACGGTCAGTTACACGGCCGCTCCAATTATATTTACCATAGAAAACCAGAAGAGAATTTAATATCATTACTAAAAAGCAAAGGGGGGCACTAAAATCACAAAGTGTGAAGGCAAGGCATTTGACGATTTAAATACAATGCCCTTTCCATTGAAAATAGAAACCTATTCTCTCAAGGCAAACAATCTGAAGACCATACGGGTATATCGTAGCAATGGAGTTCATTGACGAAGCTGTCCAATCCTTTCTCCATCAGGATGGAGAACCCCTGCCTCGCATCACCCTTGGTGCCGTGAATCGAGATGGTTAGTTCCATAATTGAACAGAACAATTGTCTACCACATCAATAACAATTCCCAGGAACCCTCCACTACGCGAAGACTTTCGGTGGTGACCAGGGAGAAATTCGCAGAGCTGACGATGTGCACTGGATTGCGTCCGCAACCAAATTTATCACAAGCATCGCGGTCATGCAATGCGTCGAAAAGGGGCTTTTAAACTTGGACGCAGACATTTCTGCCATCCTACCTGAGTGGAAAGACCCCAAAATTTTGACCGGATTCAGTGAGAAGAACGAACCTCAATTCAGACCAGCAAAACGCCCTCTTACTCTTCGGTATGTTGCACTTCAAATCAATAATGTTGCATACATCCTTCTCACAGAGTCTTTTCAAGACTCCTCTTGACCCACTCATCTGGAATGGCCTATACCTTTATGCATCCGCTTTCGACGCGCTACCAAGAGCTGGAAGGCGACCGACCTCTGTTCCTGCAGACCATTGTATGTCCATTCACTGCCGAGACTTGGCGCACTCTACTAAACAGAATAGCGAGAGTCTTTCCATAAGTTTCTGGTGTTTGAGCCCGGAGAACAGTGGATGTATAGTCCTGGACTTGAATGGGCTGGGCTGATGGTGAGTATCCAGCCGTACAGAGAACGTTGGAGAATCCACAGAGACAATTAGCTGACAGAACAACAACCAGGTCGAGCAAGTGACGGGCCTCAAACTGGGAAAATATATGGAGAAGAACATGTTTGAACCAGTTGGAGCCAGGGACGTTACCTTTCACCTGGATGAGAGAGAGGATCTCCGCACTCGAAAGGTGAAGCTGTGGGAACGAGATGATCGCCAACTCAGAGAGGTCACTGACTTCTGGATGCCTGACCCTGTCGCAGACGACATTGGAGGTGGTGGAATATACACAACTGTGCCTGATCTTCTCAAGATCTACCTCGGAGTATTGCAGAACAGACTGCTCCGGCCCGAGACTCTGGAGCTGATGTTCAAGCCAAACCTTGAGAGCCGCAAGGGCTTGGATAACCAAGAAGACCATGCTCTGGCAAATCGCAACGCAATTTATAACGCCGTTCCTAGCAATATCCCTGCTGACTACGGGCTTAGCGGCCTGCTCAACACGATCGATGTGCCCGGCGGCCGCAGTCAGTATTCACTGTCTTGGTCCGGACTCCCCAATTGCTACTGGGTAAGCATTGTCATTGTCTTTATGTATCCCATCTATGAACTTGTAGCTGACATCAAGATAGTGGGTCGACATGAAAAAGGGAATTGCTGGTGTGTACTTGTCCCAACTTTTGCCTACCGGTGACCAAAGAGCTGTCGACCTTCTGGCTGAGTTCGAGCGGGCCGTTTATACCGTCAAGGAATGATAATGCCGCATTCTCACCATTCAGGTGCGAGTGCTTGAGTACCATGTAGATTAGAAAGAGAGCTAAGAAGTCTTCGAATACTACAGCATCTGTTGCACCGCATATAACACGCGACAGTAGGTCACCATCCAGGGTGCAAGCTGGCAATATCTAGTAATACTGGTCGCGAAGACACTGTCATACTCATTTCTAATTTCCAATTTGATTTGTTTAACTATATGTACTCTCGAATATTCAAAATGATTGCTCAGTACTGTCCCTCGATCGTCAGGGCTCCAGTCTTGGTCACCAGATACTCGTTGACTGCAACATCCTTGCCACTCCCCTTTCCATATCCAGACTCCTTCATACCTCCAAATGGCGACTCGGCGGCTGATCCATTTCCTGCAAACTTACTAGAACATTGTGTTGCGCACAAATTAGGAATAGAACTTTTGAAAATGTAGCACATGAGCGTTTGAAGAAAGCGCCACGATGCATGCGCCGAAGTCGAGGACCGCCTTCGGTCGGCTCGATGACGAGATCTTCCCAGTGGGTGCAGACGTGAGTTTGAGCTTTCCACAGACACTTCTGTTTCAGGAGAGGGTCGACATCGACTGTGTTATTAACGTGCTTCAAGAGCTCCACTTGGAACGTGCCAGGTTCGAGTGGCAACATATCACAAGGGGCCAGCACAATGCCAGCCAAGAAGCCTGCATCCTCCGAGAAACCCGCCTTTTTCGAACCGATATCAAGTAGCCAACCCATACGGGATGCGAGCTTTTCGCCCCACAAAATATAACCGTGCCGTGACACAGCAATCCAAGGAAGGCCGTGACCCCAAAGGATGACTGGTTTGCCAGAGGGGACGCGCCAAGCGGATATGACTGATCTCGCGTGGATAACATCGTACGGATGTCGTTTAAGACGTTCGGCTCCATTGATCGATTTGGCCGCGAGGTAAACACCGGTATCAGTGAGGCGGGCGCCTTCCGGCAATCTCTATGCGACGATCCGTAACTCATTGGCGGCTTCGGAAGAATTCGGGTTGTCGGTTTTTGCAAAGGGCATCTTTCGATCGGCCTCTTTGCCTTCGCGTGAGCGTCCAGGGTGCGCACTTGAAGGGCTTAGCTGGATAGGCTATGGGATGGTCTCATCTGGTCGGGCCTCGACCTCGGCTGCGTGTTAGACGGCGCATTTTGCTTTCTTCTTAAGCAGGAGCTGGAGAAGAGCTTGTTTCTGTTCGATCGGCCAGACCGTCACTCCCCTCGCACCAGAACAGCCAAGTGAGTTGTTAGTTGAGCTCGCTCCAATGGAGGTTGATGGGAAGAAAACTCACCGGACGTAAGAGAAGCAGAAAGTTGAAAAGTGAAGAAGGGGAGAGTGGAACAAGGCATGTGAAGAGAGGTTGAAGTGGAAGAGATAAAGAGGAGGAAGAAAAGAAGTGAATGGAAGGGGAAATGGTAGTAGCTACCCGATTAGGATGAGGGTAGGCAACAGTCCCGTGATGAACGGGCACTACTCAGTGGACACCCCATTTGGCTATCTGAACACCCTATCCTGTGTATTTAGAAAAGATGTTGCGTGTGAATTACCACGGGGTAGAAGGCCGATCTCGACACTCCCATTCCCGCCGAGTACTGGTCGATTATGGAGAAGCTCCACCCGGTCCCCCAAGCGCGCAGCTGCTAGTGCAGCGGCAGATCCAACGATACCACCCCCAACGACAACTACATCAAAGTACCCAATATTGACTGGGGTTTGCGGTAGTCCACGAAGGACCTGCCTCCACGCCCGTCCAGCCTCGGGTGGGGGAGCCTCAGCTTCCTGACTTAGAAAGATAGCGTCATAGCGTGCGCAAAAGCCTGTTAATGCGTGCAATGTGAGTCTTGTTCTGCCTTCGAGTGGAATCGTACCGCCGTATTCCCATGACCAGTCCTTGTCGTTTGCACCGAACTCAGGTTCATGTGTTTTGCAGTTGATCATCAGAGTAAACCTCCCAGGATGATGACCTGGATCCCAGTCCTTGGCGCGCACCCACACATGATATGAACCAGGTGAAGTATCAACGGAGGTTGTTGCATCTGCGACGGGCAGCCCGTTGCCGTGAGCTAGGAGATAGGGTGAGCCCTTTTCTAGATCGAACTGGAATTCCATCACCCTACCGCCAGAATTTTCGAAACTCTCGGCTTCGACCAAGATGGCCGGTTGATAAGTCATGAATTCCATGATTCCATGTGATTTGTCTCAATGGAAAAGAGTCATAAAGACCAGAAAATTGAAATTTGGGTTGCGTGTTGGTAGATGATGCCCAGCGCTAGGTTACGTTTCCCTCCTTCCATCTCAACCCTTTAAATACAGGTAGCGGGACAGGAATTGCAGAGCCGAGATAAAGATGGTTCAAGCACCGATCGCCCTGGATTCCCGCAAGACCTAGGCTATGCCATAGAATATCACGAAAAGACCGAACCGTTGACCCGCATCGATAGTGAATTTACGAGAGTGGTAACCGAAGGGTTGCAAAGATACGATATTTTGTAACATACTAGTAATGTTACCGTCACGGTCACGGTACGCCTCGGTCCCAAAACGCCGGGCTTCCGCAACTCTACCGAGCTGGCTGCCTCAAAACACAATAGTAAATATGATAAATTAGAACTTCAAAACGCAGTGGCTACTGCTATTTGAGAGCTTACTTGAAGATCTAGTAATCAAAATGGCATTATTAACGAATTTTCACGGTATAAAATTGAAAAACGAATTCTGCAGCAGAGATATAAATACTGATCCCTTGTCCAGAAAAGTATAAGCATGTTTCGTGAACCTTTCAAATAATGATCTAGAACAATTTTCAAAATCGTACATTACTCTCTATATCACCATTAAAGAGGAGACCTACTATATAAGCAGATTGAGACCTTGTAAGTCATGTTCAAGAATAATGTAGGGCGGCCAGCTCGGTAGTGAAACACGTTAATCACGTTGAACAACCTCATACTAGGATGTTATTGAACATGCCGAGGATAATGGCTGACCATTTTACTTTCTTACTATAATGTGGTGCGAGGCTTCCATCAAACTTCGATTGGCCACTTTCCCACCCCCAGTTACTTAAATGAAGCTTTGGAGACTAAGCGCCTAAGCGCATCAATCATGCCGCAACTGAAATGTTGGGAAAGGTGGTAAGAGATTTATGAAGGTCTTGCAAAGTTCCAAGGCACGTCTCCAATCTACTCGCCGTTTTTGACGCCCCTCTCATATCCATTTCGCGGACTCGACCAGACACGTCATCGGCAAAGGCCCTTGCAGAAAGTGTTTGTGCTTGCACAACCATTACCGGGTTCTTGTCAACCATGTCAGCCATTCGAGAAAAGTGAATATATAATTCAAGGGATTCGAACTCACGGGACGTGCTCCAATATCCTGAACATTGAACTTTGCCCCACCATTACCTTGAATCCCAGCGCTCGATACTCTCCCGCATATGGCGGCAAGTGTCGAAATTTGGACTGCACTCATGGATCTTTGGCTTTGAAGACAAGATCGAGTGGAATCAAGAATATCGCAGAGACTAGTCTTCTCTGATGTCAGGGGCCTCCCTGCAAGGTCCTTCTCGAGATTCTGCATAGTTTCGTGGAATAGAAGAACACCTAGATCACCATCGTTCACGCAAAATGCAAATATACGTCGAATTTCGGATGAAGACTGTTGAAGAGATTCGATCGATTTGCCGTCAAATATACCGAAACTTGATCTCCACAGTACCACGAGGTTCATTGTTGCCTCGTAGCGCGATGCGATGATTTTGTAGTCGGCCTTTCCAGTACGAACACTCTTAGCAACCAGCATAAAAGATGCCACGGCCCTCCAGAGTAGAATAAGCAACAGAGCTGAATTTCTCACGGCATCTTTCACTGTATGAAAACTTCTGCTGCTGCATTCGAGGGCCATCAGGGTCTGCCGCTGTGTCATAGCCCGGGAAAAAATTGAATTTTCTATGTCCTGATCTTTTTGTGCATTGACTGAAGTCGCTAGATCCGGCGCTTGAAGAGACCGCATAGTTCTCCGAGTGCCTTTAGGATTGATATCAATAATGGCTTTAATAGGCATTGGGCAAATCGCTCCGTGTGAAGTGGCAATCACCGCATCGTTTGTGAAATTGGCCAGCCATTGAATTGCACCGATTAACTCGACAATCTTTTCTTTCTCATCCGGCGCCAATTTGCAAGACCTTTCTCCCGCTGAATATAGGGAGTTGTCCTCGACATCTTCAAGATGTCTGGTTGCCTCGGCACAGAGCGAGTCAAGGCGACGAATCCCTTCGCATAGTACGTATACAGAATCTCTTTCAGAGAAATAGTCTTCCTCGGGGCTTATTTTCGGCCAGATAATTAGCCCAAACAATGCCATCGACAAGGAGTGTCGGAATGAGTCGGTGGCCGCCATATTTTCAAATATCATCTCTCTGGCTTTGCGCCAAGCAGCGGTGGCAAGGTCACGGCTATAACTTGACGAATGATTTCCTTCGATGGTGAATTGCGATGCAGTGGCAATGGCAACCCATTTGTATGTATCATTGATCGATGCGTCACGCAGTGACGCGACCGCGTGCGGGACTTCATTGTAGATTTTGCAATGGAATATGGCGTCCAATAGAGCGACTGTGCGAAATGCATGGGGTGATGCCCCGCTAGAAGACCAAAGATCTTCGTCAGACACCGTTTCCCAACAACTATTTATCCACTCTTTCGCTATTTTCAAATGAATCGCCAAATTCCGACTTCCACTCAACGGTGCCAAAGCCGCAATACCCATATTGTACTGGGGCGGCATGCTACCCTGCAGGAGACATTCAGAGATGGGCACATCACACACATCGACATAAAGATTGAAATATTGGAGACCTAGCTTGCGTGAATCGAGCTGCCTGGAGAGATTTGTTTCCACTGCTGATATGCCCTCCGGGATAGGAGGCCGCAAGCGATATGCAGGTTGCTCTTCGGCATTTATGTCGCCTGCTTCAGCCACGTTAGAAACCATATTCGCCCGCTTTTTGGCCTCTCTTTTCGACTTCCTGCCTGCCAGCCAAGTCACTGTGCATCTCATTCCACGGTTATCGCATGTTGAACAACTGGTCGAAGGACTCTTATGGCTGATTCGAACCGTCAACGGCAAGTCGCAGGCCTTCTTTGATGACCGGCATTGATCACACGAATGATTTTGTCTCCGCTGTTTTCGAACTTGGGGGCTTTCTGCTGTCGGGCGTTCGTTGCCTGTAATATCCCCCATATCACTGGTCGCAGTGGCAGGGCTGGTTGAATCAAGAGGCCCACCGATGGTGTCTCTAGGTTCGGCGCTTTTGGTTCTGATATTTGGAAATTGGATGACTTCAGATTGCTCGTCGATGCCGGGTATGAGTGAAGCGCAATACTGCTGCTGAGCAGGATCAGTCATCATGCTCCAATTCTGAAGTTCATGGCTTCGCTCATCTTGCAAGCCAGTCTGATTTGATGACAGGAACGCAATGTAGTTCGCGAAAGTGTCTGCCGCCATGGATTCATTTGTGAACATGCCATCGAAGCTCACACTATCGAGCAGCTGCATAGGCGGTTCGGCTGCTGACGTTGATAGGAGGATACTGGACTCGGATACTTGAGCTTCGCCTCGTGGGCTGTTTTTCAAATGTGCTTGCGACATGGCATTTGCACTTATGGACCAATTTTTCACAAGATGGCAATGTGAAAATTAGAAAAAGGGATGCTCAACAGATCCTCTTTAACTGAATGCTGTCATGTGTGTGCGGGGTGTTTAGGGTTTGGGGGGCGAGGAGGGAGTAAGTGGCTCAACCAGAAGACCGAAAGGCGTAAATCTGGAGATCTGGGGTTCATGCGGGGAAGGAGGCAATATGCTTCACTCGAATGGGAGCTGCCGGTAGATCGATACCAGCGGTATGTAATGATACACTGATTACATATCATTATGTTGTAATTCAGTTCATCCTATGTATCTCTCGTGTACGTGCGTCTTCACAGATTTTCACATTCACTAGGAGGGGCACATCATAGACTAGTTAGTTTCTTAACTTCGAGGAATGGCGATCCAATCCGAACTCCACCCCGCTCTTTTACGTTCTTCCAGCCGTGACATTATCGCCAGCAAGTGATCTCGACGCAGCTCGCGCCACAATGCAGGTCAAAGTTTCCGCCCACTTCGGAGCCGCGGAACCGCCGGATCCCGCGGGCTCCGAACGAGTTGGATGCTGCCTGAAGCCAGCTTGAACTTAAAGAAAACCTTGACTTGCAAATAAATTCCCAGTTGATTCCTTATGCTGTATCATATAAATTAAGCCAGTCAGAGATCTGCGGATTTGGTATCTCTTGAAAACCTACTAGTACCACCTATTGGAATTGACAAGGTGGCAGCAGCAAAATAACCTGACAACTAGCCGAGCA
The DNA here is from genome assembly GCF_028828005.1 of Penicillium manginii. Classification (NCBI taxonomy): domain Eukaryota; kingdom Fungi; phylum Ascomycota; class Eurotiomycetes; order Eurotiales; family Aspergillaceae; genus Penicillium; species Penicillium manginii. Next base: position 905,715 of record NW_026643102.1, on the reverse strand, counting down.
TTACTGGGGTAGTTAAAACGCACACTTTGACGGCGCGTAAATTTATACTTCATCAAAACAAGCCAAACCATTGCAACGAATCTATTTTTGCAAATTAGAAGAAAAATCGAATGCCGCATGGAGTTGGAACTTAGTAGACTCGGACTGGGGCACTGGCGGTGAGTTGGTTCGGTCAATTCGGTTGCCTAGGTAGACTATACTACTAGTAGTACTATCCGTGCAATGTGGTGACATCAGGAAGCTTCAAGTTGGAAGTTCAAGTTCAAGTTACTAGTACCTACTAGGAGTAGGCAATGGAGTGCCCGTGTCACGGTGGTAACAACTCGATACTAGTATGTTTTTGAAATTTGGAGGTTCCAAGGTTGTCAATATCGAGGTATCATGGTTGATTTCACGATGTGCTGAAGACGGAGTGGAGCGCCGGGGGTAAATTGATTTTCTAAACGACCTAAAACATTCGGACAAAACACAATTCAAATTCTACTAGTATATCTGATATATGATCTTACGAGACGCCAATTAATACTTACCACTGGCCAACCCAGAGGCAACATCGCGCGCTGCAGCTGCACCGGTCCCCATAGCGCCGTCGATTGAAGTGACCACAGGTAGAGCAATGTCTCCACCGGCAAAGTGAACACGACCATGAGGCTGGCGCATCTGGAGTGCGCCTTGCGTCAAATGTCCAGGCCGGTGCATCATCCAGGCGCCTTTAGAGAACTCGTCGGTGACCCAGTTGTGGCTAGCCGTATCGATCACTTGGATGTCAGGGACAAACTCTCGCAAAGCGGCTTGCACTGCCTCGCGGTCATCGGCACAAATTGTTCTCACATCGGAGCACATGCATAAAATTAGGGTATCTCCATTGTAGCGACTTTCAACTCTGGCTACGTTGATAGGGCTTTTGCTGACTGAGGCGAAGCCAGAAAAGGGCTGAATTTCACCTTTGACCCGCGCCCATATCTTCCCACCCATGACTGGGTTCTTTTGGTCAATCATCTGCCGCACGCGCGGAGGAATATCTGGTGTGATCTTAATGTCTCCAATGGTATTGAGTGCAACGATGACCGAGCGCGAATGAATCTTGTGGCCGGTACGCGTCGTAACAGTGACTTGTGATCCGTTGTCAGTGATAGAGCTGACAGGTGTCGAGATACGCAGCTCAACGGACGACTCCGCCATAATGGCATTGATCAGACGTTTTGTACCGCCATCAATAGCCCAGTAGCTACCTGTTTCGAAGAAGGCTTTGTAGCTACCGAAATTCGCAGCCACTCAGAGGAGGAGTTAGGAGACACCATGCGGGTTGTAAGCGTGAACCATGCCCGACAAAATTCCATCGAGGACTTCGCGCTCGTATGTGGGGATATTGAAAGAGTTGATGCGGTCCTCAAGGGTCTCTTTTTCTATTTCGCTGTTGTCCACCGCACCAGGCTCAAAAGGTGTCGGGAAGCGACGGCAAACGTCGTCAACGAGACGGGTGATGACAGGCTCCACAGCGACGTCGTGGTCACTCTACTTTCCTGAATGCATGGTGCCGTTCGCCAGCCAGTAGACTTTCTCAGAGCCGATGGGAGCCTTCACCGATATTCCATGTCGTTGCATTTCATGCCATACGTTTGTGTGTGACCAATGCACGTATGCCCCTCCGAGCTTCACCTCCCGACCAAAGGCCCTTTTGGTGTAAGTTCGCCCGCCGACTCTGTCTCGAGCCTCAAGAAGGATGACCGAATATCCCTCTTTGCTGAGGTCGCGGGCTGCCATGATTCCGGCCATGCCTGCCCCAACCATTACCACATCGAATGTATCCGTCATGTTTTATCGGTTCTGCTGTATAAAAAGCCCTGTGATATTTTGGAATTTCTCGCTGCGATAAGGACTCATAATATATCGATTTAACGTCGAGCTTAACAACTTGAAACTTTGAACTTCAGCAACCAAGATTTTGATTTCAGGGTTGATCCTCCAATACTACTGCTCATTGAGTATATATAGGTGCTATATATACCCTTGCCCTGGCGCTCGATACTATTTCTGACGTTCTCCATAGCTAGCTATACAAGGCTAATACTAGCACTGATACTAGGTAGCCCTGGAGGTAGTCCAGTTCCGCGGAGCCCGGTCGACAGTGGGTAGTAGTGATCCTACTCGTTGCTAGTTATTAGGCAACAGTCTAACTCCCGAGACAATTGCAGGGTTGGGACCTTCAGGTTGGAAGATCTGGGGGGTTCCGCGACCTCTACGGCTCCGGCGGCTCCGAAGGGCGATCTACAGTTTTGCCGCATAATTGCCTTGCTTGCGAACTTCTGATAGGCTAGATGTAGTGACTTGCCCGTCAATTTGACTCCGCTGTGGAACTCCGCCATGCCCCGAGCTTCGTTATACCGATGTGGGGGCTCACCCCGGGCAAATGGTCGAAGTTTCTCGCGAAGTTCTTTCATACCTTGCCCAGGTGGTAACCTAGGTAGACTCGGAGTTGAACAGCTATTGTTATACAATCCGCACCAACATGGATACAATAGGTTTACAGATAATATCACTGAATGGTTCAAATTTCCTACTATCTCTCCATTCTGGTAATGCAGTCGTGGGGCTGTTATATACCCCTGCGGATGCCCTTGAAGCTCTGATAATTTTCATACAGTCTTTTAGATTCCGAGAATTGTATACAAATCAGAATTAGGGAGCTATCTACCTCAATATCAAGCTCGGGAATAGACTGGTAGGGTTAGTGACTTCCAATCAAATTATGACCATAAACACTATGCATTTCAAGACATCCTCGTATTTTTGATCTTCTTATCGCTCGCATTATTGATTTTCGGACCCGCAAAATCGGCTCTTGTGTGTCGCCTTGTGAAAAGCGGAGCCACCGAACTGAAGCCGCGGCGTCTTGCCTGCCCCAGGAAGCTTCCACATCGCGCCAAGGTTCTATCTAGGATGCGAGTGGGAGGAGCGATCGGCCAACTTAGTTCGTAACGGTGGGGAAAACTTTCTCGTTTACTAACTCATCGAGACCGCGATGGGATATAAAAGCACCAATACAGTTTTCTTGTCTGACGGTCATACCCAAGCACCTCTTCCTTCCCCAAATATCCTAGGTCAAAACCCGATCGTCGGAACTATCATATTTTGCTATGGCTACCCTCTTCTCTAGCCCCAAGAGGGTTGTCTTCATCGGCGCTGCCGGTGCGATGTGTCGCATTGCCATCGAGCGCTTTGCAGCAGCCAAGGATATTTCGCTCGTTCTCACCGACATTAATGTCGGTCCCATTGATGTTCTCGCAGCTCAACTTCCTACTGGACGGGCAACTACCCTGAAGCTGGATCTCTATGATCGTTCCGCCCTGCTTGCCGCCACGAAGGGCGCGTCCCTCGTTGTCCTCGGCGCCGGACCTTATTCTAAGACCAGCGAGCCCGTTATTTCAGCCTGCCTTGAGAATAAGGTTCCCTACCTCGACTTTGACGACGATGTGGAAAGTACTACTGCAGCACTCGCCTTGCACGAGAAGGCAAAGGCTGCCGGTGTGCCGTTCTTCATCGGCTGCGGCGCGTCTCCTGGTGTCACGAATGTCATGGCTATCGATGCTGCCAAAGGAATTGAGAAGGTGGATTCGATCGATGTCTGTTGGCTAGTTGGTGATGAACGACCTGGAATTGGCAAGGCTGTTCTGGAGCACCTGATGCATATCGCCGCCGGTCCCTGTTTGACATGGGCCAATGGAAAGGCCACTGTCAACGAATCGTGGGTTGAAACCGGCTATGCGCCAATGTATGGTGATCACGGAGAGACACTCCTGCACGAAACTGCCCACCCGGAGCCTGTGACGCTCCCACGGCTCTTCCCTAGTGCCACTCGGATCCGCTGCCTTGGTGCACTGCACCCGGCACCATTTAATGGCATTTCCCGTGGACTCGGTAACGCCGTGAGGCGGCAACAGATCAGCGTTGACGAGGCCGTTGAATTTATTCTGAATTTGATCAACAATCCTAATCCGGCTGAAGGATGGCAGGGTGCTCTGGGTGGGGCCAGCGCGTACCTACGTGGCGGCGACGTCACACTCAACGAGCTCTGGCAGATTATTTCCAACGCTGCCGGTGGACCGTGGCGGCACGCTATGTATGGGATGCTTGAACAGATCAAGACTGGTGAATGCACCACTGGAGAAGTGCTCAGCTTCCTCTTCGACTCTGCTCGTGGCAAGATTGGGCCGTACTGCGGTGGCCTGACTGTTCGAGTCACCGGTACTCGCAATGGCATGCCGGTCGTTCAGATGAAACGCACAGGCCTGGCTGGTGAAGGCGCTGTTCTTTTCAAGAATATGGCTGCCATCACCGGAGGTGCTTGTGCCGCCTTCATGGTTCTGGCAATGGAGGACGATTCGAAGCTTGCCGGTGTTTTCGCTCCCGAAGATTGGGTTCAGCCCCAAGCTTTCTATAAGGCTCTCGGCCGTATTGGTGTGCCGTACAGCGAACTCGCTCATCTGCTTGAGGATCCAACGGAGCACAGCTCGCGCCTGTAGTTAGATTGCGATATTCGAAGAAATTACACCTGGGTTCCGCATTTGAATGGAGATAGACGATGCAGTTTGGCGACACAATTATCTACAATCACTATTTCCCGCACAGAGTCTCTTTTGACTGCGAGTAGCCGTGTCTTTAAACAATGACATTCTTTGATTAAGCTCCATAGTACCAATCGCCCTAGAAATTTCAAAACTAGCAAAACCTCTAATAGTGTTGTCGGATTCCCATAGGTAACCCTAGTAAATATACCTTCCGGCTTTGAGTTCTAGATAGTCAACGCCGTGACGAGGTTTTGACATAGGTTGCCCCGGGCTTTAAAATAAGCCATGGAACCCTGATCACGACATATTCATCTACAGTACTATATACAGCTGCTGGAGTCCCAAGCATTTGGTGCTGGATATTACACTAGTACGAGTTGGCGCACATTTTCAAGATAGGAGTGGCATGAATACTATGTAATCTGGAACGCAACTGACACTTCACCTATCTCGTTTCTCTTTCTTTACCTTGACTAGTATTAGCATACACTATGGTGAGACGTGGGAGGTATGAGCCCTAGGGAACGACATGCAAATTTCTCCTGATAGCTAAGGCAGAGCCGTTCTGAACAGGACTCTTTGGCATATCATAGCCTTTGAAATATTTGACGTAGGAGTAGGATTGAACGGGATGTGATCAATTTTCTAACTCAATCAGACAATCGCCTTCCGAGAAACGAGAAGGCGTGAAATGATATATAAAGAACTAGCCGCCATCAAAAGTACCGCCGTAAACAATTGCATGGGGAGATAGTTAGTGCCGCCCGTGTTATCAAGCAACTTTCCGGCAATCGGTCCCATGCCAAGAACAGCAAGCGAAATTACACTTATACAGAGCCCTATTAGCACGAGGTTAGGGTCTAGTTCAACATCTTTACAAACGACAATGAAAGCTTTGTAGATTTACCGTTCCATGTACCGATCAGTTCTGGCTTGGGTGCCAAGTGGGAGATGCACGGCGACACAAGCGCTTGGAGGGCGCCGGAGAGGAACCCGTAAATAATACTCCATACGACAATACCCGCATTGTCCTTAGTTCCAATCCAGCCAAAAGCCGTCACAGCGCAGCCGAAGGCCACCAATGTAAGTGCATTAAATTGGCCAAGACCGTGATCGGATGCCACGCCGAAAATGTAACAACCGAAGAAAGCGCCAGTGTTCAGAATTGACGACATGTAGAACGCCATGTTGAGGGAAGTGCCCCATTGCATGGCGTAGGGGGTGATGTAGAACTTGATGAGAGAAACATGTTAGTACTGCGAAGAATTTGATCGCGGATCCGGGTACAGACATAAGGAATGTAGATCGCAAAGAAAAATAAGAATGAAGATAACGTGAATAAGCAGGTCCGTTTATCGGTCAGGAATTGCTTCACAGGGATCGGCTCCCGAGGAATGTCAGAGAAGCGTGGATGAACCATCAATGTGGCGGCGACCATAAGGAACAACTGCATGAAGCTAATGGTGCGGAGCGTCCACCCGAGTGACAACCCGTAAGTGGTAATGAGGCGATCCACGAGGATTGGCCAGATGACACCTGTCCGAACGGCGGAACAAGTTAGCAGCGGATTCTATTTGGCGACCCCAACATGACCGGGGCCAGGAAATTTCACTTACCGCCGATGTTTTGGCCTGACATAACCAAGCCAACGACGAATCCACGTTTCTTCAAAAACCATTGTGATTGAATGGCAAGGGCTGGGGTGAAAACTAACCCGAATCCGATGCCACTACAAATTCCTTGTGAGAGGACGAACTGGTAGTAGGAAGATGAAATTGATGCCATCATTGTTCCGAAAACCATGAAAAATGTCCCCAGAGCAAAGGGCCATTTGGGCCCTCGTTTGTCGGACAGGATACCGGCCCATATTCCCAGGAAAAAGCAGCCAAAGGCTTGCAGACTTCCGATCCAGGATATATCACTGGCACTCGATTTAGGTAGTGTCACCTCGCTATAGTAGCTTTGGAAGACAGAAAACGCACTCAAAAATCCGATACTTGAGATTTGTGCCAGCAGCCCAGCAGCCACAGTGAGCCAGGCTTGGTAGCTACCATCTGGAAACATGAGCTCCGTGGAGGCGACCTCTGGGGACTGCAATTCTACCTCTGACCGGCCTTCCAGGTCCTGCATCTTTTCATGGTGGTATGACATGGTGCACACGAAAACGTGGTCGATGAGGGTAGAAACGAAGGAAATCGGGATCTCGCTGTTTTAGATCGAGCAGGGCATGTATAGCAGGCAGCTATACGTATCATAATACATCAGACTCCTCTCTGCAGCTAGAGAGTTAAGCTTCGTTCTGAGACGCTTGCGTATTTCGTGTCCCCACTTTCCCCGCACTTTCCCCGCACTCGAGCCAGTCACCCGGGTCCATCCTCCGGAGCCGCGGCGACTCTAACTAGGTTTCCAATAGGCTTCGCCAAGGCCTAGATCACACCAATGCTTAAAAAACATCCATTCATATTCGATTGGGGAGAACAGTGGCCGAAATGTCCGCAGTTACTCACTACGAATCGATTCGTTGCCTGGGAGCCGATATTTGTGATCCTCAAAGGGCTGATACAAAGGAATTAGGCTCCAATCGATGAAAATGGGCTACTAATTCCAGTCCGGGATTGGGAGCGGAACCGCTGGCGGAGCCGTGTTCAGCTTATACAACCGATGTGCTCGGCTTTGGATTCCGCACAAAGGTCCCACGAAATATACCCACGTGTAAATTTGCAACCTTGGAAGTTAATTGCTCATCTTTAAGGGCAGTGTGCAGATGCCAAAAATGGCTTTCCATCACAGAGCTCTGATCAGTCAGCTTACCGTAAACCTGCGCTTGCTTCACTCTTAGGGTGGAAAAGTGATTTTCTTTTTCAGCTCCAAGGGTTACTATTAGGCTGCCATAGTTACAGCTTCTTCCTCGCCTTGCATCATCTCTCCATACACCCTATCGCCATATTCATATGGCTTCATTCCATCACTCTGTACAATTACGTTTGATGAAAGAGCAAAAGACAACGTTGTCCAAGCTAGCAAATACTGCTTCCTCCGTGACAACGCTGTCCTTTCTACAGAGGCTCGATCTGCTCCCAGCGCTAATCTCAATCCTGACCGTGGGCTTTCTCTCCCTTTTTACGGGTATCTTCCGAGGCAAGAAAGGGGCACCGAGCCTCCACCTCCACATCGCCTATGCCGTCTTGCGGAGGGCGACAACGCGCCTGTCCCCACTTCAGCTACAGCAAGTGCCCTCCTACCCGAATCGTTTCACTCGGTGCTAAAATGAGACAGATTAGTCTCGCCGTCGACGGAGGCCACGTACTTACAATATGTTCGGTCTGCACGGCTTCCTCCCCAGACAGTGGATTTAGGTGGCGGTGCCAAGGGTCACTGGCTCGGAGATCGGAACGCGAAGAAGGTGTTGATTTGGTATCACGGTATCTATCGAGCCTTTTGAATCTAGCTCACCCTTTCCTAACACTGACAAGTCCATGAATCCAGGAGGAGGCTTCTGCCTACCGGCTAGCATGGCCTATTTCAACTTCTTCGAACAGCTAATCGTGTCCACTCGCACCGCTGGTCATGATCTCGCGGTTTTCGTCCTCTCCTACACCCTGGTCCCCCACGCACAATACCCACGACAACTGGTTCAAGCGATCGAGGCGCTGCAGTATATAGTGACGGAAACACACCGCGGTCCAGGGGACGTGCTGGTTGGCGGAGATTCAGCTGGAGGAAATTTGGCAGTCGGCGTGTTGTCGCACCTGTCTCATTGCCATCCTGCAATCCCTAATCTGAAATTGGATCAGCCACTCGCGGGAGTAGTACTGCTTTCCCCCTGGACATCTCTGGAGCTAATTCCTACCGGGTCGTCCAACAACATCGGGGATTTGATCACGACGCAAGTTGCTGGTCCGTGGTCAAGTGGATATCTCGGCGACAACGACAGAGACTACTACACTGATGCCTCCACAGCCCCGTCGACTTGGTTTGAAAATGCCCTGACAACGAATATACTTGTGCTAGGAGGAGGTAATGAGATTATGAGGCCTATGATTGAGCATTTCGTGCAAAAAGTCAAGGTAACGCACCTGTCTCATCTCCTATCATATCAATAACCTAACGGAACTGACTGCGAAAATTCAAGCTCGGATTCCCATCAGTGGAGTTATTCTTTGGGGAGCGAGAGGCCCATGTTGCTCCCGTGTTCAATCTATATGTCGGGTCTAAGACGGAGACAGAACAAGGGATGAAACTGAAGGAGTGGCTCAAGAAGCTCCTCTAGAGAAGCTCCAACCCCTTGCGGGTTTGTATCAACAGCTGCGTCATGACCAGGTATTTTAGATGAATTGAAAATGCGAAGGATCTCCTGCTGTTTGTCATAAAACACGGCTGTTGCTCATGCTTCATACCTTGTGCATATATGATCCTTCATATTCCTTATTCCTCGCACCTTAGGTCCGAGTCCTCATGGGAACCAAGTTCAATTGAAAAAATGTATCCTGTGAAGTGAAGGTGACACTCCTGCGCAAAAGAGAACCTCAAGGAAACTTGCTGGCCATAGGAAAAGTGTATTTCCGCTAGACGGTCGTGCGTAACCCTGTCTGTAGGGCACCCCCTGGTGGGTTGCATGACCTTTTTCCAACTCCTGGTCCTCTATTATGTTCATCAGCAGCAAGCCTCTGACAATCTTATTCAACCCACTAAAAGAATCTAAACTTAAAATGGCGTGGATGATTCAAGTTCCGTCAACGATGTTTCCATCTTTAAAATTCAAAGCATAATTGTAAAAGAAAGGTCATGCAGACCCGAGGAACGAAAGCTCGAAGATATTGGAAACTTGAACTCAATAAAAGGACGACGGCATATCTGAAGGCCAAAGGAAAATTTATATCTCGATGTACAATGATTCAGCATAAATCGATTATACTCTCAATACAGTAGCTAGTCAGAGCGAGTCTCCAGAATGGAGCTGTGCTTAGCTGAGAGGGCTATCGTCTCTTCAGAAACAGGAGGCGACTTTAACATAAATTGTAAGAATTCATGCTCATCGGGTGTGGTCCGAACACCATTCAGGAACTCCATACAATCAGTTCCGATAGTTACTTTTGATTCATCGGCATATGGTGCTGCTTCTCTGTTTGGAATATTCTTTTTTTCGAGCTCCTTTTCCAGATCGGAGGCCTCCAAGGACTTCGAGATATCGTATCGCTCATAGTAGTTGGAGGAAAGCAGGGGATGATGGAAGTTGATTTTTATCAACTCTTCTGGGTTGGCAAGATGTCTCTTCCCCGGTAGCTTAATGCGAATGTCTGCCCCGCTGAGTAGGATCGACAGCTCCTGCGGGAATCTCGATATGCTCATTTTGTCGGCCGAGGACCCAGATTCGATGTAGGGATTCGAGACAACGATCATATTGGAACAAGATTCAAGACAAGGCTCATCGTTTTTTTGGTTCGTTTTTTCGCCCTTGAATCCATTCTTTCCATAGTTCGATCAGGCATGATGGTCGACCTCAGTTGGTGATATTGGTACCTAGGTAAAATCACAGTCCAGATTGTTCAAATGGCGCAAACCGGACTCGAAGATAACGCAACTAGGTGGGAGCTAATTTTGAGGGTAATAAATTGGTCCACTAACTCCAGCCAGGCGACAGTATAATCAAGTAGACCTTTGAAAGCCGCGTGGATGATGTTATTTGTCAAGCGGAGCCGCGCGTGGAACCGCTGCGTTAGGAACGTTCATCTCGCCGCTTTGCCTATCTCAACTAGTAACTGCCAAATATAGTCATGCCATTACCACCGGTATTTTATCGCAATTTAGTTCGCACCACGCTAGAATATAGCATTTCTCCCGATGTCGCAGTCGCGGAACCGCGGGGGTCCACGGGCTCCGATCAGGTTGTATAGCTAAAATTGTGTAGAACATTGTGACCAAAAAGTAACTTCCAAATATTGCTCCTTTTTCTAAAACCATTAAAAGAGAGAAGATATGAGGTGAGTCGAACGTGACTGCCTGTGTAGGACCACAAAACTCTGGAAACTTGAGCCCACCACGCTGCACCCGTTAGAATTGCAGCCTGCATGAGTGTAGTGCTAGTAGGCAGATCTCAGCCGAGTGATTGCAAACCTGATTTACACTAGTTAGCTACGAGGAGGGATAACAGTCGACTACTTCTAAGGAGGGTCGTACTGACTGGAACCTTATGTATGAGCAAGCTTAGTGGATAAAAATGAGAACTCCAATTTTCCACCTAGGTAGGTCAAGCGGAAAGCAACGAGAGAAGGGCAATCATTAGAATCATCGTATATTTAGAAAGAGTAAAAGAGCTGTTTTTCGAAGCAGCAGCTATTCCACAAACATTCACGATATGAATTCCCATCGATCAGTTGATTTCACAGCTTCAATCCAGGCTCAACTGCTGTACAAGAGAGCCATGTTCTTCAACTGGCAATACCATATGGTCAGGAATAACGGCTCAATTGTCGTGGGGCTGTGAAACAAGTGGTCAATTGTCAGTCAATGGAGAAATTGAGATGCAAAAACTAACCCGATATAGCAGAACTGACGATGAAGTGAACCGATGATTGCACGCGTTGAATATGGAGCAACTCGAGTGGAGAGTAGAAGAAGAGAACAAGCGAAGGTTTGTGTGATGAAAAGGCGAAGGTGAGCAGCTGCCTGATTCGGGGGAAGCAGTCGTGCCTTCCACGTTGGGGCTGCCTGCACTACCAGTGCCAAGACTTTGTATAAATTGTCAACAACAAAAATCAAATTGCGCGTTTCTCACGTGAATTTCGGAAAAGACAGCTTGCTTAGATTTGTGACATTATTTATTTCGCGATACTTGCTGCACCAAGTAGGATGGCCCTCGATCATAACTAATTGTATTCCAAATAGTGTTGCCAATGACGCAAGCCAGAGATCCAGCAGATAGCTCCATTTCTCTCAGCGCATTCATCAAGTGCATCAAGATGACTTCGGGTTCGGTTTTCAACCTCAAACAGTCCTTGGTGATGTAGAACATGACATTGCGAGAGAAGAATTATGCGTGTTGTACGACCGCTGGATACGTATAAGCGCCGCAAGATACCCAAGGCTTGTGTCCAATACCTGAAAGCCTCTGGAAATTGAGATTGAACGTGCGAAAGCTTAGCCTGGAGGATAGTGAGACGTAACTCGTCCACTTTCGTAAGCTTGATATCGGATTCGAACACGGGTTGGAGCGTGTTGTCTACCTCCACAAACCTTCTCTGCGCGAAAATACATTCGGCCAGAGCAATTATTAGCGCGCCTTGACTAGGCAGTCGACGTTCGATCGCATCTCGAAGACGACTCTCAGCTTCAGGAGGGTCATCCAACTCGAGGAATGTATCAGCTAAGTTACATACCAAATCACTTGCATCTTCGCGGAAAATAGTATCTTGACTTGTTTTAGCAATTCCCTGGGAGATTTGTAGAGATTGCAATGACGCGGTGAAGTGACCTTGATAACGTAGAATTTTTCCCATAATTAGTTGTTGTCGAAAGAGAACAACTTGCTCCATTGCCGACAATGGCGTAGAACCTGGACGCCATGTTGCTAGTGTGGCGATTGCTTTGTCTAATTGATCAAGCTGGATGTGATTTAAAGCGCGTTGAATGATGGTGTGGCCATATGAAGCGTGTAACCTTCGGTTGGATTGATGAGGGAAGCTATTCATTAGAGCACTAAAAGCAAGATCTGTCTTACCGGAGAGCCGGTGGAGAAGACATTGCCTCTGCGCAAGGTAGGAGCTTGTATAGCTATTGTCGAGACCATTCGTGAGTTGTTTTGCCTGGTCGACCGCGAACTGCTTCCACTCGATGAGAGAAAAGCGAGATGATTCCAAAAGATTGAGAGCGATCTCAACCCTGACCACAGGTGCCATGTCCTCAAATTCAAAATAACGTCGAGCTTCTTCCAGGGTATATCGAATGTGCGTTAAAAAGAGACTTGCGTCACAGAACCTGTACGCATTTCAGTGACCAGCGGCAAAACAGGCATCGAAGTGTTGATTGTACTCCAGATATTTCCAAGGCACTGAACGACAGGCCAGGATAAGAGCCTGGAGACTCCAGAAAGGATAGAGGCTAGAAGGAACCAGCTTGAGCGTCCTATCTCTTTGTTCTTTGGTCAGGCTGAAAGTGGTAGCCGATTTCCAGGTGATAGCAGAGTCGATTTTGAATAAAGTTTTAGTCAAGATCTCGGCGGAGCATGTCTGAATCAGAACATCCGAAAGGCCTAGAGTGGCCGGGTCTACATAGCTGATTTCCCCATCATCAGTCCATCGTTTTCGAGGGGAAGTTCCACGGCATAGAAGATCGACCGAAACCTCCTGGTTGGCAAAAAAAGATAGAAGTATGATAAGAGGCTCGGCATCAACAGAGTCAGTGGCCATCAAATCTGGGCTCACTGCAATGGTAACAGCTCCAGATGTGTTACCTTGACTTGGAACTACCTCATTTACTTCAGTATGAGATGGGTGGTTGACGAAAGTAAATAAGTCTGTGAAACCGTAAGCAAAGCTTAGCGCTTCAAGGTATTGGTATAAATTTCACTTTTCAGCTTCTTGATTGTATGATCAATTTCTCTGTTCTTACTTTGCGCCCTGCGCACTATTTCCAACTTATTAGGAAGTGCATCAAAGGCAGCTTGCCATATACTATCGGTAGGACGTTCCCAGCTGGAAATTAGATTAGCAGAAGGCCGTGAAAGGCGAGTTCGACCCTTACCGGGATGAGCCGTCTAGAACAACAAGGATCCCTGTAAGGGGCTGGTCGCAGTCACGTGAAGCCCAGGACACAATGGCCTGCCATCGATGCCCGATTCTGCGGACAGAGTAAAGTTGATCCGGTAGAATATCGATGGCTCCTAGCTGAGCTTTCAATTGAGCTATGAAAGGCAAAATAGGTGTATTCCGTGGATACAGTTGAACCAAAGAGTAGGCGACAATCCGCTTCCACTGTCTCGTAGAGATAGAAGTAGAGTTCAACTTCAGTAAGTCAAATACGCTCTCCGCGCTGACTGAAGTACCCAGCACAGTGTCGGCGTGGGAGTGTACACCCTCGCCATTTTTTTCCTTGGACGACATTGGGTCGAGGCTCTAGAACCAGTCCCAGGTTTAGATAATGTATGAAGCAGACAACTTAAGTCGGTGTAAACAGACGCGATGTCACGGGACTTGATTTTAATTTAGGTTCACACTAGTCCCTAAAAAGGCCTGTTTGGTGCAATGTATCAATGCTGGCCAGATTCAACCTAGCTTATCTGTACGTTGCAGCGGCCCCATTCCCAGCATCTAAACATTTGGCAGTTGTACTTAATTGCGAAATTATTGGTATAATAAGCACACAGACTCCTCCTTTTTCTGTCGAGACGAAATAAAATATTCTCTCCACTACATAAATTACCAGCATCCAGTCTATCATGACAATCACCTACCTGGCCCTGAACAAACAAGAGAGTCTCTCGCATGCCGATATCAGTAGGAATTTCCTGATTGATTTCGTGCAAGTTGCAGATTCCTGGGAGCTAAATGTTCCTACGGCTCAGGGCTTTGTCCCCTTTAGCTTCGTGGGAGAAGGGAAGAGGATCAGGATGTCTCTCCAAGAGAACAAGCTGAGACGCGCAGGCGAAGAAGAAATGGATCCAACATTGCGATCAACTATCTTGCAGGCGGTCTGTGAGGACCCTCGGATTGGTCTTATATGGGTTGCTCGGTAAGCTTCAATATACATTCGAGTAGGATACCACCTAGGCGTGAACCTAAAATGACATGACTTCAGTTGTGACGGGGTACCGAGATATATGCTAGTATTTCCCCCGGAATTACTTGCAATATGGAACTGCTAACATTTCAGAAGGTTCTCCCTGCTTGCTGCTCTGGTCGCCGAGACTCAGGAATTCCAAACTACATCTTGTCACTGGGATTATATTTTATCCACTGCCCAACAGCAGCTGGGGCCGGGCCAGGAAGAGCCTAAGATCACCCACAAACACGATGAAATATCCATCTTGAAGGAACGCGAAATGGCAGCGGTTTCTGCAGAAGGCAATGGTAGCGATATCCTTCAAAATTATCAGGAAACCCTCAAAAACTTGGAAACAAATGGTAATAGGAGATTGGCCTCAGCATATAACGTGTAGGGGAGTGGCCGAAAGTCGGACACAGCAAAACTTATTCTGGTGCATCGTGTGTACTAGTTGAAATATTGTGTCGATGACGACATGTACTTTATTTGCCGAAAATGTGAAAATGACAGTTTTGAGCCCAGAGTGAAGAAATGTCAGTACTCAAAACAGGGGTATCGTGTGTGGTACAAGGAGAAATGTAAACTAGTAATATCTATAGAGACAAATGTGACGACAGATAGACAGTCCAGGTTTACACTCCCCCATCATTCGGAGCTTCGGGGAGCCGGAGCACAAAACATTGCCATACTGATGCGCTGTACCCCAGGGCGTCTACAGCACACTAGACCTGGACCACGCACTCTGTGGACGCAAGCCCGAACTTGGTCCCGCCCAAGTATACGCTGGAGCCTAGTGCCTGCGAAGACGACCACTTCGGGTATTCCGTCACCTGCAGTAGGAACAGGTATAAAGGATGCCTCTGCCCCCACCCCCTCGCTGTCTTTCCTTTTTGTCGTTTCGAGATCAGCGATTTCCAGGCCGTCGTTCTCATGATGAGAACGGAATAAAATTGTGAATGTTCCGCTATCCATATGGGGAGGATTGAAATGAGCGCTGTGGTCAGAAAGGTTGCGAGAATCATAATGGTGAATTCCGACCGTGACAGAGTCAAGGAGCGTAGTGCCCCTTAGAGGGATGTTCGCATTCAGTACTTGTGACACCGTCTCCAGCAGATGCAGCCTTACAGGGGTCCATTCCTTCGAAGTAAGGGTTAGTACAGATTCAATATTGGAGAGGGGGAACTGGAGATACCCCATTGAATAATTTGACTGAGGAATATAAGGTGGAACAGGGTCCATTGGGGTACTTCAATTCGGCGCTATGGTGAAAAAAATAGATACTTTCTTTGGGTATCTCAGTCCGGCCGCGAACACGCTCCGATCGAAGGGGAGAGTAGTCTGTGATGTTTGCTTTACCTGCCATGGGCTGTTTGAAAAATTCCCGAGCCTTGAATATTCAGTTAGTCACGAACACTATTACTGGCAAGTGAACTAAGCTTGCATTTTCGATGATAGCGTCGTGACGGTGACGTGTTGTTTCAGGGACTACCAGGCGGAAAGCTCCAAATTGATAAAGGGCTGCTTTGAGGTCAGAGACTATTGCTTTCGATAATGGGTTGTATAGGTCGAACAAGGGTAGCTTCACAGACATCCTGGACTTGCAGTAATAGATGTAGATTGGACTTAGAGGACAAGGCAAACAAGTATCCCCGATGCCGGAGGATCCATAACTTCTTCCCCCACTCCATCAAGTCATATGACTTTGGCGGGGCCCCACATCCCCCAAGCACTCTCCATTCCATTTATTTTCATCATTGATCATTCATAATGAGAGGTCAGATTTATCCAAGAAATTTGCCAGTTATTGATTAATATTCTTCTCGTGGATCATTCTTATCTTGGGTTATTTGATGTAGTAGAAGCCTGATCTTGGCTTGGTCATAAATCACCAACTTTCGAGACAGTTAGGGTAGCTGGGGCTTCGTACCCGCACATCCCACGCGGGGTATGGGGGTACCAGGGGTAAACCATTTCCCGTGTGTCATTATATGCAGGGACTACTTCAACTTCCTACCGTTTCCCACTATTTTCACATTCATCGCTTACATCCAATTCACTCCTACAACAGGTACAAGATGACCGTGCAAAATCCATCGTATGCCCCCTGACCCCCGTCCAATCACCCCTTGTCTCGCGTTAACATATATCCACTTGGACACAGCTACGTCCTTGTGACAGGAGCAACTGGCTTCATTGGCGCCCATGTCGTCGACAATCTGCTAGCCAAGGGCTTGAAAGTTCGAGGCTCAACGCGGTCAATTAATAAAGGCGAAGAAATGAAGGCCGCACGGCCCCAATACGCCGACAAGCTCGACTTCGTCGTCGTGGAAGACTTCACCAAGATTGGCGTTTTCGACTCCGCAATGGAGGGCATTGATGCCGTGATCCACGTCGCCAGCGTGGGTCTACCCTCCCTCTACACCCTCTAGCCCATAAAATACCATACTGACCAACTAATCCATACAGCCCTTCTTCTACAACACAACAAACAACGAAGAAGAACTAATCCTCCCCGCCATCAACGGCGTGAAATCCATCCTCACAGCCTCAGCCAAGCCCGGCACAAATGTCAAGCGCATAGTCCTAACATCATCCTTCGCCTCAATCCTCGATGTCAACAGTAACCCAACTCCCGACTTTACCTACACTGCCCAGCACTGGAACCCACTCACCTATGAAGAAGCCGCAGCCCCAACCGCCACATCGGTCATAGCCTACCGCGCGTCCAAGAAATATGCTGAACTAGCAGCGTGGGACTTCATCAAGACCGAAAAGCCACTCTTCGACCTGGTCACCCTCTGCCCGCCCATGGTCTTTGGACCCGTCGTCCACCCTGTGGCTAATATCGCTTCACTCAATGAGTCAAATGCTGGTCTTTGGAGCGTGGCAGCTGGCGCGGACCCGCTACCCGGCGCTCGTGTCCCTGCGTGGATCGATGCGCGCGATCTTGCTGAAGCGCACGTACAAGCCCTGCTGAGACCCGAGGCGGGCGGCAAGCGATTCTTGCCTGCTGCTTTCGACCCGTTTTCCTATGAGTATGCGGCAGATATCATTAAGGGCGAGTTCGAGTGGGCGAGGGGTGTTGTTACGGAGAATTATGTTTCGGGTACGAAGCCAAGTTTCCCGTATGGTGTTGATGGGCAGACGGTGGCGGATGAGTTGGGGGTGAACTATCGCAGCTTTAAGGAGACTGTTGTTGATTTTGTTGGGCAGATTAAGGATACGTTGGCATGATTTTTGGGGATGGAGCTTCAAGTAACGATTTTTTTTCACGTCAGCAACCGCTTTCCGCCTAATTGAATGGAAACCGTACATCTTCTCAAATCAAGTAATTCGCCAATGATTCGGTTCCTAATAGCAGGGCCAAAGATCCTAGAATCCAACTCAAGGAATTCAAGCCTGGCGAATGTCGCAACGTGTTCCTCTAGCCTGTCTTCAAGATTCAACGCCGAGTGTCCTCCAAGTCTTGCTTTGATATCCGTTTCCGGTCGGCTTGTCACCAGGATATGAGTTTTGCTCCCGTGTCTCCTGTTGACTCCTTCAAGAAGAGACAGTGACTGGGATCTTTCTCGACTCCCAGCCGACTCGGAACATTCATCCAATGGAAAATGCTGCCTTGAAAGGCATCAATAACACGGTGAAGTACCTCTTTGAGAACCTTAAGGCTCGGCTGACTTCCCTTGGTACCATGATGCGACCAAAGTTCTTTGATCTGGTCTGAAAGGGGAGTTGGATGGAGTTGGCGGATTATACATCTGACCATGATATCAACCCGTTGTGATTCGACAGTACTGAATCGGAAGTATCAGTAAGCAAATCGCTTATCTGGGTCTCCTTGACAAAGCTCGCTGATATCTTCACTGATAGTTGAACTGAACCTTGTTAGCGATCGGTATCGTCCGTTTTTGTCTTTGTGCTTTCTTACCACATGACCGATTTTCCGCAACCCGCTTGACGAGGCATTAGCATGGCTTTATGTTCAAGCCAGATATTATATACTCACCAATGCCGTACAGCCAGTATATACCGCCGGGAGAAACCTTCCACTCCTTATATTCCTGTAGATCTATGATCTTATCACCTGTACCTTGACCCCGGTGATCCTGAGCGCTGTTTTGGGCGGTTGAATAAGGGGACTGATACAGCCATTCAAGAATCCGATACTCATCAGCACCTATATCGGTCCGATGGTTAGATATTACAGCTGAATCATTACATTCACCAATTAATCAAACAAAACTTACTCAGAATCCTTGAATGAATTTCCTGAATTTTCTCTGTTTGTTGATCAATGTTGGAAATAATCTCGGCGGCTTGATTCTACGTATCTGCTATACGTTAGTGACGGCAACACAACCGCCACCACCATTGGATGTAGTTACGGAGTCGATGAATGATATCGGCAAGTGTATCAACAGTGACTCTTTTTCAATCCACCGCAGCTTTGAGCCGTTGAAATGACTGCTGGGTAAGTGGAATGAGTGTGTGTCCGATCCGAGCTGGAACAAAGTTAGTCAATTCGTTCTGTCCACTTTTATTTTCACGAGCATTCAATCCTTACCTGCCTTACTCTCACTGTTTCTCTTTCTAACCTCAGCGGAGTACTCAAGTATAGCTTTGTAGGCAGCCACCAAAGCATTTTCCAAGTGTGGACTGTTTTGATTCCCTTGATATCGACAATCTTTCTCGATAATAGAGAAATAGGCAAGATTTTCAGCCAAATACTCGGCAGACGTGGAGATTGCATCTCGGACCTGTATGTCATTTTGGGTCATCTAATTTAACAATTCCGATCGGCTTGAAGGGGTCTCGATCTCTGGAAGGAGAAGCATAAATGTATTGTCAACCCCAACGAGACTACCGCCTAGGCACACGACGCTTTATATTCTCATTCCATGAGTTTCCATGAACCACGAAGTCAGAGATAAATTTAGTCAATAAAACTTACCATGACCAGTTGGATCGAAAGAAACAATTGTCGTGATGACTTCCTTCACATTCAACGCCGCAGTGAGGATGTTTTGCGCCATGTCACAGACTTTGACCTCGTTTCCATCTTGCTTTCGAATGGAGAGTCCTTTCTTGCGATTCTCGGTATATTTTCCTTCCTTCTCTGTGATGACTTCCTTAGTGACCTCGAGAGACGAGCGACTTTTCTCCGTCGGTAACCATCGCTTGCGGTCTGAGACTGTCAAACGCCACTTTTCATAGATCTTCCGGGGCACTGGCAGATAGCGCGGAACTGGGGAAAGCAACCTGATCATCTTTCGCAGTTTCCTGCCCAGCCGGCTCAATTTTCTGGGTTGAATGGTCTTCAGGGCGCTCAGTGGGGGCCTTCTCCTCGCTATGGTCTCCTCGACCACGACGGAGCTTTGCCCGCAGCTTGTGCAGCATGTTTGATGGCGGGGGTGCTTCGCAGGAGCTTTGCAAAATTTTAGGCGCAGAATGCAAAGGTCTCGGGTTTACTCCGTATTGATCATTGAGGATATTTGAACACTTTGCAGTGTGTTCAGCGGCTCGGGTTGGGTTGATGAGACCCCGCGGGCTGAACATCTCATCATGCATGAGACCATGTCCCGATTGGGTGTGGTGCCTTCAATTCCAGGCAAAACGGATTTTTTCGTCGGTGCAGGACGGCAAGCCTAAGAAGTGATCTCAAGCTCTCGCCGATACGACGTATGCATGCCGGATTCAGCACAGAAATAGAGCCATATACTTGTATCCATGGGTATTCAATAGTTATGCCTGCATATCTACCGGATAATGTCTGGCAATTCTTGGCTTCCCCTTTCCGTTCTAGTGCTCACCCCCTCGCCGCTTTTACTCTCTGATTAGAATTAAGCACGTCCTGACCTGAGGTATATGGCATACCGACTTTTACCCTGTAGCAAAGGCCCCAGTCCAAGAAAAGATCGGCCAGGCATCTCCAGCCACCATTATGCCTTTTCCGTGTCCCCGAGATCCCTATAGGCTCCTATTTCCATTCCCCACTTGTGAACACGCACTGGCAGCACTATCCCACCCGATATTCTGGGACGATGGGTCAACTTGTGGGTTTCGCATGTTCGTGCGAACATGAGGAGGGTTGACTGATACATTCTCGTCCCGCTAGGAATCGGTCAAAGAGAAACAATACTATTGACTTGAGGACTGGAAAACTAGAGAACGCCATTGTTCGCGCGTAGTGCTCCGTGAAATCTTTTTCGTTTCGGGATTTTGACTGCGGAATTTCCTCTCTCCATTCACGCACAGGCCAACATCGAGATCGTAATTCTGCATTCTTGAACTAGTTTCCTGCATCGACGGAGTACAGATCTGACTATGTAGCTACAAGATCTACTCGACCCTCTGCAAATCTTGAACATTTGTTGTCATCGGGCATATTATTGTCTTGGAAACTGAAAAGTCGCCCCACAGTTCAGCCAGCCACACCCTTTAGGTTTTCACTACGACTTAAGACATCCTTGCGTTGCCACCCACTCGCTTTTGCCCCTCCTTGTATATAATATGACTGGAGATAGAAGATAGTGACATATTTGACTTCCTTGAGCTAGAATATAAGCTTTCATGGGTTCAGCATCTTTCAAAAGCGCCGTCATGTTACATGTTTTTGCTGAATTGATAGGCACCGCCCCGCAGATCCACATCTGATCTACAAAACTATCTGTTCTCAGCTCTACTTCTGGTGGGTTAACCTGCGATCCTGAACTTGCCGACTAGGTATAAATATTTCGTGAAAATCCTGTGTCTACATATTCCTCCCCATTACACTAAGACCTTTTCCATCCTATCCAAATCCTTCATACAATATCTACACGTATCCCTATCATGTCGTCAATTCGTAAAGCTACAGCCCCCTTTCGGCCCACTTGGAAGTCTCTGCCCGACAGCTGCGCAAACTATCGCTGCGTCACTGAATATTGGAACGACTTGTCAAAGCGCAAAACATACCTTGAATGTGATGCTCGAAATTTGAAGGGCAATTGGAATAAAAGCAGGTTTTATCTCGATGAAAATATCAAGGCCGCCAAAGGTAAGCATCCACTATCATTTCTTGAAAAGAATTTAACGCTGATTTTGACCAGGTGGCATGGACTATCTTGTTATTCCTAGCTACCGAGATGATACCTTGTCTTCTAATCTCGTATCCCCTCATCCCAAGGTTGTCATGAAGAATGGAAAGTTGGACCTGACCGCGCACGGCCAGGGCCCTAACGGCCCAGTCTGGCGAACCGTAACGCTACATGACCTCATGAATGAGGATGGCGTGGTTTTCTCATCTGGTAAGGATTATTCGATCTTGACCTGAATTCCTTAGTCTAATATAAATGCAGGCGGGGGGTTGAGCCCGAAGGGACTTGCTGTTCGACTTGCCTGGATAGAAGCAGACGAGGCGAAGAAAGCAGCTGAAAAAATAAAGCGCGACGCAGCAAGAAAAGCGTTAGAGCCTCAATTCAAGAAAGAGTGGCTGGTAAGTTTACGCAATTGAGTGATAATCAGACAGAGGCCTTACTTTCTGGTAGGAACTTCTTCGCAAGCAAATCGAAGCATTGGAGGAAATGCGTGGTCATCTACCTCCTGGCAAAGAGGATCCCTGGGTAGAGACCAGAATCAAGGAGATACAAACTGACATGGCAACAATGGTCCCTTCAATGCCGGACAGCTGGGTTTCGGAGAAACTTAAACAACTCTCAGAGCAAGATGAAAAAGCGAAGTAGGAAGCAGATAGGAATGAGATGGAGGTTACTCGGAAGAAATGGATAAAAAGTAAGTCTCTGCCTGTACAGAATTAGTATCAGTCAGGAGTCTTACTTTACTTCAGTATATTCTGACCCGCGACATCGAGCGACCAGACAAGTGTGAAGATTTTTGAAGATGATCCACGCAACCTGCCTATTTTGGAAAGAAACCTGAGGGCCGAAGGAGCAAACTTAGCCAAGTTCCCTAGGATGAGCATGGCTGAGAGTTCGAGGCCAGATGAAGAGGCGAGAATTGATATAGAAAGGATGGAGTTGGAGCCTATTTGGAAGAAACAGATGGAGGCTAGCCTCCGCAGTTGGATAATTATAAAAACTTGAAGATCGTACTCTATCTGAAGATATTTTGACCTTCAATATCGGGCAGTACAAAGGATGCCTGACGGTTGGAAGCCAGTCGGAACGTGGAAGCTTTATTTTCAGATAGCTATAGATGGTAGCCTCTTCATTACATTACAGTATAGATAGATGGATTCCATTCATCCTGTTACCTTGTCGACCAACAGTAGAGGCGACATACCAGCAGATAAACCTCTTCACCATTACATTGCGTGGAGACGAACAACCTTCAACCGTTTCGTAATCTTGAATACCATTTTCCGGGTCTGCCGTAAAGCTAAGCAGAAGTCAGCATTTCTTCGTCTATAATTTTCTGTAAAGATCAAGAGCTTCTTTGTGTTTTTCTTTGGTCTCCGAAAGTTTCTTATCTTTGTTTAGAACTTCGTCTTCTTCGTGCGGACCGGTAAGATAGCCATTCTTCTGCAGTTGGAGACGGCGCTTTTCTTTGGCTTCATGCTCCATCACCACGCCTGGGAAGGGTCTTTCGGCTCATATTCTCTGATTCGGGCTCTAGGAGTCATACCTTTTGATGGGAATTAGATTTTGGCAGAGACAAGTTGAGGCGGAATGTGCATTTGATGGAATGTGCAAAAGGACTCTGGGCCGCTTTTTATACTTAAGAAATTACAACCTTACGCTAGACACGAGAGAGATCGCCACTATTAATGAACAAGAAGGGTACTTTCATTTCCATTTTTGATGCGGTGGGTAGAAATAGCGCAGGCCTCTTTTTCTTAAACGGATACATTCAGCTTACAAGCATGAGCGCGCCAGTTGTGCCTGTTAGGCCATACCAATTTGGGAATATCCTAGAAAACAAACGTTGATTGGACATGGCTCACAATCGGCTAACTAAGCTTCGCATGATGACTGCGCAGCCTTGAATTACCACTGAGCAGTCCTGATTGGTCACAGAGCGATCACAACTTGATCACTGGGCCTGAGTCTGAGCGCCTTCATAGAAACGGCGGCAGCTGAGAAAGGAAAGCCAAGCCCCAGACATTATCTGATCTGTATAGCCGCATATGTATGTTTACAAGAAAGCGGCAGGAATCTACAAAATGCCGAGCCAATCAAACAAGTCAGCTTGTGCTTGGCGCTTAGTCACCTGAGCATAATCCACCAGCCTCCTTGTAAGGTATTTGCCAGTGAATAATTTGGATTATTTTTGTCATCAGAGGCGGCGAATGATCATCCCGATAGCCATAGAACACATTTAAGCACTCCGGGGAGATCATTTGATGCAGTTTCCGCCGCGGGCCGTGTGAAACGTGAAGCCTAGTAGTAGTAAATTGGACGGACATATCGCAGCTCGGCAGCTATATATGTCATGGTTGTGTGACATTATATTTCAACTTAATACCACCACTAGCAGTAACTAGTTACTAGTAGGACTTGTAGTACTAGTACTGCTCAAGTTCTTTCGAAACGCCGACGGCGACTTCGGGATGATATACTACTAGTACTACCCGAGACAGAGAACAACCTCATACTTTGAAGAACATGACATAGACAGCCGAGTTGGTAGGCCAATGACCCTGTTGCCTACCTATGTACTGGGGATTAACGCGGCCCATCGCTGCATACCTTCCAGCCCTCGCTAAGCGTGGGTTTGGGTTGGATTTCAATATCTTTACGCATCCACGGGTAACCCGCAGCGGGTTTACCTTTACTATAAACTGGGCATTGGTTCTTATCAGGTACTGTGCCGGTTTGATCGATAGATCAATTGATTAACTCCTCAGGCTTTTCCCAGCCACAGGCTGTATGTAGCCCCTGGAACGTATGTACCGAAGCTAATCTACATGCTCTGACTGAAGATAGCTACTAGTCCATACAACTGGCACCTTGCAACCCAAGTTCAAAAGAGTACTACGAAACGTCGTCTATCTTCTCATCTATAATTTCAAGCTGAATACATTCACACAGATACTAGCATCCCCCTCTGGATCACCCAAAATTATCCATGAACTAAATCGAAAACTTCCTCCTCAGCCTCCATCCAAACAGGTAAAAGCCCACAGGCACGGGTATCATCACTAGCGTAAGAAACCCCAGCAGCGAGTTCCCCCACCCATATCCCAGCGCCGCATACATCGGCGGCCCAGCAAGCGGAAGTAATGCCCCAGCAAACGACCTAAAAACGGTAATCGCCGCAATACCCGAGGCTGCGTGCCGCGTATATGAGTCAACAATGTATGTCTGCAGACTGGAGAAGATCCCGACGGCCCCGATGGCGAAGGGAAACAGTCCGACGATGGGAATGATCCAGTGTGTGTGCGACTGGACAGACCAGCCATACCAGAAGAAGGAGATTGGGATAAATGGCGCAAAAAGGATGCTGATGGCAAGGCGCATTTCGGGCTCAAAGTGCCCGTCCTCGTTGCGACGCTTCAGGTGCCCGATTATGCGGTCGCCGAGGAGGCCGAAGGCTGCTTGGCCTGTTAGAAACCCGAGGCCGAGGCCGATGTAAGATAGGCCGCTGAGCTCGGTGCTCCATCCGTAGACATCCTGGAAAACGTGGGTGACGGTTGTGAAGAGAAGGTAGAGACATCCGTAAATGGTTGCAATGTATGCTGATATGAGGAAGACGACGGGGGAGAGGAGTAGGCGGAATGGAGCAAGTAAGTTGTGATGGTAGTTTCTTTTTGATTCCGAATTGGCCGTCTTGTAGCAACTTTTGAGGTCTGCATTCTGTAGTTCCTCGCGTAGGCGCTCTGTCTTCCTCTCGATCAGAACGATCGGGTTCGTTTCTCTATTAAACACCATGACCAACAAGGTCAGTAACCCGCCAGAGATGGCAAGAATCCAGAATACCTATTTTGCACTTGTGATTAGTCAAGGACCCTTATAATTACAGGGCAGGAAGTCTTCTTAAGACCGAGCAAATAAAACATACCCAACGCCAGCCAGCCCTTTCTGCAATAAACCCGCCGCAAATGGGCCCCAGAACAGGTCCAAACAATGGACCAAACGTGAAAACCGACATGGCAAGCCCTCGCTGCTCCGTCGTGAACAGATCAGCGACTACTCCGCCGCCAGTAGTTAACCCCGCCGAGCCGCCGATTCCAGCCATAGTCCGGAACGCGATAAGGGCAGGCATATTCGGCGCAAGCGCGCAGGCCACTTGAAAGAGCACAAATATCACATTGGCCGCACTGAGGACGAATCTGCGACCGTATATCTCACTCAGGGGGGAGAAGAGGAAAGGACCGGTCTGTTAAGATGATGGGTTGATCAGATGGTTTCCGTTTTCTGCGAGTGCGTGCATCTGCCAGTGGCATGTAACTTACGCCGTACCCGAATAAATAACTCGTCACAGCAAGCGAACCCAGGATTGAAGAAGTATCTCCGAGCTCCTGCTGCGTGCGGCCAACGGCCGGTGCGAAGACAGAGGAAGAGAATGGGCTATCAATCAGTCAACTCGGTCTCTGGCACTAACTAAACATTTAAATCTGCCAGAGGACAGAGACAGAGGCATACCTGACCAATGTGATGCTGCTGACGAGGCTCAAGAGAAACCACTTTCGAGTTAGAGAATAATTCCTATGATGGATAAGTATGTCTTTTTGAGTTTTCCAATCACCGTGACCATTGACCTCCCACTCTGGCTCGGCTGCTTGCTTACCTGGGGTTCTCCGGGTCGTGCTGGCTTTCCCAGCCTACAATGCCATTATCCAGATCCATCAATGGGTGATCTTCATCGTCCGAAAAATTGCCCCTCTACACAGTAAGCTTACAATCAGGCTGGGAAGAAATAAAGTCATCAACATACTGATTCTAGTTCTTGTTTGGTTTTCGGCATATTGGAAAGTTTGGCTTGGTTGGCCGATGAAACAGCGAGATGAGCGAGAACGGTTCCAAGGGTTTGCTAAATTCCTCTTCGGTCACATGGTGGGTCTTTGAGAACCTTGTTTTGACAATGTTTATAAATGCCATCGATGTGAGCGACAGAACATTATTCTACGCTGACATTCCATAGAGCGGCCGTCCACAGCCGGATTTGCCGAGCCGAGATGGAGGTTAGCGTGCGGAAATGTAAGCGACAGCAGGCCGATTTAATCTATAAGCCCAGAATCCGGCACAATGCTAGCTCCTAGTCGCTCGAGTCATTTGGATTACGTAGGAAATAGTGGAAATTAGACGATGGAAAGAAGAAATATTGACATCATTGGTGGACAAAAGAACCCAGCTGTGGCCAGTCAGGAAGAGCTTCCAAAACGGGAAACAAAACTCTCGGAAGTCCCATCTATACCTGCTGTAGCGCCATCTCTAAACAGTTGATTGAACGGTTCGTCATCGAATGCAATATCTTTGAAAATGTCCCATGGTGCAGCTTCGAAATCATACGGAGTATGGTTATCGAATGCGGTCGCGGGGTTTAAGCCTGATTTGTCAAGAATGGCTTCCAGTGCTGGGCTTTGTAGAGGAGATGGTATACTATGCATCCCCACCGGTGAAGTCATCGTTGTGGGTGCATTGGCACTTTCCTCCCTCGAATTAAACTGGCTCATCTCCGTGAGGGGATGAATTTCATTCTGTGACGATGAGCGCAGAGGGAGTACATCTCGAGCAAGTTGGGTGGGTGAAAATTGCAAAGGGGGGGGATGTAGCGGTGACCCAGTGGCTATTGTGACCTTGGTCTGGTACTAAAGGAGTCTGGATGAGCCTCATTCTTAACGCCGCGGTGTATCCCGGGTCCGGTCCGTCTGGTAATGGCTGCCTGGACCACATTCTATGTTGTTTCTGACTTTGCGGAAACGGCTCCTCACAAGGAGGGGTGAATGCTGCTGTGAGTACCTGGGGGAGTGAATTAGCCACCGCAATATGCCACGGCACAATATACGTCGAGTGGGTAGAAACAGACCGTAAGCACAAGATGGGCTCGTTGAGCTCTGACACAATACGGACAAAGTGCATTTAAGAGCGATTTGGCGATCGTCAAGTCTGTCACGACAAAAGCCGCAAGAATCGAATTATTATCACCAAGAGGAACATAGAGAAGGGTCAGGGCCGCAGTGAGAAGCATGTGAGCAATCCGCCATTCCGAACCAAACAGGAGCCCGTTCCTCTTCATATCCTCCCCCATGTATATGATATTGCGGCTGGCCTCAATACACGCGAACGCGTATTTTTGAAAGTATTCTCGTGATGAAGCATCAGATTTGTTGACTGATGCTCCGGTCAGATAGTGAAGGAACGGTCGGTAGAGATACATTTGGACGTGGCAATATGCCATGAGAAGCTCATAATTTGCCCTAAACCAAATGTTAGCTGTGTTGAGGTTTGGAAGCGATCGGTGATTACCTTTCAAAATGTGCGACGTCTTGACTGTGCTTACAGCTCTCAGGGAGATTGTCTGACCAGTTCTTCAATTGATTCTCAAAGTCCGTAACGGTTTCAAGGCTCACGGAATGACTTGAGAAGGAACCTCGTGTAGTCTTTACTGGCATTGGTGGATACAATTTTTGAATCACACGATCAAGTATGTTGTGCAGATTGATGAAGTGAAGAAAGCCAGGGCTATCCAATAGTGGCCTACTTGGTAGCAGATTGGCTCCCGAGTCGGCCTGCCTAGACGCGCTACTGTTCTGAAACCCCGCTGGCAGATCTATGTGGAAACTATCTCCGCTTATGGGGCTCGGAAGACCTGTTGATGTGCTGACGATAACCAGAAGCTGTCTAATTGACCAGCAAAGCCTTGCTTTCAACTCAGTATTGACAGCATCCTGATTCTTGCTGTCAAGCTGGTGGAGGCTCATACGCAACACCAGCGTTTGCACGTGGACAAGGGATGTGTAACAAGAATTTAGACTCGAGGTCGCCAGGAGGAACATATTCATATAGAACAGTGCTTGCAATGTCGTCAGAAGGGAGGAGTCTTCCAAATCTATAAGATCACGGCAAGTGTCGAAATAGGCCAGTCTGTCGATTCGGTCAGAAATCTGTTGCATTGCCTCTCCGTACTAGTAGATCACGACTTACCCTTCCGCGAGTCTCTCGTCCGCTGTACTTTTTGAACAGTCACTCTGTTTCTCAAAAATAATCCCCAACGCCAGCAACACATATACCAGTGGTAGATGCCTTGTTTCCTCTTCACCGTAATTCCCTTCTTCAAGCAAGAACAAGAGTTGGAAAGTATGATCGAAGAGGTCTCTTTGAACCACCTGGTACAATATATGGGCATCCAGGGCTAAATTGACCAGGTGCCTCGCTTTCTGGAGTGGGGGCAGTGGAACAGCTGCACGCGGTGCACGGTTGCACGAAAAGAAGCGCGGGGTCGGTCGTTCCAATTTAGTGAATCTCTTTTCAATATCCGACCCTGGCCATTCACCTAGTTCTGCTCGCAGTCGTTCAATAAATGCCCTATCTGCAGATGACAACACGAACCTGGCCTCCCCGCTGATGGCTTTTAACGCCGGAGTCGAATCTGTAGTAGGGACTTTGGAATCTCCGGGTATCCACACAACCTCATCCACAGCCTGTGCTGGTTCAAACGCATAGTCCATTGAAATGCTTGCAGCCACATGATGGCGACGGGTTTCTTCATCAGCCAAGGTCCTCGGTCGTTGCCGTTGCTCCTTTTCAGGTTGTGGAGAATTTCGACGCCTCTTCGGCCGTGACTCTGAATACACACATTCTTTTTGTTTCACCCATTAGCACACACGTCAGCAGGACACCAGAAGGACCGGGCATTCAAACCAAGAAAAGACTGCTTGCAGTGGTCGCATGGAATCGCACCATCGCATTTGGTTTTCATCTCATGGCACATATCACACGCCTTTTGAGTGCGCGCTCGACGGCGATGCGGGGTGCTCCCCCCTAGAGTCAATGGATGCATCTTCGCCGTGTGAGCGAAAGCCCCGCCGTTCCAGCATCACAATCGACACGAATTCTTTAATCCTGCAACCGCGCTCAAGTGTCCAACCAATGCAAAGTCTGGCAGATGATTTGTGGGATGTCGTCTTGCAAGGCCACGTGGAACGAGAATTGATGGGGTGGCTGGCCCATCGCTTACATGAGGCTTACTGCTCACGCTACACCTGCGGAATATTAAATGACCGAGCGGATGTTGAATTAAACAAAGACCTAGCGATATCTTATGGTAGACAAGAATTTATCCAAGATACTCTCCAAACCACCGCACAGCCTGGTTAAATGCGCCCTCCTTCGCAAACAGCACCTTACGATCATCGACCGCTCCCCGAACAGCGAACCTTTCATTTTCATTTCAATCAGAAAATAATTCAGACACAACATCTATGGGTAGATGCTAGATAGAATAGCTTGGAGACTCAAACTCACCCGTGTTCAACCCCGCCATAGACGGTAATCTCATAAGGCATACCCACCCGCTCAAGGATCTTTTCGGACTCGCGCCGCTTCGAGTACGGGAAAATCTCGTCTTTTTCCGCGGCCGCAATGGCAAGCGGGCCTGCAATATCCTCGAGCTCGTTGCTGTCGATGAAACTAGGGTGGGCGATAAACGCAGCGTCAACTCGAGTCTCGGCCGCTTTGAGGAAACGGATCGCGTATTTGGATCCGAAGCAGTATCCAATTGCACCCAGATTCTGGCGAGCACAGTTTCAGCTGACATTCCTCTGCTTTGGCCTTGGGGCGGCTATTCACTGGGAGATCATGTTTTCACCTTGACGTGATAATTTGTCCGCATTTCATGTATGCAAGTTTCGACTATTGGGTCTATCGCGGCTGGCAAGTGAGCTCTTTTGTTGTCCGAGTAACCGCCGGTCATCCATTTAGAGAAATCAACGGTATCCGCTTCGTCAAGTGCAACAGAATCGCCCGCGAAAAGGTCGGGCATAACCACGAAATACCCGTTGGCTGCTAGCTGGTCGACGATCAACTGGGAGTTGATGAAGCGGTGGCCAAAAACGTCGGTCAGCCTGGATTATTGTCATCAAAGTTAGTCCATTGTCATTATACTCAATTGGCCAAAGGTGGGTTGAGAGTTTACAGAAGAATTCCGCGTTCTGTGGATGAGTTGTCGGGGTACTGAACATAAGCCTCTATCTCGCCAATTTTGATGATCTTGCCGCTTGAAGAGCCCTCGTGTTTCACTCCTTTGAAGCAGCATTTGCCAGGGGGGTTGGAAGCCATTGCTGTGGTGAATCTGATAACGGTTCCTATAGTACTAGTAATCTTCGAGTTTCTCTCGGCTGGTAGTTGCGACGAAGTAGTATGTACAAGAGGTTTGGACTCTTCTATTTATGCACACGGTTTAGTTCACACTGTACCATTACTGGTAGCACCATATATACATAGATTACTAGTAGTAGTACTAGCATTGAATCCCGAGGTCGGAAAGGTTTGGCCGACTCGAGCCGGGGCCTTCTACATCTGGATGGCGCTAACCGAAGCACCGGCTTGACTTTCTCACCTACTGTGGAAGCCGGTAATTGGGTTAGATCGCCAGCTGTGCCGTCTAGAGAGCTATCTCGGATGGGTCCGTGGGTCCGTGCCTCAGCCACCTGGCAAAGAAACTAGAATAGCCAACCTTGGACCTTGAGACTATCAGCTCTCGTTCAACGGGTAGATAATGAATAAATGTCCCCTTATCGCTCAATGTCGCGTTGGGAGTGAGGGTTGGGCACTGAACTACCAATTAAGACATTACATTCGTCCTTTCACAATCATGAGCAGGATGACGGGACAAAACAGAAGCCAGTGGTGGAAAATTTAGGTAGTTTATTTTAGCAGCCCAGACTGAATTGAACTGGAATTACGGATAATCAGGATAACTGGAATAAATAGACTATCAATAGCACTTTAATAATTTACCTCCAGGGCGCGCAGCAGAAAACTAACCAAATAGTAAGTTGTGCCCCCACCAGGAGGTCTTCGAATCGTCTTAGAAGGCAATCGACTGTAGGCTCGAATAATAATCATGTTTTAGGTGGAATATCGGCCAAGGCCGGGCCTCCAGGCCGTGGAAATAGTTTTGGGTACACCATAAACCCTAGGGACTGATAGGGAGTAGGATACGAGTGGCATCTAAGGGATATCTGCCACGAAACTCTTGAATAGGTTTTTCGTTCATGTAATCCCGCAAGTTTGTATTTTCTTGCATGATATGATATATTAACCTTTAACCAGCAATTTCCTATTATTCTGGGAGATATTCGATGAAAAAAAAGAAGCTGTGAGCCTTAGCTCATCAACGTGTCGAGACGCCACGGTATGCCAGGTGACGTATGTGCTGGCAGGTGCATTTAAGTATCTGAAGTTGGCCTTGGACCTAGGTTTCTTTGGTTACGCTTGTGTGATCATTAAATGTATGAATATTGTGGACGACTCGGAAATACTAGTATGTAAATAAATTGCTGATTGAGCATAAGTCTACAAATAGCCTGAGAGCTTCCAATGTTGAATTAGAAGAATCTGGCCAAACTTGAATTCGTTTCTAAAATTATGAAAGATAGTATTTTGAATGTACTAGTAGCGCTTTGGTGTTGATTGTCAGGTGTTGAATTATATAATCGAAGGTACTAGTAATCCTCTTCCTGAGGACATTCTCCATGGTGATGGAGACATCCACGGGTGGCTCCAACTTCAAGATTTTTACCAATTCTTAATTAAATGAAATTATAAATAGGGGCATTAAATGTAAAGAAAGTTTATCATCATTAATTGTTTACCTGTCAGTATGTGCGCATCTTCTATAATTTTGTATCACTTAAAAATGGAAGTTTTTCTTTTTTTTTTTTGGTGTAGCAAATTGCTGGGAACTTTGAAGGGTAAACCTCCACGCACCGAGCCCCACACGCCACGTCCCCCACTTATATAAAGGTCCCTCGATCTCCCAACGGTGCGACATTAGGATTGTTTAGTATGGCGCCCAAAATTTTCGAAAGATTCTTCAAACGAGAGAAAAAGAGAAATGACCGCGATCGACCGTCGGCAAGTTGGCCTACAGCAATAGGAATTTCAGACTTAACGTGTGAAATCAAGGGAGACCGATTTAATGGATGGAAACTACCAATTCCAGCTCCGGGAGAAAGGTCCTTGATATCATGTAAACAGACACGCGCTGACCAACATGCGAGTGGATTCTTTGGACTACCCCCCCGAAGTGAGAAGGAGAATATACATTGAATTGATGGGGAATCGACGCGTACATATCGAATATGCGTGGATGCTGCAGTCTCCCTTTGAACCGCCAACGAAACGGGGAGGCAAACGCTGGGACTGGTGGCATAGTGTTTGTCAGGAGAATGACTCTTTTGTTCAAGATACTTACCTTGAATCGTGTCCCGACCGCGGCGACGAGAGGTGGAATGCGAGGCAGAAGGGGGTGTCAGTGAGACCAACGCCCGGGACAAAATTCGAGGGTGTTGAGTGGCTGAGGTGCTGTCAAATTGGGTATGTTGTCTTGGTCGGGCTGGGCTTGGCAATTCAAGTTTATTGTACTGACTACATTGAAATCAGGTACGAAGAAGCGCTGCAAGTTCTTTATGGAACAAATGTTTTCGTCCCACGAGAAGGGATCGACTCACCATTCATCTTGTCAAGAATGTTGTCACCCATTTGCATGCGACTTATTAAGTCCCTGGATATTACAATTGGATTTCACTCTTGGCTTGGTAGTAGCCAACACGCACAGGCCTGGGAAACAGTTTACCCTGCTCTCTTCAGGCTTCTTGAGAATGAATTTTCCTCCGTGCAGTCGCTTCGACTGACAATTCACTTCCTCAATTGGAAAAGAGCGAAGGATGCTATGACCGAGGAGAAATTGAATGAGATAATGGGACCTTGGGATCGTCTCGCCACGGGCCGAGAGTGGAAGTTCTTGCAATTATGCGTGCCCTTTGATTGGCAACTTGCAATAAAGCCGAGAGCCGAGGCTCAGAGTATATGGGAGCTTAAGCACACGGAATGGTATCATAGATTAACCTTCACTGAATGTACATGAGATATTCAGTAGGCTTTAAGCATGAGACATGAATCTAGCAGTAAGGGCCCTTTATTTCATGAGCTCATACATATATTACAAGTCTGATGCTGGAGAGACAAAAATTGAAATAAAAATCAAGTACTATCTAGTTGGTAGTTGTCGCCGGCGCTGGAGTTCCACTGGTGATTGTGGTGATAGGTCCTCTAGTTCCAATGCAAACGAAGACAGATGCTTGCAGACCTGCACAGTCCGTGTTTACAGCTGGATTCCAGCTATAAAATTCACTGTGATGATGAGGTTAGCTAGGGAAATGAGTCAGGATATGCCTAGTAAGAAACTTACGATGTAGCAATACCTGCTCGGGAGGCTATATCGCCACACCCCTCGTCCTTCTGGACATCGTAGAACCCCAGGCAACCGTCCACCATTCCAGTCTGATATAAGTTAGTGTGAAACTTGTCTTTGAATGAAGTTTTGTGCGTTAAATCCTACCTGGGTAGGAGTTGGCGTGACAGGGACCGGTGAGCCAGTGGTGATGGTTGTTGCATAGCCAGTCTCCCCAATACAAACGTATTCTTTGCTTGAAGACCCGAAAAACCTCCATTCAAGGCAGGGTTCCAGCTATACAAGTCTTTGAGTGTTACACCCGCATCTTGTGCGATTTCATAACAGTCATTGTCTGTCTCAACCTTGTAGAATCTTATATAGCCACTTGTCATTCCAGTCTTTTTTTGTGTTAGTACTGTGCGGGCTTACAATATCCCATTGAAGTTTACTGAATGGGCGATGGAGTGGCTATGCTAGTAGAGGTGGTTGTCGCAGTTGCTGTGGCAGGGAGGTGCTGGATTGACACGACCCATCGGTGGTGGTTCCAGCGATTGTCGATGAGCAAGTATCGTTGCTGGGTACTCCAACGCATATGTAAGTATCCGAGTTAAGTCCACTGCAAGTTGACTTCAGAGAAGGTTTCCAAGTCTTCAAGTCGGAAACAGAAATTCCGTTTGTCTGAGCGGTTGTTGTGCAATTGTCATAACTGATATAATTAGATTTGTCATTTGAGCGATAGATAGGGGATACGCAGTAACGAGCCAGTAGTCTGCACAGTCCGAGATAGGATCAGAGGGAGTTGTCTCACTAATTTATTTATATGTCGGAGCGGCTATGGGCCAAAGTAGCACATACGAATGAGATTCTATCTTCTTTACCGCAATCTTAAATCGACCAAGTTAAACCAAAACCAATCGGACAAACCTAGGAAATTCTCGCTCTTTTCATGACAAAATCTTACGAAAAACACCCAAAAGACTTTTATCCTCCTTCGTTGACCGGAGCACCGCCCCGTATAAGTCACTGCTATCTTTCATATAGGACAACAAGAGTTTCGCATACGATGCAGCCGTTGCCGCCGCATATCCCTGAAAGCGCTTGTTCTTGTGACTATCCGAGTAATCACATATGCCCCTGATAACAAGACAAGGTAAAGTATTCATGATACCCGCTGCTTCCATCTCGAAGCAAAGCACATCTCTCTCCATACTCCACCTGTCGCGAAGTTTTGCGTCTTTCATGACTCGATTGCCTGATGCGATGAGGCCATAGTGAATTTGCGGGCGATAGTCTGATCGACTGGGACGTTTGATGACATATGTTGCGTTGCAAAAATCGCAAGTGGCGTGCTTGGCATCATGCACATAATGGCTGGGGAATAGACGATCGTGTTCTGGGCCAGGGTAGCGGTACTCCCGCCTGCGAGCTGCGATTTCTTGAATGTAGCCCTGCAGAGGAACTTGCGATATCTCGGGATCAGATTTCATACTGCTGAGTGCAGTCATTAACAGTCGAGGAGGTGGCTGGAGAAATCCACTTCGCTGAAACTCGCCGTATTCGAGGGCTTTGCCCATGTCGTACTGAATCACACCGGGGCCCATGCTATTCGGCTTGCTAACAACGACATCGCCGAGGCGGATATCGTTCCTTGACGATGGAACACCACCACCAATGCCCACCAATAGGCAGAACTTTACCGAGAGAAAGCTTCTTCTCAAATTGGCTGCAACATCCGCCGCAGAATTCGTGCCATACTCTCCGTCTGGAAGACAGGCAGCAACAACCTTGTGTCCTTCCATGCTGCCTAGAGCGTAATGATTTGAATCCGCAGGAGACAAAGGGAGATCGGGGTGGGTTTGATCGAATAAAGCGCGAACCGCCAAGAGCTCTAAGGGTAGCGCACACACAATACCAACAGCATAGTCCTCGGGTTTGAGTGACTCCAATCGCCACCTGGTATAAGATCGGACAAGGGGCTTTGGGCACACTGGCTCATTCTCCACGGCTGCACTGTCGATAGAGATTTCTGTGGACGTTGAATCGATTTGGGAGCTGGATAGGTCAAGGACATCACTGCCAGAGCCCATCGAAAGTGAGCTAGCGTTCGTGCTTTTGATCTCAATGGTTCGGGCAAGCGGGGTTCTTTGATAGTTCGTGATTTCGTCCCTTTCAGGATTTCCGGTATCACCCCATCGCCACTGGAAGTTACGATTACATCCAAAGACAACTGCTCCATGGTGTGATAAGTTGGCAGTATGAGAACAGGTCTCTAGATTAGCTGATAGCGTGTCTGGAAATATCACCTGTACTATATCGGCGTGATCTGCGGTGGTACCAGCGCAGCCACATGGTTCAAAGACCGTATCTGAGTTGTGCCATACGAGATTCTCACTCAGACGTATGGGATTTGTCGTGAGGTCTCCCGTATATTCAAGAACCATCCTTAGATCTGATATCCCGACGGCCAGATAGTACTGATCCTTGGGAAGTGAAGCCCAGTGTGAACAGGATATGTCCGACGGTGCCAGAATCTCACCAAAATTGCGGCCTAGAAGATTGATTGCGTGAATTGACCGTGTGAAATCAACCCATGCCTTTCCCTTGGACTCAAAGGTCGCTCGTCGTGGATGGAGCGGGTCTAGTTCTGTGGCGAGATCGTGAAAGTCCCAGCCTTCGAAATGGGCTCTGGAAATAGCCTTCGTACGGTATCCACTACCATCTGGCCCGGCAGCATGTACCTGGTAATCGAATATCTGCTCAAAAATATTCAAGAAATGTGTAACTCGATCTTCAAACTTGACGTGATCGTCTTTGCCTTCATAGATCGTGAGGGCCCGATTCTTGTGGTTCAAAAGAACCGCAATAGCAAACTCGGACGCGTTTTTTGGATCAACCGTTCCCTCTTCAAAATTTTCCCACTTGAAATGACACTCTGAACTGAAGGGTCCCTTGATATCATGCAGGATCGAGGAACGCACGAGATGCAGGAGGGCGCTCGCTCCATTCAGTAACCACCCTCGCTTTGCTTCTTCGTCCCAGAGGACAACGGACTTTTGGACGAACCATCTCAGTTTCCGAAGGTAACCACCTCTAGAAACATGAAGTGGGGTATCTTTGTACCCCACTAAGAAGGCTGCACCGCTTTTTATCATCTGTCCATTATAAATGAACGCCTGGCTGAGAAGTCCATCATCACGTAGCCTTGGAAGATGGGAGCCTGATATGCCATACGCTGCATCTCGTGTGCCTAAAAAGTTATGCGTGTTAGTAGAAGAAGCATAGAGATTTCGACAAATCATACCTGCAAGATGTTTTACACTTGTACACCAGCCTAGAATGTGACGGGCCTGTGATAGCAGAGAGGGTGACAATTCTTGAACAGGAAGCGCTGTGCTGTCGAGGTATGATATTCGATCGCCGTTTCTGTTGTGAACCAAATGCCACACAATCATCTCTTTATGATTCTCAGTTGGGATAAGCATGGAAGAAAATCCTTTGATGACCACACTCCCCAGAAAGGTGTTCACATAATTTGCTTGTGCAAGGCGAGCCATCATAGGAAGTAGAATATCAAGACCTTTCACTGTCCCTACTTCAGGTCGTCGGGATATTGGGAAGCCTTCAACGACCACACCGCTTCGAAAAAGATCGTGCCAGCACTCTCCGTTGACTTTGGAAAAAGGTTCCACATGCTTCATTGCAAACAATATATCTGCGCTGAACTCGGTAGCGTTCTGCTTCTTGCCACCCTGACTTTGATTAGGAATTGTTGTCATATTGCTAACTTGAGGTTGACAATATACGACTTGATCAGGCTGGCATGAAGAACGAAGAGCTGATCCTAGCCAGGAGAGCTGCTCCCCTACCTCGGCAATTGAATAGGCGGAGCCCACGACTTGAAACACGGTCTTGGGACTCTTTGACGCCTCGGGAGGATGGAACCAAGCGACAAGATTTGTACCATCAGGCAGGTTGCCTAAATGCCAATTAGTAAACAAGAAGATAAATGCCCCCTTCGATATGATGGTTTACCCGCGGCCGTTTCCCCTGGTCTGATTCTTAACAAAGCCTGCAGTAACTGAAGCATTTTTCCTGCAGAAGATGGCCACGTCTGATGAAGATATTGTGCGCAAGTCAGCGCCTGGGCTGCTTCGCGTGAGCCAGTGAGTGTGATGACTAGAGGGAGCGCTTCAGCATTGCCCTCGCTGTATTCCTGATCCTCCAGGAAGGAAAGCAAGTCCCAGTCCAAAGTATATGTGATTCTATAAGACGGCACAGATTCTCGTCTGCTAAGGCAGAGCTGGGACGGTAGAGCTTGCAAGATTGCACTGGCAATGTTTGCCATTATATCTGGATTTGATGGTTCGAGAAGACAACGTCTCTGAATATCGCCAAGGAGCCATTCATACGCTGGGGTCTCGAGAACACACTCGCGATATTTCTGTAGCTCTGGCATGACAGGGTCAGCATCGGGATTGGATTCCTCGCCTATTTCGATTAGTGGGAGGAGAAGCTCAAGGGGTTCGAAAGGATCAGCCTCATCATCACTTGCAAAGTCCGCCTCATGTCTCAACCAGAGTTGCAACTTCTCATCCAGTGGCATATTGTCATGCACAATGGACTCTGTTTCTGTGGATGGACTGTCCAGTGAATTATTCAATGCATTGACTATTTCACTTTACAAAGATTGTCAGCCAGAAATATCATACTAAGACCCCGCCCGAAAGCGATATCCAAGAACTTACTATCTGTATTTGTGAATGAACACAGTCACGTCTCGCTGGACCTGTTGCGATGAGCTAGTACACCCTAGTCTCAATGAAAAGGCTTTTAGGCAGCCAGGCATGGCATCAGCGACGCGCTTGATGGATGCAGAGTCTAATCGGAAGGTAGATATGACTCTGAAAAGCTCATGAGCGAGCTCATTAACATAACTATCTTTGATCGAGGCATCCACGGTCAAGGTATCGGAATATATTGTTCGAAGATCTTCTGTCTCCAACTCCAATTCTGAAGATGTTGGTGTCGTGGCAGCTGTCGGGGCTGTTAAGGCATTTTGACTGTCTAGAGTGGAAGGTTGACCTGCAGAAAATACTCGCTCGGACGCATATTGAGACACCGACCCTATTGTGGCAGAGAAATTT
This sequence comes from Penicillium manginii, assembly GCF_028828005.1. Lineage (NCBI taxonomy): Eukaryota > Fungi > Ascomycota > Eurotiomycetes > Eurotiales > Aspergillaceae > Penicillium > Penicillium manginii. The sequence continues at coordinate 866,909 of NW_026643102.1, read as the reverse complement.
TGGTCCACACTGAGTGGTTTAGTCAAGGAAAAGTCCACGGCATCTGATTGATTCAGTGATATGGGACTTTCTAGGCTTTGTGGGTCTAATTCGATGTCGCTAATTTGTTCCGTGAGGCCAGGTATGGATGGCGAGTTGGGCAAGCTTGGAATCGTGAGAGGCGGAGGGAAAAGACTACGTGGGAGCTCTTGCGGTTTCTCCTGGTCAGTCGGCGTGTCAGGGGACGCTTGCGAGGTGACAATGCCTAGCACGTCCTGGTCGGTGGTGGTTTCCTCCTGGACAGGGTCTAATTCGATGTCGCCGATTTGCTCCAGCACCAGGCGAGCCTTGGCCAGGCAATTACCAGCGGCGCGGACGCAATCCGTTGCAGCGACAACCATTCGCTTCCCCTCATCTGGCATGAAGACCAGGTCATCGTCGTGAGATTTGGCAGGCCGGAACACGTCTCCCGCGGCGTGGACCAGCTCTATGAGATTCTCATTCATCGACTTACGTGCCTCATTCAGGAGCGCACTTCGCTGGGCATCATGCCCACAGATGGCCTCGATCGCATTCAGAAAAGTCCAGCAAGACTGCACGGCCTGCTGGGTGGTTATTGCCAGCTCAGTTGACGAGTGTGACTGCATGTGAAGGCCAATGAAACTTCCCAACACACCTAGAAAAGCATCATACGAGGTCCCCAGACGCTCCGACACAAGATTCTGCGCACGAACGGCTGACGAGGGACCAGAAAGCGAGACCTGGTGGGATACCGGGACATTCTTTGTCGACATAGACATGAGACGAGACTGCTGATCCAGTGTCTCGGTTCGCATCGACGTGCCGCTGAAGTCCATACGACTGGGGCTCATCTGCCGAGACTCATTTCGTCCGGTGCAAGTATCGGAAGTCGGGGCAGGGTCAGCCAAGGAGAATGTCGCGGATGCTGGCGTTGGGGGCAGATCGTATTGGGTACCTGCCGCCTCCATCTCTGCAACTGTCCTACTTAGACCAACCTCCTGGTCCCAGACATCGAGGAAGCGAACACCACGGGTGACAATCTTGAAAGCTTTGAGGAGCATCTCATCCAGAATACCCTCAACCTCATCCTCCGCCGGCGCGTCATTAGCAACATCTTGAAACCTTCTGGCGGTCTTGACGAGCGATGAAAGATCAGAAAGCAAGGCCTTGCGGATTCGGCGAAGCCCATCATGGTTCTTGACGAGGAGTGCTTCTCTAGTTAAGCACTCAGACTTTTCCAGAAGGAAACGAACACCAGAAATGAGGCCTCGCATCAGGTCTTGATTACCGAAATCCTTTGTTGATGAGCCACATCCATCTAGGATAGTGTCCCAAAAGACTTTCAGTGCCTTCAACAAGGGGCGCATAGGGAGTTGATCATATTCTTCGCAATAATTGGTAGGGAACCAGCCTCGATTCCCAGAATCTAACGAGGTTCCGTCGGCCCAGTCATTGGTGTGAACGGAGTGAACCATGATGATATTGCCCTGATCTAATGGAAGGGTGATCGTCGGTGGAGAGACATATTCTGTGGAATGAAAAGGATAGAAGGCGCGCAGGTATTTATGAAAGACGGCTCTCGAGGCCTCGGGTTGTTCCATATTGTGTTCAGGTTCAGTTATTCCATACGGTGTTAAATGGCGTAGTTACAGAAGAGAGCCAACGTAGAGCGAAGGATTATACAAACCCGTAACATTAAGAACGAGGTGGTGTCAAAATAGACAAAATTCAGGATGAGGCAACTGCGGATGGTGGGACTGCGCTGCTTACCTAGCCTAACTCCTGAGCGGGGTTGAGGCTGAAGCCGCTCACCTCACTAGTGTACCGTAACGCCACCAGCCAGCCTGCACCCTGCTTTGCTAGGGAGGAGAAATTATTTCCACAGCCTAAAGCTTTAGATGAAGTGTTTAGAGCCTGTCTCGTAGCCTGACAAGATTTTCCATTATTTGCCCAAGGCGATCAGCCCGGAACAGCCCACATTAGGAACTGGCGTGAGGTCGTACGCGTTACAACGCAACTCGTGGAATTTGTAACGCTCCATTCTGTTGTCGCGGGTTTGCCTAACTTCTCGATCTCACTGGCGGGAAACACATTGGAATTGTTAACCGCACCTTTCGTATAACTATCCAAAATGTCCCCAGACACATTCTGGGGGAATCGAAGGACAAATTCTGAAGAAAGAGGTAGCAGTAGGTGCCTACCACAGGTTGCTAGAATTTGGAAGGAGAATTAGCTTTAACGTTGATATCCACGCGATGTTGGTGGTTTCTGGACAACAAACGCACTGATTATGCCCAACGCGACATTGAAGTCAGCCTCGCCGTTTTGAAGGAAAGAAGGTGCCGAGTGGAAGAAGGTGTCTACTTGAGCACGTGAACCCATTGTGTACAAAGAAACGATCTTCCACTTTGGGATGAAGTTGTAATGTAAACGAGGAAGGTGCGGTTAGCTGATGCCTGAGGCAGGTGACTTGTAAAATTTGTTTCCGGGGTAGCAGCGAGGGTAATTGGTATAATGGAGTGGATTATGGGCTGGAATACACAATGGAAATGCCAACAGGGCAGAATCGGCGGGTGTAGGGTCACTTTTTGCAAGTCGGACCTCGGGGAGCGAAGCGGAATGGTAGAAGCATGATGTAACTATATTATCGGGTATGTTCTGAAGATCGATCATACTAGTTTATTGTCTGCTAAAACTATGAACCGGAATTCTACAGGTACAAATGACCTCTAAGACCCCCATCATCCATTACCCTCGAATTTCCAGTATATCCCCTTGCCTCTATGGAGCGCCACGCCGGAGCAAATGAAACTGAACAATTCCCATATGGACATTCCAAGCACATCCACCAGATCCATCTCACTCCTCCTCAGGATCATAAATCGGCCCAGCAGGCGTCTTCTCCAACCTCACCCCATCCTCTGTAACAACCTCCTGACTGGGCACAACAACGCCAAAAATCCTAGCAACTTCCTTTCCCCGATTAACCCATTCATGATTCGTCCCCGACAAACAACAACATCATGCGGCTGCAGAATCTTCTCCACACCCCCATCCGTAATCAACCCCACCGTGCCGGTCAAGATGACAAAATAGTCCAGGCTCAGGGTCCGATGCATCCACCCCGCTTCAGCAGGTGGGAGATCGATAATTCGACAAGAGGGCCCCTTTGTATCGGCCAGTGGGACGAGAGTCTTGTGTGGATCGGGGAGCTGGAGCATATTATCTGCGGGAAAGCTGCGGGAGCGGTGGATTTGGATCACGCCGAAGCCCGAGTTGGAGTCTGGGGTTGTGAAGGCTGGTGCGGTTTTGGGGTCGTAGGGGGTAAGGTATTCATCGGTCACGAAGGAGGCTTTGCCTTTCTTGTCGTGTTCGGCGATTATGCGGCGGATTGGGGTGTCCATTTTGGAAACGGAAATGGCTGGAGGATTGGAAACTTGTTTGAAGTGTTTTGATTTTCCTGTGTACTTTTTCAATGAATACATTGTCCGTGGCTTTTATAGTCCTCCGAAGCCGTGTAGCTCTAAATTGATTGATAATCTTCCATTTATCATCATGGGGCGATAGAATGGATCATAACAGATACTTACCCAAATGGACTGTTTTTTGCTGATCAATATTGGGGCTGAATGTCGGACTTTGCTTGTTTAGTGTGGCCTTGCAGCCTTGCGTGCTTGGCGGCCCCTACCCCTGGCTGACAAATTGAGGAAAACTGGGGCTGCCAGGTGTAAGGCTCGGTGTTAAATTGGATAAATGCCGAATGTGCGAAGTTCTTAGGAAATGGAATCCACGAAGGATGAAGGATTTCCTTCTGAAACGCGGAAATTAATTGGCGGATTCTCTATCTGTAGCATGAGGTAATCTACATTGTGGCCTGAGGCACCAGGGCATCAAGGTACCAACACTCGCTCTATCAAATCGATACACAACCTTGGACGTTCGGATTGCAATATTGAAGTAAAAGGTTTATTATGAATCTTTCAATATGAGCAAGCATCATCAAGTCATAAGCTCACCGAATGTATCATTAACCCGAATGATGACCGACTCGGAAGACAGGGATCGGCACTTCCCCGCAGTGACGCTATCTCTCAACAACACCTCAAACATCACACCGATAGCCAACGACGAACTTGAAGAACACCAACTAGAAGAAGTACAGTCAAAAGCGCAAAAATGACCACCGCCGAAGCTAAGCTAGGCGATCTCGTTCTGGCCTCGGCCTCCAGCTGGGAAGAAGTCGAAGGGAACATCTACGTATGATATGATCCATTCCAGCCCAGATTCCAACTCAGGCAGCTAGAGATACTATGGGACTATCAGTATTGACAAACTCAGTTCCCACGCTCTTCTATCCAGGATAACGCCGTCTTCGTCAAGACAGATAGCACGACCTTTTGTCCATGGAAAGGAACTGCAAACTACTACCGCATCAATACGGCAGGTGAGAAATACCCGAACTTGATTGGGTATCAATATCAAGTTGGTTGGAGATCACATATTGACAGAGACATATAGATACAAGTGTCGAAGATGCAGCGTGGTACTATGCAGAGCCGTACGAAAAGGCGAAGAACATCAAGGATCACATTGCTTTCTGTATGTATTCCCAGCAGTGAAATCTGCCAGTGATTGAGGACTGACCAGCTTTGAAAAAGACAAATCCAAGATTGAAATCACGGTAAAATGAGTTGAAGTGGCATACTCCGAGCCCTTGTGTAGTAGGGTAGATCTGAAGACTCGGAGGAGAGAAATACACGAGGTTACTAGTATTACATACGGAGCATCAAGAAGTATCATGATCTTCCTGCAAAGTGTAGATATCATCCCAGAATCGCACATATCTATCCAAATCCACCAGCAGAACATAACACAATCCCTCTCAACCTCAACCTCCATCTCCATATCTATCAGCATCGCCACCACCCCCCTCATCCCCCTTCCCCTCCCCATCTCCATCGTCCTTGTCAAACCCCTCATCATAAACCTCCGCCTCCAACTCCCTCCCCTTAACAACAACCCTACGCATCGGCAAAAAAACAAACAACATCCTAGACCACCTCTCCCGATCAACATTCCGAAACGAATGCGCCGTCCCCCGCTGAACACAAACATCTCCCCGGCCCAGTCTCCTCGTCTCCCCCGAATCCAGCACAAGATCAACACACCCCTCAACCACAATCCCATAATCAAGACTAACGGTCCGATGCATCGGCGTCACCTTGCCAGGCCGTAAATCAATCATCCGAAACACAGTCCCGTTCTCAACCGTTATACCCGGAGGCTGGTGCAGGAATTCGTCGTACATTGCAATGTCGCTTTCGTCGGATGTATTTGCTGGTGTGGAGGTTGTTGAGTATAACAGGGCGATTTCTCCGTCTGTGCCTGCTGGTGTGCTGGGCATGTAGTCTGGTACTTGGGCGTGGGAGACGAAGACGGCTTCGCCGTCTGTGCTGTGGGTTGTTATGTAGCGGTGGATGTGTGGGAGGGGATTTTCTGGATGGCAGACCATTTTGGTGGAGGAGGTGGGAGTTGGTAGTTTTTTGTTCTTGTAAGAAAGGTCTGGAGAGGGGTCCGAAGCCTGAAGCTTGAAGCTTGGGGACAACCTCAGACTGGACGAGCGGGATAGGCTTGTAGATGGACTCGGATGGATTGCAACCCGCGGCTGTCATCCCATCATGATTGCATCATTGAGAATATAAAAAGGTGTTAGTTCCGAGTCCGTAAAGACCTCTGAGTCCGGAGTGGTCGTTGCGATTCCTATAAAATAGAAAATATTGGGAGGCGGCTATTCTGTATGTTCTCATTCTGTACATCCAGCCGATGCCGTACATCACTCCGCCCGATCAGCCATCATCTTGGCAAACTTATCAGAAAGATGACCCTCCAACATCCTCTTATGACCCTGTGAGATTCCCAACCTCGCATCCATCTGCTCCGCAGCCTTCGCAATACAAGCATCCAAATCAGGACCATCCATTGACTCCGGCTTAGTCTCAGCACCACCAACCTCCCGCCAAAGATCCTCCAGTTCATCCCTCCACCCAAGCGCATCCGCAAACTGACAAACCCCCCTCATCACAAGACCCTAAAAGAAGCACATCATCCTCCCTGGAGCCCAAATCCCCCGCCTTCTCCATATTAATCAACACCCTGGGCACACCAGCTGCTATCTGTCTCGGTATCGTCGAGCAAGGCGCTACCCGCAAACTAGTCCCCAAAACAAGCATGCACTCCGCCTCGGATATAAGGTGAATCTTCTCATCGAATGCAGACGGTAAATTCTCGCCGAAGAACACCACGTCTGGCTTTATCGCCCCACCGCAGCCTGCTTCCAGACAGTACGGGACTTCGCCGGCATTGATGGCTTTCTCCATAAGTTCATCCGGGTATGAAGCCTTGCACGTCCAACAATGCTGACTTTTCCAACTCCCATGGACAGCGAGAACTTTCTCAGCCGGAATACCGGCTTTTTCTTCCAGGTTGTCGACATTCTGCGTGAAGAGGAAGTGGAGTATATTCTTTTTGGCCAGTAGGGCTAGGAATGCGTGGGAGAGAGTTGGTTTGAGGTTTGCCGGGTGGCGTGCGCGGGCGATGGCGTAGAATGGTTCTGGTGAGTGCGAGAAGTAGCTTATGTGGAAGAGGGCTTCTGGGTATGGTAGGTTGAGTGGTGCTAGTTTGTCGTATAGGCCTGTTGTTGGGGATCGGAAGTCGGGGATTCCGGCTGATGTGCTGATTCCTGCGCCTGTTAGGACGACTATGCGGGTTATTTGGCCGGTTTTGATGCGGGTGGCGAGGGATTGGATTGTTGGGTTTGGCTGAGGGGAAGACATTGGATTGGACATTTGAACGAGTGAAATGGTAAGGTGAAGCTGTCAGCGTGGTGGGGTCAATTCTGAAAGTAAACAAGACATCATGTGATGAGGCTGACATGGAAATGAAACCTCGTTTTTGGGATGAGGATAAGCCTGCCCCACAGGCCCGCAGTAGAGAAACAAGTGAATCCCATTACTCAAAAGCCACTCGCAGAGCAAGATACAAAGAGCAGGTGATGTGTGGTAGCAGACAAGAAAAGAAAAGAAATTGAGGAGAAGAGCAAGAAGAGACAGACGGAATTAAGCACAGATGATGCGCAAACACCATAACAATACAAGCAACCATCCAGTTCCAGATAGAGCGACCGCGATGATCGATGAGAGATGATTTTTTCTACATTGGTTGGTTTCAACATTCAGCGCTTCTGCATTCCTTTTGTCCTGCAACACCACTCAAATAACCGTATGGGCGACCATCGGTTCAGTAGAAGATGCGGCATCAATTTTTTTTCATTAGAGATGGCTGACCCGTCAGGACTCGTGTCTAGGTGCGGTAGGGTTAGTGTTAGTCCGTGTGGTTTAGCTGGGTTGGATGGATGGGGTCTTACTCAATAAGGGCACTGCCAGAAATACTCATCCTGAGTACGATTTACAGGAGTGTCCAAATGTACACGAAGACTGCGTGCTCCTTCCTTAGTTACTTTTACACCGTCCAGCATACCATTACCATACAAAAGGTCCCATTCAATCACCACAAAAATGATATTCATTAGAAAGTTAATTATTCTATTTCATTGGCATTAATGAAGCCTAACCTGTAGGCCGCGCAACTTTGTCTATATTACAGAGTAGAGATAAGAGTGATGTTATAGACGGCGATAGCCAGTAGGGAAGTAGGTACTTACTGCAAAGTGGCAGCTACAGACTGCCGTGCCCGCTTCACTCGCAGGGCCCTGTTGTATTATTCAGCTCTGCTAGCATCTCGATCCACTCGGGTGTATCTAGGCCAGCCTGGGCACTTCCATCCAGCATCTCCGTCCACAAGTCCTCCAGTGGAATGTAGGCAGCTGGGTTCACTGCCTCGTAATTCTGCGTAGGAAGGGGGAAGGGCTGGGATGGGGAGAGGTAGCTGGCCCTGGCTCCAACTCCATGCATGGTCGACGTCGGCATCATGACTTGGGACTGGAACTGGGGCTGGGGCTGGGGCTGGGGCTGCGTGTTGAAGGAGCATGCTCCATCGGACCCACTCCCCGACAACTCAGTCTGTGCAGCGAGTCGCTTTTCCTGTTTCCAGTGTTTTCGGAGAATACCCATCATGGCATTGATGCCTTCTCGCGCGACGGATGACGACTGCTGTGCGCGGCTGAGCATCCGGCATGCACTCAGTACCTCTTCCTTCCTCTTTTCGGCGAGGATATCGTCCCAGTTGAAACAGACGTCGATGAGGAGTATGACCGCCGCCATGAAGACGTGATGCATAACCGCCCAGAAGAAAGAGCTATTCGGCGAGAAGAATGGTTCTTCTTCGTCCATTATCCGCTTTACCTCCAACACCTTCCGCGCAGACTGTAAGGAAACGACGTGCGAGTACGAGTATCGCGGATCTCTGGCCCCGCGAACAAAATACTGACGGTGCAGACGGCAAAGACGGGAGTGAAAGCCTTGCTGGATGAAGGCGCGTTGCCAGGCGATTGCCGGTCGATCGCGGTAGAGATCGCTGTATTCCCGGCGCGCGGTCTGATCGTAGCGGAAGTAGGCGGGGAGTTCGGCGTGCGCGTCGTGTAGCTTCCTGTCTAGTTCGAGGATCTTTTCGTAGGCGACTTCTACTCCGTCGAGATGTTCGGGTCCGGCTTTTTCGACGATTTCGCGGCATACTTCCGCTAGGCGTAGGCGGGAGTGGGTGTATGACATGCATGTTGGGGTTGATAGTGGGTGTCCTGTTTCGTTGGAGTCGAGGTCTTCGTCTTCGATGTTCAGTGGTCTGCGAACGTGCATGTTGTTGGGGTGGATTGTGTATGTCCATTGTTGCGGGCCGCTGAGGAATCCGATTAACCTGTGACAATGGGTTAGCATATGGGATGGAAATCGACAGCGTAGAGCGGTGATCGAAAAGGATGCTGACTTACCAGTCGTACGAGGCCAGGTCCCACCATAGCCTTCGCTTTAACTCGACTTCCGTTCTATCGTAGCCGTTTCGCTTTCGTTCCTCTAAATGCGATGCGTTGTCCATCGCGTGGAGTCCCAGGGCTTTGGCTTGACTAACCAGCGCGCCATGGACGAAGAAGGAGCTCACAGACGGGCTGAGGGTATTACTGGAGAGATGATGAGCGATTATCATGGTCGCCTGGAGGCCCTCGATGGTGGGATATGCGATGTAATTAGCCTGGATCAGAGCGGCACCGGCGAGGAATGCGATCTCTGAACTACATATCTCGGCAAACTCTGCGGATTCGGTGGGGAGAAGCTGGTAGAAGAGGGCGGAGGCGATGATACTAAACAGTAAAGCAAGATGGTTCAAATTGACCGGTTCATTTCTAGCTGCACTTTCATAGATGGCATGGATGTCTCGCTTCGTGCGACTAGCGACTATCAAATGATACTGGTAGTCGAGGTGGTTGAAATAAAATGCCAACAGGCCCAGAGCTTCGGTCTCGGAGGGCAACAAGGCGGGAAGATGGATGTTGGCGGGGTTTTCATTTGAAGCGATGCGACCGCCGCGGACGAGAGTGAGAAGGTTGCCGGATATGGTGCTTGGACATGGCTGGGGAAATTCAGGTCGTTGGTGATGGGTCAATCCACCTCGTATGGGGATTGGGGCGGCGGAAGGGACTCGATGCGCCATGACAATAGTCTCCAGCCAGTCGGCCGTGACGAGGGGCTCATTCCGGTCATGTCTTGAGTGTGGTCGACCTTCTTGGGGCTGTCCTTGTACGGATGAGGATGCCAGCGGAAAGATAGCTCTGGGATCGGCATCGGTATTGGCATTGGAATGGGTGGGCCTCTCCTCCGACTGGCTGTCTGGTTTCACTCCGGGGCTGGAGGCTCCATGGCCATAGCTTCCATAGCTACAGATGAGTTTCCGGGCAGAACAACTACTGCATGGCTGGTTTCGATCGCATTTGAGTTTCTTTTTGCGACATGATTCGCATGAGACAGGGTCTTGTCGGGGCTGTTTTCTGGTGGCGCCAGTGCCAGTGCCAGTGCCAGTGGTTGGATGCATTCCGGGGGAGGGTTTACGCTTCATCTTGGCAGTGGGGCCGAATGGTATAAAGACGGACCAGAAGCAGGGCTGAAGGCTGAGTATTGCTGAGCATAGAAAAGTGACCGGGTCGTCAGCGGGGTGGAGAAAGAAGGCGAAGGGGTCAATTGCAGTTAATGTTTGTCTCAGGGTGATGTTGTCGTTCGGGGGAATTATCGGAGTCGGAGAAGAAGAGAAAAGACAAAAGACCGAAGACCGAAGACCGGAGACTCCGTGCTGATATCCGTTGTGAATTGTGGTGGTACGAGATAGTACAGAGCTAGGCCAAAACCAGTGCAGGCTATCACGCGTGGGCGCGCGTGATACAGTATTAATGGTATTCTCCATACTACCCTTATCTGATCAGGCCCAAACATGTGACCCACTCCGCGGAGGCTCCGATGTATACCAAAAGTCTCAGCAGGAACGATGAGTACTTAGTCTTGGTCTTGGTTGCTCCTCAAGGTCACCTACTTCCTCTCTCGGTCTTTTCCTCTACAACTCCCTTCTTCTATTTCAATCCCATCTTCCCCTTCTACTTCCAATTCCACTCAACTTCATCTACTCACCCCCCCCATTTACCCGCCATGGCCAACACTACCGATCCCCCATCCCAGTCCAAGTATGCTTGTCCCCAATTCTGACCCAGTTCTCGTTAACATGTTTTCTATAGTGCCCGCGCCTGGCTGATCATCACCGGTGCATCGACCAGTCTGTTCTGCACCGTTGGCTTCATGAACTCGTTCGGTGTCTTTGAAGAAATCTACGGCGTCGACAAGGCTCATGGTGGCCTTAATGTTGCAAATGGCAATCTATCGACTATCGCATGGCTGGGTGCCATTGCAGTTCTGTTTTTCTTTGGCATTTCCCCCATTGCTGGTGTTCTCATGGACATTTTTGGTCCAAAGGTGAGTCTCGCTATTCCACTTCAAGACTTCATTATATATATAATCGCATAGAAGCTGACTTCCGGGCTCCTTCCTACTTCCAGCTCCTCACCTGCACCGGTGCCATTGGCATGGTCTTCAGTATTATGATGATCTCCCTCTGCAAACAATTCTGGCAGTTCCTCCTCTGCCAAGGTGTTCTGCTCGGCATTTCCATGTCCCTGGTCTCCTGGCCAATGCTGGCCCTCGTCGCTAAGAATGTGACCGCGAAGAACCGAGCCGCATCCATGGGTATTGTCCTCGGTGGCTCCTCTCTTGGTGGAATTGTGTGGCCCATTGCCATCGACCAGATGATGAAGAACCACAGTCTCGGCTTCCCCTGGACCATGCGCATTTGTGCATTCATTATGATTCCCCTCTTCATTCTGCCCTGCGCAGTTGCCAGTGCACCGTCTGCTCCCCCAGTCCCGGCCCCAAAACGCCCCATCGCAACTAGTGATTCCGAAACGGAGGTGTCTGGAAGAGAGAACCGCGTGGACCATGCTAAAGAGGCTTCCGAAAAGCAGGCCGCAGTCACAGAAGAAAACGTTGACCTCAAGGAGGAACGCAAGAAGCTGTTCAAGAAGCCGGCGATGTTGCTCCTTTGCCTGGCTCTGTTCTTCACCTACTTCGGAATGTTTGGCCCGTTCTTCTACATCACTACGTATGCGATCCAGAAGGGATTCTCTTCCACCCTTGCCTTCTACACGATCTCCATTGTGAACGGTGCCTCGTTCTTTGGCCGAGTGATTCCCGGCGTGCTGGCCGATAAATACGGTAAATTCAACTTGATCATCCTCTCCAACCTCCTGGCCGGGATCATCGCCATGTGTTGGACCAAGGTGACATCCGTCGCGGGCCTGGTCATCTGGTGCGCTGCTTACGGCTTTGCCTCTGGTGTAAGTCACTCTCCTCTTTTCCTTCTTAGCATTCGCTCATGACCGCACAGGGAATTCTTTCGCTCCAGCAGGCCTGCGCCGCACAGGTTGCCAGCCGACACACCATGGGCCTTGCCATTGGCACCGTCGTGGGATCAACTGCCCTTTCGTACGTATCATCCCCTCGCTTGTGTGGCTGTACCAAACCTTACTGACTGTTCTACAGCGCGATGGCCAACATTCCCATCAGCGGAGAGCTCGTCTCGAAGCATGGCTGGCTCTCTATCGCCATGTTCTCCGGGTCCACCCTCCTCCTCGGCGCTGCCCTTCTGATCCTCGCCCGGCTGTCCCTGAACCCCCGAATTTTCGCAATCGTTTGATAACCGAATGAGTTGAAGATACTCTTGATTCTTGATGCTGGACTTGCTCATCCCGAATCTCCGCTCCGTGAAGTGCCGTTTAAGTTAATGCCGTACCACCTTACTATTCCCGATCATGCATGTTATGTGTTCCCATAGACTATGAGTCTGTTCCACTTTGCTCTTATTATTCTTTATTAATTCCAAAATGAGCATTCAATGTCACTCACCCACTGTTAATGTGGGTGTTTCTCTTTTATCTCACTGTTCTCTTTCTTTCATCTCTTCCTTCCTTCTCTTTCTTCCTGCTGAGAGGGATACACGGAGTGGGTGTATCACTTTAGATCAGTTTTCTTTATCTCTCTATTTCTCTTCTCTCTACTTTATTCTTCCTTTCCTCTCTCTTGGATATTCTTTTTTGGCTATATATGTATCGACGTTCTGTCAATATTTTCTAGAAAAAGCAATCAGCGCACCTGCATGCCCAGGTGATTTCCTTCAACCACCGCATCCGGAGATCATCTGGTTGATATTATCAATATTCATCTACGTACTACTAGCAGTAGATAGGTACGATCAGCGAAAACATGTTCGGATCTACCTTGGTAGGTAAATAGTAAATAGGCATAGAACAACTACCTACGCCTCCAGGGCTCATTCCAAGTTCACTTGCTCCTCCTGCGCCTCCTGCGCCTACTTCACCTGACCTACCCGCTGCTCCTCCGAGTCGTTCTTTCGGGCGTGAGATTGCCAGTTATCCTCTCTACTACCAGTATTCCACCGAAATTTGGCGTGACACTATTGAGAACCTTGGAACCTTGTTCACAGCGTCCTTCATGAGTTCAAGTTCGATAGATGGGGGCGTTTTAGAGCACAAGCTTCTCCTATTCGAACTTGGACAGAAACTATTCTATTTTGTGTGTAGGTCTATAGTATGTATGTACTAGTATACTAGGCCTGGCGAAGGAGAATTGCTTTGTGACTGTGCCCAGGGGATAATGTCTCGCGTGGCTGTGCTGTCTATTCTTTACAACAACCACTTATGGTCTCGAGACTCCCTCAGTTTCGCTATATTGCTTGGTGTGTTCAGCTAGAATAAAATGAAGAAACCTCAATGTGATTCGTGACGACATAAATCTACTACTAGTAGTACTGTCATACTCAGATCTTCTCCGACGCATACAGCTTAACCGGAACACCACGATCATGCATCATAGTCAAGTTAGAATTCTTAATCGGCTCCTGGCGGGGATTCGGATCCGCATTCTCGACCGTATCGAAATTCTGCATGAGTCGGACAACAGTGTAACTGGCTTCAGTAAGAGCATATTGTTCTACGAATCAAGTTAGCATCGGATCTCGTGCTATGCTATTGCGGAAAACTCACGACCAAGGCAAATCCGAGGACCACCGTTAAAAGGAAGATACTCCCAACCATGCTTCGCATTCTCCTCCCACCGCTCCGGTCGGAAAATTCTCGCATCTTTGCCCCAGTAGTCCGTTCGACGGTGCATGGCGAACACATTGTATGCCACCATTTGTCCCTTTTGCACATAAACAGGAGAGCGCTTGTCCGGGCCCCCACCAACAGGCAGGGACGTGTCCTTCGTAGCCACGCGGAAATTGACCGGAACAGGAGGCTGCAGTCTGAGAACTTCATTCAGGACATAGCGCAGATATTTCAGATCTTTCAATCTAGCTTGTGTAATTTCCCCATTAGGCTTCCTAACATCGCCGAATTCGTTGACGATTTCCCGGCGCAGTCGGCTCCACACATTCGGATACTGCGAGAGATAGAAGAACGTCGAACTCAGCAGACTGGCTGTTGTATCACGACCAGCGAGAAGGATATTCAACATATTATCGCGCAGCATTTTCGGATCATCGGTTTCGGCGGCCAGTGCTTCGAGAAAGATATACCGACCATCACCCTGCTTGGGATCGGGATTACGCTTTCTCTCCAGAGCGACGTTTACGTAGTGGTCGACGACTTCGTGGACGCGACGATTCGCTTCGCGGAATTCTTTGGGATTGACGAGCCAGTAGAGGCCCTGTGCGCGCGATCGGGCGGCGAGGTAGTCTTGCGCTGTTGTGAAGGCGTCGGCGAAGCCTTGCGCGTTGCCAACGGCGGATTTCTCGAGGACGCCGGTTGTTTCTGATGGGGGGAGCATGCAGCCGACTGATTCGCCGAAAAGGAAGTGTGTTGCGGAGTCTAGGGTTAGAAGGAAGAAGAGGCGCTGGATGTCGAATGCGGTGCGGTCTTTCGGGATGAGGTCGATTAAGTGTGAGATGTGGTCGTCTAGCATGGATAGATCGGCGACCTGGGTGAATCGATTATTAAGGAAGTCAGATTGAATATAGCAGGGTCATGAAGTACCTGATCCCTGGCGAATTGCGGTCGCAACATGCCGCGTGCATGCGACCAGCCCGCTCCATCGAGTGTGAAAATACCATCACCGAGTAGCGGGTCGAATTGTTCGTGCCTTGTTCCTAGACAGAAGTCCTTGAATTGTGTCGCTAGGATCGCTTTGATGTTCTCCGGTTCGATGGTGGTGATTAGCCTGCGTGAGAGGAAACGCTGGCTGAATGTTGTGCCGTTGATATCGAATTGATCGGTCAGGTAGTCGATCCATCGCTTCTCACGCACGGCTTTGCTGAGACGTAGGAAGGCAGGGATTCCAAAGAATCTAGAAGCTCCACTTGCAGGTTTCTCGCAGTGCAGTGCCTTCGCTTGTCTGTAGTGGTGGTGTGCGTTGGCGATGTATCGGACGACCAGGAAGAGCACAGACAGGACCCCGGCCAGTTGGACGGTGGGGCTGAGGAGCATATTGACTCCGACCGGGAGATATCCGTACAACGTGTGGTGTGGTGTGGTGTGGTGTGGTGTGTAACTGTAGATGACAATGGTGACACGAGATCTATCCTGTTCTCCGCGAGAGATCGAGTCTCCAATTGCAGCCTTTGAAATGGGGAGAGGGTAGATAAAAAGAAATCAAGTTGATCTTATTTGACATGCCTTCAAAGAGCAACAAACATCCTCGGCTCAGCTGCACGTGTGCAAGACATTGCAGATCGCAGCCACTAGACTGGGTCTAAGGCTCGATCAAAGAGCGTGAATGGATGAGCCACTCTCGCAAGTCATCGCTAGGTGAAAGGCACACCATCGGATGTGCCCGATCGGCACGCTGATTACCGTCATCCCACCAACAGTGTTGAACTCTGGGATAAAAGTGGATACTGTGAGATCATCCCATCATTCTTCTGGCTTTCTCCGGGGTCCCCGGAATACATACCCGCGGACTGTGACCGCGGCTCTGGTTCTGGCCCTGACCGAAAAACGGGAAAATCTGGGGCAATTCATTTGGTCATCACCTTGTGAAAATCCCCGCGTGGTGGTAATTGGTACTTTCTAAGTCCGGAATGCACCCGGTTGTTGAAGGAATCAGCCGGGATGCACCCGGGGGATCAGCATGTGAACCGCCGGACTGTGGGGCAGTACATGATGGAAGGGATAAAGTCCGCCAAATCAATCTCATTGCCGTGTTTCTGTACTAGAGTATAACAAAAAGTTTGCTTCTTCTGTATTGGTATCATGTCTAGTATAAATCTCCGGCGTAAAGTATCGATAGGTGAGAGTATCTGGGCCGCGGCCTTGCTCGTGTGGGCCATGTCTTCAGGTTCATTCCCTGACTGTAACATTGCAAGCACTGTACTAGTACTAGCTAGTAGCATTGGGAAAGGAGTTTAAAGCTTGAACTTGAATTCATGATTTCAGGAGCTCTGATCTGCTTTTTTACCAACCATGTTGGTGCTGAACGTCTAATTAAGTGGATAGCTCTAGAATGTATACCAGGCACTAGGCTTGAGTATCGTTCTTCACCAGGCCTTTGCAATGAATGAATTTTTGAATTGGCCAAAGGCCTTGGGTCAACTTGATCAAAGCCCCGGCAGTCAACTTGAATATACTAGTACATTCGGGGTTTTTCTGCGTTTGTAGATTTTGACTCTTTAGATAGCCGCATGTTTACCCTCAAAGCTCACTCTCCAAGGGTATAGTGGGATCACTCACGTTGTTGAACGGGTAAATCGGAAAATGACCACGATCGGGACTATTTTCAATGCCAAAAAGTGTTCTTCAACTTGACAGAAACTCAGAAATTGTGGAAAAGGAATCCAAGAAGACCAATTTGAAGATGATTGGTTCTCGTATGCTCGTACACTAAGCCTAAAATGGACGAGGCTGGCTTCGTAGTATACGACGGGTTCCACCTAACATCCACCCAAGAGAATTCTGTACTCGAAGATGACAATTTAGAAGGCAGTGAGCTCCATATCTTGGCTGTGGTTTCCTATAAAAATATCTCCTTCATTCGCTTCAAAATTCTAAGTTTCCGCCCAACTTTCGCTTCATTTCCTTTCAAATTCACTTTCAGCATCAGGTTATCATCACCACTCCGTGACAAAACTGCCCCTTCCATCATGGGCGACTCTGAGGGACACATTGACTTTCAACTTTACCGCTACACCCCCTCGGTGGCGGCGGCTGTGATATTCATCGTTCTGTTTCTATTGACGACTGCCTTCCATCTCTATCAACTCATCAAATGCCGCGCCTGGTATTTCAGTGCCTTTGTCCTCGGGGGAATCTGTGAGTTTTCTATCATCTCTGAGCCCGGCATCTGTAAACCGACCTGCTAACTTTGGGAGCTGGTAGTTCAGATAATCGGCTACATTGCACGGGCAATTTCACATTCGAACACCCAAAGTGTACCGATTTACTCCATTCAAACGATCCTCATTCTACTTGCACCCCCCTCTCTACGCTGCGTCGATTTATATGGTCCTCGGAAGATTGATCCTCTACCTTCGCGCCGAAAGCTTCAGTATCGTGCCGTTGAAATGGATGACAGGGATTTTCGTGACGGGTGATGTGATTGCGTTCGTAATGCAGGCAGCAGGTATGTGAAAAAGGCTTTTACGAGATCGACCTTCGTCCATTGTATGCTTCAGGATACTCATAAACTCTCTTATAGGAGGTGGTATTATGGCAAGTGGAACCATAACTGCGATGAAGACTGGGGAGCATATAACGATCGGAGGCCTTTGTGTGCAACTTGTTTTCTTCTCTTTCTTCCTGATCACCTCGGTTGTCTTTCACAAACGTATACGCTTGCAACCCACCCGGCAAACAATAGACGCGAGAGAAGTCCAAGGCCTCCATGTCATGCGCAGTTGGGAATCTGTTCTTTGGGGATTATATCTTTCGAGCATTTTGATTTTGATACGATCAGTCTTTCGGCTCATCGAATATGCGCAGGGGAACGACGGCTATCTGATAAGCCATGAGGCTTTCATGTACGTCTTTGACTCGACGCTGATGTTCTTTGCAATGGTGGCGATCAACGTATTTCACCCTTCTGTGATATTGTCCCAGGGTGACAAGGGGGGGGCCGCCACTCACTCGAAGCTTTGAGATCTATGTGAGGGGGCAGCGGGGACTTGGACGGCACATTCCCAGAATTGCTGAGGGGGGGGGGGGGCAGTGAAAGATATGTAATAGGTGATGAGAGCTAACATTGAGAATTTTCAAATTCAAGCTCCTCATGTAGGGGCAGTCATTATTTTGGATGTGGATTCTGGTATAACATTAAATTCTTAGATAGACCGTTCATCAGGTATTTGATTCGATCCAGGAATTTGATCATTTATGAGGCATCGACAGTCGCACACTGTATCAAAATTCGAAAAATATTTCCATGGGTGGTCGAAATTCCTAATATATTGGGGTCCACGATGTTATAAAAGATCAACCAAGCCGCAGACATTTTTCGGCCAAAGAACCCAAGGCTGCAATTCAGAAGGCATGATCTCGGTGATTTCAAGCAGTAGTGCTTTGTACCACCCGTGTAAGAACCAGTAGCCATCCAGATGATGCAAGATTACACAATAGTGTGCCAGCAGTAAGAGTGAAATCGGAGACCTTTGCATGAAGAGATGGATGGTGTCTCGCTGTAGCAAAATTGGCCACACGAAAGCTGCACCCGGCTCGAGTGGTTGTTTTGCGACACTCATGAAACGAAATGCGGTGCCAAGTTTGTCCACAGCATCTAGGTACTTGACTTGTTCCTCCGGCTCGGAAATCTGATTTAAGACGAGGTTTTTCAGGTCCGAGAGTCGAGGTTCATTTGCTAGACAGGTATTCCGATCACTTCGGTACGCGTTAGTCCTCATTTTGGATCGTTACAAGATTATCTGCAGCTCGTCTTGACGATACCTTGATAGAGAAGAAACTAGAGAGTAGTCCTCATGCAGTAAAGATCTCAAAGAGCTCCCACGGATATCTTCACTATACGGAGCAAGTATGGTCTCAACCCCTCTGCACATGTTGAAAAGCTTCATGAGCATTTCAATTTGCGACTGGAGATTACCTTGGGTTGCCTTTGGATTTCTCTCCAGGGCAGACTGCGCACACACATGGATGACCATAACAGATGAAGCGGCAAATAATGGTACGCAGTTATCTGTTGATATGTCGACAAGGCACTTCCTAAAGTCAGCAAGAGACTTGTTGAGATGATAGATAGACAGGCCCATATAATCATGTCTATGCTCTCGGTCGAAAGAGCTCAAATGAATAGCCGAAAGAGCAAGTAACCCGTGAATGAGGTAGTCACATGAGTATGCTTCTTTGGGAAGTGCGACCGCCCAGACTTCTTGGATTTCGTTGCGATTAGATAACTTTTTAGCAACTGACGTGCTGAAGTGATGCATGAGCTCAAGATCTGCTGCTTCGAAGTCTGCGCTTCTAGCCAAATTATGTTGAAGTGTAGCGGCGGATGATTCTATAGCGCGGATGATTGAATTTGAATCAATCTCATCTACAGTAGGAAATGATACCCCTGACTTAACTGGGCTTCGTCTGTGTTGTCCCAGATCTGTCTGATAGATGCATTGACTCTGGTACTTAATGCAATTGTGACAAGGTTGCTGTTCATTGCACTAAGGGACAAGTGGTGAGCTCGGTAGTGAAAAGAGCAAATTTGATGATAGGGCGCGGGCTGCATACTTTCACTCGGCGTCTCTTGCACTCAGTACAGCCGTTGCGGGATTTCTGATGAGGTCTTCGAAGCGGCATGGCGATGACTTCTCGGTATACCCCGTAGATGATCGTGCCGGGACGACCAAGATTTTATTCCACGCGGTGAACTGATTTTAACCTAGCGACGTTACAACGATCCAATGTTGATTCAATTAAAATCGCTGAGTGGGCGGTGAAACAGAAGAAGAGAAGTCTGTTTTGAATCGGTTGAGGCGGGCGTATCGCGGCCTCAGGCACCAAGGCTGCCATGCTACCATGCGGATTTTACATAGCTTCGCATTCTTCTCTTTGTTATCACTTCAAATGACCATATTTTGTCTTTTTCATCCACTCACCAAATGCTGGAAGAACGAACCGTGCTCTTAAAACCTAAAAACGTCACCTTGTCTCGCGGAAGGACTTCTTCATGCGAAGTTGGAAATAAACGACGTGCCCTGGGGAGAAAATTTGATTTTCCTCTTCACTTCGCAAATTCACACCAAAAGAGTTTTGAGTTCCAGAGATCTTTAGAAATGCACTCGGTTGGCTGTGCATACATTTTGTGTCTTGAGACCTCCGAGTCGGGACTCGGAGATCCAAACTATGAAGTTTGTGAGGTAATGTGAGAAGTGACAACTCCGGGTCCAAAGGGGGGGCTGGATTACGGGCAACTCCTCTAAAGGGGGTATACTCGACAATATGTTGCGAGAATGCTTTTGTCTTGGCTAGTTATTATGCTAGGCAGGTCACTAGAGTGTCTGTCCCCGTAGATAGTGGGCATTTAGCTCACTGGGCCCAGTGTCATGCTTTGGATTCAAAAGCCAGACCAATCAGCAAGCAATGTTGCATGAAGAATTCCTTTCCTGGAACCCATGACAGCCACGGACTCTCATCGGACATACTATGGCGAAGTTCTGACCTCTTAGGAATCATCCACCAGTCAAACAAGCTAGGGCTTATGTACCCCGCAGAGGCCTTGGCACAACATGAGGAGGCGTATAGACGAACTGCATGATTCCGCTCGGTTTCTCGTGGTAAAGCGAGCCGAGTATTGAAAATTGAACTCCGGGCGGGGTGAAAAATTTATTGAAGATGCAGATCCTATTCTCAGTACGGCATAGATAGTTGTAAACGTGCTCGTACGCTTCGCCAAGTACGGATAACTCCCATCTGTCTTGATGTTTTACCCACCACTAGCCGCCGCTCTCTTGAAACATCCCATGCACCCCACATGGAATTGCAGGGGTTCTTGGCAAGCCTCTCGGATGATTTCATCGCTGAACGTGTATGATGATGATATGAGGTTCTTTCAGTGCACTAGGATGCATTAGATTATTTTAGTCTGCTCCACAAATCATGCCGTGCAAGGAGGGTTGTGACTAGTTGCCGTGACGAAAAGGGGCACCGAATGCTTCGAACCCCTTAATGTGAGCCTGGATGAAATACCTAGATTGGTGGAACCAAAATCCAATGTAGCATAATCCCCGAATACTTTGCAGGGACGGAGCTGAGCTAACGGTAAATCTCCACCGTTCAGGATAGAGGGTTTCAAGTGAAGGGTTGGCATGGCACTTGGAGCCAGTATATAAACGGCAGATGGGAGAAAACATTAAAGTCCACCGGATTGTCTGCGAGTGCTTGTCTTTGATCAACTCCTCACATCGCAATGTTCTCTCGGGCTTTGGGTGTTGTCGCATTGGCCCTCTGGGCCAAAGTAGCCAATGCTGCATTTGGACTCACAACTAACTCTGGCACCTATGTTGTGGATGCTGGATCGACTAACCCACTAAAGTTTACCGTATCCCGCACCAGTTGTGACATCTCGTCGATCAGTTTCTACGGATCTGAGCTGCAGTACCAGTCGACTGGTTCGCACATCGGATCGGGTCTAGGAACTGCCACTGTCAGTGCGACACAAAGTGGTAAGTTCACTTATAACTCCAGATGGGTTGACAAGAGAATCTGACCATTATAGGCGATTACATCACGGTCACTTGCGCAACGGATACCCTCACTCACTACTATGTTGTTCACAGCGGCGATCCAATCATCTATATGGCCACTTATACGACTGCTGGTGAATTACACCGGGCTAGAGAAATTCCCTTAGCTAAGCTGACTTCTTCCAGAACCATCCGTCGGCGAGTTGCGATACATCGCCCGACTGAATGCGGACCTACTCCCCAACGAAGAACCCTTCGGTGACGTGTCGAACATCGCCGATGGAACTGCCATCGAAGGCTCGGATGTGGTGGGTAAACCGGTCCAACTAGAGCCGTGCGAGGCTAACTAATTGCAGTATCTCGTTGATGGCGAAACCCGAAGCAAGTTCTACTCTAGCGAGCGTTTTATCGATGATCAAAGACATTGTAAGTGTTTTTTTTCGATGGGCCCAAAGAAACACTCTAACAGAACTTCAGGTGTTTCCGGCAGCGCCCACCGTGTCTGCATGATTATTCCGCAATACGAGACATCGGCTGGTGGACCATTCCACCGGTAAGCATATTATCATCACAAGCTCGGAAAAAGTCTCACTGACATCTTTAGCGATATAAACACAAACAATGTCGGCTCTTACACTGGGCTCTACTGGTACATGGTATGGTTTAAACCGACAATGTTTGACTTCATAAGCTGACAAAAATAGAACTCCGGCCACGTCCAGACCGAAAGCTACCGTCAAGGTCTCCATGGCCCCTACATGATGTACTTCAGTCGCAGCGGTACCCCCAGCACCAACATCGACACTTCTTTCTTCGCCGACCTTGGTATCAAGGGCTATGTCGCAACCTCTGGACGAGGCTATGTGTCCGGAACAGCCTCCGGTGCCAGTTCTTCATTCGACTGGGTCATCCACTGGTACAACGATGCTGCACAATATTGGACCTACACTGCTTCTAGCGGGTCATTTACCTCTCCCGCTATGAAGCCTGGTACCTATACCATGGTCTACTACCAGGGAGAATTTGCCGTCGCAACCTCCTCGGTGACTGTTACCGCCGGATCAACCACCTCCAAGAGCATCTCTGGAAAGGTGACGACCGGTACAACGATTTTCAAGATCGGAGACTGGGATGGACAGTAAGTAGATTCCATTAACGAAGTCATACGTCGATGCTGACAATATAGACCGACCGGGTTCCTCAACGCCGCCAATCAACTTCGTATGCACCCCTCCGACAGCCGCATGTCATCCTGGAGCCCCGGTACCTACACTGTCGGTAGCTCTACTACGTCCCAGTTCCCGATGGCAATCTTCAAATCAGTGAATTCGCCAATTACAATCAAGTTCACTGCGACGTCCTCTCAGACTGGTGCCGCTACCCTGAGAATCGGTACTACCCTTTCATTTGCCGGAGGTCGGCCCCAAGCTACGGTATGACTCTGCTCTGAGTTCATCTGATATACAAATTACTAACATAAACTTCCAGATCAACAGCTACACCGGCAGTACTCCGTCCGCGCCCACCAACCTTGACTCGCGCGGCGTTACTCGCGGCGCTTACCGTGGTCTGGGTGAAGTTTATGATGTTACTATTCCCAGTGGCACGATTGTTGCTGGAACTAACACCGTAAGTTGATCATGGATACAGACTTATTAATGAAGATAATTGACATCTTGCAGATTACCATTAATGTTGTTTCCGGAAGCTCGGGTGATACTTATCTGAGCCCCAACTTTGTGAGTAACTTTCATTGATCTTTCTCTATCTGAGCCTGCACGAACTGACCCCAATTTCATTAGATTTTCGACTGCGTTGAGTTGTTCCAGTGAGAATTGCATATTTGACTAGCTACACCTTTAGCAGAGAATAAATATGCACTTAAGGCCAAATTGTCCAGAAGTTATCAATAACTATTCGCTGTGGAAGCCGTAGCCAATTATTTAGAACGACAATTCCTCAATTCTACCAGCTAGGCTAAGATCGTAAGCAACACATGCATTCGTAAACTTGATCAAATCAATTGCTCAAGATCTTCTGAATCAAGGCCGCCAGTTCCTTCGGCCGAGTCGAAGTAACACAATGACCAGCATCAATTCCAAAAACGCGAACCTTCTTCCCACTCCGCTGCTCAATCAAATCAATCGTCTCCCTTTGAAAAGCAGGCGGAAGTAATACATCCTGTTCGCAAAACACCCACGATGATGGAATATCCAAATAAGCCGCATAAGTAAGCTTGTCTCTAAAGCTCCTAGCTGAATGATCGCTATGTCCTTTCGCCATTTCCAACGCCTGCTCCCAGGGAACATCATTGTAGTTCGCCTTCGCGCATCCCTCGTCTTCGAGGACCATGTATTCGCCCTATTTGAGTCAGACTGCGATCAACCCTGCTAGTTCTTTGGTGATTTCTTACCTCGACGGGGAATTGGTCAAGACCGAGTTTTCCCGCAACGTCGAGACCAGATTGGCCCACTGCGGGAGTGAGAGTGCTGATGTTGATTATTTCCACGATTCCTCCTGTCTTTCCGGCTTTCGATCGATCGGACTTAAGAAGTCCTTTTGCGCTTTCGTTGGCGACGATTCCGCCGTATGAATGGGGGATAAGAACGATGTCTTTTCCCTGATCAGCTAGGTTGGTGATCACGTTGCGAAAGTGGGATGCGTCGTCGTACATTGAAGACGATGGCGGAGACTCCTTTCGAATGGCAGATTGGAGGGGTTCGACGATTGTTTCGAAACCGAGCGATCGGAGATTGTCAACGAGGTTTTTGTAAAGGGCTGGGGGCGAAAAGGAGCCCGGAATGATCAGGAGAGTTGGTTGGGACATGTTTGCTTTGAATCGGGGTGCGTGTAATTCAATATGGAATAGATTGGGAATATTGATGCTGTTCGGATGACGGAGTGGCCGCGCCTTAAATAATTGACAAGGTCGATCATCTTCAAATAGTCGGACACGTTGCGTGATTGCTCGGAGTATTCCTCTATCTTCGCAAACTCCAATGCTTCTCCCCGGTGGGCAAGATTTGTCATAATAGCTTGCAAATGGTGAAAAGTCTCGGGGCCATTTTATCGCCAGGAGAAATCTGAATGGGCAGCAACAGTTTTGAGACACATTTTAGTGGGGTTGGCCCCCGGGGCACTAGGTGGATCGGGCCGATCGACGTAACGGCATCCGAGTCGGCGACATAAATTTGGCCCCCATGTAGCAGATTTCAAACTTAGTGCTAGCCCTGGAGTGTGATTAGTCAAGCGATTGAAAATCGCGACCGTCGCTTCCAAGTACAATTGGACTAGTAGGTATCCTATCGAGCTACTGCATCGCATTCCCTCTCAAAACCGAAACCGAGATTGTATTCCGAGATAGATCTTCAAAAACCGGATAGGAGTTCTCAAATCGAATATGTGCAGATTGGACGCCTTGTACTCATACTAAATAGTCCCGAAGCAAGTTCAATACAGCAGCAAGATCTAAACTCTCCAATGAACCATCCTGCCCCCAACCCAAACAGCCTTAACATTCCGATCATCTCCACTCCAAACCCACTTCTGAATCTTCTCCTCCCAAGACTCCGTTCCAAATATATCCACATTACCAACAGGTCCCGACTGAATCAGACTGGTACAAGGTCCCCCATTCATATTTGCAGTAGCGGATAGCGGAGATACGCCATTCATCCTCACAGAGCCTAACTGGATCAACTGCGCATCCATGATCATCCCGATCTCAAAACCACCGATATCGTCTTCCATATTGACGACAGCGGCTCCGCCACGGGTAGCCAAGTACAAACTCTCGGCAACGGAGAGCTTTTCCAATCCGACAGATTTGCTCTCACAGCCGTCATGGGAATGATAATCGACAAAGTCTTTCGTGTGGCCGAGTAGTCGCGATGAAAGGCAAGCTTGTCTAGCAGCTTCGAGGATGGAAGGACTGTAGCCACCGCTGACGTCCGTTCCCAAACCAACGGTGATGCCCTCGTTCAGATAGTCTCGCACTGGGGCAATTCCAGAGCCGAGGGCTGAGTTCGAGGCAGGACAGTGGGAGATCTTCGCATCGCGCGCTTTGACGAGTGTTCGCTCTTCCTTTGAAAGGTGGACCGCGTGCGCGAGGATGGTTCGTGGTGTCAGCAGATTGTGCTGATCGTAAACTGCAGCGTAGCTCTCCGCTTCGGGGAAGAGGTCTTTCACCAGTGCCACTTCGTTCTTGTTCTCTGCGATGTGTGTCTGGATGTGCAGTGGAGGGTTGTAGCTAGCTGCCAATTGACCGAGCGCAGTGAGAGAAGGCCGAGAGCATGTTGGTGCGAAACGAGGCGTGACGATGGGTTTTACTAGAGTGCCCTTTGGGTCCAGAGTGTGAATATAGTGAATTGTATCCTTTGTCGCGGATAGAGAATCCTCGGCGGAAAGATCTTTGTAGTACTCAGGGCAGAAGGCTGGCTCATCCATGCACACTCGGCCGATGAAGGCTCGCTGGCCTCGTGTTTGGCAAATTGCTGCCAGGGCATTAGTTGCTGGAACGTGGATTGTCGCGAAATATGAAGCGCAGGTTGTGCCGTGAGCGAGCGTGCGTGAAACGACCTGGTCGTAGATGTGTAGTGCCTTTTCCGGTGCTTCTTCTGGCTTCTGTGCCTGGCTTTGGCCTTTGACGGTTGATTGTGTGCCAAAACCTGATTCCACTGGAAATGTATAGGTCTCTAGCCAGTCCAGCAGAGTTGAAGACCCGAACAGGCCTGCATTTGGGTATTGAGGCGCATGGATGTGAGTATCTGCGAGTGTCAAAAATGGCGTTCACCAGGCCTAGAAAATAATGGAAAGTATTCATTCTCACCAATAAATCCAGGGAAGAAGAATTCGTTCTTATCTTCGCGTGCCTCGACAATCTTCACCTTGGTCGCGCCG
Organism: Penicillium manginii; assembly: GCF_028828005.1. Lineage (NCBI taxonomy): Eukaryota > Fungi > Ascomycota > Eurotiomycetes > Eurotiales > Aspergillaceae > Penicillium > Penicillium manginii. Next base: position 840,773 of record NW_026643102.1, on the reverse strand, counting down.
CCTAGGTTGCCATTCGTCTTTCCATCAACATCAACCCAGCCATTTTTGCTCATGAACCCAGTAAATGCTTCATCATCGTGGATTTTCCAATCATATCCCTTGATTCTACCGCTCTCGGCGGACACCCATAGGATACCCTGAGTGCGCTGCAGCTCTGGTTTGGCTGGTGATGGAACCAGGTCTGACTGGGGCAGCCGACCAAGCTGGATGAAGGTCCCCCGGTAAACGCTGAATTCGTATTCTCGTCTCATAATGAAGGATATTTCTCTTTTTCGAAGAAAGGGACAGGATATTGCAGCTTCAAGTTCACAATCGGTTTGTGTCAATTGGTCACTGGTAATGCGATGCGATGCGATGGAGGTGCCAGTGGGGGATCGACTTGAAGCCTTCAAGAATGCAAGATCTAAATCTAGTAGATGTACGTCTCAAAACTCAACAGCAAGTCCACAGATTCAAAAATATTCCACCGAGCGAACGCGGGCCTGATATATCCTCTGTCAAGGGTCAAAGCTTAAAGAAGGTGGCGGTAACGTCGCCTGATAAAACACGCTTCCGAACGCCGAGATCAGTTACAGCTCTGGGGTAAATCTATCAAGGTTATTCCTTCTGCATTCGACAGTCTTCTCCGCAGTGCCCTTGCATCGAAGCCTTCTAGCAAAATTGTTTCAAGGTCGTAGTCGTGAGCGATCAACAGGGCAGAGTTCGTGGCGGGGATCGGCAGTTTCCGACTATTGTTACGTATTCTTACATTCAATACGGATATTGCGATGTTGTTTTGGTGGCATATCGGTGTAAGTGGGATGGAAATTGTGTATTGTATTGTCATTTCACCGCTGATAAGAAATTGCGGGCAAAGACGGACTTCTATTGCGGGTGAGTGGTGTTTGTCATCCGCTTTTTGCTGTGCAACTGACCTCAAGGAACGATGGACCATGCTTAACCATAGCACTAGGCATTTTATCGTAACAGACATCTGACTGCGGAAATTATATCTGTCAAAAGGGGAGATGGTAGCTCTACAAGCCCAGGAGACGATCAGCTCCGAGTCCTTGAGCCCCGAGGTGTTGCCCCACTTTGCAGTGCAAGAACACGAAGCTGGCACCTCACCACTGACAGTCATGGGTGAATGACTTTTCGGATTATTAAAATGTTCAAAAGATGTTGAAATATACTTGGAGAAAAAAGTCCAAGCATTCTAAGAATTGCGGCTCGGGAAACCTTCCGAATGTTCGAGTTTGCATTTACGACAACCTTGTGGGCACAGAGAAGAAGAAACAATAGTAACAGTATCAATGATCAATTAATTTATTTACAGTACCCAACAGTCAAAACCACAGGAAGAAAGCTATTTAATGTTGAAATAGTCTTCACTTTTGAAACATGAGTCGTGATCATGAAAACAGAAAGAAAAGGGGGAAATGTTGAATGTATACATCAGAAGGAAAAAAATTGAAAGTCAGACCAAGCAAGCACTCTAGCTCTAGAACTCAATCTAACAAGTTCTAGTCTAGGCTAGGTAGCAATGGGTCACGATCACAAAATGCAGAGCAAGCCAAACTAAACCAAACCATCACATGGGTATCATAATCTATTCAGTGTCCTCGACCGGGCCACAGGTGCAGAAGAGGTTCTGGTCACCGAATGCTGCATAGAAAATTAGTAAATGCTGTGACATAATGATAGGGGCGGGAGAAAAGCTTACCGTCATCAACACGGGTGACACTGGGCCAGAACTTCTTCTCCAGCAGGTAGGGCTGGGGGTATGCGGCCGTCTCACGGGAGTAAGAACGGTCCCACTCGCTGGAGAGCAGATCGCGCTGGGTGTGAGGGGAGTTCTTGAGAACGTTGCCCTCGCGGGGCTGCTTGCCGGCCTCGACGTCGGCGATCTCCTGACGGATAGAGATCAGGGCGTCACAGAATCGGTCCAGCTCGGCCTTGTTCTCGGACTCGGTGGGCTCGATCATCAGAGTGTTCGAGACGGGCCAGGACATGGTGGGGGCGTGGAAGCCGTAATCTTGCAGACGCTTGGCGACATCGATGGCCTCAACGCCGGCGGTCTCCTTGAAGCCGCGCAGGTCGAGGATGAACTCGTGAGCGCAGCGACCGTTCTCGTTGGTGTAGAGGATAGGGTAGTGGGGCTTGAGGCGGGCGAGGATGTAGTTGGCGTTCAGCAGGGTGATCTTGGTGGCGTGGGTCAGGCCTCGGTCTCCCATCATGTTGATGTAGTTGAATGTGATGGGGAGAATGCTGGCGCTGCCCCAGGGAGCGGCAGAGATCGGGGGAGAAGCGGTATCGCCGCGCTTGGACTGGAGGTACTCGTTGGCCGGGTGGCCGGGCAGGTAGGGGCGCAGATGCTCGGCGACACCAATGGGGCCAACACCGGGACCACCACCACCGTGAGGAATGCAGAAGGTCTTGTGCAGGTTCAAGTGGCACACATCAGCGCCGATCTCGCCAGGAGAGCATAGACCGATCTGGGCGTTCATGTTAGCACCGTCCATGTAGACCTGGCCACCGTGCTCGTGGACCAGGCGGATGGCCTCCTTGGCACCAGGCTCGTAAACACCGAATGTGCTGGGGTAGGTGATCATGAAAGCGGCGAGCTCGTCCGCGTGCTTCTCACACTTGGACTTAAGATCAGCCAGATCCAGGTTACCGGTCTTGGTGTCGCACTTGATGGTGACAACACGCATACCTGCCATGGCGGCAGAGGCAGGGTTGGTTCCGTGGGCAGAGACGGGGATCAGGCAGATGTTGCGCTTGGCCTCGCCGCTAGCCTCCTGGAACTTCTTGATTACACGCAGACCAGCGAACTCACCCTGAGCGCCGGAGTTGGGCTGCACGGTGACCTCAGCCATGCCGGTGATGTCGGCAAGCTGCTGCTCCAGATCATCGATCATCTGGATGTAGCCCTTGGCCTTGTCAGCGGGCATGAAGGGGTGCATCTGAGAGAACTCGGGCCAGGATACGGGGATCATTTCCGTGGTAGCGTTGAGCTTCATGGTGCAAGATCCCAGGGGGATCATGGAGTGGGCCAGGGATAGATCCTTGGACTCGAGGTGCTTGATGTAGCGGAGCATCTCAGTCTCAGAGTGGTGGGTGTTGAAAACGGGGTGGGTCATGAAAGAGGAAGTACGCTCCAGGCTGGCGGGGATGGGGCTGACAGACAGAGTTCCATCGACCTCGACAGGAGAAGCCTTCTTGTGAGCGGCAAAGATATCCAGGATACCCTTGACCTCGTCACGGCCGACGGTCTCGTCAAGAGAGATACCGACCTTGCTGTCACCGAAGCGGCGCAGGAAGACATTCTTCTCACGAGCGGCAGCAATAACGTCATCGGCCTCGAAGGCGTTCTCAAGCTCAATGGCAAGAGTGTCGAAGACAGCCTCGCCCTCGGTGTTAGAGCGGACAGGAACATTGTAGCCGAGGCCGACCAGCTTCTGGCGAAGGAGAGCAGTCATGGAGACAATGCGCTGAGCAATGGACTTGAGACCGACAGGGCCGTGGTAAACAGCGTACATGGCAGTCATGTTGGCAAGGAGGGCCTGGGCAGTGCAAATGTTGCTGGTGGCCTTCTCACGACGAATGTGCTGCTCGCGGGTCTGGAGAGCCAGACGGAGAGCACGGTTGCCAGTGCGGTCCTTGGAGACACCGACGACACGACCAGGAACCTTACGCTTGTACTTGTCGGCACAGGCAAAGAAAGCGGCGTGGGGACCACCGAAGCCCATGGGGACACCCAATCGTTGGGCGTTACCGAAAGCGATATCAGCGCCAAACTCGCCAGGGGCTTTGAGAACGGTCAGGGCCAGGAGATCGGTGGCAACACTGAAGGTACCGCCTTGACCGTGGATAGAGTCACCGAGAGACTGGAAGTCGTAGACACCACCCTCGGTATCGGGGTACTGAGCCAGAACACCGATCAGGTGGTCACCTTGATCCTTGACCAACTTGAAGTTATCAGCCATCACATCACCAATGACGAGGTTGATTCCGAATCCCTCGGCGCGGGACTGCATAACGGCGATAGTCTGGGGGTGGCAGAGGTGGGAGACAACAAAGGACTTCTCGGCCTTCTTTTGCTTCGAGGTAGGCATAGTGGCGAAGGACATGGTCATAGCCTCGGCGGCGGCAGTGGCCTCGTCGAGAACGGAGGCATTGGCGAAGGGCAGGCCAGTCAGGTCGGCGGACAGGGTCTGGAAGTTAAGAAGGGACTCAAGACGGCCCTGGCTGATCTCGGGCTGGTAGGGAGTGTAGCTGGTGTACCAAGCGGGGTTCTCAAGAACATTGCGGAGGACAACCGGGGGGGACAATGGTAGGGTAGTAGCCAGTTCCAATGTAGGTCTTTCCGGACACATCAATGTTCTTGCGGTAGGTGTCCAAGAGCTTGAGCATATCGGTCTCACCAAGTCCACCCTGCACAGCTGAGCGGTAGAGGTTGATGTCAGCGTGGGGCTCGGAGACCTTTAGGTCCTTCTTGGAGAGAATGTCCGCGGGAAGGACCTGCTTGACGAATTCATCGAGGGATGCGGCGGGAGGATCCAGGACCGCCAGCATCTCTTGGGCCGCATCGGGTGAAGGGCCAATGTGTCTGCGGGGGAAAGTATCGAGGGGTTGGAAGACATCAGGTGGGTGAGGGTCGCCATGAGCATAGACGGAGCTAGTGTATACTCCGCGGCGAGCAGCGGGAGTTTCTTGCTTGGTGTGTACGCCACGACTTCCATTGAAGGGCGAGAGAGTCACGGAGCGAAGGGCCACCGGAGAGGGACCAGCTCGCACACGCGAACGCAGAGCGAGCTGGCGGCCGCCACGCAGGGCAAACAACGATGCCGCCATGAAGAGCTACCGGGGAGTGACGTAGGGAGGGTGGGGGGAGAGACACCTCAACACACGACACAATTGAGGTAGAAGACAGGGATGAGGAGGTAGAGTGAGGAGAATGAAGAAAGAAGTTAAACAGGATCACAGAGAAATAATATTTAAGATCCGCATCGGCCTCGTTTTTCCCGGTGGTTCAGGGCCGTAGGAAGCGTGAACCCTAGAGTCGCCGACCGACGGGCAACGCGACGGAAAACTGCGATAACGGGGTCGGGAGTGGATCCGAGTTCCATTGCAACTCCTATCGCACCAATGGTGGTGCTCTGCAAGGAGAATGTGGGTCGAAATCCAATGAAGTTGGCGGTGGCACTCGGCGGTTGAGCGTTTTCCGAGGGAAAAGTGAAGTTGCGGAAAGATAGCGATGGAGTCATGTGATTTTTATCACATCAGGTGATTGCAGTCACCAGGATGACTCGATTGCTGTTGCTCTGTTCTCACTGCTTTGTCCTAATCTTAATCATATTCCGATAAACTCATTCAATTGCTACAAGTATGGCACTCAATCCCGTCTTCCATTCGTCCCGTCAACACTACACAATTAGCGCCGCAGTGCCGGGAAAGAGAAATTGCGGGGAGATAGGGTCATGTGATGCTCCGTTATCGCAGTCATGTGATTTACAGCGAGTCCGGGGAAAGCAGAGCTCCTCTCCCCAACTACATACTCCGTACACTGCTCTCCATATTCCAGAATTTTTGTTATAAAATAATTCAGTTCAATTCGTCGTGATTCATACCCTTTATCCACTGAAACCTCACACCTACACCTAAATGGTATACCGGAAAGTGGGCTCCCCCTCGATCTCGCGTTCGCCCTTCTCCGCCTGCTTGTTGCAGAACCAGAACCACACACTCAGACAGCACACCACCACAATGATCGTAATATTGCACCTGTTTCGCCGGAGATATCAGTGTACATGAAAAGAGTCAGGGAGAATATTCGTGATGGGTCAAACTTACGCAATTGCAGCGTACATGCCTGGCCGGTACTCCGGCGCATCCTGATCGCGAAAAACCAAACTACTGGCAATTCCACCAATACCGCCAAATCCAACCAGCGTCGCACTGCTGAATGCGCGAGTCCACTGACCACGCACATTGTTCGCCTGATATGCCATACAGGCTGGGATATTCGCATTTGCTCCTGCGACCGTGAAAAAGACACCTGCGTAACGCACCGCGTTTCCCTTGGCGAATCCCATCATGGGTAGTCCGATGATGCAGAGCAGGCAGTTTCCGATGAGAATTGGGGCGCGAACTTTGTATTTGTCGCCGATCCAGGCTGTGCTGTACATGACCATACCGGCGAAAACGTATGGTGGTGCCACGAGGCATTGTGCTCGGCCAACGTCGAACTTCATACCTTCCATCAGGATGATCGGCAGGAAATAAGCGATTGCGTAGGTAACGGTAGTCAGGCAGCTGTGAAGTGTTAGTATTAGCATGTATCTTTCCTAGTGAGTTCTGTAGACCACACGTACAAGAAGATCAGAGCGAAGCCCCAAATCTTAGGATCGAGTCCTGGCTTGAGGAACTTCTTCAAGGAGAATGCCTCGAGATTGCCGTCCTTGCGATCATTGTTGATCCGGCGGACGACCCAGTCGCTCTCCTTCTTGTTGAGGAATCTCCAGGAGTTGGAGGCACGATCGGGGAAGTCGACTAAGAAGGCGAAGCAGAGCATGCCGATGAACCCGGTGATCTTCACCCGTTAGTATCAGCGGAAGGGGAAGAAATGGCGACGGCTGATAAACATACCACTCCCTCAAGGATAAAAATCCAGCGCCATCCACTCAGGCCATGAGTACCTGACAATTGCATCAGGCCAAATGCCAGAATACCAGACAATGCGGAGGCAACGCAGCCGATGAGATAAAAGACCGAGAATCGCTTTTGAACGTCATCTGCAACGCTTGAGTCAATGGTTTTGACAACTCGAGCGATACCATTCATGGCAACTTACATCGGGTATACCAGCAGGAAAGCAGGTAGACACAACCCGGAAAATAACCCGCCTCCAAGACACCGAGTAGAACGCGTAGCCCGACTAGTTGTCCCCAATTTTTAACAAATCCCGTCCCCTAGTAGAATTTATCGCGTTAGCATCCATCCATGTCTACATGGATATCTCCAAGGAGACCCGAGATGAGTTTCAAGTTGGCGTACAATCATAATAACCGCCCATGTCATGACAATTGTGCCCAAGAATATAGTTGGTCCGATCTTGCGAATGAGAACGGTCATGGGTGGTTGGAAGAGAACGTAAGGCACAAAGAACATGAGCACAACAATTGACTATTGGTTCGTTAATCGGGCATATTCATCACCACGGGCAAGCTGGAGGCACATACATAGCGATTTCCGACACCGAGCTGCAACTCTGTTTTCAATCTTCGCGACTTGTTAGTGACCGCAAACAACAATGTGAAAGGCTGAACTGCTATGCTCACCCCGCAATAGCTGCTGCGCTTAGATTAGTCCTATCCATCAACGAAATGCAGTATGCCAGTCCGGTCATAGTCACAAGCCGAAGATCAATGCGTCGAATGATCTTTCGCTGTTCTTCCTCTGTGAACTCCTCCTCCTCTTCCCCGCTACTGGGCGTCTTCTGTGCGATATCTTCGATACGATCATCGTACATGACCTTCTCATCGGGCGTGGAGCCCATGGTGAATTCGGTGAAAGGATTTGCTAGAATATTGGATGGTAAATCTTATTTCGTGACCTTATGGGTGTAGGAAAGATTATGCCAGGAATAGTGACAGCAATAGTCATGCACAAAAATAGAGCTTTGAAAATAGAGCGACACAAGGATCTCAGCATGCTTTTATCATTCCCGTCCCACAATAGGGGACTAGGAACGTGCGGAGACCAACTTGCGACACTACCCCATGGGGTCGGAATCGAGAGTTTCTCCCCTTCGGGCCAGATACCTGATTGAGTTTCACGCTCAGCAGCTGGGGAATGACTCGGATTTCCCGAGAAACTATTGGTTGGCGGCTTTGCTACCAGTAATAATTAAACCAGTACCAGGTGACGACCATAATGTTGCCCAGAGTGCCCAGCCTTGAATAGTCAGCTAGTGAGCTTTGTTAACTCCTGAACGACGGTCTGAATCAATATTAGCCGACGAGATGTGAAAGATGCCTCGGTCTGTCGCAGGAAATACACTGTAGAGAACGATCAAAGAGAAACAGAAACTGGCCACCGGGACTTGGTGCAGGAGGGGGAAACCCCACATTTCGTGGGCTGGGGCGAGTCAAACACGTCGCACGGGGGAGGTAGCCACTGTGGCGGCTGGTGCATGATGATCTGGGGATTTCTGATGCGTTTGAATGCGGGGGAAAGCTGCTTGGCGGCTCTTGGTGCTGCTTGGCAATGTGACACGGGTGGTTAGATGCGGAGGATTCCTTTTGGTTGATTTTGTCGGAAGTGGGGTGGAGTTCTTGGTACATCTGTCTCTGCTTTTTGTCTTTTTTTTTTGTCTTTGTCAATTTACTTGTTCTTTGTTACGGATTTCACCTGGAGTTGTTGATTTGGGAGGGTATTTCTGCCCGGATATATGGAAAAGCAAACTCTACGCTGTAGAAGATTCAATGCTTGTTTACATGGGTTAGTTACAAAGTGATAAAGGATGACTTCCTAAATTGTAAAAGAAAATCTCGCACTGTCCTTATCTCGCATTGCCACCGATGTTCGCCATACGATGGCGATCTAGGCCCCGCCCCCAATTTTCATTGTAGGTCAAAACTAGCCAGCTTCCCGATTTACTCCGTCTTCTTCCATCTCGTTCCTATATTGAGTAGAAGGGAGGTTGAGCCTCGGATGATCTATCGACCTTATTGTCTAGCCGGGAAGTCATGCGTATCTTAAACTTCAGCCACGAATTTTATACGAAGCACATTTCGTGGTGTTCGGCCGTCAGTTGCTATACAGGGCCAACCGTGCGTTGTGAGACAACCTTATCCATCCTGAGAGCTCGCTACCACAGGCGACCTTTTCCTGTGCTTGGATCGTACGAACGTGGCGGGGTGACTCGTGTGCGAGTTGTAATACCTTTTCGTTGTATGCAGAATGACCTCACCACTCGGTATACAGCACTCACGATCTGGCCATGCAGGTTGCTGCAGGCATACAGCCGATTAAGATAGACCAATAAAGGGGTTTAAGTGTGCTTTGACAGCGGTTAAAACCTAGGCATCCAGATAAGAAGGTCAGGCTGGACAGAGCTAAATCTGTAGGTCAACTGGCCCCACGTGGGGAATGTCCAGGGAAGGAGAAAGGAGGGGATGATTCTCCGGAGTTGCCGATCTTTGTTGCCGATCGTTGTTTCATCTGCTGCTTGAAAATGGTATATCTTCAAGTTATGGTGGACCTTTTGTCATCGTGATCAAATCTTTTTGGTCTAAAATGAAAAAGTAGCTAATGACGCAGGCTTCATCCTCCATTTTCTGCAGGTTTTGATGATTTATCGTTTGAGCATCTGGAAAACGTGTGCTGCTTTTGGAAGTTAACATCTAGTGGCATCACTACCCATTTACTCATGTAAGTAGGCGAATTGAAAAACTCCACTACCACAAAGACGGGAAAATAGAGACGTAGACAACTACAATGGACTTTCATTTTGGTGATCTTATTATGTGTTGGAATTGGGTTGGAATACTCCTGGGTTATATCTAGTAATATGAAACCCCAGAGAGAACAGTCGTGGCGTAGGTTACAGTGGGATATGATTCCCCCTGTAAAGTCGCTGCAGACTTCAAGTTTTCCATTCGTATTATCCATTTTTCTTCCACTTGGTCTACCCATGCAGTCAACGAGTATCGTAGAGTCGGCTAACATGTTTTATTTCAACTTTGTTCGATGCTAAAAATACTATGCGGACACACCCGCACAATAAATACAAGTATCATTTTGTCAACTTCGAACATGAATGGGGTACTGTGACGTTCTCTCCTTTTGAGGGACTAGAAGAAATTGTTTTTGCGGGTATCATATTACTCTCTCGTATTTCAGTTTTTCCTATTTCGTCAGGCTTTCTGCATCTGTATGGCTCAAATACCATCTAGTAATATTTTTCACCCTTCACTAGATCAATGACTGACTCTTCAAATCCAAATGACGCGTGCTTGAACGGCCTAGGTGTCTCAATCTCCCCGAAGCGCAACCTAACCTTCTTAAGCTTATCGGGTAAATGGTCGGAGCCCAAGCAATATCCAGTTGTTGATTTATCCAGGTCTGGATTTCGTGTTGTTCTCAGCAGGTTGGAAAATGAAGTATTCTGAGGAACGCCATTGCCCCACAGAGCAAACAACCCGATAGTAATACACACAAGAGTGACCACTAGAGCGGTTAAATAAGCCGCAAATAGGTTCTTCCAATTATAACTGTAGAAGTTCTGGGGTGAGTTGACAGAAACAGGTACATTGGTGCTGGCTGCATTCAAGCTGAGAAGGTTGTAGGTAAAGTTCCGCGAGAGGTCTTCCAGAGCTCGGGCCAATGTCCTATTGCGACAGATCGGATTGGCCACCCGGCTGGCCACGGTATACTTAGAGCTACTCAAAAGCTCTGGACATTCAAAGATACTAGACTGCATAAGGCGGGTTGCTTCGCCTATGAGGGCTCCTGTGGAACCTATGGAGAGAGTACCCTCGATGAGAGATGAGAAGAGCAGGTGGGTTATATAATAGCCCCCAAGGCTCTCCGGTCTGTTAGGATACAAGTCTGTAAATGCGGATGTTCCAGTCGATGAACTCCAGTTACAAGGAGCGACTAACTCGGTCGAGATAGGGATGAGGGCCTGAATGGTGTTGTTGAAGGATACATCTAGCACATAGGAAGTGTTCCAGAGCCGGCAAACAAGGGATGTTTCGGTTGACTTGTCTGTCAGAGAGTCCCGGTACTCCTTTGCAGCAATCAAAAGCGTGTTGTTCAAAACGAAGGTGTACTGCCCGAGTATACATTGTTATCGCCGCTTGAGTTACTTGCAAATTTATGCCACACATCCTGAAAGGAGGTATAGTTATCTAACCCATCAAGGTAGGTGATACCCTTCGTCTCAGCGATAACCTCACTCAGGTTCTGGCATTTGTAGGAAGGTCCCCAAAATTCAAGGGTATAGGATGAGTTAGGCAATGGCGGCGTAAGGGGAATGATGGCAGCTGATGAGGAGGTTGTTGTGAATAGACGGCTGATGATAAAGGATGGACCATAAATCCAACCCGCCCCTTCAGTTAACGCCCAGTCAGTCCAGAAATGTTCCGTAAAGTTCACAGTTGGAACACTCATTCGAGTGATTGTCGACGTTGTCTTTAAATTTACCGATAGAGTAGCAGGTGTGATTAGAGCAGTTAAGGGAATCAGCCTAGATACAGGGTTAATAATCCCATACTCTTGAATCGACTCTAGTACACACTACTTACCAGGAGACAATTGCCAGCAGAGTCAGTGTTTTAGCACACATCCACATATCAGGGACAAAAAAGGTCAGCGGATCGCTCAAAACACTGAACATGGCATCGATGCCGCGAAGATTCACACTTTTTCTGCGGAGAGTAGCCCAAATCTGTTGCACCGCCGCAATTCCGATGGCGGCTACAAGTAGTGTTTTGACGACGAATGCGAAACCAGTTCCGATCCGAATTGCCCAGGTTTGTTGCTCAGCTGATTTAACAAGTGTATTGTCGAGGCTGTTGTAGTATAGATGATGGCCTACCGATAATGCCAGGCCACATAAATAGAGCACAACCATCAGGGTTGGAGACCGCCATCCCAATCCCCATACCGCAGGGGAATGGTCTTCCTTAGGGGTCGGCTCAGAAGTGAGTGTTGTACGGTTGGGTGATACTGATCTCTCGGTCAAAGTGTCTGGGTCGGGCTGGTCTGTCAATGAAACAGTCCGCATAGAGGTGTATTTGACACGATGATCGATCGACTGAGGCATAACGGTATCGGCAAGTCTGGCTATCACGACCTCCTTGGATCTTCGCGCCAGGAAATGCTTAATGCTTATTCTGCTTGCAAAATCGAAGCCCAGGGCAATTATAACGAATACATCGAAACTTGGGGTTAATTTGAATTTATCCACTCAGCCTACTTCTACCTCAGACTCTTTATTCGCCCGCTCGCAGAACGGCAACTCCTCGTAATTGCCAAACACGAGGGGCTGGCGTAGGTGCATATTTAGCGGCATTTAGTTACTCCGTACTGGGCGCAGACTTGCATGGATGTGTTCAGAACCATGAAAATTTTTCAATCCAATCCAATAGTCCTGCGCCCAGGGTCCAGTAGTCCTGCACCCGGGCTCTCACAACCCTGCGCTCAGGTATTTTCAATGGCTTGGCGTTTATTTTAAGCCGCTTCACTACACCAAGGCCTTGGCGGTGTGATAGAAGAGAGAGTGTGTGAGTGTATCGATCAAAGTGATTTCAAAAACGACCGTAATGCACCAGTCTTTTGATCACCTTCTTTCGAGGGCCGCAGCTTTGAGAGGGGCCGAAAAGCCCCTAGGAACGCCAGCATGGCCACGTTAGGTACATTTCCTAGTATCTAGCATCCCCCAGACTTGTTGGTCAGAATCTTTTCACTGCTCTCTGGGTAGAGGTGTTAGCAAGGTAAGCAAATAAATTGACTTTTTTTCACATTAGGTGGTTTCCCGCTCATCTCTTCCACCAAGTCCCACCTCCCCCAAGGATCTAAACCTTATCCTGTCTTTCTTTGTACGATATAGTACTAGTATTCCCTCAACTTGAGGTTCCAGCCTTGAAAGGAGACCTATTATATAACCCACCTGCCTAGTGGGCACCTGTCGCTTTCCTTCAACTATGTAATAATCTCAATTGTTTACCTATTTCAGGCCATCGTGTCAGATTCTGTTCTACGTGGTTTCGCGACCGATAATTGGTCATATATAGATCAAGGATCAATCATCTTGAAGTTACAATGTATGTGAATTTAGATAACGTCGCAGACCGCTTGTTTTATAGGAATTGAAAGACCGGTTGTTATAACTGCTAGTCGTAGCAATATCTCCTATTAGTTATGTCTTGACACACATGTGGCTCTACTGATTTCATCACGATTGGGGGCCGAGGTTGAAAGACAAAAGCAAATTAGGAAACCTTGGAACTGGAAACTCAGCATGCCATAACCCCCCTCGTAATTGACCAAATAAAGCAACCGGGGTTTACCGATACTGCTCTTCAATTAATAGGAAATGGGTCCTATCACCTCGAAGAAGAAAACATCATGGATCAAACCAGTCTTCATTATTATTTTTCACTGTATGGTTTGTACACTTTGCGTGTGCCAGCTTTTTCTTCTCCCGTTCTTCGGCCGATTGGGGCTCTTGCGTGAGGAATCCACAACTTGAACAACGCGGCTACCTGAATATTTCCTTACCAGAAGAGAAATCAAAATCTCCTCTCCCTCGCCAGCAAGCTCTCAGTTTTCCGTCTGATGGAGCATTTCTTCGCCGATGCAAGCGAGATAGCCCCGACACTCAAAAACAACAATGTCTATTCTTCGATATGCCCCCGCGGGAGATTCGAGACAAGATTTACTATGAAATACTTGGTGGGGAAACCCTAGGGATACGAGAATGTTGTTGGTCAAGAATTCGTGCTACGTGGATGGTCGAGAACAGACTGGCATTGCTCGTAACATGCCGCAAGATGTAGATTAAGTCGATATATTTTCCCCTCCTCACCTGGGCAGCTAATACCTCTAACGTAAATTGCAGTTAGTCCGAGGCTATTCCTATTTTATACTCAGGAAATACCTTTCAGTTGGAGGATGGGATAAAGCCAGTCTTCTGAATACTATCTGACCTCCAATATGTGCTGCTTCCGCAGAGGTTCGCTGTTATTAGGGATTGAGATACCCCAATCGACCTAGGAAACTCCCTCTATAAATCTTACTATGGCTGGCGATGGGATAAAGTAGGGGACCGTATTTTTCCTGGTTCTCATAATATGTGAAAACTATCACAACTATGAAAGGCTTACGCAGATTGAGGCTTAATATCCATTACCAGCTTCTCGGTGCTGAAGGAGAAGCTCAGATACCCTTTCGAGGTGATGCTTGCCACAGAGGCAGCTCTCTTGGGGCCAGCTATGAAACTAGACCGGACTCCTGATTTCGGGATCAAGTTGCACTGGCCTGCGAATGACCATTCAGTTATACTTTTGCAAAATGCGCCCTTAACACGTTTCCTCCATGGTGTTCAAGTTAGCCGGTAGATCCCAAAAACATGCACGAAATGCTTCGCTTGCTACCTCGAGGCCTCTTAGATGTCTGTAATCATTTCAAGACATCAATATTTTCATGGTTCTGACTTTCCATCTTTATTGAGGCAACGTTCCGAGGATATCCAGAGTTAAACACTGAAGTTTCAAGTTTCTCCTCCGCATTGGACCCTTCAGATACTATGAGACTTCCAAGGTCGAAGAAAATGAATACATTTACAGGGCTATTTTCGGTCCCAGAGATATATTAATTCACCCAGGTGGGACCAGCAATTCGTTTTGAAGCGTTTAGCTGTAGCTATTCCCGGTATAGACATCTTCCAGAACTAGTGGATTTCAGTCGAGAGCGATCCGCCGATCGACATCGTACTCTCTAGTTAGAAATCTGGTTCCTATCTTTTCTTAAGAGGAAGACACTAAAGGCATCTATTCAATGGGCAACTGAGTGACGGATAACCCCTGTTCCATCGAATCCTCACCCCAAATGGCCAATTAATCTATTTTCCCTGGTCATTTTCCATGGAAGGCGACACAAATGACGTCGAGGCTAACCTGACAGCGCCAATGACGTAGACCCGTTAGCTGTCATGCGACGAGCACAGAGGCCTCTTCTTTTCTACGTTGAGCTTCATTTCTAAATAATTCTAGACTATTCTTGCATCCTAGGTCAAAATACATCCCACGGAATAATCATCGGTCGGCATATTCTTCAAAATCCACCCACGCGGGGAATCCGCACAGAAACTCACCAACACATCCACCGGTCGCATTTTCCAACATGGCGACTGTTTCTATCAGTGCCCCCGGATTAAGCAATGGACTGCTTTATAATAATGGCAACAATAATGCGCGCGTTTGCATCACCTCTGAGACCAACGAATTCGACAACCAAACTATCCAAGATTGGCAGGAGGAAGGGTTCGACGTCGTCTATTTACCTTTGAATGGTGGAGGGAAGGAGTACGAAAGCCAACTGAAGACTGTGAAGGAGGGACTGGGCGTAGGAGAGAATTACGCAGTGATTGGTATGACGTTCCAGTGTTGATTCGTTATGGTCCCCCAGCTAAACAATTATGGAACAGCATTTGGAGAAGCAGCCAGCTACTGTCTGGAATACTACAGCAAGTCATTCAACTGTAGCCGGCTTTGTGGTCTAATCGCATACTACCCGACCGTTATCCCTGATACTCGAACGAGCTTCGCCCTCTCTCTGCCTGTTTTGGTCCACCTGGCGGGCAAAACGATCGATGTCCTCGCACAACCACAAGCATTGGGATTACAAGGGAAGAGGCGCCGCAAGACGAGACCAATTCAACCTGGACTAGGTACTGGGGAGCGCATGAGACTTGCCTATCCAGCATTCACTTACGAATATGCGGAGCCTGGGTTTGCCGAACATGACATGGAGGAGTATAACAATCTCGCAGCGAATATTGCCTGGACTCGGAGTGTCAAGGTTTTGAGAAAGGGGTTTTCTCGAGACGTGGATCTCGAAAGGCGCTGGGACGACCATCAGGAAGGTACATTAGATTCCAAAATTGACACAGATGATGAACCGAAACTGACCGGACGCAGCGAAATTCTTCAGATCAAATTTGTCCAAAACGTTGGAGGGATACGTCCAGAGCAAAGTGCCTTCCGTGACATATACCTCGACTTTATCCGGCGGAATTGGAAATCAAGCCCTGCGCCGTTTCTACGGACAGTTCTTTCTGGGCAAGCTACCTCCCTCGATGCATATCAGTCTTGTATCGCGAACAACCGGAGCCGACCGCATTGTCGACGAACTCTACATTTCCTTCGAACACACAAACGAAATTCCATGGATGCTTCCCGGCGTAGCACCGACCAACAAGAACGTTGAAATAATGTTAGTGAGCATTGTTAGCTTGCGGGGAGGACGTCTTTACTCGGAACATGTCTATTGGGACCAGGCAAGTGTGCTCGTTCAAGTCGGACTTCTCGACCCAAAGCTCGCACCCAATAATCCCCATGGAATCGATCGTCTTCCTGTTGTTGGTCGAGATGCAGCCCGCCGCATCCTTCATGAAGATACCGAACTGGAGCAAGAGGATTATCACAATCGATTGATTCGTCGGGCACACGCGCGCGCCCGCAAGGCTCGAAGCTCCAAGTCATCACAGGCCCCGGATGAATCTGGGGCTGAAGGGAAGAGTGAGGTGGGATTTTCCTTACCTGTGAGGAACAAGGGTAAGGCTGTGCAAGAGGAAAAGCCTGAGCCCGAGCCCGAGCCAGAGTCGCAGCGTACTGCGACAGATATCACTGATCACATGGATGATGATGATGACGATGGTGCTGCTACTGAGACTGAATCGACTGCTCAATCGAAGGAGGAAAACGGTAGTCACAAGGCATTTGTGGAAGATGGGGATGAAGGGGATGAGAATGGAAATGGACAGTCATAATTTGCAGCACTTTTTTGCAGGCTTGTAATTGGCCAATATGAATTTTGACTATACTGCAATCGCGCACCGACGATTTTAATGTTGACTGCCTTTTTATGATTGGTGACTGTCTGTGATAAAATGCCGTAAGCTACCATATGCATTCAGTCTCATATTTCCATATTTGACAACATCATACTACGAGTACTGCTATTATTGATCCACGGCTATCGCTAGTTGGTAATCGTGAGATCGATCTTCATGCTAAGGTTTGTGTGTGAGATCCATTATCGGCGCGTAAGTTATTCCCGTGATTGCGTACACATCAAGAAATTTCGAGAATCAACTTCCATAAAAATAAGTAGGCGTTTAGAGAGAGAGGGTTTGCAGGACAGGGACCTGTAGTATTCAATTGTGGGCTATTTTGGCATGGGATATAGCCAAAAATATTCAGCAACTCTGGCAAAAGTTGTGCTTGTCACTATAAATGACAACATCATAAGTCGGGGACCACATTCGGAAAACGGAGGTCGGGAGCGTCCGCATTCTTCTCTTAAAATTCCTCCAAATAATTTCAATTCTCTTCGCATCTAGTTGGAAGCTATTGCTTTTTGATTTTATGATCATACCATGTCGTCCGAAGCACAAAACATCTACGACCTTCCTGAGTTCTTCTCGGCCTACAGTACGCTTCCACGCTCACAGGGAGGGCTATCCTCCGCTCCGGAATGGCCAGTTCTACGGAGAATGGTGCTACAAGGTAGTACTCAGCAACTGAACTCCGATGAGAAAGAATTGGACGGGAAGAAAGTCCTTGATCTTGGCTGTGGTTATGGCTGGTTTTCCAGGTGGGCACGCGAAAGCGGCGCCTCGCACATCAGAGGGGTTGATCTCTCTGAGAAAATGATCAACCGGGCCAAGGAGTTCGATGATGCAGCCGAGAATAGGCTATGTGAAATTGTCTTCGAAACAGGCGATCTCGATAAAATCACCTTCAGGGATAGCTCGGAGGAGGGCAGATACGATCTCGTTTACAGCTCCTTGACATTCCACTACGTTGAGGATCTCTCTCGACTTTATCGCGAGACTTTCGCTTCGTTGAAGCAAGGGGGTAAATTGGTATTCTCGGTGGAACACCCCATTTGCTCAGCTCCAACAATCCCGGGTCCAGATTGGACCTCTGTCCAAGAAGGGGGCCAGGAGAAGAAAGTCTGGCCACTGAATTCTTACAGCGAGGAGGGCTGGCGCTACACAAGTTGGTTGGGTGTATCGGGTGTCAAAAAGTACCATCGGACGGTGGAAACATACGTGACTCTTCTTTTAGAGAACGGCTTCAAGTTGACTGGATTGAAAGACTGGGTACCTTCGAAAGAAGCTGTATCGGAGCATCCGGAGTGGGCAGATGAAAGACATCGACCATATTTCCTGCTTATCTCCGCTGAAAAACGGTAAAGCTGAGGCACCTAGGCAGGCAAGCCAACAGGCGGCAATATACGCGCCTTGGGATGCAATATATAGCGGGTTAGGAAATTTTTGATTCAAATCACAGTCTTCGAGGATTTAATCAACGAAAAGCTCAATAAAGATGAGCATGCACTAGGTGAAACTCAGGAAAGAAATAGTCAAAAGTGCTCGGGCGGTTTACTCTCTTCACCGGAATCATTCTACCCAGTCCTCTTCCACTCTACATATCGCTCCTTACTTGTCAACCCACTACTCAGAGACCGATCAAATTCCTCCTGAGCACCAGCCTGGCTGGGCCTCAACTTCAACCTATACGGCCATTTGTCGATGATCGTATGGTTTTCCTTCATGACAGCATTCAGAAGCTGTTCTATCTTCTGGGGCTCCAGTTGACGGCAATACCTAAATTAATAATCAGAATGGCTTCCAAGAAACACCATTTACTGGAAATAGCAACCATGTTTTCGCATACCTGTCGAAAGCAAAGTCATATCCCGTTACCAGATCACGCCCCATGTAAAGTTTGACAAGGACTGGGTCATATCTAGTAACCCGGCTTCCCTTGTGCGGAATATACCGCATGAGTCTTCGCGATGATGCACTGCTTGGTGTCATATCCCGCATCTTGTCTTCGTCTGTCAGGGTTTCCTCCACTGCATTCATGAAGAGAGTAATTAACGTCGCGTGGGGATTGACATTCCTTTTCTGGAGCAGAGGCATCATGTAGGCCAGTGTACGGTGAATTCCTAACCATCCGGAGTCCGATATATTGGAAACCTCGATCCGAGCGAAGGAATCTGGTTCGAGAAGGTCAGAGAGAGAAGTCACATCGGCTTGAAAAAGCTTGAAGGAGGCCATTTCAAGGCCACGAAGACCACTCAAAAAAGAAGGTAGGATTCTTCGAAGATAGAAATACAACTTCCCATATATGTCCGCGCTGGCTGGGCCACAGGGTGTCCTTTCGACATCCTCTGCAGGCCACCCGTGCCTAGGATCTGCGCTGTCTTGCATCGGCCACGTGGTTTCATCCTGAAAAAAGGTACTGGGTAATGTTATTGTTATGTATTTCTTTTGGTCTGCCCTTAACTCACGGATTCGGCACTCGAAAGTCATGTCTGGGGAACCCAAATGGGAGAAGAAGACCGTCTTCGCGGAATCGGTTGAATGCGACTCGGTGAAGATTAGAAATTAAACAAAGGTATCGATCTCGATAATCCTTTCTTGATTCCGCGAGAGTATTGTCAGTGCGGATCTTCTGTGCTTGATGGACATCTAAGCCTGTCGGTACGTCAAGGAACGACAGAAGACGGATCCATGCCGACTTTTCAAGGACGACCCTGACCGAGCGTTTCCCAAACGTCCATGTCTTACCAAAGAGACCACCGGGCGGCTTTTCTGCAATCTTATCACAGATATCGCTGATTAGGGGCTTAATTTGCTGCTGTAGGATTTTGAGATCCGACTCGCGGATGAGGGCTGAGTACCAGAGAGAAATCATGCAATCTGACGCCGTATCGATATCTTCTACCACCATAGCGATGAGAAGCAGAATGATATTACGTGCCACAATATCAAGATCTCGATCGTTCAAGGTCATCTCGATCTTGCCGTTATAAGTGCTCGGTAATTGGGCGATGGTCTTGACGAGATGTCGGATATCCCCCGAAGCTGCAAGAGGCAACATGTTTAGTATAACTGAAACCTTCTAATCACGCAAAGGTAAGCAAAGGCTTGGAAGTCATACCGGCACATAAAATACGTATTTCGCCACCGTATTCACTTCCTTCGTTTTTATCCAGCCGAAGTAGATCGAAAGCAGGGACATTCCCCCAGAGATATTTCTTCTTGCCGAAAACCGTGGCAATGGGCTCTCCGCCCATAAATTCTGGGGTTCGGTTTTCGATAATCCAATCCGGCTGCCATGTATCTTTACCCAAGGGTGACTTGCATGCTACCTTGTGAATGGGCCAGTCCGCTTTCTGGCACGACTTGTCACAGTACTAGGATATGGATACTATTAGTTTCCGTTCCGATACAATGAGGCTGATATTTCTGAAGGGTGGCGAGTTGAGAATACTTACAGTCACTAGTTGACAGTTCTTGCAACCGTACTTGCCGACCTTTTTGCAATCGGTGCTTCCCGGTGCCCAGTTGGAGCAGATCTGCCCTAGAGACGTCATAATACCTCAAAGTTGGCTCGGATTCCGTTGTTGAAAGAAAGGTGATTGACCCTCAACTCAACAAGGCATCCTTATACAGAGGGGATCGAGAAATAGGGAGCCTACTAGTCAAATCCCGTATCTACTAGTCAAATCCCGTATGCATGCGTGCCCAAATGGCCCCTGTTGTTGAAAAATGCAGGGGTTCCTCGGGGCTCGGCAGTAGGGTGGGAGAAGAGCCCACACCGCGCGAACGGCTAATGCACACCAGATGTTTGATGATTTGCTCCTGGAAACACGAGTCACTCAGTAGAATCAACCTATTTTGATCTTACCAAAGAGACATTGGATGAATTCATGACAAAAGGGGTAGTGTAATTCCCATTCAGCGTTTTGAACGTTCCATCAAATATTTTGAAACTTTGAACTCATGATAGGATCACGGATTATAAAAGATTTTTAGCGGCTGCTCGGGAGGTGAAATGAGAGAATATTTTGATTGTGACTAGTGTTAGAGAGACTGCTGAGCATGTTGAGATACGGACACCACCGGCGCTTGCAGGAAATAGCTTCGCTCTCTTGTCTTCTATCACCAGCAATCACTATTTGTTCGTGCCTTTCCCGTTTGTTTCTGACAGAGCTGTGACCCATACGATATTCACCCCATCATTATTACTGCGAGACCTTGGCTTCTCAAACATGATAACGACTTTCATTTTTGCAATCCCCCCCGCGAGCAAGCGCAAAGACTCCGCGTTCGTTTGCTTTATACACAGCCCCAGGAACAAACTCACACACAAACTTGTGAGATCGAAATACGCTGATTGGTTGCTCGCATTGACAAACACGGGACGCATTAAGTCTTTTTCCCGGTGATAGAAGCACGGAAGAGCCGTTTTTCTGGCCGAGTCACTGGGAAGTATTCAGTTTTCGAACGCCTCGTA
Organism: Penicillium manginii; assembly: GCF_028828005.1. Taxonomy (NCBI): domain Eukaryota; kingdom Fungi; phylum Ascomycota; class Eurotiomycetes; order Eurotiales; family Aspergillaceae; genus Penicillium; species Penicillium manginii. The sequence goes on along the minus strand of NW_026643102.1, from coordinate 819,684 downwards.
AACAACTGGGAGACGTACTACTTTGCTCCCTTATGGAGCGTGAACCATATCACGACCATTAGCTGAGCCACCTCCTAAAAAATCTGTCTCCCTGGCACACTCGGGCTTATTGCTATCACGATCGATGACTCGTCAATCGCCGTTATGCTGCCCAAAAATGAAAAACAGAGATCTTCTATGCATATTATGAATGAAACACGAGAGTTGAATAGATTGTGATCTTTAGTTTTGTCTTCAGTAGCAAGGAGTGGCAATTATGACGACTAAGTCCTTTCGTAGGATAAAGTTTACTTTGAAGAAAGGCCAGAAAGCAAGATTATAGACAAGCTTTCCACTCTCTGATTCACTCTGTCTTTCTCATTCCCATGATACAAATGGTGCCGACCCCGCCATATTTCTCGACGTCCAATCGAACAGGTTCTGTATCAACAAATCCAAATTTCTCATAAAGATCATGACCATCAGCAGATGCGTCAACCCAATAGTCATTCAAGCCCAGCTCCTTGCCAACTGAGAGGCCTTGTCGCATCAAAGCTGACCCAACACCCTTTCCACAATACTCTGGCAGTGTCGCAAGGACTTGAAGAACTATGTTGTATTAGCGTTGACAAGATAAAAAATGAGAGGATTTCCATGAATATCCTACATCCGAATCTCTTTCCATCCATATGCTTCTTCTTCGCCAGCTCAACGGCCCCAATAAATTCGTTGCAAGCATCGGGATTCGCCGAAGCTGGCCAAGGAATATCCTTTTTCAAGGGCTCTATGATCTTAGGCTCTGTGAAATAGTGCCAACGAGCCCAGCCAATGATCTTTTCCTGTCCATTCTCGTCCTTGATCACAGCTTTCCAGAAGCGGGCTGTCGGGTCGGTCTGCATTTTCTCGAGAAAGTTGCCTCGTCGGAATTCATTACCTACGTCGCTGTATGAGCCAAACATTATCTGGAAAGTATTGGACCCAGGAGGCTCTTTCTTTGAATTATCGAAGGCGATAGCCTCCACTTGCGCGAGCGTTAAGCAATCATCTTCGGTTGCTGGGATGACTTGGAAGTCTATCAAAGCAGGCCGCACAGCTCCCATATTGACGATGTGCGTGGGTAAGACGCAGAAGAAGAAAATGAGGGGTAAAGAATCAGGATAAATGTAAGCATTTAGTTCGATCTGAGACTGAGCATCTGTTGGTGGAGATCATTTTGGCCCCTCTTGATCTAACCATTCTGGGTGCTCAGCCTTATCTCACGGGGATGTTCAAAATGTGCTTGAAGGATTCATTCAAAGCTAAGATTCATTTCCTGAATTGATTATTAGTCCCCAGGTGGTTTCCTTAATCAAAAGCCTTGAGATGTTCTGCTAACTTCAAGGACAGTAGTATATAAAAGCTTTCCTTGGAAGGTTGTAGCCCCGCAACTCGATCGGTGAATCGGCAGGCCGGAAACCTCCCGCGGGGCAATGTGCGTACATCCATTCAATCGGAGAGCGATCCGGCTTGTGGATTTTATTTTATTTACTAGATGTTTCTAGTTCTGTCGGAACATGGAATTCAATTAGCTTGGTGCTGTACAAAGCAGATCGTTTGTACATATATCCAAGCCCCTGGCCCTCCCATGTGGGTCTGATTGTGGGTGCGAAATTCAGATCGGTCAGCTGTATGGAATGCATGGGATACAATTACTATCTTCTGGAGGTTTTCTGTAGGATCGCGAGTTTGACATTTGAACAGCAGAAACTTATAGTTCTATCGAGGTAAATCTTGTCGGCTTGGTTGTCCCCGCCTACCCAGGATCGGTCGTAAACCAGTATACTTTATATGGCAGTTTGAATCTCTTAAATAGTGGCGATAGATGAGCCCAAATAATTTAGATACCTCCCGTCGCATCGACGTACAATCTATGAGACAGCGCGGAAGGCATAATGATTGGCCAGAGCTTCTCGCGCCCGTCGGGAAGCATCACGACGGGGAATGCTCCTCGGACCGCGCAGTGGGTCTTAGCGCGCTTACCAAAAGTTTGGATGAAAGCCCTCATAAAGGTATGATACCTAACCGGAAGTTTGCAAAAGGCAGACACTATCCGAAATCCATCTTCCGAAATGACAAGAACACTCCGCATTGCGATTCTTGAATGCGATACGCCAGTCGCGCCTGTTGTCGAGAAGGTCGGCAACTATGGAGTCATCTTTGAAGCGCTGTTGAAGAAGGGTTTAGTGGCGGCCAACTGCGACGTGGATTTTGAAATCAGCAAATGGAATGTCGTGGAGAATCCAGTCTATCCCAATCCGAACGATATTGATGCTTTTCTGCTCAGTGGAAGCAGTAAGTGACCACCTTGCTCATACGGATATCCTTTGATAGCAACAACTAAGCTTTAGCAGAACATGATGCCCATTCTGATGAGACATGGATCGTGAGCCTGACTCAATACGTATATGGTATTGTGCAGAAACATAAAAAGCCCGTCGTTGGTATATGCTTCGGCCATCAAATCATAGCGCGCGCGTTAGGCGCTCGGGTTGGACGGAGTGATGATGGTTGGGAAATCTCTGTGGAAGAGATCACTCTGACGGATGCTGGTAAAGATATTTTCGGGCAAGATAAACTGGTATGTCAATATTTTCATACAGTTAATATTCGGGCTAACTACCATCTTGTAGTATCTGCAACAAATGCACCGCGATGTAGTGCATGAAGTGCCAGAGGGCTGCGTCAATTTGGGATACAGTCCTCGCTGCGCGGTTCAGGGTCTTTATATGCCCGCACGCATATGGAGCATCCAGGCTCATCCTGAATTTACCGAATTTATCATGTCCTCTGTGTTGAAGGTCCGACATGAGACTGGGGTTTTCAACGATGAACAGTATACGGATGGAAAGTCCAGAGCAGGAAAGAAGACTGATGGGGAAAATCTGGGAAGAGAAATTGTAAAATTCATTACGGAGTCCTGCGCAAAGTGACCTGGATGTCCAAACTAGCACCTATCAGTATGAGACGATTGAAATAATTTAAGTAGTAATCACATAAAACTTTGTGAAACAATATTCGACTACTGACTATATACCTTAAACACGTACTCGGGTGTAGTACAGCAAACATAGGTTGGCATCGTTTAAACCCGCAATTTAATGGACCCGAAAATAGCAGATAGCGAGGCAATTGGACGACTTGAACATCAATCCGCTTCGAATTATCCTTCTATTCAAAGATAAATGATTATAATCTCCGGGTATAAAGATGCAAGTCTACAACGCTGACTAAGGGCAACATCGGTCACCTGATGGAGGGGGGGTCGTGGGGAATTTCCAACTTTCAACCTCCAATTGAAAGCTTCCCTCGCAATGCCCCCCTCCAAGACCGCGATAAGCGGAGCCATTTGCCATTTCACCGCGCTTCCTATAAATTCCAGCTCCGTCGGGTGCATTGGACTTTCAATTCAACACATATCTTAATTACGACTCCGACTATACCCCTTCACATACACCGCAAATCGCCATGTCGAACCAAATCCGAACTATCTCCCCCTCCACCCATGAGGTCATCTTTGACCAGCCTGGCGCTTCTCTCGCGGACGCTACTCAGATCGCCGCCTCTTCCAAGCAAGCATTCGAAGCTTATCGCACCACTACATTGAGCCAGAGAAAGGAGATTGTGAAGCGCGCTCTCGATATCGTCGACACCCGCATCGATGAGCTGGCAAAGGAGCTCACTACCCAGATGGGTCGTCCCATTCGGTACTGCGCCGGAGAAATCAAGACCATGCGTCTTCGTGCAGAGCATATGATGGACATCGCGGAGGAGAGCCTATCAGATCTTCCCGGTCAACCCCAAGAAGGCTTCAACCGCTCTGTCAAGCGAGTTCCTCTGGGACCCGTGCTGATTGTCGGCGCCTGGAATGTAAGAGCTCCCTTCCTGTACACTGCATGGTTGAATATCTCACTAACCAATCGTTCCTGTTTCATAGTACCCCTACCTGACTACCGTTAACGCATTGGTTCCTGCTCTGATTGCTGGCAACAGTGTCCTCCTTCGTCCCTCCCCTCAGACCCCTCTCTTCGGCGACAGACTGCTAGAGATCTTCACCGAGGCCGGTTTGCCCAAGAATGTGCTGCAGGTCCTACACATTGGAAGCTTGGATGTTCTCGACCAGGTCGCCCAACTTCCCGCCGTTCAATCTATCTCCTTCACTGGCTCCACTGCCGGCGGAATTAGATTGCGCGAGGCAACCGCGCGCCAGGTCAAGCCTGTCAACCTTGAGCTCGGTGGTAACGATCCTGCTTACGTGCGCCCTGACGTCGATGTCAAGAATGTTGCCGAGAACCTGGTTGATGGCGCCGTGTTCAACTCCGGACAAAGCTGCTGCTCTGTTGAGCGCGTGTATGTGCACGAGAAGATCTACGATGAATTCGTTCGCCTCGTGCAGGAGGAGCTGAAGAAGTAAGCCCTGCCTTTCCCAGTCGAGGATATCGATACTAACCACTCTTCTTAGCTACAAACTCGGTGACCCTCAAGATGAGACCACCACTACTGGCCCCGTTATCTCCGCCCCGGCCAAGGTCAAGATCCAATCTCACATCGATGACGCTCTCAGCAAGGGAGCTGTTAATTCGACCCCCGAGAATGCTAGCTTTGATCTGGCCAACACTGCCCTCAAGGGCAACTACCTTGCTCCCATTGTCCTGACCAATGTCAACCACGACATGATTACCATGAAGGAAGAGACCTTTGGACCTGTCATGCCGATCATGAAGGTCTCCAGCGACGAGGAGGCCATTGCTCTGATGAACGACACCGATTACGGTCTGACTGCCAGTGTCTGGACCAAGGATCTTGCCAAGGGTGAGGAAATCATTGACCAGGTTGAGGCTGGCACAGTATTCCTCAACCGCTGCGACTATCCCGCTCCGGTAAGTGCTGCGATCCATCATGCTTCTCGTGTCTTAAGCAGTAGCTAATACATTCTCTAGGACCTGGCATGGACCGGCTGGAAGTCTTCTGGTCTGGGATGCACCCTTGGACCCCGAGCCTACGATGGTTTCACCAAGCTGAAGAGCTACCATATTAAGAATGCCTAAGCAAAACTGTTTTCATACCTGTTTCGTGAATCAGGTAACTAGAATTATTTCGGTCAAATACGATATGTACATAATGAATGCAAGAAAATGAATCGATGCCCATAAATCAATTTACTCTCCTAGTAAACCAATCAATACCCTGTAATCCTCAAGCTACATATCATGATCTGGCTAATTACATCATCCACCACGTATTCCAACTTCCTTTCCACTCCCCTCTCTTCCCTTGACATTCGTCGACATTCCACCGAGTGGCGCTCGCAGACCCACACCGCGGTCCGGGACCGCGCTCACTTTTGAAGCGCGGTTAAAGACTTCAGGTCGCAGCTCCACGTGAACGAATTCAATATGCTTATCGAAACTCGTATTCGGTGGCTTTTTACCCCGCGTTCCAAGGTGATAGTTGACCATGGTACAGCGTCTGCCAACAAGACCGTAAGAGGAGCGCGATTACGAACCCCCCGTGCAGCGCTCTAGGGAACTGTTTTTACGCAGAGCTTGAGCATTCAGTGCGCCTCTGAACGGCGTTTGGTGATGTGGACTTTTGTTGAAAATGTTGATATACTGGACCTAAAGGTAGTACCTAAGGGACTCCATTTACAGTCATTCACTAATACTGGATATCAAATCTACAATTCTCTAATTGATTTTTCTTTTTCATCACTCCAAATTTGCAAATCTTGCTAGATATTTACATTTATCCCATCATTCATCACTAAAATACAACATAATTGTCGGACGACTCGAAGGAAAAATGCCACCGTCACCGGTGCTGCTGGGTAAGCCCGGCCTCGCGGATTTCCCAGGCAGGCACAAAAAAGGACTTGAACCAACGACCATACTGATGATGTACCAACAGCGGCATCGGCCTCGAGACCACAGTCCTCATGCTCCGCGAAGGCGCATCCGTCCTCATGACAGACATGAGCACCACAGGCCTCACAGCAGCCCTTCAAAAAGTAAACATCGCCATACCCCCGAGTCTCCGAGCCGGAAAAGTCGAAACAAAGACCGTCGACGTATCAGACGAATCCCAATTCGAAGCCGCAGTGTCACATCTAGATTTCTGGGACGGGATTGATGTCATTTTTAATAATGCTGAATCATGCATCCACACGATGGAGACTCGATCGAGTATCCGGAGGATATCTGGGATCGCACGATGGACATTAATGTCAGGGTCTTTGGTTTGGATCTAAACATTCTGTGCTTGGATTCCGGAGACATGGGAAGAAGGTTAGTAGTGTGATTAATACTGCTATTGTGGTTGGTCTGGTTGGGGCTGCGACGGCCCAGTTGGCGTATACTGCTAGCAAGGGCGCTGTGCTGGCGATGACCAGGGAATTGGGCATTGTTCATGCGCGAGAGGGTGAGTTGAAATGTTCCAAATCGGTTCTGTGTCGGTACGACACTCGCTAATAATGCTTGGTTGGGATAGGTTTCCGGTATAATTCGCTTTGCCCTGCGCTTTTGAATACACCCCTTCTTCAGGGTTGGTTTGGTGATGATAAGGCGAAGCGGTCCCGTCGCGAGGTGCATTTTCCCAGCGGTCGGTTCGGCGAGGCGATTGAGCAAGCGCATGCTGTTATCTTTTTGGCCAGTGATGAGAGTAGTTTTGTCAATGCAACTGACTTTGTCGCTGATGGAGGCATGACGAAGGCGCATGTAACGCCTGAGGGACCAGCCACAGAGGCGCCGAAGAACTTGGCCGGGCCATAAGTGGGTTGACTTTTGCTTTAGTTTACGTCGGCCATGGCGAGGAGATACCAGAAAATCCAATTGCGAGATCCGAGCTCAAGCAAATGAAATCCAAATTTGATTCTGCTGCATTGTCCGACAGATGTTCCAAGGTCCGGCCTCGGATTGAGGTAGCTGCCACATCACTTCAAGAAGTAGGAGTGTTCTCTGCATATTTCCCAAGCCAAAATGCGTCGCCATCGCGACTAGGCGTGTTCTGAGACAGTCCTGCTGCTCAGTTTTACTCAGGCAAGAACCGACCACGGCGATGGGCCAGCATAAGCCGGAATTGATGCGTGCTTCGGGGGATAACTCCGCCAGGTATGTCATTGCTTCTGTAACGGCCGTCTGAATGAGGCCATTGTAGATCCCATCCGATGTGTGCTCATAGCCGCCGAGAGATGTGTACAGATAAATGAGCATGGCTTGCTGAAAGATCAACCCAGCAAGATAGACCTCCGAAACCACAAATGGATAAGGTGACCATCGCAGAATCTGCGCTTGAATAGACGCAAACATTGCCATATCGTCTGCCGTGGGTATCGTCGCGGGACCATCATCCATCATCCACTGGCGGCCAAGATCGAAGATGCAAGGGATCAGGAGAAGTAATTCAAGCCAGCAGCCGCAGAGGTTTCCGACATATTGCGTTTGTAGAAGTTCTCGTGCTCGTTGCTCAAGCTCGAAATTTAAAAAAAGCTGTCCGCTGAGTCGGGCGTCTATTGAGATCATGCTCACGGTCGCTGTGTAGGAATAATATTCAATAACGAAATCTTTCAACTCCCGGGTACGGCGGCGTCACTCTGCGCAAGAAGTTTCACGAGCAGTGTATTTGCCGCCGATAGATGGTCGAATATTGTGCCTGTCATGTCGCCTTTTGCCGTCTGACTTCGAGTTAGTATGAGTATACCCCGAGTAGTTTGGTAGTGCAATGTCGTCTTACCTCGGTGAAACACATCAAAAGGGCGCCAACGAGTAACATGAGTGGGTTTGGCTCTTTTCCTTCGATAAATTCTGTCACCCCGTGTCTGAATAATTTGATAGCTTTGGAATAATGGGAGTGGGCGACAGCATCTGTCTCATCACGCCGGCGAAAGGCACGATGGGCCGCACTTTGAGTGATGACAAGTTGGAGTAAAAGATCGCTGCTAAATGCAAGGGGTACAATTTGGACCAGAAATGGATTGATCGGAGTTGATCCGTTCGCCATGCAGTCTGCGGTGGTACTCAAATAATGACTGAGAAGTTGATATGATTCTGGATCGTAGCCTGGTAGCATGGACATTGTTCTTGGCACCACATTTCCAACGTGGGCCCTGTGCATCAGAGAGATGTCACTGTTACTGGTACTTCCAGTTGATGAGTTTCGTCGGTGATCTGCTGGCGAGTTCTGTGCCATAGGCTCATCTGCATCGTCACTAGCAGTAACTGATGGCGACCCGATCGACGAAATTGAGGAGGAATGCCGCCTTGACGCTGGACTTGTCGATAATCTCATCGCCTCGTGTTCGTCAATCGTTTCAGCGAGACTGAATCGCCTCAAATCCGCATTTTCTTTTGACAGCTCATTCTCGGGCCTGGAATTCCTTCTCCCGGGGATTATCGTTGGCCACGAGCAGCCAAGTTCATTCCGTGAACAGCCGCCGCAAATCGGACGAATCTCGTCGCACTTCTTCTTGCGACGCCTGCATGTCCAACAGCCCGTGCGAACGCGGACTATACGCGTTGCTCTAGGCTGTCGATCTGTTGGCATCCTGGAGGGATTGGGGGTGAAAAGGGACGAAGAGGCCACGCGGATCGAAACCACGAGGCACAAAAGGTTTAACTTGGAAGGGGGGCCGCGCGCTGATAAGAAGCCGGTGTGGGGTAGAAACTCTATTATTGTGCTTACGCTAATGGTCGTTCGCCGTTTAGTTTGGTTTTGGTTTGCCTATTTGGCAATGTTGGGTCTGGTTACGTAGGACGTGCAGAACTGGTTGTTGGCTTCCCCGTGTTCAAGTTCTCAGCCTGATATCATGCATGAAAATTATCGGAACTAACTCGCTAGCCGCGATATACCTCGAGGCAAGTTAGGACTAGCGTGTGGCATTTTTCCACAAAATTCATCACCTCCGCCTTATCGTGCCACGCATCATTATATGCGGCACTCAGGGACATGCGACCGCGGAATGTTCCCACGAATAACCCCAATCCTGTGCCCAATTCCTCTCCTGTTACCCAAGGGTTTTCAACTTCAAATGGGCCCAGCTGTGGAGGGATAAGATTGTCGATAACGCCGAGACTGGAGATAGAGGCCGAGGGCATTGGATTGGGCGCTGGGACGGGTGGATCCTCTTTGCCAATCGGATATCCGGGCGTTGCGAGCTGCCAATACGAGGGGGTTATTGATAAGTGGTCCTGGTCATTTTTAATAGTCAGATAATATTTTTTGACCTCCTCAACGACCCTTCGCATCTCATCTCGGATTTTGCTTTCGCTGGGCGGACTGGTGGATGTGTCCGGAACTTCTAAATCAATCGCCATGCTTTGTCCTGAAATTGAGTGATAAACTGCTGCAGCGTGAAGAGTCGCATTGAATGGCTCTTGACAGTGTCCACGCTCGTTTAGCAGGGCATAGCTGATATATCGAACCAATCGCTTTTTGCACCGCGGCTCCTGGAGGTCCCGCATAGTCATGGCGATTGAGGCATGGTAGACGTGAGTGAGACTAGCCTTGATCTTCTTGCATGCGAGCAAAATCCGAGAAGAAACTTGTGGAGATACATTCAAGGCGACACGCTGGTGATGGCCCGGTATAGAGCGGCCAAACCGAAACGGGATTGTTGAGGCCTCGGCCTCCTTACGCATAGCCGTGTTCAATTCCACGATTTGGCGAAACCTCGCTTGTTTCTCCGGTGGTAGAATATTGGGAATACTGGCTGCAACTTTTAAGGGGGGACTTAAATGCTTCCATTCATCGCCAAAATCTGGGATCACAAAGGTGTTTGGCTCGTTAAACGCTCGTGCGGCGTAGCGGATGAGATTACCCAGTAACTGAAGCGCGCCAAGCCCATCAATAATATTATGCTGCGACCTGAGTACTAGATCCAGAATCAATGAATGGTCTGGCGCATCTTTTCGCTTGACAATGAATAGCGTGGGAAGTTTGGGAACAGGTGGATCTGAATTGCACCATTCCTCGCCGGACTGGCTGTGCGTCACTAGCCTGAATGTTGCATTGAGCCAGGATGTCATATCAGGCATATTTTCTCTTTTCAAAAATTCTTCATATATCTTTTTGCATCTTCTGGCTTCTCGGTTGTATTCCACCCAGGACGCGATAGTTGGGTGGTCATATCGCAGGCATACCCAAGCTTTCCGCAACGCGTCGATCACACGCGACTCTAGCGTATCGCCATCACGGACGATGTATAATGACACGTGGGCAGTCATGGCGAAAGATGCACGCCCTGTTCCGATAAATCTTCTTGCAAACGTTGTGTAGAACTGTTCCACTTCGTCGATGTCGCGCTCCCAACGGCCCAACCCAGCCGGTCGCCAGAGAAGACCGTCAGTCATGGTTTCAGAAGTGGTAGCTTTGAATCACTTGAGTGGGATTAAGTCATTGCTTTAGATTTCCAACAAAATTTGTAGGAGATCGTATGCTTTAGAGTCCACGCTGTCTCACCCCATCCTGGAAGCGGAAGCAAGATTCCGTGTCAAATCGAGCGAAAATAGGTCAATTTGCAGCGTTTTTAGCTTCTCGGCGATAGAAATAAAGCCACGTACAAGGCATAGTTGTGAGCAAAATAGATACGAGAGGCAGATGACCAAGAAAGCTTTGACTGGGATGTCTACCTAGGTATACGAATGACTCTGCATAAGCCGAAGATTAGCCGTGCTTGTCCAGCCACTAAACATTCCCTGGAGATCGGTCCGAGCATCCGGGCGTTTTGACTAAACTTTATGTTATTCTTGTAGATTTCAAAGCAGACATCAGCTAAATATTCAATCTTCAGATGCATTCCCAGTCTTCTATGATCATGGCTGCTCCCTTTTCGGCGATCGCGTACACAGTTGCTTGGGGATGAGCCCCGATCTGCAGAGGCATGATACTGGCATCAATTACTCTCAATCCATCTACGCCATAGACTCGTAAACGAGTATCGACAACTCCGTCGCGTGCGCCTCCTGAACCACCCATTGCACAGGTACCGATGGCTACATATCGTGTTAGCTTGTGACGAAATCTGCAAGGATGTTTTTGGACGTACGGTGCCAGTCAGTGATGGTGTACTTTTCCATCATCGCGTCGTCCAGTCGTTCGTTTTTCTCCGTCTCCAAATCAGACACTTTGTCTCCCACGTTTAAACCATTCGACAATGGAGGAAATGCACGACCTTTGATAATTCCTGCTAATGGCTCTGTTTGACAAATCTTATCTGAGAACTCTCGCGCCAGGCCCATTATCTTCTTATCGAAATGACCCATGCCCATGTAGTATTTCGGGTCCAGGATGGGCAATTCTTCAGTACTGACAACATCGGCATCATTTGATCGAGCTCGGATGTGTACAGAGCCCTGCGATAATGGATACTGTAGTATCTGAAGCATGGTTGCGTATTTCTTATTCGGATCTGCCTTGAAAAATGGACACCAGTTCCCCAGATCAAAGATATATTCAATTTGACCTTGAGACTTAGGCAGCAAGGTCTCTCTTACGTGTTGTCGTAATTTTTCTTTCATAGCCTCTCCTTCGAATTGATGTTCGAGGATTTTCGAGTACGAGATCAAATCGCAACGTTGTTTCTCTGACGTGATGTCCGACACTGAACAATAAGCAACCGAACACGGAAGTACAGTCCACGGGCCAGTTCGCGTGGTCTGATATGCATGGTCGGCAGCGGCCCGTAGAGCTGGGTTGCTGATGATGTCGTTCCCCGATGAGAGGGTCGGAAGCACCTCGTATATACTCGCAAACACTAGAGATATCCAGGAATGTCAGCTTAGCCTAGTTTGGGAGAGCCTATGGACCGGTGGTGTTCCTGCCTACTCATATGATCTTTCAAATTCTCTCCCACGTTTTTATTTTCAAATTTCACTTCGATTCTCGCAGCCTCTAGAACCTCCCGTGCGCCAATGCCCGACATTTCTAAGATCTGTGGCGATTGTAAGCTACCTGCGCTCAGGATAATTTCTCTTCTTGCTTTTATCTCGTAGATGTGCCCGTCATGGCGTACACTTGCGCCGGTCGCTTTCAGACCCGAGTCACATTTCTCCAATAGAACTTTCAGCCCAGTCGTGTCTGTAAAGACATGCAAATTTTCCCTAGATGTGATCGGTGCGTAGTAAGCCGAAGCAGCGTAACTCCGTATTTGCTGGCTAGGATCAATGCTGCAAACCATATTCCAAGCACCGTAGTTGGCCCCTGCGAGACTATCATCACTAGAAGGAATGCCCAGGGCATTCATTGTACCATGCCAGTATTGGTGCGTTGGGCCATATTCCTTGGTATGTGTTGTCTGGATCGGACCCTTAGTACCGTTGAACTCGGCTTGATAACTTGAATTGTAGTCTTTCTGATGGGTAGAACTAGGCTGGTGGAATGTCTCGCTGCGGAGGAAATAAGGACTGCCAACATGTCAGATGCTATTTTTTCATTATCAGAACGTATCCAGTTTCATCACACACAGCAAATCATCCCATCCCCAGCCGGCGTTTCCTAGATTCGCCCAAGCATCATAATCGTGACGGTGAGCTCTGTTCCAAGCCATAAAGTTCAAGGCACTTGTACCACCAAGAACGCGTCCACGAGGCATTGGAAGAGATCGACCCGCCAGCTCAGGCTGGGGTGTCGTTTCGAATTTCCAATCGTATTTCGAACCGATAGTTTCCCCGTAGCGACCGGGCACAGTGATAGCCCCGCCATCTTCGCCGTTTAAGGCCGACGGACCAGCCTCGATGACCCCCACTTGGACTCCAGGGTCTTCGCTAAGTCGTGCAGCAACTGCCAGCCCTGCGGTCCCACCGCCTATAATTAAATAATCGAATGAAAGATCTCCAATTTTCATCGTCCTTTCTCTCATTGTAGGCTTGTTGGCGGATATTGTTGAATATTCAGGGGTAGAAAGTTCAAGAAGAAGAAGGGAGGTGTCTGCGCGGGGTGCGTCGATGGAAATTGCTAGTCTTGCACCGCCTCACTTTATTTTTCAATGATTTTTTTATCGCAGCCTTTGATAGCTGTATGAAAACTTTTTGCTTTTTGCTTTTTGCTCCCGTTAAGTTATCGTTCGCTAGGATACTGGACAAAACTGTTAAGAGTTTATCAAGGTAAACTTCCAATTTTGGCAGGTTCCAAGGCCCGGGGCCGGGGTTCTCGTCCACGGGTCGAATCATCAGCCCTGGAGTGCTTCGACGGGTGATCTGGAAATCAAATCTTGGAAATATTAGTATACTACGGAGTACCCAGGGGCAATTGACTGTTCAGGTGCCCAAATGATCACCCCCGGCCCTGCAGAAACTTTGCAATCGTTGACACCTGGGCAGAGCCGTCAAAAACCCTTCACCTTTTTGTACAACCCCGAATGTCCAATATATGAGCCACTGGCACGGGAAAACGCCAATCCGTCAAAGAATCGCGCAATTGAATCTATTCTGTCTGAAACGAGTACGAAGTACGAAACAGGGCACTAGTACGGAGTATCTCTCACTGACACTTTCCCCACACAGTACGGATTGGTTGGAGCGAATACGGTCGCTTTAATTCTATCAATTGATCTCCAATGTCCTTCCGAGATTAATAGGTAGACAATGTAATTCTTGTGGCTATTCCCATGCTCTAGATGGCCCGTGAGGAATTTCGTATTTCTAAGAAAAATAAATTTCTGAAATTTTAAGGCCCGCTTCTCTCCCTGTAAGGCTGATTTCATTGTAAGGCCGATTCATCTGCCAGACCCTGTAATGAAAATCACCCCGGAGGCAAGGGAAATGATTGACGTCCCGAAAAAATTGAACCCCAAAAATTCTGCTCTGGGAAGATGATCAGCGGAGCAAAATGCTGGATGGCCACAAGCGGGGGAGCTCTGACAGACAATCATGGCTTTTTTTTCATACAAGGCTCGGGTTGGAAAAGTTGGATATCCTGTCACATTCAATGTTCTAGTCTTGTGCTTGTATTTCAGCCATCTTATCTATCCCCATGATCAATGGTTCAACGGTGATGGACAAGGGTCTGGCATTTCAGGGGCGGGTGTAGGCGGATTAAATGCCTCAAGGCCCCTGAAACCAAACAATTGGTTCACTAATTCACTAAAACTCCGCTCTCCATAACGCCCAACCAGTCATCCGAATACGACACACGCTTATCTTCTTGGCAAAGGTCATTTGGCTTGGCCTTGACCCCCCTGAGGGAATTGTATTGCCCACAAACCAACTTCGGCTAGCCTTTACCAAGCCACTAACGATGCCACGATCGATCATCTCACTCCCTACACGTGATTCGTGAAATTGGCAGTCATAAGGGGGGAAGAAAGGAGTGCCCGCTGGTTTAAAATGTCAAGTGGCTCTGAACTGCCAAAGATCCCCTCTCCGCAAGATTTTTCGATTGGGTCGCTTGCCAAACAAATCGCTCAACCCCCCACGCGACAACCACGCGATCCCTTCACGACACTCGTTTATTTAAGATTCCGACCCCAGTCACTCATAAAACCGAATACGAAATAATTCCTGGATCCGAAATTGAGACCTCCATAACCTGTCACTCGAAACCCCGAAACTCTGAAATTGACGACATCTTTCTCCATTATGGTCACGAATGGCAATGCAGCACGAGACGGGAATCATCATCACAATGTTGGCCTTGGAGCATCTTCCCTAGAGGAAGAATCGGGTTTAATGGCAGATTGTGCCTCTGAGCGCAGTTTTGGAAGTGAGCATCGATTCAAGAAATGGTCTTCGAATCGGGGGTCATTTCTAAACCACTCATGCTTCCGATCTAGTAATGCTAATACTTTTTTATTGAAATCCATGAAGATCAAGATCCAGCCGCGCACCGTAAAGATGAGGCCCCCCCATCAGATCAAGAGAATATTCCACAAGAGCCAGGCCTCGGCGGATTTTAGGAGTAGAGAACCCCGGGGTGTGCTGCTTGCGAAAGTCCCATTATAGCCATCAAGAGCCAGCTCAGGGTCCTACTATCGTTCAAAAATTCTACATCGCTCGTTTTCGCGCTGGTCGCCATTATTTTTTCTGCTCTCGAGATGCCGGCATTGGTTGTTTTCATCTGGAATTTGATCGCCATCGTCCCGTTGTCGATAACGCTCACTTTTGCGACCGAGAGGTTGGCTCAAGATCTGGGTGAAACTGCCGGAGCACTGCTTAATATTTCACTAGGCAATCTTGCCGAGTTAATCATCTTGTGAGTGAATTCGTCCTCTGACTGTCTGCAGTTTTCGAGATTATACTAACATAAGTACAGTATGTGAGACCGATCATCTTAATTCCCGATAATCCTGGAATTTGGTACTAATTGTCGAACTAGCACCGCCCTATTGAAGAACAACATCCGAGTTGTTCAAGCGTCCCTTCTGGGATCAGTCCTTGTGAACCTGCTGCTCGTTCTTGGATCTGCGATCATCGCTGGGGGCGTGATCAGCCCAGATCAAACCTACAACAACGATGTCACTCATTCATTCGTTGGGTTACTGAACCTGACAGTCTCTTGTCTTATGATTCCAGTTAGTGATTGCAAGATTACTTCAAAAATTCACACTAACATCTATACAGAGTGCTTTCTACGGAAGCGTGAAAAGCATGAAAACTGCCGATCATATGGCCCTGGAATTCAGCAGAGGCGTCTCGATCATTCTTCTCATAATCTACTTTCTTTACCTCTTTTTCCAATTCAGAAGCCACCCGCATATCTTTCGATCCCGCTCATTAGCATTTCCGGTTGAAGATGAAACTGTTGATCAAAACATCTATCGCACATCCTACGACCCCGTTTTCACAGATATCGAGTCACGACGAAACTCCGAAGACAGCGCAAAGGGCGACCGTCAAGCCTTCCCTGAAATGCGAGAAGTCTCGTCTCCGGCTGGTCCAGCTTCGGAGCCCACAGACCTCGAAAGCGAGGCGGGTCTTCCCTTGGCTCACATCAATACGGAGGAAAGGAGGGATGCTACTTCTTATGGCCACAAACGCACAAAAAGCCACTTTTCTCAAGCAGGTGAAGATTCCCACTATTGCCGCAATACCGTGTTGGCAAACCGCGGCATGTCATTATTCGTCCTCACTCTTGCGACGATCTTGATCGCCATGTGCGCCGAATTCTTCGCATCAAGTTTCGATGTTCTCAATGACCGCGGCGTTCTGGGAGAGTCATTCGTCGGACTTATCATCATTCCTATTGCCGGTAACGTGGCAGAGAATGTCACCGCTGTTGTTGTGGCAGCTAAGAACCAGATGGATCTTGCTATTAGCGTTGCACTTGGATCGGCTATTCAAATTGGCCTCCTGGTTGCTCCGATGATTGTTCTTGTTGGATGGGCTATGGATAAGCCAATGAGCTTGCACTTTGATAGCTTTGGAATGGTCACTCTAGTGGGATCTTCCGTGCTGGTCTCTTTCATTATTCTGAAAGGAAAGACCAATTATTTGGAGGGTGCCATCTTGTGCGCGTGCTTTACTGCTATATCGTGAGTTGCTGCCTAATATCAACCCGCTAGTATCAAACTAACTCTCTCGCAGCGTTGGCGCTTTCCTTTTGCCAATCAAATAACGACGCGACGGCTGGAATAGTCCTGGATCTCTTTCACTCCTTTATTCTCTTCTACCTCTTATTTATTTCTCCCTGTATACACTTGGGCCCAATATTGCTGGTGATTGTTGGGTTTACCTGCACATACGCATCATGGGGCGGCCATGCGGCCGGACCCAACTCCATAAATCGATAGCGAGATCATTCTCTCATAATAAAATAGGTGAAATCTGAAACCTTGAAAGAATTGGCCCCCAACCTAAAGCGAATCAATGACAAATCCAGCGATCCGAGTTTCTACAGCGTGGGGCCACAATAACTCGCCCATATCCATAACTACATAATGTTCTGCCGGTAAGATAAGCCCCATTTGATGCCTATTCCAGATTTTATGTTACAGACCGATTGTAGGTCACTGAGAAGGCACCAATACATATTCAGGTAGCTACCTGACGGCGAGAAAGTACTCCGTAGAGATGGATGAGTTATCATCGCTTGCCACTGTAGGCTAGTGTAACCAAAAGGGTCTTAGCGTCACTTTTTGTGCCGTTCTGCCTGAAACTAGTACCTTCTGCCTGGCCCCCTGGGGTGATCGCGAGGGTAATTTAAGGGTCGCGGTTCCATGCTGTCTGGAAAGTAATCCTATCGCCGTCTTCAGCGAGAAGCAAACTTGCAATGTTTGATTTCATTTCTAAAAAGCAGCCAGTTTCACTGATGCCAGGATTCAATATACCCTTGAATAAGCGGCCAAAGGTAACCCGCGAAGCTTTACCAATTGTGCCCACGTTCTAACGAGCTAGAAAAATGTGTTGGACCAGTTTGTGCAAGGGTTTCCGTTGGCCCTGGAGCCTACAGGAGGATCAAAGTATGTTGTCTTTATCAATGTGCTGGTTTTATTCTTATTTGACGATGATATCTAGCTACAATGCGATCACACAACGAGAAATCGTAATGATGAGATTCATGAACACGATCATGGAAAAGCCCGAGTGGAATCGAAAGGTATCTTCTAATATCTAAAAGTGATAGGAGTGCTAGTACTCAATATCTAACACCTGGTAGGTCTTTGATGGGGAAATCACAGCGAAATGGCGGAACGAAATCGCCCAGAGTGGCCAGGACGTTTCACCCAAAATGATCGACTGGATACTGAAGGAGGTTGAGTGGAAGGCAAAAATACTCAAAGATACAGGATTTGTCACAGTAATGGATGCCGGCGTTGTCAAGTCTGATACTGCAATCCCCGAAGAAGTGCAACGAGCACTGAAAGATGCAGTGAAGCCACTCGAAGACGTGCCAAAGGACCAAAAGGATTACCACCCGGGCTCGGATGACCTAGTTGTCGATCTTGTGCACCCGTCTCTCTTCCCGGTCGTGTATGGCAAGACTCGCATCCTGGCAAGAAGTAGTATTGGCCTTGGCAACTGTCTATATCATATGGGGCTGGGATCCCCGGTACCAATTCCCCCGAAGGAAGATCTCGGCCCACCGATGCCCGACCCATCTAGCTTCAGCTTTTACATGCCCACTGACTACCGCTCGGAAAGACTATATAGTCCTAAATTCCAATGGCTCCCTTGTGAGGTGAAACTTCTGGAGGGGGGGGATTGTCAAATTGTGTCATACATCAACAATGCGCATCCTGTGCAGCACAAAGCCTTGTATGAAGTTGTTGAGAAGGTCATCTCTCGGACATTGCCACTTTGGGAGAAGACTTTGTCCAAGCTTCCCAATCCCAGAATCGATTATTGCGAGGTTGAATATGCTGAGCATCCAGACCCTGAGCCAGAGTCACTATCAGATGAAGAGGATTTCGACGAGGAAGAGTTCTGGGATCGGCATCAGCAGTGGCGAGAAACTGAGCCTATTATTCTTCCCGAACCCGGCGATTTCGTGATTCCGAAGGAAGCTGGAAAACTGAACATACGACAGCATTTTCCGGACACAAATCTTCAAGTTATCGTCAAGCTGGCAAACATTGAATTAACACCTGAAAAGCCAAACTATGATGGGGGCTCTTGGCACATCGAGGGACAGTTGGTAAGAATAACTGATGTTTCAGTTGGCTCTGATTTGATCAAAGTACTGAGTCTTCGCTTTTCCAGAACGAACGTATTTGCGCTACTGCGCTCTACTACTACGACAATGAAAACATTACCGAGAATACTCTGGACTTTCGGAAACGTGCGGTGATTGATGAGGAAATCAGATACGGACAAAGCCGTCATGAATTCTTGCAGGCTGTTTTTGGATTTGGAGACGACGTGGATGGCTTTGGAGGACGCAACACCACTCAGCACCTCGGAGGCGTACTTTGCAAAGAAGGGCGACTTCTCACTTTTCCCAATACCCTTCAGCATCGTGTGTCGTCATTCTCACTGGCAGATCCGTCTAAGCCGGGCCATAGAAAGATTCTGGCACTCTTTCTGGTGGATCCTCATCGTCGAGTCATTTCCTCGGCCAATGTGCCCCCGCAAAACGAGAAATGGGCTCAAGACAAACAGGGCCTCGTCAACCAAGCCTTATCACAATTGCCTGCAGAGCTGCAAAGCATGGTTGGTGAGAATCTAGGTTCGTCCATGACTATGGAAGAAGCCAAGAAATTCAGGCTAGAACTTATGGAGGAACGCGGAATCAGGTCAGTGACGGCTAATAAGGAGTATGAAGAGGGTGATTTTTCCCTTTGTGAGCACTAAATATGGTATTTTTTAGCCAAATAGTACTATTCAGGCTTGAATCGAATCTTAGTTGCTGGGGCCATATTAATTCGTCCATCTCTAGCTAGGTACTCATTCACCGTGGATAGTACTAGTAGTTACCTGAGTGTGTGCTAGTGCAATCTTAGTGACCTAGTACTATGTAACCAAAGCTGGAAACACTGTAGTAGATACCAAGTTCCAAGGTTACTAACCTAAGATTACTAATGACTAGCATACCTACAGCCATTCCCCCGGACGTTCTGGCCTTGGAGCGTCTAGAATCACAGTTCCTAGGTTTGTATAGACCATAAAATGGTGACATATTAGGTCAGGGGAATGGCCATACTACGCGCACTCCTCCTGCAGGGCTTGAAAGAAGGCCCTTTCTCTCCTGTCACCTCCATTTCATCTCCACTCCTCCTCGATTTCACAGAGTGGAGCCCACTTCCCAGAATATCCTCAATCAACTCGAACGGACGACTGTCCGGTTCAAGTTATTACCGTGATCCTCGGGCAACGTAGGATGGCAATCTCCTTTCGAATGATTTAATACCGCCTCGTTTTTACCTTCACTTCCAAGAATAATTGAATAATTTAGAGCGGAGAGGCATTCGTCACTATTCCGTATGTGTTCAAAAAACATCCTATGACCAAGGTAACTTTTTTCATTCGGATCTTCAATCAAAAGAATTGCCGACCACAACAACCCAAATATCATCATCACCACCGCACAAGATCGTTGGATCCTCACGGAGTAGATATTCCGGATATCCCTTATTCTGCACAACTCGGAGTATCGGCTTTGAATCTTCTTCCTGCCCCTATGCCGACTTTGAAACTCCGGCCAGTGGGGCCGTTGGCAGCCGAAGGGGGACTAGGATCTGCATTGGGCAAATTTTGATGACGATCGTCCATAGTGGAACATGAAATTCGCAACCATTTCGCAGGTTTAAACACCGGACCGTCCGGGCTGTCGAAAACCTGTACCTGAATACTGTACCTGACTCTGCCGATCCGGGTTTCCCGATGTATGCCCACTTCTTCACCCCATTTAAACAACCTCTCTCGCGCGAGGTTCATCATTGCGGAGAATCTTCCCGTTCAGAGGCCCCACGCCGCCCAATTCCCTCCCAGTTGATGTTTCTTAATCGAAATTGGACCGGAAATCCCGGCTGCTCCTGAAGATGAATATAATCAACTTGGCCCGGCACCATCGATCGACTTCAAATTGGAGGAATTTATCAGATCACAGAAAAGATGTTGACCTCGCCACTCGTTCTACTTGCCTCCCTCGGCGCCGGTCTTGTCCAGGCACAGCAGCCTACTCTTGATGATTTGTTTGTCGAAAATGCGCCCTCTTCTCCCCGTCCCTACGTCATCCCTCACTATGCCAACTCGCACTCTGTGACGATTGGTTCCCAGCTCTACCGGTTCACCGTTACCGGTCCGTCGTCGGGTTATGCATTCACCCTCATGAGCACCAATGCCCCAGCCAGTGGGAGTTTAGGTGTGCTGCCTCATATTCATCGCCGGCATTATGAGAACTTCTTCTCCTTCAAGGGCCGGTTCCAGCTGTGGGCTCAAAAGGGCGACAGCGAACAACAGGGCCGTCTTCTTACATCGGGTGACTTTGGCTCGGTTCCTCGCAACACCACTCACACATTCCAAATGCTGGACCCTGATACTGAGATGGTTGGTGTTATCGTTCCTGGTGGATTCGAGTAAGTTGCGTTCATATTGGCCCCGTGGACATTCAATTGACATATCAACAGGGATCTCTTCTACGCCCTCGGCACCAACTATACCTCCGGCACAGATACTCCATTTGTACCCAAGGCCTCTAGTGACGCCGGTACTCCAAGTGGCTCGATCATGTCTTCGTTGAAGAAATACGACGTCTACCCCGAGCTGAGCTTCAAGGCTCGCCGTGATCTCGTCAATGGATCTGCGCCTTCCCACAACAGTGTCTGGCACACCGGCAATAACGATCTCGGCAAGCCTGGAAAGCCCTACTTCCTGGCCAGTGGATATGGCCCCAAGTATCTGAGCTCTGAGCACGGATACCAGGTCATCCAGCCACTCGTCCAGCCGAAGCAGGCCGAAGATCTCAACTACACCATTTCGACCCTTTCGCTCAGTCGCCAGACCAAGGATAGCCCTCCTTTGTATACCCTGGATGGTGCAGCTGCATTTGAGGTTGTGGAGGGTGCTCTGTCTATTCAAATCGGCGATTTTCCATTGGCAACTCTCCTGACAGGTGACGTGGCTTTCATCCCTGCGCAGGTACCTTTCACCTACTACACTGAGACCGCCTTCGCCAAGGTACTTTTCGTCGCCAGCGGCAACAACAGTCTTGATCAGCAGTTGATAAGCGGTGGACAGGAGTGGAATTTCACTTCTTTCCCCAAGTATTAATTATACCCATTGGACTGCATGTACGGAGTACTAGATTTCATATTTGATATAATAGATTTTTCGTCACCACTCGGACGGAAGGCAGCGGAACATGCGCCTCGCCTTGTGACGTATCAGTTTCGAATTCCACCGTGTTGCTTACGCATTTGCAAAATTCTTGAAGCTATTCTCAGCGGTCGCTAGAATCTTCCTCGTATCTGTTGGACCAATCATCAGCAGCGAAGCTGCAGTCATCATTCGTATTAGGCAGAATTTACCAGCCACCCCGCACAACCTAATTTATTATGCAATTCCCCATCTAGGAATATGTATTCCAAATTCGAGGTGCACATGCCAGTACAGTCACTTTTTAGAGGCAGAGCCTCGAATATCGAACTAATAGATGTCTAGTTTGTTCTCCGCGGCCCGAACGATACCCTCCCGGTGCCTCCTTACTCGTGCAATTTTTTTTAATTTCCCCCGGATAAGCTTGTTCAATGCAACCTCAAACAACCTTTGCGGTGAAGGGACCGCCAACTGTAGATTTGGTTGATCTGGTGCGTGAGATCGCCCCGCTTCAGCAGCCCCCACATATGCGAGCGAAGTTACATTAGGCGCATTGCCCCTCGATCAAAAAAAAGTATCGAAAACAATCCTCTCACTCCAAAGTTGATCATTGAACAATTGCACTGCCAAAATGGGCTCGGTTCAATCTCCCCTCCTGCTGCTACCAGTTACCAAAGAAGACATCCCAACATGCGTCGACATCTGGTTCAAAGCCTTCTCAAAAGACAAGGACATGATGCAACTATTCCCCGATACACCGGGCATGCGAGAATGGACGGCGGGATACATTACCCTTGATCTCGAGACCAAGCCATACCAGTACTATGTCAAGGTAGTGGATCCCGAGATCACGGACGAGCGAGGTCAAGCACAAATACTCGCCTATGCGAAGTGGGACACCGCCTCGATAGAAGTGCGCGGTCGTCGATTTCCACCTTGGGCGGAGGAAACCCCCGGGGACGAAGCTACGGGTGTGTTTGACTTTCTGAATGGGAATCGGAGTCGTGTTATGGGAGATTTGAAGCATTATTGTGAGTTTAGTAAATCGGGGTTCTTTGAGATCTGATATCCAGGGCGCAAGATGAGGCTAACTGGGGTCCGATCCAGATCTGGATATGCTCTGCACCCACCCTGATTTCCAGAAGCGTGGGGCTGGCTCGATGCTAGTCAAATGGGGCTGCGATTTGGCTGATAAGGATGGGGTGTCTGCATACGTTGATGCAAGCAAGACGGGTGCGCCGTTGTATGAAAGATTTGGCTTTGTTGATCGCAGTTTACCTGATCAGGGCAATATTGCTGCAATGGGTCGTTTCAAGAAGGACCCCTGATAGAATTATTGTACTATGAGAAGATGATCTGATAAATCTCAATTGAGTAGTAAATAGATGAGATGAAGGAGATGGGTTGAACTCTGAGCCTGCAATAGGTTACTCAGTCTGCTTATTCGAGTGAGCTCTCATGCACCTGGGCAAAAAGCGCTGTTGTACATAAATTTTAGAATGCATACTCTGTACTCCGTATCTATATCCACATAGTCCTATTAATACTAGTATTCGTTCTCTACTAGTTCTTCCACAGGTGGGACTATTGTCTCTTAGCGGGACTAGCTTCTCCAATTTAAAGACGTCTGGTTTTTAGGAAGATAAGAAAGAATCTCGGTCGCATAGCTACCTACATACTTCCCGACCATTGTGCAAATTAGCAAGGACTTATAAAGTGATTATTTCTCTACTTCGTCAGTGCCCCATGCCCATCTCCTAGGCATTTTGCGCCCACCATGCCATCTCCGCGTTGTCCAAAATTAGCAGCAGTCAGGAACGGCATACACTGAGGGGAAATATGCACGACAAGACCGCCATCAGCTAAAATTACCTCGCTCCCTCCCCAGAGGCAAAAGGAGAAATAAGTCTATCTTGGCTATCACATCTGAGGGACCACTCAGAGCACGCCTAGGATCTTGCGACCGTGATGGTAGATCCACAGTCGGTAAAACTGCGGAGAGAAAGTACAGACCAAGAATGGTGAAGATGGGCAGGGCTAGCAGGGGTATGTTGCAGCAGTTCAGGACGATCTTTCACTTTCATCTCAGGCTCAGTCCTCACGTTCTAGGGCTCAGCATTGAAGACACCTGGGCATATTAAGGCGTGCAAGGCGATTCCTCCTCACCTCGACGCTGTAACAAGTAAACAACAGATCGGCCTGAGACAATTCTGCTGTTTCAACATCGATGGATCCGAAAGATCTGCGTCTGCACAAGCGGTGGCTATCTGTCTGCAACGACCCCTAGATCCACCAGTAATCACAAACTACAGAGCACAAAGTACCGGGACAAGATTTGCAAAGCAAACACCAAGACTTTTTCCACGTCATGGGCGTGGCATCAATTTCCCACGCTGTACTTCCTCACAAGCCTCTTGCAATGCCAAGTCCCACCGTCGTGGGGGAGTTACAAAGCCATCATTCTGAGTGGATACTATCCCTGGAGGGGCTGGACTAGGGCACGCTAGGCACGGGTGCGCATCATTGCTCCAGACCAGCTCATTACCAAGCACCTTTGGCTCGGCCTTCCAGCTTGGCAATCAGAATAACTGAAAGACCAGCCCCGCTGAATAATTGCCAAGGGCACCAGGTAAACAGTCCACGCGTATCTCACTTTCCTGCCGACAGAATCGGCAGCCTTGGTTCCTTTCCTGGGATTTTCTCCGAAGTAGAGCCAATCCGCCAAGCTACACGGTGCATCACAACCACTCCGCGATCATGCTCCACCCAGTCCCAGCCCAGTCCAGCCCAATTGACCGGAAGTTCAACCTGTGACCGTCGTCAGATGCGTCTGCTCTGCAGCCTGGGCACTCTGGATGTCCACTCGGCCGCAGACATAGCTACCCTGTCGCAACTAGCCAATCGCTAATTGACTATCATGCACCCAGCGACGCTAGGGACTAGGAACAGGGCCAACGGTCCACCGGCAACGAGCATATGGTACCACACTGGCCTTGCACGATGAAGAGGGTCCTCTGCCGAACCATTTTCTCCACCGGGCATGGGGTTAAACCAGTTGTGTTCCACAGTCGGCATGGATGTTGGTTCTAGCCTGCCGTGCTAGAATAATCAATTCGCTTTTGGTTGGCGAGCTGCACCTCGACCATGTGCTTGCTCAGTCTGGTTTTTGTTCAGACTGGAAACATGATTGGTCTGCTCTGCAATCGGCCCCGCGAATTACAGAGACACCTGGGCATACAAGTTCTCTCGTCTGCCCTGCATATAAATACGACGTGATTGTCGTCGTCGCCGTTTTGCATTTTTTTTTCCCCCACCCGTTGACCTGATTACCCCCTAAATATCAAGCTTGTATCCCAGCCGACGCGATGCATTTGCTTGCTCTGGCCACCGGCCTTGTCGGAATTGCCAATGCGGCTTGTCCTTATATGACGGGTGAAGCTGGCGAATATAATCCACATGAGCTTCGCCGTCGGGCAGACAACAGTGCTGCTGGCGATACCGAGGAATTCTTGTCGCAATATTATCTCGATGATAAGGATTCCTTCCTGACTTCGGATGTTGGCGGTCCAATTGAGGATCAGAATAGTCTCAGTGCAGGAGAGCGTGGCCCGACTCTGTTGGAGGACTTCATTTTCCGCCAGAAGATCCAACACTTTGACCATGAGCGTGTATGTCGAGATAACTGCAGTCTTTAATTCCTGCGCTAATTATATCTTCCCGCGATAGGTCCCTGAACGTGCTGTTCACGCCCGCGGTGCTGGCGCCCATGGAGTTTTCACCTCGTATGCCGATTGGTCGAACATCACAGCCGCATCTTTCCTCTCGAAAAAAGATAAAGAAACGCCCATGTTTGTGCGCTTTTCGACCGTTGCTGGTAGTCGAGGCAGTGCCGATACAGCGCGCGATGTGCACGGATTCGCGACACGCTTCTACACCGATGAGGGCAACTTTGGTACGCAGTACGGAAATCAATCAATATGATATGCCCACTAACTATTAGCAATGACACAGACATCGTCGGAAACAACATTCCAGTCTTCTTCATCCAGGACGCAATCCAATTCCCTGACTTGATCCACGCCGTCAAGCCGAGCGGTGATAACGAGATCCCCCAAGCTGCAACAGCCCACGACTCGGCGTGGGACTTTTTTCAGCCAACAGCCTAGTTCCTTGCACACTCTTGTCTGGGCAATGGCTGGCCACGGACTGCCCCGATCTTTCCGCAATGTCGACGGTTTCGGCGTGCACACTTTCCGTTTCGTTACTGACAGCGGGAAGTCGAAGCTTGTCAAGTTTCACTGGAAGGGCCTGCAGGGTAAAGCCAGTTTGGTGTGGGAGGAGGCTCAGCAGATTTCCGGCAAGAATCCTGATTTCCTGCGTCAGGATTTGTGGGATGCGATTGAAGCTGAACGCTTCCCTGAATGGGAGGTGAGTTTGATCGATATTAGCAGCTTGAACCTTTAGGCTTGCATCATTTCGAACATTATTTTCGCAGAGCTAACATCTCATCTCAACAGCTGGGCGTGCAAATAATGGACGAAGACGACCAACTCCGCTTCGGCTTCGACGTCCTCGATCCAACAAAGATCGTCCCAGAGGAATACGTCCCCGTCACAAGACTAGGCAAAATGACCCTAAACCGCAATCCAAAGAACTACTTTGCGGAAACCGAGCAAGTCATGGTAAGTCATATCCCCAGCACTCCTCACAAACCCACATACCTCCTTTGTATTCCAGCTAACAATCCCCCCAGTTCCAACCCGGCCACATTGTCCGAGGAATCGACTTCAGTGACGACCCCCTCCTCCAAGGCCGCCTATTCTCCTACCTCGACACCCAACTAAACCGCCACAGCGGACCGAATTTCGAACAACTCCCCATAAACCAACCCCGAGTCCCGATCCACAACAACAACCGCGACGGCGCGGGCCAGATGTTCATCCCCTTAAACAAAGACGCCTACACCCCCAACACGCTCAACAAAGGCTCGCCCAAACAGGCAAACCAAACAGTTGGAAATGGCTTCTTCACCACGCCCTCCCGCACCGGAAATGGTAAATTGCAGCGCACGCGCAGCTCCACGTTCGAAGACGTCTGGTCTCAACCGCGTTTATTCTGGAATAGTCTTGTCAAGGCGGAGAAACAGTTCGTCGTTGATGCGATGCGGTTTGAAAATTCGAATGTTGTCTCGCAGGTCGTTAGGGAGAATGTTATTATCCAACTTAACCGGATAAGCAACGATCTCGCCAAGCGCGTTGCGGAGGCAATTGGCGTTGAAGCACCTGCTCCGGACCCAAGCTTCTACCACGACAACACGACGGCGAATATTGGTGCCTTTGGGCAGAAATTGCTTAAGCTGGAGGGGCTCAAGGTTGGGGTTTTGGCTTCTGTGCAGAATAGCTCGAGTCTGGGCGTTGGGACTGAGTTGGCGAAGAGTCTTAAGGGTGTTGGTGTTGATGTTGTTGTTGTTGCGGAGAGGCTTGGTGATGGTGTTGATCAGACTTATTCTGGTTCGGACGCTGTGCAGTTCGATGCTGTTGTTGTTGCTGGGGGTGCGGAGGGTTTGTTCAGTGCGAGGTCGTTTACGGAGAAGCAGAGCAAGGCTTCTTCGCTTTATCCTGCGGGGCGGCCGTTAGATATCCTCATTGATGCTTTCCGGTTTGGGAAACCGGTTGGTGCGATTGGGAAGGGTGTTGGTGCGCTCAGGGCTGCGCAGGTTTCGACAGACAGGGAGGGTGTTTATGTGGCGAAGGCTGTTGGGGATCAGTTTGTTAAGAATATTGAGGAGGGCTTGAGGATCTTTAAGTTTTTGGATCGGTTTGCCTTGGATGCGTGATGTGAATTTAAATGACTTGGGGATGCTATGTATAGTTGATGTTGCTGTGGTTTGAGCACAGTTTTTGAAATAACCAATTGTATTGAACGAGAAATGGAAAGTTTTTATATACAAGCAGCATGATGGGATTGTAGCCTGGGTGCGTAGACGAGGACGTCTAGTCTACCTTTAAACGAAAAGCTCGCGACGACGACGCATAAAGGAGCCCGAGTCCGACAGTCCTGCCGTCCGCAGCTTCATCCGCTTAGCAGTCCCCACGCTGGAGGAATTACCGGTACCTTGCGTTTGACCAAGGATTGCCCATTCAGCCACGGTGGCACCGGTGCCATTCCTCGCTTCAATATCGGCAGAGTCCAGGGCCTGGTTGCCCACGATAAGCAGAGACGCGTACCTAGCGGCGGGAATTGCGGAAGGCAGGGTGACATTAGTAGTGTTTCCGACGGGCATGGCGATAGCGTCCAGATTGGTCTTGTTTGCATCGTATGGGTCCGAGAGATTGACATTGCTCAGTGTAGAAATCACCTGGTAGTCTGATTCTTGGCTCCCCATTGTGATATCTGCACTGCCGAGGGTTTTGTTGTGGAAGACGACAGTCGCATTGACGGGAGGTGCTTGTGCCCAATCAAAGTAGAAGCCTGAGACCAGAGATCCTGCTTCTTTGCCAAAGGACACTGTGATCGCGCTCACATTATCCGCCCACGAAGGCTGCCACTTTGTCGAAGTAGCACCGTCGTTGACCGAGATTGGGAATTGGCCAGGCTCGTAGGCGCTCTCGGACTGAACAGATTGGCATTGCACGAGATTTCCATCCACGGTCTTCTTGAGGTCAATCTGGCGGTTTTGCAGAGTGACTGAGCCCTTGGGCTGCAGGTTGTGAACGGTGATGTCATCGTCGGGACCCGCATGGATGGGAATGGTCTTGTTGGCGAAGCGTAGGTCTGCAGTTTCCAGAGGCGTCGAGTTAGATCGGCTGATTGTGGTGTGCGTGTGGTTGGACCAAGCGGAGATGGGCCATCCACGCCAGTAAAATGTGCGATACTTCAAGTAAGGAATCTGCGGTGGCAGATTGGGATCAACTCGCAGGAAGTCCTCAGGGAGCAAACGAAGACCCAGATATCCGAAGATGGCGACCTGATTGGCACCACCGTGTCCTGTCAGGAAAGGGAAAGCAGGGTGGGTGCCGCCGTTGATAGTTGAATCGTCGATTAGTTGTTCGGACATTTGGTAGAAGGGTGCTCGAGTATAGGGTTTGAACGAATACAATCCGTATGTGTAAGCCGAGCAGCCCGAGGGTGACATCTCATTCGCAACAGCAGAGAAAATGGCCCAAGTCATAGCCGGCCCATCGGGAGATTGCTTATTGGCATACTGTGATAGTCAGCATCAGTGCTATTTCATGTGCGTTGGGGGCGAACTCACGTAGTCGAGGTCATTTAGCGAATCTTGGGCAGTGTAGTTCGCAGTATAATCCAGAGGGAAGGTGTTTAGAACCACGTCAGCCTGCTTCACCGCGGCACTACCATTCATAGTCGTGAATTCAAGCGTCACTCCACTTTCGCGGAGAATCAAGACGTTATCAGCTATATCGTCCCAGGTGGAGTTTTCTTCGAGTCCAAATTGCTGGCGGAAGGAATTGGCATGGCGAAGAGTCTCTGCGATAAGTGGCATAGTGAAGCCACCTGCATCGACATGATTCGCATACTCGTCCTGGTAGATGTCAGTTTGGTTCGAAGTTTCAGCAATGAGAATGTACAAGCGAAACATACCGGATCCGTCATGTTGGTCAGCGTCCAATAAGACCCATTCCGTACCAGGAGATCGGTGAAGAGAGTAGCCACAGAGTCATAAATAGGGAAATGGTTCTCTTTGAAGAATTTGGTGTCGCCGCTAGTTACCCACTCATTGACCATGGAGATGCCAATATCTCCGTTCAGGTGATACTGATAGTCCCAGCAAGGGCCAGTAGCTGTGCAGTTACCAAACCGCCCACTTGTCCAGGGATACGCGGCAGCAGAGGGGGAAAAGCTGGTCTTGTTCTGGGAACCCGCATATGCTGTCTTGATGTTCTCCTGCGCCTGTGCATACCTATCCAGACGGTAGTTGGTAATACGCTGAGCAGCTTCGGGATGCGATGTCGTGAGACCCGGCTGCATCCAGACATCGGCGTCCCAGAAAACCTGTCCAGCGTACGAGTCGGAGGTCAATCCACCAACTGAAATGCTATCTCGGTTGAGCGCAGTGCTGTTCGCTTGCTTGATGGCATTTTTGCCGACAGTGTTTTGTAGCAGATAGTATGTGTTGGCAACGGCAATAATGGCGGTGTCGATGATGATGCTGTCTGCGGGGAGGGATCCATTTCCAGGGAGAGTATAGTGATCGACAGAGTCATCTGGCATTACGCTTGCCCATTCGGTGACATGCGCGCGAAGTGACTTGGCCCATCCATTCTTCATCGCAGTAGAACAAGCTTCCTTGGCCACCTTCTTCGGGTCCGCAAATGCATCGGTCGATGCGGCGCCGACGAACTTGGTCACTCTCACGGATTGCCCAGCGGTAAACTTCACATCAACGGACTGTGCTATAGATGAGTCATTGTTACTGAGATATGACGCATCAGTGACCACCTGGAGTGTTGACAGGTCAACACCAGCGTTTCCGGTCACATTGGCGTAGACGTAGGCAGTGACATTGTTGATTCCATTTGGTCGCACGGATGAGAAAATTGCACCATCGTCTTGGTCCGACTCGACAAAGTCTGAGCGAACAGCAGCAGTGCCATCAATGACATTCACGACCGTTCCATTCACGTCCTTGGAAGCAACTACTTCCAGGTCTACCACGGCCTGGTTGACGTAGAGCTTGTTGGTGAAAAGACGATAGTTGACTTTGAAAGACCCTTTGTCGCCATCCGGGGTCCAGGTATACGACCAGGTGAGAAGACCCGCCTTGAAATCGTAGGTAGAGCTGAAGTTGGAGATTGTGTTGTTATCCACCGTTGCGTCCAGGTATGTATCGTCGCCGAGGTCAAGAATAAGGCCACTCCAGTGCGGAATACCGCTGATCACACTGTCGTATCCATACTGCGACAGCCAACCGAAATTGGAAGAGTTGGTATTTGCCTGGGAGTCGAAAAAGCCACTAACGGTCGCGAAGGCTTGACGTTTAGAGAATAAAGGCCATCCGCTGGTTCCTTCATCCCCGTCGTCTTCGCCATCCATTTCAAAGAATGGGCCAACGCTGGCAACGCTAATACCAATGTAGCCATTGGCGACGGATCCACGAGACTGGAACTGGCCTTGCTCCAGGTTTGTAGTGGAGAGGAGCCAGTTATCTTGATCCCAGGTGACGCCGTCGAAATCGGTTGGATAGACATTGCTGCTGAAGTTGGTCGCCAGTTTCGGGCCGCCGTACCTCTTCAGGTTCTTTGCAATGCGGCTCTTGGGAGACGCTCCATCCACCAGATTAGTGAGATTGAGAAGCAGAGGCAAAGCCCGTGCAAGAGTAAGGGTCTGGACTGGCGTCAGTTTATTTCATTCGGGTTGGGCGGGAGGACTGACTTTGAGCTGCATCGTGTCGCGCTCGCACCCTGTAGGGCAGTTCGAGGATATAAGCTCAGGTCAGATCAGATCAGATCAGATCAACTGAACGCGATAGCTTGCGCAGAAGAAGTGCTTGGTGGATCTCTATTGCCGATGATCAGAACCGGTGGGAGAAAACAGGACAAAGAGCAGCCACGACCGAAGTGGATGACGGAGCCGAGATATATAAATCGCCTGCCAGGAAATGAAGTGCCGATCGAATTCAGTTCACGCCAGGCACCTGGCAGAGAGAAAGGCTCGCTCGGGCCCAGTTCCGCCCGTCCTTCCTTCTGGGGCGTTTTTGTGGGGAAATCGAAAAGTCAAAGCTTACGAGAGGATGGCGTCGCAGTCTTGCAGAATGGCCGCTTGAGGCAGGTCGTCCACGAGCTGATGCCTGAATGGTGGAGAAGGAGGAGTGCAGCCAAGAAGCCTTTAGTCAAGGCAAACCTAAGTCGATGTAATGGCGTCTGCGGCTGGGTGGCTTTCGTAGTGGCTTCGGAACAGCCGGCAGCGGGGAAGCAGGGAAGCAGGGAAGCAGGGAACCATACTCCGGAGTTGATGAAAGGAGCAGACCGCGAGATACCGTGGGAGACCTCAGGCTCACATCACGGCATTCCGAGTTGGCGAACCGGCACTATCGTCATCGATTTCCCCGAGCGTTGGGGTTTGGCGTGGGCCAAGCCACAGTGTGGGGAGGCTGGCCCGCAGCGGACGATTATCGGGCATTCTGCGGGGATCTGAGGAGACTCGAGACCGCTCCACTCTGGAAAGCAAGAATGGGTGGAGATGAAATAAAGTGGATTGGATTGACCAGAATTGAATTGAACTTGAGGTAGGATCATGGGAAGGGGAGGGTAGAGTGGTTGAAGAGAAGAGGAGGATGTGGAGTGTTGAGTGCCTTAGTGCCTTAGTGCCTTAGTACCTGAGGCATAAACAGACCTTGAACTATAAATAAGAGAACACACAGCATATACTCCTACTTATTATCATTTACACCCGGGAGGAATCTTTCAATGAGTAAAATGGTTAGACAAAAACCACGAAGTTCAATCCAACGACTTTATTCTCCTCGAGGACGCTGCCTCTCAGGAATATACGAATCTGTTTCCAAGAATCATTAATGTGAAGGCACAGAGGCTTCACAGGAGGGAGGGAAGCAAGGCTACAACACCTTTCTTAAGTCCTGCCGGAGCTTTATAAGCACATCACAGCACCCGGTCTGATTCACAGCAGAGTGCCTAGCCTGCTGGTGCACAATTAGAACATTTGTCCCATTGCATAGGCTCTGTCAATCCGCGCTCCTATATCTAGGTCCTTTTGATTCAGATAGTTTCTCATCCACACACATACTAGTATTCCTCTGTGACCACCTCTCTTGCAAGCTTTATTATTTGATTTGCCCTTCCCACAAAACATCATGGTAATGGATCCATTGTTTCTAGTGATGTCCCGGGGTCCCTGGTATTTCCGCATATAAATTTGGAACTATCTGAATTGATTGCCAGTGCTTGATCCTCACAATTAATGGTACTGACTATATAACTGAATGAGGTACCAAGTTTTAAGATATTTATACCGTATCTTTAGGACTACAGTGTCTGCCGTAATTATAGGATTAGCAAAGCTTAGTCGTTCCACCCTTGTTCCTGCCTCGTCCCCCATCTTCACCTCTTTACTTTCACCACCACCATCCAACTTGAAGCTAGCACTCGTTTCTTTCTCCGAATAACTTCAATACCGATACTCCATTTCTTTTCGTTGCTGCTTTCCCAAGCAAGCATGCCTCGACAGGTAAGTTCATTAGTCGAATGGATTTTTTCATATCACGTACGTCGAAGTTAAAACACGTCACACTTCTGTACTATCCATGGACACAATTATAGCCATGCCACAGTTGCATGCCGTCAGCTGAATACTCTGGCTGTCATCACTTCTATGGCCGTACGCGCGACCTTGTTCCAATGCCGAGCAGACACGCGCCGCCCCAGTGCAGAATGTGGCGAAGATGATGATCGAAGCTCGGAGACAGAAGAGGAGAGAAAAGAAACGCAAGTACCGCCTCCGCAAGGCGGCGAGGAAGAAGCAGCAGGAGGCTCCCTCGGGGGCCGAAATCACCGGTAAGCAAATTCAGCTCATGATAATTAATCGACAGTTACTAGTGCTAATACCGGATAGAGCCCCCTCAGGCCAACGACTCTCTCCCCAAAGGCCTATATCCCTTGTGCAGCGGCCTGCCCGATTGGAACTTGCTGAAGGTTGAGGATGATAACAAGAGCAAGATTTAGCTGTCTTTCAAGTTGGTGTTTTGTTATTTTATGATGTAATGAATGAATGATGATTCTTTTGAACTTGAATACTTCTTCCGCCAGGGCGTTATCCGACATAGCTGCACTACTAGTAGTTTACAGTGGTACCAACTTAATAGCTACATTCTTTCATTCTCAGTCTCCTACTCGGGTATCATACTAGTCACAGAGCGATTATGCTACTAGCTTGCTACTAGTATAGGATGAGATGGGATAAAACATTACCCAACAAATACCCGGCCCGAAAGCCGAGCGAGACCCAGCCGAGACCCGACGCAACAAGCATTGGTAGTACAGAGTAACTACAGATACAGTAAGCTCAGTACACCCCTCATCTTCCACCTACCATCAAATCCCCAACTTGAACATCCCTAATGCCACCAAACATCCTCATCATAGTCGCTGACGACCTCGGCTTCAGCGACTGCAGCACCTTCGGCTCCGAAATAAATACCCCAAACATCGACTCCTTAGCCCACGCCCCCGGCGGCCTACGCTATACCTCATTCCACGTCGCAGCAGCATGTTCACCAACGCGAGCAATGCTAATGACAGGCACAGACCACCACCTAACAGGTCTAGGCCAACTGTCCGAGATAATCCGCAATTCTCCGGCTCACCAGGGCGCACCCGGTCATGAGGGCTATCTTACGCAGAACGTCGTTGCTATCCCAGAACTCCTCAATGAGGGCGGCTACTTCACCGCTATGGCAGGGAAATGGCATCTTGGGCTGAAGAAGGAATTTGGGCCGCAAGCTCGTGGGTTTAAGAGGTCTTTTGCTTTGTTACCGGGTTGTGCGAATCATTATGGTGAGTTGAGCTTTGTTTGGGCTTTATTCTATTACTATCATTTTAAAGACTTGGCTAATTTTCACCTCAGGCTATGAACCCCAATACGAAGATGTTTTGAATGAACCGCCGCGTTTCTTTGAAACGGCTGTTACGGCCTTGCACATGCAGGACGGTGAATATCTAAACGAATTGCCGAGTGACTTTTACTCGTCAGATCACTATGCGACGAAATTACTCGACTTCTTTGATGAGCGCAGCGAGGAGGATCGCAAAAAACCTTTCTTTGCGTATCTGCCTTTCTCTGCGCCGCATTGGCCGCTTCAGGCGCCTAAGTCTTCGATGGATAAGTACCGCGGTGTCTATGATGATGGACCCGAGGCATTGAGACAGCGACGACTGGCGAGATTGAGAGAACTTGGTATGGTGAAGCCGGATGTTGTTCCTCATGAGGTTGTTACGGTTGACGGGGAACAGGGCGAGTGGGAGGATATGAATGCTGAAGAGCGGGCGAAGTCTGCACGGTCTATGGAGGCTTTCGCTGGAATGGTGGATCGGATGGATGAGAATATTGGGCGGGTTTTGGAGTATTTGAAAGGGAGTGGTGAGTATGATGATACTATTATCTACTTTATGTCGGATAATGGGGCCGAGGGGGCGAGTTATGAGGCACAGCCATTGGTTGGGGAGAGTGTTGTTGAGCATATACGGAAGTATTATGATAATTCTTTGGATAATATCGGGAGGTCGGATTCGTTTGTTTGGTATGGGTCGAGGTGGGCGCAGGCGGCTACGGCGCCGTCGAGGTTGTATAAGATGTTTTCGACGGAGGGCGGCTGTCGGGTTCCGCTTGTTGTGAAGCCAGTGAAGAATTCGAGGGAGGGGGGCAGGATTGTGGATTCGTTTTGTACGGTTATGGATATTGTGCCTACGATTCTTGACTATGCTGGGTTGACTCATCCTGGAACCGAGTACAAGGGGAGGCAGATTGCTCCGGTGCGAGGGGCAAGCTGGAAATCCTTTTTGGATGCTATGGCTGCAGAGAAGTTGGATACATCTCCTGATTCTCCTGGGGTGATGGCAATTCATGGGGAGGAGAAGGAGTTCGGGTGGGAGATCGCTGGCAGTGGTGCACTGAGGCGAGGTCGCTATAAGATCACCTATGTACCACTTCCTCGAGGTCCGCAGAGGTGGGAGTTGTTCGATGTAATTGAGGACCCCGGAGAAGTCAAGGATATGAGTGAGGCAATGCCCGAAGTCTTCCGCGAGATGCTCAAATTATGGAGTGTCTACGCCAGTGAAGTTGGCGTGGTTGGATTGGCAGGGCAGTGGAAGAACGGGCACCTGCTGGAAGGTGTCAAGGACGAATTTGAGGATACTGGCCGTTGGATCAGATTCATTGGGAAGAAGGACGTGCCAGCTGAAATTGCAGATAAGGTTCCCCGTTAAGGAAGTGGGGACACATTTGGTGTATATGAAATTTTATACTCACAGTCGCCTAAGGTTTGGTGAAATATCACCCAAGCAAAAATCAATTCCAGAAAACTTTTAGAAGCATTCCAGGGTACGAGCAAAAGGAATCCTTGAAGGATTGAATTTTTGCAACAATCTTTTCCATGTTTTCGAGCTTGAATTTTCATGCGTGTTGATAGGTAAACCGATTGGGAATAATTACCCTGCCACGCTTTCTAGAGCAACTGATAATATACGAGTGGGGAAAGAAAACAATTTTCCCAAACTTCAGAGCGGGGTCTGTTCAATTTTCTGTGTATTGAAGAGTAGAGTGTAGAGCGATAGTGTGGCCAGTCGACTTTTATTGGAAATACAACTCTAAAATCTGCTTGCGTTCTTGAATTTGGAGCCAGCAAATAGGCATTTCTCACCATCTGCCAAAATCTCAGCTTCGATGTCCATGAGCCGATTGTATTTAACAACTCGTTCCCCGCGACAGGGCGCGCCAGACTTTAGATGACCTGTCCCCAATCCTACCGCCAGATCTGCAATAAAGTCATCAGTCGTTTCGCCAGAGCGATGAGAAACAAATACACTCCAGTTGTAGCTGTAAGCGAGGTTTGCTCTGTTAACAGTCAGCATCGCAGTGTTTCCATACCGCCAACCTTTCAAAAAGAAAAAAAGGAAAAAAATACTCACGCTTCAATTGCTTCCGAAATAGTCCCAATTTGGTTTATCTTCAACAGCATAGCATTGCAGGCGTCTTTTTGTCTTGCTATTTGCACATATTCCGGATTAGTGACGAGTAGATCATCACCAACCAGTTCAACTGGGCACGCTTTGTTGAACTCCGACCAACTATCCCAGTCATTCTCGGCGAAAGGGTCCTCGAGTAGAACGATGGGGTACTCTTCCAGTAAAGATTGATACAAGCCAATCATTTCCTTCGCTGTTTTCAAATTCGTAGTGCTTTTAAATCCGATGTCGTATTTGCCCTCTCGGAAGAACTCACTGGACGCGGGGTCAATGGCAAACTTGATCTTGCCGCTGAGTCCTGAGTTCGACACAGCCTGTACTAAGAGGTCTAATGCCTCGTGAGGCTCCGAAATTGGCGGAGCAAAGCCTCCTTCATCTCCAATGCCAATGGCTTGTTTTTTGAATGTTAGCTTTTGCGCTTGCGAACTTCGTAGATACTTTGAGATTGGCTGACCAGAAGATCCAAACTTCTCAGTAATGACCTTTTTCAGATGCTGATAGACTTCACTGCCCATTCTTACGGCTTCTGTAATTGAAGAGGCACCGACCGGGGCAATCATGGTTTCCTGAAATGCCATTTCGTTTCCTGAATGTACCCCACCATTGAGAACATTGAAGAATGGAACCGGCATGACAAATGGTTTCTTCGCTCCGGCCTCACGTCTGAGAAATTCGTATAAAGGGATCCCCTATAAATGGTGAGAGGGGGTGATGATCAGCCATGGGGCTGGTGAACTCGAAGCGCCCACTTACCGAATGTGCTGCGCCGGCTCTGGCACATGCCATACTCACGCCCAGGATAGCATTTGCTCCAAGCCTTTCTTTGTTTTTCGTCCCGTCCAAGTTCTTAAGGAACTGATCAATCTTCTTCTGATCGGTATCCACCCTGAAGTCGCTCTCAAGCAGGTTGGGACCGATGACGTTTTGGATGTTTGAAATAGCTCCCTGTACGCCTCGACCGCCATAGGCACACTCATCTCCATCTCTCAGTTCGACGGCTTCATTTGCACCCGTCGAGGCACCAGAAGGAACTAACGCGCGAAAAGTTCCTGTTTTTGTGTGAGGCAAGTCCATTTGCGACAGATAGCTTAGGAGCTTCTCACCTTTCTCAGTTGTGAGCTCAACTTGAACAGTAGGACATCCTCTCGAATCAAGCCTCTGCGCGGCGTGAATAGATCTAATCATTCTGGAGTAATGTGTTGTTTAATGAGCAGGAGATAATTTGAAACAATTGCTTCGAGAACTGTGCCCTTAGTGTTCGATTGATAAACTTAAATAAATAGGAGGCTATGATGGTCATTATATAATGACGTATCAACTTGAAGCTATGTGTAATCATATAACCACTTAAAAAACACCCAAGAATTCATGAGGTCAGTTGGTCGAATTCCGGATTGGACGGAAGGTTAAATTAGAATACTTGGAGGGAGTAAATGTTTCAACAACCGCAATAAACATGTTGTAATTTTAATGTTATGACTGAATTTCCTGAAAAAGTGACATCTTATCTGACTCGACTCGGGAAACAAACGCATGTTTGTTACGTAAATCATTTTAGGCCTAGCATACATCCGAGGGGTGGGCAAATTGGTTGAAGTCGGAAAAGGCGGATAGCACGGAGGTTCTGATGAAACGGAATGAAATTCCCATCCGGTTATTTACTTGAGGACCTGAGTAAAGTGGGAGCGGTGTCTAAAAATTTACTTAATTATGGGATTTCCGGTATCCTCCTTTTGTCAACCGAGAATTTATCCAAGGAACGTCATTGTAGAACATGTCGATGTAATCAAGCAAACAGTAACTGATCACTCATTCCCTCGCCATATCGTAGAACTAATTGCCAAAGTAACTTTCAAGAATATTATCTGTT
The DNA here is from genome assembly GCF_028828005.1 of Penicillium manginii. Classification (NCBI taxonomy): domain Eukaryota; kingdom Fungi; phylum Ascomycota; class Eurotiomycetes; order Eurotiales; family Aspergillaceae; genus Penicillium; species Penicillium manginii. The sequence continues at coordinate 781,402 of NW_026643102.1, read as the reverse complement.
ATTCTTTTGGGGTATAGTAGGGATAGAAAACTAGAGCCTTATAATGTCTTTTCTCTTAGTACAAGATGATAATTTAGATTTTGCCGACTCAAGGCTCGTGGGTTGATATCACTGCTTTATTTATAGTGAATTGTGCCGGATGCATGTCAAAGACGAGATGAGCCACAGCCAAAGTCGTGGAGCTTCAGTGGCCAGGAACAGCACATATGTCCTTATGGCTACATATTCCAAAACTTAATGCGATTTTATTGCCCCAGGAGTTATTCAACCGTGTGAGATCAGTTGGGCAGATGACTACCCACGTATAATGTGCCTGTTGTTGTGACATTTAATCAATAACGGGCTCAGCTACTTGAACTGACTCAACCAATGATTACTTGATAAGGTACTAGTATAGGCCATAGTCCACCAAATTTCATTAGTCTACAATTAGTTTCTTGGCGATCCATAATCTCATTTTTCTCAAAACCGTCAGCACGGAGGGCCCATGATTGAGGGATTTATCTGTTTCTGAAAGTGGCCGCCTGAAGCAGTAGAATGTGCGATGACAGTAAGGGCAACTGGCATCTTGGGATCGAATCCAATGGTCAATACAAGCTAGGTGGAAAGTATGACCACATGGAAGCTGGCGGCAAGAGGATTCGATTCCAAGAGTGTTCCAGCATAAAGTACAGCTATCTGGAAGAAATCTTGGGACTACCTCGCACAAGCAAACGAGAGGTGTTAGTGGGATTCCTAATACAATCCTAGAATACTTACTAGTTGTGCAATCTTGATTTCCAAAATAACATGGCATATGAGCGTACACGAGCTCCTCTGCCGTCAACCCTCCCCGTTCCATGGGGGATGGCATATTTATGTAGAAGCCAGTCATCATAGATGAATTCTTTTTTGTAATCCAAAGAAAGCCAAGTCATGGCTCTTCCCTTGGTTAAGGTTCTTTATAATTAATTATCTCTTCCGCGATTCCCGTCCTACCCGGTTCGTCAGTGAAAAAAGGGGGTGCGGTTATCTGCAAAATAAACAACACCCCTGTTCGATGAACTCAAATTTACAAGAGAAACGAAAAAAACCGGCAGCCTGTCAAATTATCAGTTCCTCCGATGATGTGTCATGTAAATTATATTGCGCCCTTCTCGTATCGCTTGCCAGTGCTTAATAGACCTGCCCTCTTTCAAAGGTTGTGAGTTGGCTTTTACCCCTGCGGACTCAGAAGGTCCTCATTAAGTGAGAATCAAATGCCCAAGTGGCTGAGTAATGACCTACTAGTATGTGGAACTTGAATTTTTACACCATCTGGGCATTCAATATATCTAGTGGTATGACTGCCCCATAGTCCATACTATTGATCCACAAAAAATTCATTATTGTCACTTGCCAGGCATATCGAACTCTTGAAGCATTCTGAAGCACTCCTAACCCACCATGCAAACTGCCTACTCCGCCAAATATGAGGTGGACTTGGCGCAGATGCCTCTCGTTGAAGATAACCCAACATCACTTCCTGGTATGTGAGCAGCCGAGAGAGGTATGCCTCTCTATGAATCATTGATATTGATTTGCATATAAGAAGGCCGGTACTCAGTGCCAGATGTTTGTATCATATGCTTAGAGGAAATGCAACCGGGCTTTCTCTTGCGACAACTGCCATGTGAACATCTTTTTCACCAACCTTGTATAGATGATTGGATTTGTGGCAGTGACACAAGATGTCCGCTCTGCAACGAGAAGTTTTATCATCTTCGTCGGCCGCGGGGAAGCAGCACTGCCCCGAGTGATCGACCACATTACGAGAGAATGGGCGAACGACTTGGGAGCGACGCCATGCGAGGCATGTTCAGAATCTTGAAGGCTTGGTATAGGAACAGAAGGAATGGCTAAACAGAAGCCTCCCCGGTGATTCTCAGACAGCAATAAAAAGCGTAGAATTGTTGATTCGGTACAGGTCCTCGAATGATTGTATGATAGTTATGACTAGATTTATTTACATGCCTTTTCCTGACACCCTTCAGACAGATTGCTGTAAGAATTCAGACTGAGAGGAAACAGACGAAGCTAGTTCAGATACCCGGTTACTTGATTCTTCCTCAATTGACATATAGTATTGACTTGTTCAGATAAGCGTCCTGAAGATCAGTGACATCGGGAGTTACGGCAGGTTGTCATCGCTCTTGACTTCATAGTCGGCCCGCGCGTGCCGGGGCTTATACACTACCAATGCTTACGCAGTGGAGCCCTAAAGGCCTGCTCATAGTACGTCATCTGATAAAATGATACCCCTATTACAATATTCTTTGCTTTGCTTTATCATGACCAGCGAAAGGAGTAACCTAATTAGCCCGGATTCAGAATCCATCTTCTGCTTACCCAGGTAAGTTCTAGTACGGCCTTCTGGGTTGCTTTTTGATTCCGATCACCTTCCAGTGTATGGCACTCCTGGGCCTCGCTACGGCGTGGAGAGCCTGATGGTACAGGACCTATGTCATTGGTTTTTTTCTAGCCGTCTTAAAAGGGGGAAAACATGCTGTATATGGCGGCTTCGAACTGGAAAAAATCATTTACTACGCCATATACAGCTTTTTGATGAACGTGGAAATCCATTCAATCTGTTCCGAGTCAAAGATTCTCGGACTCGCGTGTTAAATTTGGCACCCGAATATTGACCCACGAAGAGAAAAAACAAAGATTCCGACTGCCGGTCGCTAAAAAGCCCCAGCATGCATTACACTGAGAAAGATAGTACAAGTCAGGGCTGGAAACAACCAAAAACCCTGACTAGTGTGAGCCCGAAACAGAAGGCTCAGGATGGTTGAAAGTGAGGATAATCAAAAAACCTGACCGACCATTCCATAGCATTGGATATCTCACTTGGCCAGTCACACAAGGCCGATATGTCGATAGGTGACTGTGGCGAGGGGGATAGGGAGGGTGATCTGGATCATGGGGAAGAGAATCCTGTTGTGCAGATTCGGTGGAAGCATAATTGGTAGATGGAAAAACGGAGGCAGTATTATCAGATTCCGCTGGATATTGATCATAGTCAGTGAAAGTCTCATTCCAAATCGGCCTCGCAACAGAGTTGATAGAACCCACCTTCCTCCGTAGATCGACGTATCCGCGAAAGCCCCACTAAGATGTCCGCGGCCTTCTGCGCCGCAGCCGAGTTGACGCTGAGAGCTTCAAATACCTTCAAACAGGTCTCTGCATCTTCTCTCAGGTTTTGCGATGAGGATCTCCCATTCGTACCGTTGCTGTGGTGACAATAACTTTCTGCGACAAATAATATGGAGCTCGCGCAGATCAGGCAAGATATCATCTGCCACCAAGGGAAATCATGGACCAAGCTTTCCTCGTCCACGACGTGGTGCAGCAGATGCGCAGTCTGCTGGGCTTCATGCACGCAGTTCCACTCTGCCTCGGCAATTCGTTCTTTATTACGCAGAAGCAGATTCATGAAGGGCTGGTTGTTCATCCGAAGCAATGGGAGGCAGAGGAAAGGCCGGTGTATGAGTGCACGCAGATGATGGTGTTTTACTGCAAGCATGTTACGCTAGCTACACTCAGCATTCCTGATGGCATTGAAAAACAAGTGGACAAATCATGAGCAAAAGGAAAGACACTTACCTGGCGCTTGTATGATAGTGATTTTTCAAAAGTGTGTCCCAAGTCAAATCGAAGATGCCGTGGCAGCTTCATCTTCCAATCCAATAAGCTTTGATCAAGAGTGGAAGCACTCTGCAGCATTTGGTCTGGAGACAAGTCAACCTGAGTTGGTCGATATATATTATGGATGACTAATCCGACGATGTGCGAGAACTGAATCACTTGGAGGAAATATGCCATGGTGCATCCATGCTCAGCGGCGCTACCTGAACCGGAATCTTCATGCGAAGAGGAGATGAATGGCGACTGGTCGTTCACGGAGGGCAGTTCCACCTGAAATTCGGCTTCATGGATTGCCATCGGTCTGCCTAATTGAAGAGCTAGCAGTCGATCCAAGACGTACATGGAATACCATGTTCGGCGCTTGTGGTCGCGATCCGTCATCCACGACTGACGAGAGCTGACGGTAGAAGGGGATTCCACATGGAGACCGATGCTTTGTCCCATTCGAATCGCAAAACCCAACGTATTCCAGCAACTAGATTTGCGCTCAGCACTCCCAAATATCTACTAAAAGAGAAAATGGATGGCCGATCGTTCTTACCGGTCAGTATGGCAAACAGCCAGCAGAAAAAAGCACTGCACTAGCAATACCCAGACACTGAGCAAGGAACATTCCGCGCTCAGCTCTCGGGAATAGTAGAGACCTTGTTCATAGTATCGCTGGTGATGTTGCACGCAGGCATGCTTCCCATGTGGAAAAGACATATAATACGATCCGATGGCGAATATGAAATCTAGAAAAGGAGTCAATTAGAAAGTTACTAGTACAAGTCACTCTCCGACAAGAAGCCAAGAGAAAAGAAACACATGAGAAGAAGGCTCCGCGGGGGGATGAAACTGAAGACCTGGGGGCCTTACTAAAGATTGCGAGCCACGGGCGAAATTCTGGCTCATGTACTTCTCCATTCTGAAACCGCTTAAATGCGTCCATCAGAATTGGCTTAGATATAAACGGATAGGCAATATGTATCGTCGATAAATACACATCAAGGTACTGATCCGCCTCCGTCTGCGACGGGAATAACAACGGATGTGTCAAAACGCTCAAGCTCTCCGAGACGTAAGTCTGGCTATAGTTCTGAGCAGACACCTCTTCTTCGGCCCCGGGCCCATGAACACATTGACGTATGCTTTGAATAAAATGAATGTCGCTTGCCTTGCCTACATATGTCGGCGAGGAAGCCGTTGCAAGTCCCACGCGTGTGATAGCATTTGCACCATCAGGCACCTGCTTATTCTCTGCCGGGCTCTTGGGCACAAGCCTCCGGATATCTTGGAGGCTTAAATCCAGTGCGGCCTGGTGGGAGCTATCCAACCTGGTCCGGATTTCTTCGATCAGTGTTTCGTATGACATGATCGCTCTTGAGTACGCCGGCACATTATCTTGCAAAGGCAAAGGGGAGAGCGGGGACCGGCACTGCCGGCCATCAGTGAGCTCATCGGATGTGCTTGCTGCACTAGTCCGTAATGCTCGAGGCTTCCTTGTGGACCAGGTGCAGTTGAAGCTGTAGCCCTCGCATCTGGAACAAACGGGCTGTCGCCCATCACACTATGCCCAATTCCACAAGACTGGTCAGGCTGTCGCGCGAAAGATAGGGAGGAAATGGGGGCAAAAAATCACACCTTAGCTTTCAACTCCCGGCATTTGTCACAGGCAACTCCGACACGTTGGCGCTTCATCTTGAGGGGCGTCTTGAACTCCGGAGGGCGGGTGGGTCAATCATCAGTTAATACTCCGAGGCTGGAGCATCCTCTCTCCAACGGATCACCCGGAACGGATAGAGCGGTACGGAGTAAATCAGCCGGATTCTGTCATCATGACATTGAAATTGGCCTTTCTTTTCTTTTCTGCAACCCGTACAAGCATTCATTGGCCTATTAGGGTTAGTTCAGGGTGTACAGGATATACAGCTGAGTGTAGGTTAAAAGATAATATGACATAAATTCCAGAATCTATACGCCGCTGCAGAAAGCAGCTCATGGATTCATGAAATCGGAATTAAACAAAGCAGAGTAAGTACGTGATTACAGGCCTGAAGGATCAGGCTCTAGTGGCTGCTAAGGCCTGCCGTGCCAACCGTTTTGTGATAACCTCAGGTCATTCCTCCGATAGTCATCCATCTATCATTCTGATCATTCATCCTTCCGAGTCATCATTATTTCACTGGACTATGAATTTCAATCGAGCCGGGGTGAGATGAAAGCGACGACTTCATTCAATCAATCAGTGAGCAGTCATCAGTGGATATTCATTATCCCATCAATGTCACTTCGACCGGACCGCCCGAGCCGGTAAAGTACTAATATATAGAAATACACTTACAGCGAGATGTATTCTTCTTTTCCACCCGGGCATATCCCAGCTTCGAACAGTCATGGTCGACAATCCCAGCTCTACTCGGCACCTGCGCCAAATGCACCTACCGAATGCACCTACAGCAGTGAAACCCGAGCCTGCCCAGGCCGATAATGCTGACTTTTACGCGTCCGGTGCCATTTTGGGAACCAGGACTGACAATTCGATCGGTGATCGGCTATCCAAGATAGTACGGACTACGTGTATCGTAGGCTACCTCATCTTTTTTTCAATTGTTGGCACGCTCCTCCGCATCACTATTGAATCTTTGACATTCTACCCCGGGTCACCGGTGAACACCAGCGTTCTCTGGGCCAACGTTGGAGGCAGTTTCATTATGGGCTTTCTAAGCGAGGATCAAGAATTCTTCCGGTCCGAAGACGTGGACGCCAAAATTCCGGCGGAGGTGAGACAAGACGATGCCCGAAGGACGGCACATTTGAAGGCGCACAAGAAAACAATCCCACTCTACATTGGACTGACGACGGGGCTTTGCGGGAGCCTGACGTCCTTTTCCACCTTTCTTCGAGATTTGTATCTGGCACTGGCCAACAAGCTTCCTGTACCGATTGGTCCATACGCGGATATATCCTTATTTGCTCCGGCCCCAGCGACGGCCAGAGCTCCAAATGGAGGGTTCAGTTTCATGGCCTTGGTTGCTGTGCTGTTTACAGAGATCGGTCTATCGCTGGCTGGCCTTTTTCTCGGTGCCCACCTCGCAATCTGCGTATCTCCTTGGACGCCGAGTCTTCCCCAACACTGGCTGCGCAAAATCATAGACCCCACGGCGGTCGTCCTCGCGTGCCTCTCATGGGTCGCGGTTATTTGCCTAGTAATTCTACTGCCGGGACGTCTGCAAGAGGATACTCTATGGAGCCCGGAATTGTGGAGAAGACCAGTTATCTTTTCTTTGGTGTTCGCTCCGGTCGGCTGTCTGGTCCGATTTTTCATTTCCCTCAAACTGAACGGCCGTATACGATCTTTTCCCCTCGGAACGTTTACCGTCAATGTCTGTGGTACAATGGTTCTGGGAATGGCGTATTCAATCCAACATGCTTCGATCGGTGCATCTAGTCTTGGCGGAGGCAGCATCGTTGGCTGTCAGGTGCTACAGGGTGTCATGGACGGATTCTGCGGGTGTCTCACGACGGTCAGTACATGGGTATTGGAACTCTCGAATCTTCGCAGGCGCCATGCATATTTATACGGTGGTGTGAGTGTCGCCATCGCCTTCTGTGCGCTCGTCGTTGAGATCGGGAGCTTACAGTGGACTCGCGGTCTGGCGACTCCCGCCTGCTTTGGCCATTGATTTCGTCACCAGCCAGATGGAACTAGAAATGAGAAAAGGGGTGATGTTGGTCATGGAGGACCAACTCCAAGGCGAAAGTGGAGCAGGATGATCCCATGGTTATTCAGGGCTTGTTCGGGAAGATGCCACTTCCCAGACCGGCCATAAAGCACCGGCTAATTGTAGTGGAAGATAACTCTTTATATAGTAAACTAATACATCGAATGCACGTATTACCTTAATAGCAGGCCTCTGTCACAATGACAGCAATATTTCCAAGGTTAGGCATATCCAAAGTCCCAAGGATCCCAAGTCAAATAGTTCGAGAAGTCATCCGCAATCTGCAGGTATGAATCGATATCCATCATTGTCTCAGCGGTTGGTAGCTCGTCAAGGTTGAAGGAGCTTCCAGCTGCAGGATCGGTCATGTCCGCAAAATTATCCCCTCCAGCAATATCATTTCGCACTTCTGAGTCGATGTTCATACTCTTTGTTGAGTTGAACTGGGGCACTTGCACCCTAACATTCGTGTCCGGTTTTCGAGGCCATGAGATTTCCTTCCACGCCATTCGATACAAAGACAGCGGATGAAGATGATATGATTCAGGTGTCCCATCTTCTTTATTACTAGGGAAGCTAGGAAATAGTTAAGATTGAATGTCACCCAGACTTGATGTTGGGCAGTCTCTCACCTAGTACCATTTCGATCCAGCCAATTTGTCGCCAAATCCGAGAATCCAAATTCTTGAAGTAACTTCGACAATGACGATAACTTTAATTAAATTAGCATATGAAAAACTCAAAGCTGCCTTTGCACCGACTCAGGGGCTGTAGTAGCTCGAATTTTGGCACTCACCAAAGCATCCCTCTTCTTATCCCACTCAAACATGATATTCAGCGCTTGCAGATTCGTCTGAATATTTCTCTTTAAGTTCAGGCCTGCACTTCCTTCTCCCGTACATGTCCGCGCGTAGATGATTTGAATCTTAGTAGACTCGTATGCACAGATCGAGCAAATCGAATCCGTAAACCCCTTTGACCCCCGACTTAGTGCACCACGGATTATATCTGTAAGCACTTGCGCTCGCTCAACGCACTGATCACGGAGACTACCCACTCTCTCGGGTTCTTCTCGTGCAATGGCATCGGATAACGGAAATCGGTAGCCGGGGAGTGTAACGCGGTAAAGATCGCAAAAGCACTGGTTATATAAGAGGTGGAGGGCGTAGAAAGCTGCCAGCTGGTGATTCTCTTCATGTATGTAGGCGTTCGTCTCGTTTAGTTGGAGGTGTCTTGGGAAACCTGAGCCGCATTCTTCAAGGGATAAAACCAGCTGATTGAATTCGGATAGAGTGGTTGGATTGTCTTGTCGAATCAGACTGAATGTTTCGAGAATGTCAGCTTTTGCAGAATGCTTCTCATCCTACTCCCCTTTCTGATAAATCTGAAGCTTTTTCGTTCCAGGAGAGGAGTGGGCTGGTACAGCCAGCTGATCCAGTAGCTACTGGTAGTTAACTTACCGCAGTACCTGCTTGCGTAGGTAAATGATTCGCACAAAGTACGCTTCCAGACAAATGTTATACTTCTTATCGCCATCCACAGCCCCAGCCTCCGCGCAAAGCGTTCCCGTCTCGCATTGAAGCTGCAGTATGAACTCTCTAGCTGAACAGGGAAGCCGAGTCCTCGGTACAGATGGCCAATTCGAAATCAAGTCTACCCCGGAACTAATCGTCACGTCTAAGACATAGCACGACCAGACCAGTCTCCGTCTTGATTCTTTCTCAGCCGCGATGAGCGAACTCGGTATACCGTCTAGACTTTCCTTTGCTGGTTCAGCGTCAAGACGTAGTAACTGCGCAAGCCGTGATGCGATTCCGGACATCATGAATGCTGCACTTTCTTGGCCAAAGCGGATGTGCCATTCGCATAGGAGAACCAAGGCCTGTCGGTACGGCACAATTTAGTGTTAGTATTGCTCTCATAGAATCTCAAGAAGAAGTATACCAACCATCAAATTAGAAACACTCGGTTTCCCTAGGTTCGACAATGCAAGTTCCTGCGCCCTCTCTGCCCAATTCGTCCAGGGAGTGGAAGGCTGAAGTCGTGGCCCTGTCGAAAATATCGCCGAGAATCTGAACAAACACAAAATGAGTCAGTATAATCCGTATCCTCATCTAGCACTTCAACAACTGACCTTTCCCCAAAAGCACAAACAATGAAAACAAGCGCCTCTCCGAAATCGACCAAAACCCGTCCCAGATCCAAAGACTGCATGAAAGAGGGCTTGTGGATAAAACTCAAACATCGTAGCGGATGGACATGGACGAAGAATATCTCGCAGAGGGCTCTCACGCGGGTATCATGTTCTATACGTTGTGGAAGTGTTTCAAGTCCCTGTGTGGGGATTTTTCCTCGTCCTTGCTCCTGTTCCTCTTCCTGGTCTTGCTCTTCATATTCCCCTTCCTCTTGACTCTCACGTTCATTTCTGCGTTCACCCCGACCTATTCTCCTCTGGATGCTACTACTCATTGTATTCTCCGCTCCAAGTCTCCCTACCAAATAAACACAACTAAGCCCTTTATCCTCACACCTTAGACACGGCCTGTCCCGCGAACAACGGCTCTTAGAAACCTGACACGCTTGACAAGCCCCGACGTGTCGGCGTTTCCGGCCGGCCTTTTTGAAAGCTTCGTTTACTATTTCTGACAGCTCGTGCTCGGTTGAGGGGTTGGTGTTCGGGCTGGTGCTGGCTCTGGATCCTGGACAAGATAGGCGCATTTTACTGCATGGTGTGCAATTTTCGATTGGGTTGTCGCATTTTACCTGTCAATGATTTAATTAGGAAGGTTTCCTTGTTGTCATAGCTAGCTGGAGAACTGCACTCAAATACCTTCCGAGCTTTGCATATTAAACAACCTGGTGTGGTGAGGTCAGAATGGACCTCTTCTACAGAGCATATCACGACATACCTGGGCGGCCTCTACTTGATTTTGGCATGGCGATTGTCCCCTAGCTCAGTTTCAAGGTCGTAAATGAGTTGGGGTTGGGGTTGGGGTTCGCGGTCGAGATGATGTTGAACGCGGAGTTGAATCTGGGGAAGCGGGCCCAGTAGGCGATATCCGATGAGAGTGGGGACCATAGCCGCTTATTTTCCTACAAGATGGAGATGAAGATGGAGTCATTCCCTCAATGGGTCTACCGGGAGAATATGGCTATGGAAATCACTTCATTTTATTGGAAGATGGCTCTATCATCTCAACTTTCCCTCTGTAGATCTTTGTCCGGCTCTGTTATGGGGTGTGAGTAGTTCGTGGTTTGCACGACATGGCCAGCATCTATATTGTCTGGTCTCTTGTGTCGAGCTTGATATCCACTCCGTCCTTGCTAATAGCTTCGCGTAGTCCTATTCCAATAGGCATGATATTCCTCGACATTCCATGCTGAGCACAGAAGAGGGGCGAAAGCCCGCTGGCATGGGGCGCCGGGTGCCATCAAGTCCGTTGATGACATCGGCAAGACTGCGACTGTCGAGTATATTGGGACCTCTTGAAAACTTCAAAGTCCAATTCCATCACCTCGGCCAGAATTTCGAATGCGAAATTGCGTCATGCGCAATGGAAGTACCCATCCGCACAGCCCGCCCAAGCACGAGGCAGGGCAAGGCAAAACGAATAAATCCTAGGCACTGATCAAAATCACTCCTCGTCCGATCCATCCTCCTCTTCTTCCTCATCATTATCGTCATCATCAGCCCCATCCACGCCTCCGAGTACAGGACTCGACTGCGACGCACTCTCCCGCGACACATCCGCACTCGCACTCGCATTCGAATGCGAATTCACATTTCGACTCTGCCGCCGATTCGACGCCGCAATAGCCCTCTCCCCAACAAATTTATCGCCCGGCCAATCCTGCTTGCAAACAGGGCATTTCTCTGCCTGCTGCACGCGAAAGAAATTGCGAACACAGTGATCATGCAGTCTGCCCTTACAATCCCGTTCGCCACACCGTTGACCCTATAAACGTCAGCTCGACTCAACCCCAACCGCGCGCGAAACGAAGTTTGAAACTCACCACCGTAACAATATCCTTACAAGCGGCGCAAAACTTAATCCTCCCCGCGCGCCGCGAGTTCCCATCATCATCATTATACGTCGAAATCAACCAGCTTCTCAGCTCCATCAGCGCGCGCGGCGTTAGACTGAAAATTCCTGCCTGGCTCTTCTCTAGCCAACCCTCGTCCACGAGATTGCGCATCATGCTTTCTGCTTGCGTCATGCTGAGACTTTGCGCTGCGCCGCCTTGGGTTGCTTGTGTTGCTGGGTTCTCCGAGTGGCGTCTGTCCAGGGCGGAGACTTTCGCTTGTTGGATTGCTTGGATCGAGGATATGGCCATTCCTTCGCAAAGGCGTGTGTTGTTTGTGTCGAACATGAAGTCTAGGATGCGTTTTACGAAGGCGATTTCGTCGGCTGTGTAGGTTGTTGATAGTTGGGTTATTGGGTCGCTGGTTGTGTTTACTAGGGCGTAGACTCGGTCTGGGGTAGTTTCTGTAGTATTGCCATTGGTGGTGGAGGGATCTGGTTGGGTTTGACGGAGGGTGCTTCTTATTTCGAGGTCGAAGGGAGATATGGCGGTGTTGGCGGCGGAGATGTAGGATGTGAAGTGTTCTTGGGTTATGTCTTCGGGGTCGACGGTTCGGCGCTCTAGAGGTGGGATTTTGTGGTTAGTATTGCTGTCCGTAGGTCATCTCCAAGCTTCAATTATTGCAGGTGGGGTGTGTATACCATGGGTGGAGAGGATGGCTGCGAGGATTGGTTGGGCGTCTTCGAGGGTCATGGAGGAGCGGCCCATGAAGGCCTGTAGAAAGGCGCGATTCGCGTCATTGTAGCCATCAGTGTCCATCGTGAAGGTGGACTCGGAGCTGGTGGGAAAGAAAGTGGTCAAGTGAAGTGGTGTTGAAGCTAAAGTGGGTGTTGAAAGTGGCACGCGCGGCGCGTCGCGTGCCAAGCCTTCGAGTTGCAGACTCAATCCTTTATTTATTAGAAATAGAGAGAATTGGGTGGGATATTTTTCAAATAGGAGTATCTCTAGAGATAGTTTGGTTTATTTCAAGGTTTTTAAATGCCAGTGTTTGGCTTACAGGGCGCTTTCAAGCCCTAGAGGGAGTTCAAGTTCAAGTTCGCGTCACGGTATACTTCAACTGGTGGGTTGCGTAGGATATATAGTGCCTAGGTGCTCCATACTTCAGGCCTACAGCGCACCAATTCTCCGAATCAACCTAGGTAAACTTGAACCTGGAATAACCTCGCGCAAGTCACATCTCGGGCCTACTATAGATTCAAACTCCCCGAGTTTCGAGGTTGTCTTACTCACCTACTAGTATTAGAAACAGAAGGGAATATTGTATCCCGAGGTCCACATGAAGTAAGTTCACCTTGGCGAGTTCAAGTTCTCGACGTTCAACAACTTGGACCAGAAATTCGGCAAAGCTGCTACCCAGGTGGTATCAACTAGTACTACTAATAGAACTCTAGTACTTATCAATTGATTGAAAGATCTTATATTCCCGAAGAAACTTGAAATGCAGTTGATATCATATCATATAGAATACAAAGCAGCAAAATGCCGAAGCCAGCCTTAGACCTTGGAGAGGTACTAGTAAAAGTTATAAGGGAAACTCGGATATCCAATTATCAAGATCACCACAACGCCAAAAAGAAAGAAGAAAAAAACGACCCATGCGGAATTTTGTCCAAGATTCAAAACGAAAACACAACTCCAACCATGCAGCAACAGAAACAGCACTACCAGATCACCGCACTACTCTGCACCAGCCTATCTGCACTGCACTGCCCTGCACTGCTCCGCTTCATTTCGCAACTCAGAATCGCCGCCGGGTAGGTTCAGGGCTAGGACTCCTGGACACACTTCTCGCATCACGACCACGCTCGCGGAGCCACTTCTTCGTACTATTCCGTAATTCGCGATCGAGTTCAGGGCCGGGATCCTTGCGATGAATGAAATTGCAGAACCCGCCGCGCACGCAGCCCTCGCCACTATTCAGTCGACAACAGGCTTCGCGGAAGTCCGTCACGGGCGATAATTCGCAGTAGATCGGTCGCGCGGCGTACCAACGGGAATTCAGCGTGTCGCAGGCTACTTGGGCGTCTTCTTCGTATTTGAAGCGGGCGTAGACGTTGCCGATTAGGTCTGAGGTATTGGAATTGGAATTGATTAGCTGGGATCTTGCAGAGGAGGAGGCCGAGGCCGAGGCAGGTGTAGGTTTGATTTGGGGGGAGGGACGGGGGCAGAAGAAAGACTTACGGTCGTTGTTATTATCACAGATCACTAGTTCCTCCAGTTCGCCGTATTTGCACATCTCGCACCAGACATCCTCGTAGAAGGCGTCGAAGTGGTTCTGCAGCTGGGATGGGTTCATCTTGCTCTTGGGGTCGTAGGCGGGGTTCTGGTACATGTTGGGCATGAGGACGGTTTGCGAGTATGAGGGCTTGACATGTTTGCGGGAGCAGCGGTCGCCGTGACGGCAGGCGCCGATTTTGTAGTAGAAAGAGCAGTTGACCTTGTCTTGCTCGGTTCCGAAGATGGAGGCGAGGTAGTTGGCCATGGCGGCGGTTGATGGTGGAGGTGGAAGTGGAGAGGAGAGGTGAGAGCTGGAGATCAGAGGATAGCGCAGGGACTCGGAGGGGGTTGGGTTGAGCGCAGGTGGAGGTGGCGATGGCGATGAGATGGGAGGTGCTTTGATATCGCGAATGCCTGAAGTTTCTGGACAGCTCCACGGATGACTCAGCGTCCGGGGAGAAATTGTTCTCCCTTCCCCGAGGAGTATAAAGTAGAGTACTAGTATATTGCTACATTGCATAGCCATCGCCATAGCCGTGGCTTTTATAGTGGAAGAAAAGAAGAGGACAATCAGGTTGAGATAAAATTCAATCGATACGATTATTGATATATCACGAAATGCTCGATTTACTCTAGGGAAGGGAGATATGAATCGCAGCTGGGAGTAATATATGTGGTACTATTACGGAATACTACGGAATCAATAGGTACAGCTAGAAAAACATTAAGAAACCTTTTTGAATTGACATTAATTAAAACATTACGCATGTATCTAATTCCTGCCAGTGCATCCTCTGTACTGCTATCAATCCGCGCAGTCAAGCCCGCACACCTCGAGGCAGACCAAGTACCGCCGCGGAGATTATTAAGCCCCGCACTTCCTCGGCCTCCTCTTGGAGCTTGCCTCGACAACTTCCCCTCCGCAACCTTCACTCGCCAAAAGACCCAATGTCGAAGACAATTATCGTCACCGGTGCCTCCCGAGGTATACCACCCCCTCTCCCAGCCCACCATCCCCGGTTTCACTCCCAGCTAATCGCAATCGCAATCGCAATGCCACAGGCATCGGCCTCTGCATCACCGAATACCTCCTCACAACCCCGCAACAACACAACGTCGTAGTCGTCGCCCGAACCCTCGCCCCGCTCCAAGCTCTCAAAGAAAAATACCCAAAGCAAGTTGAAGTCGTCAACGGCGACCTGGCGGACTTTAGCCTCGCGCAAAAGGCCGTCGACGTCGCCGTGTCTACTTTTCGGCCGTCTGGACGGAATGGTCTCTGAACCATGGTGTTCTTGGCCAGGTTGGTAAAATAGATGTCGCTAATACGGATGAGTGGAAGGCTGGCTTTGATGTGAACTTTATCAGTTTGGTTGCTTTTGTACGTTTCATTCGAGTCCGCGCCCATGCCCGACCCCCACTAGTCAAGGCGCATTCCAACATGATATATACAATATCTCATCTGAACTTGACTGGGGTCAAACTCAGGCTATCACCGGGCCCTCACCATGACCACCAGCCCATAAAAACCAGGAAAGAACAACTTGAAAGCTAACCTCTACCAACCCGACAGACAAAAGCAGCCCTCCCACACCTCCGCACCACCAACGGCAAAATAATCTTCACCTCCTCCGGCGCCTCCGTAACCGGATACCGAGGCTGGGCCCTCTACGGCGCGACAAAGGCCGCAATGAACCATCTCGCCATCAGCCTCGCGGCCGAAGAACCCGACGTCGTCTCCGTCTCCATTCGGCCCGGAATGGTCGATACAAATATGCAGCGCGAGCTCCGGGAGGATCATGCTACTAGTTTGGACGCGGAGATGCATGCTAAGTTTACGGGGGTGCATAAGGATGGCAAGTTGTTGAGGGTTGAACAGCCTGGGCATGTTATGGGGAAACTTGTGCTTGATGCGCCGGTTGGTTTGAGTGGGAAGTTTCTTTCGTGAGTGGTTCTTTCTTTGGGTGGTGGAGCTGAGCTTGAGCTTCCGAGGGTTGAGCTTGGGCTTGAAGAGCTTGAAAGTGGATGTGGAGCTTGTGCTGACTTTTCTTTGCAGGTGGAATGATCAGGAGTTGGGTGCATTTCAGGAATGATATATGAACTTCAAGTAGACAGATTGGATGGACTCTGGGAAGGTAGACTTTGATTTAATTGCATTTGCATTGATTATGAAGGTATTATGCTATATCGAGTGACCCGATGGATACACTCTGAAGGTCCGGACTAAGACTAGGTTCTGTACATCAATTAGTATGATGCGGCCAAAGCAATGAGTGTGAACAATGTGTAATGGCGTGGGTTGTAATCAGCCGAAAGATGAAAAGCATTTACATTTTATAAGCATCAGGTGGTGAAACACCTTCATACTTAGCATGGAATGTAGGAGGTTCATCATACAAAGAGGGTAGGAGAAGAGTGTAATTGTATTGGGTCTCGCATACCTATAGAAGCAGAAACAAAACAAAAGAAAAATCAGATGTATTAAAGATGTCGATTGTCCAACTGAGTGGCTGGATGGTACTGGCGATGCGATGCGATGCTGTGATAGCCCTAAATCTTTTGTACAAGTTAGCGAGAGAAACTCCACACTTGAGTGAAAATCAATTGAGATTTGAATTTTCTTTTCAGCTAGTCCGTTTGGCTAGGACAGGTAAATCACCACGGTTTTGTATGATAGGGGCGACAACAAAAGTTCATCATGTAGATGCGATTGCACGGAATGCAATGCAGTCAGGGGAGAAAGGAGAGGGGAGAGAGAGCAAAGGAAGCTTACCATTAATGAAGTATCCTCGAGGGAATCAATCGCTCAACATTAAGAGGATTCAATTCACTCGAGGAAGAGTTGAATGAGATTGAGTTGTGTAGAAGAGAAGAAGTTGAGCAGGAAAAAAAATCCTTGAAGTAATCCGCAAAGCGGTGAGTAACCAGTTTTTCTGCCGTGGAAGTGATGGCCCAGCGAAATAGTCAGCCCTCTCCACTCCCCACCAGGTTCGGCTCTGTTCTTGAAGGTCTCGCATTTTTTGGTTCTGGGCATCGTCGCCATGTCGGATCGAGAATTTAACTGTTAGTCCGGACCATAATCCTATGCTTTCCTCCCGCAGCTCGCATATTGTTCTGTCGTGGTGTTTTTGTCGCGTTTACTAACTTCTTCACTTCAGCCAACGATGACTTGTCGCTTCCCAAAGGTTCGTACCGAGTTACTCGAGTCAGCGTATTCAACAGCGGAACTCCTAGCTAACCCCTGATCACAGCGACGGTCCAGAAAATCATCACCGAGATCCTGCCCCCCTCATCGGGCCAAACCTTCTCCAAGGACGCGCGCGACCTGCTGATGGAGTGCTGTGTTGAATTCATCACGCTGATTTCCTCCGAAGCAAACGAGATAAGCGAGAAGGAGGCGAAGAAGACCATCGCCTGCGAACACGTCGAGAAGGCCCTGAAAGAACTCGGGTTTGCCGATTACGTCCCGGACATTCTCGCCGTTGCGGAAGATCATAAGGAGCAGTTGAAGGTATGTCGGGACAACGGGGATGAGATCAGATCGGAGCACTGAATGGAAATGCTGACTATTTTGTGCCCTGCAGTCCCGCGAGAAGAAACAGAGCAAGATGGAGCAGAGTGGACTTTCTGAGGAGGAGTTGCTCCGACAGCAGCAGGAGTTGTTCCGGTCTGCGACGGAGAAGTATAATCAGGGACCGGAGTAGGTGGAACACACGCCATGGATGAATTTATGCTGGTCATAGAGAAAACGGATGGGCGTTTTGTTTGATGGATTTACGTTGGTTTATATTCGGTTGGGTTGGTTGATGGGAGTCTTGGGTTTGTTTATGGGCGGTCAATTTATTATATCTACGTCTTGATGCGGATGCCGATTTATACACTTTTCACTTTTCACTTTTGATTCTTGATTCTCGATTCTCGATTTCTTTTTACGAAACTTCATTGTACTGCGGATGGGACGAGGGTGCAAACCATATCGACTCCCGAGGTCGGGGATATTTCTAAATGCCATTTTCCGTGGCACTCTACTTCAAGATTACCGATGGGACTATTGAGATCACTCTATCCAGACCAGGTCAGCATGAGTTGGTATTAGTATTGGGCGATACAGAGACCGAAATGAGTCGTGCTAGTGCAAGAAAGACTACAGCACAATTGGAGTAGATGATAGAGCTCCTACTGGGTCAGTGTAATTATTTTAAGGGGTTGAACAGTACAATTTTCCTTATTTCCAAGGGTTGGATTGTATGCCAAATATTGATTGAGTCTACCCCCAGGGCGTTCATTGTAAAAAGTCGTTGTTGTTGAAGTTGGCACCCCCATATCCCTCATATGGTGATTCTCATCTTCCATGGTTGCATTGAGCCGTCATCGTAGATCAATAGAAAAGAAAAGGTAGCCGGAGGCAGAGGTAGTGCTATTCACTAGCTACTATTATGTCTAAGGAAGGCCTATGTTGAAGGCGGCATGCCTCAGGCGGATAAGCTATGCCCTTTGTCTACCTAGGTAGATATCTGTGCTTTGTCACTCCTCTTTCCCACCCTTCTTGCCACCACTTCATGCACCCGAATTTCTACACTCCAGCACCGGCATAGTGGTAACGACTATCAAGGTCGGGCCATCGCCATCTATCTCGTCCGATACACCGGCATAGCTTGCTCGGAATGCGGTATGCTTCGACACAGATGGATCTGTTATTCAGGCCGGGAAGTGGCTAAAGGATGACACTGACGAATTCTTGACGTCCTAATTGCCGATGGCGCCGTGTCAGGGGTTGTTCACGAGCCGTGGCAGCCGTCGTTACCATTCCGGAAAGCATCAATATCCACAACTGCTACACCGACGAGTACCACACCGGAGATTTTGCAATGACGGGATACACAGATATAAGATGCATGCCAGTTGAGATGAATTAGGAATGTGAAGCTTGATTAGCCCGGTATTTAATCATCAGGATACTGAGCCATACTCCTACTGCTAAATTGTTTTTGAACAC
Source organism: Penicillium manginii (assembly GCF_028828005.1). NCBI lineage: Eukaryota > Fungi > Ascomycota > Eurotiomycetes > Eurotiales > Aspergillaceae > Penicillium > Penicillium manginii. The sequence continues at coordinate 762,739 of NW_026643102.1, read as the reverse complement.
TGAGCACTCGAGTATTATCGACTTCTCGCTACCTGGCACAATTTCGGATACCTCTTAATTTGCGCAAATGATCTAGCAGCTTTGCTAAGAGTATTTAGAGCATTTATGCAAGCCGAAACTGGATCTGATTGTAACACCAGCCTCGATCACTATTCTCTGTTTAGATTGCATGCTGAACATTGATCCAGTTTGATGGGCACGAGGAATTGGGATACTTTCAATAAATAGGGATTGCATGAATAGGATAAAGAGTAGATCTAACGTGATTCCAAACAGCTTCCGAAGGTCCTCGATCATCTAGAAATAGTAGCAATGAAATATCATGATGCCATTATACTACTATTCGAGCTCCATCCTAGGAGAGGAATAGTGCTATTGTAGATACTATGACAAAGAACGTATCCGCAGAAAACTTTATCGAGAATCAAGAATAGAAATACATTTGCAGGAGCTTGAATTAGGAAAATTTGAATTTGAATCTGCCAGCAAATTTCCTAGTCCAGGGTTTAGGGCATAGACTACTACTGAGCTGTGTACTGGACGAATCAGGAAGTGAACCCATTGGCGCGTGGAAGCAAACGCAGCAGACCCACATATGCCCATGGTCACGCCCACAACTCACCCTTGACACGCACCCCCACAATTTACACGCACCTCCAACCCATCTCACCGCCCAGACCCACCGCCTACCCAAAATGCCACTTAACCGTACTCAAACGAGCTTCGCAATGCTCGATACCACACTCGGTCCCAAGCTCGACCCAGCGAGTCGCGCGTTGAATCTGAAACCCCCGTTCAGCGTCTTTCTCGTAGAATCCCTAGAGGCCTGCGACTTCACCCACGCAGAAACCTTCCTCTAACACCAGACGATCCGTCTTTTCCTGGTCGCGAAGCCCATCCAATGGCGCCGTTCAAAGATGAACACATCGCGGTGAGTGTTTTTTAACTACCTGCTATGGAATTCCTCACTGACTGTTTCAAGCTCATCGCGCCCGGTTCTGAATTGACCCTCGCGCAACTCGGCCTGCCGGAGCCATACAGCCCCGCAAAGGTTCGCATCGCGACGCGCATGTTCCCAGCTGAGAAAGCTGGCGAGTACGAACCTCATCGGATTCGGAAGATCACCAAGAGTTCTACCTCTAACACCACTCCTACCACCATTCCCGGCGCATCTGGACAGCCCCTCAAGGAGGATGTCGTAATGAAGGATGCAGGAGCTTCGGCTCCTCGCGAGGGAACCGCCGAGGGCGCTGAAAAGGCCGAGACTGAGCCTGCCCAAGAGGTCCTTTACGAGGAAGACGTGATGTCCGACGAGGGCGCCGTCTATCCCATTCGAGACGGCCGCATCGTGAACCGAAACGCGTTCTTCGCCCTCCTCCAGCACGTTTACAACCTGCTCAGCCCTCCTCTCCACACCCCCATTCTCATGGTGGCCGAGCCCGGCTGGACCCAGACTGACCGGGAGGAGATCACCCGCTTCGTCTTCGAGAACTTCAGCATCCCGGGGTTTGCATATGTGGATGCCGCCTTTGCTACCTCTTGGGGCTTCGGGGTTCTCAATGGGCTTGTCATCGACGTTGGCAAGACCAAGACCGATGTCACCGCGATCGTCGGCTCCGTTCCCCAAAAGATCGGTCGAGGTATCGCGCTCTCCGGATGTGGCGGTGATGCCATGACTGATCGCCTTCTCGAGCTTCTCGGACCGAAGGGGTTCACCCGCGAGATGTGCGAGCAGCTCAAGCGGAGTGATATTGCTGAGATCCTCCCACCTGGAACTCCCCTTCCCGGCGCTGCGGCCACCGCTCACCAGAGCAACACCCGTCCTGGTGAGCCAGCTGGCCCTAACTTTGCCTCCACCGAGGGTACCTCCGAGGGCAATGGAGGAGACGAGGGCGTTCTGGATGTCGCGGCTATCGTCAGCGGTGACACGTCCGAGTACCTCGCGAACATGGAGAAGGACAAATCGACCGGCAAGAAGGTCGATCCCAAGCAGCCCAACGCTCAGAAAGAGCGGGCTTCGTTCCAGTTCGAAGAGTTCGTCGAGATGGAGAACGATGCCCAAGCTGGTGGCTCCAAGCGCTACAAGCGCAACGTCCGGGAGATCACTGTTGGCGTGGAGCGTTTCCTCGCAGCAACGCCGCGTCAGAATGCCGGCCCTCTCCTGAGCAATGGAATTCTGGATGATATTGCCTCCCAGGTTCAGTACGCGATCAACTCCTGCCCCAACGACAAGCGTAACGAGCTTTGGAGCAACCTCATGATCGTGGGAGCCGGCAGTCGAGTCCGTGGTAAGTTTCCCCAGTTCGAATTCTTCTTTATTGACCCTAGCTAACCACCCCCCCCCCAGGTTTCAATCAGGCTCTTCTCGGAGTGATCACGCAGAAGTTCATGAACTCTCCCTCTGCCTCCATTTTCACCTCGGAGATTCCATCCACCTTCTCCACACCTATCCCCACCGGCGGAACCAACACGCCCGCCCAGATGGGCCAAGGCCAACCCGGCCCGCAGCACCATCCTGCTGCCCATGGCGTGAATCCCCTTCTGGTCGCCGCCACGCACAACAACCCCGGGATGCCCACTGTTCCCGGTACCCCTGGCATGGACCAGGGCTCGCAGCACCGAGCTGGTCACTTCCAGGGGCCCACCGTTATCAAGGCGACGAAGTTTCCCGAGTACAACTCGGACTTCAAAGGTCGCCCGAACAGCAACACTCCCGGTGCCAGCTCCGGCCCCGGCAGTACCTCTCGGGGCGGACACGGCTCCGAGGAAGCAGCCTTCCTGGGTGCACAGGTCTGTGCTAAGGTCTTCTTCGGGATCGACCAAGGCCAGACCAAGTCCTTCATGTCCCGATCGGAGTACAACGACTTCGGCCCGGAGGGCATGACCGACTTCTGCTTCGTTTGAGCGGCGGCGGCGGCATGCACTTAGGGTGCATGAAAAGGGCAGGGCGTTTGTTTTCCGGCGCATGATTGACGACTCAGCGATCTCTTTTTCCATCCTTTTTCGATGTTCTCTTTCTTCTCTCCGCCGATTTCGATTCGATTTCGATTTGATTTCGAGTACAACCATCATCTACTACCATTTCTCATAACCTCTTGTCGAAAAAAGATCCCTTCTGGCGCATGGCGTTGACAGACCTACCCTTTGGTTTTGTCCGGTTTTCTTCTTTGTTTTGTAATTTTTCTCCACTTTTTTTTTCGGTCCCTTTCACTAGAGATTCCTTTTCTTTTAGATCGGAGATTCCCTTTGTGACGCGACCTGATTTCTGTTTTACTATCATATATGATGGGGCCACTGGGCAAGTGGATGTTCCCGGACGGAGAATAGCCCGCCGTTCTCCTGCTTTTGGTAATACCTGGGCTGAAACGAACACGGCCTGGCTCGATGGTAGATACGCTTACATTTTAGCAATATCATTATCTACCTGACTGCTTTCCTGTAGACTGAGCATTACTGTAGTCATCATTGGGGCTATTCCTATGCTTACCTGTAGCCATACAAGAGGAACGGGCTGTCCACTGCCTATCAATCACGTGCCGACTCTTATCGCCACCGGATAAGCATCGGTCATTGCGGCCTCAACTTTGAACCAACCTTCGACCTTCACCTTACTTCCTCACTCACCTCCCAATCACCAAAAATGCCCAAAGCAGAAGCCGGCTCAACGAAAGCCATCGCAAACGCCAGCAGGCGAAAAGGCCTCGGCCGCCTACGGTACGTCCACCAACCAGCGCGCCGCTCCGCACCTTTGCACCTTCTCCCTCCCCGCAACTTTCCTCGTCAAAAGTAAGGTCAAGCAGTAACTAACTCCCGGTCCACAGATGGTACTGCCAAGCCTGCGAAAAGCAATGCCCAGACGAAAACGGCTTCAAATGCCACGTCCAAAGCGAATCCCACGTCCGCCAAATGATGCTCATCGGCGAAGACTCGAAATCACACATCGAGGGCTTTAGTCGGGATTTCTCGAAGAATTTCATCGAGACGTTGAGGACTGCGCATGGGACGAAGAGTGTTCATGCTAATCATTTTTATCAAGGTCAGTCGTTTCGGGAGGACAGACAAGAACAATACAAGGCTAACACTGTGTAGAAATTATTCGCGACAAATCGCATATCCATCTTAACGCTACGAAGTGGAAGTCTCTCACGCAGTACGTCGCGTACCTGGGTAAAGAGGGAATTTGCAAAGTCGACGATACGGAGAAGGGGTTGCATATTGCCTGGATTGATAATTCGCCCGAGACGTTGCGGAAGCGCGAGGCGTTGCTTAAGAAGGAGAGGCAGGATAAGGGTGATGAGGAGCGAGAGCAGAAGGCTATTCGGCAGCAGGTTGAGCGGGCGCAGAAACAGGCGAGGGAGAGGTTAGAGGCAGAAGAGAAGGAGGCTCAATCTGCGGAGAAGATGTTGCAGCATGATGGGGAGAAAGTTAAGCTTGATTTTGGATTTGGAGGAAAGCCGGCTGGGCCGGCGGAGAAGACTGAGGGTCAAGTTGTTGGCGATGCTTCCGTTGATGCTCCGGTCGAAGATACCACCAGCGCTACGGCTACCACTACGTCTGCGACGACAGATTCTCCCGCCGATCCACCTGCGCCGAAGATCTCGATGTCCTTTGGAGCGCAGAAGCCGAAGAATGTGTTTGCTTCTGGCGCGAAGAAGAATCCCTTGGCTGGGAAGAAGGGGTCTGTTCTGGCGGTGCCGAAGAAGATGTCTGAGCAGGAGAGGATTATGAAGGCTGAGATGGAGGCTAATGAGCGGAAGCGCTCGAGACCTGCGCCGGGGTTCAAGCCGGGGTTGAATAATAAGAGGCCGAAGATTTCTCTGTCTTAGATGGGCGATGTGATTTACCAGTCTCTCGGAACGAATCGGGGAGGCTTTGTTTGATTTGATTTTGGCATTCGATATACATATACCCGGAATGATAAATGGTTTTCTTCTATTTGATTTTGTACAACGAAGAGTATCATTATTGTGGTGCGCCGAGCTGGTCCAGCATCCGGGCAGATAGAATCGAAGAATGAAGTCCAAGGTTCGTTGTATAGAAATTGCTGGAATAAAAGAAATGCTATCCACTTATGATGCGAAAAAGATGCAATATATTACTAGTAACTATTGGAATGCACCACTGACTCCCACTATAAATCGCCAACTTCCAGCCCTGGAGTCACTTGCCAATGCATGCACTCTTAATTCCCAGTCCACCAAGTATAATTCCCCGTCTCAACAGGTGTATCAAAAACCAACAATGAGCTACTATTCCCCGGCCGCTCAGGCCAAACATTGAGCAATCCATCCCAAATCTCGATCCTGGAGTACTCAACATTAACACCCTCTCCCGCAAACAAGGAAATACCCGTACTATCCTCGCGACTGGGATAAATCCGACTCGTCAGGGCAAAGCGGTCGTTGGCGTAGACTTCGATTAGAGAGCCATCCACGAAAATAGTTAGATCGATGGTCTCGGTAGAAGAAGAGTTCTTGCCCTGAGCAATCTGATACGGCTTGAAATATCCCGCATGGGTGTAGTTTGTGAATTCTTTGATAAGAGATGAATGCGCGCGGTCGACGCCAATTGTGTTATTCGATGGGTCGAAGTAGATGTTCGTATACTCTTCTCGATTCGGCGATGCGGCGATGGTGATACCAGCCACGCCGGTGGTGCGCTTGATGCTTAGACTAAGCTGGTAGGAGTTGGAGGGGTGGCTTGGTAGTTTGATGTTGTTTGTCTTGCAGCTTCGAGCGTTGCAGGGATATCTCGTATGATTTGCGCTGTGCTGGAGACCAGTTACGACATCTGGGGCTGGGCGGACGCCGAGTGTGCTGGCTGTCCATGTTCCATTGGCGTTTTTGAAGAAGCGTGCGTTGCCGAGGGTGTCTTCTTTGGAAGAGGAGGTCCGGATCACATTTGGAGTATCTTGGATGAAGATTTCTCGGGGTAAAGCGAATGCGCCTTGATATCCTTGTTGCACGGCGGCAAAGTCGTTGAGATCTTCCTGAGCCCAACCCCATTGTATACGACGGTCGTTCTTTGTGTCGTTGAATGATGAGATCTGAAAGAGTTAGAATATTGAACATTTTCTATGGCAACTTCCATCCTGGCAATGCTTACCGCGTATAACAAGCCCCAATCGCTGGCACCACCGGACACCGGCTCAAAGGCAATGCTTCCATTCGAGCGGACGGAAATTGTACCCTCGTTCCAGAGTGACCACTTGTTCTGGTGGAAGCTCACGTTGCCTCCCTCTGCACCCATGCTGACGAAGTAGCGATCGCCAATAGAGAAGAAATTGGACAGTTCGAAGTTGAACCCATAGGATCCTGTTTCCTCGATACTACCCAGAGAAGTGTTCTTCTTCGGTTCCCACAGCGCACCCATAAAGGTCCAGTCGGTGAGATTTGACGCAGGGGCTTTGTAAAGAGGCATACGAGGACCGACTTCACGGATGCCAGAGCCAAATACGGCGTAGAAGTGAGGCTCGGTCGCATTGAGCACTTTGTCCAGCTCTGGCCACGAGACAAAGTATGGATCACGCCAGCCGGTGATGTTCCAGTTCCCTGGGGGCTCGCTGATGACTGGGTTATTCTCATAATGTTCCCACGTAATTCCACCATCTGTAGAGTAGGCGAGGGCCTGACTTTCTGTTCCACGAGCGTAGGGCGTGTTCCATGCCGTGGGCAGGCTGGAGGCGCCGGTGTAGAAGAGTAGGATTGTACCGTCGACTTCACCGGATAGACTGACGGGTTGAGCACCACCGGAGAAAATGGCGAGGTGGTTGTATAGGCGCGGGATTATGCTTGCCACTGCCTGTCGAGTTGGTTGTTCCGATGGATTGGGCTTCTGTGTCTTTCCACGCTGGAATGTCGTTGTCGGGCTGGTGGTCGACATCTGTCCAAGTGATGAGATCGGGGGATGTAGCATGTCCCCAGGAGACGTTGCCTATGGGAGTTAGCTTATAGATCGAATGAGTTGCAATGGCCATTTCCTACCCCAGCTGATATGGTTTGGGTGAAATTGATAATGTAAGTGGTAAAGTCCCCGAACAGGATCGTACATCGGGCCACACGGATCCTACTGAATTAGCATCATTCAACAACAGTATCCATTTGGAAAGAACAACCTACATTCATCCATCCTGCTGGCGCAAGGAAATGAGATGTTGGCCTCCAACGATCGAAGAGACTGTTGTTGCCCATTTTCTCAATCGTCTCAGATGTGAGGGTATGTCCCTGTCCCCACACCGGGGCGACAGTAAGTGCCGCTCCTAGAATGATACTCGACTTCATCTTGATCTTGGCTGTTGGCGAACTTCAGATGATCAATTCAAATATGCGGAGTCGTTCTCTTATAGTAGAATTCGATATGCACACTGCGGCTTTTAGTCGCGATATCCTCGGACATTTTGCTCTTAGCACTCGGGGGTGAACGGGGAGCTTCCTCGGGCAGATATAGAGACTAAAGTCTTAGCGCCCCTCTCCGAATGCGGAGATATTGCCACTAAGATGTTTAATGTGAAAGTGCCTGCCAAGATGGAGTTTGTGGTCGAATCAAATGCTCGGGAACTGTCCGAGGATTTTCCTGAGAATCTCCACCGATTCGCCGAGATCGATGATCATCGGGATATATTACCTGGAATGAATGTGAAGAAATGGATACGAGGAATCGAATTGTTGTAGATAATATATACTGGAACGCGAACTTTCTTAGAGAGAATTGTTTCATGAGGAAAAGTCTCTACGAATGACCCCATGACGTCACCATATATGGAATGTCGATTCAGTGCATCAACTTGAAGGTAAGTAGATTCAACACATTGTAGAATTAGCATCCTTTTAAATTGTATACAAACCTTGAAGGGGCGCCGTAGTACGAATTTTCTACTTTTAATAAAAACTGGTGAAGGTCGATCCAAATCTTGAACGAAGCCGCTCACTTTCTCATCTGATATCTCGAAGCTTGATTCTCCACCGGGTCAGCTGTTCTTGGTTTAGAATAGGCAGTGAACCGGACTATGAGAAGACGCTCCTTGAAAAGACTGAAAACTGGGACACAACAGCCAGCATACTCCAGATAATAGTCACCTTAGGCATGATTAGATGCCTTAAGCATAAGGCTGACACACCCCCTCCAACCGATCCCAACTAATCCCAACTGATCCCACACGACAACCCAATCAATCATCATTCGCTACACTTTTACGTCTTGCAAAATAGCTTAACTTGCTTTCACCTCTCATTATGGGTTCCGATCCTACTAGAGTAGTTATCTATGTCACCGTGACCGATATAGATGCCCCCCCCCAAACACGGCATAACCAGATCGGCGAACAATTCTGCAAATATACCGACCGTGAATTTCATGTTACTCTGAATCCAGCACTCTACTATCATATTCAAATCCCAGCTGATATTGACTTACCTGAGCCTGTAAGGAGATGGTCTATACTCGATTTGAATGTTACACAGGCCCTCGACAAAGAGGGCGTTTGTAAACTTCCTCATCAGGTTTTCCTTGCTACTAAACGAGGTGACCAATTGGCAAGATGATCACTGTCAGCATACTAGAACAATGAGCCTCACTAATAAGACAGAGATTTCATTCCTCGTAACCAGTGGGTTGAAAGTGCAAAGAAGCGGGCATCAACATGAATTAGGGGCGGACGACAGGAGCAAGTGATTTTTGAAAATATGCGAAAGGGGGTGGATGCCCAGGTGGTTTTCGTTGAACAATACGGGCACCGAGCCCCTCATTTGCCTTTCAAGGTGTTTCTGGCGTGGTTTCCCCCTTGCAAGCGGGGCAATACTCGTCATCCTGGTCCTCTTGCCAGTCGTATACATCCTCACGCTGACCAGGAGGACAAGTACTCTGATTCTGAATAGCAACTCGACATCTTGCGATATACACCACTGCCTCGTGACCGCATCTCCCGAAAATTCCTCGGACATTGTCACACATCTATTTCGCTTAGTATCATCTTATTTTTCAACGACAGGAAGTCCTGACTTTCGTACAAAACAAGTCCTGTGCCAAGTTTCTAAACTCAGAAGTCAACAAGGGAAGGGATTTTGGTAAGCTGAAAGATAGATGGAAAGAAGTAGATACCTTTTAGTTACTCGTATTGACTATAAGTCTTGAGACCAAGAGGGTATTACGTGTTCTGTGTGTGAGTAGCTATATAGTGCCTGGAATGAACGAGGTTCTCGAAGAGAGAAATACAATTTAAGTACCTGAATACTTTCTTAGCAAGTCAGGCGCTACTGCGTAGTTTTCGATTCGTCTCCTTTTTGCTGGATGACTTGTCAAGGCCGCTAATGTACTGCATTTTCCTTAACCCCACCTGGCTATCGTGCAGCACCGCGACATGAATGTTGTTGGCGCCCCTTTCACTGGTGCCCCTCCCTTTCTCCAATCAAGGACACCTTCGACATGTCTTCAGAACGCGTTTTAACATGCGAAACCTACACTGTGCGCTTACAACCTCAGCATAACCTGGATGTCGTGGGTTTTGGAGCTGCTGGTCAAGTCTACAATGTCAGCGACCAGATTGTTCTGAAGACTTGTCAGATTTCTGCACCACCTAGAAGCGATGCATATTGAAGCGACCTTTGGCATTATGCTTCGGACACACTATTTCATTTTAGTCTATTGAAGGATGAACGGACCGTCTTGCAACAGCTGCAAAATAGACCGCACCCCCACATCATACAAGCCAAACATACCAATCAGCCAGAGGGACTATATCTCCGCAAATATCGACAACTACCTCTAGAAGTGAAATCAGCACAGGCTCGTCGGATCACGTTATACCGCGATATTGCCAATGCTCTGCGCCACCTCCATAGCCTTGGTATCGCACGCAGATGTGAGAGTTGATAATGTGCTTGTTGACGATCGATTTTCGGCAATTCTTTGTGATTTCAGCGCTGACAATCCTTGCGGCCAACCAAACCCGGTCTTTCCAGATCTCCCACTTCCGGTCAATGGCCCTTCGCCACTCTTGTCCGAGGCATCTGGCATATTTGCACTGGCTTCGCTCATGTTTCACCTGGAGCACGGAGTCACCCCTCAACTGTCAGTTGAAAATGGGATACCGGCTTTGCCTGAATTGAAATCGGGGAATCAAGGCATTGATCAAGTCATACAGACGGCCTGGCTCGAAAAGTACACCCACACGTCAGACATGGTACATCATCTAGCTTTAATTGATGCCCAGATACACTATTACGCCGAAAGCCCCGAGGAGCTCCTTAATTTCGAGGTTTTGGGGAATCGATTCATGGGTTGGAGAAATGACTGAAAAGAGAGATTGTGTAGGGCTTCCTTTTACCAGTCTCTTAAAACAACCCCATTTGTGCCCACTAACTTCTTCTAAGGATGCGTCCTCGAAGGGATTCTTTCAGAGGAGCAATTGAAAGTTCTGGCTACAGGACACGATATGAATCCAGATGCAGATCTACGATTTTCCCATGGCAGCTTGCCCGAGAGCTCTTCCAATGCCTAGGTAGTAGTAGTAATTGGAAAGACCTGTGTCTGATAGTACTACTAGTATACTTGGTAATGACTGACAGCGATTGGATAAATGTGGTATTACTAGTATTAGTACTCCTACCAATAGCACTAGTAGTAAAGATACATTTCCCTAACTTCCAAGGTTCCTTCCCACCGGTGGTGTCATCGTTCATATATTAGTAAATGGCCTGGCCCAGACGAGAGGCACAAGAGAAGCTCTGCTCATAAATCATGTCAGCGACCAGATACTGTATCAGGCGATCCTGACTAGGAGGCAATTACAGGCGCTGACGCTAATGACCGTTTGAAGCCCCCCGAAATTGCGAGCATTTATCCCGACAGTTATGAGAACTTCCCAGCCAACGTACCCGCCAGTCTAAACAACGATGTGAAGGTTCGTGCATTATATAGCCAAAGCACTGGCATCACTCGGAACCTCACTGTACATCATGTACATGCAGCTGTCGGACTTCCATCGCTCACATTGAAGCCAAAAGCATGTTGGAAAGCAAAAAGGCAAAACCGAGTCTTTGAATGTTGACAAAGCGTTCTAGAAACCTTTATCAACTATTAAAACAACCCAGTTGCGAGTGAGTGTCGAACTGTCCATCGACCAGGCCATTAAGCCTCACGAAATCAAACAGATTAATTAAGCCTTTGGTCTTCTGCATGAACTGCGGCAATCAGTTTGATCTAGAGCTGATGAGAACTACCAACACGGAGATATTGTTACTAACATAGAATCTAATAACAGAATTAGTATCCCATTACGCATTGAGAAGTTTACTAACAGGAGGGGATGAGGAATGGAATCGATGAAAGCGCAGGTTACTTTTTTTCGGTGATATAACATGCTGATAAAAATAGGAATCTGAATTGTAACAACTCATTCGAACCGAGATTTTAGCTTGAGACGGGTAGCGCGGCACGTGATCGTCTGTTGGCAAGTATCATTTCTACCGCAGCTAGCGGCATCAATTAGTTATCTCGTTCCATCCTACACACGATAGATCCTAATCCCAATTAATCTGTATACCGAGGATTAGCGTTCAAAGTATTAAAATAGGAGGGCTCGTGTCCCAGCACTACCTTAGCTCGCGTTCTTTGCAACAGGCTGCGCAGATAGGTTCGACTGCAGTGCCAGTCATTGAAATAGCTCGTTAATGTGCCTGGGTGGATACCCTGCTCATAACTCTCCTTGACATGAAATGCGTCTCTTGTAAGCACCACGAAGCCTGTCTTCTCAAGATTGAGCTCCATCGAAATTTACCCAGGAGTGTGTCCAGGGCAATAATGCAATGTCACTCCTTGGTATATGTCGAAAGTTTGTCCAGAGAAGATTCTCCAATTTAAACGATCGATGACTAGGTAGTTTTTCAAATAGGTTCCTTGTTCTACCCCCGTAGCACACGTCCAGAAAGCATTCTTAAATTCATCCTCGTGACACCAAATGTCCAGTCTGCTTTGTGGAACAAAGTCAGAATAGGCCTAAGATTCACTCCTTTCTAAAGATTTAGAAAACCAGCCTGTACCAAAGAAGTGCTCCAAGCCTCCGGTATGGTCCCAATGTAAATGACTCAGCACCACAGCCTTCACATCTGCAATTTTCCCAGCTCTAGTAGCTTTGATAGCTTCGGGTAGGCCGTGCACTGATTTTTCCCAAGCTCTGGGGCCGCATTCTAACGCTTGACCGCCCCAGCTCTTGAGCCAGTGTCAAAAAGAGTAAGACCTACGTCGGGGTGAGAGATCAATGCCGCCACCATAATTAAATCCCGTCGCTGATGTAGCTGTGGTGGAAGGTCCACAGGGAATTGGTTCTCCCCGGCCAACAAATTTGCCGCGTCTAGGTCGACAGTCCCTAAATTCAAGAGCTGGGAATAAAATGAGCATCCAATTTATTAGGTGAAGGTTACTGCGTCGACATACCCATAATGTTGCACCAGTTGGTAGAGTTACTGCCAAAGGGGAAGACATCGTAGCATGAATTTTATTGGCATAAAACCTCAGGTTGATGTTCACCTGGATGAAAGCCTGTGAAATACGTTTTCAGAGGAAATGATATCAAATGTGGTCATATAAACAAAGGCGGCCGGCTAAACTACGGTAACCTCAATTATATAAGAAGAGATAAAATTATTGTTATCGAAACCGTCATGTGCGTTAGGTGTCATATGAGTATTATCTGTAGTACTTTCGCTGCTAATAGGCTAGTCAAAAATATTTCGTTATTCCTACTACTAGTGGTACTTCATCTACCCAACACTCTGATCGGAAAAGCGCCACTACTGGTATAAAAAATGTCTTGGCATAAGCACTTTGCATTAGTAGTGCAGGGAAATGTGGGCCCAGGGATCAATCTTCGCCGATGACATGACTTTGGGCATTCCTTGCACTACGGAGATAACACTCCACTTACCCATTTGAGGGCTAGCGCGAGCACGAAATGAGGACGGTTTCACGGAGTACTGTCACCTAAAGCACCATTTAAACCATTCAAGTTGTTGCATTGATTATACATTCCAGACATGCTTTTCGTTCACAATAGTATAGCGGTACCTCGCTCATCCGCTCTCCAAGTCTAAAATGGCTTAGTTCGCGTCAGTCAACGGCCATTCCTCTACCAATTTACAGAGCAAGAAAAAGAGATCCCGGACCCCATTTTGGCGGTGACTAAGTTTTTGCCCACCCTATGATGTGGATCGAGTAAGCAATATGCATTAATTTTCAGCGAATGACGGCAAGATAGCGGCCAAAGATGACGCTTTGGCGCAAAAATCGGCACACTCGACTAGAGATTGGGTTTCGATGTTTACTAGCAAAATATTTCCCATCCGAGAAACCATCAGTAATCAATGGGGTGGATCTATCCGAGTATTAAGGCCAAAAGTGCTTAGTGTTGACATGGGCCGCCTTCCAGGTATGGAGGGCGGAGTACAGCACAATGCTCTGTGAGTAGTGGTATATAGTAGCCAATCGCAAATGCCGAGCCAGATGATGTCAGGATAAAAGGTCGTCATCCCATCAGCCTTGAGCCAACCTCCATCTAGGATATCATATATCTATATTTTGGATCGCTCCCTTGAACACTTATGAGCCAGAGATAATACAATTTTCTTGGCAGTTCAGTGATTCATATTTGGCTCACAGCACCAACATGGCGTCTATCGCTGGCAAGGTTTTTGTTATCATGGGGAGTGCTTCTGGAATGGGCTTAGCCACAGCAAAAACTTTGCTAGCCCGCGGCGCACTCTTGGGACTATGTGATCTGAGCCAAGACGGTCTTTCAAAGTTCACTACCAAGCTCAGTGAAGAGCAGAAAGCCAGGGTTATCACCCTAACTGTCGATATTACGAGTCGTTCATCTGTTGCATCATTCCTGTGCTTGACGAAGGAAAAATTCGGCAAAATTGATGGGATTGCAAATCTTGCTGGAACCGCGGGCCATAAACTTGGACACCATGAAATATGGGAGATTGACGACGAAGAATATGATTTCATCATGGCTGCCAACGTTAGAGGTGTCTTCAACGTCCTCAGCGAGGCATTGAAGCCAGGGATTCTGCAAGAGCCGGGAAGCATTGTCCACGTGGCGAGCATGTTCGCCGAACGGGGCTTTTCAAAAGGGTCGGTTTACAGTACTAGCAAGCATGCGGGTGTGGGTATGGCTAAGAGCGCCGCGCTCGAGGCTGGCAAAAGGGGGATCAGAGTCAATGTTGTGATGCCGTAAGTACATGCCATTTTACCCTCTACAACTGAAACTGATTTCATTTATTAGCGGCCCCATTGACACACCCATGCTTCGTGCAAACGAAGAGAGTGGCGCCGAAGGAACTGATCCTGCTGTACCGCTGGGGCGGCTAGGAGAAGCACCAGAGGTTGCAAATGTTGTCGCATTTCTTTTGAGTGATGAAGCTAGTTATGTCACGGGGGTGACTTGGGCCGTTGATGGGGGAGCGAATGCTTGAAATGGTTGTTTTTGTATCTGTGCAGAATGGGGCCTTCCTTCCCAGGAATTCATTATATGGAGTCCGTATTCTAGCTTAAGAGCACCTCAATAAGAAGTAGTGTGAAGCTAAGTGCACAAATAGATTAGACGATTGCGTAACATTCAATCCACTGAATTTTCAAATGGCGGCATGACAGGACAATGCTTGTTTATCGAGAAATTAATCCTCCAAGAAAATCTCTGTTTACCAGATTCCAGCCACTAACAGTTCAATCGACACAGTTTAACCTTTTCCCTACATATTAGTGTAATCATATTGGCAAAAAGGTGTTCGTTGACTGGGAGGCCATACATAATGGCCACAACATTGTCAGCAACTCCGATAGACGGTGCTTAATCCCGTATCAAGCTTGTCAGCAATCGGGGCGGGTCTCAACAAAATCCAGACATGGTTACATTTTTCATTGGCTATCCCACGTTATCCTCTCTGGGTTGAATATTGTACCTGGGTGCATACTAATATTCTAGAATGATTGGCGTAAGTGAGTTGCATGGACCCAGTCCGGAATAGGGATCGTCCAAGAAATATTTTTAAAGCTGGAATCGACAGGAAGTGGACGAATCACTGCAAAGGTGCCAAGTCAAAGTCAATAATTGATTTCAAGGGTGCAATTCCCGAAGTTGGTTCCCTCTGTCTGCGTGCTAGATAAACCAATACAAGTACAGAAGGGCATTTTCTTAGAAGAAAAGAGTCGTCAAGGAGTGGATATTATGTGTTATCTCCTCAAATTCCCATACTTGTCTCAGATCACCCCACTAGCATATCGGTATGCTGCCTGTAATTGTGTCTTCTACATAATTGTGGCCCCTTTGAAAGAAGCCGTCACCCTTTGTTTCATGACCCTCTACCGAGACAGCATCTCGTGGCTTTTATATTTGATGGTATACCCAGGTACTAGATAACTGGATCTTAAATTGCCACCCACAACTGCCGTGCGATACCGTCTGTTCCCTTGGTACCATCCCTGGAATCGGCTGTCAACGTCACCGTCCAGAGGTAACGAGGACAAAATTCACAACTAACGATTGCTATGTCGATCAATTGACCTACCTTGGCAAGGTGTTCGAGCAATCCTATTTAGGCACCCGGGAACAAACACTACCGCCAAGAGCAAGCTAACGCGTGTCTAGCAACAAAGTGCCACATTCCGCGTTTGCGATGAAGCCCGCTCTAGAAGAAATAGGCTTGGCGAAGGTATCCACATAAAACCACGCATTCTTGACCTCTGCATGGTATTGTGGCTCGCTGACGTGATGGGAATCGTCCTCGCATCGATAAGCAGTTTGCATGTACTGAAACTCTGCTGCCTTCGTTAGTCACCATTATGACCTCTTGATCTCTATTCGGATGCTAGAAAATGCGAAGCTAAGTTCAAAAACATCAAGGATGCTGATTTGTTGATCTATCGCACAAGAACGAGCGGAGGGAAAGAGTGTGTCTTCCATTTGAGAAAACCGAATCATTTGAATTGTTCAACTGTATCTGAAGTCGGGAAGAAAAGGGGTCTTAGAACCTATGAACTTCGCAGAGGCTAAAGTCACGGCTCATGGTTTTTAACACCGTGAGTCAAAATTTAAGAAACGTCAGTTAGTACTTCGTTTGAATTTCGCAAATTCGGCATTACAAGTCCGCTTTTCGTATCCGTGGAGGGTTGGGACGGCTATTCCAAGGATACAGTTTTCATGAATCTTATTATAGTTAGCTGTCAGCAATTTCGATAGGGAGTTCTTAATTCCGTGCCAAGCCTGTCAGCAATCGGGGTAGATTTAAACCCACCCTTAGCGTGTCATCAATGTGGGTCGTCCAAGCAAGAATGGACTGAAGACCCTTAAATGTCTTACCTAACCATTTGACAAACATGAAAATTCCCAGAAGATTGCAATTCCTTACTTTCTAAATCCCAGGCAACTGCCATTGCTTCACGGATCTTGGATTTCTCTGATCTTAGACGCGCGTTCAGCCATGATTTCGCACTCCACTACTTGACTTGGCAGTGGCTTTTTTTTTTTGCAATGCCGCCGGGGAGGGAGGCTTAGAAAGTCTTACCCAGCGTTATTGGTTTGATCGATATGCCACAGCAACATAATTCACTTGCTGTTATTTCTTGGCTAGGATTCAATCACAGGGAAAAGTCAGCCTATGATATGTGGAGGAAAAGCTGACAAAATTAGAGTATCTAAAGTCGGATCTTTGAATGGATATAATGTGCCATATGCCGTTTTTTGATAAATTTCAAAAATTTCAAGATAAAATCAGAGAAGTGTTCCAAGGTTTGCAAGTCAATTTCTGTATTCGACATGCGTGGAATCAAGTTGCCTTGGATTCTGGTGGTCTCAAAAATACTAGCTTTACAGTTTCTGCAATTGTCCGCCGCCGGCTGTAAGTAAGATATTGTTCTTCAAGTACACTGTGACTCTGACCGGTTTGCTAGTTGACCTAGATTCATTTGACCTGATCAATCAACACGTCTCTTACTCATTATATGATTCTCGAATCTTCAATATAACCACCGATATTAGAAGTTATAATCAAAGGTTGCACTTCATCCTAGAAAGAAACGATGATCTTATCGCACATGATATCTCTATTCGACATTTGAGCAGCGATGGAAATGAGAAGGAGGATCTTGAATCATTCCATCGTGCTCTTCAATTTGCCAGAGGATCGGTTCGCATGGGAAGAACACCACAGACAAGCGAAGAGGTCGGATGGGCAAGACTAGAATTGATCTGGGATGTGGCAAACCCTTCCTTTCGTGGGACATTTACCATAATGAAAGATCAGTACACCGTTGAGCCTAAGATAACCAATAACGGCTCTACAATGATGATATCCTCAAAACGACCGGCACACAGCCTCGACAATCGATGCAAAACTTCGCCGGAATACCTCTCCCACAAAAGACAATCTTCAAATCAATGGGACAACAGTAATTTGATAGCCAACATTGGTAGCACGAACGGCTGTCCGAGCACGAGACGGATAGCTTACATTGGGATAGTCACTGATTGTACTTTCACTACAAGCTTCGACTCCACTGATTCCACTCACCGATACATCTTGAACATGGTTAATACCGCATCGGTGGTCTTTGAGAGCAGCTTCAATATATCTCTGGGCATACGAAATTTGACTATCAGTGACACTGAATGTCCTACCAGTGGCTCAAGGATAAATGCGTGGAACGCTCCATGCTCGCAAGGGAATCTGAACACGCGTCTTCAGACTTTCTCTCAATGGAGGAGCTCCCTTGACGATCGCAATGCTTACTGGACTTTGTTAAGTGGGTGTTCCGTTTCTGTGGGCGAAATCGGAGTATCATGGGTTGGTGCCTTGTGCAACTCGGGGGGTGGCTATAACAACGGGGGATCCAGTGCCAATGTCGTCGCTCGAACCCAGACTCAGTGGCAGGTATTTGCGTAAGCTTTTGTCGTTCGGCCGAGAAGAAGCATCAACTGACTAGAGTATAGCCACGAGTCCGGTCATATTTTTGGAGCGATGCATGATTGCACTGCAGATACATGTCAATCCCAGCGGTCACAGTGTTGTCCACTGTCATCGAATACCTGCGATACCGGGGGACAGTACATCATGAACCCTGTATCTGAATCGTCTATGACACGATTCTCACCCTGCACGATTGGAAGTGTTTGCTCCCAACTGGGATCTGGCCAGGTCGACGGGTCCTGTTTGGTGGAGGCACCGACGGGCAATAGTACTGAACAGTGTGGGAATGGAATTGTTGAATCTGGCGAGTCATGCGATTGCGGAAATGATGCTTGTGGTGAGCTGGAGGCCCAATGTTGCGACTCGGTAACATGCCAGTATAAGCAAGCAGATGGGTGCAACCAGTCAAATACTGGAGATGATGGGGGCACGAGCAATGGGGACACGAACACCGGAGAAATTCAAGGAAACGGGAATCCATCATCATGGGCGCGAAACCATCTATCAATAATAATTGGTATCGCTGCTGGTGCTGGAGGAGCCTTACTATTGCTCTTTTTTGGATGCTTACTTCATTATTGTAGACGCCTTCGCTGAAGGAATATTGGAAAGTGGGAGATATCGAGTGAGAATTCAATCCTTCATAAAGTCTTATCTCCTCAACTTTGTATTTCAAGGCGACCTCAGGGTCTATACATAGGTTAAAGAAGCGGATTGGTTCATCACCTTGGTCGCGACCATTCTTTAGCACACACATTGGGGGTCTGCGAAATCACATACCTAGCTTGTTCAAACAAGTCTATGTTAGATCATTCGACTGGAGACTGGAGGAAACATCCGTATTTGAGACAGTTGAGTTACTATCTAGCTACTTGCGAAACTAGCCTTTCCTTCTAGAAAATCCTTAAAGATTGATATGGGACTATTGTTACGGTGCCAATCACCCCATATAGTTGCTCTGAACCATAACCAAGATCCACAAGTTCCCGTAACGACAATGCAGGAGCATTCCCACTAATTTGTAGTGTTAATCAATACAATGTTCTCTCGACTTGGTTTCTGTTCTTCCCCTTCTTTGGCCTAGGGGACCTTGTCCGGCAAATTCGATCCCACACGCACACGCGGCAGCATTTATCTCTGCAGGTGGATTGCTGTCTGAATTCCGATTAGCCCATGTCTTTCATGTGGATCGAATCCTGGTGCTCTACCTCATCAGTTCCCAAGCATCTGCGCCCAAGCATCTGCGCCATTTTGACTGCCATTTGCCCAAGTGTTCTCACAGTTGCACCTTCGGTAAACATTCTGGTTACTCCAGGGCCTCTATAAACTTCTGAACCTAGGAAGATGCCTTGGCCAAGTCCACGTCTCCTCCGCTAGATTTTGCTACACGTGCAGTAGGAGTCAAGCTGCGCCTCGCAGTGCTCTTCACCGCTTCAGCCATTCTTTCCCTGCTGCAATTTCTCAGCTGAAATCGAGAATCGTCAAGCCAGCCTTATCCCTATCCGAACCTGTGCTCCAGGTCCAAGTGTCAATTTACTTACCAAGCAGCACAAGAATTTTTGATGCATCCCTCTAGAGAGAATGGATGGTAAACGCTGGTGAAGAAGACAGGATTCCACGAGGGAAATACGCACCACGATGACACATGACTATAACTACGCTAACGAGGAAGGCACGTGAAGCTGCAGTTGAAGGGGGAAGGTGCTGGTGTGCGCACCTTCCGAAGATAGTACCATAGGTAATTGCCTTGTAGACTTCCTCTTCTTCCTCTTCCTCCTCTTCCTCTTCTCATCCCCCGCGTCTTCTGCAAAGGCCCTTCCCTCTCCAATCAACACGGTCTCTACTGTCATGGGGCCCTTTGTCGACGTTTCTGGCTCAGTATGTGTTTCGATCATCGCGGGTTTGACCTCATTGAACTTCCTGGCTACTTCTTGGCTTCTTTATACCGGAGTGATGGCTGACCAGTCTCCCTTCTGTTTGGCACGTATAGGCCTCATCTCCCATTCCGGAGAACCTCGCCGCGCTATTGGCACCACGTCAGCCTTGACACATCTTGCCTGGAGTGATGGGCTTTCTCAAGACACTGTGCAATTTTCCAACCAGTCGACACTTTGAGGCGCAGCTCCCTTCCCGCCTTTGCCATGCCCTAACTGAATCGGGAATCGTTGATATACATTTATATACGAACCTTGTTCACGAATCGACGGCGCCTTCAATGAATGGAATGATCACCGAGTCGCCGGAGCATATCCTTGACTTCTTCCTCGCTTTTTGTTTTTCACCTGGGCACCTTGCCCGATTCTTTCATCTCGTCTTTGAAACTGGTCGTAATTGCAATTGTTAACATATAGATCATTTGAATGAACCTTGGAAAGCTTCACCAGGTGAAACCTCGCCTTGGCGCTTGTGAGTAAGTTTGCGATTCCTTCCTAGGAGCTTGTCGTGTTAACCAGGCCCTCTCTATCTGAACAGAGCAAAACACAAACAATTACAATTCCTCCTCGTCATCCTCCTTCTTTACACCCAGCCACCCTCCCCAGCCACCTTCTTCTCGGAAAGGACCAGAGATTTTCATGAAACCCATGGCCACGCAAGCACACGAATGTTTGAGGAGGAATTCGGATGTAATAGTGCGGCCTTCAAGTTGAAAGATGCATGGGAGACCCCACCGCGAACAGCCCAGGAGGGATAAATCACCTCTCCTCTCTTGAACCTCGATCGTTTTCTGCTTTCACCTCGGCAATATCTTCATTTGGACCCGACATGTGTTCAAGTTGCCAACTTTTGGCAAAGCGCCCGTGAGACCGAACAGTGCTCTGAATGTGCCCAACCACCACCGGTATTCATCTGGCGGGTGTTTAGGTGAGTGACAGCCCCAATCCAACGGTCCGAGCCATTTCACCGAGCTAATCAGAGAACGCCACAGGTTCAAATACCTCCAAGAGAATGCAGAATTTCCGACCGGGAAGCGGAGCTGTAGTACGTCGGTGAGGCAGAAGCTCCTGAAGATGATCATGAAAGAAGAACACACAAGGTCATCCCTCCTGGAACCCAGTTCTAACTGTATAGGTGACCCAAATCTCCACCCTGTCTCAGCTTCTGCTGCGGTCAACATGAGCATCGGGGGAGTGATCTTTATGCTCTGGCGCTTGTTTTGGGCCCTTTTCATCCCCATGTCATTATTGCTCTATCTGTCGGTTTTCCTGGTTGCCAAACCTGGTCTCGAATACTATGCCT
The DNA here is from genome assembly GCF_028828005.1 of Penicillium manginii. Classification (NCBI taxonomy): domain Eukaryota; kingdom Fungi; phylum Ascomycota; class Eurotiomycetes; order Eurotiales; family Aspergillaceae; genus Penicillium; species Penicillium manginii. Next base: position 741,545 of record NW_026643102.1, on the reverse strand, counting down.
GGAGGCAGAACAAACAGGTCGCAGCGCTGAGAGATCAACTGGCTGCGGCGAATGATATGAAGCCCCTAGAACAGCATTAATAAAATGCTAGATCGAAGTCCTTTGCACACATGACTGCGATAACCGAGTCAAAATCAAGTTCGAAAAAGCCCTTGATGCGTGTGAAGATTTTCATGGTTCCAAGAACAAGTCAACTTGCCGCTTCTGCGAGCTCGCAAAGAGATCAGAGCTGGAATGCTGTGCCAATATATTCGGAAAGACTAGTGATATTTTTGGCGAGCTGCTCGACTTGGAAGTATGAAGTGGCCTTATAACAAAGACGCGGATGCGCTCAATCACGAGGGGACGATCCAGCCTCTCGCCCAGGAGGTCGAGATCTTTCGTGAAAAGGCCGACTACCTCAGCCAGCAGGTCAAAGTTCCCGAGAATCAAGGCGGCGTGCCTGACCAAGCGGGAGCCCTCCGTGACGATCATTGAAACGGGGAGATGCTAGCGGGGGATGCCAACGGCAGATGGCAAATGGGATTTTCACCTTTTGATGCTCTGGTATGGAACCAAGAGGCCATGAGCTACGACCAAACGGCTCCAATACCATCGATTCTGACTCTGATAAACTCAACATTCCCCGGCGAGCAGGGTCAATTGCCCATGCTGCCTTTCAAGAATAGAGACCCCACCAGAGAGCGGAGCCCAGGAGCATAACTTGAATAGCCACGTCATCTGCGCAAATCATCCACGCACACCAATCAGGGCCACGAAAATGGGAGTCAACACCAACGGTAGATACTTGCTCCGCGACGGTGGATTATATACGCAATCGTCGGTAATGGCAGCAAGTTCTCCCACGCCACGACCGTTACTTATCACTCCCGATTTGGATTGAACTCCGGTACACCCCTGCCCACGGAATGGAGAACTTAAGAGATAGGCGAGGTAGCTTCTTGGTCGTCACAAAGCCAGAAGCAGCATGAAAGGGCTTAGTGCTAGTCTAGAGCTAGGAAAATCCGATAGGGTCCCCAGGTTGAGCCGGGAATGAAAGCATATTCCTAGTTCAAACTCCAACCGCAGGAGAATATGCCCTTCGCTGATTATGATGACCCGGCCCAAGAACGTGCCAGTCAAATTGGGGCTCCGGAGCTACATCAACGTGAAATAACCGCAATGATACTGGACATCGCTCTGTCTTGAGCTCATTTAGGAAGAGGTACCGCGGTTCATAACCACACCGACCCAGTGTCTATGACTACGTGGAAGCGTCCCAGTATCACTGATACACCCTGTATAAATTTGGACACACCTCACTTTTAGGTTGTCAATAGCTTGAAAATTATACGATCTGGCATCTTCCCAATACTATTCAATCATTACCCCGAACATGTAGAGTCAACTTGGAGAAATATCAAAGGTTGTATATAAAGAATAGCCTCCACCGAGAGTTGGAAGACCCTTGATATTTGGACCTTAGCAGAAACACTCGATCGATTGCCGCAAATAAGAAATTGTTTGGAATTAGAAGCGCTTGTGCATAAAATCACGTCATGAACGATCATCAGTTTGTGAAATAAGTGGGACTTTCGCAGACCTAGCAAGAGTAGTGTATTTCTATAGAATTGTATAATTTTTCTCTCGTGGGTGGCAAAATTGAGAATTTAGAGCCGAAGAAACGGTTGAGAGGAGGTATTTGATATCCAATGTAATCACTGGAGGGTAGACATATCTAGAATGCAGAGAGTAGATGGTAGGGTGCGGAGTAGGTAGGCTCTGTTTCTTCTCCCACGTCCACTTGATATGAATAAGGGAAGGCTGGTGCAAGTAAGCCACGTAATGCAACTCGGACATCTGGAATACATAGTTGAAGTGATTCTCGCTTTCCTGGGCTTTTTCAATAGTTTCATGCAGGATATGAGGCGAGTGGCTCATGCGGACCCATATGCATCCAAACACCATCCTGAGGTGACACCAGATATCGCGCAGAGTTAGCAGAAAACTGAGCTCTATGGACCGATAAAACTTGCGAGAACCTCATGAGTTCAATGATTGGAGGCTAAAAACCTGACCATAGTTTCTCGTTGGTGCAGTTGAATGTTTAGCCTCCACGCCAACCTCAATCAAGCTTCAGTCGTTTTTAGCGGTGTGGCCAGAATCGTGGGCCTGAACTTAATCTCAGTAATCTCAAATCGGAGATTACTCAGAGGAATCGGATTGAGGTTACACAAGATCGACCAGGGCTCGGACGTACAAAATATTCACACGTGCAAGCCCTGGAGGATCGAAGTTACACAAATATATGCCGCGTTACACAATAAGCACTCCACAGAAACTACAATTCCGATCTATCTAAAAGTTCTGTGCTCAGGTACACAACCTATCATCCGAAGTAGAGAGATCTACCGGATTCACGAACTAGAATTTAGTATTCATTCTGTTGCTGCATAAGATGCAGCAGCAATGCACTCGATTCAAATGTTGTGTAATGGTACAGTCAAATGTGCTACCATCGACTTCATCGACAAAGCGCGAAAATGAAAATATGCCGCCCAATCAGCATTCTCTTCCGGAGTATAGCTGAGTTGCTCCCGAAGACAAACGATTGTCACTCCCAGTAGCAATCATCGGATCAGTGCATCCTAGAGAGATCAAAAAATATATAAATAGGCTGCTTTCGAGCAGGAACTTGAAAAGAAGAACATCAACAAAGTGATCCACCGATCGTATTTCCTTGATACCCGAAAACTAAATCTCGACTTCCCTGTGCTTGCGCCATGCCTTACATTGCTCGGCTAGATGAGCTCCCCGAAATTGCTCAAAGGGGTGGGCTCGTTGATCCTCGTGCTGATCACCAGCATTCTTTCAACAAGCGAATCTCCTGTCGCGACGTGACGGACTTCATCTCCAACACCGCGGAAGTCTCGCCTCTGGAGCTGCGTGACAAGAAGGCTGCTGCTCGACACTCCATCGATAACAAGTCTCGGCTCTATAAGATTCTCGCTCGCACCAATGAGCTTAACCGTCCATTTTCAATCCGGGGCGCTGCTCAGCCAATCTCCGACTTGCTCCCCGGTTTAGTCGTCAGCGGTGGCCTTAGTCGCTCGCCAGCTTTCGATTGCATTCCGGTTGTCTCTCACTGGGGTGATCGCACTGACGAGTTCTCTGCCGAGGATCCCAATGCCACTGTTTCTCTTACTTCCACCTGGAGTACCGTGCATGTGCGTGGGGAGGGCCTTGTTCGAGAATCCCCCCCATGGATCTGCCTGCTGGGCACTCAAGACCCACGGGATCAGCCCCATTGAGCCCGGAGCGCCAAAGTTTTCACAAAACTATGATTCAGAGACGGATCTTTTGACGACCACTGTCAACCTGGCCCGTCGTGCTGATACCGAGCTCACTCAAGGAGTGATTGGTGCCGCCTCAAGCATATCTTGGTTGAGAAACGCGCGCGTCGCAGACAGCGTTGATTGCGCAGTTGGACTACTAGCCGATTCAAGTGTTCTTTTGCAAGCTCGTGACAAAGTTGTCACCACTGGCAAAACCGAACGCCTTGACTTTGCCGAGGTTCGCAAGGTTGAGATGCCAACATGGGCCACTGCTCGCAAACCCCTGCCTCCGAAGCTGAGTGGCGTAGCAGACTCTCCAGATCAGGTTAGCGATGACCTTTTTTCGGCAGAGCTTTGCGAAGGTCCGCTGATAAATAACTCCATATTTGCGCTATCCTCTGGGTTCAATCGGGTGAGTCTTTCCTTTTCCAATCCGTGTACAAATCATTTCTAACTTGTAATCATTCTAGGGTGTATATGGAGGATCTATCTCTGGCCTGTGGGCTATCATGGACACTGCCTTTGTTCTTGATTACTCCATTGGTGTTCACAACTCTGCAGTTGCGGACAGACTTTCATTTGCTTTCGCGGAAGTAACTGCTGCTGCTGAAGCATCTGCTTCTGCCGGCCCCCATATCGACGATATACGTATCATTAAAGGGACAAATTATAGTTGTTTGAGGCAGAAAACCATCATTGAGGATAATGACCCCATCGACTCCGCTCCGTGCATGGTTGTCTGGAATGATCTTGATCGTCTCGCCCGTTACAAGGTCGCTGATGCTGTGTTCTGCCACGTCTACTATGACTCTGGCGGTGGTGAGCAGATGGCTGCTATCGCTGGTCTCGGCTGCGTTGCTCATGACTGGATTGATCTTGGGCCTGATATGATGTGCGGTGAAGTCAGTAACATCATTCCCTCGTTGACCCGTGGCTCCCTGGAGGAAGGGCCTCTGTCCGAAGTTTATGCACGCTTACTCGGCGCAATGATCTGGTACCGAAACAACGACCCCTACAACCCAGCGGCTCTCTGCCTTCTATTCACTCACTGGTGGCAACTCTCTAACTGCCGCCACCGCCCTATCACTCTTCTCGGTCGAACTGACCTTGATGTCAATGCGGCCATCGCCCCTATCATGCCGGAAGGACGACCAGAGCTGGAGCACTTCCGAGCCAACGGTACCAGAGTCGAGCGTGGCAGCGGACCTCTTTCCAGTGCTGAAGCACGTCTCAAGGACCTTGTTTCCAGCGAGATGTTGCCACAGACTCGCGCCGTTCTTGAGCAACTGGTTGACCCGGTCCTAGCCTACGTTAAGGGAGCCGATAGTCTACCCACTGAGAGTGAATTTGTCGGACATGTCCTCGCAGCTGACTTGGCCTACCCCCATGGGCAGAAAATCATGGAGCTGTGGGACCTCGCTATCATTATGTGGGAGTGCGGCGCAATGTGGGGGGCTGGTGTTGCTGGTCTTTGCTACACCCACACTGGAAAGGTGAACTGTGATCGTGCTCGTCACGATTTGGCTGATCACACCTGGAGCTAAGCTTTTCTCGATGGGCAAAACTCGATTACGTTAATGAAATTCCAAAACGGCACAGGATATGAATTTGCACGATAATGCTGGGTCCATCGTGAATAGTGTCGGCGGGTATTGAAGATGGATTTTTCGGTTCTTAATTTATGAGATCGCCAATACGTACGAGAGGAATTAGTTTAGTACATATCCGTATCTAGGCCTTCACCACTGCCACTCTTTACTCAATGAAATCAAACATGACAACTTGAATGAAATTTTCATTGACTTGAAAACTAGAGCTTTTCACGACCGGGATGCTCTACGGTGCTTCATGGCGGCAACCGGCTGAGGAATAGTTAGTAATTTCAAGCAAAGGTTGTCGCTAGGGAGCGCCCGGTCAACTCCAAGGTTCCTGGGACTGTTCTTTGAGGAAGGCATTCCGAGAATTGAGAAGCGGAAATATGCAAATTTTCTTTTTTCTAATTACAGACAGACTAAAGGTAATTATGGGGTCAAAATGGAGATATGTGAATACATATGAGAGAGAAACGAATGAGACGGGCAAAACACGGTTAGGGAAAAGCGAACAGAAGAGAAAAATGAGAGAGAAACTTGAAGTGAAAGACAGATTGAAGAGAAGGGATTGTCGAATAAAATGTAGGATTCTCCACATTTAAGGAGATACGTCCTTGGATGGCTACCTTTCTCTAGGTGGTGCCGGAGGTCTTGTTTCCTTTGGGTACTCGCGCCAACCAGTAAATGAACACTGCACCAAAGATGTTGAAGGCAATGTATACCCACATAAGGCCCCAGTCCCTCCAAGCCGTGGAATAAGAACTGCCAATTTGTGCGAGAAAGGTGTCAGTCTTGCTGACCGTACACAGTGCACAGTCGGATGTTGCTTCGGGACTGAGGAGATAGCCTGAGCCAACGGCAGAAATGTAGGGATCCAAATACTCTGCACAGGTCTGATTGGATGGCGGGGAAAGGGTCAAGTATTCCAATGCGTCGCATCGGGCATCGGCTCCTGACAGCCCTGTAGACAGCATAGCTGACACAAGATAGGTGAACGGGGAAACGCGATACATGAAAACCCAGAATCCCGGTAGGGCATCCTTTGTCGCGAGAACACCACAGAAAATGAGACAGAGCGAGAAGAGCATCGTTGCGATGTTTCCGCCTGTTTCCGCAAGCTCAATGCCAGCTATTACCATGTGTGCAAATGTTGATGTAAAAAGGAGAAAGGTCCAAATGAGTAAAAACATGAGAGCCCCCTTCTCGCTCACCGAACCTGTCTCACTGGCATTGTTATATAAACCAATCGGATAATACCAACAGACGAAGATCAAAACTGCCATTAATGTATTCCAAGGGAGCTCAACGATAATATTCGCCGTCATGAACGCCTGCCACGAGTAGGCTTTTGAGGGCCTCTCACGGACCTCATACAGCGACCGCTGTGTGACAAAATTTGGCATGATCTGTTGAACAAGATTTCCAAAAATTGTCATCAGCATGAACACAGAAAACATCTGGTTTTGCAGTCCCTGAATCGAGTTTGGAGCATGGAAAAATGAAAAGCCGATATACAACGAGGTGAAAATACAGAGTGCCGCTTTTGACCAGATATAGATCGGACTCCGGTAATATTGAGCAAAGACGCGAACCAAACATTCGTAAAGTTGCGTGTAGAATGGGGCTGCAAACTCCGTATATGCGCCCGAGGATCCAGCTTCTTGAGGCTTGGCGGAAAGTGTCTCTTTTAGCTGACCCAGATGTTCCTTGACCTTTCCATACTCAGGGCTCTCTCGCCAGACTTTTGGCCATTCGATCTCGCTGTGGGTTCCCGGTGCTGCCCCAATAACTTCTAGCATCCACTCTGCAGGATTTTCGCCAGGCGATAAATGATGCGCGCCATTCCGTTCGAAATAATTGGACAATGTCTTTGAATTCTCACCAATTTCGCCGAAATAGATCGTCTTACCGCCTCTCGCCAAAAAGAGCAATCGATCGAAGCGTTGAAAGAGCATTGCCGAAGGTTGATGAATAGTGCAGAGAATAGCTTGGCCGTGCTTGGTCAACGTATCGATGAGATCCAATATCGACCATGACGTTTGGGAATCCAATCCACTCGTGGGTTCATCCAGGAAAAGTAACAATTGAGGCTTTGCTGCAAGCTCAACGCCAATTGTCAGACGTTTGCGCTGTTCCACGTTGAGTCCTTCTCCAGGGACTCCGACCACTGCATCTTGATATGCTTCCATGCCCAATAAGGTGATCACTTCATTGACGTAAGCGACTTTGTCCTCGCGGCTGACTGATGCTGGTTGGCGTAAGATAGCGCTAAATTCCAATGCCTCACGAACTGTCGATGTAGGTAGATGGAGATCTTGCTGTTGTACATATCCAGTTTTTCGTTGAAATGATTGATCACGAGGCTGACCGTCCACAAGCATTTGGCCTGTCACAACTCCCATGGTGACTCTGGTAGCAAGAACATCGAGCAGCGTGGTTTTGCCAGCTCCAGACACTCCCATTAAAGCGGTGCATGTTCCCGGCTTCACCCATCCGTCAACGTTGTCCAAGATCCGCCGGGGTTCGCCTTTGATTTTAATATCATAACAAACATCCTGCCATTGAAAAATGGCTGTCTGGCGTTGGATGGATGTGGACTCCGGATTTGTTTCGTCGGTCTTTTCATTCGTGTTGGGCAAGGGAGCTGATTCCGCATCGGACTCGCCACCAACGTACTTTGGTTGATTTCCTTGGCGAAAGAGAAGAACTTCGCCCTTGGATTTCTGTTCAGAAATAAACTCCGTTGCCAGTAAATGCACCCCGCAAAAGAACACCAGAAATGCAATCAAGATACCCATGTTTCTACCAATATGTCCCTTGAGATAGTCAAAACTCAACTCAACGTAGAGCGTGCCAGAGACGAGTGTCGAGCCAGACTCGGCACCAACGGTAGAGCAGATACGATTTTCCATCGAGATACTGTCATACACACCACCAGAAGGCACGATTGCTGCGCATGGAAATGTCCGATTGTGAAACTCATTGACCATAAAACTTTCAAAAGCATACGCGATCGGATTGATATAATTCATCCATCTCGACCAGCCAAGCATGTTGCGAGTCGGAATGGTAAATCCAGTGTAGATAACCATACCGAGGATCAGAATTGCAGCGGGGACAAGGGCCTGTGATAATGATCTCGATGCCGATGCGATAGTGCGAAAGATCATAGACATTGTAAATGTCGTCACGACACTAAAGATCCAAAATATGAAGAACGCACCCGGCTCTTGCCGAAGGTTGGTCATGAAGTATAGAGGTATATTGAAGGTGACGGAGTTGATGAGCTTGTAGGGCACGTCGCAAATCATCGATGCGACAGCTTCGGCAAGGGGGTGATAAAATGCGAATCTCGACTGCTTTTCGACGATCGGTCGTTGAGCATAGAGCGTGAGAATCTCCAAGGCGCTGGAAAATGCATTCAGGAGAACTGCGAAAAACAGTAAAGCGCCGCGGCTATAAAAGCTGCTCGTGTTGTTAGGTAACCTGTAAAAAACTGACCCAATGATGAGGGCCATGATAAAATTGCCGACAAGAGCTGTGATGGTTAGGCTGAAATCACCCCGAAGACGTTGAAAACCACGTATGGTACAAATCTTAATTTGATTGAAAAGCGAGATGGTGTATGGAGACCCAGAGCGCTGATGTTTTGCCTGGATAGTTCGGTGGGCGTGGACAAATTTACCGTAAGAGTCGCCACCGATCGGATGTTCACCCTCATATTCTTCGATCTCTTTCAGAAGCTTCGCACGAGAAGGACTCGATTTCCAGGCCGCCGCAAGTTCGTCCGGGGTCCGAGGGACACGACCTTCAAAACCTGGACGAATCCGTCTCTCTGACGGGCTTGTGATTGATGTGAGAAAGTCGGCGGTTGTTTGGCGACTAGGACATTCAAATCCCATATCCACGAAATATTGTTTTGCTTCTGTTGCAAGCCCGAAATAGATTTGGCGACCCTCATAGAGCAAAGTAACTTTGTCAAACACGTCGTAGGCGCTTTGAGAGGCTTGGTAAATCGCGACACATGCAGCCGTACCCGAGTATTTGCTCATCAAAGCCAGATTTTTGCAAAATTCAAGGGCGTTCGCGCTATCAAGGCCACGCGTGCTATTGTCCCAGCACTGTAATGGACTTTGACTCAATGTGATCTCCGCAATACTGACGCGTTTTCTTTCACCACCACTGACGCCGCGAATAAAGTCATTTCCGACACGAGTGTTGACTGTGTGAGACAGGCCGAGCATTGCCATCACGACATCTCGCATATGTTCAGCGTATTGTTGGGTACTGATTCCATCGAAGCGGTTGCGAGGGGCTCGAGCCAGGGCAGCGAACATGAGGGTGTCTCTGCAAAATCGAATCATTCCATTAGATCCGAGGTGTTATGAATTGATGGTAGAGTTTTCCTTACCCAACGCTAAGATTCGGAAAATGGCTCTCAACTTCGGCAGAGTATATCGCTTCGCCTTTGAAGTTATTCTGCATTCGCTTCGCCGAGATTCCTTGAGAATTCGAGAAGTCAGTACATAGTATAGATGTATGGATTTGAATTATGGACCTTGATAGTTCATCACCGATTCCTCGGACATCGAGATACCACTCATTTCACCAGCGATTGTTTTGAGAAGAGTGGAACATCCAGAGCCAGGCTTTCCCAGCACGACGAGCATCTCTCCACTTTTCACAAGGCCGTCGAACTCGCGGAGGATTTGAATCTTCTGCAACTTTGAACCGAGTAGACGTCGAATCATAGTTCCGATCTCCATTAGACTGTTCAAAACATCCTTCTGGTAATCAGTGGGCGATCCAAATCCGTGCACGCTGAGATTCCTGAAAGATACACCCGCGGTTCGGTTGGGATATAGATCAGGATCGCGGGAGCGAATAGCCAAGAGATTCTTCATCCAATTGCGCACATTGAATTTGGGACTGTTGGGGTTGACAGCTGAGTCGGCATTGTCGCTGGTGAAAGGGTTCTCAAGATTGCCGGTCACAGAGTATCGAGTCGAGTGCCTGGTCAGTTGCCGAACAAGCGAGCCTACTTGCTCTTCAATCTTCTCCTCTCCCCCGAAGTGTAGCACCACTGTTGCTCTTTTCAGATTCCTCATACTCGTGGTGAATATACGGCCCATCTCCTTCCTCTTCCCCTGGAGATGGAGTATGGGGCACATTGTGGCTCACAACGGATTGAGATCGGGTCATGTTGGGATTAATCGTCCCTAAGAGAGACATCTTGCAACACAAACCCTCTCACGGGACATAGGGGTTGCGTAAGAAACAAAAAGAAAATGTGGACAGACAAAGAAAGATATAGAAAGAACAATGGGCGGAAAAAGTATAAATTCAAGTAAGGCTCCGCCATCCGACTCGGCTCGGATCAAAAGTTTCAGCTTTAGGCATCAATAGATGGCAAATAAATGCAAGAAATAAATAAATAAAAATATCGTGGGTGACGGATGTGGCTCACTGTGTATGTTGGTTGGCATATATCAGAACCGGATATTTTTTGGTACATCAAGAACCTCCGGCGGACCGATCATTAAACTTCGGCGTAATCGGATGAGATAGGGCTGTGCCATATCTAAGAAAACCCCCGGATTCCGCGCGAAAATCGGAACTTGTTAGGTATATTGCGTAGGAGCTTATTGATTCGCTATTAGCTAGTACTACTAATAGGATATATTGTGCACTTCAATTACATTATTTATGCACATAACAGTAATCAAAGTAGGCTTAGTCATCCCGATAAGTTCGTGCTTGGGATTCATCTCGCCAAACCTTGGAAGAATACTTTATGAACCTACGAATTCCCCCCTATTTGTCGGTCAAATCTTGTGACGCCCAGGTGGTCGTGAGGAACCCGGCGTTGCTCTCTACCGATACCAACGCTCTCGGATGGATGTCTTACCGTATCAATACACATCCGGCTTGGCTAAAAGAACCTCCGGGCATCCGAGACTCAACATGACTGGAGGATTGAATGGACCGATGACTATCTTAGTTAGATCCTGTAAAGTGAATGTCAGGGCTTGGTTCTGCTGTCCACTTGCCATTGCTCTATCTTTTAAGCGTTTAGTCCTAGGTCAAAATTCGAGCCTGTCATGCCATATTGCGGGGAAAGCAGTCCCTGACTCGATTTTCTCTGACTTTCCCGTTCTTTGTCGCCCATTCTTTTTGACTCTACTGGAAGGTATCCTGATATTCCCTTCCATCTCAAGATATCCCGGCGAGCCTCTCTCTCCAATCGCCATTTACTCGGTCTAGTTCTGAGATATCTGAGTTTTCCCTTGTGGGCTTGGGCCTTCGTCTCAATTAGCTATTGCCCATGGCGGGTCATGATCAAGGGTCCCTCACGACTGGAACTTTGACGAAACAGCTTCGAAAATGAGGATTGAGAACCCCCCGCGGCGCAACGGCCACGATGCCTACATTATCAGATCGTGTGGGTAAACGTGGCTGGACAAGAAAAGTGGGTATATTTGCAGAGCCCCATCGCGTTTATTAGCTAACCTTTTAAAGGCCTGCCTTGAGTGTCATCGCAGAAAGATAAAATGTGACATGACTACGAAGAACAGATGTACTTCCTGTGAAAGGCTCGATGTTCCCTGCTCGGTCAATGAATACCGTCGTCGTCGCAATAAAGAGAAGTTAGCATTCCATTGCATTTCTTGATGATCTCTTACAAACAAATATTAGGCGAAGCAAGATTGATGAACTTGAATCAAATATTGAGCGAATGGAAAATGTTTTTGAAAGGTTAGGTTTGATGCGACCGCTTAATGACCCGCCTGGAACGACCACGTCATTTGATCAGTCTCCTTATTCCTGGGACATGTCCGAAGTCCAAGCACAGGATAGATTGGATGCAATATGGGATACGATGAGCGATTCAGGATCGGATCATTCAAACCTTCCTACACATGATTCATCCATGCACGCGCCCACTAGCTTGCCTAATAGCAGGGCTACTTCAGTGGCGCAAATCGACTGCAATGTCTTTTTACAAAACTTGGCATGTCCAAGTATCCTTCCAAGCCTCACAAAGGACAAGAGTGTCAATAGAGAATCTGGCCATGGAGCGAGTCAGCACCATGTCATGGACAATTTAAGGAATCATGACCTACACAACTTCACCTTGATGTCTTCCCTTTCAGTCCCAGATCAAGATGAAACATTTGACGGGACATCTACCCCAAAGACATTCTATCCTCTCCCAGGTATTGCTGATACCATGGTACTCTTCCTCGAGTTCCTCGAAAATTTCAACTCGCTCTGTCCACTGTTTCAACCGGTTTTGCTACTATCTGTCTATGACGAGGACAACAGCATAAATCCCGACCAAGCAGATCTCTGGGCGTGCATAAATGTTGTTCTGGCATTGGCACATACTATGCGCTCAAGAGAGTCCGATATCGCGCAGTCGAACCATCAAATGAGTTGGATGTTCATGAAAAACGCTTTGCAAGTGGCGAGCAGTTTGTGTAATGGCCCTCCGACCCTCTGGGCGGCGCAAGCCCTTCTTGGAATGGTAAATGCTTCCCAACCCTCATATTGAGCAATCTAATGTTTGTTCCAGGCTCTCTTCCTACTTGGAACGTTGAATGACAAGCCATGCGACCTTTTTGTCACATCAGCACTTCGGATCACTCACGACCTTTTAAGATTGGATGACGATAAAGACACGCCCTCTGGCTGCGAAGATAATCTCCAACACTGCCGAATGGTCTTCTGGATCGCGTATTGCCTAGATCAAGAGTATGCATTCTCATAGAGGGCTGATAATATCTTTTTCTGACTATTCTAGTATTTCCTTGCGTTTTGGCACTTCTCTAGGACAGACCGACGAGTATATCGACATTGAGTTCTCACCAGGCCTATCATCGCATCTTTGTACCATACCATCCGATCAGGAACCAATTGACTTCGACGTTTTCAAATCTTATTGCGAGCTTTCGGTGATAAAAGGCCAGGTTTTTAAACTCCTATGCTCATCGAAAACCTCTGAACAGCCAACATGTGGTCTTGCCGACTCAGTGGCTGTGTTGGACGAAAGACTTCGAGGCTGGAAGGCGAGTGTACCTAAAACATTCCGTCCTGACGTTCACGATACGGTTTCGTTTCCCACATCAAATGCTTCCATCCTCCTTCTCAGTCTCCACTTCTCTTATTTCAACTGTTTGTTATCAGTTCATCGCGCGATCAATTCTCGCGGTTCGAGTATTTATATGGAGCTTGCTCAATCATACAGCTCCGGACTTTTATCCGAAGATATCGCTCACTTTTCTGGGATTCTTTGTCGGAATGCAGCCAGGGCATCGATCAAACTCATCAAATATATGCCCGGGCATACTAATCCATCTATGATCGGGTAGGTTGAATTCAAAACTCGCTTAGCCCATGTTTCTATGCCAATATGCCAACGACCTGACTAACTTTCATAGAATTCTTCTTCACTATCTCGTTGTGGCGACCGAGATGCTTTCGAAACAGTTAGTAATTAATCCACGAATGGCATCAGGAGAATGCGATATCCACATGATTCATCAAGTTGAACGCTTCTTATCATCGATAGTGCTCACGGCACCGAATGAAGGAATGCACCGAGTGGTTAAACATTGCGCTGAGCAACGTATGCTGGCCGAGTCTGCAGTTAGTTCTGTCGATACTCAAGTTGCAGTCCAACTTGAAGTAAGTTAGTGATGGTAGTCCCTAAGTAGTACTAGTCTAGCCCTGGAGTACCTACAGCCGGGTGCATCGACCTTCAACTTGAAGTTGGAACGTGCCTACCCTAGTAGGTTGGTGGAATAGAGCCCGGGGTTTTAATTCCAACGTTCCAAGCCCTGGAGGTTTTCAGCGCTCCAAGCTCTGCCAGTGGAGATTAAACTCCAACTTGAAGGCTCGAGGTTCTCAGTCTCCAAAAATATATAATGGTGCCCACACTTCCAAGATTCCACGTTTTTACGGTGATACCTAGATAGTTAACGTACCCAGGTTTTTCATGACCGAGCGGGCCACCTCATGAAATGCAGTAAATATAACAAATTACAATTTTGAATATCTGAACTAAAAGGTGATATCTTTTATTGTCATTTATAGTATAACTTTTACTTATGCTGGAGAATGATACAATCAGAGATTTTTTAATTCCAATAATACTTTTATAAAGTTACTACTAGTATGACTTGAAAAATCTTGAAGTTCAAGTTGAGCAATACTAGGTCATATTTAATTTATGGATCCTAGACGTCAAGATATGTCTCCGAGTCTTCTAAAAGATATTTTCAGTTCAAGTTCCAAGGTTTGAGATTAAAAATTCTGCAGATTGGCTACAAATATTGTTCATAGTATCTTATCTTAGTTTAGTCTCATACCTAGGTAGATAGAAAAGGTTGTTAAGATAAAGAGTTGGAATTTACCCTATTTATTATGTGTTTTTGGGGTGGCACGCTAGCCTGAGCGGCCCGCTCTGTTGTGAAACACGTTACTAGTTAGCTACTGAGGCCTAAGGGCTCAGGCCTCATGTTTCTGAATCAGCTGGTGCCCACCGTGTGCCTGCCATGTAGATAACTTCTCTCCATAGCATCTTCATGTCACCAACATCTTCAGTCTCTCTGCGAGTATCCCTATCCTGTGCCTCCAGTACTAGCTACTAGTTAACCAGTTACTAGGTACCTACTACTAGCAGTACCAATGAATCCAAGTTGGATTTTCATGGTTAAGTTATTACCTACTAGTACTAGGTACTTCCCCGGCGGCTTACGACCGTAGACTCGGGCCTGCGAGGGTTTTCCGCTACGACACCTGGGCAATAATGAGCCCTGGGTCTAGACCTGGAGATTCCGACTCCGAGTCATCCACTACTGCTACCGTACATGAAATTCCTACTTGATGGTTTCAAGGTTGTGTGGTACTAGTATGTAAGCATGTATGGAATAGGATATTTACGATCCCAGGCCGGGGCTGCGACAATCGCGGCCGCATTTCTTATTCGTCGTCAGTTCATGATATAATATATTGATAATACTAATTATGGATCGAGCGTCACTCTAATCAAAGATTGTGACACAGGCCTTGAACGACTCGAAAATAATGCTATTTTCCCACTGATCAAGAAGACTCAACTTGGTAGACCAGTTTGCTAGCTCGGATCTTGCCTTCTCGCAGCAGTTGAAGCCCGGCCAAGGCCCCTTCCAAGCCGCCGGGCTTGACCTGATATGGGTGGGGCTGGATCCTGCGATCCTCAAGGAGTCTCTGCACAATGTTCCACCACTTAATTCCAAATTCAGGGTTACTGCTATCGGGCGTGATTTCCTGCGCACTCATGCGGTAGGGGTCACCCAAGACATCATATGCCATTGAGACATGGGAATCAACATCATCTCGAGAAGATTTGACATCAAGAAGAGCGTTGTATGACCCTCCTGCAGATGAGATAGCAGCACTGCAAATTGCTGCCGACTGGGGCGTGGAGATTGTGTCTAGAACAAATTCAAGAGCGTCATCGGTATCCTCCTTGATCTGCTCGCCAACTTGTGGATCATGGTAATCAAAGACCGCGTGTGCGCCGAGTTCGAACATCAAACTGCGGTTTGCTTCGGAGCATGTCGTGACCACTCGAAGCCCGGATAACCTGGCTAGCTGGATTGCAAGAGTGCCGGTGGCGGTTGCGCCTCCATAGATGAGGATATTCATTTCATCCTCCTCGCTTTCCTCGCCCGGGTAGGGCAACTCCATGCTTTGGTAAAGATTTTGACCGACAGTTGTCAGACCAACACCGAATGTAGCCGCAGCCTCGAAGCTCATGCTATCGGGTATGCGGATTTGAAGGTCTCCCTTGGCAATTAAATATTGAGCAAATGCACCACCATTGGGACGAACTGCATTGCTGCCATGCACAAACCCTGCCACTCGGTCGCCTCTTTTGAATGGCTTCTTAACTTGGGAACCGACTGATTCAACCACGCCAGCGTAGTCACAGCCCACGGTAGCTCCATTGCAGGAAACATAATCGATGTGACGCCAATCCGTGGGGTTCAGAGCCACTAGGCCATATCTTAGTCAATTAGTCCGCACATGACGTAAGGGACAAGAGAGTTGAATGTGACAACTCGACATACCTGCTTTAGTTTTGACAAGAATATAGTCTTCCGGCAGCTCAGGAATAGCGACGTCCTGACAAAGAGCAGCCCGACCTGGCTCTTGGACAACGATTGCACTCTGGGTAGTCATTTTCGAAATGGCGACGTGATGTGGGGAAGGAAAGACGGTCAAGGAAGGACAGGAAATCGTAACTCGGAAGCTCCCCGCCGAGGTAAGTTTTGTCGATAGCAAATTCCAGCTGGGGAAAGCTGCGATTTGGTTCGAGAATGGCTGTGAGGTGAGTTGGACATTTTAGCGTCATGAAATCCTGCTAAATGCCTGGTGGAGGCAGAAAGTTCCATTAAGGAGCTTATACGTCAAATCACAAGAAACTATCAAATACTATTTACCTAGCGTAAGCTCTGACTCCAGTTAGACTGTGGGAGTGGAGAAAAAGGGGTGGACATCGGGGATGTGGGGGCGAGGGGCAGCCCCTGAGCTCGCATCGTGAGGAATAAAAAGCACACTGCGGATAGACATTCGTAGTCTCAGGATCCAGAAACCCCAAATAAACAGGGAATGTGGCTTCAATGCTCATCTGCGGAAGGATCACAATTTAGCGATGGGAAAAGCTGATAGTACGTACTAGTGTCAAATGGACGAGATGTATTTCCGAAGGAACAAGCTGTTTCAGTGAGTGATATTAATTTCACCCATTTACGATGGAGTCTTGTCTTGCCGCCACCTTGTGCAGGCCAGAAATTGTTGAACCGGGGGGGGCCGGAGGGAAGAGGCAAGCGAGGCCAGGGTACTTTTCTCCACTGCGGGAACGCAAGTTCGGGATCTTCTCACCCACGATCACATCTCGCGGATGTTTGGCGCGCGTGGACTGCCAAGACGGTCGAGTGGACTTTAGGTTAACAATTGCGCATAAGCCCTCCTGCGGGCCGGTGGAGTATGCACCGAAGATCGTTTCCTGCATGTGTAATGAAGACGCTGTAATACAAAAACAAAGTCCGGTATTGAGGTTTCACCCTGTCTTCGCGAGATCCCCCCTCCAAAAGGTAAGCACAAATGCATGGGAGATAAAAATGCGTGTGGGTCACGATGCAGACAGCTGTTGGGGTGGCACGCGAAAGTGCATCTCATGTATGCTCGTGATATCAAATTGCCCCTCACTTCTCGCGTTTTGAAGATGTTGGCGGGAATGACGATCTGGTTCGTGGATCTCGGGCTCCGCTCAAAGGAACTTCTTCCATGATCTGCTATGGGGGGCGGCCTCAGCTACACATTCCGTGAATCAAGGTTGTGTACTTTGTACTCCGTAGTAAACTCTTCCTCAGATCTGTCTAATGAAGGATGCATGCACGTTCTTCTCCAAGAGGTTAGAACTTCTGCCAAATTAGGGGTCAGTAGATGGTCGATCGGCAAGGGCAATTATTTTTTTAATATTACACTACCAGAGCTAGACGGCCCTCTACAGGAGATGTAGCGTGAACCTACCGGATATCTAGCCCATTTCACTCATCTTCGGTGCTCCACCAGGCTTTCCCAAGACGATGGATGGCCAGTGAACGACGCGTGTGATAGCCAGGCTTCTCATACCTTGACACCGAGCTTACAAGATCCACATCTCCATGTTATTAGTCTGCCAGGGCGATGGGGACTTCCCGATCCCGGAAGTCACTCGCCGAGTATAATTAATACCCCACAGCAGCCCGTCTCTTGGACCTTTTCTTTTGACCTTTGCAAAGCAACTTATTCTCAACCCCTTTAATAATAATAATTCCAAGATGCCTGGAATACCGACCGCGAAGGTCACTGACCCAGAGATGGAGGCAATCGCGGTGATTGGAATCGGGTGTCGATTTTCAGGAGGTGCAACGTCAGTGGAGGAATTCTGGCAGATGTTATGCGAGGGGCGAACTGGACACGGAAAGATTCCCTCCAGTCGTTACGAAGCCTCCGCCTTTCATCACCCGACACATGAACGAAAAGGAGCGGTACGAAGTTCCCAATTGACACGTGCATTTATTTCATTGGACTGACGCGCTCGACAATCAGATTAATCATGATAGTGGTTTCTTCTTGCAAGAAGACCCGGCGCGCTTTGACGCGCCGTTCTTCTCGATCACCGCTAAGGAGGCGGCGGGAATGGACCCTGCACAGCGACTTTTGCTCGAGGTAGCCTATGAAGCCTTTGAAAATGGTGAGTCCACCTGGGCATGAGATTCAATCAAGAGGAAAAATTGCATTTTCAGCTAATCAAAAACCACAGGCGGAATTCCCATTGACACACTTCCTGGGAGTGATACGGCTGTATATTCCGGCTCAATGACCAATGATTATGAATTATTGTCAACCAGGGACATTTATGATATGCCCCATAACTCAGCCACTGGAAATGGCAGAACTATGTTGGCCAACCGGTTATCATGGTTCTTTGATCTGCAAGGCCCGAGTATTATGATGGATACCGCCTGTTCATCAAGTCTTACTGCAGTTCACCTTGCAACACAGGCCTTGCGCTCTGGCGAGTGCGGAATGGTAGGTCCCAACATATCAGCTGTATCATTGTTTAACGTGTACTAAATATCGTGATTACAGGCCCTTGTGACAGGAGCTAGTCTCATTTTACACCCTAATTTTACACAAAGGCTTTCATATATGCACATGATGAGCCCTGATGGCCTAAGCCACTCATTTGACGAGTCCGCAAATGGATATGGTCGAGGAGAAGGTTTTGGTGCTGTGCTTTTGAAGCCTCTGTCGGCAGCAATGGCCGATGGCGACAACATTCGAGCCATCATTCGAGGCACTGGAATTAATCAGGACGGTCGCACCCCTGGAATTACATTGCCAAGTCCAACATCTCAAGCGAACTTGATTCGGTCTACCTATGAACGGCATGGCCTTTCAATGCGGGATACAGCTTATTTTGAAGCGCATGGAACTGGTACTCCTGTCGGTGTGAGTGGGAACAGATTTTTGAAACCACAAACAAATGCAGAATGCGATCTGCTAACACAAATCAACAGGATCCGATTGAACTATCTGCTGTTGGAATGACCCTTGGCCAGGCTCGAACTCCGACCGATGAGCCGATATACGTGGGCTCCGTGAAGACCAATCTTGGCCATACTGAAGGTGCCGCTGGTGTCGCCAGTTTAATTAAGGTCATTCTATGCCTGGAGAAGGGTACGCTGGTACCGAATGCCGGTTTCAAAAACATCAACCCCAAAATCCGCCTAGATGAATGGAGATTACGCCTTAGTGACAAAACGATGCCTTGGCCCGATCATCTGCCGCAACGGGCAAGTATTAACTCATTCGGATTTGGTGGCTCAAACGCCCATCTTATCTTGGAAAGCACCAAGGAGTTCTTCAAGGGAGACGGTGAGGACAAAGACCCCCTTCCTCGTATCGTGGTGTTCTCGACCTTTGATCAATCTGGTATCGAGCGACTTGGCGAAAACTGGAGCAAATATCTTCTACGTCAACAAAAGTCCGAGCAAGACATGCCGTTAAAAGACCTCGCTCATACTATGTTGACACGCCGTTCGCAATTGGGCTTCCGCAGCTTTGCCGTCGCCAACTCCCTCGATCAGCTGCAGATCAGCCTTGAGAAAGGATTGCCAAAATTTGCCCGCGCGAGCCGTAAAGCCCAAACTAAACTTGCCTGGGTTTTTACCGGCCAGGGTGGCCAGTGGCCTGGTATGGGTAAAGAACTGTTGAGGGTCCCGGTTTTTAAGCAGAGCATAGCTCGGTCACAAGAAATTCTCACATCAATGGGCTGTCCTTTCGACATCGTCCAAGAAATTCGTTTGGATGGAAAGGACAGTCAGATGAACCGGCCTGATCGCAGTCAACCCATTACATGTGCGCTGCAGATTGGATTGGTCGATCTCTTGACGAGCTGGTCCGTTCGACCTCAGGCTGTGGTTGGTCACTCCAGCGGCGAGATCGCTGGTGCATATGCAGCTGGCTATCTTTCCCACGAGGACGCCATGCGGGTGGCCTGGTTCCGTGGCTTCTTCTCGCAGCAGGCTGCCGAGAGTGATCGACGCGGCGGTATGCTGGCAGCTGGACTCTCAGCAGAAGGCGCTAAGAAGTATCTCGACGAGCTGCCTCCTCGCTCAGTTGTCGTTGCTTGTGTCAACAGTCCCGTCAGCGTAACACTCTCTGGTGATGTGGACCAGATTGACAAGCTTGAGGCCAAGATCCAAGCAGATGGTGTTTTTGCTCGCAAGCTCCGAATCGACACCGCCTATCACTCACCTCACATGGAGGATCTGATTGAGGTGGTCGGAAATGCAATTGCCTGTATCGAGCCAGAAGATCGATTCAATGGATCGATTCCCATGCTCTCGTCTGTCACGAAAGAGCGTGTTTACCCTGCAGAGTTGGGTGGGCCATACTGGGTAAGAAACATGATCAGCTCAGTTGAGTTCACTGCTGCCGTGACGGAGCTCTCAAAGTTGAGCGAGTCTATCAAGGGTCGTCGACGCCCGGTCCCGATCAAATGGACAGCTTTGCTGGAAATTGGTCCACACTCTGTCATGAAGGGACCTGTTTCTCAAATTCTGCAAGCTGTCAGTCCAAGCATGGCATCGCTGCCATACCATTCACTGGTATCACGCAACCAGAACTCTCTGCAGACTTCGTTTGAAGTTGCTGGTATTCTATGGAGTACAGGACATACACTAGACCTCGCCGCAGTGAATAGCTGTGTCGACTCCACCCCTCCGGCAATGGTCTCTGATCTACCCTCCTATCCCTGGAATCACCAGACGTCATTTTGGCACGAGCCTCTCGAGACTGCCCAACTAAGACAGCGCAAGCACCCGCGCCACGATATCCTGGGAGCTCCTCTTGACTACCAAAATGCCCTCGAGCCTCGATGGAGAAATTTCCTTCGCCTCTCGGAGAACCCATGGATGTCTGACCATATTGTGGCTGGGTCTATCATGTTCCCGGCCGCTGGAATGCTTGTAATGGTCACAGAGGCCGCAAGACAAATGGCGGAGAACCAAGCCAACATCAAAGGAATTGAGTTCCAAGATGTTCACTTTATGCGTGGTGTGGTGATTCCAGATGATGATAGAGGTCTCGAAACTGTTCTCCAAGTCTCGCCCCACTCAGGAATGCCAGGCTGGTATGAATTTGGAATTTTCTCCCTGCCATCGGGTGGTGGTTGGATCCAACATTCAAAGGGCGCCTTTGCGACGCGATATGAAAATCGTGACAGTATCCAATGTGCTGACAACTGGGCTGCTGCCGTTGCTCGCATCAAAGATACCCAGAATGTCGCTCAAGCGGGCGACATGAGCCAGGCATATCAATGGCTCTCGCAGACTGGAGGTCTCACAGTTGGACCTGCTTTCCAAGCTATGACCGATGTTTCATTCTGCGAATCCGCACCTCGTATTTGGGTATCCGGTTCGGTGACAGATACAAAGTCAGGCATGCCCTCTGAGAAAGAATCTGCAAGTTTCATTCACCCCACCACTCTTGATTCTCTCTTCCAGAGTGCCCTCCTATCATGCTCCGAATCCCTCTCGAATAACAACGCCAACATCCCCGTCGGAGTGGACCATGTCTATATCTCTGTAGGATTCCAACCTCAAGCCGGTGAGAAATTTGTGATCCACACGGAAAGTCAGTATAAGGATGGCAAGTCGCGATCGCAGTGTATTGCGTCAGATATTTCTTTGTCGCAGCCTTGGGTTACCTTCGAAGGTGTTCGTCTTGGACGACTTCCTTTCAACCCCAACTCTCAAAAGCAGCAGGATCTCAACTCAGAGAGCCGCTACTCGTCCATCGTTTGGGAAGAGCATCTCGAATCCCCACACGCCACTGCCTCAGCGGACGCAGAGAATAAGAAGGGAACATCCGTCGAAAATGGTCTGCTGCAGCCAAGTGACTGGATGAAGCGCTTGTGTCATACCAATGGAGACGCTAGAGCACTGATTGCCACTTCCACCGCATCTAGTCCTTGGATTCAAGCTTTCCAAGCTCTCGCCCCGGGCCGAGGATTTAGACCTTGCTGGAGTAAAGCGACCATCGCCCTGTGCGGCGGTGATGATGAGCTGAAGGACAAAATCTCTGGGGAGAATGTTGGAACTCAAGTCATCTCTCTCTCGGCTATTAACGATCTTCCAACATCGTTCTCCGAGGCGGCTTATGACTTGATTGTTCTTGATGAGCCAAGCATCTGGGGCAGCAAAACCATGAATGCTGTTGTGTCCTCTTTGCCCACAATTCTGGACCAAGGTGGCTTTGCAGCAATCAGGGTCTCTGACAAGAACTTCGATCTTGCCATCGAGACTCTTCAACGCTTTGTCAGCCTTGAAATTTACGACTTGACTGCAGACCGTGGCTTTATCATAGCTCGCAAGACACCGGAGGCCTGGACCACTGACCCTGAGATATTTGTTCTGGGTGGAAAGGAAATGTCAAAATCGCAGCCCATCTTCGATTCTCTCGCTAAGGTCTTCACCACTCGTGGCGCTCGACTGGTACGAATTGGATTAGATGAAGCTGCCTCTCTAGCAGGCAAAACCGTCATTTCGTTGCTTGATCTAGAAAGCTCCTGGGTTTCTGACTGGAAAGAAAGTGATCTGCAGAGCCTCCAGGGCCTTATTAAAGCCCAGAACCTTCTATGGGTCTCACCCTTCTGGGGCCAAGGACCTATAGAGAATGCTGGAAACGGTGCTATGAGCGGTCTTTTGCGAACACTGCGCAATGAACACTGGAACACCACTATTCCCCAGCTCCTCGTCGATGAGCATGATTTGAAGAAGAGCACCTGCCTAGCCTCCACAGTCCTCCATGTTCTGCAACTGACCACTCAAAAGTCCACTCGCCGATCGGACTTGGAATTCAGACTTTCTAACGGCAAGCTACTTATTCCACGAGTTATCGAAACACCCGCTGTGGACGAGGCGATGCAGACCTTGATGCATGGCCCTAGGCCAGTTCCCTCTGAGCTCGCGCTTGATCCCAGACATCTCCAATTGAAATACCAAGATGCGGATACCTTCCATTGGGAGGAGCAGCCAGATTTCTCTGCGGAGCTTTCTCAGGACCAAGCTGAAATCAAGGTTGAGATGGCTTCGTTGTCCAACTTGAATGGTGAATCTGGGAAGACCCCAGATACTGGCCTGCCAATGTTCGAGATAATCGGCAAAGTCACTCGCATTGGCTCCAGCGTGCGGGATCTTGATGTCGGCGACAAAGTGTTGACCTTGGCTTCGCAAGGATCGCCACTTGCGACAACAATGCGCCTGCCTGAAAGTGAGACCGTTAGGATCCACGCCAATATGAGCCCGGAAAAGGTCATTTCGACCCCAATCGCATATCTAAACGCGCACCAAATAATCACCAAGGTCGGGCGTCTCGGATCGAACGATTCCATCTTGCTTGTCGGCCCCATCAGCCAAACTCTGCGATCAATGATTGACTACTCCCTTGCCTTGGATATGCAAGTCATCGTTGCTACCGACTCCCAGGACACAATCGATATTCTGGCTTCGCGCTACCCGACTCTCAAAGACCGTGTTCTTAGCGTTCACAGCAGTCTAGAGACCAGTGTTAGCAGACTAACCAACGGAAGTGGAGTCGATGCCAGTGTGTGCTTCATGGGTGGCTATCCTGGCCGAGTTGCAGCAAGATGCCTTGTTTCTGGTGGGCAATACATCAACTTGTCCAGCGATATGAAGCTCAGCGCGCTGCCAGAAAGTTTTATCGAGAGTGGCTGTACCTTTTCTTCGCCCCAGCTACAAAAGATCTTCTCGGAGAAGCCTGGAAACCTCCATTCCTCCCTTCGTCATGTCATCGACTTCATGAAGAAGCATCGACTGCTGGATAGAGTTGAGCCCTACAATTCGTTCCCTGTATCCGATCTCCAGAATTCTCTCAAGCACTGCCAAGTTAACCACACTCGTGCTATACTTGATCTGCAGGCACCTGGAAAGGTTCCAATCGTCCTCCCACTGCCCGATCTTACCAGATTACCTGCTCAAAACACCTATATTCTGGCCGGTGGTCTGGGTAATCTAGGATTAGCTTTTGCTGAGACTCTAGTTGAATCTGGGGCTCGGCACCTGGTATTTCTCGGACGATCCGGCGTCGCGCAACGCGGCCAACAACTATCCCTCGATCTACTCCGTAATCAGGGCTGCCGTGTCGACATAGTGAAATGTGATATTTCTAGAGCCGAAGATATCGAGCATCTCGTCTTCAAAATTCGCAGCATGAAGTGGAATGTGGCAGGTGTTATACAATGCACAACAGTTCTCAAGGTAAGATTTATCTATTATATCCAGCTTCTACGATTAGCTAGCTGACATCTACTTCCCAGGATGCGATGTTTGAGAACATGACTTTTGATGACTGGAAAAAGTCCACTGACCCAAAGATCCGTGGCACTCTAAATTTACATAATCTCTTCTCCGAGGATGATTTGTCCTTCTTTGTCGGTTTGTCCTCTGTGGCAAGTGTCATTGGTAATATGGGTCAGACTAATTACTCTGCTGGAAACGGGTTCATTGACGGTCTCATGGAGTGGCGTCGTGCCAACGGGCTTTCTGGCGTATCCATCAACATCGGTCTTGTTCCAGATGCCAGTGGTCTCAGTGATGTTGCTGAAGATCAGGAACAACGTCGCCGCCGATACAAGCACCTGGAAGGAACTGAGATCATGACTCAAGAGCTCCAGACCTTGCTCAAGGTCGTGATTAACAGCAAGATTCCACTGCCATCTCAGATTGTTGCTGGTATGACTGATAATCTGTCTCGCAAGACTCCTCCGGCAGACTGGCTCTTTGATCGTAAATTCGATCACCGCCTGTCTCTTGCCGTGGAGGAGGAGGACGAGTCCGCCGTTACTACTGCTAGCCTGCTAAAACAGGCTGATACTCCCGAGACCGCCACTCAGATTGTCACAGACGTCTTGAGTGAATACCTGGCAAACGAAATGGCTACAACTGCCGATGCTATCGATATGGACCTGCCGTTATCCGCATTGGGAGGTAAGATATTCGCTCTTGGTTCGATCGTTTCTATGGGTTATAATGCTGACAATTGTCTCTAGTTGATTCTCTCAAAGCCACCGCGGTTCAAAATTGGGTCTCCCGCGAGTTGGGCGCCGAGCTGACTTCTTTCGAGTTCCTTGGTTCCCAACCCACCAAGGCCCTAGCGAAGAAGATCGCTGCTGCTAGCTCTTTCGTACCAGCTTCAAGCTAGGTATGCATGAATCAGAATTCGGGCATGGCGTTATTTTGAGGTTGTCGGTCTTGTTCGGGGTAAGCGATGTTGGGATGTGGAGACCACTGCATACCCTCTGTCACTTTGACTCGGCTGAATATTTTTGTTGCGTGCGCTCTATAGACATATACCGGTGTTTATTCAAGGTTGTTTCATATTTTTCTCTTTTAATTTAAGAGTATCGTGTACAGTCATAACAATTTATCCCGTTCGACTAATCTTCTGTAACACCACGAGGCATGGTGAATTCCTTACAGTAGGGGAACTCTAGAGTGTATTTTACTTACAATACCGTGTCTCGAAATGTTTCGATACTTTCAACAAGGTATAGTCGCGAATACAAGAAGCTCCACTTAATCGAGCGCCTATCGCCAGCCAACACGGTGGCGCCGGTGGGTCTCGGACACCACCCGTCCCTTCCCCTGTCTCCCAGGTCCTTGTCCCCTCACTTATGTGTATGAAGGATTTGGGATCATTTCCCTTAGCTGCATGGCTAGCTGGAGTGATGCAGTAACTTGAAATCCTTCGCACGAGGCACTAAGCGGCAGTCATGTGCTGGGAGGAAGTGCTGTCACGGAAAGATCTCCTTTTGCCCATGGATCCACCCCATCAAGGGGGTTTGCGTTGCAGGCGGGTCCCCGCAGCTTGCAGAGAAAGGTTTCTGCGCCGTGAAGATGGGACCAAGATCGACGAGACTTCGATCTAGGCGATCAGATCAACATGGTGACAAAACTTTTTGTGCCGAGGTGACAGTCCGCTGCGGAGCAAGCTAGCATTGGCCAAGTCTCATCAGAATCCCTCGACTCCAAATCGGTAAAGAGATGAGATGCGGTACTCCGTACGGAGTACGACATGCGTCCCACGTTTCGTACTTTGGTCCCCTGTAAACATCGCATGAGCATATGGAAGTAACACCAGCGGCTTTTCAGAGCAGCCGGACTCCGCATGCATGCATGGCAGAAACGTGAGAGCTTGAAGCAAGGCTTTTTTGCCAATCTGAATCGGGAATGTGAGGATGCTTTAAGCGACCTATCGGGCCTTGTTGATTCTCCGTTTGAACTAGTGGGTTTTCCGACTATTCCCGCTAACTATCGACTCTTTTCTTCTCTTTTCTTCGAGTCTTCACCGCTACTATAACCTAATCGGCCATAAGCAAGACCATGAGTTCATGTACGTATGTGGGTTATGCTACGGAGTACACTAACCATCAGCAAGACATTCATGTTTTCTTTTGACCCAGCTTGTCCCACCGCGGGGCGGCCGAAGCTCTCCGAACGTGGATTCACTCCCACAGAACCCTAAAGAGAGCTTGGGTGACCTAAGTGGACAGTCCAAGTGGCCCTGATTTCCACATGAGGGACCCGCTACGCAGTGACGATCTCCGGCTGGACCTTGGTCGAATGTCCCGGGGCAATGGTGTCGGGGTTTGGATCAGCAAGGTGCTTCATTGGCGCTGCTCCAATCTGTATTGGAAATCATCTGCCTGTGGTGATGCATATCACTACCACAATGGTGCTGCCACCATCTTTCAGATCCCCACTCGCAATGGGTAAACCGGGAACTATGGGGCATTCGTGAGTGACTTTCCATGAAATCCCTTTTCCGTACTCCGTAGACTTTTTCCCTCTACCAGCCAGCCTCACGCAGAGTGCTTGCCCTCTTCTGGTCCCCCGCAAGATAAACTATTTGTTTCTGCCTTTGGGACGTGATCCGCTTGATCCTATTCTTCTCCCTACATTCACCTCCTATCGGCCATGTCGGACGCGGAAAGGAAAGAACTGGGCCTCCCGAAACGCCCTGCAAGGGTGGCCCACAATCGATTTAACTCTGACAATACCATTTTCGAGCTCTACTTCTCTAAAAAGCCCCAAGCTCAAAATGAGAAGACGGCTGTTCTGGAAGATGATCTCGAGGCCCAGACTCCTCAGCCGAAGCGCAAGGCCTTCTCGCATTTGAGATACAATGTCCTGACGGTCTATCGACGTCTGTTCGGTGTTGTCTTCTTCACCAATCTGGCTGTGTTCCTTTGGGTGATGATCTCAAACCGCCAGCTACTGGCACTTGTTGATGCGACGGCTGTGAATCTGGTGGCCTGCGGTCTGGCACGACACCCAATGGTCGTCAATGCCATCTATAGAATTGTGTGTTCTGTTCCTAGATCTTGGCCTCTTTGGATCCGCCGCAGAGCTGCAAATGCTGCCCACTACGGAGGTGTTCACAGCGGCTGCGGAACTGCATCTTTAGTATGGTACATTGGATTCGTTGCGGTTGTGTCAAAAACCTACTGGACCTCTTCACCCATCAGTCCCGCTTCAGATCACGGATTTTCGGCTGCGCCGATCGCTGTCTCATATATCATCCTTGCTTTATTGGCAGTCATGGTCATTGTGGCATACCCCACCTTCCGTATGAAGATGCACGACTATTTTGAGCTCACTCATCGGTTTGCCTCATGGCTTATCCTGGCTCTTTTCGTCGTTCTTGTGATGATCTTTGTCCACGAAGTTAGCAGAGCTGAGCTGGACTCCTTCGGCCACTTCTTGATCACCCTTCCCGCCTTCTGGCTATTGCTTGCAGCCATCGTTGCTGTGGCTCATCCATGGATTCTGTTGCGAAAAGTCAAGGTGCAGACTGAGCCACTTTCTACTCATGCTACGCGTGTTCACTTTGATCACACCCCAATTGCTTTTGCCAAGGGCATTCAAGTCACGAAGCATCCTCTTCGTGACTGGCACAGTTTTGCTGGCTTCCCTGATCCAGCATCTTCAGAAAATGTGACACAATCTGAGAAATCTCAGGACCCTGAAAAGCCTCAGGAGCCTCAAGACCTTCCCCAGCTTGAAGAACCCGAGCAGCCTAAGAAGATTGTGAAGCCCCACGGCCATGGTCATCGTAGGAGTTGGTCAATTGTGGTATCCAAGGCCGGTGACTGGACCGCAGACACTATCCAAAACCCGCCAGCTTACCTCTGGAAGCGTGCTGTGCTGATGCGTGGTGTTGGTTATGGTATGCGCGTCTTTAACCGCATTATCATTGTTACCACTGGGTCTGGAATTGGACCCTGTCTCGGCTTCCTGGGTGATGAGAATCGGCCTCTAATCAAGGTCATTTGGCAAACCCGAACCCCAGTCAAGACCTACGGGCAGGGTGTCATGGACCTTGTGCATCAAATGGGACCTGATCCCATTATTTTCGATACCAGTCGTGATGGTCGTGTTGACATGCTTCCGACTGTACGCCAGCAGGTGACTGAATTCGGCGCTGAGGCCGTCTTTGTGATCAGTAACCCTGCTATGACCAAAAAGGTTATTTACGAGTTTGAATCCCAGGGGATTCCGGCCTATGGGCCTATCTTCGATTCATGATGAACGATCCATGTCCAACGATATATGATATATTCCAAGGTTTCTGCATCTGCGCTCTGGTATTTATACGACTAGCAGACCTGTCGTCTTGTTAAATAATCTTAGTTTCTACCAAAAGTTTAGGTAAATAATTAATCCAAATTGATAGTTCAAATCTTATTTTGCCTTCTGCATAATAATTGAATAAAGCCTATCTACCCCCTACAGCATACATCAATGTTTCGTGTTGGTGAACTTTCGGGTGAACTTTCAGCCCCTGAGAATGTTGGCACGGGCTTCGCCGCGGCCCGGGATGCGCGTACTGACTGAGTCAAAAGTACCGCCACAGATAGGCGAAATGTCACAGCGTCGCAATCAAATATATTAATGAATATTAAAATATGTGGTCCATGTTGTGGCTGCTCTAGCGTAGTTCCTGCATGGGTGGGCACTGTTTAGTCTGTAGTATGAAACACCGGCCTTGAAGCTAACCATTCTGACAGCATTCGATCGGTTGAAATCGTGACCACGACGTGTTGTAGGGCAAAAATACCGGCACGGGCCGCTGAAGCTGTAATATCCACTGGCATTCGCAGTTTCCCGCACCGAGATGCAATGCGACCCTGAGATCAGCCCAGGCCGATTTGAATACAGTCCAGATAGATCGTGCGCAACGGGGTGAACAAACGGCAGGATAACGACCTAGGGTAGTCACTTATGCAAGTACCAGTAGTCTACCAGCTGGAGCCAACGCCAGATTTATGTAAAAAGTAGCCTCCTTGAAGGAGAGACAAAGCTGTTGATAATGTGCCCGAATGCTTCAGAAAAAGCCTCAGACATGTGTCCACAGATGATTTTCATTTTAATTGGTGAGGATCCTTGATAGTCCTCGAGAAGTGAGACTCCCTCGCTGGCTAAATCAGAATTGACCACCTGACATAAATGGAATGGTTCTTGGACAATCATAGGAGAACGAAGTCAACAACCTTGGAGGAACCGACGCGGAAGTGGCACCGTATGTTGAACTCCAGGGCTTGATGCCAGGAGGCTAGAAGATAGATTGAAAATTCAGAATCACTTTGGACCACAAATTTTATCTTGAGCAATAATTTGAAATACTCAAAAGGCGATAAATATCTTGACTTACCCGCGATCAAAGGACTTGGATCTCAGTCGCCTTGGATGATTGATCTCCCCTTCGAAAAAATACACATTTCGAGTTCAAACGATGACCAATCGCCATCCACTCATCATCATCAAAGGGCAATTCTCGACTATGGTCTCGCCTTCGATTCTTACCATTTCCCCATGGACGCATTCTATGTATAGTGAAGTTTTCCTTGGAATGTGATAGAGCATCATTTTCAAAACCCTCGCCACCCTGTGGGCCAATCGGCAATTCAATTTTCCGCCCTACGACGCATCCACAAAAAACCTAGAATCCCCACCTCTATCGTCTCTTTATCGGATTGTCTGTGAATTGTCAATCTTCAGATCAAACTATATAATGGCAAAGTCCAAAGCAGCTAAGCGGAAGCGCAATGCGCAAGCCGATATTCCCCAGAAGATTCAAAAAGCCGCACCTGTCACCTTGACACCGCCGCCCGATGGCACATCACTCGACCCAAAACACCTCAACACGGTCGTTTCAGACGAAGAACTTGACATTACGATTGAGACGCTTACGACTCTTGCGCAATATCCCAATCTCACAAAGTCAAAGGCATGCAAGGACCTCCGGGTTGCCGTCTATGACTTCCGCCAGGCATGCACGACAGGAGCCAATGCTGCTGGTACGTATCTCTTATGATCGGATTGCAATGACTGCACCATCTAGCTGTGGCTAACACCATGACAGAGGGCGCAAATCTCACAGCGCGTATAACCGGTGCCCTAGCCGATCAAAAATATGTTGATGCCAGAATCCTCCTTGCTGAGATGAGAATCAAGGGCGAACAACCTAAGATTGGATCTTTGTGTCGCTGGGTACGAGACTTGGATGTCGTCAGTGGCCTTTCAACACACCCAGATACACTCGACAAGGACCCTGTGGAACGGACTCCGAAGGATTTGGAACTCCTCGCTGTGTTGGATGCCATCCTCCGCGTCAGTGCTCCAACCGATAACAGCCCCAAGGCTCTCCCTTCCACCTCTCCCATCGCCTTCCAGTCAATCTGGGACCTTCGACCCTCTAGCCCTTCCCTCGAAATATACGCTTCCGTGCTCGATAAATCGATTCTCGCCCACGCTCCCAAATCCCACACCGCGCTCCGCATCATCGAAGAAACCCCCGGTCCCCAGCGCAAACCTCCGAACCACCACCCCGCGATCCTCTATACCACCGCCCCTAATGCCGTCCCTCTAGCCCCCGTCGGCCCGACTATAACATACCACCCACATCCTGCGGTGCCAGGCCTCGGTGTCGCCATGAATGTGCTATCCGAGGAGGAGTGCAAAGCGATCATTGCGGCAGGCGAATCAGTCAATTTCCTTCCCGATGCGCCGCTCCGCGAAGATGGAGACGTGAGCATTCTAGCCCACAACTTCTACTGGGTCATCGATACCACATTCCACGATATGCTCTGGGCCCGAATCTCCTCCTACGTACCACCCTCCATCAACGGCCGCCTTGTTCGCGGTATTAATCGACGATTCCGCGTATACCGTTATGTCCCCGGCGCCGAATACCGCTGTCACATCGATGGTGCCTGGCCTCCGTCTGGTATCCTTCCCGATGACACTTACGTGTACGACTCATCGCCCGAGGATAACAGGCAAAGCTCCATGTACACATTTTTGCTATATCTCAATGATGAGTTTGAGGGTGGCGAGACTACATTCTTCCTGCCGGCTGCTCGGGAGGGAACCCTGAATGCCTACCCAGTTCGACCTGTCATGGGATCCGTCGCTATCTTCCCTCATGGCGAGGCAAATGGTGCCCTTTTACATGAGGGTACGGGGGTGAGGAAAGGTGCTAAATATATTATCAGGACGGATGTCGAATACGACGTGAAGCCCTCTGATGCATGATAATTGGATGACAACATGAATATATAAAATAAAATACAAATTTCAACAACTTGCGAGTGGAAACTTGAATTTGAACTTTCGAATTGTCTATGGGTGGTTTAAACTTGAACTTGAGTGAATGGAAACTGGGGTAGCAGAATCTATGTCCAACATAATTATGAACTTGAACATTGATTTATGAGCCGCCGGCGATCGACCTTGAAGCTTCGGTCTTCGATTGAAACAACCTCGGAACGGACTCAGGCCTCACTAAACACAAGTGAATGATGAAGCGGCGTTAGGGGTCACCTCCCTTGTAGGTGAAAACTTGGGGGTATGGGCAAAGATAGCCTGTACGCTTTGCAGTGGCGTCCGAAGTTCCCACGGCAGAAGCCACAGCCTCCAGGCGATCAGGGATAGTGCCGTTCTCAACCCAGGCCCGCATAGCGCCGAAGACAGTCTGGCTGGGATCGAATCCAATACCGTATCCACAATGGGTGACTCCAGGTGCCAGGAAGAAACGGTAGTAGTCCGAAACATGAGGATCGAATGCAGTGGCGCGCGTATAGTAGTCGACTGTTCCGTTCGTTGGGACCAGCTGGTCGGCCATTCCGTGCCATGCGAGTAGCTTGGTACCGACGTGCTTCATCTTGGAAAGGTCTGGGCTCGAAGTTCCAATAACGGATGAATATTGCTCAATTGACTGGCGGAAAAGGTGGTCGTAATCATCGCGGTTAAGACCCTCGGGAGTGAAGGAAGGATCCCTGGCCAAGAAAACCTTGACCCAGTCGTCGGCAACTGGGAATGGAATGACCGTGCAGTTGTCGACAGATGTGCAAGTTGTCCCGAGCATTGAGGTGAGGCTGGAGTCGTAGTGGAAGCCATACCATTCGAATCGACCATCTTTGGATCGAGGTCCCTCCCAGATAGCCTCAACTAGCTTGGCCATCTTCTTGGTGATAGTGATTTCTCCGGCAGGCTCGGTGCAGTTGATCCTTTGACCGACGAGAGAAGAGGCTTTGAAGTGGCACTGTCCTGGCAAGGCGATGATGCCGTCTTTCACGCCGTCGAGCTCATCGCATGCCGCAGTGGCCGCAGCCGTAAAGGCATCAAGAACACAAGTTGGTGGACGGGTATCTGCGAGCCGAAATTTTGATTAGCAACGTTGATCTAAATGAGAAGAGTACACAACATCTTGAACTTACCAAGCAGCTGAGCCATGAAGGGAGCCCACCAGCCAGCCGGAGCGAATTTGTCCCAACTCACTGCCGGGGCACCACCGACGATTCCATCAAAGAGCTCGGGGTATTCTTGTGCCATTGCATGTCCCTGTCTTCCACCAGTCGAGCATCCATGCCAGTATGAGTAGTGTGGGTCTCTTCCGTAGTAGATCTTGGTTGCCAATTTTCCGAGCTTGGCTGCTTCAGCAATAGCCAGGCTAGAAAAGTCAATCAGCGCCGGCCAGTTGGTCTTGCCTTGCTTGGTGAGACCCCATTCCGCAGTCAATGCATTGTTGTCGTGTCCACCGTCTGTTGAAGATGTTGCGTATCCCTCCAAGAGTGGCGAAAGAATTGTACTCTCGCCGCCGGCGGACCAGCCACCACCACCGTCCATGACAAAACGAGAATTCCAATCCTGTCGGTTGAAAGGAAGACCGATATAAGCGTTCACTTCGTCATGCTGGCCAGGGTGAGTGTACGTCACTTGGATCAAGCAGGCATTCACCGTGGCTACTGGGGTACCAGGAACGTCAGGTATAATGCCGACACCTCCAGTAGCATTGCGGCCGCTAGTCGAAAGCTCATGCGCGGCTGTAACATTAAGAGATTTGATGTGAATTCCTTTGAGATTGAGGGATGCGAAACTTCTGGCAGTGCAAGCTTGGCTGCGAGATGATACAACACCGGTTGCGAGGGTGAGCAGTGTTGTAATCACCGCTGTCTGGTGAAACATCATGACGGGCCACGACTTTAGGTTCTCACGCTATTCAACCGCGAAGAGATAGGTAAAGTGGAATGTGGAAAGTAAGACTCATCTTCGGCGGTAAATGTCTACTTTATACACGCATAGACAATGACATCCTGTAGTTAGAAAAGCAAGACACTGAACATCAAGGCCATGTGGAATTCACAAATGTAAGCACAGCCTCGTAAACCACTGGGAATTGGAGATGTAGTCATTCCTGACACGGACATCTGGCAGGCACACTACACTCAAAGGAGTACTTGTGAAAATCTATTTGGAAAGTACTCCATGCAGGATTTCTGGCAAATTACCGAAAATGAAACCGGCGAAGCCGCCGATTGGGTATTTGTTGTTTGATCGGTTGTTGAGGCTTAGATCGGGGATTGATGCGGGCTTGGCATCTTAGTACAACTGCCCAATCTGGGGTATCACGTCAGCGGCGGCCGATTTTGGAAAGTACAGATCGTTTCAAGCGCAAACTTAATCTAGATAAATGGATTCGGCACCTGATTTGTCACTGATGCTCAAGCGAGTGCTGTTTATCCAGTTTTCTTGGTGATCGATGGTGACGAGTGGCAACCATATATGACCAGTTCGAAGTATCTTCACCTGCCAAAAATTTCACGGTTGCAGGACGGTACTTGGGGATGGACTCGTATCCTTGAATCATTACTTGCTCCGTTGTATTTTGTCAAGAAAACAAAAGGTGGAGGAAAATTGCCTATCACTTGATTTGATTTACTTGGAGCTGTCTTCAATTGCTTAATTTGAGCGCTACGGGTAGATAAACACAGGAGATGCATGTATACTTGGCTGGCTTCAAATTTATAGAGCGAAAGAAATCCATAGGTAACACACTTTCAAGTAATCTGACTGGTAGAAATTGTTAAAGCTATTAATTGTCTTGTTATATCCTCCTTTACTGTAGCATTCACAAATGTATCACCGCATTGCATGAATTGCCCAGTCTACGGGTCATAAACCCCAAGCACCTGGGCAACACCCTGGCCTCGACATCCTTGCAATACATTTCGACTGAGCACCTCATCGAGAAATGAAATTAACCTCGCAATAATTCGAGCATAAAAGCCCACGGCCAACGACAGCAGTGGTGCGGTTTCCAGCCTTGGAACTTTAATCTTATTACTAGGTAGTGTAAATTCGAGAAGATATTCTATAAAAGACCGTTCGGTATTCGATGAGCTCGACGACATGAAAGACATCATCATCGCCTTGCTGGCCTCAGATGCTGCACTTCTTGTAGGTGGGAAAACCAAGGGCACCGATGCATGTGGGCTGGGGCAGGCGTCCATCTTAAAGCCTATGTGGCTGTTCACTTTCCTCTCGATCGTCCTCCAATGGCACCTGAGTCGCATTGCTGCCCTCGAGGGGGCTGGTGAAGGCTCGGATGAAGATGGAGATGAAGATGAATAGGAAGACCACCTGGGCAGGATTCGATTTTGGTAACCTCGCATGTTAGCCAGCTAGCTGCAGAATTACTTCCGAGGCATAATGTCACCCGCGCAATGGACACGTAGAGCTCTGTTGACCGTCGAGTCGGACTGAATGTAGTATTTGCATCATGTTCGCCACGCCCGTCCATTCGCAATTTAGCTAGGTGTTTCCGGTCCATCTGAAAATATAGATGCGGTACTTATGGAATCTTCCACGGAATCCTGAGGTCATTGGTACTAGTAGCTGGTACCTAGGTGAAAAATATTGGGAGGGACGATCTAGTAGTCTAGCGAAGTCCCACCCGAGCAACCTAAAATAGGAATCCTGATTTGGAAGTCCATGGTAAACTGTTGAGGGCTAATCGCGCCTCAGAGATCCCAGGCCGCCCCTGTCTCTATAGCTTCGCCCTTAGCTCTTTCTCCCTCTTTCATCTGATCACGAATTTCGTGCCTCGGCTTCCTACCGGTGGCATGATCTGTCATATACTTATCGGACGGCGGACTGGGTCAAAATTTCGTATACAATAGTCGACGAGAATGCGACTGGCAAGAGCTCAGAATCATCTAAAGTGGGGTTAGAGTACCTGGGCGAAAACAGGCACGCTTCATAATGCCTGAGGCCAAAACTATGATGCACAGCGGTGAGGAAATGACGATTCGGCCCGAATACTTGCAACTTGAATAGTGCCGAATAACTAGTTCCGTGCGACCAGTTCTTGCAGCGACGGATTATGAATACTTCTGAAGCTTCAGGATGTGGCCAAGCGGGTGAAGGCTCCGAAACGCGCACATCTGTGACTGCATGTTTACGGTGTCGCGAACAGAAGGTGACTACATCGACCCGAAGGCCGGATATGCGACATGTGCTGAAAATGAACCACCCGCTTCTAGCTCAAGTGTGGTCGTGAACGTCCCGTATGTTCGCGATGCCAGCGACTCGACACCACATGCTCTTATCCATTGCCTCCAAACCGTCGCGGACCGCGGACTCCACGTGGTCCTCGAGTTCCTGATAGGGCAGTAAGACACGGTCGACAACGCGCTCGTTCTTCGCGAACTGCCATGGTACGACTCTATGACGAATCTTCGTCGCAGCAGACGCCAATCACCGAGTCGCAGAGGCCAAACAGCATCCCGCGAGTTTCAATGCCGGAACATGTTGCCTCTAATGTTATGCTTGCAGACTCGCGCCTGGAGACTCCATTATCTGGGGCTCCATCTGCCCACTGCGACCCTGAAGTAAATGATGCACCTGCGGGGCTTGCTGCAGGTGGTCCTATGCTGTCCGATGTAAGGCCCAATGCACAGGCGCATCGATGTCAGAGAGTATTTGTCTTGATTTGCTGATTATTGAATAGTCATACCCGAACCAGCTACGAACGATGAGCCCAATCTTAACAAAACCAGCAGGCATCTCGGACCAGCCACCATTACCACCAACTGCACTTGGTCTTTCGTTGTTAGAACTATACTTTACGCGCGTTTATAACGCACCTTTACTTTTTTATAAGTCTGTTCTTTTTCAGCAATACCTTCACGGTGAAGTCCATGTCGTTCTTCTCAGAGCTTTGTTTTCGTTGGCAACCCTGTACGTCGAGGCTCATCACTGTTGTTTCCACGGACAACTCAGCTAACACGCTACCTTGAGATATCTTCAACCAAGTGTGTCGAACGACGAAGCTGACGCCACTTATTGCCATGTGGAATTGAAAGTCCTGAGCATGTACCACTCTTCTGGTCTCCCGTGGGCGACAGCTGCATTCAAGGAGGCCATGGTATTGGCCGTGGAAAAACCATCTCTTATGATAATTCAAGCGCTGGAGTCCCTTCAACTATATTGGTTTGGCATTGGCGAGCCCTACCAAGGCAGCCTATGTCTTGGTAAGTTTCCATGCTCGTGGCTTCTTGTAACCCACATCATAGGAGATTTTATATTAACAAATCTTTAGCGTTGGCCTATCGTGCCTGCCATCTGCTTGGATATAACAAGAAGATACACAATGAGATGAATGACTGGGACGTGTCGCTCGAGTTGGAGCTTGGTCGTCGATGCTTCTGGGCTTGCTGGACATCTACATGTATTGTCATGGAGCCAGAACCATATATCAAAGCGTGCTGGCAGGAAGTAGCCATGTTGCCGCTGCCGGGTATCTTTCACAGCACTTCATCAGGATACAAAATAACTATTGGCGAGATTATGGACGAGGACTGGCATTCCAGCGTTTTGACGAATGGAACGAAAATTGCTGATCCCTCCGGAGCCCCAGCACTCTTGATGAAAATGGTGGGCGTCTGGTAAGTGCACGCGCTAACTTCGAATTTGAATCTGCGGAAAACAAGATTTGACGAAATATTTAGGGCAAAAGTTCAGCTTCTGTGCAAAGATAGTATTGCTTCTGAGGTTTCTCATAATATCGATACTGGAGAGAAATTATCCCAATTGGCAACTTCATTTTTTGACGAGGCTGAGTCTCTCAGAAGCTCTGCCAATGACAAAAATTGGACATCCGAAAACCAAGTCATGTGGCTAGTGCATGATGCCCTTTATTATCAATGCAAGATAAGCATACATTCGATGGTCGTGCCTGTTTTCTCGGGTATCAAAGATGACCCCAAAATCGACCTTGCTACGCAGAGAAAAGGTGCAGCAGCAGTAGCAAAACACGCAAGTATATTTCGACTTCTATTAGAGCCTTATTTTTCTGGTCAGCGTCATGCTTCATTTGTGCCATCTCTTGTCGGTTATGGCGCATTTGTTGTGGGTATCGTCCTTCTGGTCATAGACAGATCTTGCGCGAGCGGTACGATGAATGGATTCCCCACCGAAATGAGCGAGAGTCGTTCCAGATTAAGCTCTGTTACGTCAATTTTGCATCTATTGGATCGTCTTCGTGTATATTCCAGGGCTCTACAACGTCCGGTAAGTTCAGTTTGCCCCGCGTATAAGTTATCATATTTTGACGGCCTTAAAGTGGGAGATATTGAATTCCGCGTTGCGAACGCACTTACCAAAGTATTTACAACCACATGGTTCAGCACGTCTTACCCATGGTCAACTTAATATGCGCTCAGACGATCTGGCAGCACAAACTCGTCACTGCGACGGCTTCGAAACGCCAATGGATGTATCAAATGAGCAACTGCAACCATTCACGATGAACAGGTCTACAGGAAGCGAAGGCTCAGAAGTCCAACACAGCTTCCATCTGGCGGATACTAATAGCAATGACCTTGAACCACCTAGTGAGTTGGGAGCAAGCGATCCAGTGACGATAGATATACCCCAGGACTACGATTGGTATAGCTTTTCTTTCACAGAGGCTGGTGTTGCGCAATTCGATGGTGTTGAACCTTCCTCCCTTTTCCAGCAAGGTTGGCAAATGTTTGGCTAGTTGGGATTTATCGAGGTCTTTCTGCTCACTGACCCGTCTCAATACCCAATACGACCAATGAGCTGTCTAATGCTTTCTTGGCCATGCGCAAGGAACCCTCTTGAACCAAGTCCGGCAAAGTATGAAATTAGGAGCTGTAACTGACTCTGAAAGTGATATAATCTGCTTTTGAAATCGTATTTTTACTCGCAACCACCTAGGCATACCATGATGCATACAAGTCATTTTCTTCAGTCAGCATTAAAGCTTTGCTACCCTTTGAATGACTTTCTTTGCCGGAAATTGGTCATCCCACTCTATCTCATTGTCACATCACAGTGACTATTAATGATTTGAATATCTTATTCTCTTCGAATATTGTTTTTTTGAAAATTGAAGTGAAGAAAGGGATAAGTTGAATCGGCCCGAATCGGTCCAACTAAGTGGCTTCCATCCAATCCACCAATCACAACTAGCGACATCCTCTATCTTTCAAGATATGGCCAAGATACAGTATTTATAGTAGAGTGCTATCCTAATCTAGTCTCCCCATGAGAAATAAATGGACGTGAGCCTCATTTATTCTAGGCACAAGCTCATGTGATGAGCAAATCTCAGCCTGGTCCCGCGCAGCCTTTGTTCCTGGGAGCTTTTAAGGGTCTGTGAGATCCTAGGGAATTGATGAATGGGATAATACGAGAGAAGAAGCTCTACAGAGCTGCAATTGCGAAGTTGAGGAAGTGCGAGAGGCGGATGGAAGGGCAACCACGACCTGGCCACGCCTTCCCTTTTGGCAAAGTAAACAATTGATTTGCTCCTTCCCGCTGGAAAAAAGTGGCTCATATTTATCTTCCTCTTGGATTTACCCAGAAGATCCATCATACGATACGCAGAGAGCTTGCTCTTCGTGAGGCCCAGTCTGGGTATCAATGCGTCCGACTCCTCGATCAGAAGAATACCAAGACAGTATCATGATCCGGTACGTGGGAGCCCAACTGTTTCCACTTCATCGGCGGAGGGTTCCTTTTTCGATCATGCAATACAATGTTTGACCTCCATCCCGCATGTGGTAATTGCCACTGGAAGGCCAAGAACGGAGATATAGCTTTGGCCGGGAGCTACGTGCTCAACCTGAGAAGGATTGCCACCTATGAACAAATTAAAAGGCCACAGCAATACTAAAGGTTGAAATCAAAGAGTGGAGGAAGGCATTGAGATCGGAGAAGGGGACAGAGGAAGTCCAAGGATCCAAAGTCCCTTCTACATAGACCGAAGCGGCGAAATCTGCCCAGAGAGCCCGGGCTTCGTGAAAGGAAAACCCGGGGAGGGATTTGATGAACGCATTGGACAGAAGACTGCGATTATGGAGGCTCTTTTTATCCAGTTTGCTGGAACGAAGCATGTGGGCGATTCGTGGTGTCAGAATCGTATCTCCAAGCATGGACTCTTCTTCGCGTGCATCAGGATGTGCGATCTGGTCCGAAAATGTCACGGTGATGACTGGGAAGAGCAGGGAAAGAGATGCAGCTTCGCCAAAAGTTCACTGTCTTCATTGGAGGTGGGCTGTCTCCAAAAGACATTCGCAGATGTCGAGGCAATGCTGAAGTGGTCAGGCGTGCCATGAATATGTAAGTGCAAATCTAACGAACTTGGATGCCAAAGACTCATATCCTTTTGTTGTTCAGTGGCTGGCTGTCCGAAGATGGCTTCGAAATGCGAGGAAAGCGATGGTACGACATTACACTCGGCCCTTACAAACGTACTCCAAATCAAAGTTCCAGTACACCACTGGGACGCTAGATTCCTCTTCCGAGACACCATGCACTGCTTGACTTTCTTTCTCTAGGCGAGGCAATTATACCTGCCAGAGATATATTGAAAGAGGCGGCCAAAGAAAGAAAAGCCCAAGGGCAAGCAGGACCTCTCAAGTCCTGTGATGATATTTGCAAATACCTAAATACTTTTTTTCTAGAGCCAAATAAGTCTATCCAAGCCAGCTTTTAGGATATAGCTAACTCGATTTAGTGCGAGATCATAGTAGTAGACCTACACCGCCGACTCCGAGTAGCTGTTCTGCGATGTACACGCCTCGAGTGTATCGAGCACTCCAAAACTACAATCTGGCGCAAAAAGTCCTTCACAGTACCCGAAATTCCAGCTTGCCAAGCTTCCCAGTCCGGCACAGTATTCACAATGACTGCAGATGACCAAGTGGAAATGCCGTTGCCAAACCTCCAGAGCCTGGAGCTCCAATAGCACTTGAGTCGCATTGTTGCGCTCAAATGGGGTGAAGGAACCTTCCCAGACCCGTGAGGCAGCTTGCCTTATGTCAGTCTTCCCCTACTACCAGGGTGTCGAGACGATCATATCCTCCTGGAAAGACCCGCAGCTCCCGCCACCCGTTCTCACAACCCGGGCAAGTGGTTATTTAATGTGTTCTCTGCCATAGCAAGAGAAGGCAAATTTGGTTGGTTGCGTTATGAAGCGACCCTCCTCGGATCGCTGCTGGCTGCAGAAGGTCAGAATGATATCGCAAGTATTTTCGGCTTGGGGGCTCGGAGAACATACCTTGAAGTAGCTTCCTGTCGCGTAGTGCAGGAGACGGGGCCCACTTAATATCGGAGGGAAAACGGGCAAGATCGGAGTAATAGTTAGAGTAACGTGAAAGAGAGGGAGCAAAGAGCAGGAAAGCAGAAGAGGAGGGAGCGGCGTTGTTGTGGTGATGGTCAGTGAGAGAGGAGAATTGCCAACTTGAAGTGGTTTGGTGGTGGTGACAGTCCGGTCCTGCCTGCCCTGTTTGCAGTTGCCTTCTATAGAATACTATGCACTACAAGTAAACTGCTAAATTACTCTTAGTACTAGCATAGATTATGGCATTTATAGACCCTACTATAGACTACCCGTTGCTTAGGCCACCAATATGCATTCCTCGAACTCCAGTTTCACTATTAGGTATGGATAATAGGCTACTGTGATTTGAATGCGTTTTGCCAACTGCGGGAAAGTAGTGCCATCACGCAGATTCGAGAAGCACACCGGATTCGAAAGACTTAAAGTCAACCTCCAACAGCAAATCATGTGCGAAAGAATAAGTCTACGAGGAGAGAAGGCATATCTCTGAGTCAGAAATACAGCTCATCTTGGATAGAAATTATCAATCCTACCGGCAGAGCGTCGGTTTCCAGTGTTTGAAAGCTTCAACTTCCGCATCATTATTGCTTCACACGGACGGGCATATATCTACTTTAGCATGATAGTGAGTTTGATTCCTGTACCTACTAGATCGTACTAGTACTAGTAGTAGCAATCTCCAAGGTAGGGATGGAGTAAGTTAAAAGTTTAGTGCAATTAGGTACATTGCAACTACTAACTAGTAGTACTACGTTCACGGTCAGCCTAGATCCTCTGAATGATTCGAGTTCCTAATAAGAAGTCTCAACGAATACAACCTGCTTATTTCATAACCCCTCCGGTATATCGTAGACTGCACAATACGAAACTAGGAGGTCTTGGCTCGCAAGTGACCTTCAAGTTGCCCCGCATGATGACCACTTCCAAGCCACAAAGACACATTAAGATCACACAAGCACCGCAAGCCGATTTCTTGGAGCTGAACAATCCGTCTACGGGTATGTCCGAAATCCCGAAAAGACCTAGGCCCGCCTGTCAGCCGCCTTGGAAATTGTTGCCGCAGCCTGTCAGCCGGCGATTTCTTGGCGCCTTGATTATTTCTTGAATCGAAAAATGAATCGACACGCGACATGGAGGACTAATTTGTAGACTAATTGATATTCAAAAATTTCTTTCCAGTTCCATGGCTGTGAATTATTTCCTAGAAAGAATGAAGCTGTCCAGTTGGCCCACATTGACTGAACACGAACTCGGAACGAATCAGCGGAGACGAAGATAACCGTCAAGATTTCAATCCCATGCAATTCTAAGCCAAGTTTCATGAGCGCCCAAGCAAATCCAGTTCAGACTTCATGTGGCTTGTCCTTCAAGCATTCTTACGGTTGCCCAGCGCTCCATTGCCCACCGTCGGGAAATATATTGGCATCGAATATAATGAGCCTGGATCCATATCGAGTCGAATCCCGAGGTCGGCGACCAGATCACCTCGCCAATTAAGGGCAACGCGACCCAGAAGACACAGTCATCTCGAGATGTGAGTCTACATTGTAACCTGCCTTTCTAGAAGCCTTCGCTGGGCAACATCGTGATCTCAATCTTGGCGAATTCAGCCATCGGGGTGCCTACTTCGTCGGGCACGAGCTGAGGACGAAAACCGGAAAAGCAGGCGAGCAGGCGAAGATACAATTTTTCAATCGATCTTCGAGAATAGTATAAATGCCCACCATCGACCATTTCTTCTTTTTCCATCAACAATCAACTCATTCCACTTCAATCAAGTCCATCAATATCAACCTCATTTCTTCCAAGAACTTCACCCTCTTCCAACTCCAAAATGTCTGAAACCGAAGTCTCAATCTCCTCAACCAGCTTCGTCAACGGAGCCACCTACTCCATCAAAGTCTCCGGCTCCGGCGCTCTAAGCGTTGTCCCCGGCAAATACAACGACCACGAAGTCCACATGCGCATCTGGGAAAAAGCCCGCAACCAGCTCTGGCGCGCAGAGGCAAACAACGACGGCTTTGGATTCCGCAACGCTAGTACCGGCAAGCTCTTGGGCGTGAACAAGAACGGGGATATCTCGTGTGATGCGAGTGACCTGAATAGTTGGGAGAGATTCAAGTTCGAGGGTGCCGGTGATGGTACACTCTTCTCTCTCATTTATAATGGGTCGCAACAGTATCTGTACCAGCCTGCTCAGTGGGATTCGCTTCAGGTTACTGAGCACAGATCACTTGCTGCTAATATTACCGTTACGCGGGAATAGGTGGGTTTTATTATTCATGTCTATTAAGATGTGGTTGCTGAAGATATTATCTAGGGTCCCCCGGTCTCATCAATTTTGTTGACACTCCCGATTGTTTAGTTGAGATGCCATTGATGGAAAATGTGGTGCAATCCGATTGTGGTCTCCTCTATGACAACCACAAACACCACCTGATCTGAGGTTTCAATATCTCAAGCCTATCATCCGATCCCCAGTAACTATTGATCAATTTTTGTACTTAAGATGTCGATGCGAGTACTCGAATTTGAGGAAATGATGATTGTCTGAAAGATGTCCTATTGTAACTCCATCCGAACCTAGAACCAAAAGACGACAGGTCGCCTTGTCAAGAGTGGAGATACTTATCTAGGTCGCTGGAAAGAACCATATTCAAATATGCAGCGAGGGTATGAAAATTGCAGGTAAACTGAATCGATCTCGCACGCCGAAACTCAGGGCAACATTTCTCGACAGGTTGCCATCTCGGACCGGGAGGCTTTACTGAGCTCCAGAAGACCGGAGTAGCCCAGCTAAATGTTCTCCAATTGCTTGACCCATCAGGTCGTATCCATGTGGGGTTAAGTGAAGTCCATCATCGAAAACCTTATTCTGGAACTCCTTCGAAGCGGAATGGTAGGGGATTGCAGCGTGTAGGTCGAAGGCGAAACTAGATGATTGTTAGCGGGCTTGACGCGGTTCTAGTTAATTGAATTCAATTCACAATCCGTCTGCCTTGTGAGCGAGGATCCGGCGGTTGACCTCATTACGCTTGTCATCTATGCGTGTAATCTTCGCAGCGCACTCCGGGATAGTCAAACCGAGGACCTTGGCCCCCGAGTCGAGCGCCATTGACCAAGCCTTCTGGAGACCGGTAACTATATCATCGGTCGGTTTTCCGTGGCCAATATCGCTGTGAGTGGGTGTCAATCAGCACTGCCAACAAGTGGAACCATATTGGGACTGGATG
Source organism: Penicillium manginii (assembly GCF_028828005.1). Taxonomy (NCBI): domain Eukaryota; kingdom Fungi; phylum Ascomycota; class Eurotiomycetes; order Eurotiales; family Aspergillaceae; genus Penicillium; species Penicillium manginii. The sequence continues at coordinate 697,286 of NW_026643102.1, read as the reverse complement.
AAGGGATAAGTCTTACTTTGTTCCGCCGAGAAAGATGACCCAGTCGTATTTCTTCCTGACTGTCTGCTCTGCTATGCGGGAGATGAATGAGCCCGGAAAGCAGACTAGATCTCCAGGAAGTCCGGCGATATCTGTAGTGATCTCTGTAGTAGGTATCACTGGCTGGATGATTTCTTTGAGCTTTCCGGCATACGGGTGGTAATGTTCACCAAAATTGTAGTAGCCAGCGGTCAGAGAGTTGCCGAAGCACAAGATTGAGAGTTTCTCTCCCATTTTGGATGCAATTAATGAATCAAGCGATTGGCGAGAGTAGACTGAATGAGGAGTGCAGTGGAAAGAGTGATGGTGGAGTGAAGTGGAGAGAAGGAGAGGGGCGGCCTAACTTCCCCCACAGAGCCGCATAGTTAGTGACGCCTTGCTGTCTTAGTGCCTTGGTGCCTTAATATCCTAGATTCAACGCCCACTTCATCAAATGGGTTAGTGTCAGACAAAACAATGCATTCAGCTGGAAACGACTTTCAAATTCCGAGAAGGAAGATACCAACCTAACAAATTAAATTCAAAGATACCTAGAAAAGGCTGAAGTCGCCGACTTCTGATGTTGCTCTGCAAGCTGGTCACGCCAATCGTCCCCAGTTTCCTCACTGATCATCAAATCAAGCTCTCTCAATATTTCATTACTTACATCCTTCCACGAGTCAAACTTTTTCTCGCAACCAATTTGTGATAAAGATGTAATATCAAATCGACCAATCTTCTCAACCTCATCCGACCACGAAATCCTCGAAATCAGAATTTCCGCAAACCCCAGCACGTCGATTTGAGGCCCATGAATGAATTCCTTTCGGAGTGCAATTGCCTCGCCTCTCACAAATTCCTTTGTTGTGAGGTTGCGTAAAATCCACGTCTGGTCGCGGGGGTAAAATTCGAGAATCTCGCGCTTCAGTCCCATCGTGATCTCGACACGGTCAAGCTCGGGCATGGGATAATGCGACTCGTATTCGAGAAACGCCTCTTGCAATTTCTGCGATAGTGATAGTCCTCCGACCCTTTTGTATGAATTCTTTATCGAGAACGAATTCAAGTCGAAGACCTGGTTCAACTCTCTTACCTCGGTCGCTTGTTCCGGAGTGAGCAACCCAGAAGGATAATTGCTTGGGTCGCAGCGATCGTCTATGCAGATGATAGGCTCACCGGCCCAGGGAGCAAGGGAGCAAACAACATGCTCCTCAATACGCAGGAGCCCGACGGCCCAGAAATATCGACTGCTAAGGCTAAAGTGCAGGACATCCATCACGTCGTCTAAGCACGCGAATATCCTAGAATGGATTTCGGATGGCATGTTAGACAACGATCTGACACGAGAGGAATCTCCCAGATGGATAACTTCGTGCATATCGTGATGGTCGATTCGGGCAGCTTTGCTGGAATGATTTTGTGGTAGTGCGGTTTTCCGCGACCGTTTCGTACAAGATATGTCGCCTTCTTCATCTTCGACGTTTTCGCCCGGAAGAACATCTAGGTCCTCGTGACTTATTCAAAAGGTTAGTGACAATTTCAAGTTCGGCTCAAATGAATTAAGCAGAGCATGTGGCTCACTAACCTATGCACACTCACGGGTAATGCCAACAGTGGAACGAGCCCGGTCGCACTGCCAGATACTAAACCCTCGATGAGTTTACCGATGCAGCCCGTCATCTCCCTGCGACCCGGCGCAATTACTCGCCAATTTTGACTCATATCCTGTGGACTTTGAGAATAAAATAATGGATGGCCATATTGGTGATTACACCGACGGGAATGATTCGGTTGAGAAATCGCTTAGGTGGTCACGTCAAGTAGACGTATTTGCTAGTCACTCTTTCGAAGGTAAGTGGCGGAATATTCGAGGCGACAGGATATAATGCACCTTGAGTATTTTCAGTTCGACATGTATTGTTCAAATACGAACTAAATGACAGCCCGCCATTGGCAGATTTCCAGTCAAAGTAACATCCATCAGCCTTCTCCAAATTTTTTCATCGAATTCCAAAAGAGGAGTGTTATCGGGGTAATGAGCCGCATTGTTGATCGCAACATCCAACCGCCCATACTCGTGAATGGTTTGCGCAATCAGATTTTGGACCTCATCAGACCTTGAGATATCAGTTTCACAAAATGAATATCCCCAATGGCAGAGAGCTCTTCGCCACCCCTTCGCCTTGTTCGGACTTGATATCTGCAATTACGACTTTTGCGCCTGCTTTCAAGAAAACAGCTGCAGTAGCTTTCCCCATGCCCTGGGAACCCCCAGTGATAATTGCGACTTTACCCTTCAGGAGCGGGAATATGGGCGCTGCTAGATTATCCATTCTTGCGTTTCGGTTGTTTCAATTGAAGGAAATTGTCGGGTACATTGGCCGACAGGACAACGGCTTTCCCTTAAGCCACGATCGGCATTATTGGCGTTCCTGATGTTTTAAATTATAATCTACCGTGGATCGAAAAAAACGATGTATGAAAAACGTGGTATGTAAAACGTGGAATGACTGGCAGCGCAGCCTTGTCTGGCACCGGGGTTGGGTCTGAATCCTGCGTTCAAGCCCAGCCGCTGTGGGGAAGAGCGAGGGATTCGTTAGCAAGTCCAGCTAGAAGGCTGTCTCCACCTGACATGCCCCATTGGTCTGTGATCATCAAATCATATTACAAAAGTACCATGTCTGGAGATTGTTCTGTGTTGATCCTGCTCTTCAGTTCTCTCATCATTTGCGGTTAAAAGGCAGCATGCACCAGAAGCGCAGGATATGGCGCAACAACGACCAGTAGGTATTCCACCGGGGGTGCTTCCTAGCTCATGGGATCCCCGAGAGGATTTGTGATTGGATCATGCAGTGTGTACTTAGAGTTGCCGGGTAACCAGCTAGTAGTAGGTGTGGTAGGTTGAAAAATGCGCAGATGGAGAGGAGAAAGCTGAGCAGACAGAATACTCCTCATAGACATCCTCCCTCTGACCAAGTGTTTTGTCGCTAATCACTTACAGGTTGGTCTGCCGTCATGGAACTTTTTTCTTGCCATTTAATCATAGTTTGCCCTTTGAGGATTGAACATGAAGTTCAAAGAAAAAGTCAATATCTGTTTATCACTAAGTCTCGGAATTATGTGCGTTACCCTTCTAACGCTCATCCCTCTCTCCCTCGCAATTTTCTCTAAATCCTCGGGCTGTTTCATCGTGCAATACTAACTCCGAAGCAGCGCCGGTATTTGTGGAATTATACGAACAACCGATCTCAATGCATTAGCTGTCTTAGATGACTACCTCTGTAATTTGACAGCTCTCCCCGCCTCCCTGTGCTTTTTCAATGTCCTAACAGAAGTACAGATGCTGTGACAGAATCATGTATCTGGACAAACTCCGAAATTACCCTCACGATGATCTGTGTCAGCATACCTACTTTACGTCCCTTTTACCGATCCATACGGGGCAACAACTCCTCGAATGACGCCTCCCAATACAACCATGTCAGCCCATATTCCGCTCAAAAATCTCAACGCAGGGAAGGGCACGCATCGTGACTTTGCGCTGGAATCGTAGACGACTACTACGGTGCACGGGAAGGTTAACAGCAACGTCATGTACAAAGAGCCATCATCAGGGATCGACGATCTTGATACAGGACACATTTTGAAGGATGAGATCTACGAGTCAAACGCCATTCATCGGACCACGGAGGTGGATGTGTCATATGAGGATAGAAAGGGCAATGACGTCGTGGCTCTACCTGTCAAGGCGAGGCAGCATATTTGATACAAGCCCTATATCAGAGGTCCCTGTGGCCACAAATTGTATGAAGCATAATTATGGATGGCAAATTGGCGCATGGAAACCACAGCTGTACTCAGTTCAAAAACTATTGTTTCGCAACATCTTCCCTCTAGTTCCCGTTTGTAGCTGTTGATCCGGAGTTATCCGTGGTTTGTATTCAATACAGCAGGGCAAAACGTCAATATGTACCACAAAAGATGCTCAAAGGTCAGCAAAAGGAAGAGCTTAATTAGAGAGCAAGCAACGTGTGCCTTTATCTAAAAACGAAGATGTCTTTAGATCAAACTCGAAGGGAATATGCCACGAAGAAATATCATTGTAGCTTGAAACCTTGCAAATAGACTACCTCAAAGACAGGTGAAATGCTGACTCAATACTACGATCATAATAAATGAAAACGATGAAGACTACTAGGTTGATGGTTTTCAAGCACTACAATTATAATGTAGAAGCTATTTTCTATATTAAAGGTAGTATGAATTGCCATATTGCAAGGTTCAATGCTGCTGTTGTCCCTAGGTAGCTGCGGCCTAAGGCATCCAGGTCGCTAAGGCGTGCCTTTCCTCTCTAGATACTAGATTCACTCACTTCTGCATCTCTTCTCACTTCTTTTCTGGTTTCATCAACGTTTTCATCTTCTTCATTCACTCCCGCCAGTCATATTCAATGCCGTTTAGCTAGTTGGGATCTACCACCCAAGTGGCTTATCTTCGGTCTGGATTTCACTCGCGTAAGCGACGTGAGGCGTCAGGCGTGGGAGTGAATTTAGCGAGAAATTTTTGACCACGCCGATTTTAGACCAAATATTTAGTGCAAGACCCTCTTTCCATGCAACACCCCATCGCAGACTATCAACGCATCCTGCACGCGGAGAAACACGGGTTGAGGCAGAAGAAAGCTTGTTGTGAGATAACGAACACATTCCACCAGCCCACAAAATGCAATTTGATAAGCTGACGAGATTTTAAAGACTGAAAAAACCACACGCTACCACAATGTCTTACAACGCTGCTGCCGACGGCTTACCCAGAAACAGCACTCGACCTCCGAATGAGCAAGAAAGCCAAAACGGACGGCATACCAATTGAGCAGCCACAAGACCGATTCGGAAAGGTCACGACATTTATTTCGATGCACATGCACATTTTCCAGTATATCCCAATTTGTGCAACAACATCACCCACCCCAAAAGCCACTGTTTCTGGTATATGAGACTCCAAGCGAGTTTCTGTTCTTCTATACAAGCGAAGACACTATTCATACCGTTCTTGACTTGAATATTCGGCCAAGGATATCAACATGTGGTGGGAAGAATTTGACGTGACTTCTCTCCAAAACGCATTGTTCGAAGATAGGTCACAGTGCCGGGCTTTGCTTCTCCTTACGCCCGGATGTTCACTTCGAGACTTGGTGGGCACCCAGGGACGTTTGGTTGTTTGAACGACCCGAAAGGACCTCCTGTGTACATCTTAAGACCCGTCTAGGGGTTTATCCAGCGCTGCCGTTCTGTCTACACTTACAGCTTTAGGGACTCGTCGCCTGCCGACAGTCCAACCGCACCAGCAACCGTTGCATCCAGCGGAGCCAACGGCTTGTCACCGGTCAGCTAGTGCACAATCTTCTTCCAGGCTAAGTAGCTTTGAGGTGGGGGTTTGAGGGAGATAGCGAGATGGTCATGAGACAGCGAGACAGTGAAAGCGTGTGTTTTTGTTTGTCCATCTCAGAGACGCAACAACGGAAAGGCAACATGGGATTTAGACATATTCACTTCGGTAAGTCTGTCTTCATGATTGTGGCGGACCTGATAAATTCCCAAATAACCGTGGATCTATGTACTACTTAGGTAATCTCAATAGGGAAACCAATACGTCCCCAGCCTTGAGATCTAGTACTTAACACTTGCTACCATCACCGCATTTCTGGTCGCACTTGTAAGTACCAATCCAGTTGTCGTCGCCATATACATCCAGTCCCAGCAACCAACCATTAAGCACTTGATGAACATAATCCAGGTTCTGGGGCTCGCCATTGGACCGTCCCTCTGAGGAGCAGGGATAATCCTCAGTAAGTCCCTTGTTTTGGTTCAACCCGCTACCAGCCACGAACCATCCATTGTACCTGCCAAAGGCTTGGATCGCATTGCCTCCAGTCTCCTTGAGCTGCCCGTGGAAATAGTTGGCTCCCGCATTGACGTTGTCCTGAATCGAGTCGGTGCACTTCCCGTTGGGATAGTTCTCGCAAGAAACCTGCATCAATCCGGGGGTTGGGCCGCCGGCATCGGCATTGCAAGAGGATTCCTGCATCGCGAGGACAGCTAGGATGACGGGATCGATGCTGTACTTCGACCCAGCACTTTGGAAGTAATTGTCATATTTCTTGCAGGGTGATCCGATGCCGTCGTAGAAGGTATCTAGCGAAATGTGGTAGATGTCTTCGAGGGCGAGGTAAGGCGGCTTCCAGCCACCTCCGGTGATACCAGTGTTGAGCCAATCTTCGGATCTATGAATAAAGTCAACAAGCCGAATGAATTGCGCAATAATACAACCATTCGAATAGTCCGTACCCGTTGGGTCCAGTTTTGGAAGTGACTTTGTCGGTTGCACCCTCGGCCTTTGGGTTTGAGCCAACGCCAGGGTCCGCAGAATGACCGGCATTTGCCAGTGCGGCTAACAAGGCGATGAGAGTTGCGGTCTTGAAAATCGCCATGGTGTATATTAAAGTACTAGAAGCAGGGGTTCGATTGAAATGAGCTTGTGAGTTCGAGTATGGATGGATTGATAACAGTCCTGGAGTTGAGTTATATACCAGAGTCAAGATCAAAGACCTTCGATTGCCACCAATCACCTGAGCAGCCACTGGCACTGGCACCTCGCAACTTCCTGCCATTTTCAAGGTCCATATTGAAACCTGAAGGATCTGGAGAGAGCTCAAACAAGCCATTGCACTATTCCTACCATAAGCAATTTCTACAAAGGGTAAGCTGAAGACAATGCTTACTCATGGGGCTGATTGTCGGCGGGACAGCAGTTTCCGTAAAGGGACACTGATAGGTTCTATGAAGCACGGTAATAATTAGATTATTTTTCTCAGGGTCCCGAATTAGGGGTCCAGTTCCTGCATATCGCAATGATTTTCTTTCGACTCGGAGCTTGCAACCTTGTGGGCTTTTCTTATTGGAGGGATGACGCACTGGGCTGTGCGGGAGCATTTCTCGGTGGAACCTTGACCAATCACGACTTGCAGAATAGCATTGTGAAACAGGGGTAAATGCAACTCGAAAAACGGCCGTAAGAAGGGGGACTTGATAATGAATGTGTACTTTAATTGTCGTGGAAAATAACAATTCACATACGTGCGTACCTAGGTATCTAGTTTGTATGTCTGTCTGCGGCCTGAGCCTTTCAGGCCCATCAATCTTCAAGTTTGAAATCGCTCAGTGAACCATCTGAAAGTGACCTAACGGCGCGAAGATATATCCATGATGAGGATGGGTTCCATCAGGAGCAAAGGGTGATTTATTCTACTGCCCAATGGAGCATTGACAGATTAATCACGTCCGCAAGTTCAAGTTGCTAGGGCGGAAGAAAATCACGTTGCTTGGGAAGATTCGAACTGGATGCTGCCTGTCCTTCCTATTATTACAGCCTTCCAAGGTTCAAGTTGGAAGTAACCCTGGAGCCAAGTGGAAGGATTTCCAACTTCTCTCAACTCAGCGAAGTGGGATGTGGCACGAATGCCGACGAAAAATTCCCAACTCGAAGGAAATAAATCCCGAATGCTGGTGGACATGATCTGCGAATGATCCGCATATTAACAATTAAATGTGTGTATGGTCAATCCAATGAACCGTGATCCCAGCCCTTTATTCAACAACACCATGACCACGCTGTTAAGCATGGGCTCGAAACCCATGAGGAATCTAGGCGGGTTAGAGAATGTACTCTCCAAATTTCTCCAAGAGATTCAATCGAAAACTGGCGATCTCGGTACGAATCGGCTTCTCTAGTTCCAAAATCACCGCCCAGGGTTTTTTTTATATACCTAGGTATGCTGCCTTCGGCACGCTATTGCGTAGAGTGGGACCGTGAATGTCTCTTGTCCATATGAAGGTTTCTCACCAATACGCCGAATCCTGGAATTATTCACAGTAATGCGAATATCCTTTATGGAAATGTGTGCAGTCACCATTTTGCTACCTAGGTACGTCATTCAATCATTCAAATTGTCTTTCAAAGTTGGTGGTCAACCTTGAAACCTTGGAAATATACTTGAACACAGCACGCCTTGAAATTTGAGGCCCACCAAGCACGAGTAGTAGCCTTAATGACCCTGAAACTCATCCTATACTAATATATATCTCTCGTTTGCAACCTTGGAACTTGAATAAGACGCCCGGGCGTTTGCTATTTCCCGCAATTTTAGCCATTTCCCTTCCAGTTCAATGGCGTTCTGGTGCCCTACGAGCATTTTAGGCCGATTTCTGAATATCATAGAGAGCTTCCTCAATCGCGTTGAGACACTCGAGAGCAGCATACAGTTACTGGAAATACAGGGCGATGCCAACAGCGCTCGTTTAAGATTGGGTGGGCTTCTGGGTGACCTCCATTGTTGTGGCATTTTGGGGTGGAGAAGGAGATGGGTTTGAATGAGTGGGTTTCGGTGCTAGAATTTTGAATGTGCTTCTCCTAAATTCTCGGAGCTCCCTGATATCTTACGCACTTTTGCGAAGTGTTTAGTCGGTCACACTCTTGATAGCATTCTGTATACTAGGATAATTAGGGGAGGAACAACCGGAAACAGGACCTCCGAAGGCAGACATGCTTCCAATTCTTTCAATGATCTTTTGTGGGACTTTCAGGGCATCCTCTTTTGCCTTTATATCCTGGTATTTGTCGTCCATGTTATCCATGTTCGTTGGAAAGGTGATTTTGAAGACAGTGAGACGAATGAAATACCAGTAACGGAACTTTTCGCCGGCTTCAAACATGTACATCAGTTCGGTGGAAGGAAACATGATCGGATGGTACTTTGCAAGTTCCAATTTGAGACCAATGTTGTCTGCTTGCCAGCCATTTTCATCCTCGGTTTTATCCCACTCGGCCGGCTGACGAGTCAGCTCATGATGTGCATGAGCTTTAGTATGTGCAAGTTTATGACAGCTATCAGATTATGTACCAAGATAGACCAGTTATTGCAATTTATCAGTAGCATGGGAAATACCGAGCTTTGTGGAGTGCCACGGATATGAATTGATGACATACATGGCACACTCGGGGAGGGCTTCACCTTCGTAGAAATAGCCTGGTAAGCTCAATACCCGTGTTTGCTTTCACCGAGCTGAACTCATGTAATTCAAGTTCGTGAATGGACTAGACCACCCGCCACCGGCAGTAAGCCAATGCCTTCAACTGGCCCACCACCTCCAATAATATCGAAGAAAAAATCCTGTGTGCAGTGTGAGGAAAGCAAGGGCGCTATCATACGTATCACTATAAGGCACCAAGTTTGAAGGCTTTTGTCTCTGTGAGGAAGCCATTAATATCGCCAAATTTGCATGAACTGCGAGTACAGACCAGTGGTCACATTGATGGGGTTTGCTCCTCCAGCGCGAGAAAGGGGACCTGGACAAAGTATGAAGAAGCGAAAGGTATCGGAGAGAAGTTCCGACGCGAGGAGGCAAGGCAGACACAAAAGCTGGCTGTACGAAGTACATAGAGAGATAGGGCTTGCCGCCGGTTTCCGGTGCATCAAATCAAACAACTCATTTTGCTCTGCCGGCGGCTCTCATTCGGCCTCCATGCGCAACACGCGTGGGGATGTGCGACTCTAATCTTGACAAACACACCCTTTTTGGAGCTAAGCCACCAATTGATCAAGGGGCCAGAACCACATAACGGCTTCTGGCCTTTCTTTAATCAGAATGCATAGTTCATTGGTACAAGATAACACCATCGAACCTTTCTTTCCAATGTGGAAAAGGACTAGTCCACTCCAAGCATGTATTGGGAGAATATTCCCCAAAATAGTGAAAGAACTAACTTCAACGAGAGCGCTTTGGTCTTAATTCTTCGATAGCCGAATTCCGAGTCCCTGAATTAGCTTTTTGGTAGGGCATAGTGATGCACCTAGCACACACTTCCACGATACGCACCTCGATCCGAGCAGATCATAGACGGGATAGATCATATTTCGGGGATCGAGCGACACTTTACTCCGTACTCCATATTCCATCCTTCGGAGTGGCATCCACAAATAAAAGTTTGATAGAAATGGATTACGTGTGTGGGCCAATCTGAGACTTTCGGCAAAGAAACTCCATTCTTAATGGAGTCCACTTTCTTGATATTTTCAGGGTCTTCGCCATTTGTCAAGCTGACCCACGGGCACGGGATGGGATGGAGTTGAGAATTGAGAGGCGGGCCACACCGCGCGCTGGCTGTGTTGCGACCGTATTGCAGAAAGTTCTCCGAGTGGGATCCATATCCATCCCCGCTTATCACCGAGTGGGAACTGCCAATGTGGGCCACGGCAGGATCGAAATGACAGTGGAGTTCATATCTTCAGCACGGTGTTCGCCCCTGAAAAGCCGAGGTCCACACGTTCGCAGGGTCTGGTTTGGTGGCTTGCACCATAGCTCAGCCCAGGGCATAGTTTGTTTTTAATTTGATGTATCTACAATAATGCGCCAGTTCTTGCAGATGTGATCGGATGCTGGCCTGCAGCTCTGGGCATCTTTTTTTTCATGCATTGGGGAAAGGGGTAGGCGACAATTGGGGGGGCCTGGCCGTGGTCCATGTGTGCCGCATGGCTAATTTAATCCTACTCTGCATTTGATGCATATGATAGTGGCCCCCGGATTTTCCCTGATTACATTTCCGCATGCTCAGGCCGACCGCCACTAAATGCAAGGAACCACCGAGGTGAAAGGGAGGAGGCTTTTCGGGAGGCGTAATAAGCGGTCTGCTTGGTATCCCTGTCGCGTCTGGGCACAAATCGCGGGGGTCACAGGCTGAGATATCGGACGTGGGACCACTAAGTATTGATTTGTAGAGTGGTTTATCGAACAAGTACCAGTTTGGGGGGGGGCAGGCGGGATACGGAGTATTTGAGAGGCGTTTTATCGACTCCATTCAATATGCCTCCGAACCATTGTCTAGTAACTTTGTGCCATCAAACAGGTTAACATAACCCCTGAACAAGGCAGCGAGCTGTCACGAGCGCAAAAACAAGAGATGGGGCCAGTAAACCACACTAGCAGGCCGAGGACTGTGGTCTGCGAGTGGGATCAATCACAGAATGCACTACATCCGCTAGTGGCTCGGGGGGTGGGTCTTGCATTGCATATAGAGTTTTTATTATCCCATGCTAGTTCGAGACACAGCCGAACTTGTCAACAAAGCTGATGAGTAACAGGGGCACACCAATCAGAAAGCTCTCGTCGAGCGAATAGACCGGGCCTCGTCGTATACCGGTACCCTCTCTTGCTTGCTTGGCAGTCATCTTTCCATGAGGATCGACATCGTCTCCCCTTTTCCGACAGTGCAAGCGTGGAGGTCCGGACGCTTTGGCAATACTTCCTCAACCTACATTACCTGACTGATTTCCTTTTCTTCTTCTCTGCAACTGCTTCGTTCCTTTAGGCCTTGTCCCATCGTCACTCTTTTTTGCTGTTCTCAGCGTCCATTCTTTTCCAACAAGATACCAATCACGTCTTTCAATTCTTTACGCAAATCTACGTTCTTTTCGACAAGATGAAGCAGACTATTATCCCTTCCCTCGTGGCCCTGGCTGCCTCCTGCTCCGTGAGTATATGTCCTGTTGATCTGCAATATCATGCATATAGATCCTTGTAGCTAATGAATTCGTTTATAGGGCGTTATGGCCACTGAGGAGCTCATCAGCGTCCCCGTTGGTCTCTGTGCTGCTATCCTCGGTGATGTCGAGTGCAAGCAGACCTCCACCTCCAACGGCCTGATCAACGTCCCCGTTAACGGTTGCGTTGCTGCTCTTGGTAAGGCCAAGTGTGACCAGGCCTCGACCTCCACTGGCAACCACGGCTCTCTGATCAACGTCCCGATCAATGTCTGCCTGGCTGTTCTCGGCGAGGCTCACTGCCAGCAGAGCTCCAATGACAACGGCGGTCTGATCAACATCCCCATCAACCTGTGCCTTGCTGTTCTCGGCGAGGTTGACTGCAAGGATGGATCCAGCACCCCCGCTGCCACCACCACTCCCTGCGACACTGAGACCAGTGAGATCGTGCACTCTACCGTCATCCCCGGTGCCTCTACCACCGAGGCCTCTGTCCCTGCCACCACTACTCCCTGTGACACTGAGACCAGCGAGATTGTGCACTCCACTGTCATCCCCGGTGCCTCCGGCACTGGCTCTTCTCCTGCCGCCCCTACCACCACCCCCTGTGACACTGAGACCAGCGCCATTGTCAGCTCCACCGTTATTCCCGGTGCCTCTGGCTCTGGTCCTTCCGGCCCTGCTGGCCCTGCTCCCACTGGCCCTGCCTCCTCTGGCTACCCCGGATCTCCCTCCGGTGTCTCCCCTGTCCAGTCTTCCGGCTCCCCCTCCGGCCCTAAGCCCGTGGTCACCGTCACCTCTACCCGTTACCAGACTGTCTGCCCCATCTCCGCTGGCCCCAGTGGCTGGTCCAAGACCACCTCTATGCGTGTGATCCCCACTGCCCCTGCCCCCCATTGCCTCCGCTTCCAGCGGTGTCCCCGGCACCAACGGTGGTGCTCCCTCGGCCACCCCCACCCCCGCCTTCAACGCGGCTGGACGTACCACCTTCTCTGGTGTTGCCGTCGTCTTCGGTGCTCTCTGCGCCTTTGCCATGATCTAAATGGGGATCTGAGGTGGATTAGTCGGTGATGCGAGTAGATTCTGTCGGTGACATTTGGCATCTCTGCCTTTTGTCTTCAATTTTCTTGTCGACGATCACGTTTCCTTTCAAAGTTGGACATAGTCCTTATTTTACTTCTGTTCTTAATAGGCTCAATCGGCCTCAATTCCAACAGCAATCATAATTCCATGATATATGCCTCTCGATTCTATCAGTTGCCTACGCAATTAATGTTCATGTCTATACAAGGTAGCCTTTATTTGCGCAATGTTGACATAAAATTTCGTTTCTCTATAATCTTTTAATAAAGATAAGTTGTCAGTCCTTAGATTAGGATTTCGCAGCCCAATACTGTGTGGAGCAGACGACTTCATGAGTGTAGTACCGGTCAGGCAATCAAGCTAAGAGGCAAGTTTGCTCATAGTAGTAAACTGATTCCAATATTGTCGGGCATCTGCCTCAAAACTGGAAGCGCGCGCTCTTGTTTCAAAGTTTTGCCCAAATCGTTAAAGTTGAGTTCTTCCCTCATCATGACCTAAATTAGTACTACCATTTAATCACCTAAACCATGAAAATCCAGTGGTAGATTTGCGACGGGCATGAGCACTGCTCGAATATAGCAACCTTGGAGGGCATAACTTGAAGTTGAACTTTCAAAGTCCACGAAACTTCACTCTTTAATACTATTAGTATAATTTATTCAATAAAATGCATGAATACTATTTTCAAATCCTGGGGTCTACTGTTCATCAGAACTCAAGTTTCCACTCCAAGTTTGAACTTGAACTTCAAGTTAAAGGTTGACGGACCTCCAGGCCTAGAACGCTCCAGGGCTCTTGGTACCTATCTACCTACCTAAGTAGTAATAATATATATCGGAACCTGCAGCCGACTCCCAAATTTCTGGCAAGCCATTTTCAGTTTCCAACTTCAAATTCGCAGTTTCTGACCATCGACCTTGCAATTATTACCAATCTTGATTTTGAGCTCCATTACAAGCCCTGGTTATTGAAGCGAATGAAAGAAGTTTTGTGACATTTTTCCTGAGTTTATTTTTGGATTGCCACTCCGCGACAGCCATTGTGGGGTAAATTCGGGGTATTAATTTCCGAAACTCGCTTACGCGGCTGTTTCATCTTCAGGAACTCCGATATGTCCGGTCCCTGAGTCATGCCAGTGAAATTTGCTTCACAAGAAATATACATATCAGTCTACACGGAAAGGAAGCACCTGGGCATAACATCACAACGCCCTCTTCTGCAAGTACGAAACGGCATCATCCGGTGAACATTGTCACGTCAAGGCCTGGACCTTGGAACCGCGATCCTCAGCATGACTTCAATCGCCATCTCGACGGACAACCCGTTTCAGAAGCTGATCACAGAAACACATGACGATCCAGTAAGGAGAAAAGTCTCACTCGACTCCGTTTTATCGTTACAAGCCTAATCGAAATAGGCAAAATTGCAATCCGCATACGAAAACCATCGAATCAATCGCAACGCTCAGCAGAAAGAAATTATCCTCGCAGATGAATTTCCAGGCTGGAAATTAGACGAAATTCTCATGCGACTGGATGGGCCACGCAAGGAAGATGACTATATCGATCCCCGCAACTGTCTGGTCTTTTGGGGGCGCCCGTCTTCTCCAGTCCGCGACCTGATCGTGTACGTGCAAGATGAGCTGAAAGCCGTTGCACCTTGTGAGTTCCATCGACCTGTTTAATCTCAGATGGTGACGCAACCTGTCCTATTCTAACCAAATTTGTTCTTAATAGCGCTCTGGACAATGCCTCCGCAGAACCTACACATTACGGTACTTGAAGTCGCGCATTCCTTGACCAAGGACCAGATTGAAGGACTCGTCCAAACTCTGAAATCCTCGACAGAAGTGACCCCGAATCAAATATCTGAGTATCCAATGAGTCATAAGACACGTCTCATCAAGCCCATCGTTAGCTTCGACTCCGCCGCACTGGCCCTGAGCTTTGTTCCGGCTGCCGGCGAGCCTGCAAGGGGCCAATCAAGGGGTTCGAATGATGATTACAGCTACCACCATTTTCGCCGCGACATTTTCGAAATGACGCGACAGGCAAACCTCCCGGTGGCTTCTCGTTACATCGTTCCATCGGCACATCTCACCATCGCCCGATTTATCAATCAGGATGGGTTTCTCGTCGAGGAAGGGGGAAAAGGGTCAAGTTGACCATGCGCGCGTGAAGCGTTTGATTGACAAGATTGATGAAATCAACGAGATACTTGTGTCTGAATATTGGCCTCAAGCTGATGGTACTATCCGCGAGGGTGGTGAATTTATCGTGGGAGAGGAAAGGGGCTTGACGATGAGGAGAAACCGCGT
Organism: Penicillium manginii; assembly: GCF_028828005.1. Lineage (NCBI taxonomy): Eukaryota > Fungi > Ascomycota > Eurotiomycetes > Eurotiales > Aspergillaceae > Penicillium > Penicillium manginii. The sequence continues at coordinate 682,272 of NW_026643102.1, read as the reverse complement.
TTGGTACGGAGGTGGCGAGGACATGTAGATGCAGTCAATCGGTAGAGGCTCACGTTCTTAAGGTCCGCGTCCAACATTTTCCATTCGAGGAATTTGTCCTTCAAAAAAACCGATTGTGCAGTAAGACGGGACTGTTACAAGCAGCCAATTTAAATCGTCTATATTCATAAATTTCAAGAATCTGCAGAAGCTCTAACATTTTCTTTAACATCTCACTGACTATTTCATATCAACTCAGCGCCTGCAGAATCACTTCTGTCATCATTAATGCACTTTCATCCTCGAGCCGCTGTCCAACAAGTTGCAGATTGACAGGCATTCCATGAACCGAGTCCGCATTATCTAGCGAATCAGTTAGCTAGAACATAGGGGAACGGAGGAAAAGCCACTTACAATCATTCCGAATCTGCGTATCGACCTTACCCAACGAATCGCTGTTAGGGTATACTGCATCAATGATCTTATCGGCCGACACGCCACAGGGGAAAGAAACAGCAGGATAGTCGAGAACATTGAAAACGCCAGTATATCCGATATAATCAAACTTTCCGTTCTCAACGCCGCTGTATGGAGTTGTGGGGCCTAAAAGCATTCCAATTAAAAACCGCAGGTCGAATTTCCGGGGACAAACTCACAAAGAATAGCATCAATGCCGCTCGCATTCCATTGATCCAGGTATGCCTTACAAATCCCGTTCCGCTCAAGTTGCAGCTGCCACATGTCATACACGCCCATCTCTGTGGCTTGAGAGTACGCTTCCATCTCCGGCCGGAAAGGCTCCTCTGATGCATCAAGCAACTTGCGGACTGATTTCCCACCATCAGCGACGAACATGCGACCGAGGATAGAGACTAGCTTCGAGTGCCATTTCGGATCCCAGTCAACAACTTCGTGGCCAGCCTGTCGCAGTTTTGCGACCGTCTCCTTCAGCGCTCGGCTGACTGGCGGTGTTGGTGTGACTTGCTCGTCCTGCCAGAGGACGGCGAGTTTGAGAGTTCGCTTGGGAGTCACATCGCGCCAAGGAATTGGCAAGCACTTTGGATCGTTGATCCAAGGTTTCTGATCAACGATGGTCTTCGCCCAAAGGATTATTTCTTGCAGAGATCGAGCCATGGGACCGTTGACGCTGTTGACGGCTTCTTGGCCTGCGAGACCAGAGCGGGTCTGAAAGTTGGGGAATCGGCCGGAGGATGGACGGATAGTGAAGATTCCTGTGCATGCGGCTGGGATTCGGAGTGATCCCCCTGTAGGCGAAGAGAAATTAGGACTGGTCCCATATTGATTTGCGTTGAGATCACTTACCGATGTCGGTTCCAACTCCAAGGCGACTCCCACCGAAGGCGATTAAAGCTGACTCTCCACCAGAGGATCCACCAGAGGTGAGGTTTCGATTACGAGGATTCACAGTACGGCCGAAGACATTGTTAACAGACTCGGCGATCATCATGGCTGTTGGAACATTTGTTTTGACGTAGAGGACGGCGCCAGCCTCAAGGAGGAGGTCGGTCAGAGTGCTGTTGTAAGTCGCCGGATCGTTGACGAGAGAGGCAAATCCCACAGTTGAATCACAGCCGATGAGATTGAAATTGTCTTTAATTGAAATTGGGAGGCCGTGGAATGGGCCTTTGGTTCTGCCTGTTGTTCGGTGATATTCGTCAAGCTCTTGTGCACGAGCGATGGCTTTGTCGAAGAGGATTTCGGACAGACAGTTGGTCTGTTCAATCAAGTTAGCTTTGTCGCGTATGATTATGCGGAGGAAGAGTTAATTGGAAGAATGTACTAATTGATGAGCTGCGGCTGCGGCTTTGCAAAAGACACGAGTGACTTCTTCTGATGTCCAGGAGCCGGTTGCTATATTGAGGAGACTTTGAGGTGCGGGAGTTGATGTTATCTCTAACTCGCGCTCAGTGAACCAGCCAGACTTTCTGGGAAACCCTGTCACATCTGCCTGTGTTTCAGGAGGTAGAATATCTGCTGGAATCACCCATTCTGTCGGAATGGACGCTTTAAGAGCGTCGCGCTTTTGAGCCGCAATAGTTTCCCAAGACATGGTTGAGGCTAGTTTCTCAGCAATAGAAACAAAACAGAGAATATGGGAGTAAGCCGTCCAGGAGGACAGCCTAGGAAGGGCTCTTCATTTGTATCTCATCATGCGGGGTCTTTTTTGGTTTCCGGAAAATGTGCCGTGCTATCCATCTTAGCGTTGACAATCGTCGCGTTGTTGTCTGACCTTCTAGGGTATCGCGTAAATTGTTGTCACTGGCAGGACATTAAATACGCGGTTACGGGCAGAATAGCGAGTGGGAACGTTTTGGCTTCGCCGTATTTTTCGTACTGGCGTTCTTCTAATCGAATCTCTCACCTTCTTTAGGCAGGTCAAGCCTCATGGAGACATCCAGGTGATTCAACTGCACATCTACTGGTACTAGTAGCAATTGGCCGTTGCGATCCCCCTCATCTGAAGACAGATAAGATGTGTAGATTAGTTTCCTAGTCCGGCAGGCTATGTATTTCTGCCAAGCTTGCAAGTGAGCGCTAATCTGAAAAGTGGAGCCATCCCCGCACTTTTTGCAGTGAGCCTCGGGCAAAAGTCAAGGATCTGATCGAGATAGCAGTTTGATTTCCTTGATAGCAGAGGATTCTTCTCATAATTTGGGCAATACGGTATATCAAACCGAGATCTGGAAAGATAACGGTTGGCCACTGTGTTGCGGCGGCCTTTTTGGGTGTGGACTTAGACAGATAACCACGGATAGATAAGTAGCCCTTCCCCCGATCCACTCGACGTCAAATTTTGCCATTGTATTTTCCCCACATCAGGGGAGTACGAATATCAACTACAATGGGCCTACTCGGCCAATTCAAATCCTATCTGAAGGGCCATGAGAGTGTGCCTGGTGAGACTAAGCTACTGCGCAAAATCGACACGTTTATTTTGTCATTCTGCTGTCTGTGCTACTTCGCGAATTACCTGGATCGCAGCAACCTTAACAATGCCTATGTCTCAGGAATGTGAGTCATGAGATTCAGCGGGGAATCGCTCTACGTTCGGAAATAGACTGACGATATTATTCGCAGGAAGGAAGAGCTGAACTTCAAAGGAAATGAACTTAATCAGATCAATACTGTTTTCACTGTTGGGTATATTGTTGGGCAATTGCCCTCCAACCTTGCAGTGACCTATTGGCGACCGCACCTTTTCTTCCCAGCTATGATGGTGATATGGGGTGCTTTGACCATGGTCACCGCTGCAGTGCACAACCCACAGGGAATCATGGCCATCCGTTTCTTCCTAGGATTGGCTGAGTCGAGTACCTTTGTCGGAACACATTATATTCTAGGCTCCTGGTACACAGAGAAAGAGCTTGGAAAACGAAGTGGTATCTTCACCGCGTCGGGCCTAGCCGGAACGATGTTCGGAGGCTTTATTCAAACCGGCATCCAATCATCACTTGATGGCAGACACGGCCTATCGGGATGGCGATGGCTATTTATCGTATGAATCCTCATTCTGAAGCTGAAAAGTTACTCCAAAACTAACAAATACCAGATCGATGGCTTGATCACCATACCGATCGCGCTTTACGGGTTCATGCTCTTCCCAGATACCCCGACAACAACAAAGGCACCTTATCTGAGCTCAGAAGAGCGCGCGATGGCAATTGCGCGTATTCCAGAATCTGCCGCCGAAAAGGTCCCTTTGAACCTTGCCTTCGCCAAACGCCTGTTCACCTCTTGGTATTGGTACGCATTCGTCATGTTGTGGGTTATCGCCGGAGAAACAGAATCATTTTCTACCAACGCCCTTCTCGCGCTTTACATGAAGGCTCACCCGACCAACCACTATACTGTGGCGCAACTGAACAACTACCCAACCGGCATTCCAGCTGTTGGTATTATATCGACACTCTTCTGGGCGACCTTGACCGACTTCATGGGCGGTAAGCGCTACCTGGTCGGATATTTCATTGCCATGACGGGAATTGTCACCTCTGCTTTGATCTTGACCCGTTTTGATGATACCGCGGTTGTCTTTGCCGCATACTATTGGGCTGGGTCTGTCTATGCGTGCCAGGCTACATTTTTTGCGTGGTGCAATGATGCCATGCGCTATCAGAATGATCGCTTCCGATCTGTGGTCATCGCAAGTATGAATATGGGTAGCAATGCAGTCAATGCCTGGTGGATCTTGCTCTTTTACTCGGCTGACTTTGCACCGCGATTCACCAAGGGGATGTGGGCTATGATTGGGTGCTGTATTGCTTTGGCTATCTGGACGACGGGAATTGTTCTCCTGACAGTGCGCGAGGAGAAGCACAACCAAGGTCAGGATACACGTATTAGAGATCTAGATGCAAAGCATGTGGATAGCGTTAGGGAGGTATGATCTAATTGTACCGTGGCAGCCCCGAATAATACAACATAGTCAGACAATCTTGAAATGCCGAGCTAGTAATTCTTTTGTAGAGAAAAACGAGCGCGATTCGAGTGTCTATTTTGGGTTTTGTAGTTTAGCGGTCCGTGGAAATTTTGAAGAAACCAAGCCATGGCAGCCGATAAGTTAGCGGTCAGGGGGGATGGAATCATTCTGGCTGGGCAGAATCCTGGTCCTACCTTTTTCATGCAAAATATTGATCGGCTAATGGTCACTAAGTACTACTCTTATATACGAAGAGATGATGACTAGGTAGCTACTAGAAACTACCTAACTAGTAGGTACGCGTAGGCAATTGCCACTAACTAGTGTAATGGGGATTCTCGCTCTTCAATAGGCAGAGATCCCGTGACGTGGTGTTTCAGTAACAAGGTATCCACTCTTGTAGTGAGATATGTAGCGCGTGCAGTTCTAGTTTTGAGAATTAACCAATCTGTCCTATTTATGAATCGACCCTTACTTTGTATGATAACTGATTTCTGATCTACTCAGAGATAAGCTTTTTTAGTCTAGTACTAGGAATAAGCTTATCTACCTAGCTAATACTACTTATTGATTAGTTTAAGTATCCTATGGGTATAGTAGTTTTATTTCCTATAATTAATTGATCTACTTATCGAAAGATGGGAATGCTCGCTGGCAGTCTGTCAAGCAGACGGGTCGATCGCAGAGAGACAAAACCACCACACGTAGTGTGAGGCGAGCAGGCAAGGCGATGACCACTGAGATAAAACCTCCTAAGGCATCCGAGCCTTCATGAACAGTACACAGATACCGCTACCGCCGCAGGAAAGAAAAAGACCGAATCGTGACACTTGACAGGTGTGTGTATTCCTAGAATGCTATAGCGCGAACTAAATATCTCCCATAAGCGACACCTTATTGCCAAGGCTTTGATCACATGATTCTGATGTTGAGATCAGGAATCTCCACTACACTATATAATATTAGACTAGGAACTAATTTAATACTAAACCTCCCTCTATTAGGATAAAGTAATAATATAGATAACTAACAGTATAGAACACTATGAAAGACAGATAGGGATATACTAGAGTAGTATTAGATCAGACTTATATCCGATTTATATACAACTCCCTTATAAATCGGGGACCTTTGATATGTTATAACTAACTGTAACACCCTTGATTCTTTGAAGGTTCTTCAAGAATCAGTCTCTGTTTTACCATCGAATCTTAGGCTTATTCCCTCAGTTCTTACCTGACCAATCAGTGCTAGCTGATACCTTAGTAACCCTTACAGCTTGGCTAAAGTTTGAAAAGAATCCCGACTAAGGGTTCTACGCCTTCCTTCAGCAGTGCGTCCATGATGTCGGTGTAAGACAGCAGAGTGCCGAAGGCAAATTCCGCCATGCAGGTTTAACGATAGAGAAGATATGAGTTAACCGCTGTTCTAGGAAGCAAGGCTCATGCAATAAATAGCATAAGCCAATCAGCTCACATATCATTGCCCCTCGTTATTCAACTTGGCACCTTTTGCTTTGTTCCAGAGGTGCTTAAATCAACAATATCCTATGTCTGACCCTCTTTCTATACCTTTCTATTATATAGCGGATTTGAAAACACATTAAACCCAGACATACACACAGATCTTCTTTCGTAGACAGTCACTCATATCGCACTGAAATAAGTTCGGTCAGGACAACCCCCACTATCTTTCCTTAGCCTATATCTGGCTAGGTACAGCCACTCCAGCTAGGATAAATGCCAGTAATACAACGTGCTAACGCAAACGAACATTAGCGATTTACTGAATAATCAACCGTGACAGCCTGAAGAAATCACTGCGAGCGAAAAATCTTATATAACTTTCTGGGGCGGAGATGGCGCAGATAGAAGCCCAAATGATCAACCAGTAGCCCTCTACACTTTCGAAAGCGTTGCAATACCGCACCCTATCAAAAAGAAAAGGTGTAGTTTTATTTCAAAGGATAGAAAGAATTCCTGTCTGCTTATGCGAGAGATTGCAGAACTTCATCCAAGTTCACGTTTTGTAGGTCAGGAATGTAGTCGGACATGTCGATATCCACTCCTAAGGTGCCAACGGAGGGTTCAAAAAACCCAATATCTTCTGTATCCTCCAAACCCAAGGGTATAGTAGCGCCACTGAGATTGTGGTCGTAGCCAAAGCCTCTCATACCAGCAAATTGAGAGTACGACACGTCGAGCCTGCTTCGATGTTGCTGATGTTTCTGATCTGTAGGTACTTCTAGATGAGACGCGGTGAGTGCATTGCTTACGCCCTCGGTGTCTTCTGCAACGAAGCACCTCGGTTCTATACGATGAACGCAGCTGTTGCAGAGTTCAAAAGCCCGACGCGCAGAATCGTCGTTTTTACCGAGGTGACATAGCCACAGTAACCCTTTATTGGCTGCGGCACGAAGCGCTGCCGAATCGAGAACTGTAGAGCGGTCCAGAGATTGGTCGTTACTCGATTGACCGGTGGACATTGGGCCTTTCTGCTTTTGTGATGAGCTTTCCAAAGAAACCTTTATGAGTAATATGGTGGTAGCTTGAACCAGAAAATGAAGAGCATTCCACCAAGGTACAGATCGAAGCCAGTCTGCCCCTGGTTCTTCTGGGAAGATAGAAAGCATTGCCAGAGCCGAGTCAAGGCAGGCTGTCTCTATACTTTTTCTCGCATGAGAGAAGGGGTTTTTGACCTCCCCCTTCCCGTCCTTTTTCTTTCGAGTGAGACATGGTCTGTTGAGGACGATTCGAGAGCTGTGATAATGCATCGCCAGAGAAACTCTATAGGCGTCCTTGGCTGGGAAATTTGGCCCGATATCTGTTACCTCAAACCTTATGCTATCCGGTAAACTAGAGCGCCATTCAACCATCTTTCCATTGTAAAATTCAATGCGGCTCCGAATCTCATCCCATCCTTGCTTCACGGAATCGGTGCTATACACCCGGGTGGATGCAGTGTGTGAGATAACGATCAGGTCAGTGAGACAAAAAAAGTATAGTTCATTGGTCGCGCCCATTCCTTTTGTTAAAGCCCGCTGGGCTTGAAGGTGCTGATATTGTTGGTTCATTGTCCATTCCATAGGTGGATTCTCAGATAGCCGCTCTAAAGGGTCGTTTGGAGCGCCATTAGTGAAGGGATCAAGATCCTTCGAGGCGAGAGGTGGAGGTGCCGAAAGGAAGCTATTCGCTAAGCCAGAGGCTCGTCCAGTCATAACAGAGAGTAAATTTTCTAAGATGAAAATTGACCACCAAAGCTTATGTCGAGCTCCGAGAGCTGAAGCATTCAATTTGTTGTGCGTGGCTCGGAGATGCAGACCCAAGGAGATGCTGGAGCGAGTCGCTGTGCCAATCATCTTCCACGCCCTGTGGAGAGTCACTTGGCCATTCTTGATGGTCTGGAAAGTTTATATGTGCGACACACCTATTTATATGTGATGAAATCAACAGATAGAATGCTGCGAGTGTTTCGATCTGCACTTGCTGCAAATCTTCATGGTCTTCCACTAAGCTTTCGGATATATTCAAGGTCTGCGCTCGTGAGAAAAACCTGTGTTCTTTATCTTGGAACTCTTGCCCGCAAAGCTGACATAATTTGTTGCTAATGGCGAAGACCAAGTTTAACAAGGCCAACCATTTTCTTCCCGGATGTTTTGACATTCCTGAATAAAACGAGTGGAATTGTTCTGTGAAAAGGTCTTGGCGAATGACGGGAAGAGACGGCTGGACACTATCCATGAATAATCTCAGTAGTCGTTCTGCCGACGATTTTGCAGGTAATGCGTATGGGTTGTCGATCTCTGAACCCGGATACTCGGCGGGCTCGATATGGTAGTTCATCGATACCGTAGGTGCAGTCCTCTTATGCGGAAATTTGCTGCTATTTTCAATTTCCTTCTCGCTGCGATACGGATCATTGGCTTCAGCATCTAAAGTACGCATCCAGGAAACCTCTGAGCTCTTGCCGAGATAACCTGTTGCTCTACTGTCTTTGCTCCTGTTGACGTCTTCATCGAGAACATCGAGGGCATCCAGAGAGCCAACCGAAGATGGCGAGGAGGCATTTGAGGACATGCTTCCATCTTCCCGAGATACTGATCTCTGCACTGAAGATTGCTATTCGACCAGTCAGCCTAATCGGAGTACACGAAGTCAATTGAACAAACCAATGCTTTCTCGATTTCTTTCGCCAGAGGGAGCTCAACTTCGTGAGATGCTTCTCGAAGTAGCCTCTCATAAAGATCGGTTTTCTCCTTTGCCAACTCCAATTCACTTCGCTCTTGATCTCTCTTTGACTTAGAATAAACACATACTGCCAGCTTCGCACGAGCACACTGGCCGCATGTCGGCATAGAGCCATCGCATTTCCTCTTCTGTGACCGACACTCATCGCAGGCACGAGAGACGCGGCGTAGCTTACGAGATACGTGTCGATTCGGCAAGCGAGGGATGGGCAAACGATTGAGCATAACGTGATTTCAAAGACTGGAGGAGACCTACTGCAAAGGGCACGAGTTAAAATGGACAAGGTGCTACCTATTCAACTATAGCGGTAATTGGGAAATTTTTTTGTTCTGACCGCGTAGACTCCAGCTATGGCTTCTTTCTGCTTCTTTGTGTTGTTCTATATCCGTTTGGGGAGCTCCTGTGACATCAGCATTCGCCACCCTTCCGCTCTGATAAGTGCGGGGCTAGGGCGACAGGGGAAATCTAGTCTATCTCTCCGGATAGATATAGTTACATTCCGCCGTTACGCTTCGCCACTTAGCAATTTCGACTGGCTTTAGCACCAAAAGTACTATTATGTGGGTACTGCAGTAGGAGCTAGGTCTCATGTGCATGTCAGGCAAAGTAAGGGATCTTTTTGAAAAAAAAGTAGCGGGGTGAGTCAAAAAATGAGACAAGGCGGGCGTTGACTACAGTTTGTAACTGAGCTCAAACATCACTCTACTGACCGAATGACCTACGTGGCAAAGAATCTAGAAACCCAATAATGCGAGAAAACAGTAATACATAGGCTCAAAGTTAATGTACAAAAGAATGCCGCTCGCCTCGCAGAAATATGACAAAAACTCAGGGTAGGACAAAGGAATCATAGCCATTGAATCATTTGGGCAGCGACGAGAGATGATTCAGCAGTCTGGTCAAGTGATTCGTTTGATTTCTTCGCAGTGGCCGATTGTTCTATGTCATGTAGGAATCGAGCAGTCCCAATTCGAATCCCGCGCTAAACGAAGAAGTCAGAGTCTGGATCCTCGAGAATCAGTTCAAGATCTAGATGATTCTCCAAGATCACATGGCAAATGTTATGAAAATCAGCTTTGTACGCCTCCTCAATTGCAAGTGACTTCCCTTGTAATTGCCAGCAGCTATAACCAGATCTTCCTCAATTACTTTGCCTACCGTTTTACGGTTGAGTATGAGCCTTCGTGCAATTGTGTACGAGACATATCTCGGTGGCAGTTGTTCATATTCACCTCTTTCTTCCCATTCAACCAGCGGGGGAAAGTCAAGATAATTGTGCTGTAGGTGCTCCGTGGCACAATCTGGGGCAGGGCTAGGAGAGTAGACGGTGGCGGGCGTGTGAGCGAAATTACCAGGCGTGGACGCATAATCTGAATTTCCGTCCTAGCGGTTGAGAATCTGGGTTTGATAGGCATCGTGGATATCTGCCGAGTGGTGTGACATAACGAGGGCTGTAAGGCGATAGCTACTGTTGTAATTCCTGGTATCAAATAAGATTTGAAATTGCTGCGTGATCATAAGCAATGGTGGAAATCTTGAAACTAAACCTTACTGTTGAGTCTTGCCTATCACGTCGACCCCAGACGGACCTCCAGGAAGCATGAAGCGCAGCAGCAGCAACAACAAGATGCAGAAGGGAGAAGTTGACACCTTGCATATTCAGATGTTGCTCTATTTGCGATGTTTTGTTACATTTGTAAAGAATCCTCTAGAAACTCCAGGCTTCTAATTTTAGGCTTTTGTATCGGGGTTACAGCCTGAAAAAAAGAGTGGGTATTATTACTGGTATATGCAGAACATGCTATTTATCAGTATCGTGTGATTAGGGTTTGAAAGAACATCTCCATGTTCGTAGCATGGAAACTGATGTCGGGCCCTTCTATATCGCGCGATGCGAAGCTAAGCTAGCCCTTTCGGCTCTTGACGAGGCTGGCTTAGGTTCTAAATCATTATGCCACTTTCTTCTTTCTCTGGCCTCTTTCTCTGACAAAGCGGGGTGTATGGTCATTCTGTACAACCTTACACGAAATCCAATCTGGTCAATTGTACCTATTTATTCATCATGGCTGCAGAGATGGTTGATTTCATCATCGTCGGTGGTAAGTTATTTTCCGGAGCGCAAAATTCCACACTTACTAGTACTTCACAATTGCAATCGTTATTTTCATTCCAACTTGAATACTCATTTCATCTCACCCGACAATTAGCCGGACCAGCAGGATGCACACTCGCCTCGGCGCTCTCCCGAACAAATGCCAAATCGTGAGTCCTCCTCCTCGAAGCAGGCGGTAAAAATGAAGAAAAATCGCATCGCGTGATCTGTAAGCGATGGATGACGTTCCAAGAAGAGTCAATGAATTGGGGGTACGGGACTGCTCCCCAGGATGGGTGTGATGGACGTATCCTAGACTATTCGCGCGGCAAGGGACTAGGCGGTGGTTCTTCGATTAATTTTGGCATAAATACTAGCGGGGCGAGGGATGATCATGAGTCTTGGCCGGAGATTGTGGGGGATGAGGGGTTTGGGTGGGAGGAGATGAAGAAGCGATTCAAGAATCTTGAGACGTTTGGGTTGGGGGCTTGTTGTAGCGAAGAGGGGAAGAGGTATGGGAATCCTGTTGTTGGCGATCATGGTGATGAAGGTGCGTTGAAGGTTGGATTTGCGAAAAAGTGGGAGATGGATTTAGTGCCTTTGATGGATTCTTTCGAGGAGGCGGGGTTGAAGAGGAATTTGGATCATAATTCTGGGGATCCGCTTGGTATGGCGTTGTATGTTCATTCTGCTGGGGATGGGGTGAGAAGCACAGCGAAGGATCTACTGGTTGATGCACCGAACAATTTGGTTGTTGTTAAAGATACTCCTGTTCAACGGATTCTGTTTGAGGGGAAAAGGGCTGTGGGCATTCAGACGAGAGGAATAAAATGTGAGTATACATTGTTGACGAGAATTAGATATGAGTTGACAGTGGGACATCGTGCTGATACCATTCAATGACAGTCTTTGCCTCGAAAGAAGTCATTATATGCGTCGGATCGCTTGACCCCCCCCCCCCAAATACTCATGCATTCAGGCATTGGCCCAGCATCTGAATTAAACAAATTCAACATCCCAATCATCCACGATGGGACTGAAAGACCACTTCCTCGCGCCGCTCTTGCTCTCACGAAACCCAGAGACAAACGACCGGAGAACCTTCTTCAAGAATGAAGCAGCTATGGCCGAGGCCATAAACCAGTGGGAAGATGATGGGACTGGCCCCTGGAGCAAATATGGATGCGAGCTCACAATCGGTTGGTTCAAATCTGACACGATAACTTCAAGCGCTGAATTTAAAGCACTGCCGAAATCCAGACAAGAATTCATGAGCCGTAAATCCATCCCTCACTACGAGATTGTCGCGGGATTCCCGATCCATCTCCTTTTCCCGGGCATGTTGTCAGATTATAGCTACACCTGTTTAGCTGTCTTCCTGATGAATGTACAATCGGTCGGCGAAGTCCGACTTCAATCGTCGAACCCGGATGACCCACTTCTCTTCGACCCGAAGATTCTATCGCACCCATTTGACCAGTGCGCTCTGATTGATATGTATGGTCATCTGCTGGAGATCTCGAAACATCCTTCCTTCGCAAAGGATACGTTGGCCACGGTTTTGGGACCGAAGTCCGAGTCCGATGAGGATATTTTGCAATTTTGGAAGGAGAGTGTGTCTTCTTCATGGCACATTATGGGTACGGTCAAGATGGGTAAAGTTGGAGATGATGACGCTGCGGTTGATAGTGGGTTCCATGTCATGGGCCTTGAGGGTCTCCGCGTGGCTGATATGAGTGTTGTGCCTGTTCTAACCAATAACCGTACCCAGGCCACGGCGTATGTTACTGGTGCGACGTGTGCAGATGTTTTGATTAGGGAATATGGATTGGAGCAGTAATATTGGAAGGTTTCAGAGAAAAGTCCTTTATTGATATGTGGTTTGGGAGCGTGTGGACCGAGCCACTCTTATGCGTAGCTAGCTGTGAGCCGAGATATGAAGGGGGAGTATAAATAATATGCGTGCACTTTCTTGGACTCATTTGGTATAATAAGCACCGATAGTCAGCACAGGAATTTAGAGCCCAGACACATGAGAGTAAAAGAGATATAAAGGAGGAAAAGAAAACACCACCATGTCAAGCCAAAGACATGACGTCACCGATCGCGCCGCGCACCGGTACTGAAGAGCGAAGGACGAGATGAGAAACAAAGATAAGGATAATATGGAATTAAAACGAAAAAAGGATATCGTGTGACCAGCAGAATTGCACATGGACGGAGGAAAGTGAGGATTCGGGTTAGGTCACGGAGAGGTAATTCATGGTCCGAGCGGGAGGCCATGAGTTTCCTGCTTCTGCACGGAGCCATCATCTTGGTTCTCATCTCCACGCATGCGTTGCTTCTGCTGGGATTGGGGCTGGAAGTTGTTGCTCATGAAGTTGGTCTCCTCGTGGGGCTTGCGCATGAGCCCAGCCGATGCGATGCGGTTCAGCGAGTTCATGTCGTCGTTAGGGTTACCAGGGTGTTGTCCTTGGTGAGAGCCGGTGGGAGCGACCATTGAGCCCGAGGGCCCACCGAGACTGCTGGCGAGGGAGAGATCTGGGCGCGGTTGGTTGAGATCGATGTTGGGTGGAAGCTCGGGGACATCGGCTTGCAAGTCCATCAGGCGTGACTGCAGAGTAATGACGTAGTCTCGCAGAGCGTAGTTCTCGTTAGCGAGCTGCTTGAGCTGCTCGTTCTTCGCTTCAATGTTCTTGACCTCATCCTCAAGCTTGCGGATGTAGGTCTCCTTCCGTTGGCGGAATGCGCGCTATGAGGGGTGAGTGGGGACACTTATAGATGCCAAGGCGTTTCACTTGATATGGGGATGATTTACCTGGGCGGCGCGATTCTGGGCGGCACGCTTGGAGGTTGATAGCTCACGCTTGCCGAATCCCTTGGGCGTGTCATCTGGAGATCCTTGGTGCGGCTGAGTGGGAGTCTGCGGGGCGGCCATCATGGCGCCCCCCCGAGATGGCCGGATCGATGTTGGTTTGATCCCGCGACCCAGCCGGATTAGGCTGCAAATGATGCTGTTGCTGTCCAGGTTGGGGCTGGGGACGTTGGCCCAGGTTATGCTGGACAGCAAGGAGCTGGTCGTGAAGGACTGGCGCGATATCAAGTTAGTTTTCTATTTGATGGGGTCGCGTCATTGCCAGCGTTGCCATGAGATGCCGCCAACCCGCTCCGAACCGGAAATGTCCGGGATGAAAGGGCAAGGCAGATCAACAGTCTGATGTGGTGGCAGAGCACGAGAATGGCCCTGTGAGAGCGATGTGGATCACATACCCTGGTCATCATGGTCCTATATCGCGATTGTTAGTGGGACACATCAGGGAGAGGGGCAATGAACACGGCGGAGGGGGCGGGACTCTGCCCGGAACCCGACCACGCGTCGGAGCGACGACGAAGTGGGCATCCAGGAGTATCGCGATCATCTTGCGTCTTCCATTGAGCATAGATGTACTTGGCGCGGGAGACGACTGATGACAAACGCGTCGAATAGTGGTTGCTTACCTGAGCAGACTGCATACTGGGATGCGGCGCTGGAGCCAGCGCAGGTTGCATGAAAAAGGGGCGGAAAAAGGCGAGATAGAAGAAGAATAAGAAATCAGGCGATATGATGACCAATTTCACTAATTAAGGTCGAGGGAAGGCAATCTAGAGGGGATCTTGAGAAGTTGAAGCTGTAATGAGGTAAGCAGTTGGGTGGGTGATGCTGTAAGCAGAAGTTGCGAGTTATCTAAGATAGGGCGGTGGGGACTGGCAGTACCCAGAATGGCATTCATTTCGCATGCTGGATATGTTACGTCTTTCGGTAATAATCACTCATTATTATATTTCGGGTATGTTAACTACTCTGGTTTATGTTTCTACGCTTTTGATTCTCAAACTTCTTTGAGGTGGAATTGGAACTGGACAATTTGAACTTGAACTTGACTTCGACGCGCTCGTTCCAGTCACCTGACCGTGCGACGCGTGCCGCTTTCAGCCCGGAGAATCATTCCTCCGCTATCAGTCTTATCTGCATTGATGTCATTTCGCTCGCTCCTGCCTCAAGGTGCCGTGGTACCTGGGACTTTGCATATATCAGCTTCAGTTACTATCTATCTTTGACTGATGACTGCATCGTTGTATGTTTCTGTACCTCCCAGGGCTCAGGGCTGCGAAGAGCAACTACTCAGATATCCCGTGCAACCCATCAACGTTCCACAAAGCCAATCCTTCAAAGCCAAACATTATTAGTGCTGCTGATGTCAGCACTGCCACATGGTGACACATGCCCTAATCTGACGAGTTTATAGTTCCGATGCTGTGAGCTTTGGATGATTTTCTTGGCAAAGGTTACTACGCAGACATGCATCATTTCTCCGGGCACTGAATGAAGTTTTCAGGTTTGCAGGCCTGGGGCCTGAGTGAACACCTACATATTCAAAACCTGAACAATGCAAATTATTCGAAGGAACAACTGAAGGATAATACCCGGTACTAGTGCTGACTACAGCAAGCTAAAAAAAATCTCAGCAAGCCAAAACAATTCTTACACGAACTTCAACAAGCTGAAGATGAAGAGCCACTCCCAAAATAACTAAAATAATAGGATCTTCCTATGCCGGCGCCTAGGTGGAGAATCTGTCATTTCCACATCTTCATCGTCACCAAGATCATCTAGCCTGGCATCTTCATCAAGTACCCTGCCAGTGCGTGCAGAAAGACCCACTGGTGTTATAATCGGTGTTTCCTGGACGGAAATTGCTTGGGATGGTGGGTCTCGATTTGGTGGACCGTGTGAGCCCGAAGATGATCCCCGGCCACTACCACTGCCCGGCCTGGGAGCTGCTGGGACTGATACCTGGCCACCAACACTGCTCAAGCTAGAAGCTGCTGAATGTGATCCCTGACCACCATCACTGCTCGAGCCGGGAGCTTCTGAGTCAGATCCCCGGTCGCTACTACTGCTCGACATGTGAGATGATAGATTTGATCCCTGGCCGCCACTACTGCCCGAAAATGTCCAAGGGGGCAGATTGAAACGAAAGAAATTGAACTGACCCCTTCGAACCAAAATGATTCCCCATCACACATTTCATGGTATCTATGAAAATCGTCCCAGGAAGAAATTCCTCTTGAAAGAGGCTTCCCATCAGAGAGATACGTAACTTGTTCATCCCAATGAAGCGTTTTATTTCTATACGCCACAATAAGAACTTTGACATTCACAAGCTGATGGTGTTCGTCGCCATCCTTATTAGTCTCGAGAAAGTGCTGGATATCCTGGGGATCCTTTCTTCGAGAGATAACAGCCTAGTCCAGTCCAGCTGGCATGGGATTTACAACCGCCGCGGTCTGGCACCATTCTGCAATTCGTAATAGGAGGGTCCTAAGGTCGAAAGCGTACATAAGATCTTACCGGCAGAAGTTCCATAGGATCAGATACGACTCTTCTGATTTCCCACTCGGGGCCCTCGAGTTCGGGAGACTGCCTCTCCCTCATCTCCTGCGGCTCGTCGGATCTACGCTTCGACGCACGAGATATGGTGTCAAACGGGATGGTTCGGTAACAAATGAAATTTAGTATAATATTATATAGTATAATACCAAAAGAAAAAAAGAACGAGGATTTATGAAAATTTAGAACTTTGAAAGTAACAGTTGAAGATTTTGTTGAAGGAGTGAGCGACGGGACAAGGGACGAGTATTTAGCTCCCATGGCCTGCATATCATATCATAAGGTAGAAAAGAAAGAGATTTAAAAATAGAACTCGAAGATGCTGTACATATTAGAAGATTGCGCTGCCTTTCTAGTTTTTCACGTCTTTGATCATTATGGCTCGGCCAACGAGATGTGAGTGTGGCCTCTTTGAGCCTCTTCCATTATTCACATATGTGGTTCCCGAACCCAGAGCCGGATGAATTGTATTTATACATGTCTTTGAGATACAATCTTCTCGGATTTTGGATCAAAGAATACCTCGTCCTCGTGACCATCACTCCTTTGTGGTTACGGCCTTTATATTTGGCTGTGATAGCCAGCCTGAGCAATGCTAATGTCAAGTCAATGAAAGCACGTTTCAGATACCTTAGAAGAATTACATCGGGAAAAAATTGACAAAATAATATTTTTTCGTAGTCGATATACTCCTCAACCAGCCAGATAGAGGCACAGGCGCGACCTGGACCTCGTTATCAACTACGAGAAATGCGATTTTGAACGCGGACAAAGATGTAAGAAAGAAAAGTCCATGGACGCGATGGAATATGCTATTTTACTCGTCCGAACTATCAACTTCCATCATGCATTTTTTTCTCCTTTCAACCATTTGGTTCCTTTGTCAGACCTTCGGTTCTTTAACCTTGTTCCTCGATCCCTTAAACCCCCTCAGCAAGCTTCCCCAAAGCCTCCCCCTCGACCATCATCTTCATCCACTCCTCCATCCCCTTAGCACCAACCTGCTCATAGAACTTGATACTAGGCTCATTCCACTTAAGAACACTCCACTCCAATCTCCGCCCCTTGATCTCAACAACCTGGCGCGCAAGGTACTTGAGCAACTTGAATCCGTACCCATTGCCCCGAGCCTCAGGCTGCACGTAAAGATCCTCAAGATAAATACCCGGTGCGCTGCGCCAGGTGCTGTAGTTGTAGAAGTACAGGGCCATGCCGACGGGTTGCGGGTTGGCGTTGGAAGGTGTGGCGGGAGGGGTGATTAGGGCTGTGTAGACTGAGCCGCGTTTGGGGGCTTCGCCGGCGAAGGAGAGGGTATTTGTTAAGCTTTCGATTGTGGCTTCGACTTCGTGGAGGGCTTTTTCGTAGATGGCAAGTTCTTGGATGAATTGGAGGATTTTGGGTACGTCTGGGGTGGATGTTGTTAGTTTTATGCGTATGGAGGACCTGGAAGAATTCGTACCCTCGGCCGTGGCGAGGCGGATTGTTGCTTCGGCCATTGTGAAGGAGTAGTAGTGGTGGTTTGGGGTGTGGTATGTCGTGAGGAGAAATTTGCGGAGGTCTGCGGAGGGTGAAATTTGGCGGTTCTTTCTTTTTGACAGCGAAAGGCGGGGGTGGGGATCGGATGGACCCACGGGAAGGGTTAAGGTGGGATTGGATGGAGATTGGGTTTTGAAACTCAATCTGTGAAGGTGATGTTGGGGGTAGTTTTTGTGACTTGCTTTACTAACAAAATGAAACAAGATGAATCAGTAAAGATGTTTTTTTCCGTCCTATAAAATAGTTTGTTGTAGCACTTCTCGGCGGCCTCCGAGAAAGGCTCCACTTTTCGGGGGGTCCGAGTCGGCTTTTTCGGGCCGATGTCAAGCAAAGGGCGCGGACATCGGCAAACCTGGAGCCGGCAGCCGGCGACGGGTTCCTCAGTACAGAATCAAGTAGATAGTGAGACGTAGAGTCGTTGGAAGCAGTGCAGAAAGGGTATGGTATTAACTCTACACAAAGATGATAAAGCCACGATATTATACAGGGACAATGTGCTGGGTGGTTCATTGGATACATCTGGAACATCGATCATTTGGACATGATAGCCGACATCCACTTTTGCTCGTCCGTTCTAGTATATCTTGTTAGTATATCGTTCCAATGAGGATGACCGGAAGGGAAGGAAAGGGTATGCTCACCGGTCAAAATGCAGCAGCATGCCCAAAACAGGAACAAGCTGCTTTTGGTAGTTCTTGTCTTTCTGCTCCATAAATTGCAGCAGGACGTTCTTCAAATACATATAGTCAATCGCGGCATTCGCATTGGCATTGGAATTTCCGGTACCCGTAGGTGTCTCGCTTCGGTGAATCGAAGCACTTCGCTCCTGCTGGCCTGACGGTGATGCAAGTCCACGCCTGGAACCGGAATCCATCGAGGATCGCGAAGACTGTCTTCCCGACGGCGACCCGCGCAGACGAACATCCTCACCAAGAGTCTTGTGTGAGCGGCGCAATTTCTCCAGTCTGTTATTTGCCTCTTCGACCGAGCGACGGAGTTCGGTCTTCTCTTTCTCCAGATCGCGCACTTGCTTCTCACTCCCGTCAAGCTGTTCGCGTAACCCGGACATCGCTGCGCGAACTTCTTCCACCTCTTGCGTCGATTGTTCGGAAAGAAGTTCTAGCTCGTCGCGTCGTCGTCGCCAGTCCTTCTGCGACTGTTCCAGTTCCTCTCTATCTTGTTCCGCCGTGCGAAGAGCGCGCTCGGCATCGCGCACCTTGGCCTTGAGATCTTCCATCTCGCGCGCCCGGCGACGTCCTTGGGTACTGGCTTCGTCTTCGGCACGATCGCGCTCTTCAACGGCAGCCTCCATTCGCTCTTTGAAGTCTCTAACCTTGGATTCGGATCGGCCTTCGATTTCGCTGAGGAGGCGCCGCATTGTCTCGCCTTCACGGGTTCGCTCGTTGAGGAGGCGGTGGGCGTCTGCTAGCTCTTCTTCGAGACTGTCGCACTTCTCGCGTGCTTCTTTCATTTGCATTGCCATTTCGGTTGTTTGGTCGCGCATGCTGTTCATTAAGGATTGTGCGCTGGAGTGCTGGGCTGTCTTGAGAGAAATCTCTTCGCGCAGCCCTTCTAGTTCCTTCGTCACTTGTCCCAGCTGTTCGTCTAGCTCGCGTATTTTAGTGCGAGAGCTCTTGAGGCCATCCTGGGACTTGGTGAGTTCTCCGGTGGTCTTCTCCTTGGCTTTGATGGCCTCGGTCTTCTTGCTTTCGGCCGAGCGTAGGTCTGACTGAGCAACGGTGAGATTTTCTTCGGCCTTCAGACGACTATCTGTCTCCTGTCGGATCTTCTTGTTCAAAGTCTTGACTTCGTTGTCGCGCTCCGTCATCTTGGTCTTCGAGTTACGCAGCTCCGCACGCAGGTCCTCGTGCTTAGCTTCGAGAGCAATTAACTCGGTATTCTTGTTGGAAAGGGTTTCTTTCAGGTTCTTCAGCTCCAAAGATTCCGCGCGCAAGTCACGCAATTCGGGCTGGATCTTCTGGATGGTTTCACGCAGATCGGTAAGATCCTTGAAACGGGTTGCTGCCAATTGCTGGGCGGCCGAAAGATCGGTTTCCAGGGATGCGGAGCGAACCTTGAGAGTTTCGAATTCCTCCTTCAGGCTTGTGTGCATCTTGTGAGAGTCGGCTGTGCTGGACTCGTTACTGGTGCGGAGTTCCACCAACTCTTTTTCCAATTTGGCAATGGTTTCCTCCAATGCGTTTTTCTCGGCAGTGAGCTCCTTGATCTTGTCCTTAGACTCGACGTGCTCCTGGCCAAGGTTGACCAGGTCATCACGAAGGCTCTCGATCTCTTCCTTAAGATCCTCCTCGCCCTTCAGCTTCGAACTCAAGCGATCAATGGCCGCCTCCTTCTCCTCAAGAAGATGCGTCAACGACTCAATTTTCTGCTTCAACTCGTCCAACTCAGCAGAGGGAACTGCCTGTGCTGGAGCTGTCTCTGTTTGAGCCGGCTCCTCCTTGGGGGTGCCATCAGCAGGCTTCGCCGGTTCCTCGTTCGCCTTGCCGCCCTTCTTCTTCTTTTTATTCTTCTTCTTTCCTCCGCCGCCTCCAGCTGCTGCGGCTGCCGGAGCAGCCTGAGTCTCCTCCTCGGCAGGGGTACTGACACTAGGCTCCGGCGCTTTCGCCGCTGGAGCGAGGCTCTTCCGAATCTCCTCAAAGTCAGCCTTGCGACCAGCAGAGACATTCTCCTTAGCAGTCTTCCAGGCAGTGTTTCCGCTCAGATTGTCATCGACGAAAGTGACAACCTTTTGGAGTTGAGCAGAGGTCTCAGATCTCTCGGTGACTTCCTTCTTCAGATTCGCAACACTTGACTCGGTGTCCTTCAACTGCGACCGAAGGTTCTCCACCAGTCCCTGGACAACATTGAGCTTCTTCTCACTGGCGTCCTTGTCCTCCTTCGCCTGTTCGAGTTGCGAGGTGATTTCAGCGTCGGCTTCGGAGTTCTTCGAGTTTCCAGCTTCGGCAACCTGGGCCTGTAGCTTGTCGATCTGATCGCTCTTCTCCTTGAGATCGGTCTTGAGCTGCTCAGCTTCAGAAGTGGCCTTTTCAATCGCTGTCTCCGCGGACGCCAATTTCTCTTTTAACTCATCGACGTCCTTCACCTTCGAAGTCTTCAAGTCCTGAATCTCCGCATCCAACCTATCCTTTGTATCGCGCAGCTCCACTAATTCCCGCGCAGAAGTCTCTAGATTTTGAACCATGCCTTCAGTTGACTCGCGCGTAACAGAAAGGTCCTTTTTCAACGATTCAACCTCGGTCTTAAGGGTCTCAATCTCCTCCTCCCGCTCTTTGAGCTCTCCCTCGAGACGGGGAACCTCATTGTCGAATGAGAAGAACTCCTCGCTGGTCTCTTTGTCTTCGTCGGGGGTGACCTGCTTCTCCTTCTTCTTTTCGTCTTTGGCGGTCTTTGTCTCGTTCTCCTTCTTCAGCCCCGCAACCTCATCCCATGCATCCTTGGCCGATTTCTGCGCTTCCTCGAGCTTTTTCTTGTAGTCTTCCCGGTCCTCTGTCACGCGCTTGAGTTCTTCCAGGACCATGTCGCTCTTGAGTGACATGGTGTTTAGATACTCGGTCAGAGCCTTGGGCTCGCCGATCGAGGTGAGGGGGGTGTTTTCGCGGAGGGCGGCTTCGAAGGGTTCGATTGAGAGGACGCGCGAGTGGGCGGTTCGGTAGGCTTTGAGGAGTTCTGTATAGTAGATTGAGAAGTGGTTAGATTATGCATGCAAGCTTGATTTTCGTTGTATTTGCGCATGGGTATGAATGCAATCTGCACATGTGGCGAACGTACCATGATATCGAGATTCCAACTTATCGAGTCTCCGTAGCTTGCCCTTAACTTCGGCTGGCAGTTCGGTCGATGCCTCCTTTTCTGACTCAGCGAGGGCATCTTTGGCTGATGTTTCGGTTGTCGCTTTGTTGTCTACCTTTGCATCGCCATCCTTAGCCTCAGCTCCGGCTTCTGCTTCCGGATCAGCAGCGGAACCCGCTTCCTCAGCGCGGCTACCAGTGCCGTCGTTGTCGACGGGCGTGGCTACTTCGGAGGTGCCATCAGGAGTATCTAGACGTGGGGTGGCTGAGCGAGTAGAAGATTCATCATCGCCGATGGTAAATTCACCCTCGAATTCTTTGGGGTCGGGACCGCGGACGGGAGTGCCAGAGTGTCGTCTTGGGCGGGATCGTTGGCCGGCAGAGAGGTTGTTTGGATTGGCGCGACGGGTGGAGGCAGAGCGGGCGAGGTTATCTTGAGCGGTCTTTTGGCGAGCTTGCTCTTCGGCGATCCGAGAGTCGATGGCGTCGCGGAGGCGCTGGTTTCGTTAGCTTATGCTGGTGTTGTTTGCGCCGTGGCAACGGCTGCCGGTGGGTTTGGTGGGGTTAAATGGGAGGGTTGAAGGGCCAACGGACCTGAAACATCGCCGCGACAGATCTCCAAGGCCACCGGAGATCACCTGGACAGCAGTTGTGGTTTGAAAGGTTGAGGGTGATGGGTTGAGTAAGTTGTACCTGAAATGAAATGCCGCGGTGGAGCGGAGCGGAGGCGGAGAGGAAGTCACCTGCCCAACACATACGCAAGTGTGTCAGTGTACGTATACGTAAGTCTTGTATTCAAGGTGTTTTGGATATATTTCCCTTTGTAATATTTATATTGAGCAGTTTTCTAGTTATACTCTCCATTCGAAAAATAGCTATATCAATGTTGTGAATATTATTCCAACTCAGCCTCCATAACTTGAATCTGCCGCTGTGTCTGTACTAGCAGTGTTCATTTGTTGTACTTAGTTGATAGTTCCTAGGTTCCTATTATACGCTAGGCATTCATACTACTCAGCAGGAAAGGCTGACTAGACAGCTGTGAGCAGTATCTGCATTCCCATACCGGTCCCGAATCCGATCATCACCAGATTTACTAGTATAATTAAAATTGTTAGGCATCTAATTGATAGCCTCCATTTTCGACCCCTCTCTTAGTCTCGCCACCACAACAGATCTTTGTATCCCACATATAGCAATTTGCTTTCAAGGTTCTTGATTCTCGCCATGCCGGAATTTAATCTTGATGTTCCCGTATCGTGCCCATTCCATGTGCGCCGTTTGAATGAATCGATCTATTTTTTCCGAGAAGACGACAGCTACGGCCAAATTCCAAACATTTTTGCAAAAATATGCTCATCTCCGAATAGTGATGGGTGAGCTATGTCTTTCGAAGTCGAAAAGACAATGGAGAAAGTGAAGCTAATGAAGATGGCAGATCCGAAACCTCGGTCATAGTCCTTGGTGATGCTGGTTGCGCAACATCTGTCAAGAATCCCGAGTATGGTGTCTCTAGCGACCCCGAAACACTCATGTACTGGAATATCTATACAACACTCAAACATACAATCAACCCAGGGGCCAGCTTCCCTATCTTGTTATTACCACCCATTGCCATTTCGACCATATCCTGGGTCTTGGTTTGCTACCACCTACCGACTCAGGCCCGGAACATCTGAATGTCGACCAGAGAAAAGGTCCTCAAACTACAGTTCTTTCCTCTGCACATAGCATTGATCATCTTCAGGATTGGAACCGTATTTGTTGCCACTCGCTCGCCAAGGGATTTGGCGCCGCAGAGTGCCCATATTATTCAATTGGAATGTGGGCATCCGATTTCCAGGACATTGTTTACTCTACCAGTCCATCTTTTGCAATATCTACTGGGATCACAATAATTCATACACCAGGACACACGCCCGACTCCCTCACATGGTACGATCAAGACTCTCATCTTATCTGCGTTGGGGACAGTTTCTACGAGGCGTCTTCCGCCGATACGTTGGAGTGTCAAGTGGAGAAGTCGGTCCGGGCACCGATCCTCTTTGAAGAGAGAAGTCATATATTGACTTGGTGGAGGAGTTTGGGTAAAGTTTTGGAATTCGTGAGGAAGGAAAATGTTCGATTGGCAAGAGATCGCACGGGGCCTGAGGCACCCCCACGCGTGGCTATATCTGCATCCCATGTGACGACTACCTCCCCGGATGCTATTCCGTTCTTACTTCGATCAAAACGTTTATGATTCGTATATTTCGGGGCGAAGTACCAACCACATCACTCGATCCTGCCAGGCTTCCTTTCAAGAACACCATGGTGTATGATTATGGTCCGGAGGCTGCGTCTACTGAAGATTTTGAATAGATTGTTTGGGCGCCGAAGCGGATAATAGACGAGGGAATCGAGGAGCTGAGCGGACAATATTAGCCATATGCTGCGAGATGTCGGCTATTATGTTTTGGTCGAGCTGGTTCACAATACGCTTAGATTATACTGGATTATTATCTGCTCTCTATGTAGTATCGTAGAGCTGTTCAAATCTTACATGTGTTAGCTCTCTCTTGTCCGGATATCAGTAGAGAAATTATTTGTCTATATTCGTTTCTTACATTCTGCGGCTATCTATTCGGACTATAGTCATGGAGAAACACTCTCCAGTTGTGTAATCTCTGCATGCTAGTTACTATCTAACTGTAGTTACTTCCTATTGTTAAGCCAACGGCTACTCTGATCAAACTACGTTTCTTTTTGGAGCGATCTAGACCTGAAGAATAACCCCATCGAGATCTACTGGCAACTATTCTCCCTCTCCACTTCTCCAGCCTACCACGCAGATTCGCAAACAGCCCCTTCCGAGGTCGTCCGCTCCGTGACGATTTTACACTATTTCCCTTGATTCTACATCACATGAAATACTCACTCTCTTCAAAATGACGCATTTAGGTGTAGTACAGAGAATCCCTCAAATATGGGGCCGCGGTTCGATTGAATTAGGAGGGGAACAGGAGTTGTGGCAAACTGACGCGAAACGGTATAGCCGATTATAGTCATGCTGACCATGCATGTACTTGTGATCTCAACTGAATCAAAAGAGGGGTTGCGGGGTTCAACCTGGGAAAATAATCGTGTTTGTTTGTCTTCATCATCCTGCAACTTTAGAACGCTTCAAAATGACAGCCACCTTTGATATACGATCAAATTATGTTCAAATTATTAATGGTCAAAGCTCGCCAACAGAGGCGACTCGCCATGGGTTGAACCCGGCTACGTTGGAGGCTCTACCAAATGTTCCAGTTGCAACACCGGAGGATCTTGACAAGGCCGCTGATGCCGCAAAAGCTGCTTTTAAGATCTGGTCTGCGACGCCATTTGAGGATCGGAAAAAGGCAGTATTAGCCTATGCCGATGCTATCGAAGCATACCGGGATGAGTTCCGCGATCTTCTGATTACAGAGCAAGGAAAACCGGTATGTCTTTCATATCTCACGCGGAATATTCTCCACATTGCTAATTCAATTTCAATCAGATCTTCCAGGCAACCCTCGAGACTGATAATGCTATCATATGGATGAGAGGCATGGCTAGCCTTCCGAATCTCGAGGACGTGATTGAGGATGATGAGACCAGGACTGTGGTCACCAGATATGTCCCTCTCGGTGTTGTCGGGGCTATTATCCCTTGGAACTTTCCCTTGATGCTCGCCACTGGGAAGATTGCACCCGCTCTGTTGACCGGCAACGTCATTATCGTGAAGCCCTCGTATTTTTCCCTCTATAATTCTGACTCTGAGATTGAATCACCTAACAGGAACACCGCAGGCCCTTTACCCCTTACGGCGGCTTGAAACTGGTTGAGTTGGCCCAGAAATTCTTCCCCCCCGGGTGTTGTGCAGTCTTTGAGCGGTGATGACAATTTGGGACCCTGGATTACAAGCCACCCTGCCATTGATAAGATCAGCTTTACTGGCTCGACGGCTACTGGAAAAAGGGTACTGCAGAGTGCTAGTCGCACATTGAAACGCGTGACCCTTGAGCTGTATGTTAATTCAGGGATTATGCAAGATGATTTGACTGACAGAATGATTAGAGGTGGTAACGACCCTGCCATCGTATTCCCAGACGTTGACATCGAAAAGGTGGCTGAAAAGGTAGGCATGCGAAATTTTCCCATTATCAAGAAAATTAGCGGGAGAAGCTAATATGTCAGGTCGCATTCTTCGCATTTCTGAACTCTGGTCAAATATGCCTCAATCTGAAGCGGATCTACGTCCACAGCTCTATCTTCGATGAGTTCCGCGATGCCTTGGTTCGCCAGGTAAATGGCTACACTGTTGGCGACGGGTCCAAAGCCGGAGTCAGCCACGGCCCTCTCCAGAACGACATGCAATACTCGCGCGTCAAAACATTCTTCGATGACATCGAGAAGCAGGGCTGGAAGGTTGCCACAGGTGGTCGGATTATGCCCTCAACGGGGTACATGGTGACTCCGACCATCATCGACCGGCCGCCTGATAATTCACGGATCGTCGTCGAGGAGCCGTTTGGTGAGTAAAAATGTCAACGAGTTATTTAAATACGATCCTGTGCTTACTTACTACAGGTCCGATTGTACCGCTTATGTCGTGGGATGAAGAGGCTGAAGTAATCGAACGGGCTAATGACACCTCGATGGGACTCGGCGCTTCAATTTGGACAGCTGATTTGGAGCGTGCTGCGCGAGTTGCACGTCAAATCCAAGCTGGTACTGTGTGGACTAATGATCATTTCAGTCTGAGTCCCACTGCTCCTTTTGGTGGTCATAAGGAAAGCGGTGTTGGGACTGAGTGGGGTCTTAATGGTTTGAAGGGCTTTTGCAATGTCCAAACTCTATTTTTGAAGAAGAGTGTTTGATTTTGTGAGAGAAGTTCAAAACCATGATAGTGGTGGATCCACCTGGGGATGCGAATGCTAGCTACTAGGAGCCTGGCAGATTTCAAATAGTGGACATGACAATTGTGGAGGCGTAAGCCTCAGGCATTACATCAGGCAGTGACATCTTGCCTTGCGAGCCTCTCTCTCTCTCTCCTAGATACCGCATGCATGTACCATTCCTGGTTTCCATCCTCGATCCTCTGACAACAATGTTATCAAATATCTAGTGTAGTGGCATAGTGGAATATTCCGTGTGGTAAAGGGCTTTATAAATAAAATTCCGCCAGGCGTTTAGATATTTTGAATGATCGTGAGTTTATGTTTGCTATTCATTCCTGCAAGGTCTCTGATATAACTATGGCGGCCAAAGGGCCAATGAAGTATTGCGCCAAGACCACTAAACTAGCGATGTCGGAAGGAAGAACAGGCTGACGCCCAGGGACCCCGCCAAATGCCCCTCAAGCTTGTACGAATACATTGTTGAGGATTGGGGAACTTGAACAGGCCCAACTACGGCCGACATTGCTCTCCGATGGGCTTAAAAACACGCTTCAAGGGCCTGCTTCTCTCAGATAAAAAAGGAATTTCAACCTCGCCATCGCCGTCGCCATCCACAGCGGGCACAGACAAAAATGATAGCATAACAACAGTGCTCAGCAGTCATGCTCTACAACCGGGTGACCAGAGCTCTGATGCGAGTCTTACTACCGAGTACAGCACGCCTGGGGACTTGTGGGATGAAGCCTACACTATTTTCAGCAGGGAACGCCCGAAATTGAAGGATAGATACGAAGAGATCTTGTTGACTCAAGAGGAAAGAAATGGCGAACCAACCCAGAATCATCTACGTAAGTCCAAAATCATCCTACCGTGGACTCTGATGGCTGACGCGGTGGTGATTTAGCGCCCGTTGGTTCATATCAACGCGAGGAGCAACTACGGCAAATAGTGAAGAGCAAGGTTGAAGAAATCGATCTAGCGCAATGGCAACTCAAGATTGGTAGCCACTCTGTGGATGTCAGCGGTCAGTTTGACAAAGCTGTCAAGATTGTGGTTGCAGCCAAGGACTTTGTATCGTCCGCTGTCAGTGCAGAGCCTCATGCCGCATTGGCCTGGGCTGGAGTGTGCATTTTCTTGCCGGTATATTCCAAAGAATGATAAATCAGTGGTGATAACATCTAATACTGTATACTTAGCTTCTTTTGAATCCTTCAGAGCAGAAGTCTGCTGCCTATAATGGCCTTGAGGCTGTCCCCTTTGCTGTGCGCAGGCTGAGGGTCATGGAGAGACTCATCAGACCAGGAAACTCTGGGTTGACTAGGAGTAGCTATCAATCAGATAGCCTGGAGGTGGTCAAAAGCTTTGAAGATACAGCTGTCGAGCTGTATAAGACAATCCTCGAATTCCAGACCCGACTATTGAGGCAGTATTCAGATAATTGGGCAAAACGCTACGGACGAGATGTTTTCAAAGCCGATGACTGGACGAATCTGACCAGTCGGATCAGGAGTCTTGAGGTAAGGTGCACCGAGATCGCTCAGGATTTGAGTCGGGAGCGGATTGAGAGAGCTCTGCAAGTCAGTGAGCACAGCATGCAACGCGGTCTGCAGGAGGTCCAGCAAGAGTTGAAGAAAATGATGCGTGGCATTGAGCAGCAGACTAGGATGCAATCTGCTTGGCGTCAGACCGACGAGGAGCGCAAGTGTATACAACTGTTCCGACAATCGAACCCGTACGAGAATCAGAAGAACAGAACGCCCAAAAGAGTACTGGAAACGGGGAAATGGTTCCTGGAGAATGATAAGTTTCTCGATTGGCGAGTGAATGAAGGACCCGATCTTCTTTGGTTGTCTGCTAAGCCCGGTTCGGGCAAATCTGTTTTAGCAAAGACGATAATCGACGAGGGCCTAAGCACCTTGAGTCACCAGAACCAGTCTGCGGCCTGTTATTTCTTCTTCAAAGATATCTCTCCGTACCAAAGAAGTGCACTCAGCGCCTTATCTGCGATCTTGCACCAACTTTTCTCCGCGTTCCCATCTTTGGTGAAACATGCTCTCATGCCTTATGATCTCAATGGAAAGGAACTACTCCACTTGTTTGACGACATGTTTGGTATCCTCTGCCAAGCAGCTACGGATCCCTCCGTCGGACAAATCGTGTGCGTACTGGATGCTCTCGACGAATGCAGTCCCGATGATCGATTCTCTCTGATTGAAGCTATCACCAATCTTTACCACAAAGCCAAGAATCCTACAAGCAATGGCAATCACCCTAAGTTGAAGTTTCTCCTAACTAGCCGTCCTTATTCGGATATCCATTCGCAGTTCCATGATCTCATGAAAGAGACTCCTACAATCCACTTGTCAGGGGATCATGAATCCGAGAAGATCAAAGATGAAATCGATCTGGTCATTGACGTCGATATTCCAAAGCTGGCTGGCGAAAGGGGTTTTGACGAAGAGGCGACAAAGTACCTTCTTGAGGAGTTGCACACAGTCGACAACAGAACGTATCTGTGGCTGAGCCTGATTATGGAGGAGATTCGCCTCAGTCAGCGACCGGCCAACAAGCGAGAACTGCGAAAGATCATCTCGGGCTTGCCGCGAAGTCTGATTGATGCTTACGACGGAATCCTAAAGAGATGCCGCCACCCAGACCTTGCAAGACAGCTCTTGCATATCATCCTGGCAGCCCACGAGCCTTTAACAGTCGATGACATGAAAATAACCACCGCTCTTGCAAGTGACTTTGAATATCGCTCATATGACGAAATTGGGATCGAACGGTCAGATGTCTTCGAAATGAGAATCAAAAATGCTTGCGGGCTTATGGTGACCATTGACGACGGCTCTGTATTTCTCATCCACCAAACAGCCAAGGAATTTTTGATTAACGACGGCGATGCGACTCAAAACAGTGAGACTTGGAAACACAGTTTCAGTCCGCTAGATTCGGAAATATTACTCGCAAAAATCTGCATTACTCTGCTTTCTTTCACTTATTTTTCCGAAACCCCACTCAAAATCGACGAAGACGATAGTGAACCTCAAAAGGTCGTTACTGAATATGTCAGGAATAACCCATTCCTAGAATATGCAGCGATGAATTGGACGGAACACGCCGAGAAAGCCGAACTTGATAAAGATTCAAGATGGGTGCCGTCTATGATGTCCCTTTGCAGCGTGGATCAACCGGCATTCAGGACATGGTACACGATTTACCTACGATTGGGCGAAAAACGTCTTCCTTGGACAATGACAAGCCTTAATATTGCCGCTGAATTTAACTTTTCGAATGTGCTTGCTTCTCTTCTCGAAAGTGGGGAGGACCCAAACGAGCCTGATGGCCATGGAGCAACGCCCCTTGCGCGGTCTGTGCCGAAATCTAAAAGAGCCGTGGACCTTCTTTTAGATGCCAACGCAGACATCAATGCGCACGGATGGGAGGAGCCCTGGTATGTCGAGCTCGCCGACTCAGGGAGCGAAGTTGAATGCAGGCTGTTTGCAGGTTCCCCTCTGGTCATGGCTATATTTGGCGAGGATCTCGAAATGGTCAAATATCTCATCAAACGTGGAGCTGAGATAAACTTCCCCCCCCCATGAAAGTTCCCTAACGCCGCTATTCACGGCATTCAAGATGTGCAGTGCCGAGCATGGACTAAAAGAGACAGGGATTCTCCCCCTGCTGCTTCGCTCCGGGGCAAATGTTTGTTTCGAGATGAAGGATGAAGATGGCCCAGTAGCGACGACAGTCCTCCACTGTGCAGCCATGGAAGATGACCCGTCGATTTTAGCGGTACTCCTTGGCTCGGAAACTGCTAATGTCAACTTCCAGCTTCGGAAATCACCGAGCAATATTCTAGTGAAAGATGATGACCCAACCATAGACCAATCGAGCATCGATGGGCGAAGAAGTTCAAGCACAAAGCGCACGGTATCACGGAACGGCTCTGATTGCGATGGTGGAAGAGGCACCGGCGGGTGTAGTGAGGATGAAGGTTCAGAAGCAGGCAGTGAAGATGATGACAGCGCCCTCATGCCCGACAATGATTTACTCTCTGGCTTCAATCGTGATGATCATCGATCTGACTTGTCTAAGTCAACCGACCTATCGCTGAGTCAAAATTTCAAGATAGGGGCCACTCCCCTACACCTCGCAGCAAAATGTCGATTGGTGAAGAATGTTAAGCTTCTTCTCGAGCATGGAGCCGATCCGCATATCAAAAATGCCGATGGCCATACAGCCATGGATTTAGTTCTCGGACCGACCCCTACTTACTTCAGTAGTGAGGACAAGGCCTTTACTTCTGAGAAAGTGGAAATCACAGAATTGCTTCAAAAATATGGGCACATTTCATCGGATGGTGAAGAGTCCCTCCTTGGGGTTACCTCTACTGATGACTAACTAAACTATTGTCCTCTTCAGGGTTCCTAGGCACGTTTGGCACAGCAGAATCAAGTTGATGCAGCACAGCTGAATGACCTCGGGCTGGTAATTTGGGATACGCAGTCAAGCTTCAATTGCAAAATGGTCGTGGCGTTCCGAACGGTTGTCTGTTCACATGGACCTCTAGAATTTAACATCCACATTCAAACGTATCTCTTGTGTGTAGTTGATTAGCATATACAAGGTCCGTGGCTGGTAGTAGTAAATACACAGCCTCAAAATCGACAAGATCAAAAGGTTCGGTAAATTTACTAGTAAGAAATCTTCCGTGAAACGGTTAATGGAATTCATTTACCTTTTTACTATCGACATATGCTCGTGCGCCCCATATTGTCTTCTTTTCACTGATTGTTAGTCCTCGCGTGTCTTCTGAATCCACTCGATGGCACCCAACAGGTACGGAACCTGTTCATTCACTCAGCAAGGCTTTTGACCAAAAAGTATATGCCCATCTGAGATATATATATTGGTTGGGGTCCTGCCCCCGGCAATCAATCAATTCCTCCGCTTCTCCCCCCGCTACCCAAATGAACAATCAGCCCTTCGTCCGCTCCGTAATAAAATTCACCGTAGGCGGCATTCGAATGCTCTACGCCTAAAACATCTCCGCATGCCGCCCATGGTGACTTTTAATTCTGAGCGTTTGCTTTGCCCGATTGGATTTGGTTTAGTGCCGATGACGTAATCTCGTATAGAAGTCAGGCGGCCATCCATAGCTTGGTTTCTGACTTTCTTTCACACCTCTCTCTCTCTCTTTCATAGCGCTGAATACACTGATTCCACGCTATTAAGCGTACACTACGTGGTAGAAAATCGATTTTCAATCGGGGCGAGAGGATCACAATGGAGTTCGAAAACAAGATACAAAGTCAAACAGAGCATACCGAGTATACTGTCACCGGCGGCTCCTGGAACGCTGAATACCAGGTAGTGTTGGACAGTACCACGCTATACCACGTCAAAAACGAAAGTCCCACGCCAGATAAACCTCAGCTCACCTTCTTCGCCGGCAACGGCGCTAACGGTCCAATCGTGGGCTCGGCAAAATCGGTCCGTTTTTCATCTGATATCCAAATTACACTAGAAAGCAACAGTCTCGATAAAACATCTACCTCGGCTAGATTGAGCAAAAAGGGATTGATAACAACGCGTCATGTCTTTGAGACGGAAATCAGTCATCAGAAGCGGACTTTCACGTGGAAAAGCTCCGAGATGATTGATAGTTTTGGGCCTTTTCAAAGCCTTAAGCTGGTCGATGAAGAGAACAACGTCATAGCATGTTTCTTTCCTGGTGGTACTAGACTGAAGCCAAATGGTGCATTGCTTCTTTATGTCGATCTTGGAGAGAGTTTCGTGCTGATGATTCTGATGGCTGCGCTTGCTTTGAGAGAGAAACAAAGACGCTCCGCGAATGGTGGATATGGTGCTGGTTTGCCGCTTCCTGGTTCGGCAGGTTCGGCAGGTGGTTGATGGTTACTACGAATGGCTGGGCTTTTTTTGGCGGGTTTGGTATTGATGTCGTCTCCCGCCTTCACGAAAGTCTCCACGATTTGGGAAACCTCCAAACCTCCGGAGGAAGTTAATCGAGGCTCATTTTTGAAAGGATTTGTCTACTTAGAAGGGATGGAATTCATGTGTGAAATTAATGGGCGCAAACAAATAACAAGGGGAAATGAATAAAACATGGGACACATTTAATCACTGGCTTATTTGCAACAGCTTTCCGTGAGATTCCACATGACTCGGCTGTCTGATTTATCGGTTTAAAGGTTTCTACTCTCAATCCGAAACGTTGATGAGTCTGTATACGCCGGGTTGAGGTGTCGATCACGCAGCTCCATCTTGCCAGATTTCCTTTCAAGAATGTCAGTGTATGGTGATGATCCCGAGGCTGGGTCTTAGAAACAGTTCCAGCTTGTGGTTGTCAGTGTATCACAACCTCTCAAGCCCCGCCTCTTTTTAATAAGTCGAGAGTTGACGTCGTACTCTGAATAAGCGATTCCTGTGTCTCATGAACCAACATTCTGAACAATATCTAGTGAATCGTCAGTAATAGATGCCGGCATATTTCTTGATACAATAGCTCCGTACCAGTTAGAATCGAGCCAACTTTCCAATATCTTGCAACATTCTGCAAGACCAAAGAGATAAGTTCAAGCTCCAAGCCCGTCAACTGGCGATTCCCTTTTGGATTCCTCTTGAATTCAATAGCCGTGCGTAAATTCACAGCAGCAGGACCTATAATCAAACAGACAATTAAAGGGGTTTGAAGTGCAATATATGCAAGATTTCAAAGTCGAATAGTGGTAAAAATCTGTTTGGCATGCACATGATAATTATCTGTGCATATTTTGAAATGCGTACCTGAAGCCAGAGGAGCCAGGAAGTGATTCTTGGAATTCTGAAACGAACTCGCTGCAGAGTTTTCATTAACCAAGCGAAGAAATACGAATATGCTGATGCATGGTTAGAAACTGTTAGTCGATGAAGTAGAACGGGATTTCGATTTTTCTCATACCCTTGGAGCATGATGTTGATCGAGATTATCCAGTTGCTTCGTTGGTATCTCTCCTTCGTGAACGAAAGAGATGCAGAGGAAATATTGAAATCAGACGGAAAGATGAGAAAGAAACACGCGACGGCCGTTTCAAGTGCCCTAGCTTCCTCCTGAGAGGAATTCTTTGATTGTGCCAAATCATGTGCGGATAGTAGGATAAAATTGGCGACAAGGTACCATGCGCGAGGATCTTGGTTTTCACGTTTTTCCAGAGTCCGCCATGACTTGGATGAAGACGGGTCAAGGATATCGGACTCTACCGGAGTATCGGAGAACCAATTTTCATCGGAAACGGGAATCATGACCTGCATGTTCCGTTTATCGACAGTTGGTCGACGACATGCGACAGCAGCAGCAAAGCTGTCGAGTTCCCAAATAGACCACCATAATCGACGCCGCTCTTCTTGTCTAGTCCAATTCTTATGGGCCGGAAAGTCCATCTGAGGAGCGGTAACATCCGAGTCAGTATCCTCGTCAATCTTATCCAGCTCAAGCTCATATGCTAATCTCGAGCAGATACCAATCAAGACCCACCCTTGTTATTGGTGATTTTATCCCATAAAACAAAATAGTAGTAAGATAAGAGCATCAGAGTTCGGTATGCTGCTTAAAGTACTCTTCAAGAGTACCCTGCTTCACATTTGGAAAACGGCTGCAGTCCACAGGCTCGTAGTCCCAGGTTCCTTTCAGCATGTGCTCAGTATATGCTTAACCAATATACTCCTCTAGGATCACGGGATGAATGGTCTCGCGAGCTCTCTTCAACATTTCAACGACATCATCAACAGAGCCCTGATTTTTCAAATGAGCAGAGACCTTTCCCGATCGCGCACGCTCATAAGCCTCCACAAACTGAGTCGGCGTGAATCTGAAACTCTCGACCCGAATAAACCCGCCTTCATCTGCACCAGGGGCACAGATCGCCTCGAGCGTGTATGCCGCGATGTCACTTGCCGTAGTGCAAATCCACTCTTTTTTACCATCACCGAAACAGGGGAGCGTTTGGGTCTCCCGGTCCCAAATCTTATCCCGCCGGTTCAAGAAAAGCCATTCGGCGATTATGCCAGTGAGCATGTACAAAGGCTTAATGCGTGAGCTGATGCGGACTTGGGTATGGAAAGCGAGCTATGGATCATAGGCCTCGTGCTGGCCAAGATATCCCAACGTCCAGTCATAGTTCCAGGAAGTGGCGTGAAAGATCTAAATATTTTTAGATTCCCCCATTAGAGCCAATATGGGCATTTCCGTTAGAATGTACATACCTTCACTCCAGCTCGCTCGGCAGCTCTGAGCAACATGAGTTGGCCCTCGACTAAAACTTCCGGGAGGAAGCCGTACGCGCAGATTACTGCATCCACGCCCGCGACAGCTCTGTCTAAAGCAGGGATGTCGTATAATCCTTTCGAAAGAACAAAGTCTTCCAGGTTTTGACGAATGTGCACTGGCAGCTTTTCGGGATCGTGACCTATACCTCTGACCTGGTGGCCTTGGCTGATAGTAGCCTCAGCACAAGGCTGGCCTACCATGCCTGTAATTCCAGCAATCAAGATGAGCATATTTGTTGTTGTTCGGTGGATAGAAAGTCTCTTGGAATGTGAGTTTTTAATATTGCATCAAACTCAGACACAGGACTTAGCTCGTCTTTAAATATTCTCGGCTCTCTTATTCCTCAACTTGATGGCTAGACTTCATCACTTTGTCATATGTCTCTGAATTGAATCCATGATTACCCAATGCTCCGTTCCAGTTTCTGGCCGTCAGACGGGATTTCGGCTCCAGATAGTCATGACCGACGTGCGAAATGAGTCTTTGGTCTGATATCTGTCAATGTAGCGTTCTGGGGGGGCCTTGATGATCCTCAGATCTTACTTTTGTTCTTACTGGCTGCCGTGGTGCGACAACAGTGGGAACGGCGTTGGGATAATGCCGGGCCCACCCTACCCCGCGTCGCTGTCAGTCTAGCCATGATGACGCGGAGATCCCCCTAGAATCATCAAGTCATTTAATTATTATTTTATTACCGAATAAGAACTTCCAACCCCTTTTTGGATCTTGAGTGGAAGTTCAAACTAATGTCAGATAGGAATAATTCGCCTGTGAGTCTCGATTGTCGATGCGGGCCTCGGGGAAATTATCTTAACGCCGTACCAATTGAGTAAAAAGTAGCTAATAAGCATAGAGTAGCCTGCACTTATTACATCGAATCACGATACAGATTTATACTCACCACGAGTAAATTATTAGAATGATATACAGACTACAGCCACTTGTTCGGTTGCGGTTCCAGATCTCCGCGCTAACCGCGGTTCTGTCGCAGTCTATAATGAGTATAGTCCCTCTTCTTTCAGGTGTTTCAATTGGAGATAATTGGTTTTTTTATTTTTAGAGGGTGAATCCACACTCCGTTCAGACGAAAAATAAAGTGATTGGGTCAGTGGTAACTGCCCAATTGGCTTCAATTGAAGTTTAAGGTGGAGTCGCAGACCACAAACAGCGGCCTTAAGACGTATATATTATTGATTATAAACTTCAAGTTCTTCCAAACTTCTACCACGGGATCCAGGGCTTCCAGCTGGAATTTGAAGCTTTACAAGGTTCAGCAGGAGGCTTGAGTTATTCTAATTTTCTCCTGCTCTAAAAGCAGTACAGGGCTATCAATATACCTCCTAGTAAGTACATAGTAGGTCTTAGCTCCATGCGGGTCGGGCCCCCCCCGGAGAGTAACCAACGGTTGTGCAGGAATTGTAATTAGGTACTACTAGTAATGGTAACAGCCTTGCAGATTGGACCTCGGTAGTTCTAAGGTTGGCAGTTATTTAAATATTTACTAACATTAATAATTACAACTCTAGAAACATGGATTGGTTAATCCATGAATACTATAATATACCCGTATACTACTACTCTAGTATACTATGTCAGCTGACCGATCTACGCTGCATCTGCACTGACCTGCGACGACAACTCCTCTTCTCCTCATCGTTCCTCCACCCATCGCTGTCAGGGCCCGCACGTTTCCGATGACACCGTTAACTTTGACTTCGGCCCTGGACTAGGAGCGGGGCCCACCCTGGAACTGGAACAGGACTTGGAACTGGGGCACTGAAACTAACAGGGAACCGCCATGACGCTGTCCTTGACCGGGCTAGCCCCGTCGCTGGCCTTCAGCCTAACTTCCGCCAGCACCACCACCACCACCACCACTTCGGTCTCTTCAACCCCCACCACCCCTTTCCCCCCCTCCATCGCCTTCCACAATGGCCGGGTGGCTCGGTTGGTTCTTCACATTCACCTTTCAGGTCGTCCCCCGCGGCCTGTACTGGTTGATCACCTTCACCACCCTCACCCTGCCCACATGGCTCTTCACCCTCTTCTCCATGAGCCTGACCTTCACCATGAATTTCACCACCCTCATGCTGATCTTCCTGGCCATCGTCTCCACCGTGAGCTGGTTTATCCGATACCGCTTCCTTAATATGTACAGCCGTTTACCCCCCGAACCGCAACGCAAAGAAGCCCAGATCGACCTTTTCCCCGATATTCAAGAAGGCGACTCCAAACCCGGTCTCGCCAACTACCTCGATGAATTCCTCAGCGCCATCAAGGTGTTCGGTTACCTCGAACGACCCGTCTTTCACGAATTGACTCGGACAATGCAGACAAGGAAGTTGATCGCTGGCGAAACACTCATGTTGGAGGAGGAAAAGGGCTTTTGTTTGGTGGTGGACGGCCTCGTGCAAATCTTCGTCAAGTCCACCCGCGACAGCAAACACAGCTCTGAGGAAACCTTGCATTTGAACGACGACAGCTCCGACGATGAGGAGAACAACACGGAAGGCCGACAAGGCTACCAACTGCTCACAGAAGTGAAGAATGGCGCCTCCATGTCCTCCCTCTTCTCGATCTTGCAACTCTTCACGGAGGATATCCAGCTGCATAAGTCCCGCAGCTCCAGCTCCAGCGTGTCAAGCGTCAGTGGCCATGGAAATAATCGCGCCCCCGATTCCATGCCGGTCAGTCCGCGCGTCGGAATGATGGATAGCCCACAATCCACCGTAAGAGATGACCAAAGCGACACGACCATCATGGATGGCCACCCAGAGCCTTTCTCCCCGGTGCCGCCATTGAATTTGGATGATAGACATGATACCTCCAACCGCACACCGCAACCACCCCCAAAGCGACGCCGCAAATCAGTTCACCCAGATATCGTCGCCAGAGCTACCGTAGACACCACCATCGCTATCATACCAGCTAGCGCCTTCCGCCGTCTGACTCGCGTCTACCCACGCGCCACTGCACATATTGTACAAGTCATTCTTACGCGCCTCCAGCGAGTCACATTTGCTACCGCCCACTCGTATCTGGGGCTGACTACCGAAGTGCTCGGCGTCGAACGCCAAATATCAAAGTACACGACCTGGGATCTCCCGAATGATCTACGAGGTGGCGCTCTCGACCGACTGAAAGACAAGTTCATGCGCGAAAGGGACCGCCTTGGCCCAGAGGAAGTGGTAAAAGGCATTGCTCTCCATAATCCTTTCGCTGGACGTAGACGGCGCTCAAGCAGCTCGCTTAGGAAGGATGCTGTCCTACAAGCGCGTATGACCAGTGATCAACGACCTGTCATGCCGAGCCGCCTGCCAACAATGTATAACGGAGATAGTACGGGCGTCAGTCCTGGCGACTTACTATCAACCATTCAACTCTCTCGATTTGGTCCTCGCCATGAGCTCATGGGCCCGCGCTTCGGATCTCCTGTGGCAGAGCGGGAACGTGCGCCATTCCGACCCGCCGGGATTGATGTCAGACCTTCCCCGTTCCAGCGGAAGGAGTCTGTTGACGAGGATACCATTTTCCGTGAATCGATTCTCGACTGCATGATGAAGGGTATTGGGTTGACGGAAACTACAAGTGATTCCTTACGGAAAGGTAGCCATGTCTCGGGGGACGCTTCTCCCAAGCTACTGTCTTATGACTCTCGCCGACAGAAGGCCGTCTTCTCCAACGCCTTCGGGTTTATTGATCCTTATGAGGGATCCGGAG
Source organism: Penicillium manginii (assembly GCF_028828005.1). Lineage (NCBI taxonomy): Eukaryota > Fungi > Ascomycota > Eurotiomycetes > Eurotiales > Aspergillaceae > Penicillium > Penicillium manginii. The sequence goes on along the minus strand of NW_026643102.1, from coordinate 643,781 downwards.
ATGGCGAGACCGAGTCTATGATGTCAATGTCGGTGACGAGTGCAGGCGGGACATCACCTGTTGTTAACCTGCGTGAAGATCTACGCCATGATATTGAAGTGGTATACTTCCCCCAGGGTTCTGTCTTGGTTGAGCAGGGTGAGCGGCCCCCGGGATTATACTACGTGATTGACGGCTTCCTCGATGTGGGCATTCCAGTGAATGAACGAGGCGATGATCTGGTCGGTTCTTCTCGTCCTTCAGTCTCGTCGGCCCAAGAAGAACTATTCCCGAAGCTGAGGCGTACTACTACTGGTTCTTCACGCACCTCTGGTGCAACGGGGACTAGTGAATCGCGTCGCAAGGGCCAATCCCGCAAATCCCTATACTTGATCAAGCCAGGCGGTATGCATGGCTATGTCGGTGCTCTCGCCTCCTACCGCTCCTATACCGATGTCGTTGCCAAAACTGACGTCTATGTTGGATTTCTTCCGCGGGCGTCTCTTGAGCGGATTGCAGACCGCTATCCCATTGCTCTGTTGACCCTGGCTAAGCGGATTACCAGCCTACTGCCCCGTCTGCTTCTTCATATCGACTTCGCACTTGAGTGGGTGCAAGTTGGCGCTGGACAAGTCATTTATCACCAAGGTGACGAGAGTGATGCCATTTACCTTGTCCTAAATGGCCGACTTCGATCCGTCCTCGAGGGCCAGAATGGAAAGATGACTGTCATCGGGGAGTATGGCCAGGGTGAAAGTGTTGGCGAGCTGGAAGTCATGACTGAATCTACTCGTCCTGCCACTCTTCATGCAATCCGAGAGACGGAGCTGGCCAAATTCCCCCGTTCTCTGTTCAACAGTCTGGCGCAAGAGCATCCCGGAATCACCATCCAAGTTTCAAAACTCATTGCCCAGCGCATGCGTGACTTGGTCGAGCACCCCTTGTCTGAGAAGGGTCTTGAACAAGGCCAAGCCAGCGGTGTGCAGACAGCTACCTCCACCATGAACCTCCGCACGGTCGCGATTGTCCCAGTTACCGTGGGTACTCCAGTTGTCGAGTTTGGACAACGTCTGCTTCAGGCACTGCAACAGATTGGTGTGACCCGAGGCGTCACCTCGTTGAATCAAGCTGCTATTCTGAACCATCTCGGTCGGCACGCCTTCAGCAAGATGGGAAAACTTAAGTTATCGCAATACCTAGCTGACTTGGAGGAGAAGTATGGACTGGTGCTATACATCGCTGATACCAATGTCAATTCCCCATGGACACAGACTTGTATTTCCCAAGCAGATTCCATCCTCTTGGTTGGTCTCGCCGAGTCTTCGCCCAGAATTGGCGAATATGAGCGATTTTTGCTCGGCATGAAGACCACTGCCCGGAAGGAGCTGGTCCTCCTCCACGCAGAGCGCTACTGCCCTCCTGGACTAACCCGACGCTGGCTCAAGAATCGAGTCTGGATTAATGGCGGGCACCATCATATTCAAATGGCCTTCCGACTCTCCAGCGAGCCCTCTCACCCCCAAACCAAGAAATTCGGCACCGTCCTCAAGCAGCGCGTTCAGATCCTGCAGGCAGAGATCCAAAAGTACACGTCACGCCGCATCAACCAAACACCGCATTACTCGCCCCAAACCCCATTCAAAGGTGACTTCCACCGCCTCGCTCGTCGTCTCTGCGGCAAATCTGTCGGCCTAGTCCTCGGCGGCGGTGGAGCCCGCGGAATATCCCAAGTCGGCGTCATCAAAGCCCTCGAAGAAGCCGGAATCCCGGTCGACATCATCGGAGGCACGTCAATCGGTTCATTTATCGGCGCCCTCTACGCCCGCGACGCAGATGTCGTCCCAATGTACGGCCGTGCGAAGAAATTCTCCGGCCGAATGGGCAGTATGTGGCGATTCGCATTGGATCTCACATACCCGACCGTATCATACACAACAGGCCACGAATTCAACCGGGGAATCTTCAAGACATTCGGCGATAGCCAGATAGAAGATTTCTGGCTCGAATTCTACTGCAACACTACGAATATCTCCCGCTCAAGACCCGAATACCATTCCTCAGGCTATGTCTGGCGCTACGTCCGGGCCTCCATGTCCTTAGCCGGCCTCATCCCTCCAATCTGCGACGAGGGAAGCATGTTGCTAGACGGTGGGTACATCGACAATCTCACAGTCGCCCACATGAAATCCCTCGGCGCGGACGTAATTTTCGCCGTGGATGTCGGGTCTATAGACGACAACACACCCCAAGGCTACGGCGACTCCCTGAGCGGATTCTGGTCGATCCTCAATCGCTGGAATCCGTTTTCAGGCTGTCCGAATCCGCCGACATTATCCGAGATCCAGGCCCGACTGGCGTATGTCTCTAGTATCGAGAATCTCGAGCGCGCGAAGAATACCTCTGGCTGTCTTTATATGCGGCCGCCGATCGATCCTTATGGCACCCTTGACTTTGGCAAATTCGATGAGATCTATCAGTTGGGGTATGCGTATGGGAAGGAGTTTTTGGATCGGCTTAGAAATGAGGGTTCGTTGCCTATTCATGAGGAGACGGAGGAGAAGAGGAAGTTGCAGAGGACTATGGCGCCTAGACGGGCTAGCATTTGAGAGTTGTAGGATGGAATGTGGGTTTGGGTTGACTTGGTGAGATATGGATTTAGATTTGCTTTTCCTTTTTCATAGAGTGATAGAGGGAATGAATTGTAGATATCTTATGAGACTTATTCACTTAGCTAAGTTATAATTAGTATTAGGTCGTAGTCGTGGATTCGGAGTACTGCGCCACATGATGAAACTCCATCTAGCTAGTTATCGCAACCCCCATCGGACCAACTATCACTACTAGTTGGCTGCGATCGATAAACCGCCAAGTCCGACTCAGCACACGGATACAAGTCCTAGCCAATTATATGCAATCCGCGAATCTTCTTGCCCGTGCGCTTGTCACTGGACAGTTTCCACACTCACACCTTGATCATTTCTACCGTCTCGACTCGCGATTTGATGGCCATTGACGTCATAATATGCGATTTAATATAAACAAACTCAAATTGAACCACATTGCGTAATTCCTGTTTATGGAACTTATAAGAAGAGACTTGGAGGGAAATGTAGATAACTAAATAAAATAAAGCTGAAGCTGAACAATTATTTCGAAGAATACGAGTATTTTCCAAACAACTGGCACATTTTGGAAAATTCAGGGCCTACTTGAAGTTGCCGTGTCAAAATACTGTTGAAATCGGATCGTGACCGCACAAAATCAACTTGACTCGAACTCGAAGGTCGAACAACTTCAAATTCGAACCGATCACCATGAACGTACCGGAAAGCGTGAAGCAACATCTCCAATCCGAGCAGGGAACCGGGAGCTCGAAGGGAATAAATCAGCCGAGTGCCGATAAAGAAGAGAAACAATCCTACAAAGCCTGGGCTCAAAATGCGTACAACTCCCAATACGAGTCCTGGATGCCTTGGATAGAAGACCAATATCTGAGGTGGTTCGGGAAGGGCGATAATAAGGCTTCCTATGCGACGAAGGGTATGTTTTTTTTTGCGAAGCTTGAAAATTCTCTTCGGCCCATAGTTGCTAACCGAGGCCGGTATCGATAGACTCGCTTTCCAAGACCAAAATCACGGGTATCGATCAGGTTGATCAGGCTCAAGATGATACGTCGAATCTGGTTGCGAATCAGATTGGGGATAAGGGTCTTTTGAGTCCGGTTGGTCAGTTTGTTTCAAAGGAGGGGATTAATCGGGCTGAGCGGAATGGGAAGGATGAGAGGGGGCAGTTTTTGGGTGAGGGGATGGGTGCTGAGAAAGGTGATGGATTGATTGGGTCTATTGGGAGTGGTCTTTCTGGTGGTGTGAAGGGGGTGAAGGGTGTTCTTGGTGGTGGTGGGAAGTAATTTTATAGTCGATAGTCTGAGCAGTGTAATTGACGATAGTAAAGAGAACTTTGTTTTGTTGCCGGTCCTCAATTGAGGCTTTGGTTCAGTCTATTCTGCCATATAATAAAATCTAGATCCATCACAGCCGTGTCAATGTATCGATGTCCCCGGTGATGATTGTTTTGATGGAAAGGTAGTCTTCAAGACCATATTTGCTACCCGCATGAGTCACCATAGATTGCTGGATTGATTTTAGGCACGACCTTTAAGAAGGGAGGGGATGATTCATCCAAGACCCCGGGGTCGACTAATCAATAGCTAAGGAAGCCGCAGCTAAATTTCCGATCATTCGATCCTCCTGGTCACCCGAGGCCATCCCGCACACCTGGGACCTCCAAGTTCTCCTCTTCTTGACATCTATCAAAGGAAAAGACTTTCGTTGAGGGGACTACCAATCAACTCTTAGTTCTGCCCGAAATTCTCTTGAGCAGCATTCCCTGAAATTTCTCGCGAATTGTCATCACGGCGACCATCGCGTTCGCCGAGATTGCGCAGCTGGACGCGTTATGGTGGGGTAATACGTTTTTTTCTCTTCTTTACCTGATGCTGCATACGAATCTTCTATCGTTTAAGACAGTATATCGACTGTCTCTGCTTTATCCTTATCACAATCTAATCATTACTCAAGTTTACCAATGGATGTCCTAGTATCTATTCTGTTAAATTCTTTTTCTGGTGCTTACATGTTTGCACAATAGACTTAAACGTTGGAAGCAATGGGCAGTGTTCACCACAAAATGAAAAAAGTTATAGCACGTCTTACGGTCGTCATCACCGCGACACATTGTTAGCCTTCTTCCCTTGACATTGTCTGTTTTCTTGCGCGTTCCATATCCTTACACCCTAGTCAATGGAATAGTCAAAGAGGATGAAAACTTCCCTCCCGTATAAATCACATGCCGTCCTTTATTCAAATTTTTAGGACCCTTCCGTAACGCTGGGTATTCCGGGAGAATCGGATCATGGCCCTTAATCTCCAACCTCAGCGACTCTCCTTCGTCGAAGCAAATACCTCCAGCCCAGATGGGAATCTTGAGCTCAACTACTTGTCCAGCCGGGACCTTCTCTGACTTTTCATGTGGGAAGAATAGCTCTGTGGGCTCCTGGTTCTTCTTCCGACTCTCGAGCATGTCGGGTTCTTCGGTAGTGCAAGCTCGCTTGGAAGCGCGAAGGCGTCCACTTGGCCCGACATATTTGTAGATATTTTCATCTGGAATCATATCCGCAGTCGTACCGGGCTTTTGATGCTCCCACGGGATATTATAATTGAGCAGAGGCTCACCGGAGCGATTGAGCTTTCGGAGAATGACATACACATCCATATCATCCATGTCATCACATGAAATGAATACTTTGAGCTTTAAAAATATCACGATTAGTGAAAGGTTCTATCCGAGAACCACATAAGTGCAATGAACTTACCAGAGAACTTCCAATCAACTCAGTAGGCTCCTTGAATGTAAGGGTAAAAAAAGAACCGTCATCTTCCCACGAATCAGACTGGTATGAGGCGCTGACCATTTCGGTTGGAGCTTCAATCTGCAAGGAGCCAGCAACACTTTTGGTCTCTTTAGTAGCGTCAAGATAGAAGGTCTTATACTCCACACGAGAAGGAGGGTAGCTGTCCTCCGCACGAAAGCTGATAGGAGCCTTGTTGTATCTCAATAAGGAGAGGCGAACCTTGGGTGTGAGCTCCCATCCGTTGTTGCGACCGAGTAGGAAATGATCGAGGAAGCGCTGGAGATCATCATTGGCCAGGGGTTGATAAATATCAAACCATTCTTGAGTGGGATGGATCCGAAGCCTGATAGTGAAACCGTTAGTCGATTCTTTAATACGTAGAATTCACGGCAGTGGGGAAATCTCACCATTTTTGGTCCGACCCAGCATATTTCCACGCACGTAGAGATCCTTCGGTGTGTAGCCCGGTCGAATAGCTCGCCAAGATGTACATGGGAATGTTGATATCTTGGAGCCTCGGTCGTTTATCTTCCCAGTATGAATTCATAAGGGGATACTTCTCAATCATGGCTGCAACGTCTTCGCGTTGTGTCTTTCCGTTGAACTCCCTCATCAGAAGATCCCAGAACATAGGGTTAGGAATTCCACCGCGGCAGATGCTCTCACGATAGTAATCGCCCAGTCCTTCCCATGGGGCGATTGCCTTCAGATGCGGGGGCTTCTCGGCTGCGATCAACCTATGAATTGATAAGTTGGCGCAAGCATCCATCATAGACTTAATTCACTGACCACTGGGTGATTGATAGCCACGAGTTTCCAACAAGAGCAACATTTCCATCACACCAAGATTGTTTTGCGATCCACTCAATCGTATCGTGTCCATCGCGGCCCTCCTGAGTACCGAAAATGAAAATGTCGCCTTCGGAGTCAAAGCATCCTCGCGCGTCAACATTTACGATGGCATACCCACGTGGGCACCACTCGGCTGGATCAGGCGCCTCGAACTTTTCAAGACCGCTCAAGGAGGCCTTTGGTACGCCCAGCCAGGTAAAGCTGGTTGTTTGATGATGGCCTTCAAGTTGGAAAAATGTCAGTTTTGATTCAATTCAAAATCACTAGAAATACTCACCACTTCCGGTCTTTCCGTATGGGCTCCATGGGAGAAGTGCAGGCAATGGAGCGCTGTCCTTGGAGAACGGGCGGAAAATGTCTCCCCGGAGAACGACTCCGTCTCGCATCGCGATGGGAACATCCTTCTCCCAAATAATCGGTTCGCTCAACGCACGAAATCCCGGTTCCCGTTGCCATCCTTTAGGGAGGATGACCTTACTGGAAGGTCGGAAATCGGTCCAGTAGTTGTGGTAATTTGGGTTCGACGCCGTAAAGACGACATCAATACCGCCAATTTGATGAGACATTCTGTTTTTTGAACTTTCACGATCGATCTTTTTCTATAGGGTATGTTTCACGGAGGTGAAGATTCCGCTTCTTCTAATACCGCTATATAGCATTATTTCGATACATTGGATCGGAATCAAAAAGGATGGACTCCGTCGGCTTCGATTGTATCCCCACAATTTCCCCGCATCGCTTCCGGTGGGGGACCCGGAAACGCGAAGCACGCGAAGCAGAAGCCGGAAGACGATAACTCACCAGTTTACTGTCTACGCGTTGTGGCTATTCCTGCATTTATCTCGAATTTACCAGAACGATCCATGCCCAGGTGAGTCACGGTGTTGCCAGTGGCTTTCTACTTTTGTACTCATCAATTGACTCGCCACCTGGGCAGTCTGGGGAACCTCCGGGCTTGGAGGTAAGAGATATATCTCAGTTGCCCCGAGCAGAACATTCGAGCTGTTGGGTGGGCACAGAATGCCCACTTGGGCAACCAGGAAAGATTCAAGTTGGGTCCCTCGATCAACTTGAATGAGATCTAACAAGCCTGGTATCATTTGTATTTTAAGGGAAACTTAGGAGCTAATTCTCTTTTTCCTCAATGTAGAAATCTGCACAATCCTCTCTATATGAACTATTTTGGCTCTAACTTTTGCAAACTTGAAAGTTCCTATTCATCTACTACTGAAAGGAGAGAAACGCTTCAATCTATGGAGGAAGGATGTCTTGCTACACGAGTGGACAAGATGGCAAAAAGAAAAACAATTTCTAGTTGAGGTGCAATATGAGGAATACCTCTACACCTGGAAAGGAACTTCGGCCTGCAGTTCCCGACCTGACACGACTGGAGGTTTCGCCGCAATCAGAATACATAACAGCCGCGACCATTCTGTAGTCTCGTTATCCCATCCATGCATTGTACCCTGTTGTACCACTATTTCGCCCTTTTTCACTTTTGTCCGGGAGCCATCGTCGAGAGTTAAAGTGACTTCTCCTTCAAGAACGTAGATGTAGTCGAGAGTGATTGATCGGTGGACCATGCCAACAGATTTTGGTGGAAAGTCGACGACTCGGCATATTGTGCCATTGTTTGCCAGCCCTGTATCGACTAGTCCAAGGTCCTGAGAGGTATTGACATCAGGTGGCAGTTCGGATGACGACCACAGGCGTGTCAGGAAAGGTCCGTGTTCCGCCTGGGATCCACTGATTTCATCGTCCTTCCAGACAATTGCTTTTCCCTCGCCGTTGTGACCGGTGACGAGCCGGCGAACAGTTGGAAGAGGCTGGGCACTCATGATGTTCAAAGGCGTTTGATGAAAGAGGCTGGGGGTAGGAAAGCCGGACTTGTTGTAACAAGCGTGATTTATGGGATATTGATCACGCTCGAGCAAGTCAATAAATAGTCTCGATTCATTCAGTGGGGGTGCACACCGGAGTACTTGAGCCGAAGGTCCGGTGGGGGAGGGTCGAGGGTCGGAATTGATGAATTCATTTATTATTTCGAAAGGTTGCACAATTAATAGCAAGTCCGGGGATTGTTGGATCAGTGATATCTGCGAGATTGAGGATAATGGCGCCCTTAAAACTTTTGCAGGAAATCCAGGTTCGCTCAGAGGGGAGTGTTGATGCAAAAGACCAATGGTACATGATTGCAGTAAGTCTAAGAAGCCAATATCATCCGAGATCCATTGAAAGGACATGAAATGACAGAAATGTACTGTATAGGCTGTTGCAATGGCGGCTGCAGGCGCTGGTCCCGACGTGGCTGAACTGTACCAAATGGTGACAAAGGGAATGAGTCTCCCTGACGAGAAGCACGTACAGAGGAGACTCAAAGAGGCAGTTTTGAAAACAAGTATTTTGTATGGAGTTCCTCGTTCTTTGCAGGCTCTCCTGCCTCTTTTCGCGACTCTGAAAGAGGAGCAGATTGATCACTACGGTCCCAGGTTCGTGCTCGTTGATGATCTTATGGAACGCCAAATATTAACCATGTTTCATCTCAGGACGGAGGCTTTGAAGAATGGGGAGACAAGCGCGGAGCGACGTGAACGTGGTCGGCGCCATTTTGACACTCTCTGGACACCTGCAGCAGCACAGTCAAACCGAGACAAGAATTTCAAATACCAACCAGACCTATGTGAGTCTTCCTCTTTCCAGGGAAGCCTAATAGCAAGCTTGCTAATCCAAGGGCAAAGATCTGCTGAATCTGGAGGCTATATATGAGCAGTGGTTGAGTGAGGATACCATATTGAACGCGGTGGAAACTCAGATGTGCACCACGGCGGCATTGATCTGCTCCGGATCTCCACAGCAGGCAATGTGGCACACGAGGGGAATCGTGAGACATGGGGGTAGTATAGAAATGGCGCGCTTTGCCCAGGGCATAGCATTGGATATTGGACAGGCCTATGGATGTAAAGTTGATAACGTGGTGAAGGCCGATTATATCGACTATGACGATCGCACACCTCACTAATAAAGTCTATGCCTTTCTGCCAGTGGGTGGGGTTGAGATAAAAAACACGCAAACAGCAAACAGCACCATGCGGAATTAGCTGTGCATGACTTCGCAGGTTGAGCAGTGTAACCAGAGGCCTGGAGCGCAATGCTAGATCACCTCACATTCTTTTTCTTTCGAGTTGCCTTTTTAACCTCGTAAGTAGATACTTAAGTGGCTTCGGGCTTTGATTTGGTATTTGGATTGATTGATTTTCCGTTCAATACTTCAAGCCCAATGGCAATGCCGTTTCAAGCGCCTTTCGTCACATTTAAGAATCGATGTGAACCCCCAATTTGTCATGACAGATGCAACCTTCCAATGTTGCTTCACGCTCGAATTGATAATCTTATCTGACAGAAATAGAAAGAAAAATACGACCTAATACAACCGTAAAAATGCTAGAAGAAAAATTTGAACTGGACTCAAACAGCCTGAACCACTTAGAGATGAATAGAATTGAATAGATAACGAACTTGACCATTTATCGGGTGTTGTCAAGTCTTATGCGTCAGTTAATCTGCGTATCAGAGTGGGTGATAACTGGACTCTTAATATCAAGGCCTTGTAGACGCATGATCACATTCGCTAAGCCAGGGAACACTGCATCAAGCACGTTTGGCTCAATTGTCGTCATGAAAATCTTGGCACTTCCAAGCCATATGCTTCCTCTTTCAGCATCCAGAACATTGGGCATAAAGAGTTGCGTGAAGACTCATAAAAACCTTACCCGAAGCTCCGACACTTATCCGATAACCAGAGCCCATGATACTCTCCGTGATATCAGCAAGCAAAATGGGCAGGCTGAGCTCCTCGCGCGCAGAAATCACAAACTCGGCATTTTCACAGAAAACAATGGGAGTAAAATTCCCGGAACCCTCCCCATCGTGCGAAAGAAGGGCGTTTGGAATGTTCAGACCCACAAGGGTGACTTCACTTTCTCCCTTCCACTCGGTTGACTGGAGCCGCCGGGTGATCCAGGAAGCTTTGGCCCAGCCACCGGGAGAGGTGATGCGTGATTTCACAGTTGGCAGAAATGTTTCGAGGTAGTTCCGACGGGCGCGGAATTCGATTTCGAGCGATCGCTGAGAGGGAGATCCGAGAATGCCGTCGGGCCCAAGGAATCCTAGGACGAATGGTCCTGCGAGGCCGAAGGCAGTAGACAATGTGTCATCCTTTGGGATCCGACTGACTATGAAAGGGTGAGCATTGGTTTGTCACGTTTATTTTTTCCACAATTATTCCATACCCATATGTTTACGCAGCACATTTGCGGCGAAGTCGCATGCATCGTGCCCGAAATTGGTCCGCATAAATTCCAGAGCTAGAGCATGACATTAAAATCCAAGCGCAGAGACACTCCGGGGGCTGAATGGGAGACAAACGATCGGTAGATGTACCCCCAACATCATCCTTCGCGCTAATTTTGAAAGCTGCTTGTCGAGAGAAATTCTGGATCATGGTTGCTCTGTCATAACGACATTCCATATATAACTCCAGACGTTCAGGGATCTCCGCCCGAGGGGTGCCCAGGGGAAACAAAGCGCCAAGCGCGATTCCCTATACGAAATCAGCACAGGAGTCATATGCCCTGGTATGGCCATATGGTCTTACATCTTCAATTGCTTGAGCACCACCTTGTCCCTGATCTTCGCGAAATGTCAGTACCTTGTTCGACGAAAGAAATAGCTAACCGAGGATTATGTGACCACTCACGCGGGAGAAATGGATGGGCTGCGTCTCCAATGAGACAGCTATTGCCATTAATCCAGGTGCCAAGAGCCTTGCGATCGAGAAGCCTCCAGAGCTTGATCGAATCGGGGTCTGCCATTGCAAGGAGCGATTTCATGGGAGTTGAAAATTCGTCAAAGACCCTAAGCAGGTTGTCTTGCGAACCGGCAACGTTCCAACCTAATATTTATGTTTTGTGAGTAATTAATCGTGACGATGAAAGATGATCAAACTACCTTCATTTGACCCATCGCTTTCAGTGTCTGGGTGTAAACAAACAAAATTTAGCTCGGTATTGTTTCTGAGAGGTAAGTAAATGTGAGCGGTGCGAACCACAAGGGATAGAACTGACAACGCGACTTACCGACAAGGATAGATCACCAGCCGACGATACTGGCCATCCCAAAATTGAAGTTCTCCTGCCTTCTGAACAAGGGATGCGGTGACTGGATTGGCTTTGACCTTGGACATCGGAACAAGAAAGCGGAAAGCACTTCCACCAGATGGCTCTGCTGCAATATCCTCTCGAGCGATTTTGGTTCGAAGGGATGACTAGGCGGAAAAGTCAATCGTCAAAATTGTTTCTGTTGAGGAAGGACTTCTGCTAATTTACTTACATGAACACCATCCGCGCCAATGAGAAGATCTCCTTTGACCTCGGTCCCATCAATCAGGGTTAGCGAAGGGCTGGCGGGATGGCAGTCGACAACCTTGCTGCGCAGATGAATTTTGACGGGAACTCCAGTGCCTTTCAGTGAGGTCGCCTTGTCTTTTAATGCATCATGTAGATCAATTCTATGAGCAAGTTGCCAGGGCTAGTTGAGCAATAACTGATCAGCTTGGAATCATAAAACAAGCGCAAGGACGTCACGTACAAATGGGTAGATCTCGCGCAGATTTCGGACATCCTTGGAGCTAATAAGGTTACCTTGGGAGTCGAAAACCGAAACCTATGAAATTGAGCTTGTGGAACTCTCCAGGCATGGCCGATAGAGATAGAATTTCCTTACAAACTCTGCGTCGTTGCACTGGAAGTCGTCTGGCTGAACACCGATTCGGCGCAGCAGCCCGTTCACATTTGGAGGAAGGTGAATTGCGGCACCGAGCTCCACTGCGAACCGAGAAGATTCAAAGACCTAGATGTGAGGCAAGTCAGTCATCACTCAAATCAATAGTGTCAAAATTACAAACATACATCCACTACATGGCCAGCTTGTCGAAGCGCAATTGCTGCCGAGAGACCGCCGATGCCAGCCCCTGCAATAAGAATGTGTAGGCGTTCTGCTTCACGGGATCCAACCATCCTGATGTCTGGTAACCGGATAACAGCGAGCTTCGAGTTGTGAAGGTGTATTAGAAATAAATGAACCCAGCCATCTAATAACATAAATCAAGGGGGTAACGGCCGAGATTGCCGAGGAGTGAGGCACCCGAGGAATAATCCGGTGGGGGATAGTGACATTTCCGGGTGCTGTCAATATTGATTTGCGGAAATCCAAATTTCATTGGCTCATGAGCCTTGGGGAGTATTCGTGTGGGGGGGACGTTTTTCTCCCCTCCCATAGTACGTTTTCGGACGTAGAGAAGATTCCGTCGAGAGTTATGTCCGATGGAAGAAGAGAGTGGTGTCCGCAGCGCGAAGTGGTGGGCCATATTCACAAAGGGTGTACCTACCGCGATTGCGTATCAAATGCACTGGCGTCTCGCGAAGTGAAAAGGGGTTTGATGTTGTTGTTTTTTCTTCTACTAGTATCCGATAGCTCGATGGACAATAGCGAAATTACTTTAAAGACCGATACTACCAGAATGTGGTTTCTAAGTAAATGCTTTTTCGTATCTTAATTATACATTTTGTTGATCTACAACAATCTTAGAAGGGCTGTTTCTCAAGAAAAAAGATATATCAGAAAGAAGCCGTGTCAATATTCCCCAAATCAGTCATCAAGTTCATCATGCTTTCCAGCAAAGGAGGGAAGGTCTCCGTCTCGGGATTAAAATTGTCTCGATAGACATTGCATGCCGCTGCCATGATGGCTCGGATGTCGGTCAACGGACAGAATAATTTCTCTGACCCAACCGATATTCCCGGTTTTCCTTTTCCAAACATTACAAAGCCAGTCGTATCGGGGGTATTAGGGCCATCTAATAAGACCAGGCAATCCTCGTTTCCATATGTCATTGTTTGGAACATATCTGAAGATATCATTCTGCTCATGCTTATGGAAAATAGGCCGTACGCCCATAAAGTCAAGCTCGCTTGGTAGACAGCGACGGCCGAATATTCCCGTAATTGAGCTGTGGGAGCCGATCTTGCAATGCGTAAAATCTGGCCCGCATGCCACACGGCTGTTTTAAATTCAGGTCCTGCCATCCAGTCGCGTAAAAGGTGATGAGTAGTGGCAGCCTCTTCTTCCCCGAGTCTTCCTGCAAACTGTTGTAGTTCTCGAGGGGACACATTGAGTGCCATCAAGCAGAACTCTGCAACTATTTGAATATGGAAGGCATCGGGTCCTTGATTTGAGAGCGCTTGTTGGGAATTTCCAATGCGTTTCATGAGATCTTCATGCTGGCAGGACAGCCAAAGTATTGTTGTAGCTTGGACGGATAGTTGCCCGCTGGCCCGAAAGAATCGTTGTCCTTCTTGGTATGCCCAGACTTGAGACCAAAAGCCATGCATTGCTACCAAGGCAATGAGAGGTTTATCATAGTGAGATGGCAAGTTGTCAAGCATGGATGGATTTTGTGCAATCGCTAACCAGGAAGGGTCTTCATCAAATGATATCGCACAGGAAAGTAACGCGTCTTTCCAAGCAGCTGCCGTCGGTGCTAGCCATATCTCCCGCGCAAGGGGCAGTGGACATGAAAGTTCAGTTACAGAGCAATTAGGCGGCTTGAGGTACGCCATCGAGCAACGAAGATCGGTGAGCACGGCAAATATGGCTGTTCTGAATTTGGTGACAAAATAAGCAGCAGTTCTGATTTGAATGTTCGACGATTCGAATTAAAAACGAACCTTTTCAGTGACTCCTGCTTCACCCATGCATTCCACTTCGCCTCTGTAGTAAAGGCATCATCTTCTGGAAGAGGATATATTGATTTCACATATATCGTTCGTGAGAAGCATCCGTATCGACGAAGCATCTATATAACACCCGGTTAGTAAATCGACTCTTTCAGGATTCACTAGCTCATACCGTCACAGGAGCCGATAAGAAAGTTTCAGCAACTTCCATGTTGCGTTTGAATCCACTCCACAGGCTAACCGAAGTCCAAAGCAGGTATGTCTGAATAGTTTGCAGATCTCGAACGCGACTATTGTCTTTCTCAATCTTGGATGACGGTTAATACGGGTCCACAGGCATATTCAAAAGGGATGCTTTCACATACTGATGCCGAGAGGGATAGACGTGATCGCTCCAGAAGGGCATATCCCATTCTGCAAACACTGTCGATTGATATTGATGAAGCACCGGCGCCAATGACAGTGGCGAGAAGCTCGGTATGACAGTCTGTTACTGAGAATGATGGACCGTGAATCCAACTAGAAGGTTCCAAGCTTTGCCACCCAAAATAAATCTGAACCATGCGGTCTAGATACGACTCCGAGGGAAACGCCTGCATGGGAGCAGTAGAATGGGGGGGCATTGTGAATCATAAAAAGTATTCGGTCGCGACAACTAGAATCAACGACGGTCGAAGTAAACTTCCCCCTGATAGAATACTGTTGGGTTCTCCGAAACATGGAGTCAACAGCCTTCTCATTGACACGGAGGCTCTCCTGGCCGGCGTATGCATTGTCAACATGCACTGGTGTCCACAGCCATGGCGACCGCTTGAAGAATTCGAATCTCGATGACGCCGGGCTAGCATGCGTTAGTCCGCTCGTGTCTGTCTCGACCGATCCTTGCATCTCATTCGGAACCGGTTGCATCAAAGCTTGGAGGGTCTCCAGATCCAGCTCGAAACACCCACCATCAAGATTACCTGGCGCAGGTGAAAGCAAGAAACCATCGGTGAAAGAAAAGCCATGTGCATAAGGAGATGACAAGTAATCAATGGGAGTTGCGAAATGTAGAGCCGTAGCTGGATATGTTGTCGTCTCGTCCATTATTGGCTCTACAAGTTGTTGCAGTTCAAGTGGCTGCAACGGGTCCACTGTGGCTGTTGGAGACGCGATACCAAAGCCTCCATCATCAAGTTCGTTGGAATGGGATGGCAGAAGGTTGGGCTGGTCAACCTCAGGGACAAGACTCAAATGGGAATCACTTTGAATATCACGATCCTTCTTAGATGGCAAGCATGGCTCTCCTCGGCTTAAGCAACGCTGACACGGTTTTTGGTCAGTGCATTTGGACTTGCTCCGGACACATGCTTGGCATGCTCGACTGGCCCGTGTTGACCGAGGGGCTCCCTCTTTGCGTGGATGAGTCTGTTTGTGCCGATAGAGAAGATCCCTGTGGCTAACCATCAGCATCTGCTTTAACAATAGCGCAGGAAGTCATGCATATGGCTTGCCCCTACCCCCTATTGAAAGCCTTTGGACAAATAGGGCAGCGATACGGCCGCAAGTCTTCGTCTGCGGCGTGAGTTAGTACGGAGCACTTGAGAATTACAGGAAAGTGAAGCGCTAACGAGAATGCACATGTCGAGCATAGTGATCCGAACGCTCAAAGGATTTGTTGCACTTCTCACACCAATATCCCGCGTTAGAATCTTTCCCAGCCTTTACGCGTTTCGGATTGGGCGGCGCGTTCCCCGCGTCAGCATCCGGCGAAGCCATGGAGAAGTCGGGCGGAATGTAGAGGGGGGGCAGCCAGGCTCGTATGAGAAGTCCGCGGAGCCAAGTGGAGGGTATGTTTAGCAAATATACCGGGGGTCTTTTGGAGAAAATCTATGGGCTTCCCCAGAAACCCGGGCCGAGCTTGGCGCCATCCCCCACCTCTTCCGGTGAAGTATTTGAATCACGGCAATCGTCAATTACTACTCACAGCATCATACATTTGAAGAACTCGACTGCCATGGAGAACGGCCTGGCTCCCGTTCATTTCTTTTCCCATGGATACAACGGCCATGCTCGGCGAACAGTCCGATTCCGCCGATTATTGGAAGGAATGTGGCGATGCGGCGCGTCGGAATGGTATTGAACATGTCGTGATCATGGTACGTGAATATGGGAGTTCTATATCGTGATTCTGAATTGTGATCTTACTATTTCGAATTACAAGGGCGCGCATTGGGCTGCTACTGGGGACGAAATTCAAGTCGCCACCAGCCCGAACCCCCAAAAAGCACCAATTGGCGGCGTTCACCCTAGCAAATATGTCGACTACAAATTGGTTCCTGATCTTCCAATGTGTGAGCGAGTTATTTCAGCCCTTCGAAATGCTGGCTTCAACGCATCGGCAAATCCAAAATTCGACTGGATTCACGACGTATACCTTATCTTGATACGCACATTTCCCCAGGGCTGCCCTCCCACAACAGTAATCAGCATGAACGCACGTTTCGACCCACATTATCATTTGCGAGTTGGGGCGGCCTTAAGACCACTTCGTCGAGAAAAAGTCTTGTTTATTGGGTCCGGTGGTACAGTACACAATCTGTACCGCAATGTGTGGTGGCCGCTGCTCCGCTATGCGGACAACTTTGCGATGCCCACGCCTCCAGGGGACTGGGCCTTGGATTTCAGGCAGGAAGTCGAAGATGCCATGACTAAAGCTTCTGGGCCGCTTCTGAGGAGGAGTCTCACTATGCTGATGAAAATTCCAAAGTATCGGGAAGCCCATGCTACTGACGATCATATCATGAGCGCAATGTTCGTTGCTGGGCTTGTTGGAGACGTGGAGGATGAGGGAACTCCGGTCGAAATTGGAGCAGAGGATTGGGAGCTAACTAACATGTGCAATACTCAATTTACGTTCGGGAAATGGGCCGTAGCTGCTAATTAGTGGAGCGAGATCTGCCAGTGTGTTATTATATTAGAATACCTTCAAGTTCCAAAGTTCCGAGCCCAGCGCGAAAAGTTCCAAGGTTGGCTTCAAGTGTATCCGTAAACGGGAGTCGACCTCGGGATCTCATTGGAATAAATCGTGAACTCAGCGTCCTTGCGACCGGTAGCTCTGGGGTTTACCAGTACCTATAATCGTGAATTGGCGCCAGCAGGACTCTTCAACTTGGCAATCTATGACGTCCCTTGCTGCAGAAGCCGACACATCACTACGAATTCCGGGGTTCATCAATTGTGTCGATACCGCTTTAGACTATCAAGAAAGCATGATTCCTATGTTGGAAAAGACTATTAATGACTAGTTATTGACTAGTTACTTATCTGTGCATACTACCAGGCCCTAGTGCCATATATTGTACTGAAACCCAAGCCTAGATAATGCAGTACCAAAACGAATTATAACTTTGCATATCTGAACAACAAAGTGATATCCATTGACTTTTGATTGTAATTGATATTAGATTTTTGATCACTATAGAGAATAATATAATCACATATCTGTGTACTTGGAATCTAAAAAAATTATTTTAGATAATTATATAAAAAACTTGATTGATCACCTTGTAGTTTATTCACATTAACCTGACATTCCCATCAGTACTATTATATATCTCTGTTAAAAAATATGTTTCAGATCTAAAACCTGCATTTTACAGATCAGCTTAGGTAAAAATATTGTTTAGAGCATCTTATCTTAATTTTTTTCTGGGATAGAAAAGATTGTTGAGATATAGAATTATAATTTATCCTATTTACTACTAGTATGTGTTTTGGGGTGGCCCGCTCGCCTAGGCGGTCATGAAACACGTCAACTAAATGAACAAGACTTCAAGTTGATGAATCAGGACTTTATAATAAATGCCCCGGGTGAGTTTTACTTTTCAGAAATTGATACGACAGCCAAAAAGTCTATCTTCCTAGTCTAAAAATTGAAATATACACAACCAACGAAATTCATATACGAACAAAAATCCCTCACACGAAGGGCAAAATGATCCGAGATGGGTACTTGCCACCAAGATGAAGTTTGTGAGTACCCTTATTACGAGCCTCTAGCTCGACTTTGGCATACTTGCTTTCCTGAATCAAGGGGTATTCTCCACTGACTTGCACACGAAGGGATTCACCCGCTTCGAAATCGATACCCATGGCCCAAAGTCCAATCTCGAGCTCCACGATCGTGCCAGGAGGAACCTTTTGCACCTCGGAGTGTGTATGGAAGGGATACTGAGGATGGATAGATTTCGACTGATCAACCTGGCGATGCGAAGCACGAAGAATTCCAGTTGGGCCGTAGTAAATGGTGAGGTTGCTATACTCGTCTTGAGGAATATCTTCCACTTTCGAGTATGGTGCGGCTGAGAGGGGGATGTTGACGTTAATCATCTCTTTTCCTTGCTTATCAAGTTTCCGGATGAGAACATAGATAATCATGTCGTCTAGATCATCACAAGACATATGAAGCATCGCTTTAGGAAGTCCCATGAGCCGAGCCTTGTGTGAAAAGGTATAGGTAAAGCCAACGTTTTCAACGGGGTCACTCTTGCTTTCGGAGTTATAAGACAAGGTGGTTTGCTTCACAGGTACTTGAGAAGCGAGGCTGCGGTCCTGTGTGAAGAAGAGTTCACGGTACTCGGTATTAGGCAGAGGGAAATTGTCGACCACGATGGGATACTCGGGTGCGGTATTACCGTAATTCAATGAGGCCATGCGAACCCGAGGGGTCTTCTCCCATCCATTATCTTCCCCTCTGAGGTACTTGGAGAAGAAAGATGCCAGTTCGTCTCGCGATTCCTTTTCAACCCATAAATCATACCACTCTTGATAAGGATCCCATCGCAACCATTTGTCGGGTGTGTCAAGTTCCAGCCACCCACGAACGGAGCCCATAGTGTGGACAAAGCTGGAATAGGAGGCGACGACATAGGTAGGGATCTGAATTTTGCTAATTTTGGCACGCTTATCCGCCCAGTACGGGTTGATAGTCTGACTGCGGCGGAACATTTCCTTGAAATCCTCCAGGCCGTGTTTACCACGAATGGTTTCGCGGGTGATCAGATCGAAGAGTCCATTATCCCATGCGCCACCGCGAACAAATTGCTCACGGTAAAGATCGCCACATGCTTCCCAGGGTGCTATGGCTTTCAAGGATGGAGGTTGAGTGGCGGCGATAAACCACTGCACAATTCCCAAATGGGAATTACCAGCCAGCCCCAGGTTGCCATTGCACCAAGACATTTTGGCAAGGGCTTCAATCACATCGTGACCATCTTCTCCTTCCTGAGAACCCATGATCACGATTGAACCTTCGGAATCGCCGGCACCGCGAGCATCAACATTGACAACTGCGAATCCTTGAGGGCAGTATTCGGCTGGATCGGGGCCCTCAAAGCGTTCCAGGCCACTCAGACAGCCATCGGGAACACCAACTCCCCAGCGGACTTTCTTCATCATGTTGATTCCATTGTGCTTCTTTCCAAACGGACTCCATGCAACAATTGCTGGAACTTTCTCTTCGGTCACAGGCCGATAGATGTCGCAATAAAGCGTGCAACCGTCGCGAACGCAAATTGCAACATCATGCTGCACAATCAAGTCCTCACTTAATGCACGGGAATTGAAGCCATTCCAGCCCTTCGGAAGAGTTTCAGTGCGGGGATTGAAGCCCTGGTAGCCATTATGACCGACTGTAGGCGCCTTGATATCAAGATTGGCGACTTGCGCGGGAGGTGGCATTTCGAGGATGTGAGATATTGAATGAAGTGATGTTGACACAGTCGCCTGACAAAGACGAAAGAAATGTGATTTTAACTTCACCAAATTTGACTGCAATTGATGTTGATATACTCTTTTCTTGGCCGCCGAGTACGTTCGACTCCTCGGGGTTGCTCCGTTGCCGACTCCACATGCGCGCCTCCCCCACCGGAAGCTCCGACTGGGGGACGTGCTTTGCGGGGATATCGGCCTCAGTCAATCGATCCGCGTCGCTTAGCACTGCCAACTGACATTTCCGAAATCTGCGTCTGGGGTAGTCCGGGGTTCGGCTTCTGTAGTTTAACGGGTATGCTCGGGTATTGCGGCCGAGATGTGGCGACGATACTTCACAGCCTGTTGATACTTTGATCGAGCACACCTATTTAAGACTGAGTATTGCGATTCACGACCTCTACCACTCAAGTCTGCAATCTTCATCTCATCAAGAGAAACAGAATATCAACTGATTTAAATTCTTTATCCAATTTATTCTCACGCAATCATGGCACCCGGTGTTCTCGATCAAAACGCGAATACCTCCTACGGCGATTGGCGCGATGACTTCTACAGCAAAGGATATGCTGTGTTGAAGGGCGTTATATCCCGTGAGAAAGCACTCAAATATCGCAACAAAGCTCTTGATTGGCTGCAGTCATTTGACACTGCTTTCGATATCAATGATCGCAGCACCTGGACTTCCGAAAACTTGCCCCAGAGTTTCAAGGCTGGAATGTACTTGAACTACTGCGCCGCGCATGAAAAATACGTCTGGGACGCACGAATGTAAGCTTAAAGATCCTCAAAATATTTAATATCCATTTCCAGACGCTAAAATTTGCAAAAGGGAACCAGAGGTCATTGCCGCTTTCGCCAAAATTTGGGGAACTGAGGAGTTGCTAGTGTCTTTCGACACTATCAATGTGACTCTGCCAGGCCGCACTGACGTTGAGTGGTCACCGTGGCCCCATGTTGATCAGGCGCCCGAACGCAAAGGCCTTTCTTGCGTTCAAGGAATCATCAACTTGAGCGAGGCCGGTCCCAAGGATGGCGGTCTGATGCTCATGCAGGGCTCGTCTAAGCTTTTCGACCGTTTCTTCAGTCTCAACCCTCCCGACCGCACCCAGGGTATCGGAGCCAAGCACTACGACTTTTACCCCTTCAAAGAGCACCACGTCAAGTGGTATGAAGAGCAAGGATGTAATCTTATTAAGGTCTGTGCCGAGCCAGGAGATTTGATTCTTTGGGATTCTCGCTCTATGCACTATGCGAAGTTCCCGGAGAGTGATGAGATTCGCACCATCATCTACGCTTGTTACACGCCCGCTTCTCATGCTACTCCTGAGGATCTGAAGAAAAAGGCGGAGATATTCCACCGCTGGGAGACCACCACTCACTGGCCCCACTGCAATATTCATGGACATGGGAAGGCGATGGTTGACGGCAAGGTTGACCCCTTGGAAAGAGACAACCCTCTCGAGAAGCCCGTCTTGACTGATCGCCTGCTCCAACTTGCTGGTGTCAAGCCTTATTAGTGGAAGCAATCTGCAATAACAGGATGTTCCCGAAAATTGTTATACAACTTTCTTTTATGAACGCGTTGATTTATGTCCGTTGTGAGACTATCCGAGGGATATTGCTAGGTATACTGAGAAGAGAATAAATGTATATTGCGTCTATTTGGTTCGAACTTTCTCTATTTCCGAGGTCATTTTGGTTTTTCTAGCAGTGAGACTTTGAGTAGTAATATACAGGCCGTGAAATCGCCAGCTCTGTGATGACATACCCATCGGCCCTCAAATGTGCCACTCGGCATCCATTTGACCCCAGTCCAAATCTGGAAGCAGAACATCCAAGTTAAAATCACCTATCATTGGTGGCCAAAGGAGACTAAGCTCATCTCCTGACGGGTTCAAGTCTGTGGGCATTATGGCTCCATACTCATTGATGGGGTCGAACGAGGGTCCCTGATCTTGGAATGTCATCTTCAATAAGTTGACCACCGTTGCCTTGTCCGTTGCAGCAACACTGGGGCTGTGCATTTCTATTTGCAATAGAATTTCGAGCATTTGTGACCCCTGGATAGCCAAGGGAGTGCTTGGATTTGGATGTTGAATGGCGCCAATGCAGTAACGAATCAATCGCCGGCGCTCGGTGACCTGTGTCGAAACCGTTGCGTCTTTGAAGCAGATGAGGTGAATTGCTAAATAAACACCCGCAGCTAAAGTGGCCGCCGGGATGATCCTGTGAAAACGTTTATTTCAATGACGTATTACGGTAGGTGTGGCCTCACCGACTTACCAATGACACTGGTATAGGCGTGGCACCGGCTGTTGGCGCATACGGACGATCTTCAATGCACTTTGGAATCCTCTTTCGATTATCAGCTCGGTGTTCGGTCGGCCCGTCAGCCACATAACTAGGGACGCTCGGGCTATCGTGACTGAAAGCAGTTGAACTGTGTGGCCAATCATGTATTCTTGTGCTACGGCCCATCCGGGTGTACTGTCGGATATTGACACCGATCGACGGGCCACTGATCTTTCAATTCTTTCAACCTGGTTGAGAACCATGGTGAAACGGTCAGTGTTCGGATCGCGTGGTGCCTTGACATTAATATAAATGACACTAGCTAGTTGCGACATGGTGAGATGGTACCTGAGTGCAGGTATTTGTTGGTCAAGTGTCTCATTTTCCAGTAGGAGATCATTGTTATCGCAACGCTGCGGCGTCAATGTTGTGTTGAAGCTGGAGGGTGAAATGGAAGAAGGGCGGGTAAACAGCCCGAGCCTGGTATTTTGTTAAGAAATCAAAGGAAGAGCGCAGGCATTCACAGGTGCTATTATTCGGCTTACCAGTCACAAATGACAAGAGTCCACCAGAGACGACGCCCTAACTGGCGATTCTCGGGCGTGGACCAGTTCGGCTGGGACGCCAATCGTCGCGAAAACCGGTCTTCCGAAGCTAATAGATGCATGTCAAGCACGCGTGCGGTATTCGTTGCCAGGCCTAAAAGTAAGTACTCCTGCTCCATCTGACCGAAATGACTATGCGCCAAGGTCAAGATGGCTACAGTCTGCACTGTCTTCAAGTCTGCATTGGTCATTGGATTCGAAGCCTCGAGCTCTTTGATCGCAGCTTCATACCACATTCGGGCGATATGCCTGCCCCTCTCGCTATCTATGTTCGACCGACTCGCATTTTCTTCAAAGCTCTTGAGTCGCGGCAAGATTGGCCGTTCTTCTGGGTCCATGTATAATAGCCCAACCTATGAAATTTCAGCCATTACGGAGCTTGAAAGAATACTACAGTATATTTCATCTGGGCGGTGCATACTCACCGTCAGCAGACTAAAATATATGGATATCCATCCGTGTTCCTGTGGAGTGGCTGTATTGTTTCCGTTTTCAATGCATTCCCAAAAGCTAGCATGCTCTTGTAAAAAAATCTTTGTTCTCACGGCACAGTGAATCCAAGTCAAATTCTCTAGAGAGAATTCGATGATCTGCTGGCTGGACGCCCGATCGGGCAAAAGCAGCAAGTAAACGGGCTTTCCGGGTTGATAGAGCGGAGCAATGGAAGTCTTCTCGGGGAGGTAGGTGGGGGTAGGGGATTTCCCATGAGAAAGGGACTCAAGCATGACCAGCAGACCCTCCGGATTGGAATTTGCGTCGCCTGATTGGATCGTCGAGCTAGATTCACCTAAGCGAGCTTCAAGCATGGCGATCCGATGCTGGAGTGTCAATTTGTCAGAGTCAACGTGATCGGGCCTACGGATTCTGGTTAGATTGGGGCCCCGGATGGAAGATGGCGTCGGATCCAACTTACTGGGATATTGACTGGGGGCTAGATTCCGGGGGTATGCATGCTCCAGCCCTTCCGCGTCGTGTACAGGCACCACACGGATATCCGTGATCGCATTTGATCTTTCTGCGCGCACATTCCGTGCAGCTTCGTGGTATCCTCCGCGTAGGAATATGAGGACTAGTCATTATTCATCTGCCGTGGCATACGATGAAAGGAAGACAAAAATTTAGCGATCCCAACGTTCCTGTACTCGGTGGCGGGAGGTTATCTAACTCGAGGTCGCCCCGCGGAAGTCTGGGGAAAAGAAAGAAAAAAAGGTTTATCCCCCACATGTCCCGCTAAGGATCCTCTTCAAGAAGTTCCTCCCGACGCTAACTTCCGGTTGGCCAACCCTGACACCTCCTCTCCTTCCACCTCGTATGTATGGAAGATTATATCAGTGTCGGCCTTCCACCAAGGGGTGTACGACATGCCAAGGAGAAAGCTGACTGACGACACTCGAATTTATTGATACTTTACCGTTGCGGTTCAATTATGAACATCGCCGCAGACAAACCGCGCGAGAGCTTCTCGGAGTTCATGGATTCAAAAACGAATCTCAAGCCTGAGCCTCGTATCACTGGGACTGTCAATCTGATTGAGGATGGAGAAATAATTCTGATCCCCCGACCGACGGCTGATCCTCAAGGTATGCTGCCCGTTTCAGGAATTTGAGGATGAAGTGGAACGTGGTCTAATGGAATGAATACAGACCCTCTAAATCTCCCGGAATGGCACAAATGGCTTATACTGGTCATCGTCGCACTATGTATGTGTTGATATCTTGTCATTACCTCATTCCCCCTTATGATGATCTAATTACCCGCCATTTCTAGATGCCATGACCGGCAATCTGCTCGCTAGCGGAATCGGTGTCTTGGTTCCTCAGCTCAACAAAGTGTACAACAACGATCCCCGGGTATCTGATCTAGTGACTTGGCCAGCCTTCTACATGGGAGTGGGAAATCTCATTGCCATGCCGATCGCGGACGCAGTCGGCCGTCGTCCTGTCTACCTGATTTCAAACCTGATCATGATTGCCGGTGCCATTTGGTGCTCTTACTCGGACAGTTTGGGGTCGCATATCGGAGGTCGTGACTTTATGGCGTTGGCAGCCGGTCAAAGTGAAGCACTTTGTGTCCTGATTGCAGAGGTAGGCCCAGTCCAGCTCCGTTCTGAATGACTTGATCACCGCTGATGAAACAGGAAACCTTCTTCCTGCACCAACGCGGAAATCGAATCGCATGGTTCTGCTCTCTGCAAACCCTGGGAACAGCACTCTTCATCATCGCCTCTTCATACATCAGCAATGAGATAGGATGGAGATGGTGGTATGGTATCTTCGCCATTATCACCGGCTTCACCTTTTTCGTTTCCATTCTATTCGTTCCGGAGACAAAGTACGACAGAGACTTGGACAGCTTTTGTACGATCATCCAAATATTTTGCTCGTTATCATCTACTAATCATGAATGTTTCGCATTGTTATAGTCGGCGGAAATGATGAATCCCCGGATGGGAAGGTGATTGCCTCCCAGAGACGCAATCTGGACTTTGTAAATTTCAAGCGGAGATCATTCTGGACGGATATTAAGCCATGGGGAGCTGTCAAGCCTCGATGGAAAGAAGTTCCAAAGTTCTGGTATCACCTGGGACAACTCATTCTTTTCCCTTCTGTATTCTGGCTAGTTCTGTGCAGCGGCGCGCTACTGGGAACCTACATCCTGATGTCGGCTGTGTTCGCCGAGGTTTTGGTAGCCCCCCCATACAGCTTCAACCCGAACTACTTGGGTTTTGTGATGGGTGGTCAAGCTGTCGTTGCATTTGTGGTGCAGCCCATTGCAGGTTATGGTAGCGATATCATCCTGAAAGCACTCACAAAAAGAAACAATGGCATCAGCGAGGTTTTTGTCTCCTTCTTCCCGATTAATATTCAAATCAGCTTACGATTTTGAAGCCCGAGTACAGACTTATCCCTGGCCTGATCCCGGCGGCAGTTGGAATCGTCTCATGTATAATTTACGGTCGCTCCTGTCAGTTTCCCGAGGACTGGGCTTGGACAGGTGTTGTCATTACGATGAACGCACTCTTCTACAGCTTTGTCAGTGTTGTGGTCCTTGGATTCGTCTATACAATGGACTGTTATCCACAACGTGGCCATGTCGCAATGGTTGCTCTATGTGCTG
Source organism: Penicillium manginii (assembly GCF_028828005.1). NCBI lineage: Eukaryota > Fungi > Ascomycota > Eurotiomycetes > Eurotiales > Aspergillaceae > Penicillium > Penicillium manginii. The sequence continues at coordinate 617,979 of NW_026643102.1, read as the reverse complement.
GTATTCTCTTCCTTTCCCTTGTGTTGGCCTGGGTCACAGCTGATCATTTCCTTTAGGACGAGGTTTCATTTCCTTCGGTATCTCATATGGAACTACAGCATTTGTGCGGATGTCTGGCTATGATGGTGCACTGGATATCTGCGCCATTGTAATCGGTGTTCTCACGGCCATCGGTTTTGTGGTTTACTTCTTTGGAAAGGCCTTTAGAAAATTCACTCAACGCTGGGCCGTTGACGAGTAGTTCTCTCATCTATCATCTTGAGATAATCTATGCGGGTCAGAGAATGAATGGTGATCAAAGGAAATGTCAGTTAGGATTTGGTCTATATTGAAAGAAAATGAGGTTTGTCATTCAATTGATACTCCAATGTCTTCCCTCATTCACTAGACATTGTATTCACAGTACTACCAGCCCTGGAGGTGCGGAGCAAGCCGACCATCCTACCCGTCAGCTAGTAACAGAAAGACAAACACCACCGGTTAGGAAAGGCCTTTTAGTTAGAATGAACTCAATGGAGGAGAATTAAGACAAAGAGGCAAAATATAAAGACGTGATCTTTTACCCGGCTGGCGTGTTTACTTCTACTTCTTTGTTGCTCTTAGAAATTGCTGGAAATGTATAGAAAACTTTGTCAACCAAATCTGGTAACGTCTTTGAAGAAGGCCCAGTGAACAGAATATCTTTCTCTATACTAGGAATGATATCATCTAGTTAACACTCCCTTAAATAAGCGCCTCTACAGCCAAACCTTGGCGTGAAGTGTATTTTGCACTCCTACTTGAACTTGAATTCTATAACTACCGGCGTCAAGGGTACGATCAAATTGTCAGCTCCACGAGAGTTCTTGTTATCAGTAACTATAGAACCAATAGCCTGCTGTCCTGCCTTCCAATATTCGGTGTCAGCATAACCAGTAGTACCCATATCACCATTACTATTCCCGATATTTCCTGTCCTGGCATACCATGCGAAGTAAACATTTTGCAGGCCACGCAAAGGATAAATTATCTCAGTTCCAGGGTTCCTTTCATTCTATTTCCCTCTCAGGTTAGAAACTTCCTAAACAACCTTGAAAAACGATCCAGCCGTGGTCAGAATGCCCACGAGATACCAGGAGCATTCGGCAGGATGAATTTCTGTGTAAACACCCAAGTAGAATATCCTACAGCTGATATAACTGGTAATACAATGAACAAGGCACCCACCACAATGCCTTGCTCGAAGAATCCAATGGCTGTTCCAGGACCTTGACCAGTCCCTTTCAGTGGATTTGCTGCTTTTTGCTCAAGAAGTCGTAATTTGGAGGATCCCAGGTTAGCCAGATCTTCGAGATTGATGTTGGAATTCTCAATTGGTTGGATAATCTCAGGTCGTGGTCGGGAAAGCATTTCGGTTGTGTAGCGTAGGCTATGTGAAAATGAAGATTGCTTGAGAGGCAGAGCTGGACCGACTATAGGTGACAAGCGAAAAACGTCAGTTGGCACTCCGTCGGGAGATATTCCTCAATTTTTCTTGGATCTCTTACCGAGGATCTCCACTGGGATGTGATTGATGAACGAGAAGTGGCTGTCGATATGTTGGCTCAGGAACTTGCCAGCATCCGGTTTTGCGAAATGGTACGCGGTGAGATATTTGGGTCTATCTAGTGTTAGCCAGCAGACCAATTTTCATTATCAGAGTGAACAGACATGAAGGAAAGTGCAAGAACAGCATCCGCTAAACTAGCGACGGTAAGCAGAGTCAAACATCTGCCACTGCCTCGCTGAGCGATTAGAGGCGATGAGCTAAAATACTGATGCGTTAGAAATCAGGCTCGTCGTTGCGGATTGAGTGTATATTTAACCTTTCCTTAACGTCAACGATGAAGACAGAATGAGACTCGACAAGTGTTGCCTCCCCCTTAGCTTGGGCCTCTGCGAGACTCTTCTTCCATTCCGGATCTCTGTTATGAGGGAAATTCAACTCGCGGTCAATATTGCGATCCTCGCGGAGAACTGTATCTATGAATTCCTTTTTGATCCACTCATTCACGATCACCAAATTTGGGGCATGTGGTGACTGGCCGGAAAATGCAAGATTCGCTGAGAGGATTTCTTTGGCCGCTTTTATCACGTCCGCTGTGCGTTCAACCACAGCAATCGAGGGAAGGGTGGGGATGGACTTGACACAATTGAGATTCATCGCTGCGCCGGTCTGATCGATGACCAGGGCTGTGGAGAGAATCTCATGACTGGTCACGGAACCCTGAACAAGGCCATATAGCTCCCAGTCCATAGATTGAAACAATATATACAGCAAGGCATCAATTGGAATATCGTCACACTGTAATTATTTTAGTCAACCTCATTATTTTCACCAATCTTTGGGCGTCTCCACCTCGTACCTCAACCACGAAAGTATTTCCTGCCGCGATGGCGCATGCCACGGCGGAAATAATCGAATAAAAACGTGTATGGGTAGTCGGTTTGATCAGAACCACACCGTGGCCCACCCGGCGTTCGATGTTGTTCTCGCCCCTCGCAATACGGTACTCTTTCGCGATGGCGTGGTCAAAGTCGATCGTATCGTAGTGCTGTTTCACCGCGCCTATCGCCAACGCAAATTCTAATTTCGCCTCTACCTCGGTGGTGAATTGATCGGAAGAAATGGTCTCAACGATCTCGACACGAGTTTCCAGGATACTTTGGTGAAGCGCCTTAAGCTGACTTTGTATAAAGCGAACATTCGAGGTTCGACCGTCGGTTGCTGCAGCACACACGCGCTTCAAGTGGGAACCTGAGGACCACATCTTGATTGTTAAACCGCTCAGCTACAGCTACAGGATTCCAAGTCTTCGCACGGAGAAAAATGCTTTTTTATCTGGTCCCGAGTAGCAGAGTCAAAACCCGGGGTGTTGCCCGATGCTCGCGAAATTCCGAAACTCCGCGTCTCCTGACGCCCCCCACCGGAAGCTGTTCACACGCCCCCTTGAGATTGCAGACTACTCCCATATAAGGGAGCTCCGTTGAAAGGGTGAAAGCTTTATCCTAGAATTATCAGCAAGTCTAATCTTCTTGTTACGTTCTCTTGTCAGACTTTACTTCAAATCAACCATGGCAATCCAAACCTCTACCAGCACGATTGCGTCCTCGCTAGATGACTACCATATTCACCTTACTGGCAGCGGTGACGCCCTACCTATACAGATAACTCGCCATCGAGCCGCAAGCAATAATCCCCCCCACCTGGCCTACCAACTACAGAAGGGTCCCGTCGCATAGGCCTGTCAACAAACATTTGGACCCAGCCGAGCGACCGAACGGAGCAAGCACCGGCGAATACATTTTTGTCAACGTCATGCTCAACGGAGTACGACTCAACTCTGTAAGTAAAATATCTTGAATTCATCACGTCTTCTGATCTTTGCTTACAAAAAATGCTGCATCTAGCTGTTCGTCACTAGCTATGAAAGTACTTTGGGGAAATTCTATCCCAGCTTGACCAGATATCGTATTGGTGGCGAGTGGTAGAGCCATATGTGAACAGTGAATATTATAGCCGACGTGGTATTACTATCCAGCAAGCAAAAATCAAACCTTATACCCCCCAAATTTCTCCGAAGTTGTAGTTTGGACTCGGATTTAAGACAAGGTCTCCGCCCGGTCGTGACGCTGCCGGATAACGTGGGGGGGATCCTCCACCGGAGTCCCTCCGGATAGCCAGAACATTGACATTCGTCATCGGATGGTTGATGCAGGAACGAAGGCGATTCGGTTTGTTTCAAATATGAACTAAGCAGCATGTCCCTTGTAAAATAATCTCAATATCAAGAATTTCAGTACATCTTAATACTGCGCCGACCGTCGTAATGCCGAACCAAATCCGGGATATCAGCGAAACCTTCGTGGATGAGGAACATCATTTAATCTTCGAAAAGAACGTCTCTGTTCCTCTCAAATGGAATGGAGGTGTTCTTCGTATCAATGTCTACCGGCCAAAGGCCGAGGGAAAATACCCTAGTCTTGTCACTTATGGCCCTTATGGGAAAGACATCTACTATGGAGAGTGAGTATTTATCCACGAGCAAGAAGTACTGTCCGATCTCATAGTCTATGGCTGAATTTTATTTTCCTTCACTGCAGCTTCCACACAAAGTCGTTCTCCGAGGTCAATCCTGTCCATAAGTCCAAGTACTCCGCCTGGGAGACCCCGGACCCTGTTTACTGGACCAAACGCGGTTATGTTATTGTTCGTGCAGATGAGCAGGGTCTGGGCCAATCACCTGGCCTCTTGGACACCATGTCTGCCAGCACTGCAAACAGCTTCTTTGATCTCATCGAGTGGACTGCCGTGCAAGATTGGTGCAGTGGCAAAGTCGGTCTGCTCGGTGTGAGCTACTTTGCTGGTAAGTCGATTCGCACCTAGCCCCTTCTCCCACTCCTCGAGAAAAGTCCAATTCTGACTCCGATATGCGTCATCATCTAGGAAGCCAGTGGCGCGTTGCAGCAAAGCGGCCTCAGGGCCTTGCTGCCATTGTTCCTCACGAGGGCATGTCGGACTATTACCGCGACCGCTGTCGCCACGGCGGCATTTTATCCAACAACTTCATCAACTTCTGGTGGAATCGACAGGTCATCACAAATCAATATGGTCGACCCGGTCGCTCCAAGTCCCGTTGGGGCGAAGACACAATCGAGGGAGATCTGGATGAGGCTGAATTAGCAGAGAACTGTCGAGACCAGAACGTTGACAATGTCGACAACCCCTTCCTTGACGACGAGTATCACGACGCGAGGACCTTTCGTCTCGAAGATATTGAAGTTCCACTACTGAGCGTCGCAAATTGGGGTGGAATAACATTGCATCTGCGCGGTAATGTGGAGGGGTACACCTGGGCAGGCTCGAAGCAGAAATTCCTGCGCTTCATCGTTGGGCGTCATGATTTGCCGTTCTATTATGATGAGGAGGTTGAGGTGCACCGCAGCTTTATGGATGCATTCTTGAAGGACGACGATTATGCGGGTTGGAAGAGTGGCAAGATGCCCCCCGTTAGTGTTTGTCTGAGAAAGGGCGATGTTGGCTTCAATAACCCCGAAGGAGAGCTTACATTTCCTCGACGGGATGAGTTAGAGTGGCCTATTGCGAGAACAGAGTATACGAAATACTTTCTGACTCCTGACCTGGTCATGGGAAATACCCCTCAGAGTGTTAGAATGACAAAGGTATCCAAGCTATCCTATGATGCGGGTGATTCCTCGATCAAGGGGACGAAGGTGCTTGAATTCAAAATGCGACCCAGTCTCTCTGAACTTGAAGTGACGGGCAATCTCGTCGCACATCTAGCTGTGTCGGTCGACAGCAAGATTTCCCCGCCTCCGGATAATCTGGAGCTAGACCTATTTTTGACCCTTCGTCATTTTACTGCTGCAGGCACGGAGATTCCTTACACGGGATCTTCAGGGGATGCGGTACCAGTCACAAAAGGCTGGCTGCGAACAAGTCTGCGCAAGGTCAATTCCGACAGTCCCTACCACAGGCCTTATCTTCCTCGACGGGAGTATCGGTCTATTGATGTTCAGCCTGTGCAGAATGGAACAGTTTATGAGGTCGATGTTGAGATGTGGCCAACAAATGTTGTTGTTGAAAAAGGAGGCTATTTGGTTCTCCAAGTAGCATCGGAGGATACCGATCCCGGAGTTGGCCTCTTCAAGCACAACTCTCCAGTTGACCGGTACGTTTATACTCTGCCAGATTTGTATGGACCTTACTAATACGTATTGTTTTGTAGACCTGCTGCGAAGTTCTCCGGAACTAACAACATCCATTTTGATGGGCATGATAACTACCTTCTGCTTCCTGTGATACCTGAAGCTTAAGAAGACATTCGATGTTGCGCACAGCAAAACCCGACGCCGATCCTAAGAGTGAAGGTATCTCAACATTGACGAGTAAAATGTTATGAAATGGAAAAAAGAGAGTGCCGCCGAAATCATGATGTTAGACAAAGCAATGGACATTACTAATTAGTAAGATTCCATGAATTGATCCAAAAGATGACTGCGGGAGCAGCTTTCTGTCCTCATTTCATGGATGTTTTCATATTCATATTCCGAGCAACCTAGATTGCTTCCCTTTCTCCAATCAAGTATTTGCATAACTATGTCGTGTCGCTCCTCAGTTCCACCTCTGGCAAAGCAGAGCCGCAGCTGCCGCTAAAGCCAATCCTGCAGTTATCAGCGAAGGAATGAGTCGAGAAGTCTCCTGAGTCGCGTTCATCAAATCTCGATCCCCCGCAGGCAGTGGGAGATACTCCAACCAGGGACCGCCTCGCGAGAAACTGGCATATAGTTGCGCTTTGAGATTGTCGCTGACCCAGGGCACAATGTTTTTGGCTGCGAATTTCAGAATCCAAGTATCCTGCGCTTCGTAGCGAGTAATCTGGCCCGAAAGATTGACGACAGCTTCTGCTCTGGGTTTCTGGCCAGCGATATAGCTGTCAAAGACCTGATTCAATTGCTCGAGCGACGGAGTTGGATATTCTTTCAATAATCCTATCAGGCCATTTGTCAAGCGAGCGATACCTTCATATGCCAGATTGCCGCCCAGTCCAGGGTTCACTGTAGCCTATTGGAGCAAGCAATTAGCAAAGGTGCAATTATTGAATGGGTACCACGTACTTTGTGCACTGCATCCCCCATTAAAACCACCCGGTTGTGGCTCCAGTATTTGATGACGCCTTCTTCCAGGGGCACCATCGTAGCTTTGACTCGTGCATCCCAAAGATCTTTGACGGTGTATCCTGGGCCGACAAGTGAATCGCCATATTTTGCGATGCATGCTTCCGCATCTTCTTCTGTAAATTTCGGACAATTGGGAGTTCTGGTGAGCTCGGCCGCTTTGATGAAAAGGAACCAAAATACGAGCCCATGGACACCGGCTGCAGAAACTACAGAATGCTTATGGTAATAAACATTGTGAACCATCGCATCTGGAAGGAGCTGCTTATCGGGACCGTTCCGAGAGACAGCGAAGATACAGTTATACTCGCTTGAAAAGGCTGCTCCGACATATGATTAGCAAGAAAATGATTCAGCGGGTGTTTGAAGACCAAAAACCTTGATTTATTTCCTCCGCGAGCAATTCGTTCGTTTGGCTGATTTTGTCGGCCATCAGTTTCCTGACTTTGCTATGTATTCCATCTGCCCCAATCAGTATATGCCCATGGTGCTGCACACCGTCGTCTGTCTTGACGATAACCCCCTCGGCAGTTTCCTCGTATGCGACAACCGCTCTATGAGGATGCAGCTTTGATTTGTCTTGAACATGCTCATGAAGAATTTCCAGTGCTTTGCATCGCTCCATGAAAATGATCGGTCGGCGGAGACTACGTTCGCAAGTTATTTTCCCATCCGACAGAAGTGTTCATGGAAAACATACATCTTCTGAATGTGCTCCAGCACATGGGATTCCTCAAAGCAGCGACCATTTTCATCGTAATGATTTCGATTCTGCAAAGGTACAACCTGCTTCTCGATGTCCGACCACACCCCTAACTGTTCTAGGATCCTTATCGTGTGCGGGTGAATTCCAATAGATGCTCCCAGCTGAGGCGCGAATTCCCCTTTCTCGAACAATTCGTAATCGATTCCAGCACGCTCAAATGCAAGGGCTAGGCCAAGGCCCACGAGGCTCCCACCGGCGATAAGGACCTTGAATTGATTCAAGTCTTTGGCAGATGCGGCCATAGCATAAGAAACAAAAAGAAATACAATGTTCCAGTCGTGGGCGTTCGTGTGACACTAATATACAGTGTGTTCAGATTTTCAACCCCCTTTATCTGCCGGGAGTCCATGATTTTATCCGTTTATCTTCACAAATCAGGTATAGTCTCGGCTGAGGCCCCAAGAGAATGCACAAGGCTATGCCTACTTGTGCATGTTAACATAGCCGGTGGATCACTTAGCCGGGATCTAACGGGCTGGTGAAATACGATGCTAGAGAGGGGTATCATAGCGCTGGGCACACATTGGTGTGGATTTATTCTCTCAACGACGCAGAAAGTATATGAAGATGGAGATTTGATTGATACTGTGTGTGATGTGGAAGAAAGGGCAAAAACAAAACATACAACAGCAGGGATTCGCATGTGGTCACCCACCATACTACTAACCTGCCGGCGTGTGGCTTAAGTACGGCTGAGCGGACGGGAAGCCCTGTTCTCCACACCCTATGGTCGTATGTACGAGAAACGCAACAAAGAAGACTTATATACTCTGTTTTAATATCAAGCTAGGAGAATAGGTGAGCGCTGCTTTAGTGTCGCGCGACTAGGGTGATTAGGGTGAGTGCGGTGAGAATCATACCCTGTAGAGCGACCACTGCACTGACCCTTTTCAGCTGAGTTGGCTTTAAATATCATTGGGCAAAAGCTTCCCCTTGAAACGGCCGGTCTCTTGGCATCCGTATATAGCCCCCCACGTGTTTATGAATACAGTAAAGCGATTGGAGATCTAGCACACGTAGTGAGCTTTTCTCCCAATGAAAGAAATTCGAAGTCCCATCAAATACTAGTCCTCGCTCGAAAGCTCCTTCAAGGTTGTAAGTTTTCTACATCGCCGAATGCGGAGAGGGTGAACTGAGCAAGGTGATTGTAATTTAGAGTATGGTAGGTGACCCCATGCGAATCCTAGCTGTTGCATGTTTCCGCCTTTTTTTTTGGTCGGATCTATTTTTTCTTTTTTTGATTCGTGACATACTAGTTAGTACCTAGTTCTCTACGTAGTAGCCATTCGCATATCTACCACTTTCACGGTTTTGTATTACGCCAACTATACAAAGAGATAGGGAATGTGGAGAAGGTGTCTATGCACCACCAGAGTTGATACATAACCTCGCGTACCTGCCTGCATACGCACGCAGGCATCCCCTCAAAAGGAAGAGCTGGGTCCTCTTAGGAGGTCCAGCGATTAGTTTGAACACCATCATACCAATTTCAGGGATATCTCACAGTCTTCACTCGTATCCTTATCGTATCAAGACGCCCTCGGGAGATTATCCTTACATTCTGAGCTTCTTTCAGGTGCCCATACCGATGAATCGTCCTCTGTGATCGCGAACGGTGAGAGGATGCCTGAGAGGACCTTCCGAGGCCGGCTTCCAGGATTGGGGTCACTGTTCGAGCTGGTGGTGCATCGGCCGCAGAGAAGCACCCAGACAAGCTATCCGGCGAACAGGTGGACCAGCTTATCGACTTTTTTTAGCAGCAATTTCAATGAGGTTGTAAATTATCACGAACTTCATGACGGCTCAACTAATCTGGTCCATAACGACGGGCCCTTTCTCTGCCCCAATCTTGACAAGTTTGCCCAACCAATCACCTCCCTCTCACTTCGCAAGCGTGACTGCTAGGAGATTATGAAAGAATAAAGAGGCCAAAAGTGGTTTTGATATGAAGAGAAAGAAGAGAACAAAGCTATCTAGACACGGCAGGTGTTTACAGATAAGTATACGGAAGGCCGTCATTACGCGTCGCGTCTCGTGCAGAAGCACCAAACGCTATACGCGGATCTATTCTCATGCGATTGATCTGTACGAGACCCTTCAGGACAGATTTCCTACATCACCCAGTTGCAATTACATGCTACACGCTATATTCATTTCCGATACTGCATTTTCCTCATCATTTAACTGGCGGCAAATTGAAATAGAGCCTTAAGAGACCGCAGAAACCGACCTGTGTCAGCACATTGGGCGTCATACCCGAGTGAAATTTGTTGTCGAACCATCCTCCACACCAATATCCGACTATAAAGACATCTCCGATAAATGCGCAACAATTACGGCTCCAACACCATCACGGAATGGGTTAGGATTTATCAAAAGCAAGAGAGGCCGACAGCATCGTACCAGGGCTATACTTAGGTATATCACAAGCAAGGGCTACCGAACTTCAGAAGCATCGATACCTTGTCTTTGGCCCACATTCTGCGTGATAAAGCCTTTCGTCAAGATCACCGATCCCGGCTAGGGCTGAAATTGGCTTTGTCGGTGATGCAGCTGCATACCACAGAGCGGATGATGAATTACTGGAGAAAATCCAATATTTTTTTTCCTGCGGTCATTGGATATGACAGCTGACTTCGACAGCCCATTAATCCGACGCAGTGTTGGAACCCAGGAAATCGACCTGGCATCTATGTCTAAGAGTCTTCCGAAACCTTACCTGAACGCGTCGATTCCTTGCCTATTCTCCCTTGGAATCGTTCTCCTGAAATCTGGTATCGGGAAGTGTTCGATGACCTAAAAACGGAAGTTGAGCGAAAGTTGGTATGTATCATCCATAGACACCTCCCTGTAGACAGCAATATCACGTGATATTTCAGGAGCCCATATAAACAGCCATATTGTTACAGAGTGCGAAGGAACTTCGAAAACAGACTTTTTGAGGCATCTAAATGATTTTTCGAACTGTCTACCAGGTGAATTAGCTAGAACAGAATAAATCTCTGCAATGATCGAAGTATCCAAGAGACTCTCGAATGTGTATGCCCAAGCAGACATCCGCACCGTACATTTTGCTATACTCTCGCGCCTTTTTCTCCAGGCATAACTTGCGCCGGTCTCTTTTCGTGTGCTATGCACAAATTAGAAATCACATTGAGTTGTAAAAGGTCAGGGGTATTTGGTCCGTCAGAATCCTGGCAGCAGAAGATGAGAGGTCTCAAGCGTTGAGAGTTAAAGAGCGAACAAGAGTCGGCTCCAAGTTTTCGGCAGTTTTCAGTGAGTAGCTGGTGAGAACTCCGGTAATTCTATTGATAGTCAATACTTTGAATCAACCAGGTTGAATGCATAAATCACCGCTTACTAAAAATGTTCCCATGAGCCTTGAAAATCAAGCCATGATTTTGACCAGTCCGTTTGTTATAGCTGATCTTCTGATGGAGACCTGTGCTTCCAGAGCCATTTGGCTACGGGAGCTTGACAGAACTCGAAGAGTTTCGTGTCATGGACACCAGAAGCGAGCACCAGACAACATCATTTATTGCCAATAGCCGAGTCAATTATAACAGTTACGATCGACCCTTTTCTTCAGCGCTTTCCGCGAATTTTTCTGATCTCTTCCCTCGTCGGTTGCTGTTCGCTTCCCATTGGAGCGAAGTAGAAATATCGGCTCGCGACATCCTCGTTATTGTACGTCCGTTGCAATTTGCGCTCACGAGCCCGTACTTTTTTGTGGTATCCCCTGCTAGCGCGTTTGCGTCTCCAGTTTGTAGATGCGTTGCCAGCAAAAAAGTCCCTGATCCACTGGAACATGATGAGAGTGTGTTTTGTTCGAGGTCCTGTTGGTCTTGTTTTGGGGTATGCGCTCTGGATATATGGTGTTGTTCAAATTGTTTTCAAGCTGTCGTGTGTTTTCACTGAGTGCCCTGAGAGCAGACACTCCATCGCTAATCTACACAGCCACCTCATGGAGAAGTTTGCAATGAATGATGTAGGTGGCCTGTTCTTCTAAGTGGACCCGCTACTCGTACTTACCATCAATAGAAATTTGTTGCCCCAAGAAACATTACTAGAACTGGGGCATCGTACACAACTAAGTTTTCTTCACCCATGGCTTATTGCCCGACTTCCCCACCATACATTTCGACACCGCCGAATAACTGCCAATTCGATCTGCCACTGTTGCGCACTCCAGTCAGAAAGGGTTGCGATATGGGAGGCCTTGGTGCCTCAGGCCTTCAACATGGGATATCACCCCACGCGTCTTTTTCTCTGAAAAGATGGGCGGAAGGAAGAATACATTTTGTACGGATCATCACACATTTTCAATGTTTATATGATACTCACTATCTAGTACTATGTACATAACAATCATCAAGGCCACACATGCATCAAATCAATTGTATGGCCATTTGGATTTCTCAAGTCGGGTAATAGCCCAGGAAGTTGGCTCCCGCCAAGAGCTTGGGTACAATTTGTTAGCATTGACGTAATGGAAATCCTGCCAAATTTCTTTGAGTGAGAAACCATCAGACATGAATTCGTAGAAACGGTAAAAGATCTGGGTGATGCTGATTTTGAGGCGGCCATCATAGCAATCCTCATCTGGCCCCGACAGAGGCCAGTCCGGATCAATTGCCCACATCCATCCATAGTACATATCTGGGCCATATGTGCCACAAGCTGAATGAGCCTCGTCTGTCAACAAGAAAAACACATTTTTGAGAACTCCGGGCTTTAAGTCACCCCTCTCGCGGCGATCACGAAAGTCTCTGGCTAATTTTTAGCAATGTCTTTGATATTATATAGGAAAACTCACTGCTGTAAATGGCCGATGTCACTCTCATCGGCCTCGAATGGGACAAATTGAGCAAATTTGTGATCGTGTATCTCTTCATATCCCTTAAAAAAGAAAGACATCTCAAGGACCTCGGTAAATAGCGCCTTGAACTCATCCAGTCTGGCCATTTCTTTCTGATGATAAAAGACATAGCCCCAGCTCTTATCATCTTCTCGAACGACAATCCTTCGCACCCAGTCTTGCAGATCTGGGAATGGTTCCTGTTTTCGCTTTTCATGCCTTGCCTCCAAGTCATCGTACTGTTTCTGAGAATATACCTCATTCACAGCTTGAACGGCCTGAAGCTCTATTGGTGGAAGAGCTGCTTCTTGTGCCTGTTTCAGCTTATCGTAAAGATCAGGACGCATCTGCGGCCATGCGAATCGATCACACTTGTCAAGAGTTGGCGTAATGCGGAAATGATCGCGAATCAGACGACATTCCGCGTATGTGAGGGATTGACGGTCCGTAGCTGCCTTTTGAAGCAAGTTTTCAAGTGACATACCCAAGTATTTGGTTGAGTTGGCCTGCATCTCTTCTAAAGGCGGCCATTGCATCAGCTGGTGTTTTTCATCAGGCGAAATATCCGCTGGATGCTGGATTGCTTTGTCCCAGAGAGGCTCTAATTGAGCAAATTCTTCTAGTGTTTTGGCCATGGTGGGCGGAAAGGGATAGCTTTGCCAACGTCTCCAATGTTGTTGTACACGTCCACGGCTGGATATCGAGGTTGATCCTATGAAACCAAAGCGTGGAATATATGCGGATGCGACCGGTCTTTATACCCATGCATGGTTTTCAAGCTATTGGCCCTAGTACAACCTTGGAATACGCGACAAACGCAGGTCTCACAGGGTCCACGGGCGTTTTTGCGGAAACGCCAAGGTTTCCGAAAAATACACAGGAGGGTAATTTACATGAATCTTTACACAACCCGCACGGGACGTATTATATACGCAGTTCACACTACGACATACTATCTGCAGTTTATCTCAGAGGTTCAACCTTAGAAGCTTAGAATTATCAATGATTCTTTCTTCATTAGCAGTCGAAAATACTTTGGGATGGTCTCCTTTATATCATCGGTGCTACTGTTTAGAGAACGGTCCCGAGTCCAGCCTTGAAAGAGCCGATGGGGTATTAATGAGCCGGAAGACAGAGGCAAAACACTGAATTCCTAGGATCTGCAGATATGAAGACAAACAGCCAAGGTGGGATTGGGGAGACTAGTCATATCATTGGAAAATACTCCACTTCCCTCCTATTTGTCAGCTAAAAGCCAACTTGAAGCAACTAGCTACCTGGTGCCTGCATATAAACGAAGATTGATTCGTCAAAAATCACTCTTAGTCGAACCAACTCTCTGAGCTCCATCAGATCACCTGTGTAGTTTGTTGCGACCTGATTTGCATGCGATCCCGGGGTAGCTGCATTTTGCACCGCTCGCCATGTGACAAGTAGCTCATCAATACGCGAATTAAGCCAATTGGAGGCCCACTGAGCCATTCGTGACATGAAATTTGTCATGAAAGTTCTGAACAGATTAGGCGCACTGAAGTCTCTTTGCCCGAACACACTGTTGACTGCTTTTTGGAACACACGCAATTCGTAATTAGCCGCGCCATATGTGTCAACAAGGTGACGGTTAACAAGCTGCTGGTTCAAGTACTCGAACACAGATATAACCTGAATTTAACAAATGAAGTTAGCACACAAGTAAATGATTGAAGGAGACTTCGCGTACCATTCGTATTTCATTGATCCCAGCCCGTTCAGCTCTCTCATCTGCCACGTTTAGATTCCTCCAAGTATCATCACCAAGCGGCTGCTTCCCTGCGAACAGCTATAATCAACCATTTAGCGATTTCTTCTTTACTGCATTAAAATTGCAAAGGGAAGGCTTATCATAGTAACATACCCTTCCTATCATCGAGTTCAAGTGAGTTTCAGTATTAACTAATCGAGCGGGGTTTTATTCTAAATTGAGCAGACTAATACCATTTTCTATACAATACTACATTTCCCAATAATGACCGATTCCAGGTCGTCAAACATTGTGGATATCTCGCTGTCAGGGGCTAGCAGAGCGGTGGCACAACAAGAGTATGCGGGGAAGGCCATAGTTAGGGCAAGGCCATATAGTAACAAGAGGGCCTGACCTGTTACACTACTACTGCTGCTGCTGCTGCTATTCAAAGCTATATATATAGTAAGATAATGGAAACACTGTGACCTACCTATTTCGAAGCAATAGGTAGAGTAAGAGAGAGAGAGAGAGGTAAGAGGTAGGAGCTGTCAGTCGTACCTGCCTATTGTAGTAGTATTTGGGAGTCAAGTCAAACCTCGAACGTCAGGCTTAACAAAAATTCGACACCATCCCACTCAATTAATTCGTCTTGCTTCCTACTCTCACGATGCCGGTAATGTTACTTGGGAATTACCGCATCAATTGCTATCTGGACGTGGCTAGTATAATGTATAAGCCACCGCCTGCCGAGCACCCCAGCGACGACGAGTTACCCTCCGCCGGGGATGTCAACAGTCTGGCCCACCTCTTCAAGTATTGGGGCCGGTGGCACTCGATCCTCTTCCTCATCATCATGATTGTTGCCGCTGGCGTGCACCGCGCCGTCCAATGTTACATCAAACTTAAGTTTGATATCTCCCGCGCCCGGTAATATACACGCTACGTCCAGACCCCATATAGGCTGTGATTTATGCAACACATCATTACAGAGCCTCATAAACTGCTATATGGCTAATACAAATACTAAATTGTGATATAGGGCCCTGGCAGACATACAATTGGACCTGGAGGCCGCCCGCGCCACATGTCTCCCCGTCTCGCGGGCTCACAGCCCCGTTCGGACTCCCAGTCCCGTCCCCTCCATCTCTCAATTCGCGCCCTCCCAACGCCTCATTGGTCCTCCTGGACCCTCCACCTCCTCTGAAGAGGAGATGTCGCCAGTGCTGCCCCCCGGGCCACCAGCAACCAATTTGCGGCGCGGCAGAGGCGCCAAGGGCGCAGCCACGAGCCAGCCAAAGGGGAAGGACAGGGACAAAGAGAAGAAGGGCTAGATGTAAGTCGTAATCGTAGACTGCTCTTCGACTGTTTGATCGAAATCCTTGAGAAGGGTTGATAGATGCTTCGAGGTTCTTATGTTCCTACCCTCTGTACTGCCCAGATAGGGGATTTCTTAGTTTCGCCCCTTTTATGCTTGCTTGAAGGTCTCCAAATGATGACCGAATGTTGCTGACATTCACTTTTCTAGGGTATGAAGGATTGATTGTTTGTGTGTGTCTTGGTTTTGAGATGATGCTGACCAAAAGCCTCTATATATTTAATTTGTATATCTTAATCTTAGTTTTTGCTTCCCTTCTGTTTTTTTCAAAAGACACCTGCGTCACCTGGAAATGGGATGTATATATTTTACATAAAATACCTAGGTAATAATCAATGTTGACGTTGCATGATTGCCGTCACATGTGAACAATTTCTTCTCGTCTCTTTCAAGTTGGTGGTCTATTACTCTACTCGGAATAGGAAGATCTGTTGGAGAGTCTAATGTGACGCTCCACTTGGAGATGGACTCCGGGAGATGTATGAAATCTGCAGCGGATAGATGGTGGTGAAGTAGAAGACAAATGGAAGCTCCCAGGGCCACCGATACCTAAAAAGCATGGCACCCTGAATGTTCGACTTGGAGTCAGGTCGGCCTGAATAACATCGGCTTTTTGACGATGGAAAGCCATACTAACATCCGAGTCTACAGCGGCTTATTGCGACGACTAGCTCAGCAGTACTTATACTAGTACTAACCGAATCAAAGCAAACCATGGAAGGTTCTGTGATATAAATATCATTGGCATATCGATTCAATTTTCAAATCTTCCTTGGTACCTAGTAGGTTCTTTTTACAGTACTATCTTGGATATCATTGGGTCCTACACTTCCAGAACGCATATCAGCCAGTGAAACTTGTATTGCCAAAATCTTATGCGCTATTATCGTACCTGGGTGGCTTCTTTGATTGCGTGGCGTCATCATGAGGTCTTCTTTGAGTTGGTTGTTGGTTGCCACAACACACATCCCACCTCACCTTTTCAGCTATCATGAAATCCTTAAAATCTTTGCTCCTCGATTGGAGAGCAAATTTATCGCTAAATAAAATATCTTTATCTTGAACTTCAACGTGTTCGCGATACTGTGTCGTGTTGCGACCGCATGTATAATCCCTCCAGCTCCGAAAATAGCGACGGCTTGAAGCTATCGGACCCCAAGATGCTATCTTTGCCAGGAGACAGAACACCAGAAGAGACCCGTCTAGAGCGAGAAGGATATGTTAGGACTCTCCAAGTCTTTCGATATAATCTCTTTCAAAAGGAGTCAAAGGTCCACCATGTTGATGCCTTTGCTGACCTACTCTACTATGAGGAGGAGTTACGAAGAAATTGTCAAGAAGAGATTTCTTTACGGCAAAAGCTGAAAGATAATCCAGAATACTGGGCCTCCGATGTCCCAAGCTTCGAGAAAAAAATAAGTAGACTTCACCGAGAAAATTGGATGAGGACACGATACTGGTGGTATACCTGTGGTTGGATTATTGGTAATTCTGGGCCCTTACAACGGGCGTTTGAGTTATGGAGATCTAATCATCTATGGTATATGCATCCAATTCTTATTGAATACTGCAAGTCTAGAGGGGGATGTTGTGGTCGTGATTGTGGTTGTTGTCTTGATCCTCAACGTACAAATAGTTTAGCGGGGGCGCTCGGTGCTGGACACTGCACTCTGAAATGCGGATGTTGATCGAAATCTCGTGGCTTTGAACTAAATGGAAAAAGTAAAAGCTTTCTTGTTGATCGCTTTTCATTTGATCATCAATATGATACTATGGACCATCAGAATGATCCTTATCAGCGCCGAATCTGTCTTGTTGCCATTTGGGGGTTGAGTGTGGATGATAGTTAACTAGGATGTCCAAGAGCCGAAAGGGACAGCTATTTGCTTGGAAGAGGTTGCTTCTATAGGGCTCTCAAATTAAGGGGAAGAAACAAAAATTTCCTATGCTCTGAATGCCATGGCTTAACTTTGCTCTTGTATTACAATAAGAAACGAATGTGCTTTGCAGGGTTCGATTTTGTAAAGTAAAAATTGCTCCTTGAACCCACATGACACGACGTGTAAATCCCTGCTAGGGAATCAGATATGTATCTTTTGTTTTGTTTTCTTTTTCCTTCTCCAAAAAGAAATCCAGATCTATCGAAGATCTTCGTTTACTTGAGATCCTATGTTCTTTAAGACTAACTATGAGTCCTTGGTGGTCTTCTTCTTGTTCTCCTCGGCCGCCAGCCTTGGGGTATTAACATCGTTCGACAACTAAAAATAGAATGGCTCAGTATGAAAGACAGCTTCTCCAGAGAACTACGTGGTGAAAGGTGTCTCGTACAGCTTGTCCCGTAGTACTTTTTCTGTGGGAGATTTGTACTGGATGGGTAGCTTGTTAAGCCGGGAGAATAGGTGAGCGCTGCTTTAGTGTCGCGCGACCAGGGTGACAAGGAGTCAGTGCGTACAGTGCGTCCCGAAACTGGTGCAACCGCCTACACTCTTTGAGTGATTCTTTAGCCCCGCTGGCAAGAAACGCTAGACCATAATAAAAATAAATCCGGAATATCGATATCCCTGTTGTAGTCTCAATACCGTGATTTGCTTTCATTAAAATACAGTGGCTCGTCTCATAACTGTATTGGCGATCCAAGGTATAGAATTTTATGTAGAAATGCAAACAAGTCAAACACTAAAGTTTGGGAGTCCCTCGGTAATCTGACGACCTGTCACTTTCCTTCCGCTCCACAAGTAGTGATCTGAGGGGTCTTATTCGATGATGTGTTCGCTATTAATGGTTCGAAGGATGTCGCGACGATCTTAAGATGATCTTTTGAATATGAATATGCCTATCATGCGCAGAAAAGCATATTGTCGGTTCCCAGACCTTGTTAAAGTGGTCAGTGAAAAATTAAATAGTTACAACGATCTCTTTTCACACTATGAAGAGACATTGACGGAGCGGGACGCTTGGAATCAGCATAATTGGGGAACCGGAGAGATTACGGGACTGGTTCACTAGAATACCCACGCCGCCTACGGGCATGGATATACGGCAGCTAGTAGCCTCCCAAGGTTCGGTAGACTTTTCCAATCAATCATCATCTCATCATCTTTCATCACATCCTAATTACCGTACTACTTCGTCGGATTGACGTGTGATCTCGTTTCTTGGTGTGTTTTGAGCTGTCGCTTATCAATATTGGTCCATTTTTGATTCTAGACTTTACGATGATCTACATTTGAGTCATATATTTCATACGGCTAATAATATAAGTAGGGAGTGTTGCTGACATCAAATTTCCAATGTCTCTCAACTTAAGGTATCAAGCGTTGAATGATACTTAAAGTATTCGTCTTCTTCCATCTTGATATTGATCTTAACATGTCAGTCGAACAAAGACAGCCCGAGCCACTTCGTCGGATCATAACAACCCATGATCCTACAAGCGGCCGAGCTATCTTTAGTGACGCGGTTGGGGAACAGGTGTCATTTACTGGGTTCCCAGTTCCCCCAGGCAAGCCCACAACGTCAGACTATGCTCTGGCCTTCAATACAAATACATTTCCTGTGCAGGGGCTTTCCCCCCCCAACTTCTGCAACCCCAGAGTCCAAGGCCAATCTTGACATTAAGCACTATCACTCCCAGCTCTCGGATCCATCGCCTTTGAACCCGCCAAACGGCACCTCCTGCACAATTATTGAGGTACCTCCAGGTTCAGCGGTTCCGATGCACCGAACAGCGACCCTCGACTATGGTGTCATAATCGACGGCGCTACAGAATTAGTCCTTGATTCTGGTGAGAAAAAAATACTGAAAAAGGGTGATGTATTTGTCCAACGAGGAACAGCTCATGCTTGGCGGAATTTGACTGCAAAAACAGACAATTCTGGCGTTTTACGTGTCTTTTTCGTGTTTCAACCTATCGAAAAGGTGCAATTGGCAGGCGGAAAGGTCGTTGATCAGGACTTGACTTTGTCTCTGCATGAGACTTAGAAATTATGTGCAAGGGTGTATCACTCAAACCGCGGAGGCTGAAATCCAAAAACCATGTTGGGTCTGTTAAGTCTTGTCAATTATACAGTTTCAGATTTATAAAAGTTCCTCGAGTCATGTCTATGCGATTGCATTCGTATCATCGTATTGCTTCTGATATGGCAAGAAATTCATTGTCTTTCTCTTAATACCTAGTGTAGCGGATTGATCGCATGTTGGTATGATAAGGCGGAACAAGAGGGAGAATTATAGAGCCTTGGCAGACGAATTAACAGATCAAAATAAACGAAACAGCGAATTTGTTCTTGGAGCTGAGATGTGTAGATGGTAGGTAGAAGTAGTACAAGGCTGGTACCCTCATACATACAAATTTCTAGACCGTCAGACTGAAAAACAATCGCGTAAAGGGGGCGTTCGGCTGCACTATGAATAGTATAGAAAGGGAACGTTTTTTTAGCTTGTCTACTCAGTATAAAAGCTATATCTACTCAGCGGGTGAGCTATAAGAATTTTTCTGAGGAAATCTTGTACTGTCAACAAGAATCTTGGATATTTCTTGTCTGTGCTTTTTTTTTTATAAAAACAGAATAGCAAAGATATGTAGCATGCTCGTCATTCCAGGTGAGAATTTCCAAAAACTGCCCTCATATTTCACTGCAGCATGATTTCAAAAAATCCTTTTTTGAGAATTTGCTTTTTGAGCGCCCAGTCCGTAATGGAAAAGATATGAAATCCACATAAAACATCCGAACTTTTCAATTTAACCTTGTGTCGATATAACATTATCCAATGTAATTAAGCTCAGAGTTCTGTTAGGGCAGGCGCCCCTGGTGCTGGAGGGTCGGAAAACTTTGTCTGGACAAAAACCTTCTGCATTCCCGGGTCACGCTTATTGAATAAATCGTAGACCTTCTCCATGTCCTCGAGCTTGTACCGGTGGGTGACCATATGCAGGGGATGGATCTTCTCCTGCTGAATATAATTCAATAGGTCTTTCCAGTACTTTTGCACAGGGGCTTGTCCATTGCCAATAAGACGGATCCCGGTCTCCATCAAAGAACCGATATTGAAGTGATCACACTGCATTACCACGTTAGGAGAGTCGTATTGCCATAGGAAAGGTGCCATATACATAACCGGCATATACGCCTGTGATTCCACAGCGTCCGAACCCTCGTACAGAGGTAATCATCTCGTTAACAAGCTCAGGCGTGTCCGTTTCCATCCCTAGCAGCCTCTCAAAGTAATGAGCCCATCCTTTTGCATACTCACCAGCAGCGCACTCAATCGCCACATCAGGCCCACGGCCGTCGCACATTTTTTTCAGGGTCGAGGTGACAGACTCGCCCTTTGCGAGATTCGTATACTCGACTGTCTCGAGCTTGGGTAAAATTTTCTTGACAAAGTCTAGTCGCCATTTTCCATGGCCGCCGTCAATAAGGATAACCCTTTTAGCACCATTAAAAAAGCTAAACTCGGCGGCCATTTGCCCAACAGGGCCAGCTCCCCAGATGGCTACGGTGTCGCCCTCCTCAACCCCAGTGTCAACAACAGCGTTCCAAGATGTTGCCAGAACATCGGAAAGATAGAGACCTTTTTCATCGGGGACGTCGTCAGGCAGCAGAAGGAGATTCACATCACCGTAAGGGACGCGAACATATTCTGCTTGCCCACCAGCAAATCCCCCTGTGAAGTGGGAGTATCCAAACATACCTAGGACAGGGATTAGTATGATAGCCTAACTAATATCGGCATAAGTATTTAAAGAGGAAACATACCAGCTGTTCGACGCCCATATAGTTTATAGGCTGCCTCGCTCGAGTTCGTCCGCTCACACATCGAGGATAGCTTCTTCTTGCAATAATAACACTCCCCACAGGCAATTTGAAAGGATGCCACAACGCGATCACCCACTTTGACCTTCTTAACAGCCGGTCCCACGCTTGCGATAACACCGCAGAACTCGTGGCCGAGGATATCACCTGGCTGGAGATCTGGGATAGCCCCTAAACATCGATAACAGATACCGCATGAGACAAATCCGCATTAACTGCTACAAAAAAACGACATACCGTGCAATAGGTGTAAGTCACTCCCACAAATGGTGCTGCCCGTCACTCGAAGTATGACATCGCCTGTATCGATGATCGTTGGGCAAGCCGTTTCCACTATAACGAAGTGTATGAGCAAGAAAAGATAATTATCTCGAGAGATTGAAACGAAGGTCGTGGTGGGCAGAATGACTGACCAACTTTAACCGAATTCTTCCCTTGCCAGGTCAAGGCTTTCATCCTATGGCTTGGGTCACCATATCCATGAGCCTCGTAGTTGCTGACGTCTGTGGTGATCGAGGTAGACATTGCGTATGTCCACGGAGAGTTTCAGCTCGAATCGATTTGATAATTGTAATTAGTTACTTTTGCTTTGATTGAAATGGTCTTCGACCGAACGCCTTCGCATTCAGATCGCATAAAGGAGGGATATATATTTGTTTTACTGGGCAGCCAGGCGTCTTGGTTTCTTGACATCATTCTGATGTCTCTGCGTTTACGACAACATGATTGTATCTCAGCAAACCTGTGAAGCGATGGGGTGAGTTGAGATTGTGGCTCATCTTGGCGTCATACACGGCATTGACATTGGGATGCAAGAAAGACGCTTCGCCTTTCCGTGGTTCTAGGCTGGTTAAGGCTCAAATGACTTTTATGTTTCAAACTCATCGATGGAATTGAGTCTCCGAAGGGCCAATAAGACTAAAAGCTCATTGCCTCCTGGTGGGGCCACATATTATTTTTTCAGTGTCGGATGTATCGAATTGGTAAGCAAATATATCCTTAACAGTAATATGTAATCTACGGTATGAAGCAATACACGTCCAACTTACACTGGTACTCTGGAGAAGCTCTAAATAACTCTAGACTGGTCTGTCTTCGCGGTGGGGCTGGAGAAACACTCAAAGTGTGTAGGCGGTTGCACCAGTTTCGGGACGCACTGTAATAGACAAGGTGAGAATCACCCGCTGTCGCCCGGCGCACTGCATTGACCCTCTCAGCGGAGCTGCTGCTTGGCTTTCTATGATCCTTCTGTGATAATGATTCTCTTCGTACATATGTATCTGCACACAGCCACATAAGGACTGATTTGCCCCTTCCTTGATTTTACCAAGAGGAGACAGGCTAATCACGTGGCAACGAACATCATCCACCGACTTGTAACTCAGTGACGGCTCATTGATACCACGTGACTTCAGCTCTCACCCGCCCTTGGAATAATTGAGTTTCAATTTCTCTAATATGGCTCTTTATAAAGCGCCATAGTATAACTGTACGATAGAAACACATTTCTTTAACTAGCCTCACTGAATCGCTTTCTTATTTGATCTTTATACTCCATCCCTTGCACCACCTTTGCTTGAACGAGGTCATCGGCCTGTTTAGCTGCCGGCTTCACGACAATATACCTGGTCATATATATCTCAACCGTTGAATCTTGGGATTACACTCTAACGACTGTCAAATCATTTTTTTACGATACCTAGTCACTGAAAGAGACTGCTAGGATTATGGAGCCCATTTCTTCTTTGCTGTCTGGATATTAAGACCATTTTAAAGATGAGAGGTTAATCAAGAAGACACTCAGCCGACAGGTTGGCGGAATGGTACCATGCTATGTATTAATCTTGGAGTCATTGTCGTGAAGGTGGCCACTAAATACTGCTGGACCATGTGTCCCTGACATTTTATCACACTCGAATGTTGGCTGATGCATGGTTTGTTCAACCACCCCTGTCGCTTGATTGACCCCGCCCCCCGAATGCCAACTCATCAGCTACTTGTCTTCCAGGTATCACCTCCTCCCTCATTCCTCCTGATGATATTATCAAATTCCGTCTTCAAGCCCGAATAACTCTTGCAGTTGAAATTCCCACAGTGAACAGCATTATTATCATTCCTATTGACCTCTGCTTCCCATCATATTCCCATCAAAATGGATATCGACGATGTTTCTAACGTCCCACAGTACATGGCAATACTGAAAGAGCAAAAGGCCAATCTCCAAAGAGCCCAAGGTTTGAAAGGCCAGAAAGCAACACCCAGCAAGTCAAGGAACGAAATCATTGCTCAGTTTACGCTTCGAAGAATGATTAATAGTGGACTAAGTCGGCGAGACGAGACGAACATTCGATCGTCGTTCCTACCATCTGCTTATGCACCATCGACTATTCCTCTCACTCGGTTGAGTAAGATCATGTTTCGAGATCTTTGTCTGGAAACCCACCATCGAGGACAATACATCCTTGTTAGAACAGTCACCCCAACTGACGTGATGACTGCTGTGATGGCGATTGTCGAGGATGAGGATGGAAGAGTCTTTATGATACAGATCTACAATCAAGGGGAAGAATTTTCGAAGTTTCTGGATCTCCCCGAGGGGGTTGTGCTAGTGGTAAAAGAACCTTATGTGAAGGTTATGGCAGACGGAGATTTTGGGATTCGTGTCGATCATATTTCAAACATTATCCTTATTCCTGGCTTCGATGAGCGTATTCCACTCTCCTGGAGAGCCCGGATTATATCCGTCGAAGAAGACTTGCCTGCTTTCTGGAAGGAACGAGGGAATGAATTCTTTGAGCAAAGCCGTTATCATTTTGCGATTCAGTGGTAATGTTCAAATCTTCATTTCTATAGCAGTTCATGACTCACTATGGTTTAGCTATACTAAGGCTCTAGAATGCGACCCCCCTCCCCCGCCTGATCTCGCGATCGCGACTCAGCTCAACCGTGCCCTCTGTGGCCTCAGAGCACGTCAATTTGATGAAGCCCTTCTCGATGCAGATGCGGTGCTACAGAGATCCGAGATATCTGAAAAGGCACTTTTCCGAAAAGCTCAAGCATTATACTGCCTTCGGAAGTTTCGAGAATCCTGTGAAACACACAAGGTGCTGGACAGGAACTATCCAGAAAACTTGATAGCTCAGCACGAATATCAACGTGCATCTGCCCGTCTCGCTGAAGAAGATACTGGGGAATATGAATTCAAGAGAATGATTCTGGAAGCTAAGAAACGCCGCCCACCACATCTCGAGCGTGGTACATATTTTGGTCCGGTTACAATCAAGCCCACCGAGTCTCATGGACGGGGACTTTTTACAACAGAAGCAGTGAAAGCTGGGGATCTTTTACTCTGCGAAAAGGCATTCGCTCATGCCTTTCATGACGAGAAGGGGTCGGGTGACCTGACATTGCTCATGAGTCCTGACACCAATAAGATGATACTTGGCACTCAAGTCCAACTCATTGGGATGATTGCGCAAAAGCTTTACAGAAATCCTTCCATGTTATCCAGGTTCATTGACCTACACCATGGCACCCATGATTCCTCTGATATCCGCGTTGATGGTCAAGCCGTCATCGACATGTATGAGTGTATTCTGCCTGTATAAATTACGCTACATTTGCTGACTTATATAGATTTCTTATTCAAAAGACAATCAAACTCAATTGTTTTGGCTGTCCCCTTCTGTCGCGTCAAAGCCATATAAAATCAAGGATTTCGGAGGATATAACGAAAGCTGGAAACAATAAGTTTGACTCATCTGGTATGTGGTGCATGGCATCATACATTAATCACTCATGTCTGAGCAACAGTCGCCGCTCATTCATCGGGGATATGATGATTATCCGCGCGAGCAGGGATATCGCCAAAGACACGGAGATTACTTTCTGGTACCAGTCCCCCATCGGAAATCAAGATCAAGAACTGCCAGACCTCCAGAATTGGGGTTTCAAATGCGATTGTGCAATTTGCGACAGCATTCGAGGTCTGAGTAAGACCGTACTATCCACCCGAAAAAGACTTTCCGCTGAACTAGAAAAACTGTTCAATTCCAAAAAATTGAAACATGCCAAAATTGAGAGTACCCTTGCCAGTCTCGAACAAACATACTCTCTGCCACCGTCCGAAGTCCCTCATCTCGCACTTTGGTCAGGTTATCTGTCTCTCGCTGCCATTTCTCTCACATCCTATCAATTTGAAAAGGCTATCAAATTCGGACTGAGATGTCTGGAGTCACTTGGCTTTATGATTGAGGGTGGAAGTAGGACAGATACCCAAATAAAGGTCATCAAGTGGGGGTTGATGACCGATGGTGTAGTTGGATGCTGGATGATTCTCAGTCGCGCGTTCGGTGAAGTTGCGCCTGGCCTGAAGGTTCACGCAGAGGAATATGCCAAAATTAGTTACAGGATTTGTGTAGGGGAAGATGAAACATTTGGTGAGACTTATAGTAGTCAGCTCTCAGAACGAGCTGATTGCTTACACGCCACAGCGACATAGCGTCGAACGCTGTGAGCATGGGAGGGATGAGATTCAGGAATCTGAAACAAGAAATCTACGAAGGGAATATTCGAATAGTGACAAACAAGTTATGATAAATTGATTCCAGATGACAGGTACATTGAAAAGAACTAAGGAAAGCCATATTTCGTAACTAGAGAACCACAACGCTAAAGATGTATAGACGGACAATTTAAACTAGATCGCTGGTCAAAACTAAGCAAAAAAATACATCGGGGTTTTGTGGTCCGTCCACAGTAGTCCACCTCACTTCAAACCCGTTGAGAGGCTTTGAGGACAAGCTTCTAAGTGTGATTGGCAGGTCCTTCTCGTTATGAAGGGCAGGGTCGGTAAGCCTAAAGTTGAAGCGACCGATCCAAGTACCGAGCAGGCAGGGTGATCGTTCGTCGTCCGTTTATAGGGGCCTTTAAGCGTCGATGTACAGCGTCCAGTTTCTGAATCCCAGATTTTGACTATTCTGTCATCAGAACCTAACGCTAATCGCCTGCCACTACACATCCAGGCCACAGACTTGGAGATCACCAGATCATGGTGGCCTTCGAGCATCAATATATAGCGCCCGAGTGCTGGTTCCTAGATCTTGACTGTATAATACTCTGATCCTAAAAGTAGCAGCCCTGCTATACATATCAGACCAGGCATTTGACGGCGGTCCGTTTAAGGCCATTATTACCTACCCAGGTAGATACCTAGATTGTAGACCATCTATCGCGGCTATACCTATCCAGCTTATCGAGTTGAGATATCCCTGGACCGATTCCATAACAGTTTAATCCTTCCAAGATTTGCGTTTTGATGGATTTGGAGCTTGTTCGTAATTTGCCAATAAACCTGCTTAAAACTCTCAAAGCTGAGAGCAGGAGCCCCAAAAGTTGAGCAGTCTGATATGTACGTTTTCACCCAACGGGCAAGCTGGAGCGCAACTTGGGGTTTGCCGATACCACCTAGTCCGAACAAGGCTAATTTTTCAGTATTAGCTTGGATGAAAAGCTTCTGTTTGAGCTTCTCTAGTGTGGATTTACGGCCAGTAAAGTACCGATTTTTTAAGGAAGGGACTCTATAGTATGATAAAAGAAATTAGAAGGGGAAATGAATAAGGCGCATAACGGACGATACTAGTAAACATAGTCTCCACTTTGATAAGGCGATACCTCGATTCTATTGATGTAAAATTCCTTCATCTTGTAACTTCGGAATCGCAAGCTGATGCGTCCATTCATTACACTTCACGATTGGCCGTCGTGGCTCATCCGGTGCGTAGATATCCCCATTCTGTTTTGTCCAAGTCATCTTATTCCGCTGAGCTGGATCCTTGCTCCAAAAGTCAAGTCCCTGCTGTTTGGTCGGTCTAGGCAAGGCTTCCAGAATCTCCTTCACAATCGGATAATCGGTCTTATGAATCCATCCAATCTGTGTGGTTCTATGAAAATACCTGTCCGCTCCAGGAACATAGCTTTCTTTCACTTCGAATCGCATGCCACTATTGGCGATGATGTCGCCGGTAACGTTGAATAGCTCTCCTCGTTGGCTCTCCGGGTCTGTTTCAACAAAGATCCCTGTGTGGTATCGCTTGGGAATGTCCAAAGGATCGTGGGATACTGTGTCAAACTCTGGTGTGAAGACTTTGTATCGCTCGGGTGTGGGATGGGGACACAACTGCCCGCCTAGGGATCCTTGCTTGTCAGGCATTTCTTTTCTTTCGATTTAGACGAGGAGGTGTGAAGTAGCAGGGTTAACGAAGGGAAGCGGAGTAGATCAAGATATTAAAAACTTCAATAATGGAAATACGGTACCACCAGTCACACACTAGCAACGTGTACTCAGTTCGAACCTTTGAATAGGAGATGAGAATGGATTGAGTCAGATACATAGAATGAAATGTCCGCCACGGCGGTGACTGGCGGAGGTCAACTCGAGCGGGTCGAACCCAGCCGAAAACGGCCTAACACCATAGCATTCGAACTGGGATATCACCAGTTCATTCTCGTTGCATTTTGGGAAAGAAATTCATCACTACTTGGTTCAATAACCTCCAGGGGTTACAATGCTCAGGCATTTGGGGTGATTTAATCAATTACCCCTCAGCTGAAGTGGAGTGTACCTCATTGGTTGATCTACCAACTGAAATGTCTGTCTTCTTGGCAGCTGCACAACGCCAGCGCGATACAATACTAAATACTGTTCTTTTTGAGTCGTGCAGAATTCTAGATCCCAGGAAAACATAAACCCAAAATCGGCCTAGAGGACATGTCTAGACCGTAAATTCTACAGTATACAACGAGCTGAGCATCTACATGATCGACAGAAGTAAATCTCCTATAAAGGATTAGGTTTGGTGGTCATTCGAAAATCGTTCATTCATGACAATGGTAAAATTCGAAAAAGACCTGCCGTGGTCGCTTATTTCAGCAAAAAGTCCCTCCTACATGTCGAATTCCGCGAGTGTTTTTGTCCGCCGGGGAAATCGCCATCAAAAATCAAGAAACCAAAGACTGGCGAGTCGGTCACTTATATACGGGAAAGACATCGGAAGTGCTAATTATGAAGAGGGTGGAGGGCAAGGCCCTTAGAAGCCCCGGCGCTCGGTAGCGACCTGGACACGGATGCGGCGGCCATCGAGTCTAAGAATAAAGGAATGATTAAATTCAAGTTTCAGAGCTGAGGGATGAGGGAGATTCTTTGGGACTTACTCCTGCTCGTTCATAGCATCGACAGCGGCGTTTGCCTCATCGGGAGACGACAAGGTGACGAAGCCGAAGCCACGGCTGCGGCCGGTCTCACGGTCCTTCAAGACAATCTACCGATAATTAGTATTCATGAAGAGAGGTGGCACAGAAGAGGAGGGAGCCGAACAGCATCAGTCACATTGCCGAATTCGGAAAAGGCACCGCGGAGGCTGTCATCAGTGGTGGCCCAGGCGAGACCGCTGGTAGTGAGTTAGCAAAAGAACAACGGATATTGCAGCGCACAGAGCTCAAGAAGTAAGGAACTGAAGAAGGAACTCACCCAACAAAAAGCTTGGAGGACATTTTAGGAAGGTGGGAGATGGTTGTAAGATGGTAGAGTTAGGAAAAAAGTTGTAAAGACGAGAAAGTGGGATTCGGAAAAGGAGGGGAGGGGTAAGGGAAATGGATAACCCGATATTAGCGTGTTAAGAGAACTAGATTAGGTTTGAAACTGGTAACGAATGAGAAGTGGAGTAGAGGTGAAATTTATTAAAATTAATACTATATATTTCTTTTTCTACCCGGTTTGGCTGTTCATAGCATAAGCGCAGCTGTATTATGGCCGGCGGACAAAAATGAGGGGGAAGGGGGAAATGTGGCTGACGGGAATGAGGAAGCTTGTGGGCGATCTTGCGAACTGCAGTGGCACAGCTAAAGTCTGATGAGTTTGGGTGGCGGGATTCAGCCAAGCGTGCCCAGGTGGGTAGAAAGGTAACGTGACTTTTGAGCCACCTGAGGCCAATTCCAATTATTATTCCGCAATCTCTACCCATGGTGGGTCTAGTTCACGAGCTTCTATTGGTTCTGAAGCGTAGCCCTAGTTTTAATTGTCACTCTATGCGGCACTCTTTTTTTTGTATTGTTAAATGATCCTCCTCAGATGTTACGAAGATGTGTGAACGACCGTTTTAACTAAATAAAGCTCCATACGGACTATTTAGATCATCTCCGTGAAGTCCTAGACTACATGGATAAATTTGAGGATCATTATCTGTATCTTGATCAGAACCACTATCTGATCGTCCACCCCGATCAGATTGATCATGATCGTCAATGAGATATGTCAAGATATTCAGAAGTATCAACAAATTAATCTTCGGGCTCACTTTCAGACTATAGAGATAGTAAAATTAGGTTATACAATACATATATAACATATACTAGTATGACATACCTCATCAAAAAGAAGGTCTGCAAAGTCTTGCCGTACAACATCACACTCCCACTCAAACTATGCTTAAGTTATATCTCGGATAGGGGATTGTGAAGAAAGAGACTCGGATAGGCTTGGCGATCGGAATTATCGATAGTGGAAAGATGACATACTTCTCGTTTTTCACTTCAAGGAAAGAGAAAAATATAGCTTGATTTCAAAAGATACGGGTTATAGGCTAGATAAATCAAATTACACTAATTTTGTCCTTAATGATATGGAAACCTATTAAAAACTGAAGCTTGACCATCTCTTTGCGGTAGATTACCTACATATGAGCGGGGATAACTGCGACCAATGTAATTCTCAGTCACCGGTAGATCGCCCAACATCGTGAACTTTGTATCCACTACGTAACCACCTGGGTTGCGTCAGGAAACTTTATTCTCGGGGACGCTTGCGAGCAGGATAAATAATTAAATGACTCAGGGCTAAATATATTGTGGTTTGAGATGATAGCCGCAGGTCTGATGAACAACACCTTATGTTTATTTATCAGGGGAATTAGCCATTATTGTGACTCTCATAAGAATGGTGGCTGGCATAAATATGTGTTACTTGCTGCTGCTACCTATGCACGAGAGTTACTTCCTATCTTGTGACCGCAATGAGTGAATACCATGCTGCCTTGGGCTGACCGAGTGTGAGACGACCTTTCAATAGAAAATCGGGACCATGCCTTTACACTAGATACAGAGTTCCAACGAAGCTCCTTCCTCAAGTGTCTTGATGCAGTCCGGAAATTCTGCCGACCACCACCTGCCTCAGGCTATAAGCGAATTACTTGGCAGAGCGCCTTTGATAGAACATTATACATGGACGTCAAGGAAGCTGTTACTGTAGGCGCTGAAACTTTACAAAAATCAATATCACAACAGTCAAAATCCATCTATACAATGCCAAGAACCAGCACATATGCGCAAAAACAGATTATTTTTGGAGGATCCTGCAAGCTCATACCATGATATTCGAAATCAGTACCTCGGTATTCTCTCTTGTTATCTCACAGCCACCCTTATTTACATATCGGGTTAAGCTCCCTTTAAACAATGTAGCCTTGATGAGTCATGATAAATTACCGTAACTAACAGGAGTGTCTCACACGTGCTTTCCCCCATCCGCCCAGGACCGGCCTGCTCAAAAGAGAGAACTGCCTATACAGCGATGCATACATAATGTAGGTCCTGTATGATTATCGTAGTAGCGATCCATGGTTGCTAACCGTGCTATGCTCAGCGCTCCCCCATGTGGAGATTTCCTTTTCCCAGGGAACAACGCGAGCGCCGCGTGTAGACAGACGGTGCTCAACCTCACGCTCAATTTGCACAGCCGTTTTCCCATCGCTATCATAGGTCGAATGCGCGCCGGAGAGCACGGTCACCCCAAATCCAGCGGCTAGCGCCCCCCGTGCACGTCGCCTCCACGCAGCCCTCACTCTGGAGACCGAACATGACAATCTCGGTGATATTTCTGTCACGGAGCTTCTGCGCGAGATCGCTATTTGACTTGAAAGTATCTCCTACAATATCTGCTTAGCTAACATAATTTTCGTTATGTATTTCAGGATATACATACCCGTGCTCTTCGCCACTACTATCTCGTCCTGCCGGTTTGATCGAGGAGGGAAAAACAGCTCCCAAGACTTACTGCCCCTCAACATAG
This sequence comes from Penicillium manginii, assembly GCF_028828005.1. Classification (NCBI taxonomy): domain Eukaryota; kingdom Fungi; phylum Ascomycota; class Eurotiomycetes; order Eurotiales; family Aspergillaceae; genus Penicillium; species Penicillium manginii. The sequence continues at coordinate 586,600 of NW_026643102.1, read as the reverse complement.
TTCCCTCGGACGGAGACTCCTCATGCTGGACGAAAACAATAAGCCAGGGTAATAGGCTGTTACTGCCTTCATAGGAGTCAAGGATCGATCTAGAAACCTTAAGGATTTCTTCCGTTGCCTTGATAATCTGCTCAGAATTAGGAATACGGGTGTCAGGATCGGCTATAAGTTCGTTCTGGATATCAACAACGAATAGCGCCCTCGTGGAAGACATCACTGTGTTGGGTGACTACTAGTCGTGCTGGGAAAGGGTAAAATCAAGCTGGTGTAGGCATTTCACGAGGAAAGAGTGAGGAATTAGGGAAAGGAAATTTTTGGGGTTTTGAGGACAAAAGAACAAAAAGGCACTAGAGATAATTGCTGTCTAGCTAAAACAAGACCAAGGAACTGGCGGCTTTGAGACCGATGAGAAAGAAGCACATGCGAGACTTGTAATTACGGTAATTTATCATGACTCATCAAGGCTACATTGTTTAAAGGGAGCTTAACCCGATATGTAAATAAGGGTGGCTGTGAGATAACAAGAGAGAATATCGAGGTAAATCTGATTTCGAATATCATGGTATGAGCTTGCAGGATCCTCCAAAAATGATCTTTTTTTGCGTATATGTGCTGGTTCTTAGCATTGTATAGATGGATTTTGACGTGTTGTGATATTAGAAAAGCCAAGATGCCTCTATGGAAGTCATCAGCATTGGCACCTTTCTATTATGGACTAGAGGAGTTTGAGGGATATGAGTTTCAAACTTCTAGTGTCATGGAAACAACGGCGGAAAGCGAAGATGTTCGACTGCGATATTCCGAGGTGAATGGGCGATACATGCTACAGAAACACTGATGTACTTCGGAATCGAAATTAGAGCTATGATTTACCATTCTATTGTCTGGTTTCTCGCATTTTCCTGAAATGGCAGGTCCAGTCTCCAATCTCCAGGGCTCCAGGGCTGTCGATACGAAGTTCTGATGAAACCCGGGGGCCGGTCCCCAGGTGCTGGAAATCTTCAAGTTGGAACCTTTGAAACGACATCTAGAACTACTGGTAGTAGTATATACCATCAACTGCTAGTACCTAATAGGCACCATCCCCTTGATTTACGCGCAATTTTGGCCATTTCATTCCGAGGATGATCCTCCCATGTCATCCTAGTAAAATATGCCGAATTTGGTGGAACTAATCATGTCTATATTCGCATTCTTTGCGATCGAGAATCGCCTAAGATCAGGGAGACACTCCCAACACTTCAAGGTTTGAAACAGGCACCCGCGCTCTAAACCTTGGAAACAACAACTTGAACAGCAATCGACGCCAAAAAGAAAATCCAAAAAAAATAAACTGCAGACATAAAAAACTAAAGGAAAATTCTACCTGGTATCTTAGATAGTACGGTGGTTGTTCTACTCCCACATGGGGTATTTAGTACACTAGTGTTTCGCGTGTACTCGAAAACCCGCCAATGAGCGAATAATTCAAGCTTGGAGTTGCTCTCAATCAAGTATAATACGTGAAATCCAGTACCGGAATTCACAATCAGACAGTTGAATTAGAATTCATAAGAATAGTATCAAACAAAAGATTTGACAAAAGAAAAGAGAGAGAAATGAGGCCTCCCTGGAAATCCAATCCACCCACCACCGGCACAAATCGACCGATTAATTAATGCCATCTCATAAAACATTATGTGCATCAGAAAGGAAGACATCAACATCAACATCATACTACACCCCACCACACCAAATCAAACTTGAAAACTCAGAAGAAAAGATCAAAAGATCCTCCTAAAGAAACAATCCACTAAATGGGTAAAAAGGCAATACCCCAACAACAAAAAATTACCCAAATACCTCGAGCCAGACGACATTACGATCCAGGTCTGCGAAATATCCCACGGGGCTTCGGTGACCCATTTAAACAGCTGCTCCAGGCGCAGGACCTACTGGGGCATCCAGCGGAGCGCGGGTGCCGTTGTCCTTCTCCTGGACGGCTGGGGCGGGGGTGTTTTCTTTGCGGTAGGCCCAGAGGGCGGCGACTTCGAGGAACATGCCGAAGAAAGTGAAGATGCTGGGGTAGGTTAGCTGCAGATTCTCTTTTGGGATGGCTTCTGCATCTGCGGAATGGGGAAGATATTGGGTTTGGGCTGTGTGGGGCAATGGATCTATGAGATGGGGTATCTGCAGAGAGGGAGTGGCGGTTCTCGTGTGGTACGTACAAGACAAGGAAAATAAAAGACTCATTGGCCTTCTTCCGGCCGCAGGTTACACCGAATGGAGAGCTGAAGTTGCACGAGTGCTGGCTGTAGTCTTGGGCGGCGAAGATGAAGGCGGTTAGCCAGCTGGTTTGTGTTTGTTAGTTGTGTTTTCAATGACGGTGGTTGTGCATAGGTAGAAGAGGATGGAGAGCGTACAGATAGGAGAAGATGACGTCGATTAAGAGGACGAATTTGCTGAGTGCTGTCGGGAGGAATGGGGAGATGAATGCTGGGATGAAGAAGACAACCGAAAGGACGGCCTGGAGGTAATTAGAAAAATTTTAATCAAGGATGGGTAGATCCTCTGGGATTTCTCACGATGACTTCTTGGTAGAGAAGGTGTTGTCCGTGTGGGCCGCGGCTGATGAAGAATGAGGTCAGGGCCAAAACGATTACTGCGCTGGACCACTGCAGCGTCCGGGTTGCCAGCTGGACGGGGCGGGCAATAGCTGTTGAGAAGATCATGGCGGCTGTTTTAATCGAGATTCGAGATATAGAGTGATAGGAATGAGCGAAGGCACGATTAGCCTAGGATAGGAGATCGAAATACAAGCGAAAGACAGGATGATGAAGAATCAGCCGGGCACGAGCACAGCAGGAAGCCACTTTATATCACTTTTCAGTGACCAGCATAACCCGGCTCAGCCGATGAAAAGCAAAATAAACTAGAGCAAGCCGTCGACAGTTCACCATGAGACACAAACATCACTAGCGCCGAGTCAAAATGGCCGAATCCCCACGCCAGGGCTAGTCCAGGCCAAGTAGGGATGGAGGATTTGGTGCTAGTTCGTTGTTGAGTAATTGGGCTGCTTCCCCAGATGCATAATGATGGCCTCTGCATGAAGTCAGTTTAGGCAAATCATGTGGTGCAAGGGTAGAGGGGCAGACGGGTTTGGCATCTGCATTCGGAGCGAGGCATGACTTTCAGTTGTTGATTTTGTTCCTTGCTTTTTATGCGGAGTACGGAGTACTGCATGGCTACATTCTTCAACTAATTGCTAGGAACTAGGGGGGATAGGAACTGACGCGGGGAGGACGTAGTACGAAGTACATCAATGGCATTTTGCATTTGGGGATCACTTACCAGAAACCGACTTTGGTGGTTCGATCGAGCAAAGTGTGATTCTGCGATTCGATGTATCTATCGCTCAATGACAGCAGAGTGAAAAAGCAATTACCCGTGTATCCCGAAAGTGGCATGTCATGTCCTCGTGCGAAAGAGGTCATTCACATAAATCTCAACATGAATGGCAAAGCGTCACGTTCAACTTATACACCTCACAAGGATTATGGAAGCATTTCACTACTGACTATCAGGAGTGAGTAGGTATAGGATACCCCACTCAACCTCGGATGAAGAGGCCGATTGATATGATGGGAAGACCAACGGTACTTATGGCCAATCATGTTCTTGCAGCCAGCAAAGATCACACCACGCTCGCTGGACTCGGAATGCATGTATCATGCCAGTGTCTTGAGATTAGTGGTGAAAGGTCACCGAGGACAAAAACATGAGTGAGTTGATTAGTTCTGCAGAGTTATTCAATAGCAGGGTCCTCCCTGCAGAAAAAGAAACACAAAACAAATTTTGGGATCGACAGTGGCGTCAATGGGCCAATCGAACCAAAGTACATCACGAACTGCGCTCTGGCCCAAGTTGTTTATAAGTAATCCGTATATTCTATCCCTTGCTGGTCTACCCTGGTGGGCTTACAAGTACCTAGTATGTTAACGCTTCTGCACGTAATAGACCCGGGGAAATGGACTAGCCTGAAGACAAACAACATCAATGTTAAAGGAACATAATTTTTATCCTCTCGCATGCGGAGTAGTCTTGAAAAGCCATATGGTCTTGTATACCAGCGCCCAAGTGTATGATATTGTGCAGTAAGTAATACCCGTGGACAGTCCACGCAGAATCGAGACGTCAGGCAAACTCTTACTATTAAATAACTATAACATAATTTTCCAGGGCATCAACTTGGGACTTTCCTCGTGAGTTTATTTTACTGCTAAAAGGAGAGCCTCCTGGGTTTCATAGGTATTTATACCGGCTACCTCGTACTAGTTCGGTTGGTTTTGTGCTATGTAGTTAGTTACGCTGTAGGCATGAGTAATAGAATGCCAAAGCAAGCCATTTGCTCCCTCTTCCATCCTGAATGACCGTCATCCAAAACTAGGTACCCCATAGACAGAAGTAAACAAGCTCCCAGGGCTGAATCAAGAACTTAAACGATCGATGGATGTCTTAGATCCCCAGCTTCAGTGTAAATGAGGCTGAGACCAATATGCAAGGGAGTTTCGAGATACACACAATTTCGACCCTTCAATTCCACTTCAAGTTCCAGAGTAGCCTACTAGCATGAGAAGGGGGGAAACAATTTTAATGTATTTAACCTTATTAATCGGCTAATTCATTTCAAAACAAGCCAAGTAAATGGAAAATAAATGCCTGCCCGTTAAATCTTAATTCCGTGCAACAGACTCCATAGCGCCTGATCTGCTCCCTCTGCTCTGTTGCGAAGACGAAGCACTATAATGCAGCATCGTAGTCCAGTCCAGTCCAATCCAATCCAATCTACACATTCATATTCAAATCGACAATAAAGTCAACTCAAGTTCACCACGTAACGTTCCCCAGATCGTGTTCCTGTAGTAAAATAATTAGCCACCACATCATCACATCATCACATCGCATTGCTGGAAGCAGAGTAGAGTAACTCACCTTGATATACTCGCTCCCCTTCTCCAAATACTCCTGCCTAGAAACAGAAGATTTTCCAAAACCCTCCGCCTCCCCAGCCCACTGCGCCGCCCCCTTCCAAGCATCAAGAACAGGATCCTTAGCCCTACGCACCCTCAACTCCGCCTCAAGCGGAACAACACCCCGCAACTCATTCCGCAATCTCTCATCAAAGCCCTGGAAAAGCGTATTCCCACCCGTAAGAAATACATCCCGCAACAACCGCGTTTGATCCTGCACGTCCGAGAATCGCTGATTAACGATATCGGCCGCGATCTCGACGAGACCGGATTGGTCGACGCCTGCGATTGACGGCTTGAAGACGACTTCGGGGACCCGGATGCGTTCGACGTTCAGATGCATCTGGTGCGCTTCACGCTGAGACTCCGGGTCAAAGGGCCAGGGGCCACGGAGGAAAGCGTGGACGAGCGATTTCGTCCAGTCGGTTTGGGCAGCTAGGGTGTGGTTTTCGGTGAATTCGGGGTCGTAGGTTAGGAGTTCTGTTTCGAGGCCGTTTAGGACGGCGCCTAGGTCTTCTTCTTCTTCGTCGTCGGATTGTTCGTCCTTTGCGACGGTGCGGTAGACGCCCCAGTCGTCGTCGTTGGCGCCGAAGTCGTCGTCTTCGTTGCCGCGGCGGCGTTTCTTGGGGCCGTCGGAGGCGAGGTTTGCGAGGGTTTTCATGCGTTGTTGGCTGGCGAGAGATTTGCGGTTGCCGAGGTCTGCTTTCATGCGGTCGCGGTCTTTGATTTTTTGGAGGATTATCTGTGCGGTTGGGGGTGTTAGAGATACTGCTTGGATGGGAATGATATGACACTTCTTGGAGATGGGGGAGGGGGTTGATTACCTGTCGGTTTGTTCGTCGCTCAGCGATCCAGTTTTCAAAGTCATTCTCTCGCTTCTCGCGGTCTAGACGCTCTTCTTCTTCGACGCGCGCCTTTTCTCTCTCCTTCTCTGCCTTTGCGCGGGCGCGGGCGTCCACGTTGGACTTCATCAGGCGCTGGTGTCGTTTTTCCTTTAGACCCGCCTCATCTAGTTCCTCATCGGGTGTGTCCAGAAGAGGGAAGGTCATTTCCTCGGGCTGTTGTTCTTCCTCCTCGATACCGAGATCGCGATTACGGGACCGCTTGATAGACTTCTCGAGCTCGCGAATCATTCGCTCAAGTTGGACTTCGTCCTTGACGTCTTCCGACTCGAGAATGCGGCGGATCTCCTTCTTTGTCTCGGAGGCTAGACGCTCCTGGATACTCTTCCAGTACTCCAATTCCTGCTCCTTCTTGACAAGTTTCTCCAGGCGCATTTTCGCTGCTTGTTCTTGGAGACGGCGACCGCTTTCTTTCTTGCGCTCTGCGATCCTCGCGAGTTCTTCTTCCGACTTCTCGACCACGATGTGTTCTGTGAATGGGTACTGGATGACATGGTCGCGGGCTTCTAGTCCGGTCCAATCGAGATACCCGCCGAGCTCGCGGTCGAAGTCTTCGGAGATGTAGCAGTGCTTGCGGACCATGTCTTCCATCTGGTGGTCTGATACTTTGGCGGGGAAGGTTGGGTACTTGAGCTTCAGTAGCTTGGCGAGGTACTCTGCGTTATTGAGACCGCCCCAGTTCAGACGGGTGCAGTTGTTGAGGAGGGGTTTCGAGTTCAGCACGGGGATGACGTGAGTTGAGGTGTGAGAGGAGGAAATGACTAGACCGTCTGTCCCCTTGTTGTAGCGGTAGGCGAAGAGTGAGTCAATGCCGTAGGAGACGGAGGGGGCGTTGTAGCATTCGAAGAGTATCTCGTTCATCACTGGGTTATTTGTTAGCTTGAGTGTACGGGACAGACGGGGCCCTGAGATGCTAGGGGAAATGGCATACTCTTTCTGGGGTATCCGAGGTTGGCAATTGGCTCTGTCATGAGAATTGGACGGTCGACGCCGCCGTTCGAGCCGTCTACGCCCATCTTGAGGAATATGTAGTCCAGGACTCCCTCCATCACGTCCCAATTGCTGACGACGTTGGAGCCCGGATCAAAGGCGCCTTTCAGCTGGCCGCGAGTCGTCGCATCCAGGTAGGCGTCGTATCCGATGAATTGACATTGGCGGGCGAGCTTGCGATCACGGTATCGGCTCATGACGGGGGGGAGGACGAAGCGGGGAGTCTTATCGAAGGACCAGCCGGCCTTGACGAGGTGAGAGCCTGGAGAGTCCACTGTTAGGTATAATGATGCAGTTAAAGTCAGGGTTCATTCGAAGCTCGCTCACCATTGTCAATGACGATAGCGCTATTGGGGTTGGCCTGGCTTTGCGCGAAGCCTTCGGGCTGTGGAGCTTGGTAACCCTTGAAGGGGAAGTCTGGGACACTATGTATCTGTGGTGGAGGTTTTTCCTCGCGCTTTTGAGAGGAATTGGCGGCAAAACGCGAGGGCAGAACGGTCTGCACCGAGGTGATGGTCATTGTGGCGCGCTAGGATGCGCTGGGTTGCGCGGGTGAAGACCAGAGGCTGAAGATTGGGGTGGTTCTGACGGATTGACGGTTAGAGAAAGGTCATGGCCAGGTTGGCAGAGGAGGAGGGGGGTGTTGAGGTGTGGAATGGAAGGACGGAGAGATGAAAGGGCGGAGGTTGGAATTGGAGGTTGCGGCTGCGGTTTGCGGCGAGAGCGCCAAGGCGGAGGAGAGCAACAGCAGAGAAGAGGAGGGAGATATTGAAGAATATAGGGGAGTAGGGGATTGAAGTGGTTAAATATATTATACTATTGACTACTTGGATTATTACCAATACTATATCATTATTGCAGTGTACTCGAATGAAGTAGGGCTATTCATTATCATTTCATTTCTCATAACAAGTTCGGATGGACGGCAGTCTAGGTTGGGTTCTTCAGGTTTTCCGTGGCTAAAGAGGTGGGATTAGGATACAAGTGCAAGATCAAAGTCGTAGAGGTAAAAACATACCCTCGAGATGGAACAGCACGTTCGACTGGTAGTTTTTGAACATTTGGGCAACCAGTTCGACATTCATATTTTGGATATTGACCTCCTAGTGGATGTTAACAGACATATACAATACACGAGTCTAGCGAAACAAACCTGCAAACCCTTGTTCATCACCATGACAGCTTCGTTCAATTTCTCCTGTATCGATGTTAGCTTTACTTAATTCAACCAAGCTCATCCAGTCTATATCGGGCAGACAAACCACATTGGTAATGATGCGCGACAACAGCACCGACTGCTGGTGCTCGTGGGGACTTTCCTGGAGAAGGTCAGCTTGGACGAGGGGGAATGAGGTATGCTGCAAAAATACTCACCATTCTGGAGTGACTGTTACTGGAGATGTGCAAAGGTGGGTAACGAAAGCCGAAAGTTGTAAATGGAAATGGAAATGTTGTTGAACCGGGCGACTCGCGTTTCCCCGGGTCACATGACGCTATACAAGGGCAGCCCATTCATTCCTGCTTCAATTTACAATTGACAGCTTCAACTCCAACTTCATCTACTTCTACACCTCCACTTATTAATTCCTCCAGCACTCCGAGCTACCTCACCACCAAAATGCCACCCCCAACCAAACCCGCCGACGACGAAGCCCACCAAGCCCTCCTCAACGAACTAGACATCGGCATCATCCCCAAACCCTTCCGCAACGCCCACTGGAAACCCTCCCAACGCCGCAACAAGAACATAAAGCAAATCATCTCCGAGAACTCACGCAAAGAAGCATCCGTCCTCGCGACCCAAGCCAACTCCGGCGCAACAACCCCCTTCACAACCGCCACCGACGGCTCCCAGACTCCCGCCGACGCAGGGCCAGCACCATCGGGCAACAAAGCGCCCAATCTCGCGCAAGCTTCGCAGAATCTCTCCACAATGGTGCTGGAGAAGAATGCCCGCGCCTTTGCGACGGGTCCGTCTGTCACATACACGAATATCGAGTCAGCGCCGTCCCTGAGTGCGGCGCACCAGCGTCACTATTGTGATTTGACGGGATTGCCGGGTCCGTATACGGATCCGAAGACCAGGTTGCGGTATCATGATAAGGAGCTTTTTGGGGTTATTCGGTCGCTGGCGCAGGGGGTTCCCGAGAGTTATCTTGAGGCTAGGGGGGGCTCATACGGTGTTGAAATAAATGAGAGCAGCGGAGTGGAGCGGAGCAGAGCAGAGCAGTGGAAACGAATGCCATTGCTGTTCGCTCTCTACGAAAGTACATATGATAATTTGCAAGGTGTGTTTTCTTGAGTTCAGTTGATCCAATTGGACCTGTCGATGGTATTGACTATATTCTAACCAACTGAAGTACAGTACAGTATTGTCTGTAGCTGATGACAGTTGCATGTCCGACCAACACAGTCAAGCCCTTTCCATCCCACCTGCCCCTCTCAGGACAGGCTCAAGAAAGCGCTCCGGCTTATTCGTGACCGTTTCTTTTCTCCGCCTTGTGCCAGGATGCACTCGACTAGTACCGACGCCCCAGGGGAGGGGGTGTCAGTTACAGCAACTTTCTGGGAGGCTGTCGTCGCGGCGTGACTATCTAGGGGTGGAGGTGAAGCCATGAGCTAGTGTTCAATGGCTGTATGCTCTTGCTCTCATGAATTGGCAGGAAGGACGGAGTTGTGGACAGCACGGCGGGCATGGATGAACATGAACATGGATATGGACATGAATTGTATCGAGGCAGCATCACATTAAGCTGGTAATTCAAAATAATTCCATTGCCAGCGCCAGCGCTGGTTCTGATGAACAAGACCACGAAGTCCCAGAAATATCCTTGTAGATTCAAGAGTAACCGAAGAGATGAAGAGAAAAGAAAAAAAGAAGCGGAAGTGCCTTAAACGGGGCATCCCTCACCGCCCGCCAATCCGGGCAGAATCGGCCAAAAACAGAAAGACGCGGACTTTCGACTTGCCCTGCTTGATTTAATTCTCTCTCAACACAAACACGTTCTTCGCGCTTCTCTTCTCTTTCTTGCACTGACATTCCTCACTGTTGATTTCTTTCACAATGCCTAGCATGTGGTTATCCGAGAATCAGAGTATGTTTACTATCTCCGATCACACGCATCGAGCCCTATAAACAGACAGCCTTTACAAATGCGCTAACACTTCACAGAGATCGGAGTGGTCTTCTGCTCTGCAGGTTCGTGAATGAAATACTCTCGCGACGACGGTGAAAGCCGTGCAACAACACATACCAGAGACCTAACCATCGCATCGAGTATAGGTGGCCTATTCCTCTTCGGCGGCGTCCTCATGTTCTTTGACCGATCACTGTACGTCCAATCTCCCAGGACAAGAATACAAATACCTTGCGAAAGCAAAGAAAAGAATGAAATACTAACCTATCCCTCTTTCCAGTCTCGCAATGGGCAACGTGCGTACCATACCCTTATCACCACCACCACCACCACCACCACCACCACCACCACTAACACCCCACAGATCCTCTTCCTAATCGGCCTAACCCTAATAATCGGCGTCCAAAAAACAATCGCCTTCTTCTCGCGCCCGGCAAAACTAAAAGGCACCGCCGCCTTCACCGTCGGCATCGTCCTCATCCTACTCCGCTGGCCGTTGACAGGCTTCCTGATCGAGCTGTACGGCCTCTTCATCCTGTTTGGCGACTTCCTCGTTACTATTGGTCAATTCGCGGGTAACATCCCCGTTATCGGGCCTTATATCCAGCGCGGACTGGAGGTTCTTGCTGGTGGGAGGAGTAATCAGGAGTTGCCTGTTTGATTGGGTGGAAGGAGGGAGGGATGGATGGAAGCTAGCTTGCTAGATGGATGAGCTGCTTTACAGTTCGCACTGTGAGAAGTTCTGTTCTGTTCTGCTCTGCTGTGCTGCGCTGGCTCTGCGCTGGCTCTGCGCTGGCTCTGCTTGCTTCCTTCCCTTCCGAAACGATGATACGGGCGCTTTGATGTAATTTACTAATGACCCTCGATCCGGCGAATCGGATTCGGATTCGGAATTCTTATTCGCGTCGGATTGCCTTATACATACCTAATAGTTATAGAGTAATAGAACTCCTCATGAATTGAATTTCTACGCAGAGTAGTGGAGAGGAGTGCAACTGGTCAGGTATGGTTGGCCTGACTGTATTGGTTTTGTACGGTCTGCATGTACATTCCTAGGTTACTAGTATTCAACCAGAACCGGCATCTTCGGCGAAGTAGTGGCAGAACCTAGCGGCGCATCATAAAAGCAGAATGCGATGCGATACCTGCAGTACCAGTGCCTGTGCCGGTACCAGTGAGTGCCCAGATGGCCATCATACCCCAAAGCAAAGCGAAAGAAAACGAAATCATGCTCCTTTATTTCAAGTTAAGTTCCTATTCTCACAGGTCCCATCCCACCCCATCACATCACATCACAACCAAACAGCGACGCAGTGCAATGCGATGCGATATGACGACTCGGACAGCACGCCGCGCATCGAGCTCAGCGCAAAGCAACCCATCACAATCATATCAGACGGATATATCCTATCGCCTGCAAACACCAAACCCATATCTACAGCCGCGCCAAGCAGCGGTTCTCCCTCCATTCATGCAGTCATTTATTGCGGGTTGTTGATGTAGTCGACCAGGTTCTCGACGACGGTCGCGGCGTTGGTTGTCTGGGATCCCTCGCCGTGGTGGGCGATCATGGTGCAGGCGGAAGCGCGGACGACGATGGCGCCGGTCTTGCCCTGGGGTGTGTTAGCTTATTCGGTTCGGTGCGCTTTGTTTTTCTGCGTCGCGGGGATGGATAGATGGGATCCCATCGGATGGGATCTGTGTGGATGGTAGGGTCCGGCTGGGCGTACCTTCTTGCCGTATAGGCTGCGCTCGTCGGCCTTGATGGTGACGAACTTCTCGCCACCGATGGAGAAGCCGTTGGCGAAGGCGTTGTCGGAGGAGGTGAAGGCCGCGGCCAGGGTGTTGATGTCTTCCTGGGAGAGCTGTGGGAGGTGGTGGGTTAGAAAGATTGTCTTTGGTTGCTGTTGAAGCTACAGCTGTAGCTCACTTAGCTCAGCTGAGTGAGCTCCGGAATCTCACGTACCTCGAACCCGGGGGAACCAGCCTCCAGGCCGGAGAAGTCGGCGGCAAGAATACCGGCCTTGTCGAATTGACCCGAGCCCATGAGGCTGGATGGAATTAGCGGGGTGAAGTCAAATCAATCATGTGTGTGGCATCGGATAAATTCGTGGGGGGAAAGGAGGGGCTGAGGTATGATGGAATGGAATGGAGGAATGGTATGTGTAATGTACCTGGAGTCGACGTAGCCTGGAAGAGTGCGTTAGAATCAGGATGTTTATCGGAATAGAGTCAAGCAGAGTAGACATACCTTGCCAGATAGCAGAGTGAGCGCCCATGGTGAAAATGTGGTGAAGGGAAGGGGAGTTGAAGAAGGTCAAGTTGGTGAAGTGAAAGTGGGGGGAATAGTTAACTACTACTAGCACTAGGGTAAGCCTGTTGGCGGTAAACAAGCCCCGCTGTGAAACGGTGAAAAAGGAGGTGGGGGGAGATTCAGTGGGATATTGCTGGATTGGTTATTTAAATGTCGGAAATGGATGGGAGGATTTTATTCTATTTTATGGAATTTATTCGGATTATTTGATGTTGTCTTGACCTTGTTCTGCCTTGCCCTAATTACTCTGCCAGTGTAGGTATACAAGTACTATCCTGTAACACTATACTCTCTGCACATGCATGTCCCTGACAGGAGCTGTTCCTGTTTATTCCGCCCTCTCACTGGCCAGAATACCTACTAGTCATACTCTATCTTCTTTGACACAAATTCTATGCCGGCATTTATTCCGAAACAGTTTAATCCTGCGTTGCTAGAAGTGGAAACTAGGCAGAAGATCAACAATCAACCAGCAATATACACCCAGACCGTATATTCAGCCTATTACACTCCAGGGCTACTACTACTATTACCACTCTTCTTCACTTATTTCGGTTTCAACTAGTGCAGGTGTGACTGTGACTCCTTCACAGCCTCCAACACAACAAGATCAGCAAACTTCCGCCCAATATCAAAAATCTGCCCCGAATTCTGCATCCCATCCACCCACCGCCGCGGAATCGCATCAGCACCATAAAACACCCCAGCCAGCGCACCATAAATCGCTCCCGCGGTATCTGAATCCCCACCAAGATTCACAACCGCAAGAGCTCCCTTTTCCCAGCTGTTAAACCTGAAAAATCCCCAGAGCGCGACCTCCAGCGTGTCAACGACCCACCCGCTACTTTTCATGTCCGCGCTCTCTTTCGCCTTCCAGTCCGAAAGCCTCTTATACGGCACCATTCGGGCTCGAAGCGCAGACGCAAATTTGAAACTGGCAAATGCTTCGCAGAGCTGTTCTTTCGATTGTCCTGCGTCGATATGGGTTGGTTAGTTCAAAGCGATCCAATGTGAGTCACAAAATGTGGATAAAAGTAGCGGTGACGCCCGCAACCCGAGCAAAGCTACTTGCTTGGAACCTTGCAAGTTAAACTCACCCCTCATAGCACGACAAATCACCTCGGTAAAAGCATCACAAGCCTCCAAACAAGCAATAGCAGGATGCGTAATCTGACTCTGGGCCCTGGAAACCTTTCTCGCGAAGTGGGCATCTTTCCACAGCGCGACCCCGATCGGAGCGATGCGCATTAAACTGCCATTACCCGATTTCTCGTCGTGGTCGAGTAAGTCGTTGACTCTGCGCTGCGTTCTGGCAGTTTCTTCTGATGAGTCTTTCCATGTGCTGAGTGCTTGTCGGGTTGATATTCCCATGTCCCAGGGATAATCCGTTGTGCTGAATCGGCCCTTTCGCATCCATTGGACGTAGTACTTTATGCTTAGATCATGGTCGTATTTGCCGTTTGAGTCGATGATTGATTGGGCTAGGGCGAGGGTCATTGCTCCGTCGTCGGAGTAGGAGCTGTGGTAGTATTAGTGGGAGTATTACTGGTCATTGATATGCGTGCTTTGGTGTTGGGTCATGCGGATCTTTTTGCATGGATTGCCCGTGAAGAACGGATGAATGGTTTCCTTGTTTCAAGGTTGGTTGACTTGACTTACCCCGCTGGCTGATTGAATGGGTACACATAGTCGAGATCCTTGATCGGTTTGAACGTACCCTTCTCTTTGAATTGTACCGGTCCGCCCAGTGCATCGGCGACACAGGTTCCCCATATAGCTCCGAGAGCGCGCGATTTCAGCGAGAGGGCCATTTGTTAAGCTCGTGGAAGCTGGGTAGTGTTATTCAAGGTTCCAAGGTTCAAGTTCAACAAGCTGGGATGAAATGGCAGTGATGATGGTCCGACTCGGAGTCGTGCTTATTTCCGTGATGTGGCTTAGTATATCTTGGCGGGGCTCCTAGCGGTTGAAGGGCTCGTATTCCAACTGTCGACTGTAGGATTCAGCCTCATCGTGGCATACTAGCCTGGAGTACTACTAGTAGAAGACTTGGTTGGTGACGTCGGGAAAATTATGCAAACGTATACTACTAGTACTACCTAGGTATGTTGCCTAAATTGTGCTTGTGATAGGAAATGTTTCGTCTCCGCTGCGTAGTAAGGATGCAAGGCAGCCGGGTTGGGCAGAGCCGCCCGATCTTCTATTACTACTAGGCGAATCCTACATACGAGGGACTTGGGATATGTCATTGCCTGCAATTCTGCTGCGGAATCTTCCAGGGTTTCGTTGATGGGCATTGTCTTGCTAGCTGGGAATTTATTCGTGAGTTAGTTATATGAAGAAATTCAACATTTCTTCTGCGCCACGGGAGCCTCGGTTATTCCAAGTTGGAGCAGCGCATCTTAACACTAATTGAACTTCAATTCTCATTGAGATTACCTCGGTTGTTGATCAGAAGGATTGATTTATCGCCATTCCAGAAGTAGCATTTCCTCTCTTGCTATGTCCGGCGCTTTGGCGTATCTTAAACTCCACCTGGACTAACTTTTATGCCTGCAAAATCGGACTCCTAGTTTGGCACGCCGTTGGGTTTGAGTCTCATAAATGACGTGAGAGAAGATCTGAGGGCGGCATCTGCCGAGTGGCGAAGCGAAGGACTTAATAGGCTCGGGCGTTAATTTGTTAGATAGATTGCATGGTGGATTCAAATGTCTTAATCAAAATGTGGCGATTCATTAATCAAATCAGCATGCTAGCGTTGCACCGGCACTCATTGATTGCTAAACAAACAACCCCATCTTATTCGTGGGTTAATTGATCCTGATTGAAGATAATTCAGCTGGCTCAGCACACGAAGCCTCCACCAAGACACCCTCGGCATTTTAAGGTCAGTATGGCAACTCGTATCAAAGAGAATACGCGATTGGAACGGAGTGACCTTAGCATCACACGACCGATCCAAACATCCGCAGCGAATCAACAGCCCCAAACAGCCGACGCTCAGCTATGCACAACAACCCTCAGCGAGATCTGTCTGTGCACACTCCCTGAGCGTCTCTAGCAAAATCACACCGGCTATCGGCCTAGCCAATACGAATCCAAGCCGCCTTGCCGCATCGACCCCTGCCCTTTCGAGACAAATCTTTGGGGGGTCTCAGTTTCGGGCTGAAACACGCCCCCCTGGGCGGGCGGCGTCCTACTGGTCCTCGGAACGTGGAATGAAGCTAATCAATCCGCAACTCACACGTTCATTCGCTCTGATTCAAATAAGCATCGCGCGCCCCGATCCTCGTGTTGATTTTTTGGGCCATATTTTGCCCGGTCGTGCATTGGTCTGGCCCCGTGGCGTTGGCGTTGCGGCCCCTTATGCCTGAGTCTGGTCCCTTTTGCCCATCTTTAGTCTGTACGCCTGTCAAGCGGTGAATTCAATCTTAACTGGATCCGTTTAACTAGATGAAATTGGCCCCCGAAACCCGACCGTAGCGGCGCTAAGGTCCTGCTTTGGTCCTGTCCCACGGCGTGTTGCCATTTTTCTCTGCTGCCCACCCCCCTTTTTATTTCTTTCAATGGCTGAATGGCCCGTTTCGCATTGGCCGTCGGCCCGGCCTGAATTCTTTGCGCAGCATATTTGACACACGTTCTCTGATTATCGTTGGTTAGCTTTGCTTCAGTTGGAGGGGAATAATTGGTTGCGGACCACACGGTGTCTCATGTACAGACCTTGGCGTAATGGAGACTCCACCTTCGAGACTAAGGTCTTTGTCTGGTGCCACTCCTTCTGGTCCTAGTTCACTTCATTCAATTAATCTATTAAAATGTATTAAAAAGAGGCTGGCCCCTCTCCCATCTGGATTTTGGTTCTGTTTGGCACCGAGGCCTTCTGGAAGGCCGTCCTTTCCTTTCGATCTGTGATCTTTTTCGACTCGAACTTTTCACCTTTCTTTCATTCTCGACTTCTCTCGACATCTTCACCTCTGCATATCTGCATATCTTGGCTGGATCCACATTATCAACGAGACAATATGCCTGGAGCTATGACTATGGTCAAATCTCGCACTGTGCCTACCGAAGAGGCCATTTCATTCCCGGTTTTGACATACAGCGATGCCGCGCCACGATCCGACCTTTGCGATATCGACGAAAGAACCAAGCGCGAACAGAATCAACAAAGTCTCGCCCAGTTCGAATTCTCTCGACCTACCTCTGGAGATGGACGATCAAGAAAAAAGCCTCCTCCCGGCACCGTTGCGAGCTTTGATTTTCGAGTAACTTCGCCCCCAGATGAAGTGGTTCCTTCTCACGCCATGATGGACCGCAGTCCTATCGGGGTTGGAATTGCACTGGGCAGTCCAGGCATGCTCGATTCGACAGACAATTTACCCCCACCACGTTTCAATACGGCGATCTTCACGGACAAGGAAAAAGAACAGCCGCAGCTGCCACAGCCGCTTCGAAAGGCAAGCAAATGGAAGAAGATTGGAGGTTTATTCAGGGCTAAGAGTGCTCTTGCATCTCCGACCCGGCCACGACCATATCCAATGACATTGCCAGGTCATGGCAACTCGATGGATAAACAGACAGTCCAGAAAATCGGGACTGAGGAATGGCCGCGCATTGAGTCAGATCCCAAATCTTTAACGACTAGAAATACTTCTACACCGTCGCGGACTCGCAAGTTTTCGCTTTCCAATAAGAAGTCACCCAAAGAAAGCAGTGGAGATCTCGGGCCCCGATTGGAAATTGATATTCCCGACGTCCAAATGGAAAGATACAGCGTGATGTTCAGCCATGTGATGAATAAGAACCAGAGACCCTCCCTGCTGGCCAGGAGGAGCAAAACACTTGACAACCTCCAGGTTCCTCAGAACTCGGTAAGTAGTCGCATTTTCGGTATGTGATCTATTAACAGAACCTTTATTAATCGTCACATCAGGACTTCCTCGCTGCCAAAGTACCACCGATTCCTCAACGCCGAGCAACATCACCAGCACGTTCGAGCTTTACACTGTTTCCCACCTCACAACCGTCAAAGGCTGCCCAAGTCCTGGGATCCCAGAACTTCTCTCGTGGCCCGAGCCCTTTGCTTCGATCCAACACACTCCCTGCGGAGAGCCCATCCCAAGAATCGCCGATGGAACCCCCACGAGCAATCCCTAATAATAACAGTGTTTCATCGTTTGAATCCCTGCCTATCGCCAATGTCTTTCAGCGTTCACACACCCCGCGCTCATCTACCGCATCTTCTCGCTTCGACGACAAACCACTGCCTGCTATCAAGCCCGAGCCCGAGACTGAACCTTCATCGGAAGAGACCACAGGGGCAAAAGTAAGACAGATCATGACGCAGAGTCCTGTTGCCAGGCCGTCGAAACCTCAATCTCAATCTCAATCCCCGGCACCAGCCCCAGCCCCGGTACCAAGGGCTCAACAGATCCCAAGACAAAGGTCCTCGCCGCTCAAGAATGAAAGATCATTACAGCAAGAGAGTCCTCGAGTTAACCGACCAACCCTGACGATCAAAACTGTGTCAACACCACTCCCACAACCCCCGACGAAAGATCTCCCCGTCCGTTCTTCATCAATCCCACTTGCCGGCCAGCCAATCCCCAAATTGATTACGGACCAGCCTACTATCACAATGTCTCCGTCTCCACTCTCATCTGGTCCAATGTCAGCAGTCTCTCCGCGACAGTTTCCCCAACCTGCACGTATACCTTTGTCGAACGGGGGTAAAATGGTAAAATCAGTGAGCGGCAAAACTCCAACCATCGAGGTCTCGACAGCCCGGTCAGTTTCCGTTTCCAAAGGGAGAAGGCAAGTTCTCGTACCCATCGGATCACGGGCTGATCATTTCGATTCAAATGAGCGGCTCGTGGAGAGAAAGACTTTAACGCCAAGGATCACGGAGGTTACCTCTGGACACCGGCCTGCGAAATCTCAACAACTTCTAATTGAGTCGTTGTGAGGCTAGACTCTGCGTCATCATCGTTCATTCTACATTCTTTTATCTTCTTGTTCATTTTTCATCTCGGAGCGGTGGTCTTGCATTCGGGGCGGTTTATAGGTTATTCTTAATTATTCTTGCACATACTCTTCAATCATATTCATTTGTCGTCTCCCAAGCCACCTATAGATTAGATGTAGCGTATTGTAGAATATCTTCGAGTGCCCCGCGTTCAAAGTTGTTCGAGGTGGATCTCTCGGAACCCCCCCGAAGTACAAGCGGGCGCCAATCAACAAAGACCTCAAAGACCGACGACATTCAAAACACTCGGAAGCCCCGAAATCCCCGGAAGAGTCCGAGGCGAGTATCATTTGAATAAAGACCAACCGCATCTCCTCCAAACCACTTCTTCTACTCAACACATCGTGTGCACTTCCAATTTCTTCCTCCACAATGTCTAGTGAAATTTCACTCACAGAATACCTCTTCCGGAGACTTCGCTCCACCGGCCTCCGCGCCGTCCACGGCGTTCCTGGCGACTACAACCTCACACTCCTCGACCACGTCGTCCCCTCAGGACTAGAGTGGATAGGAAACTGCAATGAACTCAACGCAGCCTACGCCGCCGACGGCTACGCCCGAATCAAAGGCATCGGCGCAATCGTCACAACCTTCGGCGTGGGCGAATTATCCGCAATAAACGCCATTGCGGGCTCGTATGCGGAAATGGCACCTGTTGTGCATATCGTCGGTACGCCGATTCGCGCGTTGCAGGAGAAGGGTGTTAAGCTCCATCATTCGTTTTGTTCCGGGCTGAAGCGCGATTATGAGCTTTTTGCTGAGATTTATGCCAAGGTTACTGTTGCGCAGGCGGAACTTGTTCATGTTGAGGATGCGCCGGGTCAGATTGATCGGGTTATTCGGGAGTGTGTTCTTCAGTCTAGGCCTGTTTATATTCAGTTGCCGATGGATTTGGTGGATGCGAGAGTTCCGGTCTCTTTACTGGAGCGGGAGTTGGATCTGATGCCTGTGGTGAATGATGTTGCGCTGCAGTCGGGTGTTTGCGATATCATTGTTCAGCGGATTATGAGTGCAAAGCAGCCTTCGATTCTGGTTGATGGTGGTACATCGCGGTATGGACTTTCGAAATTGACAGACGCTTTGGTCAAAGTGACCAATTTCCCGACTATGACGACTCCGTTTGGGAAGGGTATTGTGGATGAGACTCTGCCTAATTTCCATGGAATCTATGCAACTGTCGGCGATCATGATTATGCTTCATATGTCAATGGCTGTGATCTGATTATCAACATCGGGCCTGTTCACAGCAATGTCAATACCTACTACTTTGCCACCGTACCCGACAAGACGGTGACAATTTCCATCGAACGGGACTCAATCCAGATCGGCGAGCGCATTTGGAAGATCTCTCCAGCATCCGCCCTTGACCAGGTCATTTCAAAATTAAAGAGCGAAGGAGTCCCCAAGGTGGAATCCTACCCTTCCCTACCAAATATGCAACAGACCCTCGCAACCTTGTCCGCGAAGAACGACCCTAGCGAAACGTTCGCGCAGACCAATTTCTGGCGCCGCATGTCGCGCTTCTTGCGATCGGGCGATATCATCCTCACAGAGACCGGCACTCCAAGTATGGGCGGGCGTGATTTCGTTCTTCCCCAAAATACAACGATCATTAATTCCGCCGTCTGGCTGTCCATCGGATTCATGTTACCAGCTACACAAGGGGCTTCTTTAGCCCAGCGCCATATCACTGCGTCCGAGTCCGAGTCACGGCATCCAGTTGCTCATGGTCGAACGATTCTTTTCCAAGGAGATGGAAGTTTCCAAATGACCGCCCAGGAATTGAGTACCATTATTCGTAACCGGCTTGATGTCATTATCTTCTTGATTAATAATGACGGATACACTATCGAACGACTTATTCATGGGCCCGAGGAGCACTACAATGATGTTGCTTCGTGGAATTATCTTGAAGCTCCTTCGTTTTTTGGGGGCGAGGATACGAGTTTGTATCCGATTTTCAAGGCAAAGGTCAAAACTTGGGGCGAACTTGATGGGATTTTGGATGATCCGAAGTTTCATTCTGGGAAGGGGTTGAGAATGGTGGAGGTTATGATGGACATGCAGGATTGTAATGATACTTTGAGGTTATTGTTGGACATTTATAAGACGAAGAAGGGTTGAGATGCAAAAAGTGTGTGAGAATAAGTTACTCTTCTATCATTAAGAATGTCAACTTGATGTGTTCAAATTTTGGAAAATAATCTTTATATAACTGATCTTGGGCTCGATGAATTCTATAGAGTCGGATGAAAGTCGGCCCGATCCTCGGAGCCTTCCGGGCTTCACGGAAGGCAACAAACGTCCAAGATTCTTTATTTCCCACGCAATAATAGTCAGCATGCCGCCTGTTCGGACAGAGCCGAGATCATCACCGGCCAGTCGGAGGGACTTGAATAAAGTTATTTCCGCGTGAGCAGATCCAACGCCAACTTGAAGTGGTGTTGAGCTTAATAACTTGGGCTCGCTAATATGTCCACAGATGCACGAACTGCAAGACGAAAAAGGTCAAATGTAGCGGAAACTACCCATGCGAAAGATGTGCGAAGCGTGATCTGGTTTGCAGCTTTCCAGCATCGGAGCAACATCGGTTATATTCTGCGGCGTAAGTCTTCTACAATACCATTTTGTCCTTGGCGGCATCAGCCAATGCTAGTCATAGAAGAATCCAGGAGCTAGAAGCTCGACTGGCCCTACATGAGTCTCCGAGTGTATTCGATGGCTCCTCTCTATCCAGTCCCTCTGGTCTCAGGGGCACTGCTGCTTCATCTACTCCTCTCAGCTCTGTCCCACAACCCGAAGCATTGCTATCAGCTCAACGTGGGTGTTTACAAAAGATACCAGTATTCCAAACACATGCTGACGCGCACTTCAGGTATTACTGCTGAACGTGACATTGGATCAAGTCAGGACTTTGGAGATCGTGTGCAAAGTCTTTTCGAGCGACGATCTCTACAGTCCACCGAAAACCGGCCACCATCCACCAAGTCTCCACGTGCAGCATTGTTCCCAGAAAAAAGGCCGCCGATCAGCCTCCGCAAGGTATTTGTGAACGATGAGAACTCTCCGGTGCTTCCTTCGGAAGAGCAAGCATTCGAATTGCTCGAGGCGATCATGCTTTATTTTTATGAGCCCCAGCATTTATTTGATGCACGGGATGTGTCCGATCGCATTTCGGGGCTGTGTGAGAATGAACAGGAGCAGCTTCAAACGCCAAATATATGGACACTACAGACTTGCCTGGTCTTCGCGGTGGGAAGATTGTTAAGAGGGGAGTCAGATGTTGCGGGAAAACCACCGGGCTCGTCATTCTTCAATTTCGTTGAACGGAACCTTCCAAGCCCGAGTGAACTACGGAGACAAGGATTGGCGGGTATAGAGGTCCTGGTATTGATGGTCATTTACCTGCAAAACATCGATCAAAAAGACGATGCCTCTATCTATGTGAGACGTTTCGTTACATTTGTTGATTCTTATTAATGATCGTCAGGTTGGACTTGCATTTCGACTAGCTATTATGCATGGCCTTCATCGGAAGCAAACCACGCAGAGACTCCGACGATCAGAAGCTACGAACGCGAATCGTCTGTGGTGGACGATTCAGATGCTCGAGAAACGACTGATGATTGCGACCGGATCCCCGGTAATTTTGGATGACACATTCAGTGATGCATTGCCTCCAAGCGACTCACCGGGGTTTCCAAGCCCTTCTTCAATGCAGATAAACATCCAAATCGCCCAAATACAGGGCAGGATTTACTCAGTGATCTACAGCAACGAGTCACGCGCAAAGGAAATATTTCTTGCAGATGTCCAGGAAATCATTTCTGCCCTAACTCGATTGGCGCATCAAATCTCCCATACATCTTCACTCGGAGCTTCCGTTCTTGGTCACCAGTCATCGAGGAGAGAGCAACGGACCAGCATATCGCTTTATACTGTTCTCTACACTGTATGTATATTTGAAAGAAGAATAACTCACGTGCTAATTTGAATCGCCAGACCATAATGCTTACCTTACGGCCAGTCATGCTTCATCTCACAAAATCGATTCTCAATGGTGAAACGACCTTCGCGCAAACAACAAAGGACTTCCAACAACTATCATGCACGTGCATAGAGGCAGCCCGGAGAAGCCTCGAGCTTATGATAGTTTCACGTAAAGAAGACATGATGGGTTCGTTCACACTCAGCTGATGCGAACAAAGCTGACTTTGGGAAAAAAAGCAAAATTCGGTTTCTTCGATCTCGACACAATCTTCTCCGCTGGCTTTATCATGCTGCTGGCCGCAATTATCGAATCGGCAAATAACGAAGACCAACAAATTCCTCTATTTAGACCTAGTCCAGGAATATCCGAAGCAATCCAATTACTAGATTACCTTGGAAGCTTCAACAATCAAGCTGCTATCCAGCGACGAGACCAGATTCAAAAATTATACGACCGCATTCCGTCGCTCATGAGTCAATCACGCTTCTCGGAGGGGCCTACCTCTAATGATGGATCTCTCCAAATGAGACTATCTGCACAAACTCTATCAGGTCCGATATACTCGGTGGGAAATAGCACCGACGAGAGCCAAGTTACCCAAACCTTCGATTTCATGGGCAATGCAGGCATGGAAGGCTGTACTGTAGGCTCCTTGCCTATTGAATTTCCAGATGATCCCCAAGCAATGTATTCATTATATCATCCGGAAGATTTTACTTTAACGGGAGGGGATATTGCCGATTTCGAAGAGCTGCAACGTCATTTATTCGGAAATGATGGCTAAATGATACATCGTGATGAAAATGAAACTACCTTCAAGTTGGATTATTTGAATGACTACGCGTCGCGTGAAATCAAGCTTGAACCTTGGAAGCCCTGGACTCCGAGTCGGAGGCACTAGTTCGTACCGGTATGTACCTACGTACCGGATTTTCCATCCAAAGTCTTCGCTTTCCCCTTCCGTTTTAGTGCTCAGTGAGCGCCGCTTTTGCTCACTGAGTAGATCTGAGCACGTCTCAGAGCGTGCTGAGCGGATCAGTGATCATCACGTGACTACTCTGAGCTGCTCTCTGATCCCTCTGATCTGCTCAGTGAGTCTGATCTGAGCACTCTGATTTACTCTCTGAGCATTGCTTATATGAGAGCCAGCGGTCTGACTAAAAGCACCTCAATAAAACACAACGCGCTACCCCTTACAAAAGTCTCTCACTATTTTTAGAATATCTTAAATAGGCTATCAAAAGAAGGTACGCATCATTAGACCTGGCTAGAACCCGCGGGTACCCTCCACGACCCTGACCCTCACCTCCCCATGCGGAGGGTCAGGGTCCGAGACCTGGACCCGCGGGGAGGGTCGTACCCAGGCCGACCCTCATGAGGGTTACCCGCGGGGACCCTGAGGGTCGTCAAACATAACAAACAGGTAAAAGACGTGACTGGGCGTCAATTGCATAAATTATGTAGAAACAAGCTGTATTTCATTGTAATTGTAAACTAAAAACTTCATCATTGTATAGCCTTACAGGAGGATACACTCCTTATTGCATCCATAGGTTCATCCTCGAATAGGGGTTTAATTTTTGAATGGTTTACATTACATCTATAGCATAGTGTCTAGTCATAGTTCTAACAAGCCAAGAGTCAAACTATATACCCATCCAGTAGTCTCGACTTCTTCTGTATCCTACCTGATACACGATGCTGCGTATTAGGGAAGGATAATAATAGGTTCTCCTCCGGGTTCACAAATCCATCGGCATCAGAATCTTCCTCATCACCAGAAGTGACCGCAGGCCGCTTTCCAGCGGCAACCGCTGAGAGTGGCGGTACGTTTGGGGTTGTTTGCATAATTGATACAGCAGCCGGTGTATCAAGACGCAACTCAATATCCTCCTCCTCGTCATCACTGATAGCCTCGAAGGTATGTGTCTGGACATCAAGTGCTTCTGCCGAAGCTGCTATCTCATGGTCTAAGAGATACTCTTGGAGAATTAGCCGCTGCTCCTCCTCAATATCAAATTTTGTTGTACACATGTACAACATAATATCACGAATAGTCTCTGGATTCAACGACCCCCGGCGGTAGTGGCATACATCCCGAGCAGAGTTAAACAGACGCTCAACTCCGGCACCAGTTGCTGGAATTGACATGATATCACGGGCAATGCTTGCAAGAACAGGGAACTCTCTCTGATGATCTTTCCAGAAGATCCGAACAGATCCTTTAATAGTATCTAATCAGGTGAGGTTAGTTATATGATTCATTACATAGGCTTATTTACTTACCACTCTGGAGATATTTGGTAAGCTCGTCGTACTGTGGAGCAATTGATCGTGGTGAAGAATCACCGTCAAGGGCCCTCTCTAGCTCCGATTCAGTTATTAATAACTGGCTATTAGGCTGTATCATATCTGATGGTATACGTTGGCTATATCTCTCGAAAAGAGACTGAAGACTCTTGCGGTATTCTTTTCTATAGTCCTTTCCTATCTCAGGATCTAGGTCCCAATCACCTGTTGAAAAGAACTCTATCTTACTTGATGGCGCTAAGATCGTCCCAATTGCATAAAGATTACCTTCGATATTATCTGTCTCGCCGTAGTATTTCTTTAGTTTCTCCTTTGCAGCCTTAAGGGAGGAAAGCATCAGCTGTTTCTAGTGAACTTTCTTTCGACGAAGCTGACGAATTGATCTTTCAAGATGATCAAAAAGCTTGTTATAAATCCTAAAGATAAGGTGGATACTTGAGTCTTTAGTACGACAAACTAGTGTAGTAAGCGTAAAAAAGGGCTGGAGAATATAAAGTAGATAGTCAATCTGCCGCCACCCCTTAATACTCAATGTAAAATGGGTTTGGGTGTAGTCCTTGTAGTACTTGTTGAATATGTTATGAAGTCTTTTCGCCCGCCGAAGTATCAGAAATGTCGAATTCCATCGTGTACGGACATCCTGGATTGGGAGAAGCCTTATCCTAGTATTATTAGATTGAAGATTTAAGAAGGCTTCTTTGCGTTGAGGGCTTCCGTTGATATAAACTGTAAGGCCGCGAACCTATAAGGATTATTATCGTTATTGGATTATGATTCGTAAATAGAAGCTTTAAGCTTACCTTATTTAGAGTATCGGCGATCTTATGTTTCTGCTGGCGTGCACGAAGTGAATGTACACGATCTTCAGACCATTCCGTCTCGGTGTTGTTATTCTTCGGGGCGGCCTTAATTTTACCAAGTAAATCAGTTAGACTCAATTGAATAATATGTGTAAGGTAGGGCACTTGGACAATTGTAGAATCTGTCTCTTGCTGTAGCGTCTTAGTCGAATTATTTACCGCTGCGATAAGTGTCTTATTATTAGACGCATTATCAGTTGTCACCGCCAGTATACGGTCAGCGATCTGGTGCTTCTCTAGGATCTGGAGAACAACCCTACCGAGGTTCACTCCAGTATGAGATCCAGATATTGGCTCAAACCCAAGGAGAACCTCGCGATACTCCCATTCCTGGTCTAGGAAGTATCCTGTGATAGCCATGAATGCTTGCTGGAATGGAGAAGTCTAACAGTCAAGCGCAATCGACATTCTTACACTAGATGGAAGCCGTTGTAGTGTCTCCTGTTGATGTTCTATAACAAAATCCTGAAGGCGCTCACGAATCACCTTTCTTGATGGAACACTTGGTAGTGTGGGTGCTAGCCGTGTGTAGGAAAGGAGGTCGTGGAATTCTTGATGTTCGACAAATAGGAAGGGTAAATGCGATACAGTGATCAGGTTTAGGATCTTCTGCTCCCATATTTGCTGGGTAAAGGTAGGCGCTGGTCTTCTCTCAGCCTAAATAATAGTGAAAATAGTATTAGTATTAATATTAAATATAGGCTGGTTCAAATATACCGCGTCACTAAGTAGTTGCTGGATATTACCCTTCTTCGGTATTCGCTGTCGGCACCTTAGCCCATCGAGATGTTTCTGCATCAATGAGGTTCCAGTATGGTTGGTAGTTGGGTGCTCAAGAATTGTACGGCACCGTTTGCATATAACGCCTGGCTTCCCATCTTTGGTATTTGCAACTTGTTGAAACCCTTTCCAGCACTCTGCACGACGGTTCACATCCCAGTTGATCCGCTTCTTCTTACCAAAGTCGGTTTCAAGCCACCACTGAATAAATTCTGCGGTCATTGTAGTTGTAAAGACAACGTACTCGTTGATACGGTCTGGTTTGATTCGTGTAAGAGTGTCTGGGGCCTGAGGTGCCACGCGCGATCGATGGGTTGGAAGGTCTGGAAGGTCTGGAACTGATCCAAACTGACTTTCGGATAGTAGTTGACTCTGGCTTTCGCGTTGGGATAGGGAATCGTTAGGAACAAGGTATTGTAGCGTGTCTAATTGCACCCCATCGAAGCTAGATGATGCGTAGACATCGGAGAGCTGCGACATGACAGATTTAGTAACTAGAAGATAGTACTATGACTGAGGAAGAAGAGAGTGAGGAACTTACTGTTTAATTTGTAGAAAAAGATACGCAAGATTCTTGGGGCATCCGTTCATCCCTGTTCTATATGCTAGAATTGATCTATCATCTTTTGTTTCCACATAGCTAGATCTGATTGGCTAGCATAATAAACGAACCTCAATGAACCTCAAATAGACCCTCGCTTACCCGCAGCGACCCTCAAATAGACCCTCGCTTACCCGCAGCGACCCTCAAGGGGACCCTCACTACCCGCATCGACCCTCAAAAGAGACCCTCAAGTTGAGAAAAAGTCTTGATCAGAACGACCAAGTCCAATAATTGCAATCTTTGAACCGGATTTACAACATATTTAGATTATTTGTCCTGAATTCTTGAAGAAAAAGTAATAGAAGAAGATATAACAGCTCAAATGATGTAAAAATGAGGTTATTTGAACCACGTTTTTATAGCTTTCTTAAAAAACAGTGGTTCTACAAATGAAGATACACATAGGTTACACTATCTGCAATATATATATTTACAACTTTACATGCATTTTTGTCGACAACCGCCACTGACCACCCCCTATATCGATATCATCAAATATTACTTGTAATCTGTGGGTGACCATGTCTACGGTTTACTTTTACATGAATATTTATTTATAATTCGCTATATTGATGGAGTATTCAGTAAAATATCTACAAATTGACGGAACAGCTATAAAAAACATAGATGAATCATCAATTTTATGCAACCGAAAGAGGTAAGGCGTCGAAAATTTATGCAAATGCGGGTCGTTGAGGGTCGCCGAGGGTCCGCATACTGAACCTCAACGATCCTCAGGGTAGGTTGAGGGTCGGAAGGTTGGAACCTCCCCTCAAGAGGGGAGGTTCGAGGTTCTGGGGTAGGGACCCATGCGGAGGGTCGTAGCCAGGTCTACGCATCATGAACAGCCGCAAACTTGTGTAGTAAGATTAGCTCCTAGGAGCAAACGTACTGAGTAGTTCACCTTATTATCCTATGAATGAAATTCTGGCTACAGTCTGCAAGCTCCTGGGAATAATTCGTCAAGTTTTCTTAGTATGCTGCTTCCTGCAGAAGTCAATAGCCAGAGAGCTAGAGAGCTAATTTTCCAACTTCTAATTAGATCTATATATGTTCAAACCAGTCAATAGAGAAGTAGCTTATAGTACTGTAATAGTCTCCTTGTGGCTGAATACTATTGATGAAGATAGTCTCGTAGGAAAATTAATCCTATAACTCTCCTGAGCCGAGATAGGGTAAGATTTCTTACAGCGGCCAATGAGTAGGCAAAAAGGCTATAGTACTTTGCTACTCCTAGGAGCTTAAATTTTGATTATTACGTTTACTTTCTTCTTCTATTTCTCTATAGATACAGATCACAGATCCTAGGAGCGAAAAGAACATAATAAGCCTTGTAATTATATTGAGGGCCTACAAAAAAACTATGCTTCAGAAGCTATATTTAATATAGGTATTTACCTCGGTGTCCTTAATTATGAATACTGAATATTTTAGTTTTCTCCTTTAAATATAATGTATCAGTAGTTTAATATTGTTGTTACGGACCTTGCGACGAGGGGCCGCAACTGTCACGGGATTCGAAGTATACAGCACCCCAGACGTTCGATGTCGATCCGCACTCGAATCCCCTTCGAGCCACCTGCATATCGAGGCCCACCCGAACCCTAATGTATTTAAGATCCCATAAGTATTCAGGATTCTTGATCTTGTCAAGAATCAGTCTGTGTATCAACTGTCCAATCTGATCTCTACTGTCTGATATCCTTGCCTAGTCATAGGTCTCTAGCCTAACAACTTAGTAACTATTACAATTCTGATTCTTCTTCATTGACTACCTAAGGATTGAAGATGGTGCCCTCTATACATCGGAACCCTGTATCCTCCTATGATAGCACTCGTTCCGAACCCGCCACGCCTCTGGCTATCCAACAGCCCGAGATTAAATCGATCCCGGATCAACCTGGAATCCCTATCGAACCTAAACCGGACTAGATACCTACCTACAAGGCTGCTGAATGTATTGTTAAGATATCGCTATCCCCTCCCCTACATAGGATATAGATCCAGGGAATCACGAGCAAACCAATAACTGGAAGTATTACAGAACTTAATCGAGAGGGCCTCAAGAAGAAGAAGCGTAAAATTAAGTATCTTAAGGAGTTCCTAGCAGTTTATACACATCTTAAAAAACTTACCGCTTAAGTCTCCAAAATTCATATAGGAGACTTCTTAAATAGCCTACCTATAAATTACAGATAAATTAAAGCTAAGAAATATAAGAAAGTAGAGAGTTTCGAGGTCGATAAATTTAAGAGATTATTTAGTATTCAGAAGTAAGGAAATTAACTCTCTCAACTTAGTTATATCTTCTAAGGTAACTCTAGGGTCTACAAGGATAAAAAAAATAAAGATCCTTACGGAAGTTAAGTATCTTAAGTCTAATTGTAAAAATAACTAGACTACAGAAGAAAGATATCTTAAGGACAATAATAATAAACGTCTTAGTAGCTAGGAGTACTTTAAAGAGTAGACTCTTACCCTAATATATAACAAAAATACCTT
Source organism: Penicillium manginii (assembly GCF_028828005.1). Classification (NCBI taxonomy): domain Eukaryota; kingdom Fungi; phylum Ascomycota; class Eurotiomycetes; order Eurotiales; family Aspergillaceae; genus Penicillium; species Penicillium manginii. The sequence goes on along the minus strand of NW_026643102.1, from coordinate 557,179 downwards.
TACTAGAGAAGTCAGTAATAAGATAGAGTACTATCACCAGCAAATCAACGAGGAACTAAAGGCTTTTTACTATTACCTCGTAGATCTAGAGTATTATCTACCCTAGGTATCCTAAGACAAACAAGCTTACTGTTATATATCAAAGCTACAACAGTAGTTAACTCTATATATCTAATAATACACTAAAGATATACCTACTACTTAAACAGAATAGGTAGAAGAAGTATAAAGTATATAGGAATTTAATAAAGCGAAAGCATAAAAGTACAATCTATTCAACAGTGATTCAAATTTAAGCTTAAAATACCTACAACCTAATAACTCGTTCCCAAACCGGTCTAATAGCAAAGAATAAGATTAAAGAAGTCCTAAGTACTTACGCTCAAGAAACTTTTATGGTCCTAGATCAAATCCGAATCAAAATAACTTCAATTCAAACCCGAATCAAAACAACTTTAATTCAAACCCAAATCAAAACAACTTTAATTTAAATCCAAATCAAAACAACTTCAATTTAAATCTGAATCTCCCTCATTTCGGAAACAGACCTCATCCATTTCCCCTACAGAATAAAGGTAATCCTAATTATACTCCTATTACTAGGACCAGTCCATCTAGTTCCTTTAATAAAATACTTTCTAAACCTTATTTTAACTATAGTAAGCTAGGTTACTAGATAAGCAAATATCATTCACCACTAAAAGCCCTAGAAGCTAGGATCTAGGAAGCCCACTCAAAACCCTAGTATTATTATAATAATACTTAATTAAAGAACTTAGAAAAAGGATAGGAGTCAAACTAGCTCCTATAGGTTCTAACTCTTGGCCTTAAGTAAGAACAGTTACCTACTTCTATATTCCGATCTACATTCAAAATAATATCGAAACATATACGGATATCAATACCTATACAGAGATAGACCTTATCAGTTATAAATTTATTTAGAAATATCACTTCAATCAAGCTAAATATAGTGTTTTCCTTTTAGAAGTAATAGGCCAATAAGATACCCCTACCTATAGTGTATAGACTATTCTAATTACTATATACAACTCTAGAGAAATAAGATAAGAGTTTTTACGTCCCTATATTACAATTAATAGAGACCCTTATCTCTCTAAATCCCTAATACTATTATCAAATACAACTATCTAAGAGATATAAATTGTATTAGTACTATAGTAAAGACAATAGTGGTTCAAATATAAAAAGAAGGTAATAGAATAGTTAAAACCTCACCAGTTTATAAAAATATACAGAAACTAAGCCTATATCTTTATAGTTATTAAAGTACCTAAAGAAATTTAGCTTCCTCTAGAAGACAAAGAGGAATCGGCTAAGGATTAAAAGTAAATCCCCCCCCCAAATTAATAGTGTTTCAGGATATATTTAAAGCTTAAAATTCTAAGATTATACTACTATAAAAGAAGACTAATTACTTAATTAAACTTAAAAAAGATATATTACCCCTATATAGCCCGATCTACCCTCTCTTATAAGTAGAACTTATAGAACTATAGAAGTATCTTAATAAAAATCTAGCAAATAGTTAAATCCGACCTTCTAAGAGCCCTATAGATACTTCTATTCTATTTATACTAAAAAAGGATAGAGGCCTATACCTCTATATCAACTATCAAAGGTTAAATAAAGTCTCTATTAAAAATTAGTACCCTCTATCCCTTATCTCAGAGATCCTTAACCACCTTTCTAGTACTAAGGTCCTTAGTAAGATCGATATACAAAATATATACTATCAGATTTATATTCAAAAAGGAGAAAAATAGAAGACTATATTCCAAACAAGATATAGCCATTTTGAATATATAGTAATACCTTTTAGACTCACTAATATACCTATAACGTTCCAAAGTTATATCTATACTACACTCTATAGCCTCCTCAACACTATTTATATTATATACCTCAATAATATTCTTATCTTCTCAAAGATATATAAAGAATATACAGAATACCTAAGTCTTATACTCAAAAGACTACAGAAGGTATAACTATTTATTAAAGTATCAAAATATAGCTTCTATAAGTCCTAAGTTAAGTTCCTTAACTTTATCGTTGGTTGAAACGGAATCTTAATAGACCTAGAACGAATTTAAGTTATTTAAGAATAGGAATAGCCAACATTCTATAGAGATATTTAGATCTTTCTCAGATTCTATAACTTCTACCGAAAATTTATCAAAAAATACTTATTAATCATATTACTACTTATAGAGCTCCTTAAAGAAAGTAAAGACGGAAGAAAACCAAGAAGTATTAAGCTAAACAACAGAGAATTAAAGATATTTCAAGACCTTCTTAATACCTTCTCAACAGTATCCCTCCTCCATTACTTTAACCTAGAAAGATTTATTTAACTTAAAACTAATACATTAGGTTTCGGAATAGCTAGAATCCTCTTATAACTAGATAACTAAAGAATATAGTACTCTATTATATTTTAGTCTAAAAAGTTCTTACCTATAGAACGAAACTATATAATACCGGATTAAGAACTATTTATAATTATTTATTTATTCAAATATTAGTGTTAATACCTTAAAGAAAGCTAGTATTAGGTTAAGGTTCTAACTAATTACTATAATTTAAAACTCTTTATAAATCAACTGAAGATTAATAGAAAATAAGTATATTAGTATCTCTTCCTTATCCCTTTTAATTTTATAATATATTACTACTCAGACAAGACAAATCCTACAGATAGATTATCTTATACCCTAGAGGAAGAGAAAACTCTACCTACAGAGAAGATATTAGAGCTAATTCGTAAGAGAATCATAGCTAGACTTCGGCACGACCCACGGGTACCCATGGGTACCCATACCCAACCCATCGATGGGTTAGGTTTTGGGTCCAAATCTCCGACCCATGATGGGTTATGGGTCGGAGCTCAAAACCCATAACCCATCATGGGTACCCATATGGGTACCCATATTGCTGTAAACAGGGCAAACTACGAAAAATCTCGTGATTGCATAATTAATGCAAATTTAGCTGTAATTTTAGGTATTCTAGTCACATGTAAAAGAACCTACATGATGATGATAATTGATTCAAATTAATTCTATTATTCAAATTCTAGTACTGCTCAAAATTATTGTCCTCTCTGTGTTTACGCTTCCTTGTAGACATCCGTAGCTGAGTCCCATTCTCTGGTAATAGAGGCTGCTGAGGATCTTGACCCTCAACACCAAGATCTATTAATTCAGTAGTAGAAGCTACAACAATATCCTCCTCCTCCTCCTCCTCCTCCTCCTCCTCCTCCTCCTCATTATCACTAATCGAAACTATCTCAACATCCTGGAGATTCTCATCATTCTGTTCCTTTGACATCTCAATCTCATCCAACGTAAAATACTTCTCAAGCTGCTTCATCTCTGCCTCCTGGAGATCGAATCTTGATGCACACAGGAATAGCATGATTTCTTCAATAGTCTCAGACTTTAAACGGCCGCGTCGGTAATGGCAGACATCACGCGCGGTGTTAAAAAGCCGCTCAACACCAGCACCAGTTGCAGGGATTGAAAGAAAATCTCGAGCAAGCAATGCAGTTGCGGGAAACCGAGACTGGTTCTCACGCCAAAAATGAAGTGGTTCATCTTCGACTGGGTCTAGAAATAAATTAGTATAGAATATTAAAGATAAAGACTCTTTATGAAAGAGTTAAAGAACAAGACTGACCACTATCAAGATACTGAGCAGCCTCATCTCCAACAGGTTTTGCTATAGTCTTGCTCCCACTGAGCATCTTGTTGAGTTTTGATGTAGGTCTTGATGATGCCTGGGGTGTAGGTGAGGCTTGATCTCTGGCAAGACGTTGCTGATATGGAAGCAGTGCTGACTGGAATGATTTGCGATATGCAACACGCCACTGTTGCTCCCAGTCATCAGTTTGAAAGAACTGGAATTTGCTATCTGGTGCAACCATAGTACAAATCGCAAAGATATGTCCTTTCACACCATCTGTTTGCGAATAGTAGCCACCAAGCTTCTGTCGGCCAGCTTCAAGTGATTGGAGCATCTGCTTTTTCCATGGAATCCGCTTCTTCTTTAGCTGACCTATTGACTTCTCAAGATGCTCAAAGAGTGCATTGTAGAGCTTGAAAACCAGATGTGTAGTAACCTCCTTTGTCTTTGACAGCTCAGTAGTGTAGTCAAAGAAAGGCTCTGTAATACAGAGAAGATAATCAATCTGACGCCACTCCTCATTATTAAGCAACATCTCTTTACAATCATACTGCTCACAGAATGATATAAAGTAGCTGCGTAGTCGTTTGGCACGTCGAAGCATCAAAAAGGTTGAGTTCCATCGAGTTCGGACATCTTGAATAGGCACTAGCCTAGGTTCTTTAGGCTGAAGCTGGAGAAAGGTCTCTCGCCGTTGAGGACTGGCATGGATGTAAATTGCAAGATAGCGGACCTTGTTCAATGTGCCTGAAATCTCATGTTTCTGTTGTTTTGCATTTGCCTTTGCTGCAGACGATTGCCGATCGGTCCATTTTGTCTCAGCGGCATCATTTTGGGGTACAGCTTTAAGACGATCAAGAAGCTGATTCAGACAGAGCTGGATGACATGGGCAAGACAAGGGATTCGGATAACAGTGGTCTCACTAGAGAGTGCTTGCTGAATTGTATCCACCAAAGTTTTGTTGTTTGTCGCATTGTCTGTTGTAATTCCAAAGACTCGATTTTGGATGTTGTGATGGGTCAAGGTCTCAAGGAGAACTGCGCTTAGATTTGCACCAGTATGTGAGCCATATAATGGCTTAAATCCAAGAAGAACCTCTTGATATACCCAGTTGGCATTAACAAAATAACCAGTGATTGCCATAAAAGCCTGGTTATAGGGAGAAGTCCAACAATCTAGTGCAATCGATATTTTTGACTCAGGAGGAAGGGTTTTGAGAGTAGAGCGTTGTTTATCTTGGATAATATCTCGTAATCGTCGCCGAATCGTTGTTGCAGAAGGTATCATCGGAGGAGAAGGTGCTAAGCGTGCAGATCGGATAAGGGTGTGGAAGGTTGGATGTTCAATAAGATGGAATGGTAGGCGATTTAAGGTGAGAAACTGCAATAGCTGTGTCTCCCATGTAGTTTGTGAGAATGACTGAGTAGCTGTTTGGCCCTAAAATAGTTAATATAAGATAAATAATAGTAAATAGAGAACATACTTCTGATATTAGGAACTGAGAGATATCCTCTTTTCTGTTGGCCTTGACCTTTTGGCAAGCTGCTGTTTTGAGATGCTTTAACAGAGTTGATGTACCATATAGACTTCTGCCATTTGGTAAAATTGATGCAGGATGCTCTAAGATCCGGGCACAGTTTTTACACATAACCTTTGGTGCCCCATCTTTACAAGCGGCAACCTGATCAAAGTGACTCCAGATATCTGAATTGCGATTTGTATCCCATTTGAGATTGCTTTTCTGTCCAAAGTCTGTCTGGAGCCACCAATCAACCCAATCTGTGTGAGTCATGCTGTTGTAAAGTACAAATGCCTTTCTCCGATCGGGGCCAACACGAGTAAATAAGTCAGGGGGAGGAAGATTGCTCGGTCGGAGAAAATCAGGCTCACTACCTTCAATTGGACAAGAACCAAGAATACTGTTTGTCGGCGTAATAAGAGGATTTGAAGGAGTAAAATCAGTTAACTGACCTGTGTCCCCCTCATAAAGAGAGGGCAGAAAGTCAGACTCCTGGCTTTGGCCTTGGGACATATTGACACCAACTGAAAAATAGCTGTAGAGAAAGCGAGACATATTAGGAGAGAACATACCTTTAGCAAAGAGATTGACTGAACAGACAGATTCTTCTAAATCCAGCTGGAAAAGGGGATAAGTAAAAGCAATATAGGGAAATGATATTTTATTGGCTATGGGCACAGATCTGATCCACTGAAACCCATCACCAACCCATCAAGCCCATGTGATATATCGAAAGCCCATCAAAAACCCATCGGAAACCCATAATACCCATCAGAAACCCATTTAATACCCATTCCCAACCCATTTCCCACTTTTTGGGTCGAAAAAGATTTTGACCATGGGCAGTTTTTGGGCGAAAAACCATCCCACCTATAAGATAGACTCTTTGTCTCTAAAAGCTCTCTATTACCTGGGTATCTATAGTAAAAATGAATAAATAAATACTAGTAGACTTTATTCTCTATGAGTATTTATTAGTGCTCTAGATTTTGGTAGTTCTTGAAGTGAAAAGCATTTTTGATCCCTGTTATATTGGAGTATGTATTACCTTCCTAGAGATATATATCTCCATGTTCTTCCAAGGTTAAGCGTCAAAACAGCCAAAACATTACATACTACAAAAATAGAACCACTGCTACCTAAATTTAACAATTTGATCTGAAAAAAATAAATAATTTGATTCAAAGATTCTTCTGCTGATTTTAAAAAATGTATTTTGAGAAGAGACTGTAACTATACAGCCATGAAGTCATGAATATCAAAATTACAATGATCAGTCAGCTGAATTATCCATGCCAAGCCTCAAATTTATGCACAATATGGGTTTTTTGTACCCATATGGGTACCCATGAAAAACCCATGGGTACCCATCGGGATGGGTGCACCATTTTGAAAAAACCCATAACCCATCATGGGTTGGGTATGGGTCCAAAAGTTGGACCCATTTGGACCCATTGCCGAAGTCTAGCTATAGTAAATACTATTTAAGGGGGTATAAATTAAGAGTGATTTAAAACTTTGTAATATATTATATTATAGTCCTAATTTGGGAGAAACTTGGTTATATTATAGTTCTGATTTGGGAAAATTTCTTTATTATCTCTCGGATCTGAATAATTAACTTTGCTAGACTTATCTATAGTCTTCTCTAGATTCTTCTGATCTATAGGGGTGGTAGTGTTGTTTTAAACCTAGTTTGGTTCTAACTTTGGGTTACTGACTGAGTTATTTATAGTTAGAGAGAGGGATTGTGATAGACTTCTATAGGCTAATATGGTTATACTTATTAATCTCTGCTCTTCTTTACTTTTCTCTCTAGATAGTTTTGTACTAATAGTGAACTACTATACTTTTATAAATAATTTAGCTATGATTAGACTTCGGCAATGGGTCCAAATGGGTCCAACTTTTGGACCCATACCCAACCCATGATGGGTTATGGGTTTTTTCAAAATGGTGCACCCATCCCGATGGGTACCCATGGGTTTTTCATGGGTACCCATATGGGTACAAAAAACCCATATTGTGCATAAATTTGAGGCTTGGCATGGATAATTCAGCTGACTGATCATTGTAATTTTGATATTCATGACTTCATGGCTGTATAGTTACAGTCTCTTCTCAAAATACATTTTTTAAAATCAGCAGAAGAATCTTTGAATCAAATTATTTATTTTTTTCAGATCAAATTGTTAAATTTAGGTAGCAGTGGTTCTATTTTTGTAGTATGTAATGTTTTGGCTGTTTTGACGCTTAACCTTGGAAGAACATGGAGATATATATCTCTAGGAAGGTAATACATACTCCAATATAACAGGGATCAAAAATGCTTTTCACTTCAAGAACTACCAAAATCTAGAGCACTAATAAATACTCATAGAGAATAAAGTCTACTAGTATTTATTTATTCATTTTTACTATAGATACCCAGGTAATAGAGAGCTTTTAGAGACAAAGAGTCTATCTTATAGGTGGGATGGTTTTTCGCCCAAAAACTGCCCATGGTCAAAATCTTTTTTGACCCAAAAAGTGGGAAATGGGTTGGGAATGGGTATTAAATGGGTTTCTGATGGGTATTATGGGTTTCCGATGGGTTTTTGATGGGCTTTCGATATATCACATGGGCTTGATGGGTTGGTGATGGGTTTCAGTGGATCAGATCTGTGCCCATAGCCAATAAAATATCATTTCCCTATATTGCTTTTACTTATCCCCTTTTCCAGCTGGATTTAGAAGAATCTGTCTGTTCAGTCAATCTCTTTGCTAAAGGTATGTTCTCTCCTAATATGTCTCGCTTTCTCTACAGCTATTTTTCAGTTGGTGTCAATATGTCCCAAGGCCAAAGCCAGGAGTCTGACTTTCTGCCCTCTCTTTATGAGGGGGACACAGGTCAGTTAACTGATTTTACTCCTTCAAATCCTCTTATTACGCCGACAAACAGTATTCTTGGTTCTTGTCCAATTGAAGGTAGTGAGCCTGATTTTCTCCGACCGAGCAATCTTCCTCCCCCTGACTTATTTACTCGTGTTGGCCCCGATCGGAGAAAGGCATTTGTACTTTACAACAGCATGACTCACACAGATTGGGTTGATTGGTGGCTCCAGACAGACTTTGGACAGAAAAGCAATCTCAAATGGGATACAAATCGCAATTCAGATATCTGGAGTCACTTTGATCAGGTTGCCGCTTGTAAAGATGGGGCACCAAAGGTTATGTGTAAAAACTGTGCCCGGATCTTAGAGCATCCTGCATCAATTTTACCAAATGGCAGAAGTCTATATGGTACATCAACTCTGTTAAAGCATCTCAAAACAGCAGCTTGCCAAAAGGTCAAGGCCAACAGAAAAGAGGATATCTCTCAGTTCCTAATATCAGAAGTATGTTCTCTATTTACTATTATTTATCTTATATTAACTATTTTAGGGCCAAACAGCTACTCAGTCATTCTCACAAACTACATGGGAGACACAGCTATTGCAGTTTCTCACCTTAAATCGCCTACCATTCCATCTTATTGAACATCCAACCTTCCACACCCTTATCCGATCTGCACGCTTAGCACCTTCTCCTCCGATGATACCTTCTGCAACAACGATTCGGCGACGATTACGAGATATTATCCAAGATAAACAACGCTCTACTCTCAAAACCCTTCCTCCTGAGTCAAAAATATCGATTGCACTAGATTGTTGGACTTCTCCCTATAACCAGGCTTTTATGGCAATCACTGGTTATTTTGTTAATGCCAACTGGGTATATCAAGAGGTTCTTCTTGGATTTAAGCCATTATATGGCTCACATACTGGTGCAAATCTAAGCGCAGTTCTCCTTGAGACCTTGACCCATCACAACATCCAAAATCGAGTCTTTGGAATTACAACAGACAATGCGACAAACAACAAAACTTTGGTGGATACAATTCAGCAAGCACTCTCTAGTGAGACCACTGTTATCCGAATCCCTTGTCTTGCCCATGTCATCCAGCTCTGTCTGAATCAGCTTCTTGATCGTCTTAAAGCTGTACCCCAAAATGATGCCGCTGAGACAAAATGGACCGATCGGCAATCGTCTGCAGCAAAGGCAAATGCAAAACAACAGAAACATGAGATTTCAGGCACATTGAACAAGGTCCGCTATCTTGCAATTTACATCCATGCCAGTCCTCAACGGCGAGAGACCTTTCTCCAGCTTCAGCCTAAAGAACCTAGGCTAGTGCCTATTCAAGATGTCCGAAATCGATGGAACTCAACCTTTTTGATGCTTCGACGTGCCAAACGACTACGCAGCTACTTTATATCATTCTGTGAGCAGTATGATTGTAAAGAGATGTTGCTTAATAATGAGGAGTGGCGTCAGATTGATTATCTTCTCTGTATTACAGAGCCTTTCTTTGACTACACTACTGAGCTGTCAAAGACAAAGGAGGTTACTACACATCTGGTTTTCAAGCTCTACAATGCACTCTTTGAGCATCTTGAGAAGTCAATAGGTCAGCTAAAGAAGAAGCGGATTCCATGGAAAAAGCAGATGCTCCAATCACTTGAAGCTGGCCGACAGAGGCTTGGTGGCTACTATTCGCAAACAGATGGTGTGAAAGGACATATCTTTGCGATTTGTACTATGGTTGCACCAGATAGCAAATTCCAGTTCTTTCAAACTGATGACTGGGAGCAACAGTGGCGTGTTGCATATCGCAAATCATTCCAGTCAGCACTGCTTCCATATCAGCAACGTCTTGCCAGAGATCAAGCCTCACCTACACCCCAGGCATCATCAAGACCTACATCAAAACTCAACAAGATGCTCAGTGGGAGCAAGACTATAGCAAAACCTGTTGGAGATGAGGCTGCTCAGTATCTTGATAGTGGTCAGTCTTGTTCTTTAACTCTTTCATAAAGAGTCTTTATCTTTAATATTCTATACTAATTTATTTCTAGACCCAGTCGAAGATGAACCACTTCATTTTTGGCGTGAGAACCAGTCTCGGTTTCCCGCAACTGCATTGCTTGCTCGAGATTTTCTTTCAATCCCTGCAACTGGTGCTGGTGTTGAGCGGCTTTTTAACACCGCGCGTGATGTCTGCCATTACCGACGCGGCCGTTTAAAGTCTGAGACTATTGAAGAAATCATGCTATTCCTGTGTGCATCAAGATTCGATCTCCAGGAGGCAGAGATGAAGCAGCTTGAGAAGTATTTTACGTTGGATGAGATTGAGATGTCAAAGGAACAGAATGATGAGAATCTCCAGGATGTTGAGATAGTTTCGATTAGTGATAATGAGGAGGAGGAGGAGGAGGAGGAGGAGGAGGAGGAGGATATTGTTGTAGCTTCTACTACTGAATTAATAGATCTTGGTGTTGAGGGTCAAGATCCTCAGCAGCCTCTATTACCAGAGAATGGGACTCAGCTACGGATGTCTACAAGGAAGCGTAAACACAGAGAGGACAATAATTTTGAGCAGTACTAGAATTTGAATAATAGAATTAATTTGAATCAATTATCATCATCATGTAGGTTCTTTTACATGTGACTAGAATACCTAAAATTACAGCTAAATTTGCATTAATTATGCAATCACGAGATTTTTCGTAGTTTGCCCTGTTTACAGCAATATGGGTACCCATATGGGTACCCATGATGGGTTATGGGTTTTGAGCTCCGACCCATAACCCATCATGGGTCGGAGATTTGGACCCAAAACCTAACCCATCGATGGGTTGGGTATGGGTACCCATGGGTACCCGTGGGTCGTGCCGAAGTCTAGGAATACCTATCTAAGGACATACAAGAATACATCAAAACATACCTAATATACTAAGGAGTTAAAGCTCTAAGATATCGACCTTATAGCAAACTTCAACCCCTTCTAATTCCCTATTAACTATTTACAAAACTAAGTATAGACTTTATAATAGGACTACTAATTATAATCTTCAAAGGACAAAAATATAATATAATTCTAGTAATTATCTACTAACTTACGAAATTCTCTCGATTCCTCCCTATATCAATAGTAATATCTATAGAAGACCTTACCAAACTCTTCTTTAATTAAATTAAACTTAAATACAGAAACCTAGAGGGAATTATATCCAATCAAGGCCCTATCTTTACAAATAGATTCTAGTTATAACTCTACTACTACTTAAAAATCAAACTATAATTCTCTACAGTATTCTACCCTCAAACTAATAGCCAAACAGAAAGACTTAACTAAGTCCTAGAAGATTACCTTAGATATTTCATTAACAGAGAGTAATCAAATTAGACTTAACTTCTTAAAATAGCTTAATTTATATACAATAATACTATTAATATATCCACTAATAAAACCCTCTTCTATATACTACTAAGATATAATCCTAACTTCTAAATCTAAGCTCCAGAGAAAGTACTTAAGAAGAAAGTCCTAAGTACCAAAGAACAGATAACTTATCTTCAAAATATCCAAGAAGAGACTTTAAGAAAGCTTTAAATCGTACAGAAAATACAACAGAAGTTATACAACAAAAACCATAAACCAAAAGACTTTAATATTAGAACCCTTATATCTCTTTTAACAAAGAATATCTACTTTAAAGCTAAAGAAAAGAAACTATCTCCTTAACAAATTAGACCCTTCTAAATCCTTATAAAGATTAACGTATAGGTATATTATATTACACTACTAGAAAAGTACTTAAGATTATATAATATCTTCTCTATCTCTCTTCTTAAGCTATAGAATAGCTAAAATAAAGACAACTTACTAATACCAATATCTAAACTTAAAGATAAAGAGGAATAGGAGATTGAAGAGATTCAAGATAAAAGAATATTTAACGGAATTTTATATTACTATATTAAATAGACTAGATAGCCCTCAGAATATAATCAATAGGAATCTACAGAGTATCTAGAAAATATAAAGAACGTAATATCTTTATTTAGAAAGAAATAAACCCGAAAAATTATTTCCTAATAATAATAAAAAGTTACTAGAACTTCTTCGAACTATACCTAAATTAATAAAGAAAAGAAAGAGAAAACCACCCTATCTAACTCCCACTAAGCAAGAACACTTAGCTACAAAAGGGAAGGATAGGCAAGACAAAGAAAAGAGACTACTATAGAAGTAAGTATTAATCTGTAAGTACTTCAATATTAGTAACTACAGCTATAATAGCAGAAGTTAAACTAACCCTATCCGAAGCCATATTATATTAATATCCTATAGTAATCTCTAAGAAGAAGACTTAAATAGTACTCTACTAAAGGTTATAACTAGTATTACTAATCTAAAATTATAGAAGATTACTAGGGTACCTAGGGGGATAAGCTAGAGATAAGTTAGCCTTAGTATTCAATTCCTTCTAATATTTAGCAATAAACCCCATATAATCAGCTATAGCCTAATTAGTATTCCTTGTATTAAAGTACAGATTGTATACAGAAAAATAAACTAAGATTATCTTACAAAACGATATTAGAAGACAGAGAGATTTTAACACAGTTACTTCCTTACTTACTATACCCTATATAGGTATAGTACCTCTAGGAGCTATAATAGTAGTACTACCAGCTTTAACTTTATAAGCCTAGACAAAGATTAACTAAAGTTAATATAAATCACTATAGATTCTATAGGGTAGCTAAAGCAGATTAGTATTAAATCGAATACAAATCAGAAAGGTATTATACTTAGAAATAAGTCTTACTTTCCTCCTTATAGAGAGTATAAGTAATCGAATTCACACAATCCCAATTATACTTAATTAAAGGAATAGTATCCATAGGAGTACAAAGAGCTGCTTCTGTAATATACTTTACATAGAATATAAAGGAAGGATAGGGGATTCGATTATAAAGAGAATAAGGACTGAGATTAGTACTTATAATACTCCTAGGGCTAGATCCTCTATCTCTATCTCTATTACCACTCCTAGTTCTGTCTCTAACACGACTTTTACCTTTCCGATAACTTCCCCGACTTATAGTACCTCTAGTACCACTAGAGAGACCAGTAGTAGCAAGAGTCAAAGGAGTAGCAGTAGGAGCCAAAGGAGTAGTAGTAGAAGCTAGAGCAGTAATTGATATAATAAAAAGATATTGAGATAAGGATAATCGGAGAGATAAGGATAAGAGAAGTAAGGAAAGAGAGAGTTATAAGAGGGAAACTTTTATCGTAAGGTATTAAAGAGAGTATATTACTTTGTTTGTATCTGCACGCAAATATACCCAATTAGGATAGGCTTTAAGGTCTTTGACCGAGGGTGACGCTATTACATTTAAATTGTTTGATCTAATTTATACCTTTGTCGATGGTCAAGCCGACTATCTATAAAAAGGGAGGATAAATTATCACAGGATTCGAAGTATACAGTACCCTAGACGTTCGATGTCGATCTGTACTCGAATCCCCTTTGAGCTACCTGTATATCGAGGCCTACCCGAACCCTAATATATTTAAGATCCTATAAGTATTCAGGATTCTTAATCTTGTCAAGAATCAGTCTGTGTATCAACTATCCAATCTGATCTCTACTGTCTGATATTCTTGCCTAGTCACAGATCTCTAGCCTGACAACTTAGTAACCATTACATTACTAGAGGGATACTAGATAAGCTATAAAGAAGAGTAAGAACTATAATAGCTCTATAAAGTAGGTGGTATAGTCTCTAAAGACCCTTATAAGTTCCTCTTTAATAATTTAGATAATAATAAACTAGTACTATATATTACTAGTGTAGAAGGAATATACCTATACTATAGAGAAGATTGTACTTATATTAGATATATATAATACCCTAATCACAATCTAAGAGCTATAATTAGATATTATAACTATAACTATAAGATATATATATAAGGTAAACTAGACTATAGAGGAATTAAATCTAAACTATTATTATAAATATAATATCTAGAGTAGAAATAGTAACTTATAGTAATAGTATAGGGGAAATATATAAAGGTAGAAATACTAATAACGTTCTATAGTAGAAATAAGATTAGTATATAAATTATAATTAACTTAGAAGCTATAGAAAACTTTATAGATCTAAGATATATCTTAATTAGTAGGGTACTAACTATTAGAAAAGATTAAGTTACTCTACTTATCAGACTTAATAGAGAAAAATTAAGTAAAGAAATTACTTAGTATACTAAATAGATTAATATAGTTATTAGGAACTATATAAAGTCGATATACTTTAATATTATAGATCTAGGAGGATATAAAATAATTTTTAGTATTTCTTAGCTATACTAGTATAGTCTAAGAATTAATTAGTAAAGAAATAAGATCTACTTTAAATACTATAATTGTATATAAATAATAACTAAATAGACTAGAGAAAAACTACTAAATATTAAAGGGTCTAACTCTAGGATAGTAGATACCTATTATAGTCTATATAAGATTAACCCTAAGTAGAGTAAGTAGCCTAGAGATAGGATATTAAGTAGGATTATAGATATTAATATTATTACAATAATAGAATAGTAACCGGATATATTAAATAATAAACTTAAGGACTATATTATAATATACTATAAATTACAATAAACCCTCTATATAATAGAGAAAGAAATATAGATATCTAAAAAGTATTAAGAGTACTAGGATATATTTAAGCTACTAAAGGATAGTATATTTCTAAAGTATAGTCTATTTAACTATAAGATTAGACTTAAGAAAGGTACAGAACTAATCTTTAGACTAATCTATTAACTATTACTAATTAAGATAAAAATCTTAAGGGAATATATTAATAAAAACCTTAAAAAGGAATATATCTAGTACTTATTGTTATTAGCTAGATATCTAATTATCTTTATACTAAAGAAAAGAAATAAACTTTAACTCTATATAGACTATTAGTAATTAAACAATATTACTATTAAAGATTAATATCTATTATCTCTAATTTAGGAGATATAGAATTATATCTAAAGAAGTATCTATTTTACTAAGTATAATATTACTAATATATATAACTATCTTAGAATTAAACTTAGTAATAAATAGAAAATAGTATTTAGGATAAGATATAGATACTTTAAGTATATAGTTATACTGTTTAGACTTATAAATATATCTATAATATTCTAATAATTTATCTTTAAGGTATTAGAAAAATATCTTAATATCTTCGTAATAGTATATCTTAATAATATCCTAGTATTTTCTAAAACTATAGAAGAATATATTAAGTATAATAAAAAGGTACTATAGTAACTTAGAGAAACTAAGATTATACTTAAACTTAAGAAATATAAATTCTATATTTAGGAAACAGATTTTCTAGGATATATAATTAGTAAGAATAGATTTAGTATATAAGAAGATAAAGTTAGGAATATTCTAGACTAACTAATACTTAAAAATATAAAGAAAGTTTAATAGTTTATAGAATTGTATAATTACTACTAATAATTAATTGATAAATTTAGTAAAATTATAGTTAACTTTAATAAACTATTTAAGAAAAAATAAAAATAGATCTAGGATAGCTAATTAGAAAAATTATTTAATAACTTTAAAAAAATATTTATTAAATAAATAATACTTATATTAGTCAACCTAAGTAAACTATATACAGTAGAAACTAATATATTAGACTATATACTTAAAGTAAGGCTTACCTAACCAAAAAATAATAGTAAACTAAGATTAGTAGTATTCTAGTCTAGGAAAATAATAGTTACTAAACTTAACTATAATATCTATAATAAAGAACTACTAGCTATAGTATTAGTACTTAAAGTCTAGAGAGTATACTTAGAGAGAGTAGAGTATTAAATTCTTATCAAATCAGACTATAAGAACTTTATATTCTTTATAAGTATAAAAGAATTAATAAAATAATAAGTAAGATAGATAGAAACCCTAGTAAGATATAATTATAGGATCAAATACTATCTAGGTATAGCTAATAGTTAAATAGATATACTTAGTAGAAGATCTGACTATATAATAGGGGTTAAGGAAGCTATAATAGTAATACTTAGATTAGATAATAATAGCTATCTAGTATATAATTACTAGAATTTAGCTACTACTAGTAAAATCAGGAATAATAAGTAGATTAATAGACTAAAAGAAAGTCTAATTAATAATCTAATCTATAAAATAGGATCTACTAAAAGGATCACTAATAAAGATAGATTAATCTATATCTATAGATTAATCTATATACTATAGAAGCTTTAACAAGAAATAATATAATAATACTATAACAACCTTATATATAGATATATAGGAGTAGAGAAAATAGTAGAGATCCTATTAAGAAACTACTATATTCTAAGTATATATAGAAAGGTTAGGAATTATATTAGGTAATATAATACTTATTAATAGAATAAACTATTATAATATATCCTATATAGAGAATTATAGAACTTAGAAGTACTAATATAACTATAGGAATAGATTATACTGAATTTTATTACTAAACTACTAAAATTAGAAGGATATAATATAATTATAGTAGTTATAGACTAATTAACGAAATACTTATATATAATCCTAATAACAGAAATAATCAATACCAAAACTATAATATCCCTATTGTTTAGATATATAGTTACTAACTATAGAATACCTAAGAAAATAATATTAGATAGAGACAAACTCTTTATAAACAAGATATAGAAATTATTTATAGATATTATAAGTATTAAGTATAGACTCTCTACTATCTATTATCCTTAAATAAATAGCTAAATAGAATAAATAAACTAAACCTTAGAATAGTACCTAAGATACTATATAAACTACCAATAGGATAACTAGATAGAACTATTACTATTAGTATAATTTATATATAATAATACTATATATATAACCACAAAAGAGACCCTATTCTTTATAAACTATAGGTATAATTTCTTAATTATTAGAGAAACTATTAGAAAATAAGTAGAGATAGAATTATTAAGACTTCTAGTCTTAGAACTTAAATAGCTATACCTCTAATTAGTAAAGAATATTAAGTTCTTTAATCTATAAATAAAATACTACTATAATTAAAGCTACTAAAAAAGACTAGACCTAAAAAAGAGAGAAAAAGTATACCTCCTACATCAGAATATTAAAACTAAATAACTAAGCTTAAAGCTTAACTATCTAAAACTAGGATTTTTTAGAATTAAAGAAAAAATAGAACTAGTTAATTATTACTTAAAGCTACTAGAAAGTATAAAGAAAATATATCTAATATTCTATATTTTATTACTAGAATTTATACTAGAAAATATACTAGATACTACTAATATTAAAATCAATAAAACTAATAAAGAAAAATATAAAGTCAAGAAGATCCTATAAAATAGATAGTATAGAAATTAGTAATAGATTTTTATAAAATAGAAAGAATACTCTACCTCAGAAAATATATAGAAATCTATTAAGAACTTAAGAGACTATTACTAACTAGTTTAATAGTATTACTAAAAAGTAAAATAGATACTATAGAGAAAGAAATAAAGAAAGTATTAAAGTTAGTATTAGATAAAGGACTAACTAATACAATTATCTATATTAGAGTAGAATCTTTAGATATTACTATAAAGACCTAATAGTTCCCTACTAAAGTATAATTAATTCTCTCAACAGTAGTACAAAAAGACTTAGCCTTATACTCTTTTTACTTAGACTTAACACACTTATCCTTAAGGTATTATAACTCCTTAACCTTATAATACTTAAACTTTTCTAACTTAGTAATTTCTTAATATTTATAAACAATAAAATTACTAGTACATTTTTTCAATAACCTCTTTTATTTTTATAGATATACTAGTTTAGTTAGTATTTCTTATTAGATAAAGAAAATCTTTTCCTCCTTATCCTCTAATAAAGTTTAGAAAACTAGCAGTTAATACTACTCAGTATCAGTAAATAACTCTTTAGATATCTTATACTTTACAGTACCACTAGTATAGTTATAACTAGTACAATAATAGAAACAGTCAGACTGGATATATATTTTATTCTAAGTAATACAACAAAGATAAGGAATAAAGAACTTAAAGCCCTTACACTTAATCAACTAGTAAAGTTTACACCTAGAGATACCTAAGGAAAGTATAATTAGTATATATTAAAAAAATAAGACAGAAAATAAAGAAACCAATACTTACTTAAGAAGGGTAAGTAATTATAAAGGATTCTTAAGGATAAGAATTAAGAAGAGAGAAAGATAATATTACAGACTTTACGATAAGGGACTACAACTTACTAATAGACTACCAAGAGCCAACCAAACCAAAGGAATATATATTAGCTCTAGAAATCATATATATAATAATAGATACCTAAGGCATCCCTAGGACTAAGGATTAAGAATAATTACAGATCATATAATAAACAGCCAGAATCAGCCTCTAATTCACTAATATAAACTATACTACACTTAACCACAACATAGCTAGTATAATATATAAACAGGTATTTATTCTACTATTACCTATATTACGCCTAAAATGTAAGTACTAGGAAAAAACCTATATAACTTCCCAACAATATAATAGAATCCTATCCTATTACTAGGATAGGAATCCTAACTATAGGATAGGAAGGACTAGGATATATAGGACGCTTATTATATATATATATTTAGTTCTTTATAATTAATTAATCTAAGTTACTACAGTATACCTTTTAGGATTACTCTTTATTTAGTTTCAGTCTTATAACAAACATACTACAAGTAGAGGAGCTCTTCAGACTAACTTACTTAGTACACTACCTAGTACCTCCTTTAAAGTTACTCTACAGAATCCGAGCCCGTATAAGGCTTAGCACAGCAACAGTACGATTGCAAGTAGAACTTAAGGAGTACAAGTAATAGATATCACGAACAACCAACAACACAGACAACAACTAGTAAGTTATCACCCAGATCTAACCACTCACTATAACCAGTTAGCAAAGTGTGTAACAATTGTCCCTCCCTAAAGTTTAAATTAAAATCTCTCCCTACTAGTGCTGCACTACTATATCTGATTTTATTCGGTCTTTTGATTTATAATTACTATGTATCTTCTATAAGGTATTTAAAAATTAAATAAATATTATCCTTTAAAGTGTTTAGAGCAGTATAAATCAATTAGTATAGTTTCAGTAGAGAGTAAAAGTGAGAATATTGATAGCTTTTATTTTATTGATCTATGTGACTCTTGCTAATTTGTCTGTTAAAGTAGGTCCTAGGTATTATATAATTTTTAATCTTGATACTACTATATATCTATCTATTTAAGAAAAAATCAACAAAAGTAGTAGTGGCTTAGAACATTTAGATTCTAATTCTATAGCTACCTTAGTTACCACCTTAGTAGCCTATATGGAAGAAATAGGGATACCGGAGTGTATCCTAGCGGAAAACAATATAATTAAGCCTTGGGAAATAGGGTATAAGAGAGTGATTAATTATATAAAATCTTTGCTATAGAAGAGTAGTGTGAGACAGAAAGTCCTACAAGCATCAGGGGATGTTTGAATATCTTCACCGATTGCCAAAAGAGGAAGTTGTATTAGAATATTGGTCTTGAGCTTAGTAATCAGAAGATGAGATGAAAGAGATCAATAAGAATGATGATAAAGATAGGTTTGCTGGGGGGGGTGCAGGCCCTTTTTATGTTAAATCTCTTGGGCGGTAAGCCATAGTAGACTAGGCCTGATTAGGCCTTAGGCAGAATATTGTTCATCAGCGGTGTGACAAAATAGGCTAAGCCTATTTGGGCCTTTGGCAGAACTCCAAGCATCCGAAATATATTTTGATATTTTAGTATCAGATAGTCAGGCTTTTAGTTAAGCTTAACGATAATAGTTATACTCAATAAGCCTTCCAGTTAAGATATTTAACCGGAGAATAGTTAAGTCTTTTAACTATTTAATAGTTATAGAAGTTTCTCTTCTTTATATATTCAGAAGTAGAAAAAGGATAAGAGTTTTATACTCTCTTTAGGGAGCTTTTAAAGATAATCAATCTGTAAGCAAGAAACAAGGAAAAAGTCCTATCCTATCTTCAGAGAAATAATCAGTCAGCAAAGAGCTAATCCTAAACATACGCCAATATTTAGAAATAATAATAAACTATCTTAATTCTATGATACGAGGTACATCATCTGAGATAACACCGGAGATAAAGGCACTATTATAACTTACGACTAAATTGCTGTTACAGAAGCATAATATAGAGACTAAAAAAGTAGAATTAGGAGCAGATTCTATAGAAGATACGGCTCCTAAACATAAGAAAACGGAATTTATCTTCAAGAAATGTACTGATGAGAATGGTAAGCGCTACGGCTGAAAAGTCAGAAAAGGATTTCTGTAAGCTGCTTAGTGAAATCGCCCAATAACAACTAAGACTGTCAAGATAAGAGGGAAAGAATTAATTTATATATTTATGGGGCTACCAAGAGTTAATGAGGTTGAATATATATGGCCGGACAACTTTAATTAGTTCTTAAGGAAAGTGTAAGTCCGGGCTTCTGTTTATCCTATTTACTGTTGGGCTGCCTTGTATAGCACTGGTTTAGTATTTTACTTTATATATAAGGTAATTGATCCTGCTACAATATATTACTTAAAGCTATCTTAGTTAAGAGTACATTATACATCAATATATACATAAATATCTGTATCTCTGTCAATACAAAGATATATCAGTAATTATATTTACTAGTTAAAATACTGATGATCAAAGTAATACTCAAAGACTACTAAGCATAAGTAATGACCAGGCTACAGGCTCAGAACATACTATTTACGGTAATTACACAATCTTATTTTATTAGATACCTACCTATAAGCAGCTTATTCAGCAAGGGGCAAAGGCTTATAACCAGATCAGCACAAAGATATAACGAGTCCAAATTTAGCTGATTATTATTTGCAAAAATCCAATCCTGGGACTGTTTTTCTCCATCTAAAGTAATACATACCGCAAGAAACCAATTTTTCTTAAGTTGCTCCAAGGAGATACAATAAGATTTTGGAGGTTGACGGGCCACTAAAAAAAGCTGCCCAAATGCTGTTCGGCATCTGACGACTATACTTGAGTATGAAAGGATCTCTTCTATGGAACCCAACCAGCCGATCCAATTCCTTCTCTGAGATTAATAACTAATCTATATCAGAAAAGGAAATCAATTATGATATGTTATCTAGATGAAGGAAGATAGATAGCGAGTCTTTCTTGTATAATAGGCTCAGCGACTATAACTGCTTTTGATTGCTCGAAGAGGCTTTTGGCATGATCTATATCACTAAAGAACCTCTGTAGCAGATCGCAGGATTCGACCGAGAAATGTATTGCGTCTGTCGCTCACTTTCAAATACTGTTAAAATGGTACACAAATTTTGGTACCTGATAGGAATAGACTCTCCGAAATAGTTGATATACGGAGCTGGATACTATCTTTATACTACTTTCAGTAAACTATAATGGGCTTGAAAATACCGCAAACTTTAATGTTACTGTGCTTCCTAGAAACAGATTGCTAATATCTTATCTTCGGTATCAAATAAAGGATAGAACTTTCCTTTAAATTCCAGAGGGTAAGGGGCCACGGGTGAGAATGAGATCAGGACTAATTCAGACATGACTATCCAGGAATCTAAAACTACATTCTTCTGTAGAACAAACATTTGTACGGGAACAGCCCCGCATATATGGTGATTTTACAAGATTAAGTCAAGTCCCTAGAGGCTTTTGTCGGTCTAGTGGTTTATTTTACTCAATACAACGGAACTCTTCATCCAATGCTTTTCTTGAGGGCCGAATCAATCTAAATTCCACTAACTTGTATCTGACTGCTGAAATAGTCCTTTCGTGGAACATGAAGAAATTATTGAAAGTAGCTAACAAGGAAAGAAAGGATCAAGGAGTGAGAATCTCGAAGATAATTTGAGCTTGTCAAATACTTCCCCGTTAATACACACTCCACGACTATGCTTGCAAGCAGCACCTAGCTGTTATAAAGCTCATGAATGGCGTGTAAAGGCCGAGTACTATCGTACTTTGAGATATGGGGTCCACTAGTTCATAAGTTGCCGCGGCTACTTGTCCACTGATAGAAGAGGAGGGGAAACCCCAGATCAACGCTCGTGACTCGGTCATTCTCCGCGCTTACATACGAGAGTTTCCCCTCCTCTTCTCCACTGCGAACTCCTCCAACTCCCAACGACATGGCTTCGGAGCGTGGAGAATCCAGACGACCGCACGCCCGCCGACGCATCATTCAGACCTGTCTTCCTTGTCATCGAGCGAAACGAAAGTGCAATCGCAAGAAGCCGTGCTCGCAATGTCTTCGACGACATACAACCGGTAGCTGCGTCTATGAAGCCATCGCCGCCAGCGACTTGGAGCTGCTGGAATCGAGTGATATCGACCTCGCTGCCGAAAATGCCACTCTGCGTTCTCGCCTCCACGATCTCGAGGCTGCTGCCAATGTTTTTCGCGAGCAATTGCGGCAGACGAAGAACCTGCTGGCTCAAGAACAGAGAAAGGCCGCCTCGTCTCCGGCACAATCGTCGTCGACGGGACACAAAGACGAACAAGGAGTTTACTACGGTCGCTCGTATTATCTCGGCGGCCCAGCTGCACCGGATCTGCTGCAGCAAATGATGTTGCTGTTGCCAGATAACCAGACGGACATGCTCTTCGCCTTCTCGGGGTCGTCGAACAATCTCCAGCCGATGCTGAACGACGCACCATATCTTTTCCCGACCTTTCCGGCCGCCTGCGGTGTCGAACACATGCTTGCAATCCTGGACGATATCGGCCGAGTTCGGGCGGATTCTCTGCTCGACAGTTACTACGAACTGGTCGATCCGCTCCACCACTACGTGCCTACGCCCTGGTTGATGCAGCGTTATGAGCGCTGTTGGGATCGGGAAACCCTGCCACAAGCCCAGGAGGCTGCCCTCGTCTTTGCGGTGCTCGCCTTGGGTAATTTGGTCTCGGATAACGAACGGTCCAGCTTCCTGTTATCCGCTTCGATGCAACTGCTTCGCATCTCCAACATGCTCGCCGTGCCAACCCTCGATACGTTGCACAGCTTCTGTTACATCGCGGTATACATGCAACATCAAGGCAAGCTGAGTGAATACTGGCCACTGCTCGGGCTGGTCATTCGGCTGGCGCAATCCCTCGCTCTCCACCGCGATCCCAGCACGATCCCTTTGCTACCGCCCGAGGAATGGGAAATCCGCCGACGTCTCTTCTGGGTCATCGCGGCGCAGGAGACGGCGCTGAGCTTGATGTTTGGTCGTCCATACGGGATCGGGTTCGCCGACTGTCAGATGCCACAGAATGTCCGCGATGACGAACTCTTCAACCCTTCCAGCACAGTTCCTCGGGAGCCCACCTACACCGAAATTTCATATAACCGACTGACATGGGAACTGGGGGAGATGACGCGGGAGATCATGGACGATGCGTTTCGGCAGCGTGGACCGGCCGACGTCAATCGTTTGAAGCTCACCGAATCGCGCATCCGACATTGGCATGAGACGGTGCCGGTCGAGTTCAAGTTCACCCCGTCGACGAGTCGTGATCTGCAAGAGTGTTCTAATCTGGAGAACCGCAAGCGATCCGTGCAAGCGGTCCTTTTACACATCATTGTCAACCACAACATTTTGGTCTTGTTTCGCAAATCTCTCCTCGCTAAAGGGGACTGGGAGGTTCGTCGGCCCTGTTACGAGGCTGCGTTCAGCATCGCCGACGGTTGGAAGGCCTTGCAGGATAACTTCCCCAAGATGGCGCGCGTGGCATTCTTACACTGGTTCCGGGCCTTCCATGGCGCTCTCATCTGTTTTATCGCCATTCGCATGGAGGGTCGCGATTCGGGCTACCGCGACAAGGCACTGGCGTCATGGATCTCGTGCTTGAGAATCTTTCGTCGTGTGCAAGACCAGAACCCGAGTATCTCAGCCTGTTGGCGAGCGCTCGGCCGACTGGACGTCGTCATGAAAAAGGAAATGGCAGGGGAGCAACGGAGCTGGCGCCGTACTATTCCCAAGGACGTCAAGGATTCGTCGTATAATCTCCTCCTCGGACCATCCTCATCGCAACCGGATGACCATTCTCACAGCATGACGCCTCCCCATCAATTAGCCCCCCTTGCCCGAGAACCCTCTGCTAGGCGATTTCAACGTGCCGCCGGCTCCCAATGACGCGAACGAGCCAGCGCTAAATCCAGCGGCTGTTGGACTGGATGACGGCATCGAGTTGCTCTACGACAATTACAATGCGAATATTTTCGATCTGGACATTCAAAACTGGCCTGCGTGGTTAACGGGGTCCAACAGTCCTCAGTACAGCACCTATTTGGGCGCAGATCCTTCCACGGCGAAATGAAGCATGAGGAACACAACATTCAAATTTTTAACGCTTGTATATAATGAACCTACATCCCCTCCCAACGCCACCTACAACGCCTCCACTTCCTCCCGTGTCTGCGTTTCTGGCGTTGGCTGGGCAGCGATATCCACCGTCCCTCCCGCCAGCACGTCGACATCCTCAGCATCCAGGTGCAACTTGGCGCCAAACACGTAGGGACCGTTGTCATATACCGTCGTCCGTCGCATGTCTCTGCGATTCGCTTGATCCTCAAAGGCAGTGGCGCGATGCATCGTGCATCGGTTATCCCACTGGACCAAGTCGCCGATGTTCTTCCACTGCACCTTCAGCTGGTACTTTGGTTGCTGGGCGTGGTTGAGCAAGTATCGAATTAACTGCGTCGACTCCTTGTTAGACATGCCGATGATGCGGCGCAGATGGCTGGCGATGTAAAGTGTCTTGCGGGATGTGTCGGGGGCCGTCTGGACGACGGTGTGATATGCCGGCGGGATAGTGATCTTCTCCTGGTCGGTTGGTTTGTCGAATTCTTCGGGAGCGGCCAGCTTGCGTGAATGCCAGATCCAGTGTTCTCCGATCTTGCCCTCGAGGTCTTGCTTGACGTCGGCAGGGAGGTCGTCGTAGGCGGCTCGCATGTCGGCGTAGAGGGTCGCGCCGCCCGAGGAAGGGATTTCCACGGCTCGCAGGGCGCTGTAGCAGGATCGGTGTTGGTTAAAGGAAGAGTCGGTATGCCAGAGTCCTATGAAAATGAGTCAGTTCGATCATGACGGGGGACACTTGCTTACGGGGCGCTTCTCACCATTTCCCTTGCTATGCCACCACGCCCGGCTGTGCTTGGAGATGATGTTTCCCTCGGCGTCGAGGTTTCCCGCATCGTACAAGTGCGGCGACGATGCTCGACGAGGCTTGTTCACGCCATGGATGCTCTCCAGCGCACCGAAACTCTTGGAGTATCGCACATGCATATCGTCGTCGAGGCCCGTGGACCGGAAAGCAAGCACGCCATATTGATTTTGCAACTTGATCAGCTGCGCGATCACGGGAGGCGACAACGGTTTGGTCAAATCGACGTTGGAGACTTCTGCGCCAAATGTGCCATTGACAGCACCCAGAGGCGTGGCTTTGGGGAGAGTCGAAGACGCAGTAGCAAGGCCGCGGCAGGAAATTCTCCGGCAAAGTTGGCGCGAGAGAGAGTACATGATGAAAAAAGTGGTCGTAGTTCCGTTGGCTTATCGATCGTGTCTTTGTGACTCGTTCTGATTGCCTCGCCATTTAACCCAGACTAACTCCGCCATCTCCACGTTCTGGCGAAAAGGCGGCGGACGAAGTTTCCCCCCATCCGAAGTGCTTTGGACACGGACTCCAATGGGGCTGGATACGATGCCATTACCGTCCGCCATCTTGCGGTGTTAAGACGGCGCAGAGCGGCGTTGTGCGGGGGATGGACCATGCATCGGCGGCCGATACTCGAATGGGATATAATAAATGCATCACATATCATCAGTATGATCTGAGTGGTCATCAATATCATCAATATCATCATCATCAACAACCTTGAATCTTTTACCCATCACCATGACTGTCGCCAACGGATCTGGACGCCTCCAGGGCAAGCGTGCCCTCGTGACCGGCGGCTCAATGGGGATTGGCGAGGCCATCTCACGCAAACTGGCCGGGGAAGGAGCGTCCATCCTCATTGCCGATCTCAACGCCCAGGAAGGCGCACGCGTTATCGAAAGTCTTCGCACCGCTGGGACCAAAGCCGAATTCGTCACCGCCGACGTGACGAAGCGGTCGGACTGGGAACGCATCGCCGAAGCCGTTGCCTCGCATTTTGGCGGTCTGGATATCCTCGTCAACAACGCCGGTGTCGCATATACCGCCGAGTCGTCGCTGACGGTGTCCGAATCGGCTTTTGACAAAGTCTACAACGTCAACGTCAAATCCATCTTCCATTCCGTGCAGACCATCTTCCCCATTTTGATTGACGGCAAGGGCGGTTCGGTGATCAACATTTCTTCCATTGCTGCTTTGCGCCCCCGAGGCAAACTGGTCTGGTACAACTCCTCTAAGGCGGCCGTCTCTAATGCCACCAAGGCGTTGGCCCACGAGTTCGGTCCTCAGGGTATTCGCTGCAACGCCGTGTGTCCCGTCTTGGTCCCCACGCAGCTGGCCAACAACTTCGTGCCAACCTTCGAGAACACGGAGGAGGGTCGCAAGAAGGCGGCCGAGCTCTTCCAGATTCCATTGGGAAGATTGACGACCACAGACGACGTGGCAAACACGGTGCTGTGGTTTGCTAGTGATGAGAGTTCGTTTATTACGGGAATGGATCATAGTGTGGATGGAGGACGAAGCATCTAGTTGGACATTGTATTTCCATAGATGAATTGCGATAAATGAGAAGATATTCGATCGGTCTATATATATATCATACTTTGCTCCCTCTCTCTCTCTTTCTCTCCTTCCCTCCCCCCCCTCTCTCTCTCTCTCTCCTGTATTTTCTTTCCTATATTGCTATTGCTAGAAGAGTACAGTATCTTCGGTCATTATATATTTATTATACTTCTTTCTCTTTCTTTCCTTTCCTATTCCTATTTACTATAAAAGAAATACGTTCGGTCAAATGAATCTCATATATATTCTCAGCGAGAGAAGTAGAGAACTACCGGATATCAATCATTACACATCTAGTCTAAGCATCTGGCACCGCCACTATAATAGCCTTAGTGACGGTAAACTCCTCAACCCCCCATCTTCCCCCCTCAGTACCAAACCCACTGTGCTTGACTCCACCAAAGGGCAATTCGCCTCCAGCAATGACGCCTGTATTGACGCCCACCATGCCCGTGTCCAGTTTCTCGGCCACTCGCCATATGCGAGCGCTGTCCCGCGTGCAAATATAACTGCCCAAACCCACGTCCGACTTGTTCGCCAGCGCAATAACTTCAGCTTCGGTGTCGAATGGATACAGCGCCGCGACCGGCGCAAAGATCTCCTCGTCGTGCGACAACATCTGCTCGGTCATGTCCGTCAACACTGTCGGTTCGAAGAAGTTGCCTGATCCCTCGATGGGTTTCCCGCCATGCAACAGTTTCGCTCCTTTACTGAGAGCATCTTCCACATGTGCCTGCGCCTTCGTCACTCCCCTTGCAATTGTCAGAGGTCCAACCACAACGCCCTCCCCAAACCCATCCCCCGTTTTCAACGCCTGGAATTTTGCCACGAGAGCTTGCGCCACCTTCTCGCCGATCCCGCGCTGCACGTAGATGCGATTCGCGCACACGCATGTCTGTCCGGAATTGCGTACTTTGGCCCCTATCAACGCCTCGACGGCCGCATCCACGTCGCAGTCGTCGAAAATAATAAACGGCGAGTTCCCCCCCCAGCTCCATCGACAGCTTCTTCAACGAGTTCGCGCACTGTTGCATCAGAAGTTTCCCCACGCTCGTCGAACCTGTGAAGGACAATTTTCGCAGAATGGGATCCTCGCACAGCGCCAGCCCAACCTCCTGCAATCGTCTTAGACTCGTCACCACGTTCAACACCCCCTTGGGAATCCCCGCCTGCTCGCCCAGATACGCCAGCGCCAGCGCCGTCAAGGGCGTCTCCCCCGCCGGCTTCAATACCACCGTGCACCCGGCGGCGATGGCAGCCCCGGCCTTGCGCGTGATCATAGCCGCAGGGAAGTTCCAGGGCACAAGGCAGGCCACAGGGCCGATGGGCTGCTTGATAGCGAACTGGCGATTTCGCGTGTTAGCCGCGGGGATGATGTCGCCGTACTGGCGTTCGGCTTCACCAGCGTAGAACTCGAGGTAGCCAGCGGCGAATGCGATCTCGCCCTTGGCTTCCGCGTAGGGTTTCCCGTTCTCCAGCGTCAGGATCATCCCCAGATCACCGGTGTTGGCGAGCATCAGATCCGCCCATTTCCGAACGATCTTTCCGCGCTGCTTGGGCGATATGTCGCGCCAGGAGTTGAAGGCGCTTTCGGCTGATTGTGACGCGGAGGAGACGTCGCGTGCCCCCATCTCGGGGATTTTGGCGATTACAGTGCCATTGGCTGGGTTGATTACGTCGAAGGTCTCTTGGGTGCTAGATATGCTCAGCCATTCGCCGTTGATGTAGCCCTTGGTGATGAAGAGGGAGGGGTCGCGGAGGGTGGGAGTGAACAACATGGTTGCGAGTGAGGATTGGTTACGGTGGCGTTGAGAAGAGTGGAAGTGGGTTGCATTCTCTTTGAATCTGTGCCATAATAAATAATATCGTATCGCCTTGTTCTACAAAGACTGGATGGAGATTCGCCTGCGGAGTTAGACCGGCCGACCGGCGCCGCCGCAAACAAACCGGGCCAATTTATGGAGATGATAAATGGATGGAAAAGCAATTCACCTATAGCATATGGTTCCATCACGATCACTTGATCAAGATTAATTCGGAAACACGACCAAAATCTCCAAACATGACCGACCTCCACGCCGACGCCGCGGAATTGGCGCATCCCAACCGCATGCAGGAGCGACTGCAAGCCGGCGAAGTCGTCAGTGCCATGTCCATCCGGTATTCAAGAGGCATTGAGATCGTGGGATATGCCAAAGCCGCGGGCATGAATGGGGTTCTGATCGATTTGGAACATAGGTATACATTCATTTCCTTGCCGAACCTCCCTTGTACATGACCTAATAATAAACTCAGCTCCATCGATCTCGACCAATGCGCCCAATTCACCCTAGCATCGCTAGCCCATGGCATCACATCCATTGTGCGCGTACCATCGCTAGCCGGCTCGGTAGTAGGCCGAGTGCTAGACGGCGGCGCACAAGCCATCATCATCCCACACGTGAAGACGGCACAGGACGCGCAGGAATCCGCCAGCGCAGCCAAATTCTTCCCGGATGGAAATCGATCAGCGATTGGGGGATTGGCGGCGTTGAGTTACGGCGTGTTTCCGACCATCGTGGCCAACAGGGCGGTCAACCAGCGCGTCATGTGTATCATCATGATCGAGACCCTTGAGGCGTTGGAAGCCGTTGACGAGATCGCCGCCGTCCCCTACGTGGACGTGTTACTCATCGGCACCAATGACTTGTCGGCCTGTCTGGGTGTACCGGGCGAACATGACGATCCCCGAATTACGGAAGCTTATGCCAGGGTCATTGCTGCCTGTCGGAAGCATGGACGTGCTCTGGGTATCGGGGGGGTTGTATGCGCGTCAGGATCTGATTGATCGGTTTATTGGTATGGCGGATGGTATTGGGAGGTTTATTATGTGTGGGAGTGATCAGGACTACGTGCTTGAGGGGGCAAGGAGGACAGCTAAGTGGTTGAAGGGGTATAATTTGTAGTCTTCACTGGTATGCACTACTACTCCGTATACATGATTCAGAAACATACCTTAGGGCATACACCGGCAGGATTCAATTCAATTTCACCATTTAGCCGTGTCATTCCCCGTCTTAACACCGCAAACCTTGTCACTCCCCACGGGGCCCCGGGATTGACTTGCTTAGCCGCTTAACCCTAATTTCCCCACCTTCTCCGGAAATCATAGTATGTGGGGAGGCCATGCGGAAGATGCACCTTAAAGCCGGTCCATCCCTAGTATTGCCATCTCTGGTCCATTGCGTACTCTACCAACTCGAAGAAAACTCGAGAAATTCGCCATCATGGGTGTGCTGCAGAACTTGCGCCTGTGGGAGAACAATGTCACCCAGATCAACGAGTATGGCGAGAAGGTCACCACCAAAGTGCCTCGACGCATGCCGCCGAATCCCTGGAGGATTCTTCGTTTGCTCTCGGCTAAGTCGTATGGATACTTTTTCATGGGAATGTAAGTCTCTGCCTCTCTCTTCGTGTTTGTCCTGTTATAGGCGTCTGACTCCTTCGACTAGAGCTGCCTGGACAGCCGATGGATACGACTTCAACTCGGTGAATCTCGTCACGACGCAGCTGTCCGCCAAATACGGCGCATCGCTGCCCCAAATCACCCTCTCCATCACGCTAACGCTGCTCTTCCGTCCGCTGGGCGCCATGCTACTGGGCATGGCCTCGGACATGTGGGGACGCAAGTGGCCGCTGGCCATCAACATGTGGATTCTCGCCGTGCTGCAAATCGGCACCGCCTACGCAAACACCTACGCTGCCTTCATCGGCGTGCGCGCGCTCTTTGGCATCGCCATGGGTGGGGTTTGGGGTCTGGCCGCCGCCATGGCCATGGAGAACATGCCCACCGAGGCTCGCGGCTTGTTCTCTGGGATCCTCCAGCAGGGATACTCCATCGGATATCTCTTGGCAGCGGTCGTGAATATCACTGCCGTTCCGAATACCAGCGAGGGATACAAGGCCATTTTCCACGTCGGGGCGGGGTTTTCTGCCCTCGTGGGGTTGATTCAGATCTTTGTGCCCGAGTCAAATATCTTTGTCGACGGGGGCGATGAGCCAAGGGTGTCTCAGGCTGTGCGGATTAGAATGTTCGTCAAGGATCTGAGGTTGGTGTGTAAGCAGTACTGGCGCATGTTCTTGTATTGCATCTTGCTGTGTACTGCCTTCAATTGGATGTCCCATGGTGCCCAGGATATGTACAGCACGTATATGAAGTTGGGCAAGGGGTTTAACAACACAGGTATGTCTCTTGCTCTTATAACCTCTTGTCTAATCCTTTGGTACTAACCATGACCATGATAGACGCCTCTCGCGCAACGATCGTCGGCCAAGTCGGCGCCGTAGTCGGCGGCACCATCTGCGGATACTACTCGCAGTTTTTAGGCCGTCGACTAACGGTGGTGCTGGCCTGCTGCTTTGGACTGGCGATCATCCCTCTCTGGTCGCTGCCCACGGCCTGGGGCCCATTGGCTGCGGGTAACTTCTTCCTGCAATCGGCCGTCAATGGCGCATGGGGCGTGATGCCGGTGCTGCTGAACGAATACGCGCCGCCGCAATTCCGCGGCGCTTTTCCGGGAACCGTTTATCAGATCGGAAACATGATCTCCGCCCCGGCAGCAGAGATCCAGACCCATGCTGCCACCGCGTGGATCAAGGATGGGAGACCAAACTATGGCCAGGTCATGACGATCACCCTGTGCATTGTCTTTGGCTTGGTGGCGGTCATCACGGCGTGCGGGCAGGAGAGACTCGGTAGTCACTTTGAGCTGGTGAAACGAGCGGGTGCCGAGGAGAATATCGTGCGCGAGATGGCGGAGATGGGTATGGTGAAGGAGGACTTGGGGGATGCGAAGCATGTGGAGGTTGTAGGAGACAAGGTGTAACGTAGTATTATTACGATTTCACAATACACCCCGATGTGATATGGCGATTTCCACGAGTCTCATGTGGTACTGTATTAACTAAAATACAATTATTGTATAAAATTTGGCTAGTGTATTTGTATAAAAAAGAATATTTGACTCCATACATATATGCGTCACTATCCGCATTGTCGTACGATAGTTATCGATCGATCGTATCCAACTGCCGATAACGATAGTTTTTCATTATCGATTATCCTGTCTCGGTGATAGTGGCAGATATTGCGGGCATAATTAAAGAGCTGTTCAACACTAGCACCGCTTGCAGGAGTAGAGAGAATATCCCGGACTAGTACTGCAAGCACTGGGTATTCCTGCTCATGCTTCTTCCAGAAGAGACAAAGGTTTCCTTTTATAAGGCCTGTAGTATTGTAAGCCAAGATCTAGGGATTACTACAGAGATATAAACCTTTTGAGAGATATTGGGTAATCTTATCCACTGACTGATCTACCTCGGGTTGCAGAGCTGTTTGTAAATCCATGATGAAAGCAAGATCATTATTAGGATTGTCCTGAGAGGCTTTGGGTTCTGTTGTATTGATCTGGGGGAGAATACGCTGTTTGTAGTGTTTAAATTCGGCTTGTAATTTATCCTGATAGATCTTTATAAAGTCAGCCTGCTTACTATTTGCATGAGTCCCTCGCCAGTCGTCATTATCAAAGTAGCGGAGCTTCTTAGATAGGCAGAGGATAGTAGCAATTGTATAGACTGCTCTATATAGCTCAGTATCAGTCGCTGTATAATACTTCCTAAGCTTAGCTTTAGCTGTACATAGTGCCTGGAGCATCCTAATCTTCCAGAGAACACCCTTTCGCTTAAGCTTTTCTTCAGCTATATTAAGATAATTAAACAGTTTATTACAGATACTGAACACAGAATAAACTGTTACATCACAGGTCTTTGATAGAACATATATCATATCAAAGAACAGCTTTATAATAAGGAGAAGATAGTCCATTTGACGCTATTCTTCCTCAGAGAGCTTGAACTAGGAATAGTGATATATAGTACAGTATAGATCAAATACTTACTGTAGTTACTTAGCACAATTAAGCATCAGAAATTTTGAATTCTAGCGTGTACGTACATCCTGGATTAGCAGAAGCCTGATAGGTGTTGTTTGAAGAGCCTGGAAAGCATTATGTTGTTGAGGACTAGCATTAATAAACACAGTAAGCTCTCAGATCTAGATTAAGGATTAGTTACTAGGATATAGTAGTATATACTAGGAATGAATATACTTTCTTTAACGTATTTGTGATATTACCTGATGATTGTTCTGAGAAAGACTGGATTGATTTTGTTCTTAATTCTGGCCACTCTGATTCTGCTTCACTATTCTTTGGATTAGCTCTGATTTTCCCAAGAAGATTGTGTAGGCTTAGCTATATAATACGCACGATACAGGGAATACGGAATATCGGAGTATCACTAAGCGTCAGAGGCCCAGCTAGCTCTTGAACAGCTTGGATCATCTTTATATTATTGGATGCATTATCGGTTATGATTAAGAGTACTCGATTGGTAATCTGGTGCTTCTTGAAGATGTGTAGAATAGTTTTACTGAGATAGGCCTCTGTATGTGATCCAGGCTGGTGCTTAAAGCCGAGAAGAACCTTACAATAGTTCTAATCTTCATCAATAAGATAGCCAGTGACAGCCATAAATGCCTGAGAGAATGGGGACATCCAGCAATCAAGTATAGTAGGTACCTCTGCCCAGGTGGTCGCACTAAGTACTATTATATAATCTGAGATTAGGCGGTAGAAAACAACCTTGGAAAGTCCCACCTGCCACCAACAACCACCTACTACTACTAGTAGGTACAGTCCTACCAGGAGGAGATTAGACTCTGGAATCTGCGGTCGATATTCTACTCGGCTTTCTCATATGTGTAGCAGGTAATTAGCGGATCAAATCCCGAGTCCGATATCAATTGAGTCAAAACGCAATGAGTCATTCCGGTAGCATAGCACGTCAGCAAAGACAAAACAACCTTGGAAAATGAACACAATAACAAACCTAAGAACCATCAAGAAATCCAGGAATCAGTACAGCGATCTCAATTGCTGTTCCAAAATGATCTCCGCATATTCCCAAGACCAATTATCCAAGTACCTGATCTACATCGCCTTACCAACCCCTTACGAAAAATACATCTCAAACCCCTCCTCATTCCCAAAAACCAACGAAGCCCTGACAGCCCTATTCCGCTGCCAAATAACCAGATTTCCATACGACAATCTCTCAGTGCACTATTCCGCGACCAATCTCGCAAACATCGAGCCGCAGAGCATTTACGCCAAGTTTCTGGGGCCACAGGGTGACCAAGCCACGCGTCGCGGGGGTTATTGTCTTGAATGCAGTATCTTCTTTCATCACGTTTTACTTGGACTGGGATTTTCGGTTTACCTCACCGGCGTGAGGAATCGGGCTCGCATTGATGGGATTCCGCAGGGGGAATTCAAGGGATGGTACGAATGAAAATGTTGTGAGTCATTTGAATCAGCCCGCTAACCCGGTCGCAGGACACATATTGTGAATATAGTTCGACTTCCCGATGGAAAGGAGTATCACACCGATGCTGCGTTCGGTGGAGACGGACCGACCAGACCTCTGCCGTTGATTTCGGGCAAAGTGTGGCCGAACCTTGGTGCGCAGGAGGTGCGGCTTGTTTATGGTAATATGCCAAAACAGCAGCGGCCGGAGCAGAAGGTTTGGATGTATCAGTATCGGAATGGTGCGGAGAAGGAGTGGAATACTTTTTACAGTTTTGCCGAGTTTGAATTCTTCCAGGATGATTTTGAGGTGATTAACCGGTATACTAGCTGGGAGGCGCGGGAAAGGGGTAATTTTTGGGTTGTCAAGTTTCTGCGCAATGGGGAGACTGCCGGTCTTCCTGTGCTTGAGGGCGAAGCGTTGAATGAGAGACCGGAGGATGTCTACGTGGTGGGGAAAATCATGTTTGTTAATGATGTGGTGAAGGTGAATTTTGGCGGCAGGACGAGGGTGATTGATGAGTTTAAAACAGAAGAAGAGCGGGTCAGCGGGTTGAAGAAATGGTTTGGTATTTCTCGGCTTGATTAGGGGTATCTTATGGTATGCATTTTCCAAGATTTTTGAGTTAATTTGTTTATACAGGGCAGTTTAGACCAGATTGCAGGTGCCTGAAGAATACAAATCTCCGAATGTAACCTTACCGCGTGAGAAGAATGGATGATCTGATAGGCTGGATTTGATAGTCCCTTGACCAACATTCGGCGGGGCTGATAGACATAAAGTCGCTCTGCACCGCGGGGTTCCCAACTTATTCTCTTCCATATAATCATTCAATATAATCACAAATATGAATATCAACGCAGATGAGAGATTGGATCTGACATCCGTGACCAATCACGGAGACAATACCTCCAATTTATCAAGCCAAGAACAGAAACTATTCAAGGTTCTGCACGATGTTGTCCAGCCCGGCGATGCGATAACGCCAGACGCAGCTGCAGAACAGATCAATGAGTATCTTCGTAGCCA
The DNA here is from genome assembly GCF_028828005.1 of Penicillium manginii. Taxonomy (NCBI): domain Eukaryota; kingdom Fungi; phylum Ascomycota; class Eurotiomycetes; order Eurotiales; family Aspergillaceae; genus Penicillium; species Penicillium manginii. The sequence goes on along the minus strand of NW_026643102.1, from coordinate 521,762 downwards.
CCCGAATCGATCCGGGGAAAGGGAAGAAGATACTGAAGTTGTCGGGGATTTCCTGGGTTCTTTCTGGTCGCTATTGACCTCTGTTGTGGAATATACACCTTACAACCACCCCGGCCAAGACCGACTCGTCATTACGATGCAATCCTTGACCAAAAGGACTCAGGGATCTTACGCAATTTGGGGGGTATGTTCCCCAAAATTGAATCTAGAAATAGATGATCAGCAACTAATCCAATCCAGCAATCTGCACTACAAGTTTGGTCCGACCTACCTTTACTAGGACCCTGCGTGCGAGAGAAATGGAACTGGGCAGGTGAGTAGACATGAAAATAAGAAAAAGCGAGAAAGAGAAAAAGGAAAAAATCCAAAAGCCGAAGAGTATGAATACTAATACTAACCATCCCAGCAACCCCCTCCTTCAACAACCCATACCATGAAATGCCTGGCGCAAAAGAATGGATCAACATAAACGCATTCACAGCCCGACTAATCGGTGCAAAGATCGTGAACTGGGAAACCTTTCCAATCTGGGCCCTGCGGGAAGCACTCGAAGAGCCCTTCCGTAGCGTGGCGGAAAACGATATCCACGCCCTTGTCGCTGCGCAGTGGATTTTCCATGCTGGGGAGGTTATCTACGGCCTTAGTGTTGAGGAGTCTCTTGTTGAGAACCCGAGGATTACGAAGGGGGGTTCGCTGTTTGATGGAGAGAGCGGGTTTAATATGAAGCGGTGGGCGTTTTGGAAGAAGAGGGCCGGGGCATTGAGTAATGAAGTTTCGGCTGATGTTAGAGAGATTGCTTCTGCTGTTGTTGAGAAGATGTCTGAGATCGAAGGGAACTAGTGGGCACATGAATGAGTTCAAGTTTTGTATTGAAATGGAATAGAATTTATATCTATTGTGTATTTTGGTGTGCGTGGCCTTCTTTACGCTTTGCTAGGAGCACTTGGTGCTTCCACTGCCTGCGTCGCACCGTTGTCCACATCAACTTCCACATTTGATAAGGACCATTGCATGCCAATGTATGAATCACTGAACAGCTTCACATTCACGCGAGCCGTGCCGGCCGTCGTAACGGAGGAGGATTCGGCGAGAGCAGCGCTGGGGAATTTGACTAGCGAGCGCACACTGATCGACCCGTTGCTCTTATCCTTGCTCGGCCCCTGTGCTCCTCGGCTGGAGCCTGCACCTGCGCGGCCCTTTCCGGAATATTGCTTTGATGGCCAGGAGACTCGCTTCAGACCTAGAAGCTCGCCATCAGTTCCGTCGGGGCGGGCATTACACACAACCAGGAAGTAACCCTCGGTTTGAGGCTTCGGGAATCGAGGTGCGTAAATGCGGAACTCGGAGTGTGTGGGGGTGTTGTGGCGGGTCAGATTGACACTCATGCCCTTGGGGGAAATGCCAGCAATGGAAATGGAAACGTGGGGCAGATGCGAGGTAGCTTTGGAAAATTGCGGTGGGAGGTTGAGTCTCTTAACCATGCCGTAGACGGAGGACGAAGGCTGCGAAGAGAGTGCGACCAAGGAAGCTGGTAGGCCTTGGGGTGGTTTCTCGACAGCGATGCCTGGTAGGATGGACAGAGGGTGATCCTCGGGCCAGCGGGCAGACTTGATGCATTGAAGCAGAGTGACCAGCATCTGGCAGGCTGGAATGTATCCTAGCTCAGCCATGACATCGATGGATGCTTGGATAATACGGATTCCCTGGTCTAGCACGGATGTTTGATCACCTACGTAATCCGAGATGGGCAGGTCGATTCGAGACATGTATGCCTGTAGCAACAGGAAGGCCTTGACATGAGGGTCCCACATTGGCACGTCGCCCATCGCTTCGATGGAGAGGGGAAGGTTCTGGGCCAGCTCAGCGTTGATGAGATCCTCATTGTGTCGGACGGGGAGTTCGTCGAATTCAGTGGCAGAGCACATCCAGCTGAGAACATCTTGGAAGGTCGGGTCACGCTTGGCGTGGGACATCAAGTAGCGGACCGTCTTATGCGAGAGGTAGTAGTAACTCATGATCTTGCCGAATGGCGTGGAGTTGACTTCGCCGGTCGCAGAGTCGACCAGAACGCAAGAAGATTCGGCAAGATCATCGAGGGACTTGTCGACGAGTTCAATCATGAAGTCTTGCGCAACAGCCTGGGCGGCCATGGTGTTTTGCTCCTCGGCAGAAATCTCGAGACCATAATATGAGGGGTTCTTGTGCAGTCGGCGGAAGAAGAATGTCCAAGTAAGGTAATCGAGAGCATCCTGCTTAGTTCCGATCGTACCGGCAGATACCTCAGCGCCCAAGTGGTTATCCAAGACCTTGTGCAGGGTCGACTCGACGGGGAAACCAGTATGGAGGAAGTGTTTGTAGAATGCCTTCTTAGAGTCCTGGGTGAAGATACGTGCAATACCGGAATTATCGAATTGAGGACGACCAGCACGGCCAAGCATTTGCAGGACATCGGTCAGGTCCATGTCACGATATCCTTCGATTTTGGCATCGAAGAATTGAGTTCCTTTGACGACAACCAGATGGGCGGGCAAGTTGACACCCCAGGCAAGAGTACTGGTAGCGACCAGAACTTGTATCTTGTTATTGGCGAAGAGTTCTTCGGCCAACTGTCGATCAGACTCGACTAGACCAGCATGATGCAGGCCGATACCAAAACCGAGTGCTTCCCTCAGGGCATCATCCTTGACACGTGCAAGATTGAGGTCCAAGTCGTCCTCGGACATCCGCACAAAGCGACGAGGATTATCCTCCATACCACAGTAATTGATCAGGTCTTTTGCAGTGAGACGGGTCTGTCGACGAGATGCAACGAAGACAATGACCGGCTTCTCGGGGGAGTGATTCTTGATCGCAAGGAAGGTAGGGCGATTCATGGACTGCATGAGTGGGCAGAAGCCACGCTGCTCAGGGAATCCGTCGATGAAGATCTCAAGGGGAACAGGTCGGACAGAGTGGCGGAAGTTGTAGAGACCTTCCTTTACACCGAGCCAATTTGCGAGATCACTGGCATTGGCGCAAGCAGTAGACATGCCCATGAGACGGACAGAGCCCTTGGATTGCGACGCGATATAGTTCATACGGGACACAATGATCTCGAGAATTGGGCCACGATCACCACCTAATAGATGGATCTCATCAATGATAACGAGACTGACCTTTCGGACGTAATCACGAGTCTGCCAGCTACGTGAGATACCGTCCCATTTTTCAGGAGTGGTAATAATGATGTCTGCATCGCGAATGGTCCGGGTGTCGGGGGTGTTATCACCGGTCAACTCAACCAGCTTCAGCCCCATCGGACCAGTGAGGCGTTTGCGCCAGTCTTGTACACGCTCACGAACAAGCGCTTTCATTGGTGCGATGTAAACAACCTTCGACCCTGGCTTCTCGCGGAATGCCCACCACATTGCCAGTTCGGCTGCCACAGTCTTTCCACTACCAGTTGGAGATCCTAGCAGAACATTGGCAGGGGTGTGGTAAAGCAGGTGGAAGATCTGCGTCTGCATAGGATTGAAGAAGTGAAATCGTTGAGCATACAGCTCCTCAAGGATCGGATTGCGAAGAGCGGATACCGGTAGAGGTTGGAGATTCAACAAGTCTGTGTATACACTCTCCGTATCGGGACGGATGAGATGCTGGAACGAGACCGGGCTGACGGTTTCCGCGCCAAGCCAGCGATCGGAAATGAGGCGAACATAGATCTGACTGGGCAGGGGATCGGACAGTGGAATGGTGAAGTTTAATTCGTGATCATCGTATAGCTTCTTGCGGCTCAGGATGAAGTACTCATGATGGTAGATCTCGGAGGTCTCCGAGTTTTCAACCCAAACCCAGAATGACTCGGAAGTTCCATGATGACGATCGTTCCACGAAAATTCGGGATAAATGGAAAGGCGGATGCGAAGCACATCTCGGTTTAGCGGGGCAATCTCAGTTTCCACACTGAGAGTGGGGAAGTTGTCCAGGAGTTTGCTGATGGTCTTTCCCATTTTCTGGTTGTGGACCAGCTGGCCAATCTCGGCAGTATCCATCTCCTTCATCGACTCTATCGATGATGTTGGGAGGCGATCCTCCAAGTTTCGGAGGATAGGCTGCGGAAGGTCGAATTGGCGGAATGGGTGATCGAAGGGCCATATTTGCTTCTCGATCGACTTGCACAGGGAGAGAAGGACTTGGCATTGGTAGCCCCATCGACGGTTCAATGCGATCATGAAAAGGGCTCGGCAGATACGGGCGGAGTTTTGAGCGACATATCCCATGTCAGATACTAGTGCAAAGTCTTCAAGCTTGGCGCGAGAGATGTGAGCTTGGAGGAGCAGATTTGTCTTCGCATGGGGAGAGTCATTGCCGCCTTCGACCTCAGTCTGGGCAACATCGTCACGAAGCCGTTGCAGTTCTTTCGATTCGGAGTCACGGGACTGAATATTGTCGAATTCCCCGCTCATACTGATCATCTTGAGAACATCTGCCTCGCCAGCGCGAGCACGCATCATCGTATTGAATATTTCCACACTGCTCTGCAGAACGTAGTACTGGCTGGCGATGCGACCGACATCCTTCGCTTTCAGGTCCTCGGTCTTCTCGTTGAAGATGATCATTTGACTCTTCTGCAGCGTCTGTGCAGCTTGGATAATTAGCTGCCGTCGTCGTTGTACGAGCATGGGATCATCACGAAGCTCTGCGAACTCGATGCCATAGTTGCGGGGCTCGCGCTTCATGCGAACAAACAAGTAGGAATAGCCGAGCCATTGCACGGCTTCGGGGACGGAGGTGACAGTTCCGAGTGAGATTTCAGCATTCAAGTTATCAACAAGTCGACTTGAGAAACGAGACTCGATGGGTTGCTGGGCTGTGACCGCCGACAGATAATGAGTGAGTTTATCTTGGGTAGTGCAGATGAAGCCAATACCGGTGTCCTGGAATTGAGGACGACCCGCACGACCAAAGATCTGCAGGACATCAAGAATGCTCAGATCGACAAATTTACCCTCTTGGGCGTTGTACAGTTGGGTTCCCTTGATGACGACCGCGGCCGCCGGAAGGTTGACACCCCATGCAAGGGTCGCAGTACAGCAGAGAACCTTGATCAAGCCCTCGGAGAACATGCGTTCCATCAAATTGCGATCGCTTCGACTCATACCAGCATGATGGGCTCCGAATCCACCGGCGAAAAGGTCACGCAGCTCGCGTGCACGCGCGTGCTTCATATCTCGTAATGCGTTGGAATAATTCTCGTGGTCATGGCAGCTGAACAGGTCCTCGCAACCTTCTTCCGCCGCGAGCTGCTTCAGCATGCGAGCAGTCATCACGGTATCTTTACGTGAGTGAACGAATACCATCACTTGATGACCTCGCTCGAGCATGTCGCGGACCTTTTCATAAGAGACGGTATCGATATTCTCTCTAGATTGCTTGCTGCCAGGCTTTCCCTTGACACCGATGAAATGCTGCTCGAGAGGGACAGGTCGAAAAGATGCATCGAAAAAAAAGAGGCCAGCCATCTTGTTGACCTTCAAGAAATCGGCGACGTCGATGTAATTAGGCAGGGTGGCGGACAGACCCACAATGCGAATTAGGGATTGGGTGCTTTCAACCTGACGTTGTGTTCTCGCAACCAAGGATTCGATGACAGCACCACGTTCATCATGCAGCATGTGGACCTCGTCAATAATGAGCAGCCGCACCTTTTGAACCAGCTCAGTGTCACCAGTACTCTTCCGGGTTACCACATCCCATTTCTCAGGGGTGGTGACGATGATCTGAGTATCGACAATTTCGCGCTTAGTTAGTTGCATGTCACCAGTCAATTCACGGACATGAACTCCCAGCCAAGCGAGGCGTTTACCGAGCTTCTCTGTGATTTCTGCCGCGAGGGCTTTCATAGGGGCCACATAGACGATCTTGAAGTCGTCGACCTGCACCGTGTATTCGGTCGCATCCGGCTCTTCTAATGGGTGAGGTGCAGTGTTCTTTCCGATCGCGTTCAGGACAGTCAACATCGCAGCGTCGGTTTTACCAGCACCGGTTGGGGCACAAATGAGCATATTCTCGCTGGTTTTATATGCGACATCGTAGAGAAGACTTTGCATGCGATTGAGTGTTTTGTAACCCTTAAAGGTCCCGCGACAAAGGCCATCCAGATCGGATATTTGGACCAACTTCTGGTTCTTGGCCAACGATCCAACCCTGCTGGCGGGAATCTCAAATTCGGTGTACTTAGGCTCCTCGTGCTGCTTGCTGCCGACTGGGAGACCAAACTTTCGTCCATTTGCAGAAAGAGTGTTTCCTGAGGTGCTGGACTTGAAGACATGGGGATATGTTGGCTCCGAGCGGGTTTGGGCGGCCATGAGAGGAGCATTCTTATGATCGTAATCCCTCTGCCAAACAGCTTCCTCCCTCTCAGCCCGCGTGAGCAGCCTCCCCTTGGCTAATCCATCTGTTTGTGATTCCACGCGGTGTGGTTTGTCCGACAAGATCTCTGCGCGGTTGGCGATGAGCTCAATGACCAGGTCCAGGTCGTCGAAGCCCACAATCTCAGCGAGAGACATCTGTAGTTCCGCATCATCACTATCTGCCGCCAGAGTCGCCACAATCTGCTGGGAGAGCTCTACAGAATCCATGGTCGAGTTACGTGCTGCCAACTCCTGACATTTGCTTTCTAGCCATGACCGATTGTAAGAGGACGAATGGGGAGGGTGGGAGAGGGAAATATCGTTCAGGTCGTTCAAGTCGTCGAGATCGTCGGTTGTTTCTTCATCGGAGCTAATGACATCCCAAACATCGTCAACAGTTCTCGGGGAGGAATAGTCATCGTCAAGGTCCAGATCAATATCACTTCCATAGCTGATTGAATCGCGGGGCAGGTCTTTTGGGAGTTTCAGATCAGCGATGGCCTGGCGCATGGCGGCCAGTTGGGATAGCCATTGATCTGTGGCAGATAAGGCAGTATCCATGATTCAGTAGTTGAAGCAGAGAACAGATCAAGAGTGTGAAATTGTGAGAGTGGAAATATGTCAATATGTAATGAATGTGTTGTAGTTGTAGTCATCGTTGGCTGCAGAGCCTCGGCCGGTCCCAAGGCGGTGAAACCACCATGGCGGTGAGATCTCAATAGGATGGCGGTGAGTGGTATGCCCGACGAATTAGGCGGAGCTGCGGAGTCTCTCCCGTGCGGTGATCTCCTCAGGAGACCAACTCACCTCACTTCGCCTCTGCCTTCGATTTTGCCCCTCGCTGACTTTGAGTGACTACAGCACAGCTGCTCCTAATTTCCATCCCCGTCCGACGATTTTTCTGATTCTATATCGCGTCTTACCTTTCCGAATCACCTCATCTATCGCCTGTCGCCGTCATGAAGATCCTCTATATCGGAGTGCGTTTCCAAGACAGTGGCAGCTCTTTTCTCCATGGTGTCATCATGCGCTGACTTTTGATCTTTCTCCAGGTGTTGCGGAACGGTCTTAACCCGAATCGTCAGCAAGGCGATAAAAAATCAGATACCGTGGTGCTCTGTGGCGCAAAGGATCTCGAAAAGACGTGAATATATCCTCACACCGTATCATGTCATAGGCCAAGCGCTAACCATAAACAGCTTCAACTGGGCCCAGCGATCAAGGTATGCAGATACCGCCCTGCCAAATTTCGTACGAAGCAACCATTAACAAACTGTCGCTAGGGTTGAGCCGCTCATGATGTTCAATGTTCACGGCATCGCCGAGACGACCAAGCCCGGCCAACGCCAGAACCTAGAGCATCAGAAATTCGTTTTCCACGCTTACAGCCGGACGCAGGGCTTAGCCAGTGTTATTGTCACCGATGATGAATATCCTTCCCTTGTTGCTCACCAGCTTCTCTCCAAGATTATGGACGAGTTTCTAACAAAGTACCCTCGTGCTGCCACCGACCCTTCTCCAACCGAGAACTCATGCCCATTTCCCTCGCCACTCGAGGAATGGATTAAGAAATACGACAATCCCGAAAATGCCGATAGTATCATGAAAATCCAACAGGAGCTGGACAGTACCAAGATCGTTCTGCACAAAACTGTACCGTTCCCCTCCCTGCTGAGCCGGTAGATATTGTCTTCCCATACTCACATTTTATAGATCGAGTCTGTTCTCGCTCGAGGTGAGACTCTCGACCAACTACTGAAAAGATCCGAAGACTTGAGCGCCTCGTCGAAAGGCTTTTATCAGCAATCCAGAGCACAAAACTCATGTTGTATTGTGATGTAATCGATCGAAGTGGCTCCTCCATTGCGACTCGATAACTTTGGACGCTGACTACGAACATGCCGCTTTAATTTTGCACCAAATCAATAGCGGTACCCGCTGAGCCTTTATCTTTCAGCAATGATCTCCGACCTTTACCGCGAGGACACGTCTTCTTGAACCCCATGCCCTGATATTATCAATCATTCGGTGCTTGCGTACACATTTCTCAGTCCTGGATCTGCCTTTAATCTATTGCCTGTCAGTATGTAACTGGTTGCCTCTGAAATGTGGACACAAGCAGCGAGTTTGTTCAATCGGAAACGATCTCTAGTTTTATGCATAATGTATTCTTTGCTGATTTATAAAGTCTCTTGGATCCGATATCCCTGATTCCATACTTCGGTATTCCAGTAACGGTAGTCTTATAGCTTTTTAGTAGTAGCACTAGTAGTGACATGGGTTTTGCCCAGGTGCGTACTACTACCTACTACGTCCACATTCAGGCTCTACTACTGGTAGGCTAAACCTTTCAGCTATACTTAGTTATATACAGTGGTATTTCGAGGTGCCAAATTGAACTACGAGGCTGTGTAGTAAGTTCAAGTTAGTAGTACCTAGGTAGTGGCATCTTCCAAGGTTTCCGGCTCCAGGGCTTGTGTTATCTAGGTATTAGTGTAGTGGGGGCGTGGCTACAGATAAATATAAAGCGAAATATTACTTTGGTACTACTACTAGTAGTAGTTTCAAGCGGGGTTATATGACCTGCCCAGGTGGATATGTAATATACTACCTGTTTACTAGTACTATAATATTAAGAGCCCTGGAGTACCTAGACGCCTTCCTCTTCATAATCTCTGTCTCCTCTCTGCATATGGCTCCTATACTCTAAAGTAACCAGCTCATGACCTCGGGAGTAATATCCCACTGCCCTACTTTACTAGGTAGTATGAGAAACGTGGACGCTTTCTCTCCCGAGGCGTTAAGCCCCTGCCGTAATAAAAACGCGGCGAAACTTAAATACACTAGTAGAAGAAAAGAAATCGTTACTACTAGTACGCAAAAACTTTCCACAAAATGTTCCAAGGTCTCCGAGCTCCACGAGAATGGAGCTGAATGGTGGTATTTTAGATTCCGACAGTCACCCTATGCTCCCTGCCCTGAATGGATAGCATCTAATCTTTTCCTTTTGAACACCACGGCACTGATCCAATTATTGAGAAACATATAGCAGAATACAACGCCGATAATGCTGAGCCCAATCAGGGGTCCAAGAATAGAGAAAACGGTGAACCCGTACGATGCCAACTGGAACGTGCGGTTTACAACCAGGGCGTCCGTCGCCAGGCCAACTTGCATAGCTGCCAATACGACGGCGATGTACACCGTGACAGCAGTGAGCCAGGCGAGGTTTTCTTGGAAGAAATCGCCATATCGAGTCCATTGCCAGTGTGACACATAACCTCGTAGAATTGATGCCTGGCGGATATTATAAATCTTGTTCAGCCGACTCAAACGAAGTTCGCCGTAATTGAAGCGATCGTCGATCTTCTGGTGTAAATTATTTGTAGCGAGAATTTCCTGAACAAGGGTCATCCAATCTGACCAGGTCACCTCTGGGGGGATCAACTTCTTATCCTTGGCGATCAAAAAGTCACTCTCGTGTGAGATCAAGGCAGCATATGAATAGAGAAACCCAAGTGCTGACCCCCACAGCCTCTCATGATGGGCGCGTGGGGCAATATCGTCCTGGGATGTATAGTATTGAGCCAAGCTGTTGGGTTCGAGTTGCACGCGAGTGCCTCGCGCCGGACATGATAAGTATTCAACCCAAATATCAGGGCTGAGGAGGAATCTTGGTATTGGCTTGATAAATATGCGACCGATGGTCCAGACGAGATGCATATCCATTCGCTCCGTGATAAATATATCCCGTGAAAGGACGAGCTGGTGGTGCAGCGGGCGTGGCGGCACCGGGCGACCGGCAATCCACAGCCATGGAGAGATCTCATGCAGTCTTTTCAAGTCAAGTTCGCTCTGAATACAGGCCATAGTGTTTGTGATAGAGGCAGTCAAATCATTCCCCGTGGTACGGTATGACGCAGGAAAGAGCAGGTGGAGTGAACGTTCATCAGTTTTGCTATGGTGATCATGCTCCAAGAGGTGGACAAGAAAAGGGCATATCTGCGTAAATTCATTAGGTCATAATGTTCGAGCCCCTGTGCTATGCCATGTGTCATGATCATGACAATGGATGGGCAGGGAAAGGCAAACAAACTTGCTTCTGTTGTTCCTCCCTGTCAACCCCGTCTTGATTTTGATTGGGATCCAACATATTGATCGAGTTGTTCATCTCGGGGGTGGATACGGAGTATATTCACAATCCATGAATCAGCTTCCTTGCCTCCTGTTCCTTGTTCCTTCATCAGGGGAAAGGATGTTTGCATCGCGTACTTTAGTATCATCACGTGCATCCTGCATGGCGATGAGATTTCGGCAATGCTGAACCTGGCGGCTGGGGCGGGCGGCTAGTTGAAACACGCTGTCATGAGGGAAACCCCCCGGTAGAAAAACACCTCCATCCTCAGAATCCCACCCTTGTCAAAGTCTGGTGGTTTTGAATATCAGAGCATCAAATTTTGGAATACCGTCCCCAGTACCATGGACGGGATGGCTGGCTACAGCCGTTTAAGGTTTTGGGTTACGGCTACGGCTACGGCTACCGTGGTTGTCCTCCCTGTCTATCTCCTCCACATCCGTCCTATCATTGCCCGGATAAGCCGTCGTCGAAAGTCGAAACGTCCTCACGGCCTTGTCATTATTTCTGAGCCCGTGAATGCTGACGATGTCACTTTCGAGTGAGGGCCCAAAGTTCCTGTTAAAATTATCGCTCTTGCGTGCGCTAACGCCCTTAGAATTGTCGCTGTACATGGCCTGGGCGCGGATTCTGAACATACATGGACGGCTGCCGCTGTGGAGTCGCCTGACCCGGATAGTAAAGATAGGAGGCGTATTCACTTGCTCAGAGACCTCCTCAAACATGACTTCCCCAGCGCAAGAATATTGGCATTCGCTCACAATTCTGACTGGTTGATCGACGCCCCGGTCACAACAGCGCATCAAATTGGCCACCGGATGCTCGTTGAGTTGGCAAACTATCGGTCGAAATATCGAGTGAGAACTGCTCAATCTCATGAACACGACGAATCTGACATATACCGTAGCGTGTTCCCATTATATTCATCGGCCACAGCTTTGGGGGCATCATCATAAAAGAGGTACGCCAGCACACCATTCCCGCCTTCACAGATCTAATCCCTTCGACAGGCCTTATGTCAGTCTGGTGATACTGCGAGAGAAATAGTCGACAGTACTTCCGGCATCATCTTTCTTGGGACCCCTCATCAAGGATCGCTTGTGTCAACTCCCGGGGCTATCCTAGCCTGGGTGACCGGGGCCTTGGGTTCCCAGACCGGGCTGCTCGTCTCCCTCATGAGTTCTCGACCGGAGCTCGACGATTTGGATGCAAACTTTCATCGTTGTATGAAAGAGAAAGAGCAGCGAACACAGAAGACTGAGATCATAGCCTTCTGCGAACAGAGATCGACATATTTTGCTGGGATATCGGTCGGAATGGAAAGTTCTAGTATTCATCTGTTGAATGTTGAGATGCTGACATCCTTTAGCTTGTGTCCGTGGCCTCAGCCCGAGGCTGTCATGGCGCTGAACCTGTATCTATCGACACAGACCACTCAGGACTGAATAAGTGCAGAAGTACCAGCGACGAATTATATGTTCAACTTCAAAACAGGTTGATTAAACTGAACAAGTATGTCATCATGATCCAGCTATGCTGCAAGGTTCGAAGCCTAACCGAGAAAGGAATGCCACCCCGACACTCAACGGCAATCAGACCTTCGTCATAAACAAACTCCGAAAGGTCGAAGAAGCTCCATTCAACTCTAGTGCAAATCAGCACGACCCGACCTGTCATGGTGAAACGCGTCGCGAACTGCTTCAAGAGATCCATGAGTGGACTGATGGCCCAATAACAGGCCAGCATATATACTGGCTCCAAGGAAAGGCTGGAACTGGAAAGTCAACAATTGCCCGGACCGTGGCTTGTAAGCTTGACGGGTGTGGTATTCTTGGAGCCAGCTTTTTCTTCAAAAGGAATGAATCTGGCCGTGCTAATGCTGGCTATCTCTTCTCAACCATTGTTGCCCAGCTGGCACGAAGACTGCCCGCCACTGCCGAGCACATGCGACACGCCATCGAAACTGATCCTGAGATAGCCAACATGGCATTTCAAGCACAATTCAGAGAACTGATCGTGAAGCCGATGATAAAGTCTATTCAGGCTCGCACTTACAGAACCATGACAGTCGTGATTGATGCGCTCGACGAATGTGACAGACCCAATGACGCAATGACAATCATAAAGTTGCTTCTACAGACTGAACTTCCGACGGTAGCTCCCCTGAAATTCTTTATCACTAGTCGATATAAGTTCCCAGTTCTCTCAGATCACCAGGGAATCCAAAGCCGAGTCACCGAATTTCTTGTTCACGACATTCCACCGCCGATTGTTGAGCGGGACATCGCAGCCTTTCTGACATCTCGATTGGGTGATATCCGGAAAGAGTTCAATATGACATCCACTTGGCCAGGCCAGCCACAGTTTCAAAGGCTGCTGAAGAGATCGGTTCCGCTATTCATTTTTGCTGCCACTGCCTGCCGCTTCATTGAGGAACGTCAACAAGGTGGTGGACCGCAGGGTCGCCTTCAGAAAATCTTGCAAAATGAATACCAAGGGCAACTTGATCAAATATACCTGCCTATTTTAAATCATATGATTTCTGGACTTTCGGACTCTGCGACTCGAACGGCACTGAAGGAATTCAACCTGATTGTTGGCTCGATCATCACCCTTGCAGATCCTCTGGGAGTTGGACCTCTGGCGAAGCTCCTAAGTTTTAGCACTGACTGTATTGAGGATAGACTATATTTCCTTCATTCCGTTCTCGACATTCCACCCGACGCTGATAGTCCTGTGAGGATATTTCATGAATCTTTCCGTGACTTCCTAGTTCACCCTGACTCGGAGGCTGGCGCAAAGTTCCAGGTTGATGTGACGGCCACGCATAAGATGCTTGCACGGAAATGTATTACGCTGCTCGGCGACGGTGGAGTCTTAAAAAGGGACATTTGTGGGCTAGGAGAAGCGGCTAAGGCACGTGCCACTCTTGACCAACAGGTTATTGAAGAAAAACTGCCAAAAGAGGCTCGATATGCAGTTCTTTACTGGGTACATCACCTCAGGAGGAGCCAACCTAGTACAGTAAACGATGAGGGACAAGTACTCCGGTTTCTTCAGAATCACCTACTCCATTGGCTTGAGGCTTTGATTCTGTTGGAGGAAATCTCAGAGGGCATCAAACTTATTGGTGAGTTACAGGTTCTATTCAATGTAAGTCGCTTGTCTGATCGCAGATTTATTTGCATGGTAGCTGACGTGCACAGGGGAGTCGAAAGTCTGTAATTTCCGAGTTTTTGTATGACGCAAAGCGGTTTATTCTTCAAAATCGCCAGATGGCCGACCATGCACCCCTCCAGCTATATTACTCGGGCTTAATATTTGCACCAAAGTCATCGGTTGTCCGAAGATCTTTCGAAAGAGAATTGCCTATTTGGATGACTCAGCTGCCTAGAGTCCAGGATGACTGGAGTGCAGTGTTGCAGACTCTCAATGGCCATTCAAGAGGTGTTCGAGCAGTCGCCTTTTCACCCGACGGGTTGATTCTAGCATCAGCCTCTTTTGACGGGACAGTCAGGCTGTGGGACACTTTGACAGGAACTTTGAGACAGATTCTGAACAGCCAACGCACACTACAGTCGGTCGCATTCTCGCCCAATGGGCTTTTACTAGTGTCTGGGTGCGATCGTGCAGTGCAAATACATATCTGGGAGATCAAATCGGGTATTTTGCAACAAACTCTCCAGGGACCGTGTCGTGAGGGTTGGGTGAGTTCAGTTAACTCACTTGCTTTCGCCGACAACCGAATACTGGTTGCTGGCATGAGCGATGGAAGAATTATAATCTGGGATACTGCGACGGGAAATATACAGGACATTATTGACGCCCATTCCGATATAATCAGTCAAGTGGCCTTCTCACCTGACGCTTGCCATAGTATGCTGGCTTCTGCTTCCACCGACAAGACAGTGCGGCTCTGGGACCGTGACACTACCAAGAAAACAGTCACACTGAAGCATACTCTCGAGGGCCATTTAGAGGCGGTTGAATCAGTTGCGTTCTCGCCTGATGGCATGCTTTTAGCTTCTGGGGGTGCCGATAAGACAGTACGTCTCTGGGACACCGTTCACGGTACATTCATATCGAAGCTTTGCCATTCTTTTGAGGTAGATGGATTGTCCTTTTCGGCCGATGGCCAAACGTTGGCATCTAGTTTCAGTGGGACAGAAGTGAATCTCTGGGACACTGTGCAGTGTAGTCTCGAATATACCCTAAGGGGTGATTTACACGGTGTTCAATCAGTGGTCTTCTCGCCCGACAGTCGGATGTTAGCATCTCGCTCACATAGTGATGTGCAAATCTGGGAGACTTCAAGAGCTGAACGCTTACAGCCAGATCATTTTGAGAGTATTGTCATGTTCGGCTTTCTTGGATTTTCCCCTGATGGCCAGATATTCGCATCTGGATGGATGTCTCCCTCGGGTCGAAGAACAATCCAGCTCTGGGACCCTACAACAGGTGACCTCAGGTGGACTTACAGTAGAATTGGAATCCAAAGTTCGGCTGGTGAACTGATTTTCTCACCTAACAGTCAGATGCTAGCATCTTCCATGTGTGATGAGACAATAGAGCTCTGGGATCTCAGAACAGGTACAGGTATCCTGCAAACTACTCTTAATCGCCATTTCAACACAGATAATGCTATGGCATTTTCGCCTGATAGCCTGACATTCGCCTACTGTACAAGCACAACCACGATCGTGCTCTCGTATACCGCGAATGGGGCTCTACATCTCACTCTGGAGGGCCATTCGCAAAGAGTTCTGTCAGTGGCATTCTCACCCAATGGCCAGACTCTAGGTTCTACCTCTGATGACAAAACATTGCGACTTTGGGATACTACGACAGGGGCCCTCAAATCCATCATCAAATATCATTCGAAGTTTCGAGGGTCTTTAGCCTTCTCGCCCAGTAGCGATATTGTGGCCTCCAGCTCCAGTGGAAACAAGATTCAGCTATGGGATGTTGGATCCGGAGCTTTGAAATACACTATTGATGGAAAATGTGGATTTGGAGACGAAAAGGCGATGTCACATAATGGCCGGATGCTGGCATGGTTGACTGATAACACAGTTCGGCTCTGGGATCTTGGAACCGACACCTTGCGGCAGAGCTGGACTGTCAACCAGTTGGTGAGATTCATAGAATTTTCACCAGATGATACATCCATCGCGACGGATTTTGGCTCCCTCGACATTGAATCTGAGTCTCATGCCAGTTCCGCTCGTCCGAACCAGAACTTAGAATTCTCTATTGAGGCCGAATGGATCACATTGAAAGGCAAACGAGTATTATTCCTCCCTCCTGAAGCGCGGACTGATACATGGATCGTTCGGGGGCGAAGGGTTGCGCTAGGGCTGGCCTCAGGGCGGATTTACTTTCTAGAATTCGACTTACAGTCTAGCTATCAATGATTTCCACAAAAATGCAACACCCTTGGCATTCACTCAACTTTATTTGACAGCAGGTGGACTGTGATATCTTGAGAGAAAAAAAGAAAAAAGATGACTAGGCGGAGAATGCAGCCAAGATTGTCAATGGGCGTTTTTCTCGCTTCAACTCTCGGCGCAACTCACCTTCCAATTGGTGTAGCTGGGTGTACAGATCCTAGCTGTAATCAGGAAAAGATGCGTATCAGCCGGGTTGTATTAATGGACAAGGAAAATAACGAGTTTGTGAAGGATGTTGAGGATGTGTGCCTAGCACCCACCTCCTCAAGCATCCATGACACCCTTCTCTGAATGGTTTCACCTTAGCTCGCTATCTCTTCCGTCTGATAACCTTTTCGTATCTCTATTCCTTTCGCTTGATGGAAATACGCGTTAGCGGACTCTGGGTATTACTTCTCTGTAGCATTTGCTACTTATGTTTGGCACCACAATTTGAATAGCCCGATGGCATAAAAATCATATTTTCGATGTCTAAGTATTTGCGAAGGACGTGAAAAGGAGTAGTGATTCAGCGACTTTGAATCAAACTACATCCGAATAATTCTCAGGCATCAAAGACGGAGATTTTTAGGGTACAAGAAGAGACCCCCCCAAATCGATGGTTGCCCCTGGTCAACCCCCTCACTTTCTTTCCTTTTTGTTTCATTTCTCTGATTTTTGAACCTTACATTCTTGACTGGCCCATCTTTCGATCCTACACTGATTCAGGCGAGCACCCCGTTGATTCTAAGGTTCTGTGTGCATGTTGAATCATTTCCTTTTCCCTTTCATTACTTGCTCGGACGACCATTCTATTGTGAGATATCAAAGTCAGTAACCGGGGCCGCATAGAGGATATCTCGCACTAATAAGGAGTGATCACTTACCAAAGTCCGAGCTTCAAGCGTCTCGGCCAGCATCATGGCGGTCAATCTTGACACCCGCGCCTTTTCCACCGTATCAACCCGCATGTCGCTAACCGTGGCTCCGGGCACTGCAGAAGAGCGATTCGCACATCCTCTGGTATTCAACCCTAGCCTTTCGAGAGAGAAAGTGGTCATGCTTGAAAAACTCGAGTTGCTTGGGTCATCAGTATGACCCATCGGATCTTCCGTCTGGTTAGCATCGATGACTCGACTCGAATCTCCATTTTCGTCGGTAGTCTGGTTTTGATTTGCATCCTTGTTTCCTTTGCCTTTTGCGGTTCGTTCTTTTCCTCCGGCTTTTCTTCATGTCCTTGCCATCTCCATTCTTCTTGGATGCCAATGTTGCGAGGCCATTGAGTCGGCTTTTTCATGGATCTAAGGAAAGAAAAAAAGGACAATCTGCCTCTCAGTTTCGGGTTCAATCCGTGAATTGATCACGATGCTCGAACAATTATCACAGCGGTATGGGAAATACTACTACTAGTATATATCTAGGTACTGCCCACTATTGCACAAGACTGAGCCCTAGAGCCCAGGCTTGCCGACTCGAATTTTGATCTCACCTTCCAGGGCTAGGAGCCAAACTGGTTTTGAAAAATCTTCATATTGACCTGTGCTAAATGGAGAAACAGGGGACGATTACATCCGTCTAAACTATTACTCATCCTGTGCCTTATCTACATGATCTATCACAAGATTTTTATTGATCTCACTATCGCCACGAGGAGATCGGAGCAACTGGAGTGGACTTGCACTTCAAATGATTTGCCTCTTGGGGATATGCCTAGAATTACCATGGCTAATAATCCATCAAGCGAGAGATGCGGCAATAATATTGCCCCTCAGGAATCTTCCGAGGCCTTGATGACCACAGGAAACTCACCATTTGGCGTACTGTCATCAAGAGTCCATTTCAAGCCGTAGATACCGCTCGTGTTGGTCGCCGAAGCCCAGAACTGTGCCTCAAGCAGCGTGTTATTGTTATACACGAGCTGTGTCGCGAACAATGCGAACCCGGACACAGTGCCGTTCAAATAAGCTACCCGGGTCTGTGGCAGAATACCGACAGCATAGTCCTTCTGCTCCATGATGTACATAGACCCGGCTTTCGTCCCGTTGACGAATGTAGCGTTTGCGATCCAGCATTCCCCGGTGATCGATGCCAGGTCCCAGGTTAAAGGGATGAGTCCTGCGGTTGCGGTGGGATCTTGTGTGATGTAGAGGAGACCTGAAAACGATGCAGATTAGACAACTTGGCCTCACAATTCATTCAGGGGATCTCTGTTTCGGAAAAAGAATTGTCATACCATCGCTCTGACCATATGCAACGGGCCAGGAAGAGGCGTTTGTTCCGTACGCGTAGAGCGTTGCGTTGGTTTCGGCGCCTCGCTTGGCGTGTTGGTGAGGAATACCAGATGCAAGCGCAACTGGCATGAGAAAAGCCAAAGAAATGGAAAGGAAACGCATAGCTTCGTCGTTGCAACTTCCAAGCTTTCTTCGTGCGAGTTTGCACTAATTTTGAATACCTAGGTACCTAGGTATATAATATGTCGTGTGAAAACGAAAGCTCGGGAATTGGTGCAGTCAACTCGGAGAAACGACGGAATGAAACGAGACCAGAGAACAAGTAGTAAATAATAGCCTAGAAACCGACTCCTGATTCGGTGTGAAGAAGCACCGCGCAGCAGTCTTCCAGTTTCTCCGACATATTCGGGCCAGAAAAGGCTAGACTCACCGGAATCAAGGCGGGATGGTTCCCGCCAACCTGGCACACGACCCGCTATCTATCGGAGCTATAATAAGCTCTGTACTCTATTTAGCAGGCGTACGTGATCCGTGCCGATCAAACGATCAAAGACTTTTCGTGATATGGTTGGGAATGGGTAATATTTTAACAGCCGCATGAAGAGTGGCTAGCGGGAGATCTGCCGCCCCACCGTGCTCCGCCAGTCCCGTACCCTAATGGGATATCGTGGATCGCATCCTTTCTGAGCAGGCATTCGTACCATTCTTCCGTCAGCCGTGGCGCAATATCTCAGATATTTTAAATTTAGGTTTGCATTATCTGTTGCTTCATTGGATCAGGTCCCAGTCGAAAAGGCTCAATTAGAGTCAGCCTTGCAGAAATAACAAGCACCGACGTGGCACAATAGCCTTTTTAACGGGATTATGCCTTGTGGATCGGATACAAACCGAGCTTGTTGGTGAGCTAGTAGGAAGATCCCGATATTTATCGGAAAGAGGTATCTATGGTCGATTTAGTGCCCTGTTGGGTGAAATTCGTCCGTCGGAAGACTTTGTCCGCTGAATAACAAGGTCTGGGTGATGTGATATGTAGATCGTTTCCCCTTTTCAAGAATACCAATCTTTCAGATATACCGATTACAGAAGGTGATTATGTAGATGCATAGGATGGTGCTGTCCAAGGGTGTTTTCGGCTTTCATAACTCATAGCATTCGAAGTTGAAAAAATCTCAAGGCACGATTGGTGCGTTGTATATGCTATTAGCTTGAAGCAAATCCTGGGAAGTGGAACAGGAAGCCAGAAATGCATCCTCTGGTCTGGTAATGATAAGTGGATTGAAATCTCTGTTTCGACCGTGGTTGAACGAAATGGGAATTTTCGACGAACACAACCTTGGTGGGTACTTTGACATTAGTTAGCTGTCAGACCTCTAGTGGAATCAAGTAGCAGCTAGGGTAGTTCTAGACTTGCGTGCTGTATTGCTCAAATCGACCTATAAGATATAGCCGGAGGGGCTTCCTGGGAACTAACCTCTCTCTTTGCTTCACTTCATTCTTTCGTTTCATCTCGTCATTTGCACATTGATTTTCCTCGCACCTGGAGCCACTACCTGGCGGATCAGCCCACGATGCGTTTTCCACTCCTTTTCATCTCGTCGCTCGTTTCGCTCTCAACCGCGTTCAGTCTCTCGGGGCCGTCGAAACATTCACGCGACACCAGCTGTGTGAACAGTCCCAATAATCGGAAATGCTGGAGTGAGGGATTCGATATCACCACAAACTATTATGAGAACGTCCCCGACACCGGTGTCACGCGTGAATATTGGTTCAACATCGAGAACACTACTGCTGCCCCCGATGGTGTCGAGATTCCCGTGCAGCTCATCAACGGATCCCTGCCCGGCCCAACCATCATTGCAGACTGGGGTGACGAAGTTGGTGCGTGCATTCAGAAAACATTCCATCACGGTCAGGAATTATGCTAACGCCGCACACTAGTTGTCCATGTGACAAACTCGCTCCAGGCCAACGGAACGAGTCTTCACTTCCACGGCATTCGCCAGAACTGGACAAGCCACATGGATGGTGTTGCCAGTATTACCCAATGCCCGGTGGCTCCCGGCGACTCTTTCACTTATAAATGGCGTGCGACCGAATATGGTACTGGCTGGTACCACTCCCACTTCTACGTCCAGGCCTGGAATGGTGTCTTCGGGGGGTGAGTCTTGAAATCGGCGAAAGCAAGAAGGACCCAGAAGGAGGTGCTGATCAATTTTCCCGATTAGAATCCAGATCAATGGACCTGCGACCGCTAACTACGATGTCGATCTTGGCCATGTCTTCTTAAATGACTGGTATCATGTGAGTGCCTATGAGACATGAAATCTACCTCCGAAGGGCATCAAGCTGATCACAACACCAACTGGGCAGACCACGGCCGATCGACTGGTTCTCCAAGCCGCTACGGGCGGCCCACCAACGGCTCCCAACGGGCTAATTAACGGCACAAACACCTGGAACGACGAGGGATCGCGATTCGAGACAGTCTTCGAAGAAGGTAAACGGTACCGACTCCGCCTGGTCAATGCCGCCGCAGACCAGCACTTCCGGTTCATGATCGACAACCATACCATGGAGGTGATCGCCAACGATTTCGTGCCAATTCATCCCTTCAACGCAACACAGTTGAGTATGGGAATGGGCCAGCGCTACGATGTCATTGTCACTGGAAAGCAACTTCAATCAGGCAACTTTTGGATGCGCGCTATCCCACAGTCTGCATGCTCCGAGACTGACGCCACTGATAAAGTGAAGGGTATCATTCGCTATGACAACTCATCCACTGCGGACCCCACTACATCTGCCTATAGTTATACCGACTCTTGCGCCGACGAAGACCCGTCCAACCTCATTCCTTATTTGAAAGTCGATGCTTCCGAGACATACACATACAAGACGGGCGAGAATGTGGAGGTGCAAGTCACCGACAATGCCATGCTTTGGCTCATGAATGGCACCTCTTTGCATACGCAGTGGGAGTATCCGACTCTCCTTCAGGTGGCTCAGGGCAATGACACCTGGCTAGCACGTCAGCGCCTCATTGAACTACCCGCCGCTAACAAGTGGGTTTACTTCGTCATTCATAGTCCATTCGCTCAAGACCATCCCATGCATCTTCATGGACACGACTTCTGGCTTCTACAGGCCGGGTATGGTAATTTTGATAGCAGCATGGTTGACAGCTTGACCTTGGTCAACGCCCCGCGTCGTGATGTTGTTATGCTACCGGCAAGTGGGTACATTGTTATTGCTTTGAAGACGAATAACCCCGGAGTAAGTTTGCTCTTGACATACTGTTATCCTCTTTACCCTGCTGACTTTGAGGTTTGAAGGTCTGGCTCATGCATTGCCATATCGCTTGGCATACCTCCGAAGGCTTCGCAGTACAGCTTCTCGAACGTGAATCGGAAATTGGATATGATATGACATCGTTGAATTCGACTTGTAAAGCTTGGGACAAATACGTGCATGCGGATGATGTGAACCAGTACGATTCTGGCGTTTGATACATCCTTAGTACGTTCCAACTTGTTGGCCCAAGCCCGGTGAGATTGTATTAATACTACTAGCACTCTATAGTTGCTCTGCATATCAATTGACCTTGCATTAAATACCAGTATGGGCCGTTTGCCAGGTTCCTTATAAAACTTCGCCTTCAAACCAAACTCTCGAGAAATGATATTTTATACTGTAGTACTGTCTATGATACCGGATTCCGAATTGAGGCGGGTGCTGCTTTTGTATTCACCGCTGCCTTCCTTGCCACTACTCCGTCTTCCACACCTCCAGTACACTCAACTAAGAATAAAGACTCTACCAAAGATTCCATCAACTCTGAATTACTACCATTCTTTGAACCAACCTGGGGTATGTGGAACATATCCTTACCTTATCAATGCTACGCCTCCCCAATTCCCTCCACCACGTCGAGTGTCGAAAACTGACAAGTTTATAGTCTTGCATTGATAAAGGGCTCTTTGAGCAGTGCTCGCAATAACTCACTTTTGTCTCGACCCCTCAATCATCTCAATAGTACCCCTGTAGATCGTCACCGATACTTTGCCAACGCCGATCTTTGGAGCCCACAATGACACGAAGACACCGTCCAAATTGGATGGCTCCCCACCAGAATGAGATGGATGATGTCAACAGATATCATGAATGCTGTGCAGGGCTTTTACACGTTCGATCAATGTGGGAAAAAAGAGGATTCGCTATGATAATGGATGTGAAGGAGGGGGCAGCCAAACTTGTATGCGATTGGTAGCTACGATTCCCGAAAAGTGCGATCGTGAATCATTCAGCTAATGCCAAGGTATTATGAGAAACAGTTATGCCCAGTCGACGGCAAAAAACAATGATGCGACTGTCTATGGTGACTTCTATGAAGGATTCGCTGGAGCCAGCTTGATCACAGGAACTCCCGTATGCTTGGGAAATGTTGAGATGATCAACATGGAGGGCTGGAGGAAGCAGGAAGCAGATAATACATCAGAATAGTAGTGAGGACTTTGTGATAGCATTCGATTCAAGAGAGCCCTTCTACATGTTGCAAGAATCTAGAAGATGGAATTGAGATAAAGATTGCCACCGGCATATGCCTGTACGGGGCCAAAGATAAATTGCTCCCAATACGTAACACAGAACTCCGTGAAAGATAACAAATGGGGCACGAAGTAAAATAAAACACGTATCGGCAATATTGGAAACTCCCTGCAGATCCCGCTTGTTCCTCTCCTAAACTGACTTGGCCATCACGATGTCCACACCCCGTCCGTCACTTGTCCTCGTCGATCAGAACGAGTGTCAGCCATGTATCCCTTACAGGCATGATGAATCCTGTGCAGGGACTGGGGCAAGATGTAGCTCAGCCTCCTTAGATACCTTGCTGTCAGTCGCCTTCTCCTTGGGATCCTTCTTGGGTTCCTGGGTCTTCTTGGTAGAGCCCGCGCCGGCAGAAGGGACCTAGATAGACCGCATCAGTATCTGTAGGTTTAAAGTCATGATATAGCTCGTTCAAGCTTCCTCCGTGATAAAGTGAAGCCTTACCTCCAAGTCAACGACTGGAGTAAGAACAAGATTCCCATTCTTGTCCAGGCGGGCGTCTCGCTCCCATGTCAATCCGTCTTTATCGAATCGGGCAAGTCGCATCTGATCAGCGGTCCCGGTCATAAAGAAGGGCTGGCTGACGGTATTGAGCTCCTGCTTGATCTTTTTGGCCAGGGGGGACTTGAGGGCCTCGCGAAAGACCCTTCCTTCTTCATCGCGGAACATGTCCTCAAGGGAGCATTGTTCGATGACGGGGAACTGTTGGTATTTGTGAGCTTGTTCTTTGCTTTTCAAGAGCCAGAAACGATTGCAGCCATTGATTGGTCTGAAATTCTGGGTCGCCTTCAGAAAGGAGTGGGCTGTGCAGGAGAAGTACGTACCATGGGTTCGTTGTCGGGTGACATGGTGGCAGAGTGACACGGATAAAGGATGTAGAGGATATTTCAACTCGCACTTGAAGCTGAAAAGGAAATGAAGAGCGGTGGGTTGTGGGAAAGACCGTGACTCGGAGTTGATTGCGTGGGAGTGTTGAGATGGAAGAGGAAGAAGTTGCTGAGAGGGCAGCGACTTTATAGATTGAGAGCCCTGGAGGTTGACTTGCCCACCCGGTTCAGGCAGCAAAAATTCAATGAACAATCTAATTATATTGTTTAACGTGTTTCATTGACAAGTCAGCCGCCTAATTGAGATATTTTATTGAACTTGACTACGTCTTGTAACTTGATAGAAATACAGGATATACTTCGTTAAGGTATTCAACCATGACTACCCGAAACCTTTTCATATTATCCGGAGAGGCGAGGAAGAGTCAACATACCCCGGACGCTGAATTTACTGCACGATGCGGCCGAGAATTGAGAACTGGGGAATCTCTAAGAAAGCCCCCCCGCCCAAGGGTGTGCCTGGAAGAGAAGGATGTGGCTGTCTGGGTAAAGCGCAAGAGACAGAAGTAGAACATGAAATATGGGTCTAACTATATCCGAGCCTCCTCTACACGCAATAGCCAATCTTGACAGTGGAAGTAGAGCCAATCTACTAGTACTAGTACTACTAGTAGTAGCATCCATCGATGTATAGTTATTGGGACATAGAAACCTTGGAACTTGAACTTGAAGTTAGAACCTTGGAAGACGGACAACTTGAGCTTGAATGGTACCGGTAATAGGTCACTCCCGAGCCCTGGTCTTATACTATACTCCAAGATTTTGATCTGCCCACCTGGGCAGGTGAATTGTCAACGTCAAATTCAACCTTGGAATGATTCATCTGGGTATCTTAGCCTGAGATAGACTCTTGAATTGAAAAGAAATCTTGGCAAAAGTACTAGTATCAAATGAATCTCAAGTTTAAGTTGACTACAAGAGACTATGATCGCCCATCATGGAAGTATTAAATGATTGCTTTCATGATTCCCGAAGACGGCCGTGTTGGTGGATTAGGGACGTGGGTGCCTCAGGCATCAGAAGGAAGTCCAAGCCCAACGGAAAACCTTCGGCCGACGCAGCCCCTTAACTGCCCAGGTGTGCAGTCGGTGATTCGCCCAGACCTTACCCCATGATTAATTGGGAGATCTTGGTGTCAAACATCGATATCTCATTCCACGAGGAGGCTCCGGTTTTAAAATTATCTTCGATTGTGTGGCTATCGACCGCCACCGGTCGGACTGTTCGCGGTGATGTCCCCGTCTTTTGATCTGCACCGGAAGGCGAGGCCGAGAAGTCCGAGACACTCGACTCGATATACTTATTAGCTCGGCTGGAGCATTTGTGCAAGGCCAAGAAAAAAGCCCATTTCACGAAATCTCAGAATTCATGAAGACGACTTCATGGGGCTGGATGGTGTTTTCCGGTTTCTAGGCTCATTATTGACGCGTTCGCCTGGGCTTTTTCACCTCAAGTAAGTTGTGATGAATTCGCTTTTTTATTCAAATAAGTCTAAGACGCGACCAAGTACCAGGCCATCACCCTTAGCTTTACTGCCTAATCTCAAATTGCGTTGAGTGTGCAAGCGAGACGGAGAGTATTGGCCTGATGAGTTGCATATTGTTGATTGGTTGCCGAGCGAGTGGATCGTGTCCTGTCGCCTATAGCTGCCTGGACCCTTTATGCACTAGATCTAAAGCAGACTAGGTCACTTCTCCAAGCTTTATGCTATAAAACCCTCTGTTATTCTTCTCGATGGGATATACAGCATTCGGTTCATCATTGCCACTAAAGATATCCCCAATTTTCTGATCTATACCACCCACCATGACTTCCCAGTTACCTTCGGTGCCAGTAAAGCACAAGAATTTCATCCAACATGTCCAGTCACACCAGAAGACACCAATTGAGGAACTTCTGAAGCCCTACAATGAATACGATGCTTTGGCACGGAAGATTTATGCCCAAGAGCCAGCTCACACTTTGCTGAAAGACAATCATGCCAACATTGTGCCTCTTTATGATGCTGCGACTGGCTCCACAGATATTCGTGTTCGCGCGCGAGATCTCAGTTCAGAAACACCTGAACAAAAGGAGAAATACATCTTACCTCTCTCCACCGACAAGCGCAGAGATGATGGCTCGCCTGCTGTTGTCCCTACGCTCGATGAGTTTCAAAACAATTTCGCCCTCTTTACTGAAGGTGCATTGAGCGAGCTCGACTGGAGCAATGTGATCGCTGCTGGCAGTGCTGTTGTGACATCCCTTTTACCTGTGCCAGAGCAATATCGCAATTCCAAAAGGGGCCTCCGCCAATACTACCACGATGAATTTGCACCCGCATCGGATGTCGATTTGTTCTTGTATGGCTTGACCGAGGAGCAAGCCATTGATAAGATCAAACACATTGAAGACAAGATCCGTAACACGATCTTGTATGAAACAACAACCATCCGCACGAAAAATACCATTACGATTGCATCCCAATATCCCACCCGGCATGTCCAGATCGTCCTTCGCATCTATCGCTCGATCGCTGAAATCCTCACCGGGTTCGATGTCGATTGTTCATGCACAGCCTATGACGGCCACCAAGTTTACGCATCTCCTCGAGCTATTGCGGCGTACATCACGCAGACTAATCAAGTAGATCTGACGCGCCGATCTCCTTCCTATGAAAATCGCTTGTCCAAGTACTCGCATCGCGGTTTTGAAGTGTTTTGGACTCAACTTGACCGGTCAAAGGTCGACCCGGTATGAAAATATGACACACGAAGCAAAGATATTGATGGCTGATGGTGCTGACCTTTGGAACTAGACTATATTCGAAAGAAGTTTCAGGCGAACTGAGGGACTCGCACGTCTCTTGGTTCTAGAGCAGCTGCCAAAGCCAGGCGACCGTGAAGACTATCTGACAAAGAGACGCGAAGAGCGAGGAAGACCTGCTCTCAGTTTGTATCTACAGCGTCGTCAGGGCAAGGAATTGCGAGGCAATATAAAAGACGACTGGGAAGATGAAGTCCCGGAATGGCAGGAAGAGGACCAAATCTCGGACTACCATACGTTTGTAAGTCTCGAGCCCTGTCTGTTCCTTGAAAGGTAATCTAACACTCCTATAGACCATCCCTTACGGTCGGAGATTCAATGCACGGAAGATTGAGAAGCTTCTCTACACCAAGGATCTACTCCTCAATGCGCAGTGGAATCAGAAGAAGGATCGTGGAGTTTATCTTCATCGCCACCCTGCTTTCTTCGGTGAAGCCGAACATGTCATTGGAGACTGCTGTGGATCTTGCCCCAAGCCAGTGACTGATGAAGAACGCAAGGTGGCTGAAGAGGAGAGCAAGATCTACATCTCCGGCAATATCACCTTCATCAAAGATAACCCCGGTCGTCAAGAAATTGGCAGTTTCAATCCAATTACTGAGACGGACTGGACAGGTATGGCCCATATATTCGTGTTTTGAGTATAACGAAATACTGACAGCAAGACACAGAAATGGCGTACATTGGTCGTACCGAGCTGCTCTGCCAGGCAATTGTCTCGCATGACTTGCAATCAGTGAAGAATTTCCTCGACCAGGAAGATTCAGATCCAGACCGCCGAGATTACACTGGACGCACTCCTCTACAATTGGCCTGCATGATCTCTACTCCGGAGATTGTTCAATGTCTTGTTGATCACGGCGCGAGACTTATCGCTCGGATGGCAGATGGACAAACCGCATTGCATCTAGCTGCTGCGAGAGGTGCGACTGAGATCGTTCGCATTCTACTGATTAAGAGCAACCAAAACGAGGAAGAAGAAGATCGGAAAGCTGCCACCACGAAAGGCGAACCCATGGAAGTCGACGGTCAGGATGCTGACGATTGCATTGAAAATGATGTTTGCTCTCAGACATCTGCATCGTATGTCAAGGTGGACAAGGAGGACACGGACGAAGTAGGCCCAACCTACGATACAATCGAAGAGAATGAGCTAGACCCAGACATCTACGATATCAACGTACCAGCTTGGGATAATTTAGCATCGCCGCTCCATCTCGCAATCCTTCATGGACATGTGGAGACTGTCGAAGAGCTCGTTACATCATTTGGAGCCGATGTTTTGTTGCCAATCAAGATCACGAACGATTATGATAAGCGACCAAAAGGCGCAATCATGACTTTGGTGTTGGTGCTCTCTCTCCCGTTGGAGAAGGCCAGAGAGATGTCGAAAACGCTGTTGAGGCTCGGTGCTTCCCCAGCCCAGGCGGACATGTCTCACCAGACAGCACTCCAGTACATCGCACAGTCCGACTATAACGAGCTTCTCGACATCTACCAAGAGCATGACGGACCGGGAATGCAACGAGCAATAAACCATTTGACTGCCATGGGAGCCGCTTGGTATTCTTCCAGTTTCGATTTCGCCTCGGCTTTGGTCAATGCGTTGTGTGCCAAAAATCAGGTCGGAGCCAAGAAGCTTCTCGAGCTAGGTGCTAAGCCTAGTCATGATTTGGCGGATTGGTTGAAGGCAGTGAAATCTCAGTTTCCTGATGCATTGCTATATGGTAGGGAGGAGAGGTTCGCGAAAACACACCACAAGCAGCCTATTGTCTACGCCATCGAAAATGATCTACCAATCGCCGCTATTGATCTGCTGCAACGCGGTGCCGACCCCAACACAATGCACCAACGAAGACACGATCGTGATGAAACACTTTTAGATTCAACAAATCGATATTTGCGAGAGTTGCGAAACTGTCTGAAAAAAGAAGCTCCTTCATGGTACCCCACATATGGTCTTCCAGATCCCGTCATCTTCGAGCAGGACGATTCTTCATACTTCACCGAATTTAAAGAGGGTACTTACAAAATATTCTCTGCAAGAGCTCAGCTGAAGGAGGCAAAGGAAAACAACAAGAAGGTCGAAGAGAAAGAAGCAGAAATTGCAAAGTCATCTGAAGACAAGCCGGGCGAAGCCGAAAGGAGAGAGGCAATCACGGAGATGATTGAGAAATACGAGTTGCTCAAAGCGGAATTGTTATCCCGAGACGCAAAGACTTGGGATGAGCTCCACCCGGGAGAAACACAGGGGCCGGAGCCCGAAGGTTATCGAAACAGGACAAACCACATGAAGAAACCTTCCGCAAAGCCATTCAAGATCGAGTTCTTCAGTTCGCTCTCGGGTCTCTCTGATATTGCCAATGAAGGATATGTCAAACTGTATGTCCCTGAGATCATATTCTTTAGAAATATTTGATCCCACTACTAACATATGAGAATAGCTTCGAGGCTGCATGGGGTGGAGATCTGGAAACCATCAAATCTCTCGCCCTAGGCATGTGGGGAGAAGACAAGGATCAAGTACCTCTCAGTATTTCCAAAACAGATTCTTTAGGACTCAACTGTCTTCAAATTTGTATCTTGCGAGGCCACCTTCGCATTGCAAAGGCCATTTTGCAGATACTCCGGACCCAGTACAAGGTGAAGGATGATGTCACTCATCAACACTTTGAGATGGACATTGACTCAGATAACGAATCTTCCGATACCGAGGGCCTCAACATTGTCGGTCATGCCGTGGATGAACAATTTACATATGAAAAAGTCGGAGAAGTGACGAGCCAAGTCGAAAGCGAAGTCTCACCACTTCAAGCGTTGGAGCGATATTGCCCCGTTCAATTATTTCTGGACGAAGAACTTCCCCCCCAGGCAACATTCCGCCTTGTCGGTATGAATCATTGGAGCGGGTCTCCTTACCTCCTGGTGAACAACCTTTTTAAATATGCAATTTTCAAGAACGACGTTCGTCTGTTGGAGTGGCTTTTGAATGCCGGACACGAGTCCGTCAGGAGTGATCCTTCCAACAAGACCCCATTTACTCTTGACCAAAGTGAACTTCAGCTTGCAATTTCGCTCGGCCACACGGAATGTCTTGCTACCATCATCAAAAGTACTGCTGTTGGCCTGCCGCTCATGAAACTGAGCGAGGAATCCGGGATTGCTGCCAGCGAGGAGCCCGAGTATTACCAGGGCTTGTCAATCCGAGGCCAGAAACGCAAAGACTGGGCGGATTCTGGCCGACCAGATAATTCCAGCAAAACCGAGAGTCCCAGTCGCCCGCCTCTCCTTCTCTCGGCATTGCAAGGAAGCTTGCCTAGTACCGAGTGGTTTCTCGGCACAGCGCCCAGTCGTTACTATCTGGAATACGTTCATGCGCACTCAGAAAACGATAATATTAAGAGAGTTGCCCAGTCTACACTGGGGCTTGACGCAACTGTTCTGAAATGGCTCCAAGGTCGAAGTGAGTTTGTTAACAATCCCATGCCAGAAGATGGATTATACTAACTTCAGTAATAGATAACCTTGTCCTTCACTGCGCAGTGATGGCCCGAACCTGTGAAGAATCAGAGCGACTGGTTCAGTATCTTGTTGATCAACACCCCGAATGCTTGGAAGTACGATCATCGGAGGGCCACACGCCGCTTGCACTGGCGATATCACTTCAGAAGGTCAACTTTGCGCGGATTCTGACCAAAGCTGGCGCTAACCAAGCCACTCGTGATAACCAAGGACGCAATCTCCTCCATTTGGCGGTTTGCTCTATGTCAGACGCCGTGACAAGAGTACCGGATGAGATTCGTAAATTGGTCGACTTGATGGACAAAGAGCTCGTTTCTGCCATGCTTACGCAACGTGCAGGTGAAAGCTCACAAACCCCCTTCGCACGCTGGCTCAGCAAGTCTAGCTCTGACTTTTTCGCCGACGCCCGTGAGAAGGACGATTCTCGCTCGATGACACACTTCTTCTTGGACCTGGGGCAATCTACCAATCAAAAGTTCCTGGAATTGCTGGATGGTACGGGGAACACACCGGTCCATGACTGTGTGAAGCGAGCATACCCGCAAGTTCTGGAACCAATTTTGGACCAGCGACTTGATCTCCTCTACCGAGAAAATGCCACAGGAAGCACGCCACTCGAAATGGCCGTGGACGCCTGGGTTAATGCGACGACTCGCGAAGTTCCCCAGAGTTCCGTCACGTCGAATCGGCAGAACCAGTGGCCAAACATCACGTCGCGTGGACCGGAGCATTTTATCAAGAACGATGACCAGAGGACCAGAGTAGAGGTTATGATTGATGTTTGCAGGAAGCGAACACAGCAGGTCGTTCAGAAAAGAAGACTCGTGACTCTTTTCGAGGCTAATGAGGTTGCCAAAAGGCTGGCTACGAAGAAGAATGACGGGGAAGAGAGTGGTCATAGAGTGAACCGATATGGCCAGCGCATGGGAAGGGAATTTCGCAAAAATCGAGAAGACGAGGACGGGCATCTCGATGAAGTTGCTCTGTGGGTGGGATTGGCCTCGCAGTGGAATTAGCCGATGGAACGTCCTCATTTTCTTCACGTTCTCAATGTTTTGAAACTGGGTCACGGTGCACTCATATACTTTGACAATCATTAGTCGCTCCGTGGTGCTTCAAAGACTCTATCTCTGCTAGTAAAATACAATGAAATCATTCCAGATACTGGATGATAGACATCATAGTATTATAAGTGGAGGATAATCTCAAATCAGAGCCAATACCACTTCTGCAAACATCCAAGTTGTCAAGGCACGATGCCTGTGGCATTCAATGATTTTGCATGTAACTAAGGAAATCATCATTTGACCGTTTCACTTCCAGGGTTGGGGTTGAATATTTGTATAGCTTCAAGTTCGGTCTCCTACTAGCTTGCTTGAATTCATTTAGATTCTGTAGAGCATAGTATGCCAATATCTACTCCAACCATTTCCGTGTTTTCCTTGTATCGGAGGGATGGCAAACTTCATCTTCCATTGATATCAAAGCGTATAAACCAGCTTCTTCCCATGAACACGACCTTGTCGAAGTGCCGCGACACCATCCAAAATACTTGCCAACCCTCCTTCCCTAACTTCGACTGGGATGGGTTGCAGCTTTCCACTTTGAAGATGTTTTTCAATCAATTTATAAAAAGAAGCCATGAACTCTCGGTCGGTCTTCGATGGCTCCCACGTCCGCTTGATTTTGACTTGTTCGTTAATTATCGTGAATCTGCGTCCAAAGCATGTGTATACCATGTTCCACCTATTTATGAGTCTTGCCGATGGCGAAATTTGTTTCGGTGGCCCTGGTAAGTCCGAGTCTTCCATCGGCATCAGGGCTGCATAGATGTACTGCACGGGCTGCCTTGTGAGATTTTCCGCCTCGGTAAAGCACTGGTAGCAGAATTGTGCCGTCTGGGGTTTCGCGACACAATCCAGAACATTCGATATTCCATCTTGGCGACCCAATGCACGTATCTTTTGTGTGCCTTGTGGATCTCTGTAATCAACGACCTCATCAGCCCCGAGGGATTTAATCCATGGGATATTATCTTGAGAGCATGTCGCAATTACTCTCAGTCCTGATCTGCGGAATTGTTCAGCGCCTAACTCAAACCTGAATCTCGCGGTCGCAGTCTGTGGGGCTCTTACAATCTGGCCAGCTGCACAGCAATAGCCCCGGTTGCTGTGCTGGCTCCGTAAATCAATATCTGAGACGCGTCGGATGTCCCCAGGGGCCTTTTAAGCCCTGCGATTGGCGTATTTGTTGGGAGAGGCAAATGCAAAGATTGGTATAGTGCCTGCGCCGCTGTGCTCACGCCCATTCCCAAGGCTGAGGCATTGACATATTTCAATCTATCGGGTATCCGAATCAATAGATCGGCATCAGCCAAGATGAATTCGCGAAATGCACCAGCACTGTAGTTGGCTGCATGGCCTAAAGCGTAAATGATCAGCATGAGACTTTGATCCGGCGAGATTCTCTTACATACAGCCATGCACGAATCCTGCTACTCGATCGCCAATATTGCAGCTTTCTGAAAGAGCTTCGCCTAACTCCACGACTTCTCCAGCAAAGTCAAACCCGAAGCCCGCGCCGGACCGCCCCAAATGATCAAGGGCTAGGACATCTGGCGTATTCAGTCCCACGGCGTGTGTTTTCACAAGAACTTGGCGATAGTCAGGGGATGGAATTGTTAGGTCATGCATCACTTCGGCTGCGCCCGGGCCAGTTATGATCAGCGCTGACTGCGTCTTGATTTGAGCCATGGCCACTGGTTTGCTGTGAAATATAGTGGATTTTTTGATCGAGCGCCTGCATGGAATTTCAATTATGCATTCAAGTTTCTATATCCTTCCAGCTGCAGATTTTGTAACAAAATTTTATATCTCGGTAGCTACGGTGGCAACTTCTATGTTTTTTTTTTTTCAAACCGATGACGATTAAACTAGATGGCAATTCGGGTGTCGGGTATATTCCCCGGCTCATCCAAAATTTGCAGTGCGAGCCCCGGAGGATCAATACCCGTGCTTCCTTCAGCGCTGGAATACCGACTCGGATCTGAAACTAGTAGATAAGGTTTTCCCCCACGATTCATTATTCCTAATTATGGCACGTGTCCATCTAATTCGAATTCCAAGGGTATCATATAGACAAGCGGTGTTATGGGATTGCCTGGTGGCAGCGGGATTTCGGATAGCCTTTCCAACCTTATCGATTAACTCCAACATATTGTGCAACATGCCGTGCAACATGCCGTGCAACATTCCTTCCCCACCCAGACAGCGCACGACAGTCATCGTGGCACCATTTAGCGCCCAATTTTAACTGTTTGCAGGGCGGACAAGCATGTTTCAACACACCGCTACATGATTTTGCCAATAATTTTGGTTTTAATACAGTTATATTACATCCCAACCTCCATGTGGAAACAAAATCTTCAAATTCTAGTAATGTGTAGCAGCATCCCCCATTGCATTAATATCTGCCGTCATATTTGGGATACTGCGCCATAATAAATTCAAAAAGGGGTCCGGTATACTATTCCACGCTGTCAAAGGTATATCACGCAGTATATAATGCATACAACTACCTAGTTGTAAATCAGAATTTATGGGAAGAGGCTATATTCTGTAGTAACATTGTACCAATCCTAGACTTATGCTACAACAAAGATTGAAAAATATCAATTTTAAGAAACAGTAGACTCACAATATAACTACACGCACATATTTCTCTAATTTTCATAATTCCAGAGAGCCACTAGACCTTTATTTGGGCCACCAAGGTAGATCTAGACTATAATACGGGATGATTGTTTGGTTTGAGAGATAACTACAGAGTACCTAGGTACAATTTTACGGTATATCTCGTCCGAAAATCGATAGATATAGGATAGTTATACGATACTAGCCGAGCTTAAACTAATCTTTATCGGAAAATATAACCCATTTCTACTTCTGGGGATACTATTCAATCTTTTTCTATGTCTAAATAAGTTATCGTTTACGATATGTAGCAGTATTTAGGGATTTTTGGCCTGCTGGATACACAACTCTTTCTCTTTTCTTAACAATGTGTGCAAGGGTTTTCCATATACACGCAATTTCAGCTACATAAAGACTGATCATCAGTATATCAACACACGTCGTTGGTCTGAAAATTGGATTGCTTTGAGGATCTGATTAACGATTTTGGGGGAAAGCTTTTAGGGATACGACCGGATTTGCTTTTTTGAGGGATTAACCATCATTTATCGAGATATGTTTAGCGTACCTGGGATGGGAAGCAGCCATTCTTTTACTGAATCGCAGATAATGAAGCACCGTTGTTACGAAAGGTGCGTATAATGAGGCGTCGATCGCGAGAGTCATTAAGCATGGTCAAGATGGCAATATTCTATCGATAAGGGGAGTCGCGGAGCGGGGATTGGTAAATTGTATTGTATTGTAAGGGGGTGGGCGGTAGGCCCACCTCTATGTACAGGGGTGCCAAAGTATCCTTGTCTGTATGTGGAAACCGATTATACCAGTGGCCTGGTAAGCCTGAGCGTTAGACGATAGATCACAATTTTGAAGCAGCCAGCTACGTCAAAATTACTCCGTATAGCCTGGGAGTTGCAAGGTTCCAAGGTTGGAAGGTTCTTGCAGTCCAGGTATATATTCTCTCGAAATCTGCGCCCATCTGGCACTCTTGATCAGTGTTAGTTGCTAGCTATTGATTAGAGTCAAGCTCCCAAACACCCGAAAACAATATCGAACTTGAACCCAAAACCTTCAAAGCTATCTGCAGCCCTTGAAATTTCAGGCTCTATCTTCTAAACTTCACGAAGTCCCCGATCCACCTTGGAATTAAAACGAAATCTCGACAATATGACATTGCAAGAACCAATTTATGATTCCAGGTAAGCGCCAACTTTGATTCGCACAAATGAATCTCAACATGAACTTACGGATGTTCTAGCAAGCCGATGCCGGCCATCGATCTCGTCTCTCAATACGAATTGAAGGCCCCTGGAATCTCTGGAAAGACAATCGTGACCGTGCGCATATCGTATGGCCCTGGTGCTGCAACCCCTCCTCACCGACATGGCGGTTGTGCCGTCACGGGATACGTGGTGTCGGGCACAATATTGAACAAAATGAACGACGAGCCGATGAAGGTTATCGAAACTGGCGGGGCTTGGTACGAGGCTCCCGGATGCCACCATAGGATCAGCGACAATGCAAGCACGACTGAAGACGCAGTTGTACTCGCTAGTATGGTTGTCGATACTGATGCTTTGGAGAAGAATGGAATGGGGGCGCTTATGCAGATTGACCCAGAGTATCTCTGAGCACCTTCACCACAGAGAGCTGGTCATGAAGCTTGGTCAATATGTGTCAATATGGAACATGAATAGATCAAATTCAAATGGCAAATGATCGAATCCCGGTCCTCCCTCTCCTTTGCAAGGTGTTGTAGTTGTATTTTGTTGTGCTGGAGAACTCGCAGTCCCGGTTGTCCTAGATGGTCATCGGTTTCCAGGCTCTGGCGGTTTCACATGCAGGGCCCAATCCACTGTCCGTATCGTAGAACACACATATTATGTTCCTCAACTAGCTTTAGTTCGGGTGCAAGTGATTTCCAGTTTGTAGAGGATGTATCAACGAGGCTTTCTGGCGTGAGTGCTGTTGTGGATTATGAGAGAGATCAAATTTGAGAATTTAGTAAACTCAACAACCCACGCAAGAACCGAGTCATGATGGAGAGAAAAATAGACAATAAGAAAGGAGTTGTTCGACAAGAGCCCTGGAGGTATCTCGTCATGTCAGCGGTAAGATGCAAAAATTGGGAAATAGAGTCATTGGTTCTCGGAGGTCTGGCTTACCAGCTCATATGACATGGAATTCAAAATCACCTGTTTGATGAATTTGGTGATATACACCGTGCATTCACTAGAAACATAAATATGCCGAGCTTCCAGGGCCAGTTCGATAGTGGTACGCGTCTTTTTTGGCTTGCACCAGTGAGGTCTCACGGTGGGAATAATTAGCCGCAATCGGCCAGGAGATGCTACAGTGTGTCCCGAAACTGGTGCCACCGCTTTCACTCTTAAACTGTTTCTTGAACTCAATTAGTTAAAAACACTAGTCTACGTTAGGAACCGCTTCGGATTATTGATCTTCCTGTATTTTTCAAGAATAACATCATACAGATTATATTCAGATTAAAATATGGTACTTTAGTTTTGTTACTGTATCAGCGGTCTGTCAGCAACTGGAAGCTTCTATGCCACGCAAACAGATCAAATACTTGAGCCCGAGACTGTTCTGGAACCTAGCTAGTTAAACTTGCCTTTACCACCCCTGTTGCACCCAGCCGCTCTGGTCATTTGGGATGTAATTAGCGATCTGCTGCTGATACCACGCATCGTTTCAAGCTGGGGGGGGGTGGTGCTAATTGAGGTACCATGATGGTCTCTGTGTTGCCATCAATCTGGGAAGTTGACGAGTTGGCCAGTAGCGTGGGACAACACAAAATCTGGTTCGCGGTGCGGGCCGATTCGACCCATAATCAGTAACTCTACATAGCCGGAGTCCCGTGATCTCTAGTAACACGAAGAGATGAACCATCATTCTGAGTGGCCACACACACCGGATGGCACCAAACTCAGCCCCTTGAAAGCTTGAGCTTATCTCTGACATGATCCACAGTGGAGAGCTATCTGTATCACAGATGGCATAGGCTGCTGATTGCAATCGGAGATCTCTTCTGTCTCTAATATAAGAATCTTCGGAAATGTCACAGACTCAAAGCCCCGCCTAATAAGGGCGGCCACCACGAAGTGTCACTCCAGTTATACTCGGAGCTCTCTATACGATCGCCTGAGTAAGAGACTAACCTTTTTTCTTCGAGATGGCGATCTTTCTCTAGATAAATTCGCTATCCAAGCAACAACATCGAGTATCAGCCGCGCTCTTGCGTCTAAAGGCTGGTTCAAAAGTACTGTCCGACTCAATACCCGAGAACGCAATCAGGGGTTACGCGATGTCTACACTCTAAGCATACCTAGGTAATAAGTAATCTTCGTAAACTATTTACTGAAGTGGGATAGATGCCCAAGGCAGTCTGGCCGTGGACATGAACGGCTGTGTTTGATTGACTACATCTGTATTGGACGTAGAAAATATTATGTACATATTATACACAGAACCCTATAAAAGAAACCCGTCCCGATGAGTGCCCCATTGCAAGAACATTATTTTTAGTCGCTGAGCAGAGGGGTCGATATTCAGGAGGAAGCCACAGTACCTTTTCACCGTGAAAGGTTACCCACTGACCCTCCAGTATAGATATGTCCGTGTCCGAATCCGCCTGAGATGAACCAGAAGGATGATTCTTACACCAGGATTCTATTTCAACCGATCTCGGGTTGGAGCTCGAAACTCTACTAAATTCAGAAAATTCCAGGTCAACGACTTTTCCTTTAGTTTTATCCGTGGAAGTCTGCAGCAGGACGCCTGTGCTGGTATCCCAGAGCCTAATTGTGTCATCATCCGAGCCGGAAGCCAGTAATCGACCGTCAGGGGAAAAATTCATAAAAGAAAGGGAGCCTGAATGGCCCTTGAGAATCCGCTGCAGCGTGCCCGTGCCCGTATCCCAAAGCCCAATTGTCTTATCACGTGACCCAGACGCCAGCAGCTTGCCATCAGGCGAGAAAACCACTGATTGAACCCAGCCTGAATGACGCTTGGGAGTCTGTTGCAGCGAACCAGTGCAAGTATCCCAGAGCCTGACAGCCTCGGCATACGAGCTGGACGCCAGAATTCGACCGTCAGGGGAGAAGGCCACAGACAACACTGTACTTGCATGGCCCTCAAAAGTCTGCTGCAGTGCACCCGTGCCGGTGTCCCACAGCCTGACTTTCACCCCCGAGCCAGACGCCAGGAAGCGACTGTTTGGAGAGAAAGCCACAGAGAAAACCGACCCCGAATAGCCTCTAATGGTCTGTTGTAGCGCGCCCGTGATGGAATCCCAGAGCCTAACTGTCTCACCCGATGCGGTCGCCAGCAATTCTCCGCTGGGGGAGAAAGCCACAGAGGAAACGTAACATGAATGACCCTTGAGGCTTTTCAGTAGCGCGCCTGTGGTAGTATTCCAGATCACAACTGTCCCATCCTCTGAGGCAGAAGCTAGCATTCGGCCGTCGGGGAGAAAGCTACAGAAGAAACATAACGTGTATGACCCTTGAGACTTCGTTGTAGTACACCTGTGCCAGGGTTCCAGAGCATGACTATCTCACTCAAGGCGCAAGCTAGTAGTCTGCCGTCTGGAGAGAAAGTCACAGAAGAAATCGGACCTGAGAAAGCCCAATCCGAATCGCCGTCGAGTGTCTGCTGCAAAGTGCCTGTGTCGGTGTTCCAAAGCCTTATTGTCCTATCACTCGAGCCAGAAGCCAGTATCCGTCCGTCAGGGAGAATGCTAAAGAGTAAACTGTACCTGAATGGGCCTCGAGAGTCTGTTGCAGCGTGCCCGTGGTGGCATCCCAGATCCTCACTGCCTTATCACTCGAGCCGGATGCTAGGAATCGGCCAAGGGGGAGAAAATCACAGAAAAAACATAACCTGCATGGCCTTCGAGAGTCTGTAGTTCTGCGCTCCATGTTTCTTGAACTTCTGGCAATGTACATATACAATCTGGAAGTTCTGCTTCGAATTGCTTCCGAACCATTGCCTGTTTAGGCGCAAATACAAGTCCTGCGTAATAAATCTGAACAGGAACGTCATCGGTGATTCGCCGATTTTTAAGAAAAAAACCGCTTTGCATCATGTAGGAACTCTGATAGTTTGTGATTTTCATCCCTCTGTATCAATTAGCGTAGATTATATTTAAACACTTCATAAACACTTACGTTCAATGCTGACTGCAGTAGATTAATGATCCCCACAACTTCAGAAGCAAGCCCCAGAACGCATATTGCTTCTATCCAGTGCAGGAAATGTTTCTGGAGAAAGGTAAGAGCATCATCCATTTCAGAACAGGGGTTTTTGCATTGTGCTAGATGATGTACCCAATAACGACAAGCGTATTGCAATTCTTCTGGTAAGTGACTCTGGATTGACTGGGCATCGATCTCCCTCCTCTGAGTGCTGTAGCTTGATAGGCCACAAATATTCCTTTTCAGTCCACCTCGCATGGTCGTAAGGCAATATTGGGTGATAATCTTGTGCGTATGTTGCTCATCCAGACGGAACTTGCTCCTAGAATTAACGAGGAAATCTCGAAATGATGAATGCAGGAGCCTGACGGGCATGTTTTGGTTCTCAGGTATGTTGAGTACAGACTGGAAAGAACTCAATAGGTTGCTGATAACCCCTCGTCTGGTACGGAGAAGCTGGGAGAGTGCATTGACTGAAAGAGGAACAGCAAGGAGAATTGTGATGCCGACTATGTCCTGAAACTGTTGCAACAGCTGCTCTGACTCGTCATTATCTTGATGCTCAAGGAGTCGCCTGAGGACTGGTAGATAAGTCTTCTCCATTTTAGTCGCATACTTGGCTTGGTCCTTGAGTAGTTCTGCAAGGCGCTGTTCTGGGTCCCACTTCGGATCTTCAAGGAATCGGCAAACAGTGGCGGCAGAAATGAACAATGGAACTGACATCATAACCAATGTCTGGATTTTATCATCGCCAGGCCAGTCTTTGGAGACGTTTCTCGTTTCTCTGATCTTTGAAAATCGGTCCTCCAAAAATAGAGATATGTCGTGTTCTGTCACTGCCTCAGGAATCTCATGGAGAGCAAAAACCTCACGATGATCTCCAGCCCCCAAGAATCCTAGTGTGATCGGCATTTCGTCCCTGCTTGTCAAGAAGATCAGAACACGTATAGCAGTCGATACGCGTAGCTGTGGTAGTAACTGAAGTATAACTCGGACGTCTTTGTCATTCTCACATTCGTCCAATGCATCAATCACTATTACCGTAGTTATCACTTGTCCCTTGGTTGAGTCTAAGCTCAGAAGGGGCTGAAGGAGTAGTCTATCAAACTGCTCTTTTAGCGATTTGCCTCCGAGATCAGGTTCATCCTTGAGTGCTTTCAGACCGCCTGGTTTTAACTCAGGTATGCGAATCATCAACTGCTGTGCAATTGTCGGGAAGAACTTCGTGGCATTTCCCCTGTCACCTTCTCCCCTCTTGAAGAAGTAGCTTGCTCCTAGGAGCGAGGCCTCTCTGAAATATTTCGCCACTGTTCGACAGATAGTCGATTTCCCTGTCCCAGCCTTGCCATTTAGCCAAAATATGCATTTGTCCTGCGGCGACCCGGCCCATTCCGTGATTCGGTGAAGGAGCTCAGTTCTGGTGCCTGGGAGACATACATCCTCGTGCTGATCCATATATGAGTCAAACTCGGCTCCACACGCGATCGGCAGCTTGTCAAGAATCAAATATTGGTCGATCTGGTCTATATTCTGAGCGACACTGGTTAAGAGAACACTGTATAGGTATAAGCTAGTCGCACAGTAACTAAAGCACTTTGATCGACTGTCTTACGTCTGGTCCACCTGCAAGGATAAAGTGAAGGATGACTTGTACCTCTCTAGATCGTTGAGAATCCTGCCCACTTCTGTGCGTTCGAGTGGCCATTTTAAGGCTCGAATACCAAGTCTCTTCATCATGCGCTTCCCTCGCCCTAGATCAATTTTCTGTTCCAAGGCCTTGAGGTGCGAAAGGCAATCACTAATATTATTGACTAGTGAGGATGAGGTAGATAGTTTCATGCCCCCAGGTCCTTGGAGAAGTCTTGCAAGTTCCTCAAGGATGCCTTCAAGGCCTGCGACCGTCCGTTGCAAGGTAATAATATCATCTCGTGCGTCTTTGATCTCATGAATATAGCATCCACAGATCTTCGCAATACTCCCTGTAAGTTGAATAACCGCGATAACGCTGGATGCACAGGAAATTCCGTCCATTTGAAAGATTTATAAGGTCTAGACAAGACTGGGGTTGTATAAATCTAGGGACCTCAGAGAAGATACCGAAGACGTAATAGGAAGGAGGGGTGGCCCCATAATGAGGCGAAGGTATCTGTACACCGCCTCCCGATGTAGCTTGTGTTTGCAGGGACCTCATCATCTCGTCAGTGGTGAAAAGGTGTCAGCTGTAATAAAGTAAAAGCGACAACCCCACCATGGCGGTAGGTATTGTGTGTATGAAACAATACAGGTCTCAGTTCCAACGATACTCGGAAAAATTCCCAATTGGGACTAGCTAAGCTTAGGAATTCAACCCCGAGAAACAGTGTAAGAGTAGAAGTGGTGGCACCAGTTTCGGGACGTACTGTACGTATCTTCATCTAAAGCTCACCAACCTTGGAAGCTGATCCATTCGTTCCTTTGCCTAAACTCCCGAGGACCCTTTACGTGCCCAAGTGGAACTCTCTACTTATGTACTCCGCATAGATTCAGGCCTGGAACCAACGAACCACGACTTAGCGTATTGATAGTCGTCTCTCAGGCTAGGAAACGTATTTTGAAATAACTCATTAGAGATCTTACTATGTATTGAAAGATGGGAATCGCACGCTGGCTGTCTGCGTGAGCAGACGAGTCTATCGCAGGAAACAAAACCACTACACCCGTAGGGTGCTTGGACTGATTAACGAGTTGTATTGGCCAGGCAGATAAGCTTGTTCCCAGTACTATACTAATGAAGCTTCATCTCTCAGTGGATCAGATAGCGGTCATTGTACGAAGCAGGGGTTGATTCATGAATAGGAAAATATTGGTTAATTCTCAAAACTAGAACTGCGCGCGCTACATATCTCACCACCAGAGTGGACACCTTATTGCTGAGGTACCACGTAACAGGATCTCTGCTTGTTGCAGAGCGAGAATCCCCATTGCACTTGGTAGTATGTCATCAAATCCACCAATGGCATGAGATGTCTTAGAATGGGTTAATCTCTTCATGTCATCATCTGTGGATCTACTGATGTATTGATTTCAGTACGGCAAAAGAACGCGCAACATCCATGATAATGCACACGCAATATTCAACATACATGATCCTTTATCAGGTCATCTACTGCGTACCGCTGTCGGAATACTAGACCCTTGGAAAGACCCCCTTAGCATCCACAGAGAAGCATCTGATCACCCGGGATGCAGTAGTCCCAACCATTCCCGTACCTGACCTGAGATGAACTTTTTAACTCACTGAGCCACAAATAAGCCGAACTAAGCTCCGTTCGGGTTTAGTGTGCGGCCCCAGACCATCTCGCCCCCAGCCGTTGCGATAGTCTCTAGGTTTGAAGTATACGCTGCTCATTACTAGACGATGGTGATATTCCAAATTGCACAATTGGATTTTTGTCTCAAATAAAATTGTAACAAGACCATGTTAACCTCAAGATCAGCCCTACTGAATAAGGAAAAATAAACACTTGCGATCGCTCAACTCTGAATTGCCTCTTCGTCATCTTGTGGAGAGACCCACATGGGATCTTCGCGCCGCGTGTCTCGAGCGAGCATGCCCAGTTCCGGCCCCAGGTCGAGAAACGGTCGATCGCACACACTCCACCGTAATTGCATCAGACTTCTTTCACTGCATCCAATCAGTTCACCAACATACGCGCAATCATTACTACCGGCGCCTGCTCAAAGACATACATTTCAAAAATGCCTTGTTCGGTTGTGCTTTGGTCCGTCCTCCATTACCACCCTTTCGTCTTATTGGGTCGCCTCGTATCTTGAAAGATCTTCGTTTAGCGCCAGGCAACATCAATCTCGACACAATCATAGAATCACAACAATCACAGAGTTGTACATTCGGGAACTCAAGATCCACCAGCTTCGTAAGTCGCCACAGATCAATTCGTTTCAGATGAACTCCAGTCTAGAGCCCTCGGGTCAACTGTTGTCGATCATTTCAACTACATTCTAATTCGGTTTGTAGATGCTTTCCTTGAAGGGAAGCTGGCTGACGACAGCCTCTCCCGCTTCTATGAATTGCCATGGGTCACCATTGCGAGAGGCCATGACGTGACAAGAGATCTGCTTCAAGTTTGTTCTGTCCGACTTCTTGAAGGGTACCACCTGAGAACACATCAAGGGTATATAAAGGCTGGAAAAACAGTCGGCTTCACTTATACCCAACTCACAATCAATCATTCATTCCAATATCTCAATAACATTACAATTCCACCATCACAATGAAGGTTTCCGCAGTCCTAACTACCTTGATGGCCGCCGGCCTGGTTGCTGGCGCTCCTCCTGCCCCAGGTAACTTCATACTCCTTTGATCATCGACCGCCGAGCTATAACTTCTAACACGTTTATCAGTCCCCTCCGATCTCTCGTCTCTCCCACCACCTCCACCCCCCACTGGCACTGAGATCCCGCCTCCCAAGGGCACAGATGATGGTCAGAAGCGTGACCAGCTACCTACCGGCACAGAGCTGCCCCCGCCTCCTCCTAGCGGTACTGAACTGCCTCCTCCACCCAAGGACGGCAAGGACAAGCGTGATGAGCGTCCCACTGGCACCGAGATTCCTCCGCCACCACCCAGTGGTACAGGACTGCCACCCCTAAACTCGGACGGACCTCCTCCTCCCAAGCCCACATCTGATGGCAATGAGAAGCGGGACGAGCGTCCCACCGGCACGGAGATTCCACCTCCTCCACCAAGCTCGGATGTTCCTCCCCCTCCTAAGCCTACCGAGGATGGAAATGAGAAGCGTGACGAGCAACCAAAGGGTACTGATATTCCCCCTCCTCCTCCTTCCGGATCTGCTCCTCCCCCTCCTCCTTCTGGCAGTGCTCCTCCTCCTAAGCCTACCGAGGATGGACGCGAGAAGCGTGATGAGGAGCCCAAGGGTACTGATGTCCCTCCTCCCCCTTCTGGATCTGCTCCGCCTCCTCCCCCCGCCGGCACTGCTCCCCCTCCCAAGCCCACCGATGCTTAAATTCAAGAAGGACTTTTGGGATTGTCTAGATCTTGATTTGTCTTGACGCTTGACAATGCTGAATAGATGATCATGGTATATGGATGATCAGTTCAATGGTACGATATGGTAGAGCTCAGGTCACATGGCTCTTGGGTTAGATTTAGATGCGATGGAATGTTAGGGTGGCTGGTTTCCCTTCTAATTGACCGCCATCAGACGGTATTATTACTCCTATTACTTAAACGCCTCAATACACTCGTTACTTAAGCCTCGATGTTCAACCTTCAATTCAAACTACTAGTACATGTCGCTGCGTACTAGCAGACCGGAATTGATTTCTTTCAAGCCTCCGTTTCCTGCTTCAAAACATTAGGCCCTCTGTCCATCACGACATCGCTCTTCCAGGCTTTGAAGTCTCGGGTAGGTAGATTGAGCGCAAACATCCGGTCAATTTCCATAGGCGACCTGTCTTTCATTTCAGGGATGGTGAACCAGGTTATGATGTAGCCAATGGCTGCAAATGCTGCCATGACGAAGCCGGTCTTTCC
Source organism: Penicillium manginii (assembly GCF_028828005.1). Classification (NCBI taxonomy): domain Eukaryota; kingdom Fungi; phylum Ascomycota; class Eurotiomycetes; order Eurotiales; family Aspergillaceae; genus Penicillium; species Penicillium manginii. The sequence continues at coordinate 477,297 of NW_026643102.1, read as the reverse complement.
TCGCAGGTTCCCAGAATCCGGATTGTAGATGTAGGGGAGAATGATGGAAAACACACCAGTAGCCACACCACTGACAAACCAACCCACTCCTTGGGACTTGGATCGCAGTGTGAGCTCTGAGGTTTCAGCGGCAACAACGTGCGAGGCTGGCCAAATGCCTAGACCGCAGACCATGGTTATGACCATCATCGTCACAGCGGTGTACCTGATATCTGGTTAGATGGAAGAAAAATTGATTTCGATGAGACATACCAAATAGTTACCACCCCAGTAAAACATCCAGCAATTCCTAGGGCAAGCCACAAAACAAAGGCTGCACCCAGCGTCCATAGAATGAGAAAGCGTCTGCCGAGTGCGTTCAATGTGAAAAGACTGACACCGTTCGCAATCAAACCCAACCCAATTCCCAAGATGAGAAAGATCAAGCTGTTTGTTGCACTCATTCCAACCATTTGCATGAAGTATGAGGCACTCGCAAGTAGTTGCAATCCGAAAAATTGTGGTAAAGCGCTTGCGAAACATACGACGAAGGTCCGGCGGCGATTGACTGCTCCCTTGAAGCAGTCGGAGTATTTTTGTGTTTCGCGTTCCTCCTCTTCTGCTTTGATTGAGGCTTGCAGATCTGCGAATGTCTTCGCTGAATCCATATTGCCGGTATCAAGCTTGCATTGCATTTTCAATGCTTTCTCGAATTGTCCTCGTCTTATGAGCCACGTCGGACTTTCAGGCAGTACCCAAGAGAGAATGAAAGGCACCGCTGAAAATGGCCACTGTGATGCGAAGCATATTCTGTATGACTCTGCCCCGGAATGTTTAAGCGAGGTATACACCACGATTGATCCTATCAGCTGGCCCAGAAGGGTGAAGATGGGTAGAAAGGCGATGATTGGTCCCCGGAGTACGACAGGGAGAACTTCCGACATGTATGTCTGAATCATGCATAGCAGCATCCCGATGGTGACTCCTTGCAGTAACTTTCCGGTGAGGAAAAGACCTCTTCGAGAGTTGATGGCCGGGTGGAGATCACAAAGGTAAATCACAATTCCCGCAACAGCTGAGAGGAAAGATCCTGTTGCTAGCGATAGTCTGCGCCCACCTCTATCCTGATAGTACCCTCCGATAATTGCCCCGACCATCATTCCAATCGGACTTGCTGCGTTCCAGAGTGAAAGCCATTCGGAGGGAATAATATACTTGCCGTTCAGCTCGACACCGAAACGATGCCTAGTAAGAATCATCAGTACCTAGGTATACACAGGAACTTTGGGATGGCAGGGAACGTACTGAAAGGCTGGCATGGAAGAAACATTCGCCACAATAACCAAGTCATATCCGTAAAGCAGGATCGCAGAGCTCAGAGCCAGATTGTATCCTACCACCTTGGGCCATTTCTTCAGGGAGTGCCACAGCGGGACGTATCCCTGACCAGATGTGTTGGTATCGGAAGAAGATACATCTTCGATAAACTCCTCGGGTTTCTTATCTGTGGGCTCTTGCATGATTATTTGATCATACGGGATAAGTTGAAGACAATGTAGCGGCGATCCGGACTTGAATTATAATCGAATTCCGCCCGCACAGACAGCTTGAAGGAGGGGTGAGAAACGCACCGCGGCACCATCTCTTTTGTTGGCGTTGCATGAGCTTGGACATGATGCAAGTAACTTTCTAAGCGAGCTCTCGGACGGGAGAAAATATACTCTGCCAAGAAGAATCATGTATGAAGAATAAGCTGCTGATTTATTCGCTCTGGGGAGCTCTGCTGCCGACGCCGCCAATCAGGGTTTGGGATGGGCTTCCCCGCACTTCTGCCAAGTGAGTTCACAGGCCCTGATACGTGTTAGATACGCCCTAAAATATGGCAAATGTCAGGTTTGCGGGGGTTTGTCAGAAATAGGATGTATCTGCGGTTTGGGAGGCGGCACTGCATATTATTGCTATAATGTCCAACGTCAGCTGATCAACCACCTGCATACTATACTAAATCGACATTTGTCATTTAAAGGAGCATATTCTTATTTTAGAACTGAGTTTGATGGGCTATATGTAATACTCTGCTACCTTTTATTTCCATCGCCGGCACATGCTCGGTACTAGTAGCCGGTGCTGGCCGTTCAGTGATGAGCTTCATCCTGTGCCAATGGCGCGATCTCCACCATGGATCGTGCCTCTCTCATCCTTTCCAACTTAGCCAAATGTTTTCTGCTATTGCTTATCTCTTCCTCTAGCTCACTGGCCGATGCAATTCGATATTTCAAGGCCAGTATTCCGGCCGAGATCATGAGCAAGGCGATGCCGACCAGGTACGACCACTGCCCAACCTGCTGCGCCGATTCTTGGTTTGACCCTTGCGGTCCATCGTTACTAATCCACCACTCTATCCAGACAATGAAGGCAACGGTCGTAAGGGGACTGATTATCATGCTGAACACCAACCCGAAGAGAATCAGACCGTCAAAGAGGACGCGGGATGAAGCTTTCATGACGCGAATAGTTAAGGTCGGCCTTACTTTCGTCCAGATTGAAGGTGCTTTCACAGCTGAGGCCTCCATTCCTTTCTCAAGGGACAGTTCACTCCTTGATTTTGACAGTGCATCTCGAATGTCGCCCTTGAAACTGCTCCATATTGTCTTGCGTTCGCGCCAGATGACAATAATCTGAGCAGACGGGATATTCGAGCGATATGGTAGGAATTTGAACAAGAGATGAACAAAGTTGAGGATAACGGATAGGCCGACTAAGCTGTAGATGTATCGTTTTGAATAGATGACCCTGTTAATAAATTTGGCCGGATGGTCGAGCTCTGAATCTCTAGTCGCGACCCAAGACTGCAAACTGGTAGGTTGCCGCAAAATCTGACTCGAGTTGAAACAGGGATTGAAGCAGAGGTCTCCGAGCTCATTCCATCGAGATATGTTCGAGAAGGTTTCCCATACGCTCTCATTCCAAGATGAAGTTCGCCAGGATGCCTGCCAACCATCGCTAGAGGTTTCATCGAATGGCGGAAGATCGGGATAGCAAAACATGTATTGGGTGGGAGTTTTGGACTTTTGTTTCGAATACACCAGTGCGCAAATGCCACCCGCCAGCATGAGAAGATTCCATAGGCAAAACAGGAGAGTGCGGGCTCTTTCATGGCCTGAAAAATATCGTGACCAACACATCAGAGGCAAGAAGACGAGGTAGCCCGTAACAACGATAGCAAGAACCGCATCGCCATCAAGCTCAATTGCGCCCGGGGATATCGACAAAATGTTCGTGTCAGTCACTAGCTGAGGAAAGCTGTTTTCAAGCGTCGTGTTTTGTGCGACATATGGAATTGCCACGTCGGAAAGCTCTTGAAACCTTTGCGGGGTCGACACCAGAATGAATGCTTGGATAGAGGCAGTTCCTGCGTATGTCGCCGCGGCTCCCAAAAATACATCGCTAAGCCATCCAGTCCATCGCGTGACGATCGAGACCGCGAGAAGGGCGTAGAATAGATACCGCGGACATGAATCATAGATAGTGCTGATTGGGTAGAAGCACACGGCCTCTTGGGCCACGAATAAGGGGCTGCTGGTGTTCATCTGGAGATCTGCATGATAGTGAGTATCTTGCCAGTGCGGTAGAAATACCAAGTGATGATTTTGAAGGTTTCGCTTGATTCCAGGCACTTGAATTTCTAACTTTTCGCCTGCCATGGCGGTCTATAATTGCTGCCTCAGACATTGTGGGGACGCGACCATGTGTCGACGTCATATACTCCCCGCTGCCGCTTTGGGCGTAGCAATACATTCACATAATCAATAAACCACTACAGGTGGTAGATGATTAATATTGGAATATACATTCGCATACAACATAGCAGATTCTGAGCAGTCCCCAAGGGCTAGTGCAGAAAACTTTCACGGAAGCCTCAGGCTTCAACTTGAAAGTTTTAATCTTTTTAACTTTTAACATCATGCTCTAACGGCTGCATAGACCTATTCTAGTGCGACAACTTTTGAGAAACGTTGTTCAATGTCAATATTCTACTGGTAGGCCGTAGTCCCGATTTCAAAGGGTCATTGCCATGTTCAAATAGCCACCTAAATATAATAATCTTTGCGTAAGAATCGTGAAGTCTATTTTCAATTGGGGAATATAGAAATTAGTATCTGCGTAAATGACAGATCGTTTTATAGAGGTCATGCTAGAACATCAATCACTAGAGCACGGTCGCACCTAGCAGCTCGCTTTTGTGGTATGGAATATTGTCGCCCGGAGACAAGCTCAGGACGCTGCAAGACTTTCTGTGAGCATCCCAGGTCCTAATTGCATAACCTCCGTCAAGCAGTACCAAGGTCCCCGCGGTCCATCCGGCTTGCTCCAGAAGGTTACGGAAAATGAAGGAGATTGTCCCTGCTGCACTTGAGAAGCGCCGGCCACACTGAAATCGTGAATGCAAACTCGCCTCGGAGGTGGGTGACCCTCCGCAAGAGCCGTCTCCGGAGACCAATCCTGATACAATTCTTCGAGCTCTTTCATCCGAGATGAGATTGAGTTGTAAGGTTTTGTACATTGAAGTAACTCGGGTTGAGCAATACGAGTTCGCAGATCGAGTCCATGGCGATCAGTATGTGACCAGGTCGACCTCCAAGCGATGGAATGCAAGGGGAAGGCCATTCCGAAATCTAAACTGAAGGCTTTCGACAAATCATCGGTAGATTGGGTGGCATCGGACGATAAATGAGATAGTCGTGTCATCACAGCTGATTCGTACTCAGAGCGGTTGATGTCCCAGTCCATGGCGACGGTTTCTCGTTGTTGTTGATAGGTGCCGATCTGGCAGTCAAAGCCGAAGGACATAATTCTTACGGTGTCGGCTGCTCGCTGCTCGCTTTCGTTCCATGTGTGCTCCTTGCAGCGAACAAAATCGTCGAATTTGGAGTTCCACTGCTCCCTATCATATGCCACAAGCTCGTGGAGGATAGATAGTTGCGTGTCGGAGGGGCCGTGCTGCTTTGAAAATAAATCGTATTGTTGGAAATGCAAGGTTGCAGACGCAATTAAGTCAAGAAGAGTGGCCCTGGCTTCCTCGATCGAGTAGAACTTTTCGGGTAGAATAATGTTTCCCTCGTCGTCGACTGGGTTTAGAAATAAGGTGGTGTGTGTGTCTGCGTCCCATTGTAAAGAATTGATGTTGAAGAGTGAAAGGAGTGGCCCAATCTCCGTTTCCATGAAGTTGGCCTCTTTTGAATCGTATTGCTGGCCCCATGGCCGGCTTAATTGTTTGCGACTATTTTGACGCCAGCAGTTTAAAAGGTTGATCCCGCTTCTGATATGCGCTGCAGCGGCTTCGAGGTTCCCCTGGAAGTATTCGAAGCATATGAAGAGTATATTCACGATCGCAACTATTTGGGCATTATGAGGATCTGTCGCGAGCTTTTCTATCAGCGACCGGATGGCCTTATTATATAATTTGATTGGCAGCCCCGGTATTAAGGCATTTCGACGTGAAGATTGGAGATTATCTGCCGTGGAATGTTCATGGAGACAGCCGAGGGCCGCGATTGCTTGACGAATGGCAGGCTCGCTGAGACTGAGTTGCAGAACACTACCCTGGAAGAAGGTTTGTTGAAAGTTGCCGGCAAGCTGTGGAGCCGTTCGCAGAAAGAATAGCTCCAAGGCTTTCGCAGTGGTTGAATCGACCTCTGGAGATGGGGCAAGGGTGCGTGGTAGCGGTACAATGACGACAGAGCATGATTTAGGCGTACCATACGCGCAGGTCCGCCCGCCGAGCAGGCATCTATGTCCATCAGCCGGGGAGATTCTAATTTTGGCCCATGGAAGAAGCGAATGGAACAGGCAATACCAGGCCGTCTAGTCTAGACTCGACCTTCACTGTCAGGAGAGAAGAGGGCCATACCGGGCGCACACGGGCTTCTCCTCGTCACATTTAACGTGACGAGCCCTGCGGAAGATTCAGCGGCAAGTTGGGTGTTATGTTGGAAGGAATGACGGACTTGCACGTAAGGCAGCCAGAACGCACTTTTGGTCTGCTCGCACGCTGTCGGGACATCGGATTGGGTTGAATCATGACTCGCGAGGGTCTTTCATTGTTGAAGAGCAACGCCCAACGCGGGGGAAAGAGGCTTGGCTGATCAGTCAGCGTGGAATGGAGCACCGCCTCCAAATGTAGTATGTTTCGTCGAAAGAGGTGCTCAAATTGTTTTCTTTATGGGCAGAAGATTGCCATCTTTGTGGGCCGGAGATCTTTAAATATGAAGATGCTAAAATGAATCTGCCCAGACAGTTCTATTTGCATGCTCAGGTGTCTGAGGGGTACGCCTACCGTAGATCAGAAGCCCTGGGGCGGCTTAAGCCTCATGGGTGAATTGCGATTGGATTGGCGAGACTGATGAGGCTGTGTCGTATGGCCCCCACCTGAAGAAACCAGCCCCTGCGGTCCCCCACAATGCAACGATCTGCAGCTTTGTTGGCCGGCATCCGACCCCCACGAAGCTGCTGCCAATGCAGTCCGAATTTTTATTTCTGTCACACTCCCTGGCATTATTATTCATTGGCTGTGAGAAGCAATACGTTGAGCCCAGGAGCGAAATCATTATTGCCCGATGTGCGCGCCATGTCATTTGGACGGGGTGGAAATGATGGAATTTCGTGCGAGTATGGCATGTTGACGAAATATTTTGAACGATTCATCATGGGCAACAAAACCCACCCGATTCCGTTTACTAAATCTACCCAAGTAGCAAACAGAACTTAAAAGCCTAGCTACTCCCCGGGTAGGGGTGATTATAAGGCGGAGTGCGGCATTAGGCCTAGCTATCGTGTTGGGCGTCAAGTACAAAGTACTATCGAGGACAGTATAAACCGGACCACCGACGAGCGATGGCGTAATACATACTACGATGGAATTGGACAGGGTATCTCTTCATGAAGACTTCGATTCTGAACTTTTGTGCCTTGCATAAAACTCAATAACGTCATGGATAATTCCAGCAGATCGTCGCTCTTACAAATCAAAGTGGGGAGCTTTTGGGATAAAGAAGCGGTGGAAGCTTCATTTCACCATCCCCACAAACAGACCATCTCAATTCAGCACCATGAAGGAAGCCGTGATCGACAAAAACACCGGGGTGACAATTCGCGATGTTGACATCCCTGTTCCCAAGCCCGACCAGGTCTTGATCAAGGTGATCGTTTCGGGAACCAATCCGAAGGATTGGAAATTACCAGTCTGGCTATCGGACTCTCCGGCTGCCAACCAGGGAGATGATATTGCCGGCTTTGTTGAGGCTGTCGGAGAGGGCGTCTCCAAGTTCAAAAAAGGAGACAGAGTGGCCGCTTTCCATGAGATGATGACCCCCGCCGGAAGCTATGCAGAATATGCGATCGCTTGGGAGCACACAACCTTCCATATCCCGGAGAAAACCAGCTTTGAAGGTATGAACTTCTTGAATGATCGTACCTGGATGATAATTAACATAAACAGAGGCTGCGTCTATCCCCCTTGCTGCAATGACATCCGCCCTGGGATTGTTTCAAAGATTGAGTTTGCCTGTTCCGTGGCACCCCGCGACTGAGCCACTGCCCCTGGTTGTGTATGGAGGTGCCTCGGCAGTTGGGGCCTTTGCAATTAAACTGGCTCGTCTCTCAAATATCCATCCGATCATCGCTGTGGCCGGCAAAGGCGCACCATTCGTGGAAACTCTCATCGACAGGTCCAAGGGAGACACCATCATCGATTACCGGGAAGGTGACAGCGCCGTTCGGGAGAAAATCCGAAGTTCTGCCGGTGGTCTGCCAATCCATCATGCCTTCGATGCGGTCTCCGAGAAGGGGTCATATCAGAACCTGGGCGACGCACTCACAGTGCCGGCAAAGATCACGGTCGTTTTACCCGGTAAAGACTATAGTGATATTCCAAAGGGAGTCGAGGTCATAACCACAAATGTTGGATCGGTTCACCAGTCTGCAGCGTCAGGGCAGACAGTGGGAGACATCGAGTTCGGTGCTGCATTTTTCGCTCTTTTCGGAAGAGGCTTGGGACAGGGATGGTTTACGGGGCATCCCTACGAGGTCCGACCCGGTGGCTTGACTGGTCTCGAAGGCGCATTGGGAGACTTGCGGGAGGGAAAAGCTTCTGCAGTCAAATACGTAGTCCGTATCGCCGACACGCCGGGTCTGTAGAGAGTTGTATGGAGTGTTGACATTTGAGTTCGGCGGAACACCGTCGGAAATGCGTCAGATGGCAATAGTCTGACTGCAGGAACGGATTGACCGTTGGAACTAAGCTTCTGCAGGTTAGTTTGAAGGAAAATCAATATAAATAAATAAACAAGAACTTGAAGAAAACGAAATAGGAAATCAAAATAAATGAAAATGTTCGGCAGGAAGCAGAATTGGGGAAATGTCTCCGGGAAATACAACTATGGATCAATCGGAACGATGCCATTATTCATCTGTGTATAGTGAAATGCCACTTTAATTTACAGCTACGAACCACTCGGATAGGAGATTCTCGCACGTGGAAGACACGGTGGGAAAATCGTCCGACGTCCGAAATCTTATCGCATTAGCGAGGGGGCTAGCAGATCACGCAGTGGGGTTCGTCCCAAAAAGATCGGGTCACCCGCTTTGCCAGTGTATAATGTTGCATATCCCGAGCTCAGTGCGCGTCGATCGGCATGCTGCTAAATTCTCGCGAACGGCGTGGGTTTCCTATTCGGCATGATTGGGCTGGGTGATCGGCGCCTACGCGGGAAGCTGAGAAGACGCGCCCAAGAATATAAATCCTCCGATCGGCATGCCTGTCATGTCTTCTGTCAGGAACAAAATTTGTCGACCAATCCTGTTGTCGTGATTACTCGCAAACATGGTTGGGTTTGCTACGATTGTCAAGGCATTGCCCCTCGTGGCAGCCGGCACCCTTGCCAGCGTTACCTATCCCCCCCATTCCTGCGGATCTCACCACCCCTGTTCAGCAACGTCTTGCTGTGTATGGTCCCAATTGTGAGTGCTCCCCAAAGTACCCGGGAGTTACAAGTGGAATGAAGTCTAACGGCCGTCTAGCTGTCTCTGTCGGATGGAATACATACGAGCAGCTGAATCAGAGCTGCGTGCTCTATGGCACATCCGCGGACAATTTGTCTCAAAAGTCGTGCTCGACGAAGTCGACGACTTACACGACATCGAGGACTTGGTCCAATGCCGCGATCCTCAGTGGCCTAACGCCGGCAACGACGTACTATTACAAGATTGTATCTACTAACTCCACCGTCGATCACTTCCTCAGCCCGCGCACACCTGGCGATAAGACAGCTTTCACCATGAACGTGGTTATTGACTTGGGTGTCTACGGCAAAGATGGATTCACCGTCAGCAAGAAGAAGGACACAATCCCCGTCGTTCTACCTGAACTTAACCACACCACGATCGGCCGTCTGGCACAGACTGTTGACGACTACGAGATTGTCATTCACCCCGGTGATTTTGGCTACTCGGACGACTGGTATCTGAAGTTCAAGAATATCCTGCAAGGTAAGGAAGCATACCAGGCAATCCTGGAGCAGTTCTACGACCAACTCGCACCCATTGCTGGTCGCAAGCTGTACATGGCTAGTCCCGGAAACCACGAAGCCGACTGTTCGGAGATCCCATACCTTTTGGAGCTTTGCCCCGAGGGCCAGAAGAACTTCACAGACTTCATGCACCGTTTCGAAAATACGATGCCCGTAGCTTTCGCCTCGTCCTCATCCAACACAACAGCCCAGCAATTGGCGTCCAAGGCGCAGAGTCTATCGAACCCCCCCATTCTGGTACTCCTTCGATTATGGATCTGCGCACGTTGTTATGATTGATACTGAAACCGACTTCCCCAACGCTCCCGACGGGACTGATGGTTCGGCAAAGCTCGACAGTGGCCCCTTCGGGAAGTCCGGACAGCAGCTTGAATTCCTGAAGGCTGATCTCGCCAGCGTCGATCGCACCGTTACCCCATGGGTCGTCGTCGCAGGACACCGCCCGTGGTACTCCACCGGCTCTGGAAACACATGCGATTCATGCCAGGAGGCATTCGAGAGTATCTTCTACCAGTATGGCGTTGACTTGGGTGTCTTCGGTCACGTTCACAATTCCCAGCGCTTCCTCCCGGTCGTCAACGGAACCGCGGATCCGAACGGAATGAAGAACCCCAAGGCTCCCATGTACATTGTCGCTGGTGGTGCTGGAAATATTGAGGGTCTGAGCAGCGTTGGAACTAAGCCGTCTTACACCGAGTTTGCCTATGCGGATGCTTACAGCTATGCTTCCATCACCTTTGTCGATGAGCAGAACTTGAAGGTTGATTTCATCAGCTCTTCTACCGGCGCTGTTTTGGATTCGAGCACGCTGTACAAGGAGCACAATGTTCAATTTGTGCAGCAGTAGATATATACCAACTTTGGAACGCCCCGATGATACCAGATGTCCATCGAGATAGATTAGGTTATGGCGGTATGAAAATCAATTTCCTTATATACTTTTATTTCCGAGAAGATATGTAATTTACGTCCAATACTAGTACATAACTAGAATCGATTATGTTCCCTTCCAAGGTTGTTTCTAATCCTTGTTTATCTAAACAAATGAGTTAAATGTGACCTCCAGGGGGTTGGTATCGGTAGTACTTCTCTATTCCAAAGTCAAAAGTTATTAGTAGTAGTAATATAAAAGTATAAATACCAACTGCGGACATAAATGTAGTCAATGCCCTATTGGGAAGGTGTGTTTTGAGTGAATGAACGACTCAAGCGACTTCCCCAGACTCGACTTTCTTTCCTTCTTTTTCCCCCAAGTCCACCCGAATCCCCCGAATTGTCAAGACCTTCGACCTCACAGATTCCCCAGAATCTGGATTCCGTTTGCCTTCCGCCTAATCATGTCGTTTGACCGCCACAAGAAGGCCACCGCACAACTTGTAAGTGTTGCCACCTCGGTGCCTGATCTACCCTCGGCCTTAGCCACCCGGGCTTTATCACTCTATGGGTGAATGCGAATGGCACGATATGCATCCTGTCTATCCCATCCTTCTCTGCCCATACTCCCACTTCTCCTTTACTTCTCAAAGACCACACATTTCACTGCTTCATTCTCGGACCCTGAAGATCGGAAAAGATCAATCTAACAGCCGATCAGGTTGCTATGCTTGCATCTCCTCCGAGTATCTCTTCTCCTCCATGGCATGCAAATAGCTAATTCACTTTCTCCCTCGCCTTCTGGCGGTAAGTGAACATCGCCCTCCCCGTCATACTCAGAGCACCCGTTTCCATTCCTCACGCCATGGAAGACTAAGTTTTTATGCAGCGTGCCATGGTCAAATGCCTGTCAATCGAACTCCGATCCGACAATGCCAACCTCGAGGATATTGAGATTGTGGCGAAGAAAGCACTGAAGAAGGCTGTCCAGCTCGCAGAGAAACTTGCCGCTGCCGCCGACGAAGATACCTCCCCGATTATCGAGGAGTGCCAGGAGGAAACAGAGGAATCGATCAATGCCTTGAAGACCATCATGAAATCGTGTCAGGATCGAAAATAACAAAGGTCGGGAGGGTTAGTCTCGGAAAATTCAAGACGTCGATGGACAAGTCCTCTTCATCTTGTCAAGACATGCCCTCGCCAAGGACCGAAAGCTGGCTGAAGCGCTCTCCATGGCGTCGGCTACCATAGACTCGTCAGAGATGTCCCAAGACCAAAACGTGTCCCAAGAAGAGATGTAGATGTTGATTGAGAGACTAGAGGTCATTGTGCAGATGTGTCTGGATGGAGAATTGCGGCAGTGCATAATCATTTTCATCGTCTTTAAGTTTCTTTCGCGGCCAATGCTGACTTTGGCCTAGACGGCTATGCTGCTTCTTTCCGTGTACCCTCCGCACCAATAGCATTATGGTAGGGAATTGATGTGCCTTCATATTTTCATGACTACACTCATACTATTGCTAGACCAGAGACCCCGGAGTTCCTTCTTTACTTCATTACAATCAACGTCAAACGATATCATCAAATCCAGATCTAGTTTGAAGGATGGATCGTGCTGCTTACGCGGAAATAGCCAGAGAAATGGTGAGTTACTGATCCACTTTGATGCGACTCACTACCGCTGCCTACATAGAGCTAACAGAATTTCAAGTCAACAGGTGATAATCTGCTGACCAAGGAACTGGAGCACGTTGATGCTCTTCTCGCCCGAATCTAGAAAAAGGCTAATATACTCGCGATGGAGGGTATTGCAATGCTGGAGGAGCTGGACACGGACATGAAAGCCCCGGAACGCGATCCGACTGTCCGGGGAGAATTTCACAGCAATATCCAACGCCCTGTCAAGCTTCGGAGGTCTGTTTTCCCCACGAGCGAGGTCACGTATTGGTGGCAGCGAAGCACGTCCAATTTCAAAGCTAATTTTCTCAAGTCTAATAGATATGCCACATAGGTACACGAGGCATCTGGGCAACGGGACATAAATTCCCTTGACAGCGGGGGACGGACCTTTTCCTGGTTACAGATCTACATTTTTAGGCTTCCCCATAGTGTGAGGTTTGACGGGGATGGTTTTTGTTTCCATTTACAGATGCCATTCCATTTGCACATCGTCCAACTTTCGAAACAGTCTTGAAGAGCTTCCAATATCAAAGAGGTGGATTGCCATGGTGGAGCTACGGCCGAGCGGGTTGCCCTTGCCTAGGGATTGGCTACAAGTTACTCTTTCCAATATCCAACTCACACCAGAAATTTCAGGCAACCGCCCAGATGCACCTTCCTCCAGGAGAAGAGGTCTACTTTACAAACACAACCGTGGAACTTGAACTTGAACTCTCATCGAATCTGCCCAGGACAAGTTCCAAAGCTGGCAAGGTTTCCTTCCAGTTATCCCTTCCTCCCGACGACTTTCCATCCAGCATCTGTTCGTCTACCGAAAGATATCCACCATATCGTATCCATTCGCAACAGAGCCGCGATGAGTTCCTCCAGCACGTTGTCAGACCACGGTCGTCTGCGCGATTCGCAGATGACTTTTTACGATCGTTGTATCACGGGCATTGCGAGAGGGGCCATGGAAAGATCAATTGATTTTGTAAGTCACACCATACATGCCTCTAGCTCATTTTGTGGGCCACTGGGACAGTCCCTAATAAGCTATTTAGATCCAATCCATGCAGGATATGGGTGAAGACGTCGCAGTCACCAATCAGGAACAACAGGAGTGGTTTCAGGACCTGCAACTCTTCGAGCGTGTTGCAAATGACAAGCTGGACTTTTTTGGCGAGGCTTGAGGCTCAAGTCGTGTTTCTCCTCGCCATCATCCGACAGCTAGGTGATATCATTAGGGAAAAATAAGGCCCGTCTTCTAAACCTTGCAGATGAATCACAACCGGGATGGCGATACATGAACTGGTCTCGAAGTTAGCACGGTTAGTGCCAATAGACTTCTGATTTTGCCCGTTTTTTTCTTGCTGCCGTTTTCGTACTCATCTTTATCCTTTTTCTTTTTGATCTTTCTTCTCCTCTTACTTTTCTTTTCATTTTGCTTTTCTGGCATTTAAGCGGGGTTAGCAATCAGTGGTCTCTTCTTTGATTCTCCATTTCCATCCTCATGTACCAGTTTGGATCTATTTTGCAAATATAGTGGCACTCCCGTTGAACCTTTCTTCTCTACTCCCGTCCACCCCTCTCAATCCTCCAGTAATCGCCAACAAAACCTCAGTGACAATCAACCATCCGTTCCAGCAACTATCATTCGATCAGCCGTCAGTTACGGATCATGGAATCTGAGAAACGATCCTGAAAGAGGTCTACAACGCAACAGGTCAAGATGTAGTAAACCCTTGACGTGATTGAACAGGCCCACGGTCCAGCCAATTGGGTTGAGAAATCCAGAGCGATCTCGACCTCCAGAAGGGGACGCTCCAGTGTGTGGCACTGATTGTCAAGGGTGATATCTGGAGGCGGAAAAAGTGATTCGTGGTCTACTGGGTCGCCCAGTACCATCATCTCCTACAGAGCGATGACCGCCGCTTTTATTTTGCTTTTACGATAACGCAACTCCAGGCGTGCTATTTGTCCCCTCCTTTCCTATTCTCGTATTACACGGACACATCTCGGGCTGGTCAAGTCTAGCATGAGAGTAATCCCCGGCAAAGAACCATGGTGCAGCCAAGTCAGACAATGGGATATCTACTATCAGTTATCGGAGCAGGGATTTTTCGGCAAGATAACGAGTATATGAAGAAGGATCCTGGAGTTGGCAGCACGATTCAGCTCTGATTTTCTTCATCTAGGAAAGCTAGTTCAAACTTCATATTTGCGTCTTCATTTTTTTAAAGGTGCTTCGCTTTAGGCACGTACTAGGAACTTAGCAGAGTCTAGTTTCGGCGATAGGACTGACAAGCTTCATAGACTCAGCGATGCGCTGAATTCGACAGCCTGCATTGAAGTGTATGGCATTTCCCCTCAAGCCGAAAATTACCATCTTGTTTTTGACTAATTGTACCCTCTCCGGAAGTTCCATCGCGCTACAGTTGAGCGTGTGAGGTTATAGGGTACTATCTTAGCCCACAAAGAAAAATTCCCATTGAAGCACGATTGCTCACCTGGACATGTGAATGAAATAGTACCGTTTGGAAATATAAGTAGCCTTTGTCCAACAAACCTTGGAACCAAACTTGCCTTTCACACACTCCATCGCCGACCTCGCCACCAAATAGCACATGGGCGCACATATCTGAACAGTACCTTCTCGCCATGAGCGAAACTTTCGTCACATGCGCTGAGATCACCGCTCAGATGGTAAGTTCAAAGTTTGCACTTTCACTAGCTAGCTTCCTTACACTGGCATGAATGTGATGAACCATCGCACTCTAGGCCCGGTTCATAAACGTCCTTAACTCAGCGTCCCTTCTCCCTCCCGAGTCCCGAGGTGCATTTGAGTCTCTTGCCTTGGTCATATCGGCAAGAGCTTCGCAACATCTTGAAAATATGTGTCAGATGGCCCATGTCCCTCGGGGAATTATCATGTCTTTCGAGAGCATCACGAAGCAGTTCAATGAGACTATTTTCCAACAAGCCAACACTGGTGCAAGGGATTTAGAACATTCGACTTCTGTGCAGGCGCAGGATGTTAATATCGATGCATATGGAAAAGCGCCGTGCGAAGACCGTTGATACCAGCTTGGAGGTTATTGATCAAATCCAGATTGTGGGGGATATCATTTGAAGAGGAATGGAGTATGCCTTGGAACTGTTCGGATTGACATGTCCATCCTGTTCTCCATAGCCATTGGATTGATCAATGAGAATAGCAATATAGCCATGCCTCCAGATTCCCAAGTCATATACTAGTATTTCCTCTTGAAGTTTCCAGTGCATCTCTCTCTTTCGCCACTATCGCAAGGGGTGGTTATCATAACCAATAGCTTTCTCCACAACAACTCGGAAGTATAACCACACCTATGCACAACCTTCATGAATAGACCACTCTCTACTCTGCTCTACTCTACTCATTTTAATGACCAATATGACAGCCTACGTAACTCAATTTTTCTGACCGCTGAGAACATCGGTACTCAATCGACATCCGACGATCCTTCTGCATTTCAGATGTCAGATGAGATCGCAGATCCAAATCGGGACTCCTCGATCGGCATGACATCACCCAATGCGAAGCTCGTTTTTTATATCCCACGCGACGCGTTTTCGCGACAACCTCTCTAACCTCCTCTACTCCAAAGCCAACACCCAATCCAACTTTAACTCACCATGTCCAAAAGAACCCTAGACGCCTTCTTCAAACCACCCCCCCAAACGAACCAAACCCGACACCAACGATGACCTCGAAAACACCACCCCCCAATCACCAGACACACACCCAACCTACCCTCACCCAATCTCCAAATTACCAGCACACCTCGAAAAAGCCATCCAAGAAACCGGCACCGCATCTAAACCCAACCCGGAGACAAAAGACCAACTCAAAGGCAAACCCATGAACAACCAGCCCGACCTAGACTGCATATATTTCCAACCCTTCCTCCCACGCCGAACGGCCGATGAAATATTCCGCATCCTGAGAGCCGAATTACCCTTCTACCGGGTCGTATATTTCGCCAAGAGAGGCGGTACAGACGTTGAAATCAAAACGCCCCGATTTACGACTGTTTTCGGCGTCGACGAGGGGTGTTTTTTCGAGGATATCAATAAGTTGGATACACCCGCAGAGACACCAGGAAACACCACCATCTCCAACATGAAAGTGGGAGAGAATCAAGAATACAAAACCTCTCCCCTCACCCTGCGCAAAAAGTCCACAGTGACAAACCCATCAACAACAATCCCCAACTACACCCGCCCACCCCGCCCAATCCCAACCCTACTACACACCCTAAAAACCGCCGTCGAGACCGCAACCAATCAGTCCTACAACTTCGTTTTGGTCAATTACTACGCTTCCGGCGAAGATAGTATTGCCTTCCACTCTGACGATGAGCGTTTTCTTGGCTTTGAGCCGGCTATTGCGTCTTTGTCGCTTGGGGCGCAGAGGGAATTTTGTCTTAAGCATAAACCCTCGCCCTCGCCCTCGCCCTCGGGTAAGCCTGGCGGTAGTGGAAGTGGGGGTGTGATTAAATTAGCGCTGGGGTCGGGGGATATGGTTCTTATGCGTGGGTCTACGCAGGCGAATTGGTTGCATGGTGTTCCTAAGCGAACTGGGAGGGGTGGAGTGGGACCTGGGGGGAGGATTAATGTTACGTTTCGGAGGGCGGTTGTGCCTGCTGGGACGGATAATTATTATCATTATAATGTTGGGGATCGGGGGGTTTGGAGGTGGGATGAGATTCGGAGGGAGATGGTTGAGGTGAAGGGTGAGAGGGAGAGAGACTTGAAGGGTAAACTTGAAGGGGAGGTGTAGAGTGGATATTCTAAGATTAATTAGTGGTTGGACCGTTTTATGTCTCTGGTTTAGCTGCACGAGGTGGCTGAGACATTGTCTAAGTACGGAGTACTCCGCTACTATTTGACTACTAGTTAGCTAGCTGGCATTGGCATTGGCATTGCATTGCACTGCACTTGGACTACGTTAGCGATGATACATCACGAACCCAAACATCAATTCATTTACAGCAACACCCTCAATATGCGAGCTATGGCCCACCAACTCCATGTACAAACAAATATAGCAAAGGATAAAATAGTCACATCGCGTCGAGTCGGTCGAGACGAGACGAGACGAGACGAATCGAATCGAACTGACAGACTCCACTCGGGAAGAATCGAAGAGAATAGTCATGCGGTGATCGTGACGGTCGCGGCCACCTCCCGCGAGAAGAAGGAAAATGGTTGAATACAAAGTAGTGAATACAAAAAGGGCGGGGGTGGGTGACGCTGCGGCGCGGAATAGACTCGGGCGAGGTCTCGTCGGTCTCATCGGTCTCAGCCCGGTCTCAGCTGAGTCTCAGTCTATAACCACGGCTAAGGGGCCATGATGACTTCTTCGCCATAGACGTCTTTGTAGCACTCGAAGGTGTCGGGGCAGCTGAAGAGCAGATTAGCAAGAGATTCACGGGAAAAGACAGGAGGGGAGGCCTCGAGAGAAGGGCAACTCACAAAATAGGCTCCTTGCCGAAAATAATGTGCCAAGAATACTCCATAATGTTGGAAGTCACCTCATCGGGCAAGTCGTTATTCAACACCCAGTCCAGCATGCGCTTGTAATCGCTGCGAGAACGCTGCAGCACCTGGTCGCGGGAAACTGCAAACTGCGAACAGCAGGGCGCGCCGATTTGCTTCGGGACATTGCTGTTGCCGAACAGTTCCTTCCAGGCGGCGGCGTAGTGTTTCTCGCCTGTATTACCGGGCTTCGCCGGTTGGCGGAAAGGTTGCATTTCAGCTGGGCATCCGGGGGAAAGTTGGCAGCGCAGACTGACGTATCCCTCGGACAGAACCCATTCGCGTTGTAGCGCCCGCACCGAGTCCACGTTGCTGTAATCCATGGTGTCGGTGTGCCAGGCGGCGGGCCAGCCGTCGCGGTGCGGGTGAAGGAAGACCATGATGGGTGGGAGGTCGTTGTAATGGTCGACGATATATTGGAGGTAGGGCTGGGCTTCGCGGCCTTTGTTGGAGCGAGTGTGGATGGGGGCGTTGACGTCGTCGACGGTATAGATGAAGTTGCGCCATCTAATTAGGCTGGTTAGCAGTGCAGTGCAGGTGGGAAGGGGGAAGCCCCCAGCAGCCCCAGAAGGGGCTGGGAATTGATTCAATTCGTCGGGATGAAACAATTCAGGAGTTGAAGGGTGATTGTTGACGGATTCACTTACTCGGCCAATTCGGCGGACACCCAGGCGGTGTCCTCGTCGCGCAGCTTGCCCATTACGATGATACCCTCATTGGGGACCTCGATAGGAGTGCTTTGGTAGGTCACGCCATTGGTGCGATCAGTGCCAATTCCCCATTTGCGACGAGCGGCGGTGGAGGTCTGAGTGTGTGGGCGCAAGGCGGAGCGGAATGAAGTGGTGTCAAAATGCCAGAAGGAGGCGGGACTGGTCGAGGGGTGATAGCGCTTGTTGAGGAGGACCAGGACGAAGAAGATGAGCACGGCGGCAGAACCGACACGAATTGCGAGCCTCATGGCATGCCGTGGCCAGACGGACTGGTGTGTGGTGGTGGAGGGGGGGGAGGTGGGTGAAGGAAAAAAAGAGAAACCTTGAGGAAGTTGGGAAGTTCCAGCGGAAGACCCCGTGAGCCACTAGTACCACTGCTAGGCTAGCACCACAGCACCATGGGAACTGAAAACACCTGGACTTAATCAAAGAGAAAATCCCACTGAAATCCAATCAAATCAGAACGAAATGAGAATTGAGGGTGGAGCGGGACAATCACCCGAAGTGGGCCTTGGCAGCACAGACAGTTCTACTATAGAGAATATCATGAGTATACTATACCACAGTAAACAAATAACAGTACTGGGATAGTATATACGGAGTAAAGTACAAAGTGCAAAGTATTTGTACTTATGCTCCGTACTCGTACTCTGCAATATAGGTATACTCCTATCGTACTACCAGACTCTTCTCGAATGTCTCAACCCCTGAGAAGTGGGCACTGTATTGACTTTGGCGCTTGGCGGATTGCGTGAGATTGGCAGATTGCAGTGGGGCGATCCTGCAAGGGTCTACACATACAACATCGAGTACGAAGTACTCGATGTGTACAGTGTAGTATATGACTATGGTATAGTATAGTATAATACTCCGTACTATACTATGCTACAGAGTAGTACTACAGAGTACCTATACTATATAGTATACTGGAATGTACAGTGGCCCATCTATACTAGTAGCAGGGTACACTCGGCCCGAGCATACGGCCGAACCAAGTAGTTAGTTACCAAGTACCAAGACTGCTAGTAGTACCAGCAAAATAACAAGTAACAACCTGGAAGGAGCAGACGTCTGGTACGGCCGATACTCTATATCTTTCTGCTACATGTGTAATAATAGATTAATAGAATAATAGAATTGTCTTCTCCGTTCTCGTATATCTGGTGGTGCTAGTGACAGGCTGACTAATACATTTACCGAATTCGATTGGTGGGCCTAATTCGGCACTTGTCCAGATCTTGCAGGCTGCAGCCTGAAGAATATTTACCGGGGTCTAAATCGGCAGACTCCTTCACCCGGGTCTATTTCTATTAGTATTGACTATATAGAAGATACCTAGCTAATCAATAATTAGTATATAGTTATAGCAGTCGCTGTCTAGTAAATAGTAGAATATTGCATGCCCAGGCGTAGTACTCGCCTATACTAGTTATATATGTAGTAAGGGCACGGTATGGATACCTACCTAGGTAGGTATAGTTACAAGGCAGGCACTTGACCAGGCAGAACGATCCAGTATTACATAATACCACCTGGGCACATGGGCATCCGGGTGACCGCATGCCATGTCTTCTTCTTCTTCTTCTTCTCTCATTATGGTTCAAGTTCATTCTCTTGTTCCCTCAGGCTTGTTGCCCATCACCAGCCTTGGAGCGCGCACTCTGCTGCAAGGACAATCCGGTGACCTCTGTTGATATGGTTCTATATATGACCTTTCTGAAGGTTAATCACCTTTCTGAAGGTTAATCTGCTACTCGACTTGACACGACTGAACGAATCAATATTCCCCATCGTTCCAAAGTTCCCTACCTTCCCCACCAGCGAGTACAATTACTCGGAAGTCGTGCAGGGATCATCAACATCGCCCTCTGTTCGTCTTCAACAGACCGGCCCTCTTCTTATGCCCAACTCCCAGAGTAAGGCGCCTCGGGAATCGACAACCCTACACATGAATATTGGATAGCCGGATATCATGCAACAGGAATGATTTCCTCTCGGGCAAGCCTACGAATTTCAAAGGGAAAGAAACGATGAGACTTGACCTACGTGGAGCATCATCAAAGCGGAAATTCTGGATATGCGGTTAGAATGAAAATTGAGTGGCAATGATGCAGTGAAGTCAATGCCTCTCTTCGAGTATGGCCTCGCCAACTGACGGGATCAACGAGTGCTGAAAACCGGTCTGGAAACCTGCTAAAATTGACCCTTGAATTCCACCCTTGCTCACAGTGGAGTGGAGGTCTAAGGGGGACAACCCAAAGCTCTCTAGGTTTGTTATCACATCTGCCAGTGCCTCATTCAGATCCATTCTGATATTGACTCCAGGGAACTAATCCTAAAGTGATCTCCGAGACGCTCTTGCTTTTTGCAATCGGAATACCACTATCAGAAAATTTGATATGGCTCAACGTCTTCATCCTTTCAAGTTCCTGCAATCTCTCGGATCTGTGGACACCTGCTGATGCACATACGGAGGAAGTTTCAGTATGTCTGTATCCATGCACTCTCTTTGCCAGCGACATTCATGGGTATGAACAAACTCACACTTGATTCGTCGACTGATTCATCAACCGAGCTCTTCTTACAAAGTGCCCCACTCACCCATCCCGAAGAAGGGGACGAAGGTTCAGCTTCTCAACAAGCCGCATCAGAAAGCCATCCAAAGACATCTCCGAAGACATGAAGTAACTGGGACTAGATAACTTTCGATTCCGACGAGAAAAACTCTGGCTCCAAGGTTGTCCTGAATGAAGGCTGGCGCACGACTTCTTGTTTTCAATATATCCTGGAGTCGTACCTTTTCACGGCGGCTGGGCATGTACCCGCGGTAATCGACTCGGAGAACTCTTGGGAATCTCAGGTCTTCGTATCGAACGTGGCACT
Organism: Penicillium manginii; assembly: GCF_028828005.1. Taxonomy (NCBI): domain Eukaryota; kingdom Fungi; phylum Ascomycota; class Eurotiomycetes; order Eurotiales; family Aspergillaceae; genus Penicillium; species Penicillium manginii. The sequence continues at coordinate 456,026 of NW_026643102.1, read as the reverse complement.
AGACTCTAGAATTCCAAGTCAAGATCTTAGAGGAATCCCGCTAAATTTCCGATCAAAGAGATGCCCATGGGTGTGAAATTAAAGTTCAATCCCAACAGGAGAAAGAAGCCGGAGCATCGACTCCCGACAGGCAACTCAATAGGTTCCACGAGAGCAGAGAATATAACGATTAGATACAACTTGAACTGAATCGTTCAAATAGCGCGAAATAGATCTATCGACAGCGAAAACAATTATCGGTGAAGCCTAGGCGCCGCCTTGTATTCTTCCTAGATTACTACCCGGAAAGCGAAAGTCTCTAGATTACTACCACAACACAGATTTATCTCCAAGTTGAGAACTATCAAAAGCCACTGGTAGTTACTACATCATATGCCCAAATCTGTTAGAAACTTGATCTTTTGATTTTGTTGTGAGTTTACTTGTGTAGTATCATTGAAGTTATTACATTCATCCCTTCGTGTTTATGGCGGGAAGCGGATGTTCAGCTGTGGAATTCTTAGCAAAACACCTCCGGTATGCTTCACAACACAAGGAATTTTAACATGTATCCATGCCAGTGGATCCCTGCTCGCAAAATCTCGAACTTCCTACACACTCCTGCCTCTCGTTATCGCGTATAGCTGAAGCTCCTACACTTCAAAAATGGATATGAGTTTCCAAAGGGCTTCATGGAGCTCTTTACTCTTGATCGCCTTTGCTGTCCTCATTTCCTCGGTCGAATGCGCAAGGGATCCTCTCAAAACCCTCGCGAAACCAAATTATACATTTGATCAACTCTGGGAACTCGAAAAGTCCTTCTGGGATTCATTCCTCTACCCAGCCAACGTGAAACAAACAGAAGGAAACGCCTCATCAGTCTTCGCCACAGATGTACGCCGACCCCGGGTCTTTCAGCCAATATGCCCACTGACCGCAGATACTAACACCGAAATGCATGAATAGGTCCAAGGCCGCGTCGACATCACCCGCACCTTTGACGGCGACGAGTTAAACCGCGAATATATCTTCGGCCTCTTTTCGGACCCGGCACATGTCAGTCTCGTGGGCGTTCCGATCGCATATAATATCACGCAGTTCAGCGCGAACGACAACCTCGCGTCCGCAACAACGATTGTCACCTTCAACGCTACAACTTTCGGCATGCTTGTCCCTGTCACGATTGATACGTGGATCATGTGGGACGCAGAGGGCAAGATCACGCAATATGACGCTGTGTTCCGCCGATTCGAGTACCTGGTTGACTATTTGATTGGGAGTGTCGCGACTAAGATCAATGCTACTTCTTCAGAACAGGCGGTTGGGTATGTTTCGGATCTGTTGGCTAAGACTATCTGCGCTACGCATGAGGAGTATTGTACCGGGGCGAATGAGCAATATTCGGATTCGAAGGCTTGTTATGAGTTTTTGACTGGGGGGGTTCGGTTTGGGAAGAGTTATGAGCTTGGGAGGAATACGCTGCTTTGTCGGGAGGTTCATGAGCATATGGTGCAGTATCGGCCTGATGTCCATTGTGCTCATATTGGTCCCAATGGTGGTGGATACTGTGTGGATGATATGAGCTACACGGAAACTGTTTGGCAGGGTTATTTTAACAGTTCGTGGATTCCGTTTGGATTTGAGGGTAACTGAAAAGTATAATTGTCAAGGGAGAAGAAATTAATGGTTGCTGCTGCTACTTTGCTCTTATATCCCCTCTTGGAAGAATTAAAGTCGAACTTGAACTTGAAGCCGTGGGCCAATGACTCTATGTTGGTGCCTCGTTGCCTCAACTTGAAGGCCCGGGCCGCAGGGTTTAGCCCTGAGAAAAACAAAACAAACATCCCAAAAAATAAACTCCTTTGGGAAAATAGAAGAGGGAAAGGAGAGGGAATTTTTTGTTTCTCGTATCTTAAGACTTCTGAAATCCATTATGTACCTGGGTGTGGTAAACCGTATCTCCAATTCACTGTCGACTTTTATACCGATCCTCTAGTTGTGTGTTCCAAGGTTGACAAACATCGAAGTACTAAAGATAGTATTTGCAAAACTACCAACCAACCAGTCATTGTAATCTTCTTTGATCGAAATCTCCGCCATATGCCCCACCGTTCGTCCCCTGAATCTTACCGCATCGTGGAGTCCTCTTCGTATTCAAGATCGCCTTTTCGGCCCCCTTACCAGAGGAACCACAATTTTTCCGCTACGTGTGGCCTCTTGGAATTTATCGTTATTCTTCCCAACGCAATTTCTATCACTTGAAAACTGATACCGCTCACCAGGTGTTATCGAAGATGACTTTGTCTCAAGCCCCGCCATCCAAATGCATCCTCAGTAAAAACACTGCTGCTCCCGATGGCATGCCCTTGTCCTCAATTAAGAGCGAGCCAGCTGGTACATTCAACGCAGACATACTCTCAGAGTTAGAGAAGTCTCTCTCCCGCGCTCCTCTCAATATTGCCGCCTGGGACGCAAGGTCGGATCAGGCTTGGACCTTCGCCGACTTGGCCCAGCAAAGCGTTGCTGTCGCGAACCGAATATGTTCCTCCTCAGGAGTTATTGCGCTATACTTTGAGCCGTCGCCATCTTACATAGTAGCGATTCTCAGTGCCATTCAACTCGGCAGACCGTATCTTGCCATCGACCCCCGGATTCCTCGGCAACAACAGGAACTGATGCTTTCAGAAACCGAGGCTTCAGTGCTTCTACATTCGACTTCATATTGGCCAGAACAGAAGGCTTTCAACGTCGAAACCTTGGCCATTGAAGATATTGCTAGTACTGCTTCCCAAGAGCCACATTTTCGACCGTTTAATCAACCGATCATGTGTATATTGTACACATCTGGCTCAACCAGCCGTCCGAAAGGAGTTAAAATCCCTTATTCGGCTGTCTTCAATCGCCTCTCTTGGCAATGGAGGACGCAACCGTTCGCCGCAGACGACATCGTGGCTTTGAAGACTGGCATTGGATTCGTAGACTCCATAGCCGAACTTCTGGCCCCACTATTGCGAGGGATTCCTATGGTTACTATTCCAGGCTCGTTCTTATACGACAGCACAGCTATGCTTCAAACTCTGGAATCATTCCGCGTCACTAGGATTTCTGTTGTCCCCTCATTTCTGAGGACGATATTGGCCCCATTGAAGGAACGACCAGCCTTGTATAACCTCTCTTTGAAAGTCGTGGTTTCTTCGGGGGAGGAGCTACTTTTGGATATCTGCGAGGAGTTCTTCTCGTGTCTGTCGCACTGCCAGCTTCATAATTATTATGGTTCAACTGAGGTTATGGGTGACGTGACAGCACTTCGATTACATACCGTTGAGGATGCCCGGGCAGCTAGCCTTGAAGGCCGCATTTCCATCGGTAACGCAATTGATAATATGGAGTTATCACTCCACCACTGTGATGAAGAAGGAGTTGGCGAGCTGTTCTGTGCTGGTGCGGGTCTCTCGGTAGGTTACCTGAGGAGCTCAGGCGAACAATCGACCGCTATTGGCCCATTCGCAACGACCAAAGAATTCAACTTGCAACATGTACAATCCCACGAGGACCAAATGTGGTTTCGTACAGGAGACCTGGTCAAAATGCAAAATGGCCAAGTCTTCTTTTGTGGACGACGTGATGACATGGTCAAAATTGCTGGCAATAAAGTTGACGTCGGACATGTGGGGAGAGTTGTTCGTGAAGTTGGCGTTTTCACACTCCCTCCGGTAATCATTCACTCCAGTGCTCTGTCGAAACTTATATTGTTCTATCGCCCGGAGAGGAATATCAACGTGGAGGATCTATCCGCGGCTTTGAGGGAGAGGCTGCCTAATCCCGCAATACCGATCTTCGCGCCCGTGAAGGAATTCACATTCCTTCCAACCTCTGGAAAAATTGATAAGAAAGCCATGCTTGCTCGATTCGAAGAGGAAATATGCAGGGACAAGGAGCCTGTATATGATTGGGCTGATATGAATCACTTGGATTCTTCGATTTTACGACAACTGCAAGATTTTGTGGCCATTCTTGGGCGTGAGGGAATCAGATCAGAGTCGCTTCAGACTCTGCTAGCGGCGAATTTCTTTACCGTCGGGGGTACATCTCTGAATCTGATGTCCTGTGTTGTGCAACTTCGGAGAAGTGGTATGGATATCAGTACCGCTGACCTTTTTGCTGCCAAATCGCTTTGGCAGGTGTTTGACTCGGTTGTTGGGCATCAAACCAGTCTTCCACCATCCTATCCGGCCCCCGATTGGACGGTCAAGCCTCTAGACCAAAGCATTATAAGTGACGCATGGGAGGTGGTGGCATCGAACATGGTTAACACTCCGCCGGTATGTTTCATGTGGGATGATGCCAAGGGAAGGAAAGACTGTCACGATGAAATGATACAGATCACAAAAGCCTTGGAACCTTTTACGCTGCGCACGCCGTTTATCACATTCGGGGTGTTTGACTCCGAAAATTTGCTCATAGGTGTCTGCATCAACATTTTGTCTGATAGTGGTCCGGAAGGTCTCCTCGGTGACGGCATTGTAAACAAGTTTCTGCAGTTCCTGGGGGAAGTTGAAGAACCCGTGATAAACCACCTTCAACAAAAAGGTTACACGGGTCTGTTTCTGGAAAATGTTATAACGGCCATTGACAGGAAACACCTACCTGAACCTGCTGAGCGAGTCAAGTGTATGTATTTTATTGAGGATGAAGTGCTGAAGGTCGCGCGAGAGAGGGGTGCAGGCTTTGTTCTCACGACCAACACAAGCCCGGTGACACAGGACATTTCTCGTTTTCTCGGGTATAAAGAAGAAAGCTTGATAAATGCTTGCATCGAATGGACAGACGAGAAGGGGGAGCCCTATGTACCGTCCGTGGACGGTGATTTCAACGTACAAGTCACATACAAGCTCTTGGAAGAGTGAAAAACCTTGGAATACTCGAAATCGTCAATAGAGATTTGCTATACCCACCTGGGCAACTATACCAAGCAGGCATCCGGAATACATTCTCAATTGAACCTCAACAACTCCATTACATGACTATTCATCAAAGGAAGAAACTGCAGAGATAAAGCTCCTTCGGGGACAAAGATTTTGGATTCAAGCTCTCGCAAGATAACCCTTCCGGAGCATGATCAGGATCTAGGCTCTGGTTCACTGCTTGAAGACTACCTAACCTCTTACTTGCATCTGCGGCGCATGTCCTATACTCGGAAAAGGAATCCGAATTCCCAACTGCGACATCCAAGTTTGTTTGGCACGAAGTCACGTATTCCGAAGTGAGCGTCTCCCTGTATGCTTCAAGCTCTTCGTTGGCTAGGAAATTAGGACTGGAGCCCAGCTGTATGGTATTTGGTGTGCATTGTGGGGGCAGTTCGTTCGCGGGTATCATGTCATTCGCCAAGACCATGCCAGCTAGATTATCGTCTGTGTAGCCAGGTGAGGCTATGTATGAATCGTTACTTGGGGGCTCGGGAGTTGGACTTGTCAACCATTCGTGCGGTGACGATGTGGTGCCCCCGTGGGTGGTGTTGGGTTCGTGATGAAAGTATGTGGATTCCAACGCTGACACACATGATAGATCGGTTTTCTTGGCGGATCCGAACTGGGATACGAATTGGGGTACCCCAATCAAGCATTGTTGGGGGTTGTCAGTTGAACTTGAGGATGCAACTTCCTGTATAGCCGGGTTGTTCTCAAGTTGGCGTTGTATGCCGTCGGTTGGGGAGACATCCATGGCAGATAGAAAACTTCGAAGTTTGAAACGCGAAAGCCCTGTTTCTTGATGTTTTGTTGGAATTTTGGGGTCCTGCGGCGAGCCACATTCCTTTTTGCTGCAGACCTTGGTCCTTGTCTGCGTCACAGGATTTGTGGTTGTTCGTTCAGGCGAAGGAATTTGCTGTTCTCTGGGGATTTGGTTATCCAAGAACCTGAACATACTGGGAAACCCAGTGCATGTTTTACCACGCTTGGTACAGCGCTGACAGGCTGGCTTAAGGCCATCGCACTGCGATGCACAAGTCAGAACCAGCAAGGAGCGGTGTGACTGATGTACTCACTTTCACTTTTCGCCGCCGGCATTCATGGCAGCAGTAGCTTCTTGGTCCGGAGGATACCATTTGGGATATAATATGTGCTGAAGGAGAGCTGTGACTTGAGTTGTGTCCTGTTCAAACTTCTTGAATGTCAAGACTGCCACGGGCGTGGTGGAGTTCTATCAATCAGAGATTGATAAGACCGAGTCAGGTCCACAGGGTGGCGCGCTAGGCGAAGATGCCTTGGCATGCGTTCCTTAATTCTACATTTTTTAGGCATCCAATATTTTAATTCGTCGTTTGGAGTGATCAAAGCCATCTCGAGTTCCACAATCCGCTCGGTTTGTTGCCGATTCTGCAGAGCCGATGGTTGGGTGGAGCCGAATAATGGGACCCTGGGACAATGTGCTCATTTTACTCCGTCGGCGCCGCTTTTTGATTGCTCCCCCATCGGAATTTACTTAATACGCTCATGCTTATACCGGATCATCAAGGATAATTCAGTCATAAACATTGGGGCTCCTGCTTCTCCGTTTCAAAACTCGATTTTATCATGTCACCGAGTGAATATTCGAAATGACGGGTTGGCACTCGATCTGGCCAGTAGCTTAAGAGAAAGGGATCAATCCAAATATATAACTCGGTCCTGTCAATTCAATCAACTTCGGAAGTAAGCAAGGCCAATGTAGTCACGCCACTACTTCGGCAGTACTTAGGTAGATGGTAGTTGCGGACCCGTCCATAATTTATTTAAGGCCTCGTGAAATACTAAGCTTCATAAGCAATAACTACGCATACACGGGGTACCTAGGGACGTCGGGAGCTTTTACGACAAACGGAAGATCGCATAGGTCCCCGCTTTCTTGACTCGGTGTTTATTACCGAGTTCTTCCTGTCAAAACTTTCGCAATCCTTTTTCGGAAACCCCACCGGAATCTTCTCGGTCTCCGCACCTCCGCCATCGCTCCACATGGTGAATCACCATCTCCTATTCGCTAAGTACAATATTCGATCAGCATGGTCGGCCTAATTGTCTCATATCAATTTGCTTGATCCCGTGTGGAAACAGCGTCTCTTCACACTTGAATCGGCCAGCTGAGGCTGTTCATGGAGCTGGGAAACAAGATACTGCTGATCAAGAACAGTCTCGGAACATGACCGAGGAGTCATTGTGAAGGAAATCAAATTATTTGTATCATGAATGCTTATCGTTTCGTATTGGTTATGTCTGCACAATGATGCTCATGATATACCAAACTGTTTGAAGTAGTACAGTCTCGAATGATCAAACCGAAATCTGTTCAGAGCTGCGGGTCAAAAGTACCGATTCAAGAGTACGCAGGTATTAGGCAGAACTTGAAATTGGTGGAAAAGTTTCCGAAACCGTCATGGTATTGAAACCCCTATTCTCGCTCATTCCAAGCAAGGTTGAATAAAAGAGCTTTTCAGGCTCTTTATTATATACGAAGTGTCGCAACATGGATATCAAAATAACCGCCAGCCCTACCCAACAGGGCCCCAACTCCAAATCCAATTCAAGACAGACCCGAACTTGGCGAAACCGAATAAAACGAAATGAAACAGAGAATGATCTGACCAAAGAGATCAAAACTCCTAAAAAGTTAGCAACTCACTTCACCTACGCAGGAAGGATATTAACATCGAAATTCTCCTCCACCTCCGCAACCCTCCCAACAACACACCTCGTACTACCGAGCAAGCTCCCCGCAAACCCTCGATGAACCATCCCTAGGTGATTCATGAAGACATCCAAACTGCCAAACGCAAGAGCGGATCGATCATTCTCAAAACAGCAAAACATACACCCGAACGTACCAATCCTCGACGTATCGCCATTATTTCGAGTCTTACGGGCGATATGGGACTTTGCCAGGAAAGACCACCTGTATCGGACTTTACTGGCGGCATGTGTGTAAACCCTTTGGTCGAAGCGCGCGTCATTGGAAGAATTGCCTCGTGATTGGGAATGTGAACTGGAGGGCAAATCTTTTGATGCCATTGGCATATCAAAGAAACAGCTTACGCATTTCCATTTCGGGACAAGACTGTAGTATCCGACCGGCACGGAGTGGACTTTAAATCCTTCAAACCCGGAGTTTTGTTTCCAAGCCCCCCTTGCAGAACCCGGCATAGTCGTTACTTCGGCTTGGTGGCCAGAGCGCGACAGTAGTTGAGAGGGGTAGAGGGATTATATCACTAGCACTTCGGTTGGAGCTGCCGCTATCGAGGGACATATCGCTGTGTATGGATGGTGTTGGTGGTGCTTTGGATACGCTGAGGTTGATGTTGGGTGTATGTTGCGTAGGGGGTGGTGGTTGCTGTTGTTGATGGTGATGTTGCTGTGGGTTTTGATAATGTTGCATTTGGCTCGGACTATAGTGATAAGGGTATGATTGATCTTGGCGATCCTGCTGTCCGTAAATCAGGTCATAATCTGCTCTTTCTTGTTCTTTCTCTTCGATGACTGATATCCAGGGATTCTCGCTCAACACGTTCTGCTCAACGGGCGTCTCGAGCCCGGGGGGCCTTCGCCGTGGAATTGGACGCGCACCACTGGGTTCCATGTAAGATGTCTGCGGTGGGGATGGAAGTCCCGTCGGAGTTCCTGAGGGTAGACCTGAAACAGCTGCGATGTCGGACCGGTCGTCTCGTTCGCTTCGATCGCTGGACTCCACGGAAGATCGGCGTCGGTCGCGCAGCCAGCTATTAAACGTCGAGCTAAACGAGCTAAATCTTCTCTCGCTTCTATCGCGGGAGTTTCCTGTATCGATTGAAGCCCTATGGCTAGCAGAGGTTATTTCTGGCGGCGAGCTGGATAGACTCCCCGTGAAAACCCGTCCTGACATTGTACCTGGCGCTGGCTGGCCCGGCGAGTAGTAGAAACCCGCAGGATATGAATGTTGCTCGGAAGGTGCCTGGCTCGACGAGAGTGCGCTGATAACACCGATGTATTGAGCGAGACCCGATTGCGGCTCGATAATAGGTAGCCCCGGTGCAACTGGCGACATCATTTGCCATGGTATTGGAGCTGTTTGTGCTAACCGCTGATATAGTTCGTGCATGGCGGAAATCGTTCTGGCACGGCTCAGATCGGAAACGTTGAGGAGGGCTAAGATGTCGAGATGGGCACCATCTTCGCGAAGGTGCGTGAGGAGGGTTATTTGAAGCCCGATGAGAATGTCTTTCATCGTGGCTTGGGCGATTTCATCGCCCACTTCGAACCGTTGGCCAAGGCGACCGACGTGTCCGTTCCACTGGGTTAGGATATCGACCCTGCTCCGCTGCAGGGAATTCTCCAGGTCAATGGCAGTGGAGGATGCTGCCTGGGGGTGAGAGTTACGACGTTCACGCCATTTCCTTCTCACCTCCTGGAAGACGGCGCTTCCATCGTGATAGGCGGAAATGACTGTCATATAGATGTGAGCTGAAGCCGGATAGCCGAGAGGGTGTAGTAATTCTTACCAGCAGCGACACACGCGACAACAGCAATTACCTCCACTCCAGACATCGCGGGGAGTGGAGAGCCTTTTGGGATGGGTTGGCTGATTTGATGATAGTCCAAAGGCTAGCAGTGTGTTGTTGAAGAAAACTGGCGATGGTTGAAGATGGGGGCCAACGGGGAAGGATGGAAAGGATGAATGATAAAGAGGGGAAGAGGGAGAAAGGGTCTAAGCTTCAGACAAGCAGATGAGAAGAAACGCCCAGGCGTTGCGGTTTGGCCCAGCTTCAGTCAGCACAAATAAAATGAATCATTTCACCCGGGTGAGGGGCGCCAATGAAGACGAACGCTTCCAGTGAGGCTGAGTCTTGGCTCGCTTAATCCATGCATAATGTAGCAAGGATGAAGCACCGTAGGCAACGATAATTCCGTTTGAATACAGATGATAGTTGTAATATAGTAAATTGAGCATTATTTGCAGGATTAGTATCTTGTTGATACTAGCTAGAACTATCCTGTCAATATACATAGTTGCTGGAGTGGATCGACTCCACCGGATCCGCCATAATGTCAGATGCGATTGAGCTAAACATGTCCAGGTACAGATTACATGAGTAGTTGCAGCAAGGCGAGTAGCTAGCAGTGCGTAGGATTTATTTCTACTATTTGGCAACCAAGGAAAACATCTACCGGTGAGATATGCAACCCTTAAAATCAAAGGTTATTGCCGACCTTCTCCCGTTATGTCGCCTCTCAATCTGCGCTCGGACACTAAACCCCACGTGATATTAGCCAAGATGCTTGAAAAATCTCCGAATGGACAGATACTGTTTATCCAGTAGTTCGATCGTGTCGGCCGGGACGGGAGTAAAAATCATCTATAACATGATCAGAGCATCATGGCCACATCTGCCAGCGCGCCAAAGTGACATTCGAAAATTTCCTTTGCCATGATAGACTGGAGGACTGCCATTGGATGTAATTATTCCGCAGTTACCCCTTTCAAATGTGTGAAAAGGCTTGGTACTTGAGGCTTGTAAGCTTGTTTCATCAATGTTCAAGTTGGAGATCATCGTCCACGTGTGGGCCAACTACCTAGGTATAAATTACCCAAGTGCTTCAAGTTCAAGTTACTTTCGCTCACGTTTCATGCCAGTGCCAGTGCCAGTAGTTCAACAAGCTTTTAGGTTCAAGATCCATCTTAGTCTATCGCTTGATAGCCTAGCCTATACGCAATGTCAAATTCCATGCGACTTCTTAGAGAGGATAAAAGAGTTATTCTAAGGCTTGAAGGAAAGAGGTCAATACTTGACCTCAACTCAAATACCACAATCAGCTTTATAGTGCTAGTACTACAAGTCCTAGTATTTTTTGATACACAGAAATTAAATGTATATGTACAGTGTAATGACAGGCCGATTACAAAATCGATCAGCGATAATAGAAGCTCAATTATTTCCAACCCCTTTTCCACCTTCAATTCACACGATATACCTTAGCAGTTTTCACTCGCTGTGAGAATAAGATTTGGTGGTTGGGCCTTCCCACTTATGCCGTCCTCGAACAGCCCAATCCACACAGGCGAATAACATCACAAAGCCAAGTACCGGTCCGGCATAGTTCATATTCTCCGCTGTAACGGGCAGGGTCGCAGGAAATGGCAAGAAGATAGAAAAATAAGTAGCAAAGAGAATGGCAACAAGATTAATGGGGAGCCCAAGTTTCCCTAGAGTAAAGTTTCCTTGTGGGATATCCTGGGGTGCCGTCAAACGCTTCCAAACAAGGAGGCCAAGAGGGATAAGGTAGGAAATGTAGAGACCGAGCGTGCTGAGGGAGAGAATAGCGTTGAATGCAGCAGTGGACCCGATTTGAATGAATGATAGAGCGAAAATGCATGATGAAACCAGGAACAAAGCTCGGATGGGGATTTTGTAAGTTGGGTCGACAACGGCAAAGAAGTCGGAAAAGGGAAGCCCATTATCTCGAGCAAACGCCCAGGTGAGACGTGTGACGGAAGCAAACCCGTTGAAGAGGGCGATCCAGCCGGGCATCATGCCCATTGCCATAAGAACATAAGTAGCTGCTTTTGATCCGGTTGCCTGGTAGGCGATTGTTATGATGGGGTAGCCTGTTGGGCTGGTCAGGGCTTCGACGTAATCTCCCATGCAGTAGAGAGTGGCGATCAGGTAGGCGAATGCGAGGGTTCCGTTGATTAGGGTACCGTATATCATAGAGCGGGGAACCACGATTTTGGCATTTTTGACTTCTTCCGCCATGTGGATTATACCGTCGACGCCTGTTGGAATTAGTCTTGTTGAATTCTCTGACAATTTGGAGGGACGTACCGGCCAGGGGAGTGATGACACCAAGGAGACCGATGGAGTACACAACTCCCGAATCCTTCCATCCACTCAAGCCCTCGACGAAAGTGTTCCACACAAAGCTGTCGGGGTTCCGAGGGGCGAGGCAAACGAAGACAGCGATAGTGACGGGCAGGAAGACGACATGCATGATTCCCGCAGCGACCTCAATGGCCCCCATAACACGACGAGCAAATATGTTGATAACAATAGGAACTATCGCAACTGCCCACATAAGCAAGGTACCGCGCCATCTTTTCATTTCATACTCAGGGTTTGCCAGCACAACCATGCCCTGGATTTCGGTTCCGATGAAGTATGGCGCGATACCGACGAGAGCGCACCAAGAAAAGACAGTCACCCAACCTGATATTTTCAGAATTAGCCTAGAATAACGAGAAATTGGAAAGGTATATGCCGACCTTGGAAGAAACTGATAAAGCGTCGTCCACGAGGTGCGAGGAAATAACTCCAGTGATATTGAGCACCTGCGGTTGGGTGTCTGTTCGTCTCGGGATTAGCAGGGGAAGGTCGCATCGAGTTTTTCCACGTACATAGAAGCAAGCTCCGCTAATGAGCACGCGATTGCCATGTTACCAATGATGCTCACAAGAATACCATAAACAATCACGGCAGGACCACCATTGTAGAGCCCCGCGAGCAAACTGCCACCGGCAGACTCCCATGTTGCAAGCAGAGTAGCAGAAAATGCAATCGAAGAAAAAAAGTTCAAATATCTCTTTTTAAATTTAGCGTCTGAAAACACAGTTGAATGCTAAACCTTGGAATACTCACCTCTAATTGTTGTTTCTGGCGAAATGTTGCTCCTTCGTAGGCATTATTCCCACTGCCTACAGGTCCAGTTCGCACAGCGCTGCCGCTCTTCATCTCGATTTCTTCCTGCATATTTTCCTGCATGATCAAAGACAGACGAGTCCGGAAATGTTGAAAGGAGAAAAAGAAATTCTACAGCAAATAGACTGTAATCGGCCTGGGCACGGGAAGAAGTACTCGAGAATATTTCTCGCCCCCCCTCTTTTGCATAGTAAACAGGCGCTAGACAGGGATCTTGAAAGCGCAATGAATACGAAACTAGTATTCAACACCAATGCTGCAAGTCTCTGCGCCGCGCTGGAAATGTTCCCTCTAGCTTCGGCGCAAACCCCTTGTCGTTCGAATTGGAGTACGCGACTAGTATTGTTTAGTGCGGGATCGGGAATCCTCTGAACCAAATCCCCGCTTCGGGGCAAATTTTAATTGCACGGCCAAGTCTCCGCGCCTTATTGTTGGTAGTTAGCCGTGCGCCGTAAAATGCTCGGCATAATTCAGAGGCCAGCAGACGCGGCATTCTGGATCCTGCGTGCATGTCGCCCGGCCGATTGTAGGCCTTGTGGACAATCCTATTGATGGAACCACACTCGACCCACTTAGATTGTCTCTAACCATTGGATATACTAAACAAACTAGTACTGCACTCCATAACTACTGGACAGGGTTTCCATCCTGTTAGTTTCACATTCCCAAGGATTCGTATCCCTGTACATACAGAGAACTAGACAAGATACGATGGTGCTGCACGAAACAAACAGCCACCTCGCGCGGCTCCTGCAGGGATCACTGGCCAGAGCTAAAGAAAAACCGAGGGCTGTAAATTGGCCCCAGAAACAGAGTTTACATACTGTCAGGGATACCATGAAGCAGGCTCTTATTAGCTATGTGGTGGCACCCATCTTTGCAAAGTTTGAAAAGTTTGAAGTCGATGTGATGCTGCCATGGCCGACCAAAGAGAACCCTTCTTGACAATATCAAGCGATAATCGTGGTGCTATTATCACTGTCACCTCCATCGCTTTTCTCATTGTGGCCATAATATTTGTGCTAGCTAAGTTCGGTTCAGCCATTTATTTCAAGCAACGAAGATCAGCAGTCAACCTTCCGATCTGGAGCGCTCTAATCCTTGCATTTATCCAAGTCATTATCTTGCAAAAGGCTGTCTACCATGGACTGGGAAAGCACCAGGACTGGCTCAGCGAAGGGGAGATTCAGTCCTGGAGCAAGTTCGCTTTCGCTGGCCATATTCTGCGCATTCTTGTCTTGACACTTTCGAAATTATCGACCACCCTCTTGGTTTGGAGGTTAACACCGAATAAGAGCCTTCGTCGCAATTGCGCTATCACCTCTGGGGTAGTTGTCGCGTGGTCAGTATTCGCCGTATTGAGCATCGCTTTCCAGTGCGAAATGCCTTATCCGTGGCTATACTCCCCTGATCGATGTGCCGGAAAGGTCAGAAATTACCCAAATACCTGCAACCATTTCCTTACCAGCTCATCTAACCGTTAACAGGGAGCTTTATTATACCCGATCGCAATTTTCAACATTCTCACTGAGATTGCAATTGTTGTCTTGCCATTCATCATGATGCATAATGTGCAGATGGTCTGGCATAAGCGCGTCAAGGTCCTGTCCTCTTTTACCTCACGGCTAAGGTATTTCGTCATGACTTTCAAAAACATCTCGCCGGATTCAATGGCTAACAAAATAACCCATCACAGTATCGCCATCCTGGGCATCGCTCATCTAGCCCTCTTACCTTCATTCGTCCATTCAAATGATGTCTCCTGTTTGTGACACCCGGTCTCCTTTCAATCCTCATCAAACTCTCTTTAAACTCATCTGACAATCATATAGGGGCAATTGTCGATTGGGAAATAATGGGCCAAGTAATGATGCTCACATCCGTCATAATTGCATGTGTCCCAACCCTCTATCATATCTTCGCTGGCCTACATTCGGGTCTTACCTCAACCGAGATCCCCGACGCGATCGGCCTCGAGGGCCCACGGACGAAAGGTAGCGCATATGTGAACCAATCCTGGTCCGGAGGAAGCCAGTCGCAATCTCAATCGCGCTCGCGGTCGCGGTCGCGGGGAAAGCCGAGGAAGAATGGTCGCTCAATGTTCGATGGTTGGGGAGGTGAGAATCGGGTAATAACTGAGGTTTCGACGGGCCAGGATACGAATCGGAATGATCATGGTCGTAGGGAGTCTGGTTCAAGCGATGGCACAGAGAGCACGAGACATTTGACACAAGATCATCATGGGGCAGGGACAGTTCTAAGGACGGTTGATGTTACGGTCGAGATTGAAGAACAGGAGCAGTATCATCGGGATCGAATTTGAGGGTCCATACTTGGTAGTGCAAAAAGGGCTCTGATAGATAGAGGACATGAAGTAGACCAATACCAATATGCCGATAATGAACCATACCTTCCGCAGGGGCGTCCATATTGGACAGTGCTTCTAAAATTTCCGAATCACGATTTCTCGGTAATAAATTCACCTTACTTGAGGGGTAGCGTGCCCTATTTCCAAAGTAGGAATTTGAGTCAAGTCAATATCCACATGATAAAACCCGCAATTTTGCCCCACTGGTCTTATTGTACAAATTAACAGACCTAGAAATACTGAGTACGATGATTGAAAATCAAGTACTAGTGAATGATAGAACTACGCTAATCAATTGTACTAAGCTTATGACCATATATATTGAGAGTACCTAGGTATCCACAAGGTTCAATGCGCGTATGTAAATTAACTACCACATTTCATGTGCCGCTTATAAATTGGCCTCGGTAGAAGCCGGGGGTGAAGCACGGAGTACTAACTATTGTAGTTAGCAGGGATGAAAAGGTCCATCGGAATGCCACTGCCCACTAACACCTGGGCAGTACTTTTGTCCTAAGCGTGGCCTCGTCTAAAGGGGAATCGTGCTTGGCGTCTCGGGCATTGACTTTTTCGTTTTCATTTTTTTTTCTTGTTCACAGTATGACTGTTGAAGGGGCTACCTCTTCGCTAAGGTTAGTGAATAATTACTACATGCCTGTACATTGAATGTGTTCTCGCCGGGTAGGACTCCCATATCTTTTGGTTGTGCTATATTATCGGGCGCTCGATGATACCACGTCACTCTCTAGGGCCGGTATGGGGGACCTAGTGGCAACTTGAAGTGGCGATGCTTACAGACGTCGCGTAAATCATCTACCTAGCTATCTTGTACGAACTATCCCTGGGCGCCAGTACTACTAGTAGGTATGCCAAAAGTGCCCAGGTGGTAGCCGAGAGCCCTGGAGGTCCAGGGACTCGGATGGCTTTTCACTACTGCACCTGGGCAGTAGGCGAGTGACTTCAAATATATTAGTACAACTTCAAGTTTGAAATCCCGTGCCAGGTGGGCCCATCTCGACTCAGGCTTGGTGGTATTCTTTACCCCTTTCTACCTAGGTACTAGCCAGGTATACTAAATGCCCGTCAGAGTCGGCGATATTCGATAGCAGAAAGATTCCCCTTATATCCAAGCTAACAGCAAAGTACCGGGGTGGTTTGTCAAAAACAAACTGCCTTCCAAGGTTGATATTGATTTCCCATCATCTCCCCCGCCCTTGAGTAATTTTTTCGAATTGTTTGCATCAGTCGAATAGGTCTACAGCTCATTCTCTAGGAATTTTTAAAGGTCAATTAAACGTTTGCAGTCTGTCGGGGTTGACCCTGGTATGCCCAATGCGGGTTACGACCCAGGAAACATCACAAATCATAGCTTGCCCAGGTGTTCGACAGGACTGGTAGCAGGATTTCAAATTGGAACCTTGGAACTTGAAGATGATGATGTTTACCGGCATAACTACGAATAGAAATGCCACCTGGGCAGTGCGAAACAGTGTCCTGGGGTTCTCGTAGATTGCGACCACATACTTTCAATCTGAAAGGGATGTAAAATATAGAGTAGTTAATCATGTGCTTGTATTTAAATTATACTGTATCGCAGGGCGCCAATGCAGGTATCAGGGAGAGAAAAAAACAGAAAAAGAAAACGAGGTATTAGAAATCAAACCAGAGACAAACCGCCAGGTACAAAAAAATCGGATACACTCTGCTGCTTTGCTAGCAGCATCCCCCCCCCGCCGGCGTGCTTGAACAACCCGGACCTCCTCAGTCTCGATATTCGGCGTCGCCAGTCCGAGCCAACTTCTTCTCTTATCCCCGATCCCCAGCCGGAAGCTCCCCTCCACACTGGGGGTCGGCATGCCAAAGACCCCATCTATGCCTGGGGTCATTGCAGCTAGTGCAGCAGCCTCTGCGTCTCGTCGATTCCGCTGTTCAACCAGTTTCCGTGTAATAACACGGAATACTTCTTCGATGCCTTCTCCGTCTTTGGCGCTGATCTCATGGCAGCAGTCCCACCCGATCTCTTGTCCCCAGAAGGCAGAGCTCCGTTTACTATCCGGGCTCTGTAATGCACAAGCACCCACTGAAGTCGCGACACCGAACGCACTGGTGCTTCCTGCCGAAGCAGAGATACTGCCAGGGCCAGGGCCAGGACCACCAGCCCCGCCCCCACCATTGCCAAAGACGCCAGATCCAAAGCCCAGTCCTGCGTTGCTGATGCCCATGGCGGTGGCGGGCGGGGTGGATGCTTGTGTGGGGTAGAGTTGTTCGGCGACGTAGGCGATGGTTCGTTCGAAGGGGATGCGTCGACGGCTAGGATCTTCAGAGACGATGTCTGACTTCGTCCCGACTACGTGTATCACGAGGGGTTGCTGATCTTCTACACCGCTAGCTGCTCCACCGCTTTCAGTGCCGAGGTTACGCCGCAGTTCGCGGAGCCAGCCGGCCATCTCTTGGAAGGAGTTCTCATCCGTAATGTCATAGCATAGTAAACAGGCGTGTGCGCCGCGGTAGTAGAGGCGTGAAATGCTTCTGAATCTCTCCTGACCAGCTGTGTCCCATATTTGTAGCCGCACGGTTGTGTCGGAGGGAGTATCGAGGACGCGTTTTGTAACGAAGGATGCGCCGACGGTGGAGGTTGTTGTGGAGGGATTAAAGTCGTTGCGGACGTAGCGTTGCACGAGTGAGGTTTTTCCAACTCCTAAACGTGCGAGTGTTTGTTAGCTGCTCTGTTCGTAAATATGGTCTGTTATATGTTTTGCCGTGGAGGGGTATGGTACCCTGCGCGCCCAGGACGACGATCTTGGCCTCCAGAGAGGAGCTCATCGTGTGCAAGAGGTTTTGAGCATATCGGAGTGATCTTTCGTATGAGAAGCCAATGGAAAAGTGATCCTAGATTGCACAGAAATCACAGGAAAATGGTAGAGGTGGGAGGAAAATGAGTCAAGGGGAACAACGGAAGGGAAGAAAGTTGGCCGAAACAGGATGGAATAGATTCACGGGATCAGCTGAGCCGATCACTCGCGTCAGCCTTGCGCCACTTGACTGTTATTTCGTGTCTGAGTACATTAGAGCGAGGGGTAGAGTTAAATCGGAAGTATAAAGCAAGTCAGATTGCAGTGGAGACCTGCATGAACTACTTTTGTACGGAGTATGGGGAAAATAACCTGAACCAGTTCCACTTTCACGATGGGACGGGTACAGAACATCAATATTGGAAATCTATGCACTTAGAATATCATAAACAATTTTAACAGCATCTTTTGTTTGATTTACTGACATAGTGCTTTAATCCATTCCAAAGTCATTGCTATATTTCATCATCCTCCGCTCGGATGCATTTCTTTGAAATCTCTACTTTGCGAGCTACGTCATTGGTGGAAGGAATTGTGTGAAAATGTAGAATTGCTGGAGGAATAGCCGAGACCATGCCTTCATCGACATAAATCATGAGACAACTTGAAAAAGAAATGGGTATATATATGAAATCCAATCTGGTTTGATCCCAGGCCTGCAGACAAAGAACAATCGCACCTGCCAGTGGGCATCATTGCAAGTTGTAGCACCGCGATCGTGTCACTCCGCACCGGAGAGGCAAAAATATCAATACAACCATTTCCCCTCTACTGCGGCTGCGACTGAGAGTACTCCTCGGTCATCTGGCTGCTCTCCGCCTGCCGCTTGACATTACCCTGTTGTGAAGAGTTGGACGAAGCAGACTGGCCCTTCTCGGCATCATCACCACCGCCCCCGCCAAATCCATACTCCAGAGCCTTTTGCTCAATCTCCTCGTCCGACAGCTTAGGAAGCTCCTTCGCCGCGCGCACATATGACATGTTTTCGCAGAAACCCTTGGCAAAGATGAGGTCGATCTCCTCGAGACTGCGGCCTGCGGTCTCGGGGTAGAAGAAGATCATCGGTGGGATGAATACGGCGTTCATGACGGCGAAGAAGAGGTATGTTCGCCAGCCGATGTGCTCGATCATAACGGGGGTGATCATGACAACGGTGAAGTTGAAAAGCCAGTTGGAACAGGTTGAAACGGCGTTTGCCTTGGCGCGGGTTCGAATGGGCGAGATTTCGGCCGGGTATAACCAGGGAAGAGGGAGGATTGATGCGCCGAAGAAGGACATGTATAGGAACAGGCCGAAGACTGCACCCTTGGCTGGTTCGGTGGTACCGGGGATAAGGCAGGCGAAGACAATAATCATCGAGACCATTTGGCCTGTCATTCCGCCGATGAAAAGCTTACGTCGACCGATCTTTTCAATGAAGAACCAGGAGAATGTTGCGAAGATTGCGTAAACGATCATGTTTACACCACCAATTAGGAGGGACATAAACTCGGTTTGGTTGAGGGATTGCTTCAGGAGGACAGGCAGGTAGTAGATGACTGCGTTACAGCCGGACAGCTGTTGTGCGATTTGAGACGATGACCCGATCAACATGCGACGAAAATGTTGAGTCTTGCCTCCAGTAAGAAGGTCGGAGTATCCAGCTCCGTCGGAGACGCCAGCACTGATGGATGTTAGCTTGTTTCTTTTCGTTCGATGGTCTCTTTAGGGACACATACGCTTCGATGGACTCAATGACAAGTTGCTTCTGCAGCTGGGTCTCGGGGTCGTCAATTTCCTTGCCGGCCAACGCCGCCAACACGTACTCTCCTTCTTCGATCTTGCCCTTCGAAATGAGGAAACGGGGAGAATCGGGCAGGTAATACATTCCGACGATGATGATACCACCGAAGATAACCTGGAAGGCGATGGGGAACCTCCAGGCAAGGTCTGGTGGGCCGTAGGAAGCACCGAAGTCAATCCAATAAGCGATCATAGTACCAATGGCGATGGTACCTCCTTCAATACAGATGAGAAGACCACGGTTGCTGGTGCGCGAGCACTCAGCCTGGTAGGTAGGAATAGTGGAAGTGTTCATGCCGTTACCAATACCGGTGATGACACGGCCGAAGAAGAACTGCAAAAGAGGAATGTGGTCGACAAACGAGGTAACTTGAATGATCACACCGATAATCATGATGGCCGCACCGCCGATAACCATCTTGCGGCGACCCAAAATGTCAGCAGTGAAGAGAGCAAACATGGCTCCGAAGAGACAGCCCAGCTCATAAACTGCAGTAATCAGAGCTTGCATTGTGTTGTCGCCCTTGGCAGCTGTGAAAACGTCGGTGAAAGCAGTGGCGGAGATAATTCCAGACATGACACCTTGGTCATAGCCGAAGAGTCTGAATGTGTTAGACATGGTCTGGCACCAGTAGAAGGGGAGAGGGAACATACAGGAAACCCATTGTCGCAATGGTTGACACCGTCTGCGACAGTGACCTCCCACTCATGCCAATAAAGGAGGGCGCCATGGTTTGTATCAAACGATCCTGGATATGTTATGAATTTGTATACTCGAGGCAGTATATTGGAGAATGGATGCTCAATCCTGCACGTGGAGAAGGGAGAGAATAGAGACACGCAGAGAGAAAAACAAAAAAGGCGAGATAAACCGCGGGGGAGGAAGGGGATATTTGAATACCGCTACATTTTACGAAAGTGGCAAAGAGATGCAATCGTGGGGCATCACTGACTTCCCCGTGTCTCTGGTCTCTGGTCTTGCACAATGCGTGCAGCAAGCAGCCAGCAGTGAGGGGAGACTAGGACAGAACCAGCACCAAGGACGGTGTCGAGACGGTACACTGGAACACTATGGAGTCCAAGACGATCCACTTGTCTGCGCCGGCGGCTCCGCGAGGTGGAGCCAAGATCCCGAATGCATCAATTATCGTGGATTAAGCATTTTCCATGACCCCCGCCCGGGCTTGTGCGGTTTGCGTCCCTGGCGACATCAACTAAGGTGGAGCGAGTCGAAATTTTAGGTGGGCGCAGAAATGGCTCAGTTATGATTGGTATTGTCGGTATTTTCCTGGTGCCATCTCCCTGGTTAATCCGAATTGGAGTAAATGAAGAGGAAATAAATGAGACAAATAAAGTAAAACTAATTTCATTATTAAGGGTTGAGGCAAGGAGCTCAGTTGAGAAACCAATCAACCGAGAATAGGTTCGACTGCCGCCTTGACAAAACCAAATAATAAATCAAAACAACAGCTTTGCTTACAATGATAATATCAACATGCAGTCTGCCGGGCTGGTGGTCTGGATTCTCAATTCGCCTTGCGCCCAAGTGGGTGGATTTTGTTTGTTTCCGAATCCATCAGGCAGGTATGTCGAGCTACGCCATCGTGTAGTGCGGTGGCTTCACATACAGTACAGACGCTCGATCTAATTACAGCTTGTCGGCCTTGCTGTTACCCTAATCGATCTTGTGCAGACACGATCTCTTGGCCCCGGCACAAAGGCCTCGGGCTATAATTATCGGGATACCGTCACCGCGTCCCGAATCAAGCGGTACGGTGGACGATGATACAAGAATGCAGCCGTGTTGGAACTAGCAAGCGGATCAGCGGGGCAAAGGGTGGAGCCGTGCGTGGAGCTCGGGCTCCCTTCGTCAGGTAGAATGTGCATTCTTTGCTCATAAAAATAGCGGCAAGCCAGATGGATGCACGTTCTTTTAGAGTGAGAGCTACCTACCAAAATCAATATAGACAGGGATGGAGGGGAAAGACAAAGTGCGGTGAGTGGCTGGGACTTTTTTATGCAGATACCTAGGTAGTTTAATTTAAAAATTTGTCTTAATCTTATTGCACGTTCTAGATACAAGTTCACTGTTTCGGTGGGAGAGCGGAGCTTGGCCTTGTCTTAGCCGTAAATCTGAATGCATTGTGTGTAGCGTCTGGTTAGTGCACTTCAATCCCTTTGTTCGTCTTCGTCTTGTGATAAATCCAATTTTGAGTATGCCACAGTATACTTCCAGATGCTTTATAGTTCGATACTTGCTTTGTGTCACCCTTGGTACAACCCAAGCCTAATTTCATGGCCTCCCGCAAACTTGAACATGTTCATCAACCACCGTTGACCATAACGGCGCCCGGGTTGAATACGAGATGCTGCCAACCCGTCAACTAAAGCACCTTGCCCCACGCCATGTCTCACGCCCGACCGAGAAACCTCTGGCCCAACGGGCGACCGATATCAGACTCCGCTATGATGTAGCTGCCACAGGTGGGCCATGGAAACCTTCGAGAAACATTCAAGAGGATCAGTGAATGGGCGAGGAGACGGAAAAGGCACGGGGATTTTGATTCTGCCCTCCCAC
The DNA here is from genome assembly GCF_028828005.1 of Penicillium manginii. Lineage (NCBI taxonomy): Eukaryota > Fungi > Ascomycota > Eurotiomycetes > Eurotiales > Aspergillaceae > Penicillium > Penicillium manginii. The sequence continues at coordinate 433,773 of NW_026643102.1, read as the reverse complement.
GACTACCTACATGTACATCTTAGTCAATGAATGGACTGACCTGCGGGCAACGCCCGAGCTAGTCAACGCTGGATGGAAGGGTATTTCTTTTGCCATAGACTAGTACCAACTGGGAAGGCCGGTAGGGCTCTCAAAGTATTGATTGGGTTTTACGTGTAGCCTTCATTACGTGTTGTCGTCGAGGCAAGCCCTCGGGTAGGATGATCGGAATGAGGTTTGCTTCACGTTGCGTGCATTCAAGCACAGACTTCCTCCGCTTTCCCCGATATTGGCCTCTCCATCCCTCATCTTTCGTATTGAGTTCAAAGGGGCGGAGGCAAAGATACTGTGACGCGATAGTCTAGCCTAAAGAAGATGAACATTATATCTGCCCTGTTTATGCCAACCCTACGTCATATCGAAGTTGACGAGTACCAGGTAGCCATTCGTATCTACATAGTGTAGCTGCAAAAGCTCCTCAGCGAGAGTTTTCTGTTCAACTGCTATAGGCCACCATATTTCTATCAACTCTCGATGCGACGTCGGCTGATGGTTTGGTAAAGGTTCGTCTAGCTGGGCTGTGACGTACGGGGATCAGTCGCGTCCGCGGGTCAGCTTCACGGTGTTATAACCCCGCATCATTAGATACCATCTTCACACAGCACAGGTGTCTGGTTGAATTTACTTCAGACCAGTATTTCTAGCAGAAGAATACGAATACCTGAATTAGGAGCGAATCTACACTCTACATAAGGACCGCGCAAGGCGAAGACGCGGTAGCACTCGGAAGCCCCGGCATCGCCAAAAATGAAATGATGGAGTTACTTTTTCGGTTGATTGGCTAGAGCAGTGAATGCAAATGCGGTCTCCATGATTTAATTTCGGTCTGGGGATATCCCGGGGGTTTGCGTTCTGGAATTTCGTTCCCAGGAAAGCCTCGAGGTCTATGAAGCCTGACATGGGATCGGCAGTGGCGTCGCCAAGCATTCTTTACCGCGATCGATTTTCTCCCTACCACGGTAAACTTGTTTTGTTACCCTTTTAACGTTATTTATACTGTCATGTTGTAAAGAATTGAGGGGAAATCACCCAAGTGCAATTTGTTACAATTTTGGTTGGGGGGATTACAATCGTCGTGGAGTCCAGCGCAGCCCCTTTTCTGGGGCTGTTCGCGTCGCGATCATCGCCCTTCGTGCGTGCATTCTCGCCTCGCCTTTCCTTCCCAAGGGATAGCCCTAGGGATAATATCGACCTCGCTTTCGCTTCTAGAATTGTCCTGTCTCGCTTTTCCTGCCTTCTTTGGACATTTCTGGAATGCTTCCTCGCCCGCACACGTTAATAAAGGTTCTAGCTGCACATCCGAGCCTGCTTCAAACTGATTATCGATGATTGGCGGTGGATGCTGTTGATCACTCTCTCCGCAAGCAAATAATTCCACTCATGTTGTTGGATATTACAAGTACATCCTTTAACATGGATAAATTGTTTTGTTTACTGGAATATCTTCTCTACACAATGTTTTGATCTACTATGTACATGCAATTTTATATTTGAGTATCCATGGATACCTAGCCAGAATAATGAGAAGCCCTGAAGAGGATTTGCTCGATAGGTCTTTTTAGCTACTTATGGATCAACTAGGTAGTGGTAGGAAGTCCTATCGGCTCCCAAAGGAGCTTGTGTGTTGAAGAGCCGCAATCCATGAACTTGGGTACCTTAGGCCATCTGGACGTCGGGATGTTAAATAATGCCCGTGGGCCTACTAGGTGCCTACTGGGTAGCTACTGGTGTCACTGTACTAGGATATGTCCGAAGCCCTCTAGGCTGGCCTCGGACATTCAAAGGACTCTGAATGTATTAGTATCCATGGATCCATCAACATTACCAAAGCGGTCATGGGCCCGGGGAGCTTCTCCAGGGCTGCCTCAAGTGGGTACCTGCGTACTTCAAAGTCTGAGCTCAAGCTGTTCAAATGTAATAACTTGAAGAACTACTACTATTACCATGAACATGGCCAGCTGGTGGGCTGCTAATTAAAAACTTGAATTGAAAATGAACCTGGAATATAATCAACTTGAATAACTCGAAAGAGTGAGTCTACCCGTACCTCCAGGGCTGTCTTGAACGATGCCAATGGATCTTTAATATGCTATCTTCCAACAGTCTAGAATTGATTGAAATTCACACCCAGTAGGCACTGACTAGGGAAATCCATGGATGTATCTCCATTGAAGGAAGGATAACAGTTGAGTTAGACGTCAGAGCCAGCTCTAGGATCCCTATCCTGGATGTTTAGATATTTAGACACTAACATGTCTTTTATCTTTCTTGCATTATTCGTGCTGTCCGACAGAGATGCCCCCCGTCGACCTTCGAAACCAGAAACATAGAAAAGCCCCGGTGCCAGCTCCAACTGATCATCCTTGGCCGGTTGATCCCTGTTTCCATCCACTACAGGCAAACCATTTGGCCAAAATTTGCGATTAACCCATCGAATCCAGGGTTTATAGAAACATTCGTCCCTGTCCATCCAGTACGTTGGCCCCGGTATCCCCGCCTGCGGTATGCCTCGCCGAAGTGATATAGTAAGAAACCACCTTCCCCATTCGTTAGCTTGTAGCAACTTTGATCCGGAAAGGTGACACTCTCTCGAGCCTTGCCGCATTTTTTCATCAATGCGGCAATATCATCGTCTGTGAATGGGGCCTTGGATACAAGTCGGTAAAGGTTCTCCGGCCAGATCGATCTGTCGTCATCAAGTACAGTACTGAAAAGCCTTGTGATCGAGATAAACGGCGGGGTTGAACATGAATTTCCAGGATCTGTTTTTCCATCGCTTTGCACGTTCCATATGATATTCGGCCCGTTGGCGAATGACCCGCGGCCGTGATGGAGTGTCGAGTTGAACGCCTCGCGAGCCAGTATTTTCCCCGTTATGAAATTCGTGACGTGGAGAGGAGTGTAGCTTGTATTATCCGGAGTGATTGGCAGCGAGGGCTGAACCGAAGGTGTGCTTGCCCTAAGGGGGCGGCAATGATAACAGAGTCAAATGTCTCGTTGTGATTTTCTGTCAGTCCCCCGGGAGATTGCACTGTCCAATGGACATCCCATGTTGAATCAGGCCGCCGAGTCAATTTGGTCACTGTGGATTGCAAATTTAAGAAAAAGTTCTTTCGCTGGCCCAGTTGCTTGACCACGCGATTTAGAAGAATCCCAAGTCCCCCCCAGAGGCTCACTTGGGGTTTTGAGCTTATGAAGTAGCGTTCTGAGAAATCGGATATTGAACCTTGGTCTGGACCTGGTCGCGTCTGTATGAGCAGCTCCTTCACCCTGCTCTGAAACCTATGCCAAGCCCAATTTTCCTCGTCGTGCTCCAAAAGATTTCGGATACCCTGGAGTAAAGGGTCGATGTAGTGGTCCGAGACTGATTTTTTATTCAAGGAGGAAAATACATTATACCAGTATCTTGGGGACAAGAGATAGGTTTGGACAGTCCCTACCGCGTTTCCCCATGTTACAGGGACATCATCAGTCGGATTCAGGTGCAGGGTCTGACCATCCCATGTACTAGCTCGTTCGTGGAGTATTGTGCCGAACTGGTCACTCCCAAGAAGAAAGTCACTCTCAATCTCAGCCTCAGAAGAGGTCTTACGAATCATATCTCCAATCGCTGTATCGTCTGAATCAAATGTATGCGCTCCGGTATCGATAGGTATTGTTGATGTCCAACGATTTCCCGGGAGCCCGTCGTATTGATAGGCTGTTCCGATTCGCCCTCCAAACTGTGGCTCTTTGTCAAATATTGTAACTCTGGTTGATATGAGGCCAGGATCGTTACTTTCGAGGAGGTCTGCGAGGTATATTCCGGCAATCCCGCCACCTTAGGAACGTTAGAAATGATCCAATAGGAGCGGTTTTGCCTAAAATGTGCTTTCGTTGCCGATAAAAGATTCAATTTCAATATGAGAATATGGCCTACCGATAATAGCGACTTTCGCCTTGTTGCCAGTTTCAACTGTCTGAGCCCCGAGGGGTTGTCTGTCTGGATATGGCTGGTGTATCCCAACTGGATATGAATTTGAATTTGGTTGATTTTTTCCCTTACTTGACCCAATTCCAAGCGGTAAGGGGTTTTCAACGGGTAGGGAATTGAGTGCCGATATGGGGACGGCAAGTAGTAAGAAACAAGCAACCGCCAGAAGGCTGGAGGACTGGCCTTGAGAACAAGATGACCTTTTACGACGAAGGCCCATTTTATCAAATTCAAGCACCACTTTGGTACAATTGATACCGTGTTAGTGTATTTGCGCAAGAGAAAATACACGAGAATCATCTTTTTAAATGTTAGCTTCAACCCTGAAGGATTGGTTGGCCCCCGTCCGAGAATCTCAACACCGTGGCCCCAAACACCTTGGCAAGTATGGGTTCAAGTCTTCTCAAGATACAAGTTGCTGGTAAATTTGAGTCATGTAGATGTTGATGAAAAAGACAGATTGTGCTCGGAGTAAAGGATTTTTGAACACACTACCGCAGTTCCGAATATAAATCCTTGATGGTGGGAAGCGGGTCATATTTATGCCCAGGTACTGCGACGGACTATAGTACAGGCTCGGGTTTGTCGCCGATAGTCAACGACTGCCAACCTTGGAAGGTTCCAAAATTGGATTCAAGACAATTCTCACCTCAGAATCCTGATACAAATTCCATCTATACATAGCTAACTCACAAAACCAAACCCTCAAGTCAGCCAATTCCCCTCCTCATCCTCCCACCCAAGATCAACCACATCCCAACCCATAAACGTCCTCCTTTTACCAGGCGTTTCCTTCCAACCGAAATCAAAAAAGGCCTCATCAGTAACCCGCTGCTTCCCAACCTTCTCATGGAAAGAATTAATTCGCTCCACTTCATCTCCAGTCAACTTTGCAAGCTGTCTATTCTGCGCGAGGCGGACCGGAGAACTCGAATGCGGAACAACAATAACACCACGCTGAACAAGCCAAGAGAGGATAACCGTCCCGGCTGAAATATCATATTTCGACGACAATGATGTGAAAAGCGGATCGTTGTAGATACTCGTCGTATTCGTGTATTGACTCGATATCCCACCAGCAAGCGGACTATGCGGTACTCACTCGTTAGCGTAAAGGTTCACAGCCCTGATATTTCCAACTCACCCCCAAGCAATAGGCCGAATCCCATTCTCAAGACAATAAGGCACAAGCATAAGATTAGGATTCCGCGGCTGAATCTCAATCTCATTAACAACAGGCCTAACAAAGACCCCCGGATCCCTCAAAAGCGGCTCTAACGTTCGAATCGTGAAATTTCCCACCCCAATACTACGACACTCCGGTCCAATCAGTTCTTGCATCTGTTTGTATACCTCGATATACGTTGGACTTTCCCCAGGCCACAGTGGACGTGATGGGTCGTCTTTGTTGTATCCTTGAGGCCAGTGCATGATGTAGATGTCAATATAGGTGCCGATTAAGGCGCGGGATCGTTCGAATGCGCCCCGGACATCGGTCACATCTGAGGGTGCTAGTTTGGTGATTATGGTGAATTCTTCGCGGGGGATCGGGCTTTCTAACACCGCTGCTCCGACTAGGTCTTCTGTGAGGTAGATTCTGGATGTGTCGATTGTGCGGTAGCCGGCGTTTATGGCTTGGGTTATTAGGCTTTTGACGTGGGTTCTTTCTGAGGGTGGGAATGTGCCTCCGCCTTCTGGGTTGGTTTTTTAGTTGGAACTTAGTGGATGGATAGGTTCATGTTGATATTGAGAGGGTTGTGCTTCGGGTTTTGGCTTTGGCTTACTTTTCATGGCACCGAAGCCGAGGGCTGGTACCTTTTGGCCTGGGGGTACATTTGGTGAGTATTGAGGATTTTTCGAATGGACAGTGCTTTCTTACCATTGTTTAATTCGAAAATGGTGGTTCCTTGCGGAGTGGCACTGGATGAAGCCATATGAGAGGTTATCCTGGAGTGATCGAAAGGGATGTAAGTGGGAAAGGCGTGGATATATTTGCAGCCCTGGAGTGAATTGAAAAAGGCTAACAATCCATCGATAGCCGGGATATCAGTAGCTTTAATAGCCACAGTATAGGACTGGGATTATCCGGCGTGCAGGGGTATGGGGTATCACATCAGCATTCTAATTCTATTGAAGGGCTAGCTTTACTTACTTCTCGCGTATTTCAGGGTCCGAAGTCCGAGTTGCTAGTCTACATAGGCCGTTACTCTTTTGTATGGTTGAATGGTATTTGTCAGCTTACTACTAGTAACTAAGTTAATTCGGATTTGTCAGAATTGTATTTGCTTTTTGTTGGGTATCTCCAAGGGTCATGGGCATTGTTGGAAGATCCATGAGATAGTTGCTATTGAGATGCAACTCTGTACACCTTACTAGTAGGCCCAAGCTAATTTAGTAGTAGTTCACATACTGGTATGCAAGACCATAATGTACATTGATATTGGAATGTATCTTCGGTGAAGTTAAGAAGGTGTATATTTCATACTTCAAACATGGTACGGTATACACGTCGACTGATGAACCACCACCAGTACGATTGATTAGGTGGAATTCACAAACCACCAGTTTTTAATATTTACAATTAATCAGCCCAATAGGACAAAGTTTTCAAAGAAGTCGAGAGGCTGGGTGCTGGTGCAGATACAGACATAAATGCACCCAACGCAACGCAACGCTAAAAGGACGCTATACAAGCAATAGTCAACTGGATCCATATAGTTCACAGCTCGACTACCTGCGGCGCATTGGCCAGTTTTCCACTCGCCCTATACATGCATGCTGCATTCACCATCCACCCGCCGTGTTGACTCTCCCCGCCCCAGACCTGCGCCCAAACCACGCCCAACACGCCATAAATCAATACGCGCGCCGCATCGATCCAGCTGGCCGGGTCAAAGAGGTCGCGAAGGAAGCCAGCCAGCGAGAGGAGACGACCGTACTTTGCGCGCGGTCGGCGTGAGGCGCAGAGTCGTTCCCAGGCGCGCTGGGCTTCGTCCCAGAAGACGGGTTCGCGACCGGCGGAGTTGTGGATGTGGCCGAAGACGTGGAGGGCAGGCTTGATGCGCCATGATTCGGCGAGGAGGTTGGGACAGCCTGTTGAGTAGATGGGTGACATGTCAAGGTGGGATTGTGGCGGGGTGTGGGTGACTAGGATGTCTGTGTCTGTGGGAATGGTGCGTGTCCAGGCGTCGTGGTGAGGTGGGTAGGTGAAGGCGTGTTCGGGACCGAAGGGCATAAGTGCGGGGATTTGGGGAGCGCCGTAGATTGTGAGTGAACGTGTGTGTTCGTTGTTGATTAGAGGTGTAGTGGCGGTTGGTGGGGAGGAGGGCGCAAAGTCAAGTGTCACAGATGAGTGTTGGAGGTAGTGGATGTCACCCCAGTCGATGCGCGAGGCGGTTAGCTCGTCCAAGGACCGGATGGAAGCTGTGGAGGAGGAGACGGTGGCAAAGGAGGAGGCGCTGGTATCTTCGCGATCTTCTTCAAGGCGCGATCGCATGTCGAAGTAGCTGTCGTGATTGCCGCCAATGACGACTTTGTGTTGGTGTGGAAGGCTGCGCAGCCAGTCGACAGCAGCTTGGATCTCGCGGACGGAGCCATCATTGGCAAGATCGCCGGCATGTATCAAAAGATCGCCATCGGGGACATCGGGCCATTGGAGAGTATGTGTATCGGAGAGACAGACAACGCGGATTGGGGGATCTGATGGCGGCAGTCGGGGAGAGCCGCGGAGACGGAGGAGGAGCTGGTGGAAAGGGTATAACAGGGCGACAAGGGGGGATGAGATGAAGTAGTCGGGGATCGAGCGATGGTGATAGGGGTTTGACATGGTGGGAGGGGGAGGGAACTCGAGAAGTGGTGAAGTAGAAGAGAAGTAGAAAAGAGAAGAAGCGGAGGAGGAAATGCGGAGAGAAATGGATGACATCAGCAGCCAACAAGAGGTAGTATAGCTACAGGATAAATGGAATAAAAACGTGAAAAATAAGTGATCAATAGGGAGTACTAGCAGTAATTCTAAAGAGTATAATATATTTATATTGAAAGAGAATAACAAGATGATGGTAGGTATACTGGTATCCTAGATCGGCAGTATATAAGAGGGGATCTCAGAGAATGGAATGGATATAAAAACGGACAGTATTAAATCAAATAAATTGGATAAAAATGAAGAAGAATATAGAATACAATATAGATAGTTATGTAAATATATACAGAGAAAACAAAGGAGAATGGGCAAAGCTGAGTAGAGATACTAGCAGTCCAATACTGTAAGGGTTAACTACTGCAAAGGGGAATGGATATAAGACTGCGCAAGATTGAATGGAATAAATTGAATAGAAATGTAAGAAAGAGAGTTCTAGATCTGTGGATCCAAACGAATATATACTAAAATAGAAGAGAACAAGCATTGGAAGGTAGAGAGATAGCCTGGTTGTATAAACAATGCTCCAGTGTGTACAGAGTAGTAGTACATAGTTGACTAGGTTGATAAAATACACTTCTATACAGCTACAAGTACAACAGAAATTAGCAAATGATCAGAAACACTCTATAGCGCACTATTACTCTTGATAACAACACGATAGTTACAGAATTGTAGCACTGATGGCATACTCTAGTTGTAGCATCGGTACTCTACTCTACTTCTCTCTACTTCCGCCACTGCACTTCTTCCCTCCGCATCTCCCCTCGACTCCGACTTCGACTTTGCGGACTCGATTCCCTCGTCGCATCCTTGGCCTAGATTGCTCTTTTGCACCTTTTTCTTGCTCATTGGTATCCTCTTTCTTCGTCGTGACCTCAACATCCAAGTTCCCAGGTATATTGGCACCGATCTCAGGCCCACTTGTCGCCCGATGCGACATTTGCCACATCCGTCCCAGCTGTACTCAGCTCTGCTGCATGCGGAATCCGATCGTCTCGATTCTTCAATATTCTGATCATCCCAGGCACTATCTTGATCTTGATCTTTCTGTGTCAAAGTTGGGAATACACCACAGAGTCGGCCTGAAGTCAACCTCAAAGTCGCCACTCACCCCAGCCACTCACCACTCACCACTCACCACTCACACCAACTCAACACGGGCCCGCACACTTCATTGCCCCGCCTCATCTTGCACTCCACAAACATGGAGGGCGTTGATCTCACCAAAGTTTTAAACAAGGGAAAACAGATGGCCAGTGTCGCCGCCTCCGCCGCCAATGGCAATGGTGCTGGCAAAAAGAGGAGAAAGGGTGACTTGAAGCCCATCGTCACTAGTGATGCGACCCCCGGCGCGACGGAATCGTATGTAACTATTTTTCTTTCTCTCAGCTGCGAAGCTATCAGCTCCCAACAGCTCCCCCCCCTGCTTTATCCCAGCTCTCTTACCTTCTTTCACCTCACGTCACCGTCCACCATCACCACTAATGCCTTTCTCCAGTACCGGCGCCGCCACCGCTGCCTCCGCCTCTAAATCCTCCGCCCCCGCCTCACGATCGCCCTCCGCCTCCTCAGGTGATGAACTCGAAACCACAGCCGAAGAGGAAGACTCCGAAGACTACTGCAAGGGTGGCTACCATCCTGTGGCTGTCGGCGAAACATACAACAATGGTCGTTACGTCGTCGTGCGCAAACTCGGTTGGGGTCATTTCTCGACCGTGTGGCTATCGCGCGATACCACCACCGGCAAACACGTCGCGCTGAAAGTCGTTCGTTCCGCCGCCCACTACACCGAAACCGCCATCGATGAAATCAAACTGTTGAATCGCATCGTTCAAGCCAACCCTTCCCATCCCGGTCGCAAGCATGTCGTCAGTCTGCTCGACTCCTTCGAACACAAGGGCCCTAATGGTGTCCACGTCTGCATGGTTTTCGAGGTCCTCGGAGAGAACCTGCTGGGTCTGATTAAGCGTTGGAACCACCGCGGGATTCCCATGCCCCTCGTGAAGCAGATCACCAAGCAAGTGATGCTTGGTCTGGATTACCTCCATCGCGAGTGTGGCATTATCCATACCGATCTGAAACCCGAAAACGTTCTTATCGAGATCGGCGATGTCGAGCAGATTGTCCAGGCCCACGTTCAACAGGAGCAGGCGAAGAAGGATAAAGAAGACAATCGCAATGGTCGCCGACGGAGGCGTACCCTCATTACTGGCAGTCAGCCCCTGCCCAGTCCGTTGAACAGCAGCTTTAGCGGTTTCGACTTTAAGCATAGTTCCTCGAATTCACACAGCAGTCTCAGTCAGATGGTCAACGAAGCAGGTGAGTGCGGTCGAGATGATGCGGGGATGTTTCCTGTTCGCTCTGGCTCAGTGTATACTAACTTGACAGCATCGGGAGACCCTCCATCGATGAAGGAGTCACTTGGCATCGCAGAAGAAGATAAACAGCAAAGCCAGCGCGAAAAGACAGCGTGAGTTCACACCCCGTCTTCGCACACTCCCATTCCCATTGTCTCCCCCATGGACTGCGCTAATAGGTCACAGCGATCTCCTGGAGAGAGAGGTATCTGGTATCTCGCTCAACAAAACTTCCCAACCCGAAGACGAAATCGATCCGAATATAATCTCCGTTAAGATCGCCGACCTCGGCAACGCCTGCTGGGTCGGCCACCATTTCACCAATGACATTCAAACGCGACAATATCGTTCCCCTGAAGTTATATTAGGTGCCAAGTGGGGTGCCAGCACAGACGTGTGGAGTATGGCATGCATGGTGAGTGTTTGAAAGCCACCCACCCTCGTTCATTCGGGTTGCTTTGCTTTGCTTTGCCCGCCTCAGCTCTAACAACCATCAGGTCTTCGAACTCATCACAGGAGATTACCTCTTCGACCCACAGTCCGGCACAAAATACGGCAAAGACGACGACCACATTGCGCAAATCATCGAACTCCTCGGCCCCTTCTCCAAATCCCAATGTCTATCCGGCAAATGGTCCCAAGAGATCTTCAATCGCAAGGGCGAACTGCGTAACATCCACCGTCTACGCCACTGGGCTTTGCCCGAGGTCCTGCGCGAAAAGTATCACTACACCGTGGAGGAGAGTATGCGCATTAGCGAGTTCCTTCTCCCGATGCTGGATCTTCTTCCTGAGAAGCGCGCCAATGCGGGTGGCATGGCGTCGCATGAGTGGATGAGCGATACGATTGCGATGGAGGGTATTGGGATGGGAATCACGCCCGGAACCCGCGGTGAGGGAATTGATGGGTGGGCGCAGGAATACAAGAGGCGATGAAGGGGGCTGGCCGAGTTGGAATGTTGGAGGGAGGGGACAGCGTTGTTTTCGTGCTGAGTTGAGTGGGAGGTTACGATCTATTACATCCAGTCCGGTTCTGTCCAGCGTCTCCTTTGAGGTTGATTTTTTCTTTTCCTTTTCTCTTGACTCTTTTCCGATTTGGATTTATTCTGCTATGACCATGATGTTGTGAGTCTAACGATCTTTTTTACCTCCTTTCATCTCCTCCTCTTTCTTCTTTTTTGTCTTCTCTTACGGGAATCAGTCTGGTCGGGCCATGTCTTTGATTTGATTTTGGATTTTTATTTCGCTTTTGTTCGGGTTGGGTGTTTTTGTTCTTCTCCTTTTCCCCTGCGCTGTCCCGTATCCGATCCCACCCCATCCCATCCTATCAATGCCTGCCCCTCGCTCGCCTAGCCCGCGTTCCCTGGCTTCTATAGATTCTCCCGCTAGCCTGATATCATCCCTAGCGAGAATAAGCAATGCGCTTCTGCCGCTTGTTATCAACGTATACGATTTGAACTGCCTCGGGCTGCATTATAGATTTCATTTATATCCGTATTCGGGTTCGTATTCATTCAACTTCGCTCGGTAACTCGGCCGGAAACCAGCCTACACTCGACCAATCGATGTAGAATTCCCCCATGCTATCTTCTTTTACCTCGACGCCTTCGGAGCGGAGGACTTCTGCTTGGCGCTGGGCACTGCCGGGTCCACTGGTAAATGTCAATGCATGCGAGGAGTGGGGAATTATGAGACGGAGCTTCGCGAAGTAGAGTAAAATTGCCAGGGACTTACCGGTGAGAAATCATTCCTTTGGCATTAACGACTCGCTGCCATGGTACGGTGTCGTTTGTATAGTGATGGCCGGAGTCAGCGTCGGGTAGTGATTTGAGACATACGCCGACTTGGCGGGGTCTTTGGGCTGGATTGGTCGTTAGTCTTGGCTGATTTCGTCATATAGCCTCGTTTAGTCCTGGAGTCCTCTGGATATGATATACTGGACATGCTGGGAAGAAGGAAATGATATTGGAGACGAGGTAAACGTACGCTCTCCTAGAAGTAAGGCGATATGTCCGTATGAGGTCACTTTTCCGTGGGGGATTTCTTGAATTGCGGAGTAGACCGCGTTGGCCCATTGTTCTGCTTCTTCTGAGCGGGGCATTTTGGTCTGATTTGGGTTCAGGGTTGGATTTGGATGATCTTGATCGTTCAAGTTGTATTTCAAAGCATATCCCGGTGGAGGAGGTCTTGTTGTAGCCAAGGAGTGCCAGTGTGCTGATTGGTTGAAGGCTGGAATTTTGTTCTTCCGGTTTTTGGGTATGGTAATTTTCAAGTTGCTGTCTGATGTATCAAATTTATCAATATCCTCTGCTAGTAGTTTCGATTCTAGAACCTCAGCATATTTGATTAGCTCTTGGTATCGGTCGTTTGACGGTAAACCCGCACTGCTGAACTACTAGCTGGGAGGGTGGTTTGGCCTCATATGACAAAAGATTTCTTTTGTCAGTCGACGTTGAGTACGGAACTTCGGAGTTTTCGATTTTCATTATTGAGCAAGCAGCAACTACTAGTATATTGGTGGAAATTATCGGTGCATGATCTATTGGTATTGCTTGTAGTATGTGGACTCATTAGACCACACACGTGGAAAAGGTACCGCCTAGGTAGTACCATTGATGGGGGGGGGGAGTTAATAATGAAGTTTATTTAGCACTGGTTAGTTAATACCCACCACTGTATACAAGTCTTGAGTAATGACTTGGCAGCTTTTTCTAAGTACCTAAGTATGTACAGGGCTAGGTATAACTACTAGTATGGTGTCGGAGGGTGCTACTGAGGAGGAAGCAGATGGCTTGAAACTGGTGATGAGATGAAGAGAGAAGCTATCTAAACATTGAAGGGGCAGTCTTGGATGCCTGAGGCGCCGGTGCTGGCTAGGCACCTGCCCTCAACATATGAGCCCTGCTCTTACTTGAACACACTGGCAGATATAATCTACTAAACATGACTCAGATCTCACACTGCTGAAAATAAATTGAGAATACTAGATAAAATCAAACCAGGTGACCGGTTCTACGTCGGGAAGAGTATCTAATAGCATGGCGGGATCAAAGATGAACAGAAGCACTCGCCCCGACGAACAACTAATGCACAGTGTTGAATCTGTAGAAACACTGTCTCCGGATCCAACAAGAGGGCCATTTCGGTACTCTGGTGGTAGCCACAATAAGCATCGAGAATGCCAAGTGATAAATCTGCTAAATCTGCGGATGCTCCCGGATTGGCCCTGTAGAGAGCCGTAGTGTGTGAGACTATTGGGTCCATAAAGAGAAAATGAATCTGACACGACAGTACCATTGAAAATCTTCAGACTCGGGTTTTCGGAGAAGAAAGTATCCACATAATAGGTACCGATGAACGTCTGCATGCATTTCGCGCTTTTTATATCCCAAACCCGAACTGTGTTGTCACTAGAGCCCTCTGCAAGAAGGCTGAGGTTATTTGAGAACATTAAGGAGTATGTTCTTCCACGTGAACCTTTTAAAGTCCGAATGCACTGCCCGTTTTGAGCATTCCATATCTTGATTTCACAGGGGCTCCCGTCCTCGACCACCGCGACGGAGGCCAGAAGCCTAGAATCATGAGAGAAGTATAATTCTGATTCACAATTATGGCTGTCAATTTGACGCGGTTGTTGTCGATCCTTGGCATCCCATATTCTGACTGTTCCATCAGCTGAAGCTGAAGCGAGGATTTGAGAATCATGCGAGAAGACGACGGAGCTTACGGCAAACTGATGGCCAAAGAATGTCTGAAGGCATTCTCCGCTATATGAGTCCCATAATTTGATGCTATGGTCCTCTGAGCCCGAGACAAGAAGTTTTGAGTCATGTGAGAATTCTAATGACTCCACCCAAGATGTATGGCCGTGCAGAGTCGTAATACAGTTCCAATTCTGCGTTTCCCATAGCTTTATACCCCCATCCAAGGTTAATGAACAGGAGCTGAAAAGCTTGAAATCAGAAGAGAAAGCCAACGAGTTGACCATGTCTTCATGGGCATCAATAGTGTGAAGGCACTTCCCACTGTCAATATTCCATATTTTGATCGTTCTATCGCGTGAGCCTGACGCAAGACACTTTATATCTGGGGAGAAGGCAAAATTCGTGATGCGATCGCTATGTCCTTCCAGTTTCCGCAAAAATTCCCCATTTCCAGAGCTCCAGAACTTGATAGTCCCATATCTTGATCCGGTCACAATGGTATCGGGCCTCGGAAAGAATGCGCCACAGGATACTTCATTGTCACAACTGCCGAGGTTCGAGATGCATAGCCTCTCAGTGATATCCCATACTTTGCCAGGTGAGGTCAAGGCTAGAAGCTTCGAGTTGGACAGATAGGAGATAGCGAAAATCCAGGTTTCCTTCACATCGAAATTAGATAGACATTGTCCACTATTCGAATCCCATACCTTCACAGATCCAGTCGAACAAGACGATGCGACCAGCTGAGAATTAGGAGAGAAACAAACCGACTCGACTGGGCTTCCATGTTCGAGGGCCTGTAAGCATGGACTCCAGTGATATCCCACCATCGGTTTATGATTTATCCAACGTGGCTCCTCAGCTTGATATTGAAGTCTTGTTATACTCTTCTCTGGGCTAAATATTAAGGCACCAGCATACACTTGGAGTGGCCAGTCCATAATCCCGCTTTGACCGTACAGGATAAATCGACGGGCATCCTGTACTCTATCGATCAAGTCTTTGCCAACTCGTTTTGTCTTAATGCAAGCAACAATATAAGTTAGCAATGTGGTAACCTTCGTACGTTGTCCTCATGTTTCCATCTTTGTGTTGATATGAATACATACGTTGATCAGTGCCTCAATCTTGAGAATCAATGGTACAACATTTGAGAGACTCCTCATTAAGCTCATCGCTTCAATCCAGTGAAGATAGTTTATGCGGAAGAATTTGTCCACAGGACCATCCTTCTCGAATCCGTCTAACACATCTTCGCAGACCTTGGACGAGCATAGCTCGAGATGATCCACCCAATAAAGGCATGCGTAACGGATTGGGGCCAGCGGGTCAGGATCTGGCTCCTTGACTTTCCCTATAGGGTATCCGGGATGTACTAGATTGTAGATATCACGTCGAAGTGTTCTGTTCATTGCGTCCAAGGACCTCAAAAAAAGGTCATGATGTAACGCTGTTTCGCCATGAGGGTAGATCTCGTGGTCTGCTTCTCGACGAAGGAAATCCCTCCCAGATTGGTGAACTAGTGAGATGATAGATTTTCGGAGAGTGAGGAAGGAACCGCAAAGACCTATGATCTCTTCAAGATCTGAAAGTTCGATATGATTAGGCATATAGGAGTTCAGCTCGTCCAAGGTAATCGGACGATACACTGCGGTACAAATACCGAGTACAGACTTGCAAAGCTCGGCATCTCCGGTGTGGCGCATCTGATCAAGCATCCGCTGATAGAGACTATCAAGGCCAGCAGGAAACTCTCGTAGCTTCCTGTGAACAGCTCTTCTGGAAACATCAAATCTGGAGATTTCCTCACAGACCAAGGCCACCCACAGAAATGTACCGCGTGCATTTTCTGACAGATACTGACAAATCTCATTTCTGTCATCAGTAGAGATTTTCATTTTACTTGTTAAGATTTGAACCTTGAAGTTGATAAATGAAGCAACTGCCTTCGACACGGCAGCTTCATTGATCTCAAGCCAGAGTCTCTCTTTTCGGGGTGCTGTTTCGATGGTTTGCTCGATTGTCAGCCAATTACGGCTTGAGACGAGCCACTTAACATGTGGATATAAAGATGACTTCTCAACAATCAAATCGAGAAGAAGCCCCAAGTCTGTGGTGCATTCGTCTAGGCCATCAATTATCAAGTATACTTTTTCCAACAATGGATCTTGGAGGATACTAGTCAGTATCACTAACAGCACCTCCCAAGAATTTGCATCCTCAAAGGCCTTTGATCCAGCCCTATCATACTCACGTCGCACATGAGAGATCAGGGAAGGATTTTGATCAATAAACATGAAGATCAAACCACGAATAACAGCAACAGCATGATTTATCCGAGCATCCGCGGCCTGACAGAAAAAAAAGACAATAGTTGTCTCTGGATGACACACAACCTTGGCCAGTTCGTTAATGATTCCACACAAAAGCATGGTCTTGCCTTTCCCAGGATCCCCTTTGACCCAAAGAAGATGACTTTCTTGCTCACTATTGGACCATCGATTGAAATCCGCATTATCAAGCACCCACACGTATGCGTCTTGCAACAATCCACCCTTGGCTCGCTCAATCCTTTGTTTATCGAGGCGAGGATTGGTCGCATGCAAAGCTCGAAGGCAGGCACGATTTTCTGACACTTCTGCATTTTCTAAAGAGATATGAGTATTTGTCTGAAGCGATGTATTGTAAAATGCTTACCAGTCTGTGAATAAAAGTTTGCTGTGATATTGCCATCGTTTCGTTCGACCTGAAGGCCCGAGTTTCCAGCACCAAAAGAAGAGGTAGCCAGTTGGGCCCCAGACCTTTTTTCCGGTTTCGGGGACGAGAGATCCTCGTGGGATCGGCGCCTTTTGAGTACCTGCCTGAAATCCTCCATCTAGGTATGCTTTTTGCTGGACTCAAAGCTGCAAGCATGAGATAGATGCTACAATGATTGATGGTTGTCATATATTAATTTTATGCGAAAGCACTGCATTTTCCAAGGTTGTTTGCCTGATCACTCCCTGATCAGCCGCACCCCGCCATCAGGTGACTTTGATGCAAGGTCGATGAACATGGAATAGTGCATTTTCTGGGGCTAATACCTCCAAGGCTGCTCATGAAATATGCCTTGGATGATTTTTGATATACTATGTACTCCGGGGCTACCTAGGTAGTACACTGGCACGTAAATACTTATGTATGCCCACTGGCAGGTGATTCATGCGTCTAAGGTTTACTATACTATCCTCCGAGCTTGTCCTACTTTCCGTGGTTTCTTGTTGTGAGAATCAGATTTGAACTTCCAAGTTTCACACACAAACATTTAAAATGAACTTCAAGTACACAAGACTTTGAAAAATCTGTTAGATAATTAAAAGATGATTGCTATGGATAATTGCAAGTGTTTTTTGTTTGTTGGGATACACTTCGGAGTAAGGATAATCCGGCCATCGGGTCGCCAAATTCGGAAGGTTCCAAAGCGGAAGATCGAAGCAGCTTCAAAGTTCAAGTTTAAGTTTACTTCAAGTTCACCACAACCACTACACACATTCCAACCGTCGCCATGCCTGGTTCACTCGCCGATTACCTGGCGAAAAATTACCTCAACGCCGACCCAACCACAGAACGACCAAAAAAGAAGCGCAAGAAGACCAAAACCACCGACGCCTCCAACGGCCTCATCATCGCAGACGATGACCCTCCAGACCTGCGCAATATGTCTACAAAGACCGGCGATGACGACGAATATAACCCCACAATCGACTCATCCTTCAAATCGGCCGAGTTCCGCCGCACAAAGAAATCAACCTGGACGACCGTTGGCGGATCCGCGCCTGGCGCGGATGACGACCAAGCTGCCGCCGACGCGATTCTCGCCTCTGCAGCTGCAGAGCGAGCTGCACGAGAGGATGACGATAATGAAGAAGGGGCTACACTGGTCAAAGAGGAAGATGAGGGTGGACCGAAAATGGAGTCTGGAGTTCGCGGAGGTCTACAAACAGCAGCGCAGACAGCCGCGATGGTAAAAGCGCAAGAGAAGAAGAAAAAGGCCGAGATGGCCAAATATCAAGACCCCGCCGCTGCAGACTCAGGCTCACAGGAAACGATCTACCGTGATGCCTCGGGACGAATTATCAATGTTGCTATGAAACGCGCGGAAGCGAGGAGGGCGGAGGAAGAGAAGAAAAGAAAGAGGCGGAGGAACGTGAGGCGGCTATGGGTGATGTCCAGAGACAACAAAAGGCGACGCGGAAACAGGAGCTCGAGGAGATCAAGTCTATGCCTCTTGCGCGGACAATTGACGATGAGACTCTCAATGATGATCTTCGGTCGCAGGCTCGCTGGAATGATCCTGCGGCGGGCTTCTTGACGAAGAAGGCAGCCCCTGGGGCGAGTGTTACGGGGAGACCTTTATATCGGGGTGCGTTTCAACCAAATCGATATGGGATTCGACCGGGACATCGGTGGGATGGAGTGGATCGAGCGAATGGGTTTGAGAAGGATTGGTTTGCGTCGAGGAATAAGCGGGATCGCATGGAGGCGCTGGAGTACCAGTGGCAGATGGATGAGTAGGGAGGAGACATATTATAAACGGGGTATAGTCTGGATATACTAGTATTAATGTCGATGATAGGGTGGTGCTGATGACGCTGGCGTTACAGTGCTATCTACTACAGTTTACAGTCAGGTGTCTACTCTTGTAGTATTTAGTGTAAATATTATAACAAGCCGTATGACGATCATATAATTATCATGCTCATTAATTCAGTGTATGCAATAAAGTGTAGAATATAACTAATTACTCTACTGCACTCTGCTCTACTTTGATGTCACGTTGCCGCGGAGGTGATGTTTACCCAAACAAAACTTCTCCCCCACACAACTTCAACTTCATCTTCAACCCACCCCTCCACTTCAACTGTAGTCCACAAAATGCAGTCCAGAACAGCTGAGAGTCCGATGGAATTTGAGTGGCAGCATCGTCAACCTGGCGATGCCAGCTCCGGCTTCCATCAGGTCGCTCTGCAGCATGAGAACAAGAAGCGTGCGCCCTTCATCCCTCCCCTCCCATCAATTTCATTCCGTTCGATTCCATGCGCCTTTGCCTTTGACCCTGAACTTTGCTAACAAACATCTCATTGTAGGCACATACAGCGCGTTTGGTTCCCCTGAAAAGACAAAAGTGCCCGGTCTCCGCGCTCCCAATTCGCATCCTTTCCTTTTCTCTCAACAACCGGCTTCGCCCTCACCAGCACCCTTCACCTCGCAATCATCTTCACAGACCCCACGATTCGGCCAGTCAGCTTGGACGACACCGCGCAAACCTGCTGAGATCGATTTCTCCTCCGGCGCAGAGAACTTCTCATCACCCGAGAACGCAGACAACGAAGATACACCCGAACATCCCTTCCGACACGAACGACAAAATTCCCTCTTCAACAATCGCGGACGCTTCGCTCCTAACGCCAGTCCAGGTCGCGGGGAAATTCGCAAGAATCACTACTCCGGCGCTGTTGCCCGTCGGGTCTTCAAGAAGCGACAACGGGATAAAGAGATTGGCCGACGAGTTCGCGTGGATAGCGACGACGAGAGCGATCGACCCAGCAGTAGCGAGGGGCTACCAGGAAAAACGAAAAACCAAAAGAGATCCGGGAGGAGGGACCAAGCGACAAACAGCTCTGCATTATCACAATTATTCACCTTCCTCGAAGCACATCCCAATATGCCAAGTATCCTGTCCTGGTGGGCGCAATTGACGCTCAATGTGTCCATCTTCTCCATGGCCGTTTACGTCGTTTGGTCCGTCCTCCAGTCCATCCGCGGCGAATTCCAGCATATGGCCGAACAAGAGTCCAGCGGGATTCTCAATGAGATCCATGATTGTGCCAGCAAGTACCTGACCAATGGATGCGAGAGCCCGCGTCGCGCACCGGCGTTAAGTTTGATGTGCGATGACTGGCAGGTTTGCATGGATCGCGATCCGGCCAAAATCGGCCATGCGAAGCTGTCGGCGGCCACCATGGCGACAATTATTAACTCTTTCATCGAGCCAATCAGTTGGAAAGCGGTGGTAAGTGGTTCTGTCACTGAAGCTACAGCTGCAGCTACTCGCAGTTCCCCCCACTACAATGCAGATCCTCGGCTAACTTGTCCTTCTCGTACCAGATTATCTTCCTGGTTGCCATGTGTGTTATGACAGTTGTCAGCAACTGGTCCCTGAGCGCATTCAGAAACAACCTTAACAACCAACAAGGCTATATGCAGCAACCAGGATACTCGAACTCCTCTGATATGAATAGAATGTACCACCCGGGCCTGCTCCATCACTCGATGCCCAACTATGGGCCCCCTTCACAGCATCAGTCGCACCATCTCGCACCACCGTCCGCCGCGGATGCCGATAAGGAAAACGTGCCGCTCAGATTGGAAGCGCCGAATATGGATTTCGTCACGGAACGCAGTCGAGACCGGGAGGCCCACCTCCGCTCGCCGAGTCCCATCAAGCGGACCCGTCAGTTCTCGTGAGATCAGCATGAAATTCCTAATTGGGTAGGCGTCTTTCAATTCTGTTTTACTTTCGCCGTCCGTAGTTGGGATGGTTTGCATAGCTTGTGGATTTTATCGGAATGGCTCGGGTTGGTTGGGCTGGCCTTTTGGTGTTCATTTTATCGGTCAATATTTTTCATATCTTAGTCTCCCCATTCGGGTGTATCTTTCTTTTCTGTATTTAGCACTCTTTGCCGACTTCATTTGGTCTTGGCCCAATATTTTACTTTCTTTGACTCTGTCATATTCCATTGCAGTTGGGTAGAGTGTAGCGAGATCCTGGCGATACAGTGGCATAGATGCATTTACCTTTGACATCGATCTCCCCTTTCCTGATATAACTAAGAGAGAGTCTCATGAGAACAGTGGAGGAGCCTTTGAGAAGATCCGCGGCAAACATCGTTAACCTGAACTAACTAGGTACACCATGGCGTCACAGACGTGGAAGTATAGGAAAACTCGAATGCAAACACTTTCCCGACAAATCACCCCCGGCCAAAACAACCCAAAGGAATCTCGGCAAACTCAGATATACTCCAAAATGAACCCTCGGAACATGAAACAGCTCCACTGCAAATTAAACAAACTAACTACTAGTAATGCATCATCCATGGCCGACTTCGCCGATGGCCGAGCCTTGGCGATTTTGCCGCCGCAACCATAGAAAACCCTCGGCATCGGCGAACTCATCGCCCAACCAGATGCACGAAACCATGAAAATTTTCCGCCCGGGCCGAGTCCATGATTGGGTCGTTATGTTATATCGGCCTGACAGCTCTCGGCATCCATATGCGTCACTGCGACACCGCGCCATGCCGCGCCGTGCCGCGCTGCTGCACACGTTATCTCGCCCATCGGCGAATTTTCTTACTCGGCATCGCATGGCAGTGCAGTACATTGCGTGCGAATGCGTGGAAACGTGCAGGCGAGCCCCGAAATATGATGTTTTCGAAGAACCAGTGGGTAGTAGAATTCGGGCGAAGTGAAAAGTTTTCGTTTGGCTGTGATAGATCTAGGTATAATAAGCTTCCATCGTCCTGGTTTGGTGAAATTCATTAAACTTGAAGGTCTATCTAAACTTGATCAATACACTCGCTCTGATACACTCGCTCATAATCCTCGGATTAGTTACTATATCAAGTCTATTTTCAAACTGCTCCCCATCCACAAATGCACCACGAACCCAAACACGATGTCGAAAACAACACCACCTATCCCGAAGGCGGCCTCCAAGCCAACCTCGTCGTAGGCGGCAGCTTCAGCTCGATAATGGGCGGTCTAGGCCTAATGAACAGCATCGGAATCTACCAAGCCTGGATATCAACCCACCAACTTTCAGCCCTCAGCGCCGGCCAAATCGGCTGGATATTCGGACTATACAACTTCATGGTCTTCTTCTGCGGCATCCAAATCGGTCCTATCTTCGACGCTCGCGGTCCACGATTACTCATGTGGTTTGGCTCTGCGCTGATCATAATCACCTTCGTTGCTATGGGCTTTTGTACCCTCTACTGGCACTTTCTCGTCGTCATCGGAATTCTCGGCGGAATGGGAACAAGTTTTATCTTTATTGTCCCCGTTGCTAGTATTGGGCATTTCTTTAATCGACGCCGTGGCGCTGCGACGGGTCTTGCTTTGTCTGGTGGAAGTATCGGGGGTGTGATTTTCCCGCTTGTTCTTGAGACTCTTGCGCCTAGGATTGGTTTCGCTTGGTCGACTAGGATTATTGGGTTGATTACTTTAGTCCTGCTCATTCCGGGCGTTGTTCTCGTCAAGGCGAATCTCCCGCCCAAGCCGCCCTCGCCGCCGTCTGCGAAGGTCTTTCTGCCTGATTTGGGGATTTTGAAGAATCCTGTTCTTGCATTTACGACTTTAGGGGTGTTTTTTATTGAGTGGGGGTTTTTTATCCCGCTCGAGTATATTGCTTCGTATGCTTTGGCTAATGGGATTGATCGGAGACTGTCTTATCTGATGGTTGTTTTTCTGAACGCGGGCTCGTTTCCGGGTCGGTGGCTGCCGGGGATCTTGGCTGATAAAATTGGCCGGTTTAATACACTGCTTTTGACGAATATTCTTTGTCTGGTGTCTGTTTTGGCGATTTGGATGCCGGCTGGTGGGAATGTTGTTGCTGTTATTATTTTCTCAGTTGTCTTTGGATTCGCCAGTGGGAGTAATATTAGTCTTGTTCCTGTTTGTGTTGGGGAGTTGTGTCCTGTTGAGAACTATGGGAGGTATTATACAACGGTTTATACCATTGTTAGCTTTGGGTGAGTTCAATGTTCCCCCCGATTCTCATGGAGTACTTATTTCAACATGCTAATATCTTTCACAGGGCTTTGACAGGTGTTCCTATTGCAGGAGAGATTCTTCACCGATGCAATGGCGAGTATTGGGGGTTGATTGCTTTTGCTGGGTGTGCTTATGCTGCTGGCATTGTGTGCTTCTCTGTGACAATGTGGCTGCGGCGGAAGGGGGTGAAGAATTAAATCTGCTGTCGGTGGTGATGAAAGGCGATGATTATGATGATGAAAATAAAATTAGATTTAATGATGCATTTGAGATGAATAGACCCTATCTAAAAGCTTCCTCTCCTTACTGTACATTGTTATAGCTCCCCCGCACGACCCCGCATTCAATCACGGCTTCCCCGCACCCGCGGCCCGTTTCCAATCAATCAGGAAAGTCTCGACTTTACTTTCCTTTAACGATTTCAGGTAGCTGGAATGTCTAGACTACACTTGCCAGCACCACGTCTTCTTATCACTTTTGTCTGTGAAATTTGGATGAACACCTTCCTCTTCTGAGAGCTTGAAGAAGCACGCAATGCTATTCGATTGATCAGAATGTCCTTATTGGAGGCACCCGGCTTCCCACCCGGCCAGTTCTCCACTCTCGGGCGATGCTGCCGGGACTCAACCTCCTCAAGAGGGAAAGACACGCGCCGTTGGAATTTCCGTTGGAGTTCCCCTCGGAGATGCGGCCGATGCAGAGATACAATGTTTATAATAGGCCACCCCGAACGTTGTTCGAGTTGCTTTTGGTTTTCTATTTCGATCCGAATCTCTAACACATCCCATCAAAAGTGAGCACTGCTACTACCCCGCCATCGTCCAGGCCTACGATTTTATATGGATTTCAATGGTGCTAACCTTCGTCCCTTCAATAGTGTCTGCCAACCTGGTTCCTCTCACCGTCATTAAGGGCGCCGGCTCTGAGCATATCCCTCTTCCTCAGGGAGAGAACGCCACCCTCGCCGACTTCCACTCTATCCGGACCAACACTACCCACAGCCCCGCATACTTCACCTCTGGCTTCTACAAGATCGAGGCTGGACCCGCTCGTCCTGCCCACTACACCTTCGAGGAGACCAAGTACATCCTGAACGGACAGATCGACATCCTGGTACGTCAATTGCTTCCACCACCATCAGCGGCAGTAGATCTCTTGTATAAATACATACTAACGTTTGGCTTCCCCAGGACGAGGCCACTGGCATCACCCACCACCTCGTTCCCGGTGACTTCGCCTTCTTCAACGTCGGAACAAAGGTCAAGGTTCGTTACGACGACAACCCATTCACCGCGCTCAAATCGCCGGGTCGCTCAGAGAAAAACAATACGCTGACATGGATTTTTTTCCGGCCAGTTCTCGACGAAGTCTAGCGGTCTCGCTTTCTACGCTGTTACTCGCCCTGTTCGCACTCCCCACCCCAACCTCCAGGGCCGCGAGGAGGAGAAGAAGTCGTCTCGTCTGTAGGCTATGAATGTTATGGAATAAATGATAGATGCAATAGCAATAGATACTGGCATTTTGCCTGATGGATTCGTTTTTTGATTTGATCGAGTAAGATGTTGTATTGATTGATCTCCAAGGCTGTAGTTTATTTCCCACACTGCTACATTGACATGCAAATTGCGGCTGCGAGTGTGAGGACGGCGGCTCGGGGCTCTAAATTTTATTGAATTGAATTTAGTTTACCTACTAGTAGCTCGGTAGATCCGCAATGATGGAATTTCCATTCCACCTTTACCTAGGTAGTATGGAAAGGTAGTTCTGATACGAGAGGTCTCATGTCGCGCAGAACCGCTAGGCCTTGGACACACGTCAGAAGGTTTGTCCCATTGCACAGCCTTTGTCAGTTCACACTTCTATATCTAGGTCTTTTTTCCGGTTTAATAGCTTCTCATCCATGGAAAAGTTTCCTCTGCAATCACGCCTTCTTCCAGCAAGGTTATTCAACCCAGCGCACGTGTCTTTTACTTTGAGCCAGCATCTTTCATGCTCCACATATCTTCATATTACTATCTCCTTTATCTACAGACATTATATAATTAGTGAAATCAACCCCTGACACAATATGCTTCGTTTCCGCATCCAACAGCTACTCAACCCCCGCACAAGGCATGCCAGCAACACCTAGGTAGTTGCAAAATGACATGCATTTATTACTATCATAAATTTTATAATTTATTACAAACCCTGGAGGGAAATGCTATTGATAGATACAGTCATCCGGAAGTTCACAATCTTTATCTTAACCAGCCGTATCGGCACTACAAAAACACAACCTAGCACCCTGAAAGAAAATACCCTCCTTCTCATTTGATGAGTAAGATATTTATTTGGCGAGTGACAGAGGTATCGATAACAAGAAATTTGGACTTATCTACACAATCTCAACAAACAAGACGCCAACAATGGAGATTCAATCGGTAAGAAAACAACTTTCGGCAGGGGCAATCCACAGAATTCTGGGACCTGGCAAGGCACCTACCTGGGCTCCGTTGACAGCGGCCTCCCAGCTGATTTAGGGCCGGAGAAATTATTCCCGGCCTGTCACACTTCATGGGGGTTGCAAACACGAGACAAGGTAATGGAGTCATCTTCTGGCTTTGGTCACCATCAGATCCAGCTGACAAGTTGCAATGCTTCAACAGATGGATACGACGATTGAACTGGAATAACGGGGAAGTGGCCGCAAATGTCTGGCATGATTTTTTTTTTTTCGAAAAGAACCCGCATGGAAACCTGTCTAGGCAAAAGAAGCAGAAAACCCTCCCGGGATGGGAGAGTTAGCAATGGCATTACAGACAATTTGTTGCAGACCGCACATACTGCATGCTAATCGCGGAGTTGTTCTTCATATTCATCGAAATGTTCCGACCACTTTTCTACATATCTAACTACGCCGCGGAGCGTGGCATAGATGCGACCCTAGCATCCAACCTACCAGCTATTGTCAAAAGATTATCGATTTCTATGGCTCCCTAGTCTGGTCACATCCTACTAGTGGCTATATTTCACACCACTATTATTCACCTGGAGAGTATTCCGTTTTACCGTGTGTTACTTTCATAAATTATAGAAGAGCACAATCATGATCTACCTTTTCTAAAGTGACCCAGCGTGAATGTTGAGGACGACGAAGTTTCGACAGTAGGCAAAAGGTCCGGGCGAAGGCCACTAAGCTGTCTGGCAACCTTACCGTGGCGTCGGTTTCGATAGGAAAATTCCAGACCATCAGATATAATTCTATTCAATCTATTCACTTTATAATGTTCGTATTCATCGATACAGGCACCATTCATTACGGTCCAATTGAGAAACTCGGTGCTGCCAAATCCTTGACCAGCCTTTGAAAAGGTTGATGAAATTAAATGTGATGATTTGGTTTTAAAGTTTCTCTCCTAGTTTGTAGGCGCAATTTTTAATTGCCAGCTTTGAATGACCAAGTCAATGTTGGCCCCGATCCATCGCATCTACACTGATAAGCTTAAATCCAAGCCCCACATGCCGACCATCTGCAATGCCGATGCCGACCCTCGGGGACAGTCGGAGCAGCTCACGCTTCAAAATTGAGCGGGCGATGGAACTGGGATGCAGGTTGAATTATGATTCGCGAATAATTACTCTATTGCACGAAGAAATGTTCCCTGTCATGCATTTTCCTTGGCTGTCTACAAAATACACACAGACCCTATTGATCTCATCGCTAAGTTTATGGCGTGCGCGAGCTGCTCCACTTGTTCCTGACCCTTTGTATTCTTCCCAATCATCGCAACCACCCTGACCGCACAAGTGTCTAAATACACAGCTAACCACGAATTATCCCTATTAATTCCTTCGATCATTTCTCTTTCAATTCCCGTAAGATCCACCAGTAGTCACTTCAGCACCGCACAGCGAAAACCCATCGAAATCCACCCCAATCCACAATCCCAATCCACCGCCCACAATAAACCCAGCGCGACCGTGGCCCATCACGACATTTTCAGCAAATGAACGCAGCCCACATTCAGATGTCACCACACACGATCACAAGCACGGTGGATCGGAGAGCACCGTCTGCCCCGCAGTCTCGTGTTGATCATAATGGTTGACTTGCAGATTTCTCCCCTCCCTTCATTCCTCTCCTTGCGCACTTCGCGTTTCACGGATTCTCGCATTTGAAGGGTCGAGCTTCGATGCGCAGCGACGATGGTGGACAAAAATGACATCGATGCGGTCGCATACCGCGCGACAGATACTGAGAATAGTATCCAGAAGACGGATAGCCCGATTGATGGGGTTAGGGATCCGTTTGGGGCGCCGCTGAAGCGTCAGCTCAAGTCGAGGCATTTGCAGATGATCGCAATCGGAGGTAGGTGTGATTCTACTACGTTGAGGGGTATTTTGATTGGGATACTAAATGATTAGGTATCATCGGACCTGGATTGTTGGTTAGCTCGGGAAATGCGCTTCACGAGGGAGGCCCTGCTGGGGCCTTGATCAGTTTCCTCTTGGTTGGACTCAGTGTTTTTTTTGTCATGTAGGTCAATCTACTGCGATGCGAGTAGATCCGATGACAGATTTACTAATCATTGTAGGCAATCGTTGGGCGAAATGGCTACCCTTATTCCTGTCACTGGTTCTTTCGTCGAATATGCCGAGCGTTTTATCGACGATTGTCTCGCGTTTGCACTGGGTTGGGCATACTGGTGGTTATGGGTAACGGTGAGTGAGATAGCGGCAAGAAGAGATTCTGCATTTCCTATGCTCCCTGCATGACCTAAGATCGCTAATGGAAGTTCATTTTAGGTCCTCGCCAACGAATATAACTCTATTTCCCTCGTTATTGGATATTGGACAGACGCCGTACCGCAATGGGCCTGGATCCTCATCTTCTGGGTAATGTTCCTTGGGCTTTCAAATTTGGGAATTCTGGCATACGGAGAGATGGAGTTTTGGCTTTCCCTGTAAGTGATATTCCTCAAAGTACCTCTCTCTCTCTCTCTCTCGTTACTAATAATACCCAGAATCAAGGTGATTGCACTGATCGTGTTTTTCATTCTTGCTATTATCATTAGCTCTGGCGGTATCGGCCCTGGACCTATTGGGTTTAAGTACTGGCATCAACCCGGCGCTTTTGCGGATTCGATCAACGGAGTAGCGAAGACATTCGTTGTTGCCGGAACATTATACGCTGGAACCGAAATGTCCGTCTCTGCAGAACCCATTTACTACTCTGATTCGCGGCTAACTGTATTTTAGGGTCGGAATCACCGCTGGAGAGTCAGCGAATCCTCGCAAGGCTGTTCCGCGGGCCATCCAACAAGTCTTTTGGAGAATTTTGATATTCTATATCGGTTCGGTGCATGCTCCTCTGTGTACGATTTTTGCTAATTCCTCTCAGGTACCATATTTTTTATTGGAATCCTCATGCCATACAATGATAAGAGGCTTCTTGGTGATACCTCAAAAACAGCCAGCTCCCCGTTGACGATCGCCCTTGCGGACGCTGGAATCCTCCCCGCCGCACACTTGATCAATGCGCTCATCGTTATCAGCGTGATCTCTGCGGGCAACAGTTCTCTATACGTCGCGTCACGAACGCTACTCTATATGTCCCGCAACGGAAAGGCTCCCAAGTTCATTGGGCGCGCGAATAAGGCCGGAGTTCCTTGGGTTGGCCTTATTTTCACGAATGTGTTCGCTTGTATCGTCTTCTTGGGCCAGTCATCTAGTGCTGGCAAGGTCTATTCGGCCCTCATCACTCTGTCTGGAGGTATGTCACACCAGATCTCGCGAACTTCTGCAATGTATTGACAATCACTAGTCGCGACATTTTTGGTCTGGTCTGTTATTGGAATCTGCCATATTCGCTTCCGCAAAGCGCTCGTCGCGCAGGGTCAGGATCCTGCGAATTTACCCTTCCGCGCGGCATTCTACCCCTGGGGAACTTATTTCTCTCTGGGCTTGAATGTATTCCTCGTCTTTTTCCAAGGGTATACTTGCTTCCTCAAACCGTTCAGCCCTGACGACTTTGTGATCAACTACATCCTGTTACCGGTGTTCGCTCTGTTCATCATCATTTACAAATTCTGGAAGAAGACCAAGTGGGTCAAATTGGAGGAAATGGATATCTGGACCGGCAGAAGGGAATTTGCCGAGGAAGAAGAACCAGCCAAGGAGACCGGGCGTTGGTGGATTCGTCTCCGTGATGTTTTTGTCGGCTAGCCCTCAATTACCTTATTTATGCTAAAAAGAGATACACTTTCTGTTTTCAATGGGGCGCTCGGCATTTCTCCAAGGTTCTTAAGCCAAGATTCTCCCCTAAGCGAGCTCGCGGACCCACGCCGATCGCACTCCCGAGCCCATCATTGAGATCGATCGAGCACTCGCCGCCTCTCATCGACAACTTGGCGCTACTTGGCGTGGTCGAGATGACGCCGCTGACCAGCCGATTCTTCACTGATTCAAGTTTGGCCAATTTAGCCTCGTCGCTAGTCGCAATACATAAGTCAGACGCTTCGCCATAATGGTTCCCCAAATCTCAATCAGGGGACCCCCCCACACCTTAAACATTTGCGCCTTGTGTCGCGCGGCCTTCAATATGGGTCCTAACGCGATCGCTGGTTCGTCCTCGAAACCATCTGACTATCACCGTTTGCTTATATTCTAATGATAAAATTAGAACGCTCATTCGGCTACATCGACCCGAATTTCCCGGTTCCCCACGGGGAAAATGACACCAGTATCATTATTTATGGTTACACGCCATCGATCGCAGTCGCTGCTTTCGCCGCCGCGTGGTTTTTCGTCCATCTCATCGTCCATACGGTGCAGAACATCACGACTCGCAGCTGGTGGTGGATGACCTTTTCCGTCGGGTTAGTCTTCGAAATCATCGGATACATAGCCCGATCTCTTTTGGCCAAGCAGAACCCCTACAATCTCATCTATTTCGTCCTGAATTACTTCTTCATTGTCACGGCTCCGGTATTTCTCGCTGCAGGCATCTACACGATTCTCTCTGCGCTCATCCCAAGACTCGGCAGCCGGTACTCGTTTCTGAGTCCGAAGGTTATTTTGGCTTTCTTCATCACCTCCGATGTTATCTCGACAGTTGTGCAAATTGCGGGCGCAGTATTGGTCGGCGTGAAGGAGTCGCGCCAGGAAGATCCAACTATTGCAAACCACATTCTCCTGGGTGGGTTGGCTTATCAGGTCTTTGCTATGAGCATTTTCGTCATTCTCATGTCGACTTTCCAATTCCGCGCTCGTCATTCTATCAAACAGAATGGCCTTCGTCTGTTCTGCCTCTCGTTCTCGGTTGCTACGATCATGGTCTACTTGCGGACTGTGTTTCGTCTGGCGGAGACGGCGGAGGGTTTGGGTGGAAAGTTGTCGACGCATGAGGTTTATTTTGCTTGTCTTGAATTCGCACCCATCGCGCTTGTTGTCCTGTTGCTTGCGATCTGGCATCCAGGTCGCTGTATTGGAGCACGTGTGCGGACTGAGGTGCCCAAGTACTAACTAGTACTACTTACTACTAGTCAGTAGGTACTAGCAATGCTAGGCATCGGTTTGAACTGCTGCATTGAACACATTCAATCAAACTTCAAACGAAGTTTCTTGTATACTATTCGTCGACTTGATTATTTACGTGTCGGAACGAAGTAATGTTAATCATATACTGCTGTCTTTCTGCTCCATTTAGATAGTTCTCCCGATTCTTTTGTCTAAGGTTGGTAGTTTTCAACTTGATGTTCTTCAGGACAGATTCGGTTAACGCGGGTCGCATGTGTTGCAAGTGAAAGAAAGCACTCTCACTGGCGCAAGAATTCAATGTATCGCAACCAATGATACCCCGGTCGTAATGTATAATATATTGTTAAATATACTGTCATGCAGATCAATAAACCTTGGAGTCAGCACAAAATATCCAGCCTTGGAGTCTGAAGGTCTACAATCTCCCTCCTCTAAATCGGACTCCGTCGGAGTGCCAAGATGCATCGGCGTCCTCCGTCTGCGATAAGAAGCAACCAAACCACCTGGGCATTGCGACCGAGTTGTTATTGTTTGGTTGAAAATTTTGCTTGAAAATGATTCCTCCGAAGGTAGCTTCCTTTTTCTACGAGCTAGGAATATGCATCTCTACAAGCGACTTCTTAGCTATGCAAATTGCATCCCCACATCAACTTGACGATCTGACCGTTAAACTAACATCGTGGCCATCAGCAAGTTCACCCATTGGCCCGATAGTAACCTGCAGAAACCTCCACTTCGGCACGCAGAGGGTCCACGCCAGATTCAGCCCAGTGCCGGCGTATAGGGCACATGTCCAGATTCCGAGCGCCAGTTGATCCTTCACGCTGCTGGTTCACCCAATCATCTCTGCCCTGTACCTCATCCTTAACTCACTGTAGATCGGCGGACATTCCCGTTGGGGGAAGGGTGCTCTTTTGAAAAGATAGTTCCTGGACTTGCAGTTCACGCGGCCAATTGAATTCTTGTGTCAACGGGAAGGTCAAATGTAACATCGTTTGGCGCTGTTTCGGCTGAAGATGAGGGGGTGCCAGGAGTCGGATATTTGGGGGATATGATTATGTTTCTGCAATGCGAGAAGAACTATATAAGGCCCTGAAGATCCAGCAGCTATTGGTATTGATCAACAAAATATCGAAGATTATCCATACAATCCAGCTGATCTCCCGTTGATCGCGACCAAACCTTCAAGATGCAGTTCACCAAGGTACAAACACTCTTCCATCATCCCCGAAGTATGCCATACTAATACAAACCCCAAAGATCATCACCCTCGCCACCGTCCTTCTGACCGGCGCCGCTGCCATCGCCATTCCCGCCGATCTCGAAACCCGCGCTTGTGCCTACACCTGCGGCAGCAACTGCTACACTAGCAGCGCCGTGAGCTCTGCCCGATCCGCTGGCTATGACCTTTACTCCGAAGGTTCGACCAAGAACTCCTACCCCCACGTCTACCACAACTACGAGGGTTTCGATTTCTCCGTTAGCGGCACCTACTACGAATTCCCCATCCTGAGCTCCGGCAGCGTCTACAGTGGTGGTTCTCCTGGGGCGGACCGTGTTATCTTCAACACTAATGACCAGCTTGCTGGTGTCATCACTCACACCGGTGCTAGCGGTAACAACTTCGTTGCTTGTACTTAGATCCCACGGATAGGAAGTATATCATTATACAGAGCAGATAAACAGTATTATATGGATGCAATCGTCTATCTGGTCGATGGAACTATTTCTCTGCATTAAATGCTCGTACTGAATGTAGAAGACGATCTTTCACGTAAACACAAATGGGAATTGTGTCAACATGCTGTGTTGTCTTCCTTTGATTTTGGTACCTAGAGGCAAACAGCAATCGACACCCGCACAATGTAAAAATGTGGGATCTTGTCGTCGCCGGGGTTTGGCACCACCTGTCTGTGGGTATAACTAACTAGTTGTGATGGGACCGAGAGGTGTTCCAGGGATCATATTTTTTATCCCTTCTCGTCCGAATCTAGCGTCTCATGTATCTCAGAGACATCACATTCAAGTTACCTCCGAGTCCAGTATGCCACAGAATGTTGGCGGATTCAAGTTGGACAGAGCAGATAAGCTCGTTGTCGGGATCTCGGGGTTTACTACGTTGTTAAGGGAAAGAGGCTCGGCTGCCCATGTGAGACTCGAAGGTTGCCGTCTTGTTTTCCGGTGTATTCGGAAGTTGTTGCTAAGCTCAAGAGGCAAAGGCTCTGAGATGAGGAGCTGAAGCTACTCCCAGCTCTGAGTGAAAAGGAAATCAAAAGTGAGGCTGGGCTAGTGGGGGCATTTAAATGGGCTGAGGCGGAAACGGGAAATGTGGGAATGCGGGGATGTGGGGTGGCCTGAGCGACGCCAGTCGTGTCCAACTCGCACGCAGGCAGGTCAATTAGATTCAGCTTGGCGGTGACCATTCGATTTCAACTTGAATACGATGTCCCCCGCAGGACTTTTGGTTTATAGCTATCGTTATCGTATCGTCAGCTTTTTCGGCTTTTGAGTGGGTAGAATCGAATCTTCGAAAATCAATCTCCAGGGTCAGATGGTTGAGACGGCATAAGGCTTTCCTTTCAGCTCGCAAGGTCTTTTTCTAGACTGACTTCAAAACGGTGTGTCCCTTGCAACGGTTATTTTACGCAAGGAAAACTTTGAAAGCGATAGCAGCAATGACCAAGACGGCAAATTTGACCTCGTCGAATATCAGATTTCACATTTTCAAGAAGAGACAAGAAATTGTTTGTCATCGTTTTCGCGACACTACAATAGAACGTACATCCATAAATGCCGACGCATCAACAAGGCAATACCTTAGTTAACAGATTGGTAGTGCACTTGGGTTGTTCTTCTCCTCTTGACTATGTGCAAAATACCTAGGTATGATCAATGACAACAGGAAATTCTTATTTCTTCAAAGGTTAAGCCGACACTCTGAGATTGAAAATATGCGGGAGTGAGAGAATGTGAACAAACAACGGCTACCCAGGTATGCCACAGGAGGTCTTTTTGGGGAACGCATCACAATCGGGAGGCTATATTTGGTAATTTCCAAGGTTTACTAGTACCTAATAGTACTAGTAGGTATTTCTACATAGAGAAGCATGCTCCCGCCGTTCAACACATAAGTGCCGAGATGTGATTAATATTCAAGTCTACCAAATATGTAAACTCAGAACGTGGGGTAAAGCCGCGGGCCAGATTAGCATTGAGTACCCAAGTTGAAGTCGAGGTTACAACACGGTGTACTACTCCCCAAAAAAGGGCCCAAATCAAGCCCTCAAGTGAATGCGATGGCCAAGGTAAGCTCGATTTTCAAGAAGAGCCCCTGCAGGATACGAAGCAGACAGCATAGACGGGGGTGGCATGGAAAGATATTTGATGAACTAGATACAGGGTCCAATTAATATTGTGGGAATTTAATGTGGGGCCGGTTATTTTCCAGGGGAGCTGTTGTACAACAATCAAATTGAGTACATGAGCATCACATATGATATAATTAGTATGTAGTATCCGCCGCTTGAAACCATAGATCTCCAGTGGCTGTTATTGTTTAGATTTTGTCCTGAAAATTGAGATACCTATGTATAATTCTGATACTAGTACTAAGCGCTAGTTTTCTTGAGCATTGCCGGTGGTGATGCCTAGATTTGAAACTCTCCAATTCATAAGTGTTTAAAGCGTTTTCTCCATTCTTTCTCCATGATGAATAGCATAGATCTCCGTAAATTCAAGAACTCACCGGGCGCTCTTGGTACTGAAAGTCTAATCTGAGCTGGTGACCGATAGTTAAGCCCTAGCATGAACACAATTTCCTCGTTCGTCCACCATCATTAGTACCTAGACGTCGATTAGCATACCGTAGCATGGAGAGCACTCCTATCTACGACTATTAACAAACTTCATGGTCCTCTGGGCTCCACTTGCGATCGCAGCACCATGATCCCATGACCTGGCCATTTGACCCCACTGGCACTGACCCTGCATCAGATACTTGGCGAAGGGAAATAGTATTTAAGCCCTCATAAATCCGAGTCTTGGGTTTAGAGCCAAATTACCGAATGATTTTCCTCAGCCCACCACTTAAATACGGCTACGATAAGAAGTCCGATGCAATTTAGGATTTTGTGGAAGCAGAATGCTCACCCGGTGATGTTATTCTTTGAGAGAAGAAGTCCTGTCCCGAAGGCAACAAGTCCGTGTTCGGATCTGAGACAGAGTTTCATACTTCAGAGGATGCACGGGTGAACTTATCAGCCGAATTTCGTGGCATGTCGCATATCAAATATTTCACCTACTAGTACTCTCTATGAGAGCATATAATCCTAGAAAGGACAAAGCATGCAAGCCAAATAGCTTCCGACCTTTGTTGACCTATCGTTTATCACTTCGTATATCAGATAGTAAACATATTTTGGTTCCTGAATGCTGAAAATTAGCTCCACAAGAAATGCTGACGCCTACCTAGCTCCGGCATACGGGGAGTTCATATTTCCGCCGAAGGCAGATGATGCTTTTGACAACCTTGGAACGCTAGACATGAATACTAAATTCAGGCTGAACTCAGAAAGGTGCTCTAACCATCAACATACCTCCGAGTCGCCGAGAGCAACCATCTAACGGATGCTTCCGTTTTTAATTGGCCACGCGCTGAAACCCCACCATCAACGTTCTAGAAATGCCAGCATCCTGTGTGTCGGTCGCCACGCCGAGGACTGTTCGGCTTCTCCAAATTGCACCAGCCATCGGCCTCTTTCTCGGCCGGAGGAGAATCGGAGTAAGGTGGCGTTTATTCTACATAATTCACGCCCAGTCTGGACTCCCTCTCTACTAGTTACAGTATCCAGACGTACTGTATTATGATCACTGGGGCGCTAGAAGGTCCGAGTCGCGCGGAGGCTTTGCTCAGTGATGACATATGCTAGAAGACCCCCCCTTTACCCCCAGGGATGCATAATCAAGTCTCCATGCGGGGATCCTCGGATTCATGCATACAGAGTATCACTGCGATGGCAGCTGTTTGCAATCGCTGATTGACGTCAGTCCCCTCGGCATACTTACCTGTGGGGCATTAAGCGTGCAGGGGATTCGTGAATAGCATCGGGTGGGTCAACGTGAAAACCGGTATGACGCATAATTTTTTCGTAGTAATCAGTACCAGAACTCAGAAATCTTCCAGCGAAAAGAAGCGCACGTACCTGGCGTTTGTGGAATTCCGTTTGACTTCCCGTCTAGCCGACTTTTGGACCAGAAATTTCGTTTTTCGTGTAACCTTCCCAAGGGGTGCGATGTTATCAAGTAGCCGTGCGGCCCCCGTCGATCATCCATGTCGCCATTGGTTTCGGATGCATTCCTAACCCTCTTCCCGAGGTATTCCCGTCAGTGCGATTGGCTGGTTTGCCAATGATCCTCTCTGGGCGGCGTCCCACTTTTGGGGGTTTGGCTGCTTCTTCAGACCTCGATTTCGACGAGACTGAACTTGAATCGGATGGGGGAGGAAAATTGAGCAGGTGTCAACGCAAATATTTCGTTCCAATCAATCCCAGCATATATCCCACGAGCAGGCTTATCAAGTAAACAGTCAAGTAGCGATTATCAAAATTGGCGCGCAAAAATCTGCAAACATAGCCGCATTCACCTCGGCCGACCCACACACCCACCCAAAAGTGCATCAGAGGACCCTCTTTTAATCAGGTTTCTAGAGCTATGACGCTAGAAGGCCAGTCTCAACATCAAAGTTTTACTGAGTGTACATAAGAAAAGGGATGGCGGTCGCAGAATTCCAGCTGACAACAATCCCCAGTCCCGACCATCCCACGATTACCCCGGATGGCGACTGACTCCTCAATTTCATCCGCTGAAAAGCGCGATGAGATCATCCCATCGACCGAGAAGCGCGAACTCAAGGAGGAAGACGCGTACGATGTATTGGGCTACTGCTGGCCTCGCTGGAAGAAATGGTCTTACCTCGCCGCTGTCGCTTTCGTGCAGGTGTCCATGAACTTCAACACCTCAGTCTATCCCAATGCTGTCAAGCCCCTCGCGGCGGCATTCAACATCAGTGAACAACATGCTCGGACTGGTCAAATGGCCTACCTAGTCACCTACTCCATTGGCTGTGAGTTGTGGGCGCCATGGAGTGAGGAATTCGGTCGCTGGCCCATTCTCCAGCTCTCCATGTTCCTTATCAACATCTGGCAAATTCCTGCTGGTTTGGCACCTAACTGGGGTACTATTGTCGTCGCGCGTGCATTGGTACGTAATTCTCGATCATTCGATGTCAAATGTCACCTATATGCTAACCAGTCGCAGGGTGGAATCTCCACTGCCGGTGGTAGTGTGACTCTTGGTCTTATTGCCGATATCTATGAACCCGATAATCAACAATTCCCATTGGCCTTTATCGTCCTTTCTTCGTGCATTGGTACCAGTATTGGCGGTGTCATTGGTGGTCCAATCGAGCGATGTGAGTATTCTCCTGTTTCTAGTCCGGGAACTAGACTAACCTATCACGACTATAGTCCTCGAATGGGAATGGTTCTTCTGGATCCAACTCATCTTCGGTGGTGTCACTCAGGCAATCATCTTCTTCATGCCCGAAAGTCGATCGACCATTCTCCTCGACAGGGAAGCTAAGCGTCGTCGTGAAAGCGGCGAAGACCCGAACGTATACGGACCGAACGAACTCAAGAACCCCCGTGTGTCTCTCAAGGAGGCCGGCAAGATTTGGTGGCGACCCTTCCGCATGCTTCTGACTGAGCCCATCGTCTTCTGTCTGTCCCTGCTATCTGGATTCTCCGATGCTCTGATCTTCACTTTCCTGGAGAGCTTTGCTATTGTCTACGAGCAGGGATGGGGCTTCGGTATTCTGGCACAGGCATGGGCTGTCATTCCTATCAACCTTGCCTACTTCATCACATACTTCACATATTTCCCTTGGTTCTGGCGCGATGAGAAAATCCGACAGACCAAGGGCAACGATGCGCTTACACCCGAGCGTCGCATGAAATGGCTCTTGTTCCTTGCGCCGTTCGAACCGATCGGACTGTTCGGTTTTGCCTGGACTTCCTTTGGTCAAGAGCGCGGAATTCCATGGATTGCATCCATGATCTTCTCTACCATGGTCGGTATCGCAAACTACGCGATTTACTTGTCTTCGGTCGACTACATGATCGCTGCGTATGGTCCCTACTCGGCTTCTGCTTGCGGTGGTAACGCCTTCGCTCGTGATCTCCTTGCTGGTATCTCGGCCATGTACGCGACTCCAATGTACAACAACATCGGAAACAAGTGGCACGTCGAGTATGCCAGTACGGTCCTGGCGTGTCTGTCTTGTGTCGTCGTTGCCCCCATCTATGTGTTCTACTGGAAGGGTCCTGAGATTCGTGCCAGGAGTAAATTTGCTTCTGCGCTTGCTGAGGATCGCAAGCAGAATGAAGGCCGCAGAGTTAGCAAGGCTGCTCCCGAGCAACTGCCAGAGAATGCCTAACCTTGGAACCGTCAAGCTCAAGTGGACTTGAATTTCCTTGAAGGCCCCGGGCTCTCGAGGTTCAGTGACCTCAGAGGATCGACTTCTATTTGTTTGCATCCGTTAGATACGGGTTCGGAGTTGGTGATCTGATGATTTAGATGTAAATACCACGCATCACACCTACCCCGTAGGTAGTATACTATTTTACGACTGAGCCATGATTATAAATAGTACTGATTAATGTACCTGGAGGTACTTATTTGAAGTTTTAAAATGCATACCCACTACCTACAAGGCAGTAACTATTATCCAAGGCTTTCACTTTCACTAGTAATTCTATTAGTAGTAGCACTTCTGCATGAAGAAGATCAATTATACTTCTCACCTGACAATGCCACTCAGAATTGCCAGATGATACCATGAGATAGAGCATTGGCGAACTGGTGGAGTGGAACAAAGACGCGGACAGGGGCGATCGGAATTAATTCCGGGGGACTTGTGGGGGTCAACTAGAATGTTTTGTTGCGGTCACTCACTCCACTTGTCTCTCCACTCTGGACAGCAGCGACCACCAACAATTAGTTAACGATTGACGACCAAGTCAAGGTTTACATAATGAAGCGGTCGATATCAAGGCTGGCAAATCGTTCCTTGTTCTACGCGAGGAGACATGCCTTCAAAGCCGCTGGAGCCACAAGCCGAGGTTACGCGACCGCCACGGGCCAACCACGATCGTTGACTCCCTTCGCATATGGAGCTGTAGGAGTGGCCGTGGGAGTTTTGGCTACGGCTGGTATCTTGCGATCAAACGATACAGGATTGAGAAATAATGATGGTACGCCGTCTTATGCCGATAAATCGACGATGCTCAAGGTGGAAATCCCCCAGCCGCGTGAAAGAGACTCAGACTGATAAAAGACAGGCTGCAAGAGAAATCCAGAGTCTGCTGGGTGAAGACGCAGTGAGCATGGATGTAGATGATCTCGAATCTCATGGGTATTCGGAGGCATCTACTTCAAACATCGACAATCGCCCGGTCGCAGTCATCATGCCTACTTCCACCGAGGAGGTGTCTTTGATTGCAAAGATCTGCAATGAACATCGCATCCCCATGATTCCATTCGGCGCTGGATCGAGCGTGGAAGGGAACTTTACTGCTCCTTATTCCGGATTTAGTATTGACTTGTCACGCATGGACAAGATCATTGCTTTCCACGAGGACGACCTAGACGTCGTTGTTCAGCCCGGTGTCAATTGGGTGAACCTCAACGATACGCTCAAACCAGCGGGTCTTTTTCTTCCTCTCGATCCCAGTCCTACAGCTCATATCGGTGGAATGGTCGCGACAAACTGCAGTGGCACAAACGCTCTTCGCTATGGGACGATGAAAGACTGGGTCGTGAACCTCACCGTCGTTCTTGCAGATGGATCCGTCATCAAAACACGTCGCCGACCGCGCAAAACCTCTGCCGGATATAACTTGAATTCTCTGTTCGTCGGATCGGAAGGCACTCTCGGGATTATCACGGAAGCAACTTTGAAGCTGGCAAATGTGCCTTCGCACTTTGGTGTTGCCACTGTCGCCTTTCCAACCGTCAAGGAAGCATCCAACGCGGCGACCGCGATGATTCGCAGCGGAGTATCTCTAGCTGCCTTGGAACTGATGGACGATGTTCAGATGCGCGTACTGAACCAAGTTGGAGGCACTGCTGGAAAAATGTGGCAAGAGAAACCTACTTTGTTTATTACATTTTCCGGCTCACAGCGGACTGTCGAAGATAGCACGGGGGCCTCACAGACTATCAGCTCCGCCTACGGAGGATCGGAATTTGTTTCTGCTACCGACGAGAAGACGATGGATGCTCTTTGGTCAGCGCGCAAGTCCGCTCTTTGGGCCATGCTGGCGATCAGACCAGAGGGCACGCAGATTTGGTCAACTGATGTTGCTGTCCCACTCTCACACCTCGCTGAGATTGTTGAACAGTCCAAGGAAAACTCTTCCAAGCTTGGCCTTTTCTCGACTGTATTGGGGCACGTTGGCGATGGCAACTTTCACCAAACTGTTATGTATAATCCGGAAAAGTCCGAACAGGTGGAGGGGGTGAAGCGCTGTGTTGATACTATGATCATGCAGGCCTTGAAGATGGATGGTACAGTATCCGGCGAGCATGGAATTGGTCTTGGAAAGAAGGAATGCCTGGAGAAAGAACTGGGTCCAGCTACTATCGCTGTCATGAGGGCTCTGAAGAAGAGCCTAGACCCTTATTGGTTACTAAACCCAGGGAAGGTCATAAACTTCTAGTTTATTGCCTCAGGCACTTGATGGTGTTCTGCTTGTACAACTTGAAATAAATATATGGGAAAGTCCGAGGTCAACTTGGAACTTGAATCGATTTATCTACCAGGTGTCATGCACTTCAATCTTCCGAATCATTTGAAGGATCAAGAGGATTGAGTTGGAAAGAGATATACTAGTACTATTCCTCAAATTTGACTACTACTTCCTACCCAACCTTCGAAAAGAAGAGGCGATCTAGATTGGTGCCTGAGGCTCGACACGAGATGAACATGGACATAAATTGCCCAGGTATTTTCCTGGCATCGAGGGTCAAAAAATAAAAATTTTCCTATATTTAAGCCCGGTGAACAATTAGCTATAGTGTCAATCACACCTTAATAGATTGGGGGCCTGAAGTGGTTGAGAGGGGGAAGTGGGTGGACTCGGAGATGCTCGATAGCCGAGTCGATCCCCGCATCATCTCCGACAAGTCCGAGCGTATCTTTAACATCTCCGCACTGGCTTCCACCTCGGTGCTATTGATTTTCTTTTATTCCACGTCCGTCGGCTATCTGTAATATGGAGTCGCCGAGGGGAAGCGCCTCCGTCTCATCGCCACAAATCCCAACAAAGCGCAAAAGACGGACCTTGTCATGCTTACAATGCCGGCGCCGGAAGTTGAGATGTGATCGAAACCAGCCTTCTTGCACTCGATGTCAGGGCCAAGGAATTGAATGTGTTTTCGAGCATCCCCCGATAAACCAGCAAAGGCGAATTGCCGACAATAATCAGTCCCACTCGGAACGTCGGGCTGATACGCTAAATTCACCAATCGCAATAATCACACCCCCGCAGGGCCAATATGCCCCTTCAGCAACGATCAGGAATCCTACTTTGGAAGCCCCACAGAGCCAAGGAACTTGGGGGCTTTTAGGAGAGCAAGCGATGAACCCCTTGGTTCGTGAGAGGCCCGCCATCATGTCAGATTCGGTACAACTACTGGAGCCCCCAAAGCCTCGGAAGAAGGAAAATGTCATCTTTAGGGGGAAGAATTTCAAAACGCAATTTTATGGAGGGAGCAACCCCACGAGCTTGATTGGTGATGTAAGACCTATTTTGCTTCTTTATGAGACATTTTACGTGCTCAATCTGATTCTTGCTAGTTCCCCGAGCTCCGCTCATTTATGCAGGACAGCATTAAGCAGCACCCATCGCTTCCACGTGTCCAGCGTGAACTAAAGTCTTTGCAAATAAAATGGAAAGCAGAGAAGCAAATGGTATTTCCCTCAATCAAAGGGGAGTTCCTCCATCTATTTCCGGATGAAGAAACGTCGAATCGCCTGATCCATGTCTACCTTGACACTGTGGAGACTACATATCGGGTTGTCCATGTCCCAAGCTTCTGGAAGGAGTATCAAAGCTTTCTAGTGAACAAAAAGTCTGCCAGACCCGCGTTCGTCATTCTTATGCTATTAATGATGTCCACAGCGAGCTGTTTGTCGGGAGAAAAAAGCACTCACGTTGGTGACAGCGCCGTTGTACGCGAACGTGCAGCGTTATGGATCGAAGTGTCCGAACAGTGGCTGCAAAAGCAAAGCCATAAGCAAATTTACCTAGCTATATGGCAGATCCGTTGTCTGTTACTTCTCTCCAAACAGGTCAATGTTATTAAGAAAAAACGCATCTGGACAGAAGCAGGTACTCTTCTTAGGCAGGCCATGGCTGCAGGATTTCATCGAGATCCTGGGAATTTAGGCCAAAAGTGCACTGGCTTCGACCATGAAATGCGACGACGATTATGGGCTACCATCACCGAGTTGGAGCTTCAGGCCTCGATTGACCGAGGGATGCCTTCGGCACTTGCAGGTGTCTCGTCGGACTGTGCGACTGTTCAAAATATTGACGACGATGATCTCATAGATGAAGCTGATGACACATCCCGATCCAAGGACTGGGACCGATACACAGCGAGCTCTTATCTGCATGTTTCAAGATCCAGTTTCGCTCTTCGTGCTACCCTGAATTCCTTAGTCAATAACCTCGGTCTTCCACTACAATGGGAACAAGTCGTGGATTACGAAGAGTTGGTAAAAGCCGAGGTCGAAAATCTCCCGTCTTGGATGCGATCAAGTCCTAGTGATGGTGGTGGAGGGCTATCGGGAGCCATTTTGCAGATTCAGCTGCAACAGCTTTTAATTCTTCTACACATGCCATTTGCCAGAAAAATGGATCCCAATTCTCGATGCTCCGTCTCCCGGATGATATGCTTTCAAGCAGCGCAGAGAATCCTCGAGCAGGTTCGGAAGTTATCCCAACATCAATACTCGTTCATTTTGCTCTTTCGGCAAGAATACTTTCGAGCGGCGTTGGCGGTTTGCCACTGCGCATACATAGCTCATAATATTCCAGGTACTACTTCTTGAAACTTTTTTGTTAGGGCAACGGCTAATCGAAAATTATAGGAGATCTACTCGGCACAAACATTAGACCATCCATCGAGTACCTTGACGATTCCTTGATGTTGTTTGAAGATAGAATTACGCGCCTCGGCACTGATTTCACACGATATTGGTACATTTCCGCCGGTCGATCGCTGCTTAATTCAGCTGTGGATCCGTCGGATGAGACCAGACAAAAGCAACAAGCAATCGAACATGTTGCGAGGCAATACCACCGAATCCGGGGCTCTCAAGAAGATTCAATATCCGTAAAGATGAGGGTATGTAAACGGAAGCTCTTTGCCAAAAACAAACACTAATTTGACTATACAAAGCTCAACTTGACAGAGCCCCCCCGCAACCGGTGACCCCAACGCTCTGGCAACATTTTACGACTCATCGTATGATTACGAATCAGTTAATCCGGTATGTCTTCGGAATTCGATCAAGTCGAAATACCTCTGAATGTTGCATATCTAACCCCGGCCAGGTTGATTTCCCTTTGGAGTCTCTGGAGGAAGAGTTCTTTTTCGGCGATCCAGCCGCTTGGACATTCTCGAACTTTGAATTAATTTGATCGCGATATCTTGCTAGTACTAGTATTGTAGCAGCAATGAAAGGACATATAAATCAAGATTCATCCACCCAAAGAATTCAGATATTTCAAGTGAGCCGTAGTACATTCCGAAAATAGGCACCGGGTATGAAGAGGCGACTCGGAGACGTAGGTTCCGAGCGAGTCAAAAGGTTAAATTGGTCAATCTCACCATACACAGTATAGGTCTTGCGTTATCAGATCTCGGGGCTATCGGGATATGCATAGTCGCTCCTTGATAGGTTGCATCCTCTGCTCGGAGATTGTTGAAGCCCTGAGATCTAAAGCCGAGAGACCGACCCATACAGCTCGGAGCTCTAGTATAAAAAGGACATGAATCCAGCAAAAAGTAAACCTCCCAACAAGCGACTTGAGCACATTTTAATTCTAAGTCAATTATACTCTACGTCACAAACGTTCAACATTTCCCGCCATCGAGATGTCTTCCAAATCTACCGATCAGACCAAAGTCGTCGATGCATACATCAAAAAGCATCTCATCGGCACCGACGAGGGTCTCGAGCATGCCTATACAAACAGCACCGAAAAGGGTCTCCCAATGATCGCGGTCTCTCCGGCCCAAGGAAAATTTGCGTCGATGCTCACAACCATTGGTTCCGCGCGCAACGTGCTAGAGATCGGCACTCTTGGCGGATACTCTACCATCTGGTTCGCCAAAGCCGTCAAAGGGCGCGGGAAGGTCACCAGTATCGAGGTTTCGCCGCATCACCGTGATGTTGCCATTGAGAATCTGCGCGCAGCTGGTGTCAGAGTGCCGGAAGAAGTGGATGTTTTGCTCGGAGCAGGCCTTGAAGTTCTACCTAAGCTGGCAGCAGAGATAGAAAAGGGGGAGAGAGAAGCATTCGACTTTGTATTCATCGATGCCGACTGGCCTAATCAGTGGAATTACTTTGACTTTGGACTTAAAGTGTCGAAGGGCCAGGGGGCTGTTATTTATATTGA
Organism: Penicillium manginii; assembly: GCF_028828005.1. Classification (NCBI taxonomy): domain Eukaryota; kingdom Fungi; phylum Ascomycota; class Eurotiomycetes; order Eurotiales; family Aspergillaceae; genus Penicillium; species Penicillium manginii. The sequence goes on along the minus strand of NW_026643102.1, from coordinate 389,693 downwards.
CAACGTTGTTCAGAACATGTTGGAGAGCGGCATCGTGGGGAAGAATCAACGAGATGAGGAGGCTGTCGATGTCGTTGCCAAGACTGGAGCAGACGATCGGGTCCATGCTGTTGTTATGCAGACTGTTGGGTCGAAGACTCATGATGGATTTTTGTTAGCTATTGTGAAATAGTTTCTTATGTTGGAATATAACCGCAATGCAGCTCGGTTTTATTTCTATAAACATCTCCTTTCGCAGATAGACAGTGAAACTCATCATGCCGACTGTGATGTTCCATTCTTCGCTTTATTCCCATTCTCATCATCGGAAACAACATGCTCAGAGTCCAGCTCTTCAACCTGATTACCAAGGAAATTGACAAATTTAGGAACCTCATCAGCCTCAGTGGGCTTCAAAAATACTCCAAGTTCTCTTGTCTGCGGTAAATGGCCTTCGATGTAAGAGTCGCGAGTCAAGAGAACTTCAACCATGTGACCATGCCATGGACCACGCAGGAATTCCATTATTGGCAAATCGAGCTCGTCAAACTGAAGATGGAATTTTTTGACAAGCTGATCAAGTTGCTTATAGCAATGTTGATCTTCGTCCTGGATACTTTGTACCTCCTCTTTATCCATGATAAAATCCGCGTAAGTATGATAAGGCGGCCAAGTCGTGATCTCAATGCAGCACGTGTGTCTCAATGCAAGTGCTTCAAATGTCATTAATCGGATAATGCTGTGGTCTCTTTCTGATGTCGTTTCTGTCAAGTCAACGAGAGAACTCAAAAGCTGGAAATATTGAGCCCTCGCCAGCGGATCGCTGCGAGACCAGGGCCACTCCAGAATCCTGTTAGATCTCCGAAGAGCCACCAAAAGTGTGGTACAGCCTCCAGCGCAACATCGGCAGGTACAGCAGTCTTTCACAAACGGAACTAGCACAATGGTGCCTTTGTTCTTTTTGGTCCACGGTAGCGATTCAAGCATGCCTTTGCTAGAGGTCATGTCAGAGCGAACCGTACTTTCAAGGTGGCTAGCGAGCTGAGAGCCCACGACATGAGCAATTGTTGTATTCGAAAACGGTAGCTTTTTCAAAATGGATGCCCCTTTATTAACAAGCCATTCCAGAGCTCCTTGACGTAGCTGGTAATCCAGAGCGCAGGTCATCAGGGGTGTTAAACCACGGGCATCTGGTATATCAATGTCTCGAAAGCCAGCCCGAAATAGATCATCCCAGACATCCAGATTATAGGGAACGTTATGATACACCGACCCCTGATCTTTCAACTCACACCGTAGAGAGTGGGGGATCGTCCACCCATTTCTGATTATCTCGGTACATACCCGAGGTGCGTGGACATCAAGAATGGTCTCATCACTAAAATCAGTGAGTATCTCAGCAAGACATCCTGCTGGTAAGCATGACTGGGCCATATCATATAGCCTTTTCCGACGATTCCTGTACTCATTAATCAGGAGTAACCGGGCCTTTTTTGACGTGCAGAAGTATATGTCAAAGTTTTGAAAATTGCATCCACCTTGCAACAAAGGAATAATTGAATCACAGTAATCGCCACAATCAAAATCAGTGGTATCAGACGTCGAATATGGACAGTATCCCAGTCTTGCCTGAGAGGCATCGGCCCCAAACTCCAAGAGGATATGAACACCATCAGGCCATCCTACTGCCAATTCGAGCAATGATAAATGCTTTATGCGTTCATTGGCCAAGTTCGTACTCCCGCATTGTAACGCTTCTCGCAGTTCCTGCTCCGATTCTAGCATCAGTATTTTGACAATTTCGGGTAGGTCCACCACTTTGAAGATTCTTTGTCAGAGATAGAAAGAAAATATGAAACAGGACTCGGGATTTGAACTTACAATCAATGTTCCTACGGAGGAGGCAGCGAAGATTTTCCTTCCCAAATCGCGTATAGGGCAAGAAATCCACAATAGCACCATTATTAATGAGGTACAAGGCAAGTATATGATCGCCTTCTCCCCATTTTTGATTTATAATGATTTTCATAATCAAGTTACGGGTGGAGTTGCGGATGTTGTAACCACACTCAATCGCGAACCGCATAAATTGGGACAATAAGTATCGGCCCGAGTTGGTTTCCCTGTTTGGATAAACGTTCACCAACCAGAAAGCCCACTTTGCTGACACAGTTAATTGAAAGTTGGCCAGGGCATGATGTTCGGAATCCATCTACATACCTCAACAACCGAGACTCCTTCTTTCGTTATATCATCAAGTCCAACTTCCCCTGCCGAAATGGCCTTTTGAAAATCACTGATCAATTCTTTCTCAGACCGCTGTAGCAATTCAGGATCATCCATGAGTCCAATCTTCATCAAGCGGCCGAGGTGCATTACTTTTTCCGCCCAACAGTCTTCGCCCCGATAGACCTGCACCTCCAAAACCGGTGAAATGGAATATACCCCCGCTCCATTTGAAAGCGAGACTGAGAGAGTGATCTTTCGATGAAGCCAGCCACTATAATACTGAAACAATCTCTTGGCTGAGTCTTCACGGCGGGCGCACTTAGTGAATGGTGTCATTGCCAACAGACGAGCTTCGATATCCAGGTCGAAATCATCACTTTGGGTGATGAGATCGGATTGTGAATTTGAGTCGGCGAGACTAGCGCATTCACCACAACGATCACACAGTGATTTGAGCAATGAAGGTGCTGGCATGTTATCTCTCGGAAAGGTAGATAAAGTAACATGCTATAACAGCTATTAGACAAAGGTGCGAAGTTTGAGATTGCAATCAGAGTCATACAATATCCTGCACGAGTTTGAATGTATTTTCTTGGAAGCAATTTGTCTTCTGTGCCTGCTGGGCATTGAATCTAGAGACCCTTAGTCGCGAAAAGCATGAAAGATAGGCTGATGGCACTCACATTGTCAAGGCGAGTTGTATCGTCGATTGTACACTATCCAGATCATCCTTGATATCTCGCAAGGCATCTCGTGCGCGAACTGGATAGGCCACATTCTTCCATTTGTTCCTGAGCTTTTCTTTCAGACTATCTGAAATGACAGGCTTGGCCTTGGCGAGCCTATTCTCAAGTCTTTTCAAATGCCGCTCAAGCTGCGACGCCTTCTCGGCTATGTCATTTGCAGTTTCAGAGTTCGTTACCTGGGTGTCTTCTATAAAATCGCGTAGTTGTTTGAGTGGTCCTTTCAGTGATTCGGCTTTCAGGCCGATACTCTCGATTTCGGCGTCATAGTCGCGGAATGCCTCCACGTACTCGGTGATTTGCTTGCATAGCTGGATACCTAGTGAGATGATACCGACCGCACCACTTGCGATCGAGAACGGATCGGACATGATGAACTCAGTTCTTCCGTTTCTTTCGCATTCAAAGTGGCATCCTCGGTAGTTGCAATCGAAAAGATTTCAAGTTGGGAGCATGGTGGTTACTGGCATTTCAATCCAACACACCGACACGAACACAGCCCGTAGACAACTCAGCCTCAGAGCCAGGGCCCAGCGCATAGCTTTGGGGCTGGCGCTACCTCAAACAAGTCCAGATCGCGTGGCTCCAATCAACCCCGGAATAAAATGCGGGGCAGATGCATCACGGCCCCGTTGTAATAGGTCGGAATCAGCAGATACCATGCGCCAATGTTCTGCTTGTGAGATCCAGATAGAGGGGTTGTTAGCTTTTTATCATAGTGGAAATTATTCTAGCTGACATGTCGAAAATTTCACAACTTCCAGTCCATTTTCTATAAGGCTGAGTCCAGTTCTTCCGAACCGTAGGGCTGAATTCAGCCACTTCCGCAGATCTACACGGATCCCTTTACAAAAATTATATTTGAAATAATTCGATTGAAATGAAGAAATTTCATGCTGATGCATTGCACTTAAAAGCAAATAGCTAATAATTCGAGTCTTTCATGCCTGAATCCCCTAATCATAATACTCCTCATCATACTCAGCCTGATCCTCCCTACCATCCTCATAAGCCTCCCTGCGCATCTCATTCTCCCGTTCCTCTTGTTCCTCACGATCAGAGGAGTCATCAGAGTCTAGGCATTGAAGTTAGCAAAAATATCCTTCAAACTCAATTAAGTATCTGGAAGGGGGGATGGGAAACATACTAGTCTCATGCTCAATCACTGCACCCGCAATACCACCAAGCGCCAAACCCGCCGCACCAGCCGCAAGATATTTGCCCATATTACTGGACTTCTTCTCCTCCTCCTGCGGGGCATAGCCGCCGCCACCGCTGTATCCGCGCTCATCGTAGCCAGACGGGGGAGGGCCGGGGGGGAGGCGCATAGTATCCGCCCTCTGGGGGTGGAACGCTTCGTGAGCCGTCGTAGTAGCCGCTTTGAGGGCCTTGGGGTGCAGAGGCTGGGAAGGGGGATTCCCATTGCGAGCGTCCGGTTGCTTCTTCGACCCAGAAGGCGCGGCGGGTTGAGGGTTCCCATTCTTGGTGCCAGCCTGGTGGTGCGGGTGGGGGTGGGTTTGGTGGGGGGCGGGCGCCGGGGGGGGAGGGGCGCTGTAGGGGCTTCGTTCGTAGGGGGGGGCGGTTGTCGTATTGGGGGGGGTTGTTGGTTGTAGGGGGGGGGGCTTGGTAAGGGCTTCCTTGAGGGGGTGGTGCTTGGTAGGGACTGCCCTGTGGGGGGCGGTTGTAGTCCTGGTAGTAGGACATTGTGAGGGTGAGGGTTGGAGGATGAGGGTAAATGGATGAGGAGGGGAGAGAGGAGGAGAGGAGGGAGGGAGGGAGGGGAGGGTTTATAAAAGGTGGTGGAGTTGGGGAGTGGGGTGTAGATGTTGCTAGTGTTTTGTTGGTAGTTGACTAGACAATATCAATATAAAAGACTAGACTAGGCTAGACTGGAACAGAGGAGGACGGATTGGTAAACTAAGGAGACTTTCATCCGGGCCACTCCGTTGACTCCACTCGTTTTTAGCGCCAGGGAAATGGTGGAGGTGAGAGTGGAGGTTAGGAATGGATGTTCAGGGCCAGGCAGATCCATTCGTGAGACAACTGCTGCTGCATGACAGAAAAGCAAAACAAACAGCTGGATGCGGGTGGTTGAGATGAGATGGAATCAAGTGAAACACGAAGAGCTGCGTGTTACCGTCGGCTGATATTGTCCTGGTCAATGTACACTGTGTATGTATAGATCAGATTGGTGTCAAAGCCCAAGGTACATGCGGGTATGGAGTATACGAAGCAGGAAGTCATAGATACAAACCCCTAATTGCAAACTGTGGTTGGCTCAAAGCTTGACGGCGGCTAATAAAGTGGCAGCCTGGAGATGGGACAAACCCTAACTCACCCCTATATACGATTAAATAACGCTACTGAGCCACACTGCGCCCCTATCATCTTCTATTATGATGAATAGTTAAAGGGGCTCCTCTTCAGGGGGAAGTATAGAGTACGGAGTACATAGGCTCTCTGTACTCCGTTCTTCTTACATACTGTACATAACCCCTCATGACAGAATGAACCCTGCCGAAGCGGAAATCCCGCAGCTCCACATCGGCTGTCAGGAGGCAGCAAGTCGAATCATTTCATGCCATGCCCCCCGTAGGCGGACCAGTCAAGACCGCTAGCGCATGTGCACAGCCACTGGCAGTGGCACACGTGGCGCAGTTACATTCGGAGATGGTTGGCATTGGCTTGGCCAGCATGTTGGGTCGTTGGGCGTGGAGGTGGAAGGTGGGCTGTTTTGAAGGCTGGACGAATTGAGTGGAGAGAATAGAGTACAGTGGAGGTGAGGTGGAGTTCGGGTTGAAGGATCAGGGCTACAGATAAGGAGAAGAGAGGAGGGGATTGTTACGGAGTCCAAGTCTGGCAAGTGTTCGGAAGATGTGATATGTATTGTCAAACTATCCGAATAAATAGCAATCGAGATCCAGCCAAGGAGCTACCATCTGCAAAATGCAAATGGCCTGCAGTTCAGCTCAGCTGAGTTCAACTAATCCTAAGCCCCCGCCCACGCGCTGGCATTGCTGTTATCGGGGTAGAAGAAGGCACCCAGCGCAATGATCACGTAGGCAGCGATCAACAGCGCACCCTCCAGGTAATTACTGCGACCATCCAGGACAAGGAAGTTCACCACAAACGCCGTGACAAACAGACACACCGTTTCGAAGAGGGTGAAGTAGAGCGACATGTCCTTGTCCATGCACCATCCGAGGATGACAACAAGCGGGGTGACAAATATAGCTAGGGCATTGATTAGCTCGTGTCCATAAAAGGGGATTCCCACATGATAAATAGGGAGGAGACTCGGCATTGCTAGAACTTACCAATTTGAATACTACTTCCAACAGAAACACCAATTGACAAATCCATCTTGTTCTTCGTCGCGACGGTGACCGCAGTAACGTGCTCGGCGGCATTTCCGACAATAGGGAGAATGATCAATCCAATAAACGCCTCACTGACAGGTGAACTGGCGATCATGTCCGGAATCGCGTCAACGAGGAATTCGGCGCAGACAGCAACCAGACCAGTTGAGAGAAGAAGCATAACCACCGCTGCAGTGCGAGACATTTCTGGCTCGATATCCTGCGGCGGTGAAGTGGGAGCGATGGGGTCCAGAGGGTCGGTAAGACGTGATGCGCCCCTAGCAAATTGCACCGCGTTTCCGACCGGTGGGTGTCGATTGACCCGCGCTGGGAGGGAGTTACTGCGTGCCATGGCCGGGCGAGCAGCGGCACTTCCCAGTTGAGGGGAGTTGGCCGGGCTCTGCGAACTGAAGACTGTGTTCGAAAGCAACGAAGGAATTGGTCCGAAGGGGGACCACTTGCGTTGAGCCTCATTCTCGCCTGCGCCTTCCATTCCTGCGAAGTTCGGAGTAGATTTGGCGCCCGACATCGAAGGACGCGGGGCCTGAACGTGCGCCGGGAGGATCTGCGGGTGTGCCTGAGCTTGAGCTTGAGCTGTTGCCACAGCCTTCTCGGCGCGCTTGGATCGGCGCTTCTTGCGTTCGCGACGACGATCCTTTTCGCTCTGCGCGGTGCCAATCTTGCTGAGAGCTTGGCCGAAATCACGAGAACGGAATTCAGACGAACCCTGAGCGTCAGCATCAGCATCATAATTGATTTCATCATCGACCGCAACACTGTTGGTGCTGCCGATTGAGTGGTCGACGGAGGCCTGGTTCTCGTTCACCATGACCCGCTTTTGGGTCGATTGGCGCGACACCGTACCCTTGGAGGTGGTGCTGGTACTGGATTTGCGGCGACGGCGGTTCTCAATTGCCTTCCGGATGCGCTTGGCGGTGGTCCAGGACGTGGTGGTATCGACGGACTCGTCACTGGAGCTGGATGATGAATCGGAGCTGTTCAGGAATTCGGCGAGAACACCGGGGTGCGACTCCTCATCAATGATGCGCTGGGGCACACTGGCATAAAGGTAGGAGTGCGATTTCAACTGGAACAGAATGTACAGAATGTAGACCAGCAGGAGAACCACGCTGGTACCACGGCTAACTTTGAGCGTTTGGCTGTCGGCAAAGGTGCTGTCGCTGAACGACGCGTGGAAAGCGGTTGGCAAGAGCAGCGACATGACGGACAGACTCAGCATACAAGCACTCATCTGGGTGACGGTGCTGTTGTACATCTGTTCCTGGAAGCGGAGACCACCGAAGAGGAAGGCCATTCCCATGATCAACAGCAGGTTAGCCAGGATGGATCCGAGCAGGGACGCCTGCACAATACGAATCTCATTCTTGACGAGTGCAATGATGAAGATGATCAGCTCGACGGCATTACCGAAGGTGACGTTGATCAAGGCGCCAATGGTATCACCAAGGCGACTGGCGACACTCTCCGTCGCGTGGCTCAGCAGACCTGCCAAGGGGATGATTGCGACGGCATTCATGGCGAAGACAATGGCCGGGCTGAGACCGGCAGCCTTGCAGGCGATGCCGATAGGAACAAAGACCAAGAGGACATTGACCCAGCTGTGAATGAGAGCATCCTTGGTGTGGTCGTAGAAGCGGATGCTGCCATTGCGCATGCGACGCAGCATGCTTAGTTGTTTCTTTTCATCGTCGGGCTCGGTGGGGCTTTCACCCTCGGCCTTGGCGACTGGGGGAGTCACTTCAGCATCGCGAGAGGTAGAGGAGGAGGAGATGGTATCGAGTTGAGGTTTGCTTGGGGTCCTTTGGATGGTAGGACCGCGAGATGATGCGTGAGCTTTCGCCCACGAGTTAATCCGGTCTGGAGGTGACAAGTTAGTGGAGGTGATCATAAGGAGATAAGGGTGGAGGTGAAGGTGGAGTTGAGCTAACTCACGCATGTATTTCTAGAACCAGTCACTGATTCAGGGTAGGCAGAAGCCTTGTGGTGGAAGATGGAGAGAAGAAGAAGAAGAGAAGGAGAGAAGTTGAGGAGATTAAGAGGAGTCACGAAAAGGAAGGAACAAGTCTTGGCAGCCGGACCAAAGATCGAAGATGAGGAAGGATCGACCTGACACTTTGGACACTTTAAGAAATCGCTCCTTCCCTTTGAACCCTCCACATTCCTGCCTCGTCAGCCATTCCCACCTGACGAAGTTCAGCCCTAACTGGAACTCCTAAATATGTCACTATGTCAACTTTACTTTTACTTTGTACCGACAATCCTGATGTCACTTCACCCAGAATGTGTACACGTACTCTCAAACATTGATTCTCCCGTAAACCTTGCACCTCCTATTCGATGATCGCCACGCCTCGCAGGGCGGCCCCACCCGCCTTTCATTATTGGTCCTCGCCAACAACGACCTGGCGAGAACGAATAAGACAATTGTCTAACCCTGCCCCCCGTAAGCCGTACGCCATATGGAGTAACCTGTACGTTTACGGACTAGATCAGATACGCTTGTACATGTGTACTCTACATGATGTCATGTCATACGGGTTTCGGGTGAGAATCAAGTGCGCAACCATTCCCTGTTCTAGCCATTCTATTTGTAGACTATGTGCGAGCGAATCGAATCACTATTCGCCTCGCCTCACTCCGGTCCAAGGTTACTCGTATCAGTTTCCCCAATCGGTATAACTGTGGCAGTGACTGTGGCTTGCACTGCCACGTCAACCGCTGCACTGCCAAGCGGAGCGGAGTCTTCCCACCAATTATTTCGGCGAATCTCCGTGCCGCTCCAGGTTAAGCTAAACCAAGCCAAGCCAAGCCGATTCTATTCTATTCCGCGATCCCAATGCTCTCCTCTTACTGTCGAACCTTCCAATTCACGTACCCTTTCGCCCCCGCTAATTGCCAAGATCCGCGTCATGCTCCGGTGAAAGCTCAACAGTTGAGGAGACGGGGCGGGAATGCCTTGGTCAGGCTCTAGGTGCACTATTGTGTCATTTTGAGTCCCGTCGCCCGACGCCGTCGTCTAGTGGTGACCATAAGCAATACTCGCATGAGTCAGATGTCGCCTCCAGGTAAATCAGGGATGATGCGAACATCTCTTGCTGCACTTTATCCAGGGTGAGCATGTTGGCTGGGCTTCGCAGCGTAGCTTCATCAAGCGTGTCGCGAATATTTGGCTCAAGCATTCCCATCATCAAGATGGTTGCGCTGCGCAGATCTGAGAAGTAGTTCTAGAAGTAAATATATTGGTAGCTGGTGAGTAACACTAGCTGCGAAAACTAGAACTTGAAGAGACTTCCTTGGTCCTCGCCTTCAAGTTCGGGTCGAGTCTGGTCCAAGTTGGCAGGGGGTACCATTTTCGGAGGAATAATATAAACCCCTCGCACTTGGCTATGATTTTCAGCGAGAAATTCTTGGCCATCCTCGGATGCCGTCGCGATCGCAGTATTCTTCCTACGCCAATGACTACCAGTAATCACGCATCGAGCGTGATCCCGCAGGACTAACGGCTTGGGTAAACGTGCAAATCTGCCCTCAGAATTGACCCGCTTCACATAATTCGCAGACCACACGGTGACTATCATATCCAGGTTAGCTGTATTTCAATGTGGTCGATAGCCTGAGAATGGTCCCTACACCGAAGAAGGATGCGATCGGCCAAGAACCCCGCAAAATCCTGCAGAGCCGCTTCACATCACCCCCTGTCACCTTGCAACTGGATGAAGCGGCGCTTGTTAAGCCGGTTTGTAGTTGTATGGTTTTGGCAGATGAATCGGTAGGTGTAAAACTGGAAGAACCTAAGAAAATGCTCTTGCAATATGATGTGGTCATAAAATGCTTGCACCAGTCTGGGGACGCTGTATCCCATCTGCACTTTTTCTGGAAATCGGGTCAGCATCTTTTCCATGAATGATTTGGGTTTGGGGTCATGCAAATTGTGGGGACCACGTTGCACACATCCTTGCTGTGAGGTGTTCAGTATCTCTTTTATGATTGATAACTCAGTTTATGCATATTAGCCTAAGCTTAATAGGGGCAGTAACTATGATATGAATTGATCGAGGCAGATATCAGGTTCTGGTTCTCTTGGAAAGAGAAGAAAGCAGGACATAAATATCCTGATATTCATTTACTTTTCGTTGGAGAATCTCTCCTGGTCATTTTGATTTCACTATTGCATTGTATGTCGTAGCAAACGAATTCATTTTCTTTCATGGACAACAGAGCATCTGTCTCAGTTCAGTGACAAATTGAAAACTTATTTGCTGTGCACCACAGTATTCTTCTCATCATCTCCCTATAATAAACACCATTCATATTCATTTCTTCGTCGCTTCTTCGCCAAAGAATGGCATCTCATCTATGTTGCCTGCGGGATGAGTCAACGACCAACCTTCAAGAGTTTATGGGTCAACTTGTGTGTAGTAAAATAATGTGAAAAGTATTATCCATGGATAAATACTAGTATTACCAGTAGTTTTATTATCATGATCCATCTTCAACTTGAAGTTCCAAGGTTCCAATTCGAGATTCAGATCATCGTACTCGGAGTCGTGCCTAGGCGCAGTGGGCAGGAAATATATCATAGACTCTGGGCACTAGAGAACAGAACCTCGGGACCCCACTCCAGGGCTGACAGGAATTCATATTTTAAAATCAGAACTTGAACTCGAAATAAATAATCGATTGCGACCTAGATATCTGCCCAATTCCCTAATGATTGAAGTTGCCCCGATGCTGTTGGAAATGCATCATTACACTTTTCACGTGACCGGGATCATTTACCGACATTTTGCCATTTCTCGTATCGCCGCTTCCATCCCCAAACTTGAAACTTGAAGCTCGACCAGAAGCCAAGGGCGAGAAGTTTGAAGCTATGGGTACAAGGTGTGGCTATCGATAAACCCACACCTAGAAGCTTGATGTGATCCACCCTCCACTAACGGCATTTCGCTCGGCACAATCGCGGATCCCTTCTCGGCAACCCGATATCCGCCGCATGCAGTTCGCGATCGCAACTTCGACCTTTCTTCATTTTTCACAGCGGCGAAATCTCACTGGGGCTCATCTCGACGGCCTACCTGAACTGTTTTTCCTTGGTCCACCAATCCATTTGAATGTCGTCAAGTTGAAATATAGCACACTGACAAGTGTGCGTAAACTTCGAAATGACGTTGAAAGAATCCCGGTCTCAGACCGGAAAAGAGAGGTACGCATACAATATCTGATGCATGGATACTGTGTCTGATACCCTCGAATAGATTGTCAACCCCTAAACGGCTGTGGAAATATCTCGATCTAGACTCGCATAGCGTACTCATGATGCTGAAGGGAGCATTGGCGCCGACTATTACCATTGCAATGTATGCTTACATCCAATGATCTCCGACTAAAGCATCACTACAAAGCTATGCTTACAGTTCAACTGCAATTGCTGAAACACCACATACAGATACCAGAGTACCGCAATTTCAAATATCACCACAACTATCGGTTACCTCTCGGCCTTGATCTCTGTCCTCTCACAGGGCCTTATGCCGCGCGCAAAGTTCATGAAGATCATGTTCTTCGATCTACTGTCCACATGCGTCTCCGCATCAATCTGCTGTCTCGCTGTATTCTGCGCCGTCAAGGCACGCGAGCATAATACGCCCCCCGATGCAAGCGAAGCGGTTCGAAATGGTTTTAGCAGCGATGCCTGCGCTGTCTCTGCGATCTGGCTAATTTTCATGATCTGGTATCTTCCCTCTTCCCAATGAATATCTCTAGCTCTTTGACATGCTAAGAATATTCTTCCAGGGCGGCAAATTCTTTACGCGCGCTCAAACCAATGGAGCTGCAGGATCCAATGGTTGCGTTTTCGATCTTCGCCTCCGTGACTGTCACTCGCGCTGGCATGTTTACGTCCCTCTCTGAAGGATTGGAGTTTATCTCTCAGCTTCTGAAGGGTTTCATGATCGGCTTTGCTATCGCGGCTGGGGTGTCACTGTTGATACTTCCCATCACTAGCCGCGGTAATGTCTTCCAAGACATGAAGCGGTATGTCGCGGCTGTGGAGGGGGTTCTTGATGCGCAGATCGCCTTCGACGAGGGTGGTGCTACGGGCGGGATCTTCGGAAGGGGGTTTCTGCGTCGGGCACGGACCGCGATGGGTCGTGATGGGGAGGAGGTTGAAAGTGAGAGTGACACAGATCTGCAGGACAGGATTAAGGATCTGCAGGGGTCAATGGCTAAACTCAATGGGATGCATACTACGCTGCATGCTGATCTGTTCTATTCGAAAGATGAGATCGCATGGGGAAAGCTGTCAGCGGACGATCTGAGTAGTATTGCCTCGTTGTTCCGGAGTCTCTTGCTTCCACTGGCTGGAATGTCGATGGTGCCGGAGATCCTGGAGTCGATTGTTAAGAATGAAGGTCTCGGCACGGCTGAGGGTGACGATCTAGGAGAGCTGGAGTCAGATTCGAGACAGGGGGATGTTCAGCGGGTTGTGGAGACGCATCATGCGCGGCTTGTTGAGGCGGCTGATTTGGTTCGTTGTGGATTGGCGCATTTTCTGTTTGCCTTGGAGCTTATTTCAGCTAAGCATTTGGATCGCTTGAAAAAGACACACCTTGCCAGGTACCACCATGACGAGGAAGCAAGGGGGGAAAGCTTGAATCCCGGCGATCAGGACTTTACGTCAATGTTTGAGAATCAGTTGCACGCTTATTACGCGCGAAGGAAGGACCTTCCCGAGGCACTTATGAGTCTTGAGGCATTTTCTGAGAAACATGATCGTGATGTTGATGGAGGGGCCCGTGGACATGGCGTGGCTGCAGATCCGCCTGTCTGCCAGGAGTTCTTTCTCACTCTCTATATGGCTCATCTCCAGGACGATCTCTTGACGGCAACCATGAAACTGGTTAATTTTGCTGACAGCAAGATTGCCGATGGCACAATGGCCCGGTCGAGATTGATATTCCCCAGGCAAAAGTCTATTCGCGACTGGTTGTCCTTGAGCCACGGCAAAGATAGTCAGTCCTTGCCTGAAGATGGGGGGGTCATCTGTGGACCCTGCGAATATTGATCGCACAGAGCGACAAACAAGATTTCCCGATCCGGAACATCTCCCGCCTGCAAATATGTGGGAGAAGGGTAGTACAATCTTGCGTGTGATTTCCCATGCGCTGAAATCTGACCAGAGCACCTTTGGCTTCCGCGTAGCCGCCGCCTCGTTCTCGGTCGGCATTCTCGCGTATCTGCATCAGACGCAAGACTTTTTCATTCGTCAGCGATGTATTTGGGCGATGATTGTCATTGTCATTGGTATGAACCCGACAAGTGGACAGACCATGTTTGGATTCGTAGCGCGCATTGTCGCAACGGTCATTTCGCTCGTATTAAGCCTGATCGTATGGTATATTGTTGATGGGAAAACGGCAGGAGTGATCGTTTTCCTCTACTTGGCAAATGTGTTCGAGGTAAGTTATGAATCTAAATTTTCAAGATTCCAACATGCCCAGGTGATATCATTCTAACAAGAACAGTATTACTTCTACGTCAAAGTACCGCAGTACTTTGGCCCGTCGGTTATTTCAATTGTCACCTTGAATGTCATCATTGGCTATGAGCTACAAGTCCGCAAACTCGGTATACAAGCTGCAGAGTCCAACGGTCAGCCATACTATCCCATCTATCTTTTTGGACCATACAAGCTGGCAGCTGTGGCCGCTGGATGTGCAATTTCCTTTTTCTGGGTTGTATTCCCATATCCCATCACAGCTAAGTCTCAGCTCCGTCATCTCCTCGGCCGAAGCATGTTCGTCTTGGCCAGATTCTACAGCTGCATGCACACAACTATCGAACTTTGGTTTGGTGGTGGACTAGGCAGCGCGGACGATGAAAGTTCCCCAGGTTATCAACTTCAAGCATCCCGACACAGAATATTTAAAGAGGAGATGATGCTACTCAACAGCCTTCGAATGCACAGTCATTTCAGTACATTCGAGCCCCCAATCGGAGGGAAATTCCCGAAGAAAGTCTACGACGATATAATTTCCGAGATCCAGCGCATCTTGACCAGTATGTCCTTGATGGCACACACGACACAATGCTTGGACGTACTTTCTATCGAATCCGAACATGCTGGTCATAAAAGCGATGGTCAATGGATGGCACGGTTGGCAGAAATTGCTCTAAAATCGGCGGATTTCAATTCCCATCGCATCACTTCCTTACTTTGCCTTCTCTCTGCTGCTATCACTAATTCCCAGCCCTTACCACCGTATCTTTCGACGCCGGACTCATTCCCTCTTGCGCGGCAAATGCAGAATATTGACGATGAGCTGTTGAGTATTCGACATATCGGAGATCCCTCGTTCTCGGCATTCGTTGCCCTGGAGGTATTGAGGTCTGTTGTGAGTTTCAGTTTGCAGGAGTTAATCGAGTAAGTTTAGTCTAACCAAATTGGCTTTGTGGAATGCTAACATAGTCAGTAATGTGCGAAAACTGGTCGGGGAGTTGGATTTTGATTTTCATATCCCTCAGATTCACCGCGACGCGGAATGATCGCAATTGTTGCAGCCCGGTATTTAAAACAAACAGCGGCACCACATGATGTCCAGAAACCTTGGAATTTGATCTAAGTATAATGAAAATCACTTGCATGCGTGGGATTAATGATAGAAAGACGAATCGTCATGATATCCACACTGCAAATTTCAATTTATTGGAAATGCAAAAGCGATCCTTTAGTAGTACTTGATCTATCTTCTATGACCTCTCACTTCGAAAACACCACCATCTACTTGCACCTACAACAACTTATACTTAGCAGCAACCCCCAAACAAATAACCATAAACGCAACAAAACATCCCACAATCCCAAAAAACCAAGTCAACCCACTATCCTCCTGACCAGGAACCTCAACATTCATCCCCCACAATCCCGTAACAAGATGACACGGCACAAAAACCGTCGCGATAAGCGTAACCTTACTCAGCGCCGAATTGATGGTCAAACTAATCCTCAAACTCGACGCACTAAGCTGCGCCAAACAATTCCCCTGACTCCGACCAATGATCTCATCAATATGTCCCAACGTCGACAACGTCGTGACGAGATGATCCTGTACGTCACCGAGGTAGAGGAGTAACTCGCCGCCCGGAAAGACGGGAGATCGATCGGGTGCTTCGCAGCGCTTCACGAAGCCGTTCAGTACGTCCACTTTGCTGTGTAGACAGCGGATGATGTGGGTGATTTTCTTGCGGAGGATGTCGACGGTTGGGATGAGGGATTTTACGTCGTCGATTCGGGCGATGAAGACTTGGTCTTCTATCGCTTCGGATTCGTGTTCTACGGAGCGGGTGTAGGGTTCGAAACTGTCGACTATGTCGTCGCTGTGTTGGTTGTTAGTTTTGCATTCGATGTATTAGCGGGGGGACTTGACTACTTACATCAGAGCGTAGCAGATCCAGTCACTTGACAATATCAGGGGATCGTGCATTTTGCGGATTCGCGAGCGAACTCGCTTGATATGATGGCATCCGCTTGGGGAGAAGGTCACAACGCCGTATTGGAAGACGAGAATGTACATCTCGGCTGGATGGGGGTATCCGGGTCTTTCCTCTTCTTCTTTTGCATTGTCGACTAGTGTCTGGAAGGAGATGAGGTAGTAGTTTTTGAACACCTCTACCTTCTCTCTCGGTTCACGGATGACGATATCCTCCACCGTGAGCGGGTGAATGGAAAGTGCCTGTGCTAGCTGGGATACATCTTCTTCCGATGCATCGCACACATCGATCCACCAGGTTGGTCTGGATGGGTCGGGACGTTGCTTCGTCTTCTCTTGGATGATGTGGTCGATTTCACCACCGGGGAAAAGCTCATCCCATGACGACCCTGTGCTGGTGTTTAGTGTGTCCGAGGAAAAGAAACTGAAGTGGTCGGGCTGCTGTGGCTTTTCGACTTGCGCCAGTTTTTCATGGACGGAGGAGGTGCTGTTTGCTGACATTTTGGCAGGTTTTCTGTTCGGCCATCGGTGGGCTTCTGTTGGCGCTGATTACGGCGCTGTTCCTCATGGGAGAGCTTAGCCCATAGTAATATGACGGGCTTCGCTGGTTGTTGTGTTGTGCCAGTGTGAATGCTGTGCACGTCTTCATCGGTATGTATAGCAGAGTTTGACTGAGACGCTGTGACCTGGGATGGAATAGAACAAAGTAGGATGAAATGAAATGCGGCGAATGAGTAATGATAACCAGGGTGAAAACTCGGGCTAATCTTAGCCCCCTTTCGCTCTGTGCTTTCCCCTTCTTCCATTTCTCCATGATCCATGTGCCCTCAGCCCTACCCGTCGACCCACTATGATGACGGTGGGTTGTGGTGGCCAATTGTGTCCAATTTTGACAGGATTGGGATCGGAAGGTCGGCACTGAAAACTTTTCCGCTGACTTGGCACTAGGCAGATGGATTCTGAAGTAGTAAACGAGAACGAAGTGCAGGGACCTTGGGAACAAGAGAGAGAGAGAGAGAGAGCATGTATAAAGCGCTGCGTTGGAAATTTTCTAGCTGGAGCGAATGAAATGCGTGGTGATTAGGCTGGTCAGCGGTATTTGTATAGTAGCAGTCGTTATGCCGTTATCCACATGATCCAACGCGACCATCGATCCCTCTTGAACATAATTGAGTGCTTTCATCCATCCAAGGAGAAGTGCACTCATCTGATGGTGCGTGGTAATTCCCGGAAGCCGCCGGCTCTAGCAAGGGGTGAGATTGGCACAACGAAGACAAGTGCATACGTCCGCATTATAGATACATTATTCACCCAGATATTAAGCAGCGGTCACGAACCACCTGCCGATTTCCCTGTCCAGATAGCATTGGAAATTGAAATTATGGGCTAGCAATGGAGTGACGCGCCGACGAATCATCCATTAAACTGGCAGCCCTGGAGTCACGGAGAGTTGCAGCGACTAGAATAAATCGCACCCAGAACGAAGCTTGAGAATTTTGAAGAGAAAAGCATGATCTTTGATACAAGTCAGCATAGCAAAATGAAATTGAAGTTTGCAGTGGTTATATACATACGATGATGTCCTACGTTCATTAGTAATTATCAATGCTATCCCCCCCGAATGGCCGTCAGGGATCTGCGAATCCGGGGATAAGCTAGGACGAAAAAGACGATGACAGCCAACAGTATGAGGAAAGTGGGTAGAAACATAAACGTGAAGAGGAGCACGCTGATTCCAAGGGTGGCATGCTTGCCGCGAAAAGCTGGGCGGGCCATGACGACTTGTGGGTGAGCTGGATGAGCAACAGGCTGTCTTTTGTGTGGGGTGCCCAGGTGGTGAATAAAAAGACTTGGCAGAATGTGATCGAGGGAATTGGGAGAATTGCGAGGGAATATTGGGGATAATGCCCAGTTGCCCGGTAATTGGAATTGAAGATGTCACCCCGGTCGCCGATCGGAGATCGCCTTGTATGATATACGGGGGTATACGGGGGTGGCTGCAGGGGAGAAGAAAGGGGAAGGGGAGGACGAATGAATGTGGGTGCCTGCGTTGATGAGTGGGCTATTTGTCTTGGCTGAGGTCGGAGGATAGTGGTCTTTAGTGAGTATCTCTAATTGCAATTGACATCTAGAATAGTTGAGTAGATGCTTAACAACTACTCTGAATAGTGCGTATATCTGATTTCCCTTCCCTTGCCATTCCTGCACCACATATCCCCATTCTTTTCGTGGACAAAAGACCCAACAGGCAGATGCGGAATCCCAATTGGGCTTGGCGCAGGCAGCAACTTTTCCTTTCAAATTGAATTAAATGAATTATGTGTGGTTGTTTTTCTTGTTTTCGAGACATTCCTGCTGGGACCCGTCGATTCCGTCAACTCCGTCTTGTACAAATTTCGTCACCTGGGTCAGGCTACGTTTGATGAAAATTCTAATTTGAATGCGGCAATTCGTGTGCCAGGTGTTCTTCCTCGTTTTCTGCCACTCAGGAGGCTCTCCACGGTGGGTCACGAGAGAGATTGTTCCACAATGATGCAAGCGAGAGAAGAGGGAGGAAGGGAATGATATGAGAGTGTCAATAATGAATAGAAATGGCATGAGTGACAATTCAGAGTCACTGTCATTATACAAAAAGTATTATCCTCAAAAGTGTCACTCAAAAATGTCTCATGCAATGCAGCCGATGCTTCTTCGCCTTGTAGGGCTGAGGTGGATCTATGACAACCACAACAAAGTACCAGAGTAAGCAGAAGCAGAATCGGCAGAATAGAATAGAATCGAGGATAATTCAAGCTCTAAAATAATAATCTGATTACGGTAACATTAATTGGATGATTATAATAATAGTAACAATATTAAATACCCCATAAATGCAAATAAGAATCCCCTTCCCCTTAAGCGCTGATCGATCGCTAGCGTCCCCCCCGCCGCCTTTTCTTTCTTTCCACGCCCGCCTTTTCTTTCCAACCTCACTTCTTCTCCCACTTCCCCCACACCGTCTTTTCGAAACCTTTTCTCCGCATGTCTCGATGTCTTGGCTCGCCGGGATCTCCCTTGAAAGTGCTGAAAATGATAACCTTGGTGTCGACTGGGTCCTGCAATATGAATTCGGTGACTTAGGTATGTCCGATAGCTATAGCTGTCCCCGCGGAGTTAAGCTCATATGCTAACCACCCACTGCAGAGCAATCGCAGGCCATCGCTGAGTTTCGCACTCTCATGGCCGATCTGACTGAAGCTGGTCTTCGTGTTCAAATCCGTCATGGCCATGGAAAAGCCCTCCTCGTCTGCATTCGTGTCCCGAGGGACCACCTCGGCACAATGGTGCAGCAGTCAAGGTATACATCTAGCTCAACATATTGCCTCATACCCCCAAGCCTACGTCATGAGAGCCATACTAATATGATTCACAGAGTCAAAGATTGGATGTACGCCATTACCCACAAACTTCCGTCAGCCACAGAAACTTCCGCAACCGCCGAAACCCCCGCCGAAGAAATCCGCTCCATATACCACGCCGTCACTTGGTCCAAAGAGTTGGGCGGCGCTGGAATCACACCCGAATTCGGCAAATGGGAACGCATCACCGCGTCATTCCCGCTACACGATAAGGACGCCTGCACAGAGTTGTTGAGGGCGTGGAGTAGGAAGACCGTCCTCACAATTCGGGATCTGGATACCATCCGCGCGCTCTTTGGTGAGAAGGTCGCCTTCTATTTCGCCTTCATCCAATGCTATTCTATTGCTTTGGTTATACCTGCCGCGATGGGCATTGTGGGTTGGTTATATTTCGGTCCTTATTCGATCATCTATGGGTCTGCGCTATGTGTGTGGTGCATCTGTTTTGTCGAGTACTGGAAAGTCCGCGAATTCGACCTCGCACATCGGTGGGGGGTGCGCGGTGTGGGTGTCCTCAAGGTGAATCGCCCGCAGTATAAATGGGAGAAGGAGATCAAGGATCCGATTACTGGCCAAGTAACGCGTGTCTTCCCTGGATGGAAGCAGTTTCTTCGTCAACTTTTGCTAATCCCGTTTGCCTCGGTCGCGGCGGTTGCGCTGGGAAGCTTGATTGTCGTGACTTTTGCTTCGGAGGTGTTCATCTCTGAGGTCTACGATGGGAAATTCCAGGGTTATCTAGAATTCGCGCCTACGATTATTTTCTCGCTATCGCTGCCATTTATCACTTCGCTGCTGACGAGCATTGCGACCCGCTTGACGGAGTACGAGAACTACCGCACGAGAGATCTTTATGATCTGGCCCAGACGCAGAAGACTTTCGTCATGAACTTTATCACTTCGTTCCTGCCGACTATCCTCACAGCCTACGTCTATGTTCCATTCGGAAAGACAATCGTACCCCATCTCGACATCATCAAGCGAGCGGGTTTGAATATTGAGATGGCGCACAAAGACTTCCAAGTTGATGGGTCTCGCTTCCAGCAAGAGGTCATCTACCTGTCAATGACAGCACAGATCTTCAGTTTCTGTGAGGAGATTATCCTCCCATACGTCAAACAGAAGCTCTACCAAAAGTGGCGCAATTACCAAGATCGCAAGGCTGGCTTGACTCGCCAGCGCAGTTTCTCCAAAGCAACCGATCTCCTCCTCCTGGACCCGCCCGGCGAGACTCCATTTTGCAACGACTCCGCGAAGAGGCCGACTCGGATGGCTACGAGGTCGAGGAAGACATCCTGGAGATGTGCGTTCAATTCGGATATCTCGCGCTATTCGGCGTTGCCTGGCCACTTGTCCCACTCGGTTTCTTGCTGAACAATTGGCTCGAACTACGCGGTGACTTTTTCAAACTCGCCCGCGAAAACCAACGACCACCACCTATCCGCGCGGACTCAATCGGTCCATCTCTGCTGGGGCTGGATTTCCTGGCTTGGATGGGAACGATCTCCACTGCGGCTATTGTCCACATTTACCGCGGTAACATGGAAGAGGTCCACCTCTCCTCTCTTCTTCTCACCGTCTTCATCGCCGAACAGGCCTACCTAGGCATCCGCTTTATCGCCGCCACAGCCATGCAGAAGATCTTCGCGGAAACATTGTACCAAGAAGAAATCTGCCGCCACGCCGTGCGGAAGGATTTCTACGAAATGAGTGCGGGCATTGCGTCGGGTCGTGCGGGTTCACCGGGTGATTCGCCCGGCCGTGTGCGACAACGTGTTCGCTTCCATGAGCGTGTTAACGTTTACGAGTCTGGGACTGATACGGGGCATTCGGATGGGTCTCCTTCTCCGACGACGGAGAAGGTCCAGGATGATGTTCTCAAGGGGTCGGATCGGGAGGCGGCGTTCTGGAATGCCCATTCTTACGACACGGCTGATGCGGGTGCGAAACTTATTCGGGCGCTGAGTGAGAACCCCATGGAGGAGAAGAGTGCGAAGAGGGCTTGATTTGCATTTTCGGTTGCTTTTGCATCAGCTAGCGTGATTTTCTAAAATGAATAGATTTTTTTCCTAAGTTCAATTCTCCGACTGTGGCCTACCCAGCGCGCATGACAAGCGCTGCAAGCGTACTTTAACCTCCCTACTTCCAAGGTTGACGCCATTCGATAATACGTTTTTGCGCGATGGATATCCACAACGATATCTGATTCGATGCCGGCTCGTGACACCCCGAAATGGATGTGGCGGCGAAGTTCCATCCTCCAATATGCATGCAGTAAGCACTGCGTGCCTTTCCAGTCTCTATCCAGCTGATATGTACATATACGAAGACACTAAACTCGATACGACTAGATCGAGAATTACCGCAAACGCCTCAGAGAAAGTTAGGGACCCGCGTTCCCACTCTCTCCCTCCTTGCCAACCTTAGGAAACCCAAGACTTCGAACGATGGGTCCCACCGTATCCTTTGGCGATCACAACTTCGGGCCGCAGGTCGGGATCAATAATGGGACTATCAATAACGAGTTTCATCATTCTCCCAGTAAGCTACATGTTATCCCTTCAAGTGACTACCGAGCTAACTGCGATATACTAGCCTTCGAGACACAGCTACCAATGGTACCCGAAGCTCTCTTCAACTCATTCCGAGACCAACATGAAAACGAATGTCTGGAAGGAACGCGAGTTGGTCTTCTTCGCCAGATCAGAGAATGGGCTTCCTCTCCCCGAAACTCGCCCAATGGCCAATGTATAGTATTTTGGTTAAATGGAATGGCCGGAACAGGGAAATCGACAATCTCTCGAAGTGTTGCAATGTATTTCAACGAAAGAAACGCATTGGGCGCCAGCTTCTTCTTCAAAAGAGGCGAGGGAGACAGAGGAAATGCCGGGAAGCTTATATCATCAATTGCACGACAATTCGCAATCAGCATCCCTCAACTGCACCCTCATATTGAACAAGCAGTTTCTGCTGACCCGGGCATTGCCATGAAGGGGATGAAAGAGCAGTTTAATAAACTGATCATTCACCCTCTTCTGAACTTATCATCTGAGCAGGCAGATGTTTCGCAGACAGTCGTCATATTAATCGATGCGCTGGACGAGTGCGACGGAGATGAAGATATAAGGCTCATACTCCACCTTTTACCCCAACTTCAACAGTCAAATCCACTGCATTTCCGGGTATTCATTACCAGCAGGCCAGAGCTTGAAATTCGTTTAGAGTTCTCCAGGCTTTCGAACCACCAGGACTTCATTCTGCATGAGATTGCCAAAGAAGTTATCGCAAAAGATCTATCACTATTCCTGAGCCACAGACTGTCCACAATCAGGTCAAATCGCTCCTTACCTGATAATTGGCCAGGCGATTCAACACTCGACCAATTCGTAAAACTATCCTCGCCGCTCTTCATATTCGCTGCTACCATTTGTCGCATGCTCGAAGATCGCTCCTTTGACCCTGCGGAAATCCTTGCCGACATACTATCGTCCTCAGACATTCTATCGAAACTGGATAGAACATATCTTCCGGTTCTCAAAAGGCAGTTTGGTAGCTCCGAAACCACGAAGCATCGAGAACGGGTAATTGCGAGATTTAAGCAGATCGTGGGTGCCATTGTGATTCTCGAGAAACCACTGCCGATCGCCTCGCTTTCCAAGCTTCTCGATACCACAGAGACGACGATCCAGAACACTTTAGACACTCTACACTCGGTTCTTAGTGTTCCAGATAAGAAACATTTCCCAGTGCGGCTATTCCATCTATCGTTCCGAGACTTCCTTCTTGATCCAGAAATACGGGAAAAAACTCCCCTGTATATTGATTCAAGAGTTGCAAATCGTCATCTGACCATTCAATGCATGTCATTATGTCGGAAACACCTCCAAAGGAATATTTGCCAATTGGCTGAAGATGGGACACCTCGTGTAGATCTCGATCTCGACACCCTATCTTATCATCTCCCTTCGGAGCTAGGCTATGCCTGCTGCTATTGGGTATATCATCTAGTATCATCTGCAGATTCATCAGGCGATCCTTTCTTCGAGAATCTTCTCAGGGAAGCAATTTCATTTCTTCAGAAACACCTCTTGCACTGGATGGAGGTTCTGAGCCTCTTAAGTCAAACTTCAGAGATTTTAAGGTCCATAGACCTTCTATTGGCAATTATATCAGTAAGTTGTACATACTATTATGTCAGATAGCAGAGACGATTAACATTAGGAATCTAGAATCGGAAGGATGACAGCTCCGACACGTTCGAGTTTCTTCACTATGCAAGACGCTTCATACTCAAAAACTTCCAGGTCGTCGATGCATTTCCTCTCCAACTCTACAGTTCTGTATTGGTATTTTCTCCCAGGAATGCAATCCGCAAAAAGCTTGAATTCAATCTTCCCCCGTGGCTATCCCAACTACCGGTGGTAGATGAAACTTGGAGTCCAGCGTTACAGACCCTCGAAGGCCATGAAAGTCAAGTTTTCGGAGTGACTTTCTCGCCTGACGGTCGGCACTTGGCTTCTGTTTCCGATTACTCAATACGAGTCTGGGACCCCACTACAGGCGACTTGGAATACAAGATCGAATTCGATGAAGAACTTAACACCAAACCCTCTGACAGCCCTGAGAGGAATCACTTCGAGCCGCTGGCCTTTTCCCCCAATGGCCGATTTCTGGCGTCTCTGTCTCTTCGTGGGAGACTGAGGGTCTGGGATAGGGCAATCAAAGCCTTGCGGGATGATGCTCAACTCAACCGCGCTGATATCCAAGCAGTAAAGTTTTCGCCTAGCAGCCAACAACTGGCGTTTGCGTCTGGCATGGGGGAGATGATCCTGTATGATCTCATAGATGGCACTGTGACGCATAATATGATCGGATATCGAAAGCCAGCCCTGGACAGGGTATTTTCTCCTGGTGGCTGTATTCTTGCGTCTGGATTTTCAGATGGTACGATTGAGCTCGCTGATCTCATGACGGGAGCAATCAATCACAAGTTCGAGGGTCATTCAGTGTTTCCAGTTGAGTCTCTACAAATATCGCCCAATGGAAAGCTTCTAGTGTCTTTTTCACCGCATCAAGGGAGGACTAGACTATGGGACGCCACGAGTGGCAGGCTAATTCACGAAATTGACACTGGTGTTCAGAAGCTAATGTCCCGCCGACTGGCTTTCTCTCCTGATAGCCAAGTACTGGCTCTTGTGGGGTATGACGGAATCAGCCTTTGGGATACTATGACGGGTAATCGCAAGATCTCATCCATACATATTAAGTTCCGTGAAAGACAGAGTGATATTCACGATGTTCGTGAGTTTGCCTTTACATCCGATAGCTCCATGCTGGTGGTGGCTTGGGCAAATAAGTTTATAACTGGCTGGGATTGCTCGACAGCAGTTCTAAAACTAAGTTATGAGACGCAACCAGACTTAATTTTGTCAGCAGCGCTAGCATCAGATGGCCAACAAATGCAAATGGCATCTGGTGGAGTTGATGGTATTTTACGCCTCTGGGATCTCGCCGCACTCACGGCTCTAGAAGTTGAGTCTAATGAGATTGAATCCATGTCGATGTCAGCCAATGGAAGGCTATTGGTATCAAAATATGTGGCAAAAACGATATATCCCCATTTCTTTCATCCTCCGAGTCCATTCAGATGTCCTCCACCATTAGGTGTCTGGGACACAACGACGGGCGTTTGCAAGCATATGCTTCAGGTTCATAGCAACGACTCGGAAAGGACATTTACGTCCAGAGGGAATCTTACAATACTAATTTCTGCAATCGCCTTCTCTCCTGACAATCAAATGATCGCGCTGATGAGCAATTACACGAACCGCACTGACACAATCCAAGATAAGATATCATTATGGAACACAAGAACAGGCACCCAGAAAGGCACACTCCACACAGCTCTGCCTAACGGGCAACAGCCCTTATCTTCATCCCCTTGCCTAGAATTTTCGCGAAGTGATCTATTGGCATGTGGTATGGATTACATAGTTATACTCTGGGATACGAAAACTGGCGCACAGTTAAAATATTGGCGGGTGGATCAGAAGGTTACTAAACTTGAGTTCTTCAACGGCGGGCCAAGCCTGGAAAGTAACTTGAATATTACTGGTCTCCGCAAATTTGGCCATGAAACACACCTGCGAACCAACTTCGGTGTGCTTGATTCAGGGAATGATACTTTCTGGAAAAATCCATTCCAAGTGAGACTGGTAGCTTTGGCTTTGCGGCGAAAGCGAAATCTTCGAAATGCATTTGGTTCCATGATGATTAGAACTGGTGAACGAGAGGAAAGGACAAGCCAGATGCCAATCACCTTGATGCAAGATGGAATTTCAGGTCAATCCAATACTCAAAACCAAGCTATCTCGCAGGTATCCCTGGAAACCAACAATCAGTGGATCACATTGAATGGCAAAAAGGCAATTTGGCTTCCTCCAGAGTTCCGGCCTTTGACATTTGAGGTTGGGATGCGTGACAATCATACCATAATTGCCTTGGGACTCAAATCTGGGGATGTCTGTTTTATTGGATTTCGCATGTAATGGGGTAACAAGTATTATTAACGAAAGCCATTCTCTCTCCTTGCCACACCAATCTTATTACTCAAGTTCATGCAACCCAATGACGTAGGAAAGCTCTAGTGCGCGGACAGTGTGCAAAAGCAATAGACCGGATACCAGGTAGTTCCTTCTAGCGGGCGTCAAAGGGACGAGTGAATCACGCGCTTTGATCTCTTTGTTTTTTTTTTTTTTGAATAGTTTATTATTAAATTTACTTCTCACAATTTGGCTGCCTGTAGTGAGTGGGTCATAGGTTGCGTAATGCAGAGAGCAGGTGTTCTCGCCTGTGTGTTCACCAGGATAGGTTAAAGCTTAACCAGCCAATACAGAAATAGAACAATCCGGCCTGCAATATCCTAGTAAGCACTAGATACATAGTATACAATAAGTAATACTATACTAGCATACTAGTAATATATGCCAAGCGTAGGGCTGAGGATCCACGGTCAGCCCTACGCCCCACACTTTCCTTCTCCGCCTTTTTTCCCCTTGCCAACCTTGGCTTCCTCTCTTCCTCTCTTTTTGTTTCCACTTTTCCACTCTTTCTTTCTCCTGTACCTCTCTTCACCTCCTCTTCACTCCTCTATTCCCCCCTCCCACCTACCTCCACCACCTGTCGGTCGTGAGACATGTGAACTGGTTCCATTCACGACCGACGACATCATGGCCACCCCCGGGGCCTCCTCCGACACCCTCATCGCCCCCTTGTCCTCACCGACTCACCCCCAATACCCCCCAAAAACACTTCAAAAAACACCGGAAATTCCCTCATCGACCTCACCTTCGGATCTCGAATTGTCCACCATAGCCCCCATTCCCAAACTCGCCCGCGAAGCCAGTGATATCACCTGGCAAGAATCCCTCGAATCTTCCAAAGACCAGGTCACCCTAATCCGGCGCCGCGGTCGGTTTCGCCTACTCCACCAGCAACAGTTTAAGAACAGCCTCCTTGCCAGCGTAGGATATCTCGAGCTTGCCAATGCCGGCGACTTTGCTGCGAATGTCTGGAATGAAATTCCGGTCCCGAAATTCGCCGCTGTCCTGATGGGTATTGGTGGTACGTTGGCGTTGGGAATGATCCTCGTGGCCATTCAGGATTTCAAATTGAGTTATCGCAATGTCAAGCTTCTCCAGGCGGAGCGGGTACACTTGACTCGACTTCAGCAATATCATTGCAAGAATGTGGAGATTACGAGGTTACTGGGGAGTCGGCTGGGTGTGATTTACAGGGAGATGGGCACTGAGGTCGTGGACCGCATTGTCATGGACGTTCTGATGGGTTTGGGGTCGATGCTGGTCGGTATCGGTACCCTGATGGCTATCGGTGGTGCTAATCCGAAGGTGTACAAAGCCAGTAACCTTCTCTCGGGCTATGTCGGCAATGGACTTGCGGCGTTGTTTGGAATAGCCAATGCTGTCTGGTCAGTGTGTTTGATTCGAAGATTCCATTTACATGACGCTGCTGTCAAGGCGAGTGAGCCCGATGATGAGATTCGGCGCCGACTGCATACCCGCTTTCGACGCTTTCATTGGCATGCGATCGTCAACGGACTTAATGGATTAGTTGCCGGTGCCGCGTCGATGGTCACTGCGGAGCGATGGTGGGGTTATGTTGTACTGATCCCTTGTATCATCTCCCTTGTTTTGTGCAACTATTTCTGGAGGAAAAAGCTCGGCTACGACCGTCCTATCTTGGATCACGCTTCTCTTGCCCGGATGCAGATGACACCCTTGCTAGAAGACTTGGAGTATGTCATAGCGATGCAGAAAGGTCTTGCTGCACCGGAAGATCCCATCTCCCAAACCATCGTCCAGCGAGACTCCTTTCCATCAATCTTGCAATTCATCGTGCGAAATCGAATGTTGGAGACATACTGCGACTCACTTTCCCGCGATAAAAAGACTCACTTCCTCCTCAACTCACTCCCCTCGCCGACCGATCAAATCGTTCTCAACCATGACGTTCTTCTTCAGTTATCTGTTCCCACTACCCACGCCCCGATCCTTCTCCGCCATGCACAAAAGTTCCTGCGGAACGAAGGCGTGCGCACTTTTACCCATCGCGAGCGCCACCTATTGGAGCTACTCGGCTACGCTGTCTGGCGGGATCAGACACCGGTCGTCGATGCTCGATAGGATGGATAGACTAATTTCATTGCGGTTTTCCACTGCCCAGGCGGCTGGTCGCCTGCCCTGCATTGCATGGTGTTTATTGTCATAGATGCTGGCCATTTTCAGTTCATACGATACACATGTGCATCTCGATTCGCGGTGTTATTGTCTAGCAAGTCTAATGTATCCGATGAAAGAATAGAACAAGGATCCCTCGATCAAATATTCACATTCTACTAGTATTTGATGCTTCGTCATATCTCGTAGCGATCTTCCGTAGACACCTGGCACTGGATCAAATTGTTCCTTGCAATGCAGCAATTTAGCTATCCAGACCAGGGCAGTTCTCGCTCGTCTCGGCGATAATGGAGCTATAAGGTGAGGGATCGGTCCAAATGATGTTGAAGCTGTACATCAAGTTAGTAAATTGTCTCCAACTCATAGTCTCTGCAACTAGCACATACCTATCATCGGGATAATCCGGCGCATCCTTATCACCAAGTTCCTTAACAATATCCGTGAGAGCATCATGCTCCCAGCAAATTAGAATATTGCCACTTCCACTATACCCATCAACCACATCCTTCACGCAGTCAGGATCATCCCGGTCGCAGGATGTATCAACCGTGAGACCCAGGTCGGTAGCGAGGGGTTGCACAGTGTCGAGGGGTCGTTGGCGTTTACCATCTGCATGGACTAAATCAGCACTGCTCCATTTCATGTTGTGTTTCGATACCCAAAGAACTGGAGCTACCAACCGCTCTTAGGTGTCTGAGCCATAATATATCCAATATTATACTCGGAGCTCGATCCGAAGACATTACGCAGACATTGTGCACGCTGCACGCCCGCGGTGCTGAGTCCGTTTCCGTCGTCGGGCTTCTCACCGTGGCGGATCAAATAGACCGTTGGTGAGGCGGTTGCGAGTGTCGCGGCTGCGAGGAGGGAGATGAGGGATACGTTGACCATTTTGCTTGAATCAGTTCGAGTTGTCTTCAAGTTTGACTTTTCAGTTCGAGTGACTCAGATGTGTCGAGTGATCGGTATTTATACGCCCGTCGTACTATAAAGGTTCCTGCGTTAATCCCCGATCCAACCAAGGTTCAGCCCTGGAGCGAAGAACAACCTTGTTGGTCAGTTGCCCCAAACTTGAAACCTGGAACTTGGAATAACATCTAGGAGTGCCCCGGCTAGTCCATGCGAATACCACCCTGGTTGTGCCGACTTTCTCTCGGTCGGACTTTTCCGATCGTGCCTGACCAGACATCTCCGTGATCGGCGCGACATGCGCGGTGGTGCTGTTTTGATTCGCTTGTCGATCCTGGGGCTAATGCTTGTTTGGGGAAATGGAGATTGCCCCGCTCGGGTTTGTTTGGAACGCGAATGCGAGATGGAATATCTAGAAGATATTCTATTTATTTGCATGGGGTAGCGGGGTGAATCGGGTTTTGTATTTGGGTTGACGGAGAGCCCTGGATAATGGTAAGTATATCAGGAGTAGTATAAGACTGCCGAGGTGCAAGGGTGCAGTTATAATCCAGGATCTGTTCAGGTGTTCAAATGAAGAATTGGAATCAATTTTGTAAGCTCGAAGATGAAAATGTGTCTACTACGAAGTACTCCGTACTGCATCAACACTTGCAGTGTATCTCTGAATACATGTGGGCAACAGGCACGATAACCTGGAAAATGAAATACTCTAGTAGGACTATGGAATTGACTCCCCCTCCTCCCTAATTGACCAAGAATACGAGGTCTTGTCCAGCTAAAAACTAAACAATCCACTTCTCCTCTTCCCATACGGATAAACAATCAACGCTGCAATAAACAGACCAATAGTAATCCCAATAGCAACCTGAATCATGCCAAACCCCAAGCTAAACACCGAGCTAGCAGATGCAAGACCCGCCCCGGGCGCAGTACTAGGCGCCTCGTGCGACGAAACATTCTGACGAATCTCATTGGCAGATTGAACGCCAGAGATCAAGGTTCCCGTCGCGGCCAGTCCAGACGGTACCAGGATGAATATGCCCGGGAGAATTGCAGTCGCTGCATGTCCGTGCCATAAACGACTGTACAAATTTCCCATGATGCCGATTGTGAATGCCCCGACTGTGTTCGCGACTTGTGAGTTCGATCCCAGGCGTTTTGTGCTGAAGTAGTTCGTTGTGTAGCCGCATAGCGCGATGACTGTCATTGGAGGAAGTTGTTTCCATTTCCCTTGGTTGATTATGAGGAGCCAGACTGTCATGACGGCGACGAATGGGAAGCGTTGGACGTAGGGGTTTGAGAACGCGCCATCCTTTGGGCAGGTGATGTCTGATACGGCGCCCTTGTCTATGAGTCCGTAGACGGTTGTTCCGACCGTGATGCCGTAGCCGAGGAAGAGTGAGAAGATAATCGCGTATACCATTCGAATAGAACCTGCAATGATCTGATGGGATTGTAGCTCGAGACTACTGCACAGGACCAGAAATCCTGGAAGGATCAGTGCG
Organism: Penicillium manginii; assembly: GCF_028828005.1. NCBI lineage: Eukaryota > Fungi > Ascomycota > Eurotiomycetes > Eurotiales > Aspergillaceae > Penicillium > Penicillium manginii. Next base: position 359,306 of record NW_026643102.1, on the reverse strand, counting down.
ATTGAGGCTTGGGAGATTGCAGAAAAGCAAAAGAGGTATTGCCGTTTACCATCCACGATGGCCCTGGGGATACTTCCAAATGCTCTTGCTAGAAAGGAGGTCACCACTGTCGAGGTCACTTCGAAAACATTCGAGTAGAGAGCTGATCGAGGAGCGGCCACATGTTGCATCAGTCCAACAAGTATACCATTGATGAAGATAATGGGCATATCGATCGGTCGAGCGTTGAATGCGAATGGTCCGACTGTCGCGGTAGCAACCCCGTATATGAGAACAATAATATACTTGGGGAAACGGGGCTTCTTAGCCATCACCTCGTCCAAATCTTGAACGGCCTCCTCAATGCCTATCACGTCGTGGATGATGTTCTTGTATATGAGGTGCGTATCCGATAGTCGGGCCAGATCAACCCCTTGGGCCACTCTAACAAGCTTCACTTCCGTCGTTCTCGTGGACGGATCATCGAAAGACATTATCATGCATCCGGGCAGATACAGAAATTGACTGTCCACTTCCAAGACCTTCGACGTCATCTGCATATACTCTTCGAGTCGGTGAGTCGGAGCTCCGAAGGACATCAACGCCCGACACAACTGCATGATATACCGCTGTCGACAAATGATTTCGGCAATGTGCACCGTGACTCGAATCTCATCTTCCAATTTCACCTTCTGATCAGACTGTTTGCCCCGGCGCTTCTCGGCCGCGGAAATCACTTCATTCGAGACTGGCGTGGTCGCTCCGCTCAAACTCACATTATTCCCGCTCCGAGTCGACTGCGCTGAGTTCGGCGGCCTTTTGTACCACTTGACTGGCTTTCTTTTGGGCGTAGTTGTCCCGGCTGAATGTTGAGATGGTGCTCCTGGCGTCGGACCTTTTTCTCCGGGTTTCGAATCGACAGTAGAGACGGACGATTGACTGTTTGTGCGCGACATGTCTCCCCCATCCTGGCCACCGCCATTCAACTTAAGCAACTGAGACAAGATCCCACCTCCACCGGAGCGATATCGTAGTCCTTCGTCTTGACTGGACTCATCATCGCCCCCGATAAACACGTTCCCACCATGCGGATACGGTTTCGGGCGCGTCTTGCGTCGCTTGGCGGAATGGTCTTGTGTCAGGTCCCGTACCAGTCGATGCGCTTCCGAACTACTTCCTGCTTGGTTTTGTCGCTTTTCCTCTTCTGACTTGTGCATGCTGTCCGTCACATCTGACACTGGTGGTTGACCGCCGGTCGCCCAGTCGCTGTGGTATACGCCCGAATATAAATCGTCGCCGCCGGTTGGTGGTCGTCCCATTCGCTCGGCCCAGCCCCTAGCTCGGCCTCTGAACTTGTCTTTTGTTGATCGGAGCCGATTGCGCGTACATTGGAAGTTAAGCGTCTGGGGCGCTGGGCCTGATGGCTTCGGCTGTGACGCTGGACCCTCGGCCTTTTCATTCGTGCTTGTATCTTGGTTCTGGTCCTGACCCGCTTGTGGTGCTCTCTCGTTGAGCGGGGTGTCTGCTATATCTTCTGATACGTGGGCATAAGGTGTTGTCGGATGATGCGGTAGTCCTTCGCGCTGGGAGCGATCGTGTTCGGCGCTTGCATGTCGGCGTGGTGCATTTTGAAGCAATCCGCCCGTGGATCTGAATCGTACTCGGGGCGATGGTTGTTGTGTTTCATCTTGGATGGCTGTTTCGCCGGAGTATCGTGATGTGAGATCTGCTAGATCCTCTGGTGGGTCGGTGAAGTAGTTATCGCTATCACTATCGTTCGAGGAGGCGGATGTGTCTTTCTCTTGGGAGGACATTAGGGTTGGTGGTGTCCTGTTCGACAAATTCTAGAAAAACATTGGCCTTCGAACGGTGAAACGAAACTATCAAAATAGAGTCAGCTCAGACTCGAGACCGAAAATCGAGGCACCTGGTTACCTTTCGCTCCAAATCTCTCACTGCAGGTATCGCTGAGAATTCAAACTATTCAGCCGGCTTTGGTCGGCCACACAACTGATTTCCCTTGAGTCGATGGAGTACTGTGTGCGTGAGGTGGCCATTTGCACTCTAATGAGCTCATGGAGGCGGGACGGGGTATACTCCCTCGGGCCGTGGCAAACTCATCACTGACCGGCAAGTTATTTGGCCCAATCGAAGGAGATGAGGAAGTAACCTTCTTCGTCTAGAAGCAATTAGGATTAATTTGCCGCTTTCAGCCGCGTCACCTCTCGGGATCTTTGTCCGAGCGGAAATAGAACCAGCAATACATCTAATCTAAATAGAGTGTGAATGATCACTACTGTTAGCGGATCTGAGATCAAGCTTTGGGTTTTCAACATACTACATTTTCAGGTATCCATGAGATATAAAGTTAAAGAAATTTCACGCTGGCCTCCATAGACAGCTTGCGTCAGCCGCTTCAGAGTCTGCGATCAAAAACCACAAGAATAGGATATTGAAAATGTGCTCCACCTAGTATCCTCTCTCTTCTGCTGCACTCGACCTCGGCAGTATTTACAAAACGAATTTCCGAATCCGATGTCAGCTCGTGCTTCTTAATTGTTCTCCGCATTTCCATTGGACGCACTTGGGGCTTTCGTGAGTATTTGGTCAAAGTACCCCGTCATGCCTGCGGTATCCTCCAACTCGCCCACCCATCCAACATACTGATCAGGGCGAATGATGGCCACAGCACCCCGAACAAGATCAACTCCCCACTTCTCATATGCTTTGCCTTGACATTCGGCATCGTAGTTGCAGGCCCTCTCCGACCAAATACGATCATAAGCCCATCCCATGACTTCATCGAATGGTCGCAATACCTCTGGGAAGTCGTGATACTCAACCTCATCCCAAGGGCTGCTGTGTATGGTTAAAGTGCTGATCGGGCCATCGAACTGGCTGATCGGGGCGACATATCGGTTGAGAATAGAGGGTAGTACACTGCCGAGTTGATCAACCCGGTCTTTCTGCATCGGAAAGCGGATATCACCCGCAAGGACGACAAGTCGGAACCGTCCATCACTCTCTAATATGTTTGTTGTCCATCGCGTATCAAGCCGGGCTTGGTTGAGGAGCTTCCGAACGGGGAATTTCTCTCCGGGCACTAGTCCCTGGAATTTCTGCTCCTTGTCATTGCTGAGTTTGTGGACTAGATTGCTGGCGGGATAGAATGCCTTGCGTCCTTCGTAGAAGTCTTCAAATTCCTGATGGATCGTGCGCGCGTCTGTCTTCTGTATCTCCTCGGACGCATTTTCGTCTTTTGTAAATTGCGACGAGATTTGTCGATCGTATTCGACCAACATCTTCGCCAGAGGCAGTCGCTCGGCATTATACGTGTCCAGTATAGAAGGCGAGGCACCTCCTTGTGCGACAAGGGCCAGTTTCCAGCCAAGGTTGAAACCATCCTGTAAACTCATATTCATTCCCATTCCGATCTTTGGCGAGTGTGAGTGGGCAGCGTCGCCGGCAAGGAAGACACGGTTCTCTCGAGATAGTGTCGAGGCGACTCTCTGGCCGACGCCATACGCGGAAAACCACTCGCAAATCTTGAAATCGAATTCCCATGGGCTAAGGATTGCTTGGACCATCTTCCGGAGATCGTCGGGGGTAAATGTGGATTTGTCGCGGCGGCCGTTGGTTGTGCCATTTTCTGCGTCGGGTGTCTGTGTATCTTGGCCCTTTGGCATTGGCACGTAGAGGCGCATGAGGTTGCGCTCGCGGGGAACTATCAAAATTGAACCGGCAGCATTCTCCACCATAGCCAAGCGGCGAATATCAGCTGTGGGTATTTTTTGGGTTAGTCTGGTGTCAAGATGCGCATCGCGATGAATCACTTACGGAAGTTGGAAATGGGGACAACATCAGCCACACCCCTAGGGACGAGTTAGTTCCAATCGGTCGAATTTGGAGGCTCGGGTTACATACCAGACATATTCGGTGCTTGATCCTTCCATGGCAAGTCCCATCTGGGTCCTCGTCCAACTACGCGCCCCATCGCAAGCAAGTAGGTATCTCGCTTTGACGATCTCGACCTTCTCCTCCCTTTGAATCTCCGGTGGGACGCCATTGGATTCATCGGAAAGCTGGCGATTTACAACACCGTTTTCGAGCTTGATCGGTCCGTTCTGCGCTTTCGCCTCCCCATTAACTGAATTCTTAGGATTGAGAGTCCGAAGTTGAACAGTAATAGGATAAGCTGCGTGGTCCTCTTGGTCCAATTCATTAAAGTTGAGTGCCTCGGCGACAACACCTCGCTCAACCTTGATAGACGAATTCTCGTGAATCGAATCGAGAATGAATTGTTCCAAACGACCTTGTCCCAAAAGCGTATGGACGAAAGGCATGCGGGATTCATTATTCTCGCCAGAATGCTCTTGGCGCACGAGCTTCCCTTCCTCGTCGAGGCCCTATTCAATCCGAAAGGTATTAGTCGATTGCGACGTGTTTGAAGGGCGCAATGAAACGAACCCAGTAAGTTGAAATAACTGCCGCAACTCCTTCATTCCGAACGCGATGGTTGAATCCACAGCTATCGAATAGCTCTAATGTGCGCGGCACCAGCCCGTCAGCATGGCCGAGCATCACCTTCTCTGCGCGCTTGTCCACAATGCGGGCCTTGACTCCATAGCGAGCCATCCAGTATGCCGCCATCAGGCCGGCAGGGCCGGCTCCGATAATGAGTCTGGATACATCACGCTGTCAGTTCTCGCGCAAATGAAAGTGACGATGCGATTCTGAATAACTCACACATCTGTTTCAGACTCGGGGTACTTCGTTATGGTCATGATGGACTTTAGTAGAGACGAACGCGTATACCTAGGTATGTTGGTGGGCAGCGAACGAGAGAAGATTCAAGAAAGAATTCGCAATGCGCCTACGTGGGCAGATCACCGACTCTTAAGAGAAATTCAATCCATCATATGTATGATTGACAGCGCAGCTTGGTTTTGTCGCGGCGCATCCCCTGCGCATGGCACTAGACTGCATCATGTACATCTACCAATGGTCAGATGGTTCGTGTAACCTTGTCATAATTGCTTTCGATCGCTGGTCAATGCAGGCGGTTTATCGAGTGGATCGTCCGGTCGGGTATTATTCCTAGCTGCAATTGAAAGGCATAAAGGGCGCGAGAAAAAGTAAACCACACGGTCGCGGTGGGGAATGGCGCAGCTGGCAGCAAGGATATCACGCAGCTGAACATGCACAAGCGCCTCTGTGGAGAGCTGAAGGGAAGAAGGGACATGGTGGCGTTCTTGGGGGGGATTTTCCTTCGTTCGTCAGGTTTGCTTGTCAGGTTCGTTCATTGGGTTCAGCTAGAACTCGAAAGCAATAATAAAGTTAAAAATAGAATATTTGGGAAAGGAAAATGGTCTGCTAAACAGCCTGGATCCTGCAGAATTGTGCAAATCGCTCATGTCTGTCTATTTGTGAATTCTTCCCACGTTTCTTGTCAAAAGCCATGAGCTATCAGGAACTTGAATGGCTGTCTTTGTTCATCTTGGATCTTCTTTTTTAATTGGTTCCTTTTTTTTTCACTTGGGTTTCTTTTCTTTTTTTTTCGCGACCTCCGACCCCCTCGCGCATTCGCGCGTTAGATGGGGCTTGTACTACATCAGATCGCGCACAGACAGCTGGGATATGCAAATGCGGTTCTGACAGATCGCTTAATGGTTTACGGAAAGTTTTTAGACTACTCCGTACGTATGAATTAAAGGCACCCCAAGGCTTATGAATCATGTTTAGACACAGCTACTTTGTGGTGATCTGTGACTTTTGTAGTTCTTTCTCTGACTGTTGCCGCAACTTGAAGCCTTCCGAGGTTGAGGATCTTGACCCACAGCTCAGCTCCACAGCCCTGGAGCTTGATTCGCAGTTGTTTCGCTACTAAATAGTTGACTAGTGGTTACTATCATGACGATCACACGAAACTGCCCAATCAAACCTTGAAAAGAATATGCTAATGGGCATGCAGGTGTTATTCCTTCGCAGATATCGCGACTCACTGGGCTCTCTAAATGCTTTTCCTCTTCAAATTCCGAGGCTTCCTTTTCTATGAAGAATAAGCTGGCGCATTACGGTGTGAACACGATTCACTGTTACCAAATTCTACGTCGAGATTCGCCCCAGTAATTCTTCCGATCACACTATTGGCAACTCGATTTCCGAGATGGAGGAAGTCCCGATTCAATCCAGGGCGGAAGAGATGCCGGTCTAATACTACGGAATTTCATTAGGTCAAACTTGGAAGCTATGAGATATTATTTCTCAAGCTCAACTATCTTCTTGGGTATCATAATAGCAAAAGCCGTGCAGGCTGCACAAGAAATTCAGATGCCATCGACTGTATACGATGCGCATGCCGCCAGCGAATCCATCGTCATCCAGTCCATGTTACCAGAGTCTCCTAGATAAAAGTGGGTGCCGGGCATCTTCCAGGTATTAGCAGAGGTTAAACTTTCTTGTGGAGGGAGACTCACCATCAGACTCCAGTCAGCCATTATCTCGGATACCGGATCGATTCCCATGTCATCCTGGCTATTCGTATCAACGGTCGCAGCATCGATCTTACCCTCCAGGATACTCAGACATCCGGCCTCTGCCTCATCTGCTGCTTCTAGAAGCACGGTTGGGAGTTCCTCTCTTGAGAGACCGCGCATCAGTCCATTAATCTGTGCACAGACAAGACAAAGGAACAGATATCCTTTGATGTTTGTTTCGCCTGCTTCAATGCAGTGTAGAGACCACTTTTTGGCCTCTTGCAGGACGGAATACAGATCCCGGCGGAGGGACATCGGGCCTAGGGTGGAGGTTTCTTCTTGAACTTGCGTTTTCAGTTCGGCGGCGATAAGAAAGACGGCTTGCATGGACGATGTGCGGAAGCTGCCACTTCCACAAAGTGCAAGTCGAGACAGGTCGTCAGTCTCTAACGGCAAAGCCTTATCTTGTGAATGGCTTGCCATGGCTGTTGACATTGGGAAGATGTTGCACCATGTCTTCAGCGATGTCTCGATAACAACCCTTCTTGAGAATGCGTACTGGGTTTCTTTCAATGACGCACTGAAAAATGGCATGTGAATTGCCGTCATATAACGCCGGATGAGGAAGTCCACGATTCGCGTCTGGAAACGAGATGGTTTTCTTGCGCCGGTCCCCTTGGCTTTGTACCCCTGTAATTCTCGAGAGATCTGTTTTGAAGCTCCACGTAGTTCCTGGTCAAGGCGAAGTGTCTCCTCGTATCCGGCGTGGGAGGATATGCTATTGAGTGTCTTGACAATGCATAGGCGGAGGGGCAGCATCTTTCGAAGGGCCAAGGCGACAGATACATCAGTGAAGACATCATCTGGTGCTGGCGATGGGTTTTGCTGGTTGATTGCTTCATCGTCAAAGTTACCAGGTGGCATGGTGTTGAAGTCGTTGAGAGAGCAGAGAGGAGGACCCCCTGATTCCATGCTGGCTTGCAAATCGAGTTCCAATATAGTATTCCAGAGCCTTCGTCGCATTTCCGATGAATAGCATGACATTCTGGGGAGGAACTCTGGGTCTCGATTAAGCCCCATGTAGACTGCGAAACGGAGCAGCTCACCGGTGGACACCCACACAAGAGCCCCGTCGACTCCGACGATTTCTCTAGCTAAGAGAAGGAGAATGTTAATCTGGAGGAATTGGAGGCTGAGTCGAGCTTTGAACTCGGGTTCTGAAATCCAGGTCTGTGCTTCATGGACCCATCTGATGGCCGTTGCTCTCATGGTAAATCTGTCATCATAGACTGTGGAGCCGATTGCCATTACGAGCTTCAAGAGGATCACAAAGGCTGTGTCCCCGTTCTTTGATTCCATGGCGGCCTCATAATCGCGTCTAAATGTTGGGACATGAAGCACGCGGTAGACTGTCTCGGAGGCTCGGAGATAGTTTGCAACCAGCACATCAGCGACATCCCTGCGGGGAAGATCGAGCGTCGGTGAACATGGCCATGCTGGGGTGCGCTGAGCCTTGATCATTTTTCCGAGCCACTTGCACTTGGACAGGTTTGTCATCGCTCGCGCACCTTCATTATGAAGCATGGGCTCTATCAGATCAAGAACTTCGGCAAACTGTAAATATTCATTGTCAGTATCTGTTCTCCATATTGCATGGGCAAGAGTAGTGATGTACCTGAGCAACTCCATTCATCCAGTGACTTTGGCCAAATACTCTGGTTTTGTGCATGATGGATCGTGATATGGTTGGCGGTTGGCCCTCAGTGGCGCTTTCAGAGGTTACATGAAATGTACCAGCGAGGTAAGATGTGGTTGTACTGATATTGTAGTTGGGACTTGGGGTCGTAGGTCCGGCAGAGGCCCGGGGTGTCTTGGCCAGCTGTTCCTCGAGTTGCTTCACTCGAAATCTCAGGTGATGAAGCTCTTCTGTTGGTGGTTGACTTGAAGGGGTCATGATTGCCCTGTCTGATGGAACTGACATAGATGGGCTTGGTCCACTCGGCGCTGTCATCACTGCGCTGGGTGTATGGGCAGCGTCTGTTTGCATCTCTGTGTGAGTGTCATCTGGCGGATGGATTTTGGTGCTTTGGTTGTCGGATACGCCCATCGCACGTTTCCAAGTAGATGGCGGCGGTGGTGAGACCGCCTCGTAAACACAAGTCGCATTTTTGGCTCTCACGCAGTTGCTGCATGGTGTCTCCCGATCGCATTTGATCTTTCGTTTGCGGCACAGTAGACAAGATCTGAGAAGCTGTCAGCTACTCACGAGACGTGAAAATAATGAAGAAATGTGGTATTCCTTTGACGTACATTGGCGGCCGGCGGCGACGCCGTTCAGATCGCGGCTTGTGGTGAGGATCCATACTCTCCCATATTTCGGATCAGATAAGATACAACGCTGCTTTGTTCAGCCACGGCAGACCCCGAACATCTGCAAACACCGAGATCCGAGAGCCGAAGGATGTCGGATGACTTGCAGAAGGGAAGTTGGAAAGGAGAGAAAGATGTGCAGAGGAAAGAAGGACGAAGCAGCAAAGGAAGGTGAATGTCGGAGTCGGAGTCGGGAATTGCACATTTGGTCTTCCTCGTCTGCAATTTCCCGAGATGCGGGCTGGGCCAATCACGGGACTGGCATCTATGGGTGAATGGGCATTGCTAGAGTATAAACAAGACAAGACAGAGTCATTCTTTCGTAGTTCTGGAAGTGTGAACCACAAGGAACATTGCAACATTTAATAACTTTTCTTTTTCACCACTATCATCGCTTCGCAATCCACACATCATGTGTGATGACGGCTCTTGCACCCACTGCAATAATGATGCAGCTTTTGATACCTTCAACACAAGCACACAACCTTCTGGTACATCCAAAATGGCCTCAAAATACAACCAGCCATGCTTTGCTCTGAACTACGAGTGGCAGAATGAAGTCACCACTCTCAAGTCTGCAGAAGATGGTAGCAACCTGGGTCCACCTCCCGATGGAGGTATCAAAGCTTGGCTTGTCGCAGCCGGAGCAGCTTGCATCTTTTTTTCGACTCTTGGATTCGCAAATTCATTCGGTGTCTTCGTGGAGTATTATCTCTCCCACCAACTGCGAGGCCAGTCGGCAGACAAAGTGGCCTGGATCGGATCCGTCGCTGTTTTCGTGCAGTTCGCGGCAGGCGCGGTTGGTGGCCCTCTTTTTGACCGTTACGGCGCTTGGGTATGTAAATAACACTCCTTTCATTTGTATTTTCCATCTTTAGAGGCACCACTGACACCAACAAGGTTATTCGACCCTCCATGTTCTTCCTGGTGTTCGCCATCATGATGACTAGCCTTTGTGCCCAGTACTGGCAGTTCATGTTGGCCCAGGGTATTCTACTTGGCATCTCCATGGGGTTCTTGCAGTTCCCAGCAATGGCTGCAGTCACGCAATACTTTGATAAGAAGGCTGGCGCAGCACTTGGCCTGGTAATCTCCGGCTCCTCCATCGGCGGTGTTGTCATCCCAATCGCGCTCTCAAAAATGCTGAACAGTACCAATCTGGGGTTCGGATGGTCCATTCGCATCATTGGCTTCCTCCTTATTCCATTGCTGGCTTTCTCTTGCATCACTGTGAGGAGTCGTCTTCCCGCTCGTCAATCGGCTTTCCTTCTTCCTGGCGCCTTCAAAGACCGCACATACTGCATGCTCATCGCGGCGCTGTTCTTCATGTTCATCGGCATGTTCCCGCCACTCTTTTACATACCCACCTACGCCGTGGAGCGTGGCATGGATGCAACCTTAGCATCTTACCTACTTGCTATTGTCAACGGAGCGTCGACCTTTGGTCGAGTCGTGCCCGGAGTCCTCGCCGACAAATTTGGAAGAATCAACGTCTTCATGTTCGGGGGAATAGCTTCTGGTGTCGTTGTCTGCTGCATGAATGAAGCAAAGTCCACCGCGGGATTGGTGGTCTACGCCGTGATTGTCGGCTTCACCACTGGAACCATTATTTCCGGTGGCTCGACAGCTTTGACGCTCTGCATCAAGAGTCGTCAGGATAGTGGTACCCTCCTGGGAATGGCACTGGGCCTTAGTTCCATTGCTGCTTTGATCGGTCCTCCTGTGAGTGGAGCATTCGTGCAGCACTACGGCAGCTTTGCCCAGATGTCTATTTTCAGCGGCGTGATGTGTCTGGCTGGTGGCTTCATTGCATTTGCGGCGAAGTCGACTACTCCCCATGGCCTGCTCGGGAGAACTTGAGCATGCGGGTGCCGGTGCGGGCTTATTCATCGACATTCGTGCTTTGACAAAGTTTCCTTTTGAAAAGCCCGGCGTCTGATGAAAATTCCAAGGTCACTGAGTTCTGGATCCAATGAATTCTCCATATGATTGCTTCGATAAATCCCACCCATAGAAAGCGAAAGATACTTTGTTGATCCAACGTCAGCTTGAACCCCATAAATTCCGAGTAGCCAGGGCGAGTTCTGAAAGAACATAGGTATTGGCCGGTATATCTCTATCACAACTTCTCAGAAACCAACAAGACTGGAATTTCCATTGTGGATAAGAATTACCACCGGGGCATGTACTACAGCTTTTCCAACTCAGGCCGACTAGTAGTATAACTGTTAATCAATGTTCCTCCGGGTCAGGGTAATTCAAACATACAAGAAGACCAAAGTACTTCCAGATTCATCACAATCAGGCAGTAGATTTTTGTCTTGGTTCGCGGTATCTGAATGAGATAACTGCTCGCTCCCCTGGAATTGAAGACGGGAAGACTGGAAATGACCATTCCTCTGGAACATAACGTAACTCTGCCTCGACATCATGCTGTTCATTCGAGACACGAATTGCCTTGCTGTTTTCATCGTGAAGAATAAATCCCAGTAGTCCGATTTCTTGAAAAAGTCATCGTCGTATCCTGCTTCCTTCTTCATCCATTTCACCAAGTTTTTGCTCCATAATGTCAAGCTCTTTCTCCATCATGGCAAGTTCTTCAATGAGCATCTCAATAAGAGCTGGAATTACCGGGGAATTTGTTCGAGGTCAGATCCATGGACTTGTCCGTGTTTGATATGTAGCTGTCTAAAGTTTCTTTGACTTGTTTAGCGGATGTGGAAATGGTGGTCGGTTGGCAAAAGAGTTCCTTGTCGAGTGGAAAGGACAAAAGTGTGCTCGGAATTCCGCTTGAAGTTTGGCCTTTGGCTCAACGGGTCATGGATCGGCGGTTCGCAAATTGCCGGCGACGATCCACAGGGGTACTCTCGAGAGTATTGAGGGAACGAGAGGAAAGCTTAGGTTTCCTTGGCTCAGGACCTTGAAAGCCCCATCGCCTCGACATCAAAATCTGTCAATTCATCAATCGCACGAGAAGCTTGATCAAGGACATGTTCATTCTGAGAAGTAACCCAGAGAACTTCTTGAGTTGGCTCGTTCCCTAGCTCTAGTAGTGCATTTGCGAAAAGACGTTCGGCGTGAAAATCCCTCGCAGTGATCAAGAATTCATCGATGTCATTCTGGAGCCGGTGGACTGAAGCTTGAAGCTGGAGACCCGCAATATCCAAGTGTTCAAAGTACTGGGGCTATGCCATTGTTTCGTCGGTGAGTGCTCTTGGTTGTTGAGTTCTGTTATTGATGGATGACTTTTCAGAACAAATAGCATGTTTCTGTCGGATCAGCTGCTCTTCCATGACCCTCAGAGATGCAACTCTGACTCTCTGGCCTGTGTGGACCTCGTAGATTCGGAGGATCTTGGGATCCTGAGAAAGGTGCCGGAATCGGCAAGATCTGGAGCAGAGGTTTGCAGCGGTTCTATCTCATCTTTTGGCAGAATGTCAGTAAAAGAGGAACTTAGGGGGTGATTCTGAAACAGACCTTCGCTTCCCACAGGTGGGCTGGATCTTCAATGATCATTCCAGTCTCCCCGGAAGGTCCTCTTCCGTGGCATATTCAAGCTCTTGGATGCAAATATTCTCTGGAATTTTTGTAAAGGTAGCTTGATGTAAAAGAAAGAGGGATGTTTTATCAAATCTTAGAATGGCAGGGGCTTGGTTTTGGAGTGAAAGTTTGACAAAATTTCCGTGAATGTGAAAAGTGAATGTGAAACGTGAATCTAAGCAACCTGAGAACATTTCGGGCCTGAAGGTCTCAACTTGACTGGGCGCCCCAGCATGTCCGTCACTGACATCTTGGGCCCATAGAACACTGGCAATTTTCTTTTTCGTTTACGACATGGGAAAATGAAAGAATAAGTAGGTAGAATTAAAAAGGTTCGGGAATAGTCTGATAGGTGAAAAGAAATATAGATGCAAAGATCACCAAAAAGGAGATATTACTAAGGAATTCTTTTCTTGGAGGCTTTTTCGCAGAGTATCTAATCTTGCGATCAATACTCAACCTACTTGAATCTCACGAAAATAGTACTACATCATACCATTCTCCATTGTCACAAAGATCCCCTGTATATAGTCTATCTCCCAGCCCAGAATCGCAGGAAGGCTTCTTTCTTTGTCTTTGAAACCGGATCTTTCTCATTATTCCCGTCATTCACAATAGGCAATCCATCATTTCCAAGATTGGTCACAGCATTCTGCGTCTTCCCTAGGAAGTAATTATTCTGGAAGAACGCTGCGATTAGTGGAATAAATGCAATTCCAAGAGCTGGTGCAATACAATAATATAATGCACGGCGGTAGGCCACAATAGCACCGACCCGCATCGGATCATCGAAGTCATAGCTTCTAATCATAGTGACCTGGCCAAACAGCTTCTTCACATCGGCCTCTGTCGCGGTTTCCGGGAGGTGTGTCCGTAGTTGGTTTGGCATCTGGCTTGACCAAATAACGACGACAATGGCGGATCCAATAGCGCTGCCAATTTTCGACCAGAGGGAGAGGAGAGAAATCACGAGCGCGACATCCTGGTGAGGAACTGATGCTTCAGAGGCGACACGCGATCCAACGACAGACATTGAGCCACCAAATCCGATCAGAATCATGGAAAGAACCATGGCTGCTGTGTTGTCAGTTGCCATGTCTCCTTGCAACATAATTCCCATGCCGATAATCTTGATACAGAGACCAACAATCTGGATCGCTTTGTATCTGTGGGTCCAACGTTGCAGGAGCCCGACGAGGGGTCCTGCAATACAAAGTGCGAGGGTTAGCGTATTTCCATAGTAAACCCAATCTTGGTAGCTCCATGGTTTGGCGATGTAGACATAGGAGCTCCAGTATAGACCGCGCAAATTCCCGGCAACTATTTATTTCATATTGTTAGATATTCGGGTTCTCAAGGCTGAACTAAACGATTATACGAACGCATATAGGTACTATCAATTATAACGGCCATCAAGAAAGTCTTGTTGAAAACCAGTCGACGAGGGGCGCTCGGGACTCGGGCCCATAAGATCTCGTATACCACGTAGGCGATGAGTAAAATGCCCCCCCACAACCATCATTGCGATCATCGAAGGGTTCTTCCATCCTCCATCGGCATAAGTCTTCAAAGAGAATGGGAGGAGAAGCAAAGACCATCCGAACCCCAGGAGAACGAGGCCAAAGGCGTCAATCTCTTCAAGGTTGTTCTTGAATACTTCCATCCAAGTCTGTGACGGCTTGACGGCCGGTGCAATGATTGCGCCGCGGGGGACTCCATGGCCTTCTTTCTCTACCAATTCTCTAGCATCACGGCGATTGGCGTTTGAAGATGCGATATTGACAATACCATGCTTCTTAGCCTTGCGGTCTAGCCAAATGAGAACGGCAATGGCCGGCCCTAAAGCGACAGGCATTATGATGGCAAACATTCCGTACCCCCAGCGCCACTGATTCCGGCTGTCGATTGCCTGGACAATCTTTCCAGAAAACCAGGTATTGACGATAAATGGAGTAGACAGGAGGGAGCTGGTGAAGCCACGCCATTCCAGGGGAGTAAGATCGGCAACAATTATATCATTGGTCAAGTCCAGACCGGAGCTACCGATTGCGACGAAAACCTCACCGACGATATAGGCGGATATTGTTTGGCACGAGGCAACGATTATGTACCCAATCACGTAAAACGCGAGCACCAGGAGATATGTATATGGGCGTGATGTGATGTCGGAGATCTTAGCAATGAAAGGCTTGCTCACTGCGCTGATTATGCTTGTAGCGATGGAAAGGGTCGACAGGATGGAACTATGCTGCCTAAAGTATGAGGAGGCCTCGAGTGAATAGTAGGATGTTGTCGATGAATCGAGTGAGTAGGCCCACGCGCAGACCAATACCGAGATGGAGACCAGCCACAGCGATGTACGATTTATCTTGGCCTCGCGGTAGATAGCCTCCATGCGAGTGACACCCTGTGACTGGAGAACATCGCCAACTTTGGATTTTGCGAGGGTTTTCCCGTCAATTTGGGCCTCACTTTCCGCCGAGACGGTGACAGGGTTGATCTTGTCGTCGACTGCGTCGGGCATTCTGGATCGCGTGAGTGGATTGACGGTCGACAACAGAAAGGATAACGAGCGAACTAGCTTCCTTATATAACTTCTAGCCTCCGAGTCAACCCTCATGGTGCCTAGCGCGAGCAATCCAAATTTTCAAGGTAAAAAAAATTATCTGTGTTTTGAGGGGACATCCAGCCAGTAAGAGGGTTCTACAGGGTACATTCAGCGCGGCCATCTAATCTGATCTGATAGGGGCTCCACCTTGAGCAGGCCTGAGCACAGAGTTTTATAGGTTCTCTCAGTCTCGGTCGCATTGCATTTACTGTTCCGGACTAGAGCGGGATCTATTCCAAGGTATCATCGACCTGGGAGGGAGTGGTAGCCCTCATTGGTCCAGGGCCCGATGAGAAGGTAATTCAAGCCGGGATGCCTCCGGGAATCAAGACATTTGACATTCTTGGCGCAGGGTTTTTCAGTGAGCGGGATCCTATCATTGAGAATCCCAGCGAATCGAGGGATTTCAAGTTGGACGTCTAGCAGCTACTCTTCTAATCTTCACTAGGTATATACAAAGGAACTTGAAGCTTCGATCCCGTCGGGTTATTGCCAAAGCTTTGAAAAGGGGTTGAAAATAGTACCACGTGTACATTAGTATCGTTGGACATGATCTTCTGACCCTCCTCCTCTCTCTCTTTTCCTCCCTAGACTACTACCAGGCTAATTTAAACCGGCTACCTACCTAAGTGGGTATTGACAGATATTGTTGCATAGAATTATGGTGTTATGAACTAAGGAAAGGAAGTAATACCTGAACTATGAGCTAGGTCAGCAATGCCAGATGTCAATCTGTACAATACTGTACCGTGGACCTCGATTTTCCACTTCTTTCGCTCAGTAAAAGAAGAGAATTTCTGCTGTCTTCAGGGAGGGCCGCATTCGGCGTGCCCAGAACCGCCGTCTTTGCCGCGCTGAAGAGCCCAGCAGGAGCAGCAGCCTGGTACTAAGCATACTCAACTTTCTACCGATATTCCGCGCTATTTGACTAGTACTGGAGTGATCTGATCTGCCTCGCTCTTTTCTCCAAGAGTCTTCGTGAAGTCCGTCCCGAGGTCGTTTATTGGCAGACGCCAAGACTCGCTCGCTCGACCCCATATTCCTAATCAGGAAGGCAGAGCACTATCCTTAGCTTAAAAAATATACTCGTCGGTAGAACTATGCACCGTAGCTTATATACCACTCGCTTTGATGTTTGCAAGATAACTGCAACTTGAAGATAGCTTTTATTCCTGCTTCCATGGCTTCTAATCTCGAACTCGTGTCATGAGTTCGCTGCAAACTGGGTACACAGGGCCATTCAGATAATTAAGGCCGAGCAAGCGTTGGTGGTCGATCATATTACTAGGCCACAAGCGATGGAGTATCCGTTGATAAAATATCCAGAAACTACCCAGGCACATTTGGCAGCATCTTGATACCTATGGTTAGTAATTGATAATTCACTAGATATCCCATTTGATCGGAAATAATCTCGGGTTGTTTAGGGAGAATGAGGGCCAAATGCAACCGCCATTTAACGATGCGCCTCGAGTGGTGAAACTTGATGAATATCACTTAGTCTCGTGCAGCACTCCATCTAGAGTTAGTCTAGGACCTCGAGATATATCGTTCTTTGAAAGTCCGATATATATATGCCTACCTAGGTAGGTACACTACATTCCCGTATTTGGGGGGGCATCTTCTCGACTCCTCTCTACTAGTACTCGTGGACCCACAACGATGCCAACAGCATCGACGCCGAAATTAACATCATCATAGTCCACTCTCTTCCGTATCCCTTTAGACTTTGTACCTCTCAGCTTTTTCCATCATTTATCCATCGGAAATGCTGTTTCTGCCATCACCCATCCACCGCCAGCGCGTCTTTGTTGTCCGTCTCTCGTTCCGCTCGCAAGGGGGGCGATCCGCGCGGCCCGCGAAGCTACCGCATTCCAGACATCCTATCCAGATCAAAACATCAGGTTTATCGGTATCCTGACGACGCCATGCCAACCGCCTGGTCTCCTACATGCCAGAAGGGTCTGGCCAGATCCCTGGTCCTTTTTCCGCCATGCCTGGAGTTCCAATGTTTACTTCTTCTCCTCCCTCCCTCTGCTACCAGCTTGAAAGGATATCCTTGAGGGTTGTGGTTGAGAAATTGAGGTTTGAGGATGCGGAGCTCACTATCTGTTGCTACTCTGGTAGCCTTTGTTGCTACTGTGTCGGGATCGGTCGCTCCTCTTCGTGAGAGTGACATTGAACATCTCCACGAAGTCAATCAGGGCCCATCGGAATCAGTCTTCTTTCCGGGTTTGTTTCCGACACTGTTATCCCAGGTAGGCGGTACTCCGAACTTTCTCGATGCACTGCTTGGAGATGCAAAGCCAACAGATACCCCGAGTCCGGAGCCTTCCAGTCCCCCTGAGGCTGTCAGTCCGGTGGAAACGCCGACTCCTGCGGAAACACCCTCTCCAGCAAAGACATCCACTCCAATTGAGTCTCCTGCTGCCTCGGAAGAACCTGATTCGCAGAGTCTCACATCTCCTTCAGCACCTGCCTCGCCGCAAACACCGAGTTCTTCAGGTGTTCCCTCGTTGCAGTCTTCTACACCGGTCCCTTCCTCCGCAGGAGGTGCCCCCACAACTGTGACCTATACTTTGACCCCAGCCTCGAGCCAAAGTTCGTCATCAAAGCAGATTCAGACATTCTCAACTCGCCCAAAGCCAGAGTATGTGATCGCTACCTCCCAAGCTACGGCTCGTGCTGACTATTACCAGATCTAACAGCCCAACCTTCGCCCCGGCGTCCAAGACATGTGCTCCCAAAGGACAACCCTCGCGTCGTGTCTTCTGGTTGGACCAACAGGACCACAAAGGACAAGGCGCTGGTCTGGCTCCCTATATCTCCGAAGATAACTCGTACCCCGTCTACCGAAATGTGATGCACTACGATGTTGCGAACGATGGTACGGGCGATCAGACAGCAAACCTCCAGAAAGCTATCGATGACACCGGAACCGGGGATAGTCGCAAAGGACATGGGGTCACTCGCTTCCCTGCTGAGGTGTATCTCCCCAGTGGTGTCTACCAGCTTGGAAGCACGCTCAAATTGACCGTTGGAACTATCATTGTTGGTAACCCCAACAATCCACCCGTCATCAAAGCATCTCCCAGTTTCCGTGGCCAATTCCTAGTTCTGGGATACGACAAAAACAACGGAAACCCTGAAACTAGTTTCATGATGGTGATGAAGAACGTGATCTTGGACACAACTTCGGTGGATGCCAATGTCGCCATCACTGCCCTCCAATGGGGCGTGGCTCAAGGATCCGGTTTGACCAATGTCGAGGTTCGCATGCCGACTGGCCCTGGTACACACACCGGTATTGATCTAAATGCTGGTTCAACTATTGCTGTCACCGATGTGGTAAGTTTTTCTCCCGTGACAAAATCGCGATGCCGGTCTCAACTAACTTCAACAGCGCATCATCGGCGGTGCCACCGGTATCAAAAACTCGAATCAACAGGTCAATTTCAAAAACATCCACTTTACCGCGGTTGGCACAGCCTTTTATGCCGCTGGCGGATGGACTGTGCTGCTCCAGGGTGCGACTTTTGAGTCCTGTGGTACTGCTGTCAACATGACCGATAATGGACTAGGCAGTCTGGTTCTACTAGACTCGACGTCGACCAACAGTGGAACTGTCATTCTGTTCCATGACTCCTCTCATGACGACGGGAACCAGAACAGCCAGTTCACTATTGAGAATCTTTCCCACGATTCCCAGCACCCTATCGCGGTTGATAGCACCGGTGCTACTCGCTTAGGACCTGCTTCGCACATTGACACTTATGTCTGGGGCTCAAGAGTACCTGGCCAGTATGAAACTGGAAAGGCTTTCGTTACTCAGCGATCGGAGAATCTACTGGTTGGTGGCAAGTATTTTACCAAGGCCCAACCTACCTATGGGGAATATGGCGATGATGATATCGTGAACGTTAAGACGGTGCCGGGCCATGTCGTCAAGGGTGATGGCCGAACTGATGATACGGAGGCTTTGAATGCTATCTTGTTGAAGAACGCTGGGGAGTGCAAGATTACCTACATTCCATTTGGTGTTTACCGAGTTTCCGATACTCTCTTCGTACCTGTGGGCACTCGAATGGTTGGTGAGGCATGGGCTGTCATCTCAGGCTATGGTGATGCCTTCAAGAATCCCCGTCAACCTCGTGCGGTTGTCCAGCTTGGTCGCCCTGGAGATGTCGGCGTTATTGAAATTCAGGACATGCGGTTTGCAGCAGGTGAAATTCTCCCTGGTGCAAAGATTTTGGAGATTAACGCTGCCGGAGCCCAACCTGGAGATGTTGGTCTATGGAACACCATCGTCACAGTTGGAGGTACCGCCGAAACGACAATTTCCAATAGCTGTACCTCACAGGATCCCAAGGACTGCATGGCTGCCTTCATGGTGATGCACCTAACAAACAGCTCGTCTGCATACATCGAGAACTTCTGGGGATGGACAGCGGACCACAACCTGGATAGCGAATCTCTTCTCACCATCATTTCGACCGGTCGTGGTATTTTGGTCGAAGCGACTCAAGGCACCTGGCTCACCGGTACTGGCTCCGAGCACCACTGGCTCTACAACTACAATTTCCACAAGGCCGAAAACGTGTACGCCGGTCTTCTCCAGACTGAGTCGCCTTATATGCAAGGTTCTGGCGAATATGAGAAGGCACCCGCACCCTGGTTTGCCTATGCCCAATATGGAGATCCGGACTTCTCATGGTGCTCCACTGACGACGACAAATGTCGCAGCGCGCTGGCCACTAATATTGACGGGGGCTCCAACATTGCCCTCTACAATTCTGCTGCCTGGGCCTTCTTCGATGGGTCGTGGAATGGTCTCTACAATGAGCCCTGTGAGGGTAAGTGTCAATCGAATATGATGCGTGTTGTTGGATCGCCACACAACTTGGTGTGGTACTCGATCGGCACCCGCATGACGGATGTGATGATCTTGGACGGAAAGACTAATCCGACCGAGACGAGCCATCCTGGTGGATGGGAAGGAATAATTCAGGCCTATAGAGAATTCTCTGCATAGACAGGAATTGGATCAGGCTTGGTGCGCGCATGTGCATAGCATGGCATGTTATTTGGACATAGATGCATTTCTGAGACGGTCTTATATGGCTGAGTACTATTTTCTTAATGACTAGTATGATTTGATTTCCGCTTTCGTTCAATTTCAAGATGTTCAAACCCTTCCGGTTCTAAATTTTATCTGTGCTCCTAGTATTGATAATACTAAGGATTTTGCTCTCATATTTCCATCTGAGTTGATCTTTGATTGTGAAAATAGTACCATCCGATCTTTGGGCTAGACGGCAAGTTCATGCGATATAGAATTCGAGTTTTTGGTTGCAACTGAAATATCTGTCATCCGTTAGACGATTCTCCAGAAAAATATAGACATTGAAATAACTTGAAGACATCACGCTAACTTGTACCTGAATGTAACCTTGAAAAATGAAACAGCTGGGTACCAACAAGTCAATGAGATCCGACGGGGTGCGATAAATACTACCGTTGCCATTACGACGACGGAAGTATAAGGTCACTTTGCGAAAGAATGCCAATGCTGGTATTAAATCAAATCCAAGCTCAAAATTTTCATTTTCAGGATAAATACTGTGATTGTTTTCTGCCCCGTTCCCCATAAATAATAGTTACGCTTTTGCTTTTTTTTACCTAGCGAATCTGATCAGAGTATGGTAAGCTGATACCAGGATTATGATATTTTGAATGAGAAGTCCCTGGAGTATGAATTCACAGAAGACATAACCTCGTTGACATGATTCCCTTCGGGACACCCATCTAAGAAGCAATTATTTAGGTATCTCAGACTGTTGCTGCAAGATGAACGGTTGCTAGTAGTATAAATGTTGAGAAATTGAACATTCAACCAATTAGATCAAAAGTAACACCGTATTCATTTTCTATGAAATTCACTTGGCTTCCCGAAAAGAACTCAAAAAGATCGAAAGCACGACGAATGTTCGAGTATCACAAGACTTTTGTTGAAGTTGACATGTGGCTAAGAAAAAGCAATGACATGTCTTTCTTTACCACCTGTTCTCGCGGCAGGAGACAGTAGCGCCTTGCAAGTTCACAGATTGCCCGTGGGCCAAAGATAGCCAAGTCGTTCTGGCGTTGAAATCCAAAGTCCCGTGAGCACATTCGATGGTGCAGGCTCCGTCCTGTGGGAAAGCAATGAGCTGCCCGTTTGTGGCGTAGATTCCCCCGTTTTTCGAGAGTGCGGTGTTGCCCCAGAAAGAGCTGATGGGGTACTTTTTGCCATCAGCGGGGATGCATCTGTCGGCATTGAGTCCAGAAGGGTCATTGGCAAGTTGAATGGTTATGGTCCGGACATTTTGGTCCCATTCGGCGAAGGCAGGAGCAACTTGAAGCAAAAATGCAAGGCTGAAGAGGCTGGTATATCTCATTTTGAATAGTATTTTGGGACGAGGTTAAGAACAAGATAGGAGGAGTTTGAGAGGTTTCTTTCGTGGTGGGAGTGATTTGAGGGGTACATGGTACTTCCTTAAATAATTTCAACCGTAGCCTAGACCCGCCAGCATAAAATCACTTCAAGGAGTTTCTACAAGGTTTAGACGGGCCGAGGCTGAATTCTTGCTTCAATAGGCTTCTGAAGCAGCAAATCTAGGAAATTCTACGACGTGAATACTAACTTCATGGAAATGGCACGTTGGCCCAGCATTCCAGATTCCAGATGCAGCCATGACTTTCAAACTGGCGATCTAGCCTTGTATCTCCTAGACTGCATGGCTCAGGTACAGATCCTCAGTGGATGATCCTCTTCGGGTAAAATGACTGAAGTGTAGATACAACAGTATATGACAACCTGGACAAGAAATTACTTGCTAAGAAATACTTGTCGATGTGACGGTACCTGCCAAACGTCGCACATCGATCGCTAATTGGCTGGATATCTCAACCGCTTCCGGGGATTTTCAGCAAAACCACGGGATGGTTCAGCCACCCACCGCCTGACCCACTAGCTTATTAGTGTAAATCCCAAGTCTTAGATGCTTCTAGCGAAGTCACATCGTTCATTTTATGAAATTTCTGGATGCGCCCAGGAACCAAAAAAGGCTTTACAGGAAAATGAGAAGAGAAACACAGCCCTCCCTGTTACCTCCTATTTGTTCCTAGGTAGGTAGATTGCGGCAAACCTGCAGGCCGGGAGGAAATTAAGGGTTGAGGAAAGAATATCACCTCAGGATACTGGTACCTTGATAGCCCTCAAGTGCTAATACCCTAAGATAGCTACGGTACTATAAACAGCCCTGGAGCCCTGGAGTTCGTAGGATTCTCCGAGTCCACCCCCAACTAGAAAGACTCGTAGCTCCAGAGCTTCTTGAACTTGAACTTGACCTCCCATTTGGGAAACTCACTGGCAGGGAAGAACTTCAAATTCGAGTTGAGCTTCCACAACTTGAAGCTTCAACCTTTTTTGGAACTTCCAACTTCAACTTACGTTCCAAGGTTGAAGAACTACTAGTATAGAATGGAAAGCTCGAATCATGCCAGTGATACCTAGGTATATAGTAGTACCTAGTAGTAGGTAGTGCCTAATAAACTTGAACCTAGTAGTACTAGTATGACAGCATCCATGGCTTGGAGCTACTATCCTACATGACTAGTCTTAATTCGCTAATTTTGAGATATTTAAGTTAATAATTTGCGATATGATGTATGTTCTATTTTGCTACCCTTTCGTTCCTTCATTGGGCGAGTTGGATGTTTGTTCGTCGATTGCGCCTGCATTTCTTACGCACGTAGCATCAGATTAGGCCCCCCTTCCCGAGCCTGTGTAAAATCACGTGAGACTATCTATTTTTACCACTCCACGTGACTTTCCCGTGACCAGAGCTGTCCAATTTGCCTCTCGGTGCTGGCCGGAACAAACTCGACTCCATCCATGACACCCACAAATCCACAGCCACACCCACGAATTCATCCACTTTGCACCGCGTCAAACGTCATCAGTCTTGGCTTAGTCGGGAGTATTCCGTAGGAGACCCATCAATCAATTCAACACGCAGTTCGTTTCCTTCATCCCGCTTCAATGCCAGAATCTCCTTAGGCTTAGGCGGAGTCGTCCTCCTGAAACTAGATCCTGAAATGTGTCCCGGCCAGTCACATGCCTACCTGCCGTGGCTGGTGGAGATCTTCCCCGACATCATGGAATTAGGGGGGTAAAGCCTACAATGTGGCGCTGCCAGCCGAGGTCTCCGAGGCCTTTAACTTTGTTTGAAGGCAGCACCATATTTGTTTCTAATTCAGTGTACGGAGTAGGCTGTGCCAAATCCCGACCCCATTTTCCAGCATGCAGCATATCACAGCACGATCCAGTACTGTAGAGCCCAGCTCAGAAATAAGCATCACTTCGGCTATACAACTCATGCAGCCCGTCGCAGCAAATAGCCTCATGTGCCGCTGTTCCTCGAAGATCTCTCACTAAACCGTCAACAATGGGGGCGGACAACGGTTCAAACGAATCATCATCCGCCTGCTCAGCCCAAGTGGAGCTATTAAATGATGATTTGCTTTCCAAAATTGCACTTTTCGCTTCAATTCCACTGATCGGCCGTAAGCCTTGGCCCCATTTCTTTCTGTTCTCCGTTCTTCCCCCCTAAACGGCGTCATTGCCACTGCCACAACTGCGGACCCTGATGCCTTGACCCCAGTTTTGTTTGCCCATCGTAGTTACTATGTTTATCTAGGGGAAAATTGAATGCTCCGATCGACACTATAAAGAACCCCTGGGTCTCCCCGAACCAAAACTTATTATTCTCGTCCTATCTACTGCCTAGCCAGCCCTATATCCAAAATCCATCCCCAACAACAAACCACTTCGAAGAACATATCTCAACTTCATCTCCCTTCCACCACCTCCAAAATGAAGTTCACTGCCATTGCCTCCGCCCTTTTCCTGGCCACCGCTGCCATGGCCACCCCCGACATCGATGTCGACTCCATTGTCTCCCAGGCCGAGGGTATTGCCACCTCCGCCAAGAGCGCGGGTGAGTCCATTGGCTCGGATGCCGCTGCGGAAGCTACCTCCATCGGCCATGCCTTCGAGACTGGCGGTAGTGCTGCTCTGTCCACTCTGACCGGCGAGGCTGCCTCCATCGCCACCGCTGTTGAGAGCCACGTTACCTCGATCGTTTCGGGTGCTGAATCCGTTGGCTCTGACGCTGCCAGTAAGGCCTCCGCTTGGGTCTCTACCTTCACTTCCACCAACTCCGATGGCGAGAAGACCACCGGCGCTTCCACTATTACCTCCCGCGCCTCCACGGCCACCAACACCGGTGCTTCCACCACTGGCTCCGAATCTGCCAGCCCTACCACTTCCAACGCTGCCGTCGCTGGATATAATATGAACGCCGCTGCTGCCGGTATGGCTGGTATTCTCGGTGTTATGGTTGCTCTGTAAAGGAGTTATCCCTGAATGTATGATTTTTGGATTCGGGTTTCTGGCATGAATACTCGGGTACGGATATGGCTTCTCTTTCACGACTTTCCTTCATTGGTTTACCCTAAAATATCTTACCGTGCATTCTTGCCGGCATGGGTTAATACCGGCGTTCTGAACTGTATATATACCTGTCAATACTTTTGAATTATGAACTTGAACATTTTCTTTCAATTGGTTTCCATTCGAATACTGGTCGTATTGTACCTAGGCAATTCTATCACATGTACTAGTAAGCAAAATCGTGTACATTCCAAAATTCAAGTTCAACTTGAACTTGAAGTTGCAGGCTGCCATGTGGGCACATGAGCCTTCAACCATGGCTGCCCAGGTGGTCTTAGACATCCTATGCCTAGAGACTCGGAGTTCAGAATCCATTCCAACCTTGGAATTTTATCACCGGCTCTCCCAAAACTGCGCATCAATTGCAACCAATCGATTGAACAACTGATTCCGAGACCTCATACCCGTAAGATGGAACGATTGCCCGATCTCCTTGCCGACCACGACCATTCCATCGGCAGCCTCTTTACTACCAGCCGTCAATTCAACAATCAACTTGCCCTTCCACCCCAATCCTTCCGTCTTCCGCACCTCCTGGATCTCCGTGACTGGAATCTGAAACAGAACGGATCCCTTCTTCCGCGCTTCAATGCTCAGATCTTCCAATCCGGCTGATTGATACGTCGTGAAGTATAAAATGGGCGGTTCCTTGGTGGAATCGATAACGGCTGCCCCGCGCTTGCGCTCGAACTTTGCATCAAATTTCAATGGCCCGTATGGTGTGCCGGAGAAGCGATGGTTTTGGAGCATGCCTAGGAGATTCTTTGTGTGTGCTGATCCTGCTATTGCCATTGCTCGGTCGAAGGCAACGTGGCCGCGAATTGCGGTTGCGATTGTGCGGCGGAAGAACTTGAGGATTTTGAAGATCGTTCGCTTTTTGGGTTTTGATGCGGCGAGGCTCTCGGATGATAGGTTGGTGCTTGAGTCGGTTGAAACGCTAGCCAAGTCGCCTGTTTGGGGAATGGTCACTGCCTTGGACTTCTTGCGCTTGATTGGCCATGCGGGCTCACTGTCCTCGGTTGTTGGTGGTGGTGGGAGAGGTGATGAATTGATTTCACCGATTCGGAGGAGTGTTAAGGTTAGTTGGGCGTTTGTGGGTACTCCTTTCAGAAGTGTCCTATGCCATGATAGTGTTAGAGGAGTCGCTTTGCAAATGATGGGTTGATTAGTGGGCATACATGTTGATATCGAGCTGCTCCTTCCAGTCTGGAAATTTGCGGTTGAGAAGATCCGTCGTGTAGGTGAAAGCCGGTGCACCGAAGAAGGCGAATCCTAGAGCGAATCCGACAAGTTTGATGATCCAATAACTGGATGCGAATGGGGCGACGAGACACACGATGCTCAAGATACCTGAGATGCGGAGGCGTGTTGAAATGAGATAGAATGGTGGAGTAGGAGAAAGAATACTGCAATCCTATTAATACAAACTTTCTCATTTTTTCTTGAGTCTGGAGAACTCACTTGGCAAATCTTTCATAGATATCAGTGATATCACTGACCACTCGCATGGCTTTATCCATTCCTTGGGATACCTTCTTCTTCATGGGCTTTTTGGTCTTTTCTTCTGCAGATTTCTCCGCGGCTGCTTCGGGTGTGTCAGGCGTGATATCAGCCGGTGCTGCTGCAATAAGTGCAGTAGAACCCTCCGCAGTCTCTTCGTCAAGAGGATATCCGAATTTCCCAGCAGCACCCTCGACGGCCATCGTCGCAAAGCTATCCAGCAGCACTTTGGCTTCTTGCTCGGCAGTCTCTCCCTTGTGATTCTCCGGAACACCGGTCAAGCTGTCTTGGGATTCCTGTTGTTCGTTTCCCGGCGTGTTTGAAGTCGAATTGTCTCTTGGTGGCTGCGTTGGAAGAACGGGGAATAGGAGCGGCCGAATCGGAGGAAACATTATCAGCGCAATGAGTAGGCTCGTTGTCATCGGGATTAGGAGGTCAGCCGCCCAGGATGCGAAGTAGACCTGTTTATAAGTTCCAAGGTTAGTATAGAGTGCTGTCAAGCAGGAGAGAAACAATTTACACCGCAAAAGACCGCAGTGCGGACGGGCTCTTTCCACGACCGCAATCTCCCAACATGTCGAAAGAATTCAATCAACCCGACAACCACAGATATATAAAATCTTTCAAGTGTCATCCGAAGCTTTTCCGGAGGATATACCTCATTTTCCGCCCGATTCAGGTCCAGATCCAGATTCGCGCCCGGTACAGCTTTCACATGTAAGATTTGCTTCACATGTCAGTCCAGAAGAACGACTTCCGCAGGGCCAAGCCTTACCTTATTGAATCGCCGAATCAACATCCAAAGATCTTCATTCGAAAGACCCTCTGCAAGTGTCTCTTCCACAGTTCTCGATGAAGGCTTCCATTGCACATTTCGTGGGTTGTCAGTCACTCGTTGGAGCGGCCCGCTCTCCTCGGGTGGTTGGGTGAATTCGAAGCTGTCGGTGTCCTCTATCTCACCGGGAGATTCATGCTCTTGGCTCATATTCAACAGTTCGATGGCGGGAATCCGACGAAAGCTGCATGGATGTTAACGTGTCGCGATCGTGGAGCGGGGGATTGGAGAAGACGGGGTGAGCTCCGTGTCCCTGATGACTGTGGGGTTGCAACGTCATATTTCGGGCTATTTTTAGCGAAGATCGGCGTTCAGTTATGGGGTGGTTGGCGAGAAAGAAGCTTGAACAAGCCAATTCATCCTGGCGGCTTAAGTTTTGCATAGCGATACGTGAATTAAACGGCTATATGATTGGACCTGACGCTGCGCGAAAAAGGGTATAGAACAAGTCCAAGGAAGTCTCTAAAACCACAGGAATCGAACGGTCACTCTTCCTTCGCATATGTTGGCCCTCCGCTTGAGACTACTGAATTGGAGGCGCCAATCTCTGAAATTGAAGAGTTGTTATCGTCGACTGTCATGCGTGGGCCAGCAAACCAGTGTCGCGCAAACAAGAAATAGTAAGCCATACACCCAGCCCACACGAACCCATTTATTACAACTGTGTAATTCATATCCGCCGCTGCGACGAGAATTAGTCAAATTGCCCAAGATTGATAGCTGCGCAAGTAGAATGAACTCACGCGAAGGATTGGGACCGCCGGTTGGAAACATGGAGAGCACAACACCGAACAAGAGGTAGACAACTGCAATCCACGCAATGGGCTTGCTAAGACGACCGGTATAAAACTCGCCTGGGTAGAACCGTTCTTGGCCCCAGACAAGACGGCAGAAGATTGGAGTTCCCCAGGACAAGTAATTGCTTGCGACAAAGAGGGAGAATAAAGCGTTTGTTGCAGCATTGTTGATCAGACATAGGAGGCCCAGGATGAGGCTTATCACCACTAATCCACCAATCACTCGCACAGGCTGGTAGTGAATGCGTTTGCTGATATAGCGAAAGAAGTTCGAAAATGGAAGGGCGCCATCTCGTGAAAATGCCCATGCCTGGCGAGAGGCCGCGACAATCTAGATTGTTAGTATGGCTTAGGGGAATGATATTGGAGGGGGTAGACTTACCAAACTGAGTCCAATGAGAAATTGTATCAAACAAAGTACAATCATGAAGCCCAAAGCGCCATCTTTGCCCAGAGCATCGTAGTAAATCTGCAAGTCGAATTAGCCAATGCGCGATCGAACAAAATTGCAACAATTTACCTGTGCCATTGGTTGTCCAAACTTCGAGTTTATTGTATTGGTCACGTTCTGATCCATTGTCGCAGCCATGACAGATAATGTGAGAAATCCAAGTACACATGCAGAACCAGCCGACCAGATAATCCCCAGGGGCACTGCTTTGGCTGCATGCATCGCCTCTTCACTCATATGCACACAGGAATCAAAGGAGCCGATAGACCAGATAGGTGCGAGCCATGCAAGCATGAATGCCCAACCGGTAGGCCATCCAGTCTCATTGTCGACGTGTTGAAAAACATAGCTTCCAGGATTGAGCACTTCACCACGTGTGACTTTTCCAACCGGAAGGGCAATCACGGTCGCGATGACCAATGAGACATTGATATAGATACACGCAGTTTGAATCTTGGGCATAATGCGACCGGAAAACGCAGCACAGATTCCATGCAAGAGAATCAAGCCCACGTAGACGGCGTAAATCACGCCTCGTGACGCGGACCATCCATCATCGCGGGAAATTGAGACACAGGAAAGAATCATGAGCGCAAGTGTATAATCGACCGAACAGATTCCACCAATAAGACCGAGCGTGTTGCTGTATCCGATCAAGAAGCTCAGTGGATTCTTGTATTTCTCGCCGGCAAAATAATGGGTCCACCAGTATAGACCTCCCGCGGTTGGCATCGCAGATGCAAGATCGGCCTGGAGAGGAGTAAGTCAAGACAGTCGCACATTGATGTTGGGCGAGCTGTAAGATGGTCATACCATTGCCAGCCCAACCAGAAGAATAAAAATGCTTGCTGTGAACCACCCCCAAACCATACCGACAGGTCCTGCTGGCAGCGAAAACGCAAGGGTTGACGCAATTGAAGGAACTAATCCCATTATACTAAACGCGACCGCAAATACCTGTGGAGTCGAATACTGCCTCTTAAGTTCCTGTTTGTAGCCCATTTTCGCTGAGCGCGTGCCCGTCAGCTTGCAATTCACGCATACCGGCATATTGACACGTTTGTGAAAACTCACCCAGGAGTTGCGAATCTCCGGTGTCCGCTAGACCCGGTGTCCCGGAGAAGGTCATGGCCTCCGCGTCCCTCATCTTAGTCTTCGAAGGTATAGCAAAGTGACCTAAACAAGATCGAAGCGTAAACACTCGGGCTGCATGGCGGGGGAGCTCTTTAAGAGTTTTAGAAGTGCACGCGGGGTCACACAAGGCTCCGATCTGGTCTGGGCGTGCTTGCAGGCGGACCTGACAGGGCTAGAAAGATTTCCAGGTGGATCTGCAATCGCTGGCAGGTGGATCGCTGCGTTGAATCCTTTACCAGCAAGTGTACGGAGTACGGAGTACGGAGTAGCAATATCACGATTGGCTTCTTCGGCAGCAGGCGTGCAGAAGGCGTTTGTTGATTTTCCGTTTTCGTGAAGGTAATACTGTCTGATAAGCTTACTATGCAGGGGCTGCTGTGTAGGCGGCTTGAGAAAACTCATTCTTGAGTCTTCGATCCTTGCGTCGTAAATCGACGCTGCATTGATTGGTGGAGCCCTTCAAGTTAGCCCGAGTAAGCAGCCAAATTCCACCCCCTTTTCTGATCGCGTCGTTCCTAGCCTGAAGATCTGTGGAACAGTACCGAGTACGGAGTTGATGTAAATGTTCCGTTTTTTAGTATCTTTGCCCTATGCATGTGCTATCTAATTCTCTGTCAAATTGCAAGATGTTACCTGATCATTGATATGGGTGAGTTTAACCGGATCGTGGTCCTTCGAACTGGCCCCGCAGCTGACTGGGTCGCCCGGGTGATCTGCAGCTAGAATAGATGCAATTTTCTCTAACAATGACTCTATTGAAATTCCTATTGGCAAAAAAAACTTGCAAACCAGCGCAGGAAAATCGATAAGAGTTTTCTCTTTGAAAACGAAATACAGTTTTTCCGTGCATTTTGACTTGGCCCGTTTTCTCAAGTCCTCAACTCTCAACTCTCAACTCTCAACTCATTGCCCGGGGAAATCTAGCCTTGAGAATCGATAATAATTTCACTCAAATATCATTATATTGGCATTATGTTACATAGATAAAGCTCAATATTTCACGTATGCCTGGAGTTCCAAAATTAAGATTCCAAGATATTAATACCATCCAATAAGTGTAATGGACAGTCTGAATAGTGGCCAGTCAGGGATCAGGAACCACCACCAGTAGTAGTTAACCCCTACAACATTTGGAGACTTTACAAGGTTTCACCCTTAAAACCGAATATCCTTAAAGTTCATGCCATGGTGCTTGGGTTATATCTCAAACCTGCTGCTCAGGAGGCACCTGCTGATGGACAGGCAAGTGGTGTCGTACCTCATCCTCAGGGTGATGATGCAGGCCATCCGTGACAGTGTGCTCCGATGCTGCCGAGGATTCACTCTTGCCGGCCTTGACTTCCCATTCATTGTAGTCTTGGCCAGGGTTGATATTTTCCCAACGGACGAAACACAGGAGGTGGTAGAAGCCAGAGGCAAGGAGCGATCCGAGGAGAGGTCCAACCCAGTAAATCCAGTGATACCCGGGGAAGCTACGGTTGATCACATCGGGGCCTAACGAGCGTGCGGGATTCAAAGAACCGCCGGTATAGTAGTCACCTAGGGATCGATTAATGTTAGTTCACACATTGAGTCTAAATTCGAGTCATGCGTACCGATCAATTCTGCGACGAAGAATGTGAGACCAATGCCGACGGGGGCAAGATATGTGGACTTGTGCTTGACCACAGCCAACATAATGATTACCAAGACCAATTGGGCAGTGAGGAACATCTCAATGAAAAGACCCTGTACGATAGAGGCACCACCGCCCAATCTGGTGGCACAGTTCAATGGGCCTGGAAAGAGAGCGCTAACGACACCTGCTGCGGCAATACCGCCGACCAACTGTGCAGGGAACACAAATAGACCACGCATTGGAGGCAGTCCACCAGTGAGACAAAGAGCTAGCGTCACCTTGCTGGAATTAGCATTCCGAAATATTCAGAGAGGCGTTCCACATCGTACCGCTGGATTGAATAGACCGCCAGTCACACGGAAGAATGCCCAAACATTGACAGTCAAAGCGAAGCCGAAAGAAAGAGCCGAGTAGAGAAGATTCGAAGTATTTGGGTAGGAGCCAGGCGGAGGCATTGGTGTATTAGACACTTGCGTTCCGGCGAACGAAAAGAACAAGAACAAAAACGTTCCAACGAACTCGCCCACCACGCAAAGCAGGTTATAGCGCATCCTATCGGGCATTTGCAACATGGGAAGCTGGCCACGGCCACCGGGCCCCGGCGGGCCGCCCAGAGTAGAAGCTCCAGATGGCGCACGTTTGTGAAAGATCATCTTGGGGTGATGATTTCAACTAATTAATAGAATCGATTCGGGTCGAGAATTAAGATACTTGAAGGTATTAAATCTTCAAAAAGTCCAGACGACCAATTCTGTGTCAAACGTCCCTGTGACGAGATATTTATCCAAACACGACAAGCTATCTCAGACGTCACTATAGCAGGCTCTCCAAGTGTAGTCTTGGTCCATTCATCATCGACCGGATCTTGGCGCAGGGTGTGAGCGAGTTCGTCCGAGTCGCTAAGCATCGAAGTAATAGCCAGGGCAGTCTTGCTCGCCGGGCCATTTTACCTATTTTAGAAAGACGCACTTTCAAGCACCTAAGATAATAATTCAGACATTCAACAATGGTGAGGTCAATAATTTGATGTGTACCATGTTTATGGGGGTCAAGCCAAGCCATATGTCAAAACGGGCGCTTCCGAGTGTCCGCAAACGGATGTTCCGGCATTGTCTAGAACACAATCTGACACTTTGAATGGGGTTCCACACAAAGATCGGCTCTATAAAGATCGGTAACCGCTCTGATTGGACAGTGGATAAATCAACATATCCTATCCCACGCATCCCTATCATCTAGGTCTCATAGAGATTGCTCACCTGGGCATTTATGGGGGTGTTACATTTGAAGTTTAATTTCACGAGATGTACTCCGTAGAGTTCAGCTAGTACTCTATGAAACTTTAGTTCTTGAAGATTTTTTTTGGATTAGAATTGACGGACAGGTGAAATTCCGACTGGTATCTCATCGATGGAATGTATTTCCTAGGGAGTATGGAAAATTATCTAGTCTGGTGATATTGATCAGTGTCTTTATCACGCTTAACGTGTAAGATACGGATACTTAATTTCTGGAACATAACGGCCTCCAGCTTGACCTTCTGGGCTATTAATCAGATTCGAGAGTTCCCGAAACACCAATAAGGTTGAAATCCGGTTGAAAGGTGGCGATTAAAAGTCAACCTCCATATTTTGCCCACTTGATATGATTCAAGTACTGGAATTGAATGAATCATCGTCGTTGTGCATTACATGACTTGCGCTAAGATTACGATGCATTCAGGTGAGACCTAATATCATGACCCATGATAGAATGGTTGACAAACGATCGGATTCTGAGGGTTTTAGCTCTTCCCCAATAAGAAATACCTTCGTGATTCGCACATTTCTTCTTAGTTTTGGGGGACTGCATATTGAAAAATCTTGCCAGAAGCGATATGCAGCTCTCTTATTTATGCAAACCGTCAATTTCATTTCACGGGATGAAACTGAGGTCAAATGCCCAGGTGACTTTTGTCATTTTTGAGCGCTTGCCTATGCTTTTCCCGTCGACCATAAAGGCTGTCTAGAGAGTATTGTGAAATTCAAATATTCAGTATCAACTCGATTCCCAATGTCCACACCATAAGTTACTACTTTGGTATTGAATAGCAGTGCGCAAACCCTGGACAAAAACTAATCTGTTCTGCAAGTTAATGCCTAGGTAAGAACCCCTCTCACACGAACTTGAACCTTGGAAGCCAATTGTAGGGTTCTTGGCAATGATGTAGCATTATGCGAACTCATATTATGCCCCGCTAGATTATGCGGTTTTTATCCAAAAAAAAGTGAGGTGCGACAGATTGGTCAGTTCATCTTTAAAAATATCTTGATTAGAAGACAAATCTGCGTCGGGGGACTTCGGCACAGGTGGGGCCGTTCCTACACGTTCTCGTGTGGGCTGATTCGGTCGGGATTGGAGACCGGCGCGTGACCAGACCTAAGGGATAAAATCGGTGGATAAACAGAGCTAAGCGACGTGGCGGCGTAGAACTCGGGACGAACTGCGCAAGCCCCGATCATAGTACTCACTCCATGGTCAACGGAGGATTCTTCTACTTTTGTGTGACTCTAATTGGCGGGAGCCTGCTATCTGTCAAGGGAGATCGGCGATTTAAAGACGACTATTATAGAAGTTGCAGTAGCAAGGCCCCGCTCTATGTCATACTTAACAATTGAATTAATTATCTCTTGAAGCATTGGTCGGATTTTCGCAAACACTTACATCTCCTCTGAAGATAGCGCCGAAAAAACTCCAGTGGGCGGAGCACCAGCACACCGTGGTTAAATAATTTGATTTCAATTGTACAAGTCAACCACTCAGATTTCGGGATTTGGTCAACCTCCGCGGAGATGCGGGACAATCCGTTATCCTCCCGTTTTAACCGCAGAAACCGGCCAGGTACACCATCTCGACATTTCTAGATTTTGCATCCGGCCGAAGATGGGTCATGTGTTTGCAAATTTGAATTGGCTCATAATATAACGAGTAGAATAAATACCTGGTGCTTTTCCGGTCCACGGCAAGAAAATTCCATGTACATTAACTTTGATCACAGCAGTACATAGATCTTTGTTGTACTATTCAAGATCTATACCACATTTCCCCTCGACGGACCTCATTTCTCTCTCATCAGATAACCCACACTCTTCACCATGGGTTCCGTTTCCGGTTTGCGGCCAGACCAAATGCAGCTCATCAAAGCGACAGTTCCTGTCCTGGTGGAGCATGGCAAGACCATCACGACTGTTTTTTACAAGAACATGTTGGACGCACACCCCGAGCTGAAAAACGTCTTCAACATGCCCAATCAGACCAACGGGCATCAGCCTCGTGCTCTAGCGGGTGCCCTATTTGCCTATGCCTCGAACATCGACAACTTGGCCGCATTGGGCCCTGCCGTGGAGCTAATTTGCAACAAACACGCTTCTCTCTACATTGAACCCGAACACTACGAAATCGTTGGGAAATACTTGATCGAAGCCATGGGCGAGGTTCTTGGAGACGCTCTCACTCCAGAGATCAAGGACGCCTGGGCAGCTGCTTACTGGCAGCTAGCAGATATCATGATCGGCCGCGAGAAGCAAATCTACCAACAAAACGAAGGATGGACAGACTGGCGCGACTTCAAGATTGTCGACAAGGTCAAGGAATCCGACGAGATAACTTCTTTCTACCTGGCTCCCGTTGATGGCAAGCCGCTGCCTGCGTTTCAGCCAGGCCAGTACATTTCGGTCAAGGTTCATATTGACGAGCTGCAACATGATCAGCCTCGCCAGTACTCACTCAGCGACAAACCATCCCCTAACTATTATCGCATCAGTGTGAAGAAGGAAATCGGCTTGAAAGCGAGCGAGCCCGGTGCGTCAACTCACCCTGGCTACGTTTCCAACCTGCTTCACGAGACCAAAAAGAAGGGCGATTTAGTCAAAGTCTCCCATCCCTGTGGCGATTTCTTCTACTCCTCAAGCGAGGAAAACCAGCCTGTCGTTTTGATTTCTGCTGGTGTCGGCCTCACCCCCATGACCTCAATTCTGAACACATTGATTGCCAAGTCATCAACCACAAATCAAAAGCTTCACTTCATTCACGGTGCTCGAAATTCCAAGGCTCGTGCCTTCCAAGATCATATATCCTCCATTGCGAAAGACAATTCGAATATTCAGGCGACTTTCTTCACCAGCCACCCTTCCGCCGACAACAAGCAAGGGGTTGATTACCACCATGCTGGCCGAGTGGATCTGAGCAAACTAGATGCTAATGATGAGTTATTCCTGGATAACTCCCAAACACAGTACTACGTTTGTGGACCTGCGGAATTCATGAATGGTACGAAGGCCAGCCTTGAGGCTTTGGGTGTCAAATCGGGAAACATCAAGATGGAGCTCTTCGGAACAGGAGGCTTGTGAAATTGAAAGCACGGCTTTTCTTCTTAGAAACATTTTTTTTATTTGGCGGGCGTTTATACATACCATCTCATCTCTTTTTATAGCATGATTGAATGAAGCAAAGGGGCGCACATTCTTTAGTTCCTGTTTTACTCATGAACACAATTTCTTAGACATGGAAATGCCATTTCCGTGCTACTAGTACGCGTCTGTATCCATGAATATCTTGGCCACAAGCAAACTTGAATGTAATCGCAAGGGTAATTATATGAGTTTCATACTAGTATCATCGAATACTGCCGTAAGCGACAGAGCTTGCCAGTTTAACTTAAAACCTTGGAATGTAGTTCTTCCAAGGGTGCCAAAAGCCAATAAAAGTCCCTCATGATTTTTTTTTCCAATATATTCAAAGCTATATCCTACTCCTACTTTAGATAAATTTCAAGGCAGGATAATCGACAAAGGTTGATTTTTCGGACGGAGATACCGGTAATCGTCCGATTTTTCGGATCTTGCAACAGCCGACCGAACACCCTATTTCTAAGCAAAATCAAACCAAACACCGCCAAGTCCTTGCGAGCACGACCAATTTCATAAACACAGATAGCCTAGGAAGGTACTGTTAATGGTATAAGAGACCTCGGGAATTGCGTTCTTGTCAGCTTTTCCGAGAAATTATACCTATCTCCCGCAGCGCTCTTAAACCATCGGGTTCTGACGTGTAATATTTTTTAGAAAAATGAGCCCAATCATCGGTGTCTTCCCCGCCTCTGGTGGGCTGGGATCGAGCGTTGTGAATCATCTAAAAACACTTGTTCCTGCTTCGCAATTATTGCTAATCGCCCGCCACCCCGAAAAGCTAGTCGCCAGCAGCCGAGAAGGCGCTTCTATTCGACAAGCCGATTATGATATCCCATCGTCTTTGACCAATGCATTCGACGGGGTGGATGTGTTGATGTTAATTTCGTATGCGTCGTTTGAGGTCCAGCATCGGGCTGAGGTAAGTTTCCTGGACAGGTAATTCTAAATTAGACACTGACGAATGAGTAGGCCCACAAACTCGCAATCAATGCCGCTATCGCAAGTGGCGTGAAGCACATCTTCTATTCATCGCTTGGGTTTGCGGGTAACTTAAGCGATGAGAGCGTTGCACATGTCATGGGCGCTCATCTTCTGACCGAAAATTATCTCGCGGCCCAGAAAGATAAAGTATCCTATACTTCCATTCGGGAGGGGCTCTACTCAGAGTCTTTTCCTATATATACGGCCTGGTTTGATCCCAAGAGCCCGGTTGAAGAGATCACAATTCCACATTCGGGTGATGGCCCCGGTGTCTCGTGGGTGAAACAAGACAATCTCGGCGAAGCAACTGCTAGGCTAATCGTTTCATACGTGACGAACCCTACAAGATTTAGCTATCTCAACGAGAAAGTTCTCCTGTCGGGGCAAAGGGAAATATCGCTGACGGAGACGGTGGAAATTATCGGTCGCACTATCGGAAAAAAGCTTCGAATCAAGGAGATTTCGGTCGATCAATATGTTGATTTGCCTCAGATTGGGGATAAGCACACATACCACGGTATTGACCTCTCTAGAGAGTGGTCCACTGCCTGGCAAGCTATTAGGAATGGAGAGGCGGCTACTGTTTCTCTGGCTTTGAAGGATATCTTAGGCCGGGAGCCTGAAGATTATGAGACAACCATTCAGAATCTTATTGGCAATATCTAGGCAGCTTTGAATGCTGAATACCTTTTCTAGCTTTTGAATAGACATCTCATTATATTGTTGATTTTGTTTATTCCTTTATTTGCCACGACTGCCGATACCGTTCAGCGGGTATGGGACCTGAGGTAAAAGAAGCAGGATTGCACGCTTAGCTGGTTTAATGCAATTCACGGAGATAGATGCCCCATTATTGCAATTTAATGACCTCTTCGGCCCGGTCGTATGACCTCTATGAGTTAGAATGATTCTAGGTCTGGGCAGCACAATATGAGGATTCCAAAGATCCGATGTACTGAATCATCCTTCCTCTGGGTCTTTGATCTCCGGTCGAAATCTGTATTTGGAAATATAATTCTGCCAGCAGAAAAAGCGAGAAAAACGTAGTTGACGAGGTCTAGGGACTTGGAAATTTTATATTCGATCATTTATAGATTTGAATTTGCTGAGCGTCTGTACCCATCTAGCTTACTATTCAATCACTTGCTATGGTACACATAGTGCTGCACTAGCTTATTCCTTGAACTCCTTGACCCAAAGGTTGGCGGCCGCATACTCCGCGTTGTGAGCACCGTACCAGAAGATTTCCTTGGCCTTGTCCTCTCCGTAACCATCGATAGCGAACCAGGCGTCGCCCTTGTGTGCGAAGTAGCCCTTATCAGTTTGGTTAAAGCCGATAGTGGTGGCACCTTTAGGCGTGGCACCAGAATGGGGACGAGTGAGGCCGACTTCTGAGACAGAATTTTCCACGATGTAGAGGCTCTGGAAAGCAGTTGGGACACTGTTTTGGGAGGTGAATGAGACGGCACCATTAGCACCGCTGCGAACTACAACAGAATTAGATGAGATTCGGAATATAATCTTGCCATTTATAAACTTACGAATGGCGATCTCGTGAGTGGTGGTGTTGGCTCCGATCCAAAGGTGCTCTGCAATATGAATTAATTCATGTACATTTTGGTGATGGGGAGTATTAATGACTTACCACCGTCGGTGAGGACAGTATAGCCGCCGTCGGCGACGAGGGTGAAGGCAGCAGGAAGCTTAGCAGCAGCAACGGCGCAGGCAAAGCCCGCAATGGCAGCGAGGGAGAATTTCATTTTGGGTTTGGTTTGGATGAGTACGGAGTCAATCGGTGCCAGGGGCTACGAGTCTTTATACATGATCTCTCAGGTGACTATGCTGCAACAGCTCGGTTGAAGCGGGTGAGACACTACTAACCTCAATTACCAGCAAAAAATGGAGATTATACCACATATAATTGAGCTGATTGATGGCTATAATGGGGTAAACTTGTTTGAGGGTCGATCATCCGGGGAAATTGAAACATGTCTTTCATCACCTCATGGCCAGGCAACTTGATTTTCACCGACTTTCACAGAACATCTTTTTGACAATTTCGTGATTCATAAAGCGTGGGTTCAACTTTCTCTAGCTTCGAAATTCACCAAGAATGGAACTTTTCTCAATTACCCCTTTTCCCCTTGATGATGACTGGACGCCGACCCTGAGGTACGGAGTGCCTAGGGGGCCTTTCCATCTGCTGCGGGGTGGCTTTTAAAGGTATTAGTTACTGCCGATCTTCTATGATCGTCGGGAATTTTTCGGAGGTATTCCCAATGACGTCTTTTGTGCTATTCTTATCGAATAAGACTGGGCAGTCAAGATTCTGGGGGCGTATAATTGATGCCCCATCACTCAGTGGTTTACCTTTTCTCAATATAGACATTGAGGGGTTCCATAGACTACTAGACAGTTCTTGAGTACAGAGCAGCCAAGGTGGTTGTGCTAAGCAACCTTCCGTATTGACATTCTTCGGGCCTCCCGAGGTCGGAGAGACCGGAAAATGGGTAAAGTATGGGGACCGTGACCCGGTATTGATTGGACAACTCCGTTTTATCGGTCTTGATACGTAGCTCATTGTATCCTGTCAGATGTCGCACTGCAAGCAGAAGCTTCATTATTAGTCCGTGGTTCTTTTTTTGCCTTCACAGCCAGGGGAGACCTTTGCTCAAGAATTTGCGACCTCCACTCGTCTCGCTGATCTATTCGGGCTTCTGCTTGACGCAACTCTGCAGTGGCGTTTCTTTGTATCCGGTCTTATCATTCTCATTGTGGTTTCCTTTTCGATTATGTAACTGTCGATGGCATTTGTTTTCCACTATTTCTTTTTCTTTATCCTCTTCTTTTCTCTATCTGCCTTCTTGTTCTTCCTGGTTCAGATCTTATCCGGTGTAGGTC
The DNA here is from genome assembly GCF_028828005.1 of Penicillium manginii. Taxonomy (NCBI): domain Eukaryota; kingdom Fungi; phylum Ascomycota; class Eurotiomycetes; order Eurotiales; family Aspergillaceae; genus Penicillium; species Penicillium manginii. Next base: position 320,115 of record NW_026643102.1, on the reverse strand, counting down.
CGTATTCTCCTTTGCAATAGGCGAGTTTTACAATGTGGTTAAATTACAAGTCCGGTTTGTTTTGTCTTTTTACTTAATTTCTTTTACCTGTTTTAATCTAATTCACGTCCCCTTAATTGTTTGAACAAGTGAGGAAGATGATCTAGTGAGTAGTCTGTTCAGCGTTCACACTATAGACATAGGTATAATTCCTTTTGCGCGAATGTTCGACAATCAGAAAGACGAAAACCTTGGAAGCTTTACGGGACTCGGACCGGTTGACTGCCGAAACGAAATACCTCTCGAGTCTTTCTTCCAGTGGCTGGATGTTCCCTTTGTCTGTCTTACTCTGCTTTCTTCTCTTTTCCTTCCCTGTGCATCTGCACGGCTTCGCAACATTTCCATACTGCCCAAGCAATTTGTAAATGAGCCGTAGTGATGGATTCGCAATCAGTTCATATATTGGTCTCATCTAAGTCTTTGATAGCTGGTCCTGACCGTATAACTAAATCGTTTCATTTCAAAGGTTGTTACTCTGGATTTTGGCTCGCTGGCCTCTTTTATGAATTGTCCACAGGTTTTCTGTATTTGATTGCCTCAGTCCTCTTGAAGTATAAACCAGTCAATCTACTACATCACGAAAATAGCTAGTTGAAATATGACTCATTGCGATCACCGAAATCCTCCTCATTTCAGGTTGATATCGATCTTATTTATACAAGTAAAAGAAAAATGTTCCCGGTGCAGACTTCGCATCCATTGCTCCCAAAAGCAATGTGTCATTCACATATTTGAAATAGTCAATGATGGGTTTATCATCATAGATCATGGCTGTCGTGATCCCACCACGGTATTGCATGGGACGAAGCTTTTTGAGTTATAGAATCAGCTTACATTTGCCAATGACTAGCATGCAGCTGAATTCTCGGGGTTTACTTACTCTGGCATGACCCCAGTCCTCATTCCAAGCTCGAGAGCCATCTTCCTTATATCCCATAATGGGGTCAACATCTTCAGTGGATCGGAAGTCTTTGCCAGCCCATTTCAGGGCCTCCATCTTTGCCTCGGTCGGGTGGTTGGTGTTTACACTGCCGCCTTTCCAGGCACCTGTAAAATGATCGGGGCCGACAGGCTTAAGTTGATCAAAAAGTTCCCAGACTTCATCGTCGGTGAGATTTTGACGTTTAATCAAGTCTTCGACTTGCTTTTCAGGTGCACTTCGTTTATTGTCAGTTGCCATCTGAGTCTTCAAATTGCAGACCGTTCCTATTGTCTCCCTGACAGCAGTAGTACATACGGCAGTACTTACGGAGACATATTATCGGTCGACTCAGATAGGTAGAAGATCTGGGTTTGTAGAACCTAGGTAGGATAATGACCGGGTAGTAATAAGTCCTTGGCCGAAGCTGTCTTATTTATAACTGAAATTTGCGCACGTATGTAGCTGACTTTGCGTCACTGGGCTCAAGTTTCCAGTTTAGTGCATGAATCGTCTTCGCACATGATATCGATCGGCTCCTCTAGTATCTCGTCTATCTATGGTTCTATTCGCTTGGGCAAGAACGGTGGGGCTAATCCGCGTGGATCAAAGCCATATTGCCCCTTCAATGGATAACATACTCCATAGCGGCCGACTAACTGTCCCCATGAGGGGTAGTGGTGGCAAAGCTGAGCAGACGATGGGCCCTGATGCATTTCCACACTCACGGACCCACCACTCGCAGATTGAGGATGGCAATAAAATTTGCAATGGCATTGGCAAAACCTGCATTGTGATTTATAAATATTGAGATGGAGGAGTACACCCCAGCGAGGACGTGTGCGCATGTACCAGAATCAGATGCAAAGGGTCCACTAGGGCTGCCCCACGACCTGATGCTTGGAACGAGATCTTCACTCAAGATCTTTGACGATCGAAAAAGGAAAATCCTAGTGGCTGGGATCGGCTTGAAGGAGTCTCCGATTAGGCCGAGAATGCGTTGGAAATTGGAAGAAGCCTCCCGATGGACGAGTGAAAGAGCTTGAATTGATCTCCACTCCGAAAAACGCCGGCCGAGGCTGCATACCCTACAAACTCAGATGCTGCTACCTACTCCGTATGGGTTGAATGAGTGTGTCACAGATCGTCACAATGCACAATGGTGCCCAGAGTGTTGTCTCCCACCGCTTCGATGACGAACTTGCTGCAATTCCTTCCGATACTTCTTTTTCTTGATGTATCCACTCTGTAGGGATCCACATATCAACAAGCTCGCGTAGCTCAGTTGGTAGAGCGCGGCACTAGTAATGCCGAGGTCTTCAGTTCAAATCTGGACGTGAGCAATTTCTTTTTGATTTCGATCAAATGCCTTCTGTTCGAAGGCAACTCATTTAACTTGACCTTAACTGCCCAGGTGAATGATTTATTTTTCTTTCTTTTTCTTGTAGGGCTGAGTGACCTAAAGCAGCGGTCTATGCCAAGGTGACTAGGTAATTTCTGCTAGCTAGTAGAGAATTTCAAGTTCAAGTTCGTTCCAAGGTTCCAAGATTGGCAGCGCTGGAGGGTGGAATGAAACTTGAATATACCACCTACTAGGTAGTAGTAGTACTACGTACAGAATCGGAGTACCTAGTCCGTTTGTACATGCGATTTGTTAGTACTAACTCTGATGCTTATGCAATCATGTCACACCATATTTCCAGTTCTGAATTCACTTCTTATCTCGGAATTCCAACCTTGGAAGGCTAAATAAATGTATCGGCTCGACCTAAATTCTACCTAGTAGTAGGTATTCGAAATACCCGGTTCTTTTCTGGACTCTTCGACATCATCCATGGATGTTCAACTCGATGTTGAACTCGATGATCCACAGAAAAGGACCGTGCCGGTGTCTCTCAATACACTAGTGGTGGATCAGACTTTATCCCTCCGCCTGGGCGTATTCGATATTTTATAAGATTGCATCCTGTTTCCACATTATCGTTATGTACCGACGTAGATCCCGTAACCGGAACCCAAAATCCGGGGAAGCTTGAGACCGGCAGGTCAGCTCCATTTCAGATCCGTGGGTGCTGTCATCCGGCGATTCTAGCGTTAGCATGGTATCCACCACCGGGCCAGCGGGCTGCCGTGTCGACTGACTCCAGACTGGCGGGGGAGATTCCCGTCGAAATATTATACCATGTTACCCAAAAAGGGAGAGACAACGGTGAGCTCGCAGTAGATTAACAGGGTGGCTTGGTCCCGCTCGGCTCGGTATCGAAATCGGCTGCTGAAGGCCGAGATCTGTATTATCTTGCGCTTCGGGCGCTGTTGTCGATCGTGCCAGGAACAGACGTCGAGTAATTAAGGGAAAAAAGAGGAAAGGCGGGAATCGAAAGCCACATACGCAGTTCCAGATTATTCAAGGCAGCACTGCAATTTTTCTTCGGTACGAGCAGCCGAAATCAATTTGGTAGGTATAACGTCCCGCTATTCACCAAAACATAAAAAGAGTGGGCAGATCAGGAGATGATCGTATTGCGGAGAATTCCACGCACGGAACCGTTCACCGAGAATGGATATTTGAGGGTGTTCCGTTCCAATTTCGTGGACATGGAAGCGCAGACGAGTCACGAGGCTGGCCTTGTAGAATTCGTAGCAAAGCTCGGCGCCTCCCGGGTTGCGGACCAGGAAGGACTCTATCCGAGTCACCCCATGGCCCAAAACGGCAACTGACAGGAGACTTTTTGCTCTGTATAGGTCAGAGGGAATTGTGTGGACTTGGAATAGTTAATGGCTAGCTGTATTCGGTCCACTCCTATGGGTGCGGGACGGAAGTGCTTCGTGCATTGCATTTGTTTCGGTTTCACGGGGGCGTGGTGCATGGAGTCTGGATTTACATTACAGACACTGCAAATAACGCATGCATTCTGCAGACATCCCAGTAAGTCACGACGGGCGACGATACATGGAGTTGACACGTCTGAAGAATTTGTACGAATGGAGAGGGGACGGGCTTGCGACTGTCCCATCCGGGGAATGCATTCCAAGTGCCACTGTTCTGAGATGCATTACTAGTATATTTTCTATGCCTAGGTACTAGTATTATGTAGTATATCTACCGACCGTGGCAACGACTACTACTCTCTTAGGAAAATGTATACAGAGTGGCTTTTTCTTTTGACCACTGAACCCTGATCATGCGGCTTCAAGAATCTTTTGACTAGGGATAGAACATATCGCAATCTTAACTTTCTTCATAGGATTTTTATTCTTGATTCTATATTGCTTCAACTAAGCTGTGTGAATACCTCATTCGGGTCCTCTTTACCCTGGCAGGTCGCATAGCAGGGATCATCTTGGTCCTGCAGACATGCAGAGTAACCAGGAAATGAATTTTTCCGCTCGAGCCGAGAATTTAGGCCAAATAAGAAGGATCAATCAGGAATCTCCATTATGATTTAGTAAGAGCTACCTTGTACACACTAACCGCTTACACGGGATATAAAGTACGAAGTACTTTCGGCCTACTATATAAAGCAATGATTGCTAGCCTTTTCGGCTCCGAGTCTCGGCCGGCGCCTCTTGGCGATTCCAACTGACTGGATTGACGTCCGTTGGGTCTCCACCGCTGACATTCGCCCCGGCCCTGGCTGGCCTCGTCTTCAACGGTTTCACCCTTTTCTCTTCCTTGGGGCCCATCAGAAAGGGATGACGGCTGCATTCGGAGCCGGCCGTGTTATTTCGAGGTAACTATAATTTATACTAGTTAGTAGTAGGTATGCTAAGATGATCTCGGCTCGCCTGCACCGGGGCGCAATGGATTTTCGCGCCCGGAGACGACACCGTTTGTGGCACCAGGGTCTTTTGCTCGTTTTGATCTGGTTTTTTCCCTGACATCACAAGTCGATCTCGGCTCCTAGCTTCGGCCATTCGACCGTGAAGCAGTCGTAATCCTTTCCGAATCTGCCCCATCCCCCCTGGTCCATTTTTGACGAAGATCTTTCGGGTAGGTATATAATTCCTGCTGCGGCCGATTGGAACCTAAATTTATTCCATGGTAGCATATCTGTTTCGATCGATTCATTATTATTTTATAACCTTTTGGTCCCGCCACATTTCTTCCAACTTGTCTCGTCATTGATATCATCTCGATATCTTCTGATACTTCTCACACCATCGACTCCACCTACCACTGATCACCACAAGCGTCCTCTCAATGTGTATTCCTCCCATCTCCACGATGGCCGCTTTTAGTCGACCGAATGTGATGTCGACTTTAACGGCCGAAGATGAGCGATATCTCAATCAACAACTCAGTCCACAAACGCGCCCGATGGAAATGTTCCCTGGCACCAAGGGAACCGACCCCTTGCCCGTCAATTGGGCCTATGACAGTGCCATCGATTTGTTCTCTGTCAACCCAACTGATATGGATCCTGTTTCATTCGACTTTTCCGAAATGACCAACGCCGACACCAAGGATCTTTTCATGGATCCCTTCGGAACCCCGAGCGCGATTAACGGCTTCACAATGCCGGCCGGCGATGATGCCATTTCCCCCTCTTCGGTATGATATATAATCCCCGCCGCTTAATGCATGATCAAATAAGGCCACCGCTAACCCTGATGCAGGAGCTCGACAGTGACGATCAATCTTGGTCTACTGGAGCTCGTCAATCGATCGATCTCGCCCTGCCCGAGACATCCGTCACCTCCAACAAGCCCGTCACTCGGAATGCTTCACAGACTTCATCGGCGAGGTGGTCCTCGAGCCCAGATATCAAGACTGAAGAATACAGTGCCCCTCGCGCTCAGAAGCAATCAAAAACAGCTAGCGGTCGGAAGACTCGCAGTCTCTCCCAAGACTCCAATCACTCAACCAACCAAGACCCTCAGACACGCAATGCTGCCAAGCGCGCTGCCCACAATATCATCGAGAAGCGCTATCGCACAAACATGAATGCAAAATTTCTCTCACTCGAAAAAGCCATATCTCCAGCCGGAGTGCATAAGCAGACCTCGCGAGCCGGGGCTGGTTCTCTCAAGAAATCCGAGATTCTCAGCAACGCACTCACCTATATCGACAACGTTCAACAGGAAAACCAAGCTTTGCATAAGGAGCTAGCACTTCTGAAGCAGAATCTGCTACCGGGTGGAATGTGGCGTCATTCAAAACAGCCTCGCGTGTGAGTTGATGCCTGAGCATCACACACGATCCCACCACTGGTTGGAGCTTTTTTTTTTTTCATGACCGTGACACGACTTGTACATTTAAAATCGGCAACAATCTGTCGATCAGGCGTTGTTTGGGGTTATATGCGACCTTGGTGACATGGTTGGGATCGGGCGGCGTTTTGGTTGTGATTTTCTTTCTCTCCTTTCCCTCTCCCATCTTTATATGGTCATTCTCGGGTCATGGTGACAACAAAAGTGTTTCTCGTTCGTCTTGATGGGTCGGAACTGTATCCGATAGTTATGTCAAGCATCAATGTAATTGCCAAGACTCGGTTGATTTGTCTCTTTGTGTCCAATTCCTCTCACTTGTATGCTCGTTAGATGTAGTCCGGTCCACTGCATCGGCGCTAGTGTTGCCCGATCGGGCAGAAGTTGCGCCTCTTGTGTGTCATCGATACTCAGCCTCAGGTTGCTTCAAGATATAAAGGTCAGTTGACTCTCGAATTTATTTTCTGATCATTTGTTTCTCACCATTGTCTAATATAATGTCGAGTAGGTTTGAATGCTCTCTGGAAAGTTTAGATTCCGGATGACCGGAGTTGTGAAGATGGACATGCTGCAACTCAAAAACGTCCAAACCTTCAGCAGCAAGCACTCACCATGAATCATCTCTAGCATCATCAGCCCAGATGTTATGATAAATGATTGAGTACTCTCAATCCTAACGTCGATTTGAATTTCTGGTCCTGCTGAGGGCTGGTGCCTAGGCGCGGGCGCCTCGGGCAACCAAGACCGCCCTTTCCAAGATAGCTTCACCTGAGCTCTCTTCATATGATCACCACTTTCGTGCCCAGCTTTTATCTCTATAACAGGCCTCCGACAGGTTCGAAGCATCCGCTAGAGCGCCGGAGTACCCCATCAGCATTCGGGGGCACCACGCTCGATACGCAGGATGGGAGACTGCGTGCATTTCGAATGCAAATTTGCTGCCAAAGAAGTCGATGTGGTTGGAAGAATCACCTGAGCAAAAGCAATTGACCACTAACACCGTGAGCCGAAACCCATGTACGGGTTGCTGCCCAGGTGGTCAGCAGACACAAACCCCTTCCAAGGTTGTCTTGAGGTTGGAAGGGGAAATGCCTTCTGATACAAGGGCAGAAATCAGCTGCGGAATTTTAATAATGGGATTAGAAATTGGGATCAATCGTTAGCGCTGATTTTCATGCTGCCGCCGCTGCCACCGCTGCCACCACGACCCCCTTAGCGGATATCGCTCCAGATTCACCTAGCCGAGGCCGATCTGGCTGCAAATTCCTAAACAGGCTTGGTCCTCTGCACGGTACCTGACTATCATCGAAATGGCGAGACTTCATGGACTTTGAGGGCGCCATTAATGCTCATTGCCGCGGACAGTCTCAAGACTCTACGAAAACAAATTATACTGTATGTTGGAATACTTTCAGCCATAAACTCACCCCGCATTTCACCACCCATCAACCAAGAGTATAGTATCACAACAACGCGCATTCATCCGTTATCACTCAAGTCTTCGTTATTGAATCGAAAAGGGAAAGACAAGGAGATTCTGGCACCGAACACGGCGATACCGACCAATAATACGGCCAAAAGGTCCCAGCTTTCGGAAAGTCCCTCTCGGATCATCAAGTCTGCATGATGGAAATCGCTAAAATTACCTCTCGGTCCATTTTGCCTTTCGATCGACTGCCACGTTCCTCCATGTGTTCTCATTGCGCCCGATGATGCGGGACCTATGCCCCCTTCCCCCATATATGATCTTGAGCATACTCCATATACTGCGGCCTAATGCCCACGCCATCGTTTCGTCTTTCCTGATTCATGATTCAATTGGTAATGAGGCTTTTAGCCCAGACATACCGCTTGACGGGATTGGCCCTGGGACGGAATGTGGCTTTTAGTGTTCCTTGTGATGGTTCCGAAGTACTCCTTGTGCTAACTAGCGATTGAGTTGCTTGTCAAGGGTATAGTCTAAGGCAGCAGAATATTTGCTCCGCTACTGCTGAGACATTAAATGCTATCAAGGACTTCAGTCTTACCGGAATTATAATGGTGATAATATGTTTGAATCACCTACAATAACCTTGTCACTATCCGGGAGAGGATGGAAGTCAGCGGACAATTGTCCGCTGACGATAACGGCTCTCTTATCATTCCGCATGTACTTTCCGTTTTAAGCTAGTGTTGCCACCCGTCAATTCGCGCCTCGATTGCTTACGATGGTGGATGGCGGATGGCGGATGGCGGATGGCTGCATGACCCTACAGATATGCTTATTTGTGTCTGCTGAGAAATGGCTTTCGTTTGAATATTCTTCAACCAGTGGATGATACCACCACATAAAGTGGATACTAAAGGTAAGTAGCACAAGCCGCGATATAGCCTGAAATGCGTATGGCATATCACCCTGATGGTTTCTCAACAACTAGATCAGTAGAACTTGCTATGGCAATCTCCCTATCTACATTCTATATTGTATTCAATTGCTATTTAAAATGCCGGATCCATGGTATTTATCAGACTCTATCCCCTGCTTATCTGTGGAGAGTATAGAGTCATGATAGTATTGATGTGGCTCACTCAAGAAAGTCCTGCCGAGGGCGGTGCCATTTGTGGATCTCTCACTGTTCCGCCCCCCGCAAAAAAAAAAACGAAGGAAAAATGTCCAAAGTTGATCGATTCTATGACCAACATTGGTTGTCTGCGTGACCAATTTCTACTGTGTCCACTCAATCTAACTTCCGTGGAGTCTATCATTGGTTCGCTCCACCCCCAGCTTTATCTGTGCCCCGTATTTTTCCTGGGGGAAGAGAACGCGACACTGATACTGCATGGTCCGTGTGTGAGGGGGCGATTGTTCACCGCGGGATTCCGTCTTGAGAGGGACAGAGATACACTTATAATCCCAGGATACCAATCTCAGAAGGCTCCCTTCTCTTCTCCTGATCAAGCTTTGGCAGAAAATGGGCGTATCTCTTACTCGTCTCTACGCTGAATTGATCTTTATTGCCTCAGGTTGAAGTATGATGGACGTTGAAACGAATTCGCTTCCCCTTAAGCCACCCATTGAAGATGAGCAGGATGTGCAAGATGCGACCGACCTGGCTGCGATGGGCCATGCCCAGGCGCTGACACGCAAATTCAACATCTGGAGTATGCTTGCTCTGGCTTTCTGTGTTCTCGGTATGCACCATCATCATCGTCCCCTCCAGGTGGCAAGCGGCGAGAGTCGCCACCTTGAGGTATCTCTCTCAACACGCTGACGAAATTCGATTTCCAGGAACATACTCGACTTTTGCTCAAGATTTGAGCAGCGGTCTCTCCAATGGCGCCTCCATTACCATTCTTTGGGGCCTGGTGCTGGTCACGGCCTGTAACCTCTGTGTCGCCCTCTCGCTCGGTGAATTAACCAGCAGTATGCCTACGGCCCTTGGACAGGCCTACTGGGTCTACCGTCTGTGGCCCACACCTCTCGGCCGTTTTGTTTCATATATGTGCGCCTGGATCAACACGTTCGGATGGTGGACATTAACCGCCTCGCAAGTCGCCTTTATGACCGAGTTTCTGTTGGGCATGAAGACGATGTTCAATCCTGAGTGGTCCGGTGCTAGTCAAGGGTGGCTCCAATTTGTCGTCTATATCGGCGTCGTCCTCCTTTTGACCGCAATCAACGTGGTTAGTTGCCGCCGTGAGCAGATCCTGCCGTGGATCAATAACTTCGTTGGTGTCTGGTTTGCAGGGCTCTTCATCGTTCTATCGATGGTGATGCTTATTTGCGTTGGCGTCAAGAGTGAACTGAAATTCCAGCCCCCCTCTTTCGTGTTTGGCGCATGGATAAACCAGACCGGATGGAGTGATGGCGTTGTTTGGTTCACCGGTCTTGTGCAGGCGGCGTATGGGTTGACAGCCTTCGACTCAGTCATTCATATGGTCGAGGAAATTCCCGCGCCGCGGAAGAATGCTCCCCGTGTTATCTGGATGGCGGTACTGTTCGGCGCTATCACTGGATTTATCTTCATGGTAGTCTGCCTGTTCTGTATCCAGAATGTTGATAACGTCTCCGGAGCCGACCTACCATTTATGGAGCTGATGCTTGAGACCGTTGGCTTGAAGGGCAGCGCTGTCTTGATTTCCCTCTTTATCTTCAACGGCCTGGGACAGGGAATCAGCGTTCTAACCACCGCCTCTAGGCTGTCATGGGGGTTTGCTCGTGACGGTGGCCTCCCTTGGAGCCGATACTTCAGTCATGTCGACCCTGTTTGGCAAGTTCCTGCCCGCGCTCTCTGGGGTCAGGGTGTTATTATTGCCATTGTTGGCATCTTGTACCTGTTTGCCAATACCGTGCTCGAGGCCATCTTGAGTGTCAGCACTATTGCCTTGACTGTCTCTTATGCCATGCCCATCCTTGCACTCCTCATCACTGGTCGTGACAAGCTGCCTCCCGGGCCCTTCCGTCTTGGTCGCTGGGGCCCCTGGTTCAACTGGGTCAGTATTGTCTACTGCATCATCACAACCATCTTCTTCCTGTTCCCGGGTGCTCCAAACCCAGCGCCTAGCGACATGAACTACGCCATTGCCGTGTTTGGTGTTATGCTGGTCATTGCGGTCGCCTTTTGGTTCATTCGAGGTGGCCGCACATATCTTCAGACAGAAGATGCGATTGCTCAGATGGTATATGCCCAGCACTTGGAGGACTCCGGATCCCCTGTGCCGACACAGGAAGCGACAGTTGACTATAAGTAATAGCCTGGCCCGGTCATGTAGATCGCTACTGCTTGGTTCATGCAAATTGTACATAATTCTTTTGTATTTGTTCTTTTTGCGTCGCTGTTCAGACGCTAAGGATAAATTTATAATCAATTCAGAAACCCTTTGGAATTTCAGCTTGAAGTTGTGCCCAACCTCGGGAGTTAGATGGCTTGTAGTACTACTAGAAATTTCGTGTTGAGCCTATCCCTCCCAATAAACTTTTGAAGTCATGGCTTCCAAATTGGTTGGCACAAGCCAAATTAAACCCGGGCCCGTTCAAGATCGGTATCCACTGGCACCTAGACACATCTCCTTTATAGTTGAATTTGGTACTAGTAGTTCATAGACAATTAATTGTTCTGCCTGTATAGACTGCCCACACTAGTACTAGTAGTGTTCATCCATATCGCAGTACTCCTCCAGGGCCAGATAGTACAAGTTGGTATCTATTTCGCACTAGTAGGCAATTTAGGCGCCTTAAAAAAGGCACAGGCTTGCCGCCGGACTCCGTGCCAACAGGACAAACTAGAATTCAATTAAAGCCATGTCTTGCATAGTCCGTCGGAGACCAGATGACTGCCTGCCTAGCTGGGTACTGCGTCGAGAAATGCGTGGTTTTTACCAATAAATAGATTGAATAGTGATCAACATTTGCGCGTAAAATCCACAGTTGGACGGAAACGATAGTTTGCTGCTATTTGTTTGATACGTACATCACCCTGGCTTCGAACTACATACACACTTCGTAGTAGCTCATACAGGTCTACATAGCTATCTAATAGACCGCGATTGGCCAGACTCCCCGTCTTTCTCTGTGTACTGAGTACTCCGCACAATGTAAGATCCCAAAAGCTTCGCGTGCCACTAGCTGGAACTACTAGATTTCTTATTTCTGCTTTGCTTTTAGGAACTGCACGGGATATTTTTCGTGCAAATGTAACCCACTCGCAACCAACGCTCATCACGCCAAGTGAGTGCTTCTTGGCAGAGTTCGACGGTCACATTTTAGATCCCACCACCAGCCTGCGGTCGTTTTATACGGTTGGAAAGAGCCATGCTGCATCGTCCATAGTGACCGTTACACTAAAAATTACTTCTTAGTTTGTACATCTGATCATTGACCCTGACCCCAGTAGATGCTCAAAAAATTAAACCCCAGCCCCGTCATTCACCTCTCCCTGCCCCTCACTTTATTGGCGTCTCAAACAAGTGGGTCTCTCCCCTGCAGATCGGAGCGGAGTGGCGTCGGTCGCGTCGCGCTCAGGGTCGTATGTTGCCTGGGTAAAGGGAGAATACCAGTCACATCACTGGCCATCTGCCCTCGTCATTTCGCGAGTGCGGCAGCACGCGGGAGGGTCAATCGTGCGAACATGCGACCTCACGGCATCCTGCAGAACCGCAGAGTTGATTGATTGGATATTGGCTGGTTCCTGGATTGCTGCCGACGGACCTCCGGTCCCTGGGGCTTTCTGGGTCCACATGAGGAGTAGTGGAACCCTTCAAGCAAGGCCAAGAGATTGGTGAAGAGCCCGATAGTGTCGATTGTTAGCTTGTTAGTAGAATGGGGTTGTGACTTTGCGCCACTCTTCTGCATTCTTTGCATCGCTCTTTCTCCCTTCCAATGCAACCATAATAAATAAAACCTCCACGACCCCTCCTCCCCTTGTCTCGTCCATTCCAGACTCATTGCCCTATTTATACTTTGGCATTTGCATCTTCGGGGTCGAATCGTGCTGCCTCTTAGTGCTACACGGTCCTTATCGCTATGCTTGCCTCACTTCTGAACGGTGGCAGCTTGTCGCTGGCAGTCATCTCGCTGCTCGCCTCCACTGCTGCGGCAGATGTTTTCGAGAGTCTACCTGGTGTTCCTGACGGTATGTATTCTGTGCTGGTTGATAATTTGTAGACAAAGCCGAGGCTAATTATATTTTACTTCGTAGGATGGCGCTACAGTCGCACACCGTCTGCGAATCAACCCATAAAACTTAATTTCGGCTTGACCCAAGAAGGTCTACACGAATTCGAGAATGCTCTATTAGACATGTCAACACCCGGCCACCGAGACTACGGCAAACATTTCCAATCGCACGATGAGATGAAACGCATGCTACAACCTAGCGAGGACTCCCTACACAGCGTTCAGAATTGGCTCGAAGATGCCGGTGTCAAGGATGTTCAGCGCGACGCCGACTGGTTGACAGTCCACACCACTGTCGAGAAGGCAAATGATCTATTAGATGCAAACTTCCAATATTACGTCAACCATCACAAGCACGTTGAGCGTCTGCGCACTCTCGAATACTCTCTTCCAAAGAATGTCATTCCTCACGTGAATGTTGTCTCGCCTACAACACGTTTTGGTCAGCTGAAGCCGAACCGTGCCACTATGCACAGCAAGGCAAAGGCTGCTGATGCAGCTTTCAAGAAGGCGGCTCTTTCTCCTTCCGCGAGCTGCGACACTGCCATCACCCCGGAGTGCCTGAAAAGTATCTACAACGTTGGTGACTACAAGCCCCAATCCGATAATGGAAATAAGGTTGCCTTTGCGAGCTATTTGGAACAATATGCCCGCTACGAGGATCTTGCTCTCTTTGAAAAGAACCTTGCCCCATATGCCAATGGCGACAACTTCACTGTGATCGAATTTCACGGTGGTGGCAATGACCAGAATTCTCAATCTGACAGTAGCGAGGCCAACTTGGACTTGCAAACCATTGTCGGTCTGAGCTCTCCTGTTCCTGTCACCGAATTCAGCACTGGTGGCCGCGGACCTCTTGTGCCCGATCTTGACCAGCCTGATATCAATAATAACAATAACGAGCCATACCTTGACTTCCTCCAGAACGTTGTTAAGATGAGCAATGACGAGTTGCCACAGGTCATCTCCACCTCGTATGGAGAGGATGAGCAGGTAAATCTTTCCAGAGAATTCCAGAATTCTTGATATCGCCCATGCTAACTCGCCATCAGAGTGTTCCTGAGAAATACGCGCGCTCTGTTTGCAACTTGTACGCCCAGCTTGGTAGCCGCGGTGTTTCTATCATTTTCTCCTCTGGTGACTCTGGAGTGGGCTCAGCCTGCGAGACCAACGATGGGAGGAACGCAACTCACTTCCCTCCTCAGTTCCCTGCCGCCTGCCCTTGGGTGACCTCCGTCGGCGCCACGACCAAGACATCTCCCGAGAAGGCCGTTTACTTTTCTTCTGGAGGCTTCTCAGACCTGTGGGAGCGCCCCAAGTATCAGGAAGCAGCCGTCAGTTCATATCTGCACAGCCTGGGCAACCAGTGGTCGGGACTCTTCAACGCAAAGGGTCGTGCATTCCCCGATGTTTCCGCCCAGGGCCAGAACTACGCCATCTATGAGAAGGGTCAGCTTACCCGGGTTGACGGAACCTCTGCATCGGCGCCTGCATTTGCCGGAATCATCGCCCTTCTCAACGATGCCCGGATTCAAGCCGGCCAGTCCACCATGGGCTTCCTTAACCCCTGGCTCTACTCGGACGCATCTTCCGTTCTGAACGACATCACTAACGGCGGAAGCACTGGCTGTGATGGCAATGGCCGCTTCAATGGCCCGCAGAACGGTGGCCCTAGTGTCCCCTACGCCAGCTGGAATGCGACTAAGGGATGGGACCCCGTCACTGGTCTGGGAACTCCGAACTTCGCCAACATGGTGAAGAATGCAGTCAAGAGCTCTAACTGAACGTTTGCATGATTTATTTGGTCTTTTTTTCTCATTATCTGCATTTTTTTTTGTCATGATCCATATATCCATCCGGTGGAGATGCCGGTCTCGCAGTGCATCCTGGTAGTGCACATATTGTGTTTGCCATAATCAGATAGGTATATAAAAACCCTGGAACTTCCTCTCGTCCTCAATATGCCCAGGTGCCAGTGTATTCTTCAAAATACCAGGCTCCAGACTTGAAACGACCTAGGTCTTCTGTTTTGGTACTTAGTACGTACTTGAGTATTGTAGAAAATATGCGGAGCCTCATTTCAATCAAATACTAGTATAGATCCATGACTTTACTTTCGGCTTTCAGTTGTGCACATGCTTAGTACTAGTATTTGATGTTGACATGAGCACCCCAACCTGATTACTAGTGTAAAAGCTCCTGTGCTTACCTACCTAGGGAGGTATTTATTTCCTATATACAATAAATTGGAAGGTGCACGGGTGGTTCGACATGTACTAACTAGTACCTATTTAGGTAGGTAACCACCACCCGGCATGCCACAACTTCAACTTCCGTTCCAACCAAAGTTCCAAGGTTCAAATTGGAACCTCGGAAAGAGCTCCAGTCGAATCTTTTTCAGCTCTCTTTCCTCGTCAACACCAGACGTGGACCACCGTCTTCCAAGGTTCCAAGGTTGCTACTACATAGGTAATATCTGCCAGTGCTGCTTCAAGTTCTGAGGTTCTCTGCTGATACCTACTTAGGTATTGAAAACCTCTGACACTTTGACCTTGTCTGTTCACATCTCCGAGTCTCTTTTGATTCCGCTAATAGTATCCTTCCAAGGTTTATCAAGACCACAATCTCCGAATCCCCTCCCCTCCGTTCCTCCGCTTCGATGCATGTCAACCTCTACGACCGCGCCACCAACTTGAACAACATGAAGGGACCCAAAATGTGGGAGATACTCCCAAGCCTCTACCTTAGAAATTTCGAGGTCTCATACAACCTGGATCTTCTGCAAAGCAATACTATCACTACAATACGCCATTGTTGCATATCTCATGCGCAAGTTTGAGTCACCACTGGCAGATGTATTGGGTTTTGTTCGAACCAAGCGAAACATCAAACCAAACTCAAATTTCACTCGTAAACTTGAGATTTGGGAGGAAATCGACTACGAGCTGTGGGAGGAAGATGGAACACTATCCATTCCAAAAGCGCCTTACAAAACATTTCTTCAAGATCAAAATATCTTACCGGAGAGGCAGCGGCTCCTGGAGAAGTATTGATTGCGCACCAACAATAAATGCGCCCAGGGAGGTTGATAGCTATTCCTGGCAGGCTGGTCCAGTCTAATTTATGAAGGGCCCTGGAATTCAAACCTCGATCAAGAAACCTCTCTGCGGGCGTATGTTGTTTTATGAGGTTTGAAGTCATGACGATCTTCGACGTCCAGAAAGGCCGAGGCTTTTTCGAAATCATGTTAAACACGAATATCAAATCATTCAATATTGGAACTGTGGATAGGTTGTTCATTATTATCACATAAGATAACATCGTGACTGCTCCGTACACCATATTCCAAGCCACGTACGGAGTACATATTATGACCTAATCCGTATTCTGCCGCAAATCGGAATTCCAGGTGTTCACATAAAGTGGTACCCACAACTATTAAGAGCCTGTTCACACCAAAATAACTAAACGTTGGTCAATTCATAATAGCACTCGCTCTACTCCGTAACGACTATCCTCATGTCCATAACTTACGGAGTACGATACCAAGCAAGAGATACAATATTCAATAATTGCCAATAGTATTCGCAAGACCCATCGAAGCCTTGTCAACCCAAAAAGGAGGTTGAGGCATGTCACCGTGCACGATCATCCAATTTCACGTGTTTCATTCATTCTATGATAACGGTAGAAGCACAGAGGTTTTGCCGTTTTCAAGTGGATCAAAGATTGACATCCGCGAACCTCTGATTGTCGTGTTTATCTTGTCACGAACGCGTGGTGAGTGCGCGGATCCATACATTCAATAGACCCCACATTCCATTGCATGGCGTCAGAAGTGGGCAAAACGAGGGTTTATGAAGGACGGATTATGCAGCGCTAGAGAAATGCCCAGACAATCGGTTTGTCCTATGTATCTTTGATTCGTCCGGTCTGAATTGTTTTGTATTTTGTTTCTGAGCAATCTCCTTGTTTTTTTTTTTTTTTGCTTTGTGGGGCTTTTCGCTAACGAACCTTATTCTTGATGGGCAAATTGAGGTGTAAGTAAGACGGGGTTCGTGGAGATATGCTCTGTACGCACAAGTCGAAATAGCTATCCCTGAAATTTGTCGCTTTTATGGAGATATACTGCGTTCCTAAACTCTGTTCGCTGCAACTGGTAATGACGTATGTCTAAGATGAACTTTGTCGAGCTTTTGGTGGCTTGATACTATGGGGCTCGAAAGTGGGTGGCTCCATTTATTTCCTATTTAGGAAGTGATGCTGTAATGCAACACAGCCCACCTGGGTGGGATTAAGCGACTCACGTGTTATTGAATTGCCCCGCAGATCTGATTCAGAGATCAAGACCGATCATGAACACCTCACATTAACCATGGGTTTAACAGTTGCGGTAGCTGGCGCGACAGGTCGCGTTGGAAGAACAATCGTTGAACAGATCCAACACGAAAATAAATTCCCAGTCATTGGGTTGACTCGAAGCGTAAGTTTTGTCCAGACCCACATCCCCAATAGGATGCATTATCTGACAGTTTAACGAAGGAACACGTTGAATCGGCACTCAGCGGCGTGCCGTATGTGCAAGTAGACTATGATGACATCCCGGCACTCGTGCAAAAGCTGGAGGAGAATGAAGTACAGACCGTTATTTGTACCATCGGAATGCTGGGAGACGACTGTTCTGAGTCCCAAATCAACTTGATCAAGGCTGCCGACCAAGCAAGCACAGTACAAAGATTCATCACCAGCGAGTTTGGCTATATGACGCGTGCTGAGTACTACTCTCCAATCAAGCCAGGCTCTTCACTTGATCCCATCACTAATTGTCTGATTCCAGGAGGAAAAATATAGATCCCGGGGTTGACTGGTTTATAACAGCTGCGAATCTTCTTAAGAATAGCAGTTTGAAATATACTCGACCAGTTTGTGGTGCTTTCATGGACTTTATGGGAGCCCCACAAGCACGGTCAAATATCACCCCCAACACTATCGCCGTTGACGTGTATAATCGCGAAGCATGCATTCCTGGCGATGGGACAGCTAGGATAACTCTGATCTATAGCTACGATGCTGCGACCTTAATTGCAAAATTACTCGAGCTCGATGAGTGGTCAGAGTTCAGCTTTTGCAATGGAGAGGATACTACTCTTGGGCAAGCTCTAAAGGAAGCAGAAGAAGTCTGTGGTAAGTGTGTTTCTTAATTATGAGTCATGTGCGTTTCTAACCTCTATCAAAGGCGAGAAATTTAATGTCACCTGGTTGAAACCAGAGGATGTTGCCAATGGCGACGTTCCCACCATGAAAATTGTCGAAGGAAGTGGCATCCAACCTGAAGAACAACACGCCTATGCTGTTTTTGGCTACCAGCTATATCTCGCGGAAGGGTTTAATTTACCCATTGAAGGCCGACTAGGAGACAAATTTCCGGGCTTCAAGCCAAGGACTGTTCGCGAGTTCTTAGAAAGTGTTTGGAGGCCGCGTGTTTGATGGGCCAGAACTGCTTGACAGGGATTAAGGTGGTATTTTGGCTTGCCTTGTTTTGATACGCCTACGTGCTATGTAATTTTTTTTTGTTTCTAGAAGGGCATTACCACCCGCTTGCTATGTGCGTTGATCAAAGGATGTTATCAATAATGTCTCATTTTTAAAAAGGGTCAAAGACACTCCAGGGCTAGGCTGATTTAAAGATATAATTTTTAATTGGCAATTCTCCATACTAGAGCTTCATTCAATACTAAAAATATAGAGCCAACTTGAAGGAGACCCACAAATCAAGCATCTCGTATCCTAGGGGCGAATAAAGCTAGTCAAAAACCTTCAACCCCACGAAGTCTGCCCCATAGCTTTGAAAAGCATCAGAGCCTGCTTCGTTCCCGACAACCACAACGTTGTCGCCACTCTTCCACCCGCCAACCAAAAGACCTAAGGTCGACGTGTCCCACCATCCCTTTCCGGGACCAAAGAGCTCACTATGTCTTCCTGATAACGGTACTTCCAGTCGCACAGGCTCGTCGCCGTTGACAGAAATTGTGATGTTGCGCGAGTTGGAACCCAGCCCCCAAGATGTCGAAAGCGCAATATCGTTATTTGTGAAGTCGATCTCGATATACTTTTGGATTGTTTCGTTCTTAGAACTTGCTGGTAGCGTGGCTTGAATGTTTGCAGATGCTTTGTTCGAGCTGTTGATGTATGATAGCTTAGAGCCGGTGGGCTTGCAAAATCCTGAGTCGCAAGTTTCAATCTCGGCAGAACCGGAAATCGAAAATGCGGTGCAAGGATAATACATTCCTACCGGGGCCTGGATTTCAATCGATTTGATGGTATTAGCAGATTCTATGACAAGCTTGTTGCTCGCTCCAGCAGTAAGAGTGAGCTTTGAGGATGCTGATTTTTGAGAAGCTGGCACTGAAACAGTTTGCGTAGCTGCATCCAAGGAATTCGTAATTTTGAGGTTTGATTGCTTCGACGTGGCACTGGTGAATTGAACGAGGATGGTATAATCACTGCTCGTGGTGTTTGCATATATCGACTCAAAGGTATAAGTATTTCTATCGGCTGTGAGCGCAATGTACCCATACATACCAGCTATCGCCACTTAACTTACCCGCTAGTCTTTGCAAAAACTTTGCCGCTGTATGAGCCCGCAGAGATAGTGTCCTCAAGTTCCAGTAGCATTACTCCGTGAGGCTGGACAGTAGAAGTATATGCCGTTTTCACGTTTCGCACCGACTTGCCTGCCCAGATATTCTTGATCTGGCCAGCAAATTGAACACCAATATCCGGTAAATTCAAGGTCAGCTCTCTAGACTCATCTGCCCAGTTGATCAATGCAGCCACAGTTCGCCCATTAGAAAGAGGGCCGCTCCAGACCTCATATCCCTCTTCGGACCAACGTCGCTTCAACTCAGCACTCTTACCGAGAGAGTCCTGGTTGAACCCAATCACATCCTTGTTCGATAGGATGGCAAGAGAGTCCTTGTTGATTGAGGTCAACCCATCCTTCAAGGCCCCACCAATGACGAGTGGGCTTTTCAAGATGGCCCACAGTGAGAAATGAGTTTGTTCCTCGGGAATCGTGAGAATATCATTACCAACTTCCAGCATATCGAGATCCGGCCACTGACCAGGGCCTGCAAAGGAAGTCTGAGGAACCGCTTGGTTGAGCGTACGCCAGATAGCGCGCCAGGCAGGAATGATGTCGTTGCCGATGCGCCATGTATGACCAAGAGCGGGTGCCCATAGTGCAGGGAAATCGACCCCCCATTCGCAGATTTGGAACAAGACCGCCCGGTTTTGTGCGGCCAGTGCCTTGGTCATGTTGGCAAAGCGAGGTTGCGGGGATGTACTGGGCTCGTAGTTGACATTGGGGTAGCCGGTTGCTTCATCAGAAAAACAATTGTCATCTGAATAGGGTGAGTTGGTGATGCATGAAATCATCCGGGATCTAAATAGAACGCTTACACTTCAAAGCGTCAATTTTCCATGATGTAAACAGTGCCGCATCTTGGGCCTCGTGGACTAGAAATATCAGCTCATGTTCAAGTGGCAGGAGAAACAGATTCACAGTCGCACATACATAAACTCCCAGCCTGTTCAATGTCCGTCTGACAAGATCGAATACCTGCATCTTCGTAAACTCCGAATAGAAGTCCTAGATCATGAATGTATTGCCCGATCGCGGGGAATCCACTAGGGAAATTTGTTGCGTTCCAGGTCAGGGAGCCATTTACACGGTCGGGAATTGTCCAGCCACAGTCTATCGTCACGTAGCGATACCCAAGCTTGTCGAGACCAAGGTCAACTAGGGCCTTCGCGTTGGATTTGACGATTGTCTCGTTGGGCGAGCATGAATAATGGTTGTACGTATTCCACCTGCTTTGGTTAGGCATGAACATGAGCGGAGAGATTGTCGGGCATACCCCATGGGTGGCGTTTTGGCTAAGCCATTATCGATTCGTGGCTGCAAGGCAGCGCCGTTTGCCAGGCCGATTAGAAAGACCTGAAAGCTCCAATTGAGTTGCATTTTACTAGATTCTCATGATACTACTAGTACAACATATTCAGACAATTATCTACAAGCCCGCAGTAATTATATAGATGACCTCGGATAAATTTCTCCGGAGAATGTCCCGATCATAGTTTAGTACTTTGCGGGGTATAATACCCCAAGAGCGCCAAATAACTAGGATGTTCAGTATCCGGAGATTTACCTAAAGGAGCCAGGGGAGCTTGCATGTCACTGTAACGCGGGCGCGACGATCACCAGCGACGATCGGAAAATCCTATGGACTGCCATTCGCGCGTCAAGCTATGGTGGAGCCGGCCTGATAAAGGAATGCAAAAATTGCAGTAGGGGGTGGAGAATGCTGAAAATTAAGGATTAAAATACTGTCAAGGCTATCGCTAGTGGTACAGAGAAACAAAACTCCTCGCGAAGGAGTAAGAGTAAATCAAGCATATGCCCATTTCCGTGCCCCATGTTTGATGTTTTCCCCCCAGGTCATCAATTACCGTTTCCCGTCCCTGCGGTCCACCGGTTGTCATGTCATAATCACAGTATCCATATCACAGTGTCTGTTTGTTCAAGTTCAAAGGGCGGTCGATTAGGCGAGGACACCGGCGACGGCGGAGCAGAAGAGCATGGCGACGAGGCCAAGACCAGTCTTAGAGATAGGCTGGCTGATGATCGCAGCACCGGTGGAAGTCGAGCTACCCTTTCCAGTGGAGGTACCCGTAGCACTGCCAGTTTCCTTGGTGGTGGTGGCCGATGCAGTAGCAGTGGAGTTATCCTTTCCAGCACCGCAGAAGATACCGCTGTAGTTCTTGCTCTTGTCGGTCAAGCAGTCAGACAGCTCTTTCTTTGTCTGGCCCTGGGCAAGGCAGTAGATGTTGCAGTCATCGTTGTACTTCACGGGACTGTTGCCCTTGCAGCAGGAGTCGAACACATCGGTCATGTTTCCGGTGACAGCACCGGCGCAGGCGACATCGTTGGAGGGAATTATCCAGGAGGAGATGCAAGTGGAGGAGGTAGAGGCGGCGGCGGTAGTGGTGGTGGTGGACATCGTGTCGGTAGGTAGGTGAATTTGGGTGATGTGGAAGTGGAAATGTGATGTGAGAATTGAGATAGATGCTGAGGAAAGAATTCGAAGTTGGCTTGAGGCTCAAGGGAAAGGGGAAAGCGAAAAACAAGAAACAAAAGGCTGCAATATAAAGCAAATCAAGGCCAAGGAACGGGGGTGAGACAGGACAAGGAATGTGTCAGACGCAACCCAACCAGGCGCCATCTTGTGGGGAATATCTCCACTTTTTGCTATATTTAAGGCACGCTAGGGCTGAAAGGTTCCATGTGAGATCGGATGATGTTTCTCATTTGTTGAAATCCAAATTATTATGTTTTCTGAACTGATGATTCCCTATTTCATGCCCGATTTAGGAACCAAGAAGCATGTAAAATTTGATTATGGAAAAGTACGGAGTAGCGAGTGATATGTCATAATTTGATGTGATCAGTTCCCTGCACCTAGATTATAGTTATAAGCCACATGGGGAAACCTCAGCAGAGAACTAATGAGAAGACCAGAAACCGCCGATCGGTGCAAAGCGACGGTGCAAATACCGACCGCTTATGGGAATCGATGTATTCGATGTATGGGGCCACTCGGTGAAGGTGGTAGTGTATATTAGCATGCATAGGACATGGATATCTCGTCGACTCCTTGCCGATTCAAGGATTGCTGCCTGCAAACTCGTTCCACAATGACCACAACGGTTGTTTAATTCTTGACTTCTACAAACTCCTCACTGCCGGCAGTTGTTTCGACATGCTTCTCGCCCTCCGGGCTTTCCATTCCAAGCAGAGCCAGCAGACCGATTTCTCTTTCGATGCGATGCTTGCGATCTGCGTCAGCGGCGGCCATCCCTGTCGTGCCAAAAATCTCGTCCATCTCCTCCAGTGTGCGACCCTTTGTCTCGGGAACAAAGAAGTAGACGTAGAAAACACCAACGGTGGTTACACAGCCGAAGAAGATGAAGGTACCCAGTGTAGAAACTTCGATGAAGGGAGAAGTAGCAGTCGCGACAGCGAAGTTGTTCAACTATGACGATGTTAGATGATCCGACGATTCCGAATTGGTGAAACTAAGATCCTTACCCAATTACTACTGCCTCCCAAGCTAACACCCTTAGCTCGCATGCTTAGAGGGAATACCTCTGAAGTGACGATCCATGCGACAGGTCCTGCGAAGGTTAGCTTGATTGTCACAAAACAGGATTTCGTGGGCGACACAAACCCCAAGAGTAGGCAAAGTTGATGACGAAGATCCAAATGAAAACAATCGCCGTCCATCCAGCTGCCCTGTTTTCGCCGAATTCACCCTGGTATGCACCGATGATTCCTGCCACGATGAAATGGCAGACAGCCATTCCGATCGCACCGGTGATCAAGATCTTCTTACGTCCGATCTGATCGACCCAAAGCACAGCAGGGATGGTGAAGATGAACTCGAAAATACCGACAACGCCAGTAGCCAGCAAGGAGGTTGTATTACCGGGTAGTTCCATGTTGTCGAAAATGAAAGGCCTATATATGAGGTCAGTAAAAATAAATTCAAGAGGATACTGCATGGACGTACGCGTAGTAATTGATGGCGTTGATGCCATTCCACTGTTGGAAGACCATGATCAGGCACTAAATAGTCAGTCTTATATTCCAGTGAGCGGAACAGATGCCATCCATACCGCAACAGTTGTACGTTTGAAAAGCGAAGGATTTGTGACGAGTGATGCGTAATCGGCTAATCCCATTCTGAAGCGACTGGAGAACGAGCCATCCAGCCACTGCGGGTACTTTTCGGCCTGAACTTGTTTCTCGAACATGTGAAGACTCTTAATTTCGAGAAATTCGATGCGCACGAGTATGTCGTCGGTTGAGGCGCCACGTAGTCTGGCGAGGGTCTGTAGACATTCCTCCTCGCGCCCAGTGTTCATTAAATGGCGCGGTGACTGTGGCATGAACATCATCATACCAACTGCCAAAACAATTGCAGGGAATAGCTGGATACAAACTGGGACGAGCCAAGCTGCATTGGACTGAGTGTCGCCAGTACCGCCGATGTAGTTGGTGCCATAGCCGATCTAAGCATGCAGATGATGAGTATTACTCTTGCGATGGGACAGATCCTAGGATGGCAAAAACTTACCCAGAAGCTAACCATGATACCAAAAGTAATGGCCAGCTGTTGGACTGCGACGAGAGATCCACGAATCTCTGGCGGAGCCTAGAAACGATTTCAGTAAACATTGCAAACACTTTATTTGTCTCTGCTTCGCTTCCCGAGTTCCACTGGCGACTTACCAACTCTGCATTGTATAATGGAACTACCATAGACAAGCTACCGACACCCAGACCTGTGACAAAGCGTCCAGCAAACACATAGTCCTTGCTCTGCGTACAGGCTTGCACAATCACACCGATACAGAATACAAAGACCGCGATCAATACAGTTAGCCGGCGACCAACCGCATCAGCGAGGTATCCATTGAACAAGGTTCCAATCCAGGCGCCAAGCTCCAGAATTGATGTCAAGATACCCTGTTCGATACCAGTGCCCTTGGCATATGAATCTGTGGCCTCGACGAACGAGTGCATTTGCAGAATTTGGGCGAACATTCCCTGGTTGTATCCATACACCAGTCCACCCAGCGACGCGAACAATCCGATCGCTGATGTCTTCTTATTACTGAGGAGACCCATAATTCCTCCTTTGCCAGCGAGCTCAGCTCGCTTGGCCGAAACGGCCGACTCTCCAGCGATGGGAGGTGCCATGGTCAATGTACTGTGAACAAAGATACAGGTCAAAAAAGCGAGATACGGTCGAGGTTACTGTCAAAGCCTCTTGACTCACGAGTCCGGGGATCAGCACTGCATTTATTCAACAGTCGGTTCTTCTCTGGGTAATTCCCCCGGGAATTTATCCCCATGGGGGCCATAATCTCTCTTCCTGACCAAGCTTCCTTTTCCTGACCCCACCGCGAGC
This sequence comes from Penicillium manginii, assembly GCF_028828005.1. Classification (NCBI taxonomy): domain Eukaryota; kingdom Fungi; phylum Ascomycota; class Eurotiomycetes; order Eurotiales; family Aspergillaceae; genus Penicillium; species Penicillium manginii. The sequence goes on along the minus strand of NW_026643102.1, from coordinate 295,259 downwards.
CGACGCGCCGCGTGTTCCGGGCAGGAGATATGAAAATGCCCGGGTCGGCTGCGGAGTGTGTAAGACGTGGAGACGTTGTCAGTGGCTGCGGTTGCGGCTGGGCTTGGACGTTAGTGTTGCTTGTGGGATGGCCGTGCAGCAGTAGAATTTAGCCGGACTTCCCAGTTGTAAACTTTGGATAAATACAAGATGCAACAATAGATGCTCTGCACTTTGCAAAACATCAAGGCTCAAACTTGAATGACTCGTGAATCAGCAAGGTAACCTATTACCTTGTTTTTTAAGCTGTGTAATTTCGGATGTAGCAATATTCTCACCGATATCTCTAACCCATACTGTCTTAACATTCACGAAAATCCCCTTTTTATCAACCAAAATCCCGCAATGGCATCATCGGCTGCACCCGCTCGGCATGGGAATTGCTAGCAGGCCCTGGGAGGGGGTTTCCTACTGCTTTCATTGGCTCGTTCTCCACGGGTCCCACCGTGATGGAGACCCCCCTGGGGAAACCCCGCATGGAGAGAACCTAGAAATAACAAGTTCAAGCGAAGAAAAGAGTCCAAAGAAACAGACTAGGTCTGCAGTGCAGAATACCGAAATAAAAAATGACTGCAAAGTATTTCCAGTGGTTTCAGGGAAAATATTATCCGCCTCCTCCCGATTCCGGAATGTTATGATTTGTGTCAATTACAAGGTACCGCCTAGCAATTCCCATACGCTACACCTATTGGGCCCGGCTGAATCCTGCACATTTAGCCTGTTTCTCCTAGTCGCCCAGCCTTCGCACGCCTCTTCCGCCGCCACGCAAATCGGCTTCGGGCAGAGATGGATGCCGGAGGTGCCGCCGGCAATTTGACATACGGCTGACATGAGACAGGCGCAATCGGTGTGAGGCAGAGTATCAAACTGATGGCTAAAATGAGATAGAGGCTATTCTCATCACTACCCGGGCGTCAATCGCAAGTCTGGACTTCGCTCGGCTGCTCATCGGCGTTTGATCGGCTGCTTGCAGCGTGGCATGCTCTCTCCCGGACCGTATGACTCGCGGAGCCACCTGCATATTTCATGCCGAGCCTCGCTTCGTTCAAGCTTTGTGCCAGCATTAAATGCACTATTCCGTAGCTACTTGGAATCCGAATGTTCGATATCGTTCTCGGCCCGCCCAATCTGGCAATACCGCCGAGTCGGGTGAAGCAGCTGATCTAAACAAGCTGCTAGAAAATATCAAGTGGAAGGCATTTAAGGTGAGCAATACAGTATACAACTTAACGTCGAACATTATATAGAGACTTCTTTTGCTATTTTTACTACGGAAATATTGGGGCTCCACGTTTGTCAATAATCATGCGCCCCGGGCGAGGTCGGCCTCAACGCCAGCTAAGTACCTGTTAATTGAATGGGATATTTACGATAAAGGAGATGGAGAAAGGAACCTTGGAATGATTATTTTTAAATCCCCAACTTTCCCAGTCTTTATCGAAGTCAAATATCGCGGTCTATTCAATGTATTGTGATGCAGGAATATCCCCAACAAAGCCACCAAATTACGGACAATGGCTTTTGTTATGTTTCAGTTCATTATCCAGCTGTATGAACCCATACCATGAAAGAATTCATTACCGCAGTAGTCTTTGTCACGTAGTAAAAATTTCTTTAAAATTAAATTAATTTTCATCATATAATGAATGCCATGCATATAAACAGCATTTCTGGCTGGCCTCTGGTGGTGTCATTATTGGAAGTTTTCACATTCTTCTCAAGTACTATCAGGCAGCTTACAGTGACTCGACTCACACTTGATATAATTACTTAATACGCTAGTATAACTTCCATTAATCTGAAATTATTAGACTTCGCTATACAGTGTAGATGCCGATCGACACTCAGATGGAGGACGATATGAGCATCGAGCTGGGTCTCTCCGAATCGGCAAGTTCGCATTCCGGTCACCGAGGGCTCCACGATTTGCTTGAAGAGGTTATCGCAGGAATGCCAGGTTTTATAACGGGGTATCTATCGGCTCACCCAGTTCGCCATCGCCGTCGCCGTCGCCGTCGCAGACTAGCCGAGGAGCTTGAGCACGCTCAAGAGCATATCCAAGAACGCACGAGAATTGACCATGAGACAGATCTGAGCGAGCGTGAAATGGAATTAACTCGTTATATCGCGCCTGGAGTGCTTAACTACCACCATCACTTGAGCGAAATAGGAATGGCTCCTTACACCTCGCCGGAAATACTTGGTTACCACGTTCATTTTACCTCTGATTCTCTCCGTCGACCCCCGGCTCCTAGATCGCTTATTTGGGCTCTATCGGCAAAGGAAATTGACAAAGAAATGTTGGAGGAGCTGCAGCAATTTTCTAGCTCCTCCTGTTCTATTTGTATTGAGGATTTCCAGGTGAGTCAAGAGGTATGTGCTCTCTCTTGCAAACATCTCTTTCATAGCACCTGCATCAGACGTTGGTTATATGAAACAAACAGCTGTCCTATGTGCCGAGAAGGTAGAGCTGTGAGAGATTTCATTCATATGTAATATTTCAAGGTTATTAGAAACTTTGGAACTCTCTGAGGTTTTCAAGTTATTAGCGTATAAATACTGGCATAGCATTTGGTATAGAATTTTACAGTTTTTTTTTTTTGAAAGGCTTCTTTGAAGAGTTTCACACTTTCTATCTGTTTACTTGGAATTTTTTATTTGCAGTCCATGAGGGATTCTCAAATTCTATTATAGATATCGATAATAGTTACAAGTGGCAAGCTAATGTCCACTCTAATCTTTGTCGAGGAAGCTCCGACAATGTGGCAAAAGTGATGTTATACGGAATATATGGAGTAGTGATAAAGCACATAGACAGTTTATTCCGAGCCAGTGCCATAGGAAGGAGAAGATGAAGTGAGGAAGCTATGAATATGGCAGCCTAACAGATATAACAGGTGTTCTCAATTTTGGCACATAAATCCACTACGACTCAGGTTCGCCATAATTCTGGCTGATAACAACATTCCCCACAACTTGAATTTCTCCGACCTTCACTTCCCCCCTTTCATTTATAGTCAACTCAATTTAAATGTCAAATATCACACAGTACACTCAGAGTACTTAACCTACGCTCGAATTTCCGCCGCCGACAAAACAGTCGCAAAAGCATCCGCCAGCTCAAACAACGCAGTATCAACCAAATCCTTCGCCTGAACGCCGGGAATATTGCGATCCCCAACCGCATCCCTGGCCACAATGACATCATACCCCTTCTCAGCTCCAGCCCTCGCAGTAGTGGAAATACATACATGCGCCATATACCCGACGAGAACGATCTTCTTGCCTGCCTCCCCCAGCCCCTTCAGATACTCATCGAGATCGGTCTGCGCGAAAGAATTGGGAAAGTGCTTCGTCACGACCTTCTCACCTGACTGAGGGGTGAGCTCGCTGAATTCTTCTGCTAGGGGTGTTCCTGGTGTGAAGACTGGTGCTCCGGCTGGTACTTCGTGCACGACATGGACGATGTTTTTGCCGTTGCCGGTGCTTCGGTAGAGGGATAGGAGGTCGGAGATTACTTTGCGGGTTTCGGAGACGAGTTCGACGCGGAGGTTGCCGGTCGCGTACTCGTTCTGAGCATCGATTATAATTAGGGTTGAGTCTTGGGTTGAGGCTGTGGAGGGGGGGAGACCGATTAGGTCGCGAAATGATTTGACGTTTGACATGGTGAGTTGAGTGGAAGTGTTTGGGATTCCAAGGTGCTTTTCGAGTGGTTTTAATTTCAAGTTGAATGAGGAGTTCTGGAACCCGGATTTAATAGGGTTTAAATAGGAATTGGTCGCTGGATTCCTGGTAACCGCGGGGCCATTGGGAACTCATACTCAAAATTGTGGAGTATACATTGCATCTGCGCTAACCGGAATTGGGATCATATTCCGCCAAGAAATGGATTATTCATCGACTTGGATTGTTTGAAATGACGCCACAGCACAGAATTCGGGGTGAAAGGCGACTCCCACACACGTTGAATGGAGTGTAGGCCACGATTATGCACGCAGTGAGCATGTATGACACACTTTATCCACAGGACAAATGAAGTACAAGAAACGCAGCGTCTGCAATACCTGCCGGCGCCGTAAATTGGGGGTATGAATGCGCGAATCCACACTGGCAACTTCGATGGACCTACAATACGCTAAATATAAACATGTCTTTAGTGTGATGGAAAGCTACCGGGTTGCACCCAATGCTCGCTATCCGGGTATACCTGTGATGGTTATTCGACAGGCTGGACATTTGTTCAGCAGGGCTCTTTCGATCAAAACCGGATATTGAATCAGAATGGAACTCGGAAGAATGAAACTCATCATGAGCAACTTCAAGCCCCGGTACAAATAAAACGCCGCGATAGTTCTCCACGCTCAATCAAAGAGATGGCAGAATCCCCTGTATTTCAGTTCACTCCGAGTCTACCGCGGGAAATATCAACCACGCCCACCCTCCACCACCTCTTAACTATCATCGTGGAAAGCTATCTCCCGGAGAGTGAGAGGAATACAGCTGCTGTCGCCCTCGCTACCGGCCACAGTCAAAATCACGGCCACAAATATCAACATCCACGAATCTGTGGTTCCTGGGTTGAAGTTTTATACGAGCTTCCCTGTCTAGCACACACCGACTCCCTTCTCTCGAAATCAGTAACCGCCCTCGCTGCAGCGGTCTTGACATCGGTTTGTATCTCCAGGCAAAGCATTTCCGAGCCGTATCTTCTCGCTATTGGAGCTCTTCGAAGAAGGCTTGAAAATGGGCTCGGGAGGACAGAGGAGCTTATTCCCGCTGTTATGTGTCTGATCTTGGTGGAGGTATATCTCGCTCATCCTGCATTCCATCTAGCTGTTAAAGCTTTGTTAACGACGAAAGGTCATGATTCCAAACGCGAATGTCGCCCTTGACGCCCATTTAAATGCAGTAGGTGTATTCTTCCGTTCTGCTGGGCCAGAGGCGTGTAAGACAGGACTTCTGCATAGATTATTTGTTGGATTCCGACCATTAATGGTATGAACAATTTTATCCCCGGTCTCTACCCGATTCTAATTCTTCTAGATCATCCATGCTATCCAGAATCGCCAGCCAACGTTCCTCGGCCTCTCGGCTTGGATCGAGATTCCCTTTTCCGAGATCGCGCCGTCTATCATGCAGGCCTTTTTCAACGAGTTCGTTCATCTGTCGTCAATACTTTGTCAAATGGATGGTCTTTGTCTGGAGGTATCTCTTCAATCGACCAGTCAGTCCGAAATTGAGAAACAAGTACTCCAATCTCTTCTCGTGGATATGTCTGCTCGTCTGGACCACTGGGAGGATACTTTAACCACATCCCCTTTCTCCTACCGGCGGGACTACAATCACTCTCACGAAACCAGCCATGAGCATGAAGATGATCAGAACCAAGACCATCGACGGATTTCTTTCCCCAACGTGACAATGGCAAATATCTTCACGCACCTGTGGGCTTTCCAAATAATTATTTTCCGGGAGATGGCTATCCTCAGCACCGCGCTCTCTGAAACGGTATCATCCCCGGAGCACCGTGCAATAGCTCTCGCGAGAAATATCTCACTTAGCATGGACTATCTTTTGAAAGAAGATATGGGTCTCTTTGGCCCAGCGTCATCTTCCTTTCCTCTCCGAACAGCTTGGGAAGTCCTCAAAGAGAGCGGGGATCATGTTGACAGTGCCCATGTGAAACGGAGTGTTGATCGACTCGTCGCAAGAGGACTTTTATCCGCGCCAACCTCTGTCTTCGGTCCTGACTGCATGAAAAGTGTTCAAGATGATGTTGATGTATCGAGATAGATATTGATATCGATATTGATAGATTCCCCTGTACGTAGTCCTATTCCACAATCAAATCAAATAAGCCACCCACCATAAGTCAGTCCATCCCTTCCCATAATCCAGTCCATACATCTCCGAGTAATTCTTCGCTCTTGCTATCCGATTCATCCCCGTTACTCTCAGCATCACTCCCTGTCTCAGCACCCAACTCCCTCCCCAAGACCTCCCAAGCAACTCTCTCGCTCAAATTCAACCCCCCCATAAAGCCAACCCGGCAAGACGCGCAAGCAATTCGCATGATCGGTCGCAAAGTCCGGATCAGCCCACCCGCTCGATCGGCAGTGCGTGATGGCGAGACGGAGGAGTGAGCGGCCGACGCCATTACGGCGGTATGCCTGTTTGACTGTCCAGGCGCGGATGAGTGGTTTCCTTTTGTGGGTAATGGGTTCGCCTGTTGGTGCGGGATAAACGCGCAATACAAGCGTTCCGACCATGGAATCTTTCCACTGACTCACGAAGACGATGTTGATTTCTTTGTTTGTATCTTTGTCTTCGTTTTCATCGTCAGCACTGTATAGCCACCCCCATCCAATATCCCTCGCCGCATCGAGATACCCCGCCGTGATAAACTCGACGCTTTTCATCGCTGCGGCGATGATGGCGATGCATGTGAATGCGGCTGAGACCCGGTCTAGTCGGTAGTATTCTGTTATTAGGGCCAGTGGGATGATCAGGCCTAGCACGGTGGAGATGAAGGGGGTGCTGTGGATTAGGGCGCGGCTGGTTGTTTGGCGTTGTTCGGTGATGGAGGTTGAGATTAGGATTAGGGCGGTTGTTAGATCCTTTTCGGTGGTTGTTATGGTTGTTGATAGAGTTGGGGGAGGGGTGGGATCTTTCTCTTTGGGCTCGGACATTGAGATTGTTTCGGGTGTGAGGGTGGTGGGTGTGGTGGTTGGTGTAGATGTAGATGTGGATGTTGATGGGGTGGGTGAAGGAGGAGGAGAAGGAGAAGAACTCCATCTTGAGTCCAGTTGAGGTAAGTCCATAATAGTAGTGAATGTAGTGAGTGGTAAGTAGACAGGGATGGTAGTGAATGAGTAGGGATTCAAGTATTGAATCAATAATATCTACATCTACATCCATAGTGTACCAGTGTATAATACTAGTAGTGAATGTAAGTGTCAGCATCGAGTCATCCTGAGGTATCTATAGATGCTGCAAAAGAGAAGCTTCAACTCGTGGATCTACTAGACTGGGCTTGACTAGTATGGAATACTAACGAATATCCCAATGTTGTCTCGCATTCTCTCCGCAGTAGTACTATGAGGTGTGATCAGTGCAACATCCCCCATCAAGCAGAGTCAGACAGACCCACAGAGACAGTACTTCAGGGTACCAACACAGACACCACAGATAGATAGATATTCATGATAAGAATAACAAGATTAAGGTAAAATGGCAGAAACTTCTCGTAAATCTAATCAAGCAATCAGAAATACAAAGAATCCTTATTCTCCTCCCCTCGGCCATCCATCATGTCCTTCACTTTTATTCCATTGATCCCGATCTCGAGAGCAAAGCAAAGCAAAGAGAGCAAGCAAGAAGACTCAAGCTCACACTAGCTCATTCCAATTCTCATTGCGATTGCCATCCCCATCCAGGGTATTCAGATTCGGGGCATTCACATTCACATTCCCCTTCTCCGCATCCTCGTTCCTCGCACCATCCTGCACACCCGCCAGCTGGGGCCGAGAAAGAGGACGAATCTCCCCAGACAACTCCTCCAACGTCTTCCGCTTGGTTTCGGGGATTAAAAACGAAGTGAAGATCCCGCAAAACATGAACAGAGCGAAGATCTGCATGACATGATTCAACCACGGCGAATCGGAGGAATCTTTCTTCGCCCCACGATGCACCAACGGCCCAAACACACACTGCGCAATAATAGCGCCGACTTTGCCTGCCGCAGCGCTGAACCCGTGCGATGTGGAGCGGTATCGGGTTGGGAAGCATTCGCCCGGAACGATGAAAGTCGTCGCGTTAGGTCCGAAGTTGAAGAAGAATTGCGCGATCACGTAGAGTGCTAACAGGCCGTTGTGGGAATGCTTCAGTTTGTTAAAGCCGAAGCCGATGGCGATGAAGAGGATCGTTAAAATGCTGAAACCGCCGATCTGGATCGGCTTGCGGCCGATTGTGTCAACTGTCGCAACGGTAACCCAGTACCCCGGGATGGCGCCGGCGCAGATGAGGATCAGATTGCCGACGGCGTTTCGGTAGAAGATTTGGTAGACATTCTCCCCGCCTGTCCAGCCGATAGCACCGAGAATGATCGAGTTGTTGAGGCCGAGACCGTAGAATGCTGCGGAAGAAGTTAGTTAGCGTATCCCGGTTCAAAAAATAAATTAGAAGTAACAATTGTTTCTAGTAAGTAGTGTCACAGAAAGGGTGAGTGCAACGTACCAACGTCCAGAAAAAACCAGGAACCAGCAGTTCCCAGGAGAGTCCGGCCATTCTTCCAGTTCCAGTAATGGTGCGCAAAGTCCTTCCAGCTCGCTTTGGTGATGGCTTCTATGCGGTCATTGCGCTGGACTTGGATACGCTGCATCTCATCAGGGCTACCCTCACGAAATCCCTTGATATAGGCCTGAATGTCGGCTTCTGCCTTGACAGGGTCACGCGAAACTTCCAGGGTGTAACGAGGAGACTCGGGGATTGTCAGTCGGAAGTACAGAGCGATCAATCCGGGCACTGCACCCATGCCAATGATAGTACGCCACATCTTGTCGACAGCGAGCAGGCAGACCCCCGAGCAGTGTGCGACATCCTTGGCAGATTCGAGAGATTTTTGAAAGCCGGCGGTCACGATTAGGGCGATTATGGCTGCAGCGAACTGGCCGATGCCTTGCATAGCGAAGACCGAACCCATCATGGCGCCACGCCATTTGGCATTGGCGAATCTGTGGGGTTAGCGGGAACGAGGGAAAGGAATATTAGGGCTAGAATCAGGGGAAGTCAACCCACTCGGACGTAATGATGGAAGAAAGAGGGTAGTCTCCACCAATTCCAATGCCCATGACGACTCGCCAGAAGATGAGAACGCCGGTGATGGAGACGGCCGGGGAGGCAGCTGAGAGGGACTGAGCCAGAGTAGCGAAGATGATGATGATCAACTCGATGCCGTACATTCGCTTGCGGCCATAACGGTCGGCGAGATAGCCAAAGAGCAACTGGCCGATGACGGTGCCACCGGAGGTCGAGACTTTGAGGGCCGTGTCGGAGTTTGTGGGGAGTTTGCCGGGATTATGCTTTGCATCTTGCCAGTAGACGACACCTAGCATGCTCACACAGAGGTTGATAGCGAAGATATCGTAGGCATCGGTGAAGAAACCCACGCCCGCGACAACAACGGCGCGTAGATGATGCCAGCCAGAGCGGGCATTCTCGATGCGCTCAAATGCCAGACGACGATGTTCGTCCGGGTCAAAAGAAGCAGAAAGCTCTGTTTCGGAGGGAACTGACTGCATGATGGATGAGAGAAATGGGACGAGATTGGTGGAGAGGAGAGAGAGATGAAGTGAGAGCGATGAAATTATAGTCAGATATATACGTAGTAAACAAAGATAATGGAGGAGGAAGAGAAGAGAAGAGAAGAGAAGAGGAGACCAACCAGAAGAGGAGGATGAGGCACATGTCACAGGTTGGTTACAACAGGCAGGCACGAGATAGAAATGGGGTAATGGAGGGTCGTACCTGCCTTGAGTGCATAGCATGACATAACAAAGTATACCCCATACAGTAGTATCGTATAGTATAGTATCGTATAATATAGTATAGTAATTTGTACTAGTATACTACTAGTATACTAGTATTCTCGTATCTACTCTTTATTTTATCTTTATCTTTATCCCGGTTAATCACGCATTCTACCTGAAGGTAGGATCATGATGTATCCTCAACATCACCGTGGCGGTGGCGGAGACTCGAAGTATAAGAACCCACCCACCACCACACTCAAACTTGAACTCTCGTAAAAATCATAAAACAAAAAAAAGGGGAGATACGGTATTCATATACTTCATATTCATATACATCATATTCATATACATCAAACCCAGAAATCATGATCTAGATCCCTCTCAGTGTCAACCCCAACAGAAAAGAACACATCACGAACGTCCTATCTAAAGTTGCCATGCCCGGCCAGAGCCAGCCGGAGTGAGTTTTACGAGGCAGCCCTGGAGGATGCTATACCTAGGTTTATTATTATTGTACTAGTTATAGCTAACATTGGTATCACAGAGAAGAGGGCTCCGACCAGGCTCGTTATAATTGCTCCCATCAGCCAAATCGGATGGATGACGAGCCACAGATCAAGTAAGTTCAAGTTCTCATTTCAGGGTCCCCACCACTCTAGGTATACCTGGGTAGCTACCTCTGTATACTACTAGTAATTTTAGGTGAGTTTTATCGCTGATCTCTCAGGACCATGCATGCCTCGTGTGTGCACGGGGATACGCAACCGCGTCACAGTCAGAACCAGGCCCAAGGTCAGAGTCCCAGCCACTTCGAGATGGAGGGCGACCTGATTGATCTGGATGATTAAAAGAGCAAGTAAGCTCAAGCTCAGTCTAAAGTCATTTTATTTTGAGTTTATTGGTAGTTGTTTCATGGTAGTTATTCAACCAATACGATCTTTATTAAATATCAACAATTCGTTTATCAAGTCACGGTGTCCATCATTCGAGATTACCCCGGTACAACTAGTGACATACCAGTTACCCATAGTATGAACCGTGAACTTGAGGTACCATAGCATTACTGCATCATTATCACTGCCAACTGCCAGCTTCCTGCCCAGGTGCACCATCCCTCACGCATATCCTCGCTTCATCCTCCACCGCATTATGAACGTCGCCACCGGGTAAAACGCCAACGACACCGCAACCCAAATGAATAGCACCGCAAAGTCAAGTCCAATCCGCGAGTGTGTATCGAAAAGAATAGTCCGCAGCGCCTCGACAACTATACCACGCAAAGTTAGCCAACCTGGAGTCTAGTTCGCCACGCCACAGCACACGCAAACGAAAACCAACCCAACCGCCCACGAAAAACTTACTCCGATGCAAAGGCCAAGCATACCCCCAAGCATAAAATCCTGGCGCGAGATCCAGCGCATAAAACCCCGTCGCAACGTTCGTGATAACCCAAAATATCAGAAACAGCGAACTCCACGGAAACCCGAGGACCATTGCCATATTCTCGCACGGGAAGCCCAGCGCTGCCATCCCGACCCAATTCAGCATCCAGAATACCACGAATGAGCCTTGCCCGTATGCGTTTGGGTTGTTGGCGGGTAGTGTATCTGGTGCGGGCTTGTTGCTGAAGGGGATTTGGAAGGCGAGCGAGACGAGGGAGTAGAAGAGGGATAGGAAGAAGTAGGCTGTTATTGCGGAGAGGATGCGCCAGATTATCCAGTGGGGTACTTTGAGCGTCGCGGTTGTTGGGGAGGAAGAGTCTGACGAAGACGGGGAGGTGGTTGGCTTCATGAACTGCGCGTGAATGCCCATGAGGAAGGGGAAGTTGAAGAAGGCGATTATTATTAGATAGATCAAGCCGATTGTTACGGCTGGTGCGGCCACGGCTGGCGTGAAAGGGCGTAGATCGACAGTTGTGAAGCCAATGGCCGGATTAATGGCTTGTGGAGGTACCTGTGAGAAGTTTAGGTTCGCATTCAATATAGATGCAGATCCAGATGTCGAGGTGGAGTTCGAGGTGAGTTCGCGGACCCATCGGGGGCCAAATTCCATCAGGATAGTGCTCTGGAAAATCGCCAGGTCGGGCATAATATAGGTGTAGTATGTATTTTCGTCTCGTGCAGAGATTATCACCGATTCGATTGCCCCAGTCGGGTCATAGGTGCTGTTTCGTTCGGTGACTGCGGCGCGGAGCAAGGCGGTCGCATTGGGGTTGATGATGACAGCTGCGTAGGCTTTTTCATCGTAGATGGCTTGACGGACAGCCCAGGGATCGTGGTTAAAATCAGCAGGCGACTTGATCTCATAACCCAAGTGCAGCCCTGATGAGTGGATTATGTTCTTCGTCGCGTTGGTGACGGCCGGTCCGACGATGGGATTGTCGGTGCGATAGGGATCGACAGTACCGTCAAAATCAACCACGAAGACTTTGAGAGCTGGATAATTTGCCTCAGTGCGATACTGTGAGCCCCAGAAAAGGGAAAGCACACCAAATATGAAGACGCAAAGGATGAAGATGGTACGCGCCCATTGGTAGAAGACGCGCCGGCGTACTTCGGTTAAGGCCGGATCAAAGAATCCCACCGGTGTCGGCACATCCATCTCTGGCTTTTCCATCTTCAAATTGTTTCACGGGGGTGGTGAGTTTGTACATTTCATTTGTACTGAAGGTTGAGTTTTCAAGTAGGACGGGTGACACTGAGTGACACTGTATGACGCTTCCGGCAGGTAATTCCCAAAACAGCGAATTCCAACTTTGACAACAATATAAGGAATTGGCCTGAGAGATCCCTGGAAAGCTAACAGAAATAATTATATAGGCTACAGATTAAATTAAATATGGTGAGCATCTCAATATTCTTGTTTTGATGTGCACTGCAGTGATGCATGCATGCCATCGTTAACTACTGCAGTGCCGCTACTGCCATCCCGCCCCTTGCAAAGGGATAACTCTCAGAGTTTGCACGACATAAGTCAACAATGATAAATTGATCCCCCAGTTGATTCTCAGGGACGAATGAGAAATCTAGAGTTCATCAGTGTCATGGTAAAAATTGCGATTTCGATCTCAGGCATATCTGGATGTCCAACCAAGCTACCATAATGTTTAACATGCAGATTTATGCAACCCCTATTTGATCCCCCAGCCCCTGTGGCCAAATGGTTTAAGGTACCCTCCTTCTAAAACTAACCCTCAACAGATTAGAGGGCGATTGTAAGCTCGACCCTTGCCAGGGGCTATAGAAGATAATTTTTCTGGTTTTTTTGCCCTTCAAAAGAGGAGGTAAAACAACCCTACAATAGCTCATTATTGTATTAACTTTGTGTGTGATGATTGCCAGAAATCAGCTGCTGGGATTTTATTTTCTTGTATAGATTTTGCTGTACATTTGACTTCCAAGGTTACTTCCCCCACCTACTGTTTCTGTTTTTGATATAGTGGAATTATCTAATACCTCTTTCTGTTTTCCAAGGTTTGATATATTGAAGTCATCCACTATCATTTCTGATTTTCTCTTTTTTCAATATCAATTTTGCCCTAGTATTTTATTCTAGACGCTTATGGGCGCATTGCGTTGGGTATATCAAGCCAAAGTCTTGATGTTCGGCATCAAACATGTGAAAGCTGCCTTGAACTCTACAACATTGCTCCCCACAAACCAAGTGAAAGATCATTCAAGAACTTCCGGGGTGACTTTGACATACCACACGTGCTAAATTTGTCAAAATATAAAAGTCTTGAGGGCATGCAGGATATCGAGAACCAAACTGGCACCAATGCCTGTGAGAAGGAAGGCTCGCTGGGGTATAAACTCGGTGATAACCTAGGAGTAACCTATCCTTCCTTTCAATCCTATGCTTTCATTCTACCCCCTATATCTCTTGTTGCTGACCCTTTTCATCCTTTTCTTTGCTTCAAGATATTTCACAGCACCTTACAGCACGAACAGTAACAAGCAGCTCGACACTTGACCATACAAAGCCGTTTATAATGTGCTTCGCACAACCAAGCCTCCCGGTTGATCAGGAGCACTTCGAAATAGTACTAGCAAGTGACTCGACACAGATCAACGCGATATCTGCTTTTCTATTCGTGACTTCAGCTCGCTACGTCTCAAAATACCTGTTAATCGGCTTGGCTGCTCGAAAAGGCTCCAAAATGAAACAAGAGACCCTTCCTTCACGCACCACTCGCTGCCATACCTATCGATTCTACTTTGACGATATGCTTCCATGAAAAAACCTCTGCCATATTCAGCGCTACTTGCGCTCAGAACGAACCCTCGGATGACTTTATCGATTCCAGCGACCACGCTACAGCATACTTGGCTTAACCTACCGGTCGGGCTATGGTCGCACGCCTCAAGAAGAACCTCGAGAAGAGTCCCCCTGCCATCCCATCGACACAAGCGGCACAGAAAATCCCTTCAATGATAATACTGCCGGAGAAGTCGAAGGTTACGGTTAGAATAGCACCTGGGCGTGGGAAATCGGGGCGGCGGTATTCAGCGTCCAGCGCCGTTGGCTTCGCTCTGTTGGTCAACTCAATTGAAGATCAGCAACACGTCTTATGAATCCTCGCATCATACTGCATCGCCGAGGCTTCTGTCATTGCCACCATCACTGAAGCAGCTTTCCTGGATTCGATCTCGAGATTCCTGGGTCCACTTAAATGGAATCAGTATGGCCCTCCCGCCTCGGCTCCACTCTACCATATACATGCTATCGATCAGGCGAGCCGCAGGCCTTAGGGCGCTTTGGGTGTGCTGCGGGGGGGGTATAAAGACACTGGGATGAATGGCTTGGTACCTACTTGAGCCATGGCAATGATGGCCTTTGCTGTGGATCCTTTTGCGCGGCAGATTTTGATATTCCCTTTGCAAACGTTTGTTTGTGATGGAGATGGGACTGCATAGATTCAACTGCACTGCAAAATTTCATGCTAGAGACAAAATACCATATCGGCAATTCCTCCATGAACGTCAATTATCACCTCCCATCAACTTGCGTCCCACGAACCCTGCGGAATATGGACTATGCGCAACGGATACCCGATACCAATGTAGCAATACGCAGGCAGGAAAGCCGGCCCATTTTGCTAGAAGATAAAGCCAGATTTTGTCTGCATGGGAGTCCCCGGACGGAACACGCATGAAACATTCAAAATTCAAAATATCGCGTTCTGATGTATTGTAGTGACAGTTGATCGTCTTTACCACCGTGCTCTAGCTTGAGACCTTGTATCGGAGACATGGCCATTTCAAACCCTCTATCTTCGTTGGAGGGAAATCTTCCGTGTCAATGCCACCAAAGCCCACAAAGATTGTGTACAAATTCTACATGATACGATTATATTTCAGCATACTTATTCGTTCGCAGTCGTCGCAATCCTCTCGACGCCAGCAAGCCACGAATCAATTTGGAAGTCGCAGCAAAGATGGTCAAGTCAGCATGCCATATGTACAAGTTCTGGGAAGTGAATCACACAATTCTTGGTCTTGAAAAGAATTCTCAACTTGACCATCTTTGCTGTGTCTTTCAAGAGCTTGACTCTTTATCAAATCTGTCTGCTGTATATTACGTCCGACGGAATCCGCCCCCCGCCGGGCTGATCATTGCCACATGAAGCTTGAAGGAGTGAACCGATCGGGAAACTTCTTCAATGCACTCGCCGTTTTCAAGGGATCCTAGTGGGTAGACCTGTCACTCCCCTTGACGGGGCGGATGGGTTGAAACACGGCGAAACGCAATCTGCAGCAAATTGCAGAGCCACCTCCGCGCATCAATCAGCGATCAACAATCTATTATACGAACTGCCTAGACGGGCTAAGGTGGGTCTCTGAATCTTATTCATAATCATTTCTTATTGATTTTCATATTCATATCCTCTAGGGTATCATTATCTATTGCAACGTTGCAAATCGAATCCAGTTCGTTCGCATATTCTATGTATCAATAAAATCAAGTTAAATCAGAGTAACTCGAGAAATTCAACGATTGAAAACGCCTTCCTCCAGGACTCCCAGGACCAGCCTGGATTTCCTCCAAAAAAATGGGTTGCTTATTCGAGACTTCGCTTGATTCTCAGCTCTCGACCCTCGTCGCAGGTCACTTGGTACGATCCGATGCGTCGAGTTGTGGCCTGGCAGGACGCGACGCCCGCTGACAGATCGACAATTACGCCAGATGTCTCGCTCTTCTCGCACATGGTGTTCTCGAAGTATTCCACCTGGCAGCCCGGGGCCATTGTGTTCAGGCGATATGCGGAGGCCATGGTGTTCAGGTTGGCGCGGCAGCCGGTGCTGCCCATTCCGGAGTGGATGTCGCTGGTGGAATTTCCACCGCATTGCGTGCTGGGGTATAGATCAAAGGACCACTGGATACCACGCTTCATGAATGGGAATGCAATGGCCATGTTGACCAGGAAGAGGGTGGCGAGGAGGCGGGTAGCGAAAGACATTTTGTAGAGGTGGAACGAGAGTGGTATTTGCAGTGAGGGCAGAGAGTGTACGATGAGAGACGCCTCGCGATCTACAAATACAAGTTAGCATCAACAGTTGCCTGGATTGGGTATAAACGGGGTTACATACTGTGCCGGTGCACTAAAGTGTCAAAGAGTGAACTGGTTGGGGATGAATGGAGACAGACGATCTGGCAGTTCAGGGTCTTCAAAGACTTAAATGATAATTTCAAGATAAGTGGATTCACCCGGTGGATGACGGGCGAAAGTCTCCAGTTTAATAAGATTGGCTTTTTAATTCCTAACAGTTGTAAAAAGCCCCCGCCACCCTTTTGTTTCAGCGCTGATCAGTTCCTGCACTCCACGGCGACGTATACTCCGACGCCACAGCCGCTTGGACGCGCACATACCAAGGATTCGGACTCCGTAACCACGACACTTTTGTTAAGAAAAATGATTCGCATACGAATTGGATTTGCTAGTAATATTTTCTTAATTTTTCCCCCTTTTGCTTCTCATCATCAGATCAAAAAACGGAGTCCGCCGCGATGGCCTCATTCCGGCGGGTGCAGATCTTCCTCGATGGAAAAGAAGTGGAGACTCTTACGTCGCCAGGGACGCGTAATTCCAGAGACACATGTACCCCTCGAGCCTGCACACTGGTTCAGGGTCCAAGTCGTATCTATTATTATTACGCTTACTACGGAGTATAGTGTCTAGGATTCGAGCACTCCTTATACAAAGTACAATCCTCCGCAAACAACAGAGACAAATCCTGAAGCTAAGAACTTTAGCTTGTGCTTGTCTTAGACTTGTTGAAAGTGGCTGCTGACTGTATAGCAGATGTACTCTGTACTCTGGGATAGTTACTATTTTCATCCATCATCCACTTCGCCACTCGATTCGCAGTACCTGCATATCTCAGCTGGTCGGCCTCATCCATCTCGGGTCCAGTGGTCTCGGTCGATTATTCGCCTAATCGCCTAATCGCCTACAGTATGCACTTGTGCCACCTTGCCAGGTGACTACATCGTCATCGCAAGGAATTTCTGCAACATTCCTATCTATAGAACCATTCGTGGCTCGCGTGCGCAATGTACAATGCACAATGTAGAGTATAGAATGTACAATCAACCACGCTAGCAACCACACGATTTCCTGCCCTACTCTGTTCAAGCCATGGGAACATTCGACGATCGTCGTTGAAAAGTTCTTCCACCGACGATCGATTCGGGTTCCGCCGGTCATGTTCTTTAAATGCTTTGACGCCATAAGCCATGGAATAAGCCCCTCCGTTTCATACAAGTAGTTTTGCGTGAAACACCTCCTGCAGATTCGTCATCCTGGGGTAAAATTTCCTTTTGATCATTTGCAACTCAACTCCTCATGACCCCGTACTCCGTAGGGAATATTAAAATGTTGCATGCGGGACCAGCCTCGTTCTGCTCGGTTTTTCTGGGTCCACTCGGCACTCCACTGAGACTCGCCCAGATTCAACATTTTTTGGCTTGGACACCAGCCTCCAATACGTCACTCTGTATGGATGGCTATATCGGTGTGCAGATGGCGAAATCACACCAGCCTTCAACCCCTCAATAGTCATTGAGAGGAGGTTGGTGATTTATTTTGTCCGGGCGCTTGCGGTCGCATTTGTACGGAGTACGGAGTATATGGAGGAATCAGTATGGAGTAGACACGAACTCTGCAATACCCTGTGCAGTCACTCGTTTACTGTTCATAGATGCATACTCCGAACTCCGTACTGTCCCTGTGGATGTTTATTCCAGGACAATCCGGCTTTTCTACCGATGCTCCACTGCCACTGCTCCACGGCCGATCTCTCGCTTAACAGACATGACCTCATGCCACGATAACCAAGGAAAGTCTTGATATAAGTGCTCCATAATACTCCATATTCTATACTCCGCTAGCAACGGGGTATGGGGTACAGAGACTCTGTAATAGTTAGTTTGTTTACTACCTCCAGCCCTACCTCCGATCCAATTGAATGACGAATAGTCGCATATGAGAATCAAGGGTCTTAACTTTGGAACATCTGTTATATGATGTGCCATCCCTGGTACGGAGTAGAGATAATTGAATTCGATTTTATTTCAGGCTCCCTATGGAGATGGCCCTGCAATATCCAAAATGTCTCCCCTTGACGAGTCATGTCCCTCAATCGACAGATCACTTTAGGCCCAAACCTCCTAGCGCAGCCGATCTCCCTCCGCCTTCGGCCAAATAAACCCACAACCAAACAATCCAAGGAAGAAATCCAGGCCCAAGCCCAAGCCCCGTATAGAGTTACGGGAGCGAAGACGAAGCCCACCAAAACGGACAACTATGAGTAGCAAATAGTATGGAGCTATTCCGATCTCCCGGTGTTCAAGATGGATGTGATGTGATGTGGTGGACTTAGGCTGACTGGAGCAGATAATGGCTCGCATTCATCTGCCCAACGAGATCGTCTTGATGATCGCGCAGTATCTCACGCCTCGTGGTATTGCAAACTTGATGCTAGGTAATCGCGAATGGTATACTCTTCTTCGGGGCGATTTCATCTTCAATCGAACGCTGGGTTCTTCGAGGAACGGGATTATCCTTTGGGCGAGTCAACATGGTCGCGAAGATGTCGTCCGTGCGATGCTACAGCGAAAAGGCGAATTCGGATATCGGCACTGGCGAGGATTCGAGACTGTCAGTGAAGCTGCAAGTTCTGAGTTGCACCTACCATTGAGATTTGCGGCTTGGTATGGACATGTGGGGATCATAAAGATCTTGCTCGATTGGGATATCAGCACTATCCGGTATGATCTGCGTGCCCTACCCGCCGCAGCCAGTAGTGGGCATTTGGAGGCCGTCAAGGTTCTTCTTGAATACTCGGCACAGCTGCCGGAGGATAAACCCCAAACACCTGGCTCTGAAGAGGAGTACATAGAAGAGGAGTACATAGAAGAGGATTCTCCAGTTCCGGTGCCTCCAGCTCCGGTGACTCCAGTCCCTTTCACTCCAAGTTATCACGGCAGGTTCCTGAACCAGGCGTTCGTTGACGCTATCAGAGCAGGGCACGATGAGATCATAGAGGTCCTGGTGGCCGACGGTCGGGCACGGATCAGTCTAGCACAGGCTTCACGCATTGGGAGTGAGAGATTCATGAAGCTTTGCTGTGCTAGCGAGGGACCCAATTTTCTGGAAGAGGGTAGAGTATCACCGTTGGGGGTGGCTGCAGAGGCAGGACATGAAGGTGCGCTGCAGATTCTCTTCGAGGCGGGCTGGGATGTGAATCTTCGAGATGGATATGGCAGAACACCACTCTTCGACGCTGTTGCTGCTGGCCAGAAAGCGATTGTAAGGATGTTGCTTGGTAGGAAAGACACCAATCCTGATCTCGCGGATAACCAAGGAGACACACCACTTCTTGAAGCTTCACGCAAAGGGCATGTGGCCATCATTGAGCAACTTTTGGAAACTGGGAATGTGAATGTGAACCCGACGACTTCATCTGGCCAGTCGGCATTATCATTTGTGGCTGGCCAAGGCCTCGAAGATTCAGTGCGTTTGTTTCTTGCTGCGGGTGCCCATCCTGATACCCGCGACCATATTGGACGCAGCCCATTATCTCTGGCAGCTGGGGCTGGATTCCCGGTTGTTGTGAAGATGTTGCTTGCAGTGGATGGCGTGGATCCGAATTCAAAATGTAAACATAGCCAGACGCCGCTTGCATACGCGCTGCTTTCGGGTCACTTTCCAGGAAGAGTCAACAGCAAAAAGACCAACCCTACGGACGACCGAGATGAGCAGCAAATGTTGAATATTCTCCAAGGATCGTTGGAGGATTGCATGGCTTGTTTGAAAGTTGAAGAGAAGGCTCTGGGGGATGGTGCTGCATTGTCAATCATGAAGCTGCTGCTCGAGGATAACCGTGTTGATGCTAATTCGCGAGATGCCAAAGGCAGGTCAGTACTGTGCTTGGCAATATTGAGGGGGGAACATGCAGCAGTGCGACTTCTTGTGTCTTCGAAAAGGATTGATTTGAAGAGCAAGATTTACCGGAATCTCACACCGGTTGACTTGGTCAAAGAGAAGTATAGAAGGAAGCGATTGAGCGAATGGCGGTCGAATAATGACAATAGCTGAATTGTTTGGTTATATTTCGGGTCATACTCACAATTGGAAGTTATGAAATGAAATAAAATGTCCAGGTGGTTATTCAAAAACTCTTCAAGTTATCAAATTGGGACGAACTGCTGGAATGATGTGTGATCAGTAGTATAAAAAGGGAATTGATAATCTTGGAGAGCTTGGGTTGAATTTCCTCCGAGGTTCCCAGCTTCTTCTTTCGAGTTCATTCACATTGATCATGATCAAATTCCACAAGGTTACCCATAGTAAATGTGAGGAATAGACATGGACGACGTTGGCATCAGATCAGGCCTTAGGCTGTTGGGCTGAACAGCTCAAAGAACCTTCAAGTTCCAATCTTGGGGAAAAGACCTGCGAGTTCTAATAGCAAAATGGAAGTGGAAGTGAAATGGAAGTGTACATAAAGAAAAAACATGGCATGATATGATCTTCTCTATATGGCGTAAAAATATTCATTGTCATCAACCGGCCCGGACGACGCTGTCCTGGGCCGTCCTTTTAAGCTCTAATCTAAGCGAAAGCCTTAAGCTCGCCCTCCTTAACCTTACCAGCACCAACAAGACGCGCGCCCTCGGCAGACCAAGCAGACTTGACAGCAGCACCGTCCTTACCAGCGATGGTCAGCTTCTCAGCCAGAACAGCGAGCTCATCGACGTCGATCTTGCCCATAATCAGCTCGACATCACCGAGGACAGAGTCAACCTGGGAAGCAGTGGGCTCGCCGTCAGCAAAGTAGTTGACGTCCTTGACAGAGCCCTTGAGCACACGCTTGTTCTTCTTCGCGGCGTTCTTAGCGGCCTCCTTGGCCTTCTTGTTCTTCTCGCGGTCAGCCTTGGCAGATTCCTCGGCGGCCTTCTTAGCCTCCTCTGCCTCGACGCGGGCACGCTCCTTCTCCTCGGCGGCGCGCTTGAACTCGTCTTCCTTGGCCTTGCGCTTGGCGTCCTTACCGGCGCGGGCTTGTTGACGGAACTTCTTGATACGCTCGTCACCGGCCATCACCTCGTCCAGCATCTCGCGGAGACGAACGTTGTCCTCTTGCTTGCGCTTGCGGCGGGCGTTGGCATTCTTCTTCTCAGTGTGGCGCTTCTGGTCACGGCCTTCACCGTCGTCGGGAATATCCTCGTCCAGGTACTCGAATGAACGCCAGCTGTCGAAGTTGTACCAGAAGTTGTAGAAGGACTCGACCTCCTCCTGGGTGCTGTCGTCGTTACCGAGCTGGGGCACGGGCTGCTTGTTGGAGAAACGACCCTCGGCGTGGAAGACAGGAGCCCAGGCCTTGAAGTAGCCCTTGCTGATCTGCTTCTTGGAGGGGGGGGTCCATCTCGGCGGCCTCGTCGACGGAGTCGAATTGGCGGCGGCGGACGGGGTCAAGCATCAGCTCGGTGGCTTTCTGGATGCACTTGAAGAAGTTGTCGTTCTCGTCACTCTTGCCGGAGGCGGCCTTCTTGTCGGGGTGGTGACGGAGGACCTTCTTGCGGTGAGCCTTCTTGATCTGCTCGGGGGTGGCGCGCCAGCGGTACTTGGTCAGACCGAGGACGGCGTAGTGATCCTGGCCCTTCCAGTCCTTGGCCTCGCGGGTGAACATGGCGGGGTCTTCATCTTCGGAGATGTCCATGTTCTCCTCGTCCTCGGTCTTGGCGACATTCTGCTTGGCCTGGATGCGCTCATCCTCGGAGAAGGTGCGGTTGTGGCGCTTCTATGAGGGTATTAGCAGATGTCATCATCATAAGCAGAGGAGGATATTAGCAAAGATATAGACATATACATACACGGCGAGCGTGGGCCAGGAAGTGCGGGCCCACAGCCTCAATGTTGCGCTGAGTGGCAGCAGAGAGACCGCCGACGGGCTTAAAGTCCTTCTCAGCGGACCAACCCGAAGGAAGGGCAGGGAGGGAAATGTTGACAACCTGAACAGGAGCCATTGTGAAGTACAAAATGTGGATGGAGGTTCAAAAGGAAATCAAAGTTGTTAGTGGGGAAAATGAAGTTTTTCGGTTTTTTCTGCCAGTCACTCCCGCCCTGTACCTTCCAAGATTCAACTGTCTTCTTTATACACTTTGACTACTTTGACTACTTTGATACTTCCAATACTTACACACTTACACACCTACACACTCAGACTCTGTTCTTCCCTTAAACACACAATGGCCTCTCCCAGTCTCTCTGCGCTCAGCGCCTACCGCCAGATTATCCGAGCCACCCGTGTTGCTTTCCGAGGTACGTCGCAGATTGAAGACTCCGAGCCGAAGCAGTCAGTCTGCACCTACAAAATGTTTCTGTTCTCTACTTCATGTATATAAATGCTAATATGATTGCTTTCTTCCAGGTGATATTCCCGTTATGCTCGCCGCTCGCCAGGAAGCCCGCCGCAACTTCGATCAGAACCGCCGAGTCGGCATCGACAACGGAATGCAGATCAACCACGCCCTTGAGGTCGCCAATATCCTCAGACACAACCTGGTGCAGGGTGCGCGGGAGGATGGCAATGAGGCTGCCAAGTGGGGTATGTATTACATGATCTATGTCGGGTTACCTGGTAGATCAAATTGTATGATCTCCGAATGTTGACTAATGCGACTGGATTACTTTAGAACTTCGGATTCACGATGAGATCGAGCGAGGCGATAACGATTCGATCAAGGTTGCTGGCCAGGATGTCAAGATTCACAAGGCTTGTTCGTCTTCCTCATGATCTGAGTTGGATATGCGCTGCATCCATCATCTTTACCATGCATCTACAACCACATCTACAACTACATCTGCATCTCTGCAACTCGCATCTCTGCTCGACTCGGCTTCACCTTACGACAGCTGGGTTCAGACTGGCTCACATTGTGACTGTGTATTATAATATATACCCATCCCCATCCCTCTTCTTCTCTGTTCCGGCGTCTCGGGGTATTTTTGATTTGAAACGTCCCTTCACTTCTCTTCCTTCACTTCACTGCACTGCATAAAGAAATCCAACAACGCCCGCTTTGTACAAATCAATAGAACAGAATAGATCCATATGCAACCGCCAATCCATGACTTTGAACCCGGGCACAAGAAAAAAGAAAAAGATATAAAGTTTGAAGGAGATCGTAAAGTATTTTGTTAATGTTATTTTTTTTGGCTTCGTCGCTCGCCTCTCAATCGCCATTCATACTGGCATACTGAACATCGCCCGAGCCTGGTGGAGGTGCTACCACGTTACCCTGGGCTTTGCTCTGCTCAGTCGGCTCACCAGCAGCGGTAACGGCCTTCTTGCCAGCGCCACCAGCCTTGGGTCCAGGCCCAGCTGCCTGGCGTCCTTCACGGGCATTCTTGATCCGTTCCTCGCGGTCCATATTATCAAGAGGCTTGGGCTTGCCCCAGCGAACGCGAAGCGGGCAGCCTTGGATAACAGCTTTGCCCTGACACTTCGCGGCAGCGGCCTCGGCGTCCGCGCGATTGACATAGTTGATAAAAGCACAGTGTGATCGGTGCGAGCAGACCAGCGACCGAAGCTGGCCAAATTCTGTGAAAAAGAGCCGCAGCGAGTGCTCGGGGAGATCGTCCTCTACTCCCGTTACGAAGAGCGAGGTTACGTTTTGGTCGGCTGGGGGTCGAATGTCTTGCTCGGAGGGTGGTAGCTGTGCTGTTCCTGGGAATGGTCGTCCACCTCGTCCACCTCCGCGTCCTCCGCGACCGGGTAGACGATTCCCGCCGCGACTATCGCTTGTGCGGATCGGTCCTGGCCCGTTGCCGTAGCGGCTGTGTGTTTGTGATTGTGTTTGCGACTGCGATTGGGATGACTCGCCTTCCTCGACGGTCTCGGTGTCTGCGGGGCCTTCGGTGCGGCGGGGTTTGCGGTAGTATGGCTGACTGTTGGCTAGACGGCGGAGGAGCTCGCGCGCCTTGTCGTCGGTCTTTTCATATTCCTCGATGGCGCCGCGGCCTTCTTCGATTTCCTTCTCGTGGTTCTGGGCGTAGAATTCGCGATTGATGGAGCTTTCGGGGCCTGGGGCGACCATTTTTAGAGCGGCGTCTCGGACGACGATGGGGAGGCCGAAGGATAGATCGAGCATGCAACATTGGCAGCAGTTCTTGAGGCGGGCGCAGGTGAGGCAGATGTTGGTGCGCTTTTGGCGGGAGGTGCGATCGGCTTTCCAGCGGAAGATGGTAAATGGGCGAGTGCACTGGGAGTGTTAGCGGAGGTTGATCTCATTATATATGATGAGGACAGACTTACGATTTTGCATTCGGCGCCGTGGTCTTCCTTCAACATCTGCACGTATGGGTTTTCGGGTAGGCAATTTTCGCAGACGGATGGGAAGTCGGTGGACTCCCAACCAGCGCGGTTAAGGTCATGCTTAATCTGTGGAGGCATGGCGGGTTGAGTGGGAGTGGGAGTAGGAGTGACAGTTTGAAGCAGAAGTCAAGCAGTGTCGAACAGAGAAGCTTCAACTTTCTTTGTGGCTGATGAATGACTAAGTGGCTGGTGTTTGGATGACTAAGGTGGCGTTGTTCTCGGAACATCCGAGAGCCGAGAAGATTATACTAGTCCTACTAGTATACTCCGTAGTTTATAGTGGAATTTAGTAGAAGAAAGAAATACCAGAGTAGAGTAGAGTGTACTAATACATCATTAGTAGAGTAAGGAAGAAGCAGTCAATTCCCAATGGCCCTGTAATTTGAAGCCTAACACTTTACATGAACGCCTGGTCTGCATCTGACCAATTTTTACTAGTAACTGGGAGGAATACTCTTAGCAGATATCATTTTCATCCTCGTTTTCATCCTCATCCTCATCCTCATCTTCATCATCTTCCTCTTCTTCGCCTTCACTTTCATCTTCGCCTTCCACTCCTTGTATCAGATCCAGTACGTTCCCAAGTCCCTCGAAAATACAATACCCCTCGGCAAGTTTCTTCAGTTCGTTCAGCTTGGTAAAAAGGGATTCTGGGCCCATCAAATCATTGACAATATTGTCTCTCTCCTCAGGAGACATTTCCGAAACAATATCATACATAGCGTTCTCCAGGCATGGGTCTGACTGGAACTCTTTCTGCACTTCGTGGCCGAGTGTGCCATTGGAAGAAAGACAAATCGTCTTACCAATCTTGCGCAGCGTCTCGAGACCACTCCGTCGATTGCCTGGACTTGGGAATTCGGTACACTGTTCCGCGATTCGGCTGATTGTAGAACTGATGTCGCCAGCAACATCAAATGCGACTTCATACTGTTTGGAGCCTTTCCTGGATCGATACGTGACGTTGATTGTTTTCCAGATCGATTTGGAATAATGATCAAAGTCGATCACATGTTTTCGGCGCTCTTCCTGTGCGCTTTGGATCGCACTGGTTACCGTGGCGTTGACATCGGGGTGCTTCATCGAGGCATTCCGGAGAAGCTCGAGCAGACAGTCGATTTTCAATGTTCCGAGTTGCTCTTTCGTTGGGATCGATCTTTCAGTCAGTTGAATGAGGTCGTCACCGGCGGTATTGGCACGGGCTCTTTTTGCGACTTGTGGGGAGGTCATTTTGTTTGTAGCTTGTTGTTGGATTTGGTTGTGGATGGTGTGGACTCTGCAAAGCAGTGAAAGGGGATCGTGCACACTAGGTATGCGGTCAAGGAGAGATTAAGGCTCAAATGACAATTTTCGACTGGAATATCTGAAGTAGAATTGTTGCAGGTGTCTGACTTGGACAGGTCTCTGGGATATTCGAAGATGTGGGGTGAGAGCTTGTGCGATTGTAATGTTTGTTGAGCCGGGGCCCCACACTAGCTTCGCACGTAGGAACTCTTGGAGAGGGCTTTATAACAAACCTTGGTAGTTTCATTGATGATTTTTTGAAATTTTTATTATGGTACCAAGCTAGTCCGGGCCATATTCAAGTTCACCTGAGCAACCTTGGAAGTTTGGTTCAATTATCCCAACTTCCAAGGTTGAAGTCACTCTGTGACCGTGATATATATCGGCACTGGCGGATGCCAAATTGAAGCGTACTCCAGACCAAGATCAATGACCACCAACAAATAACACTAGCATATACATATTCATCTATAGATATAGGAAAATGATTCCGAGCATCCCTGACGCATAGACCCTTGCCCATATCAGACCCAATGCAATGCAAATCATCTACACAATATGATCTAGATGGTCGGATGTAGATGACTAAGGGATATGACTAATGTGGCTGGTGTGCCTTCCGAGTGTGCAGAAGGAAGGAACGAAGTGTGTACAGTATACACAATAGAGTAGAGTATTCCGTAAGGAAAGAGCAATCCAGACATCTCATCAGGTGATCTTCAACCTCCCCCCCTTGAACCTCAATCGTATCACTTCTTCTTTCCCTCTTCACTCCGCACCTCCGCATCTCCGATATTACATTCCCAGGCATGCTCAATCCATGCCTTATCGTGAGAGTACCTCAGGTCACCCAGTCTCCTCGCCGGAAAGCCCCCCCCTCCGACTAAGCCACCGCCCGGAAGTGCAGTACCCGCTCTGCAGCCTCGACCACGCTAGTCGCTCAGGGGTTCGTGATTGGCCTAAGTTTTCGAATTGCCAAAATGTCTCTCTGGACTGGCCTACTATTTATCTCCTTTTCACTTCCCTGTTGAACTTCACCTCTTCAATTCAATTCTCACGGCTTGACCTACTCCTCTTCGTGGTTGGCCTATCTGTTTTCTCCTTATTCTCCTTTAATTGACTCCGTCTCTCCCTCTCCTCTCCCTCTTCTCGCTCCTTTTCCTCCTCCACTACTCCCCCCTTTTTTCTCCCCGCAACTTTTTTGCTCCCACCTTTCGCAATGGCTCCCACCGCTCTCGAACAAGAGAACCTTTCTCGCGATGCCGACTTCAACAAGGCCATGCACGGCAAGTCCGCCAAGTCTCGTGGTGGTTTCGCTGCCATGAGTGGCAAGGACACCGCCGCCCAGAAGGCCGCCGTCGACGAATACTTCAAGCACTGGGACAACAAGGGTCACGAGGAGGAGACCGCCGAGACTCGTGAGGTGAGCGCGCGCAATTCTTCCCTGACAGCGAATCTATCAATCTACGAACACTTCTAACCACCTCTTGTCAATCAGGCCCGTCGTAAGGAGTACGCCACTTTGACCCGACAGTACGTTCCTCCGCTCTCCCTCCGCGCGCAATTGCGTACTAACTCTTCTCCAGCTACTACAACCTGGCCACTGATCTCTACGAGTACGGTTGGGGATCTTCCTTCCACTTCTGCCGCTTCGCTTTCGGCGAGCCCTTCAACCAGGCCATCGCCCGCCACGAGCACTACCTCGCCATGCACACCGGCCTCAAGGACGGCATGAAGGTTCTGGATGTTGGCTGCGGTGTCGGTGGTCCCGCCCGCGAGATGGTCAAGTTCAGTGGTGCCCACGTCACTGGCCTGAACAACAACGACTACCAGATCGACCGTGCCACCCACTACGCCGAGAAGCAGGGTCTGTCCGACAAGATGGCCTTTGTCAAGGGCGATTTTATGCAGATGAAGTTCCCCGACAACTCCTTCGACGCCGTCTACGCCATTGAGGCTACTGTCCACGCCCCCGAGCTGGTCGGTGTGTACAGCGAGATCTTCCGTGTCCTGAAGCCCGGTGGTACCTTTGGTGTCTACGAGTGGCTCATGACTGACGAGTACGACAACGACAACGCCGAGCACCGTCGCATCCGTCTCGGTATCGAGCAGGGTGACGGTATCTCCAACATGGTCACCATCTCCGAAGGCATCAAGGCCATTCAGGATGCTGGCTTCGAGCTCCTCCACCACGAGGATCTGGCTGCCCGCCCCGACGTCACCCCCTGGTACTACCCGCTGGCCGGTTCGTTCAAGCACATGGGTTCCGTTTGGGACTTCTTCACCATTGCCCGCATGACCTGGTGGGGCCGTGGCATTGCCCACCGTTTCGTTGGTGGCTTTGAGAAGGTCGGCCTCTTCCCCAAGGGAACCCGCAAGACTGCCGACAGTCTGGCTCTGGCTGCTGACTGCCTGGTCGAGGGTGCGGAGAAGAACCTCTTCACTCCCATGTACCTGATGGTCGGCAAGAAGCCTGAGTAGAGAGAGCGCACAATTTCCTGAAAAGAAAAAAGTTGCCTTTTGTTTTTTTGAACCTCTTTGTCTCCTGCCTCTTGTCCTCTGGCCCGTGGCTTCTCTTCATCTCTTCCCCATTTATTTTTTGATAACCCTGCTGTTCCTCTTCTGTTGACATTATCCACCCTGCCCTTCCACCTTTCTGTTGTCCGATTTGGATTGATGGTGACGACTTCACTTCGCTTCTTCCGTGTCTCTTTTGAACCGTGATAAATATGTAATAGTTATTGAGGCAAGATTCATGAGCAAAGGATTTCATTTGTATTAATATTAGTTGTTTTCTGAGGTTAGCAATAGACGACGATCTACCGTGACATACTTGTGCCGCTAGTGTTCTGTAAATGATACCTAGTACACCTAGGTTCTAGTTAGTACTCCATGGATACTAACAGTACTCCGGACATGCTACTACTCGTATTTGAACAAGAATACCTAGTATACTAGGGTGTATCTTCGTGTTGTTCTGTTTGGATGCTGCCACATCACGTGCCCACATCCGCCTTCCGCCTTGGTAAAGCTTCGCCTTCACTTTTCACTCCTTTGCGCTTCTACTTCGGCCTCTTCCACTTCTTCCACTCCACTTCATCTCCTCATCTGCTTTGTCCTCGTTGAGTATCCCTCGTGATCGACCAGTGATACCCCTCACGCACAAAACGTGCCAGGAACAACCCCACCCTCCACCGCCAATGATATCCTCCCCATTGAAGCCTCCTATGTCCGACTCCACCACTAGCCCCACTCGCATTTCTTAGTGTCGTTGTGACGAAGAGCTTCGCCCAGTTATCCCGTCCTGCGATGCAACGTGATACCTGCTTGTCTCCATCTCAGCCCTGTCCGCGTGGTATTCCATCCCGACTAGTCGACTAAGCGAGGTAGGATGACAATATGGCAGATGGGATCTATAGTATCTGCCATCTGCTACGGCATGCTCTAATCCGGGCCCGGTGACTGGCTCGAATTCCTCCCTTGCTGCAGCTATAAGATCGCGTGCATCGCCGGATCGTCTCCCTCGTTTCTTCTTTTGCTCAGACATTCAATTTCCCCGCGACCTTGCTGAACCGCTCAAGATGTTCTCCAAGCAGACTCTACTCTCCCTGGGCCTCCTGGCTCTGGCATCGGCCAAGACTATCACCGAGGAACAACCCACCGAGGCCGAGATCCAGGCTGCGCGTGCCTCTATCCTCCCTTACTCTCCTGTCTCCAATGTCAAGGGAAAGGCCTTTGACCGCTTCGTGAACATCTGGATCGAGAACACCGTGAGTTCAAGTTTCCGTCTGCCTCAAGTTGCTTCTTTACAATGCATACAACTATATCCGAACATGTCAATGCTAATTGAACCTCACAGGACTTCGAGACCACCGCCAGCGATGCAAACTGGGCCAAGATGGCCAAGGAGGGCATCCTGCTCACCAACTACCACGCCGTGACCCACCCCTCCGAGCCCAACTACGGTGCCTCTGCCGCTGGTGACACCTTCGGTATGGACAACGACGACTTCCACCAGATTCCCGCCAACGTCTCCACCATTGCCGATATGTTCGACACCAAGAAGATTGCCTGGGGTGAATACCAGGAGGACATGCCTCATGCGGGCTACCAGGGTTACCGCTACCCTCTGTCCGGCGCCAACCAGTACGTGCGCAAGCACAACCCACTGGTTCTGTTCGACTCTGTCACCAACGACGCTGTTCGCCCTCGCCAGATCAAGAACTTTACCACCTTCTACGAGGATCTGAAGCACCACAGCCTGCCCCAGCACTTCTTCATCACCCCCAACATGACCAATGATGCTCATGACAGCAACATTCACGTTGCGGGTGACTGGCTGGACCGCTTCCTGCCCCCTCTGCTGAAGAACGAGTACTTCAGCAAGGATACCCTGGTCCTCGTTACCTTTGACGAGTCGGGCAACTACACCGTTCCCAACCGTGTCTACAGCATTCTGCTCGGTGGCGCCGTCCCCGAGCACCTGAAGGGCACCACCGACAACACCTTCTACACCCACTACTCCGTCATTGCCTCGCTGTCTGCCAACTGGGGCCTTCCCTCTCTCGGACGCTGGGATTGCGGTGCCAACCTCCTCAAGCTGGTCGCTGAGAAGACTGGCTACGTCAACTGGGAAGTCGACACCAGCAACCTCTACATCAACGAGACCTACCCCGGTCCCCTTTCGGACAATGACTACTCCAAGTATGAGGATTACTGGCCCGTCCCTGCCACTCAGGGCGAGTGCTCTGCTGGTCACGGTATTCTTGATATCGTCAAGAAGACCTACCACGGCCGCAAGGCCACCTTCAACTACACCACTAGCCCAGTCCCCTATGACTCGGTTAGCGGCAACAGTGTTGGCATCAAGTTCCACCGTGAAATCGTATGTTGCCACCGTTTCGTTCCTTGATGAATTCCACTAACTTGTTTATAGCACGGCAAGGAGGAGACCGGCATTACCGCCTAGATGTGGGCGAGGTGATTCTTCTAAAGACGTCACGGGGAATTGATGTGTCGTTATGTATATATAAGAATCTAAAAGAATGCACGTTGTGGACGACAAAACATGATCAACAGTCGTCGACTTGAACACTCAGGATCATAACTTCGAACTTCCTATCTCGAACTTCGAAGCCTTTAAGATAATTCGGACTCGCTTTCGGACTCGGTCTCAGTCTCGACGGGAACCAACTTTGCACTGACTCGTTCTCGTAACCATTCATTTTTCTTGTTTGAATGCCCCCGCTGGTCTCCGCTTCTTCCGGACTCAACTCAACCATTTGCAACGGATCGATCAACCCCGCAACGATAACCTCGAGTCAAAATACCACCCATCATCTCTACCAGGATCATGACGTGCATTACTCACTGCATTTTCCAGTTCCAGTTGTCGATACCCAGCCGTCTCCTCAAAAGGTTCATTATTATTTAGCCAGGTATCCCGAGGTCACGGGTAACCTGAATCAAATCAAATCAATCCAACAACCAGTCGTGCATCTCCTAAGGTTCGTCCCAACGCACAAAAATAGAACGAATCGTCGTTGGCTGGCCCGCTTGTCCGTCTCCACTATCAACCATTTTGACGACTAGCGACAACTTTCAATGCATCATTCATCCGGTTGATCTCCATGTCGACCAATCAGGTTGCATATTGAAAGCAACTGACTTTGTGATGATTTCAGGGTCATCGTTGTGCCTAGACTGTCGTTTATTTACCCATTCCGGGATTCATTTGTCCGTATTTTCAAACTTGCTTGAGAGCTGTAATGCTACACGGAGTAGTATTGTTGATGGGGTCGCGGATTCTAATCAGATATCTTTGAATAGTATCTTTCAGCCACTCGGTCCATTCCGCTATGCAGCTCTTGTTGCAACTCAATCGTCTCTCGATCTATCGATCTATCGAATTGGAGTACACCTGTCAGCCACAAAATCATTGACATGCAATCGAATCACGCTATGACCAAGGGGAACCCGGGAATGATCAAGTTTGGAAAGTTTCATTCGGCTGTGCTTGCTCTTCGTTTCCACTGAAATTCTTCAAACACGCGACAAACACCGAGCACAGCGAAGCAAAATACATACCCCGCACCAGTCGGTGTTATTTTCTGTGTCTAGCTGTACATTACAAGCTCGATACGAAGATCGATTGATGGTTTCCCCTCAGTATTGGCGGGTGCTTCGCTCAGCGAGCCGTGGTTAATGCATTGCCACTACATTCGCCCCAACCTGTCAGTCCCATTTTGTGATCAGAAGGTGTTGACCTGGGCACTATTATTGTCCACAGGGTGAGATCTCATTGGTCTTTGATCATTGGTTTGCTTCCCCAAAACCCTCTTGTGTTTATTTTGTATGACGTCGACTATCCTGCTTCATCCTGTCGGTTCATTACGGCTATTGATCAGGTTTCTATCCATTTCCAACAAGGCGTCTGTTATCTTTTTTTTCTTTTTGGCTATAAGTATGACTCGTCTTACCTGCTCTTTTGGTCTCAGATTTCATTCCTTGTTCTATTCGATTCAATTTCAATCTCAATCTCACTCTCGTCGGCTGTGACTCTTGGCCTTTTGCTCTTTTCTCCTCCCATTTCATTATCAAGATGAAGGGCTTCATGACTCTTGTGGCTTCTGCCGCTGGCGTTCATGCCCTTGTCAATCGTGGCGATTCCTGCTGCTTCCACCTCACTGCATCGGGCGGTGCCTCCGGCCCTGTCGGTCAGCTGAGTGATGGTCAGAACCGGATTGGTGATAATAGTCTGTCTCCTGCAGAGTTCTGCATTGACTCGAACGGCGCCATCACTGATGGTAATGGCCGCGGATGTATCCTGACTCGTAAGCCACTTATCATATCAATACTGAATTGAAGCTCTGCTAACTATCTCAGCTCCAACTACTCAATTCCAATGCGACGTAGGAGCAACCCCCACACCGGGTTTCTCTGTCGGCTCCAATGGCCAACTGGAGTTTGCCGGAAGCGCCAACTTCGTCGCATGTGAAACTGGCGACAACGGTGGTCTCAATATCTACTCTACTCTGAGCAACGCTCTCAGCCAGTGCAAGACTATCAATCTCATGGCTGACTCGTGCTCCGGCTCGCAATCTCCCCCACCTACGCCTCAGCCTAACAATGGCTGTGGCCCCATTTTATCCTCGGGTAACTTTGAGTTTCCTCATCTGATTATCCCCATCGACTCGTCCTCCCCGGATACTGCATTCGGTACCAGTTTCAACGGAACTGTCAGCTCGACCATCTCGAGCATCTTCAACTTCGACATTCCCCAGTCGGACTCTGGAAAGACCTGCAGTCTAGTCTTCCTGTTCCCTAACAAGGCAGATCTTCAAACTTCCTCTTTCAGTTTCAGTGGTGACGGCAAGATTGATGTTGCGAAGCTTGCGAGTGTCGCTACTAGCCAGACAAACTTCAACAACGCCCCCTCTGTCGCGGAGGACCTGGGTGATATCACCATCTCGCCTGGTAATTCTTTTGTTATTTCCACCTTCTCTTGTCCCGCTGGCCAGGCTATCTCTTTCGAAATGAAGAACGCTGGTAGCACGGACCTTGACTTTTTTCAGGACTTCAACCCCGCACCGTAAGTTGATGCTTTCAACTCTCCATATATTGACAAAGACAAAGCTAACATCTTCCAGAATTGGCTTGTTTATTACTGTGTGCTAGAGGCTTCACAGCGTCTGCCAATCCAGTCCAATCCAATCCTTTAAAGTGTCCTTTGCATGAGACTGTATACTCGTCGCAGGGAATTAATCATGTGCTCTCGATTTGTTGTGCTGAATGTAACTATAAGGAACTCTCTTTCAAGTTAGTAAATAGGGTGGAATGAATAGTAATTGCAAAGTTCTCCGAGGCCGGAACGATCTCCACTTCTCGTACGATAGCAGATACCCTACCTAAAGATATGCCCCACGAGGCTCACGCGGGCCTCAAAAATAGCAAAAACAAAAAGATATGACAAGAGTGGGATTCGAACCCACGCCTCCGAACGGAGATCAGGAAATTGGAGTTAAGGTTGACCTTAACCTGACGCCTTAGACCAACTCGGCCATCTTGCCAATCGGATGAGAGTTGGCTGATTCTTTAGTATTAAGAGGGACCTAGAGGGACCTAGATACAAAACATCGGCGCAAATTGTAGAATCAAGATCGAGAGTTCTTTATTTGTAAAGGTATAAAAATAGGTATCGCTCGACGGTTCGTATAAGATATTCAGAGTTGGGTGGAAAGTGCCAAGAAAGTGACCCCTATTTATAAAATAATTTAGCACGAGCAAGGTGGGTGTTTGGGTGGTGTTGTTATTTTTATTTTTAGTTGGTAGTATTAGAAAGTACGGCCCTCAACTGCTTTAATTTTAAAGATTTTTCCTCTTAACCCTCAATTTTATTCTCAGGGTGTGCGATCTGGCCCATTCTAATTTGGGGGGTTCTTAGAGAAAATTGAATAAATACAACGCACTCAACCAAAATTATGTCACAGGCATCTATATATAGGTACTTGATCAAAATGTGGGGTACAAGGTCAAAAATTAACGAGCAGATCTACACATCAAAGGTCTTGAAGGCCTGAAAGAAACGATAGAGGGTCAATATTAGAATTCTCTTTAGAGACCTTTTGCGCATATTGGAGTCGTTCCAAACAAGCGCTCGAAGCAAATATCGCGAGAGGCTTTTGCGCACCAGTGCTATATGAAGTAGCTGATGGTGGATTGCGGGGTTCAAGCTCACATTTCAAAAACTACCCCTGACTAGGCTGTAGCATGTTATAGAGATACGATGACAATCCACAAACCCGGAAATCAATGAACCAAAGCGAGTTTTGATCAGACTTATATACAGTATTGGCGATTTGCGTCCCATTTTTTGTGTATGAGTCGCATCTGAATTCGTAACTGCACATGACTCGGACTTGTGGAGCTTTGGAGTTCTTCGAAGCCAGAAAAAAAAAGAAAGCTTGCAATCCAGAATCCAGAAGCCTTCGGCGTCCGAAATATGCCGAGCGCGCTGCGGCGTTAAGATAACTCCGACGTGGAATCTGCTTTAAATTAAAAGAGTTGCGAAATTTTGTCTTCCAAAGCAAGCATCCTCCTCTGATTCTCATTCAGTATGGCTGGTCGCATCCTCCTTACTCTCGTTGCATTGACAACGTCGATCGGTGGATA
This sequence comes from Penicillium manginii, assembly GCF_028828005.1. Classification (NCBI taxonomy): domain Eukaryota; kingdom Fungi; phylum Ascomycota; class Eurotiomycetes; order Eurotiales; family Aspergillaceae; genus Penicillium; species Penicillium manginii. Next base: position 260,356 of record NW_026643102.1, on the reverse strand, counting down.
TCTCGCCGACTGGAATGAAACTCATGTTTTTAACCCCCGATGGCCCCCACACGCGAAATTCCACAATGGACAAACTATGTCTATGGGCATGGTTCTCGGTCTCACGACTCTGTACTTCCTGTATCGACCAAAACCTCAGTCTCTGTTTGCATTACCTACTGCCGTTCAACAGACATTTGAAAGAGACTCCCTCGCTACAGCGGCATGGCTAGCAAGCCTCTATTGGATTACTCAATTGAGTGCCCTATTTTATCCCGGCTCAAAGGCCATGGATCCCGAATTCGGTGACGGGCATCCTCAGGTCTACATTTGTGGAGTACTACTCACTATGGTGGTGATCGGAACCTGGTTGGAGATGGGGAAATTGAACAGGAACACAGAATCGAAAAGGAAGTGAGGGCAAATTGACTGTATCTGTTTCGGGATAGGATATTTCTCAAGCTAGGTGTTCATCTGCTAAGGGATATTTACATTTTTCTATATATTGAAGAGCGGCGAATGCTCTAACAAATCGGACTAGACAGGTCAAGGTACATGAAAAGAATTTCACGAAATTCACACGCATTGTACGATGAACAGGTATGATTGGAAATCACCTTTATTCTCTCGTTGTATATATAGCCTCCTTTATTCCACTGAAATAGTCATAACCTCATAAACTCCTCTGAACTACAACAAAACCAATTGATGCTTCGCTTGTTGAAGATAGGTTTATTCACTTCATTGCTTTTCTTGGATCCACAAGTCATTTAAGGCGAACTGTCCCTGAAGGATCCTGTTGGCCCTCCAAATATCGGTATCGACTGGCCACCAGGGCTCTTCTGATGCTAGAGTTTGTGATCATCGTACGAAACTCATCCCAGAGGAAGACAGCTATCTCATCGAGGTACAGGCCCGCTACGGTTGGTTTCCGACCTACGCGAGTTGGGGGTGCGTGGACGCTGCCGAACTGCTGCAAGTTTCTGCGAAAATCTATGATCGTGATCTTTGCTGCACTCAGCCTCTTCTGCCATTTGAGTGGTGTTTACTGACTGGCTCTCCATCATATCTCGAATGAGATGCAGCTTGAAAGGGGGAAGTCTCGGGGCTATATTGCAAGCCTAGTGTAGGAGGTCACTCAAGAATCATCTACAGGTGAAGAATCCTGTTGCTTAGGGAGAGGAGGGGTGGAGTGGTATCGATGTATAGCAGTTTCTTGTAACTTACAAGGACATGGTCCCACCTGCGTCATGTAAAATACAGTTTCTACTCTAGGAACAAGAGGGATCGACGAATATACACTATCAGGGTTAGCGTGCTTCAGATTAGGGGTTGGGAGTTAAAGTCGAAGAGTGTGAAGGTAAATCTGATTTCGAATATTACTGTACATGAAGGTGATAACTGCGAGTACCTCCTCCCCATCCAATTCACATCGCCATCATTCTCCGAACCGCCTTATTCTCAACGACATATCCACCACCAAGCCTGAACACACCAGGGCCCTGAATCTTAGAATCCATCTTCCCCATCGCCAACTGAGTCAAGAACGAACCAAGTTCCGGCGTGGGCGAGTGGAACGATTTATAGAAATTCTTGACAACGGGCATGAGAGTGGTCCCCATAACTTTGTACAAGAATCCGTGATCTGGGAGATACGGCTTGATAGCTTCATGACCGGTTGGATCGACGGCTGCGGGCCGCACGCTGTCCACTTGGAATGTACCTGGGTTCTTGGCTGAGATGTCACCAAGCAGCGACTCGGTCTCTCCTTTGACTTTTGCGAATAACTGCGAGAACATTCCTGGTTCTTGGGTTGCTCCTTCGCCGGAAACGTGGATGAAGCGGAAGGGTGGGTTTGAGGGCTTGAGGGTTGAGAATGCATTTGCGGCTGCTAGGGTGTAGTCTTTGGTTATTTTGATGTATTGTCTGTTTCATTGTTAGATTGGAACAATGGCGAATGTGGGGGGCTTTTCATACTCTTTATCGACGCTGTTTTGGCTTATTCCTAAGGCCCAAACGCATCCGTCTGCGTCTTTTAATTGTTCAAGTAGTTCGGGCTGGTAGGTCTCGAAATCCTTGTGGGTGATAACGTGAACCCGGGGGTCTTTGCGGTCTTCTGCCATTTGCACAGGTCGGCGACTGAGAATTGAGATTCTGGAGATTGCGCTGTTCTGTAGCATGGCGTCTAGCACGCCTGAGCCGACAAGGCCGGTGGCACCAGTGAGGATGAGATGCATGTTGATGTTCGTGTTGGTATTGATACTATCTGCAAGATTTTTCTGAGGATGATGATTTTCAGGATTAACCCAGCGATCGCCCGGTATTTATAGTGCAATAGCAAAGCGTTCAAGTCCGTTGCTAAGTCCGCGATCCTTCCATTGCTGATGCTGACAAGATACTAACCCAAAGCAGAAATCGTGGTCAGCAAATCCAGTAAGAATGTGGATTTTCTGATGCATATTGATTGGCCAGTGAGTTCAACTTATCCCCACTCGGGCCGCAGGAGAAACGCCACGATGCCGATGGAGCAAGACTCGGGATTAATTTTGCTTTTACTCACTGAAGGAAAAGAGCATGATGATTGAAATGATGGTATTCAAACGCTGAATTGTAGCGCATTAATATGGACTTTTAAGGTATGTGTAGACGCCATGTTGGGGTATGGAGAACTGAAAAACGCAAAGCAAAATCAAAGAACCACTCAGGCCTTTTAATAGAAACGACTTTTATCCAGCAGCATAGGTACTTCTGGCTCTCAAGTTCGCACCGTACTTCCACAAGAATACAGGAGCCGGGATTCCAATGGCAATCCCGATAAATGCGAGTACGCTATTCCCCCAGCCATAGTGTAAAGCGTCGTACATGTAGGGTGCGAAAAGGGGGAACCCAAAGCCTGCGATCGATCGTAGAAACGCCCCTGCAGCAAGAGCACTAGCGGCATATCGAGTGTAAGTGTCTACCATGTATGTCTGCAGGCATTGAAAGGAAATAATTGTTCCTGCTCCAAAGAGAAGGGCGCCAATGTTGGGTGCGATCCAGTGGCAGCGCGACTGCGCGGTCCAACCGTAGATGAATAAACCAGCAGGGAGAAGAAAAGCGGCGACTCCGAGAAGTGGGACGCGAAATTCTGGACGACCGATGTTGTTGTTGCGTGCTTTCAGGCGTCGGTAGATGCGGTCGTTGAGCGGAGCGCAGAGTTGAGATCCGCACCAGAAGCCCAGGCCAAGAGAGATGTAATTCAGGCCGCCGATTCCAATGGACTCGTTGTAGTATTCTGGATTTGTCCAGAGAGAAGGGAAGGTTGAGAGAACGAGGTACATAATGCCGTAGACGTAGGCCATGTAGAGCGCAACCACTTGGACGATGGGTTGAGTGAGGAGAAGGCGGAAAGGTCGAATCAACGAGGCGCGTAGAACTTCAGCAAAGGTCTTCTTCTGAAGCTCGGCTTCCGTTTGATATGATTCATCATTGGTTTCCTTGCGCAGTTTCTGGGCACGATCACGGAGAATGCGAGGGGCATAGGTTTCGCGAAGGAAGAAGAGGCCGGCCACTTGGATTATACCATCGGTGATGGATGTCGCGTAGAAGACCCAACGCCATGTAGTGTTTTCCGCAATGAAACCGCCGGCCACAGGGCCCAGAGCTGGACCAAGAAGGGGAGCCAAGCTATAGATCGCGATACTCTTACCACGTTCTTCGGGACGGAAGCAATCGGATAAAACACCACCTCCAACCTGTTCAAATTAGAATCTCTTTCTTCGAGTCTTCCGACTGATCATGTTGGGACCGAATGGTAGGAATACTTACAGCGAGTGGGGCACTGCCTCCCAATCCTGCAAAGAATCGGCATACAATCATCTGCACTTTAGTCTGCGAGACCGCACATCCGATATTAAACACAAGGAAGAACAGGTTCGATAGTTGTAGCACAATCACACGACCATAGATTTCCGACAGGGGACCCAGGAAGAGAGGGCCAACGGCATAGGCAAGGACGAAGACGGACAGCATCAACTGAGATACCACCTGGTCTGTAACGTTAAATTCAGCCGCAATCGAGGACAAAGCTGGTGCCACCATCGATGAGGAGACAGGCGATATAAACGTGAAGAACGAGACTGTGATGGTTGCGGCCCACTTCTTCTTGTTTGGCCAGTTTTTGGGATTTTCGGGGTCGTCAGGGCCGTTCCAATCCACCTGGAAGGTTTGCCATTAGCATTTCGCTGTTCCTGGGGCGTGAAACGTGAAGCGGCTGAAGGTGGTACATACAAGTTTAGCATCCTGACGAGATCTAGTCGAGCGAGCCGATTTGGATTTTTGGATCTCAGGACTTTCTTGAGGACCTTTCTCAAGATCGACATCCCGCTCATTAACAATGCCATTTCGTACCTCCTGAATGGTCTCGACTTTGTCGGCATCCAACGACTCTTCGTCACTTGTCATTGTGTGGTCGCTATGGTAGACAGACTGATCATCAAGATGCTTGGCGGAGTGGACTCGGTCCAAATGTGGGGTGTTGGGATTTGAGGTTGATCGAAGGCGAGACTTGATTGATTCTGCGAAACCTTGGGGCCGAGATTCTGTCCTGGATATTTCATTCGTTGAGTCGGAGGAAGCACTGGAGCTGGAAACAGAGCTGCCTGACCGCGCATGTTGGTCTGTCATGGTGGACCATACGCTTGTATGGGAAGTCAATAGGTGACAAGAAGAAGGAACTATGAGTAGCAATTTCCAGCTTGAAACGAAAAGCGATTCTTGTTATATTGTAGATCTGGTTGACAATAAGTGACGCACGAGTACTCCCTAGAAGAAAGAAAAAGAAGAAAACCCCAGCGGGGGTCTGTTCTTATACCAAGTTGCATCGCGGAGGAGGTGCAGGCCGACACGGACAGCATAAGAGTCCCGGTGGTAATGCACGGTGATAATTCAGGCTTAAAACCGCCAAAGTGGATTCGAGCATGTTGAAGATAATGGTTTTATGTGATCTTATTGGAGCTTAAGGTGAAGCTTGACCAGGCACAAGGCCCAGGCCGCCCCACCGATGAAATTTTGCGTGAAGTTCCCAGACCGTTTTGCTAGACGGCGGCCTGAACCGGTGTGGCCACCGTGTAGAAGCGGAGAAATAAAAGAAAATGAAGTCAAATGGGACGAATAGGAGGGCTTCAAGATCACGGGAAGCGGAACTCCGTCCCCGGTTAAGCCCCGGTTCAGGGATGTGACTCAGCAATTCGGCAGTTCGGCACAGAATTGCAGTTAGTATAATATAATATAGTATAGTATAGTTTGTATACACTATCACTTTGTACTTAGAGAAGATATCTATAATTAGAGACATTATTCAAGTTACCGAAGTAGTAAATAGCATGGTGGGTGGACTTTATGTGGGTAGCAGGCAATCAAATGGCCAACTAGGATTGGATATGGGAAAGTGATACAAACATGACAGACACGAGGAGCCTGCAGTAACCAAACCAACCAATAAAAAACGAACGTAGGAAATGATTGATCATTCTTAATGATAACTATCATTTCCAATGACATGCAAAAAGATATCTCAGGTACTTGTTTGTAGGAATAGCCGAACGGGGGGGTCGAACCCCCAACCTTGAGATTAAGAGTCTCACGCTCTACCGATTGAGCTAGCCCGGCAGGGCTTGTTAAAGGAGCGGACAAACTATGGTTCCATGAAGTAGAGAGCTTTCAAGTGAGAATCTTGCACTGAGATAGCATTACAGCACACAACTAGGAACAGAAAATCAACTTGTAAACTGATATTCAAAAATTGTGATAGTAGTGCAGGATGGGATTTCAAGGATCTAGATGTATATCAAAGCTCCAGGGCTTCCTTCCTAGGTATTCAGGGCTCCCACTGGCACCGGCAGGTGGTTCAAGAAATTCCAAAGTTGAAATTGAAATTTATATACCTCCCGTGATATTGGTACCACCATCCACCTTAGGCTGGACACGGTACCCACTGGTAACTGGGAAGGTACTAGTGCACCACGACTCGGACTCGGACTCGTCGGAACCTTCAAGTTCCTTCAAAAGTAGTACCAGTATCCACCTGGGCAGCCCCGGGGCCTTGGGCTTGCAACTCGAACCTTGGAAGTTGGAACTTGAATCAATCTTGTCACCTAAAGCTTAAAGAGCTCACTACAGCCCTGGAGGCCCCGGGGCTGGGACTGAAGTCCGACTTGAATTTGAAAATACCCAATGATGGCTGTCGAAATCATTATTTGAATGAAACGTTCACGGTAATTCTACTACCTAGTAGGTACTAGTAGTACTCTTTTTGTGATTACAGTACTACTCTATATGGACTCTGCCCAGGAGGGCTGACTATCTCTCTCGAATCACGGTACTAGTAGTACACTTGGTATTGAAACTTCACATGTGAACTTCAAGTTCGAAGGCTATGGATAATTACTGCTTCGACGAAGGAAAGAGAAGAGATTCGGACTGTCATAACTCATATTCATATTCAAAATACTAGTATGTATTTAATTATCACTAGTATTTACCAGTGTGAACCCGAAATCACACTAAACGTGGGAGCCCGAGCGTTCCACATGGGCCACAGTACCCTGCTGCGTGGCCATCGCCTCCATCTTCTCATCCACCGCCGCATCCTGCAGCTCAGCCTCCGCATTACCGTGACGACCAATCTGGTACCAAGGTAGAGAGAACAGACGATCCATGCTCTCAAGAGACCGACCAGCCGTCTCCGGAACACTGAACCACACCCACACACCACCGAGAATCGTCACGGCAGCAAAGCACCAGAAAGTGCCCTTGGGACTAATACCACCGTCGGCAACGGGAAGAAGCATGTTGGGCACGGCACGAGAGTTACCATATTGGTTGGCGAAGTGGAGGGTCATGGAGAGCGAGGTGCCCAGAGCACGAATGCGTAGAGGGAACAGTTCTGCAGTGAGCAGGTATTGCATCGAGTTCCAGCCCAGGGCCCAGCCAAATCCGGAGATATAGATCATAGCGATAGCACCCCTGCTAGCTCCCTTCTGGTTCTCGGGTAGGATGAACCCATCTACCACGCCCATCTCAGGTACAGCTGTGAGGAAGCCGGCGATGTATAGCATGGCGATGGCCTGAAAGGTGATTCCGAGTAGTAGGGCGCGCTTGCGACCGATCACGTCGACCAGGAAAAGAGCGCATGCAACAGCGGCGACAAGCTTGATGATACCGAAGACGGCGGTCACCAAGAGATTCTCGTTACTTCCGGTGATCCCCAGGAGCTTGAAGAGATCGGTAGCATAAACGGTGATAGAGCCGGCGCCGGACCACTGGGAGAGAATCTGAGCCATGAGAGTGAGGTACACCCGGTATAGGTTGGAGGGAACGAGGAAGGTCTCCTTGAGGATGCCGATCGGACCTGATCCCATTGTAGCCTCCATTTCCATCTGGTGAGCGCTCTGAATAGCGTTGATCTCATTCACGACGTATTCGTGATCGGCGGGGAGACCACGGATTCGGGCAAGATTCTCCACGGCTTCTTCATTTTTGCCGCACTTGACAAGGTATCGAGGGGACTCATACTGAAGGAAGGAGAGGCAGAAGATCAGGCCGGCGAAGATAATGTGAAGACTGGTGGGAACCTCCTATGTGGGGTATTAGCGACTACCAACGGGGATCGGCGATGGGGAGATGAAGAGGAGTAAGAACGTACCCATCGGTTGTGAGTGTTATCTCCGAGATTGACTTGGCATCCATAGTTTGCAAAATACGCGAGGACGATACCTGCCAAGAAAGAAGTTGTTAATAACAGTCGATCACCGAAAACAAGCACCGCGCCAAGTCTTGAGATGCTTAGACTTTCTTGGCTGGAGACAACATACCGAGATAGACAAAACCAGTGAAGACGCAGGTACAGAGACCTCGAATAGCAGCTGGGGCCTGATATTCAAGTTTGATTAGAATTCAACTTCTTGATGGCGGGGAGGGAGGGGAGGAGTGATGTTTGGACTTACAATTTCCGCAAGGTACACAGGTGCGACAACGACAGTCTGACCAACACCGAGTCCAGCGATGAAACGACCAGCGTAGACAGCACCGAGAGAACCGTTGTTACCCATGAAAATAGCCATACCGATGATCCAAAGGACACAGAGTTGACGAGTGGCCCAGATACGACCGATGCGATCACAGACCAAGAAGGCGCTGTTGACAAGGTATAGATTAGCAACAGGAAGACAAGGAAACTCAGAAAAAGAGAACCCGCCAAACTTACAAAAGAGCACCGCCAACAGAGCCAATTTGCACCATGGCGGTGACATTGGCCTTGATGTTGGTCTGTTCAGATACGGAGTAGGATTCATAATTGATATATCGTTGGAAGTCCTTGGAGTTGAAAGCACCAGAAATGAGACCTTCATCGATACCACGCGCCGCTCCCATCAAACCAAATGAAACAACCGCAAACCAAAGCTTCCAGTTGAAGATTTCCGACGGTTCGCCGGTATTCTTCAACCGGAAGATGTTGATAGGCTTCTTCGCACCGCCAGCCATGGTGGGCGATTTCACAGTAAGATCAAGATCGACTTGAGAAATAAAACTGTGAAGTTTTTCCGCGAAATAAAAGGAAAAAGAGAGGGAGAATATCGTAGAGAAGGAAGGGAAAAAAGATCACCAGCTGGTGAATACGAGGGGAAGGCCTTTAATAGCCTCGCAAGACCGGGGGGTCCTTGTGATGCGGGGAACTTCCGGGGGGCATGGGGAGTGTGAATTGAGGGGCATAGATGAGGCAAATTATCAAAAAGTAAATTATGGATTCAACCTCGCGTACTCCGTAGAGTATAGCGTTATGGAGCTCGGCATTCCATCATGCATCTGGCATCTCGTTGCGCACCCCAGATTCCCAACCCCGACTATCGGTGGGACAGAACGGAGTCGGCCCAGGCTGGGGAACAGCGCCAAGATAGCTTGCATCCCGAGACGAGACAGATGGCCGATCATTTCTATTCGACGGCATCGCCGGTAGCTTGGGCTAGTTATTTTAGTTTAGTTTTTATTTATTTTTTCCGTTTTTTTCTGGCCGAGGTTACACCGGCAACCTGATCCTGCCTGACCCGCAAAGAAGTGGCGTGCAACGTACTGTACAGAGTACAGTTGACTGGTCAACAGCTTCACTTCTAGTAGTTCGGAAGCGACAAACTTAGGCCACGATAGAAATAAAAATTTAATAGCAGCAATAGATGTCAAGGAAGCAGAAAATTCCTCATGAGCACTTCGTTCAACGCTGGATAAACCTCGGTGAACTTCCGCACGGAGAGGCGTCTGTGCCGCGAATGCCAAGAAGCCACTCCATGGGGCGTGAAACCGGGGTAGGCCTTCCAATGACACTTCAGTTGATCCTCATTGGCTGATTGATACAAAGGGGGCATCGCGTGCACTTGGCGTGGGGGGGAAAATCTCCTGGAAAAGCACATGGTGGACTTGGGGCTGGAAGTTTATCTCTCGCAGTACCGTCCGTGTCCAGGAATTTTGGGTTTCGAGGCACCACGCCATTATATTACAAGACTTTGCTCGGCGATGCTTCGACAGTCGCCTTGATTTCTGCCGATTCCGGGAGATTTCGTCGGTCTGTTGCAATGCTATAGGGGTCCGGATTTCGGACCGGTCAATTGCTTGATGGATCAAGCATGTACATCTCGCGAGCCGATCCCTCGGAGTTTAGATGGGGGCCATATGCTACATCGTCCCACTCAAGTCTTGGCCAGGCTACCCCCAAGGCATGAGTTGGCGTGAAAATTCTGCTTCACGTATGATCATGTTTGTGCTGATGTGATCGGTCTGGTTCACCGAGGAGTTGGTAATTACGACAGGCTCGGATTAGTTGCCTATAAGCGCTAGATCCAGATAATTGATCGGGCCGAGAGGTGGTGACTCGGAGAAAAATTGCAAAACAGATTGCTCCGCAGATGTTCATTGCAAGAGGCTGAAAGTGATGCAATTGGTGATGCAGCCTTAAGGGACGCACAAACCACTCAGCGTTTATTGAGATGCATGTCGTAAAATGTGGTAGATTAGAAATCAACTAGGTATGGCGTATCAAAACATCCATATCCTTTCACTACGCTCATCTCGTCGATATCGGCGAATTTGGTCTTGAAAGTCCAGCCCCCAGCCGAATTCTGGAGCATGTCACATCGAGTGCCAGACTTCTTGGCCGTTGTTCGCTGCCACAAACAGCATCCCAACACGCCTAGTTCGGAGACTGTCTGCCCACCGTCGAGACATGCGGATCCTATCAGGAGATTGTCCGCGTCTGGGGGGTGGATCTTCTCCATAAGAATATACTTTGACCAGTGTGAGCTCGGAGTTGAGTTTAAAAATGCCGGAATCGCATTCCCGTATACATTGTTGCCACCCCCCTCGAGGGATGGCTTGAGAATATAATTGGTCGAGCGTTTAGGATCGCAGGCTATCCTCCGAGCTTCCAGACCTTCTGTGGATTCGTCCAACCGATGGACCGGAACAAATGTCTCACGGATTCTGGCGACTTCGGAGGGAGATAGAAATCGCTCTAATGCCCCTGGCTCCGTCAAAGCCTGCTGGACTTTCTTGAAAGTTGTCAAGTGTCCCAGCACCGAGGGACATTTAATTGCAGTGGATTTCTCTAACTGCAAGCGGGCATCCCAGCCGGTTTTGTTGTATTCACCCGCTTCATAACCGGCTCTTTGATAGACCACTGATATTTCCACTGGTTTCTTTGATGCGAGCCATGGTGGGTGGAAGAGTAATGCCCGGTCTTCAGTGAGCTGGGTATATTCGAGTATATCTGGGAAATCAAGCCGGTAATTTGGAACAACATCATCTTGATTCCATAAGGCGTACTCGATCGGTCGTTCATCTGCGATGTTGAACTAAATTCAGAGTTAATACTACTGTCTTGACCCGTTAGGAATGGGTGGGACTGACATTGTATGGCTGAACAATGAATAGGATCGCTGTCCTGCTTGCCAGTTTGCTCTTTGGCGGGCCATACTTTTTGTGTGCCAGCGCAAGAATCGAGGCGACCGAATTGATATTATGATTTTCAGGTAGAGAGTCGACAGGAAAGGGCTTGTCATCCATATCATAGACCCCGATTCTTGCAAGATGCCGGTGCATGTTGGCAGCTTTGTTCGCATGCGAAAACCCGGAGCACGAGAACGAGTTGAATTCGACTTGCTTCAATGTTGTTTTCGATAAGCCTGCCCATCGATCAGCTGAAGCTGCATCATGATCTTCCCTCAGATGGAACATATAATCGGACCGAAAGACACCGGCAGAGATTTCCTGTGCATATCCTGCATCTTTCGCGGCCTCGTATATCCCCCACAGAGCCTCAGCGAGGGGCTCAACCGCGATGATGTCCTTGATCGCTTCGTAGATCCATTCATCATCCTCGGAAATAGAACAATATAGCTTGTTGTAAGTTTCTTGCAGTTCTAATGCCTGCTCAAATTGCGCCCGGGGCAAGGGGAAGGAAAACACTGGACATAATGGTTAGAATGAATCGCACCGCAGGTCGAGTCCAGGAAACACCACTCACGCTAACACCGACGGGATATGAGAGAACACTATTCTCTGTCTCCGAATCGACTTGCTTCAACAGCGAACCGTGGTTGATCTGCCAATCCTATTATGCGTTGTTAATTGCGACCGCCGAAGGGAGGGGGGAACCGTATCGAGACGGGGAAATGATTTTCAATGATTTTACCTTGATCTGTGATACCAGGGAAAACAGACGATCCTCGCTCAGACCTGGAGGATAATCCCTATCATATAAAGAGTCCAGACTTGCCATAGTGGTGGATAGTGAACTGGTGAACCGTGGGTTGAGGCTCCAAGGAAGACAGTCCCGCGTGGTGGGGAGATTTGGGGGTTGGTGGAGAACAAATCGAGCAAATCGAGCGAAGTTGGAGGCAAATTTGGGGGCAAAAAAGGTGACGTCTTCGAAATGAGCTTTCCATAACACGAAAACGAAATGAACTTCCAAATCTCCCCATGTAAGCCTTTTCTTCCATCAAAGCTGCTTAATAACCTCACTGTCTTTCTCTTCGTCTCTTCAAGCGATCTATCTCGTCGCGTCCCACCATGGTCCTAATTCGCTGCCAATTTAGACCTTCACCGAAATACCATGCCGAACAAGTCCGATGAACACGCAAGTCAAATCCAGAGCGCTCTGGATAACCTCTTCCAAGAAGACGTGCCCGAAATTACACGGTCGCGAGGGTCACCATGGCTCAAACCGCCGAGACACATTGGAGAAAAGTACTGATAGTCGTACCAATAGTTGGCACGGCTGTCGCGACAATCATCTACGCACTTCGTCTTTATGCTCGGCATATGGTCATACAGAAACTGCGAGTCGAGGACGTGTTCATGGGCATAGGTCTGATCTTTACCTGGGGTGTTGCAGTTTGTACTGTATACGGTAAGTCACTCTGCCCTACGATGACCGACTGTTACTCAATCTTTCGGTATTTCCAGCGGCCTTCAAGGGCATTGGGAATGGGAGAACTATTTGGACATTAGAGCCTAGAGAACGGGGTAGTATTGCACTGGTATGAAACGCAAAATAGAGTCAAACCTCAAGTTATCGGGCTGTCTGACTTCTACATAGGCCGACTGGATTCTCCAGAAGTTCTGGCCCGCTGCTCAAATCTTCGTCAAAATTTCCATCATTCTTTTCCTTCGCCGCCTCCTTGATTGCGTTCCAAGTTTCAGAATATACGCAACAATGGTCATCGTTCTAGTGGTCGCGTGGGGGATTACTGCGATAGTGGGAAATACCTTCCAATGCTGGCCAGTACAATACTATTGGATCAAACACATACAAGGCGACTGTATGAGTGGCCAGAACACGTTTTTCATTATCATTGGTTCTGTATCGCTGGCCCAAGATGTGCTCATTCTATGCCTGCCACTACCGATAGTATGGAAGCTACAGACCCCATTGCGACAGAAGATTGAGATCACGCTGCTATTCTCAATTGGTTGCATGTATGCGAAAAACCCCAAGCAGAGTAAAACCCGAGTGCTAATTGTCTACAGAGTCTGCATATTCAGCGTTTTTCGATTGATTGCATTGAGAGAATTCCAAACAGAGAACTTAACAGGTGGGTTATTTTTTCCAACAGAAAGGCATCCCATTGCTGAACTAGTGATTTTTCCATAGCACACAGCTCCTTTACCTTGCTCTGGACAATCTTGGAACTCGACGTGGCGATCATATGCGGATGCCTCCTTCTAATGAAGCCATTTTTCCAGTCCTGTATAGGATATATGCGAAATGGCACCACACGGCTGAACAGCGGATCTCAGTCCCGTGGCTGATAGAGAATGTCAGCTTTATTCTAACCCCATGATCCCCGCATCAGTCTAAACTGAGTGATCCTTCTTGGCGGCCCCGCGTTGAAAGACGTGGGCCTTCAGATCGCATGGAGGCCTGAGCAACGATAATTAATATGAAGGTTCATGCAAGAAGAATGTACAATTAATGAACAGGGATATACAAAGTTTCGCACCCATTAAGGTGACATGCATTTCAACCGGAAAGCCTTGGGAATTATCATTAATACCAATACCCTGCCAGGCTCAGATGACCCGACCCGAATTGGTAGAAATCCTCTTCCAATGCCCGCAAGGGACGGAAGATCCGTGATACATGTAGCGTAGATTAGGGTTGTCAACAGGGCTGTGTCATCTGGGTTTGTAATTGAAAACAAGTTCCGGATAGATAGCATACTGTATACTACTAGTATTCGAAGGAAGCTTCAAGATTCAAGTTAGCTACGAGGGTAGATGGTACTAGTATGCGAGAGAGAGCAGACTCGTCACAGACTCGGAACTTCAATACTTCAAGTTTCTATTTACCCAAAAAAGGCCCACCTAAGCACCGAGCGAAATATAATACTACTACTAGTAATATCCATACATTTTAAAAGAACTGAATGTCAATCTTGGAAGCGAGTCTTGGGAAGGTACTTCTCCGGAGGGCTATTTAATGCTACTGGTATATGCAGGAATTTAGAACCAAGAGCTTGTCATACCTGATGAAGATTCTTGGCTTCAGTCTATGTGACCAAATCAGAAAGCCTTCCGTTTGAGATGTCCTGAAACGATACGGGGCTGTAGAAAAACACGTTGGCGTTCCGCTTTGCCAAGGGCGCCTAGTCTTGCGTTGCTCTATTCTCCCGGCGCCAACCAGGGGTAAATCAAGGACGTCCGTCTTGGATTAGGTTTCAAGTTGTGAATATGAAATTCGTGGACTTCATTGATTTAAATTTCCGCCTGTCACTAATTCCTGCCCGGGTAGGGCTTGGCTCTATATAAGTGATTATTCTTTCAGTGGCGCTCTTTAGCCTGACATTTCTTCACGCCACTAAGCTCCGTGCAGATTTGACTAGCAAAAAGCTAATTTATCTGTAGTTAGCTATTGGCATTCCCGGTTGACTCGAAACCAGCGATGGTTTGAACTTACGGAGGAGGCCCCGTCGAGAAAGATTGATGAAGCATAAAAACCAAGTCGCTGTCACCACTTGGAAAGGATTTGAATCACTCGAGCGACTCGACGAACAAGAGTTATAATACCACAAACAATCCTTTTTTTCAAGGTTTCTTTTCACCAAAGATTAAATATTTTGAAAATGCTGCAGATTGTCACGCCGATTTTTCTTGCCACACTGGTGGCCAGCCATGGGCATATTAGCAATATTGTCATAAACGGTGTCAGTTATGATGGATGGGATATTAACTCATATCCGTATTCGTCTGATCCGCCGACTGTTGTCGCATGGGGTACTCCTAACACTTCAAATGGATTCATTTCACCAGGTATGACGACCTCCCACGGCTTTCGTATCGCGGCCCAAAATTTATCCCCTGTGGACTAACTGAAAATGTAAGACGCCTACGCGACTGACGACATTATCTGCCATTTGAATGCAACCAATGCCAAAGGACATGCTGTCGTGGCCGCCGGAGACAAGATTAGCCTACAATGGACCACTTGGCCAGATTCGCACCATGGTCCCGTCATCACTTACCTAGCTAACTGTGGAGATTCTTGCGAGAGTGTTGACAAGACAACTCTGAAATTCTTCAAGATTGATGGGGTGGGTCTTGTTGATGATACCACAGTTCCAGGAATTTGGGGGGATGACCAATTGATTGAAAACAACAATAGCTGGATGGTCGAAATTCCGCCCTCGATTGCACCCGGAAACTACGTGATGAGACATGAGCTTATTGCGCTTCATAGTGCAGGATCAGAAGACGGTGCCCAGAACTATCCTCAGTGCTTCAACCTGCAAATCACTGGCTCGGGAAGCGACGCGCCTTCGGGCGTCCTTGGTACCTCTCTCTACAGTTCAACAGATCCAGGAATCCTGGTGAATATCTACGCTTCACTTTCGACTTATGTTGTGCCGGGCCCAACTTTGTATAGCGGAGCTGTCTCCATCAGCCAAGCCTCTTCTGCGATCACTGCTACTGGAACTCCGGTTACAGGATCAGGATCAGGGGGCGCCACGACGACAAGTGCTGGCACGACTGCGACCACAACTACAACCACTTCATTGAACGGTGGATCATCTACCACGTCGTCTACTACTAGAGCTAGTACCACTACTTCTAACACTACTAGCCAATCGACAACTTTGACAACCACGACAAGCTCCAGTGGAGGCAGTGCCTCAACCCAATCAGTTTACGGCCAATGCGGAGGTAGTGGATGGTCTGGTGCGACGCAGTGCAGCTCGCAAGCAACCTGCACTGCGTACAATGATTATTACTCTCAGTGTGTCCCGACCTCTTGAAATGTTGACATCCATCATAGCCAAGGAAGGGGATGTTGGAGTGCTCTGAAGTCGCTAAGTTCGAATTGTATTTCTTCCTGAATATTTCTGTCCTTTTAGCATTATGTTCCAAGGCTAGCATTATTTGATTTTTATCATTCGACTTCCACCGTAAGTATTATTTGATAAAATAAAGCAAATAAATTGTTCGATACGCCTTATGTTTTGCCGGAAAATACTACCCCGGACTAAAAACTCCGATTGGTTTAAAACCGAGCACTTGTTCCCCGCGAACTCCTACCGCGTCGCACGCGTCAGGTTCTCCAAAAGTCTACGCGTATCACTCCGAAATCAAACATTACAACCCTTAAAAATGAGTTTAGATGGTCACAACAAGCTTCCTATGGGATACAGTCTCCACGATGGCTACCCTTCAGTTCCTCATTATCTACACCTTCGCGCAGCATCCGGGTTGTCCCCAAAAACACAATCACAGGCCACCGCCGTTTCCATGGGAAGTTGGCATGGTTGCTACATCACATACGATGCACCTGGTGAAGAGTCACTGCCGATCGGAATGGGAAGAATAATTGGCGATGGGGGCTGGTATTTCCATATCGCCGATATGGCCGTCCATCCTGAACATCAAAAGAAGGGACTCGGGAGTGTGATCCTCAAGGCGCTTCTTCAGAGAATCCATGCAGAATCCCCTGCAGATGGCAAACCCTACATCACGCTTTTTGCCGACGAACCCGGCCGGAGGTTATATTACAGAAATGGATTCGTGGACTCGGCACCTGGACAATTAGGCATGGCTTGGAAGCCATAATGCATATACAACGGGGGAAAAATGACAGTTTACATGAACCCCGCTTTTGTTTTTGCCTTGTCCCTCCAGTGATGAATGTTTAAAATCATCATCTGGTGAGTCCGGACGCCACTTACGGGACCTATCTCTGTGAGGCCTCGGTTGCCATTTTGACTTTTCCCCGACATGAGCGGGGGGGGAGGAGATCTGCCAGATTATTCCAGAATGACAAACCCACAGCCTCAAAAAAGGCAGTGGAGCACGATCGATCATTCTATGAATCACACTACTTTTACATCTCCCAGTTCTCGTACCAGACGGAATCATAGTTACCTCCGCGTACGTTTGCTGAGTTTCCGCGTTTCCATCCATAGTCTGAGCCCTGAACTCTCTTTCTATGATTCTTTTAGAGTGCATACTATATTTACATGACGAATATGGTAGACAAATATTTGCCCGCCCCCCTATTTATATCTTGTTTATCTATTTCTCATCAAATATCCCAGACAATGAATCGACCCGGTCGCTGTCTACTACTTACTGACCATGACATTAGAGAGATAGCTTAATACCATTTTTTGCCATGGTGCATCGTTTAATGTTAATCAACCATAACCCACAGAGAAAACACGAGAAATAAGACAGTTTGTTTCGAATTCGTAACGATTATGTCGATTTTCTTCAAGAGTTGCTCTGTGGTGCGATGAAGAGACATCGTGGCTCTGTAATACATATTTCAGTCGATCTCGGTAGCTAAACGTCAGTGGAGCCGAGCCGTCGTAATCTATACGATGGGACCTTCCTGGGGAGATGGCATATTGAGCATAGCGCGATTTATGCAGGCCCGTTTCGCACGTGCGACCAATCGTTGGTTCGTAGACGTACTCAGTGGGGTCGCTTACGGAGCTGGTGGATGTTGCACCAAACAAGGTATGCGATCACCAGGAGACACGGGAGCATGGATCCGCTCATCAGCCGATGGATCCGCGTTTGAGTTGACTGCCCGTCCGTATAAAAGGGTGCCTGGTGAATGATCGGGTTGGATGATCGGTCTCGAAGCTGTCACCTTAAAGGCATTTTCACGATGCGAGTCAACGCTCTCCCTGCGCTTGTCGGTTCCCTTGCCCTCGCGAAGTCGTCCTTGGCGGTCAATATTATCTCGTCAAATGATGATGGCTGGGCGGAAGTGAACATTCGTGCATTCTTCGACTCTTTGACAGCAGCTGATCACTCAGTTGTTGTCTCGGCGCCTGCACAGAACGAGAGTGGAAAAGGTTCGCTATATGTTTGCCACCACCTTGTGTGACTGTCATTAATATCTTCTACAGGGTCTACTCAGGGTACTCCAACGACACTTTCTGAGGCGTGTGAGTTCAATAGCTGCCCTTCTGGTAGTCCGGCCGTAGGGCATAATGCCTCAGAGCCTCGTCTGAATTATGTCAATTCATACCCCGCAACTTCAATGAAGTATGGTATCAATTCGATCGGACCTCAATTTTTCGATGGTCTTCCCGATCTTGCGGTCGCAGGACCAAATGTATGTCCCTGAAGCTTTAGTTATTCATAACGAGAGTGGTACTGATAGCAGCAGGTTGGTTCTAACATCGGACTCGCGGTTTACCTATCCGGAACGGCTGGAGCAGCTACCTATGCGGCACATTATGCTGGCATTCCTGCTATCGCGTTTTCTGGAGCGACTGGCTCTCAGACAGCTTGGAATGCATCTTCAAGTTATCCCAACTATAGCCAGGTCTATGCTGATGCAGCTACCAACCTGACCAACCACCTTGTTGCGGCCGGATTGCCCTATCTTCCAAATGATGTAAGTCATCCGCATCCTACTCCAGCAGCGTGGACTAACGGAGTGTCTTAGATTTGGCTCAACGTTAACTTTCCGTCTGTTTCGGATTCCGAGTGCACCAAAGCCGAAGACTTTTCCTTTGTATTGTCGCGTATTCATGTTGCGGTGCCTCTAGTTACGCCGGAAGATGTTACTACTTGTGGTGGAGATCGACTACCAAGCGAGATTGGAGTCTCTTTGACCTCGGGATGCTATGCAAGTGTATCGGTTGGCATGGCAGGTACCAAGGGAGATGCAAACGCCACTATGCAGGAGGTTGTCCTGAAGAAACTCAGCAACCTGCTCACCTGCCTATCCTGATTGGCGGAAATTTCTCAGGTATATAGTGTAGTGCATTACTGCTAGTACCCGATAAATCGCTTTGTAGCTCTGATTTTCATCCTATTAAAAAACATGACGCGGTTTGCTATTCCTGTTTAAGGAGCCGTGAATTTCTTGCGATACTACCTTCAAGCCACGTGCGTGGATTAGATTGCTGCGGATAGAACGGTGCCTGCATGAGTCTTCATGAGGCTAGAAAGCTATTTCCAAGCGAAATAAAGAAGGTCAGGTGAAGCGAATCATTGATATTCCAAAACCCACGAGGATCGACCTCCTCAAAACCCAGCGGGGTATTTCTCGGCCACTATCCCGATTCGGGATCGACGACCGGAGACCATTTTCAACTTGGGTATTCTCCGGTCCTGCAGAATTCGGCGGTCTTACTATATTGGTTAATACCAGTTCTTTATGGGAAGGTCTTAGGACGATCGGGAAGAGATATAAAGGCGGCAGTGGACGGGGAGAAAGGACATCACTAAAGATTCTTCACATTAAGTAACCAGGTCAAAAATGATTTCTCGGGTGCTTCTAGGCTTTCTATCTATCGCCCATTTATCCGCGGCATCTCCTAGACAAGGAATCTCTCGTCGGGGAACAGTCGATTCTGATGAAATAGTCGGCTTTGCGCAGACAGTGCCGTCGGGCACAACCGGCGAAGTCTATCTGGCCTACCAGCCACACTTGTATGTTGTCAATGGATGTGTGCCGTTCCCGGCTGTTGATGCAGCCGGAGACACTAAGTGAGTATTGATATCGCAAAGTATACTATTATAGGGCCCAGGTCTAACAATAATAGTGCTGGGTTGGCTATAACTGGCGCTTCGGATGGGGACTGCAGCAGCAGCACCGGCCAAATTTACGTGCGAGGAGAGGCCTCTGGCGACTACTACGCGTTGCTATACTCTTGGTACATGCCGAAAGACGAGCCCTCATCAGGTCTCGGTCATAGACATGACTGGGAGGGTGTGATTGTCTGGTTGTCCGATTCTACAAAGACAACATCCGACAACATCGTCGCTGTCTGCCCCAGTGCCCACGGTGGTTGGGATTGCTCGACGGATGAATACACGCTTTCTGGAACTTCACCATTGGTTAGATATTATAGCATCTGGCCTGTGGACCATCAGTGTGGGCTCACTACCACCGTCGGTGGCACGCAGCCCCTTATTGCCTGGGAATCCTTGCCAACAGTCGCACAAACTGCATTGGATACTACTGATTTCGGTGACGCAAATGTTCCTTTCAATGATGGAAATATGGCCTCAAACCTGGCAAAGGCTACGTTTTAAATGCTGCAAAATCTGGATTAACTCTCTTATGTTTAAGAACAATTAACGAGGGGATATTGGTTTCACGTTCTATTATCTATCTCTATATCTAAAGTAACAAAGTGCAAGGGACAAATTAAAAGTTTTTGGGAAGGAAGGTATTGCCTAGGAAAACAAAAAGCAAGATGTGAAGATCAAAATGATGAAAAATGAAAGTGGCAAGATGGGGGCTGAAAGGCCGTCTCAAGATGAATAGCAGATTTTCACTCGGATCGAGCGCTTTTGGTTTTCTTGCTCCTAAGCTTCATCATGCAAAATACAAGAGCATAAGAGCTAATGCAAAAGAGGGCTGTAATTCCAGTCTATTTCAACATGTTAGAGCATTGGCTATGTGAAGGGCGGAGAACACTCACGTCTCTCCAGGAGTAATATTTCTCCTGTAAGTTGAAAGTTTTGGCGTAGTCGGCACCCGAGGAGTATTGACAAAAAGAGCAAGTATCCGTTGAATTTGAATCCAGTAAATAGCCAGCCTGGGTTGAAAGAAAGTCTGCCATGTATTCACCACAGTTCTGACCAGATGGAGCGCTGAATGTGATATATTCAGATGGTTCGCATTGAACCTTGACATCCCAAAGGACCTCGCCAAGAAGACCACCCACAAGATATGTGAACGGGTCAAGATAGTACATCCAATAGCGCCAGAATGGCTGCATTTGGCTGTAAGGCACAACAACACCACAAAAGCTGACCAGTCCAGCTCCAATCAGGACGGGGTTCATGACCGCAGCAAAATACTCATTTGGTGCGTAAGCCGCGATAGCCTGACCGATCGAGGTATACAAAAACTCATAGACTATCGATGAGTTAGTTCAAGCTGATATGGACGAGGAATAATGGAAATATGGCACTTACATATCATTTGAAGGTAAAAGTGACCCGAGATGCTCGCAAGATTTTGGAATCCTGCGGTGAAATAGAAGCAAACAAAATAAAGAGTTGCACAGATGATCAGATAGGGAATCTCGGTGATAGTTTGGGCACCAATGAAAGCAATCCAGTGATAGGTTTTCGACTGAAAATTTCAGTTTAGGTTAGTAAAGTTTCCGTGACTGGGAAGTCGGAGATGTGAGTTACCTTCTTTTCGCGAGTCTCAAAGATATCGCGGTTATGCAGGAAGAAAGGCTGCATCTGGTTAATACAACCGGGAGCCACAAAAATGAAGTTGAAAATGGCGAAAAGTCGTAGTTGAAGAGAAAAGGTGCCGTCCCCAATCTTCCAAAACGTGAAGCCGCTGAATAAAGCCGCGAAGATATGGAGAATCATCTTGTTCCACATATAATCCTTTTTGATTGTTAGTGGATTTGCTGCAGGGGGTTTCAAGCGAGTAGTATGATCGAGGTTTCTTACAGGTGACCGCCAGATCTGAATGGTCAGGCGTTTTGACACCATCTTGAACTGAAACCAGCGCGAGGTAGCAAAATCCGCAGTATCCTCCACATAATCGGGATCGGCCATGCCGGCCGCGTTCAAAGCGTCAAGCTCTTTCAATGCAGTTTTTCGCTCTTCTGAGTTTTTCCAAACGTCAACCCAGTCGACACCACTATTAGCACTTCCTTGAATTACATCAATGATGTGTTCAGCGGGATTGGCATCTGGTGGGCACGGGCACCGTTGCGTGAAAAATAATCCAAAATCTTGTTTGACTCTTGGCCAGCTGAGAAATTATTAGTCATAGCCAAGCTGAATATATGGGGTAGAATGCTTACTTTCGCCAAAGTAAGTCATTTTGCCACCCTTTGCCAGCAGTAAGAGACCGTCGAATGCATCGAATAGGACGGCAGAAGGCTGGTGAATCGTACACTATAGCAAATTAGTCGTCACAATCGGTGAACGTATAAGAAATGAAATTACCAATACGGCTTGACCTCCATCGACAAGCTTTCGGAGAAACCGCACAATGTTGTAAGCACTCTGACCATCTAGACCAGAGGTTGGTTCATCCAGGAAAAGCAAAGTAGGCTTCGCCACAAGCTCAACACCAAGAGTTACGCGCTTGCGCTGCTCAATACTGAGACCAGCCCCGGGTACTAGAAGCAGTTAATACTAAGCCGTTTGAATGAGTGAGTTTGGGACTCACCTCCAATCAGCGCATCACTGATATCACGAAGCTCCAAAAGATTGATTATGTGGTCAACATAGGCAATTTTATCTTCATAGGATGTGCTGGACGGCTGTCGAAGAACCGCAGAAAAGATGAGTGCCTCTCGCACGGTCGCACTCGACTCGTGCACATCCAACTGCTCACAGTATCCAGTCATTCGTTGAAAGCTGATCCCCTGAGGGCGTCCATCAATGAGAATCGATCCGTAGATTTCACCAGAATCTTTGCGTTGAGCAAGAACATCAAGTAACCTGGCAATCAATTATTTAGAAACCTTAACCAGATATAACACTATCCTTTACTCACGTTGTCTTTCCAGCACCAGAGGCTCCCATCAAAGCAACCAGATTTCCAGGTTTTACGAAACCAAAAACCTTATCAAGCAACTGTTTTTTTTCACCATTGAAGGGAACATGATAGTCAAGATTGTTCCATGTAAATGTCGAGTGCTTGACTGAACCCCGGAGAGCGACCATATCTCCAGATTGCCCATTCTTGGCTGGCATTTCTTTTTCCCCAACTTGAGACTGTTTCTCGCTTCCACGCTTGTAAAGCAACACAGAAGACCCACCTTGACTGTTCTTTAACTCGAATCCCAGCGAAGTAAGACCGATAAAGAAGATCCAAAATCCGACGATGATACCGAAACTGCGCCAGATGTGATGGAAGGAATAGCTATATTGCTCCCGGATATAGGCCTCTCCGCTGATCATGCCATTTTTACTTCCAGGGACTGAGCAGCCCCTGTGAATCGATTCCGAGCTAGAGTAGCCTGCACCGTATGGAATATAATCAGGCTCGATGCATTGGAATTCCCGCCCCACAAACTCGTTTGCCATGAGCGCCTCGAATGCATACGCTCCGGGGTTTAGATAAAATATCCATCTAAACCAGACGTGCATGCTTTCAAAAGGAATCAAGTAGCCTGCAGTTTCCTTTCAATAAAAGTCCGAAGAGTACAAGAGAAAAACAATTTGACATACCTCCATAAACGAAAAAGACAGTCGAGAGTAAGCCGGATATCTTGGAAGCATTTCCAAACGTCTTGCAAGTCGCACCAACCGATCGGAAAAGCTGACCAAAACAGAGTGTCTGGGTGATAATGATGATCCAGAATGTAAAGAATCGCCCGGCATCCATCTGAAGGGCTGACATAAAATACAAAATGAGCGAAAAGCATGTTACCTGCACCATCACAACTGGGACATCTGTTATGGCGTTTGCGATGCAGAAGGCCGTGGGACGGTAGAATCCGAAGCGCTTTTGTCGAGAGAGAATAGGGCGACCCATAAACGACTTGGTCGTTTCTGAAAGAGATTCAAGTAGGAAATAAAGGATGGGGAAAAAGAGAACACCAGGACGCAGGAAAATGGAGCTGCTATCTTCAGCGAGGTTGTAGAAAAGGGAACCGCAAACCAAGGCTTGAAGAATAGCAGAGCCAACTTTGACCACAAGGGAGAATTTGTCACCCCACATGATCTGAAATTGACGAACAGTACAAGAGCCGACTTGCTCCCAGAGACCTGCGGTATAGACACTCTTCTGTCGAGGCAAATGATGCTTTCGCTTTTCTCTAGCCACCGCAAGCTCCAGATCTTCAATTTCGTGAGCAAGCTTTTCTGTAGGCTCCATGCTACCAATCTGGTCGCGGTAGATTGAACTTTGGTGGTATCTTTGCTCAAATTCCTCAGGGGTATTGGGAACTTTTGTCTCCCATCCGGGGCGAACGATACGCTCCGTAAGGACAGTGACAGAAGTAAGAAAGTCGGCAATATTAGCACCCTTAGGGAAATCGAACCCCATACCTTCGAAGTACTCTTTTGCTAGGGAACGAGGGCCATAAAAGGTCACTCTTCCTTCCGCGAGGACCAAAACTTTATCAAACTGATCGTAGATACCATTGCCCGCTTGATAGGTGGTGGCAATCATGGTCTTTTCATTTTCGTCCGCTTCACGGCGCAGCATACGGGCGAATTCGACCGCAGCCTTAGAATCCAAGCCTCGTGTGGGGTTGTCCCACATTTGAACAGGACTCTATTCAAACAGAGTGTTAATTTGTTACATGTAAATGAAAATAAATGACCGGAGATTGAACGAACCTGTCCTGCAAGAACTTCAGCGAGTGAGACACGCTTGCGTTCACCTCCAGATACTCCCCGAATGAACTCATTTCCGACAAGAGTCTTTTTTGTGTGGCCAATTCCCAAAGAGTTGAGGATGTCATCTCTCTTTCCGCTCACAAAGTCTTTGCGATCAGCCAAGTCAGCAGGTCTTTCATTTGGAACTTTGTTTCGTAAGGCGAACTTCATGGTCCGATTGACAGTGAGGGTAGGAAAATGCAGATCGTCTATTTCCAGCTTCCGTTAGTAGCATTTAAATTTAATATTGTGTCGGGAAGCACACCTTCATTGTTGAACATGATCTGCTGGCGGTATTTCTTTGCCTCTTTGTCGCCTAGACTTCCGTACATGGTGTCACCACTGATTTCGTCGAAAGTTTCGCGATCATTTGAAAGCACCCGAAGAAGTGAGGTGCAGCCGGAGCCTGGTCTACCAAGCACGAGGAGCTGCGGACTTCAGTTAGCCCCAGTCCTGTAAATTTCGCAGCAGTTAATATTTACCATTTCCCCTGGCCGAACTTGACCAGAGACATTGTTGAGAATTGACTTTAAGTTTATTAGCTATGCGTCATATTTATTTGGTATCACGTTGCATACCCTTTTTGACTTTTTCTTATTGAATATATTGCTAAGCTGTCGTGGGTCAACCTCCGACCAAAGCGTATCACCTAGGGCAGCATCGGGTGCTGTGACCCGGACAGTGAGATCACGAAATGTGACAGTCAGGCGTTTGCGAATTTGACTGGTGCCGAATTCCACATCCACTGGTGTTGCGGTCCCGGATGAAGGGGTCTCCATCTTGGTTTTGATGATATAAGACCAATGGGCGCCCTTTGATGGCGTAAATAGACTCGGTTTGCAAAACCAAGGACGACTCAAGTCGCTGTTTGTAAATACTGATCTTGAAATTTCGGTGAATCTTGACAGGGGCCATTTTTTTTCTTATATTCCAACTTGCAAATTGTTCTTTTTGTCTCTAGATCCATATTTCCGAAGGTGTGGATCGTGGCTCTAGGATAAGGGGCTTGCGGATCTAAATGGCGCGAACTATTATTAAAATGGGTCCCGGATATGCTGAGTCACAAAAGTATCGCCAGGTGAACAAATCACCTTGTTAGTGATAATTATAAAGCCGAGCCCGGCAATATCTCTTTCTCGCCGGATATATTGGTCTGCATATATGTACTATCTTTCACGCCCTTCCCTGATCAGTAGCCTCCGAGTCCGAGTCCCGAGTGATCCACGCCGATCCACTTTGTATCAAAACTCCGATTTGGAAGACCTGAGAATTACTTTCCCGCTTTCGGATATATGAAGTGGATTCATCATCATCAGTATCGACATCCATGTAAAGTTGTTGGGCTTGCCCATTTGTTGACTTACGCCGGCGAACGATGAGCAACCGCTCTTTGAGTTGCTACCATACCTGTATTTCGAAAGACAAGAGCCAGATAACGTCAGAATTAGTGGAAATTTAAGAGTTGCACCTTTTCTACGAGGTTGTATCTTTCTGCTGGTCAATAAAATGCTATGCTCAACCTTGGAATTTCCACCGTTTTGGGCTTGGTTCAAGTTGATTGTGGGCACTCTCCCCCAGTTTTGTATTTAAGATTTAACGAACTGACTTCCTAGAAGGAGAGGATTGATAAGCTTATTGATAAAATATGATATGAATAGAATGGTAATACATGAATTAGTTTTTCCTTGGCATTGCCACGATCCTACTGGGGAGCCGATGAGTCAATGGGAGGATAGAGAGAGAAGAATGCTTCCAGATCCATAGTTGAGAAATCAAAATTCCAACCCATATCAGATTGTGTGAAGTCGAGAAGATCTTCACTCGATCCCCCTGAGCGCCCCGTTTCGGGTGCTTCCAGAGGGAAATTCCACTGCGATGCGGGAAAGTCAGGAAGTGGGCCGGCGAACGAGTTCCCAGCGAGTGGAGCACCGGGTTGAATCTGCTGACTCTCTGTAGCTCTAGAGCCCTGGGGAAAAGATATTGCGTTCTCGCGGCGAAGGGAATAATCGTTTGTTTGACTTGCGTATGGTAACCATTCGTATGATGGATTGATGTTACGCAGTACAGTTTGAATGGCTCCGATTGTACTTTGAATTGGGTCACCCGCTCGCATTGTCGATAGGTTCTGCAGACTTGCATACGCCCAAGGGAGATGAGTGGATGCAGCACTTGGATCATTAAGTAGGTCGTAAATGATTGTGAAGACCGAGCTGCCCATGAAATAACCATGGTACCGCAGTTCCTAGTGAGATATTTCAGAACAATGAAAAATCGAGGATACTCATATTATCAACAAACCTTGACCAAGTCGTTCGCCTCAGAGGCTTCGCATAAGTGATGGATTGTTTTTCGGGCAGCAGAAAGAGCATGGTTACAGGCTTCGTTAAGCCATGACGGGATTTCATTCGGGCGATTGTGCATCCTAGTAGCCGCCGACTGACTTGACGGGATTTTCTTGCCTCGTCGCCAATGCCCGCGAAAAATGAGAAAAGGTCGGAAAGTGAGTAAAACAGTATGGTAGTACACTGGGGAGATTAGATACAGATGTACTATAAACACTTGAAAGCGACATCAGACTTACGCGTTACAAATATCGTTTGCCGCACACCCAAGGATCCCGTTCTGAGATCTGCATCAGGACCGAAGCCCAATGCTTGTTTCATGTGCGACTCGTGTGCGCGGAGGTCTTCTGTGATCGACCGAGCAACTCGCCACATGTGTAGCAGCGACTCGTGACGTTCGCCATAAATTTCTGTGGTCGACCGTGAGATTGTTTTGCATAGCTGGACTAGTAGTCGGATGAACGGATCTTGTGGATATTCAATTGCGACATCGCGCAATGACAATGAGCTGGGTCGACCCGCATGGAAACAAAACCATCTGACACACGAATTAGAAGAGTGATTTGGAGAGTCGCCGTGGGGTGCTCCACTTACGTTTCAAACATGTACAGTGACCAGAAGGTAGTTCGTCGTTCCTCGATATTCTCGGGACTTTCAATATTGTCATGTGGAACACCTCTGTGTAGTCCTGCCGAGATAGCTTTTCGAGAAGCTGCCCCGAGGTGCAAGAATGCAGAATTGGGCCGACCCTGTTCATTCTGATAGTTGGCGTTTAATCATGTCAGCTGGGAATTCAATTGATAAGACGTGAACGATGGGGACCTCGGGAGACTTATCATGAGGACAGATATTTGGATAGTCTGCAAGTTCACAACGTCATCATAAGATGCAAGAGAAGCTTTGACGCGATCGTATAATATATCACCCCACGCAAAATACTCGGTACCAAGGGCTGCCGTCGCCAAAATGATCAGAACGATAGCTTGAGTAAGTGTATCGGGGTGGGCAGAAGGTGATGGGTCGTATAGCCGCTCTAGGCAGCTTTCATAGTAGGCCTTTGAGCGGTACGGTGTCATATGATAGAGGCTAGACAGGAATCGTGACATAAATACCCGGGCAACGTCGTGAGGCAAAAACATGATTGGGGTATCTCCCCCTCCAGTTGATTTCCCAGGTTCATGGTTGTCCGGCGTGCCGAAGAAGATCCGTCGGAAGCTGAACAAGTCCAAACCTGCACTAGCCTCATCCACGCCGCCTGATGGTTCTGGTTGTGCGGTCGGGTTGGATACGAGGTCCCTGTAGATGTGCTGCATCAAAGAAAAATGCGAAGTCGGTCCATAATAGAGCTGCATCTGACAGGATGGCGATGCCATATGTGTCGCCGAGACACTATTCGGGAAAGTATGCATAAAAGATGATCTTCGCTGTTGGGCTGGCTGGGCTGGCTGTGTTAGGCCCGGAGAGGCTGGCGGTGGCTGGGTTTCATTTTGAGCCTCTCGATATTCGTGTTTCTTTCGCCTGTGGCGGATAAAATCTCGATAGTTGCAAGGTGTATTTCTTTGCTGGCATGTTTTGCACCTTGAAGAACACGTCAGGCATGGTCAGTAGTCGGGGTGTTGAGTTGGTCTCACGGGTTTAGGCCATTGCAGCGGATCTTGCGCTTTCGGCACTCCTGGCAGGCCTTGGGAATGCGCCAGCTGCTAGTGGGGGGATTTGAAACCTCAGACATATCCGAGCCAAGTCCACCGCGGTGTGTTAACGTGATCCTAGTAATTCGTGGGATGTCTTTCTGTACCGTTGGGGTTTGTTCTTTATCCGCGACATCCGTCTATATCCGATTCCAAACACGTGACTAGGAATGTATCCACTTGTTATGTTGGCATTTTTCCTCCTGAAGCTTTGAAATCGTATTGAGATAGAGGATGGAACATCTCTGCACAATTGAAAAATATATCTGATTTTTACTCAATGATAGCGCTTGCGTTTTTGACCTTCCAGAAGGCTCGATCATTTGAAAACAAGATACGTTGGTACCCTGTGCGAGGTTCCTTCTGCATTCTACTGCGCCCAGACAGGAGCTTTCACATTTTACGAGATCGGATTTGGATATTAGCTTACACCTAGACCCTAAAAATCGGCCTGTGAGATTTGAATGTGCATCTGATCTTAAAAAATCCATAGTGCCTTGTCAACATGCGCGTTGCCACTGACTGCAGGGTCATTTGAAATCGACCAATCACTCTTGACATTTTCCTCAGAGTGGGGAGATCCATTTTTGACTTGCGAAAAAGGAGGGGAAATAGTAATCGGTGATCACCCAACGAAGCTGGAACTCTCGTCTATTTCTGCTGTCTTTATTTTACTATCCGACGGAACGCACTCCGATTCAAAAGTGTCTTGGCAATGGCGTCGGTTAAAGTTAACGCATCTCTGCGTATTGGCCAGCGATAGCGGGCTTCGCGTGCCCAGAAATCTCGGATGAAGCTCTCGGTACTTGTACCCCGGGCTTTTGATAAATCTCACCTGGTAATCTGCGGTGGAAACGAGGTCTGGGGCCGGGGTTCATGGATCGACTTCAGCCCCAGAGAGTCTGGGGAAGCCGAGTCCATCAGTTGTGGGGAAGCAGTCTATGGTCCCGCCCACCAAATCCTGTCGTTGTCTTTTGACCGTTGGTAATCCATATGTCCCACTTATTCCCCGGCCATCCAGAGTCCTCGCCCCATTCATGGCACTATCATTCATTTCTACTCCAAACTGCGCTTTCATCCAGTAAACGAGGCTTGGCAACTTGTCGCATGGTTTCGGCATGACTGATTGATATTCGATCAGACACAGCCTCCGACGCATCTTTCTCGTTGACTTTCGATTTACTTTCCCTTCTGAACTTTCGCGCCTCGTCGAATCCTTACAAGAATCGGGGTGCGGGGGCCAAAGCAATTGGCCAAGTGACGCATCTCCTCCCGTCTGCCAAGATGCACACCCCCCTTTCTTTCGCCTCCAGACGTGCGTTTTGGAGCTTGGCAAGCCTAACGTGGGGAATTCAACCAGCCGGCATTTCCCACGGCTCCCAAATTCCCCCCATGACTCCAGATCTTAAGCTCGGGTCTTCCGGAATCCATCCCGGGGAAACTCAAGCCCATAAAAACCGCTGCTTCTCGTGCTGACCTGCCAAATTCTATCCGAGGTTACTCGAACCCATAAGGACTGCAGCAATCCCCGCTGAACCCTCCGTGACTATCTTGCGGACCTGGACAATCTCTTTAGTTTCTTTCCCACCAGGCCTTGAGGTCCAGCTCATTTGCTACCATGGCCACCTCCACTGCTGCTGCCGAGTATGTCGGAGACGACAAGGCCATCGCAGACCACAAAGAGACATTAGCGAATGAGGTCGCTCGCGATGCCGCAGAACGTGGTCATCTTGCTACTGACCAGTTCGGCCACTCTCTCGTGGAGTTTGACAAGAAAGCTGAATCGCGTCTACGATTGAAGATTGATCTGTACATTGTGCCAACCGTGGCCCTCATGTACCTCTTCTGCTTCATTGACCGCGCCAATATTGGTAAGAGATCCCGCCATCACCTTTCCTTTTTAAAAATGCTTGCGCTGATTATTAATCCCAATTCAAGGCAATGCGAAACTTGCCGGATTCAACACAGACCTCGGCCTAAAGGGATATGACTACAATGCAGTGCTGTCGGTATTCTTTATCTCATATATCATCTTTGAGATTCCGTGCAATGTAAGTGCGCATACAATCCAGCCATGCAATAGACTCGTTCGCTGACAGGCTTTCTGTATTATAGATTGCTTGCAAGTGGATTGGCCCCGGTTGGTTCTTGCCAGCCACCACACTGGGCTTTGGTATCTGCTCGGTTGCTACGGCATTTACCCATGACATTCACCAAGTTTCCGGAGTGCGTTTTCTGCTGGGAATGTTCGAGGCCGGGCTGATGCCCGGTATTGCTTACTATCTCAGTCGTTGGTACCGTCGAAGCGAGGTAAGACCCTTCCATATTGTCATTTTGCAACCTCGAAAAATTTACTGACCCTCCGCAGTTAGCATTTCGCCTCTCCTGTTACATCGTGATGGCCCCCCTTGCCGGTGCGTTCGGTGGGCTGCTCGCCTCCGGTATTCTGCGTCTCGACAACTTCGCTGGTCTACACACCTGGAGGATGATATTTGCCATCGAGGGCATCATAACAATCATCATTGCTGTCATTTCATTTGCCACATTGACCGATCGACCTGAAACCGCTCGTTGGCTCTCGCAAGAGGAAAAGGATTTGGCAATTGCTCGCGTCAAGTCTGAGCGCATTGGAACAACTGAAGTGCTGGACAAAATGGACACCGCTAAGACGCTGCGCGGTATCTTCAGCCCGGTGACGATCACTACAGCCTTTATATTTTTGCTGAACAACATCACTGTGCAAGGACTGGGGTTCTTCGCACCGACCATTGTTGCAACCATCTATCCAAATGCCAGTGTGATCTCCCAGCAGCTTCATACCGTGCCTCCCTATATAGTGGGAGGATTCTTTACGTTGCTTTTCCCCTTTCTCAGTTGGCGAATGGATAAGCGACTCTTGTTTTTTGTCCTTGGTCCGCCACTCATGATGATCGGGTACATCATGTTCCTTGCCAGCAAAGACCCGATGGTTCGTTACGGAGCGACATTCATCATTGCAAGTGGTGCCTTCGCCTTCGGTGCGCTCTGCAACGCTAATTCTTCAGCAAATGTCGTCTCCGATACCGCACGATCTTCTGCGATCGGCACCACTGTTATGTTTGGAAATATTGGCGGGCTGATTTCCACCTGGTCCTTCTTGCCCTTTGACGGTCCCGATTACCACATTGGAAATGGTCTCAATTTGGCGACAGCAACAATGACCTTGATACTAGGCTCATTGATGTGGGTGTTTATGTTGTGGGACAACCGTAGACGTGAACGGGTTGATGTTGGCGCTGCGTTGGCGGGTCTGTCGCAGAAGCAAATTCAAGACATGGACTGGCGTAACCCGGCGTTCAAGTGGAGACCTTGATTGTTGCCTACTCTCTTTGTAGTATGTGTGGTGCCATTGGTATTTACTTTTTTTTTCCCCTTGGTATGTTTTACCTAGGTATGAGATTAATGTCAACGAGATTGCGTCTTCGAATGACCGTCAGAATTTTTGTCCGATCCTCGAGATGGCTTTATTTTCCATTATACCTAGCTATATTGAAATGGACACTGTAGACGCGGAGATATCCTTAGTGAGTCATGCCCCACTGACTTCGTCCAACAGGCGGCTGTCACCGCGGCGTTGCCCGTGTTGGGGGACACAATGGTGGGGTCAGGGGCCAATGACCCCGGGACCAGGAAGAAATAAGGAAGCAAGTCCAAAAACACATAAGAAGGAATAAGCAACAGCTTCCTGAGGCCTCCTCTAGAAATCACCAAAATCTAAATCATCATCAACATGTCCTATGAAGCTTGTCGCACCATCCCCCCCAGTCGTTGCCCAGGTGTGTATTTCTAAAGGCCAATACGAGACCATTGCGGGTATCAACACCTGTAAGTGACCAAATTGATCGCTCGTGCACACCCCCTCCATAATTTTCAATCTGTTTATCGATCGCAATAGATGTTACTGGCAAGAGGGATGGCCGCGTCGGGATTGTACACATTTATGATGTCTTTGGACTAGCCAACCAAACTCCTTAGGGCGCTGATTTGCTAGCTGCACGGCTGAACGCTGTGGTGTTGGTACCCGACTGTTTTAAGGGCGATGCACTCGAAGCGCATATAATCCCTGCCGACACTGACGAGAAAAAGAAGCGAATTGGCAGCCTCTTGGCCACCAGTGCGAATGTTGAGCGCAATTTGGGCGTTCTGCTCGCCGCCGTTCCGGAGTGTCGCGTGCGGTTCCCCTCTGTCAACAAATGGGGTGCCAATGGTCTCTGCTGGGGAGGAAAGGTGAGTCTCGCCGCAAAGTTGGCGACTGTTGTGTGAAGCAGTGTTGACATTCACAATGCAGATGACGATCCTGGCGTCAGGTTTCAACTCCCCGTTCGCCGCCTCGAGTCAGTGCCATCCCGGGTACGTTTATTCTGCTTTTCTTATCTCTGCGAAGGTCCAAAAATCACTCGATTATAATTATAGCTTGTTGGATGCAGCTGATGCCCAGTCGGTCGTCATTCCTCATCTCGTACTCGCATCGAAAGATGAGGAACTCGAAACGGTTGCAGCATATCAACTGCTTGTGGTCCCGAAGGGCGGCGCTGTTGAGACTTATTCCACGATGTGGCGCGGGTGGATGGGATCCCAGACAGATCTTGAGAAAGAGGGGAGTCGTGCGGAGTATGTACGCGGGTGAGTTTATCCTCGAGCAATACTAATTACCCAGTCAAAACGTGGAAAATCCATCGGTTGCGTCACTAACATGCCACCAGATACACACAGTTGGCCGAATTTTTCGAGATGCACTTTGCCTGAGGCCAGGATAGTTTACTCGATCAAGAAATATTCAATTTTAACACTCCCTACAAGAGCTCAATATGATTTGAAACGTACTAGTCATTTTTCCCCCAATTAAATCGGATTGCGGTATACCAACAAGCTCAAAAATCCAAGCCGTTACATTTTATTCAACTATCTACTACTTAGTAGATACTCGGTTTGTCCAAATAATAATATGTCCATGGATATCCATGGATTCACGGATCTCCAGAATAGAACTTGAAGTGGTATCAATATTTGCAACTGCAATTTTCCCATTTCAATTTACATCATTCAAGAGCTACAATATGCGAGTGAGTAGAACTTATACCAGTATTTCCACACGTCTACTGAACAAAGAACATACAGGAATTTGGAAGATAAGTCAATATGTTCGAGATTGACCTCGCAAATCTTTCCCGATTCGATAATCCCGGTACCGGCCCGCCACCGGATCATAACACACGCGCCTCAGCAAAAAGAACACACTAAACGATCAAAAGCGGGAATTGGCTAAGGACCGTGGACTGCTAAATACGATGGATCCCCTGCGACAGACAAGTCTTAGAGTGATGAAGTTCGAAGGGATTCCTTTTTCTTTGAGTGATGGAAGCTGCAAACAACGACCGGCGCCCAAACACTCCTCAGAATGATGATGCTCATCACGACTCGGAAAAGGGCAATGCAGATGCAAATGCAAATGCTAATACCAATGACGTGGTGACAGGTACGCCGTATAGCGTGCTACCAACAGGCGAGAAAATCTTCGTGATCATTGCAGGCTCTTTTGCGGCCCTGATATCGCCACTTTCAAGCAGCATCTACCTTCCGGCACTCGATTCGCTAGCGCGTGATATGGACGTCTCGGTTTCATTGATAAATTTGACCATCACGACTTACTTGGTATAGTATTTGAGAGACCACTTCGGATCTGAACATTTCGATACTAACATTAGTTAGATATTCCAAGGGCTGGCACCATCTTTCTTGGGAAGTTTCTCTGATGGCAATGGACGCCGACCGGCCTATATCATCGCGTTCGTGATTTACCTGGGAGCAAACATTGGCCTCGCACTTCAGAATAGTTACTCGGCTCTCATGGTTCTTCGGTGCCTTCAATCCGCAGGAAGCAGTGGCACGATCGCGCTCGGAAGTGCTGTCGTTGCGGATCTGACGACTCGAGCAGAGCGTGGAAAGTACATTGGTTATGCGGGCATGGGAATCGCCCTGGGCCCAGCACTCGGACCTGTCATTGGTGGCCTGCTCAACCATTTTCTGGGATGGAGAGCTATCTTTTGGTTTTTGGTCATACTCTCGGGGTCGTGTTTTATTATTACGCTCATCGTCTTCCCAGAGACCTGCCGGGCTGTGGTAGGAAATGGGTCAGTGATTCCACCCCGATGGAACTGGCCTTTCTGGGCCTTCATTATACCCCAATCTCGCTTCCGAGGGGCCGAACATGTTCCAGATCCAGCTTCTGTTCAGGTGCTCAAACATCGCCCGAACCCGATTTCTTCTTTGCGCATCGCTACCCAGCGAGAGGCTGGATTGATTCTGCTCTATGGCGGCCTGTTGTTTTCAGGATACATGGCGGTATTGAGTACATTGAGCACGCAGCTGAGCACTCGTTTTGGGTTCAACTCAATCCAGGTCGGACTTTGCTATCTGCCGCTTGGAATGGGGAGTATCAGCTCCCGGTTCACGGTCGGTAAGCTCCTCGATTGGAACTTTCGACGTGAGGCACGCATCCAAGGCATGGCTATTCAGAAAAATCGACAGCAAGATATTGATAAATTCAATATAGAGAGAGCTCGGCTGATGATTTCCATTCCCATGATATACCTTGCATCTCTTTGCATCCTTGCTTATGGTTGGGTGATGGAATTCCGCACGGCCCTGGCGGGTCCTATGGTGATGCTCTTTTTCACCGGTATGGCTACCACAGGTGCATTCAACGCACTTAGCACATTGATTGTGGATATCAATCACCATAGTGCAGCTACAGCAGTCGCAGCTAACAATCTCTGCCGTTGTCTGATGGGTGCCGCGACCACGGCCTTCGTATCACCCCTAATCGAAGCCATCGGCTTGGGATGGACGGCTACTTTGATTGCTGGACTATGGGTTCTTTTCAGCCCTATGCTATGGTTGGTTTATCACCGAGGACACAGTTGGAGGCAAAAGGCAGATCTAAAGAAGCACCAGAAAGCTGAAACTGGCAGACTGTGATGCTAGGCATCTTTGCGTCACTTCTAAAGAAACAACTGGGAGGTGGAATACTCCGACGACCTCTCGCAAGGCCCGATCACACACCTTGAAATTGTAGTAGTAATAGGACTACTAGTACTAGTAGTCCCTACCTAGTAGGTACTAGGTACTATGTATGCCAAATTGAACGATCCCAGACTTTGGTATGTACATATCCATACTGGTACTAGGGACTCCGAATCGGAGGAGTCCCGACGTTGTTCACCTTTGTGTCACGGTGACATTTACTAGCATCGCTTAAATTATTGACGTCGCCCAACCTTGGAATTTGCTCTGCCCCAATTTACTACTGGTTTCATAAAATAAAAAGCGGATTTGTTTAAGTCGTTGTTCGAGTTAGTGCCTAAAACTGCTGCCTGGAGCCGCTGACTGTGCTCTGCATCATGCACCCAAGGTCAAGTGTCACAAATTGGTCCGCCTTTTTTGACTGGTAAGCAAAATCTGGGCAGGTTATCGGAATACGTTTACTTGTCAGTATCCTCGTGGCAAGAAGAAGAAATATCTGCCGCAAAAATGGCCTGTGCAGAGAGCCACTGTCTGCCGAAACTGAGTCGCGAGGAGAAGCGAGCGCAATTTAAAAATGAGCGCAGCAATCCACAGGAAACATGGCAGGGTCTGTATGATGAAGCAATCAGTATTGGAAGCCAATTTGTCAACTCCGAGTTGGAGGTCACTCAGATCGAAGAACGCATCCATGACTTGTGGGATGAACTCATTCATGCGGCAATAGCCATTCCGACAGGGAGCGCTGAACATGATCGTTTGGTCACCTTGGTGCTAAATACGCGTGAAATGGGCATCCTACTTCGCAGAGGGGAATCTACTGATCCTCATGGATGCGGCGAAGAAGCGATTCTCCCCAATGAGCAGCGACTCTGGGTAGATCTCCCCTATTTTATCGAGGATGTCCAGGCTTTCTGGATACAAGAATCGGTGTTTCTTACCGCCCCTGAGCGAGAGAATCTGGCCACATGGACGGCAAAAATATGTGCATCAGGGGTTTTTGCAAACGAACTGAGCAGCGTTGCGCTGTGGCTGTTCAAGGAGACTTTCGAGATCTCGAGGCGATCGGATAAGTCGGAGCCTGGCGGCAATGCCGAACTGAGCTCCGTGGTCGAGTTGTTGCCTGCCTGTACGGCTTGGATGCAATTTAATAATTTCAAATTGGTGAAGCTCGCGGTGGCCAATTATGAATCTCAGTCTATGAACGAAACGAGCCTAGGGGCGTTAACAGTGCTGGGTGAACTAGTCAAAAACGTGCAAATGCCGGCGAACGGGTTTAGCATCCCAAGGTGGATCTTTTGGAGGCAACGACTGAAAGACCTCCACAAGGGTGGAGACGCACAGATGGCGAAGATGACAAGAGCTTGTTTCGAGGCAATGATATTGACAGGAGTACACATCGGGGTTGCTGTTCCAGGAGAGAGGAGGTACCTGGGTCGTTTATTTCGTGCACTCGATGAGGAGCTGGCGTCAAGAGAGGTCAAAACTTCTATTGGACCTGAGGATATTGCTATTGACATGGAGTGGGCCGAATCGGACGAAGAGAATGCTTAGTCCGGAGGGAACTAAATTTTCTTCCTGTGCCTGTGCCTTTCTTGCAGTTTGACCCCTTTATTTTTGCGGGTTAGAAGGTAGTCCCTACGGAGTGCTAGGGAGGATGAAACAGCACGTCCCTGAAGACTTGAAAGCGCAGTTGTTTCACTTTTCGTATTCGGATTTGCCCCGCCGGCTTTGATTAGCCCACCTTTGTGGGAGGGGAGGCGTGAAGGCGTATTTTCTAATGAAACGAGGGGAATAACGGACCAATACAAGCACAAGCAGCATTCTATTCAGGATCGAATCTCTAAAGAAGCATTGGCATACAAATAAGGCTGATCAACAAGGATTATATGGGGATGCCGATCGTTGGAAATCCCGACCGCTGATTATTTTGCAAGAATTCACTCCTAATGAATATGCCCAGGTGGTACAAAATCAGGGTATAGACTGTAATAAAATCTGGAGAAGGGTGAGCTGGAAATATCCTTGTACACCAAACTGGTTCATCTGTAAACTTCGGATCTGGGAAAAAACAAGCACAAGGTTGGCTTGAAATTTGCTTCTGCAGGTGCGGCGCGATCATCGCCAGCCCAGAAGCTTGCTAAAGCTTGGCGAGATCCACCGAGAGGCGTCGCTCGAAAAGAAAGGTTGACGACGCTAGCGCCGAGGATTACGCATGCTCTGGCGCTATAATTAATCTCCCAGCGCTATATGGGGCGCCCGCCGCGATTTGAGTGAATTCTGTCGGACTCTCACATTTTTTACCCTTAACAAGTTGCATCTGATGGCTTTTGCGAATAGCCATAATTGAATTTCTCTTTCTTCTATCTCGGCTGGTTCCGTCCCCGCGTGTTGCCGGCAATTCGGATCAATCGGCCCACTAGATAAGAAGTTCTCGACGCCGCTCTCTTTTCCAACAAAAATGCGTCTACCAGGAGCCGGGCTCCTCCTCAGGGGCCTCTGCCTTTCAGTCTTTCTGTCAAGCCCCGCAGAGGCCATCGATTTGGATATTAGCAGTGAACGTATGTGCAACACTTCTACGACCATGTTTATCCTGACTGACTCGCTTTCTACAAAACAGAATCGATCAAAGATGCCGCCAGCACAGCCGTATATGCTATGATGACCTATTATTCCGGTAACGAGACCGGTCAAATACCTGGCGCTTTCCCATCTAAATGGTGGGAGGGATCGGCGCTATTCCTCGCCCTCCTCCATTATTGGCACTTTACCGGCGATACCACATATAATGATGAGCTACGGGTTGGCCTGGAGTGGCAATCTGGAACCGATGGAGACTACATGCCTGCCAACTATAGTAGTTACTTGGTAAGTCCTCGTGGTGAACATTAAGGCCACCGAGCCAGGATTAACTGAACTCTCCAGGGAAATGACGATCAAATGTTTTGGGGAGTCGCTGCTATGACTGCCGCCGAAATGAAATTCACCGATTCATCCACCGGATTTTCTTGGTTATCCCTCGCTCAGGGAGTATTCAACACACAGATCAAACGATGGGACACCACCAAGTGCTCGGGTGGAATGCGCTGGCAGATATACCCCTACCAAAGCGGTTATACCATGAAGAACGCGATCTCAAACGCTGGATTGTTTCAGCTGTCCGCTCGCTTGGCGCGTTATACAGGAGATGCTATTTATCTCACATGGGCTAATAAGATTTGGGACTGGTCTGTGTCAACGAATTCATCGCCCTTGATCAATAATGCGACATGGGATGTTGCTGATTCAACAAACATGGAGAATGATTGTACAACACGTGGAAACACTCAATGGTCATACAACTATGGAGCTTATATGACGGGAGCCGCCTATTTATACAATTATGTGAGTTTGATGCAGCCGAGGAGTCTTGTGGGACATAGTCGCTTACATTGTATACTCGGCTATAGACAAACGGAAGTTCTTACTGGCTCGAAGCCGTCAACGGTCTCCTGAATCAGACATTGTTGTCATTTATCCCTGACAGCAACGGAGGCATTTTTGAGGAAGTCACATGCGAGCCTACAGAAGTGTGCAATAACAATGAGATCCTTTTCAAGGGACTCGTCTCCTCCTGGCTGTCGTTTACCGCTATGCTTGTTCCGTCGACTTACAGCAGAATCGTCCCTAAGCTGCAAACATCAGCCCAAGCCGCCGCTAAGTCATGCACAGGTCATAGCAACAATACGTGCGGTGTCAGATGGTATAAATCTACATATGACGGGTGGATCGGAATGGAGGAGCAAGTCAGCGCAAGCGATATCTTCTCGGCAAGCTTGGTCAGTTTCAATGCGGTAGGGCCAGTCACATCGACAACAGGAGGAAACAGTACCAGCAACCCAAATGCTGGAAATAACGACAGCACGACGACCACTACGCAGAATGTTATCACTACGAAAGATAAAGCTGGGGCCGGAATTCTGACGGTTCTTTTTGTTGTCGGCTGGGCTGGCCTCATCGGATGGACAGTTCTAGGTGGTTAATATGCATGGCTTTGATTGAATGGCGTTCTGGTTGAAATTGGCGCAGGGTTATCTTGGGAATGGCCAAGAGCATTGGGATTGGAAATTGAAATTATTGACCGCAGGCCCTTCAGCTTAAAGAGTATTGGAATTCAACTGACTCATACAAGCTTCCAGAAAGCGTTCCTCACATGCAACTGTAGAGGTGATTTGCAAGGTTATCAGATCATATAATATCCAGGCCACGTCGGACTTAAAATCTCGATCTTCACTCAAACATAGCGTATAATTGCTGTAGTCTACGCACCGAGGCCAGCAACCAACTTGTCGCCCAGCTCCTTGATGCTGTCTTCGAAAGAATTTCGGTCTCCAGCTTTCCAGTCGGCATCGCTGCCAGGAACAGCGCTCTTTCCGGTGAATCCCAGATAAAGCACATCCTCCTCGCCATGACCATTATTGCCGTTAATGCCGTCGTCAGGGAAGCACATCTGAGCCAGAGAGATAGATGCCTCGCCGGTAGAGTCCTCACCATTGGTGTCGCCCCAAATTCCGTACAGCTGGTTCGGCACATTAGCTTCGAGGACATGAAGAAGAACCCACAAGGGGGAATAAACATACCACTTGGTTGTTGCATACGACGGCCATCACACTCAGGGGCTCCATTCCGTATTGCTGAGGATCGAAGTTTGTGTTTCCAAAAACCACATAGGGGTGGACGTTGGCATCCAGATCTTCAATACCAAGCTGACTGAGTTGGTCCTTGAAGGCAGTTTCTCCCTGCCCGGTCTCGTCGGCCCCACAGTCACCTCCCTTATCATTCAACCCATCGCAATCCACATCCATGTTGTCATATTCACCACCATTGGCCGAACCGTGCAGGTAGATTGTCCCATCAATATCAGCGCAGTACGAAAATGTGTGAGCGCCGTCAATGCCGTCAGAGAAGCCACCCGCGAGCTTGTTACTGCATTTCCCAGACTTTTCCCACGTCAGCAAAATGTAACCAAATCACTTCACTTTCCTGAATACATGCCTTGTGGTTGTCATAAATTGTCTTGAGATTGTCTGGCAAGTCATATGCAGCGGCAAGACCGGCTGACAAGAGCGTGGTGGCGGCGAGAATATGCATGTTTATCGATACTCGTGATACCGATACAGATACTAGTATTATTCTGAATCCCAAGGTTCTTTGAACATGGCGGGCGAGCTGGAGTATATATATCAAGTGCCTCGCCGTCCTATTCCTCATGGGGATAATGGGGTTCTGCGATGACAAAGGCCTCTACAATACAGGATCATGAATTCGGCAGTAACTTATCATCCGATAATTCGACTTCAATTGATGGAAGCCAATGGGCGCGGCAGCAGAAAATCACGGGTGATGATCCTTGTGATTTTGGGGAAGAGGTAGTATCAAGGGGTCAATTGTTTGGATTTTGAGAAAGGGTGAAGTAACATTCATTTCTTTCTTCACGATCCTGAGTGGGTATGGCTCAGGGTCTTTCTCGTATCTCATTTGGCGACACTGCTTACATTTCAAAAGGCGTTTTATGACCAGTTCCCCAAAAAGGAAACGAATGGGGCGAAAAGGGGTCTCCATACTCTCACTGTAGCATAGGTTTCAGAAGATCAGAGGCGGTTTCAGCTAGCGGGGCATAATAACACTTAGACTCGCATTCGGGTACGGGAAGTGGTGATGATCGGCAGCCAGGCCCACACTATTTCCATCAAACTTGGACTTGGCCCTATTGTCTTGACTATGACCATTACCAAGATGGTGATTATGAGCGAAGTAATGTTCTGCTAAGAAAATTGAGGAGCTTGGTGCTACATAAATATCAAGTGACAATTTTC
The DNA here is from genome assembly GCF_028828005.1 of Penicillium manginii. Classification (NCBI taxonomy): domain Eukaryota; kingdom Fungi; phylum Ascomycota; class Eurotiomycetes; order Eurotiales; family Aspergillaceae; genus Penicillium; species Penicillium manginii. Next base: position 219,076 of record NW_026643102.1, on the reverse strand, counting down.
TTCCAGAGAGCTGGCGAACCCCAAGTATCTTCACTCGTGCAACGATCATTCAAGTTCGTGGCCCGAACAAAGCATTCAAATGAAACTACATAACATTGCTGCGATCTGCTTGAGCTTCCAGCTAGTTCAAGCCTGGCTCCCAACGGATAACGGCCGCAATGTCCCAGTCATTACGAGCAGTGAGACGGATAAAAATCCACGGAGTTACTTTAAGCTCTTCATTCATTGTTGAGAAGCGGATGGCCTACGGATAATGGAATGGTATGGGCTATGGTGACTAAAACAGTGAATGACAAAGGATTTGGTCAAGATGCAGCCAACAAGGTCTTCAAAAAGCATTGGCAGACTTGGATTACTCAGGATGACATCGACAAATCATCTCATATGGGTTGAATACAGTTCGGTTATGTTGCTCTCGCCATCGACATAGAATCCTGCCATTCTAAAGAATTGTCACATTCCGATGGGATTTTGGTTGAATGAAGATTTGATCAACGGCAATGAACACTATCCGCGAAATAACGCTTTTGAGGACTTTACCAATGTTTACCAATGGGCCGCAAGCGCCGGAATGTATGTACTCGTGGATCTACACGGTCTTCCAGGCGCAGAAAGGCCAATGAAGCTTTCACAGGATGTGTAAATGGGCGAATACAGAAAAGATATTGATTTATCGACTGACATGGTCATTTGGCTTCTAGTATGTTGACCCTCCTGAGTTCTATCAAACCGACGGAAATGCAGAAAGAGCTATAGATTTTACGAGAGAATGGTCGAGCGAATTCACAAGGACAAAGACGCCTTTAGTACAGTTGGTGTCTTTCAGCTTATGAAAGAGCCGCTGCAAAATACAGAGAATGGCGACACCAATTGGTTGGTAGAGCATTTTTATCCTTCCGCAATTGACCGCATTCGCGCCAAAGAAAATGCTTTAGACGTCCCAGGGAGTGTCGCTCTTCATATTACCGTGATGGTATGTTTTCTGTCTATGACCAGCAAGCCAGTACTAAGGCCTGCATATTAGGATGACAAGTGGGATCCCGGCGGAAATCCGACTCGATCTCTGAACGAAACCCAGAAAGACAACCTGCTATTTGGTGATCATAATTACGAGATTTACCTGGTTTCCAAAACCTCTTCGAAGAGTGATATGATCCAAGATGCTTCCAGGGATAATCGAAAATCGAATGTGAGCCCCAAAATTGTCGGCGAGTGGAGCTTGGCCTTCGACGATAAAGGCGACAACTTTCTGCCTATGACGGGAAATCATGCGAGTGCGTATTACAGATGGTTCGCAGCTCAGCAAAGAAAATATGAAGAACTTAATAGGCGGGTCTTCTGGACATGGAAACAGACGAGAATCTTCCCAACGTTGAGTAATGGAATCATCAAAGTAAGTGCACTTCCATGTATAGAGGGGACGCATTCGCTGACTTCTTGAGCAGAGGCTGTCGAAGCTGGAGACATCAGCAAGGACTTGACTGCTCAGTACAACGAAAATCCGTGTTAGTTCGAAATAAGAACGCGGAGCCTTTAATGAGCTGGACCTAAAGGTCTTCAATCAATATAGATTTAATAGCACTACTCCTATAGTATATCTTCGGGATCCGTCTCCGGCGAAGAGAGTATTGATGTCAATTCCGACTTCAAAATTACACCTTCATTAAGCAGATCACCAATTCTTTCGGCCGTTTCCCTGGCGCCTTTTTCGCCCACGAAGAAGAAATGATTCCCCCAAACCTCCCGCGACATTCTTGACGGTGCTTCATGAAACAATGCTCTCAGCTTGTCCCATTTCTGAGTACTTTCAAGATCTTTCAGATGCTTCTTTTCAACCATAGATTCCAATTTGTATGTCAGCAAGAATCCCCATGTGGCCTTATCAGTCAGGGAATGCCCAGAGTCAAGCGAACTTGTTGGATATAGCGCTGATGGGTAGGGGGTGTTTTCGATATCGAAGACGCGTGAATCCTCTTCATGGGTTACTTCATCTTGAACGAAGGAACCCTGGCCATCGTATCTAAGCCTGAGTCCGATGAGATTGATTGGAGTCCCTCCGACATATTCTCTCAGATAGATTTCACGCGGGATGATATTCCGTTCATTGTTTGCTTTGTCCACAGCGTCCAGCTGTTTGCAAAACGCGTCGATCCGGGAAGTAATATCGAAATATCCGGCTGCAGTACAAGACATATCCTGGAGCGAGCGGATACCTGAGATTCCAGGGGTAGCTGCGAGACTGACATATTGCTGAACATCAAGGCCCAGCCTTTTGCATGCGATGTTGAATTGGACAATCATTCTGCCACCCATACTCCATGAAACCAGCACCACGGAACGCGTTGAGAGAGAATGACGGTCTATACAGCTTTGAGCGCTCAATGCAGCTTGGCGTCCCCAATCCGCGATCCGGAATGCTGACCCCGTCGTCGGCATCAGTGGGGGATTTGTGTCGAGTGGGTACGATAATGACAGGATTCCGAAGCCAGATTCGCTCAGCCAGTGAGTTAAGAAGTCTTCTTGGCGGTATCCATGATGTCCACCGTAGAAGACTCGGGCCAGGTGTACTCCTCCTGGGATGCAAACGATCAAGGGTCTGGAAATTGCATCTCCGGCAGTGGGCGGTTGATAGTGACAGATGGTCGGGAATCCCCCCGATTGCCTCCAGGGTCTCCCCCGGGTATAAAATAGGCTTGCCAGCATGATTTTCCTGGGCCATGTTGTCGGTAAGCTGTGGAAAAATCACCTCGATCTGCCGGGGTATCTGAATATCCAGAGGGCTCGAAACGAAGGGAGAGATGGAAAATGCGGATTGGAATGAGGGGTTCTCGGCTTTTCCCCGTCCATCCCCACTACATGCGGAGCCGAGATTCACAAACTAGGGGAATACAGACGCCTTCATTGATTTCTACAGTTCTTAAGACCCTCGGGTACATTTAGAGCGATGAACCAATTGATATTGTGTAATGATGTCGGAGAGTGGTTTGGATTTTATGAGAAATTTTGGAGATGCATTAGTTGCTTCAATGGCCTATCTATGAGATTCACATTCAAATCAATTGGACCAGCTAGCAGGAGCCACAAGTGGAATCTTGCAGACTTTGATATGTAGCTTCAAGGAAGCTTCACACACACATACTATGTTAGCAATGTTCCTATACGAGAAAGAGTTTGAGATCATACTGAGGACATCTAGGGCTGTGCATGAAGCAGCCAAACAATTCATGAGAACCTCGACGTAATCGGCACTGGGACAGGTACATTCGATATTCTCAAAAGTGCCGCAATTTATGGCTGTAGCGGCCTCTTTGTTGCATTGGAGCTGATTCGTAAGACATTAGACTCTTTTTCTTTTTCTTTTTCTTTATTTGATTTTCCTCATGTTTGAGGAAATGTCTTACGAACCAGACAAGGGCTCATGGCCTGCGACCCATTACTAGGATCTTGAGCTACCGTGAATGGGACAAGGGCAATAAGGGATAGCGCGAGTGACAACTTCATCTTGAAGAAGGAGAACTGAGAATTGCGATTAGAGGACGGAGAAGGAGGGTTGGAGTCAAGTAGTATAGTGTTGTTCAATAGAAGCGGAAGAAGTACAGCGGCATTCTCATGCGATTTATACATGATATCTAGGTAATGAGAAACTAATCGTACACAGTCCTTACCACAGCCAATTCCAAATTTAACTATGGTGACACCATAATGCAGATGACTGTACGTCCTGGAGATATCATATCACCCCTCGGACCTGAGCTTGACGATATTGAGGGTGAATACGAGATACTAGTAGTAAGCTGATTCATTCATACGTGAAAACCTGAATTTGATCTTGATAGGTAGAAACAGGATTCAAAGATCATAGCCATATAGAGTGAGTGATCAACGGCCCTAGAGCTGTAGGACAAGATTCGTGATCTCGGTGTTACGCTATGCACGAAATGTGAGATGATGCAAAAGGACTCACCAATATGTGTGATAAAGAGTTCCCAATGACGCAAAACGATGACTCGCGGATCTTTCGGAACTGTAGTCCGGCTTTTATAGATAATTAATGTACGATAACCCAGATAAGCTGACCTGCGACCGAGAGAGTGGCTACGTATTCATCATGCAATTGATTAGTCCTGATCTACTCTGTACAGCCCTATTGGATGTCCGATTCGGCGTTGCATCTCGCTTGACTAACTCTAGCTGCATTCAAATCTCTAGAAAGAAGGCAATTGGGGGGTTTGGAAAAGACTGGAATTCTAAATAGTTCTATCTGACCGATTTAGCCTGGCAATATCAAGAATGATCATGTTTGCAAGATTGCGATGATATTGAAGGGCCCTCCAAATTCAACAACAGATACTCTAATTGGCATTGTGACCTATTAAGGGAAATTTCATTCATCACAAGGAAGTCAACTCATGTGTCTCGTCTTACAACTTTGCTCATTGATGAGCGGACCGGAAATCTGCGTCGGTACTACAAAAGACAACAGCCTCGAGAAATCGGACATTCGACCTCATCATTACGCCAGACGTCCATGGTAGGAATGAGGATCATGGACACCTGCATACTCACAACTTACGAGTTTCTATAAGTATTGTTGCCGCCGTGGAGAGGTATATGGTGTTGGTTCACCGACTTGTTCATAAACTTCATGGTTGTACATTGGAGAACGCGACGCTTGGTCCGCCCTGCAACCTCGTTAGTCTAAAAGGCACTGTGTTAAGGTTAGTCAGGTCGAGAACTATGTGCAAAGGATGGGAGAGAAGACATGGGATTAATATCCGGTGTCAATGCCAGTCCGCGCCAGGCCATACACGGGTCAAAGGGCTAGACTGATTGGGAAACCCGAGAAAAGAGAGACCAGCTCTATGATTCTGGGTTGGCGTCTGTGTGCGACGAGAGGCTCGGGGTATTGGATTCCTCCGGATCATCCTCATCCTCATTATCTTCCACGTCTTCCCATTCAAGGTCAGGATCGCCCTCGCCGAGACCCGTGACCATGGCCTGTAGCTCTTCATCGTCTTCATCCTCGCCGTATTCATCGCCGAGCATGCTCAGCAGCTGCAAAAGCCCGGCTTGCGAGCGCCAGATATCGTCTGCGGGTGGACGGTCCTGACTATTGGGATCGAACAAGCTGTCTCCGCCGGTGGTGTTTGTCGGTGGTGTGGTCGAGTTCGACTTTGGTGTTGCACCGGGAAGATCGGGAGCCAGGCTGATGACGCGAATCGCTTTGGTTGGGAAGATGCGGGCGGGATTCTCATGTTCCTGCACATCGCCGGGGATATTAGGCAATGATTGTCGCCAGCCGAGGGTCTTGTGAATCATAGATTAGCAATGCGGCACACTAGGGGGTGGGTGAGATTTCAGCGGATTGGAGCATACGGTATAGGTGGTCATGATCGCATCGTCGCACAGCGTCATGAAGCTCACCGGGACTGACAGCTGAGGGGCAGAACTGGTGAGCAATGAATAGGAAGCGCGCGATGGGGATTCGACATTTTGAATCCGATCGCAATCATCCAGTGCGACGATGTAAATACGATCTTGGATCTCAAACATCACGCGGTGATTTTTCACGGACAGCCAGCCACCCAGGTCAAAGCTTGACCCGTCCGACTTGCATTCGATAAGCGAACTGTGTGCGGCCAGACCTGCTGGATCCCGAATGGCTTTGCGCCAGTCGGAACAAACGAACACGCTACCCGAGCGTGAGAAACCGACGAAGAGATCACCATCCAGCATCCCAGCCCCCCCATTCATTGACACCATCCCATATATGTTCGGAAGTCGGAAGTGGGCCGGAGTTGAGTTCGAGAGGTACGAGGGAATCTTTTCGAGGGGCGCCGGGTGGGAATGGTCGATGTGCTGTTCCGTATCGTGCGGCGCCAGCCAAAGCTGCGGTCGCAGACGGAGAGCTGGCGGCGGGTGGGAGAATGTGATATTTGTCTGTGCACTGCGACGGGTCGAGAGACCCGAGGAAGTCCCCTGTTGTTTTGTCGTAGGCGTAGTAACCCTTTTGTCCGATGGAGTAAATGACCGCATCTTCACTTTGATCGAGATGGCCGACCGCGCCCTTTTCGATGTTCAGATGGGTTTTCAACGTGGGCGGACGCTGTGCCATGTCGTATACGAAGCCATGTCCCTGGTTGGAGACCACACAGAGGGTCCAGTAAGATAATTGGAACCCTCTCGTCTGGCAATCGTGATTCAGAACGGCAATCCGGCGAAATTCACCTCGTGCCGCACCATCTTGATCGGCTTGCCAAACCTCGATACCGTCCCCTTCCCGATCAAACACCACCATACCATCCTGATATTCGAGATGTGCATAGGAGTGGACGGCATCGCCATCGCTATCCTCTGTGGAGGGGAGTCGCCAGAGGATGCGACCGGTGTCCATATCGGTGACATTCAGCCCGCCAGCATGAGAGGAGGAGACGAAGAAACGTCGTTTGAAATCGGGTCGAAAGCGCCACACAGGATCATTGCCAATTTGTAAAACTGACTCCTGGCTCATGGGCCGACGATCGGTCCAATTGCGAGCTAGAAGGGTCTGGCGTTTGCAAAGATCCTTCCATGATGCTGTCCCTTCAAACAAGCGCGAGAAGGAATGAGAATCGGACAGAAAGGATAGTTCACGAGGACGAGAGCATCCCGGGGACGAAATGTCTTGTATTCGGAGGTGTAGATAGCTTCTTGGTGGGTGTAGTCGATGAACTGATGCCAGGCCTTGGAGGTAGTAGTGAGGGCGGCGAGGGCGGAGACGGGGGAGAATTCCAAGATGCGCAGAACGATCTCCGGGGGGAAGACAGCGAGTGGGTCTGTAGTGAACGAAGCGCCGGCAGTCATATTCTGGGAGGGAGTGGGAGGTGGGGAGGTGAAGAGGGGGAAATTGCAAGGTGAAGTCAAAAGTTGAAGTGGAAGGAAGTCAAAAACGGCAGAAACCTTTTGGACGCGGGGCATGCCGTCATCCTTCACCGCCAAGACGAACTTGGAAGTATACAACAGCAGAGTCCACGGGTACGAGTGGAGTATTTTGATATATTATGATAGAGTATGGTAAATTATGGCAAATTATATTACGGGTAATTCTGGCTGTGACTTACAATTAGCAAGACGATTGAGATATATTTTGAAGGATTCCATTCCGCGTAGCATACATGTAGAGCTAGGGATTTTGAGCCTCTAGCTATGAATCGAGAGTTTTATCGTTTGATTTTCGAATTTCCTCCAAATTAAAACAACAGAATTTCTCTTTATCTTCGTAGCAATACCGCTTAGGAGCCATTCTCATCATATTGAGGGTGTGATGTATGCCTGCTCCCCTTTTCATGCCGCTCCCGTTGTCGAGCCTTTGCTTGGGTCTTATTTGGAACCTTATGCTGTCCCACAGGCCGCCCCAATCCTTCAGGATCTCCAATATCACGATGTGTCACGTCAATCGTAATTTTCCAATACCGAGAGAAGCGGTCTTCATGTTTGAAAATAGCCAGCCTTCGGGCCAACTCCTCGACAAACGCAACACTCCGGTGACGGCCCTCCTCACAGCATATTGTCACAGCCACATCGATATCTGAGTGTTCCAAGGAAGCGTCTTCGCTAGAATCAGCGTTCTTGTCATATCGCTCATCGAATATGCCCGGGGCCTTTTCGTTTTCATCTGCTTCACTTGAATGTAGTAGCTGATCGCAACCCTTTTCGACGGCGCCAAGAACTTCCTCTTGGACCTTGAGCAAGAATGCTTCGACATTATCATTTCGAAGGAACTCCTTCTGAAGACGCCTAGATAAGCCAGTTGAGTTTGCTCGAAGATTGCGAGGTGGATTGGGTAAGTGTCGAATATTGTAGGCCAAATATTTGTGACATGTTGCCTCTTTTTGTTGTTTCAAGATTGGTCCATTAGCGTGACCATATGAAAACAGTGAGACTCGGATTGATTTTGCCCGGGTTGACTGAAAGTCTACAGTCAAGCTTTCACCCGACATATTGGCAACGGTGCAGACCCAAGACAAAAGCTATCAGCAGAAATTAGTAAACGTGTGAGCATGACTGGATTTTCGTAACGGCTTGTCGTAGTGCTTCACAAATGTTGGCTGATGCTGAGCATGGTGTAGAAACATACATGGCACTGGTTGATCAAGACCTATCAAATTTGTGCTCGCACTGAACTGTGTCTCTGTAGTTTCCCGAGGTCCTTAACAGAGTTATTCGCAAGAATACAAAAAAATTAAGAAGGTTTGCCTTGATGAGTTTGCCTTTGCTGTGAGTCAACATTGCCCCGCGAGAGCTTAGTCATACTGAGTTTATATCGAGTCCCACTAAGATCTCGTCGCTTACGGGCTCGTCTTACCTCTAAATGTTTCAAAAAAGACTGTTTTGGACCGTCAAAGTTGATTTTCGATACTCTGTACTGTAATGGACAGACTGCATACATCCTTGGGTACGAGGTTGAATGTTAATTTCGTAACTTAGAATTTCCTCTTCCTCATCATCCGGAATTTGAAAGCCAACTAACACCAGAACAAACCCAAGAAAAAAACAGAGACATTAGACCATCCGTAAACACGTCCATTGCGTACAAAATATCCAAGTGCTCTTGAGAGTCCCGTCATTCAAGCACAATGAAGATCAATCCGAGCGGCGTGTCAGCCGACGAATATCGGACCAGCTAGGTATCAAAAAGAGCCCAATCTGGGCCACAAATAGCCAAACAGCAACCATGTCAGTCTCCGACTCGATGTGATTTCTCTGGACAATGAGTTCTGTCCAGAGAATCAACGGCCACCCGATAAGGAGCATTGCGATTGCCCCCCAGAGGGATCGCGGGATATTTGTGGAGATACCACGGCATCTTCTTCACCTCCTCAGAGTTGATATTACCAACAGTACAAAGATAGCCGGCAGCGAGAGCAGCGTTCAAGACCAGGAATGAATCTCCAATCTGCCACAGTAGAGTGAAGATATGCCATCCTTTACTCAAAGTTCTCCACCCGAAGAAGAAGAATTGATATTCGCCAAATCCCTCCGGTTGATTTGTCGCCCAGCTAACCCACGCAGAGATGGTGTTGAGGATGAGTACTCCAACAGTGCCAAGCGAAAGGAATGCACTCAGGAAGATATTTCCCGATGAAACCCCCCCCAAGATAACTGATCGCATAGATGAAGTTAAAGTGAATCGGCAAGAGCGAAAGTGCGTGGAGTTCCTTCGCCTGGACAGCTTGGTACCATTGAATTTGCGTGTACCAGTTGTAGGCGAGGAATCCCACGTTGGTGGGGATGTTGCTCCCAATTCCGCCCGCAAATTGGGCAGGGGAGAGCATCATGCTCGCATAGAGGAGCCACCGGTTGGTAAGACTGAACCCTTGGACGACCTGCGTGGTAGACATGTTTCTCTGCGACACTGGTTCCAGCCGAGGTGTTACCGAGAAGCAACTGGCATACTACTTGCTCTGGAAAGGCTGAAGATAAAAGAGCCAACCAAAGGCAGCAAGCCACTCGCGAGGATCTCACTTCAAGTAGGAGCTTGTGTGTTCCTTGCGTACTAGGCGTCAGGATAGGAAAAAAGGTGAATGCAGAGGTTAAGTTGAAACGATATCCAGTTAAACTAGGCAACCCTGGGAATCGCGACATGGAGTTGTGTATTTATCTATCCTCCATGTCTTGCACCCGGGCGCATGACAAGTGCATGGTGAGGCGGTGCAATGAGGCTAAAAGAGGCGATGGGTAGATCGTTACTAGTACGAGTCTGACTTTCCGACTGGGAGAAAAGCCTCGGGATGGGCTGGGAATACGAGGCTCAGCCCCACCAGATTCGCTTAACTGCATAAAAATCACCACAGGATGACGATTCTATTGGCCTAGTATCCTGCATGAGGTGACAAGAGGCTTGTTGAAGAGGATGCCCATCGAATCAAAGACGGAATGCATATACGAACTTGAAACATATCGTCTTTTATTTCCCAAGATTCTCCCAAGACCCTGAGGAAAAGATTCGTGATCTACCTACACCGTGCATTTCAGTGTTTAGAACAGAACCGGCTATCTGACGCTAGCCCTAGTCTAGCCCCGGCAACTGCAGTCACAATCATAATGCTGCGACTCTTTCTATCATAGGCCGTCGCTAATTTGATCAAGTAGTCTATCCAATCTCTCGGGTACTGATGATGTCGCTTGGAAGAATCCTTGATTGGACCGGTCTGTTTTCTAGCTTGTGCAGTTTTGTTGTGGCTTTAATGACCCTAGAGGTAAAGCCTCAAATGCTGACACGGACACCGAGGCTGCCAAGTCACACGGTAATACTCGAAAGACTGGAATAACGCTAGTCTAATGTTGTTTAAATTTATGAGGCTGTTATTCTTAATCAAAACAACCTTTGCTATCATCATGACCGTGAGGACCACTCCACAGCAGATTATTGCTACTCAAGCTCGCTCTGTTACCCAATCAGAAGCCCATCCCTGATGGCAGCACCTGGAGCTACGTGTGAGTGCTGCTTCAGACTGGAGAATTTCTTAGTTCAATTTGCCCCGATAGCCAACAGCCGACGAGAAACGCCCAGTCTTGATACCCTAATTGCCGAAAATTGGGGTTTTCATGAAGAAAATGAGGACCTTGAAGCTGTTGAGAAGCTTACTCATAGGTATACGGGATGACTATTGAGTTTACTGACGGAAGCCTGTCTGCTGGGGCTCTACCAACGGGCGAATTTCAAGGTTAACTCTTTGGCAACTTTGCGAAACTACGACACGAATTGCCGAGTGTGCAATGAATGCGACCGATTCTTTTCAATTCGAGGTGGTATGGAATTGGCTTCCTGGAGCCATCGCATGGATGGCTGGATTGCGGATACGCGAGATCGCCCCGAGACTCGATCACGAATGAAACATCGGGGTATTTGGTGCGTGAGCTGCTCATCCAAGTAGACGCAAGAAGTCGGCAGAAGGAATCAAAGTTTCTTGGGGTTGATGCATGGTGGTGGTATGGGATAGGTGATGGTACAAGTCTGCATATGAGCCTTCCCGTTGCAAGTACTGTTGTTCAAGTTGATGAATGAATTGATCAAGATATGGCTGAGAGGAGAAAAGTCAACTCTGAGATTGCCGATGCACTTAAATACAAAATTCACAACACAAAGCACCGAACTCCTACCATATCCTCAAACATCATGGATGCGCACCTCCGGTCCAACAACTTGGAAAAGACAGAGGATCGATGGATCCTGGCCATTATGGAGCAGCTCGCCTCGCCGAGATCCCATCATTATCCACCATTTCAAACGGGCATGAGGGAGAAAGCGCGTCGACCGAGGGGGGCTTAACCGAGTACAGAGCGGCAGTTCAATCAGCTATCAGACCGTCAGCAAAGAAACATGTTTTTGTCACTATTGAAGAACTCCCCAAGATTGAAAAAGAATCAAGCCACCATCCTCCATACTGGCCAGTCGCCAAAAGAATGTTCGACCCCCCCTGTCAGACCGTCAGAAGTGTACCAGTTTCAACGGAGATGGAGGAACCCCCAGGGATTGAATGAAAGAACGCGTGCCTGAAAGAGTAGATCAGTAGAACCAGACGGAGGCCCGAAGGCGACCGTAGAACAAGAAGGTAAAAAAGCAAAGAAAAAACAACGCAATGGGCCCTTTTCTTTGTATTTTGGGGGGGGGGGGGCAGGTCGAAGGTAAACGCAACAAAACATGAAAAGAAGAAGAACAGGTCACCACTCAACACGCCAACAAATCCTCGAGCAAAGCATCAACCCGTGAGTAGGCCATGTCGTCCAGCATTCCCTCAAACGATTCGAAAAGAATATCAGCCCAAACCACCCGGAGGTGATTGAGGAAGGTATCTCTCGAAAAGACAAAGGCAAAACCGATAATGACGAGTGACGCAGCGAGAGCAATAAGGAAGCCCAAGCTGCAGCTCAAGCCACCAAAGTGCACCCACCCGTCAGCCAGATCACTGAAGACCCCACGCTGAGCGTGTTGGGACGCAGCAGCACAGCGTCCTACCTGAGAAGTGGCACGTCGAACCCGCGGATCAATCCTGTGACCTAGATTGAGAGCCATAGGATGAGGAGTGACACAAGGTAGAAGCTGAACAGATTGACACTTGGACGGGGGAGAAAAGACTTCACACCGGGGACGAGGGAAAGGGTTCGCAATTTCTGACAGGCCGGAGGACTGAACTGAAATGATCGCTGGGTACCAATACGAAGGGAGGCAGAGCCACGACGCAGCAAAACTGCGGAATCTGGTGAAAATGTCCGAGAGCATCTCGACGTGAACACCGAGAAACAAAGCACAAGAGAAGAAAGAATATCAAGTAGTTAGAGCAATAGCAGAAGCACGAGCAAGAACCAAAGAAACCAGAACGGTGACGAAGAGAAGAGGAAGAAGAAGAGCAACAACAAAGGAGGAAGGTTTTATCTACGGCCGGTGGTTGCTACAACATGAAGTTGCGAGTGAGAAAGTAAACAAAGATGCAAGATGCACTTTCCACTCTTGACATTTGAGATGCAGCAAAATGAGAAAAGGAAGGAACGATGGAAACTGTCACTTCCCCACACTCAACTACAACTACATTCACCCCGGATTTCGGGTAAACATCGGAAATGCAGCAACTTGTGTACAAAGTATACAAAGTACAACAGAGTGAATGGGAATCGAGATCAAGATTGCGATTACTTTTGAAATTAATATCTGTATTATTTCAGGGACTGAATGTGTTCTTTGTTGAATGATTGTGGATCGCCGTCAGCTAGAGCTTCATGAAGACGCTTCAATCGCAGTTGATCTCTCGATGAGCGAGCCGCAACTGCGCCATTGAGCTGGTTTCCGATATCCGCACGACCTCTTCAATGACGGTATGTTATCTCTCTTCAAGGTGTTGACCTCTGGCAATCGCATTTTAGAGAATGGCTGCTTTCTTCAATCCGTACATATCGGGGGTGTGCTACTGGGATAGACCAGAAATGGGGGAAGATCGATGGTGATATGGATGAAAGAGAGAGAGAAGCTATATAGACATGGCAGGCTCGCGCTCTTGACTGCCTGAGGCACAGGTGCCACCCAGGCACCCTCAACAATACATGTGCTGGGCGCGACGATCCGCGGGAAGGATGGCGTGCCAGCTGGCATCTAAATGCGGGCACCCAGGTCGATCTCTAGAAGGTTGAAGGCAAAAAATGCTTTCGAATCATAAGTATAGAAAAGTACCTTTTTGTACTCGTTCCGATGCTTCATGTCGAGGCTTCGATGCCCCAGGCACAAAATATTGCATTCGTTCCAGCTGCTGCCTCACTCTCTCAAAGATATCTCTGGCCAACCCTCGCACTTGACCATAACTCGCTGCTTGCATGATCTTAAGCTTCCGTCACTCAAATTGACGATCATCTCTGGGCAGGCCTTTATCGGTCGGAAGCCGAATGAACCCCGGCGGTCAAAAGCATGTTTTCAAATCAGCTTCGGGATAAGCCCTCTATTCCGAGATGGCGCTGTGGGCCAGGTCTCTATTCCGGCGAGACTTATGTACCCCGGATCCTGCACGCCAAGACAGCTCCATGAATATTTAATATTTTGAGTCTGGGGCCCCAGATTCTTAAGCAATGCAAAGACCCTGTTCTCTTGGGATTTGGGACTACTGTCAGCGTCGTTAAAAGCTCTGATCATTTCCAGAATTCGTTCTCGGAAATGGCCAAAAGATTCTGGAACTTGCGAGGTCAAGCTTTGTCTCTCGCTCAAATTCTTACAGTTGTTTGTCCGGCTTACGTCCTATTTGGATATAATCAATCTGGACTTGGAAGTCTCACATCATTGTCCGACTGGGTCAAACACTTTCCTGAAATCGACACAATCAACACGACCGGGGTCCAGAAGAGCCACAATGCAACAATCCAAGGGGTTGTTATTGCAACATTCACACTGGGTGCGCTACCAGGCTGTCTCTCCTGCTCATACACTGCGGATAAATTCGGTCGACGCCCAGTCATATTCATGGGTGGTCTTCTGGCTTTGATCGGTCAGGTGGTAGAAGCATCCGCTTTCCAACTGGCCCAGATGATTATAGGTCGAACAATTCTCGGAGTTGGCATTGGCATGCTAAGTGGTACGGTTCCAACTTGGCAGAGTGAATGCGCAAGCTCAAAAAATCGGGGAAAGCATGTTGTATTGGATGGGCTTTTCATTGCCCTCGGGTACATGTTGCAAGCTTGGATCAACCTTGGCTTTTATCAGTTCAAATTGGGCCCGGTGACCTGGCGCGCTCCTACAGCAATCCCCATTGTCTTTGAAATTGTTCTAATAATTTCAATCATCTTCCTACCTGAGTCTCCTCGGTGGCTTGCTCGACAAGGTCGCACCGAAGAGGCAAGGCTATCCCTTGCTTCGTTCAGAGATGCCAATGAAGATGCGCCCACCATCACGGCAGAGCTTGCAGGAATCGAGAGCTCTCTTGAAGAGACAGCCAATAGTGCAACATCCCTCAAAGATCTACTCACAATGGGAGAAGACCGCCTGCTATATCGTTTCGGCATATGCATCTTATTGCAGTTCTTCCAACAAATGTCTGGTGGCAATCTGATATCAGTATATTCCACAACAATATTTGAATCAGGATTGTCCCTTGATGCACAGACGTCCCGTCTTCTTTCTGGTGGTGTCCTGACCTGGAAGTTCCTTTCTTGCTTTGTCTCCTTCTTTACTATCGACAGATTGGGCCGTCGATTTGCATTGATGGTAAGCGGCACCGGCATGGCTACCTGTATGTTAGGCCTGGCCGTCGCAACCTCCTTTCCCAGCTCGAACTATGCCGCCCAAATATTCAGTGTTCTTTTCGTATTTCTATTCAATTTTTTCATTCCAATTGGATTTCTAGGGGCTAATTTCCTTTACTGCACGGAAGTTGCTCCCACTCGGCTGCGCGTTGCTATGTCGAGCATATCAACTGCCAATCATTGGCTTTGGTATGTATTCAACCACTTTCCTACGTTACTCGAAGCTAATTGGAGTAAAGGAACTTTGTGGTTACTATGATAACACCGGTCGCAATCGACACTATCGGGTACAAGTATTATATTGTTTTTACTTGCATTGGATTCTGCATCCCCCTATCCATATATTTCCTATATCCGGAGGTGAGTAGTAATAAACCATTACTACGATCACGAACTAACCCGCTCTAGACCATGGGACGTACCCTCGAAGAGATTGACTTAATATTCCGGGAAAGCCCATCTATTTGGGCGACTGTTAGATATGCCAAGCAGCACCCCGGACATGATGGGCTCGGTAATCAAGATGAGAAAACACGATTCGGCCACGAGGAAAAATGTGAAATAGCCATGAGCGAGCGTGTCAGTGATTGACGAAAAGGAGGTGGCATATTTCTATGAGAACTCAGGGTCACTAAAGCCGACCAGACTCAATTCTAGTACCCAGGATTCAAATCAGCGGTGAATCACGATTTATGATATTTCATAAATACTGCCCAGGTGGCGACCATCGCCCGTCAGCTGCTGCCGGCATCTGCTCAGGTTGCGCTTGGCCAATTTCTCCAATTCTAAGCTATGACCACAAACAACATCAGATTTCTTTCCATAGAATCACAAAAGATTGATATATCAATGTCTCTTCATGTTAATTAGTGGATAACATGCTTGTAGATTTATAGGCGGGGATACAAAAGCGGGTTCGCCGAGGGTCTGGAGAGCCGCAGCCGAGCTGGTTAGACTTTCAAGCTGTCAGGTCGGATACTTTAACCCTACACTAGCTGTCTCCGCCTGGGCCTAGAACAAACCATGAAATTTTGCGCAGAAATATACAACGCCACAAAAGATTCCAAGTTTAGCGGGGATCCCACATCACGTGCTGTTGTCCTTGTGGAAAACAGGTTTTCGCGCCCAACGACAGTTGCTCAAAATTGACAGATTCTCCAATTTCCGTGAGGGGAAAAGATGACATGCAGAAAGTCAGGAACGACTTTTTTCCCTAAGGTGGACGCGGCTATATTGAGATCGAAATATCCGCCTCCGTCTTCTCACCCTGAGGTCGTTGGCCCAACCTACGATCTGCAAAATGTCGATCATCCCATCAAAGCATGGTCCCCAGATCTCCACAATGCGCTTTTCCCCGAGTCAGAAGCTTATGAACCTTCCATCGTTCCGGCGAAGCCCCCTTGCCTCACCGACCGATACTTACGCGCATCACTTTCCGAAAACGAAAGACTACGACTTGCCGTTGTCTGGTATTATACGCGTGATGTTGTGAAAGAGAAAGAGCTTCTTTCTGGCCTTCAAGAGAAAGCGCATCTTGCCCAAGAATCCACGGGATGGAAATACGCAGTCATTGGTATCCTTGATATCAATGTCTATATACGACTGGCGACCGTAGGACTCGAGCTGGGCATCCTCCCACGTGGCGAAACACTGTGCGCCCACACAGTCACCAAACCCCCTGGCGTAGGTGTTGAAGTTCACCAGAGAATGGAAAGTATGCTGAGCATTTTTTTAGAAAGTATTTCTTCTACCAAGCCTTATGGAGGACTGGAGATTTCGGGATTGTCCCTACCGTGAGAGTGGGGGACTGGAAGCCTACGCCGGTGTACCCCTTCGCATACAAACAGAGTCTGGTGATGGTGTATGTCTTGGATCACTCTGTGTGGCATCAAATAAGAGTGAGAAACCTTTGACAAAGGCACAACATCAGGCGCTTGTACACCTGGCGGATTGGGTAGTCTCTGACCTTGCTCAATGTGTGAGAGCGAAACGACAACGAGAGCGCCATCGAATGACCGAACTTATTGCCGATGCCCGGACGAAAGGACATGACCAGGGCTCTACTGAGCCAGTTATGGAAATATTGAAATCTGTGTACGTGGATGCCATCGTTCGCCTCCATCCGTCAAGAACAGCTCGTGTTGAGTTTGATGGGGGCTATTCAATCTCAGTGGGTGACCTTGAAGAAGGCCTATGGGAAGACGCCGAATATCTTGACAGTCTCATTGAAACATCAAATCACCTGGAGCTCCCGCGCAGTCGACCGGTTCGTATTCTTGCATGCTCCTGTGAAAGTCTATCGGGTCCCTCTCTACTCGTTGTGGCATCCAACGACTTCCATATCGTGTTTGATGATGTCGATTTATGGTTTATTCAAGGATGTGCGGAACTTATCTCACAGATCTGGCACACCCGGCTCTTAGAAGAGGCTATGAAAGCAAAGGAGAAATTCCTTCGAGCATTTTCACATCAACTACGAACACCAATCCACGGAATTCTTGGGTCTGTGGAACTTCTAACTGAGGAACTACTGGCGCAAAATTCCAGCAAAAGTCTTCCACAAACTCTCGCAATTGAGCAAAACCTACCAGCGTCCAATTGCATAGGTCCTTTTACTTATCTCAACATGATCGAGACGGCGGGTCGAGATTTGACCTCGGTCATCAACAACTTGATATCCCTCAACAAGTGGTCTGACATTGCCATGGCAGAACGGCAATATTCTTTGTATACGTTTGACGATCTGGAGACTGAGCTCGAAAATGAGTTCAACAAATTGACTGCGGGAGATGCTCGGTGCACGGCTTCAGTATTCTTCACCCATAACCTTTCACAAAGCCATGTTACTTTTAACACTGACCTGATGGTTCTCCGAGACACTTTACTTCCACTGATTATCAACGCAGTTCGTCACACGCCTGCTGGTGTTGTATCAATTATGGCATCAGCAGATACGGAGAAGAGGCAGCTGATAATTGATATTGAAGACACAGGTCAGGGCATTCACCCTGACCACCAAAAACGCATCTTCGAACAGTATGAAAAGGTTGATCTGCATTCAACAGGCGCTGGACTAGGCCTTACACTGGCGTCTAAATTTGCATTGCTCATCAATGGCTCTATCGATCTCGTCTCGTCAGAAGTTGATCGCGGATCCCTTTTCAGAGCGACATTTCACGACGTTGAGTGGGGCTCTCTACCTTCTCCTAAAAACTTTGGCAACCTGCCCCGGGACTTTTTCACAATGAAATTTGGATCCGATGACACCCTGCCAAGTGATCATTTCGCATCATATCTCGTACGGAATGGACTCACTAGGTCAGAGAGTATTCAGGGCTCTTTAGTAATCTTCGAAGATGCTTCAGACAATGAGAAGCACGAGGCGCGTGTTGCGCAAATTCCCACGGGTCAAGTCGCTATTTGCCTTCTTCCAAAGCAGCACGACCGGAGTACTTTTGATGAGACACAGAGCGATGTTATATATTTAAGTGGGCATTTCATGACGTCGAAGATCCTTTCAGCCCTCGTGCAGGCACAAGCAAAGGCACAGACGTATGCGACAATTAGAACCTGCCAGCCATGTTCACCAGAACTGCTTGCGAGTGATGAATCTATCTCCGGAACCCCAAGCCCCGAAGTGGAATGCATCGTCAAGAACGAAAATATCGATCCGTTTAGTCCTGGGAATCATCGTCCCGAAAACCCCATATCACAAGCATTACACAAACAACTTTCACCCCCCTCTAGAATCATTAACAGCGACCCCGTTTTTTCGGACTTCCTCTCGGCCCCAGGTTTTGATTGTCGATGATAATGCGGTCAATGTTCGAGTTATGGAGAAGTACTGCCAAAAGCGGGGTTTACCATTTGTTTCAGCAGCCGATGGGCTACAGGCGGTTCAAACATTTTCTCATCAGCAATGTGATGGGCCCAACGGCGAAATTTCTGATATCCAGCTGATCTTTATGGATCTTCAGATGCCTGTCTGTGGGGGCATCGAAGCCACTCGCCAGATAAGGTCGCTGGAACTGCGGAATAAGTGGACAAAAAGCTGCCTATTCGTTATGACTGGCCAAGATAGCTCGACAGACAGAAGGGCAGCGGAAGAAGTTGGCGCTGATGAATACCTTGTGAAACCTGTCTCACTCGGAGAACTTGACCTTGTGGTAGGTCGGCATTTCCCAAGTTTTGCAACAGGTAGGGAATGAAATGATCATTTCTTGTAAGTTGGGATGATAGTTTTGCTTCTGGGCTTTTCTTTTTCACTATTCGGTATGGCTGCAATAAATTTGCAAGCCGAATCCATTTGATCGTCATTCTCTTCTTAGAATGTAATCCTGTCGGAGCAGACACAGGTAGTTCGGGTGACAGGCCAGGAAGTTGGCTTGCGCCTACATTTTGTCTCGAGAGTCATGCTCCCTTTTGTACCCCCGGTGCCGATAATATCTTTTTCAATAGCAAGTTGACACCCCGCACATGAAACTCCGTGTTCAACGACGCTAGTTTATTTTATCTCAATAGGGGAGTGCACATGGCCCCGTGAAGTCGAACTTTTGGCTTCGATCAGAGCTCCCTGGCTGTACAGTGTACTTGCGGAAGTGCGTGCGATCGGCGACTGCAAACTAAAATAGCCCGGTGAAGAGACACGATCGTGACCTGGGGATTACCTAGGTATGCACAGATGAATCCATCGAGTATATCCTTGACCTGATTCGGCTTTGCCTCTGTGCAATTGCTTTCGGACTGAGGCAAAGGTTCGCACTTGTGTCTGCGGGCACTCCTGGATGCATTCGAAACAGCATCGCGTCCAATTTAGTATTAATTCATGGATATAAAATCGTCAAATACGCAGCAGAGTGTGCATGTGTTCGTACATAATTCCCTGAAGAGGTCGAGTAGAGTGACATTGATGGCGATTATTGTTCGTAACAGGGCCCAGAAAAGGCTCAGACTGTGCGAGAAAACTCTACGATACTGGTCAAGGGAGTCTACCACATGTCTTGACTTGAGATTGATCTGTCGAAATTTGAACAAAATATAAATATCCAGACGGCAGAGGATCTCAGACAAGAGCTAGAGGGGTAGGCGATCAAGGGAGCTAAATCTAGCCTTCGAGGTCCGCTGGAAGGTTGTTGATATTGACGGAAGAATCTCATTGTGTTCCCGATGCGAGTACCAGGTCACGGACAGGCAGTATTCTTTGTGGTGGTAGGCGGTGGTTCGAATAATGGCGTTGGCTTGTTCCTTGTCGAAGCAGAATTCGGCGGCATAGCGATAACCTCGGGAATGAGAGTAGCCATTCTCGAGATTTGGCGGTGCCTTTTAATGGAGGATGGAATTCGGCAGGGTTCTTGAAACTTCGAGGCCCATTCGAACCTTGAACACTCCGTGGAGACAACTGTGTTGTATTGACCCCGGGAACGACGCGATTGTGGAAGACGCGCCTGGATCATATCCATGGATCATGAATAAAAACAAATTGTTGGTGTTCAGAGGGGAATTAGTCCAAATTTGGCAAATGGATGAGTTGTTCAACGAATCTTGGAAGGTCTCTGCTTTCCTACTACTTAGATATACTAGGTAAAATACAATGGTAAATCACCCTAGCAACTTGAAATTGGATGCAGTTTGAGCATGGATCATCCAGGGTTGGAAGGCTCGCATTGGACCTCGGCGCCGCGACTGCGGCGCTACTACTACTAGTAAAGCTCTACTACCGTGGCGGTGCAGTAGTTTGAAACCCCCCCCTATTTTTCTGCCACTTTTTCTGCCACACCAAAACCTCGGGCGCATCGTCAAAATAGTAGATCAATAATCTCATATTCAACTAATAATTAGTATACCGGCCATCATTAGCAAGCAACTCTGCTACACGATGTGGCATTGTAACAGCTAAATTCTCTAGTATCTGAATATCAATCTGCGACTATGCCACCTGCGCCACGCTAATAATAAACTGTAAAGTTTCATCGTTATCCGGTATACCTCAAATCTCAGGATGTAATTCGTATATCTTTGCTTTAAGCAATGGCCAAAGATTTTCAATTGGACTTAGATCTGGAGAATAAGGAGGCCAATACATAACCTTATATTCCTAATCATTAATCTAATCCCGGACAATATATGTAGTATGAACTGAGGTATTATCTTATTGAAAAATAGCACTCTTAACTCTATTCAATAAAGTTAGAAGTATATGTTAGTATAACTCTAAGATAACAAACCGATTAACCTCTCTATTAGGGGACCTTAGATCTCTAAAGAGTAGAAATAAGTCCAGATCAACGACTAGTATCTAAAAAAGCAGCCTAAAATATCTGTTTAATACTTAGATAGTATAGGTATATTTCAATATCTTATTGTAGAATTTGGCGGTTTTGTAGTATAAAAGTCTACTCTCGACGTCCTCCTTTTTCTCTTTTAATTATTATTTTATCAGACTAGAAGATCTTCTTCTACTTTTTAGAGTTATAGTCTTAGACTTATTGTGCCTAAGCTAAGTGTTGATGAGCTTGTTACTTAGTTAACCTAGGTTATTGAAGAAAGAGCTATTTTCTCTTATCTTCTTTCTAAAGAAGCTATTAGATAGTAGTTCGATTATATTTTAAATTGACTAATATTAGAAGAGCTTTATATTTAATACATAGTTTCTTTTTAATCATCTAAAGTATCTTTAGTTAATTAGCTTTATTAAGCTTTTTAGGCTAGCCAGAGCAAGGTAATATAGCCTAAGTTGGGCCTTATTTAGATAACTGGGTAATTGTAGTTTTAATAGTTCCAATTGGAATATAAGGATAATACTCTTAAATCTCAGAATAGGACTATCCAATAGCTTTTAATTTAACGATTCGAACACTTTTATATGGTACTAATTGAGTACGGCGTAAGCGCTGTGCAATATTCGGATGCTGTCCTGGTGTATCAAATTGATCTTGAATTGACTGCTGTGTAGTACGACGAATTGGAGGTATTCTAAGCCCCTAAATACCACAATATAACGCGTGGAATGTGTATGATATGCTATATACTACGTACGTCGCGTAGTAAAATAGGGGGTGGTGTACTAATATAGTGGGTGGTGGGAATAGGCGGTAGGAGAGGGTCTTTCAAACTACTGCAACGCCACTGTATATTAAGTTCGAAAATTGTAGTAATACAATGACTATATAGTATGATAAAATAAAACAGTGGAAATAATAAACTACTACTGCAATAGTAGATCTCTACTACAGTCTAGAATCGTAGCAAATAACCTTAAAAAGATTTACTAGGTACCTAGGTATTAGCAAAAATGGCAAGAACACGCGCAAATATATCTTTACTAACATTAACTTTCTTCCTTTCTTCTTCCCTTCTTCAAAATTAACCTTAAGCTTCCAAGGTTCAGTAAGGTACGTTATCTTATCCTTGGTGTTTTGGTATTGCAACGCGTTGTTCTGCCCTCGACATTTTGGCATTGCGACATAATTGCATGCAATAACGCTTTGTTTTGCCCTCGATCTTTAAGTATTACAACGTATTGTAGGTTATAAAATTAGAAATTATCATAGTATTAGTAGCTGATTATTGTAGCGGTAGCCTACTGCTATATAGAAATACACTATGGTAGCTCCCCACCAGTAGCTTTAGCAACTATATTTTTCTTGGTTATAATTTTAGAACTATATTAAAAACTCACATTCTCCTGGTAAGTACAGAAAATATCCCATATTACCCAGTGAAAGATGGGAATGCTCGCTGGCTGTCTGTCAAGCAGACGGGTCGATCGCAGAGAGACAAAACCACCACACACGCAGTGTTAAGACGAGTAGGCAAGGCGATTACTACTGAGATAAAACCTCCTGAAGCATCCGATCCTTCATGGGCAGTACACCGATACCGCTACCGTCGCAGGAAAGAAAAAGACCGCATTCCAAGTTGTGACCTTTGACAGGTGTGTGTTCCCAGAATGCTATCGCGCGAACTAAATATCTCCCTGTAAGCAGACACCTTGTTGCTGAGGCTCTGATCACATGATCCTGATGTTGAGAGCGTAATCCCCATTACACAAAGCATTAGGGAGGAAATCGACGATCCTAGCCAGGTAGTAATATAGGGTAACTACCTACTATGTAGGCAGGTACTGGTAGTATATTTCTAAAGATGAAAAGCTTCACGGTTTAAGATCTTGAAGGAACCAGCCCTAGAGTGGTATCACCCAACTATCCTACTGTAGGGGAACAGCATTTC
Organism: Penicillium manginii; assembly: GCF_028828005.1. Taxonomy (NCBI): domain Eukaryota; kingdom Fungi; phylum Ascomycota; class Eurotiomycetes; order Eurotiales; family Aspergillaceae; genus Penicillium; species Penicillium manginii. The sequence goes on along the minus strand of NW_026643102.1, from coordinate 196,087 downwards.
GAAGTATTGTCGAGCCTAGATTTATACCACTACCCAGGTAATACTAAGATATTGCTACTAGCTAGTGGTCTATAGAAAGTCCGCAGAGAGCTTTCACAGGGACGATTGCATCGGTTGGTAGAGAAATCCCATTAGTAGATAGAATTGCTGCAAACCTTTGAAGCCATTACGGGCTTAAGCCAGCTGCGCCAACCGCCTCTCTTTCGCGAGCCTCCTGCGAAGGTAACCCGTGTAACAAATTAATATCATGAAAATACATCCCCCGTAGAATGACATCTTTAGAAATCTTCCGTCGCAAACTGTGGTATCCTCATTGTGAAGGTTGCATGTAATAAGCGGGCCAAAAAGCAATACCATGGTCGCTAGAGTGGATCTGATCTAGTTAGCTTGATGCTCGTTGAGAGACTAAAAATGTAAGTCTCACTTGAAAGGGTATCGGGCAAATGGCATGACAAGCCATTTGACAATGAGGTTGTCGGGATAGGCGTCTGCGATGCCAACAAGGCGATTTTGGAAAATAGGCTCCTCTTCATGGCTGCGAGCATACGTTGATTCCGGGTCTCGGGGGGTCCTCTTTTGCCATATTCACCAGCAAGAGGATTGCCAAACAGTGGACCTGTCGGTTGATTCAATTGGATAAGGAGATGGGGCCCAAAGTTTGTGGAGAGCAAAGTGTTGAAAACAGTGGAAAGGATAGGTCTCAGAGCTCCGTGGCCATTGGGAGGTAGTTAGGTTCGCTGGGGCTATAGGTGATGCTAAAAGTACAAGATTATCTGGTTTGGTTCCTGCTAGGCCTTCTCTAGGACGGGGCGGTGTGCATAGCCCCGTCCCTCTTTTTATCGGGAACTATGTATGAAACAGACATTCAAGTTACCAACAACCGTACTGGTACTCTATACTCAGTCTCGGAGTGCAGAGTAGTACCAAGTGGTGCGTAAATCCTGTAGCCTAAAATGATTTATTTCTACGCCCCACAAGTTAGGAAGATTGTGTTGCAATCGATTAATAGATGAGTTCGTCAATCTTGGATGTCTCGGATATGCCCGACGTTCCCGAAAATTATAACTACTAGTACGGAGTACTAGTATGAGCTTTTTAGTATTAACAGGCTCCACTTAAACCTTCGAAATTTTGACAAAATTCACTCGACCTTTCAAGACTAAACTCCCAAATATTTCAGGTGCACAAGTCAATTTCTTATGTACACTAAGAACGTTGTTCTCTCAACATCAATCCACTATCCAAGAATAACTCACTCCTGGGAAAATTCCTTCCATTAATTTCATTCCATACTAGTCGGCAGTCTAATTCTTGGCGTAAAATGGGACCCGCGGGCCCCTCCTCTATGCGACCCGTGATCAGGGTCCTTGCAGGGTCTGCCGTGGGTCCCTGCGACAAATGCATATCCCGGTATGTTACACCCAGCCTGTGGCCAGTGGCAAGCGCCACGGGCGAGCCTTCAACCGAGAAGCCAATATACCTAACCAGACTAGCGTATGATTTGGACCCTATGCGCGTGGAGCCCATCCGAGCCGACTCATATTTGGGCTAGATACAGGGTAATCTACAGATCTGCGATAGTTTATGCATATGACAGCGGCATCATCAAGATCTACGAGTCAGGCACATCCAATCTTTGGCTATGGTACTACTAAAGTTCGATTTCAATACAAGTAGTACTAGTCGTATTGAAATCGAACTTACCGGGCGAGTGAGAGTGCGAGTGCGAATGCGTTGATATGTAGCTATATTCTCGCGTATTTGAGTCTCGCTTCCAAGGTATCTTGAACAGGGATACCTTGGACAATTACTTTGTTAGGACTAAGTACTAGTATCCCGGAAATTGCTGCGTCCTATGGTTCCAGCGGAGCTCTTGGCATCTATACGGCCGCAAAAAATACCACCATGAGGCGGATTTTCTAACTCTTCTTGCAGAGAGCTTAGCACCGGGCCCTGTAATCCTATCGTGTATACTTCTCTTTGTAGTTAGGTGACGAATTTGAGGCTCCATTAGAGGAGATTATCTGCAGTAGTAAGACCATATATGGAATGAACACCGCGTGTTGAGAAAAAACATTTACTCCGCACACCATGATGAGGCATATTTCGGCCTTGAAACTGGAGCTAGGCCCCGACTCAGACAATCGACCGGGAATAAATCCAACGATTGAGCATGATAAGACTGTTGTCAGTGTATTTGGGAGCTTGAAAAATATATATAAAGAGCGAAAGAACCTGTCTGATTGAAAGAATATTAAGAAGCATCCCAAACAACTTCAAACTTTCGAGGGCCATTCCTATACAATGAAGCTTGTCAATAATCTTTGTTCTTTCTTCGCTCTTGCTCAGCTAGTCTCGGCTGCCCCAGCAGATGTGAATGGGATAACTGCTGCTCATCAAGTTGACTCCATCCATGTAAGGGTAGCCAGATCGAGTAACTCGATAGGTGGGAGATAATTAGCAAGGCTCAATGGATGTGGAATATAGCCTGAATAGAGAGTACTGTTGAGAAAAAGGACCCAATGGGAGAAGAAGACGGAGGTACCTCCATGATACCTTAAACAACGACGGCTGTAGGAGCCAAACAATTTGGTATAATATCAAAATCCGTTTGACACCACCTTTTATGGCTGATCCATTCTGAAATGCTTCCGTGCAAATGGCCTGATTAAAGGACCAAAAAGGTACATGGGGGGCGCAATCGCAGCAAGGACTGCGCAAATGACCGCCTGGACATTCATGGAGCCATGGTACCCAATTGCTTGGATGCTTGGAAGAACCGAGTAGCTGAGACCAAACCCGACGAGTCCTCGGCCTGCACAAATCACGACAAGTAGTGAAGCGGATCGTAATGGAAAGCTATCACTTGCTTATGTGATGCTGACGATATTCGCTATAAGGAAACTGAAGAAAGCCCCGTGGTATGGTATGAGGATTGCACTCCAGTGCCACTTCTGTGGGAAAGATCCTGCTTGCCCATATATTATCGCGCTGACGACTCCAGTAATCGATGGCACTGCTAGAAGGAGAAACCTGTACTCTGGTTTGAATTCTCCGTGATTGCGACGACTCATGACCCAAATGATGAGGTCACTTCCGTACCGAGGGCCGGTAGGAATATGGAAGCCAATTCGAATATCGCTGTAACAGTTGCCCTTTCGGCTTCGCCGCCGGGCGTTAATGAATTGTGTGTGTGTGTACCTGGTAACGCTGCCTGCGGTGAAATTGAGAAATCTGCCCGGGTGTCACTCCTATTGGAGACCACCCCGTCCGTCTAAAACCCGCTTGTTTATCACAGCCCGACTCATCCATATACACCAGGTGATAGGATCGGAAAGAGGAGATGGTGTGAAGATAGAAGTCCTGAAGTTCAGTGTTCCGTCCTCTCGCCATCCGCCTTGCAGCTTTCTCAGACCACCCAACCGAAGCGAGCGCTCTGCCGATGCTATTAATAGTCACAAGAAAGCGAAACTCATCCCACAAAAAGACCACCATCTCATCCTGATATGTAACCAGTGACAAACAAAGCATTTAGAAATTGCGCTGTGGCTATACAAGAGTTCCGATTCAGCAAGCTCAATTTAGCTTATGGATTATCACTCCTTGATCCTCTGTTTCCTTGTTAAGTATTTTAATCAATTCCTTTAAGTTCGACACAGGGAATTTCTCAGCAGACACGATATAAATCAATGGAATCTAGATTGATTTGGCTCACAAGAAAAGTATAGGGATCAAGTATTTTTACTTTAAAATGCGGGGTTAAGAAGCATCATAAACTTCTTGAAGTATCATTTGATTTTAAAACTCTCCTGTCTTTCACTCGTCGTTCTGATTGCCTCTTTAAGAATCTCAAAAGCTTTTCTGCGCTCAAAACCCAAAGTTCCCTTCTACAGTACCAATGCGGACAGTATAGAAATGCATTTATTTGGAGCCCGCAGTGTTGGTATTTTCTCCCACTTCCCAAGGGAGATTAGAAGAACCAGCCTGTGCTGTTCCAGACCCCGAGCTACCTACCGTATTCTGCTCCGGTAAGAATAGCCCAACATGTGCCATACGCTCCTGTGTGCGCTCCTGGAGAGTTTCAAGGTATTCCAATCTGAGAATCCTGCCGGAGTTCTCTCGATCCTTAACTGCCTGAGCGATAGCAGTGGACCATAAGTCCACTATCTGTGCTTCATTTCGGCCATGTGCAAAGATTCTGCTAACTCCGGACGGGGCTACAGTATCTTTGACTGTCCGTGATGACCGCCAGACTGAACGTACAACCCCATAGCGCCCTTCCAAGTAGGTGAACAAAGGCGATAGAACGATCCATAGCTGTGCGATATACATCAACGCTTCAAAAGACCTGCTTTCCCGTACATGTCTATACCACTGGCAGCGTGGCGAATATACCTTGAGAGATTTGTTCCAGATTTTAAACGTCACAAATATTTGCCCGTCGTAGTCAATTGACCTCAGGTACCAGGCGACCTCAGACCGTACAGATTCGTGATCGAATCCCGACAAATCTCGTTGCAACGTGAATGTCTTAATTCCAGCAGGATCACGACAGAACCGCTCACACCAGGCCATAAGAGAAGAGCCCTCTCCATCTAAGCGATTCCCATTCATCCCTAGAAGGCTTTGATCTTCCAGCTCCCTATCTCCATTTCCTGAATCCCTTTCTATGCGAAGCCCTTCAAGGCGGGAAGCGTGTTCCCATTCCAGCGACATGCACCGACCGCCGCGAAAAGCCTCTACCCCGTCCCCATCCTGAACAACCTTAAGCTCGTTCCACTCGCCGTCATTCGCTTTAAGCCGGAGTACCGTAAGCGTTAAGTCAATCGTGAAATTTAAATCTGTTGAGAACCCCTTGCGCCCCCTGATCGTAAGAAACGGCCGTGGTGGGAGGCAGGCTTGCTCGCGAATGAGATCATATAGCGCTTGCGGATCTTCGGCAATAGTATTATTCACGTAGAAGGGAAGGTGTGGTTTCGTTTTGCTTTGGTGGTCACCAGAAAGCGAAGTTCTGAGTGGGCTGGAGGATGACTTATTGATCACATCGTCAAACAACGGGAGTTTATCGCTACGGTCGTTCGACTCGAGCGCAATTTCAGAGTCTGACGTTCGGTCCATCGGATAGGCAATACGTTCAAGTTGCTTTATTGAACGCGAGATAGTGGTGAGAAGTCTTGGTGTACTTGACGCGGATTATGAAAGTCGAATATCGAGGTTTTAGGCATCAGTAATCCAGGAAATGAAACTTGAACTTGAACACAGCCCAATTGGCCCCCAAGGAAATGCCTTGCGCTTGGCCCCCGGGGCCATTAATTTGAAAGGCCCCCAAATTCGGACATTACAGTACAGTGGGGTTCCATAAAGAATTGCACCCGCTGTTGCTGTCATGCGTTAGTGGGCCGACCCGAAGCGAGATATTTTGCAACAAAGCGAACCGAAGGGAGAGGAGGAAATCCAACAAAGTATCAAAAAGCACTGAAGTATGAGAGAGGTTCACAAGATCTCTTTAGTAACAAATATTCCCCGTCAATCGAAAGATGACGAACAGTTTTGCAACCCCAAGCGAGACATTGCGCCCACCGGAGATAGGCCATGGGGGCTATCAAGGCTTCAATCCACGATCTGAGGTTTTGCGCAAGGGAGAAAAGCCTTTCGGAGCGCGGGCCTTACCATGCGATATCCTGGTCGCGCACGATGTCTCGATCACAATGAGAGACGGCATCAGGCTCTACGCTGATATTTACCGACCGTCAAAAGTGAGCATAAAGGTCCCAATAGTACTTTCCTGGAGCCCCTTTGGGAAGAAATTCAACGGCATAGACTGCCTGAAATTAATCACTCCGACTCCGTGAAACCTCGGAATTACACCGGGAACATTGAGCGGGCTTGAGAAATCTGAGGGCCTTGATCCTGCAGAGTGGGTAGACCATGGCTATGCGCTTGTAAATATTGACTCGCGAGGTGCCTTTGACTCAGAGGGCCAGATGGCGATCATGGGACCCAGGAGGCAGAAGATGGATACGATGCTATAGAGGATTTGGCCACACGGGAGTGGTGTAATGGGAGCATAGGCATGGCAGGCAACTCCCATTTGGCTATTGTTCAGTGGTTTAAGCGATTGCACCCTGGGAGGGGTGTGGTGACCTGTACCTGGAATAATTTTATGCATGGAATGGGAGCTATCAGGGGCTGGATGGAAATAACGCAGACTAACAAAAAGTGGCTGCGTTTCCATGCTTATCAGGAGTGGTACGTCCTATGGGGTAACCGGCAAGCACAGAATGCACTACTTCTATTCTTCGATTATTATCTCAAGCATAAGAACAACGATTGGGAAGCGACACCGCGTGTCCGAATGGCTGTCCTCAGATATGAAACCACACCTCCACTGAAAGATTTAATCGAAAATGAAATCGCCATTCCTCGGACAACGTACAAAAAGGCCTATCTAAGCCATGGGCAAAAGTTATCAGTCGATAATTGTGTCTTGCCGATCATCAGTGGCGTAGCTGTGCTTCATCCTGAACTTCCTTAAATGTCATGGTTCTTATGAAAATTTTATTAAAAAGAACGTGTCAATCTGTTCCTATCAGTGTTGTAATTGCAGCCGATATTCGATTGCTGGGTAATTGGTGCTTTGTCAGACTGTCAGTGGAGGGTTCCATCTCTGCGAGTAAAAGTGGGCCTTCCCGGCGGATTCCAGCTTAACGTGGCGTTATTGAAAGCTCTGGGTGCTTAATCCTTGGGCCATCAGCAACTCGTTGTGCTCTGGGTGCGCCTCTCAATTTCTAATTCTTTGCATTCGCGTATTAAGCGCTTATTTGAATTAGAGTATTCGATTTTTGAATTCAGTCACTCCCTCCATCCAATCGTTTTGATTATTCTTTTATATACTCCGTATTAATTGGTAGCGAGGACTTTGCATTCTAATTGGTGAATTTGGGAAGGAATAAATAAAATGAAATTTGCAGATCTAGGATTTGTGGCTTCGCGAGTAAAGGAAACCGCAAATTACAGATGGCCATCGCATGCTCACACTGCCCAGGTGTGCACAATCACGCCACGTAGGATAATAAGAAATCTTGTCAGGAGAATACGCCTTGATTGCCATACGTGACCTCGGTCGGCGGAAATTCCGATGTGATTCCCGAATCTGCCTGGAATGCCTATTCTGGTGGTTTCTCCAAATACTTCTCCCGTGCCTGGTACCAGAACACCACTGTCCAGACGTATATTGACCACCATATCAGCCCAAAGACCAAGCAATACTACTCCCGCTACACCAACTTCACTGGACGTGGATTTCCCGATGTTGTTGCTCATAGCTTATAACCATAGTAAGTCTCTCTTGCTGTTGATGTTCTGAAATATTTAAATTTGTACTTACCAATCGACAATATCGAAGTTATCAAGGGTGGTGAAAAGCACCTCTCAGGAGGCACATCCGCCGTAGAACCCATCTTCGCCAGCATTTTCGCTCTGCTGAATGATGCCCGTCTACGTGCGGGCAAGCCAGTTCTCGGATTTCTTAACCCTTTTTTCTACTCGGAGGGGTACAAGGCTCTGAACGATATCGTCGTCGGCGGCTCCTACGGATGTAGTGGTGTCAGCCCCCAGTCCCAGGAGGCTGTTAATGACAGTCTGATCATTCCGTATGCCCACTGAAACGTTACTTGTGGCTGGGACCCTGTTACTGATCTGGGTACTCCTGACTTTCAGAAGTTGAAGGCTATGGTCATGGCACTCTAAATAGAGGGCAATTAAATAGATGAGCTTAATGAATTTATAATTACCTAATTATCAAGGTCATAAAATAATGATTGTCTGTGGACGACTGATAAACACTTTATTCAATGTCCATTCTAACAATTTCTGCAGTGCTTAGAAATTTTCTAGTTTCTTTGAATCCTCGTAGCGACATCCGTATGTTCTTAGAGGCATATGGGCTAATTAACTATCAGTTATCTGCGATTAGTTGTTCTAAAGTCATGATATTTAGGCTCCTCTGCATCAAGTTGAATGCTGATTATTGTACTCCTCTAGGAGTTTCGATATAACTACCGACTCGAAGTTACTACAAATTCCGTATTAGGCCAGACCCACTCGACTTAAGCTACTAGTGACGTGGACATTTTCATGTTCTGGCACCTGGATTCGAACACAGAAACTTTGAACGATTTAAAATTCGAAGAAAGTACTGGTACATCTCTATGAAGCCATGCGCTCCGCACGGCTCTGCAGCGCCTTGACCATATCAATCCCGACCTGGGTAGCCTCATCCAAATTCTCCTCCGGCAAGCCCAACAGCTCATTCTGTGCCTTGTCAGAGTGGTTGCCGGCATCCTCCGGGAAGAACGCTCGCGAGTAGAGCAGCTTAGCAAACCCAGCCATGTTTCCGGTCTTGACCATTGCCAGACCGTCTGCGTATCTCTTGTGGGAATCCTCCTGGCTAATCGTCCAGTCGGCATCCGTCGTTTCAGTCACGCACTTGACGCTCTCAAATATCTCGTTCTGGCTGACGACAAAGCTCTTGAGGTAGACGGGCTTGTTGAGCCAGCTCGAGAGAGTCAGGCTCGTGTCATTTTCATCATCCGGAAGTACCTTCAGGCTTAGTACAGTCGCAACAGCGCGCCCGACCTGGGCCAGAGTCGAGACTGATGTCTTGGTGTTGCCATCGTCGTAGATCGTCAGTTCTTTCTTGTCGAAGTCGAACCCAAAGCGTGCCGAGCCACCGGCCAAGCTGTAGTCGTACCAGAAACCACAGCACACGGTGATCCACTTCATACCCAGCTTCTCGATCTCGTCTCGGTTGGCCTGAGCCACGGGTCCAAGCATGACATCTTGGCCGAACTTGACATGCTCAATATCACCGGCGTATCCGTTGGGCATGATGTAGGGGACTCCTGCCTTGGCGGCCGCTTGGACAAGCTTGCTGTGTGTATCGCGGGGCGCAGTGGGGGCGACAGTGATGATAAAAAACTGTTGATCCTTGAGGACATCGACGATGGAGGACTCATCTTTGTAGTCGATGGGGGCGACAACAACGCCCTCGGGGAGTTTGTTGGAGCTGTCTTTGCGCGAGAGGGCAGTGACAGTATGTTTTCCAGTTTTCACGAGGGCAGCAGCGAGAACAGAGCCAACAGTACCTCCGGCCTGGTGTTGTTGTTAGTTTCACTCTGCAATGTTTTTGGGCTGAGGGGAAGAATTGGGGGCGGGTTTACGTACACCAACAATGGCGACTCGCTCAATGGCGTTGGTGAAGCCGGCGGGTGAATCCTTGACGTATGTCATTTTGATCGAGTGGTGTGTGGGAATTGAATTGAATTGAATTGATCTGGATTGGCTTGAATGATTGAAGACTGAGTCGCAGCTGAATCATGATGAATTTATAAGAATTCCAACTTCCAAAGTGGTCCCTGATGATCTCCGCAATGGCCGCCCTCAACATCTTAACTCCGCAATATTTGCACGATCTCCACTCCGTGCGGCGTTAACTTGATGAGTGATGTTCATTCCGTGCGGCGATAAGTTTTTGGATGGCAGAAACAGTCGGAGCATATTCCCATGCATTTGCCGCCGTGTCAGACTGTCATGGTAAAATTATGACTTTACTCAGAGTGGACAGATTTGACTCAAACACAGCTTCACGCTCAACCACCTGGGCATACACCGTTCGCAATTCCCATTCCTACATTATCTTTGAGTCTACTAGGACTCCCTCTCTAGGTCCGTTATTATTGACAGAAATCACTTCATAGTGAAAATGCCCTCTGAAAAACCATCGCAAGCCTTGCCTAGCGAACTTGAAGTCTCGAGTGCAGATCGTGAAGACTGTCACAGTCAAGATGATTCAAAGGTTGAAAGTCCCAAATCCCTCCCCAGGGAGGCCCTCTTTATCACCATCATCTGTTCCTCGCAGCTTCTCACTCAAGCCGGACTTGCCCTCAGCATCGTGCCACACACATCATCGGACGCTCCTTTGACATCGACAACCAGCCTGGAAAAATAAGCTGGATCTCTTCTGGATACTCCCTCACCGTCGGCACCTTCATCCTCATTGCAGGCCGCTTCGGTGATATCTTTGGACATAAGCCGCTCTTCGTAGGGGGCTATGTCTGGTTCGCCTTTTGGTCTTGTCTGGCCGGTGTTGCTGTCTATAGCGGCCCCAGCTTCTTCATCTTTTGCCGTGCCATGCAGGAAATTGGTCCAGCTTTCCTACTCCCCAACGCAATAGCCATTTTCAGTCGCTGCTATGACCCGGAGTTTCGTCAAAATATGATTTTCTGCCTGTTCGGAGCCACTGCTCCTGGCGGCTTTTCGCTTGGTGCCGTTTTCTCCAGCCTGCTTGCTCATAGACTCTGGTGGCCTTGGTCGTATTGGGTCCTTTGCTTTGCATGCCCCATGTTGGCTGCCTTGGGGTTCCTCGTGATACCTGCAACTCCAGCCCCGATAACGCCAGAGTCTGAAAGCTCCAGTGTCTGGAAGCGCATCGATGTCGCGGGCTCCGTCGCCGGTGTAGCCGCTCTCGTCCTTTTCAACTTTGCTTTGAACCAAGGCCCCGTCATCGGCTAGACGACACCATATACCTACTTTGTCCTGGTGGAGAAGAGAGCAAGTCATCCGCTGATTCCCTTTGGTGTCCTGCGCATCGATTCCCTCTTCACCCTGGCCTGCATCAGCGCCGGCTGGTCCAGCTTTGGCATTTTTGTATTCTACGCACTGGACCTCCTCGAGGTCCTCAGGGAACAGACACCCCTTCTCACCCCTGCACAAATGACGACCATCGCCATAAGTGGGCTATTTGCTGCGCGCGCCACGGGTCTCTTTTTAAACAACTGCCGCACCTCGACAGTAATGCTGATCTCCATGACCTTCTTCCTCATTGGGGTGTCATTTTCGCGACGATGCCTGTTGGCCAAATCTACTGGGCGCAGACATTCGTGGGAATTCTTGTCCTTCCATGGGGCATGGATTCGTCGTTTCCCGCTGCCACGTTTATCCTTAGTCGAGCTATGCCGCGCCAACATCAGGGTTTGGCTGCATCGCTGGTGACTACGTTTGTAAACTATTCTATATCAATTGGGCTTGGCTTTGCCGGTACTGCCGAGGGCCAGGTCAATGGTCAAGGGAAAAATGTTTTACAGGGCTACCGTGGGGCGTTTTACATGGGTGTTGGGCTCGCCGGCTTCGGTGTAGTTGTTGCTCTGATTTTTCGTTTTGCGGAACGGTTTCATATAAAGATAGAAGGGGTGCAGGAGAAGATCGAATCGCAGGAAACAGTCGTTTAGGTATCATTAATGCAATAATGTTTCATTTCTTTCGATTCCTTGAAGTTTAACTCCTACTGTTAGTTTACATCTCCAAGTCGGGAAACATCGACAGATATGGCTCCACGAGAAACTGGTCCCAGTCCACTCCCCAGCCAACAAGATCTGGCACAGCGGTGTCGGGGTTGGGTTCCGGTGGTGGTTGAAAGGCTTCGTATACTGCCTCAACAGCTTCTAGCTGCAAAAGTTCCTTTCGTTTCTTTGCGATATTAAGACTAAGAAGATGCCGTGCTATAGAGAGTGCCTGTCGGGTGAGTGCTGTATCCGTTGCCCTGACAAGATTCTCTAGCGTCTTAAAAGCAGCAGAAATATGAGCTGATGAGGATGGAGTATCGATAGCCAGCAAGATACAAGCATATTGGAAGACACTACCGATAACATTCCATAGTAGACGACCTTGGCTGGCAAGCTGCTCAGCTGCCTGTAGTCCATCCCTGCCGCTATCGATAACAACCTGGATACTTTGATCCGTAATACCTGCCTTGAACTGGTAAATGCGTCGATAGAAACAGAATGCAAGGTCCGCCTTGGTGGCGACCAAGAACGGATGCGTAAAATGTAGTTTGCTCAATACCATAAGGCGCTCAGAGAGATCCTCGTTTGGATCCCTTGGAAATGCAAGTTGAGAGTCAAGTTGGAACGGAGAGTTTGGCGACGGGATAATTTGGATGATTTGCACAAATTGGTCAGCAACAGAGCCTGGGGTCGCAATGATCGCCTGTGTAGAAACGGCTGCAAATGTTACTGCCGACCGATCGCACTCGTAGGAGAGCATCTGATGTGCGGCCCACAGAATCCAGAAGATACGCCTCAGCCGGTCCGCATCATGACCAAGAGCAGCGGCACCAGCGACAGATGCTATACGTTGGATGTTTTCTTCCTTATACAGCCCGACGACTTCGCAGAGGTGCATGAGCGTGCAGGAGGCGATCCAGGCACTACTCGGTCGCGTTGTGGCCCGGAGATAGAACAGCCGCATGCCCCACGCAATGACATGATCGACGCTCAGCATTCGCATCGAGGCCGGATCATCGAGAATAGCTTTGGCGTACTGCAGTAGGTCCGACTCGCGGGAGTACCTAACTGAAGAGAGGAAGGATCCGACTGCAGCAACACCAGCAGCTATAGCACCAAAGGCGACGGGCGGACTTCCAGGCCCATGATAATACTCACGACACCTCTGAGCATATATCCTAGGGCCAATGACATCTAGAATGGAGCCCATTGTAGTGAAGTACACGTTTGAGTAAAATGTGAGGTTTTCCTCAGAGATTAGGCTGCCCAGCATGCCATACGTGTTGGAAGCCTCTTCCGGGCGAATGCCAAAGTTGTACGCAGTTGAATTGACCTTGGGAGGGTTGTCAGACCCGAGAGCCAGGCCTAATATATGAGGGAAGGCCATGGCTGCTGATGCGCCAGTGTATCTGGACTTGTGCTCCTCGAAAATGCCGGGGCTCTTGCCAGTGGACGGGCTGACTTCATTTTCCACGGGGGGGTTGGATTTTCATGTTAGGTCCCTCGAGAACAGGACGCTTGATCACTGGGGGATCCGAAGTCCCGTTGATGTCGTCCTCGTAACTGCATTGATATTGGTAGGAGGAGCACGTTCCACACGGATACTCACCATCGCATTTTCGCTTACGCTGGTGGCACGGATTGCAAGCTTTTCGAGCACGCTTGCGCTTGTGTATGGGCATATTGAGAGTTCTATATCATCATGGCATTTCGAACATGAAACACTTGATGAGAGAGAACTCAAAGATTCAAAAATAGAAACAAAACAAAGAGAAGATACGCTGACTCAGTAGAATGACTAAGCCGATCAAAACAGATAAGCTGTTTCAATTTCAGGGTGATTACAGGATAATTACCGGGTATCGATACTCCGAACATTCCCAATCATTAGTCATACTCCTCTTTGGGTATAGCCTACCGGTACGTATGTAATGCCTCTGTACTGCAGCCTTGTCATCCCCCAAAGTTGAAACTATTCCTACAGAAATTACCAACTCCTAGCGACTCATGCCGACTAAATGATTAGCTATAAGTGACTTTCATTTGCATATCAATTCATTTTAATCTTGTCTATCTATACCAATGCACCCATGAACAGAAGAACTTGGAGAGGCGGCGTTGCGACCGTGGGGACTTGAAGTTGCGTTGTAGCTGGATGAAAGCTTGTATATGGAATGCTAGTAACGCTGGCCGGTTTGATAGTAGTCAGCGGTCCCTTCATTTTCGAAGGTTCTCGTGTGATAATCCAACTGGGTATAGGTATCCCATAAATTCTCCAAAAAGCTGAAAACTTCAATGGATTCCTGCCTTCCGAGGTTGAAATTTGAAATCTGGCCGGAGCGCCCAGGAGGGAAGTATATAGTAGTCGACCTCAGGAGTCACGGTGTGCGTACATCAAGAAGAACAAATAAGTATTTGCTCACTGGCTAATGGAGCACAATTCCTTCCTCGAGATAAATAGATTCACCGAATGTGGCAAGTCGGTCCTATGCTCACCAGGGATTCAACGCATACCACGGGAGACGCGGGGATGGCACAGCACGGGAATCGTATTTTATTTTTATTTTTCCTGGCTTAGTCTTCACGCTATAATGACAAGCCGTGATGAGCTTGATATTCGCAAATCCTTGGATCCTTCTCCGGATCAGAACATTGATATGAAAAACTCAGATGTTGACAAAGATAAACTATTGGTTTTTCTTTTAATACATCTCGAAATGAGTTGGCCAATTTTGGAATTACAACATCCCTGACTATGGTTCCAGGCAACGCGGAACCTACTATACAGCCGGCATACAATAGCTATTTTAAATTCATTACTTACACCCAAGCTAGACCACTGCCGAGAAAACTTATGCCGAATGTTTCCGGCTATCAATTATATCGTTGCACCGACGAAGACAGTCAAGACTGCGGCATATGTAGCCACTATACCCAAAACGTCAAGCTCTGTCGCAGAAAAATATACTGAAATCATTGCAACCAAAAGGGTCCCAATACATGTCGTTAATAAGGCTGTCGCAAGATCCCTCTGGAGGCTCATTATTATCATCGGGCCTATAAACGAAATCGCACCAGCGAAAGCTACGGCTAATCTGGTATAGGCTGTTCTCAGTCGTTGGGAACGATTCCTTTGCCAGACTTCCTTGAGTGTAGTCCGCTCTCTTTTTATCAGCCTCCAATCAAGCCCAGACCTAGCGAATTCTGCAAGCCAAAGCGTCTCGCCACTATCAACAAGAATTTTGGAGCTGACCAGGTCATCTGGACAAACGCCTTCCATTAAAGGAAGATATGCTCGCTCATTCATATGTTCAAGATCATGGATAGCCACGGCTAGAAGGCTGTTGTTAGATTTGATGTATTTCAAAGAATATTTAGATAGCCCTACCGTGTTCGTGAAGGAAACGGCCTATTCGTAAGAGTTGTTCAGGCTTGGTTATCTCATTATGCCCAAGTGATTTCATTTCATCCAGCAAATGAAATTCCAAGTAGCGAATGTGAAGCTTTGATAACTTCCGGAAATCAAGAACGGTATCTTGTAGTGCTGTTGTATTAAGCTCTTCGCAGCTTAATCCATTATAGGCGTGCATAAAACCTTCATGGGTGGTTTGGCTACCGCTGTCCTGTGATGACTGACCACTCCGTAAACCATGACTCTCATTTGTGCTTTCTTCACTCATAATGAAAGTAAATGATAAATATTTACAGAGTGTAGTATAAAAGTGAATCAAGTTGTAGGAACTCTATATCGTACATATTTAAACTTTGGTCGAGATATTTCGTCAGACTGACATAAGACTGTTTTTTCTGTACTCTCACGCGCTCCGCCCTGCCCTTCTCTGCTTGCCTTCGCCTGCTTGCTGCCGCCACTCGCGGCCTGTAGGGTTCACCCCTGTAACTTTACGGCCCAAAATGTCGTGCGGGTGTTCAACCATCACGCCCGCCAGCTTCCCTCCTCTTTCTCTACTACCTGTGCACCATAGGGCGTTCGCGCCTTTCTCATTATGGAGTGGAGAAGATCATCCATGGCTCTCTCTAGCCATCGCTGTATTTGTTGTTATCACCAACTAGGTACCATGGACACAGATAAGTGAATAGTTTTCATGCTCTCAAAGCAAAGGTTGATTGATTCATGTATGATAGATGTCTCCGGTTAGGTTCAAAGTTACCCTTGAATCCCATACACCGGAGCCGTCGCCCAGAGCAAGTTTACGTACACCAAGCGGAGAGATGTGATCTATCAGTCGCCAGCGACAGGGTACCGCCTTCTTGCTTCGGTAGAAGAATATGTCCCGGCAAAAATGTTGAAGGATTAATTTTGAGGACTCGTTGAAGTGGATCGTTGAGGAGTCGTTCCACTTTGACATCTCCCATGGTCATCTCTTCTCAATACTTTGAACAACCCCAGGAAATCTTCTTGACGAGGTAGGAAATCAACGCTCCAATCCAGTATCAGTTTTTTTCGGTAGTACAACTTGCTGCATTTGGTTCCACATCGGCAACAGGCGGAATCAGAATGACCCGGAGGTTTTGTTACATAGGAATACCAAAGATAACTGCCGAGTAGACATACGTAGAATGGGAAGGTCAGCTATAATAAAAGACCCTCAAAAATTGACGCATGAATGTACAGCACAAGACGCAGGACATATATTCCATCACTTCACCTCATAGTCTCACATACAAAGAAGCACAGCGAGCTACCCGAGAAAATCACGATCCTATCAGTGGTAATATTTTCTCGAGAACGACAGAATTCTCCCTCCGGAGAACCCACCGGCGAATCCACCAAAGTATGCAGAATGCAGAGGACACTCTACCTTTGCTAAGCCGGACCCGCACGACCTAGTCATCGCGGGAAACCAAGCCTATATCCATGACAGAGCCGCCCGGGAAACACACCGTTTGAACACCGGTCGCCAGGTACTAATATTTACTGGAGGCGCAGGATGGGAATACTCGCAGAGAGACTGAAGATGGTGGTGACATGAAGATGCTATGGAGAGAAGCTATCTACAGGGCAGGCACGGTGGACACCGGCTGACTCAGCAACCTGGGGCCTGAGCCCTCAGGCCTCAGTACTCCCCCGCAGGCTGTGGACAGCGTGCACCACAATAAGAAGCAATCTATCGATTACTTGAAAAAGAAGTTATTCCCTATCTAGACTAGTGTATCCCGAATAGGTTTAGCTCCCTATTTAACTAATAGCAAGGTACTAAGGCTATAAAAACGAGGGCAAACTAACAGTATCTTTATACTCCGGATTTACGATAAAATAGGCCTAGATTCCTTTATCCTATCTATTTGTATCCCTATTATCCTCCTATATATTGTATACGTTATTGGTGGCGGTTTAGGGTATTATTAGTGTTAGAATTACTATCTGATGTTATATAAGGTAGAGTTTGTCAAGGAAGTAGTTAAATATTGTAGAAGAAAGAGATTTAGTAAGTCTATCTGTAATATTATCTAAACTTATAATTAGTAATATAATGTTTTCTTTATTCTTAAAGTTTCTTTAAGAATTAGTCTCTATTACTATTCATATATATTATTGATTAATTCTCCTCTTCTTTAATTACTATCCAATATCTTACCTAGTTATAGGTCTCTACCCTATCCCTTAGTAATTGCTATTACATAGCTCCAAAACCCTAAGGTAGATTCTCCTGGTTATACCCCAGGGCCTTAACCAAAAGAATTTAAGGTTTTAGATAATTTAGGGTTAACTCATACAACTACTATAGGAGACTATAGATCTTAAGATTAAAAATACTTAGAGATTCTATACCAACTCAGAACTTACTTAAATTTTAGAAGAATCGTACGAGAAAAAGGCCTTGCAGTCTACCCTATAGGGTGAATTCTGCCCATACTTAAGAACTTTTGACCGCCATACAGTCAGGTAGACTGCACCAGGTCCCTTGGGTTAGGTACTATTTAAGTGATATTCGTCTCAGAGTTATATACCGTATTGATACCATCGTAAAGATTTAGTCGATAATTCCGTATGGGACAGTAAAAAAGCTTTATTGAAGACTCGAGCGAACACGAATGCGTCGCACGTGGGCTTCAGGGGTAGACAGAAGATGGTCTATAGTCTATAAAGCTTGTTTGAACAGTTGCTTGAGCCCACCTTCTTGGCGAGGACTTATCGGAGAGGGGATGGAAACAGACTGAGTTTGGCTCTAATTTGAATATTTTGACCACGATAATTCAAAATATGTAGAAGAAGGTTCAAAAAGCCTTGCAAATTACTCGGCATGTTTGAAATTATTTTTGATCGAAATTATTGAAACCGAAATTCTAGCCTTCGAGTCGTCGACGCGAAGATGTGATCTGGACAATCAGAGTAGGAATCATTCCACCGACGACCACTAGCCCACACATGACACCTGCCGTTCCGGTAAACTTCAATGTACTGAACATATAGGGGAAATAGAATGGGCCGGTCTAGAGAAAGTCAGTCAGGACGAAAATCATGAAGATATAGTCGAGAACCTACAAAACCGTAAAGCAGTCTGATAACGTTAAAGAATACGCCAATGGCCGCAGAATTTTCGGGGCAAATATCCACGGCAAATGCGGTGAGGATAGTTGACTGGATCTGGTTACCAAAACTAGCAACGGCAATGCCCACACATGGAGTAATATTCCAAGTTGTCGTCTTTTGTAATTGAAATCCCCAAATCAAAAGCCCGGCAATGATGGTCAGGAAGCCAATGTACGTCAGCCACAGGCGGTCTGAGGGATGGACATGGCCTCTACGCCTTCGACATACTTTCATGAAGTAGTCAGACATTGGGCCAGCTAGCTGCTCTCCAATGAAACATCCAATAATCACGGAGATAAACTGGAGACCTGTTTGCTCAGCGTTGAGCCCAAACCTCTCCCCGAAAGTGATTGGCATTTCAACAACGAAAATGATGTTTCCGTAGCAGAACGTTACAGCAGTAGCCAAAGCCACTGCTAAGATCTGGGGCTTATAGATCAGCACGAAAGGAGAAAAGAAATCCCGCACAGTGATTGGGCGCGAATTGAGTCTCTTCGGCACCAATTCCATCAGATATTTCTTGATGCCTGAATCTCGTCTCTCTGTGATGGAATGCTCGCTTTCGGCGAAATAGAGCGTCTCACCACCAAAAATGAGATAGGCAGCCGCTTGAATGAAGTTCATGATGGCATAGATCCAGAATATCCATTGCACTTGACTGTGTTGCACTACGAACCCCATGATAAAGGGTCCACAGGGCGTACCAAGAATGGTCATCAAGACCCACCAGCCTAGCTTTCTCGCACGTTCATCCGCGGTAGTCAGGTCAACTACCACTGCACTGCCGATCCCGATTGGGGGCGATATGACAATAGCGGTTAATGCCCGGGTAATCATTTGGCCGGCGTAAGTTGTGCACCGAGCGCCCCCAATATTGCACACCAAACTTGCAAGGACGGAGAATATTAGGACATAATGGCGACCGTACCGATCAACAATAACAGTCCAGAATATTGGAGCTATGCCAAGTAATAGGATCTACGATGGCCATTAATCATGAAGCTCAACTGTTCTTTAGAATAATTGACCAACTTGGATGGATATGAGGTAGCTTGCGTCGGGAAGCGATACACGATACAAAGTTGCAAATCCCGCAGCTGCAGGGACAAGCCCTGCAGCCATGAATGTGGAGCTCATAGAGTGGAATGAAACCATCAAAATCATCATGTTTTTCTTCCATTCTGGCCAAGTTT
The DNA here is from genome assembly GCF_028828005.1 of Penicillium manginii. Lineage (NCBI taxonomy): Eukaryota > Fungi > Ascomycota > Eurotiomycetes > Eurotiales > Aspergillaceae > Penicillium > Penicillium manginii. Next base: position 176,999 of record NW_026643102.1, on the reverse strand, counting down.
GAATATCGCGCGAGGTAGGTTTTGGCGATGAAGAAGCCTCCTCTGTCTTCGAGCTGGCGGGCCTTTCCGTGCTCCCAGATTCCAATTGTTCAAAGGAGGACTTCTGTTGTGGGTCAGACATCCCAGAAGCAATTATGCTCATGGTGCGAGCTAGGCAGGTATTGAGATGATGAAATAACAGAAGTTGAGTTTCAAGGAAGTCTTAAGATGCTAAGTCAGATCATGAGCACTGAGTATTCAGTCTTGTCCAACTCGGACCTAGAGTCAATTTATGTCTTCCTTTGTAGATCACACCCCGCATCGTGTAGTTTGCTTCAAGACATCGGTGGAGTCAATATTCTGCCGCGAAGGGCACCGATTCAGGTTTCGGATCTCATTCCGGGGGTCTAAGAATCTTGCCCTCGCTTCGGAGCGGCTTCCGTAGAAAGCGGGGTTTCCTACTCAGGAAATGATAGGCAAGATAATGTGTGTCAAACTCAACAGAGAGCTTGTTAGGATAAGATTGGCCTTTATTTCAATTGAACGCCTTCTTGGGCCCTCACTGTCTCCCAGCGTAAGTTGGGACCAGATGGAATTAGGCCCGTTTTGGTAGACTAATGTGCATCATAGTCCTTACTCTACCAACATTATCGCCAGCACAGACTCATATTCTTTTTAAGCCTCGAACAACCTAATCCCCCATTTAAGACAAGATGCAGAGGGTCTAGCAGAAATTAAATTCATTCGATATTCCATGACATGGGTCTATAAAAAATCCAGTTGGAATCTCCCTGTTCATCCATGATCCCCAGCTTGAAACTAGCTTCTGGCAAAATTGAAAGGGCAATGATCGAGGAAGACTTCGTCGTTCCGTTGATGAAAATATTACTCGGTCTTCGAGAAAATTGCTTCTGCGTTCTTGAAGTAGATCTTGTCCCGCAGATCTTGGTCTAGAGGGAATTCGTCCAAAGCTTGCTTGAAACCAAGTGTTTTATCGGGAGAGGCGTAAGGGTAATCGGAGCCTATACCATGCGTCAGTGATAGTCAGAGAATTATTTTCCGCCACTGACCATAAGTAATGTGGTCACGTGGAATCATTTCCAGGACCAACTTTAGCACAGCCTCCGAGCTGGAAAGAGCTAGGTCGAAGTAGAACGATCGGAAATCTTCCATAATTTCTTCAGAGCTCTTCCCGTAAATACGAGCTGTGACAGCTGCTTCTTGTGATACAGTACATATCCGAGTGATCAAAAATGGCAGGGTACCTCCGGCATGAGAGAGGATCACTTTACACAGTGGGTAGCTCCTTTTGGTGTTGGTGATGATCATATCAACAGCCGTCCTTGTAGTCTCGTGGGGGTAATCGATGGCTGGTTGCGGAAGAAGGGGATTAACCCGGGCCGTATCGGCGGGATGAGTCGGGTGAATGAAGACCACAGCGGTCCTGGTGTTTAACTCTTCCCAAATAGGCTTGAAGGCTGCGTCTCCGAGGTATTGGTTTCTTGGACCGTATCTTGTGAACAAAGTGACACCCTCAGCCTTCAAGACATCGAGGGTATATCTAATTTCCGCTAGGGCTCCCTCGGTATCGAGAAGGCACGGCAAGGCTGCAAAGAAACCCCATTTCTTGGGATCTTTGTTTCTCAGAGAGGCGGCGTATTCGTTCGCCTTGCGGGCTAAAGCCCTTCTCTCCTCGTCGGTAGGGGCGATGACTGCTCCGGGGGCAGTCAAAGATAAGATCGATTTTGTTGAACCATTCCTTTGCATGGATGCAAGAGAGCCCTGAAGCGTCCAGGAAGGTGTTGGCCAGCCAGAGGGATCGCCCCCAGCGTCTTCAACGGCTACAGCTCTTATTTAGTAGAAAGTGATCATTGCTCAATGCATCTACATACCTTGCGCATAGAAGTCGGGCACGAAGTGGTGGTGGGTGTCAATAAGGCTCATCTTTATGTGCGCGAATGGTGATCAGTTGATTTTTACTCACAAAGTGTAAAGAGGAAATAGGCCTTTATAGAACTTGGCGACAAGTGGGTACTTTGATGGGGCCATCAGCTGGCGAAGTGCCGCATTTCCGGATGCCGAGCTACCCGGAAGCTGACCCGAAGCTCGACTAGATGTGCACAATTACCGAGATCTAAAGCTCACTCCACAAAAGGTTCGTTTAAATCGTATGAAACGATGGTTTTAGGTGCGAGGTGTTTTTCCCTCGCTCAGTACTAAGCTTTTTGGTGCTCAATGTCACTCTCGGTGAATGAGTCAAGCGACCTCTCATATTTTCAAGCCGAAAGCAGGAAACACATGAAATGTTACCCTAGAAGGAGAAATACAACACGGGTATTCAACTAATGACTAAACCAGGATAGCCTTCAGTTTAAATTGCTACAGCTATATGAAAGGCTTGAAGGAAAATCTCAACATTTAATATGCTGGAGAGACGGCTGATGCAGCTGTGGTCAACAGTTATCTAGACATAGAGAACTTCAATGGGTCATGTGCAAACGTTATTCTAGTTCAACCTCTTCTATTAGCCCCCCCAGCTTGGTCAAAGTATAAATATTTCACTCACCTAATTTCGTATCTAGTTCGTGCTAATCAATACCGAGCCAGAAGCTGAACATGAAGTCCAAGAGGTCTTCGCTTCAAAAGCTCGGCACTGGCATGTCCTCATTACGCAAAATTTTCTGTACGGTTATTTGATTGGCCACAAGGTTGCTTGGACACAATTACAAACGCTGATCCAGGTAAGTGGTTTCATTGGGAGATAGCAAAATTGACATGATCTAAGACAAGCTTTGGTATTTCTGTAAGCCGGGGGTTTCTACTTAACGGTATTCAATCACATCTAGAAGGCTAAGTCAAAAATAAAAGAACCTCGAGATAATTTCATTTCATAATATGAAGATCCGCCCTTTATCAAGAAAAGTCCAACGGCAGGGGTCCCTTGCCCCTTATACTGACTTGGAGTTATAGCTTTCCAATTCTGCGAATGCTTTCAAAATCTCTGGGATAGATCATTCTGCGAAAATCAATGTTTCCAGAAATATTGAAATCCGACAAAAGCTTCTTCAGCTTCGGGGCACGGCAATGCTAGTCGAGAAGCAAGTAGCACATCGGATCATCCAAAGTAAGACATTTCGGGGTTGGGAATGCGGTGAAACGGCAGCGTGGCCGATGCTACTTACAACCCGACGACATCGTTGAAAAAAGCTTCCAGGAAGATGACAAGTTCGCGCTTTCGATGTCCGGAAAGAGCCACTTCTGAAGGAATTGGAAGGCATGATTCTCAAGGTGGCGTTGAATGACCTACAAAATAGCATGTTGGGCAGGGAATGGAACAGAGCTCAATAGAAATATGGGTAACGAGCTGAAGCGCTCATAAATACCTGCTTGAGAGATCGAAAACGTCAATGTAACTTATTAGTCAAAAAGGGGCCCGCGAACTTGCCTTCAGATATGTACCAGCCCGCCTTCCATTGGCAGCTTTGATTCTGCTCTGAGATTCTTGAAGTCTCTTCTAAGACAAACTATCTAGCGAGATTGTAATTGGCTTGAGTGTAGATCCTAACGAGCAACACAGCGAGGCCGGAGGTTCCTGAAGCTTATACAAATATGCGCCCTCTGCGTACATATTTTCAGATAGAAGCCTGCAGCTTCTTTGCCGTTGGATACAGGATCTGGGGCTACCTCCTCAGCTTTGATTCAATGGGCCTCATATTTCTACAAAGGATGACCAGTACTGAAAAGCTGCGAGCAACCATTTGCTTTTTTTTCTAACCTCAGCCAGACGGGAATAAATTGTGATTGGCCGTCTCCCTGGAAGATCCCATGGGCCGGGTACATAATGTAATCTCCATATTTCTTCTTGGCCCCCAGCGTACAATTATTTTGGTGTTGTCATCATGGTCGCGTTCAGGCTCTGGATCACAGGAATCTTTATCGTTGTATCTCCGGTCGTATGAGCCCTGTAAATTCCATTCGACTGCATTCATGTTGAGTTGATACCGGATGTCCAGACCTATCAGCGCATTCGTTCTTTTCCCAGAGACCAAACCTACAGAGCCAGTAAGTTTTCCGTACCACGACGGTATGCGCAAGCACTGTGTGGTTTGCTAAACTGCTAAGATTACTTCTGCACATTCTGATCGCAGTAAAATAGGGACAGAAAATGATGGTCATCTCTTGGGTACACATTACTGCGTTGGCAGCGTCGAGGACAATGCTGATACGATATTCCAGTATACCTCGATCTGACTGCAAACCATGGACGAACTCACCGACATTACCGACATGGCCATTCGAAATTTCGTAGCTCCAAACCCACATCTAAAGTGAAATTCCCTGAAAAATAGGCCATGATGAGTATTAAAGTAATAGTACTAGAAATTGAGCCACTAGCTTCGAGTCTACAACGTGGGATCGTCTAGCAATATGTAGAAATGAAGTAGCAAACGAACCAATCATATTCTAATACCTCAAGCATGAAGACATGGTACAATGTGGGACCAGATCCTTTAAACATCACCCTGGGAGGTGATAAAGTAAGCATATCGATCGAAACATTTCAGGTTGGACCAGACTGACCGGCAAAGAGAAGACGGCTTCACGGCTGTTCTTAGAACCAGGTCTTTTGTGCCATACAGGATCCGTGTCTGGCCAACAAATGTCCACATAAAATCTCTTCTGGCTTAGGAAAGTCGCCCGCTCCTGCCGTTTAATGATCGAGCGTTCCTCACCCAACTGTTGAACGAGCTTGACTACCTAGATCAGGATGTTTGTCGCGGTCACAAGTACAAATCAAAGGCATGAGGATAAAAGTTTTCGTGACAATACTGATTTGCAAGGAGCATGTTCTAGATGGTGGGCTTGTTGAAACGTCACTTGCTTGTTGATGGCTTGGTGAGACCAGCGGGGTGAGAACCATGTAGGTGTTGAGAACGTTGAAGATTTCACCGAATATGCGACGTTAAGAAACTCTTTCCGCTCTGTTGAATCATGCGCGTAAATTTTTGCGCTTCTATTCTCCCCCAATGTCAAATATGAATGGTCGCAACTTCTAACGAGGCCGCAGCAGCGAGTCGTAGCAGCAAGGAGCCGCTAAAACATGCCAAGCCAAAGCACTTTGGCGGTGTGCACCATCAAACGCCGCAATAGCCGCCGGCAAGGCATTATTACTACTACTACTACTACGTTCGCGAGACGAAGAGAAAGATGCGCTTTATAGACCGTAGCTTATGGCAGAACCGGATACGGCTATGACATTGAGAGAGGTTTGGTGTACCCTATTCTCATAGCATATGATGTTCATGAATATGTTTCAGTAGCAATACTAGAATGATTCTTACAAACCTTGGGATTCTACCTATGCATATGTAATGAATGCTAAGGATGCCCGGATGATTTCGGTATTTACTTCCTATTGACTCAGCACATTGTGGTCAGCACAAGGGAAATATTTGGCTGGCCTGCAGTTGAGTTTGTCGACCCTACAATACCGTCAAGATTTCATGAGTTTCAGCGTCCGTTGGGCCATGAATTGTTATATCCAGTCCCCGTATCTGAGGTATGATTCACATTACCGATTGAGCGAACTTTATCTGTGGCCTCCAATCAATTTGACCCACCACGAAGTAACCCGCAGATTGTGGGTCCCTCGTCTAAAACCTCGAAAAGTCGGCGCCTGCACGTGCCGCACCTGCCGGGACGTTGTTGATGTAATCTACCAATCCTCTTTATATTCCACCAGGAATGCAGTTTCTCTCCTGCTTTCATTCTAACGCTAAACTTGCGTTACGGCTAATTGATGTTGAAATGCGTTTGATTGATACCCACCATCATTGTGTATTTTTACGCACAAGGCTAGACGGAACCCCTATGATACAACTATGGCCGCAGGAATGAGATTCTGAATGCTATTCTCCTTTCACGCTGTCGAAGCAGCATGCGGAGACCCTCCTGGCTGGCCAACACCTTCCTGGTCACCACATGGCTCAGTCGAGTCAATGAAGAGAAATGGACCCACCAAGGCAATCTTGTCTCTGACAGCTCCTGGTGCCATTATTTCTGACACGGATGGGGGCAGACGGGCTCTGGCCCGCAAGGCAAATGAATATGCCGCTAGCTTGCGTGATAAAGATCCAGGCAAGTGGGGTTTCTTCGCAGCCCTGCCATGTCTGTTAGATGTTGAGGTCACGCTAGCGGACATCAGATACGCGCTCGACATGCTTGACGTGGAAGGCGTTACTATATTCACAAGATACGGACCTTCAAACCACTATTTGGGCCACCAGGACTTCAAGCCAATCTGGGCGGAGCTGAATGTCAGGTGGGCGGTGATTTTCATCCACCCAACTCATCCAGCCGACACTACATGGGTTTGCCTCCTCCTTCCACAACCCACTATTAATTATCCTCATGAGATGACTCGGAAGGTAGTGGACTTGTTCATCACAAACACGAAAATGAGATATCCTGACTCCAAGGTAATCTTATCTCATGCGAGAGGAACTCTCCCATACCTGATCTCTCAAATTTCTACAGTATTTTGCGAAGCCACTGCATTTCGGGCTTATGGGAAGACGTTAGCAGAGATGATAGAGGATTTCCAGTTCTTCTACTTCGATCTAGGTCTCTCAAGGTCGCCAGCTATGCTGAAGCTTGTTTTGAACATGATTCCATACAATCACTTGCTTTACGGTAAGGTCCAGAGCTCTCAAACATGCATCTAAATTATTGGCGCTAATGAAATATGTAGGCTCTAATTATCCATATGCATCTCCTAACAAGACACTAGGGTTCAAACAGCTACTGGATGATTTCCCATGGACCAGGATCTGAGAGACATTATCTGCTTCAAAAACGCGCAATCTATCTTTGCATCGACCGAGAAGACGCAGTCAATCATTTTCGAAAACAAGACGTGACGATTGCTTTTTGGAAACGCGTTTGAATACACCCTGGCGAACGATCTAGATCACAACCTTGTCTGAATGATCATTATATAAATTTTCTTGACGTCGTAAGGAACATCGGCTTTGGTCTCGGAGTTCTGAAGCATCTCATTGCGTAGTTTCACACCCCAATTCTCCAAGATCATACTCTCTGCTCAAGCATGCATAAGTTATATGCAGAGGGATCCTTGCGTTGAAGATGAAATCATGGTACTCCTTTGATACATAGAAACTTCCTAGCCTACTCAAACCCCCAAGGGAAGATTGAAGATTGAAGAGCTCGAGGCGCGTAGAACGTGAGTCTTGCCTAAATCTTTCTCATCCTAGTAACTCCCATCACGAAGTTACACTTGTTGATAAGTATGTTTTATCTAAAAACCACGAAAATATAGTCAGTTCATGTAGCAGCTCTCGGCGGTCGCAATTCCAACGCCGGAACAGGCATCCGATCGTGCTGTCCCGATATATGGAACTCAAGTTTCCGAAACTGGAAGCGGTGGCAGCCCCGCTACAGAGCCCAGTACGGAACCAATTGGTCCGTCTGAGACCCGAAGTATCGCAGAGCACCAATTAAGACTGCCGCATCCTACAATTGAGGCTCAGTGCGATGTGGAGGCTCACACTCCATATGCCAAGATACAAGATCCACACAAGTCATTTGATCCGGCCAGTCACGTTACTGGAATGGGTGCACTAACTACTGCCAATGAGTTCCTTGAGCCAAAGAGCTCAATGCTTTGGTAGTTCGTCAACTGCATCATTTATGGATTTTTTAGCCCATGATGCGGAGCAACAAAATCATCGCGAATCGGCAGCACCACGGAGACATCCGCCATATAGAGCAATTGGCGAATCCCAATTTTGGAGTCGAGATACACCACCAGTCACCAAAAATGATGGTTTCGTTCTCCCACCGCCCGATTTTGCTCATCATCTCCTCGGTTGTTTCTGGGAACGGGTTTATTGCATATATCCGCTCTTTGATCGTCGCAGCTTTCAAGAGGCATACGAGACTTTGTGGATGCCTACACACCGTGCTAAACATCAAACCACGACACTGAACATCGGGCTAGGGGATCGTATGAGCTCAGGCCCTACGTCAAGTGTTTTCATCTGTGCACCAAACACTATGTTCGCGCTTGGTTGTCATTTAACTGATCTTCCAATTCAGGATCGTGAGACAACAGTGTACCAATTCTTCCTTCGGGCGAAGCACCATATCAGCCTAGATATGATCAACATGCACTTTATTGGTGTCGTGCAAATGTTGTTGATCGTTGCATTGTTTCTTCAAAGCACACAGTATCCTCGCCGTTTTTGGAATTCTATCGGGACAGCTTGCCGTCTAGCTCTGGGACTAGGATTCCATGACGCCCAGCCAGAGAAATCGAAGGGCCCGCTAGAGCGGGAAATCCATCGGCGTACTTGACACAGCTGTGTCATGCTGGATATGTCATTAGCTACACTAATCTTTCTTCTTTTATTGATCCGCTTTTCAGAGCCCCTTGGCTAACAGACACAGGACTGTCATGACCTAAGGACGCCCTAGTATGAGAGCCCATCTCAAGAATATACCTTTGCCAGGGAATTTCGACCTCAGAACCCGTAAGGTGACAGAGGAATCTTTGCTCGCTACCTTCTACGTCTTTACAATAATGTTTTATTCGATTTTAGACTGGCTTCATTCGTTCATGCTAGGTCATTGTGCATCGGGATGTATTCAAGCCGCAGTCGACCTTAGCTCTCTAGTTTACGACACACACAAAACATCAACAGCAGATACATGGTGGTATAATGGCTTTTGCAAGTCACAAACATGGACCCCTGAACTATACGAGAATATAGTCCGACTTATGCACAGATACATCCACTGCAGCTATGATTCTGATTATGTCATACAAATGTCGTCTGGGCAAATATTATGAAGATCCCAAGATCTGTCTCGCTTGGGAAAAAGCCAAAACCATCTTACAGCACATGGCTTCGTTTAGAATTTCCGCTCAAAATACGCTGGGGTTTCTTCAAAGGCACTGGGCTCAAGTCCTCCGCAACTCAGATGCGAGTCGATACTCCTCACTCGATAGCCATACGGCATCAACTAACGTGTTTCACCACCGAACCGCCACCACCACCGAGCCGCCACCACCTCAAAAAAATCGCGTCGCGTGTAGCACCCCCATCTTTAAACCACCACTATGCCACCAATTCGTACCGGACGAACGCGCAAACTCATTGAGCAAGAAGGCAGGATCGAACTTGCTATACAGGCGCTAAGAAACAAGAAAATAGCTTCTATTACTGAAGCTGCGCGTGTTTATGAGGTACCTCGTACAACATTACGCGACCGCGTCAAGGGGATCGGTTATCGTAACACCACTCGCGCAAATTGCTCAAAATTGGATAAAATCGAAGAGGATTCGCTTGAGCGATGGATATTGGATCTAGATATGCGTGGCAAGGCCCCTACCTTAGCTATGGCAAAAGAGATGGCCAATATTCTACTTGCTCAGCGCTCTGTCAATACCCCTCCCTTACCACTCGGCAAAAACTGGATATCTCGGTTTGTTGCACGCCGTGAGAAGCTAAAAACCCGGTTTTCACGTCGTTACGCCGCTCAGCGTGCATTATGTGAAGATCCGGAGCTTATTCGCGAGTGGTTCGATCAGTATCGCAACATCATTGCTGAATATGGCATCCTTGACAACGACATCTATAACTTTGATGAAACTGGCTTCGCAATGGGGATCACTAGTACTTCAAAAGTGATCACTAGTCGGGAGTGGCAGGGAAAAAGAAAAGTCGTGCAGCCTGGTAACCGGGAGTGGGTTACTGCAATTGAGTGTATCCATTTGGATGGTGTTCTACCTCCAACGATCATTTTTAAAGCTAAGGTTTTTATATCTGCTTGGTGCAGTATTGTCCCAGACAACTGGCGCTTCGAGGTCAGTAATAATGGATGGACTACTGATCAAATTGGTATTTCATGGCTCGAAAATTCTTTCATCCCATACGTTAAGAAGCGTCAACATGGTGCCTGGTCTCTCCTAGTCATGGATGGCCATGGGAGTCATCTTACCCCTCAATTTGATACTCTATGCATGGAAAACAATATTGTGCCAATCTGCATGCCATCTCATTCATCGCATCTATTACAACCTCTTGATGTAGGTTGTTTTGGTGTATTGAAGCACTTCTATGGTCAGGCTGTGCAAGATCTTGCCCGCATAGGCTCTACAGATATTAAAAAGCTCGATTTCCTTCATCTGTACCCTACAACACGTGCAGCAACATACACAACCTCTACAATTGCTAGCAGTTTTATGGCATCAGGTATCATTCCATATGCGCCTGAGGTAGTACTTTCAAAACTTGAGGTTCATCCCCCGTCACCTACACTACCACCATCACGTGGTAGTGCTAGTAGTCATGAATTTATACCTCATACACCATCAAAAGCTATCAATTTCCGACGCCAGGCAGCATCAATCAAGCGATTACTAGAATATCGAGATATTTCACCCAATAGCGATATATATCAGCAATTGGAGCAGACTACCAAAGGTGCACAATTACTTGCTAATCAGCTTGTAATGCTGACGACTACATATGAGCGTGTAATGGCAGAGAATGGACGAAAGCAGCGAAAAAAGGCCTTACCTAATAAGCAATTGGTATACGAAGGTGGAATGACTGCCGAAGAGATGCAATTACGTCTACAAATTGAGCATGAGCACCAAATGGCAATACCCCCGGTGCCACGGCGTGCTCCGGCAGCTACAGAGACGACGATTAGGAGGCCTGTACAGCGCTGTACTAATTGCAGAGAGCCAGGGCACAAGCGGAATAGGTGCCCGGTTGTGAATAGTGCTTAGTTTTTGCAATATATTATATGGTGGTTGTGTAATATTCAATATATATCGTTGTAATGTAGGTGGGGTGGCGGCTCGGTGGTGGTGGCGGTTCGGTGGTGAAACACGTTACCCCTTGTCTCGGGTATGACCAGACAGAAATACAGGCTCCGTTCTGTAAAAATGAACATTTCCATCCCGAAAGATGAGTGGTGTCGGATGAAATGGGGTGCCTTGTTCCTTTCAAGTTTAATGAATTTCAGGGTTGGTTTCCGCAGCTGGGGATATAGCTCTGGTGTATACCATCTGCAGACATTTGGTGTTCGGCATTTTACCTCGCTGTGCATGTGATCATGTAACAGGATCTCCCATCTTGATAGTATTACTAACCAAACGGAAAATTGTCAATCTCCATATTTGATAAATCTATAGGATAAGTCAAACTGCTCTTTAACGACCGCTGATATGTAAGGCTTTCGTAGTGCACTAAAGAAGGACATAAGATTCAGTAATCGGATAGGGGATCATATTTCTAGATAAGTAGCCGCCTCAGTGCCTGCAGATTTACTCTGTTGTCTAAATGAGAGAAATGAAGGCAATTAGGAAATAAGATGCGACAAATACGTAGGAAGCAGGCCATCTTTCTTTTCTACCGAAACAAATTTATATTCACTCGGCTGTAATTTGTCCCCTTGCCGAAGCCGGGTGGGAGGGTATGATTTTATGTCGAACTTCCGAGCCACCTCACTTTAAAGTCACATTTCGTCTTTGCCAAAAGTTTCTCAATGGCTGGAACATGGCCCTAGCGCAATTTTACCACTTTGAGGTGGCCCTGACAGCAGCTGTCGCAATAAACTACTGGTATTGCAGAGCTGTTGGGCACGAAGCTTGGTTTCTTTTTGTATTCTCATATCATATATCATGATACTTCTGTAAGAGCATAATATCTGGCATTTGCTATAACCCAATTCCGACACTACTGTGTACCTCCAACGAAATCACATTGCCCCTTCATGGAGGAATGGAGGGCCGTAAGAACATCCAAATACAGTTAATGATTTGGGTAATTAGTGTTTTAGGGTTTAGGTTATACTGAATGGTAAAATTAAAGGCTGCTTTTTAATTTCTTCATTGGCATCTTTCAATACAAGCGCTGTTTCCCATCAACAAAGCTGCAGTTTTGATGTTTTAAACGCTTGTGTTGTCGCAGAGTGGGGTAAGCTACTGGTCAAGGATACGCAATAGCATATAGAAGTTGCACGAGGTAATGGCTAGGGTATGGCGTTAGATATACCAGAACAGTGGTGGGATGCGTTAGATGTCATGAACCGGATTATTGTTACAGGAGGTGATCAAGAAGTCTTTCGTGATCATGTTGTGGAATTAATCGATGTCCTATGCCGGAGAACAAATGCAGATGTAATGGGTTTGATATCTTCCACTAAGGTACATGATGGACCCCTGATGGACTTTACGTTCAAAAACTAGCCAGGAGAGTCTGCGCATAGGGTTGCGGCGTGGGTCATTCAAAGCTTCAAAGGCTAGCCTTGACGGTGCATAGCCATCTAAAACATGATGCTTGACAGTGGTGATTGACGATAAGAGCAATGTGACCCTTTTTTATAATAGCACGGTTCAGATGCCCCGAGCCGAAAACATAGCCCAGCTCCATCTTACACTCCCAATCAAATCTCTTTGTCGGCCCCTTTCTTCCTCTAGCAAAACACGTTTATGATTGTTTTTAGCCTACAGTCTTTAGTTCCCGCATTGCGCACCTGCCTTACCGCCCAGTTTCACTTCTCATGTACTCTAGGAAATACATAATAACATGAATTAGTTTGCTAGCTGCAATAAGAAGTTTCTACCCCATGCCATTGTTAACAGCTTGTCCTTCGGACTCTGACCCGACCGACCGAGCGCCTACGTCAAGCGGGACATGCAATAGTTCCATTATCAACTCCGTCCATTCGGGATACCTGTGTACTCAGAAATCTGTTTCAAATTATTGCCAGAAGTAGAAGCCGAAGATACCGGCACTGGCCTCGACATCTCTCCTTCATTAATGCATGCCATACGAAATCCACATCTGACACTAGACGGCCTTAATGAGGCAAGGCAGTTTCAAGGAGAAACTCCGCGCCCTTATTGGAAAGGCATATGTCGACGCAATTATCATAATTTGTAATGCTGGCAATTGCTTAGCCCTTGATAAACTAGTTCGTCTCGCTTTTCAAAATCGGGAGAGTTCCAATAACCAATGATACCAATGATCGCAATCTAATTTTCCGATGTCCAAACGTCAAGGAACAAAGCGAGTGTCGCCTGTTCTTCGCAAGCTCCTCTTTGACTGAATTCCCACCTGAATGGATTTCCTCCCTTGATTCGGTTGAAGAAAGAATTAGCAGTCATGATGGGCAAAATAGCCCCTGTTGCTTCAAACAATGCATGCTCTACCACTGCCAAAGGCTGTCTTGGTTGAAAGATCTTTGAGAAGAACATTTCTTTAACACCAGCCTTCTTTCTCGGGAACTTGAAGAACCGGTCGAGGCTCCCTTTGATCGCGGACAAGAAGATGGAGTCGGCCCCAGACTTGATACGATGCTGGTCTAGAGATGCACCAACAAATTCGAAGTGGAACCATAGAGCACTGAATCTCTGGGAGACCAGCTGCAATGTTTACAAATCAGCAGTCGGTCTTTATTCGGTGGGCCACCCTTCCGACACCAACAGTAATGCAGATCTGTCGTCTAAAGTGCACGATAGTCCAACTAGAATATGACTTTGGCTTTCGTTTTTTATACGGGTGTAGACTACTAGTATTGCTCCTGGTCTCTGAAAAGGCAGGATCAAGCGGGTAGGGCGAGGAGTTAGGGAAAGAGTAAGACCGCTTCGACTGAGGTATGGCTATCAGATTCTTAAAAGGTGAGGGCTCAGGAAAGTAAGGGCGTGGCTAGAAAAAGAACAATCTTCCGGGCCTTGATTCGTCGGGTTATCTGACTTAACCATCCTCCTTAAGTCCTCGAATTATTGCCGGCTACTAACTTATTCCCAACACTTGGGTTTTCCCAAAGAAGCTTAGTGATATATGGAGATAAACTTGCTAGAGTTAAATGTTTAATATTTCTTCCATAAATCACCACAGTTCTTCGGATATAGACAAAATCTATTTATAAATCTTGACCAAACTACGTGGTAACAAATATTTTCAATAAATTTCATACATTTGTATATTTCAGAAATATTGTATTTTAATATTGTTTGATTATATCTAAATAATTTTTAGGTTTAGGTATACAAATTGCAGCTCGAAACAGAATTAAAAGATTATTTGCTTTCTGGAGTTACTGAGCTAGCGAACATCTACTCCCCGCCAACGGAATAGGTCCGTTATCCTGTCAGGATACCTGGGTCAGATTATGAAATGAAGCTCCATTTGTTAATCTGTCAGTTAGGTCAGCTAGTGGTTTCTGCAAAACAAAAATTTCTCAATGTGCAGGTTGAATGGTCCCACGTATCAACCCACCCGTATGCTGGGGATGTGATCACAATTCCACTTCCTAGGGGGCTGTGCCCTAGCAACTTGTCCATAACCAGATTTGCTTTTGAGCCATAGGATACAATCATTCCATCCCATCCTATCCCGGAATCCGTTCCGTAAAACAAGCCAACCGAGGTCATGTTCCTTGATTTTAGGTTCTTCATCCGAGAAAGCGGGGTATTATGCGGGCAATCTGGGGAACGTTGTGGTAATCGTGCCGGAACCCTCTCCGATTGTTGTATTTCTAATGAACTCAGAGACCCTTGGTGTCAGACTTCCTCTAGATTACAGAGTTATATAGAAATATGCGATTTGACTGAAGTCTTGTTACGTTTTTCATCATGAGACTAAGCACTGCATTTTTCTTTCCCCTTGGCTTGGCTGGCATAGCGTTTTCCAGTCCTTGGCCAGGATTGCCATATAAAATAGACACCCACCATCACTTTCTACCTCGGGTTTACAGAGATGGTTCGTGCGCAATGTCTGTCTATGGATGGCTAATGCTAATTTGCGTTCATGATAGCGTTGGAGAGCGCTGGCGGCGATCCGTCTGGCTGGCCAACTCCGGACTGGAGTCCGGAGGCATCTTTAAAGAACATGGCAAGCAACGGAATTCGGAAGGCAATCCTGTCATTGACCGCGCCTGGGGCAACTATCGCTCCGGACGTGACATCAGCACGAACTCTAGCCCGGCGGGTAAACGAGTATGCGGCGAGTCTCCGCAAGCAGCACCCCGGCTCGTTTGGATTTTTCGCGACTCTTCCCTCGCTCACGGATATACATGGCTCCCTCGCAGAGGTTGCCTATGCACTTGATACACTAAAGGCAGATGGAGTGACTCTATTCACGAGATATGGAGATGAAAATAATTATCTAGGTCATACGCAATTTACTCCAATTTGGGATGAGCTCAATAGGCGTAAGGCAGTCGTGTTCATCCACCCTACTCACCCGGTGAATACCACATGGACGAATCCACTCCTTCCACAGCCCGTGATTGACTATCCTCACGAGACGACTCGCGCAGCTGTTGACTTGATTATCGCCAATGTCACCCAGAAGTTTCCCGACTGTCCCAAGATTCTCTCCCACGCGGGAGGCTCGCTTCCGTACCTTATCTCTCGTATCGCGACTACCTCGCGAGAAACAGAGTCTACAAAGCTGATCTATGGGAAATCAAGCAAAGAAATATACGAAGATTTCCGCTCTTTCTACTTCGATCTGGCACTTTCTAGTTCCTCTGCTGTGTTGAGCATGGTGCTTGATCTGGTTCCTCACGAGCATATCACTTACGGTCTATCTCCCCTTCGCAAATTTGGCTCGTGTAAGCCTCAGTAATGATGCTAATAGGTTCGATCCAGGTTCTGACTTCCCATACGCAGATCCGGACAAGATTGCTGGATTCAGGGAGGAGTTGAGTGCGTTCCAAATGGGAGACAAGCTTCGTACCATGATTTATCAGGGAAACGCGAAAAAGTCTCTCGGTTTATGAACGTGTGTCTAATGAATATGAGCCATAGGCTTAAGCACACCTGGCCCCCTGCAGAGTCTCCTCGAGGATAGTCTAGGGTAGAACGATACTAGATGTAGAGCATAACATCTGGAAAATAGCCAACTTCGTTATAGCGACTTGACAGCAAGGTTAGTCAATTTATAAAATTAGTCTAGCGACGAGAACACACTTTTCAAGCTTCTTTCATCAAGTAGGCCAGGGTGACAGCTTTGAACAGCTGTCTGCATCTGGAAACGGCCAAGGCAATCTGCCGCTCGATATACTCGACCTAGCACCAACTATCAGCAGCCGGCGCAAGATAGTTGTTCGCAACTTACCTTGCTCGCAGCTTAGATGAGACTTTCAATAACAGCCACCAATAGAATCCCGATCGAACTTCTGGGAACGGCGGGACCAGGGCCATGTGTCACTGCCTCTTCATGTCAGCATGATTTCTGGTGACTAAGGGGGGGCACAGACTAATCTTCAATGGAGTCCAGTATCAGCGTAGGCAAGCCAGAGACTAGATCGCGGGGTCAGCTCGATTGCACGTTCATGAGAGCCAGTGATCACTCCGTAACGCGATGCATAAATATGTGGGCAGTATCTTCCAATACATAGCCGTTTTTTTTTGGCTTTCTGTGAACCAGTAAATCTTCAAACACACCAGGTCGATCTATCCTTGGAACAGAGATTTACGGTATTTGGTCCAGGGTAAATCAAGAACTAACCTGAGAACGACCGCCCTCGCGGCCAGAGATCTAGGGTAGATCGAGTGTTGCGGCCTACCGCATCACTTGCTCAGCTACAACTGAGCCCGACACATCTAGCCTCAGCCCTTAGCCAAAAGCTCGATTCATTAGTGACTAATGTATCCCGGAAAGATCATGTTCTTTCTCGGTGGTCGTCAATACTCGGTTTCTACTCATTCTCGCTGGATCGTGCGATAGCTCACTCGGCCTAGCTTGGGACCGGATAATGCCACCATCGAGGCTTCGAATCGGGTATAAGAGATGAGATCAGTGCCTTTAGGGATACGCAACCTAATGTAATGACAGTCAAATTTTGGTCGGACAGGATAAAGCCGGGAGAGATAAAAACATGTTGTAACTCTACCATATGCTGATCCAGAAGCACTAAACCTACTTAGATCTTTTCTGTCAACGTGATCGAGATAGTCGCTTCAAGTAGATGTCCTGGGACAGCAAAATAGAAACACGCTAGGATTCATGGGTCCGGCCAGATAAGCATCCTGACTTGGGGTCAATGGGAAAGTACGGCTTAGTCGTTGCGAGTGCCATCCTAGCATCTGTCCTATGAGTAGAAAGAGACATCAGCAATTCTCTTCGGATAGATGAAGAGTACGTCGAATTTTCGACGAAAATTCGCGCCCAATCAAAAACACAGCTCAGCAATTAAATCATCAAAGTCAACGTACCAGAGTGACGGAGAGGAGGCAATGATTTCCTACAGGAATCATAAAAACAGTATATAAAAAGTATTTTCTCATAGCTAGGACCCTATGAACAGTCCTAGGAATACGACAGAAAAGCATTGACGACGCGTTACAATGTTCATCAACGTAAGAATGCACGTTCTACGACAGATGAGGCAGCAACTAGTCATGCCATTTTATTCTTTCCACCAATTATGAGCGACTTCTCACCCAAGAACCCCCCATTAACATTATACAAGTACTAACCAACGCACATGGCTTTTTGATAGCTTAACCGGGGAAGCCCTTATCTTGATTTAAGGAAGACATGTTCTTGGCTATAAGACTAAGGATAGATTCCTACTGTTAAGATCCCGGTTAAGCCAGATACCAGTCTAAGTGACTGTTATCTAAGGCATCAGGTCTCATCTCCTTACTCCATGCAACCTTTAGGCAGATTACATTCCTCCACGAGGAAGTTCGACTGAATTTTGCACAATATCGAATTATCTCGGATCATGGCGGATATGGAATCCGAAATTGATAAGGCAGCTACAGTGGGAATAGAGCTGTTGATCAACATGGAAATGATGCCGCCGCGCTAGCAGAATACCCTGTCATGTTCATCACCAAGGAAAGACAGGTAGTGCCATGGGCAGCAGGATCAAATTAAGCGTGCAGTATCCAACTTTTATCATCTAAGGGTCCTTCTCCCAATTTTCTCTCATATATGGACAGTTATCACAGCTGTGCGAGTAGTGATAAAATTCATACACACACACACACAATTCATTAACGCCTGGCGGCTGAGCTGAAAGGGCAACTATCACTAATCTACCAGTACATGTATATTTGGGTATAAACCGTGTCTCCTTGGAGCCCATACAGTGATTTCTTCCGTATTTGTTATTTCCGCTTCTAATCTCAGAGCTGGTCCTTGAGGGTAAGTATTAGTTAGTAGACTTGCTTGAAGGCACTTCTTCAAGTATTTAATATCCTATCCTCAGCTATTAAAGTGCGTCTACCGTCTGTCATAAGGTATTAGTGGTTAGTAAAAAGAAATATTCTATCTATATGTCGGTAAGCCTAGGTAGCCTTATATTAGCCTGTAGCAATCACAAATTGTATTAAGGCTTATATGGCTTCCAAATTCGGCTGCTACTTTTGATTATTAGAGAGTTATTTCCCTCCCAGAAAGAAGAATATATTACTTCGGTAAGTGTAGATATATGATAGTATTTCTGTCTAGTGTATAATCCACTTCTGATATTGTAAGAGAAAGTAGCTTATAATTTCTCTTGCTTAGCTATATATATATTAATCTAATCTTATCTTATTTATACTAAGGATTTATATCTCATGATGATAATTACAATAGTAAGTACTAAGCGATAGGCTAGAGACCTATAATTAGGCAAGATTTCAGATAGTAATCAAAGAAGAGGAGAATCACCCAATAATATTTATAAATAGTAACAGAGACCTATTCTTGAAGAAACTTCAAGAATAAAGAAAACACTGCGTCAAGTTATTTATCCAGACTATTATGTGAATCGCGTACGAATCGAGCACGAATCCCTAGCATGACTGAGACAAGATCAGATTGCCAAGGGAAATACAAAGAGAGTTAATTGCTTCTCACCGAAGCTCACCCTCTTTGACACGAGCCCCGTGACACTACCGCACATAATTAGGTCACACATTTGCTTGGGCTCCTAGGAGCGACCATAGGCAGTAAAGCGCTTATTATCGGAGGACGTGAAACCAGAAAGAAGGGTTTTGTGGGCCAGCCGGAGCATCCAGGGTGAGGGATCAGGGTGCTCAGGGTGGCGGGGGGACTAACTCAGGTTTGGCTCCGGGAGCCGATCGCTTCCCGAGGCGGCAGTGTTAATGTCACCTTTATTACAACCAGGTCCCTTGGGATAGAACCTTATTAAAAAAAAACAAGACAGTAAGCCTTAACGTAGCCGTTCTAGAATCATATAGAAATTTTGCAGCAGTTGAAAAAGAAATGCACCATGAGATTTAAGACACTGAAAGCGCCTCGCCGACATCTTCTGAGTTTTATGGCGTGTATTGACTGGTCGCAACACATGCCATGTCACGGTGCCACAACCGTAGACACCTCCGCTTTCCTCGCCATGTCTCTACTGGGGGTGAACTCGACACAACAGACCACTTTGAAGATCGTACTGCCAATGGTCGCTGCCAATACCGCTCCACACAAAGATGCTTTCACTAGGGTCATACTTCTGCTTCACTCCCTGAAGTCGCCGATAATTTTTGCCATAGAAATCGTGTTTCCAAGTACTGGAGAATGGATTACCTTCATTCATGTAAGATCCAGTATGAGGAGCCCACACCCGCCAGACTGGCTCCATAACAGTCTCGTACCACTTTGCTCCCACAGCCAAAGCCTCGCTTGGGTCGGCAGTAGCGTTGACTGTGCCACCATACGACATGACATGGGCGTATGCCGTACGCCAGGCAGGAAGCACACTGCCACGCCTAATATCGGTGGTGCTGGCTGGTCCTTTCCCACCCTGTAGACCCCATACAAGCAAGGTTCCCGATTCCGGTACCTGAGCGGCGGAAATTTGTTGGAGATAGCTGACCAGATCAGATCTTGGAAGGTTGCACAGCTCATTCCTTCCTAGTAGTCTGCTCGAGAGCAAGCTTGTCGCACCTGCAGACTGACTAGCTGAGAAGTCTGGCTTGGTGTACGACCAGTAGCTCTGAGCCTCAGGTGATGTCAAAGTCAAGTTGACCTGATTATGACTTGCACGAGTGATATTTGCGGCTAGCTCTTGGAGAGTTCCGTTCATGTTTTGCACCGTGGAGTTGTAGACAAGGAAACTGAGCATCACCGAGGCCCCCGGTAGAGCTTCACTTAGGCCAAGGTAGCTTACGGCGGTTTCTCCTGTGACTGCCATGAGGGTGCCAGTGATACCTTGATCCATCAGATCCGGGAGCGAAGACGCTACCTCAGCAAATGCAAACCATGACGCGTCCTTGCTAATAGTAGACTTACTTCGTGGATAGAAAGTCAGGCCACCAGTAACCACGTTTTTCGGGACGGGGTGCGTCTGGAGAACAAACTCTGTCACGACACCAAATTGTCCTCCACCAGCACCGCGGACGGCCCAGAAAAGATCTTGGTTTTGCACATCGTTCGCCACTATGATTCTCCCATCTGGAGTAACCACCTTGACTTGGTAAACACTGTCAGATGCCAAGCCATGTGAACTTGACAGGAGTCCGTGACCACCGTTTAGGACCAAGCCTCCAATGCCCACGGTTGCATCTTCTCCTCCCACGACAGTCTTACCCACTTTGTGAGCCGCGGTGTATACAGTGCCCCAGTTGTTTCCACCGCCACAGATAAGCACATCTGCCGTGTCGTTACTTCCAGGGATATTCCACCCTTGCTGGTACTGAGTGTGTTTGAAGTTGTGGGTCCAGATAGAAAGCGAATATGCTCCTGTTGATCTGCATGTGTATCACGGACGGATTAGGACGATGTATCAGTTGCCTTAGAGAAAGGGAGCATACCGGCCGCTCAGATCATGCCCTGTGGATTTTATGACGATACGTAGATTCCTGTCGGATGCCCATGCCATAGCTTTCGCAATTTGATCTTCAGAGCTAGCGTCCACAATGTACTGAGGCATTCCACCGATGCTGCATCCCTTACCCCTTGTGTACCCGGATACACCGGGGGGGCACGCATGAATTGTTGTTCCAGATAGAGTAGTCAATGCTTTCAGGCCATGCGGAATGATTTGCGGCGTACGACCAGTGGCTTTTGACTGCAGTGCAATTAAAAGACGAGCCAAATGGATTATCTGGGTAGCAGGAAGATGCAGCGGGTGTAGATCGGATGAGGCTTCCCCCGATAGAATTGTTCAGGGCAGCCCATTCATCGACGGACGGCCAAGAGGCATCGAAAGGTGAAATTTTGCAATTTGCGGCAAGGACTGAAGAAGATGCTATCGCAGCCGCTGAAAGAACATGCGCAATAAGACCATGCATAGTGACCATATCAGTGGTGTCGTTTGGGGATGTGAAGCTGTACCTAGGTCAACATTTATATTACCCCAGCGTTAGGATAAGGGCAAATATACGAAAACGCTTATTGGCATCGTATGCATAATTTGAGAAGGGCTGCTGCCTGGTCATTGAGAATAGGTAAGGTCTGCGGCTGCGGCACAAATAGCTCCGTTGCGTCAGTCAATTACTCAGATCGTTCTGAAAATTGGGCGTTTTCTAAACGAATACGCGTGGGTCTTCGACAGAGCGGAGCCCGCTACCGGAATGAAAACGCGGAAAAAACCTAACATGGACAAGATCTACCGGTTATTAAAGAGATCGTCTGACCCAAACTTAGAACACGTACGAACGGAGTATTGGGCCCACATTGACCCTCGACGTCTTCTACGCCTGTGTATAGGTAGCTATAAGGGGAATTGACATAATTAGTTCCATTTATTGAGACGAGAGAGCCAAATCATATATATAGAATCGTATATCAAGTCGACTAACTTTATCTTAACTAGAGTCGCTCGATACTAGTTGGTTCATTATTCGAGATGTTCGCTCGTAGTATTATACGAATGACACTTAGGGGCTTTGCCTTAGTCAAAGTATCCTATATACCTAGGTATTCTTTCCCGAGGATGTTGACTAGTGTACTCCGTAATGACATTTTTCCCTAACTAAGCCTATACTTAGATTGGTAACGAGTGCTAACCTGTGCTACTTGAGTAACGTAGTATTTGCATTCCTGGATGATAGAAGTTTAGTCAAGAACTTAATTTTCACCACATAATTCGTTCCGTAATCGCGTTCGGCAGCGTAGACCCCACCCAATATAGCAGTAGAAAAAGATATCCCACGCTGGTTCCGACAATCTGCATGTTCAAAATGACTTAGGTGTCGTTTGCTGAAACGAACACGTAGTACAGATGAGCTACGCCCACACTGAAGGAATTATCAGCGGCTGTTGTTCAAATTCAACAAGCATACCTTCTCCATCTGATGGCAGAACGTGCTCCTTTACCTTTGGACTCCCCGATGGCCCGATGGGTCATTTTGACAGCTGATGTGATTGCTTGGCCGTGTGATTCTCGAGGTTGCTTCTGCTAGTGGCTCCATCAAGAAGGCATTCGGTCGGTGTGAGGCTGTATTGAGCAAAGCATTGGGAGAAAATAGCCAAATTCATTATAGTAACTAGAAAACAAGGTCAGTTGGCCTCCAAACAATCTTAATTGATAGTAACGTAATTCCCGGTCGTCCCGAACACCCCATCCAGAATCGCGTCTTCTTTCCTTCGTACCAACTTCAACCACCTATGTAAGGACTCATATGCCTTGAAAGATAGCAGTAGTATTGAACGAAGGTATTGAACTGAGAGAGAGAAGAAAAGAAGGAGAGAAGCTCCCATCGCAACTATCTACCTGAGCGGCTGCTTGGGTCACGTGTTTAATCACGTGCCAGGAACCGAAGGAATCGTTACAATACAGGATCACAGACACAGTCACGTACATAGTCACGGACGTGGCAGTGGACGCGTGTTGTGTCAGAAGGGCATGCCCGCCATTCCTTGTTTATAAATATGATAGAGAAGATGTGAGGCGGGTTCAGGCCGGCCAACTCGACCAATCAGGGGCGGAGTAAATGCACCGAGGGCTGGGTGCATCACGTACTAGAGTATAGGTTAATTGAACTATGATTGATTGACATATCGATTGATCGATATCGGTGTGGTATCAAAGCCTTATTGCTCTTGCATATACACTATCAGAGTTTATGATAGATAGTCATCAAGCGAATCCGAAATATATGCCAGATTTTCAATTACAGCCAAACCATACTGCGCCACATCGTTAGTTGCGAGCCATGCAGCCTCATCGACGGACAGCAAGACAGCACTCCCATTCACATGCGTAGTGTTCCATGCAGCATCCGGTGCAAGTCCATCGCTGTCATAGAAGTCCTTCCAAGCTCGAAGTGCAATAGTGCTATTCTGCATCTCGTGCGCCGCATATGCTGCCAGTCGGGAGTGCGCTTGGTATAAGCTCTGGCTGCCGAAGCTCACCCCGTAACGGGCCTTTTGCTCCGCCGCTGTGGCATGATAGTAGTAGCAGTAATCTAACCAGGCTTCAGGGAACCCTTCTGGTATATCATCGCCAAAATACGCGATAGCCTCGGAAACAACCTCGGGAAGACCAAAGACAGCAGATAAATGAGAAACAGACACGTTTCCAAGATTGTCCGGATCAGCAGGTGGAGGTCCCAACGTCCAAGTTACCGGGTCGTAAAGACCTGAACCGGTCACGAAGCCGTTGGTCAAGTTTGCGATTCCCGAGATTGTGTTGTTCAACTTTGTCCTAGCCTCTTCCCATCTTGAACCTCGCCGCTCCCACTCAATCAACCATCCTGCAGCGAGGCTCGACCAGTCCGTTCCAAGACTAAAAGCAACTGTCGAATTGGGGCTAGGTGTCCAGCCATCGGTACGGACCTTCCTCTGCGGATCGAGCGTCCCGTATGTCTTATCCGTGTCAAGCAACTCCTCCAGTAACTCCCCAATGCGCTCGTCCCCGCCCGAGAAATAGAAAAAGTACTTTCGATACTGCGGCTGAGAGATACGTGCCTGTTTGGCGCTATCGGCCCAATGTTGCACGCCGTGACGCGTTCCCAGCCCTTTCCAGTCGCCGATGTGGTACACATCTACTTCACCTGTGTGTCGTGTAAGAGCCTCGGCGAACCGGTATGCATTTTCGTGGCCGGTGCGAAGGAAGTAGAGCCAGAAGAAGAGGTCTGGTGAAAGCTCCGAGTTGTCCCAGGCGTAACCGCCGACGTCGTACCGCCAGGTATGTCGGTCAGTGTCGTATGTGTGCATGAAATCGCCGTAATCCAAGAAGCCATACCATCGCCGCTGCTCAATTTGAGTCCGGTAATATTCAAAGATAAAATCAAGGTGATCTTCCAGCGTACTTGCAACCTCGCTAACGCTGTCGGGGATGGTCCAGTATCCACCGAGGGCTTGGGTTTCTTGGATATATTTCGTCTCTGGTACCAAGACGGGAGGATTGTTTATGAACGTAGAAAGCTCGGCGAGTCTGTCACTTGTCGGCGTTTGATCAAACGCAAACAAGTATATCTCGCTCGTTCGCGCGATTCCATAGGGAGTGTTGAAAGCGGGTTCATAGTCCTCGTAGGTGATCTCGAGAGCATCCAATTGATCTTCATATCCGTCTTCGTTCAGGCCGTCATGGAAGGGCCGAAGGTCTAATGGATCGGCGGCAGGGCTGTATAGCCAAAGAGTGACTTCGCCTGTGTCGGAGGCAGCGTTTGAAATGTCAAAGCCGGACGGATAACGTTTCCAAAAGTCCCGTAAACCAACGGCGAGGCCTCCTTTCGTAGCACCTCCCAGGTAGGCCAGACCTTCAGCACGTGTTCCGCTGGGGATTTTGATCCACGACTGGCCGGGCTTTGTCCGTTTTTTAAGGCTGAATCCGTCGGCCGTCAGTTGAGTCAAGCTGTAGTCTGTCCACGTGGGAATCCATTTGAGTCGGGTGGTAACCCGACTGTCCCAAGTTGCTGTGTCTGCCAACTTCTGACCTTCATACTGAGCAGTTCTCACTTCTTCGCCAGGATCTCTTCGAAGTCCGGTGATTCCCTGAACAGCCTCATTGAAAATACCGCCATCTACTCCAGCAAATCTGACGTGTCGATCATAGTACTCCTCGCCCTCTAATGGGACATCGAATCGAATACCGAGTCCCGTAATAAAGTCCTTATCGGCCTCTCCATCGAAAACGATGCTATGCATCACTTTCATAGAGGCGGAGTTGGCATAGAGATAGAATCTAATGACAAATTGGAGCCATGGATCGTGATCAGCGCCGTTATCAACCGTGTGATTTCCACGAATAGTGATGAGGGTCCGAATCGAGCTCTGATTCACAAATACCTCGTCAATGATACTGTGGAAGTTGGAATATTGAATGGACGAGTTTGATCGGCCGTCGAAAGTGTCGGGCACTGAATCCTGAGACTGAAGAACAAGTCTTCCATTTTCGCCGACCGTCTTGCCGCTCTTGGTCTTGATGGCACTGACTAGGATGTTCCCTTCCTTGGGAAACGAGACGATAATCTCACCCGTGTTGACACTAACCACATCAGACCCGTCGGCCACGATGATGGAGCTGTTCTTTGTACCAGATTCCCCAAACGAGGTACGTTTATCGGTGCAGCCCAGAGACGATGCAGTGACAGTGTAGTTGTCGTAGGTTGTATTAGATTCTGCGATAGCGTGGCCCGTCCATTTCAGCGAGCCATCGGCCCAGTAGCCGGTAGCCCAAGACTGCAATTTTTGTCTATCTTCGGAGTTGCCAGCGATTTGGAAGCTGGTTCTCTTGGGGTAATACTTTCCTTGCGGCCATGGTAAACCAAAGGTTACACCGGCATTATAGGATGGTTTATCGCCGAGCCAATGGACAGTCGCAGATGACGAGGTGCAGTTGGAAGCTGAAACGTGGGATATAAGAAGCCCAACCAAAAACAGGAAGCCAATGCCAAGTTTCGGCATGGTTAATTATTAGGCGGATGTAAAGACTGTGTTATCAGGCGAATGAAAAGATTGGCGAATTATCAAGTTTGGAGAGGGAGACAGCACTTCTTAAATGCCCCTGACGCAATTTGACAGAACTATGAGAACGAGAAAATCAATCTTGGCAGTTTAGTAGAGGCAATGGGAAATAACATCTTGGCATGGCGTACGTGCCATGCCCGGGATGGCTTCCAAGTGATCATGATTGGTGGTAAGCTCAGCTGAAAATTACCGAAAGAAGTGATATCGGGGTCACATATGCGTAACAATCGTCATCGCTCCTCAAACCTCTGTCATTCCCCCGCTTCAATTGCGAGATACTTTCGGGAATATCGGTGTAAGTGAAAGCGGCAGCGGTGGATGATGACCCCGGAAATACATTGTTCCGCTTGCTTTGGTCTTGGCAGAAAAAGGTCATTTGCCTAGGCAAATCTCACCCCTGCCACAGTGGCTGCCATTGTACACCACACCCCGCGAGAGCTTGCGCTCTCGTTTCGCGTTACCTATGGGGGTCTCCCTCCGTCAAGCCGAGCGTGTCTCGCAGAGAGCCCTCCTATACACTCGAGCCGGCAGAGTAAGTCTGTTGCTCCCAACTAACCTCCATTACTATGCGTCACTGATTGAGGCTTATATTTTGACCTAAGTAGGTTTAGTGCACTGACCTCCCTCCTCTGAGAAGGTCTGGGTGCCGGAGAACGTTTTCCAACGTGGATAACCGTCGCTATAGATTCGAGGTTGCCATTTTAAGTATAGACCCTTATTCGTCTTTTTTCAACTTTTCACAAACACGCACATCTTACTTCTGATTTCATTGGATTAAAATAACACCGTGTCACCAATTAAAGGAGAAAACGAAACAAAATGGGTAGCACCGACTTAACGATGAGGGCTGCGCAATGGGACCCGATTCAAAAAAAGGCCGTAGTGAATGTCATTCCAGTACTGGGACCGGGCCCAAACCAGATTCTTATTAAAATGGCCTCTGCTTCATTGTGCCACTCAGATTTGATGTCGATCGGCAGACCCGACCTGACCGATCCATTTACGATCGGCCATGAAGGTGCTGGCTACGTTTACCAGCTGGGTGCAAACTGCCAGGAAAAAGGATTCGAAGCTGGGAATCCAGTGGGATTCCTTTATATCAACGGCTGTTGCTTTGAGTGCGAGGGGTGCATGGTGCACAATAATTTGTGTACTAATGGAAGCCCAAAGATTGCCGGGTTTGGGGAATTCGGCTTCTTCCAAGAGTATGTCGCCGTGGATTGGC
Organism: Penicillium manginii; assembly: GCF_028828005.1. Taxonomy (NCBI): domain Eukaryota; kingdom Fungi; phylum Ascomycota; class Eurotiomycetes; order Eurotiales; family Aspergillaceae; genus Penicillium; species Penicillium manginii. The sequence goes on along the minus strand of NW_026643102.1, from coordinate 149,879 downwards.
AGAACATTATTCACTTGCCAAAGGCCTTGGATCCAAAGAGAAGCTCGGCCATTTTCTGCGCGGGTATCACAGGTAAGCTTGCGCAGCTTCTCATCTGCTGTGGTCTTGTTAATGAAGAATAGCTTTCCATGCTGTCGATTCTTGCAGTTTGAAGCCTGGGCAATGGCTTGCAGTCATCGGTGCCGGGGGCTTGGGCCAGCTTGCGACACAATACGCAAAAGCAATGGGCTTCAAGGTGATTGCGTTAGATATTAATGACAAGGCGCTTCAGGTCTGCCAGGAACAGGGCGCGGATGTGACAGTCAACTCCCTGTCACGCGCAAATGAATACGTCGGGGAGGTGAAGAATCTTACCGCAGGTGGTGTGCACGCTGCTGCTGTTTTCAGTGCGGCTACAGTTGCATATAAGGGAGCTCCAGCCTTGATCCGACCGGGTGGTGTTTTAATGGTAGTGGGCATCCCCCCTGACTCTCTTCGAGTGTCGGCGATGGACCTTGTCATTGGGAATTATCAGCTCAAGGCTGAGAGTACCAGCATCCCCCAGAGAATGCAAAAAGCAGTGGATTTCACAGCCAAGCATCAAATTCTACCCCAGGTTGAGGTATTGAAAGAAGGTCTAGAGGGCGTCAATAGGATGATTCAGGAGATGGAAGCTGGTCACTCGAGCAAAAGAATGGCTGTGGTTTTCGAGTAAATTCGACCTTGAATCCAGCATCGAGCTGGGCATATGAAGAATCAATCGGAACAGTCTTTCCTTTTTCCTTTTTTGTTTCCAAATCTTGTATCACTTCTAGATCATTCCAAAGTTAGAATCTTGCCCCATGGGTCGTATGTGAAACTGTTGTTAGAACCTTGGAAATATATGTTGGCGGTTGGAGAAAAGATTGAACTCGATAAAAACACATTGTTAATCCTGGAATTTTACTATCTCTTTTGAAATATCATTGACCCAAGCAGTTTGCACCTAAATAGATATCTTGGGATTGATGCAGGTCAAAATGAATTTAAAGTGTTGGATTTCAATAAGCTTAAACGAACTGCGTTCTGAATTCTACCAAAAAGGGAAGCCAACTGACAATGAATCGGAACCTTTTGTGACTCAAAGCTCGAAACAATCTTAAAATATGATTCTCGCATAATTGACTGTGCAATATTAAAATTCTACTCAGCCGAGAACCTAGTAGGTCAAGTTCACCATCACTGTCTTGACCTCAGTGAACGACTCTAGCGCGTTACGGCCACATTCCCGACCGAGGCCACTCTGCTTGCTCCCGCCGAAGGGAGCATTCAAAAAGTTCAAGCTGATACAGTTCACCCCAACCATTCCCGATTCAAATTCGCTGGCCACACGCATGGCTTTGTTGATGTTCTCAGTAAAGACGCCCGCCATGAGTCCGTACTCGGTAGAATTGGCCTTCTTAATAACCTCTTCTTCCGTTTTGAAAGAATTGAGGATAGAGACAGGACCGAAGATCTCTTGTCGATAGATTTCTGCATCCTGCTTGACGTCCGTGAAGACAGTAGGTTGAATGAAAAAGCCTTTGTCTCCGACGCGTTTCCCACCTGTTAGGAGGGTGCCTTGTTGCGCGCCCCGCTCAATGAAGCCAGTGACGCGTCGGAACTGAGCCTCGTCAACTAGGGGACCCATGAGTGTCTCGTCCTTATCAGGGTCCCCGATCGCCTTGGCACGCTCCTCTAACGCTGCCTTATATCTCTCCGTAAATTTGTCAAGAATTCCTTCTTGGATGTATACCCTGGATGCGGCGAAACAAACTTGTCCAGTGTTGGTCCCGATGGCTCGAACACACCACTCCACTGCATTGTCCAAATTGCAGTCATCGAACACGACAGCCGGAGACTTGCCACCTAGCTCTAACGTCACACGTTTGAGGTTCGATTCTGCAGCCATTTTCTGAATAAGCTTTCCAGTTGCGATTGACCCAGTGAAGCTGACTTTTCGAATTCTCATATGGCGTGCGAGAAGAGCGCCGGTTTCGCCCGCTCCCGACAGCACCTGGAAGACACCAGGTGGAAAACCGGCTTGTTTGATCAAATGACCGAGGGCTAGTGCAGCAAAGGGTGTTTTCTCGGATGGCTTCAAGATGAAGCAGTTGCCAGTCGTCAAAGCCGGTGAAGCCTTAAGTCCAACTGTGCCCATGGGGCCATTCCAAGGTACAATACCAGCAGTTACTCCCAAAGGCTCATGTCGGGTGATACGCATGAAACCATCCTGCTGGGGGTATGCTTCGCCTGCGAATTTATCGATCCAGCCGGCGTTATAACGGAATGTTTCGGCCGCAAGCCCAAGCTCGAACTTTCCGAATGCTTCAAACGGAGCTCCAAGGGTAATTCTGGTAAGCTCTGCGAGATCGTGAGAGTGCTGTTCAATGAGTGATGCAAATTTCAATAAGATTTCCCGTCGTTCTATGGCACTCATTGCCTTCCACGTGGGAAAGGCAGCTTCTGCAGCCACCACAGCCGCCTCGACATCATCTGCGCCGGCGATGGGGACTTTGTCTGAAACCAGGGATCCATTCTTAGGGTTGTAGACAGAGAGAGTCTCGACATTTTTGGCATCAACATATTCGTTATTGATGAACAATTTGCCTGGCAGGCTGGAGGCAGAGAAGCCCAGATCAGATGGCGCATTGATGGAACCCATGGTGATAAAAAATAATCGCTGGGTAAGAGGTCTCGGAGGAAAAGTCTATTACTCGTGAAGTAGGATGAAAAGAACTTTATTATGCCGAATGCAAGTAATCTTCCGCACCGGCGGCCACTCTTAGCCAGCGTTTCATTGTGACGAGAAGCGGGGAGTGCGCATCGGAAAACAATACCCCCACTCTGAATTTGAAACCAAGAGCTCAGTGGTATCAAGTCTAGCAGGGCAAGAAGCCCCACTGCCGCACATGTGAGGTTGCAAATTGCATTATTTTGCGCATTATTATGCTGCGTCAAGTTGAACGAACAAGTCAGATAAGCCCGGGTCGGGAGCCAATGAAGTTGTATGAAGGTGACTGACGAATAAAGCCGAATGCAAAGAGGGGGTGGCTAACTCCTCCCAAGGGCGGGGCCCACCGGGGCGATGATGACCGACATGCGTACGCTGCGTGAGAGAGAAAGCCATCATGATTCAAGTTGATGACCACAAAGTCAAAATAGCCGAATCCATGACTCGCAAAGTTAAATGCCGATTGCGGGGCCCCAGTATTGCGGGGGTGGAAACAGTAGTAGTAGTAGTAGTAATAGTAGTAGTAGTGTCCGTTCTCCTTCCCAAGGACAGCTCGCACGCTCATCTCTAGCCCCCCCCCCAGTGTCTGCTTGCTAGTCAAGCTTTTCGATTAAGAACCATCAAAGAAATACATCAGTACGCCCAAGCTAATTGCAATTACGACGAACAGGAGTACGAGGAGTGGTCACTACCTTCATCGTGAAGGCTTCTTACTGAATGGCCACCAAGGGGAAGGGGAATCCTTCAACCGACACGATGGAGTCTAGCAATGAAAAGACTTCAAAAAGACGACACCGTGCATCGGTAGCGTGTGTCGCCTGCCGAGAGAGAAGGACGAGATGCGTGGTTCAAAACGGAGAGACATCGTGTTCGTCTTGCTTGGAGCTCAAACAAGATTGTGTGATTAAAGATGATGACCAGAGGAGAAAGTATGTTTTGAATTCCTCCTGAAACAAAAGTCGTCCAGCAATTGACTATTCTTTCAGACCTGTTTCAAAGGCATATGTCAATTTGCTAGAGGACCGAATCAATCAACTGGAAGCTGCGCTACGCGGCAAAGAGAGACATGGTTCGGCTGAGATACAAAATTTCGCTGATGAGATTTCAAGTGGGAATGATTTCTCAGCGGGGTATTTTGAGGCAGAGACCGACTTCGATTCCGGAAATCTTTCATTACCGACCTTCTCAGTACCAGATCCTGTACCAGAGCCAGAGCCAGAGCCAGAGCCAGAAAGCGTCCCTCAACATGTCCCAGAGCCTATGCCAAACCCTATCCCAGAGGCTCTACCCGAGCCGCATCTCCCTCGAACGAACAGTGTTTCTGATAGAGACTCCAACAGTCCTCCTGATGGTTCAATTCGCAAGCCAAGCCCGGTTAGCAGGAGATCTCCTACGATCCATAAACTTCTGTCTACCAGAGGCCATCTCAGCTTCGATCAACTCGCCGGTCGTCTCCGCTACTTTGGACCGACAAGAAATTGCCATGTATTGTCCGTGACACAACTTCCAGAAGAGAGCCTGAGGCATGCCCAGACTCGGGAAAGACGAACCCAGCGGGTGTTGTCAACCCTGTCAGAAGAATCGCATGATTATTTGATGGGTATATTTTGGCAGTACTACAACTCTGTCATTCATGTTATCGACCGAGAAGCGTTTGAGGAGGGAAGAGATACTGGTGCTGGACCCTTTTACTCCGGGTTCCTCCATATCTGTGTCTTGGCAGCTGGTTACCGATTTGCAGATAAACAGCAACCGGACATGCTTAGCCTTACGCTTCCTGATAGAGAGAGTATACTCCATCGAGAAGCTAAGTATATGTTAGACTATGAGATGGAGCGACCAGGAGGAATTCCGTTCATTGGAGCGTTACTTCTACTCGGAGACCTGGAAGTTGGCTGTGGTCGAGATAATGTTGGCTGGCTGTATTCTGGAATGGCGTGTCGGCTGTGTTTCGATATCGGTCTGCACCTAGATCGCTCCAATTCTGGGCTCCCGGAAAAGGACATTGAGATTGGCCGTTTGACACTATGGGCCTGTGTTGTGTATGATCGCTACTGGGCACTGTTTCTTGGTAGACCGACCGCACTGAAACCAGAGGATCTAGAGATATACGACCTTTCCGAGAGATTTGACCGGCTGGAAACTGGCCAAATAGAGGGTGCAGAAAGGAATATCGAGACACAAATCTACCAAGCACTGATAGAAGTGATGGAGCTTGCCGGCAAAATTACCGAAATCATGGACAAGGTCTCAAGTCGAAGTGCCAACCTGGACCGAATGCTTTATCTTCGAATGTCTGCTCTTGATCGAGAGCTCGAGAATTTGTATAAATGCCTACCGCCGCCGCTTCAATACACCGCCGACAATGTCCAAACAGCCCCATTTTCTTTTTTCCTTCTCCATCAGCAATACTACTCGGCCACTATACTACTTCATCGCCAATTCGCTCGCTATGATGATATTGTGGACAGTGGCGAGGAGGAGTCGGAGAAACCTGCTGAATCCATAATTGACGCCAGCCACCTCTCAACATTCTCCCGCGAGACATGCACTAAATGCGCGGGAAGAATTGCACAGATATTCTGGCAGCATCGACAACGATTTGACACAAGAAAGATCTTTGTAACAGGCCTACAGCACGCGGGAAATGCGGCTACTGCGCTAGTGGCTGCCATTTCCTCTTCCACGGACCGGGCTTCGAAAGACAAGAATATGAGATACCTGGAATGTATCACGTTGGCATTAAAAGATATGTCAGAGACCTATCAGCCAGCAGAGCAGATGGCAACTATTCTGAAAGTCGTTCTCCTAGAGCTCAAAGATCTTCATTCCAATCATCATCCGGTTAGTGTGGTTCCTGCCAGGCGAGGTAGCTCTGCAGATCGAGAAGACGAGCCTGGCTTTATACCTTCCAAGAGAGGACCATCATCCAGGCGAGCAAGGCTTACTGAAACTTCATTGATCCCAGTGAACTTTGTCGATCACCAATCTAAAAATTCGCCCAACAATCTGCTCTCGATATCTGCTCGTACACCACAACGAACTTATGAGAAACATCCGGGGTACAATATTGCCAATGAAGATTTTATAGTCGTTGACAGCGAATTGGCTACAATTGAAGGCGCCTGGCCTATATTTAATGGTACTGAGCCATTAACAATGGATGAAGACATGGAAAATCACATCTCACCCTGTGCATTTCGATCTGTCTGGGCGGGAGCCGACACGCCCTGCTTCACGCCACCCAACGTACCAAATATGAACCAGAGCTTTATGCCCATCGTAGAGGATTCCGAAGAGGCAGCCACTGGTAAAGACATGGGAGGGATCGAGGCCACAGAGAGTTTCAGGGATGGCATTCCAATGCCCGGCGGTGGTATAAGCATGGAAATCACTGGACTAGAACATTCTCCTCGTCAATCTGACTCTCGTGACAATATAATTCACGGGTACAAGCCCGCAGGCAATTCTGCTGGGAAAAATACAATGCACAGGCGAGACATGATGAGACTCGATGATATATGGACAGAGATCATAAGTTGATCTAACTCAAGATTTCTTTTTCTTCTTGTGTGGGTAGACCAGGCGAAGATATGTTTTATTGGGTTCATGTTTCCCTTTTCAGCTATGTGATATTCTCAGCTTGGCATTCGGTGACTCTTACTTATATTATGCTGTAATATGCAATTAACTTTCAAATATTCTCCCTTTCCGTCCCCTAAAATAAGCAGAATCAGTTCGATGCCATTGTAATATGAATTGTTTTTTGCCATCATCGAAGCAGCAAATAGATTGAAAGCCTAAATTAAGATGACATATTATGGTCATTGAGTTGTGAATCCCCTACCAAGAACGAGATATTAGAACATTGATCAGCGATTGTAAGAGTATAGTCATGATGTTACGTACCCGTCTGCCACAAGTGCTGAGCCATACATATAGCTGCTCATTGGTGACGCGAGGAAGGTAATATGATCCGCAATCTCGTCCATATCAGCAACTCTTCCTACTGGGATCTTGGCTCCTTCTCTCTGCATAATATCGGTCTGCATGCTATTTTCGATGAGAGGGGTTCGAACATATCCTGGGCAAATCGCGTTGATTCTGATGTCTCGAGGTGCATAAGCGAGAGCATCCGCTCGTGTTAGACCGATCACACCGTGCTTCGCAGCTGTATATGAGACCACTGGAACATTCAAGGAAGTTCCAACGATACCATACATTGAAGCTACATTGATAATGACTCCTAAGTTATGGCGGCGGGAAGCACTAAATTTAGACAATCGAGTCACTGATCCGGTTCTTCAGCAAGCCATGGGGCGGTACATACTCTTCATATCTCTTTTGCTGTAACATCGCTCTAATCTCAGCCCGACTGCTTAGCCAAACACCTGTCAGGTCTATGTCAAGCGTTTTCGTCCATCCCTCTACCTCGTGGTCAGCTGACAAAGCGAGAGGGCCTCCAACCCCCGCACTGTTGACCGCATAATCAATTCTACCAAGCTGGCTCACGGTATCAGCAACTGCTGTGTTGATGGATGCCTCGCATTGGACATCTACTTTGCGCGCAACGGCTTTGACACCGGGAAATCGGGACTCGATATCGTTGGCTGTTTGTTGGGCTGCCCCGAGGTCAATGTCAGCTAGGCTTAATTGACGTACTCCATGGCGAGCAAATGAGAACGCGGTAGCTTTGCCGATACCTTGTATGATAAGGTCAGTCATTTTGGCCCGTTGCTTATAGAACGCTTGGTTGTCTGGACCCTACCAGACGCTGCACCCGTGATGAAGCCCACTCCTCTCAACAAAGAACCCATTTTCTTTCGTGAAGAACAGAGGTATGTTATGTTTTAGCGATTAATACCAAAAGTGTTCACCTGAAATTCCCTACTAAAGCCTAAATGCCCAGTACCAAGACAGTGATCTTCCGGCTATCATTTTCCCAGCCCCACATCTACAAAAGGCAGATCGATGAACTTACTTAGCTTTCCTTTTTCCGCTACAAGATAGGCTAACCAAACGCGTCATTTGGGAGCAAGATTGAGATAATAATCTCCTGGAAATCCGGGGTAATTGAGTTCTTTGTGCAAAATCAATATTTGGATCTTTTGTCTAGTCTCCACAGGATACTTCCTTCAGGTATTAGCATTTGATCGTCGGAAAAAATATAATGTCACTAGATTCGAAACTGGTAAGCTCCAGTGAGCAAATCGAACGCTCAAGCAACCATCTTGAACATACTGATGTACCTATCGAGCTGGACAGTCAGCATGTTGCAATCCAGAATGAAACTTTTGCTATCAACGAGGAGGCATTGGGTACTAACCTACCCAAGAATTATTATCGATCTTTCGGCTTCATTGGGACTATCATCGTTCGTTTACATCTCATGCCTCACAGAAAATAGTCTTGTCGTCTAACTGTTCATCTGTGAGCAGGCATTGTGTCTAGGCAATATCAGCAATTATCTGGGATACGTCCTACCTGCCAATCTCCTCACATACATCGACGAAGACATCGGACCCTCGCCCAATATTACCTGGGTCTCAATTTCGTATACACTAGGCCTCAGTGTCGGGTTCCTGATCGTTGGACGATTCTCAGATATCTTCGGTCGGCGCTGGTTTTTCATCGTTGGCAATGGATTTGGCCTGTTGGGCTCCATCGTCGGTGCAACTGCCAAAAATGTCAATACGTTGATTGGCGCCGATGTACTAATGGGCCTCGCCGGCGCGGTACAAATCTCATTCACAGTAGCTGTCAGTGAGCTGGTACCCAACAAAGTTCGACCTCTGGCAGTCTCAGCCATTTTCTTCTCAAGCTTTGAGATTGCTTGCTTTGGCCCTGTGATTGGAATATCACTGGAAAACGGGACTAAGCTTACGTGGAGATGGGCCTACTATCTCAACATCATCATCTCGGGGCTCGCCGTTTTGTGCTTCTATTTATTCTACCACCCACCTGACTTCAATCTGCTACATATGGATCGTTCCAAATGGGAGCAGTGTAAGAGGCAGGATGGTGTTGGGTTTGTTCTCTTCACTGGCGGCCTTCTACTCTTCATCATGGGCATGAGCTGGGGTGGTACTGTGCATCCTTGGAACTCGGTATATGTTGTACGCATCATTTCAACTTTCTTGTTTTTATCCATCTTGTCTTTGAAGCAAAAGAAACTGACCCATGCAATTAGATTGCGACTATTGTGGTCGGATTCTGCTTGCTGGCCGCATTTGTCGCCTACGACGCCTACGTACACCAGGGGGATGCTCTGCTGCCCGCTCGTCTATTTCGCCAACCGGGCTACCTCGCAATGATAATCACGGCCACAGTTGGTAGTTGTGTATACTATTCGATGAACGTCCTTTGGCCAAAACAGATATCGTATCTTTTCAAGGGTTCCACTCTGCACGATGGCTGGCTTGCTTGTATTGTTGGCTCGTCATGTCTCCTTGGACAAGTTGTTGGTGGAGTGCTCTGCCGTTATATCAAGCAATCCCGATGGATTTTAATGACAGGATGCGCTTCCCTTCTTGCATTTTCTGCAGCTATGGTATCCATCAAACCTGGGGAGCAGGCAAAGGGAATCGGACTCATGTTCTCAGGTTGCTTCTCGGTCGGCATTATCGAGACTTGTTCCCTTTCTCTTGCGCCACTAACACTTCCGACTGAAGACATTGGCGCCGCTGTTGGAGCATTAGGAAGCATTCGCTCTGGAGGTGCTAGTGTTGCAACTGCAATCTATGTCACCATCTTGAACAATAAGTTGGCTACTCTTCTGTCCCCTGCCATGGTCAAAGCTGCTGAGAGCGCCGGGCTACCAGAGTCAAGTGTGTCCGCGTTGGAGGCAGCCATATCATCCGGTGATTACAGCAATGTTCCTGGAATAAACTCCAAGATAAGTACTGCGATCAATACCGCGAAAGCAGCTGCCGCGGCGAATGCTTTCAAGTTCGTTTGGTATGCAGTTATTGCCTTTGCTTCGGTGGCACTACTCGCGAGCTATACCACAATTGATTATGGCGAATATCTTAACAATGATGTGGCTCGAAAAATCCGCCAGTCTAAAGGAAACGAGGAAGGAAGCGAAAAAGAGATAAAACCGTCGTCGGACGTGTAGCTTAATAGTGAAAAACATGCATTTCATCCCTACTGATGGTATTTTCTCTCGAACAGAGAGGCGAGATAAGAGTTGGTGTGAATCAAATGTGGCGCTCATGACTCAGAAGGCGTACTATATGATACTTGTATGATCTTATTCCCTTTTACCAAATGTCACTTAGCATTCTTTCCCGCCAGTGTTTACCGAATGAGGAAAAATATGAGCGAGCTCGGTGCTTTCAAAGCGAGCTACACATTTTATATCGATATTCTCAAGTTTAAATATCAGATTATGATAAATGTAATGGAGGCCTGGCTGTGATGAAACAAGCATATTGAATATACGATACTAAGTGTAAAGAAGAGAGAAACTATTGAGGTGAGGCCTCTCGGATAAGGCGAAGAGCCGGAAACCGCACTAGTCTGAAAGAGGAAAAAGTGTCTAGTTTCGATCGTTACAAAAAACGGCTTCAGGTCTTAGTCCACTGTCCACTCCTTATCGTCAGCACGAATATAAGTGGACAGACCGTGCACATCCCCACTTGCTGTCGCTTTAACGTCTCCATTACCCAAGAATGCGAATCGATTGCCAAAGCGATACTTGATATCGTAATCTTCAAATCGAGGATCCCGGATGGTCTTCAAGAAATGAATTGTGGACCCAGGCCAGAGATAGATCCGATTCTTGATCTTGCCGTCTTTGAACCAAGAGCGGCATTCCTCTTGCCAAACAGTGTTTTTGTGGAACTCATCAAAATGAGAATAGATGTCATCTAGGGCTTCTTGCTTCACTGCCATAGATTTGATCGTCTCATGCTGCATCTTCTTCATACATTTAACACTATACTCAACTGAAGTCTCAATTGACGGTAGCAGGGTTCCGTTCGACCATGTCGCTCCTGGTCCAGCGATGGTATAATAATTTGGGAATCTGTCAGAATGGATAAGTAGATGCATAATATAGCACTAGATGGTTTTTGCGTACCGTGGGGCAGATATTCCGAAATAAAGATTGATGGAGTGACCCCAATCTTCTTGAATTGAGTTGCCTTCGCTGTTGACTACCTTGAACGCGGGCTTGAAGGCTACATGGAATCCAGTCGCGCAGACCAGGATATCCATATTGTGTTCAACGCCGTCCTGTGTGACTATACCCTTTTTGGTAACCTTATTGATGCCACCAAATACCGGTCGCACATTTGGTTGAACGAGGGCTTCGAGGAAGCCATCCCCTGGGGATATTCGGCGACACCCTGGAGCCCATTTAGGAATAATGAACTTCTTCAGTTCTTCATGCCCGGGTCCCATTCGGCGGTGCATTTCATTGGTGAATATCTCTCGCATTTGTTTCGAAATTTCAGAGCCCTGTTTATACATTCCAAATAGTCCATTGATCTCGGCTTCGATTCTCTTTCTGAATAGAAGATGATATTCAGGGTCGTCGCGGAATTTTTGCTTCTCCGCCTCGGTGAATTCATACTGTCGGTGCCCAGGATTCTCCTCACTGTTCTTGTTCACACTATTGAGTACTCCACCACCAAATGGAGGGCTAATCCATGTAGGGCTGCGCATGTAAACCTGTACTTCCTTGCATGTTTGTTGGAGTTGAGGCACGATTTGGACGCTAGTTGAACCTGTTCCGATGACGCCGACAGTTTTTTTTTGAAAGTCAACCTCATGATTCCATTTTGCAGAATGCATTATAGGTCCTTCAAAGTCGTGAAGACCCTCAATGTCTGGCCATTTCCAAGTATTTAAGATTCCGGTACCATTCACCACGCAGTGGGCCCAGTCTTGCCAGTATTCGCCTGACTGGGTATCTTGTAACTTGATATTCCATACACCTTGATTATCATCCCATCTGCACTCCACTACCCGCATATTGAGCTTCATGTACTTGCAGCAGTCATGGCGCTGTGCAAAGCCTTCAAAATACTCCTGGATCTCAGGCCCGTATGAGAAAAAGTGACTCCAGTTTGGATTGGGATCGAACGTGAAGGAGTAATTATGAGACGGAATGTCGCAGGCCACGCCCGGGTAGGTATTCTCATACCAAGTTCCACCATAATGAGGATTCTTTTCAAATAAAGTCAAGTCGAACGAGCCCTTCTCCAGGTTCTTATTCATTTTGTATGCCAGGCACAGGCCGGTCGCACCGGCGCCCACGCATGCCACTCTTAGCTTCTGTGCTTTCGAGTGGTACTGATCCAGCACACGATAATGGCAATCTGGCGTTGGCTCTGGGTAGGCATAGTGCTGGCTGGTTCCGTTGACTGCGTTTGGGGGAGGAATGCCCTCCGAAGTTTCAATAGGTGCGTCGCCCATTGTCGCTCGTCTAAATCAAGCAATCTAGCTTCGTGGATAAGAGAGAAAAACTAGGTACGATCGGTGCAAAATGAAAATCTGCGCGATGTTGAGGTAGTATATCTTAGTTCTGTGTGAGGTCAAAGTTTAATGGTGTCGTCGGCCATCAACCAGCAACATTCTGATGGGCGCTGCTCGGGATGATGTTTCCCCATTCTCTCACACCATGTTGCACGATCGACATTGAGAGTGATAAGAATGCTGCATGTATGTCGGAGGACGTTCTGCTATCTCTTCCGCTCAATGACGTACTTCGTGGAAGAAGGCTGTCCATGGGTAATCATTTCCGGGATAAATCCCCACTTCACTTCCGAGGAGGAAGCCCTGCACGAAGGCGAAGGAACTTTGGAAGTCATGCCTCATTTTTTTCATCCAATAGCCGGAGTCTTATGCTGTGATCGGGGCTACTATTGGGTGTGCGCGATGAAGCGAAGAACAATCTGGCCTAGCCCCCGCCCAGCAGCACATGCGCAGATGTGATTCCCCCCCCCCCACGCACCAAGAAGTTAGACGCCATAGAAAATAGGCCAAGGCAAATGATGCGATTAGCTTATTGACAGCTCACATATGACTAATAGATTAACCAAACTTTTGTTCTGAATATGAAGAAGGCGTTGGCATTGTAACTGTCATGAGAACATATCAAACACAAAAATAGAGACATCCCCGTCTAGATAGGAGAATAAGAATTCGCAATTCTTCTAGATGACAAACAATGAATTGAAAAGAATAATTGAGCACTGAGGTATGAAACTTTCTAGCAATTCTATAGCTTCGCCTGCAGCCTCTGAGGTGCCACATCCCGCTTGGCCCAGTCTTTAAGCGTCTTCCTCTGGATCTTCCCACTAGCTAAACGAGGAATCTCGTCCACAAATATGATACCACCAGCCAGTTGCTTGTGTTTTGCAACTCGAGCTTTCATATATGCATGAATCTTGCCTTCGGATATTTTCGAACCTCTATCCTCCTTCAATTGCACATAGGCACGAGGTCGTTCTTCCCCGCCCACGATCGCGGCCACAACACCTGCGTCCTCAATGTCATCATGCTCGAGAAGAACAGCTTCCAATTCGGCTGGTGCGACTTGAAGTGCATTGACCTTAATAAGCTCTTTCTTGCGATCGATAACCCAAAATGCATTGTCGCGAACAATAACAATGTCGCCTGTTTTCAGCCATCCCTCTGAATCAAGGCTCTCGTGCGTAGCTTGTGCGTTCCTCCAGTACCCAAGACAGATGTTGGGTCCTCGCACATACATTTCCCCTGACTCACCGGCCTGAACAGAGCCCCCGTCTTCGTCCACAAGGGTGGCTTCACAGTTTGGATCCAGCAATCCGACGCACCCAGAATCGTCGCTTCTGCCACCAGGTACATGGATCGCGCCGCATGTTACTTCAGTCATCCCCCAGCCTTGAACCACGTTCAGGTTGAATTTTCTCTGAATGGTATTCTGCAGCTCACGCGACAGGGGTGCGGCTCCGCAAAGTATGTTCTTTAGGCTGCTCAGATCGAACTTCGCTGTTTCTGGTCTCTTGTCAAGCATGATTAAGATGGGAGGGGCGACTTGAAGATGGGTGATCCGGTATTGTTGAATGACATCTAAGAAATCTTCGAAAGCAAACTTCTGCATGATATAAATTGAAAATCCGAGCTTCGGAGCCATGAGGCAAGCATATAGTTGGCCTAGAATTCTTTAGCTCTAATTTTTAGCTATGGGCCAAGATTTCATATTACCATAAGCATGATACAGTGGCAGAAAGCCAACCCATCTTTCTTCTGGTCGCGAAGAGGGAACTGTAGCATAAGATGTCTCCTGGTCACGAATGAAGATAGTCTGTTCTAGATTGGCAATTAGGTTGTAATGCGATATACAAACGCCTTTCGGCAGCCCCGTTGTGCCTGAGGAGTAGTTGATGGTAGCTACGGTCGAGTTGGCGCAATCAACCAAATCGTCCCATTTCCAATTCGTCGCTTCCTCCTCAGATGCTATCATCGTGCACCAGTCATAAACACCGTTGACCGGCGAGCAAGGCTTATCGGAGAATTGAAAAATATGGCTTTTCGGTACGTTGGCTCGCGACCCAGCTTCCGTAGCAGCATTGACTAAACTTGGATGGACCAGAACGACCTTCGCACCCGTGTCCTTCATTTGGTGGGTAATCTCAGAAACTGTATAGCTGGGATTGACGCCGCTGAAGATGCGACCAGATCCTACAATACCCTGATATGCCACGGGGACAAACAAGTGGTTGGGTGTTAAGATCAGAACCACCTCTCCCTTTCCGACTCCCAGCTTATCGAGTCCAAGGCCCAGTCGACGCACCCATGATAGCATCTGCCGAGGGAGAGTGAATTTGCGGGGCTCTGCGAATCGATCCATATCGGCTTATCCGAAACCGTTTGATTTGGTGGATATAGGTAAGATAGAATATTCCTATTGGGAATCGGGAGAGAGGGAAAGACCGATTTGTATAACATCTTGTCAGTTGTTGTAGATTGATTATTCATAGAATTGATGGAAACAATTTTGGGTGAACTCAAGAATCAACCTTTTGAGGCCCCAAGCTCATTAGCTGCCGAGGGACCGTGGCAAAGGAGCGGAAATCAATACCCTAGTCAGCATGGACAAAACGATCAAATGTGAGTGTCCCTTTGGCCACAAAAAGCTTCAAGATAACTGAACCTTTACAAACGAGCGCACAATCACGCGAAAAATCAAATTCTCGAGAATGTCTGACTTAACAGGGTTCGGAAATTATTTCAATCTCAATGGCAAAGTCGCTTTGGTGACAGGAGGTGAGCAAGACCTTCCCCGCATTCCATACCCCATTTCCAAAAGAAGCTGACCTCCCGGCTCTTCCAGGATCCCGTGGGCTGGGATTGCATACTGCGACAGCCTTTCTGAAAGCCGGCGCAAAGACAGTGATCATAACCGCTAGGAAATACGAAGGCCCGCAGGGGATAGGACAAGCTGTTCAAAAGTTGAATCAGTTACCTAAGATCAGAGGGAGAGCCATCGGCATAGCTGCAAATGTCGCGCAAATCGAAGGAATCGAGAAGCTCGTCAGCGAAATCCAGAAATTGGAGGGAAGACTTGATATTCTCGTCGCCAATGCTGGAGCGACGTGGGGAGGACCGTTCGAGACAACACCGGACTGGAGAACACAGAAGGTGTTGGATTTGAATGTGCGAGGAACATTCAATCTGGCAAGGCTGTGAGTCAGAGTCACTCTGTGTAATACGACCTCGACTAATAGTCCTACAGATTTACCCCACTGCTCGAATCGTCCGGTACTATAACCTGCCCGTCCCGGATTATTGTAGTGAGCTCCATCGCCGGGACCCATGTGCCTCACGTCGGCGAGCATGGAACAATTGTATATGCCATATCAAAAGCAGCAACCCACCATCTCACGAAGAACCTGGCTGTGGAGCTCGGTCCAAAGAACATCCTCACAAATAGCATTTCCCCTGGATTCTTCCCGTCCAAGCTGGCCAACGGCCTGATTGAGATCCTGGGCGGAGAAGAGGAGCTGAAAAGAGCCAACCCGTGCCGTCGTTTGGGTCAGCCTGATGATATTGGGGCAGTGATGGTATTTCTAGCTGGCCCAGGTGCTAACTATATGTGAGCTACATGCTATTTCTACAAACTTCTCTTGAAGAATACTGACGAGCATATCTGCTAGAAACGGGGTTGATATACCCATTGATGGTGGAAATCGTCTCGTACAAGGTACACTATCTAGATTGTAAATTGTGGCAAACCTGAGGGAATATGACTGTATACGGCGGTGTTCTAGCATCAATCCTGCTCGAATTTGAGATAATGCAAGATCATATTCATACATTTCCTGGGGTGGCGGGTTCTAGATTTTATGTGAAGCAGAACAATTTCTACATACTCCTTGGCTATCGTTTTCCGAGGTGGCCAATCAATCTTACCCTTTTCCAATATGATGAAACTTTATGAAGGGCAGGGTAATTGTAGGCGCACTTAAACGAGTACACATCATACACAATGTTATATTCCCAATCATCTATCTGATTCTAGCATATATAGTTTGTGAAGCTCCAAGTAGTTCAACTTGGTGACGAATTTCTGTTCTGTCAAGCTTTGTGAAAATGTTGCATTCCAATCACGAGATTGCCTTGAGCCAGCCTTTGCAGCTCCTAGCAGTTGGCGGTGTTAGTATACTTGCTGTCAATCTCGTGGTCACTGTGATCTATAGACTTTGGTTTCACCCTTTGGCCAAGTTTCCTGGCCCCAAACTCAACGCAGTCTCTTCGTTCCCATCAGTCTCTTCACTATTAAGTGGAAGATTAGCCCTCGATAACAAGCTCATTCACAACAAATATGGCTCTGTCGTTCGAGTGTCACCAAATGAGCTCTCCTTCAACTCCGTCGACGCCTGGGAGGACATTTACGGCTTCAAAACTGGAGGACGCCAGAATATGCACAAAGATCCTATTCACGTGGGATCAGTAGACCCGCTACCAGGTGCATCTACTCTGACCATGGCCGATGACAACAATCATTCTCGGCAGAGACGAGCTCTCTCTCACTCATTTTCTGAGAGGGCGCTTCGGGAACAAGAATACATTATTCAACATTACATTGACAAGCTCATAGAGAGCTGCAAGCGCATGGCTGGCACGGGCGAGAAACTCAACCTTGTCAACTGGCTCAACTTCACGACGTTCGATATCATTGGTGACTTGGCCTTTGGTGAGCCCTTTGGCTGTCTGGACATTGGAGCGTTTCACTCTTGGGTGGCCCTGATATACGACACGGTGAAGGTTGGCGCTTTCGAGCAAGCTACTCGAAGGCTAGCTGAAGCAGGATCATGGTGGCAACTCACTCTGTTGAACATGATACCAGACAAATGGCGCCAGAGAAGACGCAATCATCTAGTATACAGTCGCGAGAAGGTTATGCAACGTCTCACGAACGAGAAGACGGAGCACAAGGACTTCATCTACTACATCCTCAACCAGAAGGAGAAGTACAATCTACACGAAAACGAGATCGTCCTCAATGGTGCGCTATTTATCGTTGCCGGCAGCGAGACAACAGCAAACCTGCTGTCTGGGCTTTTCGCGCGGTTGATCTGGAACCCAGACAAATATAGGAAGCTTTGCGAGGAGATCCGATCCAACTTTGCAAGCGAAGACGAGATCAATTACGAGAAAACAGGTCAGCTCACATACCTCAATGCGTGTCTTGAGGAAGGTCTCCGCATCCACCCTCCAGTGCCTACCGGCCTTTTACGAACGGTACCTAAGGCAGGCGACACAATCGATGGGCACTGGGTTCCCGGAGGCGTTTCAGTCTCTGTGAGTAGCTGGGCAGCCTCACATAATCCAGTGAACTTCAGAGACTGCGATAGCTTCATCCCGGAGCGATGGCTCGATGACGCCTATGCCTCCGACCACAAAAGGGCCATGCAGCCATTCTCTCTTGGACCTCGTGGGTGTATTGGGAAGAATTTATCGTACATGGAGATGAGGCTTATTGTGTCACGTCTTCTGTGGCATTTCGATATCGTGAGCACAGATGGTGCGTGGCAATGGAACCCGGCTGGTGAAATGAAGCATATGAAAGCCTATACCACATGGCAGAAGCCAGAGCTCTCAATCAAATTTGTCGCAGTGAGAGGTAGAAAGGATGCAAAACGAATTGTCTCTCGCGCGTACACTGCACAGACGCAAGGAGAGAGGGCAAATGTTGATGGCACACATATGGCATGATTCTGTTCAGAGATATCAGTAAAATGCAGATAAGAAGGGTCAGTTGGTCTTCTTGCGTCCCACTTCGTAAGTTGTGAATCGTCTCGACAGAGTCTTGTCGTCTACACATATTTTGTTGTTCATGGCGATTCTATAGGCTTCCAATTGGTGAATGTTCATCCATAAATCGCACTACATAGTCATTTATCTATACAGTGACTTATATCATGGTCAGTCACTTGCACGCGACCTTCCAACACAAGATATTTCCCGATTGAATTGCTTTGTCTATCTTCTCCCGCTGTTCTTACCCGTGTCAAGTGCTTTTAACACGTTCATCTTTTTTCTGAACCTTGGCAATGATGAAATCCAAGGCCCCAGGGGTTTCAAGCCATGCGATGTAAGTGTATTGAAAGCACGTCTTGCGTTCCTCATCATATGGTAATGATGCAAAAGATTTCAAGTGTTTCTCGTTCGCATAAATCTCCGGTGTCAGAAAGACAAGCCAAACCTCCGGGCTAATCTTGTTGGCCATGTCAGACAACTTGTCAATCTGGTGGTCCAACTATTTTTCTTGCCAAATATTATCTCATGATGCTGTTGAATAATTGGACTCTGCGAAATGAACTCATTGATGATGTCGAGTATTTCCTGGGGTACCTTCGGATCAAAACTTGCTGTTGACTGCTCGAGGGTGATAATATCCATCACTAGTTTGACGTCTAAGAGAGCCAAAAAAACGAGAAGAGAAGGAGAGGGAGGGTCTTCAACGCCCTCGAACATCTCAACGGGCTCAAATGGGTGATGACTGAAAAGCCATACGCGTAGTATTTGATCCAGTTACCGCTGAAATCTCCATTCCAAACAGAAGCTCGATTCAACCACCATGACATAAATTCGTAGCATTCTCGGTCCTTGCCCAATCAACAAAAAACACAACTTTGGAAGCATGAAACTCAAGATATCATTGGCAAAATGGATATGAAGTGGACATGTTGCCCAATTGGAGCTCGGGGACAGCAATAGTCCGAATGCTGAGTGGATATAATTCAGGCTGGCCAATCAGGGGCTATAGTATTGCCAAGCGGGTTTTGGGTTCTGGAGTCAACGACAGTATATTTTTCCATTTTGTTCCGCAATTATACCTACATATCAATTGATCTGAAATGTCCTGTGGAGGATACGGAATTCATTTTAGGTTTTTCAAAGCGCATACCTGACCTAGCTCCAACTTCGTACATTGGTGGCTCTTGAGTATGATCTACCCTGTAAACAAAGCATATGGATACTTTTATGTTAGTTAGTTGCCAGCTTGGAATTGTAGATCCGAGTATTTGTGCTCTTCAGCCTTTGCAGAAAATCCGTAAATATCTTTATCAACGACCTAGGTATATCTCAGACTAACAGGGCAGTTTTGCACGGGGTTGCATAGGCTTTGTCAGCTATACACACATCTGCTGTAGCCCCACATATGCACACTCCAGGCCTCTACGATCCACTATAGTGCTGGAACAGAATAGAGTACTGCGTCCACAGGTGCAGCGTGGCGTGGGTGAATAAACGGCAGTTTAACCAACCAGACCATGGAAATTATATGGAAGCCCAGAGTAAATGGCAAGGCCACTCATGTTGGACATTCAAAAGAACCGTCTGAGGAAAGAAACTTCGGATTTCCCATGTCAGAGGACTTCAATGTTGATCCTTCGGCTATCGATAACCGCCTTCCCAGATACGCCCACTTAAAGTAGAGAACAATTCAGAACCCCTTCTGACGATAAAACCACGCAAGGAAGCACTTACGCATTATTTTCTATAAAGATAGAAACTTTGAGCCTGAGCTTGGTCACTTATCGTCCTATCATGGGTAGCATTTCAACCGAAAAAAACGCACTAGTTTTCGGTGCTTCAGGCATCACTGGCTGGGCAATCGTCAATGCCATTCTCAATGGTTATCCAAGCCCAGAATCTTTTAGCCGTGTCAGCGCCCTCACCAACCGCCCTCTCCCTCCCGATGTGGCGCAATGGCCACAGTCTGGGAAATTGAATGTCGTATCTGGAGTCGACTTATTACAAGGAACCCAAGCTGATCTAGAAAGAAACCTGAAAGAACGTGTGGCAGAGGTCGAAAAAACGACCCATGTTTATTTCTTTGCGTACGTGATGGACACGGATCCTGAGAAGGAGGTCCAAATAAATGTCGATCTCCTTCGGCGGGCTGTGACTGCAGTGGAGAAATTGAGTACACACCTGGAATTCGTTGTTCTGCCTACTGGAACAAAGGTATTGATTTATTCCTGGTCTGATGTGAGAAAAGTGCTAACGGGTCCATCATGAAGGCATATGGCGTACACCTTCTTCAGAACTTCCCATGGTCCGAGAACCTACCACTGCAAGAGTCGCATCCTCGTATCCCTGAGCCATATGCCTCCCAGATGTTCTATTACAATCAACTCGATCTCCTAAAATCACTATCACAAGGAAAGAATTGGACATTCTGCGACATTATCCCAGACGTCATTGTCGGATTTGTCCCTAACAACAACGTCTACTGTCTCGCCCAGTGGCTAGCGTTGTATCTCAGTCTATGCCGCGAGATTCATGGAGCGGGCGCTGAAGTCGTGTTTCCAGGAACGAACAAAAGCTGGACCATACAAAGTAATGACAGCAGCCAAGACATCATCGCTCGATTTGCAATCTATGCAAGCTTGAACCCAGCAGTCGGTCGCGCACAAAGCTTCAACGCGGCTGATTCTGCCCAGTCTTCAAGCTGGTCTACCAAGTGGCCCATTATCTGTGACTATTTCGGGTTGAAAGGCGCGGCCCCAACTAACGGGCCCGGGCCTGACCCACCAACATTCTTACGCGAAAACCAGGAAAAATGGTTCGAATTGGAGAAAAGGTATTCTTTACAGACTGGTCGGGTGGGGGGAAATCAGAGGAGCTTTGAGGCATTTCCAGCATTTATCATGTCCATGTTTGATTTTGATCGACAGCTTGATCTGAGCCAAATGCATAAAGCTTGGGGTGAAGGGAAAGAGGAAGTTGGTACGAAGGAGGCATGGTACACTGCTTTCGATCGTTTCCGAAATTCTCGTATTATTCCTTGAACTTTGGGCGTTTTCAAAGCGTCGTAATAAGAGAATTCCAGCATTCTTATGCATACTCACAGATTCTAACATTTTCAGTGCTTCCATGTTGAAAGATCTCTACTGTCAGAAAAGAGCTGTTGATCTATTGTAACGAGGTGCAAATGTTTGGGATCTCCAAAACTCAATAGAAATTATTTAGGTATTCTATATATATCAATCTCTGGTCTGTGACTTGTCGAATTGCACTTAAAGTTTTGCTTTTGTAGACAGATCCAAATACTCCCACATGTAGTCGGCCGCCAAGTTATCCTCCAACTCAAACTCTCGCTTCAAACGCTCCGCAATCTCGTAATATCTTTCATGTCTCTTCTTCACATCCTTGGCCGTTTTCAACTGATCTCTCCCAACCTGATGACGATGAGCTGCGTCAGGCCCATCCGCCAAACGAACAAACCGAGCGTATGTCCACATTTCTGGCAACGGCGTATGTTGAGTCAAGCCCTGCCCACCATACATCTGCATACACTCATCAATGATCCGAGCCGCACCCTCAGGAACAAGAATCTTGCTCTGAGCAATAACATAGCGCCCGGCCTTGTTGCCATGCGTATCCATTGTATCGGCGGCATTGAGCACGACTAAGCGCAACGCATCGAGTTCCAAGCGCATGCTCGCAATGCGCTCGATGTTACTATCGAACTGGCCGATTAACTTTCCACGAGGCTTTTTTCGTTCGTCGGTCGCCCGAAGAAGAGCAAACTCGTATGCTCTCTCACACTGGCCGATCAGTCGCATACAATGATGAATTCGTCCCGGGCCCAGTCGTCCTTGAGCAATCTCGAATGCCCGACCTTCGCCCAGAATCACATTCGAGGCCGGAATGCGAACGTTATCATAGCGATATTCGCCGTGGCCTTCGGGGGCATGGTCGTACCCCATGATGGTGAGGTTTAAGTTCATGTGGAGACCAGGAGTGTCGCTAGGGACGAGTACCATTGAATGGCGTTTCCAAGGATCGGGGTTGTTGGGGTCGGTACACCCCATGAGAATATACAACTGCACCTCCGGATTCCACTTAGCGTTTCCGAACAATTTGCGACCGTTAATGACGTACTCGTCACTATCTCGCTGGATACGGATCGATATGTTGGTCGCATCAGACGAGGCTACCTCCGGCTCAGTCATGGAGTAAGCAGAGGAGAAATCGCCACTCATGAGCGGTTTCAGCCATGTCTCTTTCTGCTCCTCGTTGGCATATTTGGCGAGCAGCTCGATATTCCCCGTCTCTGGGGCATGGCAATTCATTGTCTGTGCGGCCCAGTATACCTTGCCCATAATTTCAGCGCAACACGAATACTCCAAGTTGGTCAAGCCCGGCGATTCTTTGAAATGATTCGGTAGGAAAAGGTTGAAGAGACCGCGTTCTTTGGCCTTTTGTCGTAGATCCTTCATCAGAGTAGGTGTCTTCCAGCGGTTCTTTGCCAACTGGGCCTTCATTATGGGCTCGGCTGGAATACATTCGGTCTCCACCCAATCATGCACAGCTTTGATCTTCTCAATGGCGACAGGTCGGAGCTTTCCCAGCACCCATGCTGGGTATTTGCTGAACGGTAACTCAGTGCTGTCGAATCTTGCTGCTGCCATTTTGAATCAAGCCTACGGAGTGGAAAAATTGCAAAATTTTTGACTTTCAAAGGTTTAAAGCCGAATCTCACTCCAATTAACTAGCCCCGGTTGTCGAAGCGGGGAAGTAGAAGAGCTCAAGGCCGAGGCTCGCATTCTTCGGATAACGAGTTCCTTCAACTATACATTCTGTCTATTTGAACCATAATCCAATGTAATTTCCATCAAGACGGACGCAATTTCAAAATGACTAACAAATTTGCCCCAGCATGGAACAAGGTATGCCAGTTGAATTTCCCCAGATCAGTCCCATTTACTGATAATTCGAAGTTTGTGGTGGAGTTCGGGGAGGCACCAATGCTGCATACACCCATCGACAACATGATACAGCGGTGGGAGGTCACTTTAAATAAATTGGTCTCAGTGTACGGAATTCCACCACCAGACCAGTCTATCCAAACAGAAGAGACAAATCTGGAGAATTGCTGGGCCAGGATATACACACCGCCCAATCCATCAGAATACGATCCCGTCGGCCTGTATTTCCATGGCGGGGGTTGGTCAATGGGAGGCGTCGACCAAGAAGACAGCACATGTCGTTTGATCAGCAAGCAATGTCAAATGAAAATAGTGAGCGTTGAATACCGCTTAGCGCCCCAATTCAAGTATCCTAAAGGGCTTGACGATTGTGTCGAAGGAACAATATGGACTCTGGAGCACTTCAATGTCAAAAGCGTAACGCTTATTGGAACATCATCGGGTGCAAACTCCGCATTTGGAGTTGCTTTACGGCTAATAGATCAAGGGATGGCGGACCATGTAAAGGGTGTCATTGCTTTGGCACCCTGCACAGTTCACCCAGATGCTGTACCAAGTGACATGAAGGCAAGATACACATCCTATGATGAGCATGCCTATGACACTGTTAACACGGCACCTGTCATGCGGGAGTTCTGGCATGCTTACGGTGTACCTCCATCAGATCCTTATGGATCAAGTCTACTTCACTCGAGGTTGGGACTATTGAACAAGGTATACATCGCGGAGTGCTGTCTGGATACTTTACGAGATGATGCAAGGCTTATGAAGGAAGTACTGGAAAAGGAAAATGTGCAACTGCGATACAGTTCTTACCCTGGCTATCCTCACTATTCTTGGTCTTATCCCTCTACGCATCTAGATGAGCATCGCAATGAGTTTAATAATAGCCTCATGGAGGCTGTGAAGTGGATGAATCGAGAATAGGGAAATTTTCAGCGCGCAGCATACAATACAATAACTTAAGCATTGAGGTAATATCATCTCAATGTAATTAAGATTCAAGATTCTTGTCGAAACTCTTCGTAATTCCAAGAGGGGATCTTTATGTGTCTCTGTATTCTTATGAAAGGTCATGGGAAAGCCTTGTGTTTGAGGTGCGGAGCCTTACGGATGTGCGCCGGCAATACATTTCCTATCTTGTTTCAATGGGCCCACGTAACTTTATTTTGGATAACCCATGGAAGTGAAAGTATAAATATCAATGAAAATGAATACATAACTGGAGAATCGCTTCTGAGGATACTTAAGGGGCTTAATATGCCACCTCGCAATTTCGACCCAAGGCCTCTGTCTCTCATATCACATCACAGATCATTTTGAAGAGACTAAAGATCGAAAACAGGACGAGTTCGACTATCGTTTCTACTCAATTAAACACCATAATGGCATCAGTCGATGGAGCCAATCCTCCAAAGAGACCTGTGCGTATTGCCGGCGCAAGTGGTGGCTTCACGGATCGCCAGCGCAGCATCCTATCCTTCGCCCGAGACAATGATGTCGACGTAATTATCGGTGATTGGATGAGTGAAATGACCATGCAATGGCATGGTGTAGCGAAAGCAGACGCAGCCCGAGCGGGACAAGATACGAATGCTATTGGAGCTTTTGATCCCTCATTCATGGGTACATTTTCGTCAGCCCTCTCTCATCTGCAGCAACGTCGGATCAAGGTTGCTGTCAATGCAGGTGCCAGTGAACCAGACAAACTCGCTGCTCTAGTTATTAAAGCAGTTGAAGAGCAGGGTCTTGATCTGAAAGTCGCATGGATACAAGGTGATGAGGTGATGGATGTTGTCCAAACACTATTGAAAGAGGGGGAGAAATTTGAAAACATCTGCTTTGGGGGGGAATCTCGAGGATTGGCCATTTGAGCCAATAGCTGCCCAATGCTATCTCGGCGGGGCAGGCATTGCAGAGTCCTTCCGAGCTGGTGCCGATATTGTCATTTGTGGTAGGGTATCTGACGCTGCGCCCGTAATTGGAGCCGCCATGTGGTGGCATGGCTGGGACCGCAATCATGACTTCGATGCGTTGGCCGGATCACTCATCGCTGGTCATCTGATTGAATGCTCGAGTTACGTCTGCGGTGGTTACTATAGCGGCTTTAAGGCTTTGTTTGATGGATGTGAGAATATCGGCTTTCCGATTGCCGCCATCAAGAAGGACGGCACCTTTGTTCTAGAAAAGGAACCGAATACCGGTGGAGAGATGTCAGTAGGAACTGCCACATCTCAACTTTTGTACGAGATCCAAGGGCCACGCTACTATGGCTCAGATGTCGTTGCCTTGCTTGAAGGTATTCAAATGCAGCAAATCGCCAAAGATCAAGTTCTCGTTACTGGTGTCAAGGGAAGCCCTCCACCGACAACCACTAAGGTCGGGATCACTGCCCGCGGAGGATATCAGGCAGAATTCCACTACTATATGTGCGGGCTGGATCTCAAAGAAAAGGCTGAGTGGACTGAGCGTCAAATTCGGTATAGTATGGGCAAGAATGTCGAGAAATTCTCCTGTCTCAAATTCAGTCTCAATGGATGGTGCCAAGAGGATCCAGAGAACCAGGATGTTGCAACAGTTGATTTCCGCATTTTTGTTCAGACGAAGGACAAGAATATTTTGGGGGCCGGTTCCATGGTCGGATTCCAGCGATGGTGCATGGAGAATTTCCTCCAGAGTGTACCGGGTGCAAGTATTGAGAATGACCTACGACAAACGAGTGGGAAAGAATATTTCGAATACTGGGCTGCATTACTTCCGCAGTCAAAAGTCTCCCACATTGTGAACCTCCCGTTCCTCCATGACAAAACAATTTCTATACCCTCGTCGGCAAGCTTGGAAAATTATGGCAAAACATACGAGACCAGGCAATGGAGCTACGATACCCGGAATCCAGTAGACTTGGCATCAGTTGGTCCTACTAAGAGAGGACCTCTGGGCTGGGTAGCACTTGGCCGATCAGGGGACAAAGCATCTGATGCAAATGTTGGATTCTTCGTGAGAAACAATGATGAGTGGTACTGGCTGCGGTCATTACTCACAGTCGCAAAAATGAAAGAATTGCTAGGGCCCGAGTACAACGGGAAGGACATCGACAGGTTTGAAATTCCAGCTCTTCGGGCTGTGCACTTCTTGCTTCATGATCACCTTGATCGGGGTTGGAGTGCTACAAGTACCTATGATGGGCTGGGAAAGAATGTTTGCGAGTACCTTAGAGCCAAGCACGTTGACATTCCAATTGCGTTTTTGGAGAGGGGAACAGTTTCCCATCAACGGAGATTTCAGGAGTAAGAAATCATATATATATGAATCAAATACTTTCCAGGCGTTACATCACTTGGGCAGTCACAATGTAACATTTGAGTTTATATTTTCCAATACATAGTTAAGAATTCATCTAGCCGAAGCACTCGGAAACCCCCTTCGCAATGACCTCAGGCGCAACACAGTGCGAAATAAACTCTCATGTCACACGGCATGTACAGACAACGCAATCTTAACGGTCAACTGGGGTGACTGAGCCTTCATAGACCTCAGACGTTGCTTAGATACTTATGTGGCATGTTGACTTCGTAATGACGCACCAAGCTGTGGCGGGGAGCCTAGGTCGCACCTGGGCAACATCACATATTCATGAGCAGCTGTTGCACACAGCGCAGAGTAAAGCAATGCTACCATAATCACTCATAAATTCAGTACCGTGACGCATACATACAGTTCAAATATCAGTTTTAGCCTCAAAATCAACATGGATATATTTGGAACTTTTTCGGTTTCTCAATGGAAACACTTATCCGGGTGACTAGATATTTTGCCGCCATCATGCAACGTTCATGAACGATCTACATGTACCACTGCGGGGTAGCTTGGTCATTTCAGCTGCTTCGTAATTAGTTTCACCTATTTTCAAATTTATATTTGCCTTGTCCAGTGCTATTTTATTGTTGGCACTCATATTTACTCAACCATTCTCCATGGCGGGCCACATCAGACAACATATTGACGTTGCGTCATTGGAGAGGTATATATCCCAGCATGTGGGGATCCAAACGCCCATCTCAGTTACTCAGGTGAACCACAGTACTACTAGTAGTAGCTATAACCTACGAAGCGATACGTTCGATGCTAACATGATCCTCTTTTGACCTAGTTTGGATTTGGCCAGTCAAATCCGACCTATTTAATAAAAGACAGAACTGGAAAGAAGGTCGTCATGCGTAAAAAGCCACCAGGCCAGTTGATGTCGAAAAGTGCTCATAAGATCGAGCGCGAGTACCGAGTTCTTCTGGCTTTGCAAGGAACGGATATTGCAGTGCCTCG
Source organism: Penicillium manginii (assembly GCF_028828005.1). NCBI lineage: Eukaryota > Fungi > Ascomycota > Eurotiomycetes > Eurotiales > Aspergillaceae > Penicillium > Penicillium manginii. The sequence goes on along the minus strand of NW_026643102.1, from coordinate 122,609 downwards.
AGTATACTGTTTATGCGAAGATTCAACAGTTCTTGGGACATCATTCTATGTTATGGAATTCTTGGACGGTCGGATATTTGAAGACCCCAGCTTTCCGGGTGTACCCCCGCAAGAGCGAAATGAAATGTATGCCGACATTCTCCAAAATATTGAGTGTATGAAACTAACAAAGTCTGCGATGGTAGGTGGTGCGAAGCGATCACCACGTTGGCAAAGCTCCATACGGTCAACATTGACGCAGTGGGCTTAGGTAGCTACGGGCGCCGGTCTGGCTTCTACAATCGGCAAATCAAAACCTGGAAAGAGACCGAACATGCTCAAAGCACCGTGGTAGATGTGGATACTAAGATCCCGGTTGGAAGAGTGCCAGGGGTAGGACAAATGATCGAATTCTTCTCGCAGGGACAAGGCCCCCAAGACCGTGCTTGTCTCATTCATGGCGACTACAAAATTGATAATCTCGTCTACCATAAGACTGAGCCAAGGGTCATTGGTATTCTAGAGTACGTTGATACAAACCTGAAATCGGTTGTGGTCTGCCTTGCTAATTGATCAGCTGGGAAATGAGTACTATCGGCCACCCACTCTCCGACATTGCCAATATTCTGCAGCCATGGACGATTCTAGCAATGTCATCTAGTGCAGCGCATCAGCTATTACTTCCATTCCAGATGACAGCTGGAATTGTGGGCTTGCCATCGATACCAGATTGCCTTGAGTGGTATGCTAACGTAGCCGGATGGGACCCACAGCCCGAGATGATCTGGGCAGATGCATTCTCGCTATTCCGAATGAGTGTTGTTCGTCAGGGTATCACTGCACGGCATGCCAGTAGACAGGCTAGTGGAAGTACAGCTGTTGAGATTGGTCGAGGCATGTCAGTTTGCGTCGCGTTGACTTTGAGACTGATAAGCAAGATGAGGGACATGCGAACCAACGGTCGTGCGCGATTGTGATTGTTGGTGATGAGGGTCTGAACTCAAAGGAAGTCAGGAAACGTCATCTCAAAAACCCTAGTGTGGGAGAGCACGAAACAGAAGAGAGGAAGAAAACGAAGAAGATGATGCTATTCCTAATTGGTCCCCAGAAGGGAAGGTCTACCTAAGCGCGGTGAGCGCTCACACCTCAGGCACCTACTTCATCAGCTGGGACAGTCTTTGAAGCTTATTCGAGGAAGCCTTTCAGGATTTTGCAATAGTAGAGATCCAGTACCTAAATTCAACATTAAACTCCTTTGTGATATTTGTACTTTAGAGTTTGAATAGAGAATCAGGATACAGAGGTTCAGCCATCTCTGCCGAGCTTTTATCTGGAATTGATCGGCAAAATATTCGAGCCGATCCAGGTATCTCGATGGATCTTCGAACGCACCAACCCAAAAGCTGATCACATCATTTTCCCATCCAGGTCATAATTGTCAGTATCGTAGTGGCGTATTCTACTGGTTAATGGCTCACGCTGTGCGTGGTAGTCTTGAAGCATGAAGATCAAAGGCGATTTCATGAATGAGTAAAAGCTAATATAAGAAGAAACCATGCCTAGTATCATGTGAGCCCATTCTCCAGGAGAGAAGTCGCCGTCAGCAGAGAAACGGGCTGCAAATAAAATTCCGACCCCCTTGACTAGGACTGCCTGGATTTGAATTCGTCTTTTCAAATTACTACATCAATGTCGAGAACCGGAAGTCGTCTTTTATACCCGATCCGCACACGATAAAGGTGAGGACCTTCTTGTTTGAGAAAATAATGCTTTTTTCTTGGTGTGATTCTGTGTGACAATGGGCTGAATACGATGGGTGCGCTGGTACCAGGGGCCTGAAGATCCTGGCCGGAAGTTTCCTATTCGTCAACGCGCAGATCACGGGGTCCTACTGTCCTGCGAACACTCAACGCGTCAGTTTTCATACACTTTGTCAACTGAGTTCATTTTCACCTTTTTCTACTATTTCTATGGTGCGTCAAGGAGCAAGCCTAGGATGGGCTTTAATTTCATCATAGAGAACTACGATTTATATCTTACCTCATATCTCACGTAGCGTTGATCGTTTTACGCACTTCGTTACTCTACTTGCAGCACAATCTTGCTCCACATTTAGCGTCAGTTAAATGAGCCTTTATGGCGATATTCTTGGTATCAAAAGAGCATATTCAGTTCAATATTGACACAAGATCACGATGTCAAATTTCACTAGAATATCAAGTTGTATTAAAGGACAAAATATTCACAGTAAGGACGTCCGCTGGTTATTCAAACTTGCTTTAATTGGCGCCAGATTCCGATCTATCTCAGCTTGGGAGACAAGTCCAGTTAATTTGGTGGGTGTTGGTGAGATATTCCATTCTGGGATTACTCGAGTCCCCATAGGCCGTGATTTCTAACACGGTTCCTCCCTTGTATTGACCATCTTCCACCAAAGACACTATAGCCTCACCTACTTGAGCTGCGGTAACAGTTTCCGCGCCGTCTAAATTGAACTGGTCCATTTTGTCAGGTTGATTAGTCCAAAGAGGAGTTTTCACCGCACTGGAAAGCATGTCAGTAGTGGCTATTAATCCAAAGTCACGTTTGGTAGTAGGGTAGATATCATACCAAGGACACATCGCGGTGATCTTAACTCCTTCAAGCTCTTCGCATGGGGCCATGGATCGGACAAATCCGGTCACAGCATGCTTTGATGCACAATAAAGCGGAACAGCATAATTCCCCGCTAGCCCCGCAATAGATCCAATTATGCATACAACTCCCTTTTTATTCCTGCTTAGGAGTGCTTGAATTGCGATACGGGTAAGCTTCATTGGGTGGTTCACGTTAATGGCAATGGAGTCATAAGTCTCATCCTCGGGGTCTTGCCAGAAGTTTGACCATTTCTGCGCATCATTTGTTAGCCGAATCGATTTTTCGATAGATTCTCTGCTTCAAAGTGGTCGGCATACCGGCTCAAAGACTCCAGCTCCAGCAATGTAGACGTCCGGTACGTCATTCCAGATCCTCACCGATATATCGATCGGACCTCTTAGGTCCTTCCACCTGCGCACGTCACAAGTCTCAAAATGTACATTTTTCTGTGATTCAACAAGTTGCCTGGCCTCCTCACCCAATTGTAAATCTGCAATAAGGATCTTTGCTTTTTTTGCGTGGGCCAGCCGAACGAATTCAAAACTGATACCTAAGATGTGTTGGTATTTGACCTGACGATTTGGATTTATTTTGCATACCAGATCCACCACCAGTGACCAAGACAATCTTGTTTGTCAAAGGGAAGTCTCCAGCCATCTCGTGCTTCTCTGGGCTTCAAAGACTGATTTCTGTTCAGCGAGACAAAAGTCCAGAGTCAATAAGGAGCTCGTCAAAGCAAGTAAAGATAATGTGGTATACCCTGACAACTTATTATGCAGGAATTACTTACCCATAATGCTGACGAAGAAATATCGACGATGTGGGGCTGAGGAGACCGATGGATGCAGTCAGGCTATCGTTACCCGCAGCCCATCCCGTCGCGGGGGAGCCACCTAGGCAAGGAACTGTGTAGCCTTGGAGGCCGAGGTATTACATCATGCTTCCTTGATTTCAATTTTGTAGAAAAGGGATCGCGATGGTGTTTTGATGTTTTGTATCTCTGTTTACCAACTTTCGGCTAACTCTGAATAAAAATATGGGTGATTTGTTACTTCCTGGCCATGGGGATCCCGTGCGAAAAAGACAGCACCGGCATGATGTTGATTCCCAAAGGTTGAGAATGCCCATTCATACAGAGCGACATATTCGTGTGATTTGTGTCGGTGCAGGCGCGTCGGGACTTCTGTTTGCCTATAAACTGCAGCGAAGCTTCTCCAATTTCGACCTAGTCATCTACGAAAAGAACGAGCAAGTCGGTGGCACTTGGTGGGAAAACAAATACCCAGGGTATGTTCAAAAATGTAACTTTTGCTAAAGTTCAAATTTCTGATAGTCGTACAGTTGTGCGTGCGATGTTCCATCTCACAATTACACTTGGTCGTTCGAGCCTAAACTTGACTGGTCAGGAACATACGCCAGTAGTAAAGAGATCTTCAATTACTTCGACTCATTCACAGACAAGTATGCACTGCGACACTACTGTCGTATGCGTCAGCAAGTTGTGAGTGCCGTATGGAGTACAGAAGACCACGGTTATCATGTGAAAGTTCGTGATTTGAACACCAATAAAGAGATCGACGATTTTTGTGATATCCTGATCAACGCGGGCGGAATCTTGAACTCCTGGCGCTGGCCTGCTATTCCAGGTCTGGACAGTTATAAAGGAACACTTGTCCACACTGCCAATTGGGATGAGTCTATCGTGTTAGATGGCAAGCGTGTTGGGTTAATTGGAAACGGGTAAGTAAATACGGATAATTTTCCACATTACCGCCCATATGTAGTCCGAGTGCTAACAAACATACTTTCTAGCTCCTCTGGAATTCAAGTTCTCCCCGCCATCCTCCCACAAGTGAAAGAAGTCACCACTTTTATTCGAGAGCCTACTTGGGTCTCTCCTATTCCGGGTCTCGAGCAACACGTTTTCACAGCCGAGGAAAAGGAAGCGTTTGCTACCCGCGCTGGATTACTCACTCAATACCGCAAGGATATTGAGAGAGGAATGAGCGGTACTTTCGGTGTGTTTTTGAAAAACACTCAGAATCAACAGGGCACAAGAGAATACATGACAAAGCAGATGAGGGACAAACTAAGTGGCACCAATTTGGAAGGTGTGCTGATCCCTGAATGGTCAGTTGGATGTCGCCGCATCACACCAGGTGTAGGCTATCTCGAGTCTCTGGGTGCGGAGAATGTCAAGGTTGTCTATGGAAATGTTGATTCCGTTACTCCTCGAGGGTGCGTCTCGGGTGGTCGTGAGTACCCAGTGGATGTGTTGATTTGCGCCACTGGATTCGATACCACATTCAGGCCTAGATTCCCAATAATTGGTCCTAAAGGGAACAACTTGCAGGATGATTGGAAAAATGAGCCGCAGTCATATTTTGGCATAGCCGCTGCCGGAATTCCAAACTATCTCATGTTCCTTGGTCCCAACAGTCCAGTTGGTAACGGCCCTGTGTTATCAGCAGTTGGTAAGTTGAATTGCTCCTCTTGTAGAAAGCGATATTGATTAACATGTGACACAGAGGCGCAAGCCGACTATATGATGAAGCTTATTGATCGCTACCAAACAACCAATATTGCGAGCTTCTCTCCGCAACCGGACGCTGTTGCCGACTTTATCGCATACAAGAACAGATTCATGGACGGTACAGTCTGGTCGGATGGATGTCAGTCATGGTACAAGGCTGGCCGGCCGGATGGACCAGTTACGGCGTTATGGCCAGGTTCGACTCTACACTACATCGAGGCAATGAACGAAGTGCGTTTGGAGGACTGGGAGACCACATATTCTGGGAACCGCTTTGACTGGCTAGGAAATGGATATAGTCAGACTGAATGCGATGAGACGGCGGACTGGGCCTATTATATTCGTGGTGAGGATGATGGTGAATACCACAGCCGTGGAAAGAAACGACGTATCGCAACAAAATCGGGAACAGTCAAAGCGGATGCTGGGAGCTTCCAAGTATTCCCAAAGATCTAGCTTTAGATACAGTCGCAATCTATCCCATGGGGGTTATTGCCATCTGGCGCACTGCAATTTAGTCGGCATCTATTTGTAACATGTATTGAGGAGGACGGTCTGAACTCAAGGGGAGTCAGGGAACGCCATCACAAAGACCTGGAATCAGGGATCACAAGGAAGAGCAGAAGAAACGGGGAGATGATGTGTAGGGCTCCGAAAAGGAATAAAGGAATGCGAATATACGATATATTCATATTCGCATTCATATTGTTGAGATAGGTATGTTGGATTGGTTAAGTTAACTATCTTGTTGGAGGTGGGACTCCTCATCTATTTATCTGTCTCTTGATGACCCCCATTACATGCTTTGACTACCGTGATACTCAACATATTCAATTCATATTATTCATATTCGCCAATATTCATGAATATTCATGAATAATCATATTCCTTTCAGATTCCTACCGATGGCGGCTCTTTCTAATTTTCTATACCTTGTTAGCAGATTTTGTTCACGAGTGACTCTTAGGTCATTTTTTTCAATAATTCCAGTATAAATACAACCTAGAATGTCTATCGATTGTGTTGGCAAAATACTGTATAAGGAGGGTGGCTTTTAGTTACCTAAGGCTACTAACTTGCCTCGCGATACCTATACTTACGCGATGTCTAGAATAATATGAATAATTGCCAAGGTTGTCTTCTATGCTTTACAAGTCAGCTACTTGTCTCTGAGTAAGCTTGTTACTTCTCACTTTCTACCCTCTCACTTTTTATCTATATATACATCGAAACCACTACCGCACAAAATGCAGACACTGCCTCCCTATAAGGGTTATTGACTGAGAATATGGTAGTAATGTCACGGCTGGGAATGGGACAGTAATGCCGCACATATATGTAGCATCGGTGGTGAGATCCTCGACCATAGTGAGTGATTTCGACGCTTATTTGACAGTGACGTCAATGAAAAAGCGAGCGCGTGAGCGTGAGCGCAAGGAAGAACTATAAAAGTAATATATCCTACCGGCCATTGTTGAATTTTGAATATTCACTCTCAGTATGGCTCGATTAGCGATGGAGAATCGTCCGAGGACCTTATGGGTTGATGAGACTCATGAATGGTGTCGAAGGAGCGAGTCTATCAAGCAACCTTTGCCATTACCTGACCACCAGTCCAGTGTCGCAACAGCGGATCGCGACCAGGCATCGGCTCCTGTGCAACGCAAAACCCAAGTACAGCCGCTGAAATCACAGGTGGTTGAAGACCCATGGAGGATGTGGGAACCGGTCATTAAGCTTGTCTATACACGGCCGGTCTGGCAGGCCCGGCGGAGGAACAAAAAGCACAGCTAGCCCATATCCAGCAGCTGGAACAGTCACTCTCCGCTAGCTCGGAAGGTGCGGGCCACCCTTGGCATGCGGAAGTATCATACTGCTCTGCTGTATCTACAATATGTCTCAGTGCCCTTCACCCATGAAAAAGGCAGTCACAGTTTTGATTACTTATTTTCGGCGTAGTTTAGAGCGAATAGATGGGGTGGCGGTTGTCTGAATGAGCCCATTCCTGGGCGAGCGGGGTTTCGTCGGCTCTCGGGCTATCTCATCCGGGCTTCGGGGGAGCCACGACGCACAAAGGATCAAATATCTCCTCACATCTTATGCACCCCAGATTTGATCTCGCGTACCCAAAGCTGGTACGAGAAGATCCGTTTAGCAGAATGTCTGTATCTGTGACCAATAATACCCACCATAACAAGGAAAGCAGCAAGCTGCCAGAGCTGTCGGTTGCGTGTAGTAACTGTCGCAACCGCAAACTGCGCTGCTCTAGGGAAACACCCGCATGTCAACACTGCCGCAAAACTGGTCAGCTAGTATATTCATATTCCCTCTGTCTTCTGAGACAGGCTCACTTCGTACAATCTCGCTAATTCGACCCCGGTATAGGGAGCGACTGCGTATACGAACCCAAACGGTCCAAGCCGGGGATTAAATCTGGGGCTATTGAAAATTTACACCGACGGCTAGGTATGACAATGAAGAGTGATTCGGCTGGTGAGCCTATGATTAGGTCCACTCGGCTCGCTTGTTAGGATTGCTGACGAGGCTCACATCTCCGCCGCTAGATCGCCTGGAAGATTTCGTTATTGATCGACTAGGAGACGATTCACCAGAAGAGTCTAACCGACAAACACAGCTGAGTGCAAAGGAGCCTACGGCAAGTTTTGTTCCGTCTGCACAGAGATTCAGTGACAAGTTGGGTAGCGGGGCCGCTGATCGCCCAGCTAAACGACAACGGGTGGACAACCGCATCGGTCCTTCTCAGTCCTCGCTGCCCAATATCGATCGCCGTTTAGTGTTCTCTTTTCTCAATCCTAACACAATTGAAGATGTTTTGCAGACATACTTCGAGCATATACACCCTTGGATCCCTCTCGTACACGAGACCAGCTTGCGTCGGCGTCTTCTCGACACAAAACACAGATCAAAGCTTGACGTGTTGGTGCGAGCCATGATTTTAGTGTCCGCGAGATATATACAACGGCACGAGGCCGTATCCGAGATCTCCCTGGCTGATCTGACAACAGAGCAAGCCAGGAGTCTGATCATTTCGACTTCGATGGATTGCTTAAGCGTTGAAAACCTCCAGGCACTCGTAATATGTGTGTTTAATGATGTGAGGCTTTTCCATTCCAGTCATTTACACTTACCTCGAGATATGGATTCATGTCAACTAATTTAGTCTTCAGATTGGAAACGGGTGGGGGGTAAAGGCATGGTCTCTAGTCGGATCACTGACTCGGACTGTCGAATATTTGAAATTGACAGTTGAAGATGACGAGTGTCGAGGCCATACGTCGATTTCAAAGCCGTTTATATCCATCTCCCCTCCGGAAAGCTGGGTCGAGGCGGAGGAGCGACGCCGTGTGTTCTGGAACGTGTTCAACATTGACCGGTTTTGCTCCGTGACAATGGGCTGGAACACAAGCCTCACCTCGGATGATGTGCACCGTCGCCTCCCTTGCGATGGAGTCTATTGGAGAAGAGATAAACCCAATGTTACAGCCTTTTTGGGCATCTGGGACAAGTCAGCAGGGCGGATGGGAAACCCCATCGCCTTTCCTCCGGCCCATTACGTGTCTTCGCAAGGTACAGGGACCAATGACGCGTCTGAATCGAGTCCGAACAACGCCAGCGGCTCTATTTTATTACCGGAAGATCTCACGATGCAGGCAATTGGGGCATTCGCCTACCGCATCGAAGCAACCGAGTCGCTGAGCCGCGTTACGACTTACTTCCTACAGCAAAAGGTCGATATGCAACGTCCAGAGAACGTCACTGGCTGGCTCACACGGTTCAAGGAACTCGACCTGCGCCTTGTGCATTGGAAGATGCTGCTTCCAAAGAAGTGGAACGTCGCCAACCCTACCTACACTACTGTCGGGCCCCACGACGCGGCCTATCAGAATGCCACACCTAGTAGCAGTGGAGAAGCGACAGGACTTGAGGCCAATGCCAAACGCCAAACAGTAGTGATGGATCCAAATCTCACACTGGCACACATTACCCATAATGCTTCCATGATTCTCTTACATCAACCTATCGCGTTTCCACCCCACGACTGGACTTTTCGCAGCCGCCTGCCCAGCAGTTGCTCTGCAGAGACCTGTCAGCAGGCGGCTTTTGAAATTGCGACAATCACTGAACAATACCTTAAAGTGTCTCCGGCAACATCCCCCGTCTGTCCCCAATTTTCATTCTGCGTTTATGTGGCAGCCCGACTCCTCCTAGCCTACAGGACCTACTACGGTGGAGAGAGCACTGCTCTTTACCCTAAACTGGATGTCGATGACAGGTTTTGGACGCTAGTGCAAAGTCTCAGATAAGATGTCGCGTCGATGGAACGGGAACGTGCTGGCGCCAGAGACCACGACTTTGTCCGAGGATCTGGCTGCAAAATACGCGTTGAAACTGAGAGAGATGAACGATATATGCATGCAGGGCTCGGGCTATAGGATAAATGTCTTGGATTATACGCAAGATATCGACCATTGCAGCAGTAAGACCGACCCTATTGTAGAAGATCCAGTTCCTATGTCAACTCAGAATGGCTTGACTCAACTACCATATCAAGCCCTGCAAGCACAGCCAGCGCACAACTTTCAAGGTAGTGGAAGGCCCGTGGAGAACCAGCCAAATGGGGACCTCATCAATGCCGCACCAGCCATGACGTTACCTTGGCCTTCATCCCCACTACAGCTCCCCAGAAAACCTAACGAACACCGCCCGACAATGTACGGGAAAGAAACGTACTCTCCAGGGAAAGACCAAGCGCCCTGCGACCTGAGTGCTATCTCACAGGTGTTGCAGAGCCATCAATTTATGGATTTGGACCGTATCATCAATTTCGACAACGGAATATTCAGTGCGAATCTAGATCATTCTTGGTAAAGGGCCATTAAAGTGCCAGCTGTACTACACAGAGGCTGCGAAAGTTGAATAATATATATCTACGTGTACCCTGGGCCGGTATCATCGGTTACGTAGAGGTCTAATATCTAATTCTTATGCCTGTTTCTTAGCAATACTGCACGGTTTCACACTAAGCCCATGCGCATCAGCTCGTTTCCAAATCTCACCAAGTAGTAGTCACCATACACCAGGCCGTGGTTCGTATACCGCCTCCTCGCATTCTCATTGTTGTTAGCCGTCCCATGCTTAAGGATCGCATCGAACCGCTTTCCCTGCACAGTGTCTTCCACAATCAGATCCTTTTTCAACTCTTCGCCAGCGACAAAATGAAACTTTGCAGTTTCCCTAGCCAGTGAATAGTCCAGCGTGCCTCTAACCAAACCGACCGCTGCGTCAAAAAACCTCGCTGCAAGCATCCTCTCTCCCTCCGAAATCAGCCCCTGCGACAGCACGAGCAACCCATTCGCAGCGATGGCTGCCGCGCTGGAATCCCGCACGACCTGCTCGCCCTCACTCTCCGTCGGAGCATCAAAGTCCCATGGTGGGGAAGTGTACTGCGACTTCCCACTTCCAGGATCACGCGCAACAGGATGCGTCTCCAACCTATGAAGATAATACTCTGCCGTCCCGCATGCCACATTCAGAAATTCCCTATCCCCGGTCCATGAGTACGTCTGTGCATACCCTGGTATTGCCCACGCCTGACCGCGAGCCCAGGTGGACCCGTCCGCGTACCCCTGCGCCGTCATACGACGTTTGACGGCGCCAGACTTTGGGTCGATACATGTGACATGGTTGGTAGAATATAGCTGGCCATTGTATCTTCCGAGCGTGGGTTGTGAGAGAGGGGGGCTCCGGACGCAGGTGGGTGCGTATCAAAGTGCGGGCATGGGCGACGGCCATCTCCTCGAGTCGTCTGGAGGAACTATGGGCGGCGGCATAGAAGAGTAGGTCAAGATTACACAAAGAATCGATGATAACTATAAGATTGGTAGTTATATCCGTGATCTGCACGTCCTTCCTGATCAACAGATCCCAACTGCGGATAGCCTTTGCGGAGGCAACGTATCTCGATGCCAGGCTGTTGGCCGCACGTATAATAGATTCCAGGCTGCGGGAGTTGCCAAAGAGCTCCCAGTCCTGGCGCAGAGCAGGCATGACAATGAAGCCTATGTCGTGTGTGTCCGTCCTGCAAGCCATGTCGTGCAACGGCTCCGACCATCTTTTACACATGGCGCGGAGCTGGTCTCGTCTCTTCTGGGGCGATGAACCAAGGAAGTATCCAGCGGACTGGGGATAGCGTACTGTTCGTTCAAGCAGCTCGTACAAGGTCCCGGGGAAGAAGCCACATGTCCAGAAGTCTGCTTCACGGAGGAGGTAGAGGTTTGGCTTCTCGCCATGCTGAGGAACCTGGGGCACATATTCGGGAAATACGTGAGGAAATTTCATCGCACATTCCTTGAGTGTCGCTCCAGCGATAGGGAGAGACTCATATGCGACCCGCCAGACTTTGGCCACAATATTCTCGTCAAAGAGGTCTGCAAGATGCTTCCTTAAATTTGAGGAATCCACATTTGGATTGGGGGCTTCGGTGATTTCACCGACGGGAGTGATCTTATTGGGTAAGGCTGTGTGAGGTGAAGGGCTGGATATCGGGAATAACACCTCAGAAGTCTCTTGAAGGGACGTCAACCCATGGGGGCTTGTGATTGTTGCTGTAGCAGGCATCCTTGGGCAGTCTGATTTTGAAAAAGGAACTTTGGAAGGACCTCCTGCCCACGATATTTAAATAGAATTGCCGCTGGCGCGTCGATGCCAGTGCTAGTTCCAGGGCTTTTATGACATCCATGAATGCGATTTTCAGTCCCGCCGCTGTACATTAAACGACATTCAATAGCCTTAGGTAAAACCCAATGCTCCACGCTGTGCTTGTACCATGTCATTATCCCGACGCCAATCATCCGACAAGGGTCTCCAAGGCAGCACAACTGCCTTCCTTCTGTGGCGCTGTTCTGTAACCCTAGGCCCATTTTGCGGGGCAAAACCCTCCGGCATATAGATATTTCGCCCGAAGTCCGCGCGACTTCCCCCGAGCCACTAAGCAGCAAGGAGCCGCCTGTATCTCCCTGCACAACTGACTCGACGATTTGACGCCTCTGCCAGCCATGGAACTGACTTTGAACTTCAACAGGTATTATTTTCTTTTACCCCGAGCGCTGGTGTCTATATAGACGCTATAGCGTCCGGGCCGAGATCTAACAGTGATCCAGCTTTCTCTGACCACAATTTTCTCTTGCTTTGGATTTGAAGATAGCCTCAAGAAAGAATACGACTCCAGCAAGAAATGGCCAATGAAATCAGGGAGGCCCTGCCGCCTAACGCCGACGAGCTCTCCGACACAGAAAAGGCCCCTGTCGTGAGCTCCTCGGCCAATCGGCCAGCAGCTCCCTCGCTGTGGAAGGCATGGAGATATATGTTCGATTGGTACCCAAGCCACTATTCGGCTGAGGAGCGCAGGCTTTTGCGCAAGCTGGACTGCTTCATTATGCCGCTGTGCTGTCTGATGTGTAAGTATTCCCCTTTTAACTACCCCTGAACAAAGCGGGTCATGAAAATGAATGAAGGCATTGAGCGAATGAACTATCATCTTCGGACAGAAGACTATGAGAGAAGATAATCACATACTAACGCTGATGTATCTAGTTTTCATCAAATGGCTTGATCAGGGCAACATCAATAACGCGTATGTTTCGGGCATGAAGGAGGAGCTCCACCTGACCGGAAACCAATATTCCCTGTTTGGAACATTCTATAATATAGGATATCTCCTCTTTGAGATCCCATCCATGCTGCTAATCTCTCGGCCGGGCCTATCCCGCTACTATCCGCCGACTATGGAGCTTCTCTGGGGGATCGTGACATTTTGCCAGGCACGCATGCGCAACGAGCACGATATATTTGGTCTCCGCTTTTTGATGGGTGTGCTCGAGACCCCGGCGGCCTCGGGTAGCATCTATATTCTGACCTCATGGTACCGTGCCGATGAGGTTTTCAAAAGAGCGGGAGTGTGGTATGTGAGCAGCAATGCCGGTTCAATGTTCGGAGGATATCTGCAAGCTGCCGCGTACACCAATTTGAATGGTGTTTTGGGTATGGACGGCTGGCGCTGGTTGTTCATCATAGTGAGTTTTAAATTGCTTCCTTTTCTGACGACAAAAATACTGATGAGGAACTTACGTGTTGCCACACAGGACGGTTGCATTAGCATTCCAATTGCAATCGCTGGGTTCTTCCTTTTCCCCGGCATCCCGCAAAGTCCCCGAGTCTGGTGGCTCACCGAGCGGGACCAGAAACTTGCGCGCGCCCGAATGGGCGATGATGGCGTCAAGGAGAGCAGGAAGATAGGAAAGCGCATGCTCAAGCGCGTGTTTACGCACTGGCATTTCTACATCGCTGTCGGCACTTACGTCTGGTAAGTCCCCAAGCTTACTGTTTTGCGGGGCTGAACTGATTCTTGAGATAATCTAGCTTTCAATGTACTAGCTATGTTGGCGGGCAAATGGCCCTGTGGCTAAAACACGAAGCTACACTACACGGCACTTACACCGTACCGGAGATCAACACAATCCCAACTGGTGTTCAGGGAGTCGCTATAGTAACCGGCATCCTTTCGACTTCTCTTTGCATGGTCTACCCGATCTGGACCACCTTTACGTTCGCAACCGCAGTTCTTCTCTTTTCCAATATCGTTCTTCTCGTGTGGGACATTCCCACAGGGCTTCATTTTACGGCCTATTATCTTCTGGGAATGACATCTTGCATTACTCCAATCCTGTTTCCCTGGGTGAATATGATTATGAAAGATGATGCCGAAGCTAGAGCCTTTACGACGGGAGCGATGGTGAGTTTAGAGATTTTTTTCCTATCGAATTTCTCCGGAGTTAGCAGAATCAGCACTAATCTCAGTTTATTTTCAAAATTAACAGATGACCTGCGGCTGGATCTTCTTTTCCTTCTATCCAATTACGGCCTTCCCCGTTCTCGAGGCACCCAAATGGCGTAAAGGCTTTACCGTCAACACGGTTTTGACTGTCGTTTACTGGTGCCTGTTTATGTTGGGACAATACCTGTGGACGCGAGAGCAGAAGCAACGCCAAAGCCAGGAGGTTGTCGATGGAGACATGGTTGAACTAGACAAGGAGGTCGAACTAGGCGCGTCAAGCAAACATGTTGATTGAAACTACAGCCATGGACGAGATCAAAGTTGAGAGTGTGTGAACAGAGGAAGTAAATGGTTTTAACGTGGCAAGGTCGAGGCATGCGACTTGAACGGTTGATAAGTATTCCAGTAAATTTTTATTCTTAATCGTCATCAATCCTTGGAGTACCTTTAATATTCGTCGCTCTAATTGGTTTTGAGCCTCCTAAATTGACAGTAGAACATGAAGAATAAAATCATCCGGAATATATACATTTTCCCGAGGACCGAGAGCAGACTTGGCACCAGATGGACTATAAGTGCCCCGAGAGCCCAACCTCAAATTCCCCTACGAATTTTCAACTCTCAAACTAGCCCCGCACTTGGAAAACTAGGCAGAACTACAACCATGGTCGCACTCCCAGGCTTCACGGACAACCCGTTTCGGACCCGCTCTGACCTTGTACGGGCTAGCGCCGCTATGCTAAAGCCACTGGAGCAGTACAAGTCCTCCCAAAAGGCCTTTATCAAACTCTCCGCAGGCACGGCAGCAGGGTTCGATGAGGTCTCCGCCCAGCTCGAGGGCTTTGCACGGCCGCTCTGGGCTATCGCGAGCCTCCTTGCTCCCGCATCTAATGCAGATAGCCTTAGCATTGACGTGGATTCATGGGTCAGCGGCTTACGAGCTGGCACAAACCCAGCATCTTCGGAATACTGGGGTGATCTGGGCGACTTCGACCAGCGTATGGTGGAAATGGAGAGCATCGCGTATGCGCTGCTGATGGCCCCTGAAGCATTTTTGTCTGGGATGGACACGATGGACCGGGAAAATCTAGAAAGGTGGTTGCGCCAAGTAAATGGGCGGAAAATGCCGGAGAACAACTGGCGCTGGTTTCGTGTGTTGGTCAATCTGGCCCTGGGGTCCCAAGGCGAGGGTATTGTGGCTCAGGACTTGAACATGCTGGATTCGTTTGATCTGGGTGAGGGATGGAGTAGCGATGGGCTCTGGGGTAATGTGAGGAAACAGGCCGATTATTACTCGGGAAGCTTTGCAATCCAGTTTGCACGGATGCTATATGTGAAATGCCTGGGGGATAGGGGCTTGACTTCCGAAGATCACAGTAGAGTTGAGAGGTACAAGCTGGAGGCGCGACAGTTTGCGTCGGGGTTTTGGAGGTATTTTAACGTGGATGGTATGTCGGCCTATACAACAATTTCATCTCCCTACTATCTAGACATTTGCCTCTGAATTCTCTACACCTGAATCCGAGACATATATTTCTAGAAACATAGTACTGACTCAGCAACTTCTAGGAAGTGCCATCCCATTTGGGCGGAGCCTGACGTATCGCTTCGCTTTCGCGGCATTCTGGTCCGCGGTCGCCAGCGCCGGGGTACAGCTTGACGCACCACTCAACAACATCGGCGTGATCAAAGGTCTCCTTCTCCGCCATCTACGCTGGTGGAGTAAGCAGCCTGGCATCTTCAACTCTGATGGTACAATGAATATCGGCTATACCTATCCAAACATGTTCCTTAGCGAGAACTACAATTCACCGCAGTCCGTATACTGGTGTTTGAAATCATTCACCATCCTTTGTCTACCTGAGAGCCACTCTTTCTGGACAGCAAAAGAATTACCACATCCACTTGCTGCCAACCTCTTGCCTTCCCAGCCGCTCCTTGATGAGGTCAAACTCGTCTGGCCGCCCCGACAAATTCTATGCAGCGGACGCAGCCATCACTTTCTGCTCTCATCGGGCCAAGGAACCACAAAGGACCACCGTGCCAGAGAGGCAAAGTACGGCAAGATGGCGTATTCGTCCTTCTTTGGATTCAGTGTTCCCAGTGGCAGACTGCTAGAGCAGATGGCTCCGGACAGCACGCTGACTGTCAGTCTCGATGACGGCGAGGCATGGATTATGCGTGAAAATCCAGTCAATGTACGGCATCGGCAGATCCCGATCCTCACTTCCGAAGCGGATGCTGAGATGGGAACGGCAGCGAGAACTGTGCCGGCTCTTGTTAGTACCTGGAGACCCAAGAAGGCAATTGACTTCGAGGTCCAAAGTACCCTAATTTCTGCATTGGAACTGTGGTCAGGATGGCACTTCCGTATACACAAGGTGAAGTGGTCACCGGCAGCCATCATAACTGGATCCATCAGGTTAGTTGACGCAGGCTTTGCGGCTTCTGGCGCGGCAAGGACTGGCCTGTTGTGTCCAGAAATAGATTTGGAGAGGCTGTTGGATCAGGATTCTGCTGTGGTGGAAGCATGGGGGAAAGACAAACAGAGGTGCTTGATCTTCTCGGATAGTAGCGCCAGTGGTGTTGTCAATCTACAAAGGGATTCGATGCTTGCGCCGCGTTCAGGAGGTGGCAAGCTCGCGACCGAAAGTCAGGCATTACTGCTGCGAGCAGATGCAAATACTAATTTAATCATGCAAAGAACCTTGATACCTGCGGTTCAGCACACACTAGTTGCAG
Organism: Penicillium manginii; assembly: GCF_028828005.1. Classification (NCBI taxonomy): domain Eukaryota; kingdom Fungi; phylum Ascomycota; class Eurotiomycetes; order Eurotiales; family Aspergillaceae; genus Penicillium; species Penicillium manginii. The sequence continues at coordinate 105,864 of NW_026643102.1, read as the reverse complement.
AGGCCGAGAGCAAATCTCCGGCGGAGATGTGGTTAGCGACGGGAATATTCGCAGTTTCGAAGACATCGGGAATTGATGTGAAAGAGTTTCAGAAATTGTGGTTAAAAAGACCAAGAATCCAGGTGACAGCGAATCCAGGGGAAGAAGATGAGATCCGAATTATTCTCTACTAATATTGGGTACTTCTTACTTTGTTAAGAAGATTCACGCTCGACCAATAACTAATGAAGGGCCGCTATAAAAATCTCTTCCAGTATCGAATAATATATAACGTGCTTCGATAAACTCCTTTAGTGACGCATCCGAAAGCAATCGATAGCTGATTAATACAGGTACTCAGTTTTCCTTCCATCTTCAGGCTCAAAGGCAAGTTCCCTTTGATAGCTCCCTATAATCCACCAATTAGTTGCTGGGATAAAGTAAATGCCTCTTTCAGGCTAAGATGTTTGAAGGGCGCATTGTTAGATTGCCTGAGTCCCTATGCATCGGAGCCATTCCACACCGTGATTGTTGTGTCCATTTCAAAGCCTTCCAAGTCCCGATTCTGGCTTCATAGTTCTTGCACGTGCATTGCAATTTCCTACTCATGACGTTTTCTACGCAACTTCGTCGCGCCAAGGCCTGCCAAGAAGCTACCAGCTGCTTAGAGTCAGGAGCTCGGAAATTGGAGCGGGGATCTCGGAATGCAATACCCCTTACCCCGACATCTTTCCCGACTAACTCCACCCTTGAAGGTGGGGAAATTAAATGTGACACTACCAATGTCAGGGACCGGAGCAAGTGCTGCGGATCGCGGCCTAATCGTCTCGGAGAGATCTCCCATCTTTTGTCTGTGAAATAGAGATGAAAGGATCGTTTACCTTGACCTCTGGGCGAAGTTGAACACTTAATTGGGGTACAAGTGTACTGGTTTATCTAACTATATCAAGATGTAGCTACTTGTAGTTGCAGCAGCACATCACCCTGCTACATAGCGGAGTGCCTGCCTAATAGGTAGCATATAGTCGATAAACTTGATCAAATTATATTATAATAATGATAATAATAATGAGAAAAAATTAGACAGAAAAATGAGACGCATAGATCCATCTGAAGACTATATTAGTCTATTGTGCGTAGAGCGGGCTTGGCGAGGCCGCAATACAGATCTGTCAACAGGTCGGGGCAACGGCATTTATAACTTCCCTTTCCCAGCCCAGTCTTCCGGTAATCACATGTAGTCATGTTTATGCAGCGGTAAGGGACGAGAAAATGCCGTCTTCCTCATCAGAACACATGGTATACCATCGCATCGCAATTTCAATTCGAGAATAGCACCATTCCTACCAGCTATCACGCAGCAGACAAATAGGAGCGGGGTAGATATCGTAGTTGAATCACTGCCCGAGGAACTTCTTTATGCATCCTGGCAATGTGTTGCCAAGTGTTGTTTTATAGTTGAGGTCGGCAAGTGCGACATTCTAGGAAAGAGATCGAATGACAAGACAGATTTCAACAGATTTCTCCCGACCTCCGAACAACAGACCCCGACCCTAAGACTATAACAGGCAATTGATCGTCAATCGATATATCACTGTTACGATCATGGGCATTCCGGAGGTGATTTTCCTCCAGTTGGCTAGATGTATCTGAGATATAGTGCGTCCAAAGACTGGTGTCTTGGTGTATAGAAAGGAGTACGGATGCCTTCAGGAGGTGAATATCTTAAATAAGAAAGAGTACATTGAAACAAGTTGACTCAGACATCAACATGAGACTTCTTCAGAGACTTAGCTCCGGGGCGGTCCTCGGGAGCCTCACCCTCCTCTCCCAAACGGTCCTAGCCCTCAGGCCCCGACCCATGGAAAACCTGGGCCGCGGCGTCGTCGCGGTTCGTGTCAGTGAGGACGAAGTCCTGGTCACCTGGCGTCTGCTAGGCCTCGACCCCAGTGACATCGGCTTCAATGTCTACCGCTCGAGCGACTCTAGTGACGCCGAACTGTTAAATGACGAGCCCCTAACCTCCACTATGGGGACAAACTTCCTCGACACAACGGCCGACGCTTCGGCGGAGAACACGTATTGGGTGCGTTCCGTCGTAGACGATGAAGAGTCAGATGATAGCGGTAGCTTCACGCTCGCCGCTAATAACGACGTTGAGCCTGTGATTCGTATTCTCATTAAAGATACCGGCGCGATAAAATTTGTCTGGGTGGGTGATCTTGATGGCGACGGGGAGTATGATTTTGTACTTGACCGGACGAATACACAGCAAAGTATTGAGGGGTATGCGAGCAATGGCACCTTTCTCTGGGAGGTCCAATTGGGACCGAACAGTGAAAACCAAGATAATATCGAACCTGGGAGCACGTCGATCAGCGTTGGGAATTGGGACGGTGTCACGGTGTTCGATTTCGACAGTGACGGATATGCGGAGGTTGCTGTGAGGATTGCCAATGGGGTTGTCTTTGGGGATGGCGAGGAGTTCGTGCGGGACATTGATAATGAGCAGTGGATTGCGATATTGGATGGGAGGACAGGGGCGCTGAAGGGGACGAGCAAGATTCCTACGGACTACATCGATCATGGGCCGTTGGCGGCGAGATTTGGAGTTGGGTATCTCGATGGGGTGACGCCGCATTTGGTGGCGTTCATGAAGAACCGGAGGGACGATAAGGTGTTCAACCGGGTAATGGGGGCGTGGACGTGGGATGGGGAGACAGTAACTGAGAAGTGGATTTCGATGGGGGATGACTTGGTTGGTGCTGATGGGCACAATACGCGGATCATCGATGTGAATGGGGATGGGAAGGACGATGTTGTTGAGATTGGATTTGTGCTCAATGGGGAAGATGGGTCATTGTTGTATACCATGCCTGATCCCGTGGTGCATGGCGACCGCTATTATATCACCAAAATGGACCCGGAGAGAGAGGGGTTGCAAGGGTATGGCATCCAGCAGGATAATGAAGAACTCTTGATGGAGTACTATTACGACGCTGCCGATGGGACGTTTATCTGGGAGCATTACGGCAGTGAGGTTGGCGATGTTGGACGCGGTATGGTTGGTGACATTGATCCAACTTATCCTGGTATGGAAGTTTGGTCATTCCAAGGGGTCTTTAACGCTGCTTCCAACGAAACCACCACTGACGACAAAGCGCTTGCACCATGGCCGCAGATGGGCGTCTGGTGGGATGGCGACGCCCTGATGGAGCTGTACAATGACGGCAAACTCGAGAAATGGGACTGGGAGAACCCCACTACGAGTGGTAGTCTTCCTCGAATCCTCACCATCAGCAAGTTCGGAGCTCAAAACCCAAACAATCACAACCCGGGCTTCCTGGGTGATATCCTCGGAGACTGGCGCGAAGAGATTGTGGTGGTGAACGAGGACTACACCGAGCTGGTCATCTTCACTACAAACCAGCCTAGCGATATCCGGCTCTATACTCTTCCTCACAATCCGGCCTATCGCAATGCTATGACACTCCATGGATACATGCAGTCTCACGAGGTTGACTACTTCCTGGGCTATAACATGGATACTCCTCCCCAGCCTAACATTCGTTACGTGGAGTAGAGCTCGTTTTACAGAGTCGTGATGTGTCATGTGTGTGTTTAATTAACGGCCGTCCCGTGGCTGGCACAGATTGAGGGCGCTAGGTGTACCCGCGCGGAAAATATTTTAACACAATTTTAACCCTCTTAAACACAAAAGGTCTACGAAGTCATCCACTGGACCAAGTCTCTGATTATTTCGTACTCGTAAAATCAAACCCGCAAGCTATCGTTCTTGACCCGGTCCATGGTTAATTGAGTCTTGTGCTGGTTGCTGCCTTTCCTCTTCAGAACCCCCATCACCGACTTCAGACTTGATTGTACCGCGGATGTAGTTAAGTACCACAGTTTTGATTCTGCTGTTACCGGTGCCTAGATTCATCATTATTCCTCAGATGGTATCTACCATAACCACTAACGTGTTTCACCACCGAACCGCCACCACCACCGAGCCGCCACCCCACCTACATTACAACGATATATATTGAATATTACACAACCACCATATAATATATTGCAAAAACTAAGCACTATTCACAACCGGGCACCTATTCCGCTTGTGCCCTGGCTCTCTGTAATTAGTACAGTGCTGTACAGGCCTCCTAGTCGTTGTCTCTGTAGCTGTCGGAGCACGCCGTGGCACCGGGGGTATTGCTATTTGGTGCTCATGCTCAATTTGTAGACGTAATTGTATCTCTTCGGCAGTCATTCTACCTTCGTATACTAATTGCTTATTAGGTAAGGCCTTTTTTCGCTGCTTTCGTCCATTCTCTGCCATTACACGCTCATATGTAGTCGTCAGTATTACAAGCTGATTAGTAAGTAATTGTGCACCTTTGGTAGTCTGCTCTAATTGCTGATATATATTGCTATTGGGTGAAATATCTCGATACTCTAGTAATTGCTTGATTGATGCTGCCTGGCGTCGAAAATTGATAGTTTTTGATGGTGTATGAGGTATAAATTCATGACTACTAGCACTACCATATGATGGTGGTAGTGTAGGTGACGGGGATGAACCTCAAGTTTTGAAAGTACTACCTTAGGCGCATATGGAATGATACCCGATGCTATAAAACTGCTAGCAATTGTAGAGGTTGTGTATGTTGCTGCACGTGTTGTAGGGTACAGATGAAGGAAATCGAGCTTTTTAATATCTGTAGAGCCTATACGGGCAAGATCTTGCACAGTCTGACTATAGAAGTGCTTCAATACACCAAAATAACCTATATCAAGAGGTTGTAATAGATGTGATGAATGAGATGGTATGTAGATTGGCACAATATTGCTTTCTATATATAGAGCATTAAATTGAGGGGTGAGATGACTTCTATAGCCATCTATGACTAGGAGAGACCAGGTACTATGTTGATGCTTTTTAACGTATGGGATGAAGGAATTTTCGAGCTATGAAATACCAATTTGATTAGTAGTCTATCTATTATTGCTGACCTCGAAGTGTTAGTTGTCTGGGATAATGATAATACTGTACTAAGTAGATATAAAAACTTTGGCTTTAAAAATGATCGTTGGAGGTAGAACACTATCCAAATGGATACACTTAATTGTAGTAACCCACTCCTGGTTATCAGGCTGTACGACTTTTCTTTTTCCCTGCTACTCCCGACTAGTGATCACTTTTGAAGTACTAGTGATCCCCATTGCGAAGCCAGTTTTATCAAAGTTATAGATGTCGTTGTTAAGGATGCCATATTTAGTAATGATGTTGCGATATTGATCGAACCACTTGCGAATAAGCTCCGGATCTTTATATAATGTACGCTGAGCGGCGTAACGACGTGAAAACTGGGTTTTTAGCTTCTTACGGCGTGCAATAAACCGAGATATCCAATTTTTGCCGATTGGTAAGGGAGGGGTATTGACAGAGCACTGCGTAAGTAGAATATTGGCTATCTCTTTTGCTATAGCTAAGGTAGGGGCCTTGCTATGTATATCTAGATCCAATATCCATCGCTTAAGCGAATCCTCTTCGATTTCGTCTAATTTTGAGCAATTTGCGCGAGTGGTGTTGCGATAACCGATCCCCTTGACGCGGTCGCGTAATGTTGTACGAGGTACCTCATAAACATGCGCAGCTTCAGTAATAGAAGCTATTTTCTTGTTTCTTAGCGCCTGTATAGCAAGTTCGATCCTGCCTTCTTGCTCAATGAGTTTGCGCGTTCGTCCGGTACGAATTGGTGGCATAGTGGTGGTTTAAAGATGGAGGTGCTACACGCGACGCGATTTTTTTGAGGTGGTGGCGGCTCGGTGGTGGTGGCGGCTCGGTGGTGAAACACGTTAGCTATACCTCGTCTGCTCTTCTCATCTCATAATGGCTTTCAGGATATTATATTCAGTTCTAAATATACTATAGGATACATGAAAAAGCAACCACAGGATCCTTTATGAGGAAGCAATCGATTGCTAATCATTCTCTTCTCTACTGTGAAGCCAGCTTCGGCAATATTTTTTTTTGATGCTATGAAAGCGCCGCGGCATATTTTCTCCCCGCCTCCCCACCCTTACCATATCCCAGTTTTATATGATCACATATTTCAACCCCTCAGTCCCAACCCAAAGGTAGATCCTCCATTCCTTAACAATCGGCTTCCTATACAGAGAGTCGTTAGCGAAGGCTAATTTAACTTCTCTCAAAGCTCCCATAGTGATCGAAACATACTTTGCCAGCTACTGCTGCACGGGGCATTCGAGTTTGGTCAAGTCGGCTTGGTAGGGGATAGTTTTGATCTATGATAAACCATCTGTAGGTAGCTTCTGGGGCTCTTAATTACTCACTGTTTTCGCAACCTGGATATATTATCGAGAGCATTCCAGTTCCTTAGATTGAATTCCCAGAGGAACTGAGACGGGGCTGATATTAAACATCTTCCATGTTAGCGTAGTCTCGAATTATTGGGTAACTAAACTTACCTGCCGTTTACAGATTTTAGTGTCGAGCATAGACGGACTAGGGACGATACAGCAGGTCAGTCAGATCACAAGTACATCACTTCGGGGTCAGGTTAGTCCATACTGGAGGACAGCAGCTGGAGAGGTCAGAAATATTCGATATTCTTTGCCCCATAATGACAGGAGGATATTTGGGAACGACTGTTCCGCTGGCGAGAATTCGGAATACTTATATATTTGCACCCAGTCCTTACCCTTGCGTCGATCTAATGACCGTTGCAAATTGTGAGGATCTCAACACCGTTGACCCTCAGATTTTAGCCGGTTCAACATCTACCCATTGATCTGATGCAGTATTCAGAGGTATCGCAGCTTTCTCTTGATGATTGCGTATATGAAAAAATAAATTCCTCACTGTTGACACTGTTTCAACACCCGCGGCGGTCCGCAGAAAAACGCTAACGACGTGTTTCAACATTCATCAACATGGGTCTGTACTTCATCGCTACCAGAGGTGGCTCAATAGGGGCCACCTCATTCAAATCTATTTACTGATCATGGGCAGTGTGTTTCTCCGATCAAACGTTGAATGATGTTTGAGTCGTCGTCGCTGTCGTTTTTCTCACTGTTTCTTTTTTTACGGTTTCACGCTAGATCGAGGTCTGAGTTGTATGTATGTGAGCATGCAGTGACGGATCTGCCTATTTTGACAGCTCCTTTTTTCCATGTTGTTTTCTACTATCGCTACGGAGCAGAACTGTGCTATATGCATTACTTTTTGATATCCCTATCTATTTCTTCAAGACCCGCAAAGTACCTGCTTCGCTCAGTTTCATTCCCGAGCAAGAGACGAGGTTCCAAATTTTATTATTGTCCAGATATGATGTTCTATTGTAACTTGCTAGCCTGGTCAAGCCATTTTCGGAGGAAATATTCGATCCGGAAACTGTTTTCGGGGCTACTTTGGACACGAAGATGTGTTCGTATCCCGCGTGATAATCATACGGGGATCTCGGCTCCAGTTTGGAGTATTGAATAGTGCTAAATCGAAACATTGAGTTCAGTATTTAAGACAAGGTCTATTGCAAAGTGCTAACAGATACTATTCAAGACAAAGCGCCTCTTCATTGCCGAGGAAATATGGGTAATCTGTCATGGTATTATGTGGCCTATACTAGGACCCGGGCTTCTTAAGACTAAGAGTATCTCAAGATAATTATCTCAAAACGAGAACTCTCTCAAAACAGGTCTCTCATTCCAGTCCTTCTCCCAGGTACAAATCATTCATATAAAGACTGATCAGTTCCACACCCACCACTGTCAAGGTTATTTTATCTTGTCACCGCCCTAGCTACAACTCGTAAAGCCGTTGAAATCAGCTGTCTCTCCTTACCAAATCTTCCGTCGGCAGCGAGCTGGTTCTCTACGTGCGCGGAGATCAAGCAAATGGTATTGCTGCCATCGGCTGTGGCTGTACGGTAGCAGTGGCCTGGACAGAGGCTGCGTAGGTTCACATTATAGAATGTATAGCCTTTGTATGAGTACTTTCGTGCGACCCGCTCCACGGGCGGGGGATCCGAACGGTCTACAAGAATAAAATCTGATTGATTCAACTGACCTCGTTCGAGTGACCAGAACTTGATCCTAATAAGCTGTTTTGTAGACTCTTGGTCATTGAGATCAGCAGTTGTGTTGTAATGTGTTCGGTGTCTCTGCATATTGCTTCCGCTTGCTGACCATCAGAGGTTGGTAGTGGCAAGGTCTGAGTATGATCTTGTTAAAGCAATTCTCTAGGTGAAGCTTGGTTATAATAGATCAGGTTGAGTTTATGGTTGAGTTAGTCACTCTCTATTCTTTTTTCTAGCTCCTCTTGCTCTACTTGGGACCTCCTCAGGCTCTTGATGAAAGCCTCTAGCTCTTTAGACCTAGAGGGATATCTTTCCTCTGATAAGATTACTGTCTCTAAGGAAGATCGTTGCTTTGCTATAGGATCGATAGGTGTCTGAGCAGCAATTCCGAGTGCAGACGCAATCTCTGGGTGGAGTTCCTCTCCTGCTGCTCGTTTGTCCTGACTCTATTCATGTGAAACTGTTTCCAATGAGATCTGGGTGTATTTGCTCCTAGTATCTCTAAGTTCTGGATCGGTTCCGGGCGAGCAGTGACAAAGAACTATTTCTAGCACTAGTTTACTCTGGAACCCTCTGGGAGTAGAGTAATCTCCATCCAAAGGACTTCTCTAGTCAAGATGTCCTGGTCTAGATCTGGCCCCAGAAGATCTAAGTATATAGGATCGGGTGTAAATTTTGAACTGTCCGTCTTACAGGAAACCGGTTGGTTTGTTGCAAAATTGCTCGTTCGGAGAACAGAGGACCGGCTGGATATATCTATAAGGCGCGTGAACCTATGAAAGCTAAGTGGACTATCTGTGTTGACAAGCAACGGTGACTGTGTTGTATATTCCACCCTTTGGTCTGCATTTATACCCTTATTATATCGTGTTGCTGGATTTAACCTTTGGCGACTTCCCCAAAAATGCAAAACAAACACAATGCCGAACAAAAAAGCTAGTGATTGTGTCAGCGACGTCGACATCAGTATTCGATTAATCTAAGAATAACAAGGGAGTATCTCGTATATAGGTGCGGGTCTGTGGAACCTCAGAGCGAGCGTATGTCTTGACGGTGATACTAGCCAAAAGATCTCGCGAGGGATCGGGCTGATTGGGAACAGCTTCGGTAAAACAATCCACAATCCGACGTACCAGAGCATCGAACTGCTGGTCATTGTATCGCTATCGGCCTGGTTTTCGGGCCTGGAGAAGGGCTGATCGTGCGATTTCGTGATCTGGAGAACTGTTCTGCTAGCAGCCCGTCAATTTCTGGGGACCTAAACCCAAGCTAGTGAGCAAGATAGGCTATGTCGTAGATCGTGCGCGGGTCCGGCCTAGCCCGAGTCAGTTTGACCGGTAGATAATCATTGTTCTTGGGATCCGAGGGCATCAAAAAATAATGTCGCATAGTATGGAGCCATAAATTTTCATATCTAGTCTCGAGGTATTCTGCCTCGGTCGCACGTAGACATCGGAGTTTAGACACCGAGGTCTGGATGATACACCCCCCTTCCTCTGGGTGATTTTTCCCGGAGGCCGACTCCGAATCAAAGTAAGAGCCGATGGCTTACCTTACCGACCGAGTCAACGGGCTTAAGATTCGCTTGAGATAGAAAGTGAACGCAACTCTCTAGGTACTTGAAATTCCCGAAGAAAGCGCACAAGGATGACATGAGGCCATCATAACCTTCATTCGGGGCCCATAAAGGCCGTGCTGGAGATTTTTCCATATTCTCGAAGGTCTAGTAAATACTTGAATACTTGGTCCTTGCACGCCTACATTTACAATTTTCTCGACGCTTCTCGGCTGTGGGAGGGGTAAGATATCAAAGTCAGAACTTTTCTTCAGTGATATCAGCTCAGGCCCAATCAGACGAGGGAACGTACTTGCCGTGGCCTTACGATCGCTGCCGGATGGAATTTCAAAGAGATCGTCAGCTAGACAATACAATCTAGCAATTGTCGAGAGAAAAATCAGTCCAATTAGAGTCGGGCCTAGGCTTTCAATTTCCTCACTATTACACAAACTCGACAGAAATCCTGCCTCATTGGCAGAAACGTACTTACTCGTAATTCTCTTATACATGTCCATTGAATCGTCCCCCAAATATAACGCGCCGTACCCCTCCTAAGCAGCCGCTCATATTTTCTTTGGAAACTCCGATATGGTCAATACAGTCCTGACAGCAGCTTGTCACTCCCACGCATCTCACTTTGCCCTCCACCCTCAAGCCGTCATACTGCCTTTAAATACCCTTAGCGATTGCAGTGTTTGTCGCACTAGGCATTGCGCACCCTGCTCCTTCCATGTCTCAATTCCGTTGGGCATTGAACCAGTCTTCATCGCACCATCGAATCTCGACCTTTTACTGGGTACACCTACTCAAATGCCACAATAACTCGACGCAGTACTCCTGCAATACATGTTGGTGCCAGAGCGGCAGTAAATATATGCATGCGCAGTGGCCTATCTCTGTGTCTATTTTTGAGGGGATTTCCGAAACTTCGTTGATAGCTTCACATGCGTATATAAACCCCGCGAGAGATGGAGGACGATTGACAGGGGTTTTGCGGAGGATAGATTGAAATATAATGAGCAATTTACACGGGCATTGACAACGGCGTTGGAAGCGTGGAGGATCGAGCAGGACGGCAAATCGATCATTACTCATGAATCAGGGAGTTATCATCGATGAGAAGATGAGCCAGGCTGAGGCTGTACCACATAGAGATTTGCTAGGTCCAAGCAAGATCCGGTACGCTAACCTTTGATGATTCGACGTCGTTCAATTCAAAAGCCATATCTTCGCTCACCGGTCCCCAATTGCAAACTTCACCTGCCATCGACCTAATATCAAACGATTCCTAATTTTATTCAACCACCCCATGCGCTACCAGTATTTCAGCACTCGTGTGTGTTTTGGGCGCCAGGAAATCATGCTGACCTCCAAATTGGCAGCAACCCAGTAGATAGTTTGACTCTCCGTCATGTGACCTGACACCGCCACAGATACAATTAGGAAACTTTGGCTACGCTGTCATCCTTATGTTATCGACACGTATTAACTGATTACTGAATTCGCCTTTCGCCCAACAAGAATAAAATGACTTCGAGTTATTCTGTTTCATGCGATGACAGTCCACTCTCAACAACAGGCAGCGTCCTGGCAATCTTGACGTTCGTATATGCCCTACTTGTGAGCACTGCGTTGTATCTTCGTTCGGGGCATCGCGCAAACAAAGACACATATGCAATATTCGAGAGATTCACCGATGATATCGTCGATCAATCTATTGAGATACAAGCCTTCACCTCAGAGCACTCATGCACAACTTTCCGACATGAGGATAGGATCCTTCAGCGTCGCATGCAGCAGATTCTTAGGCGCGCTGAAAAATCACTGCAAGTTCTACAAGATTACGCTGGGAAACATAGATTGGATTTCAAATCGGATCCGAGATGGTTTGAGAAGGAGATTATCGGGCGCGCTAAGTTTGTGGTTAGTTTCGACAAGATAAATTCAATCCGTCGGGAGCTAGGTGAATTGCGAAATGAGATAAGAATACTCGACTTGCAAATTTCGATCAGGTATCTGGTTTCATGAATCACGTTTGTTACATTGGAGAGATAATTTTGCTAATCATAAACCCCACCAGGCATCAACAACGACTGGTACTAGAGCAACTAGACCTGCTTCGGCGTGAAATAACTCCGAGCGGGATGTATCAACTGGAGGCACAGGATGAGGATACTCGCATGGAGAGACTGAAGATGGTGGTGACATGAAGATGCTATGGAGAGAAGCTATCTACATGGCAGGCACGGTGGGCACCGGCTGACTCAGCAAGCTTGGGCCTGAGGCCTCAGGCCTCAGTAATATCAATATAGTAAGCTTACCGCTTAGGTACAATGATACTCGGTAGATGGCTAAAGATGCACTCCCCTCGCACGGGCAGCAGCAATGAGTCACGGGTCTATTATCCGCGTACTCCCTGGTCGAGCGAATGCCGCGATCAATTCCAGGGCTAGTGGGAATAACTGAAGCTATGTATAAAACGAGAAGATTAAGCTGATGCAAAATCAATTTGATTCTGCGTGTAGATATCTCGGGAACTACTTCCGATGGTGCGACTACGTTCCTGATCTGTACCGAACTCATATCACAACTGGACATTAGGAGATGAAGGAGTGTGATTTCCGGTAGGGTGGCCGTTTTGATTGGTGCTTTAGTACTGGAAGTAGGTATGTCAGAAGGCTGACTGGGAGGTAAGCATAACATTGCGTAGACGACCTAACTGGAGACAAAAGAGGTAGGCGGCATGAGGGTTGAGAGAGACGGGTGACTGCTTAGACGGCTTTTCGAGTCACCACACCCACAACTACCACCCATAGAACACCCGGAACATGACCCGGGCAAGGAAAGATCGCCTAGAAATATGCTCTGCAAGGGACAGGATCTGTGGCAATCTCGCCGCCAGATCATGCCCGCAGCCAAAGCCTGTCGTGTACAATTGTATTCCCATTGGCTCCTTCTCCCCCAGTTCTCGATACAACAAGTCTGTTTTGCGTTCACAAAAGTTGTACGAGGTACCTCCAATAACATACATTCGGGCACTTTCATGGAGGGTGTCGGAGTGCCAGTCCACCGGCATCCACATAGGGCGCGGTGTCCACGGAATACAGCGCAACTTCATCGCCACCTCCCAGTAGGTGCGGAAGGCATAACGTTTGGCAGCACCGCTGACAGCGTGAACAGGGCCAGTAGACCCCCCGTGCAAGATGAACGAGCAGCCTGTCAACGACAACATCCACCGGCACTTCGTCTACAGTAGCCTGGGTGTCCGGATTTGGCAGCCGACTAGACATGCGGAAGAGCCACGATGGTGTCAGGAGCAGGGTGGCAGATAGAAGGGTCGATGGTGTGGATTCGGGCATACTGTATCCCGAATAGGGGAAGTTCTGGGCTGGGGCGACGATAGAGGGCCGCATAATGAGCAGCTGATCATTTCGGCTGGCATCGGCGAACATGCGAATGAGAAGCCGCTCCGTAAGATGCTTGGCGTAGGCATAAGCCCAAGGAAAGTCATGCGAAAGGTATTCCATCGAGTAGCCATGGCTCTGAACTTGCGTCCACTCGTCCCGGACGTCAGTCACCCAACCACGTCCAAGGGAGTGTATGGTCTCGTCGACATAAACATCTGTATTCGTTGTCTCCTGGTGTAGGAAGGCGTTGGAGTAGGCGCTTGATACGTACACAAACCGCTTGAGCTTACTGCACGCCAGCCCAAGGTAAGCCATGTCCTCGCTAGCGCGAATGATGGAATCAGAGAGCTTGGCAAGTGATTGGACCAAATTTATGGATGAGGCAGCGTGAATGATAATGGTGAGTTCTTGCTGGAGGTGCTGTAACGTCTCGCTATCTATTCCCATGCCGGGCTTGGTGATATCGCCATCGAGGACGCTTATTTGGCCTTCGAATAGCATTTGAATATATTTGGGTGGCAGATGCTGTTCCCATAGTGCTGCAAGACGTCTTTCCAGTTGTTTGTTAGAATGGCAAACGCTTTAATGGAGGGTGTTTTGCGGGCTCACGACAGTCCTCCTCTGCAAAGCAGATAGAGGTGGGCAATAGGAGCCTGGGAGAGTAGACGATAGGCAATGGCTGTTCCCACGAACCCCGAAGACCCAGTGAGAAACACTACTTGGCCAGAAAAATAATCCCACATGGCAGATATGTCGTTCGTTTGGGGACAAATTGAATATAAATTATTTGAATGGCGTTGTTAAGCAGACTTAGGTAGTCAACTCATACGCTAATTAGTGATGATATTGATAATGCTTTCTCGGATGCCTGATAGGAATAAGGATATACTCAGTATAATAATACCGTCAGTTGTGAATTATATACACGCAGCGTTCCGTCCATGGGTAGTGATCAGCATTTAGCGAGGCCCACCCCAAGGTCATGAGGAGGGAAAATGTTATGACACTATTGCTCCATACTCCGGGGCCAAAAGCAATATGATTGAAATATTCACAGCATTTATTGCTCCTAAAGTATTTTGAATGAAGATGAGTCAGGAATATGAAAAATCGAATGATGCTTCTACGTCAGCATCAATGAAACACTGCCGTATTATCTGACAAGGTTTGCATGAGCCTAAAATACATCAAGTATTATTATTTTCCTTTCTAGCTAAATAAATGGTCCATGGGTGATCCGCATCGGGCAGTGAAGTGGATTGGTGGGAACAATTAGTCCATCGACATGAGACTATTGAATGCTGAGCAACAGGAAAACAAGACTACGTAACATGCATGTACAGCCGAGAATGAACAAGATTCTCGACTATACAAGGCTAATATGTATTGAGAAAAAGGAACCTGAAATTTGTGTAACTGTCATGTACAAGTTGGGCGGTCGTGTGATATAGCGGAATATGGATCTTCTTAGATAGAAAGCCCATGTAGGCATGATGTATATCTTCCGCCATTTCAGGAAACCCGTTAGTTGCTTTTTTTACGCCACCAAGCGTCAGTCAATGTACCTGATATATGTCTAGATATAGAGTAGTACGACCACGAAATGTGCATTAGATGGCTGCAGAGAACCGGAAGTAGTTGTATGGCCTAGAGATATCGGGCTCAAGAGGCCCAGCGTCTCCCATTTACTACAAGTGTTACAGTCGATCTTTTTAACTTGAATTATACCATGACAACGATTTTTGGCTGTGAAACATTGACCAGGCGGTCTACTAGATGTACTATAGTGAGAAGATCGATGCAAAAGACCGCGGGGATTGTTCGAAACTGGAAATGGATGGGCTTAGGCAATACTATTTAGTCAAAGGGTCCCTAAAATGAGAGAAGAAAAATGCTGCAGACCTGATCTCCTCAGAGAAGGGCAAAAGAAAAAAAAGATGCTTATAAAGCTTACCACCGTGGCCTACCTGGGTGGGCTTTCGGTCTTCCTCTACACTATTCGTCACCTCGCTATACTCTTTCTTCACAGGAGGCGTTCCAAGAGGCTCTCCTGCGAGCCATGCCCAGCAGTCTCTGGTGGCCCTCTGGGCATTGGACTGCTCACCGATTTGAAACTTGCCCACAGCCAAGGGCAAATCGCGAACAGGCTTCGAAATATGCACCTACAGAACGGACGCACCATTCGACTTGAACCCCCCCGGTGGCACGATAATCCTGACCTGCGAGCCTGAGAACATCCGCGCCATCCTTGCCTCTCAGTTCTCTAGCTTCGGGCTATCTTATTTTCGTCATCCACAGTACCACCCTTGTTCGGAGATGGCATCTTCACTTCTGATGGGAAGCGCTGGGAATACTCGCGGCAGCTACTGCGGCCACATTTTACACGCAGCGAGGTATCAGCCCATTGAATCCGGTTGCTCAAAGGTTTAGTGGTCAGTCATTAACTCGTTCCCTGCCAAACAGATACCAGATATCGTCTGGTTCGATGAGCACGTGAAGCGCTTCACCGGGGCTCTTCCTCCAGACGGAGAGGCCTTCGATGCCCAGAAACTGTTCTTCCGTCTAGCTCTAGATGCCACAACTGACTTTCTCTTTGATGAGTCTATTAACTCTCTTTCCTCGGCGTCATCCAATCAGACTGGAGTTGCCGAGTCCTCTTACGAAGGCCGACAAGGTTTTGCCGAAGCGTTTGACTACGCACAATACGTGCTCTTCCAGCGTACAATCGCCCTCCACCTTTACTGGTTGATCAACCCACCCAAATTCCGACAGGCAAATGAAACTGTTCATCGGTTTGTTGACTACTATGTTGAAAAAGCGCTTCGACAAACGGACCAGGAGAAAGGAGACACCCGGCTACGACATTGTTTCCTCCACGCTTTAGCCCTTCAATCCCGAGATGCGAAGGTACTAAGAGATCAGATGGTCAATGTTCTTCTAGCTAGTCGAGATGACACCGCCAGTCTCCTTAGCTCCATCTTCTATTTCCTCGCGCGAAACCAGGAGACCTGGGAGAAACTCAAAGCCGAAGTACGGGAGACGGCAAATTCAGGCCCAGTCACGCTGACAAAAATCCATGCCTTACCATATATCCGCGCTGTCATCAACGAAGGTAAACCTCAATTTCAATCTGATCATACTTTTTTCACTGATACGTTCAAGCCTTGAGACTATTCCCCCCGGTGCCAATTAACGCCCGAGTGGCCAATAAAAACACTACCATCCCCATAGGAGGTGGGTCGGATGGCCGATCGCCCGTATATATCAAGGAAGGCCAGACTGTGGGGTACTCAGTGTGGTCTGTACATCGCCGAACGGATATATGGGGGCCAGACGCTGAGATCTTCCGTCCGGAACGGTGGGAAAAAAGTAAACAGAACGCCTGGGAGTTCCTGCCTTTCAACGGGGGCCCTCGTGCTTGTCTTGGACGTAAGCAATAGCCCTGCACCAATGTCCACTTACTGTCATCAAGCTAACCGAATCGTCCCTGATAGAGCAATTTGCCACAATCCAGGCCAGCCACCTGGTGTTTCGAATTGCGCTGGAGTTTGAGTCTCTGGACAACGCGGATCCCGGTCCGGATCTGGGCACACATCCACCTATGCGACAAACACTGACAATGTGCCATCAGAATGGTGTTTATGTTCGACTCAACAGGAATAGAGGGTAGAAACTTAGTTTGAGATACGAGGTGGCCATAGCGGGTCAGATGGCCCACTCAGGCCTCACTGAATGCGCTCCGTTTTGTCACATATAAGTCTACTATTGTGGTTTCGGGTTAGCTTAACAACACAGTTTTTTCATCATTCTTCTGCACCTTGTATTATTAGGCACGAAGAGCTCGCAAACAAGAACAGCAAACTTGGTCAGTTTTCCAGCGCGGCAAGAGATTACATATAAAGGCCAAATTACGCGCTGTCCAGTTTCTCGGCTCTCTACGAGTGTCGTCTCCACATGAAGAATCACATCTGAGGGCTTATTGTATTTAAATTTAATAGCAGTAAGGTAGGCAATAAGCATGGCTCAAACCCGTACTGCACTGTTGAATTACTGAACTGTTGAATAGGTAAAAAATCCGAAAGAGTGTGATAGAGTGTAGATGTAGTATCTTGAGTATGTGAGCATGGGATGTTTTTCGTAGCCTTCAGATTTTTCTCTAAAGAGGAGAAGGAATAGAATACTACTGTATTTTTAATTCAAACGTTGATTGGCTCAAAAAGACGATTGTATAGCCGAAAAGGCTACTTAGAAGATATTCAATTCACTCATAATAATCTAGACATTCCGACTGGAAGGTGGCAAGTCTGCTCACAACACGTAGCTTCATTAGCCAAAGATTGCGTCATATTCAATTGTGCTCGCGATATCTGTCATTATCGCCGTGGGCAGCTGAAGCCAGCTACAATCAGGGGTCTGATGCTTCATCGTTTCCTATCCAAATTTGAGCTGAAGCAGACAGAGATTGAGATAATAAAGGAGTATCTCTCACCTGGTGAAGCTGCCATGCTTGATCAGAGCCGTCTATCTACGCCATCGCTTGAATTCCTTGAGCCGATTAGTGACGATGAGGAGGAAGGAATTGAAGGATACCAGGAAGAGTTACAAGAGGATGAACCGGACCATGATAGAGATGAGCTGGTTATCTCTCATTCCTTGAAGCGACGTGTAGATGTTTCAGATCTAGATGATGGTCTCCTGCAAGAAGAAACATCATTAGATGGTACACAGGCACGGACCGGCAGTGGGAGGATTCGGAAGAAACCGCGGCTCCTAGATGGATTTGAGATTGGCAAGCCATAATACTATATATTGAAGAAAGTTAAATTCATTTGATATATCATTGGCATCAATTTCTGTATCATGAAGGAGTAATTTATTCAACAGTATTTAAGACTCTCATTACAAAACATTACCTCGAAATTTGCACAAGTTATGCATGCCGAATGTGATCACGAGGCTTGGCATGTTCACACTGTTTTCAAATCCGCATCCATATCCGCAATCTGCGGAGCGGATGCGGAGCGGATGCGGAGCGGATTTGGATTTTCGCGGATGCTGCCGCAGCCTAACCAGGCTTCCAACAAAAGGATATGATTAGGGCTACCGGATCATAGCCAGCATGGTTCCGACTATGATGGATATGATGGGACAAAACATAGCGGTCATAGCCAGAGTGCTGATGACTATGTTGAGGATAGGGTATATCAGGACGCTCATTTACCATGTATTTAGTTTTACTCTATCGTCTTGAATTAACTGTGCAAACTTGAGTATACGATCTTCTATCGATCAGTATATTCAGAACTTATTAAGACTTTACTTGCCAAGAAGCCTTTCGTACTTAGAAGCCTTTTTTAACTTCGAACGTTCAGAGCTATCCTAGCTATACTTGACGGTTACCGAACCGAAGTTTCCGACAATTCGGTACCTTTAGAGTGTTCTTTATCAAAGTCAAATTTTTTCCCTAGGAGCCTTGGGCGGGTGTTCCAGCTCCCACCTCTCGCGGAGAGCATTGACCCTCTCGGATTTCTTGGTGAATTCCTCGAACAAGGCTGGAAAGCCGCCACCGAGAGTGCGAATATCCTTGGGGCGACCAGTCTTGACGTCTACGTATGTGGTTGTGCCTTTGATCTGGGCCACAATAGCCTGCTGCTGGAGCGAGAAGAGCACAGTGGTGCCGCCGTTGCGAGTGGGCTCAATCTTTTCCTGCCGATAAGCAGCAATGACCTGTTAGCGACATTGACTTGTTAGTACTCTTAGCGATGGGGTGGGCTGAGGGACGGGCATGGAGGGAGAGAGGGAGGGAGAAGTCACGAACCACGTCGGGGTACTTGACCTGGCGCTTGATCTCGAGGTCAAATCTCCGGACCATGGGGGCGACCGTCTTTCCGTTCATGACACCGTCGAGCTCCTCAGCGGAGAGGAACTCGTCGTAGCTCTCCATGACGCGGATCCAGCTGGCGCCCATGAATGACACAAACTGGGCGTTCATGACGTGGCCGAACGGGTCCTGATGCTCAGCCCAGAGGACGGCATGCTCTACCATGGTGTCTGGGTCGAAGCCCATGGCCTCGAGGGTGGACAGGGCGCGGGCGCGCAGCGATTCGTAGGGGTCTGTGTTTGGGTGAGGGCCAGGGGCACCTGCGCGTCCATATGGCGACATGCCGGCCGAAGCAGCTAGCCTTGCTGACCTTGGCTTGATGCTACCGCCGTCTGACATGGTTTGTAAAAGGTGACAGTGACTAGAGTGGCTTTCTCGGTGAGTTGATGGGTTAGCGCCGATAAGATGGCGATGTGTGTGCAGGTCTTTGTGTGTAATGTTAATATGAGAGAGTAAGCAGAAATATGAGAAAAGGCGCGGAGGAGGGAGTGAGAGAGATGGTCTCCTGTAGAGTTAGAGTGCCCTGAAACGAACGAAGTGAGAGGAAGGGGACATCCCGCACGTGACAAAAACCTAGGCTGATATCACCCGACGGAAGCTGTCGTGCGGCGATATAGGCAAGACCGGCTAGAGGCAGGCGTGGAGTGCTCTTTGCTGCTTCAGCCCTGGCTCGTTCAGCATGCTTCACAAGGTCTACCGGTTGCAGCTTCCGTATGCCCGCACGTTCGGAATGGTCACGAATCTTGACGACGATTTCGCAATCCATACCCAGCTCCGCACGGCTGACCAAAGGGGTTGACGATCCCGCGCTTTGGGATATAGTTGGGGCCGCGCTCCGTACTCTGGCTTGCACGCGTGCGCTTGCACGGTTTTCCATAGGATAGCGGAGTCGCTGGACAGACCCGTTGACACGCTTGATTTTGCTGGTTGCTCGGTTCTTGTACAGATGACGGCGGTGTCTTGTCGAACCTTTTCAAGCAGCCCCTTGAATTCCCCGAGCAGGTCCGTACGCTCGCCTAGCGAGGATGCGAAGTTTTTGACATGGTGAACGTATCCCGCCAATATGGGATTGTTGAGAGGTTCGTTTGGATTACTGTGCATGTACTGTAGCATCAAACTCGACACCGCTATTAGTTGCTTCATCTTTGCGAATCCTTGAATTGATTGATTCTGTAGTCGGCTTTCAACTTGCTGTTTGGTAAGCTTCGATACTGCTTGTTGTTGTGGTGCTGTCGCGTCGCGAACACCTTGCGGAACGAGATTTTTGCCCGTCAAGGGGATCGCAACAGCGCTCTGAGCCATTGCCAGCGTCTTACTGAGTAAAACTAGGATCAAACGATAGCTCTTGACTCAAAGAATGAACTGCTAATTTTACAGTCGTTTCCGACCGGATCTGGGCGCGCAATTTCAAAAATTTGATTCGCGCGGAGAGAGATGTTTTCCTGGTGTTAGATATCATTAGTAGACTTCGGTTAGACCCACAGGGGTTCCCATACCCAACCCTGGGTTGGGTATGGGATCCATTTGGACCCATTACCGAAGTCTAATCATTAGTGAAATCCGCTGAGAAGCCCAAGGCCTCCAATTAGCCAACTGACTTGCCAATCAGCAAGAAACACGTATTCAAGCGAGGGGTTTGGATTCTCCAATATAGAGGATAATTCCCAATGTTAGAAACAACACAGGTGGAATCAATCAAGCATTCATATACATACAATTCTGTTAGTCAACCTGTGTTACAAGCTCATACGCGATATACAGATTCCAACACCTTTCCTAACGATGGCTATGAGACCCTAACTAGACCTGTGCATATGGGACCCATGGGACTAGACTTTTGCACATATCCCATGCCGCCATATCCTATGGGACTATATATTAATCCGGTCCCATTCCCATGGGACCCATGGGAATCCCATCGCCCATGCACAGGTCTAATCCTAACCCTAGTGGTTGCGGATATCAGTGCCCTTTGGTGGCCACCACACCGGAACCGCCATTCACACCGGAACCGCCAAATCTCATCAAATTCAGATTATTTACAAAAATATCAACGCAATGGCCCAGTATCCATATAAAAAATCTCCCCATTCTCTCAAGATACCCTCGCTGCTTCGATTGATGCCTCGCTCTCTTCGGTAGGGGGTGGTGGTGGCGATACCCCGTACATCTTCTTCCAGTCCCTTCGTAGCCGTTTCTCTTCAGCAGCAAGTTCTTTGGCCTTCCTTGCTGCAATTGACCGATTCGCATCGTGTGGCCTAAGAGTATCAAGCTAGCTAAGCGGTTTAACCTGGCGCTTAGTGTATTGGCGCTTTAGGGGTTCTTGTGCCACCCTAATTTGCATGATTGTATCGTTGGCAATAGCAAGGTTCTCCTGGGCGATTCGCTGGTGCTCAAAAATCTTCTTCAACTCTCGCTGTAGCTTTGGAGTAAGGTTATATGCGTGCTAAGATATCTTTGCCTGGTTCTTCTTGAGGGCTTCAATAGATTTTTGAGGCGTATTCTCAATGTGAGATGAGGTAGGATTCGATGGTAGCGGAGGTGGTGTACAAGAGCCACGAAGATCTGGCGTAATGAGGTCTGGGACAACGAGGTGGTTGCCTAGTTTATCCACAATCTTGCTACCATCAATCGGCCAAATACTACGATCTTTAAAAGATTCGCGAATAATCCGTTGATTGAAGGCCTTATCTCGAATAGGCCCGATGATGCGGAGGAAGTCAGATTTCCCTACCAGCTCACCAGCCCAGAAGGATAGCTCATTATTAAAGGCTTCCCATCAAGCGGCTGGCACAGATGTGTTGAATGAGGCGAAAATCCGAATGGTATAATATCAAAATCCTCACAAGCTTGTAGGAATTCGAAGGTGAGATGCGAGCCGTGCCCATCGAAGATAAGGTAGCGTTTTCCACCCCTTTTAAGACGGTCGGGCTGGCCAGTAAAAGCAATGAGATGATATAGCCATGTCAGGGCTAATTCATCCTTAATCTAGCCAGTCGCAGACACAACCACTACTGTGTTTAGTGGGAGACTTTCGCTGCCGTGAAACCAGTTTGCCATAAAGGCGCCTTGACTCGTGAAGATAATCATCGGATCCATCTGCCAACCATCGGCAGATATACATTCAACCGCAGTTATATTCTCGCCTTTTGGGGATTCAGCAAGATCAGGGCAAGATTTACCCTTGGAACTAATCACCTTCCTCAATTTACCCTGGCGAAAACCACACTCATCCATATTATATACCAGCCGCGCGGGAACATCTTTCAGGAGATTCGCTAGAAGATCGTACCAGTGAGCTAGAGAACCAGCATCTTCTGCTTGGATTCGCTTCGATTCCTTAGTGCTCTGCTTCGCTGGGCCTAGATTTAGGTCCTTTGGAAGGCATTCCATAAAGCGATAGGGCCACATCTTGCTAACTTGTTGGTCAGGCTTCCCAGCGCGCGCTTTTCATTCACACAATTCTATTACTAAAAAAAATAAGAATACTGCGCCTCTAATAACTCTTCCCATGCATTTTGTTGGTATGAGAAGCATCGTCCACGAGTCCTGCGCGGCCGCCAGGGCAATGGATCTGCTGAGCCTGCTGAAGACCTGCTCCTGAACACAGCACGCGCTGCACCATGCCGACACCGAACCTCAAGGCCAGCCGGGCGACGCCCGCGCCGTACGCGGCCGCTGTCTCGTCCTGAATGTCCTGGATCAGATCAAGCGGCGGCGTGCTCGCGTGGCCGTCGGTGATGAGCCGCGCGGCGTGGGCGCCCGCGGTGAAGCCGTCCTCATGGAATCCATAACCCATCCACGCACCCGCGAAGTAAATGCAGGATACGCCGTTGATCCTGTGTAGGTGGCGCGTCATGAGCAGGCTCTCGTGGCTGATGAGCGGGTGGGAGTACTGTATCTGGCCCTGGACTGCCGAGGGCATCCCCAACGGGTTCATGGAGACGAGGACCCTGCCGGGGCTGTTCTTCTCGCCGGGCGAGGGAATGGACTGGAGCCTGTTCATGTCGAATGTGATGGAGATGCGCTTGGCTGCGTTTTTGGTTGCCTGGCCGTGGCGCACCACGCCGCCGTCGCCGACTAGGGAGCAGTTCCAGGCGGCCGCCTGGTGTTTTGGGAGTTGCTGTTTGACGTTTTTTGTTAGTAATGGCTTCAAATTAAATAAATGCCTTTTGATTAAAATTCAATCAAATAGGAAAGAAATAAAAAACAGGAATAGGAGAAAAAAGAACAACTTACAGATTTGTCAGAGTGCAGATAGCACACATTTCTTCTGGTTGTAAAGGTACCAAGGATCCTGCGCTCCAGCGCGCTGGCGCCTTGGCCAAGCAGGGTCACGGCCTGGTTGGCATGAATTGCGAGTAACACATGGTCAAAGGTCTCGATTGAACCATCGGCGAAGCTGAGAAGGACCTTTCCGTCTACCCTCGTCACGCTCCTGACAACGGTTTTCAAGTGAAGCTTGTGATGGTGCGGCATCTGCCTCTGGAATTCGTCCACATATGTCTTGGAGCCATTGGCGAATGTGCGCCACCGGAGAGTCTTGGTGACGGTATCCAGCAAGCTGTGTTTATGCCTCAAAAAGAAAAATTAGTACAAAGTATGTAAGAAAATGAGCGGCTCATTTTTAATTTTTCCTCTTTCTCCTTTGTTTTTGCCGCCTGGCGAGGGATCACTTACATAAACTGGATGAGGTTTCTCGCGGGAAAGTTGGCCGCAAACTCATCCGGGTCGATGCACCACGGCGCCGCGACCATAGGGATGAGGAAGTAGATGATGAACTGCTCCGAGTACTTTTGCCTCTTGAGGTAGTCGGCGATGGACTCGCGGCGGTTGACCTTGAGGTCCTTTTCGATGGCCGCAATCTCCATTTCCACCGGCCCGACAAACTTCTTGGGCGGCGACACGGGCGCCTGTTGCGTGAGGATGTCACGCGCAAACAGGTTAAAGTAGACAATGTCAAACATCAGACGCCAGAACCAGGGGCTGAAAAGGTTGGCTAAAGTGCCCACAAAGGCCATAATAGAGAGGCTGTTCCACTCCAACGCCCCGTTCAGGGCCGACACGCCAAACGACATGTCCGTCGGAATTGTCTTGACGCCGAGTTCCAGGAGGAAAGACGTGAATTGAGCTGTCGAACTGCCATCAGTAAATATTTTCAAGTTTATAATCTTACCCAAGATTATAATTACGCTGGGAAAAATTTGTGGCGACTTACGATAGGTTGCCTCTTCCATGACAACGAACCCAGTGTCTACATCCACCGTTCTGCCGTTGCCCGTAAACGGCATCGAATTGGCGTGCCCGCCGAGCTTGTCGCTAGACTCATAAATGTCCACGGTGCACCGCTGGTTTCGCAGCTTCCAGGAGCATGCCATGCCGGAGATGCCTCCGCCAACAATGGCTACGCGCGGGCGACGGACGGTTGCCGTCATTTTAGCGGTATAGAGGCTTTGGTTCTCACAAATCTTGAACGTTTTAGACAAAGTCATCTTTGCAGTTTGCTGGTGCCGATGAATAAGGTATAGCTTGTCTTGGTCTCTGTCCTAACAGAAAGAATAAGGGTTAAGTATCACAGCCCACATAATGCGTACAGTACTTCACCGCCTCATGCAATAAGTGATAATAGATGGACAACAGATAAGATTGAATTAGAATAGCTCAAAATCCATTTTATTCCACTTAATAATGGCCGTTCATTGGGAAGATATCGGTGGTCAATCCTTAATGGTCATGGAAGCCATTTGACTCCCGAATTTAATCACATATGCACTGAGAAACATATTATTCCAATCTGCATGCCTGCTCATTCCTCTCATCTCTTACAGCCTTTTGACGTGGGCTGTTTTGCTGTTTTAAAGCGATATTATGGACAGCTTGTTGAGCAGCGAATGAGTCTTAGATTCAATCATATTGATAAAATCGACTTTCTTACTACATTTCCAACAGCTCGTACGATGGCATATAAAGCTAAGAATATTTTGAATAGCTTTGCAGCAACTGGATTAGTACCATTCCATCCAGATCAAATATATCAACAGCTTACTATCCAATTGAAGACTCCAACACCCCCTCCAAGTCGATCAAGCAATATGCAGTCATCTTACTTACAAACCCCTCAAAATATACATCATTTTACACGTCAATCAACTATAATCAACTATAGTCAAGAGGCGTATAAGTGAGCGTACAGGAAGCCCAAATCAAGTGATTGATCAGGCCATTACATGCATGTCTAAGGCTTATGAAATGACTATGAATGATCTGTTGATTATAGGAAAAGAGAATCAAGATCTACGAGCTGCGCATGAGAGAAAGAATCAGAAACGTTAAAAATCTAAAAAGCAGATATCTCATGAGCAAGGAATTACTAGAGATGAAGCTCAGGCACATATACAAGGCCAGATTGAGGCATCTCAAGCTGTTACTACTGTTCCGGCTGAGCCTGAGCTTCCAATCTCTCGTCCACCTATACAACGTCAATTTCGCTGCAGTGGCTGTGGTATTGAAGGACATAAAATAACTGGATGTCCCAATCGTACTAGCAATTAATTTTTTGTATATAATCTGTATGTAGCTAGGAAATTGAGATTTGAATTTAATACAGAGCGCGTTTTCCGGGGAAAAAATGCCGGTTCGCTTACACTGCCGGCTCGCTTACCGATTACGTTAGACAATCTATTAGTTAATTGTGACGTCTTGATTTTCTGACAGAGATGATACCGTGCATGAGGCGGTGAAGTACGGTTAAGATCCTGTCAAGTTATGTAACTACAGTGTGGCCTTGTACGCATTTGATAGGTCCTGAGAAGTAAGAGGAACCAATCTGAATTGACATGATAGAGATGATTGAAGAATAGACCAAACATCATCGAGGACTTGTTGAAGTGTCCTTGCCTATATATCTGTAGATAAAGGGTTGAGCCTTCGGAACTTTCCGGGCGTCGCAAATCCTTTGATAAGGCAAGAAAATCACGACAAACACTAAGTCAATCTTGCTCTAGTGGTTTTCCCCAGGTCCACAATCCTCGACCGATACTGTTGTGCAAGCCTCTTTGAAGCTGACCAAACAAACCATGGGCGTTCTCCAACCCACGTGCGAATACGCCAACTACCTCGATTGCTAGATTTATTGATTCTCTTCCAACGTCTATATTTAATGGATACAGATATATACCTACTCACCCGCTTGCCAATTGAGTGCACTGAGTGTCGGGTAGAAATAGGGTCATAAAGGATAACAATCAGTACAAGAAGAGGTGCGGTGCCATATCCACTTTTTGGTTTGATAACATGACCTCGGCCCTGTATCCGATTTATGCAAGTATCGTGACATCGGCAAAGTGGGCTGCTTATTTTGGGGCCAGTGGATCGGCAGTCGAGACTGTAAGACGGACCCGATCGACTTGAGCTTTGACTCTCCTTGCTACTCCTTCGGTGTCACGAAGGATTTTGTTCATTACAGAGTGCGGTTGCACCATGTCACACTCACAGCCTGATTTCCGCATTTCGGCTATTTCAATATTACGCTCACTTCTGTAATAAGAAAGCTAGGGTAGAGGGTGACGTGTGGGTGGGCAAGATAGATATGCAAAATCTTACACGCCCCCGCTAAGTCGCTTAGATGACAATCTCCTGCATATTGTTAATCATGCACCCTTTTTGGATCGTGGCGAGACGATGGGAGCACCAGGCCATGGCCGAACTTGGTTTTAGTAATTGGAGGACTGTAAGCTGTTACCAGGAAACTACTGAAATACTCTTTCAAAGGCATGCACTTCACTTTTCCCGACAGGCGAGTCCATCACCATGGCTTATACACTGGGCTGCACGTCGATTCAGGCTATCAGCCTCCTGGGAGGCTGCCTCACGGTTTATGTAAACGTCCATTGCAATTGGAAAGCCACGTTACAAGTGATAACTGACCGTTTCTTCCCCTAGTGCTTCGCCGTGGTCGTGTACAGACTCTGCTTCCATCCCTACTCTAAAGTTCCTGGCCCTTTCTGGGCCAAGGTCACCAACGTCTATTCTGCGTATCATTCATGGACTGGCGACATGCACACAGATGTCCAGAAATGCCATCATCAATACGGTACAGTTGAACTTCTGGCTTCCCTTTCGCATACAAGCAAACTAACACCACATATAGGTGATGTCATTCGTTACGGACCAAGTCAACTTCTCACACTGCACCAAGCAGACCTTATATGTATGTTTTTCGGTGGCTACCAGGTTGCAAAATGAATTCTCCCTCTAACAATGCAGCTAGCAATTTACGGTCATGGCGCGCCGTTCCGCAAGTCAAAGGGTTATGAGACCATGATCCCCTTAGATGATGGCTGGAGTACCATGACCTCCATCGACAAGATATTGCACAAGAACTTGCGCCAAACCTTGCGATCCGGTCTGGGAAACGATTATCTCAAACGCTTCGAGCCCGCCATTCTCCGCCATCTTAAGACATTTTATGCTGAACTCACCAAGGACAAGAAGCCTGATGGCTGGAGCAATGCAGCCAACATGAGAAAATGGAGTAAGTCTACGAGCTACAAAAAAGTTCAGCCGGTGATGGCTCATTGACTAACACCGCCTAGACCTCTACCTGGGATTCGACACAATGTCAGACTTTGGTTTCGGAATCTCGACCAATCTGCTCTTCGATTCTGCCCGGGACTTTATTTTCCCGACGCTTCACGTCCATGAGAAGAAAATGGGCCTGTACGAGCAGCTCCCGACGCTCAACAACCTGGGCATCGGCAAAGTCATCGCCGAGGTGCTCGTCAAGGTTTCGCCGCAAGCCAAGCGGTTTGCGGAATGGTACGAATCGTTCCTCAATAAGGCCGTCGCCGCCAACGCGACCGAGAGCCGTGGCATATTTGGCCCTGTCATCCAGAGCGGTTTGGGTCAGGCCAAGAGCCCAGGGCACAACAAGGCGCAGATGATCGCGGAGGGCTCGTTCAGCGTCTTCTCCTCGGCCGACGCCTACAGCATCACCCTATCGGGCCTGTTCCACTACCTGAGCCACTACCCGGAGGCGTACGAGAGGCTGGCGGCGGAGCTGCGTGGCATGTACAAGCCCGGCGAGGAAATTGTCTGGGACTCGCGCCTCGAGTCCAACGTCTACCTCCGCGCGGTGATCAACGAGGTGATGCGTCTCCTGCCCCCGGCCTGCGGTGTGCACTGGAGGGAGTGCGAGAAGTCGGGCGTCTTTGTGGGCCCCAATCGGGTTCCTGTCACGACTGGAAGTGATGTCGGGGTCAGCGTCTTTGCGCTGTGCAGGGACGGCAGGATCTTCCGCGACCCTCTGCGATTCTGGCCGGAGCGCTGGATCCCAGGCACCCTGGTAGAGGAGGAGTTCGCGACGGCCCGCAAGATGTTCGTCCCCTTCTCGATTGGGCCGCGGAACTGCGCCGGCAGCCACGTCGCCGTCATGATTGCCAGTATCACCTACGCCTACACCCTGGTCAACTACGACTTCCGCTTTGGGCCGGAGCAGCAGCAGAAGGTTGGCGGTGGCGGCCGGGGGGCTGGGTATCGAAGCCCTGTGGAGGACGGTGAGGACAAGGAGCTCAAGTTTGAGAGCCACTACTCCATCGCGGGCTGGGACAATGGCCCATTCAGTGAGCTCAAGGCTAGGCAGTGAGGAATTGATGCTAGCTTATTTGGTTAGACTTGCCACCTCTTTTTGCCACCGTACATGGGTGGAACAAACATACACATATTGTGCTTGCCGGTGAAGAGAAGATACAAAAGCGCTACATATTTCCAATTTTGTTCAGCGCATGCACTTAATAAATTTGGTACACGCATCAACGCAAGCTGAGGCCCCTGGGGCCCATGCGTCCACCAAACCCTAAATAACCCTGCAATGTGAACGAAACGGTAAACCTCCGAGTTCCACACATACTACCGTCCTTCACCGCCTGATACCCACCCGATTTGACTTCAAATCGCGAAAAATCGCGAATTTTTCAAACCGCGTCAAATCAATCAATATGGCTTCATATGAGCTCGCACTTGCGAAGCTTTACGCTCCTTGAAGCTAGGAGAAAATCCTAGTATCAGTTTAGTTGCAAGAACATATGGAGTTGATCCTTCAAATCTCTCGAAACCTTTTCGCGGAGTTACAGGCTCAAAAGAAGCACAATACAACAATTAAAGATTACTAAACGACGAGCAATCAAAAGCGCTTATAAAATGGATAAATCAGCTTACCAAACGAGGGTTCTCACCTACGAATTCAATGCTGGCCAATTGTGCAAGGGACATATGTGGTAAAGAGCCTGGGAAAAACTGGGCTGGCTGCTGAGTAAAGGCTCATTCGGATAAGGTGATTTCTCGCTTTTCTACAGGCCTCGATTCGGATAGGAAGAAGGCAGATTCGGCTCCCGGAGCGCTATCGCTAGGTAGATTTTAGTTCGTTAGATTCGCCATGGCTCGTTGATTATAGACCAAAAATCTTTCAGATTTTAATACTATATAGTGTTGTAAAGCTTCAAAATATTTTATATGGTAACTCGTCAAAATCGGGTATCAGGCGGTGAAGGACGTAGCACCAACACTTGGCCCCCAAACTAGGTTTCCGAGTGTGCTATGTATACCGTTTGTGGCGATACCCGCTGCTCTTCGGCCTGTCGTATTCTGCCCTCTCTCGGATGCCGAAAGAAGACCGCAGCGAGAGAGATTCCTGTGTAACCCCCCCCTATTAATTCCCATTTCTCCTCCTCGTCTTCTCCCAGCCTCCTTGTCAGCACGGCTGTCTATCCGTTGCTCCTCTGCGACACCCTCGGCCTGATTTCCCAGCCCCACATTGTCACCGAGGTCCTGGCGTGAGGCGAAAGTTTTACACCCTTGCCAGGTACTTTCAGGGTGTCTGTTTCTGACGCCAACTACGTCCTGGGAATGACCGCAACAATTTCTAAGAAAGTGTTTTCCTGGTTAGTTTCATCGGAAAGTTCTACAGAGGAAATAACTTTAGAAAATGATACATACAAGGGTTTACATCCCGCCCATCTTACCAGTTGGAGCGAAACGATGACGGTACTAAATCGAGCAAAGATTGTGTGAAGTTATGTAACTACAGTGTGGCCTTGTATGCATTTTATGGGTCCTGAGAAGCAAGAGGAACCAATCTGAATTGAGAGAATAGAGATGATTGAAGAATAGACCAAACATCATCGAGGACTTGTTGAGGTGTCCTTGCTTATATATATGCAGATAAAGGGTTGAGCCTTCGGAACTTTCCGGGCGTCGCAAATCCTTTGGTAAAACAAAGAAATCACGACAAACACTAAGTCAATCTTGCTCTAGTGGTTTTCCACTGGACTCACAACCCTCGACAGATTGGAACGTTGCAAGAGCCAATGAAGAGGTGCAAAGATCAGTCCCCTTCCGCCTTCCCAGCGGCTCAAAATCTCCCTCTCCCATATTGTCGGGTATGCCAAAAGGGAGGATATGAGGGGAGGCTCTGGCAACGAGGACAGTTCTATGTTGCGTTACCTCTCGTGGACAATCTGTTGGCCCTGTTCTGTCTGCTCCATGCTGACTGCATTGTTTCTGCTGAGAGCTGAAGTAGCAAGTAGCATGCACTAGACGCATCCAGTATGCATACAGCGACGAAGGAAGAACCTCTGCACCCTCTGGCACACCATATGGTTCCCATCAGGCAAGCCGTCCGTGATGTTTTGCTTATTGTTGCCAGGATTCTTCAGGCTGCCGGGTGTCGTTCTGTTCGCCTCAGTTGTCACACATGCGGGTTGCATCGCTGCATAGTGACCCTGCTGAGTCGTCCTCAAATGTTCTAGACATCGTAATTGATGTGCTTACTCCTTCTGTATAGCATGCAATCCGTTGTGTTTTGGCATTTGAAGCCGTAGCCGTAGCCGTAGCCGTAGCCCTTAACCTCCCTCCACTTCCGTGCCGGCTCTTGCATTATCACCACTTCGTCTTTTGCCTCTAACCGTCAACCACACACACTGCGACGAAACCATGGCGAGCAACACGACAGGCAACGGCTTCATTGCCTGGAATCCCGACTTGGAGGACCACAGTAAGGGAAAGCCCATGATGGTGATTGCTATACTGTTCACCGTCCTGATCATCATATCTACGGTATCGAGGCTGTTCATGAAACTGGAAACAAACGGCGGACTGGCGATAGCAGACTATTTTATTTTCATTGCCCTCGTAAGCTTCGTCTTTTTTTCTTTCCTGCACGATCACAAATGTTCACATTCAATCCAGGTATTCAATATCACTGCCAACATTCTCGAGGTTCAATCGGTGAAGCTGGGATTCGGTCGCCATTTGCAGTTCCTAGAGCGCCCGCAGGTCCTCGATCTCAAGCGCCTTAGCCAGTACAACATCCTCTTTGCCAACATTTCGCTGTGGGCTGTCAAGATTTCCATTTGTTTCTTCATCCTCCTCCTCATCAAAAACATTCACAACCGCACAAGGTACGTCGTTTACACCCTCATTGGCATCACGACCACGGCCAGCTTTTTGCAGGGCGTCCTCTGGGGCACCCAGGCCCGGCCCCTCCAAAAGCTATGGAATCCCGACATTCCTGGCCATGTCTCGAGCGTCAAGACACTGGTCAACTCAATTATTGCGTTTACAGGTAAGCGTACCTTTGCACTGTGCTCTTTTGCCTTTTTGGGGGGCGGTGGATGTGGTGGTAGCCGTCGTCTTGCGTTATCCTGTGCGGAGTTGCTGATAGCCTAGTTAGCCATCAACAGTTTGACCGACCTGTTTTACGCGCTCTGGCCCGTCTATTTAATCGGAGGGCTGCAGCTGAGCTTCAAGAAAAGACTCGTTGTTATGGCATTGACTGGTTCCGGACTCATGTAAGGACCGCAATCTTGAGCTTCTGAGCACCCATGTTTGGAGATGCAGAACAACAATACTCAAAAAAACCATGTACTACCACAGAGTCTTTGTGTGCTCCATCGTCCGCGCCGCCTTTGACAATGACTTTTACAACCCAGACTTCACCTGGGCCCTCGACAAGGTGTACCTGTGCACCATCATCGAGCGCAA
The DNA here is from genome assembly GCF_028828005.1 of Penicillium manginii. Taxonomy (NCBI): domain Eukaryota; kingdom Fungi; phylum Ascomycota; class Eurotiomycetes; order Eurotiales; family Aspergillaceae; genus Penicillium; species Penicillium manginii. Next base: position 73,902 of record NW_026643102.1, on the reverse strand, counting down.
CCTTGCCGAGGTCATTGCTGACCTGCCTGCGTCCTACGCCATCATCTGCGGCGTGTCCAAGAAGACCAAGACGCTCATATCCCGGACCACCCGCCGCACCGGCCAGGACAGCAAGGCCTATGATACCCCCAACCCTCACAGCAGCAATGTCGTCAAGGTCTCAGCGCCGCGGAACGTTTATCGTAAGAGCAGCAAGGACGAATACCAGTACTATGATGACGAGGTGCCTCTGCAAAGGTATTCGCCCCCAATCAATGTTATCACCATGCGCACCAACATCGACGTCGAGGCCCACGCCGCAGACTAGAGCAACCGACTCGAGAGCCAGCGTGACATTTCTATCGCCTGAGAACATGGTCACAGGTATGTGTGATCTGGGATGATGCTACGATGTAGGAAAAGAGACCCTTGCATGGGTTTTTGTTGCTTTTTCTTTTTTTTTTTCTTTGCTGATGCATACTGTTCTGCCTATGACTCGATGGGTTTATATATTGTATTGCTTTTACGACAGACTAGTAGTAGCTGTTATTAATTCAAACGTAGCCTTGTTGCTACGAGTCGCTGAGCGTCAGCCCGACCTTGGCTAGATTTGTTGGTTAATACCTCCCCATCATGGATCGCCACCTTTGCTCTCTACCACCGCCTCTCCCCTGCTAAGTGCCATGGCCTTCTTGACCTCCCACTCCCAGGCCGTCAGTTCAGTGTTCTCGACGCCTGCCAGGTCCTGGCTCATCTTGGGCTTCATGCTCGCGTTGCGCTCCGGGCGGAAGAGCGCCGCCAGGCTGTACCGGTCGGCAAAACGCTGCTCGCCGGGCGGGTACTTGATGCGGTGCACGTTGCTGCGCAGCGCGCCGCCTGTCCACTGCACCATGGCGTCGCCGAGGTTTACGATGAGGCAGCCAGGCTGCGGGCGCACCCACCGCCATGCGTCCTCGTCAAGGGCCGAGCCGCCGGGCGTGAGGACCTGCAGGCCGCCGATGACGTTGGCCAGGAGGGTGATGGAGCCAAAATCGGTGTGGTGAATCATGCTCGTGCGGAGGTCCTTGGCGTCGGGGCTGGCGAATGCCTTGATGAAACGCACCACCGTGCCAGACAGCTCGGTCGGCCGCTGCGCCGCGGCAAAGGTCTCCGCCGGCAGCGAGAGCTGCTTGGCGAGCGTGTGGTTGATGAAGGTGGCTATCTGCTGCGAGTAATTGAGAAACTTCTTAAAGTAGTCGATGCGCTCGATCACGAATTCCGGGAGCGCCTGCAGGTCAATATTGCCCATGAGACCATCCTGGCCTAGGTTGAACCATTCGAATCGGTCTGGCTCCTCCGTTTCTGTCTTTGCTGCACCGCGTGGCTTGAATCTTTTTTTGTTGAATGATAAAAGTTGGTTAGCATCACGGTGCCTTTACTCAATAGACGTTCATACCCTAGAAAACTTCGCGGAATGTCGTGCAGGTACTGATGCTTAATACTCTCGGGCAGGTCGAAGATTTCCTGGCCAATGGTGAACAGCTGGTCAATGCATTCAATCATGGCATCGCCCATACTGTCTTCGCGCAGATCGAGAAAGAAGAACCCAAGCTCCTTGCAGGCGGCCAGGGTCTGCTCCGCCGCCTTGGCGTCATTCTCACGCAAACCCGCGAGCGACACTGTATTCATGGAGACAGTGGGAATGTCGTCTGGGAATGGCGGGATGCCTTCAAACAGCTTACTAGAAGCCATTTTTATTCTTTGTATGTTCTTCCTGTATGTAGGTTGCTTTCAAGAGCTGTTGAAGAAGCTATTCACCTTGTTAGCAGCTAAGAAGGCACTAGTATAATCAAATGCAGCAAAGAAAAATCTTGTGCTGGAAGCAGGAAAACTGACTCTGTTGTGTGTGACTCTCTAGGAACTTAGGTTCCTAGGGACGAAGATATCTAGCTACCGGCGCGCTAACTACATCAGGTAGGCGGTGCTGACTATCCAAGGGCAGAATCCCAACAAAAACAGCAGCCCTGCCAGGGTTTTGTCCCTCGTGGAAAGTTACTTTCTCGTGGTGAGGGAGGTCAGTAAGTTTGACTGCAGGGTCTAGCTGAAGCCGAGAACTTTTCAAGTCGAAAATCCGGTGGAAAAACCTTCATTGGTTGGAATGACTTGGCGGGAAACTTTCAAAAGAGCACGTCGACAACTTAATAACGTCGACGAGCCTTCGAACAACCGACCTGCCTACCTACGACCGATTGATACTCGCCGGATTTTGCTTACAACAACTCACCTGCCCTACCGGCTCGATCGCATGTCGATTTTTCAGTCCTTCGTCTGCTATCTGGAGAGACTGCGGCACGATCCGCAATCCACAGTCTTGTGGATTTGGCTATGAATCTCATATCCGTCGGATATTTGCGGATACCCAATGGATATAAAACCAATACAAATATGCCAAGACTCGTGACCTCGAGGGGTGTGCATTATTTTTATGTTTTCATCCAGTATTTTTCGTGTAATAGCATTGTCATGACCGAATGATTATAACATTGGTTTGTCTGTAGTTCAATTGATTTCGTTCTCTCACTCAGTAAATTGTACGCGCATGAAGAGCTTGTTGTTTCCTTTCTCTTTTCTTTCCTCATGTTACGTGTTCTATTCGAATATACCCTTATAGTGAGCATTAGGCGGGACTAGCCCGTAATAATGCAATGGAAAGAGCAAATAGCGTATAGGTGCCCTTGAGGCTTGATGCCTTCGGGCGTAATGAACTTACTACTACTACTGGTACCCTTTTTACAACAGTTTGTGGCGTTCCCCACAAATGACGCAACAGGCAGCGTGCTTCCAGGAGGCCGGCGCAGGGGGCTTGCACATGTATCCGACTAGCCGTGGGCAGAAATGTTGACGATTTAGCACATCGATCCATTCCATTCCAAGAGCGGGGTGCAGGCGGAGCAGGCTACTTGTCAGCAGTTTACCCCTGCACCATGTCAGCAACGGCCTGTCATATTGTTGTACCATTTGGTCCTATTTTGTGGGGTCCTCTGGTTCTCCCGAAGAGTGATATGTATTGAACACATATTTTTGGCACCATGATTGATGGTTTAGGCGCTCCTTACCAACTCCAGGGCATCGCACCATGGACCACGTCGGCATTGCGGAAACTATGTTCTCTCAGGCAAGCATTCTAGCCTGGGGGACTTCTGCTTTTGTTATACTATCCATCTATATATTGCAAGCCAGGCATGCCTTGAGGTCATCCAGTCGCGCGGCACCGAAGGTCGCCAGCGCCAGCAGCCACGGTATTCAGCCTCGCACGACGCAATTTCTGCCATGTTCCATCAGACACTGCCGGCTGTTCCCCAAGCAACACAGGTTCAAATATCCATACCTGTCGGTCGGCGTACCGGTTCGATCGCCAAGCTCGAACTGGTTGCTATCCGTGGACAATCAGCCCTGGTGGGAGAGAGGCTGGTTTCATGTCTCGCCCAAGGACCATCTGCACCGGGGTCGGGACGGCGCGACCCTTTCTGAAAATATAGATGCATATTTAAAGCTTCAGGTATGTCGATTTGGGCTTGGCATTCAAGAGACCCTCTTGTCCAGCTTAGTTAACGAGTTCTCAAAAGGGCCTGGAACCTTCTGGCTATCCTTTCATCTACCTCTTGACTTCACCCCGGTTTCTCAATTATGCGTTTAAACCAGCCTCATTCTGGCTCCTATATACAGAAGACCGCACGTTAACTCACATTGTTGCGGAAGTGAACAACACCTTTGGCGAGCGACGCATGTATCTTTTCGAAGCTCCTCCCAATGGCAACGCATTCAAAATTACGATGCGAAAGGATTTCCACGTGTCACCTTTTAGCTCCCGCAAGGGCTCCTATGTGCTCTCCAGCTCAGATCCTATGATCAAAAACCGCATTTCTCTGACCGTCACCCTGCGGTCCTCAAAAAAACATACAAAACTGGTCGCTAATTGGTGGTCCATTGGCCCTGCGATTGACCCGGCCACGGTATCGCTGCTCGATTCCCTGGGACTCATCATGTCCTGGGGCCCAACAATCCTCACCACATTCCCCAAGATTGTGTTTGAGGCTGTCGTGCTCGCCCAAGTCCGCAGGCTGCAGGTCTGGTACAGGCCAGAACCACTGGAAACGGCGATCCCGCGGCAGCCAAACGCAAACGAGGCGTATCTAGCCTCCATTTTTGCTCAGTATCTGGAGTTTTTCTGGGCACAATTCGAGGGAAAGTTTTCCGTTTCCATCGTACCCAGACATGAAAACAACGAAGGGCTTCCCGGGCATGGTACCTATGGCCTTTTGCACATGCGCATCGCGAAGGTAGACGACAAGTCTCAGACTCTGAATCTGACAGTTCATTCGCCGCAATTCTATCGCCAAATAAACACATGCCGCAAGCTTTCGGAGTTGCTAGAGATGGCACTCCTAGATCCGCACGTGGAGAATCGTACAGCATGGTCCAACGATGCAGTGGCACTGGTCAGCAGTGCTAAGGATATTGAGCGCGCAATGGAGAAAGCGAACGGCGCCGATTCTGGGATTGAAGGCTTGTTCAACCCTTACAAAGCCATATGGATTTTGTACAGACAGCTATTATGTGCGCGTCCTCTACCTGGAGTTTATCCGTATCCAGCTATCCCCGCCGCAAGAAGTGACATCGGCTTGCGAGATGTATGCCCAGGATCGGACAAGCTAGTATCTGAACCTTTCTTGGATAGCTTCATCGCTCAAGAATTTGGCATATGGTCTCAACTTCGCTATATGGCTGTTGCGTTGCGGCTTCGTTGGAGAACATGGCTCGCGGGCATCATCGGCGGAGAGTGATCGAGCACCCCCGGGCCCAGAGAGAGTTATCATGAGGGCACGGTTTGATGCGTGGATGACATCTACATTACAATACCATATACATCTTCAACTACTGCCACCAATACACACAACATACTAAATAAAATTCCAGTACTGAGGGAAGCCGAGAGTCTCCTGAAGGGATGGAAGGAGTCGTTTTACCCGGGTTGAGGGTAGATCCTTGATATGTTATTTCAGAGCAGTGCTCTGAAATACCATACCGCTGCCATGCTTTGCCATATCAGCGATATGCCCTAACCCTAGCGGCTACGGATAATCCTTTTTTCCACAGCGCATTAGCTTCCTTCAGATAGTTAAATCGATTGGCCGTCATTTTGACCGTCGATTTGCCAACTGGCCGTCGTATTGGCTGTCGTTCTGCCAATTTTCTGACATTAATATGCAATACACGGACTGAGTAACAGCACGATAGAGTCGCTGTAACAAATCACGGCAACTAATTGAAGAGATCAAATTTCCTGTCAGCAGTCCACCGACTTGATCTATCTCATGCTGGCTCTATCTGACCTATCATATCTATCACTATATTCGGACTCCGACTTTGGAATCTATGTACGGAGTATACTGTTATATATAAGAATAAGGTTCTCTGTGGATAGGATTACTTTCTCTGATCAAGCTTTAGTCTCTGTATGTTAGTAATAGTAACTTTGTTAGTGAAGGTCTGAAGATACTGAATGCTTCTTTTATATTGATAATTCCTCCTGCCTAACCTCCTATTACAGATTGTGGGATTGCTACCTGATATCCTAAATAGGTTTTCTCTGTTTTCTGTCTGTACTAGACTTTGGCAGAACCTATAATTTGGACCCATCCTGCTGACTCAGATAGGTTTTCAGGTTCTTAGAAAATCTATATCTGCATAAAATCTGCATAAAATATATAAACTTTATAAATATTACCTATTTAGGAAAGATTTTGACCGATCAAAACCTATATGGGTCCAATTGTTGGGCCCATTGCTGAAGTCTAGTCTGTACAGTATGACAAGGAGGACCATCTTGATCCTGCTGACTCATAAAACCTTGCTTTCTTTTGTGCCACATAGCCACTCTCTTGTACTACATGCCAACCCCCTCCTTCAAATTATATTAATTTGTATGTCAGACCCCTCTAACCTTGGCACCCTTGTGGCTTGTTCTTACAACCAACACCTCCATTACTACTATCACTCTTGCTGCACCTACTTCATTTATATCATCATTTCGTGTAACAGCTAATATCACCAGACATCAAGCCACCAGTCTATAAAAGGAGTTTTAGCAGGAGAAATTATCAATATAACAGAAGTATTCAGTATCTTCAGACCTTCACTAACAAAGTTACTATTACTAACATACAGAGACTAAAGCTTGATCAGAGAAAGTAATCCTATCCACAGAGAACCTCATTCTTATATATAAAAGTGTACATAGATTCCAAGATCAGAGTCCAAATATAGTGACAGATATGATAGATCAGATAGAGCCAGCATGAGATAGATCGAGTTGATGGACTGCTGACAGGAAATTTGATCTGTTTACTTAGTTGACTTGATTTGTCACGGCGAGGCGGGGTTGTTTGAGTTTTGGCGCTTCTGTCGGGTGTGATGACGGATGATTTACGCTACATGCATATAATATACTTTTGTGCGGGTGGCACAGTGGCCATTCTGACAGCGGAAGACAGGTGTGTGAATACTGTACAACATGTGGTTGCGTCGCTGATGATGGCAACGAACGAGGCTCCGAGGCAAATCTGCGGGCGCGGCGTCGCACCGCACATGGCGAAACTTATTGTGCTTACTGCATTGATTAAAAAAGTGGATACGCAGGAAAGCAACACAAGGCTCGCTGGCTTGTTGAGGGCACTTTTTGTTAGAGAAAACGAGACAGCCTTACAAGAATTCACGCCTCATCTTAACCAGCAGTTATCAAGGTGGGGAAACAAAACAATACCCCAGAACGACTCATGTAGTAAGAACCCGCTAACTAGTGACACACCACAGACCCGATCCGATCATCACCCAAAGATCCACTTTTAATCCCTGTTTTATCTCTCTTTTCAGTAGTTCCTCCGTCTGCCTGGTGGTTACTTTCATTTAGTCTGGTGGCTGGCTGCATAGGGTTGCCGTTGCTTAAACACAAGACTCAAGTGTAACGGCTCAGTCAATCGATGCCTGACATCTGCCTTGGGGCCTTACGTGATCTTGCCTGTATGTCAATCCCATTCCGCGATCACACACTTCTTCATGTTTTGTATTCTCGTACAAGCTGCCTAGATAGGGGAATCTATATTGATTTGCGTTGTCAACTCTATTCTAGATTGAGCACCGTCGCATCAAGCTTGAAACCAGAAGGAGGCGGGGTCAAAAACAAACAAGGGCAACCATCCAGAAACTTTTCTTTTTTTCCTTTTTAGAAAAAGAAAATGGCCCCAAGCAGCTCCTCCGTCAGCGAAAAGGGTCTCGGCTTGAAGACTCCCAACTCGAACCTCAACAGCGATGCCGTTCCTGCTGGCGCCGCTGCTGCTGCTGCTGCTGCCCCTGGCCTCGGTCGCACCGAGTCGCTTCAAATTTTGAGCACGTTCATTGTGTTTACGAATACCTGGTAATATAATTCTCTCTCCTTGTAACTTTGTATTTGCTTCGCTTCTCCTGGTGTCAGAAGCTCCTTTGTTTGGAATGCTTGGGCCTTGCGAGACCGCCAGCCGAGACAACCCTCTTGCTAACGCCGCAATTCGTTTTTGTTTTGTTTTTCTGCACAGGGGCTTCCTACTCACCTCGGGCGTCCTGCAGGCGCACTATGAGCTCGTGCTCCTCAAGGACCAGTCGAGCTCCAACATCTCATGGATTTCCACCACCTGCGCCTTCCTGGTCCTGTCCGCCGGCATCGTGACGGGGCCGCTCTACGACCGCGGGCTCTACAGGCTGCTGCTCCTGGCGGGCAGCGTCTTGCAGGTCCTCGGCCTCATGATGCTCAGCATTTCCACCCGATACTACCAGTTGTTCTTGTCCCACGGCATCTGCATCGGAATCGGCGCCGGTGTCGCCTTCACCCCCAGCGTCTCGGCGGCGGCGCGGAGCCTGCCTCACCCTGCCACCCGCGCCAAGGCTATGGGTCTGATGGCCTCCGGTAGCTGCATTGGTACGTCCCGATCCAGAGATATACATATGTATATGTGTATATATATATTTTTTCCATTGTTGCCACAAACATACTGACGAGAACGTTAGGAGGCATCGTCTTCCCGCTCGCCCTCCGCGCTCTCATCCCCAAGGTTGGCTTCCCCTGGGCCATCCGCATCATCGCCTTTATAATCCTCGGGCTGTACTTCCTCTCATACCTGGTGCTGCTCCGGAGCAGCGCCCAGGTGCAGGCCGGCTCCTTTGTCCGTGCCTTTTTCGATATCTCCTCGCTCACCGACGCGCCCTTCATGATGCTGTGCGTCGCGTCGCTCTTCAGCGCCATGGCCTTTTACATCCCACTGCTGTACCTGCCGCTGCTCACGGCGATCCGCGTCCCGTCAATAAGCACCAAATTTAGCCTCGACCTCCTCGCCATCCTGAACGGAGCGTCCGCCGTCGGCCGGCTCCTGGCGGGTCTAATCGCCGCCGTGTACGGCCCCACAGAGACCGTCGCCGTGTCGCTGGTGGCCGGATCCGTGCTCCTCTTCTGCTGGATGGCAGTCGACACCCTCGCCGGCACCCTGGCCTGGGTGGTCTTCTGGGGCATGGTGTCGGGCATCCTGGTGACGCTACCCGGGGCTTTTATCCCGTTTTTCTGCCCGTCCATGGCCGTCATCGGCACCCGCTCCGGCTTCTACTGGGCGTGGGTTGGCCTCGGCATGCTGATCGGGAGTCCCATCGGAGGCGCCATCTACCCCCTCAAGTCATCAGGTGGCGGATACTGGCACTTGCAAGTCTTTGCAGGCGTCTTCATGATGGGCGCCGCCGTACTCACAGTTTACCCAATCGTTTACCTGCAACACAGGAACCGCAGAGCTGCTGCGAGCTAATATAGAAGTCAAGACTGTTACGCATTAACGGGGTCGTCATATTTAGCTAGGATCAGTTTCTGAGTTGCCTTTGTTTTGTTTTTGTTTTTTTGTCATATTATTTGCTTACCTCTGCCACCTAGCGTATGAGGTGCCTGCTTGGCTGTTACGTTGAATATCAGGGTTGCAGGCCCTTTATGAACCCCAAAGCAGAGTTTCGGTTCATGGATTTACGACTATCGCAACACAGCACTTCACTTCCGATGACTGTACATGTTAGTTTAACTAGGGGATTGATAACACGAAGCACAATCACCTAGTAAGGCATAACACGAAGCAGCCTGGTGAGCCTGATCAACATGGTATGAATTCCTGATATTGATGACTTACCCCCAAGAACGAAGGGGGCTTCGGGGGTGAAGTTGAGGCTATATACAAAACTCAGTGGTGCGGCGCTCGGCATAATGATAATCCAGTTCCGGAGTCCGATGGTGCGTAGTACGCTGCCGAACATTGGGAACAGGATTTTTCAACGTTTAATCATAAATAATTGAAGCCTTGTAGTCAAACAAGTGGTTTCATGTGTAGCTGCAATAAGCCCTCCAATCTTTTCTGAAAGCTGCCCGGAGCCCACTCGCGGTGGAAATCGAACGCCGAATCGAGTTTCCACCTCAGGAACGACACAACACCACCCTGCCACGAGGAAGCCCGTAATATTCTTAGAACCCAAAACAAACCCTGACCAGTAATATCTGTAATGAGCTGATCCGGCAAACCCGGCAAACCTAGATTCCTAGAGAGAAGCCCGTCAGAAGCTCCTGATTCCCTATGATCATGTAAGATTGTATGCGCGTGAAGAACTTGTTGTTTTCTTTCTCTTTCCTTTCATCATGTTATGTTTTGTATTCGAATATGCCCTTATAGTGAGCATTAGGCGGGACTAGCCCGTAACATGTTCTTCTCTTCTCACAGGGGGCTGACCGAGCCAGAAAACGGCCGTCTCCATGGGCCGGGGAGGGGCCAGAAGGTATGAAGGAAGGGTGCCACTCGCGGGCATGGCTTAGACAAAGCCTCGTCGATCGTCTTCGTAATAATTTGGCTCATATACCACTTGCTCGCCAGCTGTTTATCCCAGGGACTAACGGGTTTACCGTATTGCTAGAGTGCAACAGATTCTCGAGCCCGTTCAGTCAGTCTTTCCTCGATCAAAGAGAAGCTTCTTTCGGCTCTTTTGTTTCTTCAGCCGATGTGGAAGCACGTTTCACTGCCTCTCTAGCGTTTCACCATTGAGCAAACAGAAAATAACCGTACCTACATAAAAAAGCAGGGAGAAAAAGTCGTTGGTGACTCTGTTTTCTGCGTTCTTAATAAAAGTGGCCGCTCCAAAGTTATCCATGCCGTCGCAGAACCTGCACTGCAAGGCCGAGGGCTCTATGGCAAAGGAAAATGTCGACAGCCTGGCCCCGAGTCCTTGCTCGGACACCAACGACGACGAGATTTTCTCACCGGCTAGGCAAAAGCGAATCATTCGTCGAATGTAAGCTTCACTACGCCCCGTCCCCCTTTCAACTTAGCTTCCCTCGTTTCCTGTTCAAGCAGCAAGCATCAGCCGAGGACCAGTGTTTTGAACCACGCCCCCTCCCCCCCCAAAGGAACCATTTATTTACAGATGAAAACTAAAATGCAGAGACTTACGACTCATCGGAGTACTGGCAATCATCTATGTTATCTCGCTCGTGGACCGCGTCAACATATCCAGCGCCGCCATTGCCGGCCTCAACAAGGACCTACAACTGCAAGTCAGCACGCGCTACTCCCTCATCATCAGCACCTTCTTCGCCGCCTACACCGTCTTCCAGCCGCTCGGTAGTGTGCTCACCAGGAAACTCGGCCCGCGGATCTTCCTCAGCACCATCACCCTGCTGTGGGGTATCGTCATGATTGGCACCGGCTTCGCCAACACGTGGGAGAGCCTCGCTGGCCTGCGCGTCTTGATCGGGTACGCTTGAACTTCGCTCCTTCGTCTGGAAGAGCATCTCTAGCTATTCCCCCTGAGAAAACTCTTCCCGCCCACCACAGATGGTATGCTAATCCGTTACCTTTCCATCGTATCAGTGTGTTTGAAGCTGGCTTGTTTCCCGGAGCCGTGTACCTCCTCAGCACCTGGTACACCCGATTCGAGATGCAGAAGCGATACACTGCCTTTTATGGCCTGGCCTGCGTGGCTGGTGCCCTAGGCGGTATCCTTGCTTTTGGCCTGTCCAAGATGAACAAGACGTCGAATCTGGCCGGCTGGCGATGGATATTCATCATCGAGGGTCTTATTTCCTGCGTCGGTGCTGTCATCTCATTTGCTCTCCTTGTCGGGTTCCCCGAGGAGGCTCACAAGGCATGGAGATTCCTCACCGTGGAGGAGCGCGACTTCATCATCCGTCGCGTCAACCGGGATCGAGGGGACGCCATCACCGAGCCCTTCTCCCTCGGCAAGTTCCTCCAACCCGCGCTCGACATCAAGGTCTGGGTGTACGCCATCATATTTTTCTGTGTCACCACCGTAGGCTACTCCATCAACTATTTTCTGCCCATTATTCTTGTCGGCATGGGTATGTAATCCCACTTTCGCTCCAGATATAGTTGTACGCGTTCTACAGCCTCACCTAACATGCTTTTACTTGCAGACTTCTCCGTCGCCGCATCGCAGTGTCTCATTGTGCCGCCGTGGATCTTCACCGGCATCGTCATGTACATCCAAGCCTGGATTGGCGACCGCTACCGCATCCGCGGTCCCATTATTGCATTCAATGCTGTCCTCTCCTTGATTGGGCTCGTTTTGATGGGATTTGACCACTCCAACCCTGTCCGCTATTTCGGCGTATTCATCATCGTCGCAGGCGCCAGTGGAAACACGCCTCCAGTCCTGACTTACCAGGCCAATAACATCCGCGGCCACTGGAAGCGCGCGTTTTGCAGTGCTACCTTGGTTGGCTTCGGTGGTGTTGGCGGCATTGCCGGCGCGCTCGTCTTCAGAAGCCAGGATAGCCCAAAATATTTGCCGGGCATCTATGCCTCAATTGCCTGCAACATTATCATTCTGATATGCGTGGCTGGTCTGTCTCTGTGGTTCCGATACGCGAACAACAAAGCCAGAACCGGTCAGAAGATCCTGGAAGGCCTGGAAGGCTTTACGTACACGTTCTAGTGCTGCTAGAGATTGTCACCCTCCTGCCGTTCGACCCTATCACATGGGGGGTGGTGGGATCAGGTCCACCCCATTTATTTTGTATGGCCCCACTTTTCCGGTTTTAGTCCATTCCAATTTCTTTTTATACTCTATTCCTCTTAACCTTCTCGATAAACTACGGACTTGTGAGTTTGATATTTTCGAGAGCAAGTAATTATGTACAAGAAATTTTAAACCAAGAGGACTTGGTAATTGAATTGGGGTTGTAGTGTGGTTTTCAAAATAGAGGGTTTTTGATGGGGGCGACTGCGAGACGGGCCGACTATCATAGTACGTCTGGCGGAAATATATATTTCTGATATCTGTAGACCATAACTGCCTATAAAATATGAAAAAACCTACTAGTTAGTTTAAACAGTATTATAATAGAATAGGAAGTTCCTTATTGATATAGGAAAACAATTTTAGATAATCTAGATATTCCTTTTATAGACTTAATTTATAGGGTAGTAAGAGGGGTTAGAGGCTTTATATAGAGACTTTAACCTATGTATAAGTCTATTTATTTTTTATAGAGATTATTCTATTTAATAAAGAGATATAAGTCTGTTCTAAATTTAGAGATACTAGTCTATTTGATTCTCCTATACTTTAGTCTATTTAGTTTACTAGTACCAGACTCTACTCTAATTAATATAACCTAGTGTAAGTTTATTCAAATTTCTATTAAGTAAGTCTATTCTAATTTTATTACTATTAGATAAGTATATTTTATATTCTATATATTACTTAACATTATATTATAACCCCCTAAGTAATTAAAAGTAGTTAATAGATAGATTTTAGAATATTTGGAGGTTTTTAGGGTTGAAAATAAGCTCTCTATCCTCTATTCTATTTAGAAACCTTATACTTTAATCTATTCTAATTTTAATCACTTCTTACTATTACTTAGTTCTATTTCGTAAGCCTATTAGATAATATCTATCTCTAGGAATATTAATCACTTAGATTTTTGTTACCTATCTAATACTTTAGCATTTAGTAATTTATTATATCTATTCCAACTACTAAGTAGCTATTCCTTTAGCTCCCTAAGTATTAAGTAATTATATACTACTAGTATAAGTTTACTATCTATCTAAATAAGTTTTTTAGTTACTTTTACTATAGTAACCACTAAATTAATACTATATATAGTTAGTAGATCCAGAAAACTATTACTATCTAGTATAGAATTATACAAGATCTATAGCTACTATAATTCCCCTATAAGGTTAAGGAGCCGACTAAGGGTTTATATATTTACTATATTAGACTTTAGTATATTAAAGAGCTAGAGTATTACTATATCTACTACTCTATAGAAATAATAAGAAAGTATTAGTTTGCTAAGTATTACTTCTCCTTGGTAAAAGACCATAGTTATATTTAGTAGTAAGACCTACCTATAGTACAAGAAAGCTATAAGTATATAATATAATATATAAACTAGACTGCGGCATATCCATATCCATGGACATGAAAGTGGTATCCATATCCATAAATTATGGATATGGACATGGGATTAATATCCAAATCCATAAGTAAATATCCATGGATATCCACGTATGGATATGGATATCCATATATTATCCACACCAGCATAAACCTCGCTAATTTTCCCAGTTTAGCCTAGCACATCGCCCTTATGCAGCTGATTCAGCCTGTTTTCAAACTAAATATACGGATGTTTTGTTCTAACTATTCTCTATATTGTAATTGATCTTTTTGTAAACGAAATTTTATGAATTGTATCTGTATTTATATTTTAAATTATATAAGTTATCTTCAAGTAACTTAGTACGCAAGGCTTGTTAATGATGTGGATATCTCATTATGAGAGTTGTTGAAAGTGGATGTTACAGACCATGTAACTATGAAAATATATATTAGTGTTTCGAGGCAACCCATCAAAATTTGGGGAAATGATTGAAGTTGAAGTACCTTAAAACTATTGTAAAAAGGCTTCAAAGTTTAAATATATAATAATACCATACAGTCCTATTTTATATGTCCTTTAAATGATAGAATCTTATGCAAATAGACTAATGAGATTTACATTCAAAGTTCTCAAATTACGGACTTAGTAATTTTTTGGAATCCTCTATGGATAATTATGGATAATGTATGGATAATGTGGATATCTATACTTTACCCACATTATTATACCCTCTAGCCAATGATAATTCAGAAATTCACGAGTCACGTCGCCAAACATGTCAAAAGCACCAGTTTGCTCCTACCCCTGAGATTTTCAGCTCAAACACTTTCTAGGTGAGCTCCCTCTTTTCTCATATTGAGCATTCTTAGATTAATACAATATGTTGCAGTCCTATATCTCTCAGTTATAAGGATCTCTTTATCCAGAATCAGATTCATTTCTTAATACTGATCCTCTGGTATCTGATGATATTCACGACTTTCTCAGTAGTCAGCCAGCTGTGATAGCAAGGACAACTTATTCTTCAGAAGCGTGTATATCCTCTGCTCTAATATCGCTCTCTCGCGTTGGCCTGCCTCTCTAATGTGTCTGGGTGCTTTACTTAAGTACTCCTGATATGGATGAATCCCGATAAAGCTTTGTTCACTGGTGGTTAACAACTGAATATGGGATAAAGTTAAGCACCAAGTATAGGGAAGGTCTGGAAGGATTAGAATTCCTCTTTTAAATGGAATAGCCTAAAACGATCGGAAATCTGGAACAGTTTTGAACAGGTTGTATATGAGAGGACTGGGGAACCAAAGGTATTGTGTAAGCAATGTTTATCTACTTTGGTTTATCTACAGCGTCAGTGTTTTGGAACATCTTAACGCGCTGGAACCTCTCCAATGATAGCTTATCTCAAAAATGCCTGTCAACAGAAGCCTATTTTAAAACGACGAATTGATCAGTTACTATAAGATATGGTATGCTCCTTATATTCTACTTCTATTATATTATACAAACTAATTCTATACTCTCTCTTTGCTAGCTATATAAACCAACAGTCTCAGTATTCTCACAAGAACTGCTAGTAAACTATTTACTAGAGTTTATCTCAGCTGCTCGGCTACCTTTCTGTATTGTGGAGTATCCTCAGTTTAAAAACCTGGTTGATCTTGTTCAGCAATCACTAAGCAAAATCTCTATTCTATCTCTACGGACCCTACGACGCGCATTAAATATAACTGTTCAAGATAGTCAAAAGAGGATACTTAGCAAGCTGCCACCAGGATGCTAAATATCAATTGTACTTGATTGCTGGACGTCTCCATTCCGTCAGCTATTTATGGCTATTATAGGCTACTTCTTGGATGTAGATTGGAATTATTGTGAGGTTCTCCTTGGGTTTGAGCATGCTCCAGGCTCATATGATGGCGAGAATCTAAGCAAGACTGTTTTAAAGCTACTAGAAGAGCATGACATTACTGATCGTGTTTTGTCAGTCACAACTGACAATGCAACAAACAATGCCATATTGATGACTAGTGTCCAAGATACTATTCGATCAAAGATACAGCAAGATACAGCTATCTTCCGAGTACCCTGTATCTCATATGTGATTCAGCTCAGTCTGAATGATCTCCTTGGGAAATTGAAAGTAGCTCCTTTAAATTCTCAGGCTGAGTCAGAATGGTCGGATGAGCGAACCCATTTACTACAATCAAAGCGTGGAGGTCGACAGATTGCAGATACTCTCAGGAAGGTATGATTGATCTATCTCTAAATTATATTATTTTAGTTTTTACTAATAATGTAACCCCAAGATTTGAGAATTTGCTGTCTTTGTCAATGCCAGTTTGTAGCGCCGAGAGGCATTTCTTGAGCTTCAAAAACAAGAACCTCGTCTTTACCCAATTCAAGATGTCCGCACACGTTGGAATTCAATATTCTTAATGCTCAACCGTGCAAAGAAGCTATAGCTAGTATTTGATCTCTATTGTAGAATGCATTAATATCTGTATTTCAAACTTGACTAAGAGGAATGGCGTCAGGTTGAGTATCTTCTTCTACTTATAAAGCCGTTCTTTACCTTTACAAATATTCTTTCAAAAACAAAGGATATTACAGTCTATAATATCTTTAGTATCTATAACAAGCTCTTCAACCATCTGGATGAGGCTGAGACTAAGCTGAAGAATAAAGGTGTGATTTGGAAGAAATATATGCTTCAGGCTCTTGGTGCAGTAAAGAGAAAACTTGCAAAATACTATGCTGCCACTGACAATGAAGTATATGGCGATATATATGCCCTTGCTACGATTCTTTGCCTATCAAAGAAGCTCCGATATTTTCAATCTGCTGACTGGTGAGGTGAGATTGACTATGTCAAGCGTTACAGGGATGTTCTTGAACGAGAATTCATACGATATAAAGACCAGATAAGTCAAGATCTGGCCCCAGATACCCAAATCACATCCCAAGAGCCTATCAGCTACGAGGAGGATCTTGAGATGCTATGTGACTCTCAGAATTATCTCTTACAGGAGATTGAGAAGCCAGAAGATGATGAGATTGCCCGGTATCTAGTAAAGGGTCTAGTGAAAGGTAGCCCACGCCTCTTCTGGAAGCAGAATGAGCATGAGTATCCTGTTCTTGCAAGAATAGCACGAGATATTCTCTCAATCCCTGTGAGTGGTGCTGGTGTTGAACGGCTCTTTAATAGCGCGCGAGATATCTGTCACTATCGCTGAGGTCGTCTTTAGCCAGATACAATCAAAAAGCTAATGCTGCATCAGTTCTTATCTAACTTTGAGCTTGAACAAAGTGCGTTAGATATTGTGAAAGAGTATCTTGATGTTGGAGAAGCTGCAATGCTTGATCAGGCTTACAAACCAGTTCCTTCTCTTGAGGATCTTGAGCCGATCAGTAATAATGAGGAGGAGGATCAAGAGTGTATTTCAGAGGATATCCTAGAGAATGGTTCCAGTGAGGATCATGATCAACAAGAGGAAGACCAACATTAAGGGGGCAAAAGACCACGTTCAGTAAGTCTAGAAGAAGATGATGATTTACCACAACGGCCAGATGAAGAGAATATACAAGTGCGGTCAGGACGGATTCGGAAACAGCCAAAGATGCCAGCTGGGTTTGAGATTGCAAAGGCCTAAGCAGATCTGCAGATTTGTTGAGAAGAATACAGCTTGTAAATAGGTTCATCTATTCTGTATACTTTATTTATAGCTGGTAATACTCTTTCAGTTATTATTCAAATAAACCAGTAGTCAGAGATTAAACGAAGGAGAATCCAGTACAACAAGAAACTATCAAATACGGGAAAACATGCACAATTTATGCACTCCGATTCTGGACTAAAACCTTGGCCAGTTTGTCCTGTTTATTATCCATGGATATCCATGCATATCCATATGGATATAGATTCAATATCCATATCCATAACTCATGGATAATGGATATGGAATGGTATCTATATCCAAAAATTATGGATATGGATATGGATATCCATGGATTTTATGGATACTGCCGCAGCCTATCTTCTAGAAGAAACTAAACTTCCTTAGATACTTTAATAACTATAAAGATTAGACCTGGCTAGAACCCGCGGGTACCCTCCACGACCCTGACCCTCACCTCCCCATGCGGAGGGTCAGGGTCCGAGACCTGGACCCGCGGGGAGGGTCGCACCCAGGCCGACCCTCATGAGGGTTACCCGCGGGGACCCTGAGGGTCGTCAAACATAACAAACAGGTAAAAGACGTGACTGGGCGTCAATTGCATAAATTATGTAGAAACAAGCTGTATTTCATTGTAATTGTAAACTAAAAACTTCATCATTGTATAGCCTTACAGGAGGATACACTCCTTATTGCATCCATAGGTTCATCCTCGAATAGGGGTTTAATTTTTGAATGGTTTACATTACATCTATAGCATAGTGTCTAGTCATAGTTCTAACAAGCCAAGAGTCAAACTATATACCCATCCAGTAGTCTCGACTTCTTCTGTATCCTACCTGATACACGATGCTGCGTATTAGGGAAGGATAATAATAGGTTCTCCTCCGGGTTCACAAATCCATCGGCATCAGAATCTTCCTCATCACCAGAAGTGACCGCAGGCCGCTTTCCAGCGGCAACCGCTGAGAGTGGCGGTACGTTTGGGGTTGTTTGCATAATTGATACAGCAGCCGGTGTATCAAGACGCAACTCAATATCCTCCTCCTCGTCATCACTGATAGCCTCGAAGGTATGTGTCTGGACATCAAGTGCTTCTGCCGAAGCTGCTATCTCATGGTCTAAGAGATACTCTTGGAGAATTAGCCGCTGCTCCTCCTCAATATCAAATTTTGTTGTACACATGTACAACATAATATCACGAATAGTCTCTGGATTCAACGACCCCCGGCGGTAGTGGCATACATCCCGAGCAGAGTTAAACAGACGCTCAACTCCGGCACCAGTTGCTGGAATTGACATGATATCACGGGCAATGCTTGCAAGAACAGGGAACTCTCTCTGATGATCTTTCCAGAAGATCCGAACAGATCCTTTAATAGTATCTAATCAGGTGAGGTTAGTTATATGATTCATTACATAGGCTTATTTACTTACCACTCTGGAGATATTTGGTAAGCTCGTCGTACTGTGGAGCAATTGATCGTGGTGAAGAATCACCGTCAAGGGCCCTCTCTAGCTCCGATTCAGTTATTAATAACTGGCTATTAGGCTGTATCATATCTGATGGTATACGTTGGCTATATCTCTCGAAAAGAGACTGAAGACTCTTGCGGTATTCTTTTCTATAGTCCTTTCCTATCTCAGGATCTAGGTCCCAATCACCTGTTGAAAAGAACTCTATCTTACTTGATGGCGCTAAGATCGTCCCAATTGCATAAAGATTACCTTCGATATTATCTGTCTCGCCGTAGTATTTCTTTAGTTTCTCCTTTGCAGCCTTAAGGGAGGAAAGCATCAGCTGTTTCTAGTGAACTTTCTTTCGACGAAGCTGACGAATTGATCTTTCAAGATGATCAAAAAGCTTGTTATAAATCCTAAAGATAAGGTGGATACTTGAGTCTTTAGTACGACAAACTAGTGTAGTAAGCGTAAAAAAGGGCTGGAGAATATAAAGTAGATAGTCAATCTGCCGCCACCCCTTAATACTCAATGTAAAATGGGTTTGGGTGTAGTCCTTGTAGTACTTGTTGAATATGTTATGAAGTCTTTTCGCCCGCCGAAGTATCAGAAATGTCGAATTCCATCGTGTACGGACATCCTGGATTGGGAGAAGCCTTATCCTAGTATTATTAGATTGAAGATTTAAGAAGGCTTCTTTGCGTTGAGGGCTTCCGTTGATATAAACTGTAAGGCCGCGAACCTATAAGGATTATTATCGTTATTGGATTATGATTCGTAAATAGAAGCTTTAAGCTTACCTTATTTAGAGTATCGGCGATCTTATGTTTCTGCTGGCGTGCACGAAGTGAATGTACACGATCTTCAGACCATTCCGTCTCGGTGTTGTTATTCTTCGGGGCGGCCTTAATTTTACCAAGTAAATCAGTTAGACTCAATTGAATAATATGTGTAAGGTAGGGCACTTGGACAATTGTAGAATCTGTCTCTTGCTGTAGCGTCTTAGTCGAATTATTTACCGCTGCGATAAGTGTCTTATTATTAGACGCATTATCAGTTGTCACCGCCAGTATACGGTCAGCGATCTGGTGCTTCTCTAGGATCTGGAGAACAACCCTACCGAGGTTCACTCCAGTATGAGATCCAGATATTGGCTCAAACCCAAGGAGAACCTCGCGATACTCCCATTCCTGGTCTAGGAAGTATCCTGTGATAGCCATGAATGCTTGCTGGAATGGAGAAGTCTAACAGTCAAGCGCAATCGACATTCTTACACTAGATGGAAGCCGTTGTAGTGTCTCCTGTTGATGTTCTATAACAAAATCCTGAAGGCGCTCACGAATCACCTTTCTTGATGGAACACTTGGTAGTGTGGGTGCTAGCCGTGTGTAGGAAAGGAGGTCGTGGAATTCTTGATGTTCGACAAATAGGAAGGGTAAATGCGATACAGTGATCAGGTTTAGGATCTTCTGCTCCCATATTTGCTGGGTAAAGGTAGGCGCTGGTCTTCTCTCAGCCTAAATAATAGTGAAAATAGTATTAGTATTAATATTAAATATAGGCTGGTTCAAATATACCGCGTCACTAAGTAGTTGCTGGATATTACCCTTCTTCGGTATTCGCTGTCGGCACCTTAGCCCATCGAGATGTTTCTGCATCAATGAGGTTCCAGTATGGTTGGTAGTTGGGTGCTCAAGAATTGTACGGCACCGTTTGCATATAACGCCTGGCTTCCCATCTTTGGTATTTGCAACTTGTTGAAACCCTTTCCAGCACTCTGCACGACGGTTCACATCCCAGTTGATCCGCTTCTTCTTACCAAAGTCGGTTTCAAGCCACCACTGAATAAATTCTGCGGTCATTGTAGTTGTAAAGACAACGTACTCGTTGATACGGTCTGGTTTGATTCGTGTAAGAGTGTCTGGGGCCTGAGGTGCCACGCGCGATCGATGGGTTGGAAGGTCTGGAAGGTCTGGAACTGATCCAAACTGACTTTCGGATAGTAGTTGACTCTGGCTTTCGCGTTGGGATAGGGAATCGTTAGGAACAAGGTATTGTAGCGTGTCTAATTGCACCCCATCGAAGCTAGATGATGCGTAGACATCGGAGAGCTGCGACATGACAGATTTAGTAACTAGAAGATAGTACTATGACTGAGGAAGAAGAGAGTGAGGAACTTACTGTTTAATTTGTAGAAAAAGATACGCAAGATTCTTGGGGCATCCGTTCATCCCTGTTCTATATGCTAGAATTGATCTATCATCTTTTGTTTCCACATAGCTAGATCTGATTGGCTAGCATAATAAACGAACCTCAATGAACCTCAAATAGACCCTCGCTTACCCGCAGCGACCCTCAAATAGACCCTCGCTTACCCGCAGCGACCCTCAAGGGGACCCTCACTACCCGCATCGACCCTCAAAAGAGACCCTCAAGTTGAGAAAAAGTCTTGATCAGAACGACCAAGTCCAATAATTGCAATCTTTGAACCGGATTTACAACATATTTAGATTATTTGTCCTGAATTCTTGAAGAAAAAGTAATAGAAGAAGATATAACAGCTCAAATGATGTAAAAATGAGGTTATTTGAACCACGTTTTTATAGCTTTCTTAAAAAACAGTGGTTCTACAAATGAAGATACACATAGGTTACACTATCTGCAATATATATATTTACAACTTTACATGCATTTTTGTCGACAACCGCCACTGACCACCCCCTATATCGATATCATCAAATATTACTTGTAATCTGTGGGTGACCATGTCTACGGTTTACTTTTACATGAATATTTATTTATAATTCGCTATATTGATGGAGTATTCAGTAAAATATCTACAAATTGACGGAACAGCTATAAAAAACATAGATGAATCATCAATTTTATGCAACCGAAAGAGGTAAGGCGTCGAAAATTTATGCAAATGCGGGTCGTTGAGGGTCGCCGAGGGTCCGCATACTGAACCTCAACGATCCTCAGGGTAGGTTGAGGGTCGGAAGGTTGGAACCTCCCCTCAAGAGGGGAGGTTCGAGGTTCTGGGGTAGGGACCCATGCGGAGGGTCGTAGCCAGGTCTAATAAAGATATAGGCTTAGTTTCTATATACTTTTATAAACTAGTAAGGTTTTAACTATTCTATTATCTCTCTTTTATATTCAAACCACTATTATCTCTACTATAATACTAATATAATTTATATCTCTTAGATAGTTATATTTAATAATAGTATTAGGGATCCAAAGAGATAAGGATCTCTATTAATTATAATACAGAAATACAAAAACTCTTATTTTATCCCTCTAGAGTTATATATAGTAATTAAAATAGTCTATATATTATAGGTAGGAGTATCTTATTAACTTATTACTTCTAAAAGAAAAGTACTATACTTAGCTTAGTTAAAGCAATATTTCTAAACAAATTTATAACTAATAAGGTCTATCTCTATACAGATATCGATATCCGTATATATTTCAATATTATTTTAAATATAGATAGAAGTATAGAAGTAGGTAACTATTCCTACTTAAGACTAAGAGTTAGAATCTATAGAAACTAGTTTAACTCCTATCCTTTTCCTAAATCCTTTAATTAAATATTATTACAATAATACTAGAGTCTTAAGTAAACTTTCTGGATTCTAACTCCTAGAGCTTTTAGTAGTAAATAATATTTACTTACTTAGTGATCTAGCTTACTATAGTTAAAATAAGATTTAGAAGATATTTTATTAAAGGAACTAGATAGACTAGTCCTAGTAATATAAGTATAATTAGAATTACCTTTATTCTATAGGGGGAAACAGACAAGGTCTGTTTCTGAAACAAAGAAGGTTCAGATTTGAATTAAAATTATTTTAATTTAGATTTAAATTAAAGTTATTTTAATTTAGATTTAATCTTAGACTATAAAAGCTTCTTAAGTATAAGTACTTAGAACTCCTTTAATTTTATTCTTTACTATTAGATTAGTTTAGAAATAAGTTATTAGGTTATAGGTATTTCAAGCTTAAATTTAAATTACTATTAAATAGATTACACTTTTATACTTTTACTTTATTAAATTCCTATATACTTTATATTTCTTCTATCTATTCTACTTAAGTAGTAGGTATATTCTTAGTATATTATTAAATATATAGAATTAACCACTACTATAGCTTTAATATATAATAGTAAACTTATTTATCTTAGGATACCTAGGGTAGATAATACTCTAGATCTATAAGATAATAGTAAAAAGCCTTTAGCTCCTTATTAATTTACTAGCGACAGCACTCTATCTTATTACTAACTTCTCTAGTAAAGATATTTTTATTATATATTAGAGTAAGAGTCTACTCTTTAAAGTACTCCTAGCTACTAAAATATTTATCGTTGTTATCCTTAAGATATCTTTCTTCTATAGTCTAATCATTTTTACAATTAGAATTAAGATACTTAATTCCTATAAGAATCTTTATCTCCTTATCCTTATAGACCCTAGAGTTACCTCAGAAGATATAACTAAGTTAAGAGAGCTAATTTTCTTACTCCTAAATACTAAATAATCTCTTAAACTTATCAATCTCAAAACTCTCTACTTTCTTATACTTCTTAGCTTCGATTTGTCCACAATTTATAGATAGACTATTTAAAAAGTCTTCTGTACAAATTTTGGAGACTTAAGCAATAAGTTCCTTAAGATATATATAAACTGCTAGGAACTCCTTAAGATACTTAATTTTATACTTCTTCTTCTTGAGACTCTCTTAATCAAGTTCTGTAATACTTCTAGTTATTAGTTCACTTACAATTCCTTAGATCTGTATCCTATATAGGGGAGGGGATAGTGATATATTAATAATGTATTCAGCAGTCTCATAGATAGGTATCTAGTCCGGTATAGGTTCGATAGGGGTTCTAGGTTGATCCGGGATCGATTCAACCTCAGGCTATCGGATAGCCAGAGATATAGCAGATTCAGAATAAGTGCTATTGCAGGAGAATACGGGGTTTCAATACATAGAGGGCACCATCTTCAATCCTTGGATAGTCAATGAAGAAGAATCAGAATTGTAACAGTTACTAAGTTATCAAGCTAGAGACCTATAACTAGGTAAGGATATCGGACAGTAGAGATCAGATTAGATAGTTGATATACAGACTAATTCTTAACAAGATCAAGAATCCTAAATACTTGTGGGATCTTAAATACATTAGGGTTCGGGTGGGCCTCGATATACAGGTAGCTCGAAGGGGATTCAAGTGCGGATCGACGTCGAACGTCTGGGGTGCTGTATACTTCGAATCCCGTAACATATATAATGGCAATCTAAGGGACAGGCTAGAGACCTGTGACTAGGCAAGACTTCGGAGGGTAATCGAAGAATAGGAGAATCAACCAATAATATATATGAATAGTAACAGAGACTAATTCTTGAAAACTTTTAGAATAAAGGAAACACTGTATTAAGTTATTTATCCTGACTATTACATAAATCAGGTATAAATCAGTATCAAATCAGATATAAACCTCTAGTATAGCTAAGATTAGACTTCGGCACGACCCACGGGTACCCATGGGTACCCATACCCAACCCATCGATGGGTTAGGTTTTGGGTCCAAATCTCCGACCCATGATGGGTTATGGGTCGGAGCTCAAAACCCATAACCCATCATGGGTACCCATATGGGTACCCATATTGCTGTAAACAGGGCAAACTACGAAAAATCTCGTGATTGCATAATTAATGCAAATTTAGCTGTAATTTTAGGTATTCTAGTCACATGTAAAAGAACCTACATGATGATGATAATTGATTCAAATTAATTCTATTATTCAAATTCTAGTACTGCTCAAAATTATTGTCCTCTCTGTGTTTACGCTTCCTTGTAGACATCCGTAGCTGAGTCCCATTCTCTGGTAATAGAGGCTGCTGAGGATCTTGACCCTCAACACCAAGATCTATTAATTCAGTAGTAGAAGCTACAACAATATCCTCCTCCTCCTCCTCCTCCTCCTCCTCCTCCTCCTCATTATCACTAATCGAAACTATCTCAACATCCTGGAGATTCTCATCATTCTGTTCCTTTGACATCTCAATCTCATCCAACGTAAAATACTTCTCAAGCTGCTTCATCTCTGCCTCCTGGAGATCGAATCTTGATGCACACAGGAATAGCATGATTTCTTCAATAGTCTCAGACTTTAAACGGCCGCGTCGGTAATGGCAGACATCACGCGCGGTGTTAAAAAGCCGCTCAACACCAGCACCAGTTGCAGGGATTGAAAGAAAATCTCGAGCAAGCAATGCAGTTGCGGGAAACCGAGACTGGTTCTCACGCCAAAAATGAAGTGGTTCATCTTCGACTGGGTCTAGAAATAAATTAGTATAGAATATTAAAGATAAAGACTCTTTATGAAAGAGTTAAAGAACAAGACTGACCACTATCAAGATACTGAGCAGCCTCATCTCCAACAGGTTTTGCTATAGTCTTGCTCCCACTGAGCATCTTGTTGAGTTTTGATGTAGGTCTTGATGATGCCTGGGGTGTAGGTGAGGCTTGATCTCTGGCAAGACGTTGCTGATATGGAAGCAGTGCTGACTGGAATGATTTGCGATATGCAACACGCCACTGTTGCTCCCAGTCATCAGTTTGAAAGAACTGGAATTTGCTATCTGGTGCAACCATAGTACAAATCGCAAAGATATGTCCTTTCACACCATCTGTTTGCGAATAGTAGCCACCAAGCTTCTGTCGGCCAGCTTCAAGTGATTGGAGCATCTGCTTTTTCCATGGAATCCGCTTCTTCTTTAGCTGACCTATTGACTTCTCAAGATGCTCAAAGAGTGCATTGTAGAGCTTGAAAACCAGATGTGTAGTAACCTCCTTTGTCTTTGACAGCTCAGTAGTGTAGTCAAAGAAAGGCTCTGTAATACAGAGAAGATAATCAATCTGACGCCACTCCTCATTATTAAGCAACATCTCTTTACAATCATACTGCTCACAGAATGATATAAAGTAGCTGCGTAGTCGTTTGGCACGTCGAAGCATCAAAAAGGTTGAGTTCCATCGAGTTCGGACATCTTGAATAGGCACTAGCCTAGGTTCTTTAGGCTGAAGCTGGAGAAAGGTCTCTCGCCGTTGAGGACTGGCATGGATGTAAATTGCAAGATAGCGGACCTTGTTCAATGTGCCTGAAATCTCATGTTTCTGTTGTTTTGCATTTGCCTTTGCTGCAGACGATTGCCGATCGGTCCATTTTGTCTCAGCGGCATCATTTTGGGGTACAGCTTTAAGACGATCAAGAAGCTGATTCAGACAGAGCTGGATGACATGGGCAAGACAAGGGATTCGGATAACAGTGGTCTCACTAGAGAGTGCTTGCTGAATTGTATCCACCAAAGTTTTGTTGTTTGTCGCATTGTCTGTTGTAATTCCAAAGACTCGATTTTGGATGTTGTGATGGGTCAAGGTCTCAAGGAGAACTGCGCTTAGATTTGCACCAGTATGTGAGCCATATAATGGCTTAAATCCAAGAAGAACCTCTTGATATACCCAGTTGGCATTAACAAAATAACCAGTGATTGCCATAAAAGCCTGGTTATAGGGAGAAGTCCAACAATCTAGTGCAATCGATATTTTTGACTCAGGAGGAAGGGTTTTGAGAGTAGAGCGTTGTTTATCTTGGATAATATCTCGTAATCGTCGCCGAATCGTTGTTGCAGAAGGTATCATCGGAGGAGAAGGTGCTAAGCGTGCAGATCGGATAAGGGTGTGGAAGGTTGGATGTTCAATAAGATGGAATGGTAGGCGATTTAAGGTGAGAAACTGCAATAGCTGTGTCTCCCATGTAGTTTGTGAGAATGACTGAGTAGCTGTTTGGCCCTAAAATAGTTAATATAAGATAAATAATAGTAAATAGAGAACATACTTCTGATATTAGGAACTGAGAGATATCCTCTTTTCTGTTGGCCTTGACCTTTTGGCAAGCTGCTGTTTTGAGATGCTTTAACAGAGTTGATGTACCATATAGACTTCTGCCATTTGGTAAAATTGATGCAGGATGCTCTAAGATCCGGGCACAGTTTTTACACATAACCTTTGGTGCCCCATCTTTACAAGCGGCAACCTGATCAAAGTGACTCCAGATATCTGAATTGCGATTTGTATCCCATTTGAGATTGCTTTTCTGTCCAAAGTCTGTCTGGAGCCACCAATCAACCCAATCTGTGTGAGTCATGCTGTTGTAAAGTACAAATGCCTTTCTCCGATCGGGGCCAACACGAGTAAATAAGTCAGGGGGGGGAAGATTGCTCGGTCGGAGAAAATCAGGCTCACTACCTTCAATTGGACAAGAACCAAGAATACTGTTTGTCGGCGTAATAAGAGGATTTGAAGGAGTAAAATCAGTTAACTGACCTGTGTCCCCCTCATAAAGAGAGGGCAGAAAGTCAGACTCCTGGCTTTGGCCTTGGGACATATTGACACCAACTGAAAAATAGCTGTAGAGAAAGCGAGACATATTAGGAGAGAACATACCTTTAGCAAAGAGATTGACTGAACAGACAGATTCTTCTAAATCCAGCTGGAAAAGGGGATAAGTAAAAGCAATATAGGGAAATGATATTTTATTGGCTATGGGCACAGATCTGATCCACTGAAACCCATCACCAACCCATCAAGCCCATGTGATATATCGAAAGCCCATCAAAAACCCATCGGAAACCCATAATACCCATCAGAAACCCATTTAATACCCATTCCCAACCCATTTCCCACTTTTTGGGTCAAAAAAGATTTTGACCATGGGCAGTTTTTGGGCGAAAAACCATCCCACCTATAAGATAGACTCTTTGTCTCTAAAAGCTCTCTATTACCTGGGTATCTATAGTAAAAATGAATAAATAAATACTAGTAGACTTTATTCTCTATGAGTATTTATTAGTGCTCTAGATTTTGGTAGTTCTTGAAGTGAAAAGCATTTTTGATCCCTGTTATATTGGAGTATGTATTACCTTCCTAGAGATATATATCTCCATGTTCTTCCAAGGTTAAGCGTCAAAACAGCCAAAACATTACATACTACAAAAATAGAACCACTGCTACCTAAATTTAACAATTTGATCTGAAAAAAATAAATAATTTGATTCAAAGATTCTTCTGCTGATTTTAAAAAATGTATTTTGAGAAGAGACTGTAACTATACAGCCATGAAGTCATGAATATCAAAATTACAATGATCAGTCAGCTGAATTATCCATGCCAAGCCTCAAATTTATGCACAATATGGGTTTTTTGTACCCATATGGGTACCCATGAAAAACCCATGGGTACCCATCGGGATGGGTGCACCATTTTGAAAAAACCCATAACCCATCATGGGTTGGGTATGGGTCCAAAAGTTGGACCCATTTGGACCCATTGCCGAAGTCTATATAGAGGTAATATATCTTCTTTAAGTTTAATTAAATAATTAGTCTCCTTTTATAGTAGTATAATCTTAGAATTTTCAACTTTAAATATATCCTAAAATACTATTAATTTAGAGAGGATTTACTCTTAATTCTTAACTAATTTCCCTTTATCTTCTAGGGAAAGCTAAACTTCTTTAGGTACTTTAATAATTATAAAGATATAGACTTAGTTTCTATATACTTTTATAAACTAGTAAGGTTTTAACTATTCTATTATCTTCCTTTTATATTTAAACTACTATTATCTCTACTATAGTACTAATATAATTTATATCTCTTAGATAGTTATATTTAATAATAATATTAGGGATCTAGAGAGATAAGGATTTCTATTAATTATAATATAGAAATATAAAAACTCTTATCTTATCTCTCTAGAGTTATATATAGTAATTAGAATAGTCTATATACTATAGATAGGAGTATCTTATTAGTCTATTACTTCTAAAAAAGAAGTACTATACTTAGTTTAATTAAAGTAATATTTCTAAATAAATTTATAACTAATAAAATCTACCTCTATATAGGTATTAATATTTATATATATTTTGATATTATTTTAAATATAGATTAGAATATAGAAGTAGGTAACTATTTCTACTTAAGACTAAAAGTTAGAATTTATAGAAACTAGTTTAACTTTTATCCTTTTCCTAAGTCTTTTAATTAAGTATTATTATAATAATACTAGAGTCTTAAGTAGACTTTCTATCTGAGACTTTGTATGTCTCAATAGGCTTAGGGAAGGTTGGATGAAGAAGAAGAAGGTGTTTAGCTTGTTTGATAAAGAAGATTGGTGTTTGCAATGTTTGCTGATATTGTATTGATTGTCTTGCTTGTCTTGATTGTCTTGATTGTCTTGATTGTCTTGTTCTGTGTTGTGTATGGGGGGAGAAGGTTATATATATATTTAGCTGGCTTAGGCAATATTGCTAAGTATGGTAGCAGTAGCACCGGCATAGTTACATCCGGGGCACTAGCATAGTTACACCCGGAGCACTGGCACAGTAACCCCCGGGGCACCGGCATAGTTACACCCGGGGCACCGGCATAGTTACACCCGGGCCACTGGCACAGTAACCCCTGGGGCACCGGCATAGTTACACCCGGGGCACTGGCATAGTTACACCCGGGGCACTGGCACGGTAACCCCCAGAGCACTGGCACAGTAACCCCCGGGGCACCGGCATAGTTGCACTCGGGGCACTGGCATAGTTACATCCGCTCTCTAAGGCTTGTATAGCCTAGGCAACGGTAATATTTGTAATATTCATAGGTGCCGCTCGGCCATCGGTATAGGTGCTGCTCGGCCATCGGCATGGGTGCTGCTTAGCTGTCGGCACGGGTGCCACTTAGGTGTCATCTATCGGTTGTTATAGCCGGAGCTTTGGCGTATTTTGTTATAGGGTTTTATAGTATAATATTCATATTCCCCCTTAATCTTTATATATATCTTCTTATATAGAGATTAGCTCTGAATATTAGTTATTATATTAGGTATATGATTTATAAATATAGGTTTTATCACATTTTTAGTGAATATATCAGCAATATTATCTTTTGATGGTATTGGTACTAGTTTCATTTGATTCTTTTGTATAGCATTCCTAGTAAAATGATATATGATATCAATATGTTTTGATCTTTTATGAAATTCAGGGTTTTCGGCAAGCTTTTTTGCTCCCTCATTATCTATTAATATTATAGGTATTGTATCAGTATAACCTAGTTCTAGGTGATTATTAATATAATTAAGCATATTATTTAGATATATAGCTTCTTTTGTAGCTTCTTTTAGTGCCATATATTCAGCTTCACAGCTAGATAAGGCTACTGTCTTTTGTAGCTGGCTATTCCAAGATATTGGATTTGTCAGGCCTAGGTCATTACTTAGGCTAAATATATAGCCAGTAGTAGACCTTCTATTATTAATATCATTTGCCCAATCACTATCACAATAACCTTTTATATATAGGTTATTACCAGAGCAATTATATATTAGACCTTGATTATTATATTTTAGTATATAGCACCATATATAGTATATAGCTTTGAAGTGTTCTTGGCTAGGATTTGACATAAACCTAGCACAATTTGACACAGAAAAGGCTATATCTGGCCTTGTTTTTAAGGCTAAATATAATAAAGAGCCTATTTCCTTTTGGTATTGTTTTATATCTGTGTTACTAGCTATAGTAATATTTTTAGATAGTTTTATGCCTGGTTCACCAGGTATATCCTTATTTTTATAGGTATTATTATTATATATATTAAATTTAGTTAATAATTTATCTATATATTTTATTTGAGATATATATAGCTTTTTTGCTTTATAGTCAATAGTTATATCATTACCTAGGAAGGTAGTAATTTGCCCTATTTCATCTAATTCAATAGATATATTTATTTTATCTTTTAGGGCTTTGATATAGGATAGGTCTTTATGTAATACTAGTATATCATCAACATGACATATTAGTATGCAACCATCTTTTTTATTTATATATATTCCTTCATCATATGGAAATACCTCAAAATCTAGCACTTCCAGTACTGATTTTAGGTATTGATACCATAGTCTAGGAGATTGTTTTAATCCATATAGTGCTTTATTTAGTTTTGCACATTTATTTTGATATATATCTTGGTTATATAGACCTATTGGTAATATAGTATATATCTCAGCATCAATATCAGCATGACAGAATGCATTTTTTACATCATATTGCCATATACATAGGCCTTTATTAACAGCTATTAATAATAGCATATGCCATGACTCTGTTCTGCATGTTGTTGAAAAGGTTTCTAGGAAGTCTATTCCTAGTTTTTGGTTAAAACCTTGTATAACCCATCTAGCCTTATAGCGAATAGTATTATCACTATTAGTAATATGACTAGTATTATTGGCTGTTCTGTTTATAGTGGGTTTCATCTTGAAAATCCACCGGCCATTAATAGGTATAGTATTATTAGGGATATCAACAATATCCCATGTCTTTTGGCTGACTAATGCATTATTTTCTGCTATACAGGCTTTTTGCCAGTATAGGCTATCAGGGCCTTCTAGGGCCTGCTTTAGTGTATTAGGCTCCTTAGTAGTAGTTGTAGTTAAAACAAAGTTTAATACACTACTATATAGAGGTCTATATATAGCTTCTACTGCTGTATCAGATAGTGTATATAGTATATTATTATTATTATTTTTATTATTATTATTATATATAGTATTTTTCACTGGTATTTGGACTTCAATCTTATGAGAAGGATTTTCTGAAATTTTGGCATATTCTTTTGCTCTTGTATTCATCCCATGTATTTTAGGGTTTAGGGTTTTCTGGGTAACCCTTTCATCCGAATTATTATCAGGATATATATCTATAGTATCTTCTTTGATACTATTAAAATTATAGTATTTATTTTCAAGGATTGTTATATCTCTTGTTATTATAGTAGTCCTTTTATTAGGTAGATATAGTTTATAGTGGCCATAATCAGTATAGCCTACTAGTATAGCTTTTTCTTGCCTAGGTTCTAGCTTTATAATCTGCTTATTAATAGTATAATAGGCAGTAGAACCCCATATCTTTAATTGGTTATAGATATTATTAGGGGGTTTTCTTTTATTATATAATTCATAGGGTGTTTTAAACCCTAGAGCACTATGTGGTGTCCTATTATATAAATAGGTAGCTGCTATTAAAGCCTCACCCCATAGGTATTTAGGACAATTACTATTAGATAGCATTGTCCTTACTTTATTTAATAAAGTAAGATTTATACGTTCTATTAAGCCATTAGGCTCTTTTGTATAGGCAGGACTAGTATTATGGGTAATACCATATTTATTGGTTATATTTCTCATTGGTTTATTAACATATTCTCTACCATTATCGGTGAATAATTGTTTTATATTAATACCAATTTGATTATTTATTAAAGCCTTTACCTTTTTAAAGGCTATTATTGCTTGGCTTTTATTCTTTAATAATATAACAAATAGATAGCGTGTCTGCTTATCTAAAAAGGTTATATAATATATATAATTATTATATGTCTTTGGTGTTATTGGGCCACCTATATCACTATGAATTCTTTCTCCTTTTTCATAGAGAATATTGTTATTTGACTTTTTATTTATATATCTTTTTGCCTTAGACTTTAGGCAGATCTCACATTCTTTTATTATATTATATAGGTTTTTGTCAGATATATTTATATTAATAATATCTTTTAATATATGATTTAGGGCCTTAGGTCCAATATGACCAAGTCTTTTATGCCAATTATTTATCTCTATATCTTTATCTTCTAGATATAGAAGCTTATTTTGATATTTATTATCAGATATCTTTCTAGGATATAGTATATTAGTATTAGTTTTATATAGTATATCTTTATAACCTTTTATTGTTGGTTTTTTATTATTATATATATATACACTATTTTCCTTGAAAATAGATAGGCCTTTTAGCCTATTAGTGCTTAGTATATTAATACCTAATTCAGGCATATATAGCACATTATGCATAATATATATATAATTCAGATTTGTTTGAATTATAACTGTTCCTTTATATTTTATTGGTATTTTGAGTGCTTTTCCCCAGTTTACTGTTTCATTTACTTCTCTTTTATAACAAAAATAGTTTAAATTTGTAATAACTGAGATAGTAGCAGCAGTATCAATAACAAAGTTACAAATAGGTCCAATCTGATAGGGCAATTTGCCTAGATAACCTTTATTATTTGTAAGCTTTTTATTATTTTTATCATTTTTTTGGGGTATTATTGACACTCACATCATTGTCCAGGTCCAATAGGAGATTATCGATTTCCATATCAATATCCTGAATAGGTATAGTGTCAAGGTCATCTGAATCAGAGAGAATAGCATTAACAATAGCAATATCTTGTTGTTTTTGCTGTTTTTTGTTTGTTTGATTTATATTGTTTGTATTGTTTGTATCGTCTGTATCGTCTGTATCATTTGATTTCCACCAATCAGGACGCTTCTTAGGATATAAGAAGTAGCAATCATCGACATTATGATTGGTTTTATGACAATTTTTGCAAAATTTTCCACTCAAAGGTTGTTTCTTCCATGGTTTTTTGTTTTGTTTGTTTTGTTTGTTATTTTTGCTTATTTTGTTGTTTTTGTTGTTTTGTTTGTAGAAAGAGTTATTAATACTATAAATAGCATTATCATCTTTGCCACGTGATTCATCAATAAGTGATTTAATCAATGAATCAATAGTATATGCCTTAGGATCATTGCGTAGAGATTGTGTAATATTTTGTATGAAGCCTGAATAGTCTTCATCCAAACTATTTAAAATCCAGGCAATAACTACCTGATTAGGTAGTATAATATCCTTAGATTTAAGGTCATTGATAAGCAATTTTACCTTATTAAGGTATTGCTCCATAGTATCAAAATCACCCAAAGTGGTATTAAAGAATTCTTTTAACACCAGGAATTCAGTGGTAAAACCTTTAGGGTTGAATAACTCCTTTAGGGTATTCCATGCCTGAATAGCACTAGTTTCATCCTTTATATATAATAGAGGATTATCATCACATAGTAGCTTAATAATAGCTAGTGCCTTCCTGTTCTTAGCAGGGGTGATATTGGTTTCATCTGATATTGTCCCATCAGGGTCTAGGGTATCAAACCCTAGATCTTCCTTAATCAATAAGGCATAAGCCCTAATTGACCATGTAGTATAGTTTTCAATACCTAAGAGCTTAGGCACCTCAATTTTTGGAAGATTTGACATTTTTCGATATTTTCGATATTTTTGATGTTTTTGATATTTTTGATATAACCCTAGGGTTTAGGGTTTTAGGGTTTAGGGTTTCTAAACCCTAAAAGATCAGATGAAAGAAGATAAAGAAGTGGTGGTAGTATAAGCCAGATATAAAGCAATCCGGGCTCATAACCTCTGAGACTTTGTATGTCTCAATAGGCTTAGGGAAGGTTGGATGAAGAAGAAGAAGGTGTTTAGCTTGTTTGATAAAGAAGATTGGTGTTTGCAATGTTTGCTGATATTGTATTGATTGTCTTGCTTGTCTTGATTGTCTTGATTGTCTTGATTGTCTTGTTCTGTGTTGTGTATGGGGGGAGAAGGTTATATATATATTTAGCTGGCTTAGGCAATATTGCTAAGTATGGTAGCAGTAGCACCGGCATAGTTACATCCGGGGCACTAGCATAGTTACACCCGGAGCACTGGCACAGTAACCCCCGGGGCACCGGCATAGTTACACCCGGGGCACCGGCATAGTTACACCCGGGCCACTGGCACAGTAACCCCTGGGGCACCGGCATAGTTACACCCGGGGCACTGGCATAGTTACACCCGGGGCACTGGCACGGTAACCCCCAGAGCACTGGCACAGTAACCCCCGGGGCACCGGCATAGTTGCACTCGGGGCACTGGCATAGTTACATCCGCTCTCTAAGGCTTGTATAGCCTAGGCAACGGTAATATTTGTAATATTCATAGGTGCCGCTCGGCCATCGGTATAGGTGCTGCTCGGCCATCGGCATGGGTGCTGCTTAGCTGTCGGCACGGGTGCCACTTAGGTGTCATCTATCGGTTGTTATAGCCGGAGCTTTGGCGTATTTTGTTATAGGGTTTTATAGTATAATATTCATATTCTAGATCCTAGTTCCTAGGTTTCTTAGTAGTAGATAATATTTATATACTTAGTAATTTAACTTACTATAATTAAAGTAAGTATTTAAAGAGATTTTAATAATTAGATTAGATAGATTAGTTTCTCCTATAGATATATAATTTAGATTACTACTATTTTAGAGAGAAAATAGATAAGACTAGCTACTAAAATAAGGGGAATTTATACTTAGATTAATATTTAGATTAGAATTATTTTAATTTAGATTATTTAGATTTATATTTAATTTCTAAAGAGAGCTATCTCTTAAATTCCTAGGATTATAGTCCTTCTAATCTTACTTTCTACTATTAGACTAGTAAAAGAGTAAGTTATTAAGATATAGATACTTTAAACTTAAGTTAAAATTATTATTAAATAGACTATACTTCTATACCTTAGCTTTTATAAATTTCTAAGTAGTCTATACTTCTTCTATCTATTTAGCTTTAGTTTCTAGGAAAGTCTTTATATATTACTAGATATATAGTATTAACTATAGCTATAGTTTAGATATATATCAGTAAGCTTATTTATCTCTAGATACTATAGGGAGATAATACTCTAGATTAGTAAGATAGTAGTAAAATATCTTTAGTTCTTTATTGATTTACTAGTAATAACACTCTATTTTATTACTTACTTCCCTAGTAAAGGTATTTTTATTATATATTAAGATAAGTATCTATTCCTTAAAGTATTCCTAGCTACTAAGATAATTATTATTATTATCTTTAAAGTATCTCTCTTCTATAGTCTAATTATACTTATAATTAGAGTTAAGATACTTAACTTCTATAAGAATCTTTATCTCCTTATCTTTATAGACTCTAGAATTACCTTAGAAGATATATCTAAACTAAGAGAGTTAGTTATCTTACTCTTAAAGACTAAAAGATCTTTTAAACTAATTAACCTTAAAACCTTCTATTTTCTTATATATCTTAGTATTAGATCCTCTATAGTTTGTAGTTAGATTATCTAAAAAGACCCTAGTATTACTATTTCCAGAGATTTAAGTAGAGAGCTTTTTAATACAGTTCTAGATTATAAGAAACTCCTTAAGATACTTTATCTCCTATCTTTTCTCTTCTAATTTAGTCTCTCTAAGGCTAATAATAGTTCTTAGTATAGTATTATTAGTAATTCCTTAGATTTATATCCTATAGGGTAGGGAAGGCTGTACGTTGATCTTATATAGGATAGAGTCTTAGATTAATACTAGTTCTGGCTCTAGTTTAATAAGGATCTCTGACTGATCTATAATTGATTTAGTAGTAGTTTATAGGGGTAGGGAGATTGTAGTAATCTCAGGTTAAGTACTGCTACAAGAGGATATAGGGTTCTGATATATAGAAGGCACTATCTTCAATCCTTAGGTAGTTAATAAAGAAGAATTAGAATTGTAATAGTTACTAAGTTGTTAGGCTAGAGACCTATAACTAGATAAGGATATCGGACAGTAGAGATTAGATTAGACAGTTAATATACAGACTGATTCTTGACAAGATCAAGAATCCTGAATACTTATAGGATCTTAAATATATTAGGGTTCGGGTAGGCCTCGATATATAGGTAGCTCGAAGGGGATTCGAGTGCGGATCGACATCGAACGTCTGGGGTACTGTATACTTCGAATCCTGTGATATAGGTATTCTATTGAAGAAGTAGATATATCTACTGATAGAGTAACTATAAGTTCTATTTCTGTAGGATAAGTCGACGAAACTGATAAGACCTTAATACTATTTCTTAAGGATATATTAAAAGATTAGTTCTATCTTAGGTTTTATTAGTATATACTATATTATATACCTAATTAGTGTCTTTTTTACTTAGTTAATCGTAATATAGCTTAACGAAAATACTCTATAGTGTAAGTGATATTAGGGTAGGTCTTTATCTCTATCTAACTAAGCTTACTGACTAAAGATATATAGTATAAGGCTTTATTTTAACTTAATATAGTATTAGTAAACTCCTTAGTATTAGACTCTTCTTTTTTTTTTATATAGAGATTTAAGACTAGTATACTAGATAGTATTAGTAGTAAGCTTTTTAATAAGAGTTTCTTATTAGTAAAACCCTCCTTATTTATAAACTTATAAAGGTATTCTGATTAATCTAGTCAAATAGTAATTTCTAAATGATGTAGTGGGGATTTCGATCTCAACATCGGAGTCAGGTGACTGGGGCCTTAGCAACAAGGCTGCCATTTAGTTTCGAGGAAATAAGTAGCGTTTGTTCCCTAGTATCAATATCAACATGCATGTTCCCCCTTCGAGATGTCCTACTGAGGCTGCTGAGGTTGCGGTATCGATATACTGCCTATGAGAGGTTCTGTCATTCGTTCGATTGTTCCTCTATAGCGTCACGCTCCATCTACTACTCTCCTGCACTCTGCGAGTGTGGTGGTTTTGTCCCCTTGTGATCGACCCGTCTGCTTGACAGACAGCCAGCGAGCATTCCCATCTTTCAATAGATATTTAGATAATCAGGAAAACAAAATACGCTACTTTATCTAGTGAGGGCTATTTCCTGCCCAACAGAATTTACTCTTTTCTGCGTAAAGATACGGAAAGTTATATTAACTTCTTTCAGATCGATGAAGCTAGAATACTTTTGATAGAGATCTTCTTGATTTAAAATTTCTTAGTTGTGTAATAGAGCTAGATATGTGGATATATAGGTTTATAATCATGGACCGAACTTAAACAGTTCTCCCTAATATGGCTTTTCTGGGACTTACAATATTCGTGTACGTACGGACTTTGTATCCAAAATATATCGAAATATTTTTGATGAAACTTTCTTATGTCAAAAATAAAGTCCCTGGACAGAACTGCTGCGGTCTCCTTGTTATTATCGTAGTGCCAGAGATAATAGACTTTGGGGACAAAGAAAAATATGGATTTAGATTTAAAGAAGTTGAGCCCCGGGGGAGTTATAGCTGAGCTTTAAAGTTTTAAGCGAGGTACTTTATCCATTAGTATTCTGCTCCGAAGGAAACGCGAGACAGACCGACTTACTATCCACTGAGATGAAACTAATTGGATTTGAGTGTTCAGTCCGAGATTGCATAGAAAACTGGAGATAGTAATTTGATATTGAAAATTGAGAAAGGAACCAAGGCTTCCTCGTATTAGATACATGACCTTGGCGAAGAAGACACATCCTCGCTCAGGTCATACTCATGCGGCATCTCTCGCTCCCACGATTGCCACAAGACCAAATACTGTATCACTGAAATTCCATCTTCGGAGATCAAGCGAGAGGCAATGGCGCTAATTGGTATCTTTTTGCCGTTGCCGACCTGGTTGCTCTATTTAGCTCGATAGCCCAAAGAAATCCTATGGACACACTTACAGTGCTCGATGTCTCGTGACCATCCATGGTATGGTGTATGCAGGAAAGACTGGATCCTAGTGACTCTTCTTCTGAATAAGTGGTATCATCGCTCCCTGATACCACAAACCTGCAATCTTCACTTGTTTCCGAAAGGTCTTCCTCTGTAGTGGAATCGTCGTCCGTTTCTTCAATATTGAGGTCTTCGTAACTTGATAGAACCTTGAAGAGCTCGTTGTCACTTTCCTCTGTTTTCTCTGGCATTTTTAAAATGAGGTGCCACAATTGACTTGGATGGTTCGAGCAGGGCAGAGATCATCTCAATTTATAGAATCATGGGCGTGTGGCAGTACTCGGTAGCTTGGCGTTGAACTATGTGATGATGGGTGAGGCACAAAATGCAAAGTTTTAAGAATGAGCAACAATCATTCGCATTGGTCTTCTTTGTGCACGCGTTCAAGTTGGAAATTCTGCGATGTGTTGGCAGGGACATGGCGTACGTACTTTCAGAGCAAAGTCTTCATGATTGAGGTCCGGACTTTGGGACTCCAAGAATTGCTAGACTTTTATTATACAACAATTCACAATGCAGGGTAGGCCTTGCGTGAGAGGCTCAAAATCAAATAAGTAGACATAAACACAAGCGAAGATTTGTCATATTTTATCGACAAGCGCCTCTAAATACATCCGCTGAGAGAGCCTCACAGTGGGCTCGTCAACTAGTCTAGTCGAGACCTCTGCAAGCCAGAGGGTCAATGGCAACAAAACCAGCTGTGGGACGAGAAAGTTGACCTCGAGCCCAAAAGGACCAAAGGTAGGCAGGGGCAAACGATTAATCCACCAGGGACAATTTTGAGCATGTGAATCGCGCACCAACCCCACTGCAGCGTAGAGCCTGTCTCCCAAAATCCACAGAACCGGTCCGTGGGCTAAATAGAAGGCAAATGAAATACGGCCCAAGTACTGGTTGAACGGGGCTGCAAAAAATGTCTTGAGCCACTGAAGGTGAGATGTGCACGAGACAAGGAAGACAGCGGCCCAGAACAGGTAGAACCACTTGTAGTCGAACACTGCCTGTGGCTTCAGAAACGATAAGAGGTACCACCCTGGTGAGTCACGTAGTTGTTGCAAGTTATCCGTATGCGATGGGACCCCGCCAAGGTAGAGGCTGGTATAGAAGAGTAAAGTCATAATGGCTGTCTTGAAGGGCTCCAGTCTGCGAAAGAAGCCGGGCAAGTTATTGCGCATGGCGAGGAGATCGAGATCTCTCAAAAGCATGCCAGCAATAAACATGGCAAAGTGCGCCCCATCCGCAATGTACAAAAAGTATACCACCAATGCGACCTCGCCGATTAGCCGGACGTTGCGGCGAAACCTTGCAAAAGCGATCGCGGCGGTGTAAACAGCCAGAGAACCTCGATATTCGACGGGTATAGACCAAGCATGGAAATTGTACGTGAACCAAGGCTCACCGCCTGTTCGCAGAGCGAAGCTGAAATTCTTGAATTCGGCGTACCAATTCCATAGCTCCGAAAGGTAGCTTCCTTGAAGCTCTGGGATAGTGCGAATTTTAAACAAATGCAAAAACGTCATGTAACAAAATGTTGTGCAAATGACAGGTATATAGAGACGAAACCATCGGCGGAATACCGCAGAGGAAAGACTTTTACCTAGTTCAGCGTAGTCGCCATCCTGGATGCATCCCAGTGGCTTCATTGAGAGAACGTACCCAGAGAGCACGAAGAAGACGCTGACCGCAAAATGCCCCCCCCCGCGAAGATCGTTCGAACACCAGGAAGGCATGCGAAATAGTACTTGTTGTCGTAACCGTAGGCTAGCTCGAAGGCCTTCCCCAC
Organism: Penicillium manginii; assembly: GCF_028828005.1. Taxonomy (NCBI): domain Eukaryota; kingdom Fungi; phylum Ascomycota; class Eurotiomycetes; order Eurotiales; family Aspergillaceae; genus Penicillium; species Penicillium manginii. Next base: position 33,940 of record NW_026643102.1, on the reverse strand, counting down.
TCCTGCGCCTTCGTGGGCCCAAAGTTGATGATGTCCCAAGTAGACCAGGAGAGCCGCAAACCCTCGCAATCCATCTAGGTATGCGGTCGGCCTGCTACGCTGTCGTTGCTTTTCATTCGTATTTGTATCGTTATTTGTCGGCCCAGTGAACAAAGTGGGCAGGAAAGGAGCCATCCATGAAGAATACGACATTCCATGTCGAGGGTGTGTCCTCTGGGCTAAATGTGGTGTCCACTGTCCACCGATGACTCGTTCGGGGCCCAAGTTCAACTGAGGCGAGAAACTTTCAGTTGACGTGTGTAGGATGGGCATTGGGGGTAAGAGTTGAAGCTGCTAGAGTCCTTGGAAGGTCGAAGACGATTAATAAAACCCCAAGTCTCAATGCTTGAGAATTATTACACAGCTCCTGGTAACTCGATAACACGTGAATTGTGGGGGCTCGTACAGTGACTACTAGTGCTCCTTAGCGGGTCGCTGGGTAGGTTGAGTGCTAGTGCTACTACCCACTGGTGCCGAGGCTGCCGCTAGATTGCGTTTCGTATAGATTATGCCAGTTCTTTGCGGATCCTCCTCCCTACCTCCACACGGGGTCTGAACGCAGACCCCCAAGTGACATGACCGAGCGGCTGAAGCCGTGCCTGCACGATCTCGCCCCCGCAATGACAAGGTTTAGGGTCGCACTGAGTGGGTTCCATATCATGCGGATAAGATTTACGGAAGTCTGAACGGCGTTTTCCACTAAAATGCCATGATTGACTGCTCCCACAATTTCCCTACTATTGGTTAGGCCGATTAACTAAAAGCGACCAGATGCCACCGAATGAACCAGTGGATCTTGAAATTTCGACGGTTCCCGTACCATTGGCTACAAATGCGCTCGCAGGGTTACCAACAAGACAGCCCAGCAAATTAGACATAATCTTTCAAAGGTGTCAGGGACTAACGCAGCCCGAGGCAATACATTTCAGATTTAGTGGAAACCACATGATAAATACAAAGCTATGTACTGTATGTAATCTACACGGCGGTGAAACAAGGCTATGATTTCCTGGAGTCACGATCTTCTCCTTTTTTCATTTTCTATGCTTCCCCCAGACAAGAGAACAGTGAATTAGATCTTATCACAAGCACGGCCATGGTGGAGAAGAAATTCGTGCCGGTCAGTCTCTTTCCAAAGAGGGCACGTCGATTCACGCACGGCGGCCTGGTGGCATTGTTCCTTTTCATCTACTTCTGTGTCACCAGGACATCACACGACTTTAGGGAGACTCGACCATACTCTACCCATGTGACGGCCGATGTTGGTGAAAAATTTCCCCGGAAACTCTGGCAGATTTGGAAAGTGAACCCATTGGAATTTGATGGACGCGATATCGAAGTTGCGCGCAGCTGGACTGCGAAAAATCCGGGCTATCGGTACGAAGTTCTGACCGACCAGAATGACCTCGAATATGTTGAAACCAGTTTCGGACCTCTTGGGGAGAATCGACCAGATATCGTTGAAACGTATCGATCTTTGACTGCGCCGATTATCAAGGCTGACCTGCTTCGGTACCTTGTGATGTACATGGAAGGAGGTGTCTATGCTGATATAGACGTGGAAGCATTGAGACCAGTCGAGCGATTTGTCCCAAGCATTCATGACGAAAGAGATATCGACATGGTTATAGGCGTCGAAATTGATGAGCCACAGTTCAGCGACCATCCTATATTGGGTCAGAAATCGCAATCCTTCTGTCAATGGACCTTCATGTGCAAGCCCCGACAGCCCGTGATGATGCGACTAGTCGAGAATATCCTCCACTGGCTCAATGAGCTCTCCATCAAGCAAGGAAAGCCGATCTCAGAGCTTCAGCTGGACTTCGATGATGTGATCACGGGCACCGGGCCTTCTGCCTTTACGGGTGCCATCCTATCTGAAATGAGCCGTACCACTAGCAAGACCGTGACATGGCATACGTTCCATGATATTCCCCAGTCCAAAGTCGTTGGAGGGTTTCTGGTCCTGACGGTCGAAGCGTTCGCCGCTGGGCAAGGTCATTCTGACTCGGGCACACATTATTCGCGCAATGCGTTGGTCAAGCATCATTACCATGCCTCCGAGTGGCCAAAACGTCACCCCCGATTCTATCACCCCATCTTTGGGGAGGTTGAGAAGTGCAATTGGGACGTGGACTGTGTGAAAAAGTGGGACAAAGAAACAGCTGCTTTTGCTGCCTTGCCTCAGGAAGAGCAGGAGCGGCAGATTGCCACATTTCAGGCGATAGGGGAAGCGTTGAAGAATATGGAACCGCCCCCGCAGCCCGCCTTTGGCGGTTTTTGATGCATTGGACTTTCTTTCTTCTTCTTCAACTTTCTCTTGTCGTTTGCTCCTTTTCTTCTTCTACTTCTTCTCTGGGAAATTTGATGATTTATTTTAGATATAAATGGCTTAAGCCACTGTTGACTAGTATTTCAAAAGATACTCTTTTATTACTAGAATCATCGTTAGTCGCAGCATGCCGAGTGACAGGACTAATGTACCGTAGTCTGCGCGAAGCAACTTTTGGTGCATCTCCCGACAGTCCGTCTTGGCCTTCATCATAGCTACCTAGACTGCAAGTGGACGTGCCAATTGAACTGGACTGTTATGGAACCGGGCTCCATATACACTACACGCTACAATCAGAAGATGCGTAGAGTGTGATATTAAAGTGCTTGTAGTCTAAGAAGAAAAAAGTTAGTGCACTCTAGGTGGTGGGTCAAAATACTCCCTATATATAAGGGCCCAGACCGCTATGCAGTTAGGTAGATGCACCAGGTCCCATGGCATAGAAGAACCAGAAAGTATGCCCAGACCTGCTAATTTGGAAAATCTGTCATTTTGAAGGCATTTTGGCTACTGGATTCTAGCCAAAGTTAGTCTTTGGTAATATACTCCTGGGTAGTAATCTATAGCCCTTTTTCTGTCTTGTTTACTAACCTTCCCTGGAGATTTTGGTGGACCTAGGCCTAAATGAACTTACCCTTGGATACTGTACTAGCTAGTAGTTGTTGTCTGGTTAGAGATAGTGTAATTATACTAAAGAACCTGCTCCCTAGGCCTAATACAAAGAAATGCTAATGGCTTATCTGTACTAAAGTGGCAGTAATATCTGACTTAGCTTTGTAAGTACAGCTATATAGTTACCTAGTTTCTGGATGTATGTTTGCTAGATGGCCACACATTGTTGCTAATTTTTGTGATACATAGGAGCAGTGGGGGCAGTATAAGCCAGGGTAGACAAAAAGACCATAAATAGGTGTGAAGTCCGGGAGAGAGAATCCCTGTAGCTCCGAGGTTACACCGATTACCATACACAGAAATTAAGAGTTGCGGAATTGGCCACGCTACACCCCGTCGATGACTAGTGGCAAACACCCCTCAATTCAGCCACTACCCGCGTTCGTCGGGTCCCCCTTTTCTGGTCAATATGTTAGTGACCAATCTCGGCAGCTCATTTTCTGAAATATGGCTTATTACCTGTTACTGTTACATCCCGATGCCCTGCTCTACACACGCCGGACTGAACATGGCTAAAAAAACACCTACACGCCTGATGCTTATTGCAGGGCTATTGTCTGCGGTGATCCTCGTCGCTAAACTTCAATCCAACCATCTCTACTTGCAAACGAATTTTTTGTCCACGTATCACTCCACGGATGGTCCATATGGGCAATCTGAGACAGCTTGCTCAGGCGTTCCCGGCATCGAAACGTGGTCTCACTGTCAGGATGGACAACCCGCAGACGAGGACGGAAGACGTCCTGAATTCGAAAAAGAAATGTCTCAAATGCACCATATATTATATTCAGTATCGAGTCCCGACCGGAAGTATTTTAAGATCGATTTTGGGAGAAGATCCGTGATGAATCCCAGTATCATACCCCATCCTGAATTGCTTGACACCTGGATCATCACTGCACAACTTCAAATCCCTCCTTCGGCTCGAAAGGCATCAGTCTGGTATGCTGAACTCGTCTGCAATGCGGCGTTCTCGGAGGATAAGCGAGTTCTGAGCTGTCTGGAACCACCACTGCAATTGCCCATACCAGCGACGTTTGGTGACGCCAGCAAGTGCGTCGGCGACCTTTCATACTTTAGTCTCAGCGTTGGGCCTCATGATGCGAGGGTATTCTACGGGCCCGAAATTCCGTACACCATATATGGCTCCAATTCTTTCTTTTCGTGCTTTGGACAATGGCTCTCCGATTTTCGAATCTTGGTGGACTGGGGCATAGACACGATACATGAACACGAGTTCCTCCAGTATCGTGAGCTCCAACGTCCAATGCCATGGAATGCTGTTGAAAAGAATTGGTTCCTTTTCTGGGACGACTTTGGACAAATGTTCGTACACCATGATATTGTACCGGTGCGAGTGTTTGCTAAACTCGAGCTAGATGGCTCCGTTGGGCCCAACTTGGCTCTGGCGACCGCGACTTCTGACCAAGCGTGTCTCGAGAGATTCTTGCCTGAGAGTACAAGCCTAACGGAGAGCATTCATCAAGCAACAAACTCGCTAGCTATCACTCTATGTGCACGATCTGACCAATCTTGCCAACCCGATATGACCAATGCCTTTGTGCTTTTCATCATTCAACAAAAGACCTTACACGGTCTTCACCCCGTATATGAGCCATATGTCGTGCTTGCTCGGCGTTCAATGCCATACGAGATTTATGCGGTCTCGTCAAAACCAATTTGGATTTTTGGTCGCAAAACTGCCGCTGAACAGTCAGATATATCTTCTTCAACATTGTTCTCGGAAGATTCCGAGATGCTCTACGTGACCAGCATCAGCTGGAAAAGCCAAGGCCAGAAGTATCATGGGTTTATTGATGACACGCTGTTCCTGGCATTTGGCAGGGAGGACTCGGCCGCTGGCGGTATCGACGTTACCGCAAGAGACCTCTTAGCAGAGCTGAGTATGTGTGCAGGACTTTGATTTAATTTTTTATTAGGAGATCTAGTGGCTTGCATGTCCCGTTTTTCAATTATCTTGAGGATGAATGCGATCTTGTTACGATGAATAATACATACATGTGCTTGAATATTGGGGATCTAATCCAGCATCGAACAATCCACTATCGATACACGGAAATTACAGAACGAACAAAAGGAGAAAGATAACCAAGATCCCTTTCAGAGTCAGTAGCAGTCCAAAATACTTTTCAGTCTCCATTTCTCGTACTGTCTTCCTATCTTTCTCTCTGTTTGTTCGCCTAGAACTTGGTCAGTGGGCTGGGTGGCTTGGGCGGCGCTGTGTAGCGTGCCCTCCCACAGGATTGGTTTATTTGACATGAAAAAACGTTGACCAGTTCCCAAGCGTTATGCGTCCTTCACATGTTTTTTGCCACCATTTTGTCTAAGACATTGATCGACCGAGGTGAGTCCCCTTACATGGAGAGTGCCCCATTAACTTTGAGTAACTTTGAGCATGTGCCCGAAACTCAAAGTAGTTAGTGCCAGCGTGGTGTGGGGAATATGGTCCTCAAGCCAATGACCCTGATCTTCTGCGTTGGGAGTATGCATCGATTGGCCAATGGAAACTATCAAACTCACACCTCACTGCCAGAACGTCTCTCCGGCTGTCAATCTCGATTAGGTTAGATATCCGATCGATGGATGCTTTAATGCACCTGGCCACCTTTGGTCTCCACGGGGTAATTATGACAGGAGTTGGTCAATGCGGGCAATATCATGCATCGCTACGAATTTGGGGAAGGATCGTGCACGGTTTGGTATCTGCTATCGCCTGAATCGGGCATTAGGCGAGCTTTTGCGGAAAATGAGCTAGGGGCACAATGACGAGGTCCGAGGAGAACTGACCGACAGACTTAAGGATTCAGACAAAGTTTCTTCGCTCTAGTATTTCTCCCCTTAGTTATGGCACCGTTCTTCTTGCTGTCTTGGGACTCGTTCCTTACAGAGTCGGAACGAAGTTAAATCCCGTGTAAGTTGTTTCCTCACACGCGTCATGAATAATAATCTAAAGACTCAGAACCAAGGACGTATTTAATTTCTTTTCTATTTTCAGTTAGATTGCCGTTGCCGATGTTGCATCCAATATTACAATTCTATTGTCCTATATTACGATGGGACTTTTGTTTTCCGCATAACCAGCTTTTAGAGGTGTGCATATTTATATAGGCAATGTTGCTAGAGAGTGCCTTGCTTCGAACCGCCATGTCGCCATTTCAATGAGACTTCGTGCATTCATATACATGTGAACAAGTTAGTTCAAATATTTTGACCATAGGAATGATTTTCCTTCGTGTCATACTGCGTTCCTCTTCTGAGGACTCCGTTCGTCGTTATTCTTTCCATGGACTATAACAATCGAATTTGAGAAGGCTCTAGGGTCTAGGTTGAGGCAGACAATTAATGAAGAAATGCACCCTGCAGTCAGGTTTTGTACAGTGTCGTAATTGTGCAATGTTTTCTAGAATAGGAGATATATTAAATGAGTGTAGCTTGAGATACCTTGGTAGCAAAAAGCCACCAGCGTCAAATTATGTATATCAGACAACAGTCGAAAGAAACCCCGGGTCTTTCTCCACGCCATTCTTTAGACTAAGAACATCAGGCTAGCTAGCAGGATGGCAGTACCAGCCACCTGAGCAGCTCCGGATCCAATACCAGAGGCCCCGTTGAATTGGGAGGTCGTCGAAGGCGAAGCAGTGTTGACCGTGGACGAAGTCGTGGAACCCATAGTCGAGGTCATGGAGTCCGCAGGCAAAGTCTGAGAGCTTCTGCCCAAGCCACTGACCGTGGTTGAATTGGAGCTGCTCGATGTGGTCGGAACACTTCCCGCAGCAGTTGATGTGGGAGCCGATGAGTCGACCGGCGGGACAGAGATTGGGTGGCCAGCACCAGAGCACAAAGACACGACGACATTGGAAACGGCTAAAGCGCATGGTTAGAGCGAATCATACTGAAGAGAATGTGGCTTCTCATACCTTGTTGGTCCGTGACATCACAAGTTTGTTTGACGCAGGGCACAACCTGTTCCACGAGGCCCGTCTTTTGACAATGGCATGCGAAATCCGTCAGCTCAGAGCAGCCGTCCACGGCGAGAGCCGAAGTGAGACAGTTAAGCTGCGAGAGGAAGGAGAAGAGAGCACGGGTTAGTTTTGAAACGAGATACGGAGTCGGGGCATTGAGCGGACAGGCCTCACAGAGCATTGTGGGATATTGGATAGTTGGGCGCTGGTGATGGCACCGGCGCCGAGCACGACAGCAGCAGCAGCGAGACGCATTTTGGCTATGATGCGGAAACGAAGGGATGGATAGCCTGGAGGTTGTCTGGCGTGAAGGGGCTCTCAACGCGACAAGCACAATTAAACTCGAATGTATGCACCCGACTAGTCTTATATAATCCAGCACTCCAGGCCGTATTTCCAGCTAGCGGAGTATACCGGCTATGAGCGCATCATTCATGTCATGTTATTGGTCGCGTAGAGTTATCTTTGATTACTCCTTTCCATTGACTTAGTCGGCTCGGGTCTTTTCAGACTTGGTCTGCTAGTTTTTTATACAGTGTAATCCTGTTACTATGATACGGTTGGCCCTGTAATGGTATGAATAAATGAAATCAAAGGTTGAACGAGGCGGAGTCCCAAACCCAGACAAAGATGGTTTAGCGTGGTTTGGCTCTGTTGCTAGAGTGTTTGTACCCTGACTCAGATGGCGTTACCCGCACATGTCTTTAATTAAACGAAGTGGAGCGAGGCTGGGAGTGCGTGACAATGTAATTGGAAAACCAAGGGACCGTTCCCGAGAAGCGAAACTATCCCCTCGTTCAACCCAGGAAGCACAATCAGCGCAATTTACTAGCGTATTATACTAACGTGTGTTATTGGCTGGCCGCTGTAATATCTCAGTAATCAGATTCAGTGTAATTAATTAGGACTATTGTGGAATTCATCCCAACATGGCCCTTTTACACATAGTGCTATATTACCACACTCGCTACAACCAGATCTTGACCGTGGTGCATGTTGACCTCTTTTACCCTTCTGTCTCTTATACTGGCACTATAAACAGGCTTGCGCCTAACCCAAGGGACCTGGAGCAGCGGGCCTCACTGCCGAGCAGTGAGGGTTTCTTAAGTATGGGCAGAATTCGCCCCACCACCCTCACTGCTCATGTATTTCAGGACCTGACTGCGCAGAGCTTCTATCGTACGATTACTCTGAAAATTTTATAAGTTCTAAGTTGATATCTCTACCGTTACTAGTTTAAATCTTAGAAGTTACTGTTCTCTATAGTAGTTATATAAGTTAACTCTAATTAGTAGACTTCGGCACGACCCACGGGTACCCATGGGTACCCATACCCAACCCATCGATGGGTTAGGTTTTGGGTCCAAATCTCCGACCCATGATGGGTTATGGGTCGGAGCTCAAAACCCATAACCCATCATGGGTACCCATATGGGTACCCATATTGCTGTAAACAGGGCAAACTACGAAAAATCTCGTGATTGCATAATTAATGCAAATTTAGCTGTAATTTTAGGTATTCTAGTCACATGTAAAAGAACCTACATGATGATGATAATTGATTCAAATTAATTCTATTATTCAAATTCTAGTACTGCTCAAAATTATTGTCCTCTCTGTGTTTACGCTTCCTTGTAGACATCCGTAGCTGAGTCCCATTCTCTGGTAATAGAGGCTGCTGAGGATCTTGACCCTCAACACCAAGATCTATTAATTCAGTAGTAGAAGCTACAACAATATCCTCCTCCTCCTCCTCCTCCTCCTCCTCCTCCTCCTCCTCATTATCACTAATCGAAACTATCTCAACATCCTGGAGATTCTCATCATTCTGTTCCTTTGACATCTCAATCTCATCCAACGTAAAATACTTCTCAAGCTGCTTCATCTCTGCCTCCTGGAGATCGAATCTTGATGCACACAGGAATAGCATGATTTCTTCAATAGTCTCAGACTTTAAACGGCCGCGTCGGTAATGGCAGACATCACGCGCGGTGTTAAAAAGCCGCTCAACACCAGCACCAGTTGCAGGGATTGAAAGAAAATCTCGAGCAAGCAATGCAGTTGCGGGAAACCGAGACTGGTTCTCACGCCAAAAATGAAGTGGTTCATCTTCGACTGGGTCTAGAAATAAATTAGTATAGAATATTAAAGATAAAGACTCTTTATGAAAGAGTTAAAGAACAAGACTGACCACTATCAAGATACTGAGCAGCCTCATCTCCAACAGGTTTTGCTATAGTCTTGCTCCCACTGAGCATCTTGTTGAGTTTTGATGTAGGTCTTGATGATGCCTGGGGTGTAGGTGAGGCTTGATCTCTGGCAAGACGTTGCTGATATGGAAGCAGTGCTGACTGGAATGATTTGCGATATGCAACACGCCACTGTTGCTCCCAGTCATCAGTTTGAAAGAACTGGAATTTGCTATCTGGTGCAACCATAGTACAAATCGCAAAGATATGTCCTTTCACACCATCTGTTTGCGAATAGTAGCCACCAAGCCTCTGTCGGCCAGCTTCAAGTGATTGGAGCATCTGCTTTTTCCATGGAATCCGCTTCTTCTTTAGCTGACCTATTGACTTCTCAAGATGCTCAAAGAGTGCATTGTAGAGCTTGAAAACCAGATGTGTAGTAACCTCCTTTGTCTTTGACAGCTCAGTAGTGTAGTCAAAGAAAGGCTCTGTAATACAGAGAAGATAATCAATCTGACGCCACTCCTCATTATTAAGCAACATCTCTTTACAATCATACTGCTCACAGAATGATATAAAGTAGCTGCGTAGTCGTTTGGCACGTCGAAGCATCAAAAAGGTTGAGTTCCATCGAGTTCGGACATCTTGAATAGGCACTAGCCTAGGTTCTTTAGGCTGAAGCTGGAGAAAGGTCTCTCGCCGTTGAGGACTGGCATGGATGTAAATTGCAAGATAGCGGACCTTGTTCAATGTGCCTGAAATCTCATGTTTCTGTTGTTTTGCATTTGCCTTTGCTGCAGACGATTGCCGATCGGTCCATTTTGTCTCAGCGGCATCATTTTGGGGTACAGCTTTAAGACGATCAAGAAGCTGATTCAGACAGAGCTGGATGACATGGGCAAGACAAGGGATTCGGATAACAGTGGTCTCACTAGAGAGTGCTTGCTGAATTGTATCCACCAAAGTTTTGTTGTTTGTCGCATTGTCTGTTGTAATTCCAAAGACTCGATTTTGGATGTTGTGATGGGTCAAGGTCTCAAGGAGAACTGCGCTTAGATTTGCACCAGTATGTGAGCCATATAATGGCTTAAATCCAAGAAGAACCTCTTGATATACCCAGTTGGCATTAACAAAATAACCAGTGATTGCCATAAAAGCCTGGTTATAGGGAGAAGTCCAACAATCTAGTGCAATCGATATTTTTGACTCAGGAGGAAGGGTTTTGAGAGTAGAGCGTTGTTTATCTTGGATAATATCTCGTAATCGTCGCCGAATCGTTGTTGCAGAAGGTATCATCGGAGGAGAAGGTGCTAAGCGTGCAGATCGGATAAGGGTGTGGAAGGTTGGATGTTCAATAAGATGGAATGGTAGGCGATTTAAGGTGAGAAACTGCAATAGCTGTGTCTCCCATGTAGTTTGTGAGAATGACTGAGTAGCTGTTTGGCCCTAAAATAGTTAATATAAGATAAATAATAGTAAATAGAGAACATACTTCTGATATTAGGAACTGAGAGATATCCTCTTTTCTGTTGGCCTTGACCTTTTGGCAAGCTGCTGTTTTGAGATGCTTTAACAGAGTTGATGTACCATATAGACTTCTGCCATTTGGTAAAATTGATGCAGGATGCTCTAAGATCCGGGCACAGTTTTTACACATAACCTTTGGTGCCCCATCTTTACAAGCGGCAACCTGATCAAAGTGACTCCAGATATCTGAATTGCGATTTGTATCCCATTTGAGATTGCTTTTCTGTCCAAAGTCTGTCTGGAGCCACCAATCAACCCAATCTGTGTGAGTCATGCTGTTGTAAAGTACAAATGCCTTTCTCCGATCGGGGCCAACACGAGTAAATAAGTCAGGGGGAGGAAGATTGCTCGGTCGGAGAAAATCAGGCTCACTACCTTCAATTGGACAAGAACCAAGAATACTGTTTGTCGGCGTAATAAGAGGATTTGAAGGAGTAAAATCAGTTAACTGACCTGTGTCCCCCTCATAAAGAGAGGGCAGAAAGTCAGACTCCTGGCTTTGGCCTTGGGACATATTGACACCAACTGAAAAATAGCTGTAGAGAAAGCGAGACATATTAGGAGAGAACATACCTTTAGCAAAGAGATTGACTGAACAGACAGATTCTTCTAAATCCAGCTGGAAAAGGGGATAAGTAAAAGCAATATAGGGAAATGATATTTTATTGGCTATGGGCACAGATCTGATCCACTGAAACCCATCACCAACCCATCAAGCCCATGTGATATATCGAAAGCCCATCAAAAACCCATCGGAAACCCATAATACCCATCAGAAACCCATTTAATACCCATTCCCAACCCATTTCCCACTTTTTGGGTCGAAAAAGATTTTGACCATGGGCAGTTTTTGGGCGAAAAACCATCCCACCTATAAGATAGACTCTTTGTCTCTAAAAGCTCTCTATTACCTGGGTATCTATAGTAAAAATGAATAAATAAATACTAGTAGACTTTATTCTCTATGAGTATTTATTAGTGCTCTAGATTTTGGTAGTTCTTGAAGTGAAAAGCATTTTTGATCCCTGTTATATTGGAGTATGTATTACCTTCCTAGAGATATATATCTCCATGTTCTTCCAAGGTTAAGCGTCAAAACAGCCAAAACATTACATACTACAAAAATAGAACCACTGCTACCTAAATTTAACAATTTGATCTGAAAAAAATAAATAATTTGATTCAAAGATTCTTCTGCTGATTTTAAAAAATGTATTTTGAGAAGAGACTGTAACTATACAGCCATGAAGTCATGAATATCAAAATTACAATGATCAGTCAGCTGAATTATCCATGCCAAGCCTCAAATTTATGCACAATATGGGTTTTTTGTACCCATATGGGTACCCATGAAAAACCCATGGGTACCCATCGGGATGGGTGCACCATTTTGAAAAAACCCATAACCCATCATGGGTTGGGTATGGGTCCAAAAGTTGGACCCATTTGGACCCATTGCCGAAGTCTAGCCTATTATATAGCAGATTGTGAAGGGCTACAGCCAAATTGATTCAATTGAGCGGTACCTGTATGCTGTTTATCTAAAGCTTGGAGAAGTGTAAGAGAAAAGGGGGCGACCGGCGGCAACTAAGTATCCTGGGGAACTGATAGATCACATCGCACAGGCCAAGCCTGAGCCATATATCGGGACCTGGCCTGTTACAGTACTCCCCTCCTCAGATCTGACGTATAGACGTCCAACTTGTGCTGTTCCCTTGGGCGGGAGTGGTTGATTTGTGGCCGAAACGCTGCCGTGCTGCTCCTTAAATATATCCAGTGCCGTACACTCTCCAACCGACGATAATAGTTCCTATATACACTCTATATACCTAGTCTAACAAACTAAAATCTCCCTTCTTGAACCCCATCCAATCTTCTTTATATATATAGCTAGAATCTTAGTGATCTGATACTCTAGTTCTCTATCGATAACTAACAAAGGCAGTTACGAATTATCTATAAATTGTAATAGAAGTGGGTTCGTTGATATAGGACGAATTAATTCTATATAGAATACTAGATAAATACCTATTAGTATATTAAGCTGTATAGTATATGAAGTAGGGGTCTCTATTACTGTATACTTTATGTAAAGCTAATCTAGTTTCTTATGTAGATATAAAGACTTTATATTTTGTAGGTTAAGCTAGACCTTATTCCCTTCTTTATAGACTAGTATAGCTTAGCTTATCTAATTTACTTATTTCTATTATTAATCTTATATAAATACTATTAATACCTAGACGTATTTAGTAGTATATCAGAGTTGATTTATTAGTAAATTATCTATTTTTCTAGGACTAGATAGTTCTCTATTAGTAGTCTTATTTTTACTATTAACTAGATTAATATAGTATCTATATATAAAGAAGAATAGAGATAGGCTAGTTGATATAGTCTCCCTATTATTAATTATTATTATAGTTACTAGAAGTAATTTTATCTAGTTTTTTTAAGAGAAGTAACTAAATACTCTTAGAATCTGTTTAATTTCCTAGTTTACTCTCTTTATAGATCTATTAGATTATAGGTAGAAAGTAGTAGATAGATATCTCTAAATCTAAAGTCTTTTATAGATAATACTCTAGAATTTACTTATAAATTAGGTCTCTTAATTACTTATAATACCTATCGATAAACTATAGTATATATAAAAATAAATTAAGAAATTATTAACTAGTATATTAGCTATAATTAACTTTATACTAACTAGGATTATACTCTTTATTAGTCTATTAGTAATATAAGACCTAGGGTCCTATAAGCTATAGAGGAGGTCTGAATAGCTTCAAGAAATACCTATTAGGTAATAGGTGGAAAGATTTGATGATTGACTAAGTAATCAATAAGGATGGTCTTCAGAATAATTAAAGATGATGATTCTCCTAGATTTGTCTGGAGGGTATAGGCCCTATATATATCCAATAGCTTCTTTATAATAGTACTATATTCTTTTGCTATTAATACCTCTCTTATTTGGAGAGTAAGTTTAGGCGACCTTAGATCCTATTTTGTATAGGTTTAGGCAACCTTGGGGTTCTCGATATATTAACCTAAATAGGTATAATTATCCTTATATTTAGAATATATTTTTTAGTTAAACTCTTAACTATATCTTAGTTATATCTTTAACTAAGTCATAGTTGGATTCTTTAACTAGATATATTCAGAAGTAATAACTAGATAGTTTATTATATCTATTCTATTAGCTAGTAGACACCTAGTAATAAAGTCTATTAATATTTTAGTCTAGATTTATTATTGAATTAGTAAAGATTTTAATAAACTATACTTTATTTCTTACTAGATATTACTTTATCTATAGATACTATAATTTTTATGAATATTACAAATATTACCGCTACCTAGGCTATACAAGCCTTAGAGTGCGGGAGCTTATCTAACTATACCAGTGCCCCAGGGGTTACAGTGCCAGTGCTCCGGGTATAACTATACCAGTGCCCCGGGGTTTACAGTGCCAGTGCTCCGGGTGTAACTATACCAGTGCCCTGGGGGTTACAGTGCCAGTGCTCCGGGTGTAACTATGCCAGTGCTCCGGGTGTAACTGTGCCAGTGCCCCGGGGGTTACTGTGCCGGTACTACTGCTACTATGCCAGTGCTACTATACTAGTGCTCCCAGTACTAGGGCCTAATGCTTAATAATACCAAGACTTAGTAATATTGCCTAAGCCAGCTAATATATATACAACCTTCTCCCCCCTATACACAAATTATAACAATCATCATCTTCAATCATTCTTAATATCATTCTTAACCACCAATCTTACATAACTACTACCTAATTAGTAGTATTTGAAGCTATTCCCAACTTTCCCTAGGCCTATTAAGACCCACTAAGTCTTAGAAGTAAAAATAGATTCTATTCTACTTAAACTATCTAGAATAGTCTTACTTATAAATTATTCTTAAATAGAACTAACTATAGTTATAGATAAGTAACTTTACTTATAGTAAGTATATTAAGTTTAATAAGTAAAGACTAGTATTATTGAAGAGTAGTAAAGATAAAAAAGTAAAGTTAAAAAAATAGAGAGATAAAGAAAGAAAAAACTAATATATTAATAAAATAGTAAATAATAGATAATCTTTAAATTATATTTATAAAGAAAGTATAACTAAGTTATTATTATTTACTTCTATTTATATTATTTATATTTAATTTAATATATATAGCTAAGTAGAATATTTAATATTAAAAAAAACAACTTTAGAATAAATAAATCATACTATTAAAATCTATAGAATATAAAATAATACTAAATTCTACTAATTCTAAGTATATATATCTATAAGATTATAGATACTAGTACTAATTATAGCTAAGAGTCTATTATTCTTTTAATTAATATACAAAGTTACTACTAAAGTAATATTAATCTTTTTTTATTTAAAAATTACGTTTAAATAAGTAATTTTAGTCTTAGTATTAACTCTCTTCTTATATAAGACTATACTAACTATTATACTAACTAAGAATATAAGAGAATAATTTTCTTAAGAAATAGAAACCTTAAATTATAACTAATTAAATAGTAAAATTCTAAATAATCTAGATATTATAAGTATCTTAAAAGATATTAGTAATAGAAAAAGTAGTTATAACTATTATACTACTATCTATAATTCTAATAAATATAGATCTCTCTATTATAATAATTCTTTTAGTCTAATAGAGTATCTTAATAAAAATTTAGATATCTCTATATATTAATCTAGAAACCTAAGTTAATTAGTAGTTAAATTACTACTAAAAGAATTACTTATAGTCTAATATATATAATTTTTCTTTAAATTACTATAATAAATATAGTATATTAAAGTATCTTAATTAAAAATATAATTAATATTAAGTATTTTACTAATCTTTTATAGACTAATATTATAGTTAAAATATTTTTAATAAAAATTATATATAGATTTTTAAGAATAAAATATTATAATACGACTTTTTTAAATAAGTTTTAGTTTTATTAAAATTTTAGTCTAAGTAGTAATCTTTTTCTTTTTAGTTATAACTTAGTCTTTATAATTTTTAAACTTTTTCTTTTTTCTTATCATATTTTTAAATAATTTTTACTAGTATAATAGTTTTCTATACCTAAAGAATATAAACTTTAATAGAAAAAGAGTAAACTTTATTATTATTCTTATCCTTATACCTATCTTCCTTATCTATATCTCTATTCTTTTTTTTCTTTTTCTCTATCTTCTTAGAACTATTAGTCTCTAAAATTAGTTTTTCTTTAATACTACTCTAAATTAATCTTAGATAGCTATCTCTATATTATCTAGTATAAAATATACTAGATATAGAGAATAAAGATATTTTATAAATTAAATTATAAAAAAGATTTCTAGATCTTTTATCTCTTTCTTAGAAGAGTTTTTAGCTAATTTTTATCTTTACTTAGATTAAAGAAATATCTTAAGTCTAAAAAGTAAAAGTTTTCTTTAATAGTTTCTTAAATTTTTCTTATTTAAATTTTAGATTTTCTCTATCTTTAAATAGAGTTTTATTTTAAAAAGTCTATTTTAGTTTTTTTTCTCTTTAAATATATTTAAGAATCTTTTTCTTAATAATTTCTAGGATTTTTCTTATAGTAAGTTTTCTAGTTTTTTTCTATTTTATCTTATATTAAATTCTCTAATTGTAATTACTATTAAATAGATTTTAATAGATATTATCTAGTTAAGTTATTACTTAAAGAATTATATCTCTTTAACTACAAATATCTAAGACTAGACTTCGGCAATGGGTCCAAATGGGTCCAACTTTTGGACCCATACCCAACCCATGATGGGTTATGGGTTTTTTCAAAATGGTGCACCCATCCCGATGGGTACCCATGGGTTTTTCATGGGTACCCATATGGGTACAAAAAACCCATATTGTGCATAAATTTGAGGCTTGGCATGGATAATTCAGCTGACTGATCATTGTAATTTTGATATTCATGACTTCATGGCTGTATAGTTACAGTCTCTTCTCAAAATACATTTTTTAAAATCAGCAGAAGAATCTTTGAATCAAATTATTTATTTTTTTCAGATCAAATTGTTAAATTTAGGTAGCAGTGGTTCTATTTTTGTAGTATGTAATGTTTTGGCTGTTTTGACGCTTAACCTTGGAAGAACATGGAGATATATATCTCTAGGAAGGTAATACATACTCCAATATAACAGGGATCAAAAATGCTTTTCACTTCAAGAACTACCAAAATCTAGAGCACTAATAAATACTCATAGAGAATAAAGTCTACTAGTATTTATTTATTCATTTTTACTATAGATACCCAGGTAATAGAGAGCTTTTAGAGACAAAGAGTCTATCTTATAGGTGGGATGGTTTTTCGCCCAAAAACTGCCCATGGTCAAAATCTTTTTCGACCCAAAAAGTGGGAAATGGGTTGGGAATGGGTATTAAATGGGTTTCTGATGGGTATTATGGGTTTCCGATGGGTTTTTGATGGGCTTTCGATATATCACATGGGCTTGATGGGTTGGTGATGGGTTTCAGTGGATCAGATCTGTGCCCATAGCCAATAAAATATCATTTCCCTATATTGCTTTTACTTATCCCCTTTTCCAGCTGGATTTAGAAGAATCTGTCTGTTCAGTCAATCTCTTTGCTAAAGGTATGTTCTCTCCTAATATGTCTCGCTTTCTCTACAGCTATTTTTCAGTTGGTGTCAATATGTCCCAAGGCCAAAGCCAGGAGTCTGACTTTCTGCCCTCTCTTTATGAGGGGGACACAGGTCAGTTAACTGATTTTACTCCTTCAAATCCTCTTATTACGCCGACAAACAGTATTCTTGGTTCTTGTCCAATTGAAGGTAGTGAGCCTGATTTTCTCCGACCGAGCAATCTTCCTCCCCCTGACTTATTTACTCGTGTTGGCCCCGATCGGAGAAAGGCATTTGTACTTTACAACAGCATGACTCACACAGATTGGGTTGATTGGTGGCTCCAGACAGACTTTGGACAGAAAAGCAATCTCAAATGGGATACAAATCGCAATTCAGATATCTGGAGTCACTTTGATCAGGTTGCCGCTTGTAAAGATGGGGCACCAAAGGTTATGTGTAAAAACTGTGCCCGGATCTTAGAGCATCCTGCATCAATTTTACCAAATGGCAGAAGTCTATATGGTACATCAACTCTGTTAAAGCATCTCAAAACAGCAGCTTGCCAAAAGGTCAAGGCCAACAGAAAAGAGGATATCTCTCAGTTCCTAATATCAGAAGTATGTTCTCTATTTACTATTATTTATCTTATATTAACTATTTTAGGGCCAAACAGCTACTCAGTCATTCTCACAAACTACATGGGAGACACAGCTATTGCAGTTTCTCACCTTAAATCGCCTACCATTCCATCTTATTGAACATCCAACCTTCCACACCCTTATCCGATCTGCACGCTTAGCACCTTCTCCTCCGATGATACCTTCTGCAACAACGATTCGGCGACGATTACGAGATATTATCCAAGATAAACAACGCTCTACTCTCAAAACCCTTCCTCCTGAGTCAAAAATATCGATTGCACTAGATTGTTGGACTTCTCCCTATAACCAGGCTTTTATGGCAATCACTGGTTATTTTGTTAATGCCAACTGGGTATATCAAGAGGTTCTTCTTGGATTTAAGCCATTATATGGCTCACATACTGGTGCAAATCTAAGCGCAGTTCTCCTTGAGACCTTGACCCATCACAACATCCAAAATCGAGTCTTTGGAATTACAACAGACAATGCGACAAACAACAAAACTTTGGTGGATACAATTCAGCAAGCACTCTCTAGTGAGACCACTGTTATCCGAATCCCTTGTCTTGCCCATGTCATCCAGCTCTGTCTGAATCAGCTTCTTGATCGTCTTAAAGCTGTACCCCAAAATGATGCCGCTGAGACAAAATGGACCGATCGGCAATCGTCTGCAGCAAAGGCAAATGCAAAACAACAGAAACATGAGATTTCAGGCACATTGAACAAGGTCCGCTATCTTGCAATTTACATCCATGCCAGTCCTCAACGGCGAGAGACCTTTCTCCAGCTTCAGCCTAAAGAACCTAGGCTAGTGCCTATTCAAGATGTCCGAAATCGATGGAACTCAACCTTTTTGATGCTTCGACGTGCCAAACGACTACGCAGCTACTTTATATCATTCTGTGAGCAGTATGATTGTAAAGAGATGTTGCTTAATAATGAGGAGTGGCGTCAGATTGATTATCTTCTCTGTATTACAGAGCCTTTCTTTGACTACACTACTGAGCTGTCAAAGACAAAGGAGGTTACTACACATCTGGTTTTCAAGCTCTACAATGCACTCTTTGAGCATCTTGAGAAGTCAATAGGTCAGCTAAAGAAGAAGCGGATTCCATGGAAAAAGCAGATGCTCCAATCACTTGAAGCTGGCCGACAGAGGCTTGGTGGCTACTATTCGCAAACAGATGGTGTGAAAGGACATATCTTTGCGATTTGTACTATGGTTGCACCAGATAGCAAATTCCAGTTCTTTCAAACTGATGACTGGGAGCAACAGTGGCGTGTTGCATATCGCAAATCATTCCAGTCAGCACTGCTTCCATATCAGCAACGTCTTGCCAGAGATCAAGCCTCACCTACACCCCAGGCATCATCAAGACCTACATCAAAACTCAACAAGATGCTCAGTGGGAGCAAGACTATAGCAAAACCTGTTGGAGATGAGGCTGCTCAGTATCTTGATAGTGGTCAGTCTTGTTCTTTAACTCTTTCATAAAGAGTCTTTATCTTTAATATTCTATACTAATTTATTTCTAGACCCAGTCGAAGATGAACCACTTCATTTTTGGCGTGAGAACCAGTCTCGGTTTCCCGCAACTGCATTGCTTGCTCGAGATTTTCTTTCAATCCCTGCAACTGGTGCTGGTGTTGAGCGGCTTTTTAACACCGCGCGTGATGTCTGCCATTACCGACGCGGCCGTTTAAAGTCTGAGACTATTGAAGAAATCATGCTATTCCTGTGTGCATCAAGATTCGATCTCCAGGAGGCAGAGATGAAGCAGCTTGAGAAGTATTTTACGTTGGATGAGATTGAGATGTCAAAGGAACAGAATGATGAGAATCTCCAGGATGTTGAGATAGTTTCGATTAGTGATAATGAGGAGGAGGAGGAGGAGGAGGAGGAGGAGGAGGAGGATATTGTTGTAGCTTCTACTACTGAATTAATAGATCTTGGTGTTGAGGGTCAAGATCCTCAGCAGCCTCTATTACCAGAGAATGGGACTCAGCTACGGATGTCTACAAGGAAGCGTAAACACAGAGAGGACAATAATTTTGAGCAGTACTAGAATTTGAATAATAGAATTAATTTGAATCAATTATCATCATCATGTAGGTTCTTTTACATGTGACTAGAATACCTAAAATTACAGCTAAATTTGCATTAATTATGCAATCACGAGATTTTTCGTAGTTTGCCCTGTTTACAGCAATATGGGTACCCATATGGGTACCCATGATGGGTTATGGGTTTTGAGCTCCGACCCATAACCCATCATGGGTCGGAGATTTGGACCCAAAACCTAACCCATCGATGGGTTGGGTATGGGTACCCATGGGTACCCGTGGGTCGTGCCGAAGTCTAAGTATAATAGGGGTAGAAAATTAGATACTATATATAATTAGGTCAGAAGAATATATATACTATATAGTAGAAGAGGTTTTAATAAATTAGTTACTAAATATTTAAATACTATATTCTGTAAAGCTATCTAATCTCTACTATTAATATACTTATATAGTAATAATATATTTAGAATTCCTAGTAGATTAATAGCTATAGTCTCTTAGGGTACTCTCTATTAAGATTCTCTCTAAGCTATAAAAAGAGATCTAATAGGATAGTACTTCTATTATTATATATATTCTCTACTGAATAAATATTAGAGATCTTCTTAGTATAGATCTGATTAATTAGGGTATTAATTAATAGTTATTCTATAGTAGTAGTAAAATTAGAGATAAAGAGGGTATAGTACTATAGTTTAAAGTAATAGATACTAAGACTATTTTTCTACTAGAAACTGAACTATTAAGGGTAATTTTTTATAAACTAATCCTATAATCTAATATACTAATATAATTAGAGAATATAATTAACTAATTACTAGTGGTTTTTTAAGGTACTCTTTATCTATAAGATATTAACTAATATCTTAGTATATTTATTATAGAGAGTATTAATAGTAAAGTCTTCTAATTTTATTAGTTTTCTTCTAATTATTTTTAATATAACTAGACTATTCTTTCTCTTTAAGAAGTTCTTTTCTTTAAAGACCTATATTAGTATAGAAGGTTATAGTAAATATCTATATTTTTTATAGTTATTAGTAGGAGTAATTACTTTCTTATTACTTTCTTTAGTAATAATATTCTTTAACTCTTATTAATATAGTAGAGAAATATTATATATTTTTTTATTACTCTCTAATTTAGTTTTAAAATCTATATCTTTAGTTATTATATTTATTAATAGTAGGGTACTAATTAGAGTTTTACTATAATTAATACTTTTACTTTCTCCTATATTATTATCTTTTAGTTTATTAGTAGTAGTAGTAATACTTTCTAGTAGGAAAATATTCTTTTCTAGAGATAGTAGTAAAGTATATACTCTTACTTTAATCCTTAGAAAGTTAAAATCTTTATTTTTTAGATAGATAAATCTATTCTAGTCTATTTAAAAACCTATATAATTAAGTTATTTCTACCTAATTAGTATTAGAATATAGCTTATATAGATCTTAAGTAAGTTACTAAATTCTATATATTTAGTTTTTAAGGCTCTACTTCCTTTCCTAAAAGTATATCTCTTAATAATATAGTTATTAATTAATAGTTTTATATCTTTATAAGTAATATCTATATTAAGGAACTTACTAACTTTCTCTAAAAATACTTAATTTATAATCTATTAGAAGAACTTAGTAGTATTCTTACCTATAGAATCCTAATTATTCTATTTTATAATAACTTACTATTAGATTCCCTTAATAGTTTTTATATTCTTCTTCTTTTACTTCTAAAGTTTAATAATTTTTTTCTATTACTACTAGAATTTCTTATAGTTCTTATAATAATTCTTCTATAATTTAGTAAAACTAATATAGTTAAATAGTCTATAAATACTATTACTAAGTATACTATAGATATTATTTAATTTTCTATAATAGAATAGAGTAAGACTATATTTATCTAAAGATTCTAATCTTTCTAGAGTATTAAGTATTTCTCTAATTATCTAGATTCTTTTACTATTAATAATTAGTCTTATAGAAATAAATTCTTCTATCTTAGAGTTTCTAATAACTATATAGTTTATTAGAGTAAAGATATTTTAGCTTTCTACTATCTTAGTATTAGATATCTTAGTATATCTTTTATATATTTTATATAATAAAGAAAGTAATTTAAATAGATTTTAGAGGTATTAAGGTAAAAAGAAATTAGTAACTAGATTAGTTAAAGAAATTATAATTAGTAAATAGTTTTAAAATATATATTAGTTATATTAAAGATATAGGTTTTAAGATATATTAGAAAAGGAAAATATAAATATAAAATAAAAGAAATAAAGAATTATAGTTTTTAATAAACTTTCTAAATAAAGAACTAATTTTCTTTCTCTTCTCTTAATATAACTATCCCTTAGTTAAATTATATAATATTTATATAGTTATAGAACTATATTAAGTTCTATATTATTCCTAAATAATTTAATAGCTTTAGGTAAGTATTAAAATATATTTAGTAATAATAAAATAGATAAAGAAATAATAAAATAGAGTAGTAAAAGTAAGAGAATTTATAGAAATTAAAAATAAAAGAGAGAGAGAGAGAAAAATTATATTATATAGAGTATAGTTTCCTAATTAGATTAATATAAACTAAATTAGGCTATAAGACTATAAGGTTCTAAAATATTAATTTTCCTACTAGAAAATAATCTTCTAAATAAGATAGTCTATCTTCTTATTTTTCTTAGTAATAGTTTTCCTTATTACTATAGTAATTACTCTTATAGTATTTTAACTTATTCTTTATACTATTACTATTCTTAGTTACTACTATAATTCTTTTAATCTCTAGAGTATCTAATAGAATTATACTATAGTAATAATATAGTTCTTTTATAGTTATTTAGGTTATTCTAAGAATAGAATTTCTTTAGTTAATCTCTATTAAATAACTCTAGTTAATATATTAAATTCTTTAGTACTATATTATTAAGTTTACTTAGTAAATATAAGTTACTTTTAATAGTATAAATTTAATAAGGCTCTAACTAGTAGAATTATAGTTTTATTCTAAAACTATAATTTATTCTATAAATTAAATTATATAGAAGAATAAAGTTATTTTTTTTAAATCTCTTATTCTAAAGAAGATAATAATTATTAAAGAAGTATATATTAGTTTCTTTTAAATAGTATAAATAGAGAATTACTTCCTTAATATTCTACTCTTATCTTTTAAATTATTATACTTTTATTACTAGTAAATTCTTTCTATCTTATACTTTATACTATAGTAGTATACTCTAAGTAGATATTTATAATTTAATTAGTATAATTAGATTCTTTCTATAAAGAAAGAAGAATAGATTAATTCTAGTAATTATATTAATAATAAATTAATTAGTTATTAGAACTAAGTAGAAATATAGTCTCTATAGTCTCTTATATTAGTAAGTTATATTATTAATTAGATATTTTTTTATTATCTTTAAAAGTATATCTTTTATTATTTATATTATATACTTAATAGATCTATTAGAATCTAGATAATATATAGAAATTTTAACTTTTGATATTTATTTATATTCTAGAAAGGTTATTAAACTTCTATAATTCTTAGGTCCTATATTAATTACTATTTTCTAGGGAACTCTATAGTAGTAAATAATACTTTCTGATTTTGTAGAATATAATACTTTTACTTCTAGCTATCTACTAATAGAGTCTCTTACTTAAATAATAATACTTCTACTATTCTCTAAGAGTATCTAAGTAGTATTAATATACTATTTATTAAAGAGTAATAGTAGTTATATAATAATAGTAGATTTACTTAGGTAATTTAGAGCTCTTACTTAATATAGAGAATAGGTTCTGATATATTTTAATATATCTTTATATATATAGAGTTACTAATATTAATACTTAATTAATATATAGGTAGTCTTTTATTCTTTATAACTAAGATTATTATAGGTATTTTCTAATATATTTTATTAATTTTTCTTTTTATCTAGTATATAGTAGAGTAATTTAGTATTACCTTTAATATATTAGAATAAATAATACTCTTAAATGATAAACTTTAAATATTTTCTTCTTTTAAATAAATAGAATTTAGATAGATTTATATAGCTAGGTCTTTAGAGAGTTATTAGGTATCTTACTATTTACTCTAATTCTAAAGAGGATTCTTTATATAGTATATTAATAGTAAAATTACTAGGAATTTTAGTATTAGTAGAGATAGGATAATAATTAGTATAGAGAAATAGAATCTCTAAATCAATAAAATTATTAATATTCTATTTTTAGTCTCTCTTATATAGATCTTCCTTAGTTAGTAGATAGTAGGATAGAGTATCTATAGTACTATTACTAGTACTAGAAATATATTTAATATTAAAGTTAAAAAGCTAAATCTATATAATCTAGTATATAATAAAGATACTAGATAGGTTAGTTATAGTATAATTTAATTAAATAACTAAAGTATTAGTATCTATTTCTAAGATAAAGTATACTCTATATAACTAATAATAAAACTTCTTAAATACTATTAAAATAGTATAATACTTTAGTCTTCTAGTATTATATTTTAATTTAGTATCTAACTAAACTCCTAATTTATACTAGATAGACTTATAGATACTATTTTAAACCTATATAAGTACTCTATTCTATTCTTTTACTAATATATCTATAGTAATAACTATAAGAAATAGATAGAAGTTATAATTAATAGGTAGAACTAAAGGGAACTCTAAAAGATATAGTTTTATTTTCTTAAAAGTTACCTAGTATATTTTAGTCTATATAAAGTAGAAATTCTTTTATAGTATTTTATAGAGAGATTTTATAATAATCTAAAATCTCTTAATTAGGATATAGAAATAGATAGTAAGACTAATAAATAATTAAAGTTTATTCTTAGATAATAGAATAGACTACTATATAACTTTTATAATCTTTACTTTATTAGGTCTTCTACTTTTAATATTATAAATCTAACTAATAACTTTAATCCTCTTTATTAGGAACTAGGACTTTTTAGCTAAAATAATAGTACTAACTAGTTCTAAAAGATATAGAGTCTTATAAAGATTCTAAATATACTTAAGGATATATTAATAAATACTATTTTCTATAAATTCTTTATTATATATTATTTATAAGTCTTTGACTATAATATTATTAAAAAAGGAATAGACTTTAGTACTAAAGATACTATATAGAATAATAGATATTATATATTAAAACTAAGTAACTAAATTTACTACTTCTTAAAGAATTATAGTTTAATAGAGTAGATCTAGAGATATTTAGATTATAGTTAGATTCTAATTATCTTTATATAGTTTAATCTAATTGTAACTAGAGAAGAGATTAACTAAAGAGACTATTACTATTCCTATAAATTCTTCTATAAATTTATCTACTATTAGAAGTATATTAGTATCTTATTTAGTTACTTTATTAATTATTATAGTTATATTAACTATTTAGTATTTACTAGTTTACTTCTTACCTATAAAAAACTATAGATTTTAGTATAGACTATTATAGGGTTTAAGTACTCCTTTTTATAATCTATTATATAGTATTTTAATAACTATAGTAGCTAGAGTATAGGGAATCTTAAATTCTAGATATTACTATACTTTATAAGAAACTATTTTAATATACTATAGAGATATTACTTTAGTCTATATTCTCTAAATATACTCCTACTTCTAAACTAGTACTCTCTCTCTTTTAAATAGAAATTCCTAAAAAAATACTCTCTTATATAGTAATAGATCTTTTTCTACTAATAGAGTAATCTTTTGTTTAGAGATAAGATATACTTCCCTTATTATTATAGAGATATAAGACTTTAGTAAATAATTAAATTTAGTTTAAATATCTAATATATAGTACTATATATAGTATTTCTTAAGATATTTTTATTACTAATTTAGATAACTAATAGAGATTATTCTATTAAAATTAGATAAGTTTATAGGTTATACTTTATCTACTTTTTTTTATAAAGTATATTAACCTATACTTAGTGATAAAACTAATATTTAGGATAGTTATTCTATAATAACTTTATATTAGATATATCCTTAAGAGAGAAGGTAGTACAATATTCCTAGATAATTATTTAGTTATAGGTAGTATATAAAAATTAAGTATAGTAAGGAGATAGTTTCTCTATAGAAAAATTCTAAATTAATAGTATATAGAATTTATTATAATTTATATATTTTTATAGGGTTTTATTATTTTTAATTATTTTTAGCTAGGAATTATTACTTTTCTAAGAGTATAAAGAGTAATAAGAATAGAATATAATTAATTCAGAAAGTAGTAATTTATAGTAGAGAATTAAAACCTTAGTATATAGTACTAAAATAGAGAATAATACAATACCTATATATCCTACTTCTTATTTAAAGAAGGAAAATCCTAAAACTATAGCTAGTTTTTGAAGATAGATCTATTATTATTAGAATAATATACAATAAATAAAGCTTACTATATATAATCTTTATTAAAGATAGTATATATAATATAGCTATCTACTATTTTCTTAGTTTATAACCCTATATTTTTTATCTATAAGTGACTAAGAAGTAACTTATTAGTAGTATAATTAGTTACTATTATATAAGAATTTACTATAACTCTATTAATATTAATTAGTAAGTACTTAAGATATACTAAAATACTAATTCTATAATCTTTATCTACTAGTATAAGTTAAAGCTATAGTTTTAGCCTTATATTAGGTAAAACTCCTAGATATTTTATTACTCTATAATAGATAATATTTACTGTACTATCTATATTAATTAATATCTTAATAATCTAGTTACTAATTACTACTATTATATATATAAAATTTTATATATATTCCTAAAGAGACTTTATAGAGGTATTAATAATCTCTATAGCTTAGAAATTAATAGATAAACTAATAACTAAGAGAACTAAAATATTCTAATTAGAGCTAAATAATATAAAATAGGAATAAGCTTCCTTCTATAAGTTCTAAATCTAGATATTAATATATTAAGATAGATTTATAGTAGTAGTATTAATAGGTATTTAGTTAATAATCTTAGTAAGTTTCTAACTTATAGTATTAGTACTAATATCTTTTCTGATACTAGTTTAAATATAAAGTATAGTACTAAGTAGTTTACTAATAGAGATTATAATACTAGTTTCCTAAATCTTTTATAGTATTAGATTAGTAATTATAGATTATTTCTTAGCTATAGTAGGATCTTATAGTCCTCTAATATAATATAGAATCTTATTAGAAGATAGGTTCCTAGTAGGAAATCCTTCTAATATATACTTCTAAGACTTTCTCTATATATTATCTAGTATAAGTATTAGTTTACCCTTATTAGTCTTCTTAATATATAGTTAAAAACAGTCTTACTAAGTATTCTTAGTATATATATAATTAGAAGTATACTACTTTTTCTTTTTTATACAACCCTTCTAAATCTAATCTCTAATAGTATTAACTAGCCCTATCCAATATTCCTCTATATATTCTTCCTTACCCTCTAATAACTTTTCCTATATAGATTTAGACCTAAGAAGAGATATAGTAATATAATAAACTAGGGTAGAGTAATAATTATTACCTATAATATTCTTTAAAGATATTCCAGAATACTATATAGATACTAATAGTATTAATTAGATATAATTACTTCCTAATTAATAAGTATTTTACTTAGTCTATATAGTATATTATTTAGAAATTAGATCTTTTTGTAGAATCTCTATCCTAATTCTTAGTTTCAGACTAGGATTTACCTTTGTTCTAAGAGTAGTCTAGCTAGTTATTTTATTATAATAAATTATGCTCTTTACCTTAAAGTCCTAAATAATATCGTACTACTTAGGTATACTATTATATAGGTCTCTATATATCTAGTATTCCCTAGAAGGATTAACCTCTATATTATTTAATAATACTCTATAGTTTTATTTATATAAAGAGTTATTCTAGTAATTAGTTTAAGTATCTAATTTTAGTATAAAAGCTTCTAGCTTCTAGACTACTTTATTAATTACTTTTAAAGTATAATCTTCCTATTAATTATTAGATACTATAATAGGAATAGTTTAAATAATAGAAATAAGAGAAGTAGGGGAATATAGAGAAGTAGATAAAGATTATTTTTCGGTTAATAATATATACTTAGTCTTTTTTCTTTCTACCTTCTGATATATATTTACTTTAATTTATAGGTTAGTCTAAATTTATTTATATACCTTATTATAGAAGATCTTATTACTATAAGAATAAGTCTTTAGAGTATAATACTTTAATATCTTTACTTACTATTTTTTAGAAAGATCCTTAATTAGTAGATCTATCTATTTACTATTACTTAGATAACTAAATAAGAATACTTTAGTAGAAACTTTATAAAATTCACTTAGATAGTACTAAATCTTATTATTTATAGTCTGATTACTACTAGTAAACTTATCAAAATACTTCTTATTATACTTTAATTACTTATTATCCTAGTTATAATAATAGTCTAGAAAGTTCTTATAAAATATCTTCTAATCTCTTATCTTCTATATAGTTTAATCTTTAACCTAGATATATAGTAGTCTTTTATAGTATTAGGGGAGAAGATCTATAATTTCCTTATAATAGATAATACTACTATAATAATAGATATTCTCTAGCTTTCTTAGGAAATTAGATATATTAGTTTTATTAAAAGTAGGGACTCCCTAAAATCTTAGAACTAATATTATACTATATACTATTTAATATATTAGTTAAGGAAGTAGAACTATATAATACTAAATTAGTAGTATAGAATCTTATAATAGTATTATTAGTAGAGAAAAAAGTAGAGAAGATCTTACAGTAGCTTTAGGACTTATAGGATAAGAGATTTTACTAATAGTTAATCTAGAAACTTTAGAAAGTAGTTTATAAAACTAAGTAAATTATTCTGTAGTAGTAATAGGTATAGCTATATTACTAGAGAGTTTACTATTATTTCTACTATTATTAATAACTATAGTTTTATAAGATTATTTTCCTATAGAAAAATAAAGTACTAAAAAGCAAAAAAAATAAATAGATATAGTATTAGTAAATAAATTAGCCTAATAAGATAATCCTAAAGTATAAACAAAAATAGATAAAGATATAGATAAAGAAGGGAATATAGAGTAGAGAATAGAAGACTTAGTACTCTATAGTAATAGTAATAACAATATAGTAGTTAGTAATTAATACTATTCCGATAGTAATTTTTTTAGTAAATAACATAATATAAATAATAACAGAATATTAGATAGTATTATATACTAGATATAGCTAATACCAGGATATCTCTAAACCACTATCTTATATAGTTATCTTAGTATTATTTATAGAACTCCTTCTAGTACTATAGTATCTCTGGTATACCAATCAGTAAGTATTAATCACAAAAACTATATATATTTAGTGAATAGAGATACTCCGATATCCTTTTTAGCCGATATTTTGAATATTTTAATAGGCTAATTATCACAGGATTCGAAGTATACAGCACCCCAGATATTTGATATCAATCTGCACTTAAATCCCCTTCGAGCCACCTATATATCAAGGCCTACCCAAACCCTAATATATTTAAGATCCTATAAGTATTCAGGATTCTTGATCTTATCAAGAATTAGTCTATATATTAACTATCTAATCTAATCTCTACTATCTAATATCCTTACCTAGTCATAGGTCTCTAGTCTAATAACTTAGTAACTATTATAATTCTAATTCTTCTTTATTAACTATCTAAGGATTAAAGATAGTACCCTCTATATATCAAAACCCTATATCCTCCTATAATAACACTTATTCCAAACCCACTATACCTCTAGCTATCCAATAGCCTAAGGTTAAATTAATCCCAGATTAACCTAGAATCCCTATCAAACCTATATCAGACTAGATACCTATCTATAAGACTACTAAATATATTATTAATATATTACTATCCCCTCCCCTATATAGAATATAGATCTAAGGAATTACAAATAAATTAATAACTGAAAGTATTACAGAACTTAATTAAGAGGGTTTTAAGAAGAAGAAGTATAAAATTAAGTATCTTAAGGAATTCCTAACAGTTTATATATATCTTAAGGAACTTACTACTTAAGTCTCCAAAATTTATATAGAAGACTTCTTAAATAGTCTGTCTATAAATTATAGATAAATTAAAACTAAGAAATATAAGAAAGTAGAAGGTTTTAAAGTTAATAAATTTAAGAGATTGTTTAGTATTTAGAAGTAAGAAAATTAGCTCTCTTAACTTAGTTATATTTTCTAAAGTAACTTTAGGGTCTATAAGGATAAGAAGATAAAGATTCTTATAGAAGTTAAGTATCTTAAGTCTAATTATAAAAATAATTAGACTATAGAAGAAAGATATCTTAAGGATAATAATAATAAATATTTTAGTAGTTAGAAGTACTTTAAAGAGTAGACTCTTACCCTAATATATAATAAAAATATCTTTACTAGAGAAGTTAGTAATAAAATAGAGTACTATTACTAGTAAATTAATAAGAAGTTAAAGACTTTTTACTATTATTTTACAGATCTAAAGTATTATCTACTCTAGATATCCTAAGATAAATAAGTTTATTATTATATATTAAAACTATAGTAGTAGTTAACTCTATATATCTAATAATATACTAAGAATATACTTACTACTTAAGTAGAATAGGTAGAAGAAATATAAAGTATATAGGAATTTAATAAAGTAAAAGTATAAAAGTATAATCTATTTAATAGTAATTTAAATTTAAGTTTAAAATATCTATAATCTAATAACTTATTTTTAAACTAGTCTAATAATAAAGAATAAGATTAAAAAAGTTCTAAATACTTATACTTAAGAAATTTTTATAGTTCTAGATTAAATCTAAATTAAAATAACTTTAATTTAAATCTGAATTAAAATAACTTTAATTTAAATCTAAATTAAAATAACTTTAATTTAAATCTAAATTAAAATAACTTTAATTTAAATCTAAATCTTCTTTATTTCAGAAATAGACCTTATCTATTTCCTCTATAGAATAAAGGTAATTCTAATTATACTTCTATTATTAGAACTAGTCTATCTAGTTCCTTTAATAAAATATTTTCTAAACCTTATTTTAACTATAGTAAGTTAGATTACTAAATAAGTAAATATTATTTATTACTAAAAGTTCTAGGAGTTAGGATCTAGAAAGTCTGCTTAAGACTCTAGTATTATTATAATAATACTTAATTAAAGAACTTAGGAAAAGGATAGAAGTTAAACTAACTTCTATAGGTTCTAACTCTTAGTCTTAAGTAAGAATAATTACCTACTTCTATATTCTAATCTATATTTAAAATAATATTAAAATATATATAGATATTAATATCTGTATAGAGGTAGACCTTATTAGTTATAAATTTATTTAGAAATATTACTTTAATTAAGCTAAATATAGTACTTCTCTTTTAGAAGTAATAAGTTAATAAGATATTTCTATCTATAGTATATAGACTATTCTAATTACTATATATAACTCTAGAGAAATAAAATAAAAGTTTTTATATTTTTGTATTATAATTAACAGAGATTCTTATCTTTTTAGATCTCTAATACTATTATTAAATATAACTATCTAAGAGATATAAATTATATTAGTATTATAGCAGAAATAATAGTAGTTTAAATATAAAGAGAAGACAATAGAATAGTTAAAATTTTACTAGTTTATAAAAGTATATAGAAACTAAGTCTATATCTTTATAGTTATTAAAGTACCTAAAGAAGTTTAGCTTTCTCTAGAAGATAAAGAGAAATTAGCTAAGAATTAAAAGTAAATCTTTCCTAAATTAATAGTATTTTAGAATATATTTAAAACTTAAAATTCTAAGATTATACTACTATAAAAAGAGACTAATTATTTAATTAAACTTAAAAAAGATATATTACCTCTATATAGTCTAATCTACTCTCTCTTATAAGTAGAACTTATAGAGCTATAGAAATATCTTAATAAAAATCTGATAAATAGTTAAATCCAACCTTCTAAGAACCCTATCCCATGGGGGTAAATTCAATGAGGCCCATTGAATTTTTTAGGGTTTTGTTAAGTATGGGGGAAAAAAGTGGGTCCAGGGCCCATTGAATTTAGATTTCAAACCCCCATTGAATTTAGCAAAATAATGTCGTAGAGTTTCCAGATTTCGATATATTTTAATTTAGTATTAGTTTTATTCCATAGCCAAATTTAAGCACAATCAGAGCATATCCAGTATCGATTTTGTCCCCCACAAAGTAGCAAGATTTTTTGATGGGGTAACCACCAGCCGCCGGTCGCGACCAGTCAAACCCACCAACATCAACAACCACCATATGTAGTTTAGTCATAGGATTTGTTTTTTTTTGTTTCAAATTTCAGGGGGGTTTTCCCAGATCCCCCATCATCATCCCATTTTATTTTGGGTCCATTTGAACAACATTGAGTTGATCCCATTTCCCAGATATACAATACCAGCCGATATATAGATTTCCATATCCGACATGGACACCGAATACCAGGCCCACGAATTATTTTGTGTCAATGCCGAATTTCGCGTGTTGATTTGCCAGAAATGTCAATGTGCCGTACGCCGGGGACAGATCAAGGCCCATTTAAGTAGTACCGTACATCGGATACCCATTTCGTGGGTACAGTATATCGACAGAGTGATCCAGCAGTGGGATCATATTGATGATCACCCAGAGGTGGATAGTTGGCCCCGCCAGATTGATCAACCCATCCCCGAGTTACCCGTTTATCAGGATGGATTATTGTGCCAGCAATGTGAGGTATATACATGCCGCCAGATCCGTACGATGAAGGCACATTGGATAGAGGCCCATCAGTATCGTGTACAGCAAAGCCGCGGTCGTCCCACACCCAGACAGGAAAAAGCCATCCAGGCCGCCATTAACGCCAATAGCCGAGCCGTTGCGTGTCAGCGTATATTCAGCCAAGGCCCCGGTTCACATTATATTCATATTGTGCAGCCCAATCCCAATGAGCCCCCCCATAGACCCCGTGGAAGACCCCGACCGGATTCACCAGTTAGTGCAAATGGTTGAGGAGTATCAGCAGCAAGATCAACAGGCCCATGAAACCATCATCCAGGCCGGGGAGTTAGATGAAGCCACGCCATGGTTGAATCGGACGGGGTGGGTTCGGTATTTACAAGGGACCCCCCGGCAGCCATTATTCGAGAGTACCCAGCGCCCCGAGGAGGATGCCGAGGGACCAGAGCGTATCGCATTGGTCATTTGGGAGGCCATGGAGCGATTGGCATCGGTGAGCCAGGAGATCGCCAAGGCGTGCGGGCATTTAGTACGCATTGATGTGGTCCGTACGATGAAGGACGAGAGTCCACATAAGCCATTATTGGCATATTTAGATGCCACCGCCATTCAAAAGCATGTGGCACCGTGGCAGCAGATTATGATGTTTTTTGCACGAACCCAGGTATGATCACGTCCGTACCCGATATCAGACACCCAGGTTGATTCACCATCCCAGATTGAACATGATTGGGAATCACCCAAGTATTCATTTACCCCCCCGACAGCAGCAGTTATGGGATGCCGTGTGGCGCCATGCCCAGGCCCAGGCCAGTTGTCCCGACCCCGAGGATGATGAGCCCGAGCCATTCGAGATTCGTCCCATCGAGCATGCATTATTAACGTTTTGCATCGATTTATTACGCCAGAAGATCCGCAACGATGAATATGGATGTGCCATGATTTGTGCCACCGCCGTGATTGGATGCGGGCAGTTTGGTTGGGCCACGCCCGAGAATT